>NC_142516.1:109427500-111902500 GCF_057876585.1 Rhinolophus sinicus
CCACTTGAGATTAGGACAAATTCAGAGATATTGCGAACTTATGGTTGAACTTGGAGAGGTAATGTGCTATTAAAGCAAAATGAATGAGTTTAACAAAGTATTCTAGGTACTAGTTAAATACTAAATATTAAGTGTATCTTTTTCTATTACAGATCTGATTGGCCCTCTGCCAATCTGACATCAGATGTATGCCTTAAAACAATTGTCAAAGAGAGATCCAATCTAGCAGTGTCAGCATTATTTGGGAACCTGTTAGACATGTGCTGCCCACCCCAAACCTACAGAATCAGAAACTCTGGGGATGGAGCCAAATCAACTGCACTTTTATAAGCCCTCCGGTTATTCTCACACAGGTTAAAGTTTGAGAACCATTGTCCCAGGCTGGAATGCTTGATTCCTAAAAAACATCTGTGTTGCTCACAGTGGATCCCCCTTGTTAATACTATTTGTCCTAACTTAATCCCACACTGGCCAGAAGAAGGGTTCCCACTGCAGATCATATGGTGACACATGTTGCTTTGTATAGAGGACTGAATCAACAGAACAGTTTTCAGTAAGATTAGAATGCTCTGTCCTATTAAAATTGAGCAAAGTGCTTACTTTTGGAAGGTGGGTGGTGACTAAAATAGAGCAAAAGGGGGAGGCTTCTGTTTCTTGATCTGGGTGCTGGTTACATGAGTGTGTTCAGTTTGTGAAAACTTATTGAGCTTTGCATTTTTCTATATGTATATTGTAGTTCAACAAAATTCTCCCACCCCTCCACACACACACACAAAAAAGATTAGAATGGCATGAACTTATTTCATACTTGATCATTTTTGAAAAGCTCTAAGTTCTATAATCACAAAGCAGGATATGAAGAATACTTATAAGTAATATAAAGTAAAACTGAGCAATAAAGTTACAATAAAATATATCAAAATTAAATTCAGTGTACCTTTTTGTTTCTCCATACACTGAAGACTGCTTGACCTAAAATAATAAAATATGTCATTTAAAAATATATTGAAAAGGCATTGCAAACTAAAAAGTATTTAATCTAGGAGCAATGTAGAAGTAATGATATGACTTAAAAGTTACTTTTTAAATAGGGCACTGTTAGAAAGGATAGTATATATCAAAAGTCAAGAAGAAAAGGAATAAGTTAATTTTCGTAGAATGGTGTAATTCTTTATATTTCTGTGTTCTATATTTGGTTATATGCAATTTTAAACTATATTCAAATTTAATTAAAGATACTTTAACCAGGTATCTGCTTATAGAACTTAATTTTGTTGTGCAATTTCATTGATGGACTTAATGATAAAAAAAAAACTCTACTTACAATCCTTTAGAAATACACGTGTCCTTATAATTTTTTCATATCACCTCCTTACAAATCATTTGTATTTCTGTAAGATTAATACTATGAGATTAGAAAAACATTTAATCTTTTTACTTATAAGACACATTTTTTTTAAAGAGCTTGGTGAAGTTAATTTAATCTACATTTCAACTTCTTTTTTCCATTTGTCCCTGCTATAATACTCATACAGATAAATTTCCCAAAACACATATTTTAAGTCCCCATTTTTAGGTAACGTGATATAAGTAATATAATGTAAAAAAATATCTATTTAAACTTTAACCTATTATTTCAGGCTAATTACCAATTTCCTAGCCTTAATTGCAGTAGAACTCTACTGTTTTGGAGCCTTAATTAAAATGCCGTTTTGATTCATGAAGTGATATTTCAGAATATTTCCTCAGTGCTCTTCTAAATTTGAATTCAGTGAAATCCATATTTTCAAGTAACAGTCACAATCAGCCTTGATTAAACAATGAGCTTCTTTAATAGTATAATTTTTAAAAGATAGGTGTTATTAACTGTAAAGGAAGAATTTACAACAAATATAATTTATAAAAATGAGTAGAGAGAGAATAAAAATAGAAATAAATGTCATTTGTTACATATAAGTAACAGTGAAATAAAAATTTCAGTATGTATTATTTTGAACAGACAGCATAGAGTACCACAGAACAAATTACTCTGGTGTTGTGTTGGAAGATGAGTTAATACAGTTTTCAAACTACATACTTCAGTTAACATCCCTCCCCCACCCTCACTTCTTCCTCTCTTTCCCTCCGTCCTAGTTTACCTCTCTCTCCAGGTTTGGGATTTTTCCTGTTAAATAATAGAATTTACATCTCTTATTTTAAAGTACAGTAGTATTTATATTCTGAGGAATGCATGAGATAGAACACAAAATAATCCTGGAAATCCAAACACTCTAAAAACTTGTATATAAATATGAGTTCATAAAAACAAAACAAAAAAGTGTTGAGAGTAAGATAGTGCAATCAAAATGGCTGTGTTTCTACTCTTCTTCCATTTCAGTGGGACAAAGCCTTGTCAATTGCACCAGGGGTCTCTGTGAAATACTGGAAGAAGTTAATGCAGAGGTAAGGCAGAGAGTCTGTCCCAATAGATGTTTTGAAATATGTTAAAATAGAAACTATATATAAATATGATGGCAGCTTTTGAGATTTTTACTTTTATGCTGTTTTAAATAATGAATTTATATGTACTGATAAAATAAATTAAATGAATCACTTAAAGTCATTTTGGTGTTCTGGTATTTGACCTGACATCTGGTAAAGACAGTGGAAGGCAATGGAGGAAGTGACAGATCAGTAAACATGATCACTGGTTACTGTGTTGCTATTGAAAAATAAGTGGTAAGATTTTCTGAAATTTACCAAATGTTCATGAAATACCTCTTTCATAAATAATCTCAGAAAGTCTCTCTGAAGACACTAATTCCTACCATTTCCTCTCCATGGATACAAGGGAGGTACAGATGGTACAAATGATAAAGAAGAGTTTGAAAACTGAGCCAGTTTAACTAGATGTCCTTGTTATAAAATGTAATAAACAAGATTTTTCCTAAGATGTATTAGTTTCCTAGGTTTCCCATAATAAAGTACCACAAACTGGGTGGTTTGGAACAACAGAAATTTATTCTCTCACAGTTCTGGAGGCTGGAGGTCCGATATCAAGTTGGTGGCAGGGTTGGTTCCTACCGAAGACTCTGAGAAAGAACCAGGTCCATGCTTCTCCCCCACTTCTGTTGGTTACCGCCAATGCTTGGCATTCATTGGCTTGTAGACATATCACTCCAACCTCTGCCTTGTCTTCACATGGCATTATCCCTGTGTGTCTCTATGTCCAAATTTCCCTCTCTTTAGTAAGGACAACAGTCATATGAGGTCTACCCTTATACAGAATAACCCTGTCTTAATTAATTACATCAACAAAGACCCTATTTCCAAATAAGGTTACATTTACAGATACCGTGGGTTAGGACTTCAACATATCTTTTTTGGGGACATTGAACCAATCACTTCTAGGCCTGTAGAGTACTATTTATTGAATATTCATCTTATATCTGGTATTAAAAATGAAAATTTTTCACTTCATGGTACATGGTTTAGGAAAAAAATTCAACTGCAACTCACATGTGCAAATAAAAGTCAATCAGAGGCAAAGCATGAAGTCCCAAAGGATCAATGCATTTGCTGTGGGAAAGTAGAGTTTTTTAGCATCTACTTTCCCAGTGTAAGTGAAGCAGCAGGCTGGCTCCAGCCCTCAGACTGTAGGCTCCCTACCCTAAGCTCTACGATCCCGAATAATTCTAAATTTCGGTACCATCACTGTGCAATTGTGAATGTTATTGCTCCCACTGAAACCTTAATGAAGTCTAGTTAACAGGATATTCATTTCACAAATCAATTTTGTTTCAACCTCAGCAAAACCTCTATCTCATTTATCTTTGAAAACCAACACCTGATTTTCTCTGCTCTGTAGTCACGTAGTGGCCAGAATATACCCCCAGCTCCAAAGTTTAATTTCATAGATCCAGCCATTCAGAAAGATTGGCATTCTCTCAGTCCTATTTTTAAATGCCCAGAAAGAGAATATTGTTCCCAAACAGCTATGACAAGGAAAATCAGGGTCGCATGGTAAAAACATACTGTTGGGGAGAATCACAATGATCCTGTGAATTGGAGACTGTTAACAGTGAATTAGGCAAAAGGGTCTACTACACCTACCCGAATATAGGCAATTGTAATGTATAAATTAAATACACCTGATTAGTTCCACAAAACTGAGGTTGGGGGTGGTAGAAGAGGGTAAAGGGGGTCAAATACAGAGGGTGCCAAAAAAATATATACACATTTTAGGAAAGGAAAAAACTGTATTAAAATTGTAATATTCAATATCTGCCAATAACAAAAGACGAATACAAGTCATGCGTATACGTTTTTTTGACACCCCCGGTATATGGTGATGGAAGAAAGTTGACTTTGGGTGGTGAACACACAATGCAATATATAGATGATATATTATAGAATTGTGCACTTGGAGCTTATATAATTTTACTAACCAATGTCACCCCCAATGAATTTAATTTTAAAAAACTGATGTTAAACATTAATAAAGGAAATAACTAGGTTTGTCATTGAGAAAGTACCTGGGACTTAGATAGGACAAAAACTAAAGAGATGGACAGATAGTAATGGATACAGGGAGACATAGACAGACACACATACACCCTTCATAATCTACAAGATCAGGCCCCCCACGTATCTGGAACATTATTTTCTTTTAAACTACCTTGCTTGGGGTATGTACAATATTCTGCATTTTATTATCAATATTTATGTCCTTGTATTATCCTTTTTAATGATTTACACTAATTGCATGTAGAGGCTCTCTTCATCATTTTGCTCACTAAAACATTTAAAACTCTGTCTTTAGTAAACACCCACATATTTATTAATCCAATTGAGAGTAGATCTGCCATCACATACATCTAGTTGACAACTTGTTTTCAGAAAAATATATTGCTCATATTAATAAGCTACATTAATTTTAAGACCTGAAGTGTTCAGTGCATTTAAAATATGACAATATGTAGGGTTCTAATGGAAAACAAGTGCCTATAAAGTTAATTATTTCAGAAAACTTCTGTTTCTATATTGTGATTTGATCGTAATAGCTGAGTCTTTAAAAAGTGATATGCAAAAGAGCTTTATGAAATCTGCTTCAAATTTATTTTAGATATTTCAGAAAAATCTCAGTTCAACTGAGAACCTTGAAATGAGTATATTGTAAAATTAACTGTTCTTATTTTATTAGGAGAGCTGATCAGTTAATCCAGGAAGATAAGGATGATGTCATTCCATATTGCATAGCCATTGGTGATGTGAAAAAATTAGTCAACTTTTTTATGTCCAGAGGGCAGCTTAAAGAAGCTCTGCTTGTAGCGCAGGTATAACCACATAATTACACAAGCTGCATGTGATGGTGGGTGGGTGTGGAAAGGAGGAGCTTGTGTTGACTGACTCGCTTTCACATGATTGGCGGAGCCGTGGATGCCTTGGCTTATGCCCAACTCCCGGCTTTCTCTCTCGGTATTTCAGTCACACCATCTTTGCTCTGGTCACACTGAACTTATTTTAGATCCTTAAATACGCACACATCTCTGAACTCTGAACGTTAATATGCTGCTGAATGTTACATATGCTTGAACAACTTTTTCTAGTAACCATTTACCTGAAGCTTCTTGTTGAGACAGCGGAGTTCAGTTTTTATTTCATATTCTAAGGTTATCTCCAAATTGTAGTGTAAGTTTCAAACACAATTTAAGTATACTTTGCTCAAAATAATATTCTGAAATTTGTCAGTTACTAACAATTAGCTGAAGATTAAATTGTTCATTAAATTCCAGGCTGCTTGTGAGGGAAATATGCAAACCTTACATGTCTCTACACCTAAAGGATCTTCCTATTCTGATGATATCTGCAGGGAAGACTTTAATGAGTGAGTGATTTATTCTTCGTTTGGAGTCAATATCTTTATGGTTGGTTTCCCTTTAGGAGTTCTTGAGGGATGTGCGGTTCATCCTTATTTGTATACAGAGGACTTGGCTGGAGCATGTCTTCATCTGCATTTCCCACCACAATCTAGTTCTATTACAGCAACCCTCCCTGCATAGGGAAATGTTAGGCATGTGGACACAGCCTGGACACACTTTATGTGGCCTCCAGAAAAACCAATGTATTTCAGTAAAGAGACTGCAGGTAAAGCATCTAAGTACTTAAAAAACTGAGCCAACCTGTTGGAGAGGAGGAGCAGTGAAAACAAAGTGTGTTGCTTATTAATGTTTTGCTATAAAGTCATTATGGATAATATGGTAATATTGTTCATAATTCTGTGACCCTAATATTAGTGACTAGAATGACAGTTAGACCTCTTTGAAAGAAGAAATCCAAACAGTTATGTTTTTAAAAGAAATGGAAATTAGAATTCTTCAGCCTTTTTTTTTTTTTACTTTTTCAAATCTAGTAATCTACCTTCCTCTGGCTCTTTTCTTGGCTCCTGTTTTTGCCCTAGAAAAGAGGATATTTGAACTTTTAGGACACTTGTCAAGTAAAAAAGGATCGTAAAATGTTAAGCAAATAATGTGTTGGGACTAATGTATTCTTTCCCGGTTTTTTGCTGCTACTCTTTGCCACTTCTAAACTTGTTATCTTAAAGAGCTAACATACTACCTTCCCTGTTTCCCCGAAAATAAGACCTAGCTGGACACTCAGCTCTAATACGTCCTTTGGAGCAAAAATTAATATAAGACCTGGTATTATATTATATTATATTATATTATATTATATTATACCCAGTCTTATAGTAATATAAGACTGGGTCTCATATTAATTTTTGCTCCAAAAGACGCATTAGAGCTTTTTGTCCAGCTAGGTCTTATTTTCAGGAAAACACAGTATATTGCAGTCACCACGTAAATTTTGAAAATTTTCAGTTCAACCTGTAATTCTTCAAAGGTTAACTAGCTCTATAGCTGAGTCATTAATTATTCAATGTAGGATAGTAAATTTTGAAAATTAGACTTTTCTTCTAACCGTTGGGGGGATTATCAGCTCATCTGCTACTAAGAAAGACTGCTTTCCTGATTTTTCCCCCCAAATCAGGCTTTACACCTAACTCAAGGATGTCGAATTAAATCCTATTTGATCCCTTAATCAGCTTGTTATAAAAGGGCATTAATTCCCTTTTATGATGGAATCCTTGTGTTCATGTAGAATCTATCCTCCTTCTTTCTAGACTCCTGCACACAGTCACTAAAGAACTGGCAGAATGGTATTTTCAGGATGGTCGAGCAGTGCTGGCTGCGTGTTGCCACCTCGCTGTAGATGATATTGAGGTACCTCATTTCACATCGGTTTCTGTAAATGAAAAGCTCTTAAGATGTATCATGGTGTTTGAGGGGAGAAAACATGGTGACTTCCTGTGTAAGATCTGGTTTTACATGTTTTCCAAGCCTGAATGAACTCTACAGACTGAGATCTGTTTAAAACATTTTTTTTTTTTAAATCTCAAGATAGGTTGTTTGTAACAACCTCACTTTAAGTATTTCATCATAAATGAGAAGCAGTAGTTTGGTAAAGGGAAAAGTCAGAATTCCTGACCTTTGAAAGCACTTCCTTACTCTTAAGTATACTTTAGCATATTCTTCACAAGTTATATTTTTAAGGTATTTTTCCATTTGACCCACTAATGTAATGAAAATATTAAGTAAAGATAAGATTCTGCTTTTAAGGACTCTCAGATATATTGGATTTTGGGGATAATTGATAATCATTGTACACTACTGAATAAGCTTTTAAGAATTTGCATTTTATTCTGATAGAGAGACTGAAGGACATGTTGTGGATATTGCAGAGAGACTATTATTAATTACGAAAATATGAGCAAGGGTTCTAAACTCCTAAATTCTGACCTTATAAAATTTCCTGTATGTTCCTTTATCATCTTTTCCATTTGAAAATTGCAGTTACACTGACATACTTTATAGAAATATTACATTCAATATTTTATAAGAATAACAGATTATAGGTTAATACAAACTTACGCCTACTGCTTTCTGAGCTTGGCTGGAATGGTGATCCTACCCAGCATCTATGAAACTGAAGACATTGTTTTCTTCTGGAGCAAGCTTGCCATGACATACCTGCTTCGTGGAAACGAACTGGAGTTGGCAATCTGTGTGGGTGCAGTCCTAGGAGAGTCTGCAGCTCCAGCAACCCACTATGCCCTAGAATTATTGGCGAGAAAATGCATGATGATTTCAATATGGTAAGAATTTCAAAATTTAAATAATAACTTTATGGTGATGGAATGCATGTCTTAAGTATTGTAAGTTACATTTGATAGCATGTGTGATGTGAGTATGTAGGGTCTCCTTTTTAAATAAAAGATAAGATTATGGAAGGAAATGGTAATATGAGAATGAAGTAATGGTGCAAACTACCATGGTTGGTAGTTGAAATCTACCGTGACTCATTCTGAAGTAGCCAAGTTATAATTCTAAATATTCATCATGAGACAATAATTGTGTACTTAAGATTATCAAGTCCACACATTCCCACATTTAGAATTCTGCATCTCTACTGTACTCATTCTTGTCAGATCTTGTGTCTTGTTTTAAGGCTTGGAAAATAATGGAGAGTAGTAACAAAGATGGGTTAGCTGGAAATTTGGAACAGGCCATTTTTCCCAAACACGGGCAATACTTTGAGAGACAGATCCTGGACAGTCCCTTGTGTAACCTAGAAATCCCAGTCAAATAAATTCTCACTCATACCTTAGAGCCCTGTCCTTAGGACAGACAGTCCTTCATTATGGAGGCACTTTTAGGAAAGATATGATGCTGTCACTCAATAGTTATGTGCTGAATAAAGATGACGTTAGACTTTTATCATCTCTTTTCCCAAAATGCCTAGAACCTCAAGATGTTTCTAAATAAACTTGTTTATCAGGACGTTGACCTGGCATGCACGTACCACCCCAGGCACGCACGTACCACTCTTAGGATGGAGCTATATAGACTGCACTATTGAACACTACAGATGACAATAATAACAGCAACAACAGCTAACTAACACTTCTGTACTGCTTACTGTATGCCTAGCACTGATTTAAGCTCTTTGCATATAATAATGCACCCGATACTAGGCAGTACATACTGATTTGCCTCAGGTCTCAGTAAGTGGTAAGAGCCAAGATTCAAAGCTACATGAACTGGCTCTGAAGTTTGCACCCTTAGCTACTGTCTTAGTCTGTTCGGGCTGCTCTAACCAAATACCACAGACTGGGTGGCTTATAAACCATAGAAATTTATTTCTCACAGTTCTGGAAACTGAGAACTCCCAGATCAAGGTGCTGGCAGATTCAGTGTCCTGGTTAATAATGTTGCCATCTTTTCCTATGCTCCTGTGGTGGAGTGTTAAGGAGTTCTCTGTGGCCTCTTTTATAAGGATTCTAATCCCTCAGGACCTAATCACCTTCCGAAGGCCTCACCTCCAAATATGTTGGGGATTAGGTTTCAACATATGAATTTGGGGGGAACACAAACACTTAGTCTATGATGGCTATCACACTATACCACCCCCTTATCTGGGGCTAACTCAGGAAAAGCAACAGCCTTTTCCATTCTCTCTTTCTGTCCAGATCTGGGGGCTTAATAGTGAGTCAGGCATCTCAGAGTTATCCTAATCGTTACCCATATCCTGTCGTGATAGAAGAGCCCTCTTCCTCCGCCATCAGTCTTAATATTATGCTGATGAAATAAGTCAGACTGAGAAAGACAAATACCATATGATTCACTTACATGTGGAATCTAAAGAACAAAATAAAGTAGTAAATAAAACAGAAATAGACTCACAGATATAGAGAAAAAACTGACTGTTGCTAGATGGGAGGGGGGTGAGGATGAGGGAGAAAGTGAAGGGATTAGGAAGTACAAATTGGTAGTCACAAATAGTCCCGGGGATGTGAAATACAGTATGGGGAATATAATCAATAGTGATGTAAAGATTATGTAGGGGGTCAGATGGGTACTGGACTTATCAGGGGGATCACTTCATAGATCGTGTAGATGCCTGACCACTGCGCTGTACCCCTGAAGCTGAAGTAGAATGATATTGAATGTCAATTATAATCATATATACATGAAAAAATATATATATTTTCTCCCCCACGGGATGTAAAGTACAGCATAGGGAATATAGTCAATGGTATTGTAACAGCTATATACGATGTCAGAGGGGTAGTAGATTGGGGGGCGGGGGGGTTATCACTTTGTGAGGGGTATAAATGTCCATTATGTTGCTTTGTACACCTGAAACTAATAAAAAAATAAAAATAAAGTATTTAATGCTGACCATTCTTTGAGAGCACCCAGTTTTCTCTCTGTCATGAACTGTAGTAGTCAATTTCATAGTTAACCATGACTTGGCCTTAGACCCATCCCAAAGCATGAGGTCAAACTCAAATGATTTATTCACAAAGGTGACTGACTCCATGCTAAAAGTCATCATGTTACCTAAATAAAATATGATTTTTTTTAAAAAAGCAAAGGTTAAAAGAAGCAAAACAGAAATAAATATTAAATATTAAATTTAAAAGAGGTTTTAAAATCTTTCAACTGACTATATGTCTTGGTTGCTTTTAATATAAAACAATTTTCTGTTTCCCTGTAACTCCCCCCAAGATTTTTTCCTTTATAGATATGTGTACCAAAAACGAGGATAAGTTCAAATTCTGAAATATATGATGCTGATGAGGTTTATTTCCTAGGGAAATCTGTAATTTTCATGAGTATTAATAGAGCTCCACAAATTAAAAAAGATAGCAGCATAACTTCAAAAAAATGTTCATAATTTTATAAACCAAGAATTCTTCACATTTTTATATTTGTTGATTAAAATTTGCTTCTTCTTTGTTCTCTTTGCATATTTATAGTATTGATATTCAAAATTATTTTCTGTTTAGCTTTCCATCTGTTGGATACAGGTATTATCTAGTTTTAGAAAAAATTTTTAATTAAAATTTTATAGTTTATCTTATTAGAATACCAACTCTATATTAAGAAATTATCATTAACTCTTTTCACATTGTTGTTTTACAGAATGCCAATTCATTTATATACTTTATAGCATAGAAAATCTAACTACAAAGTAATGAGACCAGTGCCTATCACCTAGGTACAAAAGAACTCAGGATTTTATACTTACATAAAAAATGAACTGTGGCTTTCTACAATATAAAATAACAGCTAATTCAGCTAAGCAAATTAAAATGCTTGTTCTGGTAGTCAAATTAAAGAGTTTTAGATCGTTTGGCTGGTCCATACCACATTTATTATATATACATTTTCTCCAATTGGTATACTGAATTTTCAGTAAGTAGTGATTTAAAGAATGAATAAAATTAGCTGGCATTAAATTTCACTGTATCCAGATATAATTTGACAGTAAGAAAGTCATATTTTTGTCTGTAGTTCATAGAAGTTTGAATAGAATTTTAGCACAACTATTTTATACTATATGCAATAAAAGCAAGTAATAATTTCTATATTTTCATGGACATTATTGAAAACTGCTATTAAATGTTAGTATCAGAAAACATTATACCATTCATATTATAGCGAGAACAGATGAATTACTCTAATTTGGAACTAGTAGAAACACTCAAAGTCTTATCTGCCTGTGATAACAGAAAATTTGACACACAAATTATCTCTATTCTTGTTCTATACTCACTATATTCTTGATTAAATATCTTTTAATGTTTTTAAAAATAATTTATTCATATGAATGACCAGTTTAGATTTTAGTGAAGGCTTCACAAAGTTAATGAAGAAGGGTTTTACTCTCACAGTCCACAGGATACCCATAAATTCACATTTGAAATATTGCCTATTCTAAAATCATACTGAATGTGTATATATCAGTTTCTTGAATATTGAATAATAACATCTCAAACTATCAAAAATTAATGTTTTCTCAATTATGATTCATGCAACCAAAAACTGTTCATCCAGTAACTATAAAGAAGAATTTTATAAAAAATATTTTTAATGTAAAGCTGTTATGTCTATACAGTTTTTATATGCCTTATTTTCAAATTATTTATTTCATTGACTAAATCTTTTAAAAATAAATCAGAAAACTACATTTCTGTCTTTGATTTCCACCTAAAGTTTACGAAATACACACAATACCCAAAATTCTAAATGTAAAATATCTAAGTATTCTACTGGTTTTAATGAGCTGGTTAATACAGTTGTCCATTGTTGACGAGAGTTAGCTTTCACAAGTTTGCTTTATAAATCACTTCATAGAACATAGCTAATACTACTTAGTTTCAATAGAGAATTAGTCTATAATAACAAAATTAATTATAAATATGTAAAACAGTTTAGATTTTAAATAAATATTGAGGAATTTCACAATACCTTTTTTCTTCATGCCCTTTGATTTCTGTCATCTACATTTAGAAGAGTTGCATAATTAAATAGGAAATTAGGACTGTTTATGTAAATAGAAAAGCAAGGAAGGTATACTAAGAGTCTTGCTCCTTTGACATAGTTCTAAATGTTATTTTTAGATTTATTCTTCCTCATTGAAATTTCCCCTTTTGTTATGTGACCAGGAATTTGGCAGCCGATCTTCTCCTGATGATTCCTGATAATGAACTACACTTAGTGAAACTCTGTGCTTTCTACCCAGGGTGTACAGAAGAGATAAATGATCTTCATGAAAAGGTATGCTGATGATATTCAGTATTCTAGTTTGGAATTCAGTGCTATGGTTTAACTAATTTCAGGTTTGGGCAAATAGATACATGCAGACAAATAAACATATGTTTCTTTTAGGACTCTTTTGTAAATAGAAGAACAAGCTTACAGGCTGTGGTGCAGGGGGCTTACTCTGCAAAGCTGGATTCACCCTAGTGAGCTCTGGTGCCTGCTGAGACCGCCCTTTGGGTGTGCCGCTTGTGGGGCTAATTGGGTGGTGCTCTGCTGTGGTCTGAAGCCGGCCTGCAGGAATGTTGGTTTGGGGGCCTTTTGGGAGGGACACCAGTGCAGGCCAAGGTCAGCCACTCATTGGGACTGGTCTAGGACTACCTGGTAGGAGCTACAGTGTAATCTGTTGTTGGTCACTCCTTGTGCTGGACCTGGAGGTACATGGGAGGGACCACGCTGTGAACAGAGCAAGGACAGCTGCCACAAGTACTGAGCCTGGGGTAGCTGCACAAAACCCCAAGATATCCTGAGGTCTGCTTTAGCCTGCCGGCTGCCCATAGACTCAGCTGATGTGATAGAACCTTATGTGGTACACGAGTTGGTTGAGTGGTTGAGGTGGGGTTCTCAGGGAATCACCAGGGTGGGGAAGGTGGTGTTCACAAGGTTAATTCAGATTCAGGTTTTTTTATTTCCTCTACTTTTTGAGCATATATCAAAGTGAAGAAACTTTTTTCTATGTAGCCAGGTATAGTGCCAACACATAGTTGCTCAGTATATAAATGGCATTTAGTGACTAAAGATGGGGAAATAGTATGAAATGTCATATACATGAGAACTCCTTTAATGTAGTTTGTTGTAATTTTTTTTGAGAGAGAATTTGAGTGATCTAAAATATTCAATTTACCTAATTTTTGAACAACAGAACATATGAAACTATTAAATAAATTCATCAATACATAAATACATTGAATAAACCATCTTAGTAACTTAAGGGGATGTAAAAGAAAAATGAGAAGGAAAGAGAATGACAAATCACAAAGGAGAAGAGATGATCACCTTACTGTGGATGAATTACATCATCTGAAGTCACAACACAAAACACTTTTTATAGCAGAAGTGCAGGCTCAGTGGTTGCCAAAGACTGATGAGAGAGACAAAGTATTAAACTATTTATAAATGTTGCTTAGAAGCAAATCAACAAATTAACACTTAAATTTTAAACATCATGAATATGACAGAATTTGTTATAAAAGATAGCTTAATTCTTGCTATGTTCTGGAAGCAAAACTTACCTGAGAGAGGAGTAGACTCAGTTTTATCAGAAAAAAGAAATTACTTGAGGAAATTGGGAGTATTGTTTTCATTTTACAGTAATGAAATTTCATAGGCCCAAAATCTCCCCTTTGTGGCATTTCAGAATGTTAATGCTGAAAATTTTTAGAGCTTGTATATTTTTTGCCTTTCTGCCCTAAATGAAGTTGTTTTGTCTCAAAGGCTAAGTGAAATTAATTTACTATGTAGAGAACACGTAAGAGTGTATCTTCTGTATTTTCTGCATTAATGTAATTTTTGACTCTAGTCAGCATATTTGTTCTAAAATAACTCATATCAGCATTTTTTGCTAAATTACATTTGCGGGCACTAATTCCAATATCACAACCAAGACAATGTTCTTCCATCTCTTTTATTAGGTATTTGTGTGTTGGAAAACTACTGACTAAATCCCATTAGGTATTACCCTATTTATTATTACTATATCTTAAAGACATTTCTGTAAATCTATTCTCTTAATACAAATTATTTCATTCACTATTTGGAACAACTTTAATAAGAAAAACACATAAGTATATTGGATATATTTAGTACTTAACGCTGTTGCTTTTATCCCTATAAATTTTAGTAATATTGTCATCGAACCAATTAATTTGTAGTGCAAGCTACCCACCGTAGAAGAATGTATGCAGTTAGCTGAGACAGCCCGTGCAGATGGCAACATATTTGAAGCTATAAAGTATTACTTGTTAAGTCAAGAACCTGAGAAAGCCCTTCCTATTGGTATTGACTTCATCAAAGGTAAGTTTTCAATTGGCAGTATAATTTAAAATCTATTTATTTATTTGATATTTTCATTCATATTACTTAAAAGCAAGCACTAGCCATCTTAACTTGAAAAAGGAAAATGATTGCTGATTGTATGATATCAGTACCTGAGAGAGGGTCAGTAGGCAAATACTTGTGATCTAGAAAATAAAGTCAAAGATAGGCTTGACCGGAAGAGAATTACATAGGTTAAAAGTTGGATGAACAAGTCTTAATGCTATTATTTAGAGAATCTTTATTTGGTTTTATTTTGCCAGAATACATCAATAGTTCAAATTGGACTTTGGATACCATTTATCCTGTTCTTGACCTATTGAGTTACATTCGTACTGAAAAATTACTCTTGCATACATGTACTGAGTGAGTACTTTTTTTCTAGAATACGTAACTGAAACTGTGTAATGTTTCAAAATGGCTATGTTGTTTTTGGTGTTTAGATCAAGAAATAAAATTATTTTGGACAGATAGATGCCCATGTTTTTATTTTTTATAACCTTTAGAAAAAATACAGAGGTGAATTTGAAACAATAATAAATCTTCGTGGTCCTATTTACTAATATGTAATGCATGTATGTTTATATATGTGTATGTACACACATAAAAACCTGGTTCAAACAGAGGTAGTCCAAAGCTTTTGGGTGGTTTTGGGCCTCAAGTCCTCAAGAAACTAGTGGTCATCCCTGTTAAATATCCATTGTGTGCAAAACATACTAAGTTGGGGGAAAGAAGTGCAAGTGCTAGAAAGTAAAAACTAGACACCATCCCTGAAAGCAAGTATCTCTTAAGGACATTGTTATCCATGTAACTAAAGTCCCCAGAGACTGTGTATAACTTGTGATAGAGGCTTTGAGCTATTTTTGTTTTAGTGCCCATGTGGAAAAGATGATGCCACAGCATGCAAAACTTTGGCTAATTTCCCCAGCAGGAAATGTAGTGGACATTCCTACAGTGTACACAATATGCCAGGAATTCCTACATCTGACCAAATGAGCCCCTGAGGGAGAGAGTTCATGAAGAAACAGCCGAGAATAGAGAAAAACAAGACAGCAGAGTTAAATATTATTTAAACTTCTACTTTAAATTACAATTTATGTTATAACATAAATGTCTGAATAGGAGTTAATAGATGAATAAAAACATCTTCAAGTTTAGAAAATTTTCTAAACAGTTTGCTATAAATGTCACCCATTAAAATATAGAGATACAAGTACATTAACTACATATGAGAGTAATGTTCTATTCCTCAAATTATGGAATTAAAAAATAAATATATTCTCTTTTAGAGCTCGAAATGAATTACTCATATTGTGTGGTTATATTGGTGCATTACTAGCTATCAGAAGACAGTACCAAAGCATTGTTCCAGCACTTTATGAGTATACAAGGTAAAAACAAGTTCTCTTCTATTATGAAATTAGAGAAATTCCTTTCACTAAGATGGTGAGTTTCCACGTGTATCATAGAAGGCACCAAATACATACTGCATGCACCCATTTATTCACTCAGCATGTACTTTATAACACAACAGCAATAAGCTATATTAATTAGAAGTGAACTAGGCTGTAAAGCCTAGAAATTTTAATGCTAGGTTTAGTTATCTTGTGTCACGACACTTCCGGTAAGCATTCCAGGGCAGTTACAGCTGCTCATGGATTCCGTCAGGGACCTGGATTCTTCCCTTCTTTTGACTGCCATTCTTGACTTTTTCCCTCTTGCTTAACTTTCCCATGGTTACCAGGTAGCTTCTAATCCTCTGTATACTGTATCTACATCCTAAGCTTTCGGGAAAGAGAGGTAAGGGCAAAAGAAGAGCCACTACAGAGGGCAAAGCCATCTGAGTCAAGAAGGAAAGTCCTCCTTAGGATGACCTACCTCCCACATCCAGAACTCCCATATCCAGAACTGTGGAACTCTACTTTTAAAAAAAGATAAGAAAATGAGTATTTTAGCTTCCTAGTCTCTACAGTAGAAAAAAGCAAAGTAAAGGGGGATTGTGAGTAGCAGGTAACTATTTTATGTTTTGGCATAACATACCTGCCCAACTCTTCTATTTTCTAACAGCTTGTTGATCTTCACACATTATGCTTAAAATTTGCTATACTCAGAAATAAAATTCACAGTGCCTTCCCTTAAAAAACCAAGTCTACTGGTTTGATAAGTGGCAGGGTAGGTACCTGCTAAAAATGCTGGAAGTCTGTGGGTAAGCAATTTTTCTGAGTTCCATTTGCGGGGGGTCACAGCATTCAGAGAAACAAAGCTTTCTTTTTTTAATTACATTTATTGGTAAGACAGTGGTTAATAAAATTATGTAGGTTTCAAGGGTAGAATTGTATAATATACCATCTGTATATTGCATTGTGTGTTCACCAAAGTCGAATCTCCTTCCATCACCATATATTTGAACCCTTCTACCCTTTTCTACCTCCACTCCCCCCCCTTTCCCTCTGGTAACCACTAAACTGTTGTCTGTGTCTATGAGGTTTTGTTTGTCTTGTTCGTTTGTTGCGTTCAGTTTTATATCCCACATCTGAGTGAAATCATGATTCTCAGCTTTTTGTCTGACTTACTTCACTTAGCATGGTAATCTCAAGATCCATCCATGTTGTCACAAATGGCAATAATTCATGTTCTGTTATGGTGGAGTAATATTCCATTGTGTATATGTACCCCATTTTCTTTATCCAATCACCTATCAAAGGACACTTTGGTTGTTTCCATGTCATAGCTACCATGAATAAGACTGCAATGAACATAGGGGTACATATATCTTTTCAGATAAATGTTTTCAGATTTTTGGGGTAGATAGACAGAAGAGGGATTGCTGGGTCATATGGTAATTCTATCTTAATATTTTGAGGAACGTCCACACTGTTTTCCGTAGTGGCTGTACCAATATATATTCCCACCAGCAGTATATGAGGGTTCCTTTATCTGCACAACTTCTTCAACACTTGTTATTACTTATATATTTTTTTTTAGTTTCAGATGTACAAAACAGTGTAATTGTTAGACATTTACACAAAGTGATAATCCCCCTCCCCAATCTACTGCCCCGACGTTGTATATAGCTGTTACAATTCCACTGACTCTATTCCCTATGCTGTACTCCACATCCTGTGACCATATATATATTAAATTATAATTGACATTCATTGGTATTCAGCTTCAGCCTCAGGTGTGCAGCACAGTGGTCAGGCATCTACACTGTCCCGGAAGTGGTCTCCCTAATAGGACAAATGCCAATCTGACACCCTACAAAATCTTTACAACATTATTTATTATATTCCCCAAACTGTGTTTCGTATCCCTGTGGCAATCTTGTGGTTACCGATTGTGCTTTCTAATCCCCTCACTTTCTCCCTCATCCCCACCCCTCTCCCATCTAACAACCCTCAGTTTTTCTCTATATCTTTGAGACTGTTTCTGATTAGTTTGTTCATTTATTCTATTCTTTAGATTCCACATATAAGTGAGATCATATGGTATTTGTCTTTCTCCACCTGACTTATTTCACTTAGCATAATATTTTCTAGGTCCATCCATATCGTTGCAAATGGTAAGATTTCATTCTTCTTTACAGCCGAGTAATACTCCATTGTATAAATGTACCACAGTTTCTTAATCCAGTCACCTACCGATGGGCATTTCAATTGTTTCCACATCTTGGCTATTGTGAATAGCACTGCGAGGATGTGGAGAAACGGGAATCCTCGTGCACTGTTGGTGGGATTGCAGATTGGTACAGCCACTGGGGAAATCAGTATGGAGGTATCTCAAAAAATTGGAAATGGAACTACCTTATGACCCAGCAATTCCACTCTTAGGTATCTATCCAGAAAAATCCAAGATGCTAATTCAAAAAAATTTATGCACCCCTATATTTATTACTTGTCTTTTTGATAATAGCCATTCTAACAGGAGTGAGTTGGTATCTCATTGTGGTTTTGATTTGCATTTCCTTAATAGCTAGTGAAGTTGAGCATCTTTTCATGTATCTATTGGCCGTTTGTATGTCTTCTTGGGAGAAGTATCTGTTCAGTTCCTCTGCTAATGCTTAAATTGGACTGTTTTTTTTTTTTTTTTTTTTATTGTTGTTATATGAGTTCTTTATATATTTTGGATATTAGTTCCATATCAGAGATGTTGTTTGCAAATATCTTCTGTCATTAGGTTGGTTGCCTCTGTTTTGTTGATAGTTTTTTTTTTTTACTGTGCAGAATAATTTTAGTTTGACATACAATTCCTTTTGCAATTGCAACAACAATAATAAAATACCTGGGAATAAACTTAACAAAGGATATGAAGGATCTATACACTGTGCTTAGAAACCTCACCATTTCCATGGCGTCACCTGTCTCCTCTAGGGAGATAACTCACTTTAGATTCAGGCATAGCCTACTCTCCAGGCTGGGTATGTGTATACCCAGCAGCTCACCAAACTCCTGCCTTAAACTCAGTATGTTCAAAACTAAAATCATCTTTCTCAAGCCTACTCTTTCTGTTGTGTCCTCTCTTTCTTTGGATGGTGTCATTGTATTCCTGTCATTCAGAATTAAACGATCAGGGTCATGATTAAGTGTTTTCCTTCACTGTCAACATCGACTGATTTAGTAAATTCCCACATCGACACTTTTCTCATTTTTGGTACTACCCCAGTTATTTGTCTTCATTACTCTCACCTCTGTTAGCTCTTCAACTACTCACCCTACCTCTGTCTGTCTCCTACTGCCAACCCATACTAGGTACTCCTATTGCCAGTCTTCCTGAAGCACTATGCTTCCTTAGTATTACACTTTCCAAGACTCCCCTCTATCTACAGGTAATGTTCTAGGTCCCTCGTACCTATTACATCAAAGATCCGCAAAAATTGGGTTGTCACCCACTGTATCCTCCTGCGTGTTCTCTACTCCAGCCAAACCGACTTACTTGTAATCCCTGTATATATGTAATGTCTCCCTGATATTTTTCCAGTGTTTCCTCCACCTATTTACCTTGGTTTTCCTCCTCATTCTTTAACAACACTTTACATATAGTAATTAGATCATCAAAAACTACTGGGCGGATAAAGTACTACGTCAAGTGCAAAATTGTAGACAGGGAAGCTATCATTTTTAAGGAATTCATTTTGGAGCTAGCCACATTGTCAATAATTTTATGTTAAAAACATGATAAGCTACTAACTGATTTGAGATAGTATTCCTGAAATGTTAGATGTGTGTGGGGGTGGCTCAATATTTATACCCTTTTTTTCTCACCAATTCTTATCATGTCCCAGCAAAATGATGACAACTAGCAGGAGTAACCATAAAATGCAAATTACAGAAAGGTTTACTTTTGCTCCTTCTTCATCTCTAAGGTCTTATGTTCTTTTTATCTCCCAAACAGCTTTTACTTTTAAACTTCAATTAACTAGTTCCTTGAAAAGCATAATAAGTTTGTAACTTACTGCAGAAGCAAGGACTAGCAATTCGTCATCTAAAGACTCATAATTAATGATAATTAAGTTTTTTATACACAGATGTGACAGATCACTGTCGTCGCTGCTTTTTTTTTTTTTACCTCTCTGTCTTTAAAGAATTGAAAACAGCATTTCCATTCCTTTCTGCTTGTTCACATTGTTCTCTTACTGTTCTCCCACTTGCTTTCTTACTCCTAATATTCATTTTTAATACAGACACGCACTGAACCCCACAGTAGCCATATGTGGTATTATTCAGCATTTCTTGGCTTCTCTAACCATTCTTCATGCATTATACAGTTCATTTATTCATCCATTTACTCAGACTGTCATCCAGCCAACATTTATTGAACATCTTTGACTTCCCAGGGAGTTAAAGGCTAAATATGCAAGCAAGTGCGTACACACACACACACACACACACACACACACACAGAGTCACACGCACAGCCACGTGAATATATATACATTCATGTATACACATATATTTTTGAACAATAATTGTTGAATCTAAAATTGCAGTTTTTTGAAGTTAATTTGCTTTTTTGATATCTTTGTCCTAGTGTCAGTAGTTAATTTCTTTTTCACATGTTTCAGTCAGCTATTAAAACGTCGAGAAGTGTCAGTGCCTTTAAAAATTGAACACCTTTCTGAGGAATTGGATGCGTGGAGAGTGTGCACACAGTCCATCAATCTGTGAGTGAATATGACATAAAAATTGGAATGCAGCAGGTATTACTTAATGTCATAGACAAACTTGTTGAAAATGTGGATTATCATTATTAATCTTAGCAAAGTAATGAATATTGCCTTGTTAAGCATATCTTCGGTAATAGTTTACAATGCTGACCTTCTCTGCCTTTGAAAGTCCTTTGTTTTACTATAAATTAAGTCTAAAGTTGATCTGATGTCATCTAGAAAGGGACTAAATAATCATCATGGACTGTTTCTAATCTAAACCTTCATAATTCTATGACTCTACAAAAATGAAAATGTAATGTCTATTGAAAATATAGATCATCAGAAGAATCTCCATATACACCGCCTTCTGAGTCACAAAGAATGGTTTATACATCTTTGCTAAAGAAACTAAAAGAAGAACCACTTAGAGGAACTATTGGACCAGATTATGTGACTGGATCAAATCTTCCCAGTCATTCCGATATTCACATCTCTTGTCTTACAGGATTAAAAATCCAGGTACAGCCTAATAGCAGGCATAAATTGTGCATTTCCATCATTTTTGTTTTATTATTTTTTGAAATATTATCTTAAAAGAAGCATAATCTGAATAAAATTAGGTACCTCTAAAGTACCATTAGGTACCAGTGAGAAGATATTCCCCTAATGCTTCCACAGTTAGTGTAAATGGTCTCTCCTTAAAAGAAATTTAGATATTCATTGTGCTATTATCATAAAAGCAATTCATGTAATAGATATACTAAGAAACAAATGATACGTATACTTAGTAACAAATATTTTAAAATACATATATACTCTTAAGGAAATTAAATAAGGAAGACAAAGCAACAGTCAACACAGTTACAAATTATTATATCTTGATAGATTGAATTTAATTTTATAATGTCCATTTGTAGTTTATACACAGAGAGAAAGCAATTAAAAATTGATAGATGTATAGTATATATTGGTATGTTATGCATGTTTTTACATTGATTTACTGAGCTTTTCAGCGATTAAAAATTGTTGGAATCAATCGTGAGGGATGGCTAATTTCCAAAGAATGGTCCCTAATAGTATAATCAACATAATGATGGTGAATGATGTCGGGGCCTGCCAGTGCACCCCAGGACAGCCATTATCTCCAGAAAAGAGAGAGGCCTTCGTCATCTCAGAGCTGGGACCATTTGTGGGTGTCCCCATGAAGTAAAGTTGAATCCCCATGAAATGCTAATTGAGACTACATATTGGACAGAAAGAACTCCACTTCCCAGTAATAGTCACACTTTACTAAGGCGATTCTTAGATTTCTGATGTAATGTGGCTAATTACATTCCTAATACTGACATGCCAAGACAATGGAGAAAGGTATTTTTTGGGATAGCTGCTCAAAATAAATGAAATAGCTTGCTACTAATGTAAATCCTAACTAATGTAAACTTAGTTATCATGATCAAAAACCTGGTAACTTGAGAACATAAGAAAATAAGTTTTTTTTGTGTGTGTTTTTTAAGTCATGTTTTTCCTTATAAGAGCTGGGAAATATAGCTTGAAAGGGGTTTTTTTGCATTTAGTTCTTCAGAATTACTCTTGACATACAAAATAACTGATGTAACTAATTATAAATATGCTGGTAAATCACATGATTGGCATGATTTTAAATTGTATAGATATATATACAGCTTTGTATTTTTTATATTTCAGAAAGGTTCAGAGTTTCTGGCTTAAATAATTTTCCCAGGAGTATGATTAAAATAGTGAAGTATATTTAATAAGGCATATATGCCTTTATAAAATGTTAACTTTGTAGTAATTCATAAATTAACAATACCTATTGTCATTGGTAGCCCTACTATATTTAAAGAATTCAGCTTATAAAACAAAATTCTATTTTGAAAGTCATCAGGGTATAACACTAAGATATTTCTATAACACTAAGTATTTCTATATTGGTGGCAGTTCAAAAAATCTAATTTTTCTCTTATTTTAAAATTTCCTATCAGCATTGCCTAAATATCGCCAGTGATTTTTTATTACAGTGATTGTTTCTAGGAGTTTAAAAACATGTGAATTTATAACCTCATCTTGTCTTTCCTCAACTCTCACTATGTGCAGGGTCCTGTATATTTCCTTGAAGATGGAAAATCTGCTATCTCATTGAATGATGCTTTGATGTGGGCAAAGGTGAATCCGTTCTCACCTTTAGGGACTGGAATACGACTTAATCCATTTTGATAGAAGGTCTAACTCCATGCTTAGTTGTTTGTTTGTTTTTTAAAGAACTTTTGTGGGTTAGTATTAATTTAACCTTTATTGTCCAAGAGCCAAAGGTTGGGAGGAGAAGGGGAAGTGGAGAATAACAATTGATTTTATTCATTTAACTTCAAAAAATAAAATATTTATATGCTTTTGAGGAAAAATACGTATCTCGTTTATCAAATGTAATAGCCATATTTGGGAGAAAGGTAATGTTTAAATTATAAAGGACTGAATAATCTAAAAGAGCATATAAAAGTTTCACACAGCATAAAAGTTACCCAAATATTATATTGTTGAAACACTGAAACATATAAAATTGTGCAACACATAGAATAGTACTTGTTGCCCTACAGTAAGTACTTAATGAATATTTCAATGACTGAGTATCTCAAAATATCAAAATGGAAGGTATGTAGTACGACTGATCATCAAGTTAGCAAACATCCGTATTGTCCTCTATTTAGTGTTAGTAAACCACTAGTGTTAGCTCATATTTAATAAAAGTTTTCAATTACAAGTTTAACATATGTCAATAAATGGATTCACAGTCAAAATACTTTTGAGTTGTTGTTTTTTAAAAAAAGAAAACATTACCAAGGTTTCTATCTGAAATTCAAATGCCCGATTATAAAGGAATAGGTTAAATAAGCATGAAAAATATTGGGGGATTAAAAAAAATGCAGTCAAATCTGTATGAGAATTTGCATTTGATGGTAATTAATTATTTTAAAAGATATTTGCTTTGTATAGATATTAATTTTGAATAATGCATTTAATATTTTCATAATCTCTAATCAGTTTATATTAACTCTAACCCATAATTTATTTGATGAAAATTGGTTTGAAATGAATTTATTTGTAAATAGGATATTAGTTGAAATTTTGGATATATTATATAAATTTAGGTTTTTAAAATATTAAAAGAATAAAGCTATTTAAAGAAAGCATGAGGCATAACTGCAAGTATTTCAATTGTTCTAGAATTCTAACTTTGAAATTTATGAAATGAATGCATACTAGGAAGAACAGTACTTGGATACTCAAATTGTTTATAATATAGATGTTTCATAATATAGATGATTTTGTCTAACTAAAGAGTTAGCTCATATAACCAGAATAATTGTGGGTTTTGTTATCTTTAAACTTGTTGCATTTAAAATATTTTTAAATTTTTCTTAAACAAGCTTCTGAAAACAGAAAACAATATTATGTACCTATCTATTACATTAACCACTTCTAACTCCTCAAAAAGACATTATAGGCTTAAATTCCATTTTATAAAAAAATAATTAACATTACAGAAAAGAATATATGCAACTTAGCAATGGGTAACATAAAGCGTATCTGAGAAGTATTTTTTTAACCCTTAATGATATGTGTAACTCTTTTTTTATATGAGGAGGATTATTAATTAGCATATATGTACTAAAATTTCCTCACTTAAAAATGGCAGTTTCCTACTATCATTCTCTTTATTTTGTTTTAAATAGATTAAGAAGTCTATCTTTTGTGCTTTAAATACTTCAAAAGATATTATTGAGTTTAAATTATATGTATATAAATAATTTTACCTTCTGTATTTTTAATGAATGCAGGAAGATGATATTTTTTATGTATAAAGTACTGAGAAAAATCATATAACTCTTTAGCACTTGAAGACAATGAGTAACCCAATTTCTGTCTGAAATCTAAATTGGCTTGATTTAAGTGCAATTCTGTTATTCTTTGTCATCTATAATGTTCTATACCTTAATACTAATTTTAACTATTAATTCTTTATAGAATTATAATTGTTGTTTGACTATGTCAATCTGTATATACTGTGCCTTAATATGAAAAACAAAACAGTTTTTTAAATTTATAAAAGTATTTTTCATTGTTAGATTTCATATGCATAAAAATCCAAACAAATGATATGAACTTACCTTACTTGTGTTTGAAGATGTCCATGTTACCAATAATATGGACAAATTATTTTGCAAGTTTAAATCTGCCTTATGAAAGATGTCTCATTAGATTTTAAAAACATTGGAAAAATATTTTGCTATAAAAATTACGACATGGTTAACAAAATTTCAATAGCAAACTGAGTTACATTTTGTGAAAATCTATGACTTTTATGTCAATTGAAATTAATGAGCTATATATATATATATATATATATATATTTCCACAAAATTATCTAGATGTGTTCAGGAACATGGTTGCATTAGAGCACTGACTGTATTTTGTTGTCCTTATAAACAGGAAAATTAGTACTTGTTTGGTATTAAGTTAAAATTCTGAATATAGTAAA
Organism: Rhinolophus sinicus; assembly: GCF_057876585.1. Taxonomy (NCBI): domain Eukaryota; kingdom Metazoa; phylum Chordata; class Mammalia; order Chiroptera; family Rhinolophidae; genus Rhinolophus; species Rhinolophus sinicus. The sequence goes on from NC_142516.1 coordinate 109,452,942, forward strand.
AGTCTCACAAATTACTTGTAAAATTTGGGATTTCATATTAGTGTGCCAGTAATACAGAAGATATCTTTATTATCAATTCTTGGTAAGTCTTATTGTACCATCTCTTTGAAACTCTTGTATCTAAATAATTGAAAAAAAGTACTTCCATGCTGAATTTAAATACCATATGACTGCTATAATATGGCATGTAGTTATCTAGATTTTCATGTATTTCATGTATTCAAATGTCTATGTCTATTTAAAAATGTGTTTCAGGTCCCCTACATTTTAATAAATGCTGCAATTTAAAGCCAGATATGATGTAGTTAACTGCTAAGATGAGCGTCAATCTTGTCCCTAAAAACATCATTGAGGGAACACTATTTTCCCCACAAATGCTGGCTCAGAGTCAGCAGAGGTGTGAAGGGCTGAGCTGTCCACCTGGATTATTACCCTACTCGGAAACCTAAAAAAGTCACTTTATCGGACTGTTCAGGAGGAAGATTCTCCATGTGTAAGAAACACTGACTACAATAAGCCCTCAAATTATCTGATAGAGCAGTAGGGCTTCCTAACGAATAAGAACAGCACATCACAGAGATTTCCATTGCCATGATAGGCATTCTGCCAGTTGATTGGAAAGGTTCTGTTCCTACAGGGGCTGCTGCAGCTCCTAGAAAAGTTCATTGCTTTCTTCTGTCAAAAATCCTTTGTGCCATTACATTTCCACTGTCTCTATTCCTAATGCTGTACTCCACTTCTTATAAATATATATATATATATATATATATATATATACATTTTAAAAAATCCTTTGTGAAGTAAATGGACTTCCTGTGATTTGCCATAGTGTTGGCTTCTGCTGACACAACTCATCCTCCAGAAGTTCTTGAAGTTACCTACTTTGGCCATACCTGCTACCTTCATTTATTTATTCACTATGGAATGAAGCCTACAGGCCATTTCATATTTTTCACAACTCTCCATAAGTCTCACAGGAGTCTTGGGAACTTATCATAGGCCATGAGGGATAAGCTTTTTCAGGAGAGTGAACAGAGTCAAGAGGATAAAGAAACACATTATTTGACTGTTTACCTAAATCTATTCCTTTTTTCAGGATCTTTCCTCAGATGAGCTTCAGAAGACTTGTTTCTAAAACCCTTTCCTAAGGAACTATATTTTATGGGTTAAAAAATTATTGCCGTAATTTTAGATTTGTCCCATTAGAATGCAAGGCAGCAGGTAAATAACCCATAGCTAGTTAAGATATGCATTTGGACTAAGATATGCGTCGTTTACCTCAGATAAAACCAGATTCTAAATATATTCCTAAGAAGTCATCTATTTCACCAGGTCTCTCTTTAATTTCTTTTACTAAATATGATGTGCTGAAAAATTAAACAAGGAAGTCTGTGGAGGTAAAAATTATAATAAAACTGCCTAAGCCTTCAAAAATGCAGAAAAACTGATAAAGTTTAGCTGGAAATTGACAAACATGTCATGGGATTCACCATTAATAATACTCATCTTGAAAGTCAAAGAAGACTGTTAATGAGATGGCGTAAAAATATGAATAATTCCAGTGGAAAAATTTTCCAGATATGAATATAAAGTTACCAAAAATATATGAAAGATAATCAGTCACGACATCAATGTGCTTTTGTTTCCCTTTAATAAAAATATGGGCATGACAGCAACCAGTAGGGTTAAATTGAATTAAATGCATTGATAAACACCAGAACCAATTTCCAAATAAAGCTTGATTTTCTTTCTCTACAACTAAGTATCAACAGGAAAGATACCTATTTTTTAAAATGATTTGAATAAGGCTATTTATGGAGGTGGGCAAGGTTTTCTATGGGCCAGTGTATAATAATCATTCAGAATAAAATTTGTATTAATGAATGTGGTGGGTAAATACATACTAGTATCAAGAAAACTAGTAGCTTTTTTCATTTCTAATGAAGAAAACATTACAAAGTAGAATCACCATTCCTACCAAATTTATGAGAAAGAATTCTTGTCATGGTGAATTATGTTTAACTATACCTTTAAAATTATTTTTACTCATTCTGTACTAATTAATTTGATTTTGTATTTTCAACAGTACCTGGCACAGATGTTTTTTAATAAATGTTTGTTGAATGGAAATGGGGAAAAAAACAACAAAAAACATGTTCTTCAGCCCAATTATGGATAAGATACCACTTTAATTTTACTTATTATTGAAATATATCCGACTAGGTGATTATATCCCTTTAGTATGGCAAGAGATAGTGGCATCACTTCTGCAAAGCCATTAGACCAGTGCGTTTCAAGGTTATTTTTCCATGTTTCTGATGGGTTCCATAGAAGATTCAAAAAAAGATGTTCCAGCTTGCTTCACAGGAATTGTTTTAAGTGAATTGCCACCATTACCTGTATTTGTTGGAATATTTAAATAAACAAAATTAAAATCAAATTGTGGTTATTAAATATTTAAACCACCATCAGTGTTTGCAGTACATCAAACGTACAATGACTGGCAACAGCCTGAGCACAGTAAACAGAATAATCTAAAGCCTGGCAAACAAAATATTTAAAGCATGCATTATAGTATTCATAAATAAAAAACCTGAATGTCACCCGCCTCCAAAAGTCATCAGCAGTGCCTAAAAATATCCAGGGCTTATTTTCGTGCATCTGCTACTGAATATGACTCAACTATTTTTAAATATTGCTTCAGAAAGCAGCTGAGGCAACAGTGCCATGGCTTTTATAGTGCTTAGATTTGGCACATACACATAATTCATAATTCAGTTTCTGGAACTCTGATGCACTGAGGCATCCAAGCTGGCCACCCAGGCCCTTTAGGTCACCCAGTTCTGAAGTGAGGGGCCAGTGGCAGCTAAGAAATCTTTATCCTCTTGGCCCATTATTTTGCTAAGGCTAGATTTGGGTAAACAAATAGAGGAACTTAAGTGTTTAAAAAGGAAGGAAGGAAGGAAGGAAAGGAAGGAAGGAAGGAAGGAAGGAAGGAAGGAAGGAAGGAAGGAAGGAAGGAAGGAAGGAAGGAAAACCAAAGTTAACAACCTGTCTTACAAGTAATTTTCGCCACCCCATTTAATAATTAGAAGCTTTGCAGATGAACAGCCTGTGATTTCAGTGCCATTCAGTGCAATCTTAGACGGTAAAATAGGGTTAAGTTCCTACTGTCTAGTGTCCTTGCCTCTTCCTCTTCCATTAACTTTCCTGTTCGCTGACCTGAACTAATCACTCTACAGTTTTATCAGAAACAACTGAAATGGAACCCCTTTCACAAGTTTGGGAAAGAAAGTAACTTAAAGCTTCGCAAAACAGCTCTCCATCCATATAATTGCCCAAGTCAAATCCACACCATTTAGTCCTGTTCTCCCCAGACTGAGAGAATCCAAGCATCTGGAACAGGATTGAGAGAAGTAAAAAGATAAAAGCATGTTCCTTGCCATCCTGATCTGCCCTGTCCAGTGAAGACGCCCATAAGCTCGTCATCCATTTTGAAAAGGACAGAAAAAGACCACTACATGCGAGGAAATCATAAAAGAGCAGAGAGAACAAAGTGGGAGGAGTTTTTTTTAACAGTTCATACATTATTAAAATTATAAAAGCAAGAATCCGTTCTGTGTGGAGTCCTGATCTGGAATAATGACAGCATACAGTTTTTCTAAAAACTCATGTGAAAACCTTGTAAAGTTTTCTGACAAGATAACAAGGAATTCAAATATCAGTAGGCATCATTTTTATATATGCTTTGCATCTGTTTCTTATACAGGAAGGAAGCCCGTTGTGACTCATTACTACGTCTACCTTTACTTAGCAGATCCCAAAACAAGTGGTCAGGCCCTCTCCCCTCCGCAGTCAGATCCAGTAAGCCATAAAGGGGAAAAGACAAGAAAGACCCCTCCTGCAGCCTCCTCCCCAGGCCTCTTCGCCCACCAGAACCCCATCCTCCCCTGCCTCGGCCTACTGCCCCGGCTTCAGCTCTCCCCTGCTAGAATGTTCACTGCAGACATCCCTCGCAATGAGAGGAGGTTGAGGCAGCTTGACGGTGCGGATGTGTTTCCAAATCTGAAGGTGACCCAATGGAAACTTTTTTCCCCCATAGAAACAGTGTTATTTGCTTCTATTGGGTTCTACAATGCCAAGTAATGCCTCAAGCATATGATGGATTAAAGGGATTTTGATGGACTGGCTTAATGACTAGATATTAAAAAGTGTGCTCTGAGGAACAGTAGTTCTACCAGGCCATTAGCAAAACAAACCTAAAGAATAGTGACGTGTGATCAAATAGAGTTTGGAAAAACAGTTCATTCTGTACCTCTCCTCTTTAATATTTACAATGCATATTAGCATATTAAAGGCTTTCTGTAAAGTCATACTTTTTTTAAAAAAACGAAGCTCTTGACATTGCTTTCACCATAAGGTTTTTATGTAAACAAGAACCGGTGTTTTTTTTCCCCATGAAATCTTTAACCCTTTAGGCAACATGCTCTGTAGCACAGGTCCACAAATATTTCCCATCAAGGGCCTGCCAGTAAATATTTCAGGCTTTGTAGTAGGGTTGTCAGATAAAACACAAGACACTCAGTTAAATTTGAATTTCTGATAAACAATGGATAATTTTTAGCAGAAGTATGTCCTCAACATGCCCCAGAAGTTATTGGTTGTATTACGCTCTACTTTTATGCTCTACATCTGCACTTTGTGGGCTGTGCAGTCTCTGTCCAGGGCCGCTACTTGGCCCTGCTGTTGGCGCTCAGAACAGCTACAGACGAGGTGTAAAATGGGCAGGCAGTAATATTCCAATGCAACTTTCTCTATGAACATGGAAACGAATTTCATATAGTTTTCATGCATCAGGACATACCATTTTCCTTTTGATATATTTTTTCAACCATTTAATAATGTAAAAGTCATTCTTAACTGACAGGCTATACACAAACAGGTGGCGGGGACTTTGGGCCTATAGTTTGCTGTGGTGTAAACGCTTTCTGAATTAAGAGGATTTAAACAAGTGGCTTCTTGTAATGCAACTGATTGGGAAGCCTAGGTGTGCAAGTATCTATGTCTACCTCAGGACTGATTCATCGGCCTGAGAATTGAGTTTTGAGCTGGGCCAGTGAGCTTCACCTGTTTCGCACTTACCTATTTAAGGATAAAGCACAACTGCAATAGCAGGTGGAGTCACCCTGGTTTGGGAATGTCCCCTGCTGTGACTGGTATTTAGCAGGCCTCATACCCCCTCCACCTACCAAAAAGCACAATAACATGCCAACCTACATTACCATTAAAAATGAATGCTTAGACCAACATTTTTAAAAATTTAAATGAACAAAGTAAAAAAAAAAAAATCCACATTAACAGGTAAAAAGTTAAAAATAAAACAACAAAAACACTTACGGAAAATAGGAGCAACTCTTTGTCTTGAAATCACTGAATTATGTTTGAACCCAGACACTTGGGCAGGAAGATGATTGAGAGTAAATTCTCCCACTGTCGGTTTGACATCAAACCGTTCTAGAAAATATAAACACAAAAATTGTTTCTTAAAAATGTACTGTGGCCATTGACAAAGCACCATAATTTAGAAATTAAGCAAATTATTTAGACATCTGTTTTACCATTTTCCTAAGAGTGGTGTGAATACATAGGTTAATAACCCTCTCCCACATTGTTTATATCTTTGATGCACAAAATAGTCGCTTTAAAAAGTTACTTTAAAGGAAATGTTTTTATGTTCCTATTAGTTTTTTGGTAAGTTTTTATTCAATAATAATATGTATAAAGAAAAATGAACAAATAGTGTGTTTACAGTTTGATGAATTTGTGGGGTGAATACACCTGGGGTACCATCAAGAAATAGTATATTACTAGCACCTCAAAACGCCCTTCTTGTCTCTCCCATAGGGTACCCTAAAACGAAAACACTCTCTCAACTTCTATCATCATAAGTTGGTTTTACTTATTTTTGTATTTCATAAATATAAAATCATACACTATTTCACTTTATAAACATTTTTATACTATAAAAATGTAACAATTATTTCTCTGTTTCCCTTATTTCTTATTCACTAAATCTATAAGCTGCCACACTTGGGCATCAGTTTCCCTGTGTTTCTAAAGCTTCTAAAGATCACTTACTCCTCTGCAGCTCAAGGCTTGAAATGTCTAAGGTAATTTCCACTCATCAGCCATGTCCTGCTAATGCTAAATACAACTCTGGTCAGTAACATTCCCAGAATGGTAATTATCTCAATTAATTATTTTGGCTGCTTAAAATCAGCAGCCTCAAAAATCAAGACTGGCGATAATAGATACTATTCAAGAATCTGAAGGATGGAGGTGATCCATGCCTTATGAGAAACTGTGTTCAAGGGAAGACAACAGAGATACCTTTGCACAAAGATGAACTTTTAATAGAAGATTAACTGGAATAGTTGTGTGTGGTTCTAGAAATCCTAACTAGAACCAATGAGTAGAAGTAATAATGAAATAGATTAAAGCAAAAATTAGGTATAAAAAAGAATGTTATCTGATTTGTGGTGTTAAAAAAAATGACGAAACTAAAATGTTGGACAACAAAAGAACTTAAGAGGCGCGGGGTGGGGGCAAGGTGTAGTCAATGTCGTAATGTCTAAGGTCCTTATAGTTTGAGGAAGACAGCAAAGAGATTAATTTTAAACCAAGATAAATATGCATGTTAAAATTTCTAGGGTAGCACTAAAAAGAGTAGAAATTTAAAATTTTCCAAATTAGTAGAGGCGGCTAAGTCTTTGGGGAAAAAAAATCATCCCAAAAGAAGAAAAGATAGATAAGACAAAAACAAGAAACAGAAAAAGAGAATAAATAAAAAGCACCAAATACTACAATATGGATGCATGTATAACAGTAAGCAGTATTACTGAATCCATAACAATAAAAGTCACAGTAAATGAAATACAAAGGTCCATGCTACAGGTTACTTCATAAAAGTACAAACTGCAGGACTTGTTTACCAAGTATCAACACTTACTATAAGCAACAGTAGTTAAGACAGTATGATGGTTGAAGTGGCACACATGTACCCACTTCCCTGGAGCTCAGAAACAGAGGAAAGTACGCACAGGAACTTGAAATATTTAAAACATAAAGGTATTACAAATCAGTGGGAAAAGAATAGACTGTTCAATAACTAGTGTTGAGACAATTGGTTCTCCGTTTCAACTGCAGACAACACCTTAAAAGTGAAAGACTAACCTCTTATCACATACATGCTTTGAATGTTCCATAGGTTTTCTTTTCACTCTCGTGATTGTTTCCTTTGCTGTGCAGAAGGTTTTCAGTTTGATGCAATCACACTTGTCTGGTTTTGCTTGTGATGCCTGTGTTTTTGATGTCATATCCAAAAAAATCATTGCCAATACCAGTGTTAAGCTTTCCCCCTATGTTTTCTTCTAGTAGTAGTATGGTTTTAGGTCTGTATTTTATCCATTTTGGTTGATTTTTGTATATAGTGTGAGATAAGAGTCCAGTTTCATTCTTCTGTATGTGGATATACAGTTTTTTCAGCACCATTTATTGAAGAGGCTATTCTTTCCCCCTTTGTATGTTCCTGGTACCCTTTTTGGAGATCAGTTGACTGTAAATGCATACCCATAGATTTATTTCTGGGTCCACTATTCTATTCCATTCCATTTGTCTATAGGTCTGCTTTTATGTCAGAACCATATTGTTTTAATTACTATAGCTTTGTAGTATAATTTGAAATCAGGAAGTGTGATGCCTCCAGCTTTGTTTTTCTTTCTCAGGAATGCATTGGCTATTCAGGTTCTTTTGTGGTTCCATAAGAATTTAGGATTCTTTTTCTATTTCTGTAAAGACTGCCATTGAAATTTGAGAGATTGCATTGAATCTGTAGATCACTGTGGGTAGTATGGATATTTTAATAATATTCTTCAAATCCATGAACATGTGACGTCTTTCTGATTATTTGTGTCTTTTTAAATTTCCTTCATCAGTATTTTATCATTTACAGTGTACAAGGGGTTAATGTCCAAAATATATAAGGAACTCATACAATTCAATGGCAAACAAGATAATAACCCAATTAAAAACTGAGCAAAGAACCTGACTAGACATTTCTCAAAAGAAGATATACAAATGGCCAACAGGTATATGAAAAGGTACTCAACATCATTAATCATGATCAGTAATCAGGGAAATCAAAACTACAATGAAATATCATCACACATCTGTTAGAATGGCTACTATTATACAAAAAGACAAAGGTAAAAAGTGGTGAGGATGTGGGTGACTGGACCCACCTGAATAACCCAGAATAAACCTCCTATCTTAAGGTCTGTGACTTTAATCACGTTTTCAAAGTCTCTTTCACATGTAATGTAATATATACACTTCCAGGGATCAGGGCATGAAAAACATAAGGGACATTCTGCCTATGACAAAGTTTGATAAAATCAACTAAATTAAAGTTAAGAAACGTGACTTAAACTAAGAATAACATAAATAGTATGTATAGATAAAACTATTTTTTTTTAAATCAAGGAAATTATAAACAAAAGCAGTGGGACAGTGGTTACTCTTGGTGGGAAGAGTGGAGAATGCAATCAGAGGACACACAGGAGAATGTAAAGGTATTGGTAACATTCTATTTCTTAAATAACAAAAGGATACACAAATGTATATTCATTGTTATTTGCCTTTTAATTATACATTATATGCATACATGTGTGATAAATGTCACAGCAAAATTTTAATGTTTGAGAAAAAATTTGAATATAAAAATTCTACAACAGGATTAATAACATGAATTCTTTCTCTTCTCACAAATTCGTAAGTAGAACAAATCAAAGAAGAGAAACAAGAATGACAGGAGGAAACAAAAACTCATAGACATAGACAATAGTTTAGTGGTTATCAGATGGTAAGGGGGTAGGGGAGCTATAGAAGAGGTTAAACGGGGTCAAATATATGGTGATGGAAGGAGAGCTGACTCTGGGTGGTGGAAACACAATGTGATATATAGATGGTGTATTACAGAATTGTACACCTGAAATCTATGTAACTTTACTAACAATTGCCACCCCAATAAACTTTAATTAAAAAAAAGATGACAGGAGATGGAAGAACAGACAGAATGAAGACAGGACAAGAACCAAAATATTTATCTCACAATTTGTGGGGGAGTTCAGTTACTTTGTTTGCCCTTTGTGGGACTCGCCTGGTAAGTGCTTTGGACGCTTTGAGAATTATTTCAGTGATACTTCTGGAAAGTTGCCCTGGGTTGCCCTGGTCTGCCTTACCATCTGAGTAAATACCAACAAGTCTACTATGGAAAAGATAACACTGACCATACTCTAGAGATCATCTAGAGTGAATCATGGTAATCCAGGCTTTTCCTAAACTACTTAAATACCCTAATGAACTCTTAAATATTCCCATCTTCTTTAGTAACTTGAGTTGATATGTGAACTTTGATTTCCCACAAAACTTTATTTGAACAGATTCACTAAACGAAATTTCTAAAAAGTATCTATACACTATGTTAACCTATGCTTTCATCAGAAAGAATGAATTATAACATAAACCCCTCGAATGATAATTTCACTGCTAGTGTAAGAGAAGCATTTTCCTGTTAAACCAGTGACAGAAAAGGCAGAAATGGGACAGTGGCAGGCGTGTCTTTCATCTGTGTTCAAGATGAGCATCACTAAACTTAGAAGAACTCATTTGAGTATTTCCAAGGAAAACTCACCTGGATACAATTTTCTGCCTAAATTTCTTTGCAACATTTGTAAAAGGAAGAGGAAATCGATTTTAAGTTCATTGCTAACCATGTTGGGATTACTTATTAATTCCGATAACCTAATGTTATCTTTAATAGACTTTGAAGCTGTAGACCTGGGAACCAGGGGCAAATGCATCTGGTAACTGTAGTCTGTAAAATTCACCAGGTCATCCTGGATACTTTTAATTCTGGAAATAAAAAAAAAATACTGTTGACAAACCACATGCTAGGAATGAGATTTATATTATCAAACGTTTTTCATATTAAATTGTATTACAATTTAAAATTCCAAATAACTCACTCTCGATGTGTTAACAAGGTGTAAACCTCTTGTATCAGTATTTCAGGTACTCCGGCTTTACAATGAATTGTTCCATAGATCAGTTCTTTAGGGAATTTAATTTTTTTTTTGGCCAGGAACTTTAACAGGAATAAGAAAATATTTTCACCATAAGAAGCTCTATAAAAACCTCCAATTACTATGAATTCACTTTAATCCCCCTTTTATCTCTCAACTACTTTTCTGATTTTAACATGTTATTAAAAGATATTATTCAGCGCAAAGACCATATCCCACTCCAATTTGAAATGAGTATGCTCAGTTTCATAGGTAACTCATGACAAACTTTAAGAACATTCCTTTCAATGCACGTTAACAAGCTGCCGACTCAGTAGCGTTGTTTCGTAGCACACAATCACACACAGATATGTGTAAAAATCCAAGACAGCAGGAGCACACCTTTCAAAACACAAACTTCTTAACAGTTAAAATGTCAATGATTGTTAATTTACCTTTTCCAATTGTGCCCAGTTACCCAACTTGACTTTTAAAGAAGTTCCATTTACAAAGGATGACAATTGAAGGTTCCAGGGGTAATATATGGTGAATATTTCTGCTATCAGGAAGCCATTTGAAAAATCCCTAATCCATAGCAATAAGGAAACGAAATAAAATGTAGTTACTTATACAGTTGGCATTATTTTATAGTTAACACCAATTTAATACTCTATACTGACAGCAAGTAACTTGTCCAGTATCCCTGAAGAGCCTTGGCTGTTTCAATATTTTAGTAGTTACCAAAGCATTCTATATTCAGTCTAAAGCGTAATGATTGGTTGATTGAATGAATGAATGACATGCTTCACCGTATTATTTTCAGGTTCGTTCCCTAAGAGGGTAGGTATGTCTGTGGGTGTGGGGAGTGGGCGAGACGGGCTACGCGAGGCCGGCAGCCCCTGCCGGGCGGCGGGGCAGCGAGACGGGCCGCCGGAAGGAGGCGGGCGGGGGTTGGGGTTGCTCGGGCCCGACGCCCGCCCAGGCGGCCTGGACCGGCATCTCCCGCACCTGTTGACGTTCCTGGGGAAGAAGGTGAGATCCAGGCTCTGGAGCCAGCGCAGGATGGACCGAGGCAGGCGGGAGCTCTTCGGAGGATGCGGGTAGACCAGACACTTTTTAGGCCTCCCTGGGTCGGGAGCTGACGGCTGTGACGAAAGTGACGAGTTCGGTAGGGCTGCCGCCGACAGTATCAGAAACCTTTCTTTCCGGCGGGAAGCAGCCATGTTGCTTTCGGGGTTTCTATGGCAGCATCAGTGGGGCGGAGCCTCATGGGCGGGGCTTAATGGGCGGGGCCGGTGCCTCAGCGGGGGATGGGGCGGGGCCTCAGCGGAGGCGCCGTGGAACTGCTGTGTTCCCCAGTTTGGGGACCCGACGCTCTGGATTTGGGGCGAGATCCTGGCCCCACTGGGCGTGGACGAGGTGTGGGGAGCCTAAGCCTTGGGCGGGGCTTCCAATCTCAGTTTTAGTTGGCGTTGCTAATGTAGAGCTCCCCCCATCCACAACCCGCCTTGAAGTTTACATTTTAGATACTGTGATTTCTGTCCAGCTGAAGGCCTATTTTCAGTCAAGAATTTTGAGGAGGGTGTGCGGTGTTTCCAGAAGACAAGGACAGCTTTTGTTTGGAAATTGGAAATAATAGGGTTTTTCCTCCTAAAGGCCAATGAAAAAAAAATCTTTAAACTTAAAATGAATTCATTTTTAGTATCTACAAAGTTTAATGTCACTATTTCCTTAATCATTACATTAAGTGTTCATAAAAATTACATAATATTTGAAAACAATGTGTGAGTTAGATTTTCACGCTTGATGCCCCAGTGTGCATGGTCCATTCATCTTTCACAAAGATGCCCCAGTGTGCGTGATCCATTCATTCAACAAATCGTTATTAAATTTCTACAATGTGCCAAGCACTGATGTAGTCACTTGGGATTTATCAGTGAACAATACAGAGAAAAAAAAATGATTGCAGAGCAGGCATCGACAATTGTAAATTACATATTTACAACAACAAAGTTATTAAAATTCTTTTAAAACTTGACAGCAAAAAAGTCACTTACTGTAACATGTAGGTGCATATTATGCAAGATAAAATATGGGATAGATCTTGATAGTGGAACCATATAATAAGTCATTCAATGTTCATTCATATACATATTTATTAATAAAGTAAACCAATGTGGGTTTTATATGGTTAAAAAGAAAAACAAAAATGATGCTATACAAGTGCTTTCTCTTTGCCCAATGAAGTTTTTCATGAATCAACTCATTCATGCAATCGACTTTCTCTGAGGACCTTTTGTTCTGTGCTGAGCTAGGTACCAGGTCTTCCTATCCAGTGTGGCAGCCACACTAGCCACATGTGGTTATTGAGATTTAAATTTAAATAAATTTAAATAAAATAAAATAAGTAACGCTGGCTACATTTCAGCTGCTCAACAGCCAAATGCAACTAGCGATTACCATATTGCACAGCACAGATATAGCACTATCATTGCAGGAAGTTCTACTGGACAGCGGTGTACTAGATTATTTACAGAACATGCAGATATGAGTATCTGTAAGAAGACCATGTACCCTGCAAAGCTCTGCCGTGGTAATAGTATGCTAGTGTCAGGGAGGAAGCAAGTGATTTAATCTGAGAGAGTCTAGAATTCCTCTCAGAGAAGATGACCTTGGATTTGGATCGTATAAGGCAATATTTTGAATTGGTTGAGACACAGGTTTTGGAAGACCAGCTCTACTTTTTATTAGTTATGTGACTTTGGGCAAGCTGTTTAACCATTTTTATTTGTAAAAGGTGGAAATAAATAGGGTGTACCTCATAGGGTTATGCTGTGGATGAAATAAACAAGGATGCAAAGAGCCTAGAACACATGCAGCTCATAATAAGTGCTCAGTAAATATAAATTGTTTCAGAAATGATCATGGAATTCTGTGAGATGAAGAAGGGAGAGGATGATTCCACACAGAATGTGGAGGAAAAAAAGCATAGATGATATATATCGTCTATGATAGAGTTTTTTATGAGTTTTAGGAAATGGCAAATAACACTTTCAGACTTTAGCATGAGAGCTAACCCAAGATTTAGGTGATAACGGCCGGAGAGGTAGATTAGGGCTATCCATTGGGGCTTAACTGAGAACAGTCTTGCTAAGAAGTTAGAATTTTTCCTGTAACAAATGTGTCCATTGGTAAACAGATACGTCTCTGTTCCAAACACAGCCTTCTATATTCAACCCTGTGGAGTTGGAGCTCTGAACCCAAGTTTCTCCTTTGCTAAGCGTTTTATTAAATTCTGCCAGTAGGGGAAACTAGAGGGAGACCAGGAGGAGAGAGGAAGGGATTTGCAGTTTCTCCTTTCCTTGCTGCTCCTGTGGATGTCACCATAGCAACAAAACTTCACCTGGCAACTGGTTCCTGTCTCCAATGTTTTTGTAGCACTCCTGGAGCTCAGTAACCACTGAGAAGTGGCCCTAAGAATCCTAGCCCCAGATTTTATGCTAGGATGGCTCCTCTGAGCTCCAGAAGAATCAGCACCAGCTGTGTCCTCACCACTTTCAAGTCAGTCTATAGGGCTTTCCCTCCAAGTTCTAGGTTCTTAGAACCCCAGCTTCTTCACTTTGTTCTCTAGCACTAAGGGTGGCAATTGCTTCCCGAATCATCTATGTCTGCTAATTTGATGCTCCCTTTTCAGTTCTTCAGCATCTGTTTAACCGTTTCCATATATAAAGTTCTTGCTGTTGAAATGGATGCTAAGCGAGAGATACATTGCTTCATACCTGGAGTCAAGTTACCTCTAAAAGGAGCTCAGCTACATCATACTCAGGCACCTAAGGAACTTGCTACTTCCTGTTCATCTGATCCAGTCAGCATTATATTGTGGAGAGAGTGGACCAGCGTGATGTTGTTTGGGAGGTGAAGACACTCAAAAACCTCTGCTGATCTTGTGGCAGAGAGCAAGAACATTGATTTGACCTAAGGCGAGAGATTGTGAATGTGTAGTATTGTCCTGCTAGATCCAAGCAAACTGCTTTGTTGGTTCTTGCAGATTGTTGTAGAGGAGGAAGTGCTTTCCAGATCGATAGCAGAGTAACAGTTGCTACAAACTGTGGCAGTTTATTCCAGCAAAGATACTTCAAATGGAAAAATGACTCTAAGTGGAGTTGCCTCCTGATTAATAAATGTACAATAATTCATGGTCATCCTCTCAGCTCCATCCACTTCTGCACCAGCCAAATAGCTGTCAAAGTCAGTACTTGTTATTGACCTATCATGAGAAAATACAGAGCTTGACTTGATATGAACATTTTGTAGAGTGAGAAACAAACTTTTCTCAAACAGGGAGACTTTCAGCTGATGGTGGTCAGAAGGTGGCTTTCAGCTGCTACAGAGCAGTTTAAGAACCATTGTGACTGGTTACCTAGAAGCTTACACTTTTGCATTGCATAAGCTCACTTCTTTGAAACCAGTTAGCTAGGAAAGTAGCTATAAGGGCACGTTGACATGAGGAAAGATTAGAGTTTTGTTTAAGGTCAGAGTCTGCATTTGGGGAAAATGAAGACAGTTCAAGTTTTAATTAGGTGACTTTGGGTGTTTGGTCTAGGGGTATATTCAAGCTGTGGCCTCAGTTTTGATTTCTCTAGAGCAGACCTCAGCACCAGCTTTCTAACTCTTTGCAGTTTACTGGATGAAGTCAGAAAGCATATATATGTGTGCTGTGTTCTGCTCAACCAGAGGTAGCTATGCCATGCCAAAGGCATCCTGCCCCAATCTACTTCTGCCCTTGGGGCGGGGGAGGTCTTCCTGGAGTATGGACTGAAGGTACTCTTCGCCTCCCTATTGGCCCATATCCTCCAGCTTAGACTGTATCCATACTGCAGTCATATTTTGGCTTCCATCTACATGCGTTTATTTTATTTTTTAGTTTGGTCAGAATTTGAGCATGAAGGAAAAATACTAATTATTGGGTCCTTCCAAGATCCCACTATTTCATACGATGGAAAAGAATATATAAAACGAGGAAGGGATTAATGAAATGCAGAATGAAGTATGCACTATTCTTTTAATATGTAAGTCTGATGATTATCACAAATACTGATACTTTCTTTCAATATTCATCCTAGATATCAGAATACAAGATTTTTATAAATTATAAATACTCATTGAATTTTGGCATATTTTGTTTCTATTTGTGATCTGTAAATCAAAAGTGCATGAATCAAATTTCTCAAAACTTTGAGGCTTCTATGTGATTGTTTATGAAAAAGTTATTTTATACTACACCATACCCATAATTTAAAATTCATTAAGATCTGCTATTTTTATCACTTGGCTGTAGCATTGAATTACCTTTGTCTTCAGCTATGTTGAAGCTAACTTCTTGGAATCTCACCCTAGAACTATTGTTATTTCATAATTGTCACTGGACTGTGGATTTTCAAAGGTGGTTATACTGAAAAGGCATAACCATGAGAATGCAATAAACTAAACATCAATTGGAAATGTTATTTATATTTAAACTAATAGAACTATAAACTTAAGAATATGTCTACTACTTAAGTCACTAAATTTTTATATTCCAATGTCAGTATCAACTTCTTAAAAACGACTGCAAAATGTAATCATTTACTTAAATATTTCAATATCTCAGATGCTAAAATTCATTTCAACTGATTTTGAAGCAGAGAGTCTTGTTAGTTTATCTCCCCTTAAGGTGATTCGCTTTATCATATTCAGGCCAAACGCATATTAGAAGCACTTTCCACAATAGTGTATTCAAAATCTATTTGGTCATTTCATGTCTCCATCTATATAGATGAAACTGTGGATAATTTTCACCCCTGTAATTGTAATTACAACTCATGGTCAAGTCAGTTACAATTGACAATAACCATAATGGGCTATAACCATCACGTAACAAATGAAAACGCCAATAGGAACATGTATCTTTCTCCCTCTATAAATACACAAAGACTTAAAATTAAATGTTTCTAACGACATACACTGTGAGTTTGTATCGAAATGAAGAGCTACAAAGTGACGGACAAATGTGTGAGGCCATTGGATCTTATACTCTGTTGGAGGTTAAACATACGGAAATTAATACATTAGACAATAATTATTACTATAGCACATGAACTCAAAAATCTCGGTGGCTTAACACATCAAAGGTTTATTTCTTGCTGACATTTCATGTCTACTGTGGGTCAGTGGGGTGGGGAGTGGTTTCCACAGTAGGTATCCAGGCTAGTGCCCATCTGGAATACGTGATCTCTGAGGGTGCTGCAGCACAGGGAGAAAGAGGGGAAGGATACACACTGGCCCTTAAGTCTCCTAGACTACAAATGACATATGTCACTTCTGCTCATGTCCATCATGTACTTTTATCCTACCTGTGTGGGAGTCCTAGTAAAGCAGGGGAGCACATGGAATATTTAGCCAGGACTAGTCTTCTCTGCTGTGATTAGAAACCTTTTCTTGAAAGGGGTCTGATCCTGTGCAATGTTTGTGGAAATAAGAGAAGAAATTTTTCCTGTGGCTTTTCCTTGAAAATTCAACCATGACTCAATTTGGAGGATTCTATGTAGACATGGTCTCAAAGATTTTATCTGTAACAATCTTTCTTTACATTGTTTTCTCATTATTTTCTTTTGGTTAACTCAGAATTTTGACTTATGTACCTGGAAGAATGAAGGTCTTAAATTGGAAAAGATTTCCTACCGGTGGGAAAACAGCATGTCGCCAATAGGGATTTATATTTCCCCTTGCAGAACTGCAGGGCATCCCTCCGAAATCCTCACAAGATAAGGAAAAGCTGGAACTGAGAAGTGAGGAGAAATAAGAAGGAAGTCCTCATAACAGTTACTGGTTAATTCTTGCTGTGTTACCGAACCATCCCAAAACTTTTCCGCCATGTTGTTTTCAGCACCACAAGAAATCGAACCAGTCCAAATTCAAGAGATGGGGAAAATAAACTCGCACTTTCGATGGAAAGAGAGGCAAAGTCACAATGCAAAGGGGTGTGCACAGTAATGGAATTACTGGGGGCATTTTGCACACAATCTACTCCAGTTCCCCTGTGCCCCTCAGGCCTGAATCAAATTTAATTTGTTTTGGTGCAGGTAATTTTCCCACAAAGGAGTCAATAGAATAGAGGCAGAAATTACACTCACTCACAAGGAGAAAACTTAATTTTGCCTTTTGCCTTACAAGTGTACTTTTTCTCTCTAGTTCTTTTAAGTCCCAGAATAGGGCAAATAGGGCAAACGAATCTAAGAAAGTTCCATCTGACTTATCCAAAGAGGAAGAATTCCCTTCAGATAGATTTTAGTATTTGCTGGTGTGTTAACAGTGTCACAGCCAAATAGGAAGTTACATAATTTGCAGGGCACAGTATCAAGGAAAAAATGTGGGCATATTGATCAAATATAAGAATTTCAAGATGATGACAGCAGACCATTAAACCAAGCATGGGGTCTTCTAAGTGTGGGATCCTGGAGCGGAGTTCAGCCCATTGTTACTAAAACAAGCATATATATGAATGGGTTGATCATGTAATTTCCCCTCCTCATGCACAACTCAAGAAGAAAGTTCGTGAGATTCTTTTCAATACCTTCACTCCCCACCCTCCTACCCCACCCCACCTCCCCAAGGAGAATGTAACTGAAAGTATAAAATGACTGCCTTCCATTCCCCCAATTGAGAATGTTTGGTTGAGAATCATTTGGTTGAGAACTAAATTGAGTCTTTCCTTACTAGAAGTAATTTCTTGACTAAGGCAATATGTCTTCATGCACATAATGGATATAGATCTGCATAATCTAAATTGTTAGATTTGAAATCTAACAATGTGAAGTGCTGACTTTATTTTGAAAGAGATACTCAAAAATTTCCCTTAAGTTAGGAAAATATTTCTTTTCCAACTTATGTGCTTGAATGGTACTGTCCCTGAGAATTAATTTGTCACTGGGTGCTATAGACGCGAGTTTCAGTGTGTGTGTGTGTGTGTGTGTGTGTGTGTGTGTGTGTGTGTGTACAACTTCCTTCTGGGCAATAGAGAGAATTTAAAAGGACATCTGCCCCTCACACTGCCAGGGAGATACCAAGGCAGACCAGACTCTGAATGCCCAACTCCACCAGCCTCTACTGCAGGCTGCTGGTTTCGTGGGCATGCAGACCTCGCAGCCGCATGAGGCCTCATGCTTAAGGGGCTCCATCCCTGGGATCTCATTGTTCCTCTTCTGCTGTGATACTGTGGATCCAAACACCCCTGAACACCCCCAAGCTCACCCAAATGTGTCTTCAGGTGTTTGCATGTCAAAGAAATTACGTCTGTTCCAAGGAGGTCACTGAGGGATTATTCTACATCAGTATGCACCACTCTACTCTCAATCCCATGATACAGTGATTTGAAAACTGGTGGTAAAAACATTAGCACAATTGAATCATATCTTCCACTACCTTCCATTTTAAAATCAGATATTAATTAAAACAGAAAAAAAAAGTGTTTCATTCCAGGGTTAATAACCACACTTTAATACATTAACAAACATATGATATATTTAAATTAGAACAATTCTTTGATAAGACAATCATACCCAAGCTAAGATACAAGGTGCCACCATACTAAAATTCCAAAGTGATAATGTTAATATTTGATAATTACTTTTCTTATTGGCACAAAACCAATGAACAGGGATGTGTTACTCTTGCACTCTAAGAGTACCTCTAGCTCAGGAAAACTACAGTACAATTTTTTTTTTTTACTAAAAAGCAGTTTTAATACTTTATATTTAACACCTAATTATATTTAATGAGGTTACCCTATAATAATAAAAAGCATTTCAATGCACATTATTCATGAGGGCATTACAAATTTGTTAGAGATAATAAAACAGACACATTTAAAAGTCTCTAGCCACAGAGAGAACTTACTTTAACAAACACGCAAAGTCTTCTCTTTTGAACAAAGGACTTTTTTTAAAAAATGCCATCTTAGTGACTTTGGGATTACATACAGTAATGGTTTATTTCCCATGGGTCTCTGGAAGTGAACCAAAAATGAAGAAGAAAGGAAAATAGGCCCCTGGGTTATTAAAATAAGTCAAAAAATATTTTATCAAAATTTGATAACTTTACAAAACTAATCAAAATATTTTCTTCTACTTTACACAGAGTTGTATCTTGATTATCTTATTTCTGAATCCATAATAGACTCAAATCTGGTCTAAATTACAAAGAAGGCACGAAATTTATTTTATTGTGTTTTATATTACACCCAAGTACAGTTAAAGCAGAAGAGAATAAGCACAGTAGTAACCCTTGCAGAGGACCCTGTTTCAGTAATATCTTCTTTGATACAACACTCCCTTACTAATAAGGTCTGCACTGAACCCTTGCTTTGTGTAAGAAGAATTAGCCATACTCAGTTAAGGTCTATATATAGGGTAACATTTTTAAGGTTTCTAAGTTTGTTAAATGCAACTCCACAACCTCATGAAGAGTTTTTTTGTTTTTTTTAATCTTCCATTTTCTACAGCTTTGGACTCCCCTGATTCCTGGGGTGTGACCAGGGCCTCTGTATCAGTAAAATACGAAGTTCATTTTCTTTAGTCCAGGTATCACCAGCTATTAGCAATTTCTGAAATGGAAGAAAGCTGGAGTGATATGTATAAAGGCACTGAAGAGAGACCTTAAGAGTCTACCCTTGAGGAGGAGGAGGTCTTAAAATAGCTTATATTCTACACACCTCAAGGTGAGAGGGCAGTGGTGATAACTTTCAGTCCTTCCAGTTTTTGGAATAGAGCCACTTAAGGTGGTGAAGTGACTAGTGAGGTCTTTGCAGAGAGGGTGCAATTTATCGTTTTTTTATGAAGTGATCATTATAATGACAAGTGCACTTGCGGCATAGTGGATTTCCTGAACAAGAGTCATCTTAATTTCAAACAGGATATTAGCTGCTCTTTTCTAAACCATACTAGTATTTTGTAATAATATCAAAAATATAGAGATAATTACAGTTGCCAAAATTAAAAAGTTAATTCATTATTTGAAGGATATTATTCTTTTAAAATATAATATGTGAATAATTTTTGTAAGAATCAGTATTTTTGACCACTCTAAAAAACCTAAAATGGAGAATTTCTCATTTTTTCTAAATCAACAAAAGGGTATATGGGAATAATAATTTAGAGATACATTAGATATACTATAGTCAAAAACAATTAAAATGCACAAAACAATAGTACACTTAAAATGAAAATTGATATTTCACTTCTTCCCTGGGTGTTCTCACACTCACCTTTACTCTATCTTATGCATATTTTAATATGAAATATACACTAGGCAGATGCAATAGAAATTTTTGATGTTTCAAAGCTTTAGAATTATTTTACTGCTTTATCGGTACTGCAAGAAATTCTGCAATAATGTTGGCAGCTGGAGCTGTGGGATAAGGTGCAGTCGTGGTCTTCCTATGTAGTTTCTGATACAGAGTCGGCAGAGTTGGCAAAGGGAGCTTGGGGTGGCTACAAAAGACATGAAAGTATTAGTTAATTTACATCAGAATGGATTTTTATATGTTGTAAGATACAGCAAATAAAACCATAAGAAACTACAGTGCTTTGCAGTAGATGAGGACAGTAGGACCACTAAACTAGGAAAATTTTTATAAGCATTTATATTTTCTTTACTTATAAGATCTTATTATAACTGAGGTATATGCCATATGCATTCTTTAAAACATAGTTTTCATGCTTATGAAATTATTGTTGCATATAAAGCCTCAGAAACAAATTCTGCTTTTTGAAAGATATAAATTTAAAAAATGTTATGCACTAACGGAGAAATTTTTTTATTTTTTTCTCTCAAATTAGGTCTACTCTTTAAGCCAAAGTTAATTTTATTATTGTGTCTGGACCAGGTTTCAGAAATTGTCTTATAACAAAAGTCTTCAGTGTGGAAATATTTCCTGATTATGTTTCTACAACACGTTATAGAAGGTGGATGCTCCTATAAAATGGAGTATGTTTCCAAATATTTATTAGCAGATATTAAACAGTATTCCACACTATGTGTTCTCAAAAACTAAATATATTAACTTAACCAAAGGAATATAAAGTTTAGGTAAGTAAAAGAAAATTAAGATCTTCATGATATCTTTTTTATAGATAGAAACTAAGTTAAAAAGTGTTTACCTTCACAAAATATATTCCAAATGTTGTGCCATTATTATTTCATATGCCAACAAAAGGTCTTTAAATTTGATATTTCAGGTAAATGTATTTTTGTGGTTTTAAATTCCCTCTTGTAGTCTTCTTACCTTCATGTTGAAGCAATAATCTTTCCACCAAACTGCTAGAGACAGCTACATCTACAGGTCGCAGGAGCTCTGTATTTTTGGCATTGATATCTGCTCCAAATTCTAGCAGTAAGTTTACAATTTCCAGACAGGGCTGCTGAGCAGCAGCATGTAATGGTGTATCCCAATATTTGCCTTTCTGTACATCAGCGCCTACATGTAAATATGGAATGATGATGAATACAAACAAAATTATTAAATGATTCACTTACCTCAGCGCAGATTCACTGACCTCAGACACAAAGGGAAACTCAACTCTATCTGTAATGATTTATTTCTATATACATATACATACATATTATCTTAAAACTTGGTACATTTGGATGGAGAGTGCATGTGTTTTTAATATTTTCTAATATTTTTCTGTGTGCTTTAAAGATAAAAGTAATAATTTTTAAAAATTGTAAACAGTTCCAAAAGTAATCATACTAACTAGTATTATAAATACTAGTACAATTCGGTTGACTCGTGTCTATTTTCATCATGATTGATAGCTCTTAGGATTATTCAAGAGCCTATCACTTTAATCCTTTTCATTAGTTTTAAGGCAATAGAACTCTTTTGTTTCTTGGAAAACTCATGATTCTAGACATGTGAGCTCTTTAGGTAAAATGTATATAGATTTTCCTGTCACTTCTCACTCATGTAGTTTGTTAATAAATACATAAACACACTGAGCCTCCTAAATGGAAAGGCACATTATATTTCTACATACAAAATCAATTTTTAAAAAATGCCTATATTGAAAAAAAAGCCTTTAAATGTTAAATTACCTATTGCATAGTTGTTTTATTTTAGTGCAAGCCCTGGTACATGGTTGTCATTGAATGCATATGTGATGAATAAATGCAGTTTAATATTGTAAAGAATAACAATCCAGTACATAAATGGTTACACCACCAAGAAATGTCTAGCACTAAAAGTGCATAAGTCCTTTCAACTCTGTTTTCTGATACTATCAGTGAAACTAATGTTTATAAGAAGCAGTACATTCTAAGAATCCCTTATGGCCCTCCTGCTACTTTTGAGTTTCAATAAATGTAATCATTTTCAATATTTTTAAAGCAAATGTAAAATGTTTAGTGGAAAACTTATATTGATAACAAAATCTCCATAGAGAAAGCATAAACTCTGTTGGTTATATCAATTGTATGGGAGAGAAGAACCTGAGAATAACAATCAATCCACAATTACTAACAGCAGTTTTTCCTTTTTTTTTTTTTTTTTTTTTTTCCCACTATAAAATATTTGGTGGAAAGAATAACATAACATTCTTAGTAAGGTGAAGAAATGATTAAGAATAAACTCTTCTGGTTATACAAATTTATGGGAGAACATAGCCAGAAAATAACAAGGTGCTAACAATTATTAGCAGAATTCATGTTTAAGAGTCCTACATGCTATAATGGGAATGAAATAGTAGATGGAGACACTGCTTGCCAGAAATGTATAATTTAGCTAAGAAAATATGAGTAACACATAAAGGAGTTACTAAAAATATATGTCAGTGTATATCAGAGACCAAATGATTGTGATAAACAATAAAAAGCACAGAAATTAATTTATTCTTTTTACATATATTTTATGCACTGTGTTAGAGGAAAGAGATGATGGGGAAAAAGAGATAATCCATAACCTAAAAGAGCTCCCAGCCTAATATTGGGAGAGACTGCTGAAGCTGAACCTTGAGGAACTAGTTCATTTCAAGTAGGTAGAAAAGGGCATTATGTCTTTTCAGGTAAGTGGGACAGAGATTACAGTCTGAGAAAGTATATGAACTCTTACGGTTGGTAGAGAATAAAGTTATCTAAGCAGTGACTATCCCTAAAATTTCTTTTGAATGTTTTCTTCACAGATATATACATTTTTGGCAACATTATATTCAACCTTAAAGATCTTAATTTTATGCCTTTAGGTTTTGAAACTTTGAGGTGAACTGGAGTTATCAAGAATGACGTTCTTTTTGTTGGTTGTATACTTATATGTGAGAATGCTTAAAATAAGAACTTTTTTGCAATGAGATACAATTTTAAAAGAAGCTTATGTAAAGAAATAAATATGGGAGTTCCGGTCAGGATGGCAGAGTAGCTAAATGCTGTACTTACCTCGTCTCATGACCGCATCAAAATTACAACTAAACTACAGAACAGCCATCATTGTGAATCACCCAAAGTCTAGCTTAACAGAAGTCCTACAAATAAGGATACACAGAGGACAAGTCAAGATTAGTAGGAGGGGGAGAGACATGAAATGGGCCAGCCCAAAACCTCCATGTGGTGGTTGAGAACTGGGAGGGATATCTCAGCTATGGAGGTTCCCCTGGAGGAGTGAGGGGTCCCAGCCTCACACCAGGCTCCCCAGCCCAGGGTTCCCGTGCCAAGAAGAGAAATCCCCACAACTCTGGCTCTGAAAACCAGTGGAGATTGTGGCTGAGTGAGATTGAGTCATAGGCATTCCTCTTAAAGGACTGTGCACAGATTTACTCACTGACAGACTCACTGGCTCTGAGCTCTGATGCTGTAGCAGCTGATGGAAAGGTGCCAGGGACATAAGGCAAGAAAATGAATTGTCTGGCTTCAAGACAAGGGCAGGAGGAGCAGCTTTTTCCAAGACAGAAGTGTTGGCAGAAGCCATAGTTCCTTTGCTGAGCCTGCCCCTGACCACCATATCTGAGTTTCCATCAACCTGGTTAACACTGTTTGCCCGGCCCTGGTGAATCCCTGAGACCCTACCCCACCCAACATGTGGGTCTACCAAAGCCACTTCCAGTGGCTGTTCCATACAAATGGCTTGTCATGCTGTGGACTTTTCTAAAATCTTTCAAAGGTCACAAACTCCAAACAAGGAACATCTGGCCTCTCTGTGCCCCATACCTCTTGCTAAGCAGCCCCAAGCCTGGCACTGGCAGCAGCTAGTCTTGGTTAACAGCTTACCTTCTCTCAGGCACCTTAAAGCCAAGCAAAAGTGGCAACCATTTTTTGTAGCCAATCTTTTGTAGCTCATACCAAGTGGCCCCAGGCAAGGCAGAGGCAGCAGCTGAACTTGGCCTGCAACAGAGCCCCTCCCAAGAGGCCCCAGAACCAACACAACTGGTGATCATCTTCAGACCACACCAGAGCACCATCCAAGTACCTCCATAAAATGACACACTAAAAAGGCAGACTTGGCAGGCCCCAGAGCCTTGCTAAAGTGAATCCTGCTCCATAAGGTGAGCTCCTGTAGAACAGTTCTTCCACTATAATTATGGCCAGTCCTCACAACCAATCAGCCTGAGAATCAATTCTTCCCAAGATGAATCCAAAGAGGTCCACACCAAGTCACATCATAATTAAAATGCCAAAGGTTAAAGAAAAAGAGAGAATCTTAAAAGCAGCAAGATAAAAGCAGTTAGTTACTTACAAGGGAGCTCTCATAAGACTGACAGCTGATTTCTCAGCAGAAACTTTGCAGGTCAGAAGCAACTGGCACAAAATATTCAAAGTGATGAAATGCGAGGACCTACAACCAAAATTACCCAGCAAAGCTATCATTTAGAATCGAAGGACAGATAAACAGCTTCCCATACAAGAAAAAGCTAAAGGAGTTCATTACCACCAAACCAGTATTACAACAAATGTTGAAGGGACTTGTTTAAGAAGAAAAAGATAAAAAATATAAATAATAAAATGGCAATAACTACATATCTATCAGCAATTACTGTAAATGTAAATAGATTAAATGCTTCAATCAAAAGTCATAAATTGGCTGAATGTACAAGAAATAAAACCCTTACAGATGCTGCCTACAAGAGACTCATTTCAGCTCACACAGCCTGTGACACACACAGACTGAAACTAAAGGGATGGAAAAAAATATATTTAATAAAAATAAAAACAAAAAGTAAAAGCTGGAGTAGTAATACTTACACCAGACAAAATAAACTTTAAAATAAAGGCTTATAACAAGAGACAAAAAAGATCCAGTAATTCTACTTCTGGACATTTATCTGAAGAAAGTCAAAGCATTACTTCAAAAGGTCATGTGCAGCCATATGTTCATTGCAGCATTATTTACAATAGCAACGATAAGGAGGCAACCAGGTTGTTCATTAAGGGATGAATGGAGAATGAAGAGGTGGTACATATCTACAGTGGAATATTACTCAGCCATAAAAAAGAATGAAATCTTGCCATCTACAACAACATGGATGGACCTAGAGGGTGTTGTACAGAGTGGAGTAATTCAGTCAGAGAAAGACAGAAGTCATATGATTTCACTTATATGTGGAATTTAAGGAACAGGATAAATGAACAATCAAAACAAAAACAAGCCAATAGATACAGAGAGCATTTTGATGGTTGCTGGTGAGGAGAGTTGGGAGGATGGAAGAAGGTGGAGAAGATTAAGAGATGCAATTTGGTAGTTATAAAAATGGAGATGGGGATGTCGAGTATAGCATGGGTGATATAGTCAGTAGTATTATAATAACTATCTATGCTGTCAGATGGGTATCTATGTCGTCCTATGGGTATTGGATTTTTCAGGGTGAGCACTTCATAAGTTATATGAATGTCTAATCACCATTTGTACACCTGAGACTGATATAATATTGTATATCAACTGTAAATAAAAATTAAAAATATTTTTTAAAATAAATATGGAGCTGCATAATTGCTTGTGTGTATGGACAGAATGGAAGGTGTTTTAAAGAAAATTACCAGCGTAAAGAAGCTTCCGGATGCAATGGAATTGCTGTGACATACAAGCTACATACAGAGGAGTTCCCAAATGAGGAATGTCTTGGTCAACATCTATGCCCCAGGATATCAGTATTTCTAGACATTCATGGTGACCTGCCAACACAAAGTAAAAATGAATTTACTTTTCCTTAATGCCCATTCCCCCAGACACACACCTCATTCCAATGCTTCTCTCTGCAGTGTTATTCATTGACAGATCAATGGAGCACTGCATGTTGCTGAAGGAACATTCTCCCCTTGTCACTTAATTCCGTAACTATTACCTTTGCTGGCAGCCTCATGTGTGGGAGAAGGAAGACATGACTCCAGCTGGGGTTTGGCACCATATTCCAAAAGAAGTTCTGTGCAGCTTGCACTGCCTTGTGAGCAAGCATTGAATAATGGAGTCACGCCATCTATTGTGATTGCATTTACCTAAACCAAACCAAAATCTAAGAGTGAGATTTACAGAGTCATATGTGGTTAACTATTAAGCATTTTTAAAAGTTATGTGATGTGCTCACAGAAATAATTGGGAAAATGTGTGCCATAAACATGACACAGTATATTTAACTCAGACATGTCAATAAGGAAAGCTTTAGAATTTCAAGAGATAAACGGAAAGAGTATGTGGTAGATAATTCACAGAGTGGGCATGCAACTAAAAATCATGAAACAAATGCATACTCAAGATTCAATTACACAAAAACTAATTCAATGGCTAGGTACTGTTCAATTACGAAAATAGTCAACAAATGTAACGATGATGAAAGTTGTGACAAAGGCACTTTGCTGGTGTCAAGTTTAAGCTGGAAATTACATTTCTAAGAACTTAGCCAAAGAAAATCATCCAAAAGATAGGCAAAATAGATGTTCATCTGTTTCTATTTAGAATCATGAAATCAGGAAATAGCCTAAATAATGTTCCATATTGTGCAGCATGCTACCCATTTTTACAGTGTTTGGAAATCCTTCTTAGAGTGCAATGAGAATGCTGCGGGCAATTTGAGAGCTTTAGTTTTATTCTGCTGTCTTTAAAAACTATTAAGAAGGAAAGAAAAGAAAAATGAGACCTCTGCTCAATTCACTTAGTCAGTAGATCTGAAAAAGTTGAGTAAAAGTATTAAAAGTATTTTTAATAGGTACTTACATTAGCTCCAGCTTCCAGAAGAGTTTTGGCACATGCCACATGATCTTCAAGGCAGGCTTCATGCAATGGGGTGACATGGTCTATGGTGACTGCATTTACATTATAACCCTAAATATGACCGGAATAATTTTGAAAGGTGAGCAGATAGTTATATAAAATCATTTCTACAATTGTCATTAGAGAGTGACAGAAAAGTTGAAGGAATCTCAGGCAATTCAGGAAAGGCCAGTTTGATTGCCATAGAGTCAATCAGTTGTCAAGATTCCTGATCCCCATTATTGTAACACCATCACATCTAAACCCAATATTACCTTAAATAGTTAGTCCAATAGATTCTGAATGTATTATTTAAATTTTGCTGTCTTAGCTTTTTTATCTTTATGAATTGTTTCGTTTTCTATTGTTTTATTTGTTTGTTTTGTAGAAATAAAGACTCTTTATAGATTGGATTACTTGTTTTGTTTTTTGATTGGGGCTATAAAATTACATGTTAGCCCATACTGGAGAAAAAAAATCCTAATTGTAATAAGCTGCTTTGTGAATTTTTGTCACTAAATAGGTCTGACTAGGTTCTCCATGCTAGTGGTTAGGAGCTCTGACTGTGGCGTCAGTTAGACATGAGTTGGAAGCTTTGCTCCATAATACAGTCATTGTTTTAATTAGGATGAGTACACTAACCTCCAAAATTTAGCATTATCATGAAGATTAAATGAGATGATGCATGAAAAGCAATGATTATTACAGTGCCCAGCACATAGGAAACATCTGATGTTATTATTCAATCACAACTAAACACTTTCCGAATTTTTATTCCAATTAAACTAATGATATCAGACTAAAATAATTAAATATTATTAGGATATGAGATTCTTTTCCATCTTGCTATTTTTAGTAATTCTATTGACAATCATACTAAACATTCTAAAAGGAAGATTTTCAGGGTCAAATCCCTATAACATATTGCAGATTGCCATGATCTGTAATTCCAGAATGGACACGAAGACTCTTAAAATGAAGGCAAGAAAATGATCACCCTAAATCTTTGTTATTAGCAAGTGGCAATTTTTAAGATCTCTTAAATTATCCTTTCAAAGATTTTGAATTGGCTAGCCAGCAGTCAGACTTGAGAACTAATTCCTAACTGCCATGCACTAGAGTGACCAGATGACAGAAGCATCTGGAAGGTCAAGATTCCCTTCGAGAAGCTTTGGGGCAGCCTCTGACTCTTCCTGGCTGGCCTGTCAGTGGATATGTGATACACATTGTGAAATATCCTAAGACTGCTCTCCTTTCAAAGAACTGCATGACCCTTTCAGGGGGTTACCCTTTAGGCATTACTTTTTGCAGTGTTTTTTTTTTGTTTGTTTGTTTTTTGTTTTTTCATCAAGTGATGAGCAAACAAAACAGTCGCATGATTATCACGGAAGTGGAAGGCCCTAAGGGAGCATCTCGTCCTAAGTCCTCACAGATGAAAAAAATGGACTCTCAGGTAAGTTGTGATTCACGTCCAGTGCCAACCTGGAATCTAGGTCCTGAGCCCAGGGCAGGGCTGTGTAATTGGGCAACACTACCCTTCCTTCCATCATAGCCATCAGAGAAAATTATTTTCTCTTCAATACTGGGAAACACTTAGGGCAGTGGCTTCCTGATCTGGGTGTACATTTGAATCATGTTGGAAAATTTTTAAAATGCACAGGCGAAGCCAGAGCACTTTCTATTTCAATAAAGAATCTGTGTTTTTCATTTTTCCTCTGGTGAGTCTGATGAGCAGGAAGGTGTAGAAATGATATTATAGCTTTCATAGGCAATTTCCCGTAACATATTACAGATTACCATAATATTGAAAAGATTGTCTAGGCATCTGGTCTGATTACACCTTTTTGGATATTTTATGGCTGAACTAAGTTTGCAATAAGCTGTACACATTGTACAGAATCAATCATTTTTAAGATGCTTAATAAATAATACATAAATCCAATTACTTCTTGCTTAAATATGTCTATCAGTGAACAAATATACTGTACGAGAAATTTGAAATACTAAGACATAGGATTATAACAAAATATTTATGAAGAAGTTTCAAAGATAAATGAGAAAGAAACTACAGACTTGACTGTCATGTGAGTTAAAATAAAAAGACTAACAAAATTTATGAGGCAATTTTATGGTTTTTGAGTTGATTACTTTTGATGACTAATATCCTATGCTCGTGATGGGGCCTATTTTAAGCAAATGTAGTATTTTACCTGGGATAATAATGTTCTCAGAGCAAGAAGGCGACCTTGACTTGCTGCTTCATGTAGTGGTGAGCGATCTGCCCAGGAACCTGCCAGAAAAGAAAGAAAACAAACATCTCTGAGTCCAAGTAAACCCTATTCGGCAGGATCAATTCCTGTGAGACATAAATTACTCAGATTCAGTATTCACAAGGTTACCAAGACATGTACACCCTACAGCAGGAAATTTGATTCTTATCTAAAGGATTCAGATTGGCAGTTCCCAGATTCAGGGGCTATAGTTCACATTCGGGAATTGACCTATCCCAGACTTACTGCACCCTTGGAATTATCCTACAAAGAAGAGGAAGATTAAGGTCACTAAACAAACAAACAAAATCCTGCCTCTGTTTCATGGTTTTTCAGACAGTACCCAGAAAAAAATATTTTTTGCACTTTTAGCAGGAAAGGTAGCTGGAACACTCACCTTTCCACACTCCCCACGTACCCTGCTATTTCTCTGCTCTCTGCACCCCAACTTCCCTGCCCTGGTGTGACTGGGCTGCAACATGTTGCCAAGGAGGATGAGTAGCTGAGCCCCAAGTCCTGAAATTTGGAACCAGTCAAATGAGCCCTAGAAAGAATGTGTCACAGATTGGGAGGGTAGACAGTCATCGGTGTTTGAAAGGCTGCTGATAATGCCAAGTGGTCATCTAGTGGTTGGCAGATAGTGGCACTGAAACTCTCCAACCCTGTGCCCTGGGTGGGAAAACACTGACATATCATGCCCCCAAGTCCTCCTGTCCTGACATGCCTTTTGCACCCCTCCCATTAGAAAAATCAGTATTTTCCCATTTTCCCTTTTCCTTCTCTCCCCAGCCCCTCTAGGCACCTAGCCAAGAGGATGTACCCAGAGGTACACCCTCCCTTCCCATCTCTCCTCACCTTGTGGTCCACCCAGGTGGTTTTATAAGATACTGGGTTGGTACACAGTGATTCTCTTGAACTCAAACAGGACCTATTTAGTGGACATGTCATTAGCTGATAAATTATTTCAATGTTGACTAGAGAGAAAAATCTTCCCAATGTAATGGGGTCATGTTTGCTAATATCTGTCTCCTTGTCTACTGACTCTTCCCCCATTTTTGGATCCATAGGATGTAAATAAATAAAAATTATTTTTAAAAATCTGCTATTCAATTCTAGTGCAATTTAAATAAAGTCACTTAGCTGTTAGTCAGAAATAGGAATTTTGTGAAAAAGCATGTCGAAAGCCTGTTTGTGTCAGGAAAATGATTAGAAACATAGCAGTGTGTTACACTTTCGAAACCACCAAATTATTCCTACATTTTATAACTTTGAAAAAGTCTACACATACACCTGTGCTGCTTCTATAGTACAGTCGTACAGTAGAACCTTGCCACAACATGAGTGAGGTCCAAATAATTCCACTGGCTAAAATGTGAGACACATATCACAGTTAATGAAATGACCATGTGAACCTGGTATAGAAAGCAGAAGTCAACTACCAATCATCAGTCTTTTTATAAACAATGATATTATGGGATTTTATTGAAAATACAATTCCTAAGGGAAATGGGGAAGAGACTTCTACTTACTGGTACTGATTTACAAGTAATAATAATAATAATAGCTAATGTTGAATAGTGTTTATTATGTGCTAAGGATTGTATACAGTATCTCATTTAGTTCTCACAACTCTTTGGGGTATACACAATTATTTCTATTTTAACATTGATGAAATGAGAGCTAGAACAAATGAAATCATTTAGAGAGAATCACGTAGTCTAACACTAGAGCTGATACTCCTAGTTATGACACTACACTGCCTTTGATTTGCCTTGCCATCTAGCACTATTTCTTGCTCATCCAAAAAAATGAGTAAGCCAAACATCCAATTATCTGAGATTTCAACTGAAAGAAGAGTTACTATCATTAGCTTTTGTGTATTATTTCTTACCAGTATGCAACACTCTTATTATATACATTAAAACCAGAATTGAAATATTGCGCACCAATAAATATTTGTTGATAGGACAAAATTTGGTGGCAAAATAATAATTAAAGAAATTGGAACATTATGTTCTTCTTACATAAAATGCAAAAGTCATCATTGTTAACATTATTAGTTTGGGGAACAACTATGTTTCGAGTTCCAGCTTTGAAGATGAAATTTGATGCTTTACAAATCATACATGTCCGTTTGTTTTATCATTAAAATAAGCAACTTGATTGCAGAGTGAAACTCTGGGGGAATTCAGAAAATATGTCAATTTTCACTGTGAAATTTAAATAAGAAAATAACAAAATTATAATATTCACTTTCAAAACAGATTGTATATGTGAAACCACTATGTTCAGTTTAATCAGCAAAGCAACAATAAATGATTGAGGTTTTCAGTAATCAATGATTAAATTGTTTGACTTTAAATCACAGTTTATAATATGGACAAATGGTCTTGTGTTTCCTCCTGTCCAATGGCTTAGTAAGTTCATTATCCTTATGTATAAAAGCTGTCTGCTGAATTATGTGATGCCCATACCTGTTAGCACTACCTGTTCTTCCATCATCACTAGCTAACGGCAATTAACCAAAGGATGGGGTTGGGAAAAGCCTGGAGAAATGGCCTTTGGGATGCATTCTGGACTCATTTCTTTCTAGTATGTTATGAAAACCTTTAAGGGGCACAAAGCTAACAATATTTGCAACTATGGGGAACTCAATATTGCTCTTTTGCATACTAATGTACTTGTCCATCAAAATGAATGTATTAGCCTTCTGAACCATTGCAGCATTGCTTGCTGGTGTTCACAAAAGAGAAAATAAAAAAGAGAGGGAAAAGGGGTCATTTACAAAACAGGCTACACAAGAGCCAAAATAAAGAAATGAAATATTCGAATTTGCCCCCTATATCCCAACCCACAGTATTTCCCCTAGACTGTCACATAGCTTTTTGTCCCCACTCTCATTTTTTTTTTTGAATCACTAAGACTTAAGTCCACCAGGGTGGGGAGAAAAAGAGCTGAAGCCAGATTTTATGTGGTTGCATTTATTTGCTATTAATATGCCCTCCATTGGCATGGAAAAGGAGTTAAACGTCACAAAAATCTGCTGGAAAGTGTGGACACGTGGTCAGTGACAAAACCACTGAAATTATACCATTTGGGGAAAGGGATCTTGTCCCCTCAGGCAGGGACAAAGGCTTAGAAGAAAGAGTGCACTGGCCAGTTATGTCCTGGGCTGAGGGCTCACTGCATAGGACCCCTGCTGCCTGTCATTAATCCCTCAGGCAGTGGGCAGGTGGGAACAGGAGGAGGAGGATTTAAGACCAGGTGAGGTCTAGAGCCCAGAAGCTCCCAGAGGAAAAAGACTGAGGGGCCAGGCAGGCCTGGAAAGTGGCCTTCATGCAGTCATCTAAACATGAGAACCAGTTTCCTCATCAAATGGGAAAAGCACTACGTATGGTTAGGATTGAGGAATGAGTACCTGCTGGTAAATGCACAATAAATAATACCTAGTATTCTTTACTAAACATAAACTGGTAAACAGGAGATTTTACTACGAATTCTAGGGATCAATCCAAAACTAGGGAAAAACTCAAGCCATCTATTGACTGAAATGATTTTCAGTGCTATCGGTTTAATTAAATAAACTATATAAAGCAATTGCATGACTCATACGGTATTTAAGCCAACAATCAACTGCTGCTACATTTTTCTTTCCTAATCAGCTATAAGAAATAAAGATATATCAATCTATTAAAAGAGCAATTTAGTAGTACATACATACTACTCAATGAAAAAAACGATTTTTGTTTGAATTCTGCTTACTTAACTTCCCAGGATCCCCACCAAATTTGCTTCCTTGTAATTCCTTAGAAGAACTTCTGTAATTAATCTGGTAACATGTGAGAGTCAAAGGATACTATATCATGCTCCAATTTCTGTTTTGAACTAAATCTTAACTCCTCCCTATTTCTCCTCTCCAAAATCTGAAATTTAGCAACTGCACATTTCTAGTCAAATGCCTTCAAAATTAAATATCTTACCTTTCAATACAAATATTCTTTATATTAGGAAGATTTGTAAGCTTTCTCAAGACCAAACAAAATATAAATATCTTTGCATACAACAATTCAGTAACTTTACAATCTTGTTAGACTTTAATTCGGTATGTAAGATTTTTTAAAAATGTTAATTTAACTCTTTAGGATGAATTACTCAGTATGAAAATTATTTTACAAAATATATGTAACTTTCATCATGCTAATCAAACGCTTACTGCTATGGTTTCTGTATAGCTACACAGAAGGTGACTCTGACTATATTTAGAAACAACATTAGTTCCCAGACATCTGGTATATAATTTACAGGGAGAAAGCCTGCCCTGCTTTGTAAACACTACATTGCTAGAGCAAAAACATTCACGTTCTTAGACACACAGTTTGGTAAGGGTCT
This sequence comes from Rhinolophus sinicus, assembly GCF_057876585.1. Classification (NCBI taxonomy): domain Eukaryota; kingdom Metazoa; phylum Chordata; class Mammalia; order Chiroptera; family Rhinolophidae; genus Rhinolophus; species Rhinolophus sinicus. The sequence continues at coordinate 109,486,985 of NC_142516.1, forward strand.
ATATCATACCTAAATCACCATCTCCCCACGGCACTTCAAGCCAGCCACTGTTGAGGTAAATCCGACTCATATTTCTTTTTGATCAGCATTAAAAAAATCGCATGTCATTTGCTAGGTCTATTCGGCCATTTTAAGGAGCTCTAAGCTCCTTGTAGCATGACCTTTCACCTCCAAAAAAGAAAAACAGGTTTTGAAAACCTGATTTATTTTCAAAATTTCCTTTGCTTTTTATCATTCCTCTATATTTGAGAAATTGCTGATCCTAACTTTATTTTTTTCTCCTCATAGTGTGTGTCCTGCAATGAAATAAAAGTATTACAATTAGATTTCTGCCCACGGCTATGATTAAAGTATTTTATTTTTTAGGAAGTCTTTGCTGTCTCCGCATCTTATTACCACCACAGGAGTGGGATGCAGACTCACTGGAGAGTTAATTTAGCAGTGATGCAGAGTTTGGGGCACACCCACTTTTCCTCAGAGGTATGAAAATAGGAAAGGCAGGACCCATTTCAAACACAGAGTAATAAGGACAGGTGAGAAGCCGTGATATCGTCATGTATGAATCTGAGTACAAAATGTCAATTCATTCGACAGCTCCTTCATTATAAAATATTAAATCAATAATCTTCTTCATAATGGAGGTAGCTTTATCATAAAGCCAACAAAACTTCAGTTTAGGACCCCTATTTGCACGGAAAACTTTCTAAGACTATCTGTAATTCCATGTTATTTTTCTTAAAGGCAATCCCCTATGGATAAGCTTCGGGCTCAACAACATCTAGCCCATCCCTACTCACAAGGTTACAAAACAATTATTCTTCTATTCTTTACTCTCCTTTTTATGAGATTAATAGCACCACATAAATTCTGGAAGATATGATTGACAGAGAAGGAAGGAATGTGTTGCCAAAACCAGTCTCTTTAAAGATTGACACTGCCTTTGTCTTTCCATTCTCATTATCTACCTGAAAATTCCCTCAAAATACTGCTAGTCCAGATCTGAAGCCAGCAGATTTACCTGTACCTTGGGAACTTCAGGTACATACACTGAATTACTTACTCTAATTGATCTCTTGTTCATGGTTTAGAGCCCTCCATTGTTTCATAAAAAAATAGTCTATGGGGCTGAATAGGAAAACAAAAACAAAAACAAAAAAACACAAAAAATGAAAACAGATAAGTGTAAAACTACGTGATTATCTCGAGGAAAAAAGAGTGAAGATAGTGGTTTTCCCCCATGAATACTCAAAATCAAGGGAGAAAGAGTTTTTAAGACACTCTTCAGACAACAGTGCTACTCTTGAGATGACTCAGTTGCCCTAATGACCCATTACTAATCTTTAGTGCTGTGGATAGAGCACGCCTGCCATCATCAGATAGACTGGAATTCCAATTGTAGCACAATTAAAAGATATGTGACCTTTGTTAGTTATTTAACCTCTTGAGCCTGTTTTCTCAACTGTAAAGAAAAGGATAATTCTTTTTTTTTTTAAAGATTTTTATTAAAAATATAGCTAACATACAATATTATATGAATTTCAGGGATACACCATAATTGTTCAACATTTATATACCTAAAGAAGTGATCACTATGATAAGTCCAGCAACCATCTGACACTTTACGACACTATCACAATATTATTGACTATATTCCATATGTTGTACATTACATCCCCATGACTTATTTGTTTTATACCCAGAAATTTGGACCTCTTATTGCCCTTTACCCCCACTCCTTTTTAAATGTTTCAATTACAGTTGACATTCAATATTATTTTATATTAATTTCAGGGGTACAGCACAGTAGTTAGACATTTATGTAATTTAAGAAGTGACCCCCCTGACTAAGCTAGTACCCACCTGGCATTATACATATTTATTACCATATTATTGACTATATTCCCTATGCTTTACTTTATATCCCCATGACTATTTTGTTACTGCCAATTTGTATTTGTATTTTTCACTTCTGTCTGGTTCTTTTTTATGGTTTCTATGTCCTTTTCTATGCTTGCTATTTCTTTGTTGAAGTTCTCACTAAGTTCCTTGATCATTCTTATAACCATTGTTTTGAAGTCTCTGGTAGGTTGCTTGCCTCCATTTCCTTTAGTTCCTTTTCCAGAGTTATCTCCTGTTCTTTCCTTTAGGATGTATTTCTTTGTTTTTTCATTTTGGCTGTCTCCCTGTGTTTGAGGCAGATCTATGTATGAGGCAGATCTGCTATGTCTCCCAGTCTGGGCTGGGTGGCCTTATATAGTAGGTCCCCTGTGGGGCCCTAGCACAGTCTCCCTGGTCACCTGCTCCTGTTGCTCTAAGAGTGTCCTTCGTGTGAGTTGTGTGTGCCTTCCTGTTATAGTTGAGCCTTGATTGCTATTGGCACATTATTGGATGGGACTGGCCATCAGGCTGACTGGCTGTGGGGTTTAGCCACATCTACAACTTATGGGCTATTATGCAGGGGGCTTACCCCACTGAGTAGGATTCGCCCCCAGGGAGCTCTGGTGCCTGTTGAGACTACCCTTTGTGTCTGACGTTTGTGGGGCTAATTGGGTGGTGCTCTGTTATGGTCTGAAGCCAACCTCCAAGTATGTTGGTTCTGGGCCTCTTGGGAGGGTCTCTGGTACAGGCTCAGGTCACCCACTGCCTGTGAGCATGTGGGGACTACCTGGTAGAAGCTACAAAGCAATCTAACAGTTTTTCGCTACCTGGGCTAAGCCTGGAGGCATGTGGGAGAGGCCATGCTGTGAACCAAGGATGGCTGCCACCAGTACTGGACCTGGGGTAGCTCCTCAAAAAGCCAGGACACTCCAACTTCTGCTGCCACCTGCTGGCTCCCTTAAAGTTCAGCCCTTGGTAAAGCCTCATGGGGTACACGAGTTGGGTAAGACATAGTCTCAGGGAGTCACTACAGTGGGAAGCGTTGTGGTCACCAGCTTAATGTAGTCTCTAGTTGGTGCCAGTGCTGAGCCTGGAGCTACTCAGCAAAAGTCTCAGAGCACACCGAGGCCAGTCGTCACCCACCTGGGTCCCATGGACTCAGATAGTTTTCCAAGAAAAACTGCGATGTGGACAGGGCTGGCTGGTCTTGGAGAAAGTGTCTCCAGCACTGGAGGAGTTGGGAGGGGCAGGGTCCCAGTGAGTTAGCAGGGTAGAACCCCAGAGCTCACCAGACCAATCAGATTCAGATTTGGTCATAAACGTAGGAGGCAGGCTCAACACATTAAAGATGGCGGCTGACGGCCGGCTGCTCAGGAGGAGGCGCCCTCACAGAGGAAATGGGACTGTCCTCCAGCCCTGGCCTCAAAGCCACATACCTCAGTCTGCTCCCTGTAGGCCTCTGATGCCTCTCAAATCACCATTCCGCCACTGGAGCCCAAGGTGAGTGCCTGCAAGTGAGTAGGTCCTTTAAGAGGAGGTCTGGGTTTCCCGCAGCCTTCCATCCCAGCAGGATGGTTGGAATCTCCACTGTTTTTCACAGGCAGATGTTGTGGGGACTTCTCTTCCCGGCACCAGTACTCTGGGTGGGGAATCCTGGAGTGGAGCTGAGGTTCTTCACTCCTCGGGGTGGGGGGAACCTCTGTGGGCAAGGTGTCCCTCCCAATTTTCATTGGCCACCCAGAGGTTTGGGACCGGCCCGTTTCATATCTCCACCCCTTCAGCCAGTCTCACTGTGGCTTCTTCTTTATATCCTTAATTATAAAATTTCTGTTCAGCCAGACTTCAGATAGTTTTCCAGGTTGATTGTACTATAATTTAGTTTTAATTCAGTGGGTTCATGGAAGGAAGCAGGCACACTCCACCATCTTGGGTCGCCGAAGAGAAGGATAATTCTATTTACAGCATAGGGTTGTGGTGAATGTGGAGCGCTTAGCATAGTACCAAACACATTTCAAATATGACAATAAAATCCACATTCCATTTTAAAAAATTACTTCCACATATCTGCCCATGAGCTTTTGAATATAGCTTTTAAAGAGAAGATAGACTAACTTGTTTTTAACACTACGAAGCCTTAGTTCATCTCATTCCTTTTGCCTATAAATCTGTAAGAGATACAAATAGCTAGGGAATGGTCAAAATTTAGGGACAATTATCACATCCATATGGATAACTCTCCAATCTATAGCTCTTACCTGGCCTCTCACATCAATTTTAGTGCCACATTTTAAAATTGAATTCTGGACACTAACCTAGATATTTAGCTGGCATCTCAATACATTTCTAAAATCAAACTCATCATCTTTCTCTCAAAACCAGATAGTCCTTTTTCCTTCCTTATTGTTTTAAACAGTATTACCATTCCCTATGCCACCTGACACCAATAATATAGTCTTAAAATTAAGCACAGTGATTTTCAAGGAAACTTCATGTGCATTGGCAATTTCATGTGCTTCTTTGCAAAGAGGCAGTTATTACTACTGGCCTAGGTTCTTCTTTGTCATCTTTTATTTTTCATGGGTCCACATCATCCCAAGTTCTGACCTTGTATCTATCTACACTCATTCTTGGGGATACCCCTTCTAGTCCCATAAATATAAATTATCCACATGTTGATTACCCCAAATTTATTTATATTTCCAGACCAGCTCTCTCCTCTGAATTCCAGACTTGTGTTTCCAGTTGGCTCTTTACTCCCCCACTTGGACATCCATATATACGAAAATAGGAAATTCAGCTTCACATGTCTGAAACTGAACACTCACTGTGACCCTTCTAAATCTCCCTCCTATCAGCACAGGGCACCTCCACTCATCCAGGTGCTTCAAGGCCAAAACCTTTGTGTAATTCCTAATTTCCCTCTATTTCTCACACCCCACACACAAACACCAGTAAATCCTTTTGCATCTACCATTCACATATACTCCAGACATTAACTACCATCTCATAACCTCCACTGCTGCTGCCCTCGACCAACCCACCATTACCCTCACCTGACTTATTGCAATAGCGTCCTGACTGGTCTGTGTGTTTCCACCCACGCCCTTCCAACAGTCTGTTCTAAACACAGGAAGCAGAATGACACTTCTTTTAAAATCAGAAGGAATCCAATGACTGTCCTTCTCAGTCAGAATAAAATCCAAAGTCCTTTTCATGACCCGCAAGAGTCTCCAGGCTCCTCTCAATCTCAGGTTCTGACTCGCCCCTCCTTTCATCTTCCTAGCTTGGCCACACTGGTCTCCTTGCTTTCCCTCAAACACACCACATATACTTTGCTGTTCATTCTACCTGCATTGCTTCTTCCTGAAATATCCACATGGTTTACTCTCTGACTTCTATTCTGCACCGAAATACTACCTTCTCAGAGAGCCCTTTCTTGACCACTTTATATGAAAAAGTCCTCCCTGTCTCTCCCCATCATCTTAATCAAGATGCAGCCATAGTATTCAGATTGCTTTTAACCTATTAATTTTCATTGATGGATATCATATGGTCATTGTTCCATGTCACAAAATACAATTCTATAACACTATAAATGACTACTTTAAAGTATATATTTCATTGCATATGTTTACCATTATTGATTTAGTTAATCCCCTTTTAAATAATGTTTAAGAGGCATTGTGTCTATCTGCTTAGCGTAAATTTTTAAATTTCAATATGCATCATCAAATTACCTCCAGCAAGACTGGGCCCATTTACATTCTCATTAACAGTGCTGGAAAAATTTGAAGCTAATCTAATGAAAGTTTGCTAAGGACTTTCCTTTTTTATCAAAGCTTCAGACATTTCTCTTTTATTTTCAATACATATAAGAAGAAGATTGTGTAAAATTGTATTTTCTTTACACAAAATTAGATTTTTAACATATCATTATAGCTTATTTTCAACTTCCTCTGGAGCCTGTCTTCATTAAAGTTGTGTGAGACTCATCTAGATGAATTAATCTACTTATTTTTAAACTTTTTTTTTTTTTTATCACTTCATCCATCCCTGTTATGTTGCTCATACCTGTGGTCAAGTGCATATTTAGGTAATTTACTCTTCACTTAAAAAAGGACAGAAAGCTCTTTATTCTAAGCTAGTTAATTGCCTGCATTCTTCCTGGGTTTTAAGGGCCACGAGACTATTTATTACTGTTTCCTAGCATCTAGCACAGTGCCCAGCACATAGTAAGTACTCAATAAACACTTGTTGAATTGTTAAATTGTTTTCTTTGCAGTTAACCATTTTTTTATCCATGCTAATTTGTTCTTTATTGATAATCTCATTGTTAAAAAGTAATTAAAAGGAAATGTAATTTGGGGTCAGGGGAAAGAATCAGGTTGCTTCCTCAAGCTTTTAAAGAAATGATAATATTTTATCCTATTTAGAAATATGCTTTGTATGTTTTAAAATTTTATAATTTATAAATAATATTCTTCACACTCCAACTATTAGGTAGTAAACAAAACTCTTACAGCTTTCTGGAGCCTGGGGGCGGGGGGTGTCCATTTTTATCTCTGAATCTTCATTTCCAACCTTTAAGTCTGTCATCGACCATATTGATGTTCTACTATAACTAATACGTATATTATTCTTTTTAAAAATAATTTCCTCATATAGCTCCTCTTCAGTACTACGTTCATTCTCCTTTACATGTTTCACATGTTTCTATTATAAAAATTAGAAACTTTGTGTCAAGCACTTTAAGAAAGTTGTCCTATTCATTTTCTTTCTTATATTACCCTCCTACTTTCTGGTCCAATTTAAATGATTCAAAATTTCCACATTTAATTGCATGTAAACAGTCTTTTCCTGCTTAATAGCATCTTTCCTTGTCTCCGTATCAACTTTGAAACACCTGCTGAAATGGAAAGGTGAGCAGCCCAGAGACTGAGTCACAAAACTGAGAATTCAGATGCATTTTCCACACTAAAAAGGGAAAATACGATGCGGTCTTTTGCTATGCCATACACTTACATTTCAGAATCTGCATTCTGGAAAGCACCCCCAATTTAAAGTTAGTATTTGCAAACATAGTCAATAGAGTTTAATTTACTTAAGGAGCCAACAGATTTGCAATGGCTGCTCTACTAACCTTGACTGATCAGAATACCCCAGCTAGCTTTTCGTTTAGAAGTACATTCTTCTATCCTCGCTAGCCTTCTTTTGGAGAGGGTCTGCGTAATGCAGTTCCTTTCAACAGCAGTATCTGCGGGCATAGTGTGCTTGATGTGTCTGTCTGCGACAACCGGGTGACATAACAGCAGTTCTCTAGCCACAAGAAATATCAGCGACTGGATGCTACTTTTTCCTTCCCTTCAGGCTTTCACAAAGATCCTGTGTGCTAACCGGAGAATGGCCTCGGCATTGAACTCTATTCAGATACATTTGGAGCGGGTTGGTAGGTGCAGTGTGGGGGATGGGCCAGAAAGGCAGTGGCATTTTCTATTTTTAAAGTGGAGACTCAGCAGCAGCCGGAAGTATTTAACTATTTGCGTGATAAAGAAAGCAAAAACGAGTAAAATTGCTTTTTCTAATTGGAAACAGAATAGAACCGAGAGCTCTATCTTTAAAATATAAAAGCATTTTTGAATTATTTAAAAAGCAATCGAGTATAAAATTGCCCATTGATAATAGCTACAGACAGAACTTTGCAGCCAGAAAGCTCAGTAGTGATCAGTGACTAGTCTTTTTCCTTCATCTTCTGCAATAAATAGTGTCTGTGCATTAGGGTCAGCTGGTAGCTGGCTCATATGTGCATCTTGTAAGGATCTAAGTTTAGAATTGGCTTTCGTACACATTCACAATTCTCTTATTTATATAGGTCCAGCTCACTATTGTGGTTTTTCTGAGGGCTTTTCTAGACCAAAAGACGTCAGCAGTCAATTTAAGTGCAGCTGATTTTTCACCCTAAAAGGCAGAGGAAAGAGTAGCTGGAGAGATGAGAGGAAAAAGCAAACATGTGCCTGGAATTTTTTGCTGGCACATAAAGTTGAATAAGGTACACTGTCCATGCCTGAGTGAAGAGCAATGACTGAAGCATGATAGGACTCTGAGGATTAACTGAGCTGCTGATCATGTTACATAGTATTTACATGAGATCTGCCTTGATGAAAAATGGTCACAGATTTTATTATTCATCTTTATTTTGTAATCACTATTTTTTTGGCTCTCCCTTTGTGGGTATATACAGAAAATTATTATTGAGGTACTGCCTTCATATAACAAGCTGGGTTGGAGAAAAAACATTTCATGAGTCAAATTATTTCCCATGCATTACCCTAGTAATATTTCCTGCCATGTCACATTGCCAATATTGGCCTCAAAGTTATCCCTGATGAATACCAAGAATACTTTTCTCTTATCTTGAATTAAGTTCTAATCCTACAAATGATGTGACCTGGGGCAAGTAGCTTTAAGATAGATCAGTTTCCTTTTCTATAAAAAGAGGAGCTAGGGTAAGGTCGCTGTTTTCTGCCTGTAACATTCTCTGATTCAGATTCTATGACTAACATACGAAGGGTAAGGTGGCATATGGGCTTTAGGTATGTTATGTTACCACAGCAGATGTCAGACACTCCCAGTAAAACTGGAGCTCAGCCCAGGCTATTTGTTTGGAGGGTACATTTGTAGATGAAGTTAGAAAAGACTGAAGGGTGGTCCGTGAAGGGGCCTGTTCAGTTCAGTATATGTACATGCGCTCCTTGTTCTCAGTCACTGGCTTTTTGTTCTCAGTTGGCACTCATAAAGGAGTGTCATTAGCTACACAAGCCACGCAGTAAAAATAAATACTAATTTCTTTATTTACGTTTTTTAAAATTTAAGTTTAGTTGACATATTGTACTGGTTATATTTTCAGGTGTGCAATCGAGTGATTTGACGTTTTTCTATCTTACAATGTATAAAATGCCCCACTAATTCTGGGAATCATCTGTCACAGAGCAAACGTATCACAATATGATCGACTGTATTCCCCTCAGAAGGGAGGGTATAGGGGATGAGTGAAAAAGGTGAAGAAAATACTGATTTTTGTTTGTAAAAGATATTTCAATTTTAATAAAGCTTTTGATTTTTTGGCTTTGCACTTTTCTTTTGTTACTGTAAAATAAATAGAGGATGCTTTAGTAAAGAATTGGGACAGTTTTTGTTCTTAAAGCAATTTTGGACACCTGGCATTATAATTACCTGTTTCTGTCTGCCTCCTCCACTAGGGTGTACACTCTGATTGCAGAGACTGAGTACATGCATTTGTGATTTCACAGGTCTATCACGGCACTTCTTCAGTGGTGGGCATTCAAAAAAGTTTTAGTTTGAAGAATAGAATTTCCAAGAATACTTCAAGAGGGCTTTCTATAGTCCATGGAGGTAATAAATTTCCAGTACAGTGAGGGGGGAAAGAAACCATTGGATTGAGTTAACTGACATGGTTGCTGACATGCAGAATAATTCACAAATATAATCAGGTGGACTAAGAAGATAATTACATCCCTCAAAAATTTTAAATGTATCAGAAACAAAAGTAATTTTTAAAAGTGACTCCATGGCATTGAAGGAAAATGTTACAGTTAATTTACTAGAAAAAAAATAAGGAAAAGATTGAATTGATTATGTTCATGAATGATTTCATAAGAGAATGCACAGTGAAGTGAATGTGCTTGGAACAGAATCATTTAAGTGCTGGGTATGTATAATTGTACAAATAAAAATGCACTGTGAGATCTCTAGATATACACAAGAATCTAGCATCCTCCCTAGTGTAAATACAAAAATGGATTGGATAAACTGCAAGAAATCAATGGGCCCTGTGAGTAAGCAGAAGTTTTAAAGCAAACCAGTAGTAGATAAAGCACTAAGGAAAATAATAAAAATTACATTCCATAGAAGATAATGGATTCTGAACTATTATGTCTCACAAAAAGCATCTGAGATACGCCCTAGATTGGAGATGGCATACTATTACTACCCACAAAAAATGTAAACCTTGTAGGAAGGATATGGGAAATGAAACAGGGTAATTTTATTCCCAGAGCCATTTTATTCCCATTTCAACCACACTAAAGTGTCTGAAAACTTGGGGACCTATGTTTAGTCTGGTAACCAAACCTTAGTGAGAAAGTAACATTAAGGCTGGGAAAAGAGTGAAAGAAAAACACTGCAAATCATGAAAGAGATGGAGGCACTTACACAGGAAAGAAATCTTAATACTTTTAGACACTTCAAATGGAAAGTTGAAATCTAAGAGGGATTATAATAGAAATCAACATAATTATTCAAGGCACGGTTAGAAGTGGACAAACTTCTTCAAGAAATTCTGAAAAACTAGAAAGTTGGATCACTTTCTGACCATTTTAAAGGCTAAATTTGGGATGCAAATGTAAATTATTTTTCTAGTTTACACAACCAATCACAAACTTCAAGAGCTCATTGCTTCCAAATGGTGCTGTTTACCTAAACTAATGAATAAGTCATCCACAGATAAAGATTTTTGAGGGTATGTGCCTGAGTTTGGGGACTTAGACCATGAAACTCCTCCACTGTCAGAAAAAGATCAAAATGAAAAGACTCCTGCTTGGATCTGGGTTGGCATTTCCCCCCAGTTATAGCTATGGAATATTTGAAACATGTAAGTTATCTACCACTCAGTTTAATAGTTATCCACTTGTGATTAGTCTTGTTTCATCTGTAGGCCACCTACTTCCCTTCCCACCCTTACCCCTAGGATTATTTTGAAGCAAATCTCATTATATCATTTCGTCTATAAATATTTCAGAATGTACCTCTAAAAGATGAGGATTCTTTGTCATCATAAGTACAACATCATAATCACACAAAAACCCTAATTCCAATATATCAGCAAATACAGGTTGGCAATTTTTATTTTCTAAAGAGCAGCTCAGTTCATATTGCCTTCTATAATGGTATCTAAATTGACCCTCAAATCCATTATCTTGGACCAAAAGTCTGTGATCCTTCCAGTTTCTTAAATGCCTTTTTAAAAATGTAAGACTCTCATTCATAAAAAAAAAAAAAAAGAGAGAAAAAAAGAATATTTGTTTTCTCTACATTACCAAAAGCTCCTAAGTACTAGATACAGTCTTCACCTTAAATCATCACAAAGATTCTTTTTTACCTGTGAGTGCGCAAATTTCCACCCTTGCAAGGTCGCATTTGGAACAGGCCATTATTCAGTTCTTGGCATCAGCCTTGCTGTGGGTTTCTTTACAAAGCCATGCATATATATAACACTTAAGAGTCATTTCTGAGCTCCATTCTTGCTCCATTTTATTTTTTATTCTATGTTATTCAAACATGAGTACCTAGATCTGTTGGCCTAGTGATGGGAAATGAGGCAGATGAGATCTGAGGGCAAGCCTGACATAAGTATCCTGGGAATCATGGAGTGATTGTTACTTAACAGTTAACCCTTGTTGCAAGGGTCATTCGCGCTTATACAAAGGTTGCTGGGAAACTTACAGTGACATATGTGGTCCCTGATAACTCCTCTCTTAGTGGGAGTTGAGTAGTTAGGAAAGGCCTGAAAAATCCCAATTAGAGAAAACATAGTTGGGGTCATCACAAAACCACACATGTAACAACAGTGCCGAAATACTGTGGTGAAGGAGACTTTATTAGCTTGTATGTGCAAAGCTTTGAGAATAAATATTATATAAGAAGGTCTTTTCAATTTTATCAACTTGAAAAGTTGGGAGGTATAAGCATAATATAAAATCCAGTTAAATATAGTTTGAAATAATAATATTACATGTCTCCACAAAAGATATTTTTGTTGTGGATGCTGAAACAAAATGGTAAGGGGCTTCTATGTCCCCATAGTGTCCAGGAAACTTCACAATAAAGAGTAATTTTCCTTTAGCCGTTACTTAAAAGGTAATTTCTACCATACTCAAATGTTTGTTAATACTGAGAGCTAAAATCTTCTCAAAATGTTTTAAATGTCTTGTATAATGTTATAAAATAAAAGATGTCCCTGAATTTGAAACATTTTAAACTACACCAGATGACTTATGTGATTTTCTAAAAAGGTACAAATACTAATCCCTGTATGTAGAAAGAAAGTAGTAGAATACAATTTTAGTTCAAAATACCTAAGTGCTTAACTATGAGAGATAAGCATAGACTCTAACTCCTAAAGTATATTAATGTCTAGTTGTGTAATAAATGAACAAGGTGATTAAATGCCATTTATCATTCATTCATTCATTCATTCATTCACTCATTATTCAATATGTATTAGGTGCCAAGTGTCCTGGGGACACAAAAATGAACTGACAGTTGCTGCCCACTTGAACCTTAGAGTCTATAGAGAGGCATTTTAGAATTGCATTGACCTCAACCATTGTCTAAGCAACCTTTGTACATCTGGGAATCAAAGGTTCTTAGAATCATGACAAACTCAGAAATTCCCATTGATAGTTGCAGCAATGGCCCCTTGACTACTAGAAATGTCCATAAAATATCTGATTTACATGTAATTTTCATTGAATTTTAATAAGTTGTAAGAGGTAAACAGTGACACTCAGTAAAGAAGATATGTTGTTATCATACACAGTACTTTTTCATTACCAAGATTTTTGTGAAGCCCAAAAGAATTTTGTGGAGAAGCAGACAAAAATGATTTTGCTGTTGCTGTTATTAATATCATATCTTTGAAATCATTTGGCTAGTATGTAAACTGTGAAATTAATGGAAAGGTATCAAAATGAAAAATGCCATTGAAAGAAAAAAATAAACAAGGAAAATCTAACCTTAGATGTCGATTTATTTTTGAAAATTGGACTCGACATTTCTCCAGACTTCTGCAAACATATATTTAGAAAAAAGTACATACTGCATTAACGAACCCTAGTTTTATTTTTTAACTGCAATCCAGAGATACAAAAGATTTTAAACTCTCATTGATGTGACATTTTTTAAAATCAATTTTACTTGCATTAGCAATTTATCTACATTTGATTTAACAAATCTCAGTAGAGCAAACTTTGTAGCAGAGCCACGTCTTCCAACATAATGCAATAGTTAGGACCCTAACTCTGCAATCAAACTTCTAAAGCTGGGTCTGTATCCCAGGTCAGTCAAATACTAATCTTGTTACTTTGGGAGAATTATTTGGTTTCTGTATGTCTCAGTTTCCTTATCTGGAAAATGGGATTACAATCCTACCTCACCGGATGTTTGTGAGAATTAAATGAGTACTACATCAATCAGAACAATGCCTGGTACACAATTAGCGCTCAGTTTACGTTAGTGTTTATAACATTATTCTTACTAGTGTAAATGTAGACAGAAATGCATTATTCATGCTAACTTCATCAATGCTTGTCTTTCTATCTAGTGGTAAAGTTAAAAAGCAAATTAAAAACTCACAATTCTCAAGCACTCAGTTACTGGTAACCTCACAAATTTTCATCGTTCCTTAGTTGCTCAGTGATGATGGTATGCATAAAACAGCTCTTGGTATACTAGATGTAATGTTATTACTTCATAAGCAAAACAAAACAAGCAACCAAACAAAAAGAGCCCATGAAAATGAAGCAACAAAAACACAGACTAGAATCGCTGCAGATTCAAATATACATCAATCCTATGTCATGTGTGAGTCTACTGGTTACAAAGAAAGAAATGCTGGTTGATATCATATATAAATAGACCAGCCATTTTCATGTAAAAGTCAAAAAACTCAGAAAATACTTAAAATTCCAAAACTGAAAAAAAAAAAATGTTTTCAAGGGAAGCAGCCACAGATTTTGAAGTAACTAGACTCAGCAATACTCTGCACAAAGTTTCTTCACTATTTTTGTCAATAGTCCCTAAGCTCTAGAAGATTTTGTCAGTGGGGATGAAGCCAGATGACTTGGCCCCAGTGAGGTTTGCTGAGTTAAATTCAACCCAAGATGAATGTTACCTATGTTTTTTGCTAGGTAAATGCCAGTTTAACAGATAAAGAACTGATGATAGTTCTTTAATGTGGAATAATATCTACGTCTTATGCTGAAAATTCTTTGATAAATTTAATTGTCATTACTCCGAGGCTTTCAAATGTTGATGTGAGAGTGTGTATAACCCAATCCATTACTTCATCATGCCAGTTTTTACTCCCAAATTTCTCTTGATTATGTCCAAATTCATTCATTTCCAGTACCATCACCCTTGAGTCAGAGGCCTAGCCCAAGCTAGTGTATATTACCATATCGTAATGGTTACTAACTGTTCTCCCTACATTCATTCTGGCCATTATCTAATCCATTCTCTCTTTAGTAATATGTCTGGGACTTGCTTCAAAACAATCCCATGGTAATTTTTGCAGGTTTGATTGCATGCTTTTGCAAAAGCAAGGTTGTATCTCCTAATAGGATATTATGTTTTTGCTCAATGTGTTGGTGAGGAGGTTATTTAAAATAGGAAAACGTATCATAATAGATCTCTTACAACGCTGATCCCTCATGCTCAATTTGCCTTGCTTATAATTTATTTAATATTTTTGCAGCTATATTCATGATTGAGATTTGATTAATTTTTTAATCCCATTTTCTTCTCTTCTTCACTGAAAGTTATGTATTGTATTTATTTTTTTAACACTCTATCTAAAATTGTATGCAGACTCAAACATTAAGGAGAGCTAAAATAAAATTGTAGTCATAATCTAGTCTGTATAAGTGACATCTTTCAAGTATAAGTTTGGAATGACACATGCCTCATGCACCAAGCACAAGTTTATTGCTGTATGGGGCATCACATGTAAACCATATTTGTATCTATAGATACTTATGTCTATAGCACAAAATACAAAAACTGCTCTTATTTATCTAATAATTATCACTCTAAAGTACTATATAATGATTTAAATCTGGAACTGCACTTTAGAAACAAGACCTCACATCCAGTGCAGAGAGAGTCTTCCTCTAAAAATAGCCATGTCTTTGATAAATTTCCATTTTTATTCTATTACCAGGTGAAAATAGCCAAACTGTGAACAGTCACTTCAATTAAAGTGACCCATGCCTCATCTCAGCCACCATCCTCCTTAGTATAATCTGTCTATCAACCTGGTTTTTCAGGAGTTTTCAGATCACCTTAATCATTCCTCAGTTCATTACAAGGAAGTAATGACACACATTATGTAAACTATGTAAACATAATAAAACACAAAAAAATCCTCCTAAATTGATCTTGGTATAAAATTAGTAATAGTTATTTAAACCTGTAAACTATATAAACATAATAAAACACAAAAAAATCCTCCTAAATTGATCTTGGTATAAAATTAGTAATAGTTATTTAAACCTTTACAGACACTATGAAGGTAGTCGATGGGCCAGGATATGTATAATAGGGAGAAAGGAAGAAGGATGTTGTTAAATCAGATTTTTCTGAGACAAGCTTTTAAAAAGTTGAAAAAAAAATCCCTCATCTTAAAATAGAACTTTCAAGACCATCTATCAGAAATGTGCAGTATATGTGTCCAAGATGTATGGAATGGACTCTGAAAGGCTGGATAGCTTAAACCAGTGTCACAGCAACAGATGCAATCACAGAATGCAGTGCAGGCAGCCCTTGTCACAGGTAGTCGCTTATTTAGTGAGTGTGGACACTTGTGGACTGTCTTCCAGACAGTGAGACTGAAAGTGAACTACATCATTAATGATATGAAGAATGCTTAAAAAAAAAAAAAAAATTTGCAGAAGCAAGCCCTCCTTCAGTATATAGAATGCCCACATGTGTGCACAGCTAAAAGTGCAGAAGTTATTTAACAAAACAAAACAAAACAAAAAATTCAGCCGAAATTACAGGAATAATAAGGAAGTTCCTTAAAAATGGTGAAGGTCATCTACAAAAACATCTAGAAAACATTACACTTAATGGCAAAATATTGAAAGCTTTCCTTCTGAATTGAAAAACAAAAATGGATGCTTATTATCACCACTGTATTTAAAATTGTGCTGAAGAGTTTAATCCACAAAATAAAGAAGAAATTAAAAATGGTATCCAATTAGAAAGGAAGAAACAAAACTGTCATATTCATAAGTAATATGATTTTCTACCTAAAAACATCCCACAGGACCACAGAGTCTTATTAGAATTAAGAGAGATTAACAATGTTGCTGGGTATAAAATTTATATATGAAAATTAATTGTATTTCGCTATGCCTATCATATACTGGTGGAAAATGAAAAAAACTTAAAAGTTACTATGTAGAGCAGCATAAGACAATTCAGTACCTAGGAATAAATTTTTAAAAATATATGTAAGCCCTCCTCAGGGGATAATTATAAGGCATTACTGAGAGACATTAAAGAAAACCTATATACGAGTAAATGGGAAAATATATTTACCCATTGGAAGGCCAAGTATTGCAAAGATGTGAATTCGTCCTCAAATAAGTGATTGCATAATAGGTTAAATAAATTCCAACAAAAACCCAAATAATTTCTGTGTTTTGTGAACCACAGAAGTTGCTTCTAAAATTGATGTATGTATGAGTATTTCAAATTACCAAGGATAGAAATTACCAAAACTACTAGGAAAATAGAACAAAGTGGGAGGGCTTCCTCTACCAGGTATTAAGACATATTGTAAAGCTATAGAGACCAATAAAATGTGTTATACATCTGTAGAAATGCAACTAAGAATGCACTTAAGCAGACCTGCACATGAATAGATACTACACTTATGCAGTGGGAGTGCTACAGTGACTATAGATTATAGAATGTATGACTGACTTTTCAATAAATGGTGTGAATATAATTGACTACCCACTTAGACAAAAATGGGCATACACCATTCAAAAAATCAATTTCGAATGGATAATATGAAAAGCAAGCTTTAAGAAGAGAATACAGATAGCAGTCTAGTTTCGTTCTTTTGCATGTGGCTTTGCAATACCCCAGCACCATTTATTAAAGAGGCTTTCTTTTCTCCATTGTATGTTTTTGACCCCTATATCAAAAATTATCTGTCCATATATGTGGGTTCATTGCTGGGTTCTCAATTCTATTCCATTGGGCTGCTTTTCTTCTGCTAATACCATGCTGTTTTGATTATTGCCACTTTGTAGTATAACTTGAAGTCAGGGAGTGTGATACCGCCAGACTTGTTCTTTTTTCTCAGGATTGCTTTGGCTATCCCAGGTCATTTGTGATTCCACACAAATCTGATGATTTTTTGTTTCATTTCTTTAAAAAATGCCACTGGGATTTTGATGGGGATTGCATTAAATCTGTATTTTGCTTTGGGTAATATGGCATGTCACCATATACCAAAATTAACTCAAAATGGATCAAAGACCTACATTTATGACCTGAAACAATAAATTGCACAGAATAAAACGTAAGTCCTAAACTTATGGACCTTGGATTCAGAGCCAATTTTATGAATTTGACCTCAAAATCAAGGGAAGTAAAAGCAAAAATAAAAGAATGGGTCTATGTCAAAATAAAGAGCTTCTGAACAGCAAATGAAACTGTCAACAAAACAAAGAAGCAACCAACCAAATGGCAGAAAATATTTGCAAACTACACCTCTGATAAGGGACTAATACCCAAAATATATAAAGAACTGATACAACTCAACAATGACAACAAACGAACAATCCAATTTAAAACATGGGCAGAGTGCCTGAACAGATACTTCTCCTAAGAAGACATACAAATGGCCAACAGATATATGAAAAAATGCTCAACTTCATTAGGTACTAGGGAAATGCAAATCAAAACCACAAAGAGATACCACTTCACAACTGTTAGTTAGAATGGCTATCATCAACAAGACAAATAATAACAAGTGTTGGAGAAGCTGTGGAGAAAAGGAACCCTAACATACTGCTGGTGGGAATGTACATTGGTCCAGCCACTATGGAAAACAGTATGGAGGTTTCTCAAAAAATTAAGAATAGAATTACCATGTGACTCAGCAATCCCTCTTCTGGATATCTACCAAAAAAAATCTGAGAACATTTATCCTTATAGATATATGTACCCCTGTGTTCATTGTAGCCTCATTCATGGTGGCCAAAACATGGAAACAACCAAAGTGTCCTTTGATGGAAGATTGGATAAAGAAGATGTGGTACATATATACAATGGAATATTACAAGGCCATAAGAGAAGATGAAATATTGCCATTTGCAACAACATGGGTGGATCTCGAGATTATCATGATAAGTGAAATAAGTTAGATATAAAAAGTTGAGAGCCATATGATTTCACTCATATGTGGGACATGAAACTGAAAACAACAAGTGAACAAGACAAACAAATGAAAAACCTCATAGACACAGATAACAGTTTAGTGGTTGCCAGAGGGGAAGAGGGCGGAGGGGGTTGTAGAAGAGGGTAAACAGGGTCAAATATATGGTGATGGAAGGAGAACTGACTCTGGGTGGTGAACACACAATGCAATATATAGATGATGTACTATAGACTTGTTCCCTTGAAACCTATATAATTTGACTAACCAACGTTAGCTCAATAGATTTAATAAAAATTTTAAAAAAAGAAGAGAATACAGAAATATACTTTCATTATCTTGAAGTATAGCAGGAGTTTAAAAATAAATTACACAAAAAGTATTAACCCAAACGGAAAAGATCAATACATTTGACTACTATTTTTAAATTAAGAGCTTCTGTGCACCAAAAGAAAAACCATAAAAGGGAAAAGTTTTGCCACAAAAGATAGTTGTATGCAGTTCTTTTGTTTATTTTCATTACGTGTATAATTGTGAGAATATATAAATAACTTCTGAGAATCAACGAAAAAATGACCCATATAATAGATGGCAAAATATTTGTCAAGCATGTCACAAAAGAGGAAGTATAAATGTCCAATAAATGTATGAAAATGGCATTATTCATCAGGGAAATGAAATTTAAACCATAAGATACACCATATACCCCCCATCCCCCGGGTTGGCAAAATTTAATACTAACAAAACCAAATAGCAGCAATAATGGAAAGCAGCATGCATTGCCATACACTGTGGTTTCATTATAGATACAACCATGTTGGAAAACAGCGTGATGCTATCTAAAAAACTGAAGATACACATGCTGTATGACCTGGCAATTCCACTCCTAGAGCTATGCAAACTTATTTGTACTAGATGTTTATAGCAATACCATTCATAATTGCCCCAAATTGGGAAGAGAATTTACAGCATTGAAAATGAATGAACTCCAGGTACACATAACCTTTCCATCATATTGTTCAGTGATAAAAGTAATGCATGAAAGAATATTTAGAGACTGAGTGAATTTATATAAAATTTGAAGGCTAATCCAAACCTTATGCACGTAGATTATAGAATGTATAGGATGTATTCATAGGAGTGAAAACTATAAAGAAAGGCAAGAAAATGATTACTGCAAACATTAATCTCCCTCTCTTTGGGGACAGGGAGAGGGTGTTATGGTTGCAAAGCGTTATCTGGAAGGCTTCTGGGCTTCCAAGAATGTTTGCTATTTCTCGACTTGGGTGGTGGTTAAACAGGTTTCTGCTTTACAATCTTTTATTAAATTCTATAAATGAGTTCCGTTCCTTTTTTTCCAGATGTAGCTTATTTTATGATTAAAAAAATACTAATTAATCAAAAAAGGCCAGCCAAAAAGACTTTAAAGACAAGGAGGTGAAGAGAAAACACATCACCCCAATAAGAGCAGAAGAAGCACGTGCCTCTTCTTAACCTGATGACCTTCATTCTATGCTGCAGTATTTGAAAGCCTCCTTGTTTGCCTTGACTGCCCAAATCTACTGAATATCTGTCCTCTGACTGAGAGCAACAGGGACTTTAGCTCTCCTCTCATTTGTGCTGAGGAGACAATATTCACCTCAATGAAACAAATGGAGCACCCAAGATGACCCAGGGACTTTCTCTGAGTACTGCAGCATGCGCAGTGGGGAGGATGAGAAAACGTGGGAGGGAACCAGACTCTGGCGCTGGAGAGCGAAATTGCCAACAATGGGCGTCAACAATTTCGGGTGATCCTTGAAATGAATGAAAGAAAACTTTTCCGCAAGACCACAGGGACTGTTCTAAAATAATTGTCATGGGGTGGCCAGTTAGCTCAGTTGGTTAGAGCGCGGTGCTGGTAGCAACAAGGTTGCCGTTTTGTGAGCTGTGCCCTCCTTAAAAAAATAAAAATAATACATAAAAAAATAATAAAATAAAATAATTGTTATTACATGTTATTTGGCAACTGTCTCCAGTTGTTCTGAATAGTTCAGCTGAGTATAGTTTCCATGTTCTGGAATAGGGCAGGGGAGGTCATGGGTGTGATACATTCACAAAAAGGAACTTGGGTTCTCTGTGGGAAAGCTTCTGTGGTCCAAAAATGATTCACCAACCGTCAAAATAGCATGAAAGAATCATCGTGTTTCAGAGCTAAAAGTAGACTTAGATATCATCTACTTTCGTGATCTGCAAATGGCTTCAAAGACCACTATGAGTTGAAGACAGCGACTGCAGGGTGTGCCAGTCAAGCATGGGGCTCTGTCGTCAAACAGAGCAGCTTCCACTCTAGCAGCTTTACAAATTGAGCTGCCAGGTCATCACCCAAAAAAGGGCAATGGCTTAAAAAACCAGATTCAGAACGCACGGATCTTGCCTCACTCCTTCATTTTGCAGATGTAGAAAGGGAAGTTGAGAGAGGGGAAGTGGTGTTCTCAAAGTCACCCCGAGCATAGCAAAGCAAAACTGGAACCGAGATTGTCTGCTTCCTACTCATGTTCTTTCCAGTGTACGATATTGGTACTTAATACCATGGCAGCCAAATCTAAACCAGTGAGTATAAAGAAGGAAGGGAAGAACACATCTAATAACCAGGAGCTCCTCCATCATAAGGTTTCTGCAAAGATCAAATGAGTTTATCATTATACATGTTTTGAACAGCCCCTGGCTCGTAACTGAGAACTGAGTTAGTGTTCACTGTTCTCATAAAAAGGATACTTTTCTCATCCTTTTGTTCTCTTTACCCACTTTGTTCTCACAAATGTTCTATTTCCACCAACTGCTAACTTGAAATTTAAAAAAGGACAATGAAATCCATACAAGGAATTAAATCAGCAACCTGTGTTCTCTAGTCAGAGCACAACAGCTGCTGGGAAGAAAATCTGATACGCATCACGTACAAGGACCTAATGTAAGAGCTACTTTACACATAATCCTTCTCCTCCCCATAGTTATAGCCACAAATAGTTTTATCACCACTAGCCATGAGCTCACGGAAGGTTGAGGCATTGGCAGCAGCCAGAGTGTTTTATGGGGATATTTTTCAAGAAAATGAAGACAGAGGTCTACTGGTGTTTGTTTCCACCATGTTGAACATACTTGCAGAAGCAGGTAGGTCTTACACAGAAGGCATAGAAAGTCAGGACTCCCAGGTGTGCTGCCTCAGCTCCAACCTAGTAGGTCAAGGTGGCATCACAGACAGTGGTTGACCAGCTCGACAGGTACGACAGCCTGTCTTTGTCCAACTATCTTCAACCAGGAGGCCTACTCCACACTGTGGGGGCTGCTGTTCTCTTTCCCTTTTGTTACCTTAGTTACTGAAGAGAGTTCCCGACCCTAAAACAGACCATTCCGCCCACTGTAATCGTCTAGCCAACTGTGTATGAAGAAGCCATTTATGTGTCTAGGCAAAAGCAAGATTTAAAACATATGTATTTGTTATCATTGCTACCACTTTGCTCACTAAAACAGATCTGAAAGAATTTGGGGCACAGGAGTAACGTACAGAGTGGCTTGAAGGGTGAAGAACTGAAGTCCAGAGGAAATGTTTTCAGTAGGTATTGATCCTAAGTTTTACATCAGCCATGTCCCTTCTTGTAACACCTTCTACCACTTGACAATTTTCTGATCCACCTTAGAGGAAAAAAGAGAGCCATCTCCTGTCAGTTACAGTTCTGATACCTGGTGTTGGGAGTGCTTTCTGTTTGCTATACACACTTTGAAATACCATATTCAATGTTAAATAAATGAAGAAAAATCATTTAATAGTGTTTGAAAGGTAGCTCAGAAAGTTAAAAATAATAAGAATAAAAATGCATTTACTTAAAATGAGATATAGAAAGGTAAGCAAGCAGCACTCCTCAGCAAAAGGTAAGCAATCTTTGAGTTAATAGGAGATAAAGAAGATACTTGATACTTCGTTCTTGATACCAGCCTTTAACTGGTTCCAATTAAAAACATGTAAAGGGTTTGTTTTGTTTGGGAAGGAGGGCTATTGCCAATTCATGAGGCTGACAGGAATCAGGGAGAAGGGAGGGTAAGTCTGATTAAGAAGGGGAAGGAGTGCAGCACATTAGTTAGAGATTTGATTTCTGGACAGTATTGGTTTTCTGTCTTCATTTGTTCTGTGAGAATTAACTCCCGGTGTCTCTCTTTTAACATTTATTCAGTGTGTACAGGTCACACCACTGGGTGAGGCAGAATTAGAATAGGCAGCGTCCTGTATTGAAATTGTAATAAAATTCATGTACTTAAGTTTGAATCCCCTTGCTTTCTCCCTTCCTTTTTCCCTACTTCCTTGATTCCTTCCTTCCTCAAATATTTATAAAGTACCTGTCATGTGCTAGGCATTTTTCTAAGCTCTGAGGATGCAATGAGTCCCTGTCTTCACAAGGCTTATAAGCTGGTAATGACTGGACTTGGTAGTATAGTCAATGTTCAGTTCGTTTGGGATATCACTTGATTGGGAAGAAAGCAACACAGAAAGTATTGAGTCCTTCTGTCTAGCTAGGATTATTACAAAGACCCTGAAAGATAGACTGCAACCCAATACACAGAAAGCCCTGGAAAAAAGTACACTGCTTGTTTCATAACATAATCAAAGAAACAAAATCCCACAAGTGTCAGAAGCAACATCAGTAGCCTGGGGCTCCCGTTCTGACTTTCCTCTAACTCGATCAATCTGTCGAGCAAGTCCCTTTATGTTTTTAAGCTCCTGCTCCCTTCTCTGTAAAAGAAGTATAATACCATCTACTTTGTAAAGGATAGTTATAAGGATAAAAAGGGATAGTATGTAAAGAAAGACTGCGAATTACCATAAAAATATGAGCTATCATCATTAGGAAGTATGAGGTAGGTCATGTGCAGTCAAAGCTAGGGATAGACAATGTCAAAAGACACTCGCTGACCATCCCTATTAAGTTCAATTATAGGACAGTTGAGAAACGAGACTCAATTTATGTTGAAGAAGATGTTTGCTTTTTTTCATTTCTCATCTTCTCCGTGTACAATATTTACCATATATGTACTAGAAAAGCAACACACAGCTATACTTCAACTTAAAGAAAATGTAGCATACGAACATTTTATATTTACAGAATGAATATATTGTTTACTTCCAAAGGGACTTTTAAGTAACAAGTTTACATGGTAAGACAAAAATTCAGTAATTTACTAAAAGCTGTTTTATACACAATTTATAAAGCACAACAATGCACATATTCTGGTCTATATGATCAGTATTTTGCCAATGTTTAGACATAGCTTCAAAAGTACCTAGGATTTAGCTATTTTAAAAAATAGCATTTCTGCTAGAATATTACAATTTTGATATTACAACACAGAACTGGATTTCTATAGCCCGTAAAACAAAAAGCCAGTATTGTGTCAGCAGTGTTATTCCAAAAGCATCTATTGAAGACTAAGAGAGACTGAGCTGCCTTCTGCAAATGTGGAGTCGCCATAGAGGGCTGGCTGTATTGCTCAAAAATGCTACTCTCCAGTTTGTGAAGACATTCCATTTTAAGAAAGTTCTTCGTCCATCATCCTATTCCTGCCTCGTTTGCAGAAGTAACACTTGTTTCTAACTTGAGGTTGAGGTTTGCATCTAGTCATGAATATTGTAGGAGGAAAGCTACCCATCCAACCTCATAACTAACAGCATTAATGTTCCTGTTGCTTGGACCATCACTTTGTTCCCTGATTGTAATGTATGCAGTTTAATGGCCTCATACTGAAGAGAGAACACAAAATCATTATCTGTGATTTATTGTTTTATGGAGAGAGGCTTAGCCACCTTCTGATCGTCCTTGAGTGGCCTGGCAAAGGAGCAAATGTTTCTGCAAGCTCCATATTGTTTTATGGAGGGAGATTTTGCAAGCCTGTGTATAGGGCCCCAGACAATTTAAAATACTGATAGAGTTTGAGGTAATTCAATGATTCTATGAAATAATTCTGCATCCTTATTTTCATATATAATTCTGCTATTTTTTGAAAAAACATTTATTTTACTCTTTCCTTATAAACAAATTTTAAAAATAACTTTTTATAAGATATGTCCAGTGAAAACCTATGTTTTGCTTGCTTCCTGGAGAGACCAGCTGGCAGAAAGAAGCAGAGAAAATAAAGGAAAAATGCCAAATCCCTGAACTAATTGACTCAGCTCTTCACTGTTAGTGTTGTCACTATTGGTTTTTGCCTTCCTTTTTCAGCTGCCAGGGACCAAGAGAAAAGAAAAGGGCAAGAGGGACAGTTTGGCAGAAGTTAATTAATATCTGTTGGAAGTGAAGCAGCTTCAACTCTTTCTATGGCACCCACTCTAATTACAAGAGTAACCGGTAATTTGCTGTGACATGCCATTACCCATTTCTCATAATGCCCTTCCAGAAAAACCCAGGTTTCCTACGTATACCCATTACGAGGTTTTTGACCAGGTTTTCCCAGGAATACATTTTTTCCCAAAGAATTTCTGGCAAGCAGAGTTTCTTGGACAGAGTAAGATCGTAGAACAACTTTCTGCAAGTAATTTTACGATGCCTCCTCTGAACCAGGCTTTCCGCCATAGCATTCTGGCTAGGTCCAGCGCCATTAGCTGAACCCTCTGCATTTCTGTGTTCCAGTTCTGTGTGATGGCTCAGAATGTCTTGCTTTTTTTTTAGAGAAAATATCTGAAAGACAAGAGTAGCCTAGGTCTTAAAAGCCCAACACAAACTGCTTATTTTAGCTTGTGTTTTTTGGAAAATTTTGTATTTTAAATTCTTTTTAAACAGTTAAAAGTCTGTATGGAAAGGACCAGTAGACAGATCAATTGCATGGTTGGCAGAAAGCTGATGAGCTTGAGACTTGATTCTGCCATCGTCCTTGTTCACATGGTGTGAAGGACCAGTAGTAGTACAGGAAGCTGTTTGAGAGGAAAAGCTCAGGAGTCAAAGGGATCTGGGTGGAAAATCTACTTCCTGTTACAAACTGAAAAATTTGACAAGTTACGTAAGCTTTCAGAGCTTCAGTTTGTAATTTTTAAATCAACATATACATAAAACCAACCATTTATGTTCTGAAACCATCTACCCAAAGAGTTAACAGGAGGCTGGGGCCCAATGCTTGCTTAGTACTGTGTTTCCCCGAAAATAAGACCTACTCTGAAAATAAATCCCAGTTAAGATCGTCAGCCAGACAGACGCATTTAGTACATTATGACGATGTTCCAGAAGACGATGACATGACTGTATTTGAATAAATGTAGATTGTTGTACACGAAAAAATAAGACATCCCCTGAAAATACACCCTAATGCATCTTTTGGAGCAAAAATTAATATAAGACCCGGTCTTATTTTCGGAGATATATGGTAGATAAGTCCTAGTATTAGCATGTGCTTTTACAAACTGTTTAGAAAACACAATTTATTATAATTTCACTATTTTTTCTTATTGATGCTTCTCTGTGTTGCTAAATTGTAGCATTTTGTCCTGTTTTTGAAAATTTTTAAAGGACAATATAAAGAGCTAACATTTATTGAGTGTTAAGTATATGCCAGACACTATGGCAAATGATTTACATAATAAATTATATCTCATATAAAACTCACAATAACCCCTCTGAAATAAATGTCACTATTTCCATTTTACTGATGAAGAAACTGAGGGCGGTAGACTTTAAACAACTTTCCTAAGATGACACAGTTAGTAAGCACTAGAGCCACCACAGAACAATTTGTATGTGGTTAAGTCACTATGCTATCTGTGATGTGATTTTAAACTCCATTTTCCTCTAATGTAAGGTCTTTTATTTATTCCACAAATATTTGCTGAGTTTCTCTAATATCCAAGGCATTATTTTCCCTATATGCCATCGACAGTTATTTCAAAAACCAAGTGACTTTTTTCCTCCTCCAGAATAACAGCACTTTACCCTGTGGTCCTGTTACAATTCAGAATCCAAGTATTTGGCAAGAATCATGTTTGCTCCATGAGCCTTAGATTAACTTCAAAATTCTTTTTTTTCCCTTTTAATTAACTTCTGTCTTCCAAAATCTTATTTTTTTTAACAATCAAAATATGCATTATAAAGCTGTAAACCAGGTTTAAGGTCATTTGTGCATGCTTTTTAAAATTAAACTCTACATAATTATAAAAATCTCAATCATTGAATCCAATTAACTTTCATAAATAAAAATTTGTTTAAAAATTTTATCATTACTTCCAGTGAACCCGAAATACTGAGCTTAAACAAATTTCCCTTTCTTTCACATTCTTGGAATGTTACACTATTAGATAGACAAGTATTATTTTAGGACTTAATACTCATTGTACAGGAGGTAGTCTCTCCAACCCAAACCTCTCTTGTTCTGTTGATTTCTTTGAGTCATGGTAAGTAGTCATCAAACTTAGCTCCTATACTAGATTTTACTGGATGAGCTATTTTAGCATAACTACTGGATGTTGAGAAAGGGAGAAATACTCAAATTATCATTTAGCTCCTTTTCTTTTAGTTATTAGAGAGTCACTATGAAGAAGTATTCATTATTCCTCAGACTCAATATATCTGTGATTCTATGTATTTGAACTCTAAAGGAACTAGCACTTTTTCCTTTTCCTAATTCCCCATTCCGGATAATGGCTCAAGAGGGAAATAAGACACAAAGTTTTCAAATAGAGAAATTCATTTGGTGCATCATTTTATTCTAAAAATTACTTACTACTCCCATTTGATGGATGAGAGGAATCGTCCTTTCTCTAATGAGTGAGGTAGAGTTAGAAAACAGATTTAGTTCATAAATCTCCTCGGTGCCTCGTCAAAATGTGTTTGGTTGTTACTGAGTTCAGTCACTCAGTCACCATTACTTATGTGCTCCTTGTTTAACTGCTACTATAGTGTGTTGAGACCCCTACAGAGGAAGAACAGCTTCCTTTAGCACTTCCGCAGCAGACTACCTGACTCCATCACCTAACAAGGAACTTTGCAGCATTATGATAGTGAAGAGCAAATATTCCATGGCCAGACCTTAATGTTAATTGCATCATTGTCAGTTTTCATGTAAGTCAAGTTGCACACTTGACGACTAAGTGGAGCCAGTGTTTCTATTTAAGCACATGAATGACATTTCAGTATTAAATTTCAGTTTGTTTGTACTCTGCCCATAGTTTAAGACTATAAGCCTTCTGGAAAGAGTGTATGCATTTCTGAACGTTTCTATTTTGCCCAGTAGATAATGGTGACATGGGAATTTTAGCTACCCTGATGAAGAGAGGATGCCTTCCTGCCATCTCACATAGTCACACAGATTCCTGAGGGTCCAAAATATTTACTGTTGCTCTAATCCCTGGGAAAGAATGTTGAAAAGATATTCAGGTATGACTCATTTTATAGGGTGGTTAGGTTCTGTAAAGGTGCATGTAACGTACATAATATTTGAAATAAACTAGGACATGTTTAGTTTGAAATATTATTTTATCCTTTTCTTTAACAAAAAAAATCTCTCTTACAACCCAGCTTCTGAAGTTTCACCAAAAAAGGAAGGGAGGGAGGGAGGGAGGGAGGGAGGGAGGGAGGGAGGGAGGGAGGGAGGAAGGAAGGAGAGAAGGAAGGGTAAGTTTGCTTAGGACTGTGTAAACTTTTGACATTTTTACTTTACCAGCTGCATAAAGAACAAATCATTCATCCTTTCCGGCCTTCTCTTAGCAACATTACAAAGCAGATCATTGGCTTTTTAGACTGGAAATGCCCAAAGAATATCAGGTCTGGGAGGGAGAGACTTAAGAAGTCTCATAAGGTATTACATCGTTAGCACTTCCAGGTGGCTTGTGTTTAAACAAATCCACTCTGTAAAATTTAGGTCAAAGCATAACATATATTAGAATGATCTTTTTTCTCACTTCTATAATCTGCCATTGGTTATTGTGAGATAGGATTTTAAAAATTGTCCACAAAGTAGATTTAGGAGTTTTCTAGAAGGGTCTCAGGGACAGAGAGATTAGGGTGGTAAATATATACATATATATCCACACCTACGTATATGTAAATATACATATATCCTTCTATGTACATATTGCACATAATAGTGTGCCAGGAACAGAGCAGGTATCTAAGTATTTACTGAGCTCAAGTAAATTCAAAACTGTATCACTTATGTCAATTAATAAGAAAAATAGCTTTTATTTTAATAAATTACTATTTTATTTTATTTTAATAAATGACCATTTTCTAAAAGAAGTAAATTGGAAAGCAGAAGGTCAAGACCTAGTTTTCATTCTTTCACTGTCCTTATTAAATGAAAGATTTAGAGTTGACTATAACAATGTCACCTATCAATATGTACAAAATTCATTTTGAAAATTTTCACCAAAATATGTGTCATTTGTCAAAAAGCTTAGTGAGCGAGCAATGAGCATACTTGTTTTTTCCTCAAAATAAATTATTTTAACAATAAAACTCTGAGCCTTTAGGTAAAGATTTACACAGAAGGTATATGAGTTAGAAATAGCAATAATAATAATAGGTTGAGAGGTGAAAAGTAAATAGAAAGTGAAAGCAGGAATTCGAGAAGCTTTCAAGCATGATGAATAAGGATCCGTGCATAATTATGGGAGAGAACGTGCATGTTGTTGGTACAGCTTTAATTTAACTGACATCCCAGGCAGAAGTATTGTTTATACTCTCTCCTCTGTGCTCCCATAGCACCTTTAACCTTGTGAAGTCGGACTTATCACACTTTTAAATGACTTGGTTATCTCTCTAGCTCTCTCACTAGACTATACACACCTTTAGGAAAGGGACTGCAGTGTGTTTGTAAATTTTATCCTCTATCACAGGAGGCCTTTGACAGGGAGATACACAAGTAAATACTGTAAGTGATAAATGTGCCAATAATTGAATAACTAAAGGGAGGAAGAGAGGAACAAAAAGGAATGAGAAGAATATGCCTAGGAAAACCGATCCCACCTAAGCTACAATCAGCTCTGCCAAGTTCCTAAATCCCAAAAATTCATGCATTAATACATTAAAATGACAGTCTTTTGTAATTTGGCACTTTGTCCTGAGATTCCATTCTTAACTTAGTATCGTAATAATTTCTCCCCAAAAAAGTGCTCTGACATATCTGAAAATGAGTAGAGCTTGGGCAAAATTAAAATATCTTTTACAAAATTTTTGTAGCACTTTTGATTATAATGTCATGTCTTTTGTGATAGTAGAACGGTTCTATTGATTCAAATTATTCTTATGTGGAGTTCTACCTAAGTACAGATAATGTGTCTAAAACTCTCTTGTCTTAAAGGTATTTTTATACCTTTATATAATGAACACCATGAAAGAGGTCCTCCTACAGATTTGTCTCTTGAAATCTTTCACTGCTGAGATTCTGAGCACTGTTCCTAACATAGCTAACCTCATATACAATCAACACTGCAGCACCAAAACCACATGAAACAAGTTGTTCCTCGGAAGCAGGTATAATAAGTGTCACTGCTGCTGCCATCAAATTCCTAAAGTTGTTTTCAGACCTAAGATGGACTTTACTGATGGAGAAAAATTGATATTACATTATATAAAATTCCAAATTCTTTTCCTATCCAGGTTACACTATTCTCCAAATGAGTACTTTAACTTATGGTGACATGTTTACACTGCAGCCTATTTCCAAGTGTCTACGATAGACTCGTTCCAAAGAAAAATAAATAAAAAATGTATGCTTAATGGCAAACCTAAAACCAAATTTATGAAATCACAAGTACAAATATTTCATCCGATGACTCTACATCCATTCCATATTCTATATAAACTCTTAACTGTGAAAGAAGTTCCTGGAGAGGTTTGGTGTCACAAGATTGTTTTTCAAGCAGCCTCACAGAGAGACATTAATTACCTGGATGAATTTTCCACAGACTAGAATTTGGTCCATGTCCTTGCAGGCTTGGAAACTTGATCTATCAGCAAAGCTGGAGCAAATTTACATCTCAGAGGTGGATTTACAACTCAAAGAGCACAAAACACTAGGATGATATATCATGATGCAAATACATTAATTTATAATAAGAACCATCTGTCTCAGATGGACTAAAACACTGCTGGGGCAAGCTAGCACATTTTCTTTCTGTGGACAAATCTAGATGGAGAACCAAGTCATACTCAGAGGTTAATAACTGATGATGAAAAAGCCAGACAAAGGGAATACATTAAATAAGTCAAATACAAGACAAGAATTAAGATTCTAGTTCTACTACTTCCTGATTTACCCTGATGTTTCAGAGAGTGACGCAAGCCACCACATCATCAAGTAGCCAAAGATCTACTTCTTTGCAATTGCATTGGCTGGGAGTGCGGACTCCCCGGTGTGGCTAACTAATCCCTCTTCTGACTGACGTATTTTTCTTTAGATATCTTAAATCCAATCCTGGCAGACAATCAGTTCCTAAGGTAACATTTATTATCTTTGGCAGTACTATTTAAAGAAATCATCAGATTCGTTCATTTTTCTTTTCTTCTTTTATTTATTTATTTTTGTTGTTGTTGTCATTTTTCTTCTCTATTCACACTGGCACCAGCAGACAAGTCTAGGTCCTCACTTCCTTATGACAGGGGCCTACTGGTCTACCCACTTAAAACCTGTCTCATCGCCCAACTTCAAAGATAACTCCTATATAAATTTACCTTAAATTTGGGTTTTACATCTTTTCCCATTTTCCAACCTTCACTCATACCAGAAACGCTCACTGACTCCTACTGCCTTCATGTTAAATTTGAATTGCTTAGCTTGCCATTCAAATTCCTCCACATCTTGCTCAATTTATTACCATTTTTCAATACTGTGAAACTACTACTCTACTCAAATCTATTATCTCTTCATATTCTATGTGCACCCCTAAATTCATGTTTCTATTCATTCCTGGGGTCAGCTCAAGATCTACCTTCTCCAAAAAAGAAACATGTCCCAAATGAAAGATCAGAACAAAGCTCCAGAAAAAGAAGTAAACAAAATGGATGTAAGCAATCTATCAGATGCAGAGTTCAAAACACTAGCTATGAGAATGCTCAGTGAGCTCAGGGAGAACTTCCACAAAGAGACAGGAAACATAAGAATGGAGATAGAAAACATAAAAAAGAACCAGTCAGAAGTGAAGAGTACAATAACTGGAATGAAGAATAAATTAAAGGGAATCAATAGTAGATTAGATGAAGCAAAGAATCAAATCAGCGATTTGGAAGATAAGGTAACAGAAAACACCCAATCAGAACAGCGAACAGAATTTTAAAAAATGAGGATAGTTTAAGGGGCCTCTGGGACAACATCAAGCATACCAACATTTACATCATAGGGGTATAAGAAGGAGAAGAGAGAGAAAGCAAGGAATTAAACATCTATTTGAAGAAATAATGCCAGAAAATTCCCTGACCTGACAAAGGAAATAGACATAAAAGCCCAGGGAGCACAGAGAGTCCCCCCAAAAATGAACAAAGAGGCCCACACAAAGACACATCATAATTAAAATGCCAAAGGTTAAAGACAAAGGGAGAATCTTAAAGCAGCAGGAGAAAAGAAGTTAGTTACCTACACAGGGAGCTCCCATAAAACTATCAGCTAATTTCTCAACACAAACTCTTTAGGCCAGAAGGGTTTGGCAGGAAATATTCAAAGTGATGAAAAGTCAGGACCTACAACCAAGATTATTCCACCCAGCAAAGCTATCATTTAGAATGGAAGGACATATAAAGAGCTTCCCAGACAAGAAAAAGCTAAAGGAGTTCATCACCACCAAACCATTATTACAAGGAATGTAAAAGGGACTTCTTCAAGATGAAAAAAAGGATAAAAAATATGAATAATAAAATGGCAATAACTATATACCTGTCAACAATTACTTTCAATGTAAATGGATTAATTGCTCTAATTAAAAGACATGGGGTGGCTGAATGGATAAGAAAACAAGATCCTTACATATGCTGACTACAAGAGACTCACTTCAGATTGAAAGACACACAGAGACTGAAATTAAAGGGATGGAAAAAGATAATTCCTGAAAATGGGAAGGGAAAAAAAAAGCTGGGGTAGCAATATTTATATATAAAAAAATAGACTTTAAAATAAAGACTATAATAAGATACAAAGAAAGTCCCAGTAATTCCACTTCTGGGTATTTACCTGAAGAAACCCAAAACAGTAAAACGAAAAGACATATGCATTCATATGTTCATTGCAGCATTATTTACAGTAGCCAGGATATGGAAGCAACCTAAGTGTCCATTAATAGATAAGTGGATAAAGAAGATATGGTACATATATACTAGAATATTACTCAGTCAGATAAAAGAATGAAATCTTGCCATCTGCAACAATGTGGATGGACCTAGAGGGTATTATACTAAAGGCGGTAAGTCAGAGAATGAAAAATACCATATGATTTCACTTACATGTGGAATTTAAGAAACAAAATAAACAAACAAAGAAAATGGAAATAAACTCAGAGATACAGAGAACATTTTGATGGCTGCCAGATGGGAGAAGAGTTGGGGGTATGGATGAAAAGGGGGAAGGGATTAAGAAGTACAAATTGGTTGTTACAAAATAGTTATGGGGATGTAAAGTACAACACAAGTAATCTAATCAATAATATTGTAATAACTACATATGGAGTCAGATGGGTACTAAACAGAAAGATCACTTTGTAAGTTATATAAATGTTTAATCACTATCTTGTACACCTGAAGCTAAAATAATATTGTATGTTAACTGTAGTTGAAAAATAGAAACACTATTAAAAAAAAAAATGTACCTCTTCCATGAAGATATCTCTCAAAGTCCAAATCTGAAACTGACTTTCCATTCTTTACATTCTTTTGGTATTTAGTGTATCTGGAAAGTAATTATTATGTGTCAATATACTATCTCCTCAATTAGAATAAACTACTTACAGATGGAAACCGTACATTTTCACCTCTGTCATAT
This sequence comes from Rhinolophus sinicus, assembly GCF_057876585.1. Taxonomy (NCBI): domain Eukaryota; kingdom Metazoa; phylum Chordata; class Mammalia; order Chiroptera; family Rhinolophidae; genus Rhinolophus; species Rhinolophus sinicus. The sequence continues at coordinate 109,520,088 of NC_142516.1, forward strand.
TCTGATTCTTTAGTTCCTTAATATTAGGGGTTCACAAAAAAAGTAGGTGCTTAGCTCTGGCCCTGTCTCTTGTAGGTAAAAATACTGAACTTCCTTCAGAGCCTAGGATAGAACTGGAAAAGTATTACCTTTAACAGGGACAGGAGCTGCCTCTTGAGGTGTCCTTGGGATATCAGTAATTCATGGCTTCTTCTAGACCCTTAGAGTGATTTCAGAAAATCAATGCACTACCCCACATCCTCATTTGCTTTCTGTACTGTTTGATATTAGAGTTGAAAACACCTTTCAACTCCTATTAGTCTCACTGTCAGTCTCAAAGTAAGATTGTTAAGCTTTAAAAATAGACTAGACCTCTGTCATATAGAGATTGTCATCAGAGCATTAAACAGCAAGAACAATACAGGAGGTAGTTATATAGAAAAGTGTAAGAAATAGGCCCCTGGAACATGATGGTGGAGATGATAAAAGTCATTGGTACAAAAAATGAAAAGCAGATTTGTTAGGTTTATTGGAATAGCAAAGAGATTGAGAAGAAAGCAACCTTAGCTATTTTAGCTACCATTCGGCTTTTCAGTATTCTTGTGTAATCATACATTGGTTGGAGTCCTGATTGGAAAGTGCTTTAAAAAGACCTCCCAACATTTGTCTAACACAATGAATTGATTTGCAAGAGTATCTAGGAAGACACAGTTTCTTTCATTTCGTACCACAGCACTGCTTCTTGTGGGGAGGACATCCAGAATGTTGTCAACAGGGTCTTCTGTAATTATGAAAGACATGAAAATACACACATCGGCTTATATTTCACAGAATTTGGCAACCCCGCATCAGAAATGTTGGGGAACAATCTGGCTAAGTCTTGAAAGCAGGAAGGAGAAACCTAATTCAAAGTGGAGTGAAGGTGATAATCTTTCCCAGGAAGGAGGAAATTGCCAGATTAAACAAAGACAATTAAGCCTGATTAGTTAATTATAAAAATATAATCAAAATAAAAAAGTTTAATTGTAGTAAATGAAAGAAAAAGCTATATTAAAATGGAGAAAATAATAATTTCCTGGACAAGGAAGAATTTATTTTTAGAGGTAGGAAATCAAGAAAGAGTTGGAAGGTACTTGATTGTCTTCCTAATATTAAAAAAAACAACAACAAAGGAGGCTAATTATGCTTATTGAATAAAAATTATCATAATATATTGTATTGCTTAACATATAGATTAATTGAAGATATTGGAAGACAGAATTTTGTGAAATAGATCTAACATTAAAAACAACACAAAACAAAAATTTTTTAAAAACTTTATACTCCCAGGAAAAGTGTTTTCTATTAGTGAGTGTTAATTTCTTTCCTTTTTCAGACATAATCTTAGAATTCTAATATAGCTTCACACAGACTCATAAAATTAGACAGGAGCATGGAAGCCATTTCATGTATTCCACTAACTTCCCAGCTTAAGTACACATAGATCGGAGTAAAGAGAGGACCAGTGTTCCTTTTTATTTGTAAATACGTGCAAATAGGAGTTTTCATAGCTTCTTCTTAAACCCTTGTCAATTCACACAAAAAATGTGGATCTTTAGCCCATATTTCATATTTTTATGCACAGCAATTCAGTAGACAAGATGTATGAAGTGATAATGTATAGGCTGCCCCTGAGAGTGAGCTTCAGGACCTTACGATCATAGCATCTATTTAGTCTTGTATCTAGAAATCTGTCTTTGTTTTAAATCTAATCTTTTATGTTTGCTGTTTTTAAAACAAAATATTCCACTTACCAACATAATGTATGCCACATTTAAGTAGTTATACCTGGTCTGAAGCAGAGCTGGTGAGTGAAAAATTAAATACCACCTATTTCCTCTAGATACCACCTGCCTTGTGCGAATTTCATACTGACATTTACATTTTCCTCATTCTGAATGAGTACATAAAGTCCTCACTTCGCATAAGAAAACTCTCCCTTGGGCAAAATATATTCATTATCTACCTCACACACCAAAAAAGTATTTTCTACCTTCACTCACCTTTCCATGTACCTACAGAGTAACCTAGATTTAAAATGAATTTTCAAAAATTGAAAAATGTAGGAAAACAGATTTTAAGAAGGCAGCTTTCTACTCAAATATTCTTTTATATTACATTCTTTATATGATAACATATTTTGATTCTGAAATTTTAGGTTACTTTAGAAGTATTTTGAGCTCTGAAAAATGCTTGCCTGCTGATTTCCAAACCAGAAATTAATCAAAAGACTATAAGAAATTAAAAATTCACCTTGACATCCACCATCAGAACTGCTTTTATTGTACAGAGTATCAGTCCAATAGAGTGTGAATGGTTTTACAACCTTTAAAGTCTATGGTTGAAATTATTGTTTCTCATTTGGCCTCACATTCCAATTTCTTCTAAGAAACATGGATAGATATACTTGTCTGCACGCACATAACATTTGTTAATTCATGTTCCTATCCTCTTATACCAATTTTTTACAAATCGAGCAAAGCAACAATTCCATCAGGAAAATGCATGCCATAACTCTTAATATTGACACATTGTGCTTTATGTTTAATCAAGTGGTTAAGCTTGGAAAAAGAAAAGTTGTGAAAGACAAAAATCTTCTCTTTTTAATAACAATTATTTTACATATAACTATTTGAATTAAAAATAAAAATTTGTGTACATGTTAAAGGACAATTGAAGCCTCTAAAACTATGGCTTGGCAAATGAAATGTTTAAAGTTTTCAAACATTCATGAGTAAAAAATGTATATCTAATACTATGTTTCCATTCATCTATTTCGCAATGATACCTCAATTTTATTAATCCAGATAGTTACACAGCAAAGTAATTTTCTTTTTTATTAGATCATGAAATGAGTCAACAAATATTTTCTGCAACAAGAAGTTTATAGAATATTCACTTTGAAGCAGCCCATAAAGAACATGCGATGTTTTCTGGGACTGTGGCTGAAACGATACTTAAACTTCATTTGAAACAAGAGGGCATTGCCATCAACGTACCTTGTCCTTGGGTTACTCCGTAAAACTCAGCTGCTATCCTTGCCGCTTCCTTGCGGTTTCCTTTCACAATGTAGAAATGACTAAGGATGGCCAGGCTGATTTTCACAAAAAGCTTAAAACAGAAAAGTGAAAGTATCGTAAAGTAGACATTGGATAACTGTTGAGCGAATGGTCGGCTTTCTTCTAACACCGACATTGCTGCACACGAATCTGCGGCCGTCTTTAGTGAGAGCCAAGTCTCAAATGTGCCTGGCTCTCCTCCGAGATGCCCCTGAACAGCTGGTCCTGAGGAAAGAAAATATCAGCTGGTAATGATGCCTCCAGCTCAAAATATTTATACTGTCCATAAAAGTTCCTCACAAACGCTGATTGGTCTGACAATATTCCAGGGAAACGACTGCAACACGTGCCTGATTTGCAAGACTCTTGACTTTCCATTCTCAAAATAAATAAACACTCTGCCTCTCTGCTCAGAATTTCAAAATCTAGGTATTGAAATTTATGTACAGATTATTTCCTCCTTTTTTTTTTTTTTTTTGGTATCTAATGAGCATAAACACTTTGAAGACTTTGTGTGTGTGGGTCCTGTTGTTAATTTCAATGATATTCACAATAGCAAGGTAAAATTAAATCCATCAATTTAAGCCTTTAAAACGGTCCTATTTGTAGATAATGAGCTAAATCACCAAACAGTCCATGACGATGATCTTAACGACTACTCATCAAAGTATCCAATTATGTTGCTTTAACTGTTGTCAGAAAAAAAATTTTTTATACATGGATTGACTAGAAAGCAATAGAATAATAATTTCAGACTGTTCATTCATCCAGTGAAAAGTCCTCAAGCAATTACTATGTGTCAAACAATTTTCTGGATGCTGGGGAGTCAAAGAAAAAATGAAACGTCCCTGCCACAAGGATTTCATAGTTTAGAGGAGGAAAAAGACAAGACATCAAACAAATCCAGGTGAGGACAGCATATGATGGGAGCACAAAGAGTCAGGGAAGGCTGCCTGGAGGAAGTGGCATCTACAAAGAATTATCAAGTAACATAAGTGTTTCAATTTAGACTGCCTCAAACCAAGCAAAACAATATACTTTTTAGGCCTGTAATCTTTGTTAACCCCAATTTGATTTATTTTATGAATGAAATGCAACTGTTTATAAGGGCATCCTTAGGCAGGCTATATTTTTTAAAAGCCATAAGAAGAGAGTGGTAATATTTTGGTACCTTAGCCAAAAATAATATACCAAAATATAAAATGGCATATTATACAGGGACGTTATTTATACATTTATATGACCAGGTTTGGGGCCTGTTAATTGATGCATTGTTTCCCAAATCTTCTGAGAAGCTCCAAGATAACAAATAATAAAAAAGACATAAGAAAATAGAAATATCTCCTTTTGGAATAAATGAGCATATCCATTATTGGTCATATTAGTAAGCATTGGGTGCTTATCTGCCTTGGTGTATGCTTTTTATGCTGGGTATCTTATCTGACTGGACTGATTTACATAAATATTCCTAAGACAAAGGAGACATTGCTGTAAACTAAATATGTCAAATAAAGCAGACTTCTTCTTTCCCGACTAGTTGAGTGGTTCCTAGAAAAATAAATTAAGTCGTTATATTAGAAAGAAATCACTGAGCTCTTTATAAAACTGGTCCTTGGTATTGCTTTCACAGGCAGAGAACTAGACTGAGTGGCTATTAATTGGACCCAATGTGCTATTTCATATGTGCTTTGGGAATCAATGAAAATTAACTTCAAAGTATTGCAGATAAGTAACTAAATGTTCCTCTCTCTCAGTTGTGGTGAGATTGTTCCAGTTAAGTAGTTCCATGACCATCTCCTCCAGTTAGTCTTCCCTTTGGCACTGTGATGCATGACTACACACGGGCGAGGCATGCCATGGACAGCTGGACCATCACAATGCTCTGAGTCAGTGCGCTGACTTCCACTTCGGTGCTTTAGAATTATGAATAAATCCTGCCTAAGTCACACCAAAGTGTCCATCTAATGTTTCACTCCTTCCTCTTTACCAGTAAATGCTATTATAAATAATTATCTCCACATTAGCTAATCGGGCATGGATTCTTTTGGGTTGAGAAACACTTTCATTTGCATAAGGCTGCTATCATTGTACATTGCATTTAAATCCCTATAGTTTTACTACTAGAAAAATATTACTGTCCAATATTTAGGACTTTCTGTCAAAATGTCAGGTTTTATTTTAATGAGTTTCTTGATACTCACCTCCATTTTCTGTGTTGGGATGTACTCTCTTTAGGCAACTTTTACTATCATTAGTTCCATTAATCATTAAATAAAACTTAAGGTTAAATAAAATAACTCACAGTAAGTGAACTCATCAAATATAAATGAGACGCTGTATTTCTCACATTATAGACCCTCCCAAATAACACCATGAATAACTTTATTAATATTTAAAAGACAAATGAAAAGTATTGGGTTGCTATTTTCCAGGCATTAGCTTTTTCTTAAAAAATAAAATAATGATTAGTAATTTAAGTGATTTATTGAGATAATACTTTAATAATTTACATTGTTGAGAAGGTGTGGTAGTGGGATTTGGTTGCTAAGCCAGTAAATCCTAATTGTCCTAATTTTGTTAGTTTCAATCCATCAATCAAACCAAAATTGAGCTCAACAATTGTATTTCTACAATGGGTGATGTGAGAGAAGTTTAAAATACAGGAAGAAATCAGTTATTGCAAGTCCACTATATGCTACATGTTTTACAAAAATCTTCTCATTTACTATCTCTATCTCAGAGGGGTGAGTATTATGATTTAATTTTAAAGATGTAGAAAGTTGGGTTCAGAGAACTTTAATGATCTATACAAGTTCATTATAAGCAATAGCACTATTTGAACATAGTCCTGACTCTAAAATACATGCTCAAGTTACTGCTCATATTTTCTATTTTTAAGCACTTACAATCTGAATATGCAAGTATGATTTATGCATACAGAGAATGAGACAGAGTCATCCAGATTCACACACACACACACACACACACACACACTGAAGAGATTAGTCTGAGATTGTACATAATCAGGTACCTAAATTAGTATCTAAATGAGTAGGGCTGGCTATATGTGATGATTAAATGAGATGGAATCTCGTGTGTCCTCAAGAAATAAGGAAAAGCTTCATGACTAGGCTAATACTTTTGGATTATTCAAAGCTAAGAGCTGGTGAGTGAATCCCATAAAAATAACAGAGAGGAAGCAGATAGAGGAGCCAAAAAATAGGGTAGTCAAAAGTTAGTACATTGAAAACGCGGACTGTTCAAAACATGGTTAAATGACTAAGAAGAAAAAGAGTAAAGATAAAGAAAAGGATATTAGGTTTGGCCAGAGGTGTTCACTGGTGACTTTCAATTCAGAATTTTAATAAGATGACGGAGAGGGAATCAGGACAGCAGTTTGAAGGAGTGATCCTAAAAGCAACTTCCATAGAAAAAATGACTTCTTGGCTTCCTCCTATTGTCACCTTTCTAGGTACTGGCTCTGCTCCTCTCCACCATATGGATGTCCTTTCTAAGGCTACCCTGGGACTCCCAACCTTTCTCCTTTCAAATCTCTTGCTGTCCCTCCTCTTGCATCCTAGGGTAATACATGAATTGGCAATTTTTCTTGTTGTGTTTGAGAGATTTAGTTTCATGTCATTGAGATGTTGAATACATTAATGACTTTCAAATGTGGCCGTTAGTCTTTAAATTCTCATAGAAGAGAGTGTCTCATTTCCAGAGATTATGGTGTTCAATTATTTTAACTTAGCTACAGTATCGATCCAAGTCATTAGATTAAAAATGTCGATGGGACATAATAAAAATTGCCTGTTTCTAGTGCTTTCCAGCTGATAAATCTTAGTCTTAGCATTGTGGATGAAAAAGGGACCATATACTAAACCTGACAAACTCATAGGAGGCCTGCATGGTGGGCCTTACAAACTCAGAGACCAAAAATAACCACATAGGATCGTCTGAACATAAAAATTCCTAACTAAAAGCAAGTCATGGCCAGTAGTCACATCTTAGACCTACAGCTTCCTTGACAAAGGTCAGTCTTTACCTCAAGCGAGCCTGTCTATTTCTATTGTCTTTTTGCATCTAGGATAACATACCTTTGAAATGTCGAGTAATCTCCTTTTCCAGACCCCTCAAGGCACAGCCCATTACACCAGAGCAGAGACCACAGAGCCCCTCATTGTTATCTTGTAGCCCGCATACCATTTCTATGTGCTGTAAATGTAAATTATTAATATTAACTCTCCTATACCTACCCACCAATGCAAAAGAAGTATGTGTGTCTCTCTGTTTTACTTTTTATCCAATCCCAGAGATTCCCTCCTCCCTTGCTTTGCTTTCTCCCACCCGTTTAATCTACCATCAATGGATTTCATGTAACCTTTCTTAAGTCTCCTCCTTTTATTCTAATGTCATTCTCCAGAGCATTTTGTCAATTCATTGAAATTTTGCTTCCTGGCAATTGTCATCAGTTTGGCTCAAATGAACTCATGACAATTCTCTATAGGGTTAGACGTTCCTTACGTCAACAGCGTAAGTATTTTTACACTGACCATATTGAAATGACCATTTCTTTTTTTTTTTTTTTTTAACATGATCCCTTATTTTCTGGTAGAAATTTCAAGGCTCTAATTGACGTTTTTATTCCTATTATTCAAAAACCAAAACCAAAAACCAAAACAGAACTACAGGTATACACTTCAAATGGCACGGTTGCTAATGTTCAGTACAATTGTGGGCATCTTCCCAGCCCCAGACCAGGGTTTTGAGGAGAATTTATACACAGTCAATACAAACTGAGAAGATCATTTGCTCATAAATCTGAAGGTCAATGGTAGCTTGATGGCTCACTGTTGAGCTCAAACACCACTGAAAATATAACCCTCATTTTTTAATTTTGTAAAGTCTCGTGAGAAGAAATAAAAGCAAATGAAGTTCTTAGCTGTTTAGAATATACTAGAACCATACATGTTTAGAATACATAAGAGTTTGAAATAAAAACAAAAGTTTACACTTTAAGCTGAAATCCTTAAAGGGAATTAACAACTGAATTTAGCCTTATCTCCATTTAGTAGATTCTGTAGATTCTGTTTAGTTTATCCCAGAAGCTGAATTCATGGAAATAGACACTTCACAAAGGTAAACCACAGCATGTTGTCATAACTCCTGATACAGACTTTAACTTTGTGATGTAATGCTCCTGTCTTAGAAAATTAATGCATTCACAGCAGAACTACAGGTACTGATGCCTCTGGTTCCTATTAGATATCTATAATTATTGATGAAGGATAAACTCTCATAGAGATTTTAATAATCGCCATAATTATCCATATGATTTATATGATTAGTTGGGATGAGTTGCTATTCTATAGTTTGACCGTGCTACTTGGTAGTAAATTCTTTTTTTTAGAATTTGTCTTTTTTTCTTTTTAATTTTGCTTTTGGCCTCTGGCCATACTTTCTGTATAATGGAACAAAAAAGTAATTTCTGCTAGCATTAATGATAATACATAAGTAAAGTAAAATGTTATACACAAAGTTGTCATTTACTTAGATTTCATGCAGGCTCTTTGAGGGAAAGTTGCAGGCTTTCTCCAAAACTCAGAACAGCTTCTATCCTAAAAATTGAGTCACTTTAAACAGCACACATTGTGGTCAGCCCTAACTAGAGGTTGCCTTACGTTAAACAGATTCTAGTTATGTATGTACAGTCCTGGAAAACTTGGCTGAAAGCTGGTCGCTCTCCATATTTGAGGGTTTAAAAAAATAGATTCCATTTTAAAATTAATACACACTTACTGATACTAGATACCAAATTCTTTTCCAGATAGTTTATCCATTACAATGAAGTTGGGTTCTTTTTGGTTTTATTTTTCTTGCAAACCCAGAATTTTTTAACAGGATCATACATCCCCCAACCTCAGTCCATGTACCTGACCCCCTGGCCCCAGAAAAGGACATCTGACCAAACTAAGCCAGTGAAAGCTATTTCTGGGACATCTGCTGAAGTTTTTGAGAAAGACACTCTTACACTACAGGGGAAGTTAAGATGGCAAGCTCTAAGCCTAATGAGTTAGTAAAGAAATAGCCTGCCTAGGAAGTAAGCCATTAAGAAGGAAAGCAGAGTGGAGATTTGGAAAGGTAGCATCATGACGTCTTCATTTGAATACCTGCATCTAGTTGTACCTGAAACAGCCGGAACTGACAGTACATGGATTTGACAATGATGTGAAACAAATTCCTTTTAGTTGTTAATTAAACCAATTTGAATTGGGGTTTCTCTCACGTTTACAGAAAAAGTCCTGATATATTTATATTTTCTGGAGTCCTTATAAAGAAATTATGAAGTAGGTACCATTGTCCCTTCGGCACAACAGATGAGAAACAGGGACTTAAAGAAGCTAAGTAATTTATCCAAGATTATACCCCTTAAAGTGGAAGTGCTGGGATTCCAGCCTGAGTTTTTCTCCCTGCAATTCTTCTCATGTTACTGTTCATAGGTTAGAGTCGAAACATTCAGATTGTCTAGTTCACTCATGCTCATCCCACTCTATCACACACTGTGATTTTACAGCATACACTTGTGCCATGTTTGGGTTATAACTAGTCCTTGGCTAAATACTTGTGTCTTTCATTGGGCTGAAGCTAATGGGCCCCACTCACATCTTTGGTGAAGACTTTCACTATTTCATTGTTTTGAAGATTCAAAGAGTGGACCACATTGGAAGTGAGATGATGTCTCAGTAATCCTTCAGGTACTTCTACCATGACACTTGTATCAGCATTTGTATATATACACATTTAGGAAAGAATAATTATAATTTCTTCAAAGAAGGAAAACATACCAATGACCCTGGGATGTGGCTAATAAAATTGGGGTCTGTGAATGACCCTTTTTAGGATTGTAAGATTAGGGTCTTTCTATCTTTGAGAGCATTGGAACTGCCTTGCATGCTCACCGTTCAAATACATTTTTTATCTCCAATTATGAGCCTCATGATAAAAGGATCTACCTCACATTTTTGTTTAAATGCAATAACACATAGGACTGTATGCATCATGATAAGAACTCAGCAAATATTAGCTATATATAATGATGTCTATTATTTTGTTAATTAGATTACTTAAATTAGAATCTGTTGTCTGGTAGGCACTAAGATTTTGCTCTGTGCTAATCCAACTAAATGTTCAATTTCCAGTAGTACCATACTTTGCCAACTATACACATGTACTTATATAAAAGAAGTCTACCAGACTCCCTCTGGTGTTGGAAAATGTGCCCATATCTATAACCAGAATTCATAACCAATGTTCTATATAAAATGAATGACATATTTTGGCTTTAATATATGAAAGGTAGCTATAACTTCCTAAGAAATGTGTTCATCACAAAAATTTTGAAATATTTATTTTCCTAGGCCTATGACAAAGGTACTCAACAGTTTTGGACACACAGGGAAGTGAGGAGACACTTTGGGTCTTAGAAATAAAGCTGATCTCACATTGGAATCCATGGTTCCTGGTTTAAAAAACAAAGGATCTGGAACTACAGAACCTTACCTTAAGGTTCTGATAATACGAATGGTAATAGCAAAACATATTTTGTTATATATTACTATGACTCTAAAGCAGCCCATGAATTAAAATTGTACCAGTACGGGAATGGAGACAATGGAAGCTGTATGACCATCTCAAAGCCTGGGCATTTACGTCAAAGAGCATCTAGCAGTTGTCGTTACGAGCTGTGTGGACTTGGGCAAGTTCTATAACTCTCTGAGCCTGTTTTCTTATTTACAAAACAGGATAATAGTTCTTATACGAACTTGTGAAGGTGTATGAGAATTTGCCCTGCATTTTATTTAATTTCCTTTTAAAGGCAACCCATCAACTTGTGAGGCCCTGATTTTATCACCCTTTTGAAAATAATAAACGAGCTTGCCCTACAGTAATAGCTCTAACTCTAATTCACCATTACTAAGTACAACTTACTCCTCTGCAAGTCAAGATATGGCCCTTCTGTTTACCGTATATTTCTGTGGTGGGCTCCAGGCTCTGCTGTGCACTGGGATCCAAGTGAATGAGGAGCATAAGGTCCTTGCTCTCAGGTGTTAACCTCAACATCAGCTCACTCGGTCTGCACTTGGAACAAATAATATATCCAGTCTTTAACAATAGATTGTCTTGAAATTATGCAACTTGTTTTGCACTTTTCTTTGTCGAATGGGAAGGATGTAAAATCAACAAAAAGAGAAGCCTTCATTTGACCACTAACCTCAGTGTTAGTTCAGCATTTTATATTTTTTCCTTGTTTTTCTCACTTGGTGCATACACCATTATCAAGCCTCAGTTTTTCGTTACAGTTATGTTTTGGCTTCATTTTGTGATGGTTGTTGTCTGCCAGCTTGGTCTGGTCACAATTTCTAAGTAGTGCCCTTTGGAGAGCTCCCCCACCTGGCCTTGGTCTGTAGCATCAGCAAAGACAACTGGGGCGCACTTTGTTAAGTATTTGCAAAGACTAAAAAGATGAATATGCATGACATTGAGGTCCATGAATCCAAGACATGGTTTTTGGAACATGGCAAGGAAAGGCAGCTAGTTGTTTTGCCAGTACCCAACACTGAGGGTACCGGCCAAATAACAGTGCCCTTCATTGCCTCACGTTGTTTGTCACACGGATTTAGCAATTCATACATGGAAAAAATAAAAGGCCACTCTGAATAAGTGAGTGAACATTAGTGAGGGATGAATTAGGGTCAATAGGTATTTGAACTGTCTCTTTTCTCCATCTGTAACTTGTGGTCAGTCTCTGCTGTTTAATGACATTGCTATTCAAACAAGCACATTTAATATGCTTTTAATATAAAACCATTTATACAACGGCTTACTTTAAAGAACACCTGCAACATATTTAATGGGCCTGGTTATTTATTCTCAGGTCATCTGAAGGTATGTTGTGGGCATTCCCTACTCACATATTTTCCAGGAGGCAGCATTGCTTCTGGAGCCCGACTATCCAGATTTGAATCCTGACCCTCTTATTTGCTAGTTCTGTGACTTCCCGCAAGTTGGTGAAACATTCTGTGTCTCCATTTCTTCATTTGTAGAAACTTTATACTAATAACAACTACTTCAATGGATTGTCAGGATTATTAAATAAGTTACAATTTAAACATATTTGGAATAGTGTTCAGCACTTACTAAGTGCTTTTTGTTAAATAAATGAATTTAAAAATAACAAAAAATGTGGCAGCTAAAACAAACTGATGAAGGCTAAGTTGGAAGATGTGGCTTGGTGTGTACCTCAGTGTGATTTGAGAATCTCCAATAACAGAGATGCCTTAAATTTGAATATGAATGGCCCTCTTAAGTCCCACAAGAAATTCAGACTCAAAGACTGAATCCTGAAAATTTCCATAATGGATGTATTCATATGAACCCAAAATGGAAATAATCCAAATGTCCATCAATAGAAAATGGATATTGTATATATTTATAAAACAAAATACAGTTGAATAATAAAAGGATTATGCTACTGATATGTGCAAAACATAGATGAATCTCAAAAACATAGTTGAGCAAAAGAGTATATATTATATTATTTCTTTTATATGAGGTTCTTTTATATTGGGTTGGGGTGGGGCAGAAGGGTTGACTGCAAAGAGAAATGAGATAAGTTTCCAGGAAGATGGGAATATTTTCTCTCATTATTTGGGTAATGGTAAGATGGAACATATACTTGAAAAAAAAAAAGAACACCTCATCAACTGTATTTTTAAGATCTGTGCATCTTAGTCTATGTAAATTACACTGCAATAAAATAAAACTACACTGACAAGATAAATAAATCCTGGCTTCTAGTAATGGCAGGCTAGTTAATTCAGAACAAACTTCCCATTTGAGACAACAAAATTTTCTGGGTGAAATATTAAAACCATGTTTCTAGTAGTATCAATAAACTATTTTTAAAAAGTGAGAAATCACTGGATCAAGAATTTAGGACATGAGGGAAATCTGGAGAGGGGAACGTGGGATTTAGGGCACCTTTTGCCCTGGGAACAGGAAGAACTTAGCCTGTCAGGAAGAGATGGCAGAGAGGTTAAGCTATCCTTCTAACAGTCTCTTGGAGAAAGGGGATATGAAAGTTGAAGTTCAAGACCTGCCAAGATTGAGGACCATGGTAAAGTACTCACACTTAGAATTGATACCCAAAAGAAGTGAAATATTGACTAAGAATGAACCAGAAGCAAACTAGCCCTTTTGAATGACTACAATCTACATAGTCTAGAAAATTTCAATCCCAGAAATTGGATTGAAGTTATTCGAGATTGCTAGTACCCACAGGAACCTGTCAGAAACAAACGGACAATAAAAAGCTTTTGGGAGAAAGATAACATTGTAGGCTTTAAATGATTTCTATACATATTTTTACAACGTATCTAGCACTCATTCAAAAATAAGGGAGCGCACAAAAAGAGGTGACACGAATGAGAACCAGCGCAAACAAGAAACAACAGAAATTGCCCCACAGGTATTCTGGGTAGGTTTCTGGAAGTTTCCAGAAATCTAACATGTATCAAGTATTTTACTAAGCTTATAGAGATGGAAGCCATACTTTAACATTTTAGCAGAAAACTGGAATCTTTAAAAAGGACATCACCAATTTAAAAGCTAAAAAAAAATAAAATAAGATATCTTAGAACTGGAAAACACAATATCTGAAATTAATAACTCAATAGATGAGTGCATCAGCAGAGTAGTCATAACTAAAAGAAAGTTAGTACATCTGAAGATAAGTCAGAAGAAACCATCCAAGATGAAAGAAATTGAAGAAAGAACAAGAGGAATATAAAATACAGTTAGAAAATCTAACACATATTTAATCAAGGTCTTAGAAAAAGAGGAAAGAGAATGGTCAGAAGCAAAATTTGGAAAGACAATGGCTGAGAATTTCCCAAAATTAGTGAAAGATATTAATCCACAAATTCAAAAAGCCCAGTGACTCCCAAGCAGGCTAATTAAAAAATAAAAATACTCCCTGTCAAGAACTGTGAAAGATCTGGGGTTTTCTTCTACTTGCAACATGATCAGTTAACCTGCTATAGTTTCATGGCTTCTCATAGGACACATGAGCCTCCTATGTCAATACTTTATTTCAAGTCAAAGACTTTATCATTCATGGAACAGAAAGGAGCAAGAGCATAGTCTTTGCATAAATTCCTCTTGTCTCCAAGTCCTTCAGGGGCAACGTGGAGGGGCTCAGATACATGCTGCACATGCAGCGGGTTTGTGTCACAGCTGAGAAATTCCAAGTTTAGGAACCCAGATATTTTGTAATGGGCAATAAGCCTGACTAAACTTTGGCCTGGAGGAAGACCATTATCTTTACTATAATGTGTAACACACAAACCTGCCCTCTGCTCCAGAGGAAGACATTGATTTCTAGCTCCCAAGGCTATTTGCTATACAAACATCCTTGAAAAGATTGTCTAGAAAAAAAGGCAGCAAGTACATCTGCTTACAAGATCAAAAGACCCATGGAGAATTATGTGGTAACATCTTCACCCTTCATTTCTGTACCATCGTGGCTTCTGGCTAATTTTCTCATGAGTAGGTCACTCTGTCAGCCACTGTGACTCATCTGATCAACAAAGACTGGGAGCAAATCTATCCAATTTGTCTCATTACTGCATGTAATTAAGGCTACTATTAATAAGACTCCAAGCAGCAGAATGAGGAAAATTTTGCAGTAGTGATATCAACCATTGCTCCCAGAGTCCTGGACACAACAGGCTGAACGATTCCTGTAAACCATCAGTGCCTGCCTTCCAGCACTAAGGTAGTTTCATTGATCACTTTAGCTAAAGTTAGGGACAAATTTTGAGCTAACTTTTCTCAATGCAAGACTCTCACTATGGGAATAATTACCCTGAGAGCATGCATAGTGAGTCACTTATCTCTCTGGGGAGCAACTCCCAAGTCAAGGGTAGTGTGGGGACAGAGCCAGGAGAGTAGTTTCCAGGCTCTCGGCCTCACATGGAAAGCTGCTGACTCGGTTATTAGATGGCCATCAGCTGTAATCAGATGGCCATCAGATGTAACTAGTTGGCCATCAGCTGTAACCGGTTAGCCATTAGCCACTAATATAACTGCCATGGCTACATTGGCAGGTGGGTTGGTTGGCAGAGAACCGGACAGCGGATTGCGCATCGTGTGGAGCCTGCTTCCTGTGTCTCCAACCCAGATGCCAGTGAGAATATAATGGTATGAACCCCCTATCCATGGCTCCATTGGTGCTCCTTTTTGGCCTCGCCGTACTTTGTGTCCACCCATTGAGAGTGGGAGTGGGTCTAGAGACCCTGCATGGCTGGTAGCCTCATTTTGGAGAGATCACTGAGTCATCTGAGGGCTATATGGTCTACTGGGGGTGTTTTCTAAATCACTCCTTAGCTGCAAAACACTTTGGTTTCAGAATGGAGGTAAATTAATGTCTGGCTTCCACACAAGATGCACCACCCCAAGGATGCCCGTGGTGCCCCTGCAAAGAAAGTATGGTTTACAGTTGTTGGGTGACCCTAAGTAATACCTACATTATATGGGGGAAGGGTGACTCGGGTTGATGGTGCCTCAACATGGCCTTCTGATGCCTGGTAAATCTTAACGTTCTCAGTTTACTTTGATAATTGAGTTCAGTCATGATTTTTGAGGAGACTGCCTGAGGGCAGTTAGTGAAACCTGTTTGGTTTGTCCATACTTCAACTGCTAGTTTTCCCACCCCATGGAAAAACTGAGTGATGCCTGCAGCAGTACAAGTGCAGAAGACATCAGAGGTATCGACAGGAGCTGCAGGAGCCACGGCTGTCCCCTCCTAGTTTCCAATAGACTTCTCATTACAGTCAATGGGATGGGTGATCAAACTGGTTAGAACCATTTGATTGGAGATGCCAGATCCAACCAAATTAAACTGAAGTTGCCTTCAACAGTTCTGGAAAACTGCAACAGGCCATTTTCCTTTGTGAGGAAGGTCGTGGGGGCAGATCTGAAGGGCAAAGATCATTAATGTCCTTCCCTTCCTGTACCTCCCTGGTCTACGGTGTACCCTCTTTATGTGCTCAGATTGGAGTTCCCCCTCCACTGGCACACAATGGTCTTACTCCATTTCATTAGCTATAACTTCACCTTTTTCCAGTCATTCTTGATTCGCATGCCGACCTCTTGTTCATAAGAGTCAGATGCAATAGGGACAAGGGAATTTTAATACAGAGCTCTATTACATCTCCAAGTTTAGCCTATGTGGGCCATCATAGTGGGACATGGCAAGCAGTGTCTACAACCAATCATCATTATCCTCATGATCTAGGGCCCTGTAACTCCAAAAAAATGTATCCAGGTGGCTCAACTGGAATTTAGTTTGAATCCCCAAAGGCCCCTTTTGGCTGGGCTGCCACCTGGAAGGTGTACTGACCAGATTGGTTTGTTATTAAGGGGAAAGAAAGATGCATTATGCCTAGGAATGGTCAGGGTAGAATCCTGGACTTCCAAAATGTATCTGTATAACTCCCATTCCTTTCATTCTGATCATCACCCAGGAAGCAGATGAGAGGGGAGGCTCCTTTTCTGGAGACAGACACATACATTGACCAATTGGCCTTACTAAGTGTGCAGATCAGGGGGAGGTGAGGGAGGTAAGCTCAAAGTTTCTTTTTGAGTTTATTATTGAGGAAGTTGTTCAAATGCTCAACAGTATCAGATGACTGTGGATGGTAAGAAGCATGGAAGGGTCATCAAATACCTTGACTATTCACTTACTACCGTTGACTAGTTTTTGTGTTAAGAAGTATACCACTGAGGGACTGAAAATGGTCCAGAAAGCTGAATACATGGCAGATAACTTTCAAGAGCCACAGCGGTTAACTGATTGGACTGGAAAAACAGAAAATATCATAAACAAACAAAACAAATGTTACCAGTAGTGAGGCACCACTGACAGGTCTAGGAGAGCATGAAAGTTCTGATGCAGGTAATCTGCCTGGAGTGGGCGGGGCATGCCCCAGGCCCTGCAGCCTCCTTCACTGGGAGACAAATGACAGGAGGAACATGTCTGGTGCAGTGTTAGCCTTTGCATCATAAGCAGAATCTTTTGCTTTTTCCCACCTATTATGGTGGATATGCTACCATGTGCAGTGTGATGATGGATCCAGGCAGCAACCTTTGCAAACCAGGTGCACAGACTCAGTCAGTGGCTTGAGTTGTTCTCATCAGAATGAACCACGGGCATCCACATGAATGACCCAGGTGGTTCATTTAGTAACACCATTTGTTTCCATAGTTTGTGGTCTCAAAGAGGAGTGTCTTAAATGTGCCAGTTTACAGTTTTCCAAGTGGCAGACCAAACAACTAGGCAACAGCCCTAGAATCCATAAAAATCTAACGAGGGGAGTATTGGCCAGAGTTACAAGAATGGAACTGAATTCCATCCACTGAGTGGAGAGACTGTACCCATTTCAGGTCTGCATTGTGGGCACTGAAGCTGAATGCCACAGCAGCTCAATGGACACCATCTGGTTTCGGCTTAGCCAAACTGTCAGGGAACTAGGCCCAGGCATTTAGTTCATTAGGAAAATAAACTGCAGCTGCACCCATGTATGACTCTTACAAACATAATGCTGAGGAAATGATTCCTTATATGCCCCCAAAAACGTTCGGTATAATTTTATTTATATGAAGTTCAAGGAAAGTGATGCTCAAGGTGATGCAACAAAGGCTTCTACCTTATGCGAGGTGAGAAGAGCACGATGTTCGAGCTGGATTCAGAAAAGGAAGAGGCACTTGCTATCTAATTGCAAACATTCATTGGATACTGGAGTGCTCCAGAGGATTTCAGAAGATCAATCCATGTTTATAGACACAGTAAAGCCTTTAACTGTGTGGATCATGAAAAGCTATGGGCTGCTCTGAAAGAAATGAGCTGCCTCAGCACTTCATTTTCCTGATGTGTCATCTGTAGTGTGGGCAGGAAGCCACTGTCAGGACAGAATATGGAGAGGCAGAATCATTTCCTATCGACAAACGTGTCAGACGAGGGTGCGTTTTATCTCCCTGCTTGTTTAATTTGTAAGCAGTACATATCATATGAAAAACTGGGCCAGACTCCGGGAAAGGAGGAGTGACAACTGGTAGATGAAACAGCCATGACTTACAATATACAGTGACACCATCTTACTGGCAGAAGGTAGCAATGATTTGAAAAGACTTCTGATGAAAGTGAAAGAAGAAAGTGCCAAAGCAGGGCTGCATTTGAACGTTAAGAAGATAAAAATCATGATTACAGAAGAAACACACAACTTGAACATGGACCATAAAGACATCACAATTGTTAAATATTTTATTACCTTGGTTCAGTTATCAATTCAAATGGAGACTATAGCCAAAAGGTTGCGAGAAGGCTGAGACTCGGAAGGGCAGCAATGGAAGAATTAGGAAAGATCTCCAAGATCAAAGATGTGCTATTAGAGACCAAGGCTAAGACCACGCACACCCTCATGCTCCCAATTACTATGTGTGGATGGGAATGTTGGATAGTAAAGGAGGCTGATAGGGTAAAAATTGATTCATTTGAAATGTGGTGTTGGAGGAGAGATCTATGAACACCCTGGGACTCAAGAAAGGCCAACGAGTGGAATCTAGCACAAATTAAGCCTAAACATGGCTGGAGGCAAAACTGAAACTGTCCTACTTTGGGCACATCATGAGAAGGCAGGGGTCTTTGGAAGAGACAACAATGCTGGGAAAAATAGAAGGCAACAGGAAAAGAGAAACAACAGATATGGTGGATTAATTCCATAAAAGAAGCCATAGGCATGAGTCTCCAGGAGCTGAGCTGGGCTGTTGAGGACAGGATATTGTGGACACCACTCACTCATAGGGTTGCCAGGAGCAGACCAAACTCAGTGGCATGTAACACACACTTATGTAGTAAAAGTACCATATTTTGCTGTGTATAATGCACTCCCTTATATAATGTGCACTCACGTTTTAGGCCCAAACTTTCAGGGAAAAAAATCTTTCTTTTTCATTCGAATTGTCATTTGTTTACATTTAGGTACTTGTTTTTTGTGTTGTAAGAGAATTTTAGCATTTATTTTTTAACATATTATGGTCATCAAAATGTCTTCCTTTCAATATTTCGTTTATCTTTGGGTAAAGAAATTAGTCATTGGGGGCCAGATCAGGTGAGTAGGCAGGGAGTTATTTGTTTACCAGCTAAAAACTCCCTCACAGACAGTGCTGTGTGAGCTGGTGCATTGTCGTGATGCAAGAGCCATGAAATGTTGGTGAAACGTTCAGGTCATCTAACTTTTTCACACACCCTTTTGAGTAGTTCCAAATAGTAAATTTGGTTACCTGTTTGTCCAGTTGGTACAAATTCACAATGAATAATCCCTCTGATATCAAAAAAGTTTAGCAACATCATTGCAACAAGTTAGCGAACTTAATTGTCAGACCTTGTATTTTTGTGGAAAAGCCAAATAATAGCAATTTAAAAGATAAAGACTGTAATGAGTGCAATGTAGGAAATAAATGCGGTGTTGTGACAAACAATAACAGCAATTACCCACAATTAGGGGAGTGAGGGGGTACCATTTGGGAAAAGTGATATTTAAGCAGAGACCTGAAGAACAAGACAGCCTCATTAAGAGTTGGGGAGCATATTCTGGGCACAGGAGAAAAGCCACGGGGTCCTGTGGCAGTAAAAGATTTTGGTCTCCTAGGACCTGACAGAAGGCCACTGTGTCAGAAGCATGAGTGAAGGAAGTATGACATGAGCTAGTACTGCAGGAGATGGCAGGGACCATTGTTGCAGGAACATGGATAGTAGATGCTGTGATGTACCATCCAGATTCCCCTTCAGAACTGAAGCATTTCTTCTACCATCTAGTGGTGCTGCCTGCTGACTGCCCTCAGCTAGCAGACCTCTTGGGAATTGCCTTGCTTCCTACTAAACCTCCTGCACACTAGGCTCTGTCCCAGAGACTTCTTGAGGCACCCAAATTGTAACATCACAGTAACTACAGGATTTTATTCTAAGTTAAATGGATAGTGATTGAAAGCTTTAATAAAAGCAGGGAGGATCACTTTAGCTGGTGTGTATAGAACTAGAGAAGGCAGGAATATCATCAGAGGGCCAGTGAAAACTGTATTATAACAGTCTAGGTGAGATGATGATGGCCGGAACTAGGATAATGGAAGTAAATATTGAGAAAAGTAGATCAATGCAAAATACATTTAGGAGTAAAATTAATAGAATTTGGAGGTTAATTGGATAGCGAAAGAAAGAAAGGCATTGAAGAATAACACCAAAGCAATGACAATGAAATTTTGGATGTGCAGTAGCAGAAAATTCAGGGCACCAGAATTCAACACTGCTTTGTGAAGCTTGGATGCAACTGTATAAAAGAGAGTACTGAGAAAAGACTCCAGTGCTAAATATCTTATGAAATATATTTGGGTTTCATTTTAGAATATTATTCCCCCCAAAATATGTAACTGGTATAAACTTAAAAACACAGCCACAGATGATTACGATTTCCATATTTTCGTTCTGTATATTACATAGTGTTTGCCTAATGAGTTCTTGGCAATTAGTTGCCATCTGGCACTTTGTAACTAAGCTGAGCTTAAATATTGTAAACTGAATTACCAAAAAGTAAGAAAACATGGTTCATGCTGATTTTAATGTACCTGCAGTCTCAGAAATCAATAATAGCTCGGTATTCCAGAAAATAAACATGTACTGGTAAGTCTAATGAAACAAAGTGTCATTTTTAAATAGGTTACACAAGGTCAGCATATATGAACGGCTGGAATTAATTAAATAGCACAGATAGAATTGTTAAGGGAATGGTTGCCTTGTCTGACTGCAGACCAGTTTTGCTTACACCATGGTCTACAAGGTACCGCTGCCACCAGTAACCACTAAAACTCCACAACCTCTGCTGTAATTCCAGAAGCTGCTTCACTCACCCTCAAACTCAGAAACACCCATGCTTGCAAATATGGATGTCAGCTCCTGCTTTCTCATGTAGCCAATCAAATAAAAGATTCATTAACTTGTATCTGATTGGTGAAATCTAAGTCACATGTCTGTACCTTGTCAGCAAAGAGTTCTGGGAAATGTAGTTTTTTAATGCTGTGATGGGGAGGCGGAATGCATAGCATGGAGAACTACAACCATATAGAGAAAGCACTGAAAACAATTTAGGTAGACACTAATGACACACGTCCACTGTAATTAACATTCTTATATCTTCACTCAGGATTAAGCTCTATTGAGTCCATCATCAGTAGACTCAGTTTTTCACTGAATGATATATACTGACAGTTGAAGTAATAAACAAATTTAGAAACCAAAGAATTACAGATGCTTGATGTAGAATGTTCCCTATGAATGAATAATGATTACTTAAGAATCTGCACTAATATCTTCAGGAATGGGTCAACTGTTAACCTGCTTTTTGGCAACATCAGATATTAAAAAGACTTTCAATAAAACTATAATTGATTATTTGAGCTCATTGGAGACGGTTGCTGCTTAAGAGATTTGTTTATAGTGTATCATGTCTACACAGAACTGATAGTTCAATGAAATGCTTCTTTTCTAATTCCACAAGGTCTTCAAATAATTTATTCCTAGATGAATCAGACACAGTGAGGAATCTTTTCATGGGAGATGTTTGGGCACCAACCTCAGTAGCTGGGCTCAGTATGCTGGCGTTAGGGTTTTATAGCTTTTTTGCTTCTAGAATTCATCTCTCTGCATATGAATTTTCAGAAGTAAGCTGACTGCATCAGTCATTCTCCTATCTTCCAAACCAGCCTTTTGGAAACTATGTACTACAGTTTTCTGGTAGGAGGCTCTGTTTGAATCCTTTCAATAGTGATAGAGAATTTGCATTCTATTGTTCTTTTTAACAGGTTCTCTTCTTTGTTACCAAACATTGTTGTTTCAGGTAACAATCAAACAGATAATGAATTAACAAGTCTTCATTAAAGTAAGTGTTCTATGGAGACAAAATCTCTGTAGCATAATGAGGATCAGATATCAGAGAAAAAAAAAACAACACTGTGGAAACATTAAACTAGTGGTTCATGACCTATTCAACAGACTCCTAATCTTTAACGTGGTTGGCTTAATAAAAAATTATGTTTTTTTTTGACCAGTCTAATAATATATGTCTATATTTAAGAATAATAATTCTATTACCGTCTCTCTCTCTCTCTCTCTCTATATATATATATATGCATATATATATACACACCTATATATTGGCTTTAGATATAAATAGATATACACACATACACACATCTAATGCTATCATTTCTAAAAAATTTAAAACACATTTTTATTTAATTCTCATAATGCTTTGACTGAACAAAAGTATTGTGTGGGCTGACTGTAGACTACAAATAAAAATGTCAATTTAGCTATTTTTATACTCTATTATCTAACAAATTGCCTTCAAACATTTGACATTATTAAATATTTTGATTTTACTTAGGCAACTATGACAGACACTAACAGGTATTTCTCATTTTGAGATCTATACTAAATAACTCTGCTGCAAATAGTAGTGTTTTAAGTCCACACCTGAACATGCATTATGAAGGTGAGCAGCAAAATAACTCACAAAAAGGTAAACATTTGAAACAACCAAAAAAATTATCTTAAAATACTGATAATAGTCTACTCTTGGGGAGGGAAATTTTTTTTTCCTTTACTCTTCTAAGTTCTACTGGCTGGTCTAAAAATTAAATTGATATGAGGCAGATTAACAAGAGAAAATCAAATGTAATTGCGTATGTCTGGGGAATCCACAGAAACATGAGAGATTCCATAGACACTCAGGCAAAAAAGAGGCTTATGTGCCATCCTGAGCCAAGGAGAAGGGGGTAGTAGCATCTGGGACCTCAAAGGGAAGGAAAGCAATTACCAGGAAGATGAAAAGAGCAAATGTTTGGTAAACAAATGTTTGCTGGGTCATATAGAAAGAATGAGACACAGTAGAGGAATTTTAACAGATTTTCCTAGGTTCTTCCCTGTCTATCACACCTAGTTCATACTCGTATGATACTATAGTTATCAATAACGATAGCTCGCTTCCTGGAGCAGGTCCTGTATCTGAATTCTTTTAGGCAGTTAGGGGGAAGGCCAAAGGTTCTTCCTGAGTACACTTTTGGCATCTTCTGTCTATGCTTGCACCTGTCACCTGAGGCTCTGGCACCATCTGCCTCTAGATATGAGTCATCTGTATGCACAACTATTGCTCTTAGGTAGGAAAACACTTTTTCTTCTTTATGTACCATTTTTGGCAAGGCAGGGTAGGGAGGTTTGGGTTTTTAATATTCGTTTTCATTAGTTTATTCTGAACGTGTACATGAATTGTTCTGAATCAGACAGTGTTATTTTGCAGTAAATAATAAGCACATTGGACTCCATTCCCTGTACCTTATCCACAGAGAAAAGAGATGAAAGCCAGATAAAAATATCTCCTTCAAGAGTGGCCACACACTCCATAAGTGAGGGTTAGAGAACAACAGAGCCTCTATTTTTATATACTTGAGACAGTGGGCCCTCTCCTTCCAAAATGGAGAGAGAAACAAAAACCAAAATCAAAACCAAATCTTTGTTTCTTTGGGATGGGATGGGATGGGATGGGATGGGATGGGATGGGATGGGATGGGATGGGATGGGATGGGATGGGATGGGATGGGATGGGAATGTTGGGTTCTCACCCTAACCTGATGGAATATAAATATGTCTTTCTATTGTAGATAAACCCAGGTCCCAGTTTTTATAACCTAGAGATGACTCCTTGGTCTGGGCTTCATCCCTTTTGAAATGTAAATACCTAAGAGAGTGCTCCAGTTATCATGGCACCTTG
Source organism: Rhinolophus sinicus (assembly GCF_057876585.1). Taxonomy (NCBI): domain Eukaryota; kingdom Metazoa; phylum Chordata; class Mammalia; order Chiroptera; family Rhinolophidae; genus Rhinolophus; species Rhinolophus sinicus. The sequence goes on from NC_142516.1 coordinate 109,544,104, forward strand.
GGGTCTTAAGGGATCTAGTCCAGCTGTCACCCGTTTGGTCCTCTCAAGAAGTCAGGAAATGTTTTATTATTCTTTCACATCAAAACAATTAACTATGGGCTGGCCCGGTGGCTCAGGCGGTTAGAGCTCCATGCTCCTAACTCCGAAGGCTGCCGGTTCGATTCCCACATGGGCCAGTGGGCTCTCAACCACAAGGTTGCCAGTTCAATTCCTCGAGTCTCCCAAGGGATGGTGGGCAGCGCCCCCTGCAACTAAGATTGAACATGGCACCTTGAGCTGAGCTGCCGCTGAGCTCCCGGATGGCTCAGTTGGTTGGAGTGCGTCCTCTCAACCACAAAGTTGCCGGTTTGACTCCCGCAAGGGATGGTGGGCTGTGCCCCCTGCAACTAACAATAACAACTGGACCTGGAGCTGAGCTGCGCCCTCCACAACTAAGACTGAAAGGACAACAACTTGAAGCTGAACAGCACCCTCCACAACTAAGATTGAAAGGACAACAGCTTGACTTGGAAAAAAGTCCTGGAAGTACATACTGTTCCCCCAATAAAGTCCTGTTCCCCTTCCCCAATAAAATCTTTAAAAAAAACAAAAACAAAAACAAACAGAAAAAAAACAATTAACTAGACAAACAGATAGAGATCTAATTGTCCTGGTATGTGAAGAGTAAAATATTTCTAGGGGAAGTTAAAGTAAACATTCCCTGTCTGTGTATCATACACATTTCTGTGTCTTGGGAGATTAGGGCTTTCATAGGAGCTCTGAAAAAAACAGGAAGTTTTATCCCCTCAGGGGCCTGTGTCATGTTCTCATAGCAGAACTGCTGACTCTCTAGTAAGAGACATTTTGTGGGTGCTGGTGGTTTGTTTTGTTTCTATGATGTTTTGTTAAAGGCTTTCCATCCACATGTATGGAAAGGCTTTCTCCTACCACAAGAACTAGAGTGGGAAGCGGTGGTAGCATCTTGTGCTCACCACTCCGTCACGTAAAGCTGTATTTTTCTCCCCATTAGCTTCCTTGTTCTCCCTTGCTACACTATGACTTTCGTTAACAGCTTCTGTACCCTCCTTCTTACTATCTATGAACCAAACCATGGGCAGGAATCAAGTTATTTTCCATGAAATTCTTAGGTTCAAGAACATTGGGAGTTATGACTAAATCTATTGGGCTGTCACCTAACTACACATGTTGGTGTTCATGAGCTTTAGTTCTTAAATCCAGGGCCCCTGAAGCAAGTATGACTGGGGGCAGAAGTCTATAGGATATCATCCTCAGATATCTGATTCAGTGGGGCCTAGAAAGCTGTATTTAACAAATATCTCAGATGATTCCTTTGCAGTCAATTCGTGAAGCAAATATTTGGGAACCAATGTTCTCGAATATCTGGGCTCTGATACTTTACATTGGAGGGCATAAAAATATCTGGTTTGGCATTTGGAGTGGATCTGTAATATATTTGATAGAGAATTTAAAAAAAATCATTTAACTACATATATAAAACCCAGAGATGATGAATAAGATGAATACGAGTATGGTTTATAATAAAATGGCAAGATTGCATATATCATATTTGTCACTTGTATTAAAGTCACTAAAACTAAAGCACTTTTTCTTTTCTGATTTGACAGATCATGACAATAATCGCAAGTTTTATCACAGTTTGTATTGGATTAGACTTTCAAATAATACTTAGTATGTGTCAAAGATATTGTTTTCTTCCAATTAATTTTGTATATAATACTGTTCCATTCCACCCTAGTATAATAAAGGAACTCACTCATATTCCAAGTTTTTGTTTTCTTGTAGACAATATAAACAGAAATGTCAAAAATGTAATTTTACATACATATAAGAGTCATTGATTTGAGTGAAAAATGGCTTGTTACAGTCTGTTTGGTACATGATTGTCCTAATGGCTAAGAGCCTGGATATGGACGAGGTCAGACAGTTAAGTTCACGAACTTTTTGCAACAATGTTACTAATCTTTTTTGTTATCAGAGGGATTATTCATTATGAATTTGTACCAACTGGACAAACAGTTAACCAAGTTTACTATTTAGAACTGCTGAAAAGGCTGCGTGAAAAAGTTAGACGACCTGAACTTTTCGCCAACAATTCATGGCTCTTGCATCACGACAATGCACCAGCTCACACGGCACTACCTGTGAAGGAATTTTCAGCTAGTAAACAAATAACTGTATTGGAACACCCTCCCTGATCTGACCCCCAATGACTTCTTTCTTTATCCGAAGAGAAAGGAAATATTGAAAGAAAGACATTTTGATGACATTCAGGACATCAAGGGCAATATGACGATAGCTCTGATGGCCATTCCAGAAAAAGAGTTCCAAAATTGCTTTGAAGGGTGGACTAGACGCTGGCAGCAGTGCATAGCTTCCCAAGGGGAGGACTTGAAAGGTGATGCTAGTGATATCCAGCAATGAGGTATGTAGCACTTTTTCTAGGATGAGTTTGCAAACTTAATTGTCTGACCTCACAGACTGAGTTGAAGAGGAAGTCAGGGATGAAATGAAAAAGTTAAGCCTTAAGGGGAAAAAAATAATAAGCATAATAATGGCAGATAACATTTATTGAACACTATAATATAAATTTGGAATGTATAGAAATATCTATTATGTAATATTTTTGATATATCCTAATATCAAAATATCGAATATAAAACCCTATTCCAAGTGCATTTCATGCAGTAGCTCATTTATTATTCATTTGTATTAAGGCCCTAACCCCAAATGTGACTGTATTTGGAGATACGCCCATGAGGAGGTAAAGATTAAGTGAGGTCATAAGGGTGGGGCCTTAATCTGGAAGGACCAGTGTCCTTATAAGAAAAGGAAGAGACAGAAATCTCTCTCTCTCTCTCTCTCTCTCCCTCCCTCCCCCTTCCTCCCCCTCTCCTTGGACTTAAAGCCTCCAGAGCTGTCAGAAAATAAATTTCTGTTATTTAAGCCCCCCAGTCTGTGGTATTTTGTCATGGTGGCCCTAGTGGACTAAGACAGCCCCTATAAGGTAATAGCATTAATAACTTATTTTACAAATAAGGAAAGAGGCCCAGGTAAGGGCTAGAACTTGCTCAAGGTCAAAATGCAGACAGTAGTATAATTTTCAGCAGACAAGGTGGCTACAAGATCAGTCAAAATAAGTTAGAGAAGATTTGAAAAATGCCATAAGCAAGAATATGTAAAACAGAGAGATACAGTTTATTACAACATAGCAAGATTGCTTATAAATAATTATATTGCTGGATTAGAAATCCAGGCAGAGAGAAGCAATCTTGTGGGGAACGTTGAGTGGCTCAGAAGAGGTAGGAATGAGTTTTTAATCTGTTCTTTGCATCTACATGACCTTGACTGCCAAATTAGGGTGAATGTTCTACCTTGGCCTAGAAAAACAAACAAGAGAGTAGCTAGAAGATAAAGTTTGAGACAACTATAAAAGCCTGATGACTTCACTAAGAGAAAAGGAGGAAAAAGACAGCTCCCTATTGTATTTAGAATGGAGTCCAAATTCCTTAACATGGACTTTATTTGTAGCATAATCTTAGAATTAATTATCCAAACAAGGACAGTTTGAAAGTAGAAGGAAAGACACTTTGTTTTAGTACAACGCGGTTAAACCAGCACAATTCTGGGAAACGTGGGTGTAGCTTTGCAATAGGGTCCTACATAATCTGACCAGTCTCATGGCATTTCCCCCTTCATTTTTCATACCGACTTTCTCTCAGCTCTTTGAACGCAACCACATCCAAGCTCATTCTTGCTCAGAGTTTCAACACACACTTTTATTCTGTCTTAATCAACCCTTCTCTCTTTGCCTGGTTAACTAATAATCTTTTGTAGTGGTCACTTTTGGTCAGTCACTCAGCAACCTTTCTCCCCTTCTTTCTTCCTAATGGCACCTTGATTTTGTCAAGCCCTCCCTCACACAGCTTCTGTAACTCAGGGACTCAAACCGTATCCGCAGTCCAGGGCAGAATATGACTGAAATGTGCCAGCTAGTGGTTTGAATAAAATAAAAATATGTTTCTCCTAATTTGAAAGAAGTGAGGGGGGAGATGGTCGAGGGCTGGGGTGGTGCCATACATGTCAAACACTCAGGATCCATACTGCTGTGGCATCATCAATATATGGCTGCAGATGTTCAGCCATCACATTTGCATTCAAACAGCAGGAAGGAAGAAGACATGGGGAAAGGCATACCCCCTTCCTGTAAGGCTGTGTTCAGAAATTACACAAATCACTTCCCTTTATATATACCGTTGCCAAAACCTACTCAACGCAGCCACACCCAGTTAGAAGGAAAGCTAAGGAATGTAATCTTTACTCCCGGGGTCTATGTGCTCTGCTAGAAGTTGAGGACAAAGGATGTTGGTAGACAACAGGCAGCCTTCCTGCCAACAACAGCTCAATTAGACTGAAGGTTGGGACTTAGTTTCTAACTAAGTTCATTTCTCTTTTCCTCTCAGACTGGATGTGAATAAGAATGCAAATAATCCTAGGTACGGACATCATTAAATGAGAGGGCAATACATTTGTATTTCGTTTGAGACATTTTATAACCACAGAAAGACCCAGGCTTAAAAGCAAACTGATACTGTGGACAGCAGAGCAGAAAGAATGCAGGCCCCTGAAGACCCAGTTGAGGCACTGAATCCACCCACCAAGAAGCCTGCTTTACTTCCTCATGACCTACTGGGAGAGAAGAATTTCCAGCTGTTTTGGTTCATGGTCTCCTTTGCTTGTCCCTGTAGGCCTCCCTAACCACTCAGTCCCTGTTATAGCCGCTCTTAGCAACCTCTTCTTTTCCTTCACAGCACTTACTACAATTTTGGATCATTTGTTACTTGTTTAAAGTCCATCTCCTCCACTAGGCTGTGAGCCATGAGCTTTACGACTAGATCTGTGTTGTTCATTATTGAATATTGTATACCTAGCAAAGGACATGGCTCACACAATGCTTGTAAATAAATGGTAACTATCATGAAAATTATGTTGACTAATAAGCCCTGCTCATTTAGAGAGATCACGTCTATAGGTAGAGCTGGGGAATTAAGTTCTCCTTTATTCCTCAGAGTTTTTGTCATATACTGTTTATTATTCCAGGTACATCCAGCATCTGTTTTATAGCTTTGGCACGACCTCAGATTTGAAAACTGGGCCACTTATACCTATAGCGTGGTCTGAGAAGGAGTGATGGCAGAGCGGAGGGCACAGATGACAGGCACAGGGGCAGCTCCCCTTCAGCTGTCACAGGATGCTGTGTGCATAAACAGAACTGCAACAGTTCTACGGCCTCTTCTGTCACATTACGATGCTGAAGCACTGTCTTCTCAAACATCAGAAACCTTGACTTCTTATCTGAAGATGGCAGTCCTATTCACACCCAGCTTTTACTCACTCAGCTTTTCTCCCAAGGGAGAAAAGAAACTTCTTAGTAAGTTTCTTTTTATCTACTCTTCCCCTCACTACCTGCCCACACCCGGCCTCCCCATCTTTTTGTCATTGTTTCACTTCAGGGAATAGAAAATAATTTAAATAATTAACTTAATAGGTTTATATCTACAGATAATATCTAGTCTTTTATATCCCATTCTGAAATGTACTTCTAAGGACTTTGTGTCTCATACTTTCACTGTTTCTTCATATTACCAATGGCATTAAGTTTTAATTAATATTTATTTCAATGCTCCTTTCTTTCTAAATGTGATTATTACGTAAGAGCTTAGAGGAAAAGTATTACCATGACACTGATAGCATTTATGAGACTGTACTTTCAAAAAATTTGTTTAGATAAAAATGTTTGAATTTTAGCAATGATACCAATAGCTTTCATTTACTGAGTGCCCATACTATTCCAAATGTTATGATAGGTAACTTATGTAATGCAAGCAGCAAAATGCATTTAATCAATGGAAAATATCTATTCTACAAGCTGCTCTACGTTCTAAAGGACGAGTAGTTGAAATGGCTCAACAACAAACAGGACATTATTTGAATTTGAAATTTAAAAAAGTTATCATTTGCAGGTAGATAGTACTTATCATATGATTATAGAGTAACTTAAATATCATACACACAAATACCAGGGGTGCCAAAAAAAATGTATACACATGACTTGTATTCATCTTTTACTATCGGGTATGTTGAGTATTACAATTTTAATAGTTTTTTCCTTTCTTAAAATGTGTATACATTTTTTTGGCACCCTCTATAGATTGAAAGTAAATTTTAAAAATTTGATAAAGTCCACAGAACTGGTAGAGTTAAACACTCATTTTTTTTAAATTTGTATAAGAGTATTGTTTACATTTGTAATTATCTTTCTATTAACACGTTGTGTACGGATCACGAGAATCTTCATGAGGGATTTAAACCCCGCCGTATGCAACATGTTAAAAAAAGTTTTGAGATTTGGTCCATTCACTTCACATATTCATGGAAATTTTGTTTTAAAACAGAAATAAAAATAGGCATTTAACGTCAGCCCTCTCACTCCCCATATATTCTCCCTCTGATCCTCTGTTTCCCAGCTCTTGACACATGACCCCCCTCCTCCCTGTAATCTGGAGGTTCAATTCCATAGCTGTTAATGAGTCCTGACTGCGGAAAGGAAGATCAGCAGCATCCACACCCCTGTGCTCTGGAGTTCAGCACAGCTCATCAAAACACAGGTCCCTAAGTGGGATCTGAGAGCCCAGCGATGACAGCTTTGCTCTTTGAGCATCCTTAGTGACTTCTGAATAACCACGTGTGATTCCAAATTGTAATGTATATTCCCTCCCCATTCTTGTCCCTACTTTAGAGAGGATTGCGAGTCTGCCATGGTCTCTACCTCCAAGTTCAGCCTGATTGTCCAATATAGTTCCTGGGAGTCTTGCCCTGAATACCCACTGATATTTAATAGCCTGCATGGACACACCTTGCTTAATTACCATTTATCTGTCTAATGCCTGCATACTGCCACTATTATAAGTTCCCCAACACAGGTTCTTCTCTTATAATCAGAAAATCAAGCCCATTGTGCACATGTAACATGTCAAGGTTATGTGGCTAAAAAACAACAACTAAAACAAACAAACAAACAAAAACAAATGTAGAGAAAAGATGTATCAAGAATTATTCTGTAAGCATCAATGTCTATGGTCCAGATATATTGCAGATATCCATCATCTACAGGTTTTACTCTAGCAATTATCTCCCCAAACATTTAAATAACTTTTAAAAGATGTTAGACACATGAGAAATAATTGATACCTTAAAAACTCTGATTCTAGACTAGGTAGGAGAATTATAAGTTTACTTTAAGCTGTTGAAACAAAGGGAAGCACAAATATCATGTACGGCCCTCTCCATGTCCACATCTATATTCAAAGGCTCAGCGAAGATAGAAAGTGAAGAAATGTAGTTTGTAGACCGACTGAAGTTTTGCTTTGTCTTTATCTGTTTGAAAAAAGAAGACAATCTGTTCACTGCTTTCTTCTAGGGAGCTTTGTGTCAAGAATCACTTGGTAGTGGAATCACTTGGGGTCTTTCCCAGGAAAGTTGTCACAAAAATTACCAACTGCTAAATATGGTATTTATAGTGAAACATGCTTCATACAAATGGGCAACGTAAATGTAGAAAGACACCTGGGGGGGTTCATGTATAACTCAGATCTCGTACGCTGACTGGTGCCTGACTCACAACTTTCCTCAGAATATTCTTGGGGTGCTGTGTCTTTCCAGCCTTTATGGTAAAATCAGTGCACATGCAAGATCATTTTCTTGGCATCTGTTACATATCTTATGCCAAGTCAGAAGTCCTTTGCTTTTCCACTTTCTCCTAGAATATCATACACTTTTGACATACACGAAATGACACATGGTTTTTAACCTTTTAGATATTTCCAGTAGTTAAAAAAAAAAAAATCTCAGAAGAAAACAGTAATTTTAGGTATCACTCAGCTGTTTCTAACCTTCTCTGTCATATATTGATTTTAAGTTCTTTTCAGCCTTACATATGTAAATAAGAAACATGAAAGTGGCAATAGGTTCACACACAGAATATACTTGACTGAAATAATGGACTTTGCCTGATTCGTTCCCCTTACAGGGAGGTCAGAGGATCTTATAAAGCCACAGAGTGGCTCAATGATAATGAACAAGCAATGAAAGCACCTCCCATCCAATGCTGTGGTTGTGTGTGGAAGCAGAAGACTGAAAATCAATACTGACAGGTAACTCAAGGTCAAGAACCTAGAGAAATGTATCCACATGAGTTAACATGACAAGTAGGGCCTGAGGCAGGCACTGGGAACAGAGAGGCAAAGGGAAGGAATATGAAGGCCAAGTGGAATAAATACAAGGTGTAATAGGGCAAAATGTGTGAGCAGTTAGCACCTGAGCAAAAAATTGAGTGCATTAATAGGACTTAGGATAAAAACATACTCCTCCCTCCCTTACAGAACAGAATGGAGCTAAGTTTCCTTGGGATTTGGTATAAATCCTTAAGAACATTCTAAATATGAAAATTTATGAAATGGGAGATAATCCTTGTGTCAGGGTTTCCCAAGGACCACCTCAGGTTTGTTGATTTGCCTGGACTCATAGGACTCAGTATAGAGTCATACTCACAGTCAGGGTTTATTACAGTGAAAGGATTACAAAACACAATCTGCAAAGGGAAAACACACGTGGGAAGAAATCTGAAGGAAACCAGCCTCAAGCTTCCAAGACTCTTCTCCTGGTGGAGTCACCCAAGACATGCTTAATTCCTCCAGCAATGGATTGTGTCAAGACATGAGAGGTGTTATCAGCCAGGGAAGCATTAGAGACTCAGTGCCCAGGGATTTTACTTGGGGAGGGTCACGTAGACACCCTCTGCCTAGCATATACCAAAATTCCAGAGTCCGAGAAGAAAAGCAGGTATTTGTAATAAACCACATTGTTTCTACAAATGGTTTAGGTGCAGTGAGCCACTGCATACAGATGGGCCAAAGTCAGTGGACTGGTGGCTATAAATGAAATCATGGGGGATCCATAGATGTGTGTGCTCTTTCACTTCATTTGCACTCCCATGACCTTGATTCACACACTCATGATCTCACATCTGAACTACTGCAATAATCTCTCACCTGGTCTACCAGTTGGCAGTCTCATCCTTCTCTAAGACATTACTTATATACCTGGAGCCCATATGGTCTTTATAGTCAACTGATCTAAAATCATCAAAGGTTGCCATTGTCTCTTGGATGATGTTCAAAGTTATTAGCGTGGCATCAAGTCTTCTATAATTTGTCCTTGGCCTATATAGCCAATTTAGCTTTGCACTTTACATCATTTTATCAATTTACACTTTAAATGCTTATTACTTGTGTATGACATGCATTTTTTTCCACGGAAATTTCATCAAAATTATCATAGTCTATGGATTCCGGGTATTGCAACTCAATTAGAATTTTTTTAGCATCTACTATGTGCAAGTTTCTGTCCTAGACATTGAAAGAGAAAAATGTATGACCCTCCATGACGAACAATATAATTTATAGTCTCTTTCTGAAAAACGTTTTCAATTGGAGTTCTCAGTGTCTCAGGCCTATAACATACTCCATTGCAGCAACTTCCTTAGGTAGCTTGGTGCTTCATGGACACTTTAGATACGCCTAAAAAGAACATACTTGATTGCAGTGCTTGTCACTTTAGGTTTATCTCCTTTTTCTACCACTTAACTGTCTATGTGCACACAGATCTACTTAAGATATTTCCTCATAAAATAATTTACTCCTCTTCCTTTTTCTTAGCTGAATATTCCTGAAGAATAATTGTTTGCAGATAAGACACAAACTTAATATTTATCTATGGTTCTTCCTACTTTTTCAAAAAAATAACTAAGCATGTCTTCCCCGGTTGACTACTTCCTGTTTATTCAAGTGCAGACAAAGCACTCCAAGTGCTCCTCTCACTACTGCCATTAGGCTCTGAGTAGAAATTATCGAAGAGTAGAAGATATTTAGCAAAAAAGTGCTAAATTTTAATTTGAGGTCTATAGTAATACTTTAGATAAATAACAGCCTCAGTTTCCTTCTGTGCGATCTTGGTATTTGACAGTCTAGAATTTGCCTGAAAAACCATTAAGAGTGAAAGAAGAATATTGTATAATGCTAAAGACTACCATTATAATAAAGATATAACAGTTACACAACAAATTTTATAAAGCAGAAACTATAAAGATGAGAGGAGAAACACAAAAACACATAATTTGGAGACTTTAATACATCTCCCTCCATCCAACAAAATCAAGATAATTAATAATTAATAAGGGTATACAAGATGTAACATCATAAGGTAGATCTCATAGATTTATGTCAAACTCTGTACACCACTAATAGAAAATACATCACCTTTTCAAGAGCACATTGAATATTCACAAAAGTAACATTTCAGGCCACAGAGAAGGTTTCAATAATCCAAAGAATAGAAATAATACAAACAGCATTCTCTGCCTACATGAAATAAAATCAGACATTAATTTAAAATAATCAAAAGGAAATAGGTCATTCCTCCTGGAAATTTCACACACACATACTCACGCATGCACACTTCTCAAAGGAGAAATATGAAATTTAAACACAACATATCAGAAATTTTAGGATACAGATAAAGCAGTTATCATAACAATAAAAATGAAAATATATCAATTAAATATAAAATTCCTAAAACTAAATATATAAATCCTAAAGGAAAGCAGAATGAAAATAAATTTGATAGTATTTAAAGAATTAATGAATAAGAAAACAAACAGCTGTGGAATTACTTAGGAAATATAAAAGACAGTTCTTTGAAAAAAATCAACAAAGAAAAAATACTAATTAAAATAACAGAGAAAAAAGGGAGAAAGCACAAACATATGTAATTAGAATTGAAAATTAATTAGCATTAAAATAGAAGAATGGCATCTCATGGGAATTTCTACCAGATTTTAAAGATCAGATAATCCAAATGCTACTTAAAATATCCAGTGAATAGAAAAAAGGAGAGAACTTACAAATTCACTTTCTAATTTGAGTATATTACGACCCAAAATGAAAAATCAATTTCACTTATGAATATTTATGACAAAAACCTAAAAGAACAATTAGCAAAGAAAGCCCAAGAGCATATTAAAAATTAATTTATCATGACCAAGTAGAGTTTATTCCAGGAAGGCACAATGGTTCAATATTAGGAAATCCATTCATATAATCCATCACATTAATAGAGCCTCTTAGTCCCTTTGGGCTGCTATAATAAACTACTGTAGATTGGGTGACTTACAAACAACAGAAATTTTTTTCTCACTGTTCTGGAGGCTCAGAAGTCCAAGATCAAGTTGCTAGGATGTTGGCAGACAATTAAGTTTGCGAACTCATCCTAGAAAAAGTGCTACAATACCTCATTGCTGAATATCACTGCGGTTACCTTCCCAGTACTCACTTGGGAAGCTATGCACAACGCCAGCACCTCATCCACACTTCAAAGCAATTTTGGAACTCTTTTTCTGGAATGGCCATCAGAGCTATCGTCATATTACCCTTGATGTCCTGAATGTCATCAAAATGTCTTCCTTTCAATATTTCCTTTCTCTTCGGATAAAGAAAGAAGTCATTGGGGGCCAGATCAGGTGAGTAGGAAGGGTGTTCCAATAGTTATTTGTTTACTGGCTAAAAACTGCCTCACAGACAGTGCTATGTGAGCTGGTGCATTGTCATGATCCAAGAGGCATAAATTGTTGGCGAAAAGTTCAGGTTGTCTAACTTTTTCACGCAGCCTTTTCAGCATTTCCAAAGAGTAAACTTGGTTAACTGCCTGTCCAGTTGGTACAAATTCATAATGAATAATCCCTCTGATATCAGAAAACGTTAGCAACATTATTACAACAAGTTTGCAAACTTAATTGTCCGACCTCATAGATTCAGTGTCTGGTGTGAGCTGGCTTCCTGGTTCGTAGACAGGCTGTTTCTCACTATGTCCTCACATGAAGTAAAGGAGTTCTCCCAGGTTTTTAATAAGGGCACTCATCTCATTCTTGACGGCTTCCCCTCCATGACCTGATCACCTCCCAAAGGCTCCATCTCTTAATACCACCACATCGGAAGTTAGGATTTTAACACATTAATTCAGTCTACAGCATTAAGGCTATGGAGAAAAGTCATATAATCACCTACAAAGATACAGAACATGCACTTCAAAATAATTTGACATTCATGTTAAAAAATACTCTCAATAAAATAGGAATTAATGGATACTTCCTTGATATCAATATGAAATACAGAGATATAGATACATGTAAACACACACACACACACACACACACACACACACACACACACACATGCCTCAAAGCCAGCATCATATCTGGTGTAGAAATGAAAGGAAATTTCCTGTTAAATTCAGGAACAAGTAAAGGATGCCCGTTATCTCCATTATTGAGCATTATGTTAAAAATGTTGAACACTGCAATGGACAAAAGAAAATAATTAGAAATGTAAGAACTAGAAAGAAAATGGCAAAATGTTCTGCAATGTACATTATATGATTACATATCTAGAAAATCCAAATGAACAATTGGAGAAATACAACAGAATAAGAAAATTCCCTGCCCTGCTCCTTTCATGGACTTACATGTGTTTTTGGCACTTCCAGTCACTCTAGTTCAAAACCATTGTGTCATAATATTAACTTCATTTGTGCTTTCACAATTTACTTTCCTCCATATTTTGCGGATCCCAGCCATATCTAAGCAGTTGCTAAATCACATAGATTTTGTATCCTGAAATGTTACTATCAGTCTTCCATTTTTCTGTCCCACTCTTCTCATTCTGTGGCTTACTCTCTACATATAATTTATAAAAGCCTGCCAGTTTATTGACGCTACTTTTTTAATATGTAATTTCTTGTGATATAAAGTCCCAACTCTTTGGTGTGGTTTTCTACAGTAGGCCCTTAATTTACCTTTCCAAACTTATTTCTGCCTAATTTTTATAAATACATTGTTTAGCTCAACCAGACTACTGGGAATCCATACTATATCTTTTGGAATACTCTTCCTGGAGTATTGTTATTTCTGTAACAATAATCGTCCCTTCTCTAAGTCATCCTATAATAAGAATACCTAACACTGCTGTTTAGGCATTGTGTTAAATACTATTTTACAGACACTGCTTTGCCCCACATCACCACAGATGTGAATTCTTGCTCCTTTTGAGTCCACAACACTCTCTAACTTCCTTGGTATTTATATTTTATGCTTCAGATTTGTTTTTATTTTATTGACTCTACGAGATTATAAGATTCATGAGGTTATAAAGTGATTAGTATATACCTCTGTATCATTTGCAACACAGTAGGCATTCAATAAATAATTGCTTTATTGAATAAATTGTGGCTGTCTGGAAGATAAAAGCTTAGGTTTTAAACTCAACTGAGGGTCTCTCCATTTTCATTAATTGGCTCTATTCCGATTTAGCAGGGACGTTCCCTTATTAGTGCTGTACTCTCAAAGCTGAAACTGGCACACAGTAGGCACTCAGTAATAACCCTACTGTGTGACTGTACGAAATTAATTGAATGTTAATGAATAAAGCAAAGAAGAAAGAGCTCAACAATGGACAATATAAGCCAGCATCAGGGTCAGACCATCATTTTCTGGTTTGCACCTATCGTATTCTAGGGCAGGTGTAAACCTCTTTTGGTTTATGGATGCAAAATGTAAAAATAAATAATTTGAGGTTATGTACCCTTTGAATCCCATTTTTATAATTACAAAATCTCTAGCTGTGAAAGGAACAAAAGTGTTGGCAGACGGTATATTTAGAGTCAGGGACTAGCACAATCTGAACCCTGAAGCACATTGTGCTGTATAGCAATTCCATAGCCATTTGTCGCCTTTGATCTTAAGAACCCAAAAGGTCATCCTGTTGCTGATAGGAAATACCATGTTAAAATATTAGAACTGATAGCATCAACCCTTATCGTCTAAAACAGCTCTAGGACGCTGTTTTAGCTTTTTGCCTTTAGCTTTTTGCCTCCCCTGCTGTGGGAATGCAAAGTATTAATAGGAAGTGGACTCGGGTTGGACGTGGAAAGTAAAGCGGACTGCTTTTTAGGGACGCGGGAGGCCTCTCTTCTTTTTCCCTCTCCCCACATCCTCCCAAAAAGCTTAAGTTCTAACTTTGACCAATCTGATAAAAGGGAAGACCCGGCGTTTTGTAAAGTGCTGCTTCCAAACGCGATACGTCAGAATACACTCCAAATTACCTTGCTTTGCTGCTGGTTTTAACTTCAAATTAATGAAACAAGCAATTACGAAGCTGCAGTCCAAGAAGGACCACCTAACGCACACACCGGGAAGGGAGGGTAAGTGAGCCAAGCAGCCTGAGGAGGGAAGGAAAGGACAGAAGACACCGGTCTTCCGTGGCGAAACTCCGCTCCTCCTCTGCTCGTCGCTGATTGGTGGCGGAAGGAGAGGCGGGCCCGCGAGCGACTCAGTATTCGCCTTTCGGCGCGTTCCCGCCGCCTGGTGGGTGTGTCCGGGAGGCGGGTGCGCGCGCGCTCGCCCGCGTCGGAGGACCGGAAAGGAGGCGGGGCCGCGGCGGCGCGCGCCCCCCGGAACGCGCGCAGCGCAGGCGGCGCGGATCGCTAGGAGCGGGTCCGTGGCCGGAAAGGGGCTCTGGGCTTGCGTGTGGAATAGGGCTCGAGGGTCACGGCCGCGATGAACACGGTGTTGTCTCGGGCGAACTCGCTGTTCGCCTTCTCGTTGAGCGTGATGGCGGCGCTCACCTTCGGCTGCTTCATCACTACTGCCTTCAAAGACAGGAGCGTCCCGGTGCGGCTGCACGTCTCGCGGATCATGCTGTGAGTGTGGCTCAGGCCCGGCCGGTGGGGCAGGGCACATGGACTGGGCCGGGCCGGGGTGGGGGCGGAGCGCGGGCCGCCACGCCAGGCAGCCGCGCGCGGGTCTTCGGTCCTGGGCAGCTTGTGTCCTCTAGGGCAGACGTCCGGGTGAACCTCGTGGGGTTTCCCGGCTTCCCCTCCAACTGCCACCCCTCCGCCGCAAATTCCCGGGCTTGCTCTTAAATTTTAATTTTGAGTGTTCCTTAGGTCAGTGGCTCTGCTTCCTTCCTGTTCCTCACTTCCCTCCGCCCACGCCCGGCCAATGAGGGAGCAACACAACAGCACGCCCGCGCCGCCGCCGCGCCTGGCTGGGCCCCCAGTGTCCGAGCCCCCGGCCGCGCGGAGTCCCCCGGGCCGCCGGCTTCCTGGCTAAGGTGCCGCCGGTTCTCTCAGCCGCTCTGTTGGGCCATTTAGAACCAGAGTTTGCCCTGTTTGACATTCCCTTTCTGTCTTTCCTCCTCCAATAGGCAGTAAATACTTGGAGCTGCTTTGAAGTTGGCAGAGCGGTTAGGATGCACAGAGAGATTCGGCGTGTTTTTTTTTTTTAAGAGCCAACCGCTTGAATAAAGCTGCGAAAATGCCAAAAATAGAATTTCCGAAGTGAAAATGGGCAATTCGCTGTTGCCTATTTTTTCCCTTGATAATTTTTATTCCCTGGCACTTTTTTCTTTGATATATAGCATTTTTTTTCCTTGTTCTCATATCTTTATTCTATCTTCCAACAAATTTCTCTTTCTTCAACCTTAGTTTTATTTGTCAGAATCTCAAAAAGCCGGTCATAATAGCTCATGCCCACCCCCACCCCTTTTTTTTTTGCTATGTTGACGTTAGGTTAGGGTGTTTCAGATTAAAAAAAAAAAAAAATAGACCCGGAGTGGAAATGAGCACTGCTTCTGTCAACTCGGAGGGTTTAGCAGGGTTGGCGCATAGTAAACACCAACCAGCTGTTAGCTTTTGTTAATTTTGAGCAAGCTTCTTACCATTCTGAGCCTTAGTTTCCTTTTGTTTAAAATGGAAGTACTACCCAACTCGTAGGTTTGTTGTGAGGATTGTTTGAGAAAATTGTGAAAAATACACAGTGGACCTGACAGAGACACACAGTAAGCACTCAATAAATGGCTAGCAGTTGTCACTATCTTAGTGTTCCACACCAGTTTGTAGTCACCTGTAACTTGCTTCTACCCATTCTACCAAATTGCTTGGCATCAAATATTTAGTTATTACAGTTTTTAATCTCCTGGTAGGTTTTGTTAGCGATTCTTTTGACGTATAGGATAGCTGAAGACCTGTTTTTATATTAAAGTGTTTATTCTATTTACACACAGGTTTCTCTGGTTTTCACTTGTTGGTGGGATTGCTGTTTCCCCTGTGCATACAACTAGATCCTGTCTTTCACTTCATCTAGGGAGTTATGTGAATTTTGTATGCTGTTATGTTTGCAGGATGGTAAAACTTTTATTTTACTTCTAGAAAAAATGTAGAAGACTTCACTGGACCTAGAGAAAGAAGTGATCTGGGATTCATTACATTTGATATAACTGCAGATATCCTTTAAGAAAATATTGTATTGCTTTTTCTATAGTTTCATAATGATATACATGTTGATTATTGATTTGGTGGACAATGAATATGACTATCAACCAAACCTTGGAAATTTCTAGACCTGTGTTTTCATCAGTAAAATTCATAACCCTCATTCACACTTGGAGAAAGCTTACATGTAAATTCAGGAGCTATTGTGTGAACACACCCCAAAGTTCTTTACAGAAACCTTATATAGATCAAAAACTTCAAGATAGTTTGAATCTATGTTTCAGTAAGAATTAGATTCTTTGGATTAAAGAAGGAAGAACATTACCAGTGTTCATCCTACCTTGATAGACTATTTCATGTACAATCCCAAAGAATATGTTCATGTTTTATGATAGCAGACAGAAACATATGTTAAAAAAGTGAATTTGCATCTGTTACAGTTTGGAAGGTCATTATCAAAATGATTATTGGTAAGCCATATTAGCATTTTATCATTATAGTTCTTTTTATAAATACTTTTTTAATAAGAGAAATTGTAACAGTTAAGAGTTACTTTAAAATGGGAATTATTTAAATATTTTCTCTTTATCTTGAATTTCCAACTTTGACAACTTTATTATTTTGGGCAGTTTAATCTTTTAGAGTCTTAGATTAATATGTTCACAGCATTGTTTCTTGCCATTTCTAGACACATCTCACTGTCTTTTTAAAACCCCAGGTTTAAAATTGGTTAGGAAGGTTGAACTTTCTGAACTTGTGTAAAGCAACTTTCTGAACATTTGAAGAAAATCATACCTTGGGCATTTACCTGATATGTCTCTTTATTACCATGGAATTACTTTTAACTTGATTTTTTAGAAATAAATTACGGGGTTTAGAAGTAGATTAGTTCTATAGGCACTTTTTTTAGGAAACAGAGTACACCATCAGAAAAGTCCTATGCTAAATTTTGTGTCTGCATTTAAGTCTTCATGTCATTAAAAAAGTCTATTCCAATATGGTAAGAGGCAATTTGGATCTAATGTGAAAGTAATAACTTTGTCTGGAGAATTACAGTGAAAATTTCTGATACCTTAGCTACTGTATTTATGTATAATCAGTCTCATCATTTGTAGTTTAGTCAGATTTTCTTAATGTTGCTGCTAAAACTTGAAATTGTACCTGTTCTTATAAAGAGCTATCCTAGACCTCTCAATTCTAAAGTGGTGATTCTTAGATACACATCTAAAAGCGGAATGTCTTGAATGTGTTTCTATTGGTATGTAAACACATACAATAAAATGACTTAACCATTTATATATAATGCTTAATAAAATCCAAATATTAACTCAGTTCATTTCTCAGTGACACCAGTCTTGTAATTAATCCTGATTTTTTTTCACTCTGGTAAACTGATGAAATCAAATTGGTGTTCAGCTGCATTATTCGACCAAAGTATTTCATGGATTGAGATATTTTTCTCTACTGGCATGTGTTCAAAAGCAACATGTACAATTTATTATACTTGGTTTGATACTTGAGCCTAGTTCATGTTTGCATATCATTACATTAAATTGTGGTGATTGGTTATACTTTAAAACTCCAGTGGAATCGTGCTTGAAATATTAAATCCTCTCTTGTAGATTTAGTGAGTTGATGTTACAGAATAAGAAATTTTTGTATTTCTTTGTTTTTATTAATCAAAGTATCTCAGCTGTGAGTACTTAGATGATCAGGGGAGGATGCTGATATTCTGACTGGTATTTTTTGACTTTGGAATGAGCTAGATTTAAAAATATATATATCTTACATGTTTTTATTAAATTAGTGTCTCAAAATGTTTCTGGGCCACCTCTTTTTGTTTTGTTTTAGTATTGCGGTGTATAATCAAGAATGACTAAGATCTGTTTTAAACTTGTGTACTGCTTTGTCATTTATATATTCCTTAATTTGTTTACATCTAGAGAATATATTTGATTGGAATGTTAAGCAGTTGTTTCTTTATTTATCAGCAGAATATTCAACAAAAAATAATGTAAGTATATACATATATAGGAATATTTTAGAAGATATGTAAAACGACATCCTTTATGGAAAAAGAAATTTTATATATTCAAAATATCTGACCTGAATAGTAAAAAATCACAAGCCTATGGAGTGGTGACTCTACTAAGAAAACATTATCTCCTTTCGTAGCCTCTGTCTTTTTTTTTTTTCTGTCTGTTTCTGTAACATTGTGGTCTCTTGAATGGGATATTCGAGGTAGGTAATACTCCATGCAAGGAGTATTCGAGGATTACCCCATGCAAGGTAATTCATAGGTACATAAGGAAAACAATTAAGAGCTACTATTTATTCTGTTATGGATCCAAGAAGAGTTGCACTTTTTGAGTTTGTTCAACTTTTCACTTGATGTTAGGATGGAGTGGCAACTTCCAAACTCCTACGTGCCATACCGGAAACCACGAGTCTATTTGTATATTTCTCAATTTAAAATAAAAAGGGAAAGAAGTTAACTTTACTAATACTTGCTATATGGACTGACATGCATATTCAGTCTGTAAGTCAATGGTCACATGCTTCTAAAACATGCAGATACTCTGGAGGAAGAAGAGGAATTCTGTAGGACAAAAGGTTGGCTGTGCTGCTGCTACTACTACTACACACACATTTATTCGTTTATTCACATTCAGCATTTTACAAAGCTTTGCAGTGTATGCCCAATTAAGTGGGTTATATTGTCTAGTTTTAATAAATTAATTCTCACAAGGTGGAAAAATGACTTTAAGAGATTCCTGCAAAGAAACAGATTGAAGATAATGTTAATGGTCCAAGTACATGTAAACAACAGGAAAGTGGCAGAGCTGATATGTCTGGTCCTCCTTTGAGCTGCTGAGCCACATTAAAGAATTAAAAACACAGAGAACCTAGACAGATCTAATAAGTTGGCTGAGAAAATTCAACATTAGTCAAGAAGACTGCTTGAAATGCCCGTTTACGTTCACTATCGATTATATTACCGAATGATAATAGTATTGTGTATTATGTACATAATTTGTGAATAAAGGTACATATTTTGGGGTTTGTATTCAAAATAATTTGTGATTGAAAACCTTTGGAGACCACATCCAGTGATAAAATCAGAAAGGACATTGCTGAACTTCAAGTGTCACAGGAGATGGGAGGTAGTATTGCTGCCCAACTGGTACGCTTTAAGCTAAAATATTCTCTCTCTCCAGCTGTGATTACAGAGATAGACAGCAAGACATTTGAATCAACAAAACTTGTGACCTGTGCTTATAATTCTTGTTACTCAGATATGTAATCAAAAGCTGTAAAGATAACTCATTTTTGAATCATCTCTGAGATCATTTTAAAATCCATCTAAATATTTGTATTTTAATGTGTTATGAGCTGTTTTGATAGTCTTATTAAGCCATACATATAAATTAATTAATATCTTATTGAGAAATACTTTGTTTTGGAGTTGTATGGGGTTCACCAATTTAAGTAGCCTTTTAAATTATAAATTAGAGTTTATCAGAAGTTTTATAATTAGAAGTTTTATATTAGATTAAAATGTTAAAACACCATTAGTTTGTGATAGAAATTTATTAGTCCAGTCTGATTTAGAGCTTTTGTTGCAGATAGAGTAAGAGTTGAGATATTTGTGTTAGATTATTGCTAAAACAGAAACCTTAAATCCTAAAAGTGTAAAGTGAATGATTCTGAGATGTGAATTAAAATACAAAGGTGAAAATGAGTTAAAATGTGCTTCTGTGTTGTTTTACCTGAGTTACCCTTATGTTTGCTATCAGCATACACTGGAGGTAATTTATAGTTAGAGATTAATCAACTGTATTTTATTTGAACAGTATTCATTTTCAAGGAATGACAGATTAATCAGCTTTATCTGTTGATTGGCTTTTTTAGTTTACTGGACTTTTTAGCACTTCAGTTCATTATATATTACTTTTATTTTGAGCATGTCTTTTATGCCAGATACTTTGTTAGGCCCTGGAAATATTGGGTTGAATAAGTTTTGCTCCCTGCCCTCAAGAATCAAGTGTTAAACGTAACAGTTAGAAAAAACTGTTCTGAAGATAAGAGTAACAACTGTAAACACAACACATACATTATTCTATGAGTCTCAACAAATCATCCAAATAAATATTTGTCACCTTGTTGACATATATCTAAATTATATTCATAATTCTGGTTTACCCCAGCATGACTAGTAAGTTAATACAGTTTGGAATGACAGACTATTTATTGCTTTGGTGAATGAATAAATATACATAAAAAGTCGTTTCACTGGCATATCTTTGATTCTGTGTTGCTCTGTTATGTTTCTGTTTAATGTTAGAAAGATTCTTTAAGGTGATGATTTGAATACTCTTAGAAATAACTGTTCCATGTTTCTTTTTAGTCACTGCAGTCACCACATGCTGAGCAATTGACTTCACAATCTAATGGATGATAGCTTAATAAGAACACAGTTCTTGGGATTTATTAGTGATCACAAATGTATTTTGTCTCCATTTTATGTCCCAAAATTTCCAAATAGAATTATGATATGTCAAAATAGTGGCTTAAAAGAGTTGTCTGGCTTGTAGAATTTTGCCATAATAAAACAATGATGTGCCTATGTTATATTTTAATGTAAAGAAAAAAATATTAAGAGGCTTCATTTCTTTAGTGATTCCTTAGTAATTTAAAAACATTGGTGATACGTAAATTGTGACATAATTTGGCAGTAGTGACCTTTGTTAACAGTGTGCTGGAACTGTGTCCCTGGCTCCATTACAGGGTCCTTACTGAGTTAGAGGGTCTCAACTTTACAGGGAAAAGTGATTTAAAAGAATGCTTTCTTTCCAGGGATTCTAGTCCCTTCTGTTTTTCCAAGGACCTCATTCTGGAGAGCACATAGATCTAAAACCTCCTATTAAGCTTTGAGAACTCTGAATAAAACAGTTGCCCTAGCAAAATGAATGATTTCCTTTAGGGAAATCCTTTTTTTTTGTCCAAGAAAAGTTTGACCCCTTCTTATATTTGTCCACTTGTTACGTTTTGTATGCTTGAAGATTTTAGCAGTCCCTTCAAAGTTGGCTTCATTGATATAAATTAAACTATTTGCTTACCAATACTTCTAATTTGAAGTGACAAAGTTGCTATTTCTGATTAGTTAATCTGATTAATTTTCATTTTATGTAGGCTCTGAACCAAGTTGTCCTTTGGGACAAGATTGTTCTGAGAGGTGATAATCCGAAGCTGCTGTTGAAAGATATGAAAACAAAATATTTTTTCTTTGACGATGGAAATGGTCTCAAGTGAGCAATTCTTTGTTATTTTTTACATTTAATGAAATGTGAAGAGGAAAAAAATATATTTTTAAAGAAAAATATTAGAGGGTAAAAAAGCAAGTTGAGAGAGAAGCAAAGTGTATATATAGCAATCTGAACTGGGAAATGGGGTAGAAATACTGCCATACAAACTGGGATCTAAGATAAGTGCTAAGTTCTTGTAGTATGTGAAATGTAATAGCCAAACTCTTAAAGCCTCTGCTCTTAAGTACACAGGGAGCCTGGGCTTGCCCAGATGGAAGCAGGACTGTGATTCCTAAGGGCTCCCTTTGAGATGGGAGAGCAACTTGCCAGGGAAACCTTCATGAGGGAATAGTGCATTGACCTAGTTGATACTGAGGTTTCTAGATTCAGTTCTCTTAACCTCTCTGAACCTCAGTTTCCGTTTTATACAACATGAAGGAATTAAGAGTTCTTGATATTTTGGGTCATTTTTAGCTCTTCTGCTCTGTGAGTAAACATTGGGAAGGATTTTGGGAGAGAGTTATTTTAACCAAATCTCTGGTTTTACAGATGAAAAATTTCAGACCATGAGAAGTTTTGATTTGTCCAGTTTTGCTCATCTAGATAATGATAGAATTAGGGTTCAAACAATTGTCTTCTGATTTCCAGCTCAAATCTCTTTTTATATTCTGTTTTACTCATTTAAGCTTTTGGATGATAGCTCTAATAATTGTGAGTGAGCTTAGGTATGTCATTATGGGATGCCTGCAGATATAATGCTGGTGTTTTCCCATTGTTTTGGGGTTTTAAAAGACTTGAGAAAACTTTTGTTTCTAAATTAGATTAGCTGATTATAAATAAAGTGTTTGACACCCCAGTGCTTTAATTAAAATGTTTTTATTGAACCACAAATGTTTCTGCTGACATCTGTTTTTATATCTTTTTATAGGGGAAACAGGAATGTCACTTTAACCCTATCTTGGAATGTTGTACCAAATGCTGGAATTCTACCTCTTGTGACAGGATCAGGACATGTATCTGTTCCATTTCCAGATACATATGAAATAACGAAGAGTTATTAAATTATTCTGAATTTGAAACAGCATATTTTTATACGTAATCATATCTCATCTCTTCCCTTGCGTCTTCATTTGTTTTTGGTTAACTTAATTTTTTTTTTTTGTATAAGAACTAACATCCAAAGGCATATTTGAAGGGAAAGGTTAATGTGCTACTTCAGCTTAATTTTGCAATCAAACAAAAAAGGCCACCAGAGTGGAGTATTATAACAATAAGAAAACTACATAATAAGGATTTGTGAAATATTTAAATTTAAAGTATTCCCTGTATTTCCATTATTCTTAATGGAATATGAAGTGAGCATGAAGGGCATCTAACATGTTTAGGTGCCTGTGGAATTAAAAGAACTTTGTTGTATGCCTTGCATTCACGCAGGTTCCCAGTGGATGTGACTTACAGGTAGACATTCTCTTTTGTCTCTTTTAGGGTGTGTCTGATTATTGGAAACATTAATATAGTTATTTGTGAGAAAACTGGATTACACAACAGCCAAAAGTGATGGAATTGTATTCCATTTGTCTTAGGAATGCCCGTAATGCTTGTTTTTCTTACAGGTGACTAGCAGCTTTCTCCACTTAAAGACTAAATACCTCTTTATATGCTGTAAATCTAACTCATTTTAAAGTTCTTAAGTCAACCAAATGTGTGTCTTTCAGTGCTTTCTCTAAAAACGTTCCTTTGTGTTACATATTTGTGTGATTTTTTAGCATTGCCATTGATAGCTGAAATGTTGCATGGTTTCCCCTCTGAGTTGTTTGTTCTAGTGAGCATGCCTAGTGCCACTGAGTGGTAATTATTTAAAATTTTCAGTAGGTCCACATGTTAGTAATTGGGGTAATAATCTATTTGATGGTGTGCTTTTCCATTTCCAAGCACTCATGTGTTTTACTGTACGTTATCTTCAATAATCTAATGAGGTAAGTAGTGCAAATGTTAGCTCTTTGCAGATGAAGAATGTTAGCTCTTTGCTGATGAAGAAACTGAAACCCAGACGTTTATTGAATTGCTTGAAGGTTACATAGCTAGCAAGGGAGTCTGAACTCAGATGTGATTCTTTAAGCTTATCTTTTCTTCTATACCTCAGATTACAGACTAATCAAAATTCACATATAATTTTCATCATATTTTTTGTTACCTTGGACACCGTTTCTACCACTCCTAGAAGAGGATTCCATCCTGCACGGATGTGACTAATTCCCAAGCTACCGATACCTTTATAGAGGTAATACCTCACTTCGTTCTCTGCATAAATTTTACTTATGTTACAAGTACAAGAATCTGATGGAAAAATAATTTAGAGATTAAATAGATGATATATAGTTCACCATATGGTAGTATTTAACATGACCTTTTCCTAGAGTGGGCAAATAAACATCCTCAAAGGAAGCAACTATGAATCAATTACCCTCAAAAGCAATACCAAACACTGTAGTTACGCTATGAGCAGTAACCAAAAGGGCTAATATTTTCTAAGAACAGTTTAAATTAATAGCTAATAGTTATTTGTTTATCTCATGAAATACATCATCATTTAATTTCATTAGTTTTAACAGCTATTGTATGTAGGAACGTGTTCATAGGAGAGGTTAGCGGTGTCATGAATACTAGACGGGTTTGGCTCCCAGCTTTTTCATTAAACTTTTCAGGGTCTCAGTTTCTTTATGTGTAAAAAGACAGAGTGGGACTAGTTAAATAGTGGTTCTTTGACACCACACAAGTCTATACAATTTGTTGTATTTGTTCAGCAGAGAGATTGAAGAGAAAAGCCCCTCAGTAATGTGAAGACAGGAAGATGATTGAAAGGCTAACATGTAATTCATATTGATCTGACTTTAGTTCTATTAGGTTTTATACCCAAAAATTACTTATGTGGTTTGTACAAAATAGACCTGCAAACCTAAAATTTGTAGGTGTGAAAGCTTAAAAACTGGGTGTGCTCTCATAAGGAAGGAAGGCAGGCACCGTAGTCCTGCAGTCTGAACTGGAGCTGGTACTGGTTTAATAGTTCATTATACCTCTGTGATGAGGGAAGCTGTTGATTTGGTGGGGATGAATATTGACCTTTACTTGAGTTATAGTTTATTTGACAAGCCCACCCACGTTTTGGGGGTTTGGTGAGGACAAGGATTCTACTAGGCCCAACTAGCACAATGAATAGTCTTTTGCTTCTCGTTAACCAAGGCAGGCTGCTCAGGACAGGAATTGCTCCAGCATGGGAATAAGAAACCTGCATCACGGGAACTCGTTTTTGGGTGTGCACAGCTTTGTTAGTTTTCCATGATTCTTCATTAAAAAAAAAAATGGACTTGTGTTCAGTTTGCTAACCATATCATCTCCCTTAGCGTCACTATTTTAAAAAAGTCTTATAAATTGCTGCCAAGACCCAGGGCTTCAGACTTATAAAAACCTAAGTATGATTAGAAATATTTGAGCCCACAGGTGATACTGGGAAAAGAGAACAGTTGCAGGACACTTATCTAAAGTCATTATGGTCAGAGAGGAGTTAATTTTGACATGTAGTGCTTACATAACCCCCTTTACTAGCAGTTTTATCTAAACAAGTAGCTATATCAGTGTTTTTTATTCCCCCAGTTGATTACATTTGGTTTCTTTATGCTTAAAGGAAAATAATAGAAAACTTTATAAATTCTTTGGGCTGTAAGACACAATGGGTTACTTTGAATTTCCTTTCTTGGAATTATTTTATAGTTCTTTGGTGGGTCTGGCCAGCCTAGTAATAGCACTAAGAGATGGGCTTTAAGGTTATAATGAACTCTTTTTTTTCAGTGTTCTATCTAAAGCTTAGCGCTCTTAAGCTTTGGATCTTTGGGGTATAGGTTAATGGAGGTATTATTTTATAATACTTTGAATTTGACATGAAAGGGGTTAATTATGGGGGGGAAACCATAAGCTATGAACTTTGGTAGCAAACAAACATCTGTCCATTTCAGAACCTTTCCTTGCTTTTAGCAGAGCCTGTGTACATTTATGTGACTGCCAGTGATTTAAGGAGATCTGTTTCAAAAAGTGGTTGCATGTTTTGATGCAATTTGGAAAATTGTTTACTTGCAAATACAGATTCATGAGAAAAATTCATGAAAACACTGAAGATATGTTTGAGGATTTTCTTAATTGCAATAAATAGCATTTTTCTAAAGAAAATGAATTTTGTTCATGAGTAAAAGTATGCATTTTTGAAGATTTCCAGATTTATGCTTTTTGTGTGAAGCTGCTGAACTAAAAGGGATGAAACCAAGTCTAGTAAACTTCAGTTTGTTTTTTTCTGTTCCTTTCACTTTTCTTTCTCTCTTTTTTTTTTTTGTGGGGTTGGTGGAGGGAGCTTAATTACATCTAAATTCTCTCTCCAGAGACGGTATGCTCCTATAGTAGACTGTAAGCTCTCTGAGGGCAGTCTTGTGGGATTTCTCTTTGTATCTTCCCCAGCGTCTAGCATAGTGCCTTGCACACCTGGTCAGCGCCCAATAAATATTGATGATGAATGAAGTCATTGTCTTTCTAATGTGACCAAACTATGGGGTCAGTTACCATTCTCTTCCTTCATAATGCCGCCATTTTCATTCTTGAGCTCCTGGTGTTAGATCTGACTGAAGCCTGATTGTTCTGCCCATCCAGGCAAGTGCTATGCCCGCACTGCTCACTGTGTCTGGTGTTCTCCCAGTCCCAGGCTTTTGGCAAGAGAGCCAAGGAATAGTGACTAGTTGGGAAGGAAGATTGATGTATAAATTGCTTTACTTGAACATAACACTAGAAAACCATTACATAAACCTGACTTAAAAAATCTCAAGATGCCTGTTCAGTTTATGAAGAAATGGGTCAGATTATACAGCTTGACTCCATGCGAATGTCTGGTTGGTTTGCTGGGCACATCAGCTGGTTTGGCTTAACTGCTGTCACATACCTGGCTTGCTGGCCTGCACTGAACTTAGAGTTATGGAAATTCTACTTTTGATTTTTACTCAGAAGAAATGGGAGTTTTGGTGAACTCAGACAAAACAACAGAAACCGTCCTTCAAAAGAACAATCAGTTGAGTTTAGAGGGTAAGTTATTTTTTTAGTCCTGACTGTATTGTGTCTGGGACAATACAAAAGGTCAGCTAGATTCCGCTTTGTTTTTGTTTTCTCCAAATTGGGGTAACCCTGTCAGAACTTTAGTCCCTTTATTCTCTCCAGATGATATGTTACAAGAAGAATTATGGGTTCACTAGGTCTACTGGTTAATGAGTTACCCTGCAGAAGGAAAATGTATCACTTCAATCAGTGCTTTATTGGTTTAGACTTCAAAGCTTGAAGTAGCTTCTCAGCTGGGACTTTGCACTTGAGAATAACAAAGGGGCATTTCCTTTTTGGAATACATGTAATTTATACATATCCCACTGGTATATCTGTTGAGTATAGTTGGCAGTAGGCATCCAGGAATTGAAAAGTAAAGGTGCAGATTAGTAGTAGATAGTGGGGCAAAAAAACCTCTTTTCTGATGCTGCCTCTTAGGTGCCCCTGGCGCCACTCCCCTGCTGGTCAGGGGCTTGGAAGGGCTGGAACCTGCCTGATAAATGAGTGAGTACAGAGGGTGGAAAGGAATCAAATGGCTGTGAGTGGGGAGCAGGGGGGTTATGAGATGCTCTGAAGGATCTGACACAAAGACACCGCGAACTTGAAATTGGATCCTGTTAAAAACTTCACGAAGTTGTGTGAGCATCTCTCAGCTTTATTTTGGGAAGTCGAGCATGTCCTGTTGCTGTAGCCTCTGCTGCTGCTTCTAAGACTCCACTACGAGTAATGCTCTGCATGCAGAGACAAGCAGGGACTATTACCACTCAATTGAGAGTCTCGTTCACTTGTTACTAAAAGTTTGCAAATGCCATTAAAGCCCTGCTTTAACATGCACCCCTGAGACTGCACATGTCTTGGGGAATTCATACCATCATCTTCACTACGTACTGCGGAACTTCCCCAGGTAGTTTGTTTGCTACCTGACCATTGGCTGTCAGCTCAGCACTTGTTAGCCCAATTATGTACTCTGTGTATTAGTTAAAGTAACAATAACTGCTCTAATAGATAACATCAGAATTTCAGGAGCTCAACAAAAGTGAGAGTTCATGTCTTGCTCTTGCAAGGAACCAGTGTGGTGTTCAGGCAGTTTTTTACATGTGACTGAAGGACCCAGGTGCCTCCCATCTTAGGACTGCCACCCCAGGGCTCACAGTGCTCGCTGGCCGACCAGCGGAGGGGTGGAGAGTGAAGTCTTAGCCTGCTGAATTAGCTGGGCCCAGAGGTGTCACATATCACCAGGTCACATTCCAGGGTGAGAACAAATTGCACTGCCCTGCATATATGCAGGGACATCTGGGAAATAGACTCTTCAGTTGGGTAGTCACTCTTCAAACAACTGTGACAGGTGAGAAGCATTTCTTGTGTAGCTCGTCACCTTTTTCACTGCTTAATGCTAATCACCAGCTTTGTTGAGTCCCATGCTGTATCCCAGTAATGGACGACACTCAATTCTTGTGAACATTTTGCATATATGTATATTTTTTTACTGTGTTGTGTAGTGTGTAGGCATTAAGGATTTTATGAAAGTGAGCATATTAGGTCTTAAGAGTTCGGTTTTTAAGCGCTTCTCAGACATTACTCAGGCATTAGAGTTACGTGACAAATTTCTTTCTAGCCTAGTAGGCCCTCCAGTACTTAGAGTAATTTTTTCTAAGTTTCACTGAAGGGACACCCAGTTTACCTCTTGATTTTCTTTTTTCCCCCTGGTTGCTGCTCTTCATGCAGCTCAAATATGCAGAAGTTCTTGGTGAATGCTGCTCATAGCTGTTGCCCAACTTTGATCTAGAGTTGTCTGTGCTGTTTGGGCTGGGAAGAGATACCTGGGTGTTGGTCATTATTAAGGGCAGGTAATTTTAAACACTTGAAGGCCCATGAAGACTGCTGGGACCCCATAGCTTCCATATAAGGAGCATAAGCAATACTCGTTTCACTACAAGCACTCGTGTAAGACACACACAGCTGAGTCACACTGACCAGCTTCCTCATCCTCAAACTTGCCAAGCAACTTCATATTGCGGGATCAATGCGCCTCTGTTTTCCTCTTCCTGGAACATTAGTTCCTCAGATATTCCCTCATTCTCATGCATAAGCTCATCAGAGGGCTTTCCCAATGACTTGAAAATCATACTCCTGTCATTCTTTATCCTTTGACTTTGCAGCATTATTCTCCATAGCTCTTGTTACCAGATGAGACATTTATATCTCATATCTAGATTGTCAGTTCATGATGAGTGAGCTGTATTTTGTTTTAGCCATACCTCTACATACAGGACACTTAGTGTGTATATATATATATATATATATATATATATATATATATATATATATATATATATTTATTGAAATTAATGAAAATAAGTGACTAAAATTTTAGTTATATTAGTTTACACAGGTATTTTGTCTAAGAGCATTTCAGTACATTCCATTGACAATTGTTTCAAGGGTAAACTTTTACTGTAAAAATTGGTCTCATCTCGATAATGCTTAATTTTAAATAATGGAAAAAGAATGGGAATATGGAATCATATTTGAAATGAATTAGGCAAAGGACAATCATAAATCCTTATAAGTTTATGCCCTGCCTTTTTTACATTTTTAATGGGGAAAAGGAAGCAGAAAAGTGCACAAACTATTTGTATGTAGCTTATTAAGTAATTATATAGCAGCCACCTCTGTAACCACTACGATCAACAGAACAGGCCCAGCAACCCAAGCCTCCCTCTTCCTCTTGTGGATCACAGCCTCTTCCCTCTCCACTGTCTTTATTTTCGTGTTAGCTATTTTCTTGTTTTACTTGGAAATTTTACCACCTATGCTGCATTCTATTCATTTTGCTGCCATTGTAAACAATAGCAACATCTCAGTGGCTTACAAAAACAAACATGTATTTCTTGCAGCCAGGAGGGCTTATGGTTGGCTCAGGATATGCTTCCCACATCTCTGCATTCCGGAATCCAAGTTGAAAGAACAGTTCCTTCTGGGCCCTGGGAGAGCTGTACAGCAGGCACAAACTCTTGAGCCTCTTGGAACTTCTGATTGAACATGACAGGAATCATGTCTGCTGCTTAATTGGCTGAAGCATGTCACATGGCAGAGCCAAGTCAAAATGTGGGGATACAGATTCAATAGGGAAATAGTAGGGGGCTCAGGGCACTGCGTAATCCTCTTACAGGGGAGAGGGAGGGAATTCTTGGGAGTAATATGATTTGTCACATATCCTAAAGCAATATCATTTAGTTTTGCTTGGTTATGGGAATAAGTGAATCTTAGCATAGGAAGTTTTTGTATCTTGCTGCTTCACCTCAGCATTAAGTTTCAGAGATTCATTTAGGTTTTCATGTGAAGATACAGTTTATTCATTTTCACTTGTGTAGCAATCCATTGTTTTATAGTAATCCATAGCAATCCATAGTCTGCATAATTTATTTGCCTATTCTGTTGATGGACATTCCTGTGAATATTCTGGCACAGGTCGCCTGGTGGATACAGTTTGTCTTTCTCTAGGAAAGAGATCTTCAAACATTTTTGCTTGCATAGCACATGCAAGATTTATGGAAAAAAGGAATCTAACATTATTAAACATCTAAAATTTTTCATATTATAAAGGATGTAATTTTTGACATAAATATTGACATTTGAAAGTAAAAACTGTTGAATTAATTTAAAAATGTATCTAAATGTATCAGATGAATCTAAATATAATGATTTGATAGTCGCAACCGTTCTTTTTCTAATGAATAAATTCCTTAATGTTAAAAATTTTATTTCTTTTTCTCATTAAAATTATATTTACATTTCTTCTCCCCCTCCTCCCAGTTTTTCTAATGGATAATAGTACAGATAGTTCTATTTTCAAAAGTCTTTTTTTGATAACTCTACCACACTTCTTTGCAATAAAAATATGTACATAACTTAGAATTGATCTTTTTTTTTTTTTTTTTAATTAAATTTATTGGGGTGACAATTGTTAGTAAAATTACATAGATTTCAGGTGTACAATTCTGTATTACATCATCTATAAATCCCATTGTGTGTTCATCACCCAGAGTCAGTTCTCCTTCCATCACCATATATTCGATCCCCCTTACCCTCATCTCCCACCCCCCACCCCCCGCCCCCCTTAGAATTGATCTTTAAAAATTTTCCATGACCCCAATGCTCTCAGTGTTTAAAAGTCATTCTGGAGTAAGTTAATTGTATAATTATCAATTGTTCAAAATTGATGGAAATATGTCTTAGAAATTTTGGTAAATGCTAAATAATTGTAACTTCATGAGATGGGATCAGACATGGAGGGATACTTGCTGGTGCTTTTATTAAAGGGATTGTCAAATTACCTGTGTCCAAGGTCTTACACCTTGCACACCTGAGTAAGACAGACGAGGTGGGCCTTTCCTCTTGTTGGGAAGATGAGAAGGAGGCCCTCAAGCTGGGACATGTTGTTGCCTGATGGATTTAGAAGAGCGCAGAGCTGATTTCCGTGGAGCAGTCTGTCCCCATGTACAGAGCTTCCTTCTAAATGAAGACCCCTGCTCTAACATACACACCCGAGACTATCACATGTCTTGGGGAATTCATGCCATCATCTCCACTACATACTGCCAAACTTCCCCACAGTGTTTATATTTTGCCAACATTTGGTTTTGCAGATTTTAGTTTCTGCCAGGTTGGTGGATGTGCAATGGGTGTCTTATCTTGCTTCAATTTAACATTTTCCTGGATTACTAAAATGTTCGACTTTTCAGATGTTTATCACTCTTGGATTTCTTTCGTAAATTGTGTGTTTAAATCTTGCCTCTTTTCTATGGTCTGTCTTAATTGACTTGTAGAGTTCTTTAGGTATTCTCAATTCAAGTCTTTTAACTGCATACATTACACCCTGGCTTAGGTGCCCTTTCATGAATCAAAGTTCTAAATATAATCAAATTTATTCGTTTTTCTTTTATTAGGACTCTTTTTATGAGGTGCTATGTATGAGTAAGGATCAGCTTTGAAGTCAGAAATATCTGGGTTGGGATTGTGGTTCTGTTACTTTCTAGCTGTGTGAATGAACTTGAGTTTCCTAACAGAGTAACTTGCACAAATACAATGTCTGATACTGATTGAGTTGTGTGTGCCTGGCATCGTGTGCTTTGCATATACGTGACTGGGTAAATGAACTCACAACCACCCTATGTGGGAGATACTGTGTTATCATTCCCATTTGAAGGAGAAAACAGATAAAAAGAGGTGAGTAACTTGCCCAAGGTCACTAGGGTACTTAGTGGTGACACCAATATTCAGATCCACTTCTGCACCAGAGCTCTGCTCCACACAGGCTATGCGGTTCCTCAGAAACGTGGGAATGACTGTAACTTTCTTCCAGGATTGCTGTGAGAAGTAAATGTGTGTGAGAAAAGGGCCTTCTAGCATTTCTGGCACATAGCAGGTTTTTATTTATTTCTGTGAAATGTAGGGCATCTGGGTGAGGTGAGGAAACAGCTGAACAGTTCACAGACTTTAAAGTCTCTTAGCAAAGACATAGTTTTTTTTTTTTTTCTTTTGCAAATAATTGTAGAATAAGTTATGCAGTTATTTCAGTTCATGCAAAAACCGTTAGTATCGCTCCAGTGTTTTTTCTAGTACAAATGAGAAGAAATCAGTCTGACCTCAATCATGTAGATTAAATTAGTAACGAATCTGAAAAGTATGGAAAAATTTACCCTCGTTTTAACTATCTGGAATAAGAAGGGCCAGGAAAAAAATAAAATTTTGGCTGGAAGTTGGTGTGAAGACAAAATGCACCAGACAAGGAGATGATTTTATTCTGTCTATTGCAATAGGGAGAATGTTCATTTCTGCAGAAGAATGGGGTTGTTTAGAGGCAGATGAGCAGGGACTCATGAGGAAGGGGCAAGCCCTGAGTTCTGGGAATGTGTGGGAGGTGGTCCCTTAAAGTTAGCTCCCTCACAGCATCAGAGGTATGCGATTTCTTACCCATCGCTTCTCTCTGGGACCACAGGGCTCAGAAAAATATTGTCTGTATTAGGAGAGCTAAGAGAAATGCAGAATCCTTTAGTGCAACGCCACTGGTGGGTCAGTATCGAGGAAGTTGTAGTGCTCAAGGTAACGTGTCAGAGACCTAGTGGGGAGACGAAGCCCTCCATAGAGAAGAGGAAATGGAAGCAGTTCTATCTCACAGGACTTATTAGAGATTGATAGTTCATGGATCACTGTCTCTTTACACTTGATTATATCACCACAATCAAGAAATCCAATTAAATAAGTATTAACTAGGTATCTTTTCTGCCGAGTTTATATATATATATTTTTAAATCATTATTATTTATCTCCATTGGTCATTTGTCTACTTAAGACTCCTTGAAAACCTTTCTGATAATGAAATATTTCTGTAAGACTTAACAGGTTCTACAAGTTTTCCTTTGCCCATTCCTACTAATTAGAAATACATTTCTAGTAAGTGAATTAACAATAATTTTAGCTTTGAAAAGCATGGTGGGTGGGAAGGAGACTAAATATATTGTTTAAAGGCCTTTATTGATCCTTTAAAAAATCATATAGTTCACTGGAAGTTGCAGACATCGCACAGATGTCCTCTGTAAACTTCCCCAGTTTCCCCCCATGGTATAATCGCATAGATCTATAGTTTACTATCAAAATCTGGAAATTGACATTGGTACAATCCATAAACTTTATTCAGATTTCACCAGCTTTAGTTTACTCATTTGTGTGTGTTATTCAGCATCTTTAATGGATCAGACACGGTACTTATACCCTGATGAGGTGGTATGGGAACAGAGTCCCAGAGAGCAGTTTCCAGGCTCTCGGCGTCACGTGGAAAGGTGCTGACTCGGGTAGTAGATGGCCATCATCTGTGGCTAACTGACCGTCAGCTGTAACCAGCTAGCCAATTAGCCACTGACAACTGCCACGGCTGCGTTGGTTGGTCAGTTGGTTGGTTGTCAGGCAGAGAAGCCAACGGCAGGTTGCAGGTCGTGTGGATCCAGCCTCCAGTGAGACTATAGTGGTATGACTCCCCTATCTATGGCTCAGTGGATGTTCCTTTTTGGCCTAGCCATATCCTGCGTTATTATGTGGAGAGCAGGAGCAAAGACCCCGCAGGCTGCCTTGCACGACAAATGGCGCAGCGAGCAGGGTCCCCCACACGACAGGTAGGGTATGATGAGGTGGGGTGGTCATACAGACATTAGTCAAAACACTAAGTGTTCTTGGGAAGTTTATTTTTTTGCTTTGTTTTTGTAGTAAAGTGTGTGTGTTTGCGGGGTGCTTAGCCAACCTTTAAGATTTATCCTGTTAGAGAGTCAAGAAATAAAATATTGTAATTGCATGATTATTTATTAAAGAATAAGCATATTAAAGTGGGTTGGAGGCAGGGGATAACATCACATATCACACTACTCCCGCCAGCGATGCAGCAGGCTAGGAAGTGAAGCTCCTAGGTGGTTGAGAATCCTGCCCTGAGTGGAAACGCTCAGAAACTTGTTTGCCTGAATCACTTGTGTGCTGTGCTGGGCTTAGCCCAGCTGGTTATAGTGGAATGCTATTGACCTTTGTGTGACCTGGGAATGGGCAAGTTGCTCAGACTCCAAGGGAAGACAGAGCTGTCCACACCATTGCTGGGAAGGCTGGTGATCTCACCCAACAAAGGATCTTACCTGTCGTTCTGCAACGTACGCTTTGAGCTGCATTAAGTGTTAAACTGGGTGATTTCAGGGAAGGGCTTATAAAACAGGTGAGCTCTCTACATTGTGATTACTAAATGAGGCCACAGGAAATGATCCTTCCAAATCTCAGTCTGAGTGGGTCACTTCCCTTCCCACAAGGAAGATCCATTTGGTGAGAGGTGAAAGGTCTCCAGGCTAACCAGTGAAAGCTACTGGATCTGTACCAGTATCTGTTGTACTTTTATGACCTGCTCATACTGTACGCATAAAACTGCAATTAAAGTTTCACAAAATAATTCACAATTAAAGTTTCACAAAACTAAAAGGATATGCCCATTTACCATGTCGTTAAAAAAAAAAATGGTGGCCATTACCTAGTAAATCAATTTCAAGGCCTTTTGTTTAGAGACAGTTCATGTTGCAAGCCTGAGAGGCCAGCTGGCCCTTCCCATCTGTCGTGCGGGAGACCCTGCTCGCTGCACCATTTGTCATGCAGGGCGTCCGGTGGGGTCTCTGCTCCCGCTCCCCATACAAGAACGCAGGATATGGTGAGGCCAAAAAGGAACACCCACGGAGCCATAGGTAGGGGAGTCATACCACTATATTCTCTCTGGCGGCACTATACTCTCACTGGAGGTTGGATCCACACTGTCCGCAAACCGCCATCCACGCTTGCCAGCCCAGCCGCCATCTTCTTGCCAGCCCCATTCTTCTCTTCTCTCCCTCCCTCTGCTAGCGTAGCCACAGCAGTTATATTAGTGGCCAATGGCTCACGGGTTACAGCTGACGGCCAACTAGCCACAGCTGATGGCCATTTACTACCTGAGCCAGGCACCTGTCTATGTGAGGCCGAGAGCCTGGAAACTGCTTTTTGGGGTTCTGTACCCACACTCCACCCCTACAGGCTCTCGCCTCACAATCTACGCGACAAGCGTCTTCCGCGAGGGGCCCTGTGCGAGGAGCCTGGAGGTGAATGCAATATCCTGGACACAACTAGGCTCTCTGGGCACAGCCAGGGTTTCTCAGGGCACCACCAGTACTTCTGGGCACGGCCAGACTTCCTGGACTTCTTAGGGTACCACCTGTCTTCCCGGACACAGCCAGGGTTTCTCAGGGCACCACCAGTACTTCTGGGCACAGCCAGACTTCCTGGACTTCTTAGGGTACCATCTGTCTTCCCGGACACAGCCAGGGTTTCTCAGGGCACCACCAGTACTTCTGGGCACGGCCAGACTTCCTGGACACAGCCAGGCCTCTAGGGCACTGCCACTCTCTGTGGGCACAGCCACACTTCCTGGACACAGCCAGGCCTCTAGGGCACTGCAACTCTCTGTGGGCACAGCCACACTTCCTGGACACAGCCAGGCCTCTAGGGCACTGCAACTCTCTGTGGGCACAGCCACACTTCCTGGACTCAGCCAGGTCTCTCAGAGCACTGCCACTCTCTCTGGGCCTCTCAGGGTACCCTGCTGGAACAACAGCGACTCACAATCAAGGTGCTTACATATTCTCAATGGTAGCCAGTCAAGACACAAAAGCAAATATCCCCCAGTTCCACTACATGGTGGTAAGTTCCCAAACAAACAGTCAAGCTGTCCATTAAATTAGGGATGGAAGGCAATTCCCCATAGTCCATAGTCATTCGCCAGGGCTGTCCTGGGGGTGAGGGATGACCTTGACCTCACCCTCATCTCCCATGGAGGACACAGCAAGCCTTTCCTCCTGGGACAAGTCCCGCATCCGGGCTGCCTGACCAGGAACTTCCCGGCCCATAGGGCTGCAACGACCTTTGCTTTCTCCGGCTTGTGCTGTTTGGGGAACCGTCCACATCTTTCCACCTCTCCACAGAGCTCCATCTCTCCAGCAGCTGCATGCCTTTTCCTGTGCTGGTGAGAGAACCGTCCACGTCCTCCCACCCCTCCACGGGGGTCCAGCTCTCCGTCAGCTGCTCCTCCTGGTCTTCCTCAGACTGGGTGTTCATACACACAAACTGCTCCACCGTCCTTTGGAGAGCTTTGGCCGGCACCACACCCTGCTTGCTGCGCCATTTGTCGTGCTGGGCGGCCTTGGGGTCTCTGCTCCCGTTCCCCATACAAGAACGCAGGATATGGTGAGGCCAAAAAGGAACACCCACGGAGCCATAGGTAGGGGAGTCATACCACTATATTCTCTCTGGCGGCATTATACTCTCACTGGAGGTTGGATCCACAGTGTCCGCAAACCGCCATCCATGCTTGCCAGCCCAGCCGCCATCTTCTTGCTAGCCCCCATTCTTCTCTCTTCTGTCCCTCTCTCTGCTAGCGTAGCCACAGCAGTTATATTAGTGGTCAATGGCTCACTGGTTACAGCTGACGGCCAACTAGCCACAGCTGATGGCCATGCAATCACAGTTGGCCATTTACTACCTGAGCCAGCACCTGTCTATGTGAGGCCGAGAGCCTGGAAACTGCTTTTTGGGGTTCTGTCCCCACACCATCCATGGGCACTACAGGGGTCTGGGCATCACTGGCACCCCCATGCATGCAGCACCCTTCCTGCCAGTGCCACCCAAGTCCCTCCTTCCTGGCCATCAGCCTGACCCCTAGCCTCACAGAGCTGACCTTTTGAGACTGACCAGACACAGCCTGACCTGGGGTCTCCTAGGGCTGCATCCTGCCCTGTTGTCACGCAGGGTGTAATGAGGGGTCTCTGGTCTTGCTCCCCGCATAAGAACGTAAGACATGATGAGGCCAAAAAGGAACACCCATGGAGCCATGGATAGGAGAGTCATACCACTACAGTCTCGCTGGCGGCTGGGTTGGGGACACAGGAAGCAGGAGCCACATGATCCTCAACCCGCTGTCCGCTTTTCTGCCAACCAACCTCACTTGCCAACTGCAATCCACTCTTGCTAGCTCAGTCACGGCAGTTATATCAGTGGCTAATGGCTAACTGGTTACAGCTGATGGCCAACTAGTTACAACTGATGGCCATCTACTACCCGAGCCAGGACTTTTCCTCATGAGGCCGAGAGCCTGGAAACTGCTCTCTGGGACTCTGTCCCCACACCTGTCCTTGGAGCACTTGCTGGGTACTGCCTCCCCTTCATCCTCTCTGCCTTCCTGCTTGACCTGTGCCCTGACCCTGCCCTCAGCCCCTTGCCAGCTCCTCAAGTCCTGTTACCCAGTCCTGGACTGGCCAGATGCTCTCACTCCTTCGCTAGGCCCTCTCCCTGGTCAAAGCCCCTGAAACTCAGCTCCCCAGAGCCCCTAGCCCACCACTCAGAGAGCCTCCCTGATATGCCAGCAGCCTTGTCCTTTGCCCAAGCCTTTCCCCCAACCACCTGCTTCCAGCCTGGCAAACTATGGGCCCAAGAACCTGGTTCTCCCTTGGCTCCATGTGTGGTTTCCCCAATTCTACAGCTGCCAAGCTAAGCTTGGTAGGCTGTCACTGGTAGGCTGTCAGCATGACCCTCACCCCACTGCATTCCCTTCCTGAGTCTCTCATGACACCTAATGGCATCTTTTGCACAAGGCTCCTGACCACTGGCTCCCAGGCCCCTTGCACCCCAGTACCAGCACCCTTCTCCACACACCCACAGTCCTGGTACTGCTTCAAAGCTGGAGGTTCTCCACTTGCAAGGCTGGATGCTTCATGGGTGCCCAGTACCCCCTCCACGGTCCCTCCTGTATTTCCCCTCCCCCCAATTAAAGCTCTGGCATGGAAAAAAGTCAGTTCAAACCAT
The DNA here is from genome assembly GCF_057876585.1 of Rhinolophus sinicus. Taxonomy (NCBI): domain Eukaryota; kingdom Metazoa; phylum Chordata; class Mammalia; order Chiroptera; family Rhinolophidae; genus Rhinolophus; species Rhinolophus sinicus. The sequence goes on from NC_142516.1 coordinate 109,582,407, forward strand.
AATAAGAATTAAGAAATTAAGATTCTTAACAAAAATTCATTGTAACAGCTACCATTTACTACTATGTGCTAGGTGATTGATTTATAAACATTACGATCAGTCATAACATTCTTGGGATTCATTTATTGTTCCACAAACATTTACTGTGCTCCTGTTTGCCAGGCACTGTCCTAGTTGCTAGAGACAGAAGAGTGACCAAAGCAAAAAAACACACCAATTTCTGCTTTCATGGAGCTTAGAGATTCTCACTGGGGAGAATCTCTAACAAGCACATGAGAAGGCAAGATGTATTTTATGTCATAATGTTATAAGTACTAAGGAAAGGGGCTGAAGGAGTTTTGGGTGCACGGTGATACTCCAAGGAGGTAAGAGAGTGAGTTGAATGGATATCAAGGGGAAGAGAAATCCTGGCACAGGAAGTAGTAAGAGCCGGACCCTTAGACAAGGGAATTCTTGGAGCATCCCAAGAACAGGACTGAATGAAGTGTGATACAGATGTGGGCAAACAGGATCAGGAAGTTGAGTTCAAGGTCAAACTAGTGACTCCAAAGTCAGTGTACTCTCCATTACAAGGACATATACTACTAGTCCTTGTAATAGTAATAGCTCACCTCTTATGTGTCATCTATCCTCTTACTCAATTTTAAATATGTGACAGCTGCCTAACATATTTTCTGGTGAACTAGAGGAGTCAAGTATCCCTGCCTAGAAATCATACAATAAAGGAATTTGTCAGGAGAAGAAAGACTCAGGTCCAACAAACTTTACAAAGATTGACAGGAGAAAAAGGCAAACATATCCAGAGCATTGTTGTTTCCATTAATTATTTAGTGAGATGTCACAGAATAACTTTCTATATAAGTGGAGTATTTTTAATTCACTGTAACCTGTAAAATCACTAGAGAGGGAAGAAATTTCACCAGTACAGAATTTCTAGTTTCTTGATTATAACATTTATTTCATTACAATAAAAAGTTATAGTGCCAAACAAATTCACCAGAGCCTTCACTCTGGCCAGATGTGTTCTGGTAAAAATCAGTGGAAGAAACAAGATCAGTATGGTGGTCTTTTTCTCAAATTCTTTATCTTTTGCTGATTACTAGTACTTTGGTGCCCTCTGGTGATACAATTGGGGAAAAACAAGTAATTGTATTTCACGCTATAGAGTATTGCTGTCTAATGTGTACAATTTACAACGCTGAAAAGCATAAAGAAAAATTACCCACAAGAATGTGCTCTTGTTGGTTCACTTACTTTTGCCTCATGTAAAAATTTATACAAGCTTTGAGAGTGTTAAGAGAAAATGATATCTAATTTTATAAACTGAGAGTAGGCTCGAAATCAGTATCATGGAAAAATGATCATAAATCTTTTAAGAATGAGACTAACAAAAAAGTCAGTCTTATCATATCTGTGTGCACATAGCCAATAAACCCCGTCTCACTGAAACAAGATAAGTAAAATTTAAAAAGTCACTGAAAATCACATTAAAAACAAACCCATCAACACTATGAGAAAATGATATTTTCTGGGCAATTTGAACTACAAACAGATAACAGTAGATGGTGTGGCTCTACAGTACATAGTTTTCCATGATTTTGTCCTATCTATGTCCTTATGTTTTATGACTCTCTTTTAAATAGCATAAAGCTGGATTTTAAAAATCCAATCTGATCTCTATCTTAATTGGTGGTGATCGTGAATATCAATTTATTTAAACTTATTCTCTCTTTGTGTGTTACATACAATCTTCTATTTCGGCACTTATTTTTCTTCTTGCTTTATTTTGAATTGATTGATTCTTTTTATTTTTGTTATTTTTAATTCATTGATTTAAAAATTATGTAAACCTTGAAATATTAACATGCATATATAACAATTTTTTTTAAGTTAATCATTCTCAAATTAATTCTTAAGACTGTAAAGTGTTAAGAATGTAAGCTCTAGGAGAGCTGGGATTTTTGTCTTTGTCTCCTGCAGTGTTCCCAGCATCTAGAAGACTTCCAGGCAATACATGGACCTTAGAATACGTTCACCATATTCACCTGATTGGTGACCTACAGGCTACTGTTGTCCATTATTTGAGTTAAAAAAAAATTAATAACACAAATTTGACAGGTGGGTCATCATCATCACTACAAATATCTTTGTTTAGATTTACTTATACATTTACCATTTTCTTAGCTCACCATTACTTCTTGCTTTTCCCATCTTTCTGACGTCCATCTGTTAGATGTTCCTTTGATGACGGTAGTGAGTTCTTAGTTTTTGTTCATCCAAAAATATATAGTTGTGTTCATGTTGAAAAGTTTTGCTGGGTGATTGATTCTAGATTGACTGTTATTTCCTCTCAACACTTTGAAAATATTTGCTATAAGCTAAATGTTTCTGCTCCTGACTGCAAATTCATATATTGAAATCCTAACGCCCAATGGGATGGCATTAGGAGGTGGGGCCATTGGGAGGCAAATAGGTCATCAGGCCTAAGTCCTGATATTACTGTCCTTATAAGAGGCCTAGTGAGAGCTCCCTTGCCCCTTCTGCTATGTGAGGACACAGGAGAAGTCTGCTACCTGGAAGAGGGCCTCACCCGACTAGCTGGCACACTCATCTCAGACTTGTGGACTCCACAACTGTGAGAAATAAATTTTTGTTCTAAGTTACCCAGTCTGTGGTCTTCTGTTGTCACAGCCCGAGTGAACTAAGACATATTATTCCTCTATCTTCTGCCTGATCTTTTAGCTTCTGAGACTATATCTGACAGTTGAATCATTTTATCTTATTCTGCATTTTCTCTGGGGCTGCTTATAAATTATATTCTTCCCTATTTGAAGTAAGTTATATTTTCTGTGTCTGTGAATTTATTTTTTTTATGGACTCTGGAAAACTCTAATTATCTCTTGAAATGTTGCCTTTCTTCTTTCTCTTTGTAGAGTTCTGATTAGATATGGTACACCTCAATCTGTCTTTCAGGGCTTTTTAAATTTTTCCTTCATATTTGTTCTCTGTTCTCTCTTGCTTTATTCTGAATATTTTCTTCAGATCTATATTCCAGGCCACCAATTTTCTTTTAAGCTGTGTCTAATCTGCCCTTTAACCTACCTATGGAGTTATTAGTTTTTTTTATTTTTTAAAGTTCTATTTTGTTCTTGTATGATTTCTATGACCGCTTTTTAAACCTCATGCTTCTTGTTCATTTATTTAATTCTTTTATTTTTAAATATTTCATACATTGTCATTTAAAACAAATTTTTAGGTGAAAAGACATTTTATTATTTTATTATTATTTTAGTATATAACATATTAATGAATATACATGACTACATTTTTCTCAAATGGTAAGTGAGACACAGGATAACATTTCTCTTTGATTACTGAAAACCTCAATATCATCAATCTTTTGGAGGATTCAGTTTCTTACGCCATCTGTGATACTGTCCACAAAGATACCCATTGGCACTTGGTAGTCAAGAACATATTGCTAAGTTGTTCTATCATGTGTCCTTGATGAAACTGTTCATCTTTTTCTTCCAATCTGGTTTTTAGCACTTGATTCTGTGTTTCTTCATGATTACGAGTATGCGCAGGATCCAGCCGAGGGATAGGCTGGCAGAAGCAGAAAGAAGGATGTTTTTTACCTGGAGTTTTGTGTGTTCATATGGAATGTCCACAGAAGGACGGTAGCATACTATCGTCCTGACATCAGATGTCAAAGCAAGCTCTGCTTTGTAGTTATAGTCATCTATTTTCATCCCTTGACAGCTGCTCACCGAGAGCCTGCCCTCTTGCTTCAGTCCGGGTCTACAAGACCATTTAAAATAAAATTTTGACTCTGAAAATTCTAGTATCTAAAGACTGTTTTGTTTTTTTTTGCTGCTGACTCTCACTCATGGTAGTTTATTTCTTGTGTCTTGGTAGGTTTTTCTTTCTTCTTTTTTTTTTTCTCTTGAATTGTGAGCCCACATCTGGTAGGACTTACTCTAGAAATACTGAGTCCCTAAATCAGTGACACTTTCCTCTAACGGGGACTTGCATTTGCTTCTGCATGGGCCAAGTTTATTCTTCTGACCAGTGACCTTATTAGGTATTTTCAAAGGCTGTGGCATAACATGGGAGTTTTAGGTTCTCTCCTATTCCCCTACCCCTTTCTGTGAGTCCAAGACTCAGAATCTTGATTATAGCTTTCTATGGTCCTCAGCCTTCTGGAAAATCCTGTATTTTGGTTTTGCTTATTGCTCACATTTAGGTTTTAATTCACTGGTCTTGCATCCTCCCTTCCCTTAGAACTTTCTTATATTTTCTTAAGAGCTAGAAATGCATTAAACTTAATATTTGTTTATCTTTTTTCTAGGATCTAGTTGTATTGCATCAGGAGGGCTTCTTAAAGTATCTAGTCCAATATAATGCCAAACATAGATGAGTATGTGTTTCTTTGCTGGAACAAAAACACAGCCTTGAATGACTTATATGGAGCTATCAATCTGGTAAATGCATTTCTCTCTCTTTTTTCCCCAATAAGCAGAGAATGCCAGAAGTTTGCTTTTACACTGAAGTATTTTGGCTATCTTGCCTCAGGGCATCAATGTTGTGTTTTCTGCTATAATTTAGGCAGCAGGAAGCCTAATTATATCACCACCCCATAAGATCTAGTTCTGATTTAGGACTTTGGTGACATCGTGTTGATAGAATTCTGTGAGCTGGGTAGCCTATTAACGTACACGTGTATCAGAGGGTCGGAGCTCTTTCCCACAAATTTCCGGGAACTGCCACTCCTGTGACATGTCTAGGGGTTCAGAACTCTGGGTCATGATAGTATCACTTTTAAAGTGAAAGGCATGTGGCATCCCCTTGTGCCCGCTACCACTGTGAAAGCGACTTTTCCCCTCAGTCCTCTTGGGTTTAGATGGCACTATATAACATATTTTGGTGCCCTGCTCCAATCTGAAGACTGAATAACACAATAATTCAAAGGTGGATAGCTTTGAATGTGGCCCAGAATAAAAGAAGATCCTTCGGTTTGTCCAGTTTGCTATGCAAGCCATTCTACCCGTGTCCTGGGAGATCCGCGGTGCTTCAAGACTCTGTGCTTGTTGGGCTGCTGTGTGGAGCCTGTGTTGGGTTCTGACAGGTGAATCCGAGGGAATACCCTCAGGGTTTAGAGCCGAGCCACGCTCTGTTCAGAAAATATACTCGTATGTTGAGAATGATTCTTGGCTCACCATCGGCTCTTGAAATGCCAGGTAACCATGAAACTTGAGAGGCATATTATAAAATAAGTTTTGTCTGCTCCTGTAAGCCTCAAATCATTACAGTTCTCCACTATTAAATTGAAGGGATTATATGGGATCAGACAAGCCCTAAATGAGCTAGTAAGCTCATTGCCATCCATTCCCTTTTCAGCCCACATCTGTGGCCTTCTATGGAGTTACCTGAGGAAGAAAACAATTCGAGTCTGATTTACAGATGGCTCTGCATGACATTCTCCATTAGAAGGAGTGACGTGCTCTAGTTTTATAGTACTCAGAGATGGCCTTTGAGATAGTCAAGAAGGAAGTGTCAGTGTGACCTGATATTTAAGTTGTATGTCTCATGATCTACTTTACCTGGAAAGAGAGATTGTAAGAGGTGTGGATCTACACTAATTCTTATTTATTTTTTTTTTTTAAGGAGGGCACAGCTCACAGTGGCCCATTGGGGATTGAACCGGCAACCTTGGTATTATTAGCACCAGGCTCTAACCAACTGAGCTAACCGGCCACCCCATATACTAATTCTTAAGGACTTGCTTCTAGTTTGTGTAGATGATCAGCACTTGGAGGAAGTAAAATTGGAGAATTGGTGACTAGTAAGTTCGGGAAACAGTATATGAAAGGATATCCAAGGATGGGTCCAGAATGTGAGGACATTAGTGAGTCAAGTAAATACTCACTAGAGGGCTGTCACTGAAGAGGAAGCTCTTAATAACCACGTGGAAAGATGACTTGCCCGGCAGGTGTTCAATGCTGTCTTTACCTTCTCCAGTTCTTGGGCTCAGGACTAAGTGGCCATGTTAGCAGGGATGACAGTTTTTCACGGGCTCAACCACAAAGATCCCCTTGCTCAGGACTAAGTGGCCATGTTAGCAGGGATGACAGTTTTTCACGGGCTCAACCACAAAGATCCCCTTGCTTGTAAAATTAGAGGTGGCTACTACCACTGCTGGGGACTCAGTCTGCCAGCAGCAATGATGGTTCCCAATATGGCATCTTATTTAGAATGGGACAGAAGGCCATCCTTTCACCTAGGGGTCCAGTGGTTATGTTGGATCACTTCTAATATGAAGAAAGCAGGGATTTCCATCACTGGAATGGATCTTTATTGTCAATATAGATTTGTGTTTCGGTGCTATCTGTGAGCTTTCTGAATGTCTCATTCATGGTATTAGTATCCTTTATAACACTGTTTATGAACAAGGAAATTATTTTGGGGCAAAAGAAGTACGGCCTATTTTTATGGAATCATTGCTCTTACCCCATTATCCAGATTAAGCTGGCCTTTAGAATGGTGGAATGGCTAATTTATAGCGCCACCTGAAATGTAACACCTTGCAAGTTGGTGGCACTTTCCAATAGGATGTAGTGTATACTTAGACCCAACAAGTAATGCTGTTTTCTCATTGCCATCTTCTGCATTTACACCTAATGATCCATTACCAATTTTTATCCCTCTCATTTGTGTTCTTATGACTCAGGCTAAGCTACTCTAAAGGTTTTACTTTCCAGGGGAGGAGTGCTATCCCCCAAGAGAAACAAAAAATGGTTCAGTTGAACTGAAAGTTGAAACAGCAGCCTGGGCCCTTTGAGATCCGGTCATTGGACACACAAGCTTAGAGGAGGTTCATATGGTTACAGATACTTGATGAAGTAAGCGAAGAATCCAAGGTCAAAGAGGTTAAGTGTCCATTGACTCTGGAGCCTTTGTTCAATTCACAAGTCACATGTAACACACAATATGTACAGTATCTTCAAAAAAAGTGGGAATTCCACAATGAGAGAGACTGGGTAATACCTTCCATACTTGCTTTCAGCATATTAAAATGTATTTGTATTTACTCAGTACTGTGTATTTATTTATTCTACATTTAACTAACCCTTTGTATCCATAACAATTGCCTGGGTTATGCTGCAAATACAAAGAATCCCAACATATCAGTGGCATAATAATACATTTATTTTTGTACTCATGATCCAAGAGGGTCTAAGAGGGTGGGTTTTGAAATCAGAGTCCCTGAGCGAGGCTGCTGCCAGCACATGCTGCCTAGGCAACACCAGCATATGCTTCTAGGATCCCTGAGCTGGAAAATAAATTTAAAAAAAAAAAAAAAAAGAAAAGAAAAAAAGAAAGAACATGGTGAGTCATGTTATGCCGGTCTTTCAGACCATCTTGAAGAGGGAAAATTATTTGTAACCTATATGCAGAGGACAATACAAACTCATCAGCTATTTTTTGGTTCCGAAACCCCCATGGACCTGTATTCTCTTTTCTCTGGATTGTGGTTGCTGTCGGGGATAAAGAACAAGTCTGTTTGCTCCTGGAGGAGACTTGTTTGTTCCTTTCTTGTCTGTTCCTGTTTGTTCTTTCTGGTGGCGTTTATCAACAAGCCAGTTATTTACCTTCACTAAGTTGGTCTTAACCACTACTCAGGATTAGTTTAGAAGAGAATTTCAGAACTGCCCTGCATAAGAAGGGACATCTTTTTAATACAGCAGCAAGAATGGAACGATGTGGAAGTGAGTGCAGCATGAGCCAGGTAGCCTGGGTATTTCAGGAAGCGACAGCAATATCAATAGCAAGAAGGAGAAAGGGGGGTGGTGTCATTGGGGTTCAGTTTAGTACCAGCCCCAGAAGATTAAGCCGAGTACAAGAGTTTATGCAAGACTGCTGTGGATAAACACAGCAGCAGAAACAGAAAATAAATTATAAATTAAGAATGGTTGTTAATAAGTGAGTGATTTATATACATATATTTTAATATATATACACACATAAAATTTAACCCCTTACAATAACATTTATCAACATCTTCTATGATGAGAGATTGGTTGTTAAGAATAAGCCCATTTATAATTTTTTAAATAATATTCAATCGAGTTGTTCAGTAAGTTCCACAAGTGAGTTTAAGTTATTCTCAAACAAATAGCGTTTTTGTTGCAAAGAAACACTTACTGAGCGAGGTTCTCACCAGTCTTTTGACCAAGGGGGTGGTTATTGGAGGCACTGGCAGAAATCGCGAAAGAAAACCAGCATTTCCGGTTTTCCACTAGATGGCACTATTGAGTTCAAGAGTCAACGTGCTGTATATTTTAATGCAGGAATTGACTAACTGTAGAAAACATATATTGTGTTACTTTTCCCCTTCTAATTTAATATTGAAAACAATATTCAGACCACTTTTACTCATTTTGGAAGTAAAATAATCTAAATTTGTAACCTCTGCAAATTTGAAAACACTGTTAACTTCTTCAGGAGCTGGTGTTACCTGATACTTTTTTTCGTAATTCATAGAAATGATTTTTTTCTTCATAAAACAGGTTTTTCGTTTGTTTGTTTTTGTCATTTTAACATGGTTGTAAGTTTTGATCATAGCTATTTTCCTTTTCAGGTGAAATAAAGATTTCATTTTCAGACCACTGAAAGAATAGGGGCTACAAATTTTCAAATTTTTTATCAGGCGAGAAAACATTTTAAGTGACTATGTTTGTGTGTAAAAATAGACCACCTTTCAGTACAGAGTTTCACTTCAATTTCTATGAGACATTATTAATAAAAACAAAATTTCTAAAAAAAGAACAATTTCAATTACTGGATGAAGAGTACTGTCATGCAGGGTGTCATGCAAGGTCTCAGCTCCCGCTGCCATGGAGCCATAGATAGGGGAGTCATACCACTCTATTCTCGCTGGTGGCTGGGTTGGAGACACAGAAGCAGGAGCCACATGATCCTCAACCCGCTGTCTGCTTTTCTGCCAACCAACCTCACTTGCCAACTGCAATCCGCCGTGCTAACTGCAATCCACGCCTCTCTGCAATCCGCGCTTGCTAGCTTAGCCACGGCAGTTATATCAGTGGCTAATGGCTAACTGGTTACAGCTGATGGCCATCCAATCACAGTTGATGGCCATTTGCTACCCGAGCCAGCATCTTTCCAGGTGAGGCCGAGAGCCTAGAAACTGCACTCCTGGCTCTGTCCCCACCGTACAATATGTACTGATTCTGTGACTGTGTTATTGCCAAGTAACAACAAACCCAACGACTCAGTCCGTTTCTCTTTTCTGTGAATTCACAGCTGGAAGAGATCCTAAAATGACCTAATCTGTCTTCATGATTTTACAAACAAAGAAACTGAGGACTGGACCACAGGGCAATTCCTATTATCTTTAATCACAATTGTAGTTAAAAAGCGGCAAGAAATGGTACCGGCACCAGAAGACACATGTTCCTAGTCTCAACTTGTATAGTGAAAAAGCACAGACTAGGTAGAGTGAACTGTGAAGTTCAGCTCCTTCACTTACAACCTGGGTACCTGGACAAGCCACTGCATCTCTCTGACATTCAGCTTATCTATAAAACGGAGTTGAAAATACCTACCTCGTGGACATAAGGTCATGAAACCTAAATGAAATAACATGGTAGGCTCTCAATAAATAGTTATCCCCTTACCTCATTAAGAAATGGTTTAAAAAATAAAGTTAAAAAAGCCCAATTTAAGGATGAATAAGCCATGTCTGATGTCATGGATCTGTCCATTTGGGGGCTAAGGTGTGTTTTGACCCTTCTAATGATCGATTCTGATGGATTTCTTGGTCCGAAATTTGCAAAGCTCGTTTGAGTGATGGCACAGACCTAGCCAGAGTTACACTGATGGAGACGCACAGGTTACTGAAATCAATAAGATGCAGGAAGCACAGTCCACAGCAGCACAGTATTTATAGAGATTATATAACTGCTCTGTGGCTGAACCCACCTTGATTGGATGGACTGTAACTAACAGCTCACATTTACACATGTACCCCCTCCCGTTACACCCGATTACCTTTTATTCCCGAGGATTTATACCAACATTGTTACATTACCGATTATAGACATTGACGGGTTCTAGAATGGCTGTCAGCATTTATGCACTTGGTTTTTACTTTTCATTTCTCTTATAATCCAGCAGATGTCAGTCATTCTCTTTAGTCTGTGTTTATTCTCACCTGCCAAGGACCAGCTGAGGAGAAATTACCTTTAGTTATTATGTCAAAGTGACATGTTTGTTGAACTGTAACAATAATAATCCTCCCCATTAGCCTACCAGGGACTCGGGGCATTTTGTATTCAAGCAATGATGAAATTTTAGTTTCTCATTTAATTTTTTTTTTTTAAATCTCCATCTCAGTTTCCAAAATGTATAACTGGGAAATAAATGGGGAAACAGGGAAGACATGCAGGGAATTTCAATTTGCATTTGTGGTAAAATAATTTGTACCTTCATGAGAGAGAACACGTCCCTCCTTGATGTCAATGTAAGGTTAGGACTTACTCTATAGTTTAGAGCAGAAATATGTCATGCCGCTTGTGGTGTATATTTGTGCGGATGTATGTGAAGCAATATGCTTTTTACTCATTCCTACTACAATAGCAGATAGTCTTTCTATCCAGCCACTGGTGCCGGCACAGGGCTTGTTGGCAAAGGGCAGATTTCATAAAACCAGCTTAATTTATACAAGGCAAATTTTCTTTTGTTTCTAAAAGTGAGGAAGTGCCTCTTTAAAAGAAAATATACTGCATGCAAAAGTCCGTGTATCCTTAGATGTTTCTAAAACTCTCTTTGTGTGTTAAATCTACTTTCTCCTTTTAATGGGGATTAGTAGTTTATCCTAAAGAGTGTGTTCATTAAAGGGAGCAATATTGTCCGTGTTTCTTTCTCAGCAAATCCTGAATTTATTACGGGAAAATTGATAATCTCTCTGCAAGCCTGTTCCTGACTCTTGTGCTTCAAATTAATTTGTTGAAACAGTTGGACTGAGTGCTGTATTTCAATACAGGTGTTTCTGTTTCTACCTGATGGCTTTTCCTGATGGAGAGCACAAGCTGGGGACCTCCCAGGGTAGCTCAGCCTGCTTCTGCCTCTTCTTAAGTCCTTGTCGTCTACAGGCCATTGGCAACCAGTAAAATGAAAATAGGCTAATTTCTCTTCATGTTGCATATTGAGGATCTTTTAGCTTCTGTTATAATTTATGAAGGTTTTAAATACAAAAACCCAGTTTTAAAGTGTCTATATTAAACAGTAGCTATTCATCAGGAAATGATCAGTGATGAAAAAGATACCCAGCTAATAAAATTAGGGAAAGAAAAACAAAGTTTGACACCAAACAACTATGTAATAGCTTTATGAAAAATAATAGTTTAATAGTTTGAGTAGGAACATATGCTATTATTAAAATTTGGAAATCGTGTATACAAAGAGTTTTGTGACCTAACAGTAGTATCTAGAGTAGATTTTAAACAACTTTCCTATGCTACATCTTTCCCTAAAAGACTCTGTGATACCCTAAGTGTTGTATTATTAATGCACATATCGGAATTTACAAGGTAAAAGAAGAGACCAAAGACAAGACAACACTCTTGCCCTTCCTTCACTCATATTTTGTCCACTTTAGAAGTGACCGAGCACTCAGTTCCCTAAATGACCAGGTACTCAATTTTCTAACCCTTAGGCCACGTGTGAAAGTGAGCAGATGACAACAAAGGGAGATACGTGCTCCTGGGAAGAGGCTGTACTAATGAGCTGCCCCATTTGAGAAATACTGATTGATGAGTTCCTTTGACAATTACTATACAGCAATATTCCCATTAAAAAGTCACAACAGTTATCATAGAATCAATGCACTGCTCTTTGTGTGAACTTGAATATTCAATGCCAGAGATGGGTACAATGCAGGTACATAAACTTCTCATTTCCATTTTCCCACACTCCTCCTTTTAAAGAGCTGTCAGGTATCAATCAGGTATCACTCATTGTCCTAGTCGAGACTTTGGGCCCCATAGTTTAGTATTTTTCAGCCACATTTTTGAAATGCAATAATTTAGAGATGTCTTGACTTATTCATGTACATTACAAATGCTAGTGACATGAAACTTTTGTTCAAATTAGTCCACACCATGAAATACAGGTTTTTAGTATATTGTATATAAATTTGAAATTTATATGTTATTTGAAATACAGCAGCGATTATTATTTAAAAACATAAAATTTTAAAAATTAATTTTTATATTAATACGCTTCCTCCAAATATTTTGCAAATATAGTTTATATTTTTGGTGACCACAAATGTAGGAAATTTGCTCAAAACAAGAATGGCTATCAAAAGTAGGGTCTCTTCCAGGTTCCACATTTGTTTCATTCCCTCTGTCACTCTCAAGGGCTGAGTTGCCAGGTGTTGGAGCAGTCGGTTAAGACAAGAAGCCAAATGAGAGTGACAGGCAAGCCTAGAGCCACTGTCTGACTGACGTAGTAGGGAAGAGAGCTCCAGGTTCCTCAGTGTCCCCCTTTCCGCACAGAAGAGCACTGGGCAGATCAGATGTGTCCTCACAGATGGGAACAAAAGGCTCCTGCCTGTTTATGGACCCGGAATGGGAGGGGCACCTGGAGAAGGAAGGTCTTGGGGTGGGAAGGTACTGAATACTGAGTCAAGGTGGGAAAAAAATGTCTCCAGCGTTTCTCCCCCCAAGATGCTGCCAGAGGAGGGCTTCAATGGAAGGCTGTGGACAAAGAGATGTCTCAGTGCAGGCGCCTGGGCTAGCCATGCAGATGCCCAGAAAGCAAGGCCGGCCATGGGCTGAGTCCCTTCCAAGGCTTCAGTGCCCTGCTGTGCCCTGATACTGGGGTGGGGAGGTTGGTTTTTCCTTGTGAGGCCACGAGGTAAAGCCTTTGTCATCGCCTGTGTTTGGGCCTGAGGGCACACTCAGGATTTGAGCTGGAAGCTGGATTCCTCACCACCATCCTATTTCAGGCCCACCTCACATCGTCTGGGGATATTGGAATTGCCCTTATCCGTGGTCTCTACTCCCTTCAAGATTTTTTTCATAACATAATCCCTTACACCATGATTGCCAGATGGTTTGTTCCTAAATCACTAGTTTTACCTCACTAGTCCACAGCGTGGGAATCTAGTACACATTGTTGTATGTCTCGAGGAGGAACCACTGAGGTTAGCACTCTGGCCCTTGACTTGGCTTCCGTGTCTTTATGCAATTCCAGATGTTACTGCTCTCCAGAATGTCTCCTCTGTTTTTCCAAGGCCTAAGATGCTTGTATATCTTTTGTACATGACTGTTCCTTCTCAGCTCTAGTCTTTCATTCATGCTTAGAACATCTTTGCCTGTCAACTCCATCAACCGACTTACTCCATTTCTTTTCAAACCCAGGTAGAGACATCTTCTCCACGAGGCTCTTGCTTCATTCTCACCTCATGGATTCTTCCTGTTGTTGCTGTTGCTCTATAAATTCTTCAATGCCTATTTGCAGCGTTTTTTTCTACCACCCTACTAAAATATAAACCCTTGTGTAACACACAGTTTTGAATTTTTCTCTAATTGTTCATTTATTTTTAAACGTTATATTAAATCCCTATTTAAACATCAGGTATTATATCCCCCTCGTTAGGTCTTATATATGACTATCTCTTAGGTGGCAGGCAGAGTGCTTGGTATGTCCATGAATTTAAGTTTGAAAAAGATCTGCAAGTCATGTGATTTTTGACATAATTATAGATAGGATAAGATGGAATCTCAGAAAGTTTACATAATTTTGTCATGTGTAAACGACTGGTAAATTGACCTTAGTGAGATCTTTCTTGCTCCAAAGTCCATGCATTTATTTCTTCTCCAGGATGCTGCCTCTATACTGGGAACCCAGTAGTGAAAAATGTATAAGATGTAATGCTAGTTTATGTTTATACATTCTCTGCCTTAAGAAAAAGTGTTTCTATTCAGCATCATTAATAACGTTATTCATTTTAAAGTTTTATCATTAAAAAAATGGATACTTAATGGAGATGTTAACATTAAAGACAGTGGGGCACAGAGGCATGGGCTTTGCATTTACTATCCAGTCTGAGGTATCATCTGAGCCGTGACCTTTGGGTGCAATACTCGTAAAGTTGTTGAAACCTTTGGGCCTCGGTTTCCTCAGTTGTCACATGAGAAGATCAGATGAGTGATTTCTGAAGTCCATTTTGGGAGTAAGATTCTATACTAGTCTTTATTACTGCAGTCTGACTTTGTCTTAAAAATGAGTACAATCCTCCCTCTCCAATATAACTTTGATATATCTATATCCCATCAGGCTGTTATCTGTTTGTTAAAGAGATTTTGATCTGGTAACTAGAATATGACATTTCCCCCCCTTTTTTCTATCATATGACTTAAAGTGCCATATCTTTGTCCTTGAATTTCTCTTAAAAGGTGCCATTAAAGTATTGGTATCTGTATTTACAAAGTTAACTTAAGCATGATCGTTTGTTTATTGATCATTCTTAAAGTCATAGCTGTCATAATTTGTGGAGTCAAATGAACAAGTTGGAAGAGTCTTCCCATCTCTTCAAGTTCTGGACATATTTTTAACTGTATCATGACTATCATTGCCATTGTTATTCAAAATATATTAAGACACTATCTTCATAGGAAATATGCACGGAGACTCAAGGATCTACATTCAGTAGAAGCAGAAATTAAAAAAAAAAAATCTATAGCTCTCTTGCCCTAGCCCTACAAAATGGGAAAAAGAAGCAGAAATTTACTATTGATGGTTACTTAATTATGTCATATAATTCTGTACTTGAACATGAGTTGTGTATGGATTTCAAAATATGTGCCAGGGGAAAGGCAAAGAAACATTAGTGAATTTATGTTAGTATATTTCCACTAGGTGTTCAGTGTATGTTTAAAAACATTGATTTTTCTCATTACTGTTTTTTATTTGTGAGAAAAGGGAAATGATGCAGGAGGAGATGGTGAGAAAAGTTAAAGGAAACAATAGTAATGAGTCACAATGTGAGTCTGGGTTTCATAGATTCCCATGTTTAGCAAAAGTGCTTGTTGAGGGAGATGTGAGGGGAAAAAAAAAAACAGCTGTTTTAAAAATATTATACTAGTCCAGAAGAAAGTTCAAATTTTAAAAAGCAAAATGAATGTCCACGTCATTACATACCGCCCCGTTTCCTTGAATTATGGCCGTGTGAACTTGATTTCTGTGTAGATTGGATTCACGGGCAGTTTCCTTTCCTACAAGGTCCCACAGTTCCTTTTCCTTTTTTTAAAGAGCCAAAGTACCCGTCCAATTTATTATAAATCATAATGTCCATCCTTATAACATGAACCGAACTGATATGGCCTGTGTTTGCTGAACAGAGGTGGGCTTTGGTGACCTCCCACTTTCATTTTTAGCTTGTCCATTTCTGATAAGAGAGACTGCCACTGCTTTGAAACAATGTAGCTTGCGTTTACACTGGCAAGTGACTTTTCCTCACTGGTGTGGTTCTCCACCAGGAATCTCTGAAATTGCAACCTGGTTAACAAGCATTTCTACTGATGTAAAGGGAAAACGTCCCTGTGCTACAAAATGAAAACAGGCTTCCTCCTTGGGAACCTGGGCCTTGGCAAAATAGATTCTCTGTGGCTAAACTTCTTTCCTTTCTACATATGGATCTCATTAGGAAAAAGCATAGCATTGGAGACATTTGTTTTCTAATAACTATGGTAGCCGTCATGCTAAAAAGTATAGTTTGAAAACATTATTTTTCTCATGTTAGTCATTTCACAGTGATTACAAAGATGAATGGGCAAGGCTGCCTATCTACATGGGTTAAATCTACCATCAAGAAGGATAGAGACAGGCCCAGCCATTTTCATAGTACTGCTTCACGTCTTTCTCTGTCTTACTAAAGTCCTTAATTCTTTTAAGAAGAGAGACATGACTTTCTCTTCTTTAGCTGTAGGCATATTATTGCTTGCCGGCCTGCCCTTGACATTAGCAGGGTAAATGTCTGGGGCAAAAGTACACAGGTAAGCCCAAAATATTTGGCTAATTATCTAGAAATTTTAAATCAAGCTAATGGCATGTAAATTCAAATATGTTCTATTTTCCTATCTTAGCAAATTTACCTTTCACGATGACTTGGACATGCAGGTTTGAACTTCAACTTCTCGGACCACTCCAAGCTCTGGGACGGAAAGCGATGGCAGGGTTTGCAGCTGGCTTCTGGCTTGTGACTTGGCCTTTTCTCTTCCCGTTCTCAGGTCTGTCTCCCCACGTGAGAGGCCTCCCATGAACAGGTGTGGACATTTTAGCCCAGATGCATTTCTAAGCTCCATCTGTACCTTCCCCATCCACCAAACAGATGCCTCTTGAGCAACCCCAAGGTCTAGGAGTGTAGATACTAATGGCACATTGACGCTTGTGGGCAAGAGGACCAAACAAACCTGCGAAGCAGGCTTGGGGCCATTAGGACAGGGTTTTGGAAATGGTGTATCTGGAGCATTGTCTTGAAGGGTTAGCGTGGGCTCAGTTGGAGGAGATGGTGTCCCCTGGGTCACATATACTCCTCAAGCCTTATTAGGGCACAGCTAGGGAAACCCAGCGTCCAGGACAAAGTACTGGTTACTGGAATCTTTGTTCAACAAATTGTATATTAAGAATAGTTGATGATATACAATGACCGTAAGATAAGGATACTGATTAAATTTATTTTGAATTTGGGGATCTAACTGGAATAGATAAGTAGCTATCCACATTGTTATATAAGAGCAAGATACCCTGTCCCAAATGACAATCCTATCTCTCTGACATATTCAGCTTTCTAATCAATACTATTTTTGAGGCTCTGGTATACAACGAAGAGAATCTTTTTAGATATTGCCTCTGTATCTATAATAACCATTTAGTCATTTGCTCAACACAATGATGGAACTTCTATATTGTGCAGACATTGTGCTTGGATGTGGGAGGGAAATCTAAGTACTACTGCCCACATGTCCATAATGAAACACGGACCCTGTTCTCAAGGGGCTCAGTATTTAAGTAGGATATTATGATGGCATGGGGTAAGGGCTAGTGTCGTGCAGGGTGCCAGGCGGGGTCTCTGCTCCCGCTCCCCTCATAAGAACGCAGGATATGGCCAGGCCCAAAAGGAACACCCACGGAGCCATAGATAGGGGAGTCATACTAGTATATTCTTGCTGGTGGCACTATACTCTCACTGGAGGCTGGATCCACACTGTCCGCAACCCGCCATCCTAACTGCAATCTGCTCTTGCTAGCTCAGCCACCATCTTCTTGCTAGCCCCCCATTTTCTGCTAGTGTGGCCATGGCAATTATATTAGTGGCCAATGGCTCACTGGTTACAGCTGACGGCCAACTACCCACAGCTGATGGCCATGCAATCACAGTTGATGGCCATTTACTACCTGAGCCAGCACCTTTCCATGTGAGGCCGGGAGCCTGGAAACTGCTTTCTGGGGCTCTGCCCCCACAGCTAGTAAAGACATGGTACCTATAAGGATTTCAATAATTCCTGGAGGCAGTGTAACGCAATGGATAAGTGCATAAGTTTTGGGTTTAAGGAGCTAAACCCAAAACAATCCCATTTAGAGATGGGATTGTTTAATTCCCATCTCTACCACTTACCAGCTTGTTAAGTTACTTATTATAAGCCTTAATTTATCTGTGAACTTGTATGAGAAATCACACGCACACATAGTCACAGACACACACACTCCCTACTATGTCACTAAGCACTTAGAATGTATCACAACAATCTTACGAGGTAGATACTATTATTATCATTTTGTAGAAGAAGAAACTGAAATATGGAGAGATTACTTAAGGTACCAAAGGTTACACAGCTAGTAAATACTGGAGCCATGATGACAACTCAAGTAGTTTGACTCCAGTCTCTTATTGTGATCCCAACCCTATTCTTCCTTCTAAGGAAAATATTTTCTGACACATGGTAAGAGCTTAGTCCATTAGATTATAATTATTGTTATTGACTATGCTTAGACAAAGGGGAGGCAGGAAAGGTTTTTACATCAAAAGTAATGGGTAAATTGAACTTGAAGGAGGCTTGGATAGACCAAGCAATTTCAAACCAAGGAAACTAAATAAATGCAAAGGGTCAGAGGAAGGAACAAGTAGTACTGAAAGGATACTGGGATCAGAGTGAATGTTGGAGCAGCGGGAAATGGAGGCTGAACTGTGGAGGACCATATATACTAAAGAATTTGGTCTTTATTGTGTAGGAGATGGAGGAAGGGATAGACTGACAAACTTTAAACAGGGAAATGATATTATCAAGTGACTTCCTGACTAATATGATAATTTTTCATTAATAATAATATATAATTTAAATGATCTGTAACTCGTGTATTGGGACCCATTTAATTCTAAAAGTTAAGTGTAGTGGTTGTAGTCCAGAAGCCAACCTTCCACTAGCGGCAAAGCAAAGACTCTAGCTGATGTGAAGATTGCACCTCCTTCGATCAACTGCCTATACAGAATGTGTGCCATGTTTTTCTGTCTGAGTAATTGCCTTCTGAATGCACTGCTTCTTTTTATAGGAGTCCCCCAATTCAAATGGTATCCTGAGGATGAATTTCCATGGTTAGGTCTATTTGGATTGATATCTTTTTTTCATATTAAAATACATCAAAATAAATTCCATATAATTCTCACAGTGGATTTACTCTAAGTATAACAAGAATGCAATTCTTGATATAATATCTTCCTCAAATATTTTTGAGGGGAGGGAAGTACAAGTTAGTGTGCTACATATTCTGGAGGGAAAAACATAAATATAAAAACCAGTAAATTAACTAAACATTTCATGTAATTACACCATCTTTATAATTCAAATTGGTCCTGTATATTGTATTTTCTCTTTAACTCAGGCTATTTCTTGTCGTAATAATCCTGAAAAATAATTTTCCAGTCTCTCCAAGTATCTATTACTTCCTCCATCTCCCATGTCGAATGTAAAGCTACGTTGTTTATTTAACAATTATGAGTGGATTCAATGGATTAGTTTAACGCTGTAAGGCTGGTCCAGCTAGTTCCCTAAGGATGTGTATCACAACATGAACATTTTGGCAGAGTGAGCGTAGTGCTACTGTTTTTACAGACCACGTTTTGATTTTTAGAATATTATATTTCAGAAATCTTGGTATATCATAGAACAATTTTTAAAGATTTCTACATGTTAGATTTCTCACTGAAATGAACTTAATTAAAAGTCTAAATTTATGTGCTGCAAATATTAAACATGTAATTCTAATACATATGTACACTATGCATTTACATGTGTGACTACAGTAGTACTGAGGTAGAAAAGTTGGTTTAACCATTTCGACTGTATTGTCCTGTTAAATAATTGGATTAGACTTCTTTGTATTATTCTTTTACTGAATTAATTGTACTGACTAATATTGTGGTGCTGTGAAAAACAGTTGCAGTATATTTTTGTATTTCATGTTCAGAGTAGAAACCATGAAAGCCCTGTTACAACCATCCTAACATCTAGGTGCTATTACCCTTCCATGACTTTCCATCTGCCAGACAGTCTTCTGAGTATCTTTATTCTTGTCAGTGCCCTATTTGGTCATTAGAGGATGTAATTTCTTAGTTCTTAGTAATCCCCTTAGTAATCTTATCTCCAACTTCGTAGGGTTTTGTTTTCAGGTACAGTTTACAAAGTCTTATGGGTATGTGACTTAACTAAGACCTAAGGAAGTCTTAACCCGTATAGAGCTTAGAAATATCCAGCGGTTGTAAAGTTAAATGCAGTTTATCATGCAGATGACTTCTTTCTGATGCTTTGGTAATAACGATGATACTACTATTACCATTACTATTATTTACTGAGAATGCATTTTACTCCAAGTACCATGAGGAAAATGAGGCCTACGGAGATTAAATGTCACGGTCAAGGTCACATAGCCAGTAAATGGCAGAATCAACATTCAAACCTATGACTGTTTTACAGAAGGGCAATTGCTCCTACCAATGAAGCTCAAATCCCATGCTTGTAATGTGATATATTTTTCTTGTGCCTCTGTCATTTGTTTTGGCTAACGTTTATAAAGCATTTATAAAAGCATTTTCTATATGCCAGGTAGGATCTTAACACTTTACAATATATTAACTCAAATCCTCATATCAATTTATAATCTAGATACAATTTTACGTAAAAGGAAACTTAGATACAGAGGGGATAATTAATTTGACTGATATTCACTTAGTCACATGAAAGATGCCCACATGCTATACTATCTCTGTTGTTTATAAGCCCCTGTGAAGGCAAATTGATTAATCATGACTCTAGAGACCTAATTTCACATTATTTCCACAGAGCAAAAATAAGCTATATCTTCACCTTGGATTCTGTAACATTGTATAAAACCCAAAGATCAAATGCAGATTACCTTAAGCATACATAAAAGGCAATGCATGGCTTACAGGGAGTCACATCTGAATTTTGATGATTTAATTGAAGAAGAAAAAGTGATAGTTTGATAAAAACCGTGCTGAAAACTGTTATTGCTGAGGCTTTAAAGGTTAGATTATATTTTGTTTTAAGCTGTTTACAAAATTCAGCAGTCTTGAGGTTTTATAATCCTCAAATCAGCTTTAATTAATTTATCAAATCCTTTTAGCAGAATTTGTTTTAGTGTTTTTGTGCACCTACTGAAAACACAGCCATATTAGTTTGCTGTAATCTTTAAATTAGGTTTGCTCATATGACCTAATACTTTGTATGAATAATCTAATTTACAGTACTCCTACCCAAAAGGGGAAATCCTCAATTCTTTATTTTAATTTCCAAAGTGATCTGTCCCTTCTGGAATAGTTATATTCATACACATTTTCTCCCATTGGAAAAACAAAAAAACAAACAAACAAAAATAATGATGCCATAGATTTATATGAATAACATAAGATATAACCTATAAATATGTCAACATTAAGATTTGATTGCTGTGCTTCACCTAAGGACATATTCAATGAACATTAATGAAAGCTGGCACTTTTGCTTTAAAATGGATTCTACTCAGTGTTTTAATTCTAATATCCCAGGTAGTTCACTCATCCAGGGGTGAGGGGTGAGGGGAGTAAGTTTCTTATCATGCCTTAAAAATTTCTCTGATTTTAGTACTGTATTATTCTGATCAACTTTTTCATTATAAGAATGGAGAATGCTAGACTACATTTACAATCAAATATGTTACATTACTCTTAAAAAATTCTCAAAAAAGATTAAAAGAAAGAAAGTAAAAAGGCAACACATATTTTATTTTAGCCTTTTCTTCTGACATATGAAATTCATTCACCAAATTTTAGTTAGAACTAAGCTTTTAAAAGCTTATAGTCACATAATACTTTTCATGACTTGGATAAACTTCAAAGATAAGCGGTGTTTGCCAAATGAAGAAGAAAGATATTTCATTCACATAAATAATATGATGACGTGTTTTTTGATCATGCCAAAAGACTGGCTCATTCAAGAGCTATTTGTGTGTATACTTGAAATAATGGGCTATGGTTTCTAGACTGAATAAAGAATGTTGAGAAGACTAGAAATGATCTCATGAGGGAACAGGGAAGCATGGAAGAGTTTAAGATCATGAGGTTCAAGAACAACTTTAGTGGGAGCAAGGGGTGCAAGAACTGAATTCTGTGATTAATTCTAACAGATTTCTTTTTGTGTGGAGTATTATTTGTTTTTCACATGCAAGATCATATCATCTGAAAACAGAGACACGTTTACTTCTTCCTCTCACATTTGAATGCCTTTTTATTTCTTTTTCTTGCCTAATTGTTCTGGCTAGGACTTCCAACACTATGTTGAATAGAATTGGTGAGAATGGGCATCTGTGTGTTGTTACTGACCTTAGAGGAAAAACTTTCAACTGTTCACGGTTCAGTATGTTAGCTGTAAGTTTGTCGTATATGGTCTTTATTGTGTTGAGGTATATTTCTTCTATACCTTATTTGTTGAGAGTTTTTTGTTTTTCAATCATGAAAGAATGCTGAATTTTTTCAAATACATTTTCTGTCTTGATTGAAAATAATCGTATGATTTTTATATTTCATTTTGTCAATGTGGTGTATCATATTTATTGATTTGCATATCTTGAACTGCCTTTGCATCCCAAGGATAAATCCCACTTGATCATGATGCATGATACACTTAATGTGCTGTTGAATTCGGTTTGCTAGTATTTTGTTGAGGTTTTTGCATCGATGTTTACCAGGGATATTGGCCTGTTATTTTCATTGCTTGTAGTGTCCTTTCCTAGCTTTGATATTGGGGTAATTCTTGTTTTGTAAAATGAGTTTGGTAGTATTCCCTCCTCTTTAATTTTTGGAAGATTAATTCTTCTTTAAATGTTTTGTAGAATTCATCCATGAAGCCAACTCTTCCTGGGCTTTTCTTTGCTGGGAGGTTTATGATTACTGATTCAATCTCTTTACTCATCATTAGTCTGTTCAGATGTTCTGTGTTTCATGATCTAGTCTTCGTAGGTTGCATGTTTCTAGGAATTTATCCATTTCTTCTAAGTTATCCAGTTTGTTGGCATGTGATTGTTTACAGTAGTGTCTTACGAGCCTTTATATATTTCTGTGGTTGATATCAGTTGTAATGTCTCCTCTTTCATTTATAATTTTATTGATTTGGGTCCTCTCTTTTTTTATTCTTGATTAGTCTAGCTATAGGTTTGTCAATTTTGTTTATCTTTTCATAAAACTAACTTTAGTTTCATTGATTTTTCTATTGTTTTCTATTGTCTATTTGATTTATTTCTGCTCTAATCTTTATTATTTTCTTCCTTCTGCTAACTTTGGGTTTACTTTACTTTTCCTTTCTCTAGTTCCTGGTGGTAGAATTGAAACAATATCTAAATAAAGTTTATGTATTACTTTAGTTTATTTATTTTTTAAATCTAGAATGATTTTCCCACACTTTTAAATTCCTTTATAACATTGATTTTGGGGAATATCAGGATTTTTGGGGGGCAAAATATCCTAAATTCGGAGTATATACGATTGGTTTTTCTAATTCTAGCATATTCTGTTAATTGGAAATTAGGTTTAAAAAACTCATTTATATTCAGGTTAAACATTTTTGACATATAGTGAATCATAACAACAAACACATAATTTAAGGATGTCCCACAATGCAAAGATTGACCTATTTGTTAAAATGCGACCCCTAGATTTCTCCTATATAAAGGTTATTTCCCCTTTTACAGTTAGTAAGTAATCTTTGGGTGACACTTAGCAAATATTCTGTTCCCTGACATTCTTCAACCTAGTGGTTTTAACATGCATTGTTTGAATAAACTATTTATTTATTTTTTACTATTTTTTTTAAATTATTTTTACAGTCTGAATATCATTTTAAAGTTGAGAGAACAACCCAATAAAATAAAAATCTAGCAGGTGTTTATGATTTCTTTCCATTAACCATTAACATTCTGATAGCCATCTCAAGTAGAATCTATCCCTATCTTTTTTTTGTTAAACTTAGCATTCAATAGGATAAGCCTTTAACTGTCTTGAGGATTTCGTCTTCTTGATTTGTCCAAGCCACAAGCTGACATTTGTCCTTGCCTATGTGCTTCATCCTCCTGCTGTTGTTCACATCTATTATGACCTTAATTTACTGAGAACAGCCTGTTGGAACTCATATATTTTTTCATTTACTTGTCACTTTTCTACTTCAATGGAATAATTAGTTATGTCTAGATAATTACACTTGTAGAATTTTCAAACTCTCTTAATCCATCTTAAGAAAGATCCAGAACATAGAATCAAATCCCTCCCCTGCCCTTATTTTATATTTGAGGTCTGCCTCAAGAATTATACATAGGAAGCTTTCTTCATTCCTTTGAAATGACTTACCTATTTTTTTTTCTCATGATAATTTTTCCATTGTAATGTATTTCTCCCTGTTGGTTGGAATTAATTCTGACGTGACAGTCTTCCCCTATACTTCTTCTAACTTCAGAACGATGACAATGTCAGCAAGGTCAGACCTTGACAGGTGTTCTACTTTGAGCTAATGAGTTACTGTCAGCAATCTGAATGGATGAAGTTTCCCATCATTGCTACATATTAATTCTGTGTCATCTTTATTGTCTGCTTCTCTCTTCTTTTTGCTTTACCCAAATATACTTGAATAATTTCTTTCTCCCCTAAGTTTATCACTTTCTAATGAGTATATAATTGTTCACATCATTTATCTTCTCTTAATGCAACTTATCTTTTTGTTAAAAAATTATTTACTCTTAAAACCATTCCTTAATGAATAGAGTACAAGTTTTGCTCAGCAGTTCAGTTCCCACTTCTTTTTTATCCACATTTCTCCCTAGCTCTGTTTGGAGTTTTGCAAATGAGGGCCTACAGAACTGAAGGAATATTCAAACCCATTTTATTTTCTAAAGAGGACAAGGGAAGTGACCTATCAGGACGTAGAATAGACAGTTAACCCTCTTCTGACATTATTATGTGTCCTTAATGACTACAATGCATACCATAGTTCTTCCTTGAAAAAGACCACTAAATGAGTCAGAGTAGGTAAATTTTGGACCATCTTAGGAGTACAAATTGCCATATAACTAGGATACAACACATTTTTCTGATTTTACTATAAATTTACTCCCACTATCATAGTTTCCTGTAGGTTGCCATGGGATTCCATGTGTCTGAATATGACACTGACATGACAAAGAGGAAAACCCACAGAGTTATGCCTGCTCCCCTAACAACGTTCTCTGCATGTCCTCACACAATTAGGACAGTCAAAGGATTCGACAGATTTCTCTTGATCTTGGTGTCATCTCCACCCTGCTAGCCTCAGCACTGCCCTAGGTATAAATGAAGAGAAATGGACTCTCATTACCTTGATTTCCAGCAATCTGTTTCTCTATTTTTTCTCAATCACCCACTTTTATGATCATACTGGAGAATTTATTACCAACGTCTCTGTCACCCGCCATAATTTTAACTTTAAGTTTCTCATTCTCTGAAAACTACATCTTATCTTCCCCTTTTATTTTCCAAACTTTCTAAGACACCAACAACTCACTGACCTCACAGGGAACTCTAATTCATTGACCCTACCACCTTCATAGTGTTTTCCCAGAAAACCCTCAGTCTTCCTTTAAATCTTACTCTGAATGTTCTGCTCTTGTAACTAGGAAGCTGACCAAGGCTGGAGAAAAGAACACAGTCATGACAACTTAAAAAAAAAAATTAATGACCATTAATCTTATGTGGACTCAGTGTTTGTCAGGAAATATATTTTCCTAATTCCTTCATTCTCCCATGATATTAGGCCATTATTTCATAACTTTTCCCAAACCTCCTCAATTTTTCTCAACTGATGATCTGGCTACCTATTTCCTTGAGGAATCTGAGGCAGTTAAAAGAGATCGTCTATATGTTCTCACCACCATATCTACCAACCTACCTCTATCTGTACCATATTACCTTTCTTCTTATTATCATCATAATTGTACTGTCTGTCATCTTGACTAAGTCAACCCTTCATCTTATGTACTGTACCCCATCCCTTACTATCTGCTCTAGGATCACTCTCTTGAAATCACACCCCTTGCTCCTGCATTAACATTTTTTTTCTGTACAACCATATTATAATAACTCCCATCTTGAAAGAAACTTTGCTTGATACCACAGTCCTTCCACCTACTACACTAATTCTCTGCTCTCTTTCCAACAAATCTCTTTAAAACTGTATATATATATATATATATATATATATATATATATATATATATATATATATATGGACTCTACTTCCTTTACTCGCCTTCTCTCCTAAACTAACTCGAGTCAGGTTCTTGCCTTTTTAGTAGATTGAAACAACTTGTATTAGGGTTAACAGAGACTTTTGAATTGCCAAACCAACGGTGAAATGTTTAGTTCTCATCCTACTCAAACTTTAAGCAGTATTTAAAATAGCTCATGCCCTTTTTAAAATATCTTCTTTACCTGGCTCCCAGAACATTGCTTTCTCTCACTTCTTCTCCTGCCTCCTTGACTGCTTCTTTTCAAGTTTTTTTTTTTT
Source organism: Rhinolophus sinicus (assembly GCF_057876585.1). Classification (NCBI taxonomy): domain Eukaryota; kingdom Metazoa; phylum Chordata; class Mammalia; order Chiroptera; family Rhinolophidae; genus Rhinolophus; species Rhinolophus sinicus. The sequence continues at coordinate 109,608,575 of NC_142516.1, forward strand.
TTTTTTTTTCCTGACCTCAATATCTGTGGACTCCACAGGAGTTAAATCATATCTTTTCTCTAGCTACCTCTTCTTTCTAGATGAACTCATTTTCCGGGGACCTCTGCTGAACTCAAATCTCACATAATCAACTGCCTAACTGACATCTCCATCTGGATATGTAATAAGTTTCCAAAATTTAACATGTTCAAAATTGAACTCTTGATTTGCACACTCCCCACCCTACTAACCCAATACATTCCCATCTTCCCATCTTTTTGAAACGCGTATCATCTTCTAGTTTCTCAGGCCAAAATTCTGAGTTATTTTTGACTCTCCTCACTGATAGCCAAACCGTCAGTAAATTCTGACAGCTCTTCCTTTGATATTTGACTAGAACAAGCTCACCACCACATATAACTTCAGTTTCTTGTTATCCCTATATCTGACCTTGCCCGTTTGTAGTATATACTTCACACATGATCAAAAGATCTTTTTTTGAAACGTAAGTCAAACATAAGTTTGAAATTACTCTGCAAAGAGGGCTTTAAGGATCTCCATCACAAGCAGAGTGAATCTGTCCTCATTTCCTATCACTTGCTTCTGTGCTCTTTACTCCAGTATGTGGGCCTCTTGTCTGTGCCTTGAACCAGCTGAGCATACGAGATCTGACAATTACATTTGTGAACTCATCCTAGAAAAAGTGCTACATGCCTCATTGCTGAATATCACTACAGTCACCTTCGAAGTACTCCCCCTGGGAAGCTATGCACCGACGCCAGCGCCTAGTCCACCCTTCAAAGCAGTTTTAGAACTCTTTTTCTGGAATGGCCATCAGAGCTGTCATCGTATTACCCTTGATGTCCCTGAATGTCATCAAAATGTCTTCCTTTCAATATTTCCTTTATCTTCAGGTAAAGAAAGAAGTCACTGGGGGCCAGATCAGGTGATTGGGGAGGGTGTTCCAATGCAGTTATTTGTTTACTGGCTAAAAACTCCCTCACAGACAGTGTCATGTAAGCTGGTGCATTGTGATACACGAGCCATGAATTGTTGGCGGAACGTTCAGGTCATCTAACTTTTTCCCACAGCCTTTTCAGCACTTCCAAGTAGTAAACTTGGTTAACTGTTTGTCCGGTTGGTACAAATTTAAATGAATAATCCCTCTGATGTCAAAAAAGTTAAGCAACATCGCCACAACACATTGGCAACATTAAGTGTCTCATTTCCTACCACACTTTTATTTGTGCTGTTCTTTCTGCCTGGCCTCTCTGTCCTACATCCATTCATCAGTTTTTCCCTTCTTATCTTACATTGTTTTCCCCATAGTCCTTAGTAACACCTAGAAAATCATATAGTCATTTGTTTATTTGTTTTTCTTCCTCTCCCAACAAAATATAAGCTTCCTGGGGAAGAAGTTGTGTTTTGTTCATTGTTGAATCCCTATGGCCTAGAACTATACTTGGCACATGATAGTACTTCAAAATAATTTCTGAATTAATGTATGTAATTCATACAAATTAAATTATCCATACTTCAGGTCAGAAAATTAAGACATTATTGACTAATTTCCCTTGAATTTATTCTAAATTCTCACCCCAAATAATTATAAACACTTTATAAATTTCTTTTAATTATAGGTTCTGGTGGCTAAACCAAGGCCCACAGAATATTTGTGACTTTTTGAAGGTCAAGTAATTGGTCAAAGATGGTGAAAAGCCTTAAAGACTTTTCTTTAGTCAACCCAGTACAAAATTCTTAGAGATTTGATATTTGTGTTTAGTGATGATACTATCTCTACATAAAAAATATAACTCATCATGTTGACAGGCAAAATGCAAATAGGCATTGCATTTACGAAGGTATAAAATTAAATGTAATGCTTATTACTTTGAAATGTAAGTGTCAGCTACTAGTGTTTCAATTTTACAAGCTATGTAGAAGATACACAGATGTTCTATTACCTATTCCAGTTAATTTCCCCTGTTTTTGTTTAGACATCATTAGGTGCTGCTCAGAATTATAGCTTGTATTTTAGGAAAGAGAAGTGTAATAATTTTGACTGAAGGCTTTTCAATTACTTTCCCAAGGTGATTAAAATATTGAAAACATGAGCGTTAAATAATTTAAAGAGTTATTTTTAAGGAAAATATTCTCAAAGTATTAGAAATGTGAGGAGAACTTAACATGGTCTGATAAGATGGGTTCAAGATGAGAGTTTGTTATTGCTAGGTGTATGACCTTAGGAATACTTCTTAAACACTCAGTTTCCTTATCTATGAAGTTTGTAAAATTATACCATCTCACAGGGAAATATGAGGATAAAATAGGATAAGACACAAACACACTTTGCAATCTACAAAACACCATTACATATTTTATTAGTAATAGCTATTAAAATATCAACTATGGGGTGATGATCTCACTAAAATCCTTAGATGTTAAATCTGAAAGGGACTTCTCAACTCTCTCATTTTATAAATGAGGAAGTCAAGGCCCAGTGAGATAATCTCAGTCAGAAATAGAGGGAAGAGTTCAAACTCAGAGGTGTGGTTTGGTTTACTGAATGTTCTTTGCACTGTCCCAGGCCTGAAGCTTCTTTGTATGTAATCTGTTAGCTAAGAATAGCTATTCATTTTTAAATTAGAAAAAAATGTAGAAATAATATTTCATCATATGTGAAAATTGTTTGAAATTCAAATTTTAGTGTCCGTAAGCAAAATTTATTGGAAAACAGCTATACTCATTGGTGATATATTACCTGTGGCAGCTTTTGGGTGACCCTGGCAGAGGAGAGCTCTTGTGAGAGAGCACATATGGTCTCACAAAACTGAATGAGTTCCTGCATGTTCTTACTTGGGAAAACTATACTAACCTCTGTAGTACACCATTCAATCTTTACGTTGATATGTGCTAACCACTCCCAATCACTACTCTATTAACCAAAAAGTTTAAAATAAGAAGATGACACCAATAAGAAGTCTTGCACCAATCTTTTGAAATAAATGGTAATAATTAAATCTATTTCAGACCAAATCCTCAGCAGATTAAATTGTTTTGTTAGACTAAAAACTAAAACCAGAAATCATTAGTCTAAAGTTTTATTTACACTATTTCTTTCTTGCCCATTTATTTCCTTGCCTTTTCTCTGTATGTATGTACACACACACACACACACACACACACACACACACACACTCAGGAACCATAGTCTTAATTCTGACTACAATGTATCTAGCACAGTCTCAGCAAAAAAACAAAACAAAACAAAACAAAACTGGGACAAATATACAAAAAATGCTCTTTAACTTCAAAAGAAGAGAAAGGGAGAAACATCAGATTTTGTGCTGACATTGCCAGAAAATATTTGTTTCTGCCATAATTTTAGAAATGAATCAATCTAATGTTTCACAAGTTAAGTGTGATACTATAAAATTACTTTTAAAAAGTCTTTCCTCTATATGGTTCCCATGCAAAGGAATTTTTGCATGGGACTACATTGCATATGAATGCAATTGATTTAGTGCATTGAAATTGCTAATATTGTAAGGATGGTAAGGACATCATTTGTTTTTTTTGAAGACAGTGTTTCCCATAAACCAATTATTTTTAACTTTCCATATGTGCCTAGGTTATAACATTAGGGTGATAAGACAAAGTTTTCTCTATGAAAATCTCCATTGTTAAATTTCTTTTTTTTAAAACATTTTTACTTTCAGGTGCACAAAACAATGTAATAGTTAGACATTTATCATTTATATCCCTCACACAGTAACAACCCCCGCCCCCTCCCCCATCCACTACCCCTCTGACATCACACATAGCCATTACATTTTCACTGTCTCTATTCCTAATGCTGTACTCCGCTTCTTATAACTATAACTATAACAACTATAACTATAACTATAACTATAACTAACTATAACAACTATAACTATAACAACAACTATAAAACTATAACTATAACTATAACTAATGTATATATGTGTATATATATATATACACACACACACACACATATATATATATACAAGCCCCATGTATAAAATTGTAGTTGACATTCATTATTGTTCAGCTTCAGCTTCAGGTGTACACTGCAGTGATCAGGCATCTACGTCATCCCTGAGGTGGTCTCCCTATTGAGACAAGTGTTCATCGGATATTAAATTTCTTAATTTGCATTTCTCTAATGAATAGTGATGTTGAGCCTTTTTTCATGTCTGTTGGCCATCTGTATGTTCTCTTTAGAGAAATGTCTCTTCATGTCCTCTGCCCATTTTGTAATTGGGTTGTTTATTTTTTTGGTGACTATTACATTGTTTTGTACACCTGAAAGTAATAAAAAAAATTCATAAATTGTGGACGGAAATATGGAAGCACGTAGCACTAACACTGTTTGCTCTCTGATGGCCTATTATTGCAATTGAATGTAACTGGTATTTTTAAAGAACTGGTAAACAATTAATCCATGAAGTCTCTGACAGTTTTAAAGATTTGGAAATTAGAAATTGCGAGGCATTGCCCCCAAAGGAGCCAGCTTTAATACTTGTGGGCCTGCCATGTCAAGTTAGTGCTTGGAAGGGTCAGTCAGCATTCACAAGGCTACACAAAGAAACTCAACCCTTGAAATCCCAAATCAGCTTTTGAAATCCAAAAATGGATGTTTGCTGTTTGTGCAAGTGTTAAGTACAATAAAAGAATCTGTTTATCTGGTTAAATTTCCCATTTATGGTATGATTTATCAGCTATTCTCAGATAATGAATGCTGCCATTGTGGCCATAATACACGAAGTTGGCAAAAAAAGAGGAAAAAATTAAATTTATCTAAGACTTCTTTAGCAGTGCTCCAGATCATAGTGTGTCTGCTTGTTTTTCCTGAAATGGCCCTTACATTATTTTATATTTAGTGTTTTTTTGTACCTAACAACATTAAATGGTAACCCATTAAGATTGAATAATATTTTTCAGATCTGAAGTCTCTTTCTTCTGGTATTGTTTATCAGATGGATATACTATAATATCTAAGAGTAAATAAGAAATTCACGTTTAGCTAAACTTTGCTTTATTTTGAAATTATTTCTCTTGGTTTAACAATTAAAAGAGCTTGGTAAAGAGTGGCTTGTATACACATAACTGTTTTACTTGGTTTTTACTAAAAAACAAAGATTAAATCAAATATGTAGAAGGTTTATGTACTAGATGACAAATAATTTGCTTGATTGGGTATTTGGATAGAAATCTACTTGGAATGAAATAATACCAGAGCTTTTCCAGCATATGTAAACGTTTATAAGAATTTTCTAGCAATTTAAAAGTACTGTGATTATTGGCAACCTTGAAGAGTATGTAGTTAAAGATATTTTAGATGAGGTCTGTGAACATGCTATAAAGGAGTGGCCCTAAGACCTTAATTTTTTTTTTTAGAAATAATTTTTTTTTAACTTGCAAAAGTGATTTTCCAAACAATTTAAAGTGATTGGCTTATAGTGACATTTAATCTGAAAAATAAAGATGTGAAATTTAGCTATTCATCTATTTACGAAGAACTAGTTCTTCAAGATTTGAAGCTCTACTGGTGTTTTTCTCCTACTGGTGAAGGTTATACTCTTCAGTTACGACATTAGAGGTTGCATTCTATTTCCTCCAGAAGAAATTTTCTCTGGGACTGTATCAATAGTCATTAGCCATTTTTCCATTAGCCTGAAAAAAACTAAAAGAGTTAAAATAATCTATGTGGATAAAGGACAGGCAAATTGACAACCAAATTTAATGAATACTTCTGCTGATAGCCACTTACTGCGGAAATTTCAGAAGGTCTTTCCAAGAGATCCTGTTCTTTTTAGCTGTAGAGTAAGATTTCAGGGGAAGACAGTGAGTGTCAGCATATGATCTGTCAGTAAGACCAGTGGCATAAATAGGACCAGGTGTCTAATTACCACAGTTGATAAATATTTGTTGATTTAAGTGTCCTAAGAGTTTATTGAAAATTCCTTTTAATAGATAAGTTGTAGTCAAAGCAAGCTCTGCTTTTTCATGTCTTCCTGAAACAATCTTTTGAGGCTTTGAGTATTGAATGAAATATTTAAGTACTGATACAAATGGGCTGCTCCTTCTCCTGGAATATGTCAATCTTTTTCAAGAACAGAACTTTAATAGATTGTCCGTAGTGTAGAAATTGTCACAATTTAATTGAAGGAAGATCCAGGAGGGAGGAATGTCTAAGTGAAGAAAGTATTTTAGAATTTAGACATGGAAAAATTAATAATTAAAAAAAGCTTTTTCTTTTTAAGGTTTCTTCTCTTCTAAGTTGGGGAAGCTGAATAACTCAACTCTGCAATCTCTTTTAGGAAGCATAGAATTTTCCAAATTACATTTAATTTAGATTGGCAAAGCAGATATCAGGGCCTTAGATTGGATCTTCTTTGGTCAAGATGGTACACATTCAGTATTTATGCTCAAAAGGAACAGCAAAAATTAAAATAATGAACGATTAAAAACAACTACTAAAAGTGAGGCAATACATCATAGTAAAAACCAAACCAAACCAAAGGTTGGAAGATAGAAGCTTCCAGTCCTGGTCTTGTGACTCACCTTCTGATGACTCATTTTCTCAACTATAAAATGGGATTAAACCAAGAGCTTCACATTCTTCACACTGTTAAGTCAAAGAGGATTATTCCCCCTCCCCAAGTCCTTTCCAGCCTGTGGAATATGACAGGGTTTCCACGGTAAATTAATGAACTATTCTGTCTAGCTCAATTCCAACCTGCAAAATTTCTAGATGCCTTCCTCATACTTCTCCAAACTTGTCCAGGGAAATCTCCCAGGACTCGCACTCATCTTCCTATATGTCACCACTCTCCCATTCAGTCTTGTGATTGTGTGAGTCACTGATGACATCTACAGCTACTCCTGACAGATGCAGTGCCCAGGTGGGTGGCTGTAGAAACCTTTATAAACACAAACTTGGAAAGAGATGCCAACACTACAGCAAAACATTACCTACTGCTTCGTTTCTCTCTTCAACTCTCTTCCCATTATCAAAGATGACTTTTCAAGTCATCTTCCCTCTTTTGAAACCCTCTCCACCTCCTATTGTCTCATCGAATGGTCTCCTTTCATTCTTCCTTGGTGTTAGAAAACAGAAAGTGTTAGAAAGAGAAACATTTAGAAAACAGAAACCATCAGGCAGCAACTCCGTCTTCTTTCCTGCCACCAAATCTGCAAACCTTTCTGAAACAGAATCCTTCTTTTTCTTCCCTTCAATTAAAGGCATCAATCCCTCATATTAAAGACCAATCCTCCCACTTGTGTTCTACATTGTAGGCATTTCCACCTACAGGTGACCATGTTCTCTGTTCTTTCTCCTCACTGTATAATTAACTTGACTTTCTCTATTTGATCATTTCATGGATACAGATACATGCTTTCTTGGTTTCATATCCTTTTGTTTCCCCCATGACCAGCCCCGCTCCAACTGCCACACCATTTGTCTGCTCCCAGTTTATAACCACGTATCTTGAGATCTTCGTCTTTACCCACTAGTTCTACTTCTGCACCACTCCTTCACTCTGTTTAAATCTGAAGTTTAATCGATATAATCTGTGTGTGAAGTTTAAATAATTCTACAGAAGTGTAAGTTTTCTAATGAAAAACAGCAGTCCCCTGTTTCACTCCTAACCACTTCTAGTTCCACTCTCCAGAGAAAAGCACTTTAAAGTCTCTTAAACTGTTTCTTACTGTATTCTGCAGCACATGTGGCGAGCTATAAATGAGTTCTGAAACCATTTGGTCCCAGTGCCTTTTTCAATGGTAGGTCTTTAATCATGCTCCAATCTCTTCTTTGGTAATTAGTATTAACAGAGTATGCTAGTATTGGTATTAAAGCTTTGCATTTTTTGAAATCAATTCAGATAAATTACATTTTGTTAGCAATTCCCTCTGGGATTTTAAATTTGTGCCATATGCCTTCTATCAGTGACTCCCAAATTTCTATCTTTTATCTGTATAATTGACTACTTAACGTCTCCACTTCTTGGGTAGCAAATGGTCTTTCAGAATTAACATGCTCAAAACCCAACCCCTGATATCTATACCCAAACCCGTTCCTCCCACAGTGTTCCTCAACTCAATAAATGGCAATTCTGTCCTTCAATTGCTCAAGCCAAAGTCTTGGAGCCCACCTTTATTCACTCTTCTCTTTCTTTCATATCCCGTATCCCATTCTTCTAAAAACCCTCTTGGCAGTCCATTAACAATATATGCAGAATATGAACACTTCTTATCACCTCTACTGCTATAACATGATCTATGCAACAGTCATTTTTCATCTTCTCTTAGACCTTTTACCAAAAGCTGGAGCAGCCCCCCCCCCCCCCTTTTGCTGTTGCTTTGCGGTAGTTCATTCTCCCCATATAGCAGTGTATGTTGAAAATAGAAGTCAGGTTCTCAAACTAATTTATTTAAAACCGTTAATTACCTTCCTATCTCACTGAGATCTTATCATGGCTTAAAAGGCCTTTGGATTTTGGCTACCTAGTACTCAACCTTTGTACTCTTCTCTCTTTGGATTCCTGCCGCACAAGCCTGTTTGCTTCTCCTTGACCATGCCATGCCCACTCTTGCACTAGAGCCTTTGCTGCCTGGAATACTGTTCCTTTAGGATGTCCTGATCTTTTGCTTCCTTCGGACCTACTCAAATATCATGTCAAACAGTTACCTATTGCTATGATAATGCCTCATAGCAAATTACAAAACATCAGTGGCATTCTAATAGCAAAGATTTATTATTATGAGTTTCAGTGAGTCTGGGCCAGACTTAGCTGATCATACTTGGGTTCACCTATGTATCTGCCATCAGCCGCAGGTCAGCAAGGCGCCTCTAGCTGATTTTGGATGGGAAGGCTCATATGTCTGGGGGTTAGCTGGTTATACTGGCTGATCTAGCATGGCCTCAACTAGGAGGACTGAGACTACCATTTCTTTCATTGCAGGCTGGCTCCGGCATATTCTCATAGTTGTGACCAAGGGACAAGGGGCATGTGACAGGATTTTGTCACAGAATCTCCATGAGGTAGCTGCACTCCCTTATTCATTGCAGCATTATTCACAATAACCAGCAAGATATAGAAATAACCTCTGAGTGTTTGTCAATGGATGAATAGACAAGATGTAGTCTATATATGAAATATTATTCAACCATGAGAAAGAGGAAAATGCTACCATTTGTGACAACATGGATGAAACTTGAGGGTGTTATGGTAAGTGAGATAAGTCAGTCAGACGAATATAAATACTGTATGACACCATTTATATACGGAACCTAAAAATGCCAAACTCATAGAAACAAAAGGTAGTTATCAGGAGCAGGTATGAACTGGGGAGATGTTGGTCAAAAGACACAAAGTTTCAGTTATGCAGGATGAAAAAGTTCTGGGCATCTAATGCGCAGCATGGTGATTATATTAATAACACTCTTATATACTTGAAATTTGTTATGATAGTCTATTTTAAATGTTCTCATCACAAAAAAAGAAATGGCAATTATGTGACATGACAGAGGTGTTAGCTAATGCTATAGTGGTAATCATTTTGCAATATGTAAGAATTAAATCAACACACTTAACACCTTAAAGTTACACAGTATTATATATGTGAATTACAAGTTCTGACAATTAAGTTCACGAACTTGTTGCAACGATGTTGCTAACTTTTTTGATATTAGAGGGATTATTCATTATGAATTTGTAACCAATTGAACTAACAGTTAACCAAGTTTACTATTTAGAAGTGCTAAAAAGGCTGTGTGCAGGAGTTAGATGACCTGAACTTTTCGCCAACGATTCATGGCTCTTGCACCACAACAGTGCACCAGCTCACACAGCCCTGTCTGTGAGGGAGTTTTTAGCCAGTAAACAAATAACTGTATTATAACATGCTCCCTACTCACCTGATCTGGCCTCCAATGACTTCTTTCTTTATCTGAAGATAAAGGAAATATTGGAAGGCAGCTATGCTCACCACTATACCACCAACGCCTAATAAAGGAAATATTGAAAGGAAGACATTTTGATGACATTCAGTACATCAAGGGTAATAGGACAACAGCTCTAATGGCCATTCCAGAAGAAGAGTTCCAAAATTGCTTTGAAGAGTGGAGTAGGCACTGATGTCAGTGCATAGCTTTCCAAGGGGAGTACTTTGAAGGTGACCGCAGTGATATTCAGCAATCAGGTATGTAGCACTTTTTCAATGATGAGTTTGCAAACTTAATCAAGTGACCTTGTATATCTCAGTAAAGATAAGGGGAAAAAAGAACTTTCTCAAACTTCTGCTTTAGCCCTTCCTCTGTTAATATCTCAATTGTGAAAAAAAAAAAAGTCATAAAAACAGTCCAAATTCAATGGTTATAAAAATAGTTCCTGTCTTTAGTGAAAAATACTGCAAATTTCCATGGCAACAGCCTGGATAAGGGAGGGAAGAAGAATTTGACCATTGATACAATCAGTCAACCACATCATCTTATCAGTGAGCTTTTCCTGACCACTCTATATAAAATATCAACATCTTCCCCTCACACACATTCTCTGTCATTCCTCTCCAGTTTCGTTTTTATTGGTATCCGGCATCCTATGTGTATCAGTTATGGTTCAATCAGAGAAACAGAACCACTAGGAGATATACATTAAGACATGTATTGCAAAAATTTGGCTTATGTGATTGTGGGGGCTGGCTAGGCAAGGCAGAAACCCATAGGATAAGCAAGCAACAGGAGAGCAGGTTGGAACTCTTAGACAGGAGCTAAGGTTCACAGGGAGAATGTTTTTCCCCTCAGGGCCACCTCAGTGTTGCTCTTAAGGCCTTTTACTGATTGAGTCAAGTCCATGCAGATTACTTAGGTAACATCTCTTACCTGAAGTCAACTAACTGTGTACTTTTATCCACCTACAAAACACCTTTAGAGCAATACGCAGATTATTGTTTGATTTAATAATTTAGGACGGTAGCTTAGCCAAGTTGACACTTGGCCACCATGCTTTTAATTTTTGTTTATTTATTGCCTGTCTTCCCTCATAAGAAAGTTAACTCTATGTGGTCAGGGACTTTTCCTCTTTTATTTGCTATTCCAGGGTTTGGAATAGTGCACAGAAGTCGACCCTAAAGAAGTATATGTAAGGAAGTACTTAATTTAGTTCCTAAGTACTATGCTTAAACTACTGTTCCTTTTTAAAATCAACGCTAAACATCATGTTGGTTTTCTATTGTGGAAATGATATAGCCAACTCTCTGCCATGTGTACATTTTCTACCTCCTTTCATATTCTTATTTTAGTTATGGCCCAGTTTATATTTAGTGAATATTCCATTTTTACATTATCATGACTCTGTAAATAGTATTCATAACAGATTTATAGAGTATACTATGATCACATTTTTAATCATAATCGTATTTTCATATATATATGTGTATACATATATATACACACATATATATTTACACTTTAAAATTTTTTCTTCTGAAATTAGTTGCCTAATTTTTTCACATGTGAACTTTTCTATGTATCCCAAAATATTTTGAAATAAATTTCATTTAAATATGATCACATATATTGGGTTAGAGATCAGTTTCATGTTTTTTTGTTTTTTTTTCCCATGGAGCCACACTTCTCATAGCCTTCTTACTCAGTCTTGTCTGCTTATCTAAATCTGTGGCACCTTTATCACCTGGGACATTATTCCAGCATCATCCGGGCAATCCCCTCCTTTTCGCTTCTGGATTTGATTCCCTATTTCTTGAATACCAAATTTTCTTTTTATTGGTTTATCCCCACATTTGATTATATTACTATTGTGAGTTATAGCCTTTAACATTAAACTATGTACTTCCTCACTTGTTTAGTACTATATAACTTTTATTTGCATTCACCTGATATATTTTTGACTCTCCTTTTATTTTTAGCCTTTCTGAATCTGTTTTGAGGGTCTATTTTGTAACAACACAGGGCTGGAATTTGCATTGGTAGCTAATCTAAAATTCCTTTTCGTGTAGTAGATGGGTGAAAACCATGCCATTATTTATATAGCTGGTCAGATGATTGGGAAAATGATCATATAATCACAGTACTTATATGTGTGATCTTTGTTCTATACATTAGTTACAAAAACACACTTACATATAAAGTTTTTCACCATGAGGTTTGTTTTCTTTGGGCTTTCTCTTTTTTGTATTTATTTTGGAGTTTATGAAGGTTTCTATTTTTTTTCTAATGGTTACCTTAACACTAATACCTTTATATAATATCCCTTAGTCACACTTTTTTAAAAGATACTCTTTATTGGTTTCCTATAATGATCAATAGTGAAGTTAGTTAGTGACTTTTAGCCTTCATCTTTTTCTCTCTCCCAATATCTGATTTATACATGATTCTTAAACTTTATTTTTCATGTAGAACTCTCCTAGTTTTATTTTTGTTAGTTTTACCTTATGTACATTATTAAATCACGTACAATTTTGTAATAATTTGCTCTATTATGAGTCATATATATACATATATATATATATATATATATATATATATATATATATATATATATGTATATCTGTTCCCTTTGGCTTATGTCTTTGTATGATGAATCTTTTATAATTATTTATAACATGTCTGAGGCTTATTTTCTACAGATGTCTTCAGAAGACCATAAACAGCAATGATCCCTGAGTTCTTGTATATTTATAACTATTCGTATCTGTCATTTACATTTGAAGTTCAGTTAGATATATATGAAATCCTAGGCTCATATTTTTTTCCTTTGAGAATTTAAAAATGTTTACTGTCATTTGGCACAAAGTATTGATGTGAAGAATTCTGAGGCTATTCCGATTTTCTTTCTTTTACAGGTTATATGCTATTTTTGTTTGGATGGCCATAGAGGGTTTTTTTTTTTTTTTTTTTAATCTCTTTCTCTAAATTACAATTAATTTACTTGGATATGTCTTGGTGTTGACTATACTGAGTTGATCTCCCCAATACAGAGTCTCTTCCTTGTCTTATTGCACTGTTTTGTTTTTATTCTCCTAAGTTTCCATTTACACATATGTTGTATTTTCATGGCCTGTCTTCAATATTTACCCTTTTCCCACAAACACTTTTCTATATCTTTCCATATACTTTTGATTTTTTAAAAAATGTCCTCCTTTTTAACCTCCATTTTTCTTCCTGTATTCTCTGTAGTCTTTCTCTGTTTTTGTGTTTCTTCTACTTTAGTTTTTATTTCTAAGTTTTCCCTTTTCCTGATCTCTCTCTGCTATACTTTAACATCTTCCTGGTGTTGTCCAGACATGTAATTTTTAGAATTTTCTTTTTGTGATTTATACTGCTTATTCGTAATAACTTCTGTTATTTTCTTAATTCCCTTTAGCTAATTTTGAAATGTTGTTCATGTTTTCTAGTGTTAACTTTTTGAATATTTTTTTTCTTTCAGTCTCTTTGAATAGCAATCAATCACAGCCCTTTCCTGTTGCTCATATTTAAATGAGACAGTTTACCTATATTTTGGAAAAGAGGTTCCAGTGTGATGGCTGTGTGTGGGGCAGGATGGCATTTTACTTTCAGTGTTTGGTAGTTCCCTCATCTAGAGGTCCTGTGAAGTATGAAAAATAGTATCTGTCATTGCCATTACCTCAAAACAGCACTTTCTGATATCAGGTTCCTCAGCATCCCTCCTCACTAGTATGTGAACCTTCTCTCTTCCGTATCACCAGTGTTCTTGCCTGCTCAACTTGGATTCTATTTTCAGCAATAGTTCCTCAGAGTGGGTTCTGTCTTAATGAAAGGGCAGCTTTTTTTGTGTGCGTTTTTAGTTATTGAAAGTTTGGGCTGACTCATTATCCTCTGATTTCCTTGCAGCCTTTAGAGTTTGGGCAAATTTCTACCTTTTCACCATTTGTCCTCAGAACATGCTTGCTGACATTTCTACTCAGATTATGGTCCTCCTCTTTAAGAGAAGAATATTTTTATGCAATTTCTGAAATCTAATTCATAGGATCACCAGAACTCCTCTTTCTTTTATTTTTCCTACCTTGGCACAACTGCTGACCCCTGTCTACGTCTACGCCTATGTACATGTCTGTATCTAAACCAACATCCATGTCTATATTTATATCACACACAAGCCTGGGATCTGGTCCCATGTACTCAACTTCTGGTTTTGGGGGATATCTTGTCACGTAGTTTTGTGGAAGATATTGTCCCCTGAGATATTTTTTTTTCCCTATTTCATTTTCCCTCTCTGTAAGGGAATTTTGTGTTTCTTAAGAACTATGAACTAAACTGCTGCCATTATTTTATTGATTTGACATTCTTTAAACATGGCTGTAGACCAAGAAACTCATTTCTCATGAACTCTTTGTATGATTCATTTATTTTCAGCTGAAGTTAAATATGTCCATTTGACTACTGGTCAAAATCACTGGAAAATCCTCAAAACACTGTGCTTCTCTGTTCATCTGCTAATTGGGCTTGCTTTCCTTACAGTCTGTCAGCTCTTCACATCCGGTCCTTATATGGTTCCCATGGATTAGAATGGTTCTCTGTATGGTCCTCTCTGTAATACCTGCTTACCAGCTTGATTTTGAGAAATGCAGACTCCAACAATACAAAATGAGTGTGAGCAAAGGAGTCACAGAGTGGTATAAAAACATAGATGTATTTTCCCCCAAAGATATAAAGATATCCAATTGGATAGTCATATTCACTTCATTGTCATCTGCAGAAGGTTCTGTGCAGGCACAATTAAGATTTAAGGCAATGTTATGGAGGTAAACTGGAGAACTTTTGGTACTTCATATTTTCTTCCAAATAGAAAATATCAGTGGTAACAAGATTAAAAGAATTGAGAAAATAAATTAAGCAAGTGAAAAAAAGATAATGAGAATATTTATGTACTCTTACATAGACAAAAAACGAAAGGAAATAAAAATTATGATAACTTAGATTTTTCGACTCGTGTGTCTCAAAATTAAATAACCTATATATTTGGAAGTGATAAGGAAGTTTTGATATCCTTAGAATATCTTTATTACACTCATTAAAAATTGACCTGAACACACTCCTCCAGGATATAGTGGACAGACAGCAATGAAACCCAGTAGCTTGCAGGGAGTGACTTCCCAATCAAGAATCAGTATATTCAGAGTCAAGGAGTCCACAAATGTTAGGTCCCAAATTGAGATTGGTCCTTATTCATTGAAGAGAAAATATAGTCATCTTAATGGTAAACTGTTTTTATCTTAAAACATAAGGTCCTATTTCATACTTTGTGTTCTTTTGCTAGCTGTGGAAATGATAAACAAGCAATAATGAATTTTACACACATTGGAAAATATGTAGTGATACCATCAATTTTACTTATTATCCTGTAATAAACTCTAATAATAGAACATTTTAAACTTATTTCCTGAGATATATTTAACTTTTTTAGGCAAGTATGGAAACCTGTTCAAACATCTGTCAGGAAGTGAAGGGGAAGATGATTGTGTCTACAAAGGTTTCCTTGACCTACCCATTTTCCCCAAAAGTATGACCTAGCCAGACAATTGGCTCTAATGCGTCTTTTGGAGCAAAAATTAATATAAGACCCGGTATCATATCATATCATATCATATCATATCATATCATATCATATCATATCATATCATATCATATCATATCATACCTGGTTTTATACTATAGTAAAATAAGACTGGGTCTTATATTAATTGTTGATCCAAAAGATGCATTAGAGCTGATTGTCCGACTAGGTCTTATTTTCAGGGAAACATGGTAGCATGAGTTTCTGTGATGAGAGATTTCTAAGCATAAGTTATTGTTGCTGTAGTTTTTATGATAAAATGGAAAAAGTGTACCCAGTCAATGATTTTTTTTTTTTTTTTTTTTTTTTTTTTTTGGTTGTTTTGGTTTGAAAATTAGGTTGTTTTGGTTTGGACAGAATGGGAAACTGTAATTTGCTATTGCTTAATTTAGCAATATTTTAAAACTAGTGTTAAGTGAAAAAAAAACGTATACAAAGTACAGAGAATGTCTGCTTGATTGACAAAGTTACATGAAGATATACAACTGAACACGTAGTTCCTATTCAGTATTTTTTCAATGTAGTAACAATTAATTAAATTATAGCTAAATTTTTTTTCATTAATGATTTTTACTCTAAAAACTAGGATTTTGTGTTCCAATTTTTCCACTATTGCTAAAACCAGATTGGTCACTATTTTTATGTGTTCATATTATATTGATAAAAAAAACAACTTGCTATAAATAGTGAGTTGGTGGCAAATTATTTCTGAGCAACTAATACTATATTAAAATCACAAATGATGGTCTTTTAAAAAATTTTGGCCCAGATCAATTTAACAAAAAAATGAAGGTGAATAATTTTAAAATTATTGAATCCAAGCAGGCTAGTATATAATGTGTTGTTGAGATGGTATTTAATCATTATTTTAACTTCTGCTTTTAAATTATACTCCCATTTAATACTTCCAAGTTTCACTTAAGCAATAATTTTCATTTTAATTGAAAAATGTCATATATATTCATGATTAAGTTGTATAAAATAAAACAAATTTAATTCTATAGATCATTTTTCTTTGTTCTTAAAAGCTTGATGTCAGATGTATTATTTAAACAAAAAATAGCATATTTGCAAAGAACCTCATGCAGGAAGTTTTAGGTACTAGGAATAAAGGAGAAGACTCTTGCTTCAAAGGCAATGAGATTATAGACAAAGGAAAGAATCTGCTGCATGACATAAATATATGAAATAACAAGAATTAGAAGAGGTATAAAAAGTCAGAGGTAGGCTGGGTATAACACCTAAACTTTATAATGTTTTTGAGGTTCTTACCAGCAGTTTGTAACAGTAGTTTGTTCCTTTCAGTCATTGAATGGTTTTCCCTTGTGTGATGTACCACATTTCATTTATCCATTCACCAGTTAATCATACATTTGGAATCTTTCCAGTTTTTTCTCTGTTATGAATAATGCTCCAATCAATATTCACATGTTCAGTATTTATGTAGACATATGTTAGCATTTTTGCTGAATAAATAGGAGTAGAATTTCTGAGTCACGTGGCATAGGTGTAAAATTTTGAGCAACTGCCAAAACTCTTTTCCAAAGTGCCTGTACCTTTTTACATTCCTGACAGCAACCTGGAGAGGTTTCCAAATTCTCCACGTACTTGCCAACACTCGTTATTGTCCATCCTTTTCCATTCTAGAGAGAGTGTAGTGGCATGTAATTGTTGTTTTAATTTACGTTTCTCTGATGAATAAAGCTGCTGAGCATTTTTGTGTGTGTGCTTATTGGCCACTTGTACATGCTGTTTGATGGAATGTTCACATCTTTAGCCCATTTAAAATTTTTTTTTTGTCTTCTTATTATTGTTGTATTTTTGTATATCTTACATACTGGTCCCTTATCAGATATATAACTTGCAAATATTTTCTCCCAGTCTGAGGCTTACCTTTCTTACTAGTGTCATTGACACTATTTTGAGTGTCTTAAAAATTTTGATGAAGTCCAATTTATCAAGTTTTGTTTTAAAAAATGGTTGTGCTCTTGGTGTCTTGTCTAAGAACTCTTTGCTCAACCGAAGACCATAGAGATTTTCTCTTATGTTTTATTCTAGAAATTTTATATTTTCACTCTCACATTTAGGTGTATGATTCATTTAAAGGTAATTTTTGTGTATGGTGTGAGGGAACGACATAAGTCCTGTTTTTCTGTTGTTGTTGTTGATGTCACAAAGTTCTACTATTTTTCCTGAAGTTCATGGGTTTTGCAAGCAAAAATGCTTCTCTGATTGTTGTATGCCTTTGGTCAATTTCCAGAGTAGTGAAATACTTATTTTGTCAGTTTTGTCTAGCTTTATTGTTGCTTTTTTGAAGAAAGGATTTGCTTATCACCTTACTTGGCCATTTACTCGCACCTACTTTTAGTATGTAAGAAGAAAAAAGAAAAACTAATAGCCATTGAGATAATCCCATAAGCATTTAGTAGCATCTTCTTTCTTCAAGTCTTTGAAAAATTTTATGTGTGTGCATGTGTCTATTTTGTGTCTGTGTAACTAAAGAGTGATATAATTTTGTAGTAAGATATTTATTACTTTATTAAAATGAAATACCTGATGCTCTATCAGAATCTGCAATAGAATTCTGTTCTCACTTGGGTTCTTTAACACAAACCAACAAAAACATGGTCTGAATAAAAAATATGAGGTGGCTCTTATTGCTTTGCTTGTCCCTTATCAGATATGTTTCCCTCCCAGCATATCATAGACCTCATTTGTACACTTCAAATAATTGTTTATAAGATATATGTACACACACACACACACACACACACACACACACACACACACACACCATATACAGATGGACATTTATTACTTTATAAATTAGGATTCTGAACCCAATTTTAATGTGAGTGGCATGTGTCTATCGAGGGTTTCCCCATACCACCAAAGAATTCTCCACTATACCAGCTGAGTGTCCTGCCATTCAATTCAATTCTAACACTAGAGATAGTGTCAGATTCCACAGGTTAAGGGCTCAATCCTACAATACTGCCCCTCTCCCCACCTTTACCCCAACTTCACAGCCAATCAAAAGTCCAGCTTTTTATCCGTGCTACTGATTGACTGGCTTTAAATATGATGTTCCCACCACTACCTCCTCGGGTTTGATTAATTTGCTAGAGCAGTTCACAGAACTCTAAGAAATATTTTACTTATTGGATCACCAGTTTAGTATAAAAGTCTATAACCAAGGAACAGCCAGATGGAAGAGATGCATAGGACAAGGTATGAGGAAAGGACGAAGAGCTTTCATGTCCTCGCCAGTGTGCCACTTTCCCTGAATTTACACATGTTCACCAACTCAGATGCTCTCAGAGCCTAATCCTTTCGAGTTCTTATGAAGGCTTCAGTACAAAGGCATGACTGATGAAGTCACTTGCCATTGGCAATTGAACTCAATCTTTAGCCCCTCGCCCCTTCCTGGACATTGGGGTGGAGGAAGCTGGAAGTTTCAACCCTCTGATAACATGGCTGGCTCCACTGGCAACCAGCCCCATTCTTACCTGCTTTCTCAAAGTCATGTCATTAACACAACAAAAGACACCTTTATTACTCTCATCACAGGAAATTCCAAGGATTTTAGGAGGTCTGTGCCAGAAACAGGATACGAAAACCTAACATATATATTTTTTATTACAAATTGTAATGTTTGACATATATGTGTGCTTGAATATACAACTGGTAGATTGTTTGCAAAGATGAATGTGACAATTCCTCTCATCCCTGGATGAATACCCCTTTGCAATGTAATATTGCCTCTCCTCGGGGTCAAGAAGTAAAATCTGTTTCCCCATCGTTTGAATCTGTGCTGGCCTGTGACTTGCTCTGATCAAGAGAATGAAGCAGAAGTGGTTTTGTGTCACTTCCAAGTTTAGGCTTCAGGAGACCTTGTAACTTATATTCTTGCCCTCTTAGAATCCTGAGAAGAACCATATGAAGAAGCCTAGATTAGTTTTCTTGAGGGCGAGATACCGTGTGGAGTAATAGGCCCAGCTAACAGATACCATCAACCACCAGAAATGTAAAGGAGGCCATCTTAGACCCAGCTGAGCAGCCAGATCACAGCAGCTATAAGTGAGAACCTCGCTGAGACCAGCAGAAAAACTAAAAGAAGATATAATAATGACCAACAGGTACATGAAAAGATGCTCAACATCACAATTATTAGGGAAATACAAATCAAAACTACAATGAGCTATCACCTCATGCTTGTTAGAATGGGTAGCATCAAAATTACAAGCGATAAGTGTTGATGAGGATGTGGAAAAAAGGGAACACTTGTGCACTGTCAATGAAACTGAAAAGTGGTACAGCCACTGTAGAAAACAGTATGGAGTTTCCTCAAAAAATTAAAAATATGATTGAGCAATTCCACTTCTGGGAATATATCCGAAAGAAATGAAAACACTGTGTTGAAGAGATAGGTATACCCCATGTTCTTAACAGCATTGTTTACAATAGCCAAGACATGAAAACATCTTAAGTGTCCATAGATGTATAAATGGATAATGAAAATGTTAATACACAATGCAATATTATTTAGCTATAAATAAGGAGGAAGTTGTACCATTTATGACAACTTGGATGGTGGACTTTGAGGGCATTATGCTGTATGAAATAAGTCAGACCGAGAAAGAAAAAAACTATATAATCTAAGAGTTCTCATTATAAGGAAAAAATATTTTTTCTTTTTTCTTTTTGTATCTATATGAAATAATGGATGTTAACTAAATGTATGGTAGTAATCATTTCATGATATATGTAAGTGAAATCACTATGCTGAATACCTTAAACTTATACAATGCTAAATGTCAATTATATCCCAATAAGACTGGAAAAAAACAAACCCTGCCACATAATGCTGAGCAAATAAAGCAATTCTTGCTTTAAGTCACTTAATTTGTGGTGGTTTATTATGCAGCAATTATTAACTGAGACAATATATGATATGCGTGTTCATTTTATGTTTTCTTTCTATATAGTTATGTCTACACAGAACATCTTAAAAGAGACACTGGTAATTTTTAGTCAACTTTAAATTTTTTGGACATATCTGATATCAAAAGTATAGGTCTTTTGGTGAATATTTTGTATAGATATATATCTTTGTATATTTTTGTGCAGATTTTTCAAATTTGTGCTTATCAAGTTTGACATTTAGGTCAAAGTTAATGGAAACAGTATTGTTTTTATGGGGTTGAATGTGACTTTTAAAGCTGTTGGCTGTAAATATATCAGATTCATGTCTCAAGTTAGTCTACCAGTGGCATTCTTTGCCCTTGTTGCCTGCAGTATCTCTTTGCAATGAATGCTACTTTTTGAAAGGAGGGGGAAAATACTTTTTATTATGGATGTGTCAACCAACAGCAATCAACTATTTGCCTTTTATTACCACTTGCAAAAAAATGATTTTTAATTTCCCATTTCTGAAATGTCCTAATGTGATAGACTACTAATGACTTAATTGAAAAAGCAAATACCTTCTAATGTTTGCTCAGACATTAAGTTACATAGGAGTGATTACCAAATGTGTGTGGTTTTCTAGACACCAAATGCTAAATCTATTAGGATTTCCGGCTGTTCTTCTGAATTTTGAATATTGTTCAGTAAATTGAAAAGCCCCAATATATAGAGACATTTATGGTATTCACCATGTTAAAAATATAGACTTGATAATATAATGTAACAATAATAAATTTTTTCATAAAATGTATGCACAGTTTAAATCTGTAATGTCTTTTTACACCAAATATAATTTTTTGCTATAATTATTTAAATAAAAGTATTCCCATATAACTGTTAATAGAACATCAGATTTTTATCTTGTTTGAGGAAATAGACATATTTTGTTAATCCAAAATTAAAGTATTTAACTTCTTGCTTTACTATATAGCCACTTAGATTCTAGGAACCCAACACTGGCAGATATAAGCTTGAAGAAGATTTGACAATTGATTTTATGAACACAGTTAAAGAATAATGTAGCCTAATAGATATTATTTTGTATTTAAAATAATAAGAATCTGAAAATGCCATACAATGGAAAATGTTTGAATTAAATATTTCTTGGAAACAGCTATGGGGAAGGATCTATTTAGTTATAACTATGTATTATTTTAGCAAGTTCCATATGGGAGTAAATTTTTAATCTTGACAGATAATAGAATAGAAAAAATTCCTTTGTAGATAATGCAAATATTAGACACTTAGGAAAGGGGATACAGGAGTGTTCAGGCTCGAACTTTCTTCATAATACTCCTCCCAATAGACTATATAAATTTGAGGAGATTAAGTCTAAATCTGATGTGCAATCTTATTTTTCCTTCTCAAAGTTTTGATGGTTATATTTAACAGGCAGATATATACATACATATATATATATATATATATATATATATATATATATATATATATATATATATTTAATTTTTATTTTTCAATTACTGTTGCCATACAATATTATATTAGTTTCAGGTGTATAACATAGTAATTATAACTTACAAAGTAATCATGCCAGTAAATCTAGTACTCATATAACACCATACATAGTTTTTACAATATTATTGACTATATTCCCTATGCCATACTTTGCATCCCTATTTTGTAACTACCAATTTGTACTTCTTAATCCCTTGCTGTTTTTCCCCTATCCCCCAACTCCCCTCCCATCTGGCAATCATCAAAATGTTCTCTGTATCTGAGTGTTTCCGCTTTGTTCATTTATTTTGTTTTTAAGAGTCCACATATAAGTGAAATCATATGGTATTTGTCTTTCTCGGTCAGACTTATGTCACTTAGCATAATAACCTCTAGGTCTAGCCATGTTGTTGCAGATGGCAAGATTTAATTCTTTTTTATGGCTGAATAATATTCCATTGTATATATATGCTACCTCTTTATCCAATCATCTATAGATGGGCACTTTGGTTCTTCTATAACTTGACGATTGTAAATAATGCTGCGATAAACATATTAATGCACATATATCCCTTTGAAGTAATGTTTTGAATTTCTTCAGATAAATAGAAGTAGAATTACTGGGTTCTTTTTGTCACTTGTTATAGCCTTTATTTGAAGTCTATTTGTCTGGTATAAGTATTGCTATGCTATTTATTTTATTTTATTTTGTTTAAATTTCCATTTTCAGGAAATATCTTTTTCCATCCCTTTATTTTCAGTCTCTGTGTGTCTTTTAATCTGAACTGAGTCTCTTGTAGGCAGCATATGTAAGGGTTGTGTTTTCTTATACATTCAGCCAGCCTATGTCTTTTGATTGGAACATTTAATCTATTTACATTTAAAGTAATTGTTGATATGTAGTTATTGCCATTTTATTATTTGTAATTTTGATCTTTTTTAAAAAAATCTTCTTAAAGAAATCCCTTTAGCATTTCTTGTAATGTTGGTTTAGTGGTAATGAACTCCTTTATCTTTTTCTTGTCTGGAAAGCTCTTTATCTGTCCTTTGATTCCAAATGATAGCTTGGCAGTGTAGAGAAATCTTGGTTGTAAATGCTTACTTTTCATCACTTTGAATATTTCCTGTCACTCCCTTCTGGCCTGCAAAGTTTCTGTTGAGAAATAAGCTGACAGTCTTGTGGGGGCTTCTTGTAGGTAACTGACTGCTTTTCCTCTGCTGCTTAAGATTCTTTCTTTGTCTTTAACCTTTGGCATTTTAATTATGATGTGTCTTGGTGTGGGCCACTTTGGGTTCATTTTTTGGGGGACTCTCTGTGCTCCCTGGGCTTGTATGTCTATTTCCTTTGCCAGGTTAAGGAAGTTTTTCATTATTATTTTTTCAAATAGATTTTCAATTCCTTGCTCTCCCTCTTCTCCTTCTGGTAACCCTACGATGTGAATGGTGATACACTTGATATTGTTCCAGAGGCCCTTAAACTATCCTCACTTTTTTTTGGGGGGGATTCTTTTTGCTGTTGTGATTGGGTGTTTTTTTCTACCTTATCTCTTCAATCATTGATTTAAACCTCTGCTTCATCTCATTTACTGTTGATTCCTTCCAATATAGTCTTTATTTCAGTTATTGGATTCTTAATTTCTGACTGACTCTTTTTTATGTTTTCTATCTCAATGTTTATATTTCCTGTCTCTTTGTTGAAGTTCTCACTGAGATCATTGTGCAGCTTTATAACGAATGATTTGAACTCAGCATCTCCATTTTGTTTAGTTCTTCTTTTTCTGGAGCTTTGCTCTGTTCTTTCATTTGTGACATATTTTTTTGTCTACCCATTTTGGCTGCCTCCCAGTGTTTGATTTTATGTATTAGGTAGAGCTACTCTGTTTCCCAGTCTTGGAAGAGTGTCCTAATATAGTAGGTGTCCTGTAGGACCCAGTATTGCAGTCTCTTCAGTCACTTGAGCTCGGTGCTCCAGGTATGACACTTGTGTGGATTGTATGTGCACTTCAGTTGTAATCACGCCTTGGTTACTGTTGGCACCTCAATGGTAGAGTTTGACCCTCAGGCTGACTGGCTGTGAGGACTGGCTGTGACTACAGTGGAGGAGCTGTTTTGCAGGAGCTGACCCTAGGGATCAGGATTTGCTTTAATTGGACTCTGGTGTCTGCCCAGTCTGCCCTTTGGATGTGTCAATTGTGAAGGTGGTTGTGTAGTGCTCTTGTGTGGTCTGAAGCTGGCTACCAAGTATGCTGGTCCTGGGTCCTCTTGGAAGGGAGTGCTTTGCAGGCCAAGATCAGACACTGTCTGTATCCTGCCTGGGGCCACTGGTATGAGCTACAAAATTATTTGCAGATGGTTACCACTTCTGGGCTTGGAGGTGCCTGGGAAGGACTAAGCTGTAAACTGAAGCCAGCTGCCACTAGTTCCTGGCTTTGGGCTGCTTAGCAAGAGGTATGGGGCATGCTGAGGCCAGATGCTACTTGTTTGGTGTTTGTGAACCTTTGAGAGATTTTAGGAAAGTTCACAGCATGAGCCAAAACAAACCATTTGTATGGAAAAGCCACTGGAAGTGGCTTGGGTGGGCCCACAAGTTGGGTGGGGCAAGGTCTCATGGAATCACCAGGGTAGGGCAAATGGTGTTATCCAGGTTGATGAAGACTCAGATATGGCAGCCACCTGATTCTGCATACTGGGTGTGGAAAGAACTCAGAAAAGGAAAAATGGCTTCTTTCAGCACTTCTGTCTGGGAAATAGCTGCCCCTCCAGCTCTCACCTTGAAGCCAAACAATTCAGTTCCTTCCTGTATGTCCCTGGTGGCTCGGCAGACAATTTACTGGAAAGGTTGACTGTCACTTTATTTTAGTCCCAATTAGTGTGATTCTTCTTCTCCTTTTTTTCTTAATAAACATTTATTCACCTTTTAACAATCCCTTTGAAGTCAATCTAATTCCTCTTTTTCAATGGTTTTTCTGTGTTCAAGCTGTTATGAAGTTGTGCCTTTATAACTTGCTTCCCTGAGGTAAGGAACTGGAGATTTGAAGGAGACTTGTGAAAGAGGGGATAATTTCTCTTTCCATTCACCTACAACCTGTTCCTTAAAGTGTGTTTCACAGATCTGGACATCTGCATGATTTGGGAGCAGGCCGTACCCCTGCCTTACTGAATTCTGCATAATGACTAGATCCCCCATGTGATTCTTAGACTTGGTCAAATTTGACATGGACTGCCCTGGCAGAAAGCACTGTATAAAATCTGCCCGCCTTTCATCTCCAGTGGCCCTCAGAATGTTCTCCCCCTCTCTGGGTTACTCCTACAGAAAAAAGAAACAGGCGAGAAGCTCTGAAGATTTGTTTCCAATAGGTATGGCGTTGGGGAAATAGCTTAATTTCCAGGTTTCTGTTTGCTGTTTGTCAAATGATGTTCTAATATTTTGTCACAAATCTCTTGTGGTAACCCATGTTATCACTCATTCTTATCTGTTGACATTGAGACCAAATCATTACATAGGAAGAGAAAGTTTCCTTCTTCACACCTGAGACATATTTTTACTTCCCTAGCACATACTTATCCCAGCCTAACTCACCAACTAAATTAATTTAATGTGTTTCAATTTAAGCTACCATAAACTAGATTGATATGAATACAGTTGCCACTGAAATATATTCTTAGGTAAAACAATCAATCATTAATATATTAGTTGATTTACATATATTTTTTTCCAAAGGAAAAGTTATAGTGAACTAGTATTCATTTTAGTTAAAATATATTATGAGTTTAATGAGCTTTTAGAATACCACTTGAAATTATAATATACTATAAATTTATTTCTGCTGCAGATATATAAAAGTATACACACAAATTTATTTTTAAAACTCAAAGAAGAATGTTAAAAATAACTAAAATATACTTTGATTTACAATTTATGGAGCTCTACACTCACATGATTTCATTAAAATATGAAGAGTCTATGCAACTTTCAATATAAAAATGCTATGCATGGTGAACTAGATTTATACATTTTTTTGGAAATCCTTATTTTTAAGCATCATACAAGTGGGTTCATTGTCATTTATTACACTGTAGATATGTCTATGTTAATTGTTTCATGATTGCTACTGTATTTTGGTGTTCTAAAGGTTTAGGTTCAGGAAATTGCTATGTCTCCCTAGAATTCCTTCTTACCACATATGTTAAGTGTAATATGTTCAGCCTGAGTTGACAAAAGGTGTAGACAATGATGCACCAATTTCTGGGCCCAACAATACTTAAGGCTAATACTTTTATTTGATATCTCATTTTCAAGCTATATGGAAGCTTAGGCTTTAACATGTGAGAGCCAGATTAGCACTCATGTAACATGATTTTAAATATTTTAGTGGCCAAAGGTGATAAAGGATTGAGGCTAAGCATTGTAAAACCATTAAAAATGGTCCTGGAAATAATGCGAAAGGCATTTAGATACTATGAACTATCATTCCTTCAGAGTAAAATAAGAGAAAACAGAACATCATTTGAATCCTTTTATTTGATTGTGAGACACGTCAGCATTTTTTTTTCATAATCTCTGAGCACACCCATTTTTTCCCCTTCAAATACATGTTGATAGTTAAGAACCTACTGCAAGCAAAAGCTTAGTTGGTCATTATTAAACATTATTTTTAGTGATTGAGTTTTTAATAATCAATAAACCACTGAA
Source organism: Rhinolophus sinicus (assembly GCF_057876585.1). NCBI lineage: Eukaryota > Metazoa > Chordata > Mammalia > Chiroptera > Rhinolophidae > Rhinolophus > Rhinolophus sinicus. The sequence continues at coordinate 109,635,296 of NC_142516.1, forward strand.
ATTAAAAAAATATATTTTTTCTAATAATATGCCCTTATTAAATGGAGTACATAAAAACCTTCACAGGTTTCTTTCTTTTCTTCTCTTTCTAATAAATATTTTTTGCATACCTATTATACGTCACATATTGTGTCAAGCTTTGAAAAGATGAGGACAAATAAAATGCAGTATATGCCACTGAAGATCCTACAGTGCAAGACAATTGAAGGGAAAAAACCCTTAGGAACTATGAATTTGTTGTTCAGTTGAAAATAGAGCTGGGTTATTAGTGAGAGTATCACATTATATTATAAGAAGTTGAAAGCATAGTGATGAATGTGGAATAATCATGATTCCACATGAAAGAATGTCAAATTTTTATTTTAAGGTCAAAATCCAATGAGATTTTTTTTTCCCCCCAAGAAATACATATGTTACTAAATGCTACACTCTGTGCTAAGTTTCAGGGATACAGGAGGAACAAGATAGAATTGGTTCCTGTTCTTATCGATCTTATATTCTAGTAATAGAGTCAGATTAAAATCAAGAAAATAGAAAAATAAACACAGTAATTACAGTTGGCAATAAGGATGAATACCGTCAACAAGGGGCCATAATATTGGAGTAAGTCTAGGAAAGATTCACTGAGGATTTGAAATTTTAGGTGGGATTTACTTTTTAAAAAATGTTTACTAGTTTCAGGTATACAAAAAACGTAATAGACATTTACACCCTTCACAAAGTGATAATGCCCCTCCCTCAGGTGGGATTTACTCTTAAGTTTACATTCCCCTCCTACCTGTGGACTAATTTTACGAGATCAGAAATGTGGTTGGGTCTCACTATTATCAACTGAACTGACTTTTTAATAAACATAGGAATCATGTTTGTTCTTTTCCTTATCTTACTCTTTGGAGGCAATGCTTTGTTCCTTACCAAACATTCTGTGTATAGATTCTTCATATATATATATATATATATATATATATATATATATATATATATAATATATATATGTGTGTATTATATATGTGTAAATATATATATATATATATATATATATATATATATATATATATATATATAATTTCCTACTGTGAGTGGCAGTGTTCCCATAAAGAGATAGTTCCTTCCTCTCTCATTTCATAACATGGGTATTATATATCACTATAATCTGTAGGCACTTAAAAATCTTCTAACTTGCACTATATGTGTGTGTGTATGTATATGTATATATATATGTGTGTATATATATATAAAACATATATACAATTAAGTCTGACAATTAACTTCACAAACTTGTTGCAACTGAATAGTACTGAAATCTATGTGGTAGCCCAGGAAATATTATGAAGCATTATCCTTGAATCTTTTTTATTACCCCTATGTCCAGCTAATCTAAAATTCTGTTGATTACATCTATCCTTAGCCTATTTTGAATGGGCCTGTTAATATCTCCCTTTATCAATACCTTACTTTAATTGAATCATTCTCTCTCTCCTAGCTGTTTCCTAAAGGGCTTCTCAGCCAAGACAAATCTTTCTTTATACTTCCTCGAGAAATACCTTTCTAAATGCAGATGTGGATATCCTTTACTATGTTCGTTCTTTCAGTAAGCTCATTGTCTTAAATACAAAGTTCAGACTCTCCCTTGGTAACATCCAAGGCTCTCAGCGATGTGGGTTCTTGATTTCCACTCCAGCATTGTCACCGCCCGTCCTCCAGCTTTGGTTCCCTCCCCCTACTCTACCTGAAGTTATAGCACACTTTCAACTCTATTCTTCTTACCCTTAGGCCTTCTCTAATCCTGTTACTTTCTTTGGAATGCTCCACTCCTTGCTCCCATTTACCCATCCCTTTCCCTAGAACTGGAACTAGATAACTTGTTTCTTTTATCGGAACTACCTATTTACTGTTAAGTTTACATCCCGCTTCTCAAAGGCTTATTTCATCCACACATGGGCTGTCTGAAGATTGTGCTCTGCCTTCTTCATCATTATATCCACAACACTTATCAGAAGGCTTGTTTGGTGAATGATTAGTTAATATTAGAAACCTCACTGCAGATGGATTTAGAATTCCTCCAATACACAAGTCCTGTGAAAACCAAGCAAAGTGTGTGTGTGTGTGTGTGTGTGTGTGTGTGTGAGGAGGGAGGCACTGTTGGTGCTGGGGAGGTAAAGTATATAAATTTGCAGTGAGGTAAGTGTCCTGACTTTCACACAGTCTGCTTTGCATCGAGATTGCTTGAGGACCTGGGTTGTTCTTGTTATTCTAGCTAACAGCAGTGATTATGTTTGAAGTTCTGTCTCATATTGTTGCACTTTTGTTGATATTTAATAAAAACTCAGAGAACAGCCTGCAAAAGGCAATACTCACTCCTGCTGAGAAAAAAACAAAAAAGAGAAACAAGTGAATCCTCTGCTAAGCAATTTCAAATGTTTCTGCTGGAACCTTAATAGAATAATTTTAACTTCTTGGCACTAGGTTAGGTCAACATTGGTGTGCTTTGTACTAAAGCATTATACTGGAAAATTGGATCCAGAGGTAAAGAGGAGTTTCCTTTTCTCAAAAGTTGTCTAGCCAAGATACACAATCCATGAACAAGAGTAATTTGGTGAGAACACTAGTGAAGTGTATACCTGGATAGTTACTCGCTTTCCCATGTTCTAAACTACCAAAACTTACTTCCTTTAGGTTCACATTTATGCTTACTATTATTTTTATTTCATATTATTTTCACATAATTTTAACTGCAGACTGGGCTAATTCATTTTACTGGAAAAAAATTAATCTCATTGGATTTTGATATTAAAATAAAGTTTTGCTATTGTTTTATGTGGAATCATGATCATTCCACATTCATCACTACGTTTTCAATTTCTTATAAATTAATGTGATATTCTCACTAATGAGGCAGTTCCATATTAGAATATTTAAGAATCGAGGAAGCACTATTTAAAACTAGTATTTCTTGCATGAATAAACTTTTTCAAAAATGACATTTGATTGTGATGAAATATGGGTGCATTTAAAGCTTCTAGCATCTAAAAAAACATGCTTAATGTCTAGCTTTAAGAAAGTCATGACAAGTGTTTCTTTTTCATACTTACAGATTTCCCAAGAGTCATTCAAGTCAATTGTTTGCTAATAATTGCATTAGCATTATGATAACTTGAAGCATAACTAAGGATAAACATGTTCAATATAGATTACTAATTATACTATTAGCAACTTAGGCAAATTGGTATAATGATAATCACTTTCAGATCATTCAATAAGAACTAATTCTCAATAAAGACAAGGATACATTTAAAGAAAAAATGGTACTAAAGAATGAAAGATCCAGTACTTACAGCAAATAGCTTTCAACTGAAATCCAAATATTAGCAACAGACTACTTTGAAAGGGATTCATTTGGGTAAACCCCTATAATTTAACATTATTTTTCTTTTGAATATTACCCAACACATGTTAATCTGTGGGGTATGTAGCCTGGGTTAGAAATCTCTCAGGAATCAGTTCCTTCATGATCGTTGTGGTATTTCCTGTTTGAGTCAGAATGGAAAAATCCCTACAGGCTCTGCTCTGTTTTAGGGGATTTAGCCGTGTGTTTCCACAACTAAGAGAACAAAGGGATAAAAGAAGCTGAAACAAGGAAAAGGCAGTCAAACCATGATTTTGATATTTCAGAACCTCCTGCTCCGTTTAAACTGAAAGATTTATGGATTATGGTCCTCAACCAGACATTATGTGTAAAACTGTATTTAGATACTTTCTTTGCCTACTAATGTAATGCATCACTGACTGTATATTCCATTACAAAGTCAAGGTTTAGAAGATTTAGATAGAAGCAAATCTGGAGCTTCTTTAACAGAACAAAGGTGACATAGCATCCCAATTACATGGGCTATAAACCTGTGAAGAGAAGATGAAGGTCAGCTGAGTGTGCCATGAAGAACTGACGATCAGGGGGTTGGGATCTAGGCATCGACCATAACGTCTTGTACCCCTTGGGCAAGATATTTCACTCCTCAGGGTGTTTCAAATTTATTTATTTTCTCCTCTCTTCCCTTTTTTTCCTTTTAATCAGTGGTCCTTTATATTTGTGATCTTAAGCAGAATTTCAATTTCAACAAATATCAATTTATTCTGTTATTCAACAAATATTTATTGAGTACCAGCTATGTGCTGGGCACTGTCGAAAGGGCTGGTGCATGAAACATAAAACAGATCAAAGTAGAGATGATACGGTGAAGACACTGCTGAGGACCGGGGACCTGTCTACTTGGACTAACCCTGAGCCTGGCACTGACCCAGAACATTCTCCTCACGATCCTGGTTTTACTAGAGCACAGCTAGAAATCTCCTTATCTCTTCAATAATCTATCATTCCACAAACAGAGGGTGCACGTTAATTATCCATTGTGGTTGCCATCACAAATGTACCCAGAATTGTCACAGTCGGGACCTTGGTGTATAGGATCATCTTATTACAACAGACACTTATTTGCTTTCTACATGGTACCCCACTTTACAAAGAAAGAGTCAAATGAATCACATTTTTATTTTAAAGAGATTTTTGCCTTTCTTGGTCTCAATATTTTTTTCTTGGTATTGAGGTATTTTTATTTCCCTGGAGAGGGCATTGATGGCCCAAGAGCCACCTTTATTTTGCACAACTGTTAAAAGAACTCAACCATTCATTGCAATTTTATTTAATAAGTAATGGTGCTGTGTCAAGGAGACATTATACATTCTATTTGATATCTGAGCAAGTTAAGCTGGAACTGAAATATATCCTAATTTCTCATCTTGGCTTAAAGAGAGGGAAGGAGAGAGAGGGAGAGAGAGAGAGAGACAGAGAGAGACAGAGAGAGACAGAGAGAGAGAGAGAGATGCAAGAGAGAGAGGGAGAGAGAGAGACAGAGAGATTGAGAGAGAGAGAGAGAGAGAGAGAGAGAGAGAGAGAGAGAGAGAGAGAGAGAATGAGAGAATACTAGAGAAGAGAGAAGACAGGGAGAAAAGAGCAATTGCCATTCAGGCTTTACGTGGAATAGTTACTTTTGACAGTTAAAATATACAACTACGTATCCCTGCTGCTAGTCAAAGATAGTTTCCTCTGGTTCTTATTATTTGAATTCACAAATAATGTACCAGGTGTTTTTCTTTCTCTTAAGGAAAAAAAAGAGAGTCTCTGAAATTATATGAAGTTTAAATGATTTAAGTCCTGGTTAAAAAATTTAGCTTGAAATCTAATGGTTAGCATCACCTTACATTTCAATAATATTTCATTTCCCACACCTGCCTTCTAGTGCCATTTCAATCATGGATAACAGTGGGGGAGAAACACGATAAACATTCTGTGTGCAGCAAAGGTCTGAGTAGTTATGAGCCTAGTTGGAAAGGAGAATAACTGTTACTATAGAGCTGAGCCTGGCAGGGAGTCTGGAGTTCAGCCTTGACAATACCCAGCTTCGCAACTTGTTTTTCTTTGGAGCTTTCAAGACTTGATCTTTCTAATATTACATTCTGAAAGGCAACTTAATAGGTACTCTATATTTCTGGAGAGCTTTGTAGCCAGAATTATAGAAAATTCTGTGGTTGAAATGGGTTTTGATGAAGGAACAAAATGCAACATAAATTTGGCTGATTTGCATGAAATTTGAATATTTACTGACAGTGATCCCTGGATGGAACCTTCTTTATGCTGTAGGAGAAGAGAAGTGTTATTGCTAACAGCTGGAGGCAGCTCAGGGATTCAAGATACTACTTGGGGTTTTGCCACTATACTTGGCATGAACCTGGGAAAGTGCCGAGTTTTGGTGAATGAGGTAGTCAGAACTAGCACTTTATCGTTGAAGCAGGTGTTGGCTTATGTGATATGAAGTGAGAAGTATAGCGAGACGTCACATCCCACGTTTCCATTGTCCTTCACATTATAGTCATTCCTCTGAGATAAGATCTTTTGTGTGCTCTTATTAAAATGAAAATAGGTTACCTGGGAAGCATATTAATCATTGCTTCCTTGGCAATAATCAGTTGTTCAGATAAACCAGGAGAAACTGGGATCTTGGATGAATGGTACTCACAGAGGTCAGTTTGGGTTGAGAGAACAAGATGGACCCAGGATGCAGACTAAGTTGGGAAGATCCAGTAGAAATAAGGACGTGAGCCTGGGTGAGGACCAGCTGGAGGATAGGAGGATGGATTCAGCTCTGATTCAGTCCCTGCTCCCCCAGCTCTGATTCACCCCTGCAGTGGTGAGTGTCTAAAACCATCTTGCCACCTGAGTGTTTCCGTCTCCTAAAAACTCCCCGAATATTAAACACATCCTGTTATCTTTGATTCTCCTTCAAATCACTACTTATATGCGATGTTTATCATAGAGTTGGGGGTGGAAAGTCTTCTTTCTTTACATCCCCAACATTCCTTCATCCCAACCTAATTCTCATTTTATTTTGCAGAAAAAAAAATCACCCCTCCTGCTTTTGATTCCAGTGCTACCTTTGTACGGCTGTGGGCTCATGAATTATCTGCTGCCCAAAGAGCTGTCAACCATAGTTTCTGCCTTTAGAGGCACAGAAGGTGGAGGATTTGAAAGTTAATTCTATTTTCTTTTCCCACGCAATTCAGGTAGTTGCTGAGAGGAGTCTAGCGACTTGTACCCCTAAAGGAATATTTCTTCCTCAGCAACCCCAACCAAAGCAGGCAGCCACTATGGTCAGCTGGGCCCTAAATAATCTCCTCATCCTCTTTGTTAAGAAGAGTGTTCTTTAACATGATTCACTTCATCAAATATGAGCCATCATGTGTTGTGGAGTGGCTGTGACAAGGGTCTCTGCTAGTAAGTGTTCCCTCAGGTTGAGCCCCTGCCTCTCATGAGCTTACAGCCAACCCAGAAAGGTTAGGGAGACCTATTAGAAACAAGGACACATACTCGTGTTAGCCACAGAAAGTAATGAAGTGTTGAATGCTAAGTGATGACTTATTGACAGACTATGGAGCTGTGCTTTCCTAGTATCCTGCAATTCTTCTTAGTCGGTATCACAGTTGTCAGGAAAGTAGTTATTCGTGTATTATTTGTTTAATGTCTTGATTTCACCTTATTTTCTTTCACGTTTCCCTTTACATGCCCTTGGTGCAAGGTCTTTGCTTGATTTTGTTTACTGATGTGTTCCCAGGGGAGGAGCATGGACCCAGAGAATCACACAGTGAGCAGTTGCTGTCAGTTATACCAATCACGAGCCATGCCATTAAAAGAAGGCTTCCCAGAGAGGCTTCAAATTAGCAGAAGGAAAGTCCAAAGATTGTTATGGATTAGTCATGTCATCCTAATCCTCTGTGTATACCACAAGACTATAAAGACATATTTCTTTATCTGGGAATCCCCGAGCTGTTAGTATCAGGAAGTAGTGGATGCCTCACATCCATGTGGCTTGGACAGACTGCCAATATAGCTGGCTTGACCCATTCCTATGCGTGGCCAAGATTAATTTACCACAGAAGCATATCCAGTGTCCATGGGTTTGGCATGATGGCGGCCTGGACTCTCAGGCAGCCCCCAAACCCTGGTTGTCATTGTTATTTCCGTTTTGAAATAAGCTCGGTGCAGCACCATTCCTCACTGAAACTCCTTACTGTCTTCAATGTAATAGTTCTCTGTCTTCCATTCTTGTTTCCAACTCTCCCAGGAGTCAAAAGAATATAAAAAAGGAAACTGCAGCCAAACTTTCTATGGGATTCATAACTACATGTGGGATGCAGTATGAATAGGAAGAGATCTTTCGACTAGAAACAGATTTTTTAAAACTTCTCTGCTGCTTCTGGTGAGGAAAGGCAGGCAGCTGGTAGAACATTACTGTGCTGTTCTCGATTAACTTTCCCTTGTTCCCCTCAGTGAGAAGAGAATGAGCCATCTCCATCCAACTGTGCTGTGACTAGAGTGCATTAAGATGCACAAATAACAGCCTCGCCTTGGAATCATTCTTTTCATATGTTTTTGTTCAGACAGCTTCAGTCCAAATAAGATTCTTATTCCTCCTGAGATAATTCCTAACGTCTCTAAATGGGTTTCAAGTATCACACCAAGTCCACCATCAGTAACGAGCACCACATTCCACAAATGGGCCACTTGATTGTGCCGACACATGTTTTATAACTGTATTTGGTTTCATTTGTAATATTTTTAGGAACTATGGAAAAGGAATGGCTTATTTAGAAATTGGGGCAGGGGATAAAAACAACCTTAAAATTATGATGTGAGGAAGGGGGATTAAGATAAACTAAAATAAAAACATCACTGCTCACAGCATTCTAGAGTTATTTCACCCTCCCTCCCCGTCTTGAAATAGTATGCATAATTGCTCCACTCAGATGATTTTGTGCTCCATTTTAAAAATCACTGTTAGAGTCTTTTGAATATTTTTTGTGGTGATAGAAATTTATTCTTTGAGGATAGGCTATAACTTACAGAGGGAACTGCCCCAAACACAGAACTAGCCCAATGAATAAGGTGGGTGATCATGGCAGGTGGGACCAATTTAGTTTAAAAAATAAAAGGAAATGGAAAAGATTTTCGCCGTATGATTTTTTTTACACTATAGCTTCTGTGGGCTAGTATTGTAGCCTTACCAAATGCCTCTCTTAAGAGGTTGACTCTAGACTAGTATATTTTTTTCTCTTCTCATACAGGTTTTATGGATTGTGGTTTCAGTTCCGCTCCAGTTTGCATGAAATTTATGGACCCAAACAATGCAGCTGGAGCTGGGTCTTACCAGCTTCCTGGAATTCCAGTCCACTTCAAACAAATATTTAATACATCAAGTTAAGATAATTAAATTGTGCCTTTGTTTTGCAGAATATTAAAAGCAAAATAGCCCCTATGTTAATAATAAAAAAAAACAACCACAACACTTAAAATGCTTTTGGAAATGTTAAATTATCTGTAGATGTGCAAACTAGATTGTAAATTCAAGCCCAGGTAGTACCTTACATTTTGGGGGTCTCTCCTAGAACATGGGTTCAGTTAAAGTTGCCTGATGGAAAAATCAACATATTGCAAATACGCAGGCAAAGTTTTCCTCTGCAGGACAGAAGAATTGCTCTGCCTCTTGGCCTCAGTCATTGCTTTGTTTTCACTTTTTTTTTTTTTTTTCCAGGTTCACACTTAAGGCACATTTTAATGCTTGTGTGACCACCACCTATTTCCTGTTATTGTGTTTCTTATTATAGGCTGCCCTCCTTAGAACTCTTATCTTTTCGTCATCTCCTAGTCCTTTTCTTTGAGATGAATTTGCCAGGGGCAGGGAAAGACTGAATGGACTCTGTTCATATCTGAAAGAGAACCACACCATAATCTATTAAAAGAAAGGATGAATGTCCAATGTGCTTACCACTTGTTTTGTGGTTTTATTATTGTTTGAACTGCAGGCCAGAATGGAACTTTTTAAAATTTCAAATACTTTTATTTCTTTTCTCCAAGTCTTTTTTTTTTTTTTTTTACTCTAAGTTTGGACCTTAATGTGTTGACAGGTCTCTTTTACATTATTTTTGGCTAAGGCTAGAAACAAAGTGTGTTGAAAAATATTATGAAAGCACCTCTCCTTCTAAGATTTCTACCCGAATATAGTAGACTCCAGAGGTTTGGATTATTGAGATAAGCCTTAGAAAAACATCCACTGTTTCAGATTATCTGCTTCACCAAATCCCAAAGCTGAACTGCTTGAGGTATTCTTATCTAGAATGCACTAACTGTATATTACCAAGTGACCTGACAGCATAGCCAAATGAGCTACTACTTATATACGAAGGGAATCTAAACCCCATGATTATGCTTTTAATAACATGGCTAAGGAAAAGTCATGTTCATGTACATTTCTAAGGCCCATATATATTTGGCAAGATGCCTATCTTTGACATAATTAAACATGAAATACAAGAGTGAATTAATTTGATTATTCCATAATAAAAGGCAAAAAACAAAAGATTTTTATCGAACTCTAGTCATTTTGTGACTAATTATAAAAAAAATTTATTTAACTAGTGAAAACTTGGATTCCTCTGTTTGGAGGAACAAACAAATTTTAAAGTTTCTCAGTTGATGAACGATGGTAGCAACTAATTCAATAAACACTTTCTGAGAATCTGCTCTGTACCTGGGGCTATGACTGGTACTGATGATAACGGGACAACAAGACAATATTCTGCCCTCCAAGAATCTTGTCTGATCAGAGAGACAGTCAAAGTAAACACACACTGTCAGTGTAACTGTGCTGTGAGCTTTAGCATAATTATGTAGAGGGCTCTGTGGGAACAGAGAGATTGGCACATCTAATGCTGCAGGTGACACCTTAGATAAACTACACCGCATTTGCAAGGTGTGCACTAAATCCTGAAAGTAAAGTATGAATTTCCTCCGTGGTGGGAGGGTTGAAGACATAGCGGCAATGAATTTTAGGAACTATATCATATGCCAGACGGTCAGTCAGAGGACCAGATGTTATCCTTTTATGTATTTTAACATTATCTTTTACCTATCTTCTACTCTTTGTTATCCTAAATGTGATAAACTCTCAGGGCCTTGGTTTTTCATGTGCAAAATTGGGATGATGATAGGCTTTTCTAAAGATTAAGTATATTAATATACATAAAGCACTTAGAACACTGCCTAGAATATTGTACTCTAATATATGTTAACTATTATTTGCTATTATTTTTGTGTTTGTCCATCCTTCCTGATAATGCCACATAGCAAAAGGCAGAGTGATTGGTCAATTCATTCATTTATGCCCAGATATTTATTAAGCACTTACTATGTGACAAGCATTGTCAACTCAAAAGTGAAAAGATTAAGTACCTGCTCTCATGGATCTTCAACGTCCAGTGTTGAGATAAAACAAGTAAATCACCAAACAAATAAGCAAATAATATCAATTCAGAGCTCCAAAAGCATCGAAAGTGCATGCCAATGCTTGGTAGTGTAGCGACATCTCACATATTGTCATCGTTGAAGCCTTCCTGGAAGAAGTGATAACTTAAATGTTAAAATGGAGTTGGCCCTGTAAAGAGCCGAGGAAGGAATAAGCCTGGGACATTCCAGAAATAGTCAGAAGACCACTGGATTTGGAACACAGGAAATGAGACGAAGGAAAATAGGTGAGCCTACAGAGACAGGGAGGGTAAGAATCTCAAATTTCATTCCAAGTGTTATGAGAAACCTCTTTAGAATAAGGCACAATCTGTCAGTGTTTCAAAAACTCCTCCTTCACTTTGCCACCAAACGCTCTGCTAAGCCTGACTCGCCTGAACTGTCGATGGGTCTTGCATGCTCTTCCATTCCTCTTCAAGGACAAAGCCATCCTGTTATCCAGAAACCATGGCGGATTTGGTCCTTACTCTTTCTTCTGAACCTGGTATGCCTTTCTACTTTGGTAATATCATTTAAGTATATTTCTCCTCATTTATCTTTAATACCACAGCCTTTTCCCACAATAACATAGGTAAAACTTGTCTTATGTTCTAGGCACTGAATCAGATTCCATGGCAAAAATGATGAAAAAGACACAATTCTTGTTCAAGAAGCTCATGGCCAAGAGGGGTAAACACATGTTAAGGGACATCAAGACATGGAGTGGTGAGGGCAGAGATTGGGATAAGCACAGAGTGCTGAGGCGCTCATGGTGATGTAGGTGACATTGGATCTGCCGGCAGCTTCTGAGTACGGGCCGGGATTGTGTCTCGTGAAGCTGAAGAATGTAAACACGGACCAGGGAGAGGCAAAAAGTTTTAAAAAGAGGATAGTTTATTAGAGGCAGGAGAAGAGGTTGCAGCTCCCGAGCGGAAAGGGGTCCCAAAGGGAGGTGCCCCACGACTGAGGCAAAAGCTCTTAACTTTTATACCTTCCCTTGTCTGCTTGGGGAAGGGGAGCTGTTTGAAGAAGGAAACTTGTTTGAAGAAGGGAACTGGCGCCTTCTAATGAAATTTGTCTACCAGGTTTGCTCTGCTTGCCCATCCTAAAGGAATTAGCAAAGTAACCCACTCTTTATCTATCAGATCAGCTCGGTTTGTCAGGCCAAAAGGAATGTTATGATTTACCTCAAGGCCTTGTTACATTATGTCCTGGAGCGAAGGAGTGATTTCAAAGCCTAAAGTTTTAGGATATGACTGTCTTAGTTTATACCACCAGGGACCTCCTTGTCTACCTAGGAACATGCTAGCTAACCTGTATCAATGGGAGAGCCACATTCCCAGAGCTCTTGTCCAGGCCTTCTAAAATAAGAAGTGAGAGTGGGTAATCAGGCAAAGAGAATGCATGAGAGAACGCAGGAATGTAGAAGAGGTTTTTCAGGCAGGATGAGCAATTCTAAAAGAATCCAGAGGCCCAAGAACGCAATGCTTTCCTGAGAAGGAAAGTAGTTCAGAGTGACTTGAAATGCTCCTCAGTGTAATTCAGGTTTTTCTGTTGCTTCTTCTGCTTAATTTTCTGTTGATCTTCCTTGCTTCAGGCTCCATGTTTCTATAATTGGCCACTACTGCTGTTGTTAACCTAGTCTTTAATAGCTGTGTGGCTTTTGGCAATCTATTGACCCTGAATATTGGTCTCCTCATATGTAAAATGGGGTAAAAATTCTTATGTCATGGTGAGGTTGTGAGAATTAAATCCGTACCTCATGGGGTGGATTCATAATTAATCCGTACCTCATGGGGATGGATATGGCAAGCAGAGCAACTGGCTTATAGAAAGTGACCAACAAATATTAGTCGAGTTCCATCCTTCAGTTGTTTTCAAAATAATGTACTGATTGCTCAGATTCCTCAAAACACTAATATTGCTTCCTATTGTATTACTTACTAAAGAGACTCTCATTCTTTCCTTAAGATCTCTGTACTAAATTGACACTCTTGTCCACATTTTGTGTAACCCCCTCAACCAATATCTACACCTCGACTCCCATCTGAAAGCACCTATACCCTGTATGTCAGCCTTCTCTCAGGCTTACAAAGTCTTATTCACCATATTTGTAAAGTCTTTTTCTTCCTTCAGTATCCTTTATAGGCAGTTTTCTATGATATATGATGAGACGAGAAATTGTGACTTCTCCTAGAACATAGCTTCTTTAAATCTGACACTTCATAAATCAACTCTGATAAATCTTCTCTTCTCTGAAAAACGAGATTGAGATATATTTATAATTTTTTCCGTTATCAAATTTTGAAGATTAAAATGAATAATACCCCCTAGAGATATTTTTCCTATTTTTGTTTTTCCCATCAAATCTTTGAGGAAATAAAAAATAAAATGCAATAACCTTGGGCCCAAATTTACTGAACACATACCTGTGAAGTGATTGTCATGTTCACATCCTACATGAAGCTTTGTGGTTGAGAGCTTGGTGTTGAATTTCCCGGTTTTCCAGAAAGCCAGAGGCAGTTAAGGTACAGCTGTAAGTCAGAATCATTCAAGGATCTATAGACTTGCAAACCCGCTAAAATAAGCTAGCTGGCTCCCATGTCATAGATTTAAACTAAGATATCAATAAGGTTAATAACACATCCCAAGCTAGGTATTCAATGCTCATTACCTCATTTCACCAGCTGTTTTTCCCTACCCTACTTAGCGCGAGGATTTTTAAAAACACATTTTGGTCCAGACCTTAAAGGATAACTGCCGGCAATAAGTCTCTCATTATAGAACTCTTTTGTCTCCTGAAGTAGGTGATCCATGTTCAGTTTTTTTACCTGCGAATGTGAATGGGAGATATTGGAATTTGGATATAAATGCCACACAGTCTTTTCCTCTACTTTACTCTCAGAAGGTGAGCTCATATTATACAAGAGGAGAAAACTAAAATTCTGCCAAACACACTAGTGAGCTGTGTTTAGCAGTAGCACACATCATATTTTACCCCTCCTATGGTTCTTTGAGATCTAAAGTCTCATTTTTACCTCATTTTAGGGAGCTGGTTTGGATTGAAGTCACATACAAAATGAACCGTCTCTAACATCTACATCAGGACGTAACTCTAGCTCAAGATAGAGGTCATTGGTGGGACAACAGACTTTTATTGCCTATTCTGGCTTCTCTTTCCTGTCCTGGAGATCATTTGGAAGAGCTACCAGTGATTTATCCTTTACTAGCTTTAAATATTGAAATAAAAGTTATTGCATGTTGATTAGTACTTCCCTTGATGAAGTACACAAGTGTCATGTAAAACATAGTGGACTCTGCTTGTGATAGAATGGATGGGCATTTCACTAGGGTGTCTTTGAGCCAAGACCACAATGCTTTGGATTCTAGTTGCTCATGGAAATTTCTAATCGATTGCTTTATACCACTTGCCAATTATGGCACTAAGGGACCATCCCTTGGACTAGAACTTAGTTTGGCTTATGCATTTCTGATGCCGAAATTTATTTAAACTGTATCATAGCTAAGATTTTACCCATTAAATTTATTTGGAAGCCTCATGGGCTATTTTATGGGCAATTATATTAGCGTAACATATGAAAATGTAATTCACCATCTTTAAAAATGATCATTTAACTATACCACTTGTAAGGTATTGGAACACAGTATTTCAAAAAGGTGTATTTCCCAGGTTTAGAATGTTTAAGTATCTTAAGTGAATTTTGAAAAATATCTGTTGATAGTTATAGTGATTTTAATATTAATAAAATCTGTAAGTAGTGCAGTTTATGTAGTTATCAAAATCCTTATTAAAATTATGTTTATGTCTTATGTGGTAATATGTTTAATTCTTCATATTTTGAAGGAAAAAATGGACAAATGAGCTTACATTGGCCAAAGATATTAGAAATCAATAATAATTTTTTATCTATTTTATTTTGCAAAAGGTTTGATCTACTGGCCATATCTGCCTGAAATTTCAAAGAAATGAATTCAAAACATTTGTATAAAATTAAAAATATCAACAGAAAAAATTGTAATAAATTAAGATACTAATGTAATTTCTTCTAGAGTCTAACTGAACAAAGGATTTAAAAAAAACATGAAATTCTACAAAATACTTTAAAATATCAGATAAGTAGTAACATTATTTATTTTTATCAGATTTATGTATAAACTATGATTATATAAATTGCTGAAATAAACATTATAGATATTTCAGTACTCAGAGTATTCTGAATATGTTTGTGAACATAGACTATGAGAAAATGTATTTTGTCTGTTTCTATATTCATTCACTGATTAAATAAAATTTTAAAATATGAATGAGACTGAAGAAATACATAGATGTTTAAACCAATGGATTACACAATGGGCATTCTAGAAAAACTCACAATTGTTTAAGCTGTGGTCCTTTTTTTCACTTTAAAACTAATTTAAAGATTTCCAGTCAAGATAGCGTAGTTGATAAATGCTGTGTTGCATTCTTTCATGACCACATTAAAATTACAACTGAATTATAGGGAAACCATCATTGAGAATCACCTCAAGTCAAGCTAAACAGAAGTCCTATAACTAGTGCTATACAGAAGAAGCCACTTTGAAACTGATAGGAGGGTTGGAGATGTGAAACAGGCTACTTCCACACCAGTGTGTGGTGGTTAAAAATCAGGAGGGATATTTCAGCTGCGGAAGTACCCCCTGAGGAGCGAGGAGCCCCAGCTCCACACCAAGTTCACCAGCCCAGAGTTCCAGTGCCAAGGAGAGAAGTCTCCACAACTTCTGGCTGTGAAAACCAACAGAGATTGTGGCTGAGTTAGACCAAGGGCTGCTGGACTCCTAGATGCTCCTCTTAAAGCTCCCACACAACGACTTACTTGCTGATGGACTCATTCACTCTGAACTGCAGCATGGGGGCAGCAACTCCAAAGATGCCAGAGACGTGTGGGGAGGAACTGAATTGCCTGGCTTCCAGGTGAGGGCTGTAGGGGCAGCTCTCTCCTAGACAGAAGTGTTAAAAAGAGCCATTTTTCCTTTGTTAAGCCCTTCCCTGCTCCCAGCATGCAGAAATAGGGGGGCACCATATCTGAGTCTCCATCAACCTGGTTAACACAATTTTCCCTGCCCTGGTGATTCCCTGAGACCATGTCCCTCCCAACATGGCGGCCCACCCAAGACACTTTCAGTGGCTGTTTTATACAAATGGCCTGTCTTTGCTCATGCTACAGACTTTCCTAAAACATCTCAAAAGTTCACAAACCCCAAACAAGCAGCACCTGACTCGGTGTGCCCGGTACCTCTTGCTGAGCAGTTCCAAGTCTGGCACTAGCGGTAGCCAGCCTCAGTTAGAGACTTAGCCTCTCCAGTTACCTCCAAACCCAACATGGATGGAAGATATCTGTGTATCAATTTGTGGCTCATGCCAAGTGTGCATTGGCAGGGCACAGGCAGCAGCTGAACTTGGCCAGCAGTAAGGCTCCTCCCAGGAGGCCCTAGGGCCTGAGCCTGCATGCTAGATGGGCAGCTTTGGACCATGCCTGAGCATTACCTGGCCACCTCCACAGACAACACACCCAAAATGCAGACTGAGTAGGCATCAGAGCCTTACTAAAGCAAATACTGCTTTGAAGGGTCAGCCCTGCATAACAGCTCCTCTAATGTAGTCACAGCCTGTCCTCACAACCAAGCAGCCTGAGGAACAATCCCTCCCACGGACATGAAAACAAAAATCAAGACTCAACTAAAATTGGAAGGTACACACAAACCACATAAGGGACACACCTGGAGTACCCAGTTCAGGTGACTAGGGAGACTGTGCCACTGGGTCCCAAAGGACACCAGCTGTATAAAGCCACTCTTTCAGGGATGGGGAGACATAGCAGCTCTATCTAATACATAAAAACAAACACAGGGATATATACCCAGGAGAGGGATTACTGGGTCATATGGAAATTCTATTCTTAATTTTTTGAGGAACCTCCACATTGCTTTCCATAGCAGCTGCACCAGTCTGCATTCCCACCAACAGTGTATGAGGGTTCCTTTTTCTCCACAGCCTCTCCAACACTTGTTGTTATTTACCTTGTTCGTGATAGCCATTCTAACTGGTGTGAGGTGATATTTCATTGTGTATTTTATTTGCATTTCTCTGATGATTAGTGATGTGAAGCATCTTTTCATATGTCTATTGGCCATCTGTATGTCCTCTTTGGAGAAATACACTTTAATTAAAAACAAACAACAAACAAACAAAAAACCCAGGGAGGCAGCTAAAATGGGGAGGAAAAAAACATGCCGCAAATGAAGGAATAGACCAAAGCTCCAGAAAAAGAACTAAATAAAATGGAGATAAGCAATCTGCCAGATGCAGAGATCAAATCACTGGTTATAAAGATGCTCAATGATCTCAGTGAGAACTTCAACAAAGAGACAAGAAATATAAAAATTGATATAAAAAACATAAAAAGAGAACTAGTCAGAATCAAGGAATACAATAACTGAAATGAAGAATACAATAGAGGGAATCAACAGTAGATTAGATGAAACAGAGGTTCAAGTCAGTGATTTAGAAGACAAGGTAGCAGAAAACACCAAATCAGAACAACAGGAAGAAAAAAAAAAAAAAAAAAAAAAGATTGTTTAAGAGGCCTCTGGTGCAACATCAAGTGTACCAACATATGCATCATAGGGGTACCAGAAGGAGAATAGAAAGCAAGGAATTGAAATCCTATTTGAAGAAATAATGACAGAAAACTTCCCTAACCTGCCGAAGTAAATAGACATGCAAGCCCGGGAAGTGCAGAGTCCCAAACAAGATGAACCCGAAGAGGCCCACACCAACACACATAATTAAAATGCCAAAGGTTAGGCGCCATTCCGGTGGCTCAGGCAATTAGAGCTCCGTGCTCCTAACTCCGAAGGCTGCTGGTTCGATTCCCACATGGGCCTGTGGGCTCAACCACAAGGTTGCCAGTTCAACTCCTCGAGTCCTGCAAGGCATGGTGAGCTCCGCCCCCTGCAACTAAGATTGAACATGGCACCTTGAGCTGAGCTGCCACTGAGCTCCCAGATGGCTCAGTTGGTTGGAGTGTGTTCTCTCAACCACAAGGTTGCCGGTTTGACTCCCGCAAGGGATGGTGGGCTGCACCCCCTGCAACTAGCAACAGCAACTGGACCTGGAGCTGAGCTGCGCCCTCCACAACTAAGACCGAAAGGACAACTTGAAGCTGAACAACACCCTCCACAACTAAGATTGAAAGGACAACTTGACTTGGGAAAAAAGTCCTGGAAGTACACATTGTTCCCCAATAAAGTCCTGTTCCCCTTTCCCAATAAAATCTTTAAAATAAATAAATAAATAAATAAATAAATAAATAAATAAATAAATAAATAAAATGCCAAAGGTTAAAGACAAACAGAGAATCTTAAAAGCAGCAAGAGAAAAACAGTTAGTTACCTACAAAGGAGCTCCCATAAGACTATCAGCTGATTTCTGAACAGAAACTTTGCAGGCCAGAAGGGATTGGCACAAAAATTCAAAGTGATGAAAAGCAAGGACATGCAACCAAGATTATTCTACCCAGCAAAACTATCATTTAGAATTGAAGGACAGATAGAGCTTCCCAGACAAGAAAAAAGGTAAAGGAGTTCATCACAACAAGAAATGTTAAAAGTACTTCTTGAAGAATGAGAATGAGAATGAGAATGAGAATGGAGGGGAGGAGGAGGAGGAGGAGAAGAAGAAGCAGAAGCAGAAGCAGAAGCAGAAGCAGAAGAAGAAGAAGAAGAAGAAGAAGAAGAAGAAGAAGAGGAAAACTCAAAATTATGAATAATAAAATGGAAATAACTACATATCCACCAACAATTACTTTCATTGTAAATGGATTAAATGCTCCAGTCAAAAGATATAGGATGGCTGAATGGATAAGAAAACAAGACTCTTATATATGCTGCCTATAAGAGACTCACTTCAGATCTGAAGACTGACTAAAAGTAAAGGGATGGAAAAACATATTTCATAAAAATAGATACCAAAAAAAAAAAAAAAAAAAAAAAAGGAAAAAACACCCCAGTGTAGCAATACTTACACCACACAAAATAGAATTTAAGACAAAGGCTATAACAAGATACAAAGAAGTTCCCAGTAATCCCACTTTTGGGTATTAATCCAAAAAAACCCAAAACACTAATCTAAAGGGACATGCACATCCATATGTTTATTGCAGCATTAATTATAATAGCCAAGATATGGATGCAACCTGGATGTCCATTAATGGATAAATGGATAAAGAAGAGGTGGTACATATATACAATGCAATATTACTTAGCCATAAAAAAAACCACAATGAAATCTTGCTATTTGCAACAACATGGATGAACATTGAGGGTATTGTGCTGAGTGGAGTAAGTCAGAGAAAAACAAATGACATATGATTTTACCTTTATGTGGAATCTAAAAAATAAAATAAATGAACAAACAAACTAGAAAGAAACTCATACATACAGAGAACATTTTGATGGTTGCCAGATGGGAGGGTGGTTGGGAGGATGGGTGTAAAGGGGGAAAGGATTAAGAAGTATAAATTGGTAGTTACAAAATAGTCATGAGGATGTAAAATATAGCATAAGGAATATAGTCAATGGTGTCGTAATAACTATGTATAGTGTCAGATGTGTACTAGATTTACCAGGGTGATCACTTCATAAGTTATATAAATGTCTAATTACTAAGTTGTACACCTGAAATAAATATTGTATGTCAACTGTAATTGAAAAATAAAAAAAAGATATTTAAGAAACTAATTTAATGAGTTTTTTTCTTAGAAATTTTTGTTGTTTATCATAGAAATTTAAAATTAATATATGTAAAGAAGAAAACCATAACAGTACCTTTCACTGCTCTCAACATTATGATAAATAGATTTTCAGTCTTTTTAGATGTGTGCATCTGTCTCTATTGTTCTTTATTATAACTTAAAGATTACTTCGCAGAGAGCTGGTTTCTTTGTCTAATTAGGTCTGACCTGTTATAGTAAACTGATTATGCATTACATTCCACAATTTTATTTATTTGTGTACTTTTTAACTTTTTGTCACTATAAAAACAATGCCATAAGAGTTAGAACTGTGTTTTTCTGTTCATTATTTTATTCCCAGTATCTTGCATAATAATTCACATAAATATGTTCATTTATATCATCCATATGAATTATCAAATTATTTTAATTGTAATAAAATGAAAACAACCCCCCCCCCCAAAAAAAAAAAACACCCACAAGTTGATATTTGATTAATACTGTATCACAATTCTAGAGTCATGGGGCCACCCTCACACTCTTGAATCTTCCCATGCATACACACGATCTGTCATTTTATTTACTTCATACATTTTTTGGTCCCTCCATAAAGTTAATTTTCTTAACTTAAATCCTACACACTTCTACTTAAGTATTTCATGTCTCTTGTTCATACTTTTATTGTAACTTTCTTATTTTTAAAACAAGTTTTCTATAAATTAGTATTAAGTTATTCATCTGTGTAAGTTTGCTGTTGGGCACTAATCTGTAGTTTATTCTGAAAGTTTAAGATTTTGTTGGTGATTTAAAGAAAATTTGATTATTTCATTGAAATATCTTTTCATTCCTGTAATACATTCTCCTCTCTCATTTTTATGATTAAAAACTATTTTAGTACATTCTATAGGCTGACATTTTGTATACACTTTTTGTATGTGTTTTCTTAAGGCTAACTGTCATGGAGGTATCTCTATGAGGATTCTCACAAGCATTATGCTGAGGCAGTAGATAACTTGCAATAAGAAGGAACCTCCTTAGCTGGTTTTCAGCATAGAAAACTCATTGAGGCACTCATAATTCTGCTGAATATTAAGGAATGAAAGAGAATTTGAAAATGCAGATTATTTGAATCAGAGGATGCCATAATTCTCACTTCTAAAATGTTAGCTGTACTCTGCTAATCTTCTCTGATCTTCTCAAA
The DNA here is from genome assembly GCF_057876585.1 of Rhinolophus sinicus. NCBI lineage: Eukaryota > Metazoa > Chordata > Mammalia > Chiroptera > Rhinolophidae > Rhinolophus > Rhinolophus sinicus. Next base: position 109,656,180 of record NC_142516.1, read on the forward strand.
TATTCAGCTAAATTCTATCACACACAGTGCGTTTGGATATTGCTTGGGGAAGTAAAGAGAAAAAAATTTTGTCCCTTCTTTGGGTCAGTTCAGTGGAAAAGATAATATAGATGGCAAGATGTGAGTTTGATCCAGAGTTCACCAAGAATAGAAAATTGGAACGAGAGGTGACTATAATAGCATGAAATCATTCTATGCTTCAATCCCCTGTACTATGCAAAGTGAGAAGGAATCATGCACCCTCAAGACAGACGCTATTTCCTTTGTTGCCATTTAATTCACTCTCAACCCAAGTATTATACACTTATATTTCTTTAAATTTCAGCTCCCAGATACTTGACAACCTCTTTTAAAAAACTCTCACTTGCTGCCTTTTGATCTTAATGGATTAAAAAACAACTTTCATATTCAGTTTAGCCTAAATCAATTACATTTAGTGTAGCCTAAATCAAATTTATAGAAACTTCTTTATCAATAAAGTAATAGACTCATATTAATAAAATAAAGAATACAACAAGGATCTAAGAACATTGAATAATTTTGTCTGAATGTGTTAAGTATAATCAAGATTGGATTCATGTCTGTCATTTATTAGCTCTGAGACTTTGGGCAAATTACTTAACCTCTCTGTGCCTTAGTTTGCTTATTTGGAAAATGATACAAACAGTGTCTAGAGATAGATGTGCTGTGAGGTTTAAGTGAGATAAAGTATGTAAAGCAGGTAGTAGAGTACATGACACATGGTAATTACTCAAAAATTAGTTCTTGTTACTATATATCCAGACTAAATATAGTTGCCTTTTTTTTTTTTTTTAATATATCAGTATGAAGTAAAACGGGACTGGTAGAGACAAAAATATATATACTGTGATATTCAAAGTTATGAAGCCTAGTATTTAATTAAGAGCAAACTGTGGGCAGAAAACGGAGTTATAAATAGAACATTAAGATATGAGCTCAAATTATTTACATTTAAATAATCAATGTCAAATTTCCCACTCAAATGTATCATGCATATAATATTGCATGTTGAAATATAAATTTAGTATTTCTGAGAAGTTTTGTTCTCATTTTTTTAGTTAAAGGAAACGAGGCACACAGATGACAGTTACATTTAACAATTCAAATTTTCATCCCCCGTCCCTGTCTTCTGCTGGAGCAGTTAATGCCAGTACCATACATTCTATATTACTCTCTTTTACTTCACTATTGCTATTTCTAAGGTTATAAACAAGCTTCTTTCTCCATAAGTCTTCAATATCTGCAAAGCATTTTAAAATCTCTATTTTTAATTTTTAACCTTAAGATTTTCATAAATGTAAGACACTCTCAAGTTGTATTATTTGTATTTTATTAAATGTAAATTTTAGTCTTGACACAAATTTTTAGGCTTTCCTGTCTACTGAATGTATTGGCATCAATCAATGCTAATATTTTCCTTATAATTATCTCTGAAGTTATAATTTCGACCAATAATATGGTCATGCTTATTCTTGATAAGTTAATGACATTAGGGAGTCAATATTGATATCACAGCCAGATACCAATATGTTCTATTTAGATAAATGATACGCAAGGTCTTAGAAAAGAAAATTTTCATGACTTTCATTTGGACAAATAGATTTAAAAACTTAAAAATTACTAAAATACTTCTTTAATAAAGTGAAAACAATCATAAATTTCCAGAATTAAAACCAATAGCTATTTGCTCACATGTTCATAATAATACAGATCAATATATTTTTATATTTAATCTGGAACTTTCTCCCCAAGGCTCTATGTTTTTCAATTTTTATTTTGCTTGAAATATTTTTGATGTCAAAGAGTTTTCATATACAACAAAATGAACCAAGGCTTTTACAAAGATTACTAAGATGAAAGACTAAGATGCTTAATTCTCTTTGCAGAGCCGTTTGCCAATTAATTCCTGTTCCCTAATTGCATATATTTGAAAAATCTGGCCCAACAAAAACCCTGTGTCCACTACCTCTCCATCGGTAATAATGATTCTTATAAATGAAGTAACTTTTTCCAAATGGGTGGTTGTTCGTTCTTTCCTTCATTTAGTGTTATTTAATATTTTTGTAAGGCCTGGGACTTACGACCTTTCTCTGGCCACTTTTCATTTTCAAAGGTTTGGAATTGAGTGAGGCTTCATAGAAAACTGAATACAAAGGCTCTCCTATTATCTTCTGATCAAAGCGTCATCGGGAAGTTAACCACTATTGAATTGCAAACAAAAATATAGAAAAAAGAAATAGATCTGCTATTATCATTATTATCTAAAAGTGGAAAGCCTTTACAACTGACACAAACTGGACAACTGAAAACTAAGTTCTTTTTCTGTACTGCCTACTACTTGCTCTCTTTTGGAAACATACCTTATACCCTTTATTTTGCCACATGAAGTTTACTTTCGAAAGAATTCTTTTTTCTTCATTAATCGCTCACATGGATTAGATTCCCCAGCTGCTTCCCCCTCCCATCCTGGTGTCTTTCTGTACCACAGAGTAATGAACTTGGATCATTTATAAATAGCCACATAGGAAAAAAAATGCATCAAATGTAAACTTTTTACTTTAGCTCCACACGTTATCTACATAGCTTATTCCCGTAGGTGACTCACATTATGCTGACCCAATTCCACGGCTTTAGGGTAGATCCATCAGAATGCTGTTTTAACAAAGACTATTTCTGTTTCGGGTACACCTGCACAAATGTGTGTGAAGTCCACCGTTGATCAATGTTCTGATTCATTTAGCTAAAATTTTAATTCACATGAAATATTTCTAAGTAAGTAGTTCCAACGTGTTGATTTTGATTTGGTGGTTCTGCCCAATTTAACAGAAAGAGAGAGGACAGAATAGTAAATCCTACTGAATCCGTCAGCAGTAGAGAGGATAGTAGGCTCTCCGTTTCATTTATGCTGTCAGCTTGATGGATTAGCTTATATTACATGTGGGTTATGTGCCAAATGATGTCTTTAGATTTTAATTGCAAGGAAAACAGTAGGAATGTCTTTCTATCAAAGAGCCAGAGTTATTATTTCTGGCTCTTTGATAGAAATAAGGGGAGACTCATAGCTAAAGACCATTTAAGTGTCAAAATCAGCTACACATGTAGTTTACTCATCTGAAGAGACATCATGTGAAGACTTACAGCTGGTTGTGACTCAGTGGAGTTTGACCAAGTTTCTCTGTGTTCCATTAGCTAAAAGTTTCCCTTCTCTGTGTCTCAGGTTCTGGGAATGTCTCTGCCATCAGGTCTGAGGTCAGCAATCACAGAGTCTCAGGCACCGTTACATAGGGTGGGAAAGCAGACGAGCAATCCTGAACACCCAAGAAGTACACAGAGATAGCTGATGTGGGGGCAGAGTCCCAGAGAGCAGTTTCCAGGCCCTTGTCCTCACATGGAAAGGTGCTGGTTCAGGTAGTAGATGACCATTAGCTGTTACCGATTAGTCATTAGCCACTAATATAACTGCCGTGGCTACCCTAGGGAGGTTGGTTGGTTGGCAGAAAAGCTGACGGCGGATTGTGGATCTTGTGGCTCCTGCTTCCTGTGTCTCCAACCCAGCGGCCAGCGAGACTATAGTGGTATGACTCCCCTATCTATGGCTCTGTGGGTGTTCCTTTTTGGCCTCACCATATCCTGCGTTCTTATGCAGGGATCAGGAGCTGAGACCCTGCATGATAGCTGAGCAGACTGAGGGGCTGGCATAGAGGCCGAGGAGCACACTGAACATGGATCTAACAACTGGATGCCATGTAGGTATGTCAGTATCAGCAGGAGAAGCAGCAAGGGGGTCAGTGCTCAAAGCCATAGGGACAGTCTGCAGGGGCCAGTGAGTGCATGATGAGACAGCTCAGGGGCCCAGATCACGCCCAGGGAGAAGAGAATTAGAGGTGTGAGGAGGAAAGTTTTCTGAATTGACAAAGAGAGATACTCCAGAGTGATTAATCCGACTTAATAAAATGGTTTGAATATGTAAGAATAAGGTATTTCACTACCAAGCAGCCTTGGAGTCTCATAAGCTAAGTTTAATTAATTACAAATAAATAAAGTTACATTTTTGTACACTTGGGTGTCTGACAATGTAAAATGTTAATATCATACTTCAGAATGTGCTATACGTGCAGAAGGGAATTTTTTCATTTCATAGTAAATGACAGAAATCATTAACCTAATTGTACTCATATACCAGTCTGTAAGTTTATAATGAGAAAGGTTTCTGTTATTTATTATTATTATTTTTTATTATAATATTTACAACACGAATCTTTTTCTGTTTGTGTTTTCATTCCACTGTTATTTAGCAAGATTTGAATGAAAGGGAGGTATCAAATAAATATATTAACTACATTTTTGAATATATTATTTCATGGTATAATCCTAACTTTCCTTGGTGATATTGATATGAAGGTCCGATTTGCTGAGGGGTAACATTTAATCTTTGAAACATCACCCAAAAGTGTAAGTAAGGTCTTTGTCCACTAATGCGCGTTCTTTCGTGTGACTGGTTTTGTAAAGCCTTGTATTGTGAATGGACCGTCAATCAACTCACAGCTGCACTGAGGCCTTCAGATGACCGTATCCATGGCGACATGCCAAAAATGGCGACACAAATTAATCCATTTGTGTGAAATGCTCAGTGAGAGTCCACTTTCTTCTTCCAGAGACTACTGTTAGGAAGCCTGATGGTAATGTAAAATACTGAGCAAAAGTGAAATAGTGATGGACTAGCCACAGGCTCTTCTTCTTGTAAACAGTGGGGCTTCTTTTCCTTTTTATCTGCTAGAGGTGATAGAGAACAGTTGGGGATTTGATATTGCCACCATAATGTTCTTTTAATAAAAGTTACATTAATTTAATGCTCACATGTAGCTTCCTTTTTCACCTTCTCTTACCAACACCATTTACTCAGCCTTGAAAATAAGTACAGTGATTTACACAGTGGTACAAAATTAAAAAGTAATCTTTTATCTTGCTGTTTTATTGCTAATGGTATTCATATAACAGCACATGAGAGATACCTCCAACTTCAGATCTGATGGTTAGCTTACTCTGCTGTGAATAGATGAATATAAGTCTGTTTTTTTTTTTTTTTTTTTTTTTTTTTTTAAGAAAAGCTAAAAAGAATATCACTGAGTTTCTTCTCTGCCTTGTTAGAACCTTATATTAGTCCAGACTCTAGAAACGACTGGTCCTCAATTACATCTTTAAAAAAACCCATATTATTTTGTCTGGTATTGAGATGAATTTGTAGAAACTCAAATTACAAATTACATTGTCAACATTATTTGGTGAACTAGTAAAGCAAGGTAACTTTTCCCAAACTGAACAGATATGAAAAATACTGCCTTTTAATTTGGAATTTATATTCACCGTCCAAGGATAGTAAAATGAAAGCAGAAAATGATGCATTTTGTGTTTTCTAGTTACTCCTAGCTTGGGGGAACTGAGTTGTATTTTTACATAAAGAAATAAAAGGAATTATTTTCTGTCCTGTAGTCCTTAGGTTTTTTTCAAGTCATAGCAACTCTTTGAGAATCTAATAAAAGCTTTAGACCCCTATGAAAAGTACACATATGTATGCTGCACAAATTCACAGCATTTTTAGGTGATTCACAGACCACAGGTTGAGATGTTGGTCAAATCAGTTATTTAAAATTTCCTCTTAAGCATTCCATGGAGATCCCCTGTTTCAGTTCCAATGTTAGGAGAGCTTGGAAGTTATTATTTCCATACTTACAAGAAAACAGTGAACAAATTGAAAAGCAGTGTAGACAGTCACAGCTGACATCACTTACCTCAAGCAGAAGCAGCTAGAGCTATACACTGACAGGAACACTTAAATGGTACTTCTGATGAGTTGCTGGAGGCTAAAACAACAGGAGCTTGAGTCTGAAAATCACTTTGAGGGTGCAATCTCAGTAGGTTCCCAAACTTTCCTAGGTTTATTTCAGAGACGTCATCAGGTTCTCGCGGTCAAGATCCAAAAACGTTGTCCTCTTGGCTTTTGCAAGAGGAGGGGAAAACTAATCATTGTGAAATCCCCCCAAAGGGTTCTCCACAACAAATGCCTACTCTACATGGGAAAAGATTTTACCAGAGCCATTTTCCAGCCAAAAAAAGACACTTTTCCTACTCTGTTTTCAAGGCTGCGTAGATGGTATAGGTAAGAGAAGGTGAAAAAGGAGGCTACATGTGAGCATTAAATTAATATAACTTTTATTAAAAGAACACTATTGTGGCAATATCAAATCCCCAACTGTTATTTATCATCTCTAGCAAATAAAAAGGAAAAGAAGCCCCACTGTTTATAGGAAGAAGATCCTGTTGCTAGTTCATCACTGTATCTTCTAAGATTTGCCCAAATGATTTGAAAACTTATGTATTCATAAAAATCTGCATGCAAATATTTATGGCAGTTTAATTCAGAATTGGCAAAATCTGGAAAACAACATATGTCTTAAAAGACGAATGGATAAACAAATTGTGGTACACCCATACAATGGACTATTATTCAGCAATAAAAAGAAATGAGTTATTAATCCATGAAAAGACATGGATAAACCTTAAATGTGTATTGAAAAAAGTGAGTCTGAAAAGGCAACAGATTGTATGATTCTAATTAGATAACATTCTGTAAAAGGAAAAACTATACAGATAATATAAAGATCAGTCATGGCCAGAAGTTAGTGGGGAAGTGGGTGAGGGTTCAATAGCTGAAGCACAGGGGTTGGGTTTTTTCATTTGTTTTGTGTTGTTTGTTTCTGTTTTGTATGGTAACGATTCTGTATGATTCTTTAATGGGTACATGACACTATGCATTTGGCAAAACTCATAGAACTTTATAGTACAGAGAGTGAACCATAATATACGTAAATTTTACAAGGTCCTTTTGGAAGGTGGGGAATCTCAGGATGAGATGCAGAATGTGACAAAATAATCTAACCATATTACAAATGTATGGAACCACCATAATGAAGAGTCGGGTCAAAAGGTACTGACCTGTTACTTGGGAAATGAATGGAATCTGTAAGACTGAAGGCAAAAGCAACGGCACACAGGCACTTGGGTTGATAAGTTGGTTCCCATGGTGGTTGGGGCTTACCAATTCAGATATTGTTACACATGTATACTGGAAATGAACAATTAAGTAAATGGGTGGAGAATTACATGTGTTGTCATCACCTTTGGCCAAGTGATCATCATTCTCACCCAGATTCCTGCATTGTTCTCCAACAAATATTTTCCTGAGTCATTTAAGACATTCATAAAATTAAATGCTTAATTTTAGAGTCCCAAATCCTCACCATATCAACCATGTTAAAATACTCCTCCCACATTAAAAACAATATTTTGCTTTGGAAATAGTTTTTAAAAGATATTAATGAAATTGTTTGGTGATAAGATTTTATTTAACATATAGTGAATGAAGATTTTTGAGAAATTATCATATCCATAGTTCTTAGAAATTATCATATCCATAAGACTTCTTAAAAGTGTGAAGAATCTAGGTCTCAAATGGTTTTTATTTTAACATATTTATGAATTTTATATTTTAAAATACATAATTATAGCATATTTTTTTATAGACATTCAACTAAACACTTGTCACATTTGTTGTAGCATTCTTTTTCAATAGCCTTATGAGATTAGCATTTTCAAATGAGAAAAACAAAACACATAATTCTCTTTAGGTAGTACAGCTACGGTACATCAGAGCCAGAATTTGAAACCAGGAAATCTGGTTCCATATCTCTATTGTTAGTCATTACCCTACTCCGAATACTCCAGAAATATTGTCCTCTTGGTGTTGGGATAATTGTCCTGGTTCATGCCCCTTATGAATATGTTTGTTAACCTGGTGATTCAGCCCAATGTTATTACACGGAAGACCAAAGAACTCAGCCAATACACACAGCATCTTAGCTACATGATATCTCACGTAACCTTTAGATAGATAAAATAGACAGTATTACTATTAATGACAGCCTATTTTTTTATTTCTATTTTTTTTATTAGTTTCAGGTACACAGGACAAAGTAATACTTAGACATTTATCATTTATATCCCTCACACTGTGTGAACCCCCTCCCCCCATCCACTATCCCTCTGACATCGCATAGAGCCATTATATTTCCACTGTCTCTATTCCTAATGCTGTACTCCGCTTCTTGTAAGTATATATATATATATATATATATATATATATATATATATATATATATAAATATAATTATAGTTGGCATTCATTATTGTTCAGCTTCAGGTGTACAGTGCAGTGATCAGGCATCTACATCATCCCTGAGGTGGTCTCCCAAATGGGACACGTGTCCATCGGATACCCTACAAAATCTTTACAACATTATTGATTACGTTCCCCAAATTAATTTTCAAAACCCCGTGGCCATCTTGTGGTTACTGACTGTTTTCTAATCCCCTCACCTTCCACCTTATCCCCGCCCCCCCTCCCACTAGCAACCATCAGTTTTTCCTCTATGTCTCCAAAACTGTTTCTGATTAGTTCATTCACTTATTCTTTTTTTCAGATTCCGCATATAAGTGAGATCATATGGTATTTGTCTTTCTCTGTCTGACTTATTTCACTTAACATAATGTTCTCTAGGTCCATCCATGTTGTTGCAAATGGTAAGATTTCTTTCTTCTTTATGGCTGTATAATACTCCATTGTATAAATGTACCAGAGTTTCTTAATCCAGTCATCTACCGATGGGTATTTTGATTGTTTCCATGTCTTGGCTATTGTGTATAGTGCTGTAATAAACATAGGAGTGCATAAAGTTTTTTGAATTAGAGTTTTGGATTTCTCCGAATAGATACCTAGGAGTGGAATTGCTGGATCACAAGGTAGTTCCATTTTCAGATTTTTGAGATACCTCCATACTGTTTTCCATAGTGGCTGCACCAATCTGCAATCCCACCAACAGTGCACAAGCGTTCCCTTTTCTCCACATCCACGAATGGCAGCCTATTTTGATGGAAGGAGAACTGACTCTGGGTGGCGATCTCACAACATGATATATAGAGGATGTATTACAGAACTGTACACCTGAAACCTATGTAACTTTTCTAATAATTGTCTCCCTAACAAACTGTAATTAAAAAAAAAAAGACATTTAAGAATTACTATACTTGCAAAACTAGTTTCTAAATTGTGAATCAGCATAATCTGTGTACCAGACATGTTCTTTAAAAGTTATTTTTCCCCCCTCACTGTTATTGGTATAAAACATGATATTGCAGATGAGAAGATGCTTGAGTGTAAGCCATTCGTCAGTGCTGTTGCTCTATTTGGTGAAATGTGTTTTTTTCTTCTTTAATAACAAGTGCTCCAGGTTTTGTGTTACTTTATGCTTTGACTCTGGTGGAAAATTTTACCCTGGGATGAATGCCAGTGACCATACACTGGTTCGTACAACATAGATGCTATTTTCACTACTGCTGGCCCACACAGTGATAATCTTTGGCTTTTGAGGTCATGGCATGGCATTCTTCTTGCCTGTTACATTTTTAACATCCCCCTTTCAAGAAAGAATGTTCATTAGCAAGGCATCGGTCATGTTCCGATAAGGCTGCTTTACAATGAATTCCTGAGAGCTGCAAAATGTGGCCAAAATATCTTCACACAGTCAGGTAATCAGTGAGAATTAATAAGGCTCTTATATACTTATTTTTCCTAATTGTTATATTATTGTCAAATTTAAAGCAGCAATTCTGAAACTTTCCTAAATTTGCTAAATTCTAAATATTTAAGTAGTTTAAATATAAAGGTAGATTATATGTCTATGAAGCCTCTGATAATATGGACAGGAAGGAAAAATACCATTATTCTTGTGAAGTCAAATATAAAATTGTAGTTCTTAACTAGCTTTTACCTGTTCTTCTATCCCTTATTGTTCTCATTGCTAAAGAGATAAATTCTCTGTCAAATATGTCTTAAGTAACTGAAGACATGTTTACTAGAGAATTTTAACAGAAAATTAAAACAGCACTTTTTAATTTTCATGAAGGGTGGTCAGGAGAAATGGTTTTATGGCAGAAATATGTACAGAAATCAACCATTTAAGTTATATCCAAAAGTGATTTGGTAAAAACTATAGCTGTTGGAATATGTATTGCTGTATGTTTTGCTTTGGTAGTAGTCTTAAAACTCACTGAATATGGAAGATAAGAAGTTACCTAATTCTTACTCAATAATATGTCCAACTTATCTTTATAAATTCATAACTCTTAATGAGAATTTGGAGAAACTAGAACAAATAACCCTTATTAGATTAAAACTGTAATAATATAATGAAATAAATTTTAATTATCTGCAAATCACAGAGTATTTTTATACTGGCACTTCTCTATGATTTTATTTTTTACATTTACTACCTTCATATAATAAACAAATGCATGTTATAGTTTTATAAAGAAAGCAACTTCCGTGACATATTGTAGGAAGGAAAATATAGATTAAACTCAGTTGCCTGTATCTCCTAAATTTAGTGTATTCTATAATAAAGATAAATACATTGCATTTCATTTGTTTTTGAATGTCTACTATTTTCTAGACAAGTCCTTTCTAAACTAGAAAGGAAGTGATGGGTAATATTTGTCTTCCCTCTGTACAGTGACACACAAATAGGTGGTGTACGTACCCAATATTATGTGCGACCAGAGACAAAAGGAATTGCTGGCCACCTGAACAAAGATTGTAGAAAAATTATATTATCAGAGGAAATCAGGGAAAGTATTACAGAGGACTTAGATTTGAGCTTATGAGCAAGAGCTTTGAAAGATGAGTAGGAAATATAGAAATAGGAATGATTTTGTTTGTTTGTTTAAAGGAAGGCCTTGGGGAAAAAACCCTAGATCTTAAAAGGTTCAATGTGCTTAGGAACTGTGACAGGAGCTGAAAGTGGAGAAAGCTGGAGCAGAAAATCATCCTAGAAGGTTAGTTCTGTGCTGCTATGACCTGATGTAATAATATGGAAGGAAAGGCCTTTTTTTTTCGGTTTGGTTGTTTTCACAGTTTTACACAGTGCTTTTAACATTTTTAACATTTGAAAATGGGCTCCAATAACCCCAATACAGCAGAGAAAAATATTTTATTTCTTTCCAGTCCTTCTTTGATGATTTATTTTTCTCTTTTCTTTTAAAATCGGAGTTACAAGCTGAGATGCATATGAGGAGCAGACAGGTAATGAAAACAATGAAGTGGGCCAGGTGAAATATTTAGCTTTTCTCTTTGGTATAAGAAAAAAGACAAGTGTGATAGGTGGTGACAACTGGCCCTCTGCAGAGGTTTCAGAGTGGGCAATGCTGTGGGCAGTTACTGGGCTGCTCCCCAGTTTGAAGAAGCCAGCAGCCACTCAGCTCCACTATTCATCTTGCCCTGTGTGTTGCCAGCTCGCCTGATTTCGTGAAGCCAGATATCAGGATTTTTTTTGGTGATATCTCCCAATTTTTAAATGTTGGCAAATCCTTTACATGTTTTCATACACTCTGTGAGCCAACTTTATGGCACAGCCAAGCAAAACAGGGCTGAAGCCCTTATCAGCTTGTGGACTGCCAATTTTCCATTACTGGTTTATGTTGCTACCTCTAAGTTTCTCAAGAGTTTTCACTAGAAGTGGGACTTCTTTGTCAGAGGGGGGTGTGTGTCTTCAAATTTACTGCATGCAAATTTTAAAGCTGTAGTTAATAATATTAAAAATTGACTTCCCAAAGTAGTTGCATCAAATCACACTCACCAGATGCCTGTCAGTTGCTTTCTTCCCTTTCTTTGCCAGATTTTAGTGTTTTCTAAAGTGTGTTCACCAATTTGATGACTGAAAAGTAAAATATTAATGTGATTTTACTTTAAATTTATCCAAAGACTAGTGAGTTTGATCATCTTTTATATGTTTATGGGCCATTTGTGTTTCCTCTTCTATGACTTTGGCTGTTTCTTTTCTTTTGTATTGATATTTTAAAATTGAACTCTAGAATTCTTCACAATCCTAGCTATAAATCTGTTGTCAGCTACACATATTGCAATTAAAAGACATTTATCAGTCCTTTTTTTTGTTTAGGCTGTTGTATCTTTTTTAATAAATCTTTACCTGAGAGCAGGACAATATTCTCCTATATTTTATTTTGAAGATTTAAAGTTTTGTTTTCCACATTTAAGTTTTTAATCTCCCTGGAATTTATTTTGTGTGTGGTGTCATGTAGGGATTTGAGTTGTTTTCCCTCACTAATAGTCAACTGTTTCAGCCCTATTTCTTGCCTAATCCCATCTCTCATCCTGCCAGTGGCTCCCTTTCTAGAATATTTATTGTCTCTCTTTTCAATCTACCTTCCACGCGAAGAAGAATACAAACTTAAAAGCAGACAGTACTCAACATGTAGAGTTTAAAGGAGTCCCGTTCAGGGCATTTGTTAATGTTAGCTCACGGATACCTGGAATTCTGACAAGTGGTCACGAAAGTACCACAATATGAAAAGGAAAAAAAGAAAAACCTTCAGTGGAACAATCCTTAAGACATAATAGAGGGACAACAGTTAAATGTTTAGGCCAATTAAACTTTTGTTTCAGCTATTTGATCCTAGGTACTAAAATCTAAAATTTATTACGTTGGTGCAAAAGTAAGTGCAGTTTTGCAATTATTTTTACCCTTTTAAACTGCAGTTACTTTTGCACCAACCTAATATTATTATTTCCATTGATAAAAGGGGGAAAGAGTTTTTATCTGTTTATTCTATGCAGAGAACTCCACAATATGTCAAATCTGTGCTATGAAAAAAACTCAGGTAAAAAAATTTTATTGATTACAATTGCTGTATTCGTTGCCTCTTCTACAATAGCTTTGTGGAAAAATGAAAAATGTTCATGCTTATAGTTCTTGCCTCAGACCATGTAAGATTGCCCCATACAAAGCTACACGTAAAGGTAGGAGAGCCCTTCATTAAACACAGTTTAAAATTGGTTTAAAATCAGTGAAAAAGCAAAAACATTATCTCTATCTTTAGAGCTCTTAACTGAGGAAGTCTCTCAATTATGAAATACTGCAATGCAGTTATATCTCTTTCCCCAAATCCTGAAAATGTCAGTATTCCTTATTCCATTTCAGGCATGTTTCACCTTCACTGACTTGTGAATCCATCTGTCGTGGTCCACGACACCTGATGACCACGCTTGTCTTTCATCATCTCAGAGAAATGATCGATTTCAGACCAGTCTTCAAGTAGATTATTTTCCCATTCTTTCCAGTTATTGAAGCCCATATAAAGCCAACAGAACTCTGCTCAGCTGAATTCAGATTTCCCTCTTCTCAGTCAACGTAAGATCTGATACGTCCATTCTTTTGTGCTTTGACTGATTTGATCAATAAAGTGAAAAGCGTTTAAATGTTTTAATTAACACATCCTCCAAGGAAGCTTAATGTCAGTCTGCATGAAGACTGTTAATATAAGTCAAAACTTACATTAAAAACTTTACTTTGGTATTAACAAAATATGTCTTCAAGATGCAGTCCCTTCAGTGTGGGTGGGTGTGCTTTCTCTCCTTAAATTTAACTTCTCGCTTCCTTTAGGCAACAGCCTAGGGGTATTTTTCAGAAATGATTTTCCACTTGAGGTCACTGAAAATTTCTGCATCCTTTCTTTCTAGGTCCTGCTCAGCTTCTCTAAGCTGTGAGCTTCACAGTGATAAATACTTGGGGCGAGCTTACAGTTCTTTGAGGGGTATATTCAATTCAGGAAACTGATGGGATGGCCTGCATTGTGGGCAGGAGACCTTGAGACGTGGCTGGGAGGAAATCAGAGAGCAAACTGCCGGTGGTATTTGCCAAACTCGCGTGCGGCCCATGGGTTTTCAGCATGGCTCTGTTGGCAGCGCCTTTAGTGCAGTGTAACTTCCTTTTTGCCTCTAGTCCTGCCAAGGGTCATTATTACCTCAGCTTGGGTGGATGGTTTGAAATCTTAGGCTGGGTGAGATTTTGACCTTGGCAAACAACAGCAGCTTATGACAGCTTTGTCCACAGGAAAGTTGCTGTTTTTATAAAGACAGGAGATCAGAAATCAAACCTTCATGGAACAGAGGCTTAGTGTTTAGTTTAAATGACTAGTGCCATGCTTAGATGAGCAGGGCAGATCAGCTATAACAAAATCTATCCTGCATGTGGGGGTAAGGAGGGAGCTGTGAAAAAGAAAACCCTGGCTTCGAGTGGCTATAGAGTGACTCTAGAGGCAGGCCCACCGTTTGCTCTCAAACTGAATATAAACAGTGAATTGCACACAAGGGAGGAGTCATCTCTCAGACAGGTGTCTTAGGCCTGAGCCAAAACAACAAGAGGCAGGGCAAACAGCCATGTGGTACAATTCGGAAACATACTGAGACCAGAGTGGGGATGCTGACATCACTGGGGTGCCAGAAACACTGGCCTCAGAGGGAAATGGAAATTAAGCAATTTTCAACGTAATGGCTAGAAAAGAAAGTCTCCTAGAATAAAATTGGCGACTGCCTCTTTTGTAAATTTCTAAACTTCTCAAGAAGGCAGCAATGGCTTCCTTTCCTCTGAGAGAGAAGGCAGTCAACCCATGTAGATTTTAACCCCAAAAATGGTAAGGGTAGAGGGTCAAAATGCACTTTTTGTTCAGAGAGTCCTTCCAATAAAGTTAAAGTTCACAGACCATGGATTCTGGGTGGCTGACCTAGAAGGACTGACCTCCTGGAAGAGCTAAAGAGCTAAAGCTGAGGCTTTCTCCATCTCCCTTTATACAGATCCAAGAGCGGTTTTGACTATAAGCCTTGTCCATATTAAATGCGGGATTCTGCTATGCTGTTGATCAACAAAACCTCCTGGGTTCTGGGAGTATGATTTTTTTCTTGGATAATTGTTTTTGAGACTGATGATTATTTTATGTCCTAAATTTATTGAGTCTGAAGCAATGGCTATGATAATCTTATGGATAATCGTGTGAGTCCAGTAACATCTGGAGTCTTTACAAGTGGGTCTCAAGAGAGTCTTGGAACTGAATTAATATGACAATTTCTGAAGCCCACAAGGAATACCCTTCATTCTGGTCAGAGGCATCCTAGGCTGTATTTGCTGAAGAAATGCTGGATTCATTGAGAATCCCTCTGGCTGAGACAGAACAGAATGAAATGTTGGGAGTGATACATTTTTTATTTTAATTTTCTTGAACTTTGACTCATGAGGTTAAAAAATTGATTTCAGGTCTTTTTTCCCCTATGTACTTCCTGTGTATCTTGAAAAGTAATTTTATTTTTTGATTTAAATTTTTCCTTAGAATTTGATGGTTGGGAGGGAGTGTATATTCAAATTCCACGCATGTCCAGGTGACTGCCATTAATTACATTGCAGAAGGTAACCAACGTTCACTTTATCTGGACTTTCAAATGTATGTATAAGTCTGCATAATAACTTTTTATAATTAAAAAAATCTGTTATATATCTTATTTATTTCATTATATTTTTCCTTTTCTTTCCTTTTTTGTTTATATATCTTGCTAAAGATTTATTGTAATCTTTTTAAAAATCAAGACTTTTGTTTTGGCAATATTTTGTAGATATTTCTATTTCATTCCTTGTTGCTTTCTCTTCTTACCCCTTTCCTTCAATCTCTTCTTTCTTGAACCTCAGATGCAAAAATTAAGTTAATCATATTTCTGGGGTCAATGCACTTATGAGCATTGAGCCACAAGAGTGTCCTTTGCTTATCTGCCTGTCTGAGCCATGCTCTCCAGAAAAAGGTTTGAGGAAAAGACATTTGCTCTGAAATGTTATTAGGATATGCAATCTGAGGGGACAGAAGTGAGGATAAAGGCGAATAAGGTGGGGGTGGGGGTTAGGAGGAGGAAGAGCTGATATGAGGCATCAAAGAAGTTGATCTTATGGACTATATCTTCCAAGAGGCTGTAAAAATGATTGTTTCTCAGAACATTCCATGTGGAGAAGAATGGAAAGAACAGATCTGCTGGCTTACATTTCCTACCAGTCAAAGCAAGTGGTGTAACATTTTGTACAATGCTGGAACATTTTATAAAGTGCTGGAACATTTTGTACAGCTATGTGTTAATAGGGCAGCTCTCCGCCAGGAGCGGAAGGTGTGCATAGTGGACATGACATTAAGTGCCACCGGGCTGTGTCTGTGTGAGGTTGGTCAGTTTCACACAGTTGGACTCCAGCAGCACCTGGGGCAGAGCAAGTGGCCCAAAGCCTCTAACAGGTAAGTCGGAGAGAAACTGAAGTGGACTGAAGAGGTGACCGAAACCCTCTTTCTCTCTCATCTATCTACCATGTTTCTATACTTGTGCAGTCACAGTCTCCACCCAACTCATGGCAACATGTTTGCTATATGCTACTGAATATATGTGTTATAATGAAATTGTGTTTGTGCATGTGTATGTGTGGATTTTAATTTACGACGATGATGGCTACAAGCCTTTCTCTATTTTTCACTTTTAAAATATTTACTTTTTTCCATTCAGCACTATGTTTTTTAATGTTGCTTAGTATACATCTAATTCTATAACAGACCAAGTCTATTATCCCTCCAGTAATTATCATGTTTGCTGAAGTCTTTGGTTTATTGTTGTATCATTTATGGTTCTCTGTGGCAGACCATAGATGCTCTTCTAGCCAATTTAAGCAGAAAAGGGTTTAGTAGAACCTATTATCTACCAGACAGTTAGGTACCTGGGCTTACATACTGCATAATCATGCATTGAACCACAGCATTGTTCCAGGGCAAACACACCATTGATGCTGCCTGCCATGCGGCACCCAGGTCTTTGGGGACCAGATGCTCTGACCTGCCTCGGCTTCCCCAGAAGACCCAGACCTCCACTCCACAAGCCAGTCCCTTCACCACTTTACCTCAGGTCTTATGTAAATAGGTCTGTTCAGCGAAGCCAGGTCCTACCCAGAACTGTAATAAAAGTACAGAAAATGCAGTTGTTAGCTTTCTGACCTTATTTCAATGGATGTTCAGTGAATTTACAGTATTTACCACAAGTTCAGAACTGTCGATATCAGCAAATGTATTCCATTCTTAATTTGGTAAAGAGCTTTAAAATTTTTTTTAATGTCTATAGAGAGTTATCAAATGCTTTTTATACACTACAGCCTCCAGGTTTACTGTATGTCTTTGTTATTTCCTGAGTCTTTAGGCAAGAAAGAATAAGTATGGGTGCAAAAAGCAGAGCTTGCATTAGACCCTACTTTAGCTCCTCAATTGCCTTACTAAGCATGTAGTTTAGGCCCCAAAGAGAGGGGAAGCGCTAGACAGTCCATTTTTTTGTAGGCACATTAAGTCACAAGGCAAGTTAACCAGAATGAAATGTTTAAACATTTTGAAATATTCTGTCAAAGTAATGTGGTTATTCTCCAAAATGGTGAGTTACACTGAGAGGATTTCTGATATTGAGGCATTTCTGGGCAAACACTATTCAATCATTTTCTGTGTGTGTGTATGTGTGTGTGTGTTCGTGTGTGTGTGTGTGTTCGTGTGTGTGTGTGTGTGATATTTTCTAACAGTTTCATTGTTTTCTTTTTAAGTAATAGTTAATGTCTACTGTTTTTTTTCCATGTGTTTATGATGTATTCATATACATCATTGTAAATTGTTACATTTTGATTATTTCTATTTTTTTACTTTTTAAAATTAAATTTATTGGGTTGACAATGGTTAGTAAAATTACATTCTGAGTTTCAAATGTACAATTCTATAATACATTGTCTATATATCACATTGTGTGCTCACCACCACAGAGTCAGTTCTCCTTCCATCACCATATATTTGAACCCCTTTATGCTGTTCTAATTTTAACATTTGTTTTTTATAAATAACACTTGAATATATATAATATATATGCACATATATATATTATATGTTATATATGTAGATATTATGTATGTAACCAAAAGTAACCTATTGAATGCCAAATGTTTTTTGAAAGAGTTGTACTAAACTATTCCCACCACTAGTGTGAGAGTGTGACTATTTTGCTGCACTCTTTATAGCATTGGGTATTTCATTAAATATATGAACAATAAATCCTTACAATTTAAAGGCAAAAATAGTTGCTTGCATTTTCACTTTGTTTATTAATGAGATTAGAGATTTTTCCACATGTTGGAAAGCCAGTATTATTTCTTTTTTCCTTTTTTTAAACAAAATTTTATTAAAATCTCACATACATACAGAGAAATGCTCAAACTTAATATATAGCTATATATAGAACACTACACTTAATGACAACAGAATGCACATTCTTTTCAAGTGCACATGAAACATTTTCCAGGATCAGTAGTATGTTATGTCATAAAACAAGTCTCAAAAGTTTAGAGTATTATACTTGGAAACCACATTTATATTATTTATTCTTTAAAATTGATATATTTATCCACTGTGCACTTAGTCGAATTATAGAAATGAGTTTCTTCCTACTGCAAAAATACCTCTATCTTATTTTAAAGCCAAAATGCTGGTTTAATGACCATGTCACCTAGCTGAGGATAATAAAATTCACTTTGTTTCTTTGGGACTGATTTTATTAGCTGATTTTTGTTAAGAGCAGTCAGGGGTCATTTTAAATGTTATTTCCTCTTTAACATACAACTTTTCACTAAGTGAGACCAAATGTAAATTCTGAAATCTATATTATCTTAGTATTTAGGAACTGTTTAGGGAAAGTCCTTGTCTTGTATTCTGAGTATCTGTGAATGCCATCCTATTTAGAAGGCACACCTACAACCAGAAACAATCAAATGACTGCTTTCCCCCAAACTCACTGTGACTAACAGGGGTTGTTTTCATCTTCACAATAAGAGGAAGTCTCATTTCTTTGGAAAAGATTCTCAGTGTTATCTCTACTCACGTTGTTTAACGAGAAATTATAATAGGAAATTTTGTTTTGAAATTAGGGATGATTTGATGTTATAAAGAATTGTCTTTTTTTTTAATGCCTCTTATATAATGTTAAGAGCAGATTTACTTTAAACAGCAGTGTGACCAGCAAAGCTTGAAAAGTTCTCAGCAATGTGTCCAAGGAGTGTTTATAAAGTCAATTTGAAGTCTCAGCTTCAGGCCCCACTGCAGTTATCATTTGAGACTAATTACTTTCACTATCTGAAATCACTGACATGGATTTCCTTTCCTTTTTTTTTTCAGATTCAAAAAAGTGATTACTTTTCCCTTTTTCAAGATTCAAAAGATAAAGTATGCTCAGATGCTGGATGCTCTCTAAATAGGATATTTTCTGGTAATGAACTGAATTAAAAGTTTTGTGAAATTATGATAACAGAGAAGAAATTTCTCACTTGGGTGACTTTTATGTCAAAATGATAATACCTAACAATTTCCTCTAAATAACGTGGTTTTCTTTTCAAAATGGTTCACAGACAGACATCAATTATTGACATATTCCTACATAAATAAATATTTTTGTTTGATTTTGCCATAGTGAAATTTATCAAATAAGAGAAATTCTATTTATTATAAAGTCATAATAATAACCTTATTATTATAGAAATTTAAACAGAAAGAAATTATGCAGACAAGCAAAGTATAGTCTACCCCAGAAAGAGTATATAATGAAAGAAGTAATGCAACATTTTAAAGTAATGATAGATTATTATGTATACGATAAACTAGAGAGAAATACATGGAGAACACAAGTAAACTCAGTGGTTAGTTTGAGTAGAAATAACAAGACATTTGTTTGTGTTATATGAATAACAATTGAAATATTTACTTTGAAGAAGTTGTGCTAATATTGCTAAAACAGACTACCTCTTGCACTTATGCTTGATTTAAAAAAATATTGGGCCCAGATAAACCTACACTTCATACTTTTTTCTCCCTCTTTTTAAAGCCTTTTCCTCCCTTTTAGTTTCCTTATTTCATGAATTCTACAAACAAGGGAAACACCTAAATGGGTGTACCTTAGAACCTTAGAAAACGGATGAGAGAGTACAATATCTTTTAAAGAATTTCCCACAGTACTAAATTTCCATCTTCAATTTTATTATAAACTTTTTTGTTCTTCTATTCTTCTACAACTTCCAAACTCAAAGGAAAGAGGCAAAACAATCGAGACCTCTTTGCTAGTTCCTCCTAAACAGGTTTAGTAATGCCACACATAGCAGTAGAGTGATGCATTGGTGGCCCATGGAATTGTTTTTCCCAATTAAAAAGCCTGCTGAAAACAATATATCTTTCTGTCTTATCTGGAAATGCTCAGAAGCTTATTTAATTTTTATTTTCCGGATAGCTATTTATGCAAACATTTTATAAAAGGCAGCGCAGTTTTAATGGGGAGTTTGGGAATACTGACGCCTGTCAGTACATCTGAGTACATCTGAGTACTGACGCTGGTTCTCCTCCTGGGCATCTGCTAGACTTGGGTGAATCCAGATGCCTACCAGGAACCATTCCATCTGAATGGAGGTAAGACAGCCAGGCCTGCTGACCTCACAGGATTTTGGTGGGAACAAATTCGGTAATATCTGTTTGAGCATATGCTTGGAAAACTGACACTATAAAACTTTGTTTTCTAAATCGTTCTTTCTTGTTTTACATTTACCTTGAAGATGTCCCAAGATCAATATTGCTATGAAGTTTAGTGGTTGCATGTATAAATCATTGACTTTGTCAAATCCAGTGAGATAAAGACTTAATTTTTAAAAAAAGGCACGATAATCTCAATATCCATGCATGTTGTCACAAATGGCAGTATTTCATTTCTTTTTGTGGCTGAGTAATATTCCATTGTATACATGTACATGCTAAGCAAAATAAGTTAGACAGAAAAAGTTGAGAACCATATGACTTTACTCATCTGTAGGATATAAAACTGAAAGTAACACAGGAACAAGACAAACAAACAAAAAATTGTAGACACAGACAACAGTTTAGTGGTTACCAGAGGGTAAGGGGTGAGGGGCTGGTAGAAGAGGGTATAAAGGATCAAATATATGGTGATGGAAGGAGAACTGACTCTGGGTGGTGAACACACAATGTGATATATAGATGATGTATTACAGAATTGTACACTTGAAACCTGTGCAATTTTATTAACCAATGTTACCCCAATAAATTTAATAAAAAAAATTAAAAAAAGAAAGAAAAAAGCTTACTGCATAAAAGCAACAGTAAATTGTAACTCTCCAGCAGGCCAATCTATCTCTTTTTACCTTCCTTCTGGTTATTTAACTGAAGGTATCTATTGTGAATTCTTAGAAATAACAAAAAACAAAAATGATTATTATCATTATCATTTATTCAATGCTCTTTTTGTGCCAGGTATTTTCTATGTGCTTTACATGCATTATCTCATTTAATTCTCACAACAGTACCATGAAGTAGTTACTCTGTTATCACCTCCAGTTCCTAGAAGGTGATGAGCTTCTACCTATGGCAGAAGTACTTGCCAATGCCTCAAATTAACAAGCATAAAACTTGAAAATTTTAGACACTCTAAGAGATTATTCATTGTTTTTTATTTATTTACTCTATTTCCTTTTTAAATTTTCCATGTGTTCTCTTCATGAATGGGAGGGTTATACATCAGCCCTTGATCTCCAACACAAAACCCTGCTTCTGTAGGCATGATCCAACTCAAACTTACGAAACAACTCATATGGTTGTTACTTATACTCATTAACAATTAAGGAATAATATTCAGTTACCTAATAGAGCTAGTTTAGCTAAAAATAATTTTCCTTACAGAAAATAACTGGTAAGTATAGGAATTTAAAAAATATAACCTTGATTTATCTTGTGTGCAAATTTATTTATTAATGGCAATCCTACAACTAATACAGATATAACTAGTGTAAAGTAAAATAAAATAAAATACTATCAACATTTTTAGAGTTTATAAATAGATATATTTGCAACACTTTTTTCCTGCAAGAAGTATCAGAAAATTTTACTCACTTCATGTAAGGTCTAATAACACTGAAATAAAAAATCTTTAAACCTAAACGTAGATGTTCTCCAAGAATATTGATGGCACAATAATTTTAAAGCTTGACATTTTACAAGTGCATAGATTGAAATGACACACATTCTGGAGTAACTATATCAGAAATATTAGGGAAAATATTTTTCAGGGTCATTAGTATTCAAAAATGAAAATTAAAAATTTTAAAATAAACAATTTTAATAGCAATGTTTGCACCATGAAGTATTTTTTACAGAACATTCTATTTACATAATTACAAATTTTTGTTCCTGAACTAAAATAGTTTTAAGTATGTATCTCTAACTTTACTATATTGAAATCTTTGTAGTATTTTTTTCCTTTGAAAGTTTAAAATGTTTTTCACTCTTCTCCAAAGTAGGAAGGAGAAATCTTTTGATTTTTTTTTTTTTTACTTTGTTTTCCAGCCAATATTCTTTGGAATTGCTCGTGGAATATTTAGCATAAATTAAGCATTTCTCACATGAGAAATATGGCTATTATGCAAAATTGTCCTATTTTTTTTCGAGAGAAAATCGTATTTATGGCATTAAATATAGATAAATCACACCATAATATAGTTAGTAACCTTCATCAGTGCTTGAAGGACCAGAAAATGAAGCAACTCAGTGCAGGTTGGGTTTGGGCTTTAGGATATTATTAATGTTGGAGAGCAAGGTTCTTGTATTCGGTTGGAAAGAGATGAGACCCCAGGCACTGCTCCTTCTCATTTGTTATAGTAACATTATGCAATTCCTTCCTCCTACCATTCTATTAGATTGCTGGGGAGGACTCTGAATTCGAGGTGCAAAGGAGGAATCAGCACTTTGATTGCCATCTGCAGGTGAACCCGAGGTAGGGAGTCATGTATTGTGCATTGCGTGAGAACAGTTATTCTGCCAGACATCAGACTCAAGGTTCTAAGATTTGGAATGAAGGGAATTGGTGCAGCATGGGTCACACCAAGCAGAAATAAGCCTTTTAGAACTCTCATTGTGTAAGGTTGGCTGCTTACCTGACTGTTGTCTATTCTGGGCTTTAGAAGTTTGATCATAATTTTCAGTTGAGATCCAAATATCTATCTTTAAATATATCAGGAGAGGCTCTTTAATTCAGCCCCCTATAAGGATAGCAAGAATTAATAGGCTTGGATTCTAGTTCTAGCTCTGTTACAAATTACCTTTTTACTTTGTGCACGTCCCTTGACCATTCTCTTTCTCTATTTCCCATTTCACGAGACCTTATTCTAATGAACAGCAGCTACGCGCTCATCATTACCTGCCATCAGATTGAACCCACTGTATGCTTCCTTCAGAGTCCATTAAAGTATAGAGCTGTGGACAGACTGTGGGGCTAGCAATCACTCTTACGTGGACAGCTGTGGAAACATAGGCTTCATTTTTCTAGGTCTTAATTTCTTAATCTGTAAAATGAAGTGATCACATGGGTTGGTATTTCTCGTCTTTCTAAAATGCCAGTGCTAATTTATATAATCCATCAATTGATGCACACATAATACTCATTAGAACAATTGTAGGATCTTTAAATCTATTTTTTTTAAGATGCCAGGAAATCAGACATTTACTTATTTTTGGAGTAGAAACAGTGTTGGAACTTTCTATTCTTAGCATTTGAAAATCATCCCCCTTACCCTTCATGGAGAATAGCCAAATCTCTAATAGCCTTTAGTTAAGGCAGGGCCCCTTGTGGGAGGTCATGGAGACCTCAGGGTGGAGGCTGGGGCAAAGGGAGTTAGTTTTGAATGGGAGGGTAGATTACATTGTTTTGAGATTAACTAGATCCCCTGGCTCAGTAGACTTCCATCTCTTAGACCTTGGAATGGAGATAAAAGTATGGGGATCACAGGCTTTGATAAAATGAATGGTATAAAATTCTCAGTCACAGCCCTTGAGGAGCAATCCCACCATGGCCAGAGGTACTGAAACAATAAAGGATATAGTGTGGGCTGTGGACCAACCACTCTTTTGTCTTTGGTTCCTTGGACCACAAGCATTCAATAATCAAGTCCCTTATTTCTGACCTTTGTGAAATAAGTAGTAAGATAAAAAGTCATCTTTTGAAAACACTACTTCTGACAGCATAGAGTGTAGCATTTGCCACCTTAATTCCATAATTTCAAATTCTACTTATGAATTGGAGTCAGCCAAAAATATCCCAAATTGTCAGTCCCTCATTGGGATTTTGGTGTACTGATTGTTTAATGAGGCATTTCAGTGTGGGTGGGTTGGCCCAGTTGGGAAGGACACGGTGCTAATGAGACCCAGTTGGTGCCTCCATGTGGGGCAGTGGATGGTGCTTTTAGTTCCAGAGCCACAGGCTGCAGATCAGCTCAGTGGTTGTTTCCCAGGTGCTTTGGCCCACAAAGGAATGAGGTGAGAAAGTGTGGACTAATCGTGAAACCCCATCATCACTCCTGGGAAAGTAGTCAGAATTCCTAGTATGGATCAAGGCATGTATATGACCAACAATGCGTTTGAAATTCCAAACCTGGGGGTACTTTAAGTTCACTGTATTCAAAGTTGCTGATGGAGTCCAGAGTCTGTTAACACATAAAAAGCATGTGGTTTGTATTTTAAAGACAGAAGACAGTGTACTTAGCCTGCAAAGTTGATTTTTTTTTTCCCCTTAGAGATTTTCCTATTAAATGGGACTTTTGCAATAGTAGAACAGCATGTGCAGGCAAGGTACATAAGGAACTTCATTTTTCTGAATTAGCTATAACAAAGCATGCAAATCTTTCAAGGTCTTCCTGCGTGGTTCCTTCCAAGTTTTAGGTCTGAAAAAGGATAAATTACACATGAAGGCTATCATCATCTTATCTAATTTAGTTCAGTAAAAAATTCGGTAACTTTGGTGTTCCGTATACTGAGTAGACACTGTGGAAAATGGGAAGACAAATAAGACACAACTCATGATTTCCAGAGGTTTCCATTGTAGTGAGGAAGGTGGACATGGATGAATTAAAGATAGTAGAAAGCAGACCCTGATAACAATAGAATAGAGGTACAGGGAGATGAGCTTGCAGGGGAAGACGTGATCAATTCCAATTGGGAAACCGTAGAGGGCTTCCTAGAGAAGGTGTACAACTTTTAAAGAATGGGTGAATTTAAATATTTTTCTTTTCTTTTCTCTTTTTCCCTCTCTCCTTCTCTTCTTCCTTCCCTCTTTACTCCTTTGCTTCCTTCCTTCTTTTCTTCCTTCTTTCCTTCCTTCCTTCCTTCCTTCCTTCCTTCCTTCCTTCCTTCCTTCCTTCTTGCCTCTATTAATTTATTCAACAAATATTTCAGAATTCCTACTATGCACCAGTTATGGTGCCACCCTAATGGAGCATATGATCTTGTGGTAGAAACAGATTTTAAGCAAATTATCACATTATTTAATATGAACTGATATAAGAGTTCTGAGAAAAATAATTGGACACGTGAACTGTAATGGAGGAAACAGACTTAGACTAGGGTTTCAGGGAGTGCTTGAGCTGAAATTTACAAAATGGGTATGTGTTGACTAGTGATAAAGACAAGTGAGGGACACATTTCAGATGTAGGGAATAGCATACATGATGAGTCTATGTTGCAAACTAGTGAGAATACTAATTTTTTAAGAGACAATTTGCTACATAGAGAGATAGAATATAGTTGTTAAAAGTACATACTCTGGAGCCAGATTGCCTATATTCGCATTATAGCTCCACTATCTCCCAACTATGTGATCTTAGGTATTTTGCTTATTATGTCTGGTCCTCATTTCCCTCTCTGTAAACAAGGACAATCATAGCACTTACCTTACTATAAGGATTAAATATATATAAAAACATAGTACATATTATAAATGAATTAAATAAATATATTAATATATAATGTTCATATAATAATATTAGGGATTAATATATATATTATTTTAATCCATAAAATTACCAAGGAGGTAAGTCCTATTATACATATGCATAATATAAATATATTAGAATATAATTAGAAATAGATATTATAAATGTATAGTAGAATACATATATCAGAATCTAATATATACAAAAGAATAATATGTGGTACATTATTATTATTATTATTATTATTATTATTATTTCCTTGAGTCCAAATTGAAAACTTAAATTCTCTAATTTAAGAAATCAGCATTTGGTCATATATTCCTGTCCCTTATATGACATCTTTTCAATTCTGAGAATGATTAGAATCTCTGAGTTTTCTTTAAGCTTTTTCTCCTAAAAGAAATAATTTATGGGATAAATCTCATCTCCATTATTCAAACTAAATTGCTGAAATATGATATTCTTACTCAGTGGAAACAATGGGGTTATTTTAGGGAAGCAACATCCTTTCGGTGTGTTTATGAGAGTGGGTTATAGGATAGTTAAAATAATGCAGCCCTCCATGTTTTCTTTTCTTCAATTATTTTTGAGCTGAATCTTTAAGCTCTTATCTTTTATTTTTTCAGATTTGCCCTTCACAAGATCAGTAACATATGATTTTGCTGTACCCATAATTTTACTCTTACCTGTTGATATATGAAAATTTATTTTTGTGTCATGTTCTTGATTCCAGGAACTGCTGTTCTATTTGTTTTGATCTAGGTATGCTATTTCTTATAATTTTGAACAATAGAACATCTTATTTAATGCTTCATAGTTTCAGTACTCATAACTCACTTTTCTACTATTTAGATTTCCTGCAGATTTAATTTAACTCCTGTCCATTGAACCTCTGTTCAAGCCCACCATTAACATTAATTTACGTTACAACACCACACATGGTCCTGAACACATAAACATGTAGAGAACAGAATCCTGCAAAATATATATGCTGTCTTTTCAAATAGATAATAAACCTTTGAGGGCAGAGGCATAACATAACTTTTTTTGTATCCTTCCAGAGTATACAGCTCTGGGCTCAGCACAAAGCAGTTGCTCAGGAAATCCTAGTTGAATTGAACTGAGATACATCTGTAGCAAAAGTTTGCAGAACTTATTTTGGGCCAGCTTTCTCAGCTTGTAAGTATAAATAGGAGCATAAATGACTGTGAAAGACATTGTCCTAAATTTTGTTCAATGGTTTTTAAGGAAAAAAAATAAACTTGCCCATCCTCAACTTCTGTGATTCAAAAATATATATGAATAAAATAATGAGATTTCTTGGTATTATATTATATATTTTGAATGAAATTCAGTTACTTGAGTTTTGAGAATGGTATAAATGGGCAAGAAATATATAAAATGGTGAGCTGCTGACCTTTTATAGCCACTAAGTTGAGTGCATGACTATGGTTATAAAAATATACCATGTGAAAGTATCAATCTGCCACATCATTCTCTTGATAGAATTTGTGCGATAGTCTTCCAACCTAAAGCCACTATTCAATGATAAAAGCTTGAGACTGAAAACTCTCAGGTCAGTGATTTGGACTTCAAATACCTCAGTCTAGTAGTTTACTGAAAATTACTACCGGGAAAGCCCAATTATCTCCTATGAGTGACATATTTATACTTAACTTGGCACACTGATTTGTGATATTATGGTGTGAATTTAATTATCTACCTACATTTCCAGTTGGTAAAAAAGACTAAAGTTTTATACCTGAAACAAAATCACTTGGTTTATATACTTCCAGCTACCAAATTCTTCTGATTAATTAAAACCATATGAAAAAATGTGCTAACATCAAATTAAATCCCTTTAAGTTTTCCTGTTTGGTTTCTAACTTAAGTACTTGCTAATCCTTTCACCACATGCATTTCTACTTCCTAATTAGTTGTCCTTTTACTCCACTCTTTTTTTTCATTCGGGAAAGACATCTTCTTCTTGGTGGAATTCACACAGATTTTGAGTGTGGGAGGTAGAAGCCAGTCCCAACATGGAAGAAAAATTACACACTATGGAGGTTTCAGAGTGTTCTGTATGTCTGGGGTGGGGCGAATATATTGAGAAGTGTTGGTGAGAAGAAACATAGGCTGATATGCTATGGTAAGGAGAACAGACTTCATCTTGTAGGCAACTGGGAAACAAAGAAGTATGAATAACTTTTCATTAACCTAAAAATTTTTTGCTAATGTGTACATCATTAAATGTACGCATTCTGGCTATGTGTTTGATATTTTCAATTTGAGTCTAATAAAACTGTAATTTTAAAATTACGTTTCAGGCTGCATTTCTCCCTTCTTCTAGTTTTTGAAAAAGCAAAGAGTGTAAATCTTTTATTTCCTGCAATTTATAGGTAAGTATTTTCCAAAATATTATGATTTGTTGGAATATGCCATAATATAAAAGAAACAACTTTCTGTCTAAATAACATAAACAACTCAAACTGTGGTCTTCCTGAAACCTAGAACAGCACAGAAAATTAGTATCAAATGAAGCTTAATGAGTAAAAACGACCGTTCGTTCTATCTTGCTGCAGTAATTTGTTTTGCCAGGTGCTGTGGTAGGTAAATGAATATACCTTTCCTTGATTGTGCCTGCAAAACAAATGATACAAAGATTTCTCACCAGATTTTATCTCAAAATGAGATAATAAATTGTTGACGGAAAGCCAGAAAGTCAATCAGGCTAATCTTAATACCAGGCCTGAAATAATTAAATCTCTCCATTGTAGAGGAGCTCATATTTGGCTGATGAATTGATTTTAATCTTTTGCATACTTTATTTATATTATGCCCTTGATTATGGCTATCTGGGAAATAATAAATGGCTTCGTTAAACAAGTAGCTAATTAAATAACTACCTAGATACCAATAAACAGGTGAACATAGAAACCAAAGATGTTTAACACAATTTAAATAAAGGCACAGTTGAGCATCATTGTTTCCAGTTTCTTGCCAAACATTAATTACCTCTTTCATATAAACAACTGAGATTATAGTACAGCTATTTTAAAACTGGGGAAAAATTAACAGAAGTGTTGAATGGTCAATTTATTGTGGCAAAGCTTTCAGAGGTGACTGGCATTTACATAGACTATCCTGAAACCATCTTTTAATTTCTTCTTTAACTTGAGTGATATCTCACTTTTTGGAATTAACCCATAAATTCTCAATTGCATCCTCTGGGCTACTGTTACTAACATATTGCTTACTATGTTCTAAACAGACACTTATAGTGTCTGTTTCTAATTGCGGTCTCAAGGCTAAATCCTTAGCTTGGTTTCTGCCTCAAATAGGATGCACATTTACTAATTCACTTATATACTCATTCACTTAGTAATTAAATGAATCCACAAATACATGGTAGTGGGGGAAGGAGTTACAGATTAATAACTCCATGTCCTCAAAGAGCTTCTGAGTTGTGGGAAGCCATTAATAATGAAAAAGCAACATAAGTACCATGGTAGCAATGTGTTTAAACTCAGATCTTAGGTCTAAGCTCAATTTAACGGGACATTGTTGTAGGTCTATGTCTCAGAAAAAGTAGCACCTAAGATGTACTTTAATAGGAGTTAGTACTCAGTCTAGGGAGCGTGTGTGGGACAGGACACCATTACTGATGCTGGAGAGGTGAGAAGAAATCAGATCATGAAAGGATTTTTCACGCTGACTGCCTGTGGGTAAATTTTATCCTGAAAATTAGTTCAGAGATTGGGAGGATTAATCAAATAGATTTTCAATAACAGCATGATCAGGTTTGAGTTTTAGAATGATTTGAAAACCTGTTAAGTGAATGTTAGTTGATTAATTCTAAGGTTGATTGATTGATTGATTTGACAACTCACAGATCCTTTGACCGCACCCTAGCTCTACCATTCTGTTTAGCTACATTCTATTATTGTCTCATGTCAAGGATTTCACTCTCCCAGCACCACCTCTTGTGTTTCTGGGTCACCACTTCAAGGACCTGAACCCTAGTGATTCTTTTATTTCATCAGGATCTGTAATCTATTGATTCTACCAGCTTTTTATTGTCCCTCACCTCACCAATCTTCTTACTTCTCTCCTTGCCCAGTTTTCATAATACAATATAGCCATTCCCTCCCATCTCCTGCATCTGTAATAATTCCAAACCTGCTTAGAACCCACCTTTCTGTTGCTGTTGAAAACCAAGCAGATTTGCTGGCTAGTCTCATTTTATATCGATGATCCTTTAATGCTGCCTGGCAATTTTATTTTCCTTACTTTCTCTTTTACTGCAAAAATAAAAACAATTAGAAAAGAACTTTGATGAATTCACCCACATCTACTAACCTACTTGCCTCTACAGCCATCTACCTTCACTCCTATTTTGATGGGTAAGCTGTCTCCCTAGATCTAAGCCCATTCCCTTCCTTGTGCACTGCATTCCAGCACTTTCTTCAAAATCGGTCCTTGCTCCAGAAATTCCCTCCCACCCTCTTCACATAATTAGGTGTTCCCTCTGCAGAATCATTTGCATCAGCACACAAACATCCTATACTATTCTTCATGGTAAAAAAAAATAATAATAATAACTTTGTTGATCTTGACTTTCGCTGTCTTTTCAATTTCTGTTTTCCTTTTACTGAAAGATTATCCCCCAAAGTTGTCTGCAGTTGTTGTCTCCTTTTTCTTTCCTCCCATGCTCCCTTGAATTGATTCCAATTAATATTTTATCACTTTCTGATGCCATTAAAAGAGCTCTTATCTGTAACCTCTAGATTGTTTGGCCCAATGATCACATCTTCACCCTCACCTACTCAGATCATGCTCCTCTTTTAGGGTCACACCTTCTCTTTTGAAACACGTAAGTTATTAGAGAGGTTGGGTATGGGATGGAGGAGGTAAGGGGAATAGTTTTGCTTTAAATCTGTTTGCTAGGTAAAAATACCATAGATACACAATATTTTATTATTTGCTAAAGTCACCTAGAGACTACAGGATGTGTTCTTGAATAATCAAAGTCAATTTTGACTTGTATTTTCACCCCTTCTGTGGACAAGGTAAAGACCTGTGGTGTCTTTGATTTCATTTAACTCTTTCCAAATTATACACTTTTATTTTTTACTGTATTTTAATGGTGTATTGTTTAAAAACCCTATAACACATTGCATTGATTATTTTATACAATTAATATTCAGTTGGATTTACCACATAATTGTACTCTGCAGTGTTCTGTATTTCTTCTTGAATGTTCTTGTTTGCAACTGTGGACTATTCTTTGGATTAACACCCTTTAGAATTTTTTTAGTGTACTCTGCTTGTGGTAAATTTTCTGTTTTTATTTATCCAAATGTGTCTTTATTGAAGGATATCTTTACTGACCAAATTATAAATTGAAATAATGTATTTTCAGCACTACCTTTTCCTCTGGCTTCCATTGTGTCTTCTGAGAAATCAGCTCTTAGTTCAACTCTTGTTCCTTTGAAGGTAAATTGCCTTTTTCTCTGTAGATGCTTTTAATGTTTTATCTTTATATTTGTTTTTCAAAAATGTTAGTATGATATTCCTATGTGTACGTTTAAATATATTTATCCTACATGTGTAAACTGCTTCAATTTACTTTTATGTTTCAACAGTTTTGGAATTCTTAGCCATTTTATTTTCAAATTTTCTTCTGTGTTATTCTCTCTCTTTTCCCAATAGAATTACCATATCTGTTTGTTAGACTTAATCACTGTATTCTCTATGTCTGCTACCTTCACTTCCATATTTCCAGCCTTTTCTGTTTTTGTATTACCTTCTGGATTGTTTCATGTAACCTGTCCTTTAGTCCACTAATTCTACCCCTGAGTAATCTGTTATTAAAGCCAGCTATTGGTTTCTTAGTTTTGCTAATATTAGTCTCTTTTCAACTCTACTTTATCTTATTTTTACATTTTCCACTTATCTGTCCATTTTCTCAAACCTGTCTTTTATTTACCCACACATAAGAAGAACAATTATTTTAATTTCAATGTCACAGCCCCTGTGAATCTGTTTCTAGTGTCATTTAATTATGCTCTTAAAAAAAGGTGTTGTCTTCTCACGTGCCAGGGTAATTTTTATTGTGTGCCTAATATGGTTTTAAATAAGTATAGCAATAAATTGAGAACACTCCTAGAAATTGAAAAGATTCCCTGTGGGAGATTCATCATAACTCTTGGAATATAGCTCATTGGCGCACAAAAGTAAGAACATAAGGTTCACCTTAACCCCTCTGCCACCTGAAGGGCCTGGACCCCAGTGTGTGTCTCATTAGGCTTTTAAAGCCTCTGAGAGTTTTAGTTGGCTTCCCAACTTCTCAGCTACCTTCTCAGCAAATCCCCATGGTAAAAGATCTCAGATCCTAGGCACATCATTTGGAGTTTTTCTTTTCCCCGATCAGGGTTCAATAATTTTTTGGGGAAAAAAATAGTCCAAAAATTCAAATTAGAGAGAGGAGTACAATGAGACTGCAAGTATCTGTGCAGATTAAACAATCACCACTCTTCCTTTTAGCTTTATGCTCCTTTCAGAAGATATAGTTACCTGTTGTTTAGCTTTTAGAGTTTTTTTCTCGAAGGATGGGTTAGCCTAATTGATCTACTTAGACTGACATCACTGAAATTGGAGGCTCCTTATGCTTTGGAACACTTACTTCTATGTGAATCCAGAATAACATTTGCATTTTTTAAAGCCTCTTCCTTAGGCTCCGTTCTTTCCCTCTCCTTTGCTGCTTCTCCTTATATTTCTAGCCTATAAATGATTAAGTGTCCCGTGTTCCTTCCCCAGCCTCCTTCTCTATACACACTTACTCCTTAAAGGTATTAGCATTCAGTCTTATGGATGCAAAGAGCTTCTGTGAGCTGGCAACTTCCAAATGTGCACGCCCAGTTTGGTTTTCTCTCCTGACCTTCCGATTTATGAACCTAATTGACTACTCAGCATATTTATTTGGATGTCAAATAAACATTTCATATTTAATATGCCCCTAAGTGATTAATAGTTCTCCACACCAAACTAGTTACTTCCCTAATCATTCCTACCTGGGTAACTGGCAACTCCATTCTTCTAGTTGATTGAGTTAAAGAACATGGTGTCATCATCCTTGACTGATCATTTCTCCTTAAATTCTACATCCAAACCATCAGTAATTATTTTGGTATTACCTTCAAACGACATCAGAATACTCAGGCCATGTCTGCAAACATCTGTTATAACATTCTGGATTATTGTAACAAACTCTTAACTATTTTCCTTGTTTCCATATCACACCCTGTCCACTCCCCCAACTTATTCCACAGTCAGCAGCCAGAATGATCATTTCAAAAGTGAATAATATAACTGGTATCTTTTTTTTTCAGCACTTATAGGCACTTTTCTAAGTACTCTAAACATGTTGACTTTATAAACCTTTACAAAGCCCTATCAAGAGGTATCATTAAATCTCCTCATGTTAAGGAGGAGGACATTTAAGTACAGAGATTAAGGAACTTTCCCAGGTTCTACACCTGGCAGTAGCAGAGCTGGGATTTGAACCTGACAATCTACCTTCCCATCTCAGAGTAAATCAATATCCCCACCGTATCTCTGTGGTCTGTATTATTTGCTTCTGGCCCCTCTCCAGTGCCATCTCCTAACACTCCCTTCTTGAGTCACTGTGTTCCAGCCATTATCAGCTCTTTACTAGTTCTTAGACAAGCCTAGCACACTCCCATCTCAGGCAATTTACTTGCTGTTTCCTATGCCTGGAATGCTTTTCTCTCAGATATCAAGATGGATTACACAGCCTCACAACCCCTTCATGACTCCCAGTCTCCCTTTATGGATTTAAATTTCTCTATAGCACTGATCACCACCTGAGCTACTTTATATGTCCTCAACAATGGCAGAGATGTAGTCTGGTTTGCTCATTACTGTATCTCCTGAACCTACAACAAAGATGCTGTTCAAATATTGCTGAATGTATAAATGAGTGGATAACCACTTTACTTAGCTACTTAGTGGTGGGTTTCTTGAGTAGCACAGAGCAGAAGGTATAGCGCATCTTTACTGACTACTTTCTGTGGTGGAGCGAGTGGGAGCGGGGACAGGTCAGAAGCAGCATTGCGGTGAAATGAGGTCTAGCCCAGGCTCTGTCATCAGTGAGCTGTATCATCTTGGCTGATTGAATTCATCACTTTGGATCTCCATTTCCTTATCTTTAAAATGATCTATTGAAAGAAAGGCTTATTTAGGGTCAAAATAAATTATAAAATATGTCAGAATTTATGTGATTTCTACCACTGGTAGAAATCAACTTAGTATATAGTATTAAGTTCTCAACTAGGGGTAATTTTGTATCCTACACCACCAGGGGAACTTTGGCATATCTGGAGACATTTTTGGTTGCACAACTGGACGTTGGGGATGAGCTACTGGCATTTAGTGGGTAGAAGCCAGGGATCCTGCTAAAGATCTTAAAATGCACAGCACATCCACCACTATCCCCAACAAAGAAACCAGCTCAAAATGGCAAAACTGCCACAGTTGAGGAACTCTAGGATAGAGCAAATAGAGCTGCTTAGGTGGTAGGATGAAGCCAGGGAGAAAAGCAGAGATAAAGCAGGATGTGAAGATAGGGGCTACCAATATAAAGGAGAAATACGTCTTACTCCCATACTGGAACAAGATTATCTTCAGGAATACTAACAGGAATATCAACACAGAGGAGGGTGGCATCAAGTGTGAACTTTAAAGACAATGACTACAGATGGACACAGCTTATCTGAGTGTGTCTCACACTAGTTTCCAAGGGCGTTTAGTGATTACGCACATCCCGGCCCATTTGTTTCTAATTGCAGTAATGACCAGCCTCTGTTATATCGCTAAGATGAATGTCATCAAGTTTTAGAGGAAATAAATTCACAAGATGCTCCATAAAAGTAATCTCTACTTTTTGGCATCCAAGTCTATCAAGCATTGATGAGGCAAGCAGGAAATCTAATGAAAATAATACAAGGAAATCTTTTCATCAACACCCATCCCTAATGTCTCAGCTATCAGGTCATTGTTTTTACTTCTCTAGGTGGAAGCTGCATCCGCAGCCAACATAGGAAGTTCTGATTTTAAACAAGGCTAAGTAGTAATTTTGACCACATGACCAACCCACTTAAATGGTGCCAACCCCGCCTCAATTAAGAGGTAGTTGTTTTTAAGTGTATTTATATTATAGCTTCTCTCTCTCTCATGCACAAGCACACACAAAAATACAAATTTAGAGACACTAGAATAAGGTTTTCAGTGTTTGTTGGCCATCTATGTTTTTTCCAAAGGAACATACACAAAAAATTATTAGGGTTTAAATATCTGTGCTTTGTTGGCAAGGATAGCAAAGAATTAATTTAATGTTTTGTAATGACTCCCCCTTAACTTGGGTAAAAATGGTCATTTTGTAACATTGTAATTGTCTAATTTTATCTGCAA
Source organism: Rhinolophus sinicus (assembly GCF_057876585.1). Lineage (NCBI taxonomy): Eukaryota > Metazoa > Chordata > Mammalia > Chiroptera > Rhinolophidae > Rhinolophus > Rhinolophus sinicus. The sequence continues at coordinate 109,691,507 of NC_142516.1, forward strand.
AGAGAGTTAAAGATAAGACTGACTTTCTACTATGCCCTCTAAAATGTCTAGGTGAAGAAGTTAATAAACCCTATGGTAAAGGATTAGTCTCAGGGACCTGAATCCCATCAGGGTGTGTTTAGTGAGGTAAGCAGGGTGTGGTGTGTGATAGGCATGTGAAGGCAGGGATGGGGGACAGGGAGGGGACAGGATATCCTCTTCATTAAGCATACATTGCTTTCCTCATCATTATCGTAGCAGAGTTAACACAAATTGTCCTGGCTCAAACACTTAGAGGACCAGAAACTGAACTCACCCTTCCATCAGCTTCAAAGTGAATTGATCACCCAAGGAAACTTGTAATGTCCTGTCTGAAAAATGTGGCCCGATAATGAGGATTTTGAAAGTGGCCTGGTGGCACTGTGAATAGAGTAAACTACTTTTGCAAGGTGCAAAGGAAACATAAAAAATCCAAATGCTGGAAGAAAACAAAGCTTATTAGCAGGATTGTTTGTATTAGAATAGGCTCATTCCTTTCTAACACTCAGGTGACATTTCCATCTTGAAAAGCAAGAGTAAGCAGAGATAACCTCAGTATATGAGCAGGCATTTTATTGGTGCTATGGTGTGTGGTAGGAGTTCAATAAATAATAATTCTTAAAAATCACTGAGTAGGCACCTATTTTATTCTAGGCACTGACTAGGAGACATAAATAAGGACATGGTTTCTGAACTCCAGGAATTTTAAATGGAGTTGTAGGTGAGAGATCAACTAACATAGTTTACAGTGGATTGGAAAATCATGGCCCATGGGCCAAATCTGACCCACTGCTTATTTTTGTAAATAAAGTTTTATTGGAAAACAGCTATGCCCATTCACTTACATATTATTTATGGCTGCTTTCACACTACACCAACAGGATTAAATAGTGCAACATAGACCATATGGTTGTCAAAGTCTAAAATATATACTCTGCTCCTATATGTAAAAAAGTGTGCTGAACCCTGGCTTATGATGCCATATACATGAAAATAAACACTTTATAAACATTATCACAGTTCATTCCCACTGTTGTCTATTGAGGTAACTACCATATTGTCCACATTTTGTAGACAATAAGACTATCGCTTAAAAGATTAAATATTTTAATGTCTCAGTGTTACACAAGCAGTAAGTTACTGATCTCGGATTTGAAAGCTCTGATCGTATAGCTTGTGTTCTTAACTGATATACAATAGAGAAAGCTATACACATTCAATAGGAGCAGGTATACCTTTCTCAATATTCATATCAAAGTGTCTAAGAAATTAATTTTCTTTGTGTTTTTTTCTATAATTGAATTACATTTCTCACTTGTACTTCCTTTTTCTTCTTGGCAAGGTTTTATTCAATTTTAGGCAATTCAGAATTTGCCTAAATTTTGATGGTTTGATCTTGGTTATGAGAGATTGATAGCAATATGGTTCTAATTCCTCACCTTTGCTCTATCCCTGCCATTCGTCATATAACTTTGCAGTGTGTTCCCAAATATGATGGGGTGTCATCCTCCCCCGTCTCAGTCCTGTGATTTGTTTTGATCAATGGGGTGTTAGCAGAGATGATAGACAGAGATCAATAGAGGCTCCTCAAGTGTCTGGGCCTACTTTCTCTTGTGTCTCTGATGTTGCTATGAGAACCTGACTGAGCTGGCATACTTGAGGATGAGAGATCTGTGAGACAGAGCCATGTCACCCCAGGTGCCTCAACAGACAATCAGCTGATTTCAAGACAAGTGAGAAAGTCCAGGAAAAAGTAAACACTAAATGTTTGTTGTATTCTACTGAGGGCTTATGGTTATGCACTTTGCAACATTATTTGGCAATAGGGGACTATGTAACATAAAGACAATGAACAGAGAGCAAAACACTATGTGAATCTGGTCCTCTGTTATCATTGTGTTTCTAATCTTCCGAGAAGTATATCATCTGATCTGGGCCTTAGTCATCCACTATCCTTCCACACTATAATTCAGAAATATGTGAGTGGGGAGTCATATTATGCAAAAACACCAAAGAAAGATCATGAAAATAAAATTTTAACTTTAGAGCTGGATATACTAAATAGATATGACTGAGGTGTGAGTTAATGAGCTAGAAGATTAAGCCTAGGTAGGTTTCTAAAAAACAAATTACATAAAAATAATTTACCATTTGTGACAACATGGATGGATCTTGAGATTATAATGCTAAGCGAAATAAGTCAGACAGAAAATGTAGAGAACCATATGATTTCACTGATATGTGGTATATAAACCAAAAACAAGAAAAGAACAAGACAAGCAAATGAGAAACAAAAACTCATAGACACAGACAATAGTTTAGTGGTTACCAGAGGGTAAGGGGGAGGGGGATGGTAGACGAGGGTAAGCGGGACCAAATATATGGTGATGGAAGGAGAACTGACTCTGGGTGGTGAAGACACAAAGTGATTTATAGATGATGTAATACAGAATTGTATACCTAAAATTTATGTAACTTTACTAACAACTGTCACCCCAATAAATTTTAATAAAAATAAATAAATAAATACATAAATACATAAATAAATAAACAAAAATAATTTAAAAAGAGATACAGAAAATAAGACAGAGGATAATGAGATTTGAAAACAGGTACAAAAGTTATAAGACCTAACTATCAGGACTACCAGAAGAAGAGAAAAAAGACAAATCCATTTCATAATTGAAGTAAGAAAGAAATTTTCAAATGGAAAGGACTCACATAGTGCCAAAAAACGTGAATACTTTTAAGAAGCTAAATAATCTCAAATATGATAAGCAGATAAAAAAACATCAAGTCACATCATAATAAAAAAGTGTAAAACTAGGAAGATGAGAAAGACTTAAAGAAGTCAGAAAAAAAATAGACAGACATGTTATCTACGGGGAAGTAAAGATAAAAATGACCACAGAGTGTTAAGAGAAATAGTGGAAGCCAGCATCCAATGAAATAATCGTTTTAAGTTCTGAAATGAAAAGATTCAAATCTAGAGTTCTATATCTGATAAAAATCTTCTAGAAATGAAGGAGAAATAAATGATTTTTATACAAAAAGTTGAGAGCATTTGCAGTCTGTAAATGTGTAATACAAGAAATATTGAAGGATTTCTCTCATGTGAAAGGAAAATGATAACAAATGGAAACTTGGAAGACCACCATAAAAAGTAAATATGTGGGTAAATATTTAAATGTCTTTAAAAGATCACCCATTGTTTGAATTTTTAAAAATTATGTTGAATTTTATAACATGTGTAGAAGCAAAAGCACGACAATACTAGCACAAAGGCTAGAATATGGCAATGGGAAGTATATTATTATAAAGCTTTTTATTATTATACACGAAGTGGTGTGATATTATTTGAATGTAGGCAGTTGTATGTTAAAAATGGTTATTGTACACTCTGGAGCAACCACTAAAAAAGTTAGAACAGCTAATAAATAATTCTACCAGTGGAGAAAAAGTGTAATATCCAAAAATACTGAATCAAAGAAAAAATTTAAGGCAGAAGAAGAGAAACAAATGAAAAGAATGACAAATAAAAATTAATTAGCAATATGGTAGACTTCAGTCTAACCACACTGATAATTAATTAAATTTAAATGACCAAAATAGTACAATCAGAAGGCAGGTATGGAGTTGCCTCAGGCTCTTATCTCCCAGAGCATCCAAGAGTCATATTCACTTTGTTTTCCTCACTTTTCACTTATGTCATTGAGGTGCTATAGTTTAATCTAGATTGAATTTATTTGGAGGAGATAGAGCTGCAGTTGGAGGAACAAGCAAGAAGCAATCTGGCTTGAGAGAACTGTAGAAACGATGAGAAAAAAGTGCCTCTGCAAGAAATCCACTGCGAGGAGGCCTGCAAGGCCCACCTGCTCTCCCTGGCACCACCAGCACCACAGAGACAGGGCAGAAAAGGATGGAGGACAATGACACTGGCAAGGAGGACCTGCAGGATGTTGCACGTTTACAGGATATGGATGGGATGAATAACGCTGAGTTTCTGTGATGGAGAAGGCATGAAGTGGACACGGGAGGCTACAAACCAGACCAGGACCAGGGAATAATATAAGCCAGGGGTCAGCAAAGTGGGTTCCATGGGCTAAATCCAGCCCATAAAATCTAAAATATTTACTACCTGACCCTTCACATAAAATGTGTGGCTTACTGGTCTAGGGCGATCAGGCTGAAGATGAGTCAAGGAGACCCCTGACCAGCTCCACACTTCCCTGCACCCCCTGCAGAACTGTTGGTGGCCCTGTGTCCAAAGTCACACACTGAGCCCCTCCTGAGCTGTTGCAAAGTGCTGACCTTGACCCTTCTTACACCATCACCCCTGGAGCCTGACCCCCCTTCCTGGACAGTAGTTTGCCCTTGATTACCAGGTCTGACCCCTTCCTATTCCTCTTTAATAAAGACATGGTACTGACTGAAAGAAAATGCAGAAGTTGTCACACTGGAGGAAAAAAACAACTTCATGTTAATACATTTGACAACTTCAAAGACATGGACAAATTCTTTGAAAGATAAAAAGCACCAAAGTTGTGGCAGGAAGAAACGAAAAAATCAGAAGAGGACTGTATCTATTAAAAGAAGTTGAATTCATAAATAAAAACATTTCTGCAATGAAGCCTCAGGTCAGGATGGTTTCATTGGTGAATTCTATCAACATGTTAGGAAAAAACAATACCCATCTGACATAAGCTCTTAGACAAAATAGAGGAAAAGAGAATGTTTCCTAATTCATTTAATGAAGCCAGCCTAACTTTGATATCAAAACCTGACTAAGACATTATAAGAAAAAGACCAATATTCTTCATAAACATAGATGCAAACATCCTTAACAAAAAATAAATTGAATCCTAGTCTGATGTTGATTATGTAATATATTGATATTGATTACATAATATACATTTAAAAAAAATCTCATCTGGATACGTACACCATCAAAATTTATTTATTTTTTAATTCTACACTGCTTGGAAATAAAATGGATATCTGACACACAGAAATTCTATCCATGGAGCATAATGATACACACCATCTCACAGTGAAATAAGTTTAACCCATGAGATTATATGAGGACAGCAGGTAAACTTTTGACCAACTATTCAATTATTTTCCACCACACATTTGATCAACTCTTCTCTGCCTCTCTTCTTCTCTGTCTAGTGCTTGAGTTGAAATAATGTGTCTTTATATAATGATAAATTACATCTATGTAACATAGTGCTATAGTTTCAATCACAGTGTATATCATATCAGCAAAACAATTTCCCTAAATAAACTTTTGAAGAAAAAGGACTGAAAGTAAACACAATTGAAATGAAGACTAAAAATAGGCAATATTGAATATGAATAGTAAGAAGACTTGGCTTTCTGCAGGATTAAATTTATGTGAGTTGATTATTAAATTAATTCAAAAGGTACATGATTGAGCTAGGAGCCTGGGTTGTCCTAACTCTGTGTTCTCATCACGATGGAGATTAAAAACATTCTTTTGTTAGCATGAGAGTGATAACAGAGGGCTGACCTCTGTATCCCAAGAGAAATAGTCATTATCATCTAATATTCATGCCTATCACAGTTTAAAACATAAATATTTTTAAACATGTTGGAAGGGAGTTGAGATTACCTAAATTTTTTACTTAGTCTATTTTCTCCATTTTTTCAAAGGATGATAATATTAGTAACCACTTTAATAGTTGCTTAACTGTTGCTTTTGATTTTCAATAAAAGCACATTGTTTTAATCGCCTGATCCCTATACGACCATAAGCTCATGGGTTGACCACACACAGGCAGAAGGGGTGAAAGGTGAAATGTACTCCTTCCTGCCATCCTGTCACCTATCAGCCTGACACAGAGCTGTAATCCTTCCATTAGCCCAGCCTTAGAGGCCCACAGCGTCGTCTTCAGAAGACCAGATAAAAAGCAAATGTAGAACTTGAGAGATGAAACATTAAGCCACAATCATCTAAAGTTCTGTGAACACAGAGTTATAATTTTCTCAGAGGAAAAAAGAGGAAAATGATTGCACCTTAATTGTGGTCCCTGAACAACTTGGTGGGTTTGTGCTGGCATATGTGGGGTTTAGAAAAAGTCTGGAGTGGAGAAAGAGATGGTGAAAGCTGGGGACACACTTACTTCAGAGCTTTCCTGCACTCAAAAGTTTCCTACCACTAGAAATCGTGTCCAATACATTTTTGCCATTCTTGTCTGGAGCCATGTGACATTTACCTTTTCCAAAAAATGTTCTTTGATTCAAGATTTCTTAACCTTTTTTTGTTTTCAATGGTGCTTATGGACTTAGTTCTCTGTGATTTGATCTCTGTAGAAGGAATTGCTTCCTTCTACAGCTTGCCTCTAGATTAGGAATTTCCTGAGTGTATGAATCATGGTAACTTTTTTATTGAATTCCAAATACCATCAATCATGAATTCTATATACAAATATAAAATGCAAAATATAATACCTAGATCAATCAAAACACCAGACATTTTCCTTTATCATTTTTTCTTTACATATATTTATATTCCTTTTATCTGTATTCCTCAGAAGGGAATATTTGAGGAAATGTGTCCTGCATCCTGCTTCTCCTCTTTTCCTGGTCTGTCCCAGTTTGAGGGCTGAGGCCACATTGACCATTATTCCTAGTTTTCCTCCATTCAAGACACAGGGAAGGAAGAGACGGAAAGCAGGATCAGCCTAGACTTAGTATAGGCAACAAAAGGACATACGCTGGGAAAAGCAAATGCTGTTCTATCGCCAAAAATAAGGGTGGTTGATGGGGGAATCAAATCAGAAGAAAGCAGAATTTTCATTGAGAGTCTCCGTGTGTGTGTGTACTTGTACATGCTATAAATTAGCTTCAGAGTTTGTCTGTAGCACACTGTTAATTCCAGGGAACTTTCTATAAATTCCAGTGATAAATTCTCCCTCACATTCATAAGGAACTGGTTTAGCATCCCCAACTAGCCTCCTTATAGGTGTAGATTAAAAGGCTGGCAACCATAAAACCTACGTGGACACCCACTTTTTACATTCTGGCTGCCTTAGACAGGATAAACATTTAAAATGAAAATAGAGTAAGTGTGACTGCTTGGGGATCAATTCCTTCATTCTAGTCTTGTTCAACATTGTTATGTTCAGGGAGATACAAATCAAAATCGTAGGTACCATTTCACACCCACTGGGATGGCTGTAATCAGAAAGTTAGATAATCACCAGTGTTGGTGAAGATGTGGAGAAATCAGAGTCCTCATACACTGCTGGTGGCAGTGTAATATGCTGTAGCCTCTTTGGAAAACACTTTGGCAATTACTCAAAAAGTTAAACAGAACTACTGTATGATCCAGCAATTCCACTCTTAGGTGTATACCCAGAAGAACTGAAAACGGGTACTGAAACGGATGCTTGTATGTAAGTGCTCATTGCAGCAATATGCACAATAGTCAAAAGATAGAAACAACTCAAATGGTCATCCACAGATGAGTGGATAAACAAAATGTGCCATATCCTTACAATGGTATATTATTTAAACTTAAAAAGAAATGAAGTGTTGACACATGCTACAATGGGGATCAACCTTGAAAACCTAAGTGAAATAAACAGTCACAAAAAAAGCATGATTTCATTTATATGGAAGTCTACAATAGGCAAAGATATAGAGATAAAAAATAGATGAGTGGCTGCTTAGAGTTGGGATGTGTGAGACTTGGGGATATGACAGATAAAGGGTGCAAGGTTTCTTTTAGAGATGATAGAATGTTCTAAAGTTGATTGGGGTGATGATCGCATAAGTCTGTAAATACTTGTATATTGAAAACCATTGAATTGTTCACTTTAAATAGGGGAAAAGAACTCCCAGCACTCTGCTTCTGTAACAGCACAAACCCTACTTGCTAGTTTCTGCTGGTCAGCGAATGTCCACCCGTGGAGATGTGATGTCATACAAACCCACTGTCTCTGGATAAGTCTGTTAAAGTTCCCCTTATATGGAAAAGGGAGGCAAACATGCAGCATTTCCACTACTCATCTGGTAATTCTCTTCCTCACTTCAGATCCAATTCTTATATAGAGACTAGAGATAGGTAATGATACCTGCCCTACACGTAGGGCATAGAGTATGTAACTTTTGGCTCTTTTTAAGAAAACCTAAGACATGCCTAGTAGTCTGTAAGATTATGTATAAACTTGATGCCTGTGTTCTTCAGCTTCAATTCTAAGACAGGAAAATTCTCATTTAATACCCAATTACATTAATTCTTTGTAGGGCATGTTTTCTCAGCTTGTTTGCATTAAAAGCTGGCCTTCTTCAAAAAATAATCATGATAGTATGTAGAAATTGGTTGATTCTATCTATCGGCAAAAGAATGTTTACAGCTTAATTTGAGCTTTTTGTCATTCCCTCTTTTACTCTGAAAACTACATAACGTATGAACACCATGGGCTCAACATAAATTCTGTACATGTTTTAATATCTCTACAAGAATCATGATTGAGAAGAGGAATTCCCTTAACGATCTGACAACAGGTTTTGTGTTAAAAAAAAAAAAAGAACATTTCTGTTTTCTCCACTCATGATCTTATATTAATTATTAGAAATGTTGCTTGGATTTTTGACATATATGTTCTTGCCACAGAGAACAGGCAGTTATGTTGTCCATTATTTTAGCATCACAAACCTAGATAGATCATAAAATAAAATTGATACCAGTATTTAAATATTATCAAAGAAAAATATTTGAGTATTATTTTATAACTTTAAAACCTTCTCTCTCAACCACTCTCCAAAATTGAATTGGTTTATATCATGGCATTTTTCAACAACTGCCTTTGGTAATAGCAATAAAGAAAATAGTGGTGAACAGAATAAATATTTCAGTCTTTACAGATCTTTCATTTCAGAAAGAAAAGAATAAGAAATAAACATAGAGTATTACCACAACATGGATATAAATAGAATGAATATTAATGTGTTGATGTTAAAGTACATAATAGAAAACTTAAATTAGTTAGTGGAAGGGAGTGCATAATGACATAACAGGAAAGATGTTACTAGAAGATATTTAATTTGGAGGTTTTAAAATTACTAATTTATTACTTTCATTTGAATTCTCTGTTACTGAAAATCACTGTTTAATCATTTTGTAGCTCAAAATAATTTTGACTATCTTGCGTGTTGGAGAATTTAGGAGATTCTATAGCACCCCCCCCTTTTTTTTTCATGCATTGTTGTGTTTTTGTACTATTTCCTGGGGAAATTTCTGACTTTGCTTTCAGACATGCATGTGCCTATGTTAATATGGAAGATTGTTCTTTCCACTATGCCATGCTGAAATTTGGGAAGCTATAAAGTTTATAGTTGAGCCCACCAATTTTTCTTTCTGTATGGGCCTAAGCATAACAATAATTTAGACATCTCAATAGCTAAAATGTATTGAGCACTTACTATGCTCCAAGAGCAACTGCTTTAAATATTGGCTCATTTAATTGTCACAACAAAGATATGAGGTAAGCACTGGCATTATTTTCATTTTTACAAATGAGGAAACTGAGGTACCAAGATGTTATGTAACTTGCTAAAGGTCACTCAAATTGTGATTGGAATCACACCCTTGTGACTTGACACTCTTAACTTCTCTCTTGTACTGATTTACAGAACTAAGGGGCAGATTGGCTCAGCTAGGAATTGAATTTAATTACCTTGCTTTTTTCCACAGCTCCTCAGCTTGAAGAGTCTATTGCCATTTTAACAAGACTATATTGTCTTAAATGATAATCATATGACATTAAAAATCAAGGGAGCCAGAAATTAAATCAAGAGATTTATTCTTAGAGAGCACCAAACATGGAATCATCAGCAGCATTTAGATTCATGTTATTTTATTTGAAATTCTATTTTACGTGGTAGGGAGTAAAAATGAAATATGATGATGAAATGGATCTACTAAAAATCTGTCCTAACATCACCAAAACTTTCCCTAAAAACAGTCTCTCAGTCTAGATTTTATTACCTCAGAGAAACCACAGTTTGACTTCCCAGTTGTTGCTGTGAGGAGAATAATAAAGAATCTTAATACAATATAGCTTTTTAACATCTGTGTTGTCGTAATTATTATTTAATGTTTATTACATCTCCAGGCTGTTCAGCCTGCTTTGGATGATTCATCCTTCATAGGGTTTATTTTCCCATAAGGAAAGTCATGCAGAGTCTTGGTTACTTTTCTGTACTTGGTTCACTTTTTCTACTTTTCTCATGTGGGATAGGAGCTCTGAAGCTTGACATGAAATGTCTGCCTTGCATTCTGAAATAGTTCTACTAGCTTTGTGTAGATCAGCTGAGGGATAAATTTCAAATCCCATGGATTATATGTGAGTTGTCATTTTATCTTTAAAATAAGTTGGTTAGAACTGGCAAAAAATTAACAGAAAATGAGGTATGCACAGCGGATAACACCATTATTTGTAACAGCAAAATACAAAAAACAAACCAAACATCCATCGTTATGAGATTATGGGGATGGTTGAATACATTATGATACAGCCACACAGTGGTGTGTATGTTGCTGTAAAATGGAATAAAGAGTATCTTTATATACTGCTATGTGTAATCCCAGGGTGTATTATTAACTGAAAAAGCAGGATTCAGAATAGTGTATATAATACAATCAATGAGAGAGAGAGAGAGAGAGAGAGAGAGAGAGAGAGAGAGAGAGAGAGAAAGAGAGAGAGAGAGAGAGAGAGAGAGAGAGTGTGTGTGTGTGTGTGTGTATTTGCTTATATTCCCAGGAAGAAATAATGGAAAGTTAATCCAAAAACTAATAAAAATATTCACCTATATGGAAAGGGAGGATACAGAGAGGCAGAGGCAGGGATGGAAGCTGAACTTCTAAGAACATTTTTATTTCTTACTTCAACTTTGGAACTGTGCAACATCCCACACAATAATAAATCAAAAAAAAAAAAAAAAAAAAAAGCAAATGAACTGATCTCCCACCCCAAGAAAATCTAAAACTAACAAAAAATGTTGTTTGGTTGAAAATAATTCTTAACAGTAAAATGGCAATAAAATGCTAAACAATGCAAACAGTTAGATAGATGAGTCAATTTATTTTTATTGAGAAGAACTACCAGGAGAAAAAAGTTAGCCTTTCTCTATACATCATTAGATTCTAAATAAATTACTGAGGTTTTGATGTTTGCCATGAACAAGATATAATATTGCAAAATGTCTTCTTGTCCTCTGGGTATAGAAAGAAACCAAATAAAATATGAAAATTAGACCAAAATATTCACAGGATGATCAAAGTGGAGAAGGGAGGGAATTTTGTTCCTGTTTGCCTCCCTTCAACTGCCTTCTCAGGTTCCTTGCTTGTAAGGGTTATAAAATCTGTTATGTCATCAGATTTCATGGGCTTGTAACAAGGCTGACCCCAGAGGCTTTCTCCTTTGTCTGATGGCCCATCCATTTGTTCACAGCTGTCACACACTAGTAGGTGGAGGTCCTTCCTGTTCACTCCCAGATATACTGATAAGTATTCCTTGGCTTCCCGGTCCTCCTGGGATTTGGAGGGTCATTCCCAATTCTCCAAAGTTTTCTTATAGATTTTGCCAGCCTTGTAGAAATAATTATCAGCACACATATTTTTCAATGGTTTTGCCATTTTATACAGTACTACAAATTGTTCAACTGAGTGGCAAAACAAAAAATAGTGAAATAATTTAGTAGAAAAAGAACAAAGGACAATTATGATGTTATAAATTATATGGATTAGATAATTGGTGAACAACTGAAGAATTGTGGGTAATTTAATGGACGTGAACTACACTGAAGAAAGTTGTCTGAAACAAACATTGTATGTAAACTGATCTGCCAGGAGTTTGCAACTTAGAGAATCACTCACCTTCTTGTATAAACATAGGCTTCTTTTACTTGTTTCATCAACATGGAATAAAGTGCCAGAAAGTTTCTTGGAAGATTTCTGAATGAAATTGACTAGAAATTGGACTGTTCATTATGAAAATAAAACTGCTGCCATGTTTTAAGCATTTTTACTTGATTTTTCCCCAAGACAAACAGCAACTGTTTTTTGACACATTATCTTCTCTATAATGAAGGAATTTTGATCCTAGTTATACTGAGAAAATGGCCACAAACATTGAAATACCATACTGCTGCTCTTTTCCATAACCATGGAAACTTTTACAATTTTGTTTAAAAAAGTCAAAAGTGAAAGAATTGCCAAGTTTTAACGTTTCTTTCGTCTTGGAACAGTGGAAATAAATAAAAGGACATTTGGAACAAAAAGAATACTGATAGTGTTTGTTATTTTAAAATGCTTCATGACACCCCTGAAAAAAAGTTTGATATTTGAAACTTCTGGTCCCTCCCAAAATGTTTACCCGTTTTGTCGTCAGTGGATCGAATCACATACACTTCAAATCAAATTTGATTCCTCAAACACCCAATATCCAACTCCATTTTTTAATATTATATAAGTAATCAAGGAAAAAGAGATAAAATTTTATGAAATACAATAAGCATCTGATTCCTCATGTACTTTATCGGTGATACTCTGCTTTTCATGTACAATAATTCAAAAACTTTTTATATCATGTTATTACTTCTAGTATCAATTATCTTCCTTTGAATGTGGGAATTCAGAATGCTTCCCATTTCCCACAAATCACTTAATCCATTTCTAATCCCAGAGATTTACCCATAAGGACTAAATAGCATTTTGGTAAATATTCCATCCCTCTTATCATCCAAATGAAATGGACGAAGATAGCAACACTTGCATTCTAAGAGCACTTAATACAGTGAGAGAGGACTCTCTAATCCTTTTGTTGATTTTTTATTATCGCAGAACAGGAAGACCTAATATGTAACACATTAAAAAACAAACAAACAAAAAACCCCCAAAAACCACAACTCCCCCCAAAACAAAACAAAAAACCCAACCCTGAAAAACAACCTAAATCAGTTCAAAGAGATTAGATGTTGATGACCGTTGCAAATACAAACAGAACACAGATACTTAGGACCAAGTGGGAGGTCCCAGACTATGCATCAAGCTTGCACACATGCAATAGATGACAGGGCTGACTTCAGTCACAGAGAAAGATGCAGGTCTCTGTGACCCTCACACACGGAAAGGCTAACTTGTGGCACTGGAGCTCACAAAAATGTAAGAATCATACTGGAAGGTTTGCTATGAAGAATAAATAGAAAACACAATCTGTTGAGCGTTACTTCTATTGGCAGTGTAGTCCAGAGACTAGGATCACAGCCAGGCTCTGAAGCCAGCCCTCCTGGGTGGGGGTTTCTTCTCACCTGCTTTATGACCTATAGAAAGTAAACTTGCCCCTCAGTTCCTTCTTTTCCTCGCCTGTAAACTGGGCACAATAATAATGCTTCTTTCCCAGGTGTATTGCGAGGATTTAGCGCCTTAATCATGGGTGGTGCACTTAAAACAATGCCTGGGATTTTGTAAACTTTCAAAAAATAGTATTTAATACTCCTTTTTCAAGAGAGGGGCATATTACCAAAAGTTACAAAATATAAGTTTGTGAGAAAGGTGACCTTTGTTACCATTTTATAAATATGCTTCATAAGGGATGAGGAGAAACACAATAATCTCTAAGATTTATAAATAAAGAATTGTTACTCTTTCTATTGATGAAGATTGGAAAATATTGGTTTTATTTTACGGGCTTACAAAGATAACAAAAAGGGCTTAAATTAGAGTGGTGTTCCAATTAAGAGTGCTAATGTGAGATAACTTTCCCAAAGGCTGGTTTTCCTGTTGCAGCAGGAGCAGCATGGGTGCTTCTGTTCCCATCCCTGGGCAATCACCTTCCCTCCTCACCCCCAGCTGTCTTTCTTACCAGAGTCTCCTGGAAATCCCTGCCCCAGGGCTTTTTCTGGTATGCCTAGGGGTGACAAGTTGATGCCCTTGGTGCTGTCTCTCAGTGATGATGGATGGGAATTGGGGAATAAATAACCCAGCTTCCTCATCTCTGAAATAGAAGCACTTCTGTGCATTTCTACATGGTCTCCCAGAAGTCTTAAGCAGTATTCTGCTCATTAACACACCCTATATTAACACCTTTCTCTTTTCCATCTCCCTTCGCCATGCCTTACCTTTCCTTCCTGAGATCATTTCCCAAGTCAATAACTTTCCCTTTAATCCTTATCTCAGCATCTGTTTCCAGCAGAACCCTCACCCCGTAGTCAAGAACTCTAAGAAAATTATACATAACAATGATTTTTTTTTTTTAGAAATTTTATTGGGGAAGGGGAACAGGACTTTATTGGGGAACAGTGTGTACTTCCAGGCCTTTTTTCCAAGTCAAGTTGTTGTCCTTTCAATCTTAGTTGTGGAGGGTGCCGTTCAGCTTCAAGTTGTTGTCCTTTCAGTCTTAGTTGTGGAGGGCGCAGCTCAGCTCCAGGTCCAGTTGCCATTGCTAGTTGCAGGGGGCGCAGCCCAGGAGTCAAACCGGCAACCTTGTGGTTGAGAGGACATGCTCCAACCAACTGAGCCATCTGGGAGCTCAGTGGCAGCTCAGCTCAAGGTGCCATGTTCAATCTTTAGAGTTTCAGGGGGCGCTGCCCACCATCCCTTGGGGGACTTGAGGAATCGAACTGGCAACCTTGTGGTTGAGAGCCCACTGGCCCATGTGGGAATCGAACCGGCAGCCTTTGGAGCTAGGAGCTCCAACCGCCTGAGCCACCGGGCCGGACCATAACAATGATTTTTTTAAATGACTGAAGGAGTGCTCTCTCAGAGGAAGGAAGATAGACTGCATGGTATTTAAAAGTTACCTTAAATTACGTCATTCTATTTCCAAATATATGACAATATTTTTTTGCACACATTTTAATGGGATTTATCTCTCTCGTTAGATGTGATTCCAAGGCAAAACAATAAAAATGTATGGTTAGAATCCTGAACCTTTGCTTCTCCATCAGCTATCCCCTGTTGTTCCCAGTGCAGAAAGAAGATATGGAGAAGAGATACTACAAAAAAAAAAAAATGATACTGTTAATTATTTTAAGTCTTTGGCCTCAAATCCTCAGTGTTGAGAACTCAGCTCTTGCAAGCTGAGCTGTGCTGGCTTCTGGGAGAAGGGAACCTGTCTTTCTCTCCACTCTCATCTTTCTCCCCAGGAAGAAAGGCAGGTTTTGAATTGTTCAGATTCCAGGGCACTCATTGAAGCCACTTTTGCTAGTGGTAGTGACTTACAAGGTCAGACAATTAAGTTTGCAAACTCATCGTAGAAAAAGTGCTACATGCCTCATTGCTGAATATCACTATGGTCACCTTCGAAGTCCTCCCCTTAGGAAGTTATGCACTGATGCCAGTGGCCTAGTCCATCCTTCAAAGCAATTTTGGAACTGTTTTTCTGGAATGGCCATCAGAGCTGTCGTCATATTACACTTGATGTTCTCAATGTCATCAAAATGTCTTCCTTTCAATATTTCCTTTACCTTTAGGCAAAGAAAGAAGTCATTGGGGGCCAGATCAGGTGAGTAGGGAGGGTGTTCCAATACAGTTATTTGTTTATTGGCTAAAAACTCCCTCACAGACAGTGCTGTATGAGCTGGTGCATTGTCGTGATGCAAGAGCCATGAATTGCTGGTGAAAAGTTCAGGTCATCTAAATTTTTCACACAGGTTTTTCAGCGTTTCCAAGTAGTAAACTTGGTTAACTGTTTGTCCATTTGGTACAAATTCATAATGAATAATCCCTCTGATATCAAGAGGTTAGCAACATCATTGCAACAATTTCGTGAACTTAATTATCAGATATTGTATATGTGAAAGAAACCTGGTAGGGTTCTGCATTTCATGGTTATAATGAGTTCTGAGACTCTGGTGTGAGATTTGGGAGAAAAAGAGCAGACATTATAGCCTTCTTGATTCAGGAATATTTAGACCTAACTAGCACAGGAAAAATAAAATACTTCCACATGATTCAACCTAAGTCACTGGGGTTCTACTTTGGCAGAAAATCCTAGCTAATAAGAAAGTACTATATTTTCTATTTTACCACAATTGTGCATACAGGGCCTTTTGAGGAGGAAATGTGGCCAGCCAAGGCAGGAATCAGGGGACTTGAATATTCTTGGAGTCCTGTCTTAATGCAGTCTCTGGATAAGATCAACCTCTCATTTGCTGGAAACAAAAGAGCCAGGGTGACTTCATTTGTATAGACTAGACAGAGTAAGGGGGCATAGGCTAAAAATAGGCTTTATTTACTCCTTCCTTTTCATGCACATACATACCTTGGCCACTAATAGGCCAATCAGATCACAAGAGGCGAAGGGAAATAAACCTAACACACTTCACCATGGGAAAGAGTTTATTTTATATTCTAAAATCCAGAGAATTGCAGGTGTCGGCCAGGATAGTCCATCCCTATGTACCTACGCACGCTCCACAGGAAGATTGCTCAGAGTAGTCTTTGCCATTCAGTCTACATATATTTATTGAGCACCTACTGAACACTAGAAATATCACCGTGAAAAAATTATTAAAGAAAGTACCTGTTTTAATAGAATTTACCCCAACCTAGCCTCATGGTAGTAACAGAATGGAGAATCCAGAGGGAAAAAAGAGAGAATCCCTACTCCAGAGTGTTGTCTCAAATACCAAAGATTACTTTGAAGCAGAATTCACAATTATTAATGCACATTAAAGGATTTAACTCATTCACATGGCAAAAACACATGCAGAAAGTCTGCCTAGAGGCTTCTTTCTGCTCAAGTTCTTGAGCTAAGGAGAGCCAATCTTTCTCCTTGTAACCTGCACTGCTTGCTACTTCCTAGGGCCTTGAGGTGACATAGCCTTAGGATGAATCCAGCCCTGGGCAAAGCAGAGAGAAGAATCAAGTCATCTGAGGCCTGGTTGACATCCCTGCTTTAAGAGATTAGATGATTCTGAAGCCTATACTCCTTATAGATCCACTTTTATGTGAGATCCTATCATAGTTGCTTAAGCATTGTAGGGGTTTCTGCTTTTTCCAGACACAAATATTTTAATGGACTTAGAAATTGATGTCAGCAAGGGTTGCAGTCAGAAGCTCCTGGAGAACTGCAAGGTAGTTTGAAATGGGTTCTTTAATCATTTGAGATTTAAGGCAGTGTTATCTATGTAGTATCAAAGTACGGAAATGTTCCTTCCATGGTATGCAGTGGTAAACAGCTAAGTCAAGTATCATCAGAGGTACCCATCAAAAGCAGGGATGTGAGGGGCTGAGCTGTCACTGCCAAAGAATGGCATTTCTGCCCTGCTTTTACTGGCATGGAAAAGATTAAAGATTAAAGAAAGAAAATGATGGGCTCAAATGTTTAAATTCTTGACTCAAAGTCTAGACTAAATCTCAGTGACACCGTATGACTGCTAAATAAATCTCTCATCTTTCACTAGCAGAACTGAACTAGCTAAAAAGCAAATGTTCTGTATGTTTCTGCAGGTTGTGGATTTCCGAGCCAGTTGACTTTACAACCTTAGCAAAAGTCTTAGGAGACCATTAGGTCAATGGTTGGTAATGATGGAACTCATAACATGGGAATGGGCATATCGAGGATGACTTAGAAGACTAAAGGAATCGAGGTGTCTAACTCCAATAAACTTTTTAGATTAGCTGAAGTTACCCCTTTCCACTCTCTACGCTTATCCCACTTGCTTAAAGATGCAGAATCTCACTGGCTGGCAGGAATTCGATTTCAGTGGGAACCTAGTTAACCTCATCACAACCATGTATTTTATTTAATTTACAACTAAATTAGATCCATCCCATCACATGGAGGCCAGGGAGGGTATTACAGAGTCAAGACCAGTAGGATGTGACTTACCCACAAAAAGAATTGGAACAATTTTCCAATTCATATCAGGAAAAATCTGGGGACTATGTCTGTGCTTGTTTGAGCAAAGATGGGAAACATAATTTTAGATTGGGCTGAATTTATCTATATGAGTGCCAGAATTCCAGATTCAGTGTGACATCAACAGCTGGAAGTAAAGATAATTGGTTGAGTAACTAAAATGAAGTCTTAGGTGGCTCTTGCTAAATCAAACTGAGAGGGCAGAGCATTTTTAGAATAATATCAGTAAAGAAATCAAAAGATATTGGGAGATAAAATATATTGCAGTAAATTTAATCCATGTGGCTGGCTTCTCCCCACCTCACTTTGTCCCAGGAAGGGCTCTGAGGACACAGCATTCATCAATGTTTGACAGCGGGTCTGCTGAGAGGAGTGCCAGCATGTTGGAGATTTTTCCTAGCTGTTTATAGCCTAGAACTGCTGGAGGAAGATGCTGCGATTGAAAAGATGCCCTGATTTCAATGGATAAGGGAAGTCCCTGGCCTGACAGAAGCCACGCGGTCACACTTAATCCCTAAAAGCAAGATGGATGTGATTACTAAAATAGGCATCAGGCACTGTGTGATAATCAGAGTGGCCTGGTCTCGTCTGCACCATCAATGGCCGTGGCTAGATAACTTCGGATTCCTAGGATGATCACAGATGGTGAGCCCATTAAGGTCCTACTTGATTTGTATATTTGAGCGAGGACAGCTCAGGGGAACAAAGGTCGGCCTTAGACACAATAATAATGGCAACCCCTCATTTGATTCCCACATTCAGAGCCTTTGATCGAGGAGGAAGCCAGCCAGGAATTAATAAGAAAAGCTGTGCAAGAACAACCCAATAATATCCTTTGATTCTCCCTATTAGCATGCTTCAAAGGACTCTGTGGGTATTTGAAGAATAGCCATAAAAAAGGAAAAGGTAAATACACAGATCTTTATGGTCAAAAGGTAAGTTTTAACCTTACACCGATTCCGTTCAGGCTAGCTTCCTGCAAACGTCCCTGGAAATTGCTCTAGCCACATGTTTACAGCAATCAAAGGTTGTAGAGTCCTGAGATAGTGGACTCAGGCTACAGGTTACACCAGGGGAGGTACTTGGAGGCCAAGGATCTGCCTGTTCTATCACCGTAACTATAAGGCTTGAACACCAGCCTTTGATCAGGCCAGGGTAAAGGCTGGGGCTTCTCTAATCGTGGAGATTAAAAGTCCCAAAGACTCCAAACTGGGGTACTTATCTCAGTGTCAAATGTTGGGTCTTATAAGTTTCATCTGTGCTTTCAGAATTCAAAGGGCCATGAAAGGTCACACACTCACTATTGCTTTTATGCCCTGTGAGTTTCTCCAACGAATGCTATCTCAGAAGACCTAGTACGCACAGTCTTAGATCCTTCACCCTTATTTGTTTGACAAGGGTATTATCCAACAATTGCTCTTAACTAATTCCTGAGGCCAGTGATAACAACTTATTAAGAATTGGACCAATTTGTTCAGATGATAATAGAATTTTAACGAGAGGACACAACCCAGCCCATGATTGTTGCCCCAATTACTGAATGCAAAATTGAAATACAGTTGGTCCTCTTTATCTAGGGATTCATATTTGTAAATTTGCCTACTCACTAAAATTTATTTGTAACTCCACAATTAATACTAGCAGAGCTTTTGCAGTCATTCACAGACATTCAGAGCAATAAAAATGTATAGCTACCCACTGCACATGTTACCAACCGAGGTTCATCAAGGTGACACTAACTTCTTATTTCAGCTGTCATGCAGACATGACCAGAGGATGAGGGTGGCAGGGGGCAGTGCAGTGCAAGAAGCTCCAGTTCTGAGGCTGGTTTGATGAGGCTTGAAACTCAGCTCTGCAACCTGCACTGGCAAGTCAGTTAACACCTTTGAAACTTATTTCTACTTTTGTAAAAAAGACTATGGAATATACCAGTCTGAGTTGTCTTTTAGGATTTAAGATTGTAATCTGTGATCTATTTATTATCATCTGTATCTATCTATCATCTATTATCCATTTATCTATCTGTCTATCTACCTATCTATCTATTGTCTGTCTAAATTTCTCCTAGGAGCAGCAGTTCAGTATTCACTAATTCAGTATTGGCTAGTACATATTAACAAGAGTTGATGGTAGATGTTTCCATCAACAGAAACTACATTGGCTCCTTAACCTATTATAATTCCTACTGTAAAGTTGGATGATAATACCATGTACCTCTTAGGGTTGTTATGAGGTTAGATGAACTAATATATGTAAAGTTTTCAAAACAGTGTCTGCATAGTAGTAAAAACCATATACATTTTTGTTGTTATCACTGTTAGGAATGGCTAACTGGAAGCTTCTGGAATTTTTCTTACCCACAATAGGAATAAATCAAAGGAAATACCACAGACGTGTTAAAATTACAAAAATTTGCTATGTCATTAAAGGATTGAAAGATGTAGGAGTGGAGAATGTCATCACTCCCATAGTTAGCTGTCCAGTTTGGCTAGTGAAAAAGATAAATTGATCACAGAGAATGACAATAGATTATAGAAGTTTAATCAAGTGGGCATTCAATATTGCAATTTTGTGTAAGATGTGGTCTCTTTTTTGGAACAAATCAATATAGCTCATCCTAAGCACCGATTGATTTGACAAATGCTTTTTTCTCTATTTCCAAATGCAGTAAATAGCAAACATTTGTTTTCATGTGACAGAGATAGCCATATATTTTCATTGTCTTGCCATAGGGTTACATCAACTTTCCAGGTCTGTTTCTCAAGCCATCCTGCAGGGACAAGTAATTACCTCATCGGTGCTCAGGACATCACACTGGCCACCATCCTACTGACATCATGTAGACAGAAAACATAGCAGGGTTCCTATTACTTTGGTAAGATACATGAGTGCCACAACCTGAAAAATAAATGCCACAGAAGTACAGGGATCCTCCACTTCCATGAGGCTTATGAGAGTCCTATAGTCTAAGGCATCTACTCTCCAAAAAAAAAAGAGAAAGAAAAAAAGAACCACTTTAGTGTTGAAAGAAAAATAAATTACATATCTGTGAGCTTCCTGACCTGTATACAGTGGCCCTAAATAATTGCCAGTTTGACCCAAAGAACATGAATGTTCTCCCTCTGGTGTGGGCTGCAATGCAAGCACCTCTGGCCCTGGTGGCTCAGCGGATGGATCGTATGACTATCATCTAAATACTCAATTTTGTCCTAAACTTTTGCTGCTCTCCCAAAAGAGAAAATTGGCTTTAAAAGAGGCACTCTGGTCTTCATATTTGATTTTCAATTACATATTAAATGCTACCAACTTTACATTAGGCAGGACGTTGCTGTGACTTAATGACAATCGACCAATTCGTCTGTTCTTCTGCACACTATTTCCAGTACTTCTTAGATGCACCAGTTCCCCAGCCACCATCAGTGACTCTTTACCAATTGGGCTGCCCTCTTGTGCCAGGGATTATTCACGACTCACATACAGCTTGGGATGGTGTCCTTATTCCCAAATGGGTGGTCTGTGACCCAGCACTGGAACTGCATCTTTCCTGCGGGCTTTCTTGGAGTCAGCTGGATTCTCTGGGAAGCAGACACTAGGATAGAGCTTCAAAAAACTTTTGTGGAAGGAAAATGGAGGAAAAGGATTGTGAACCTTGATGCTGATCTGGTGAAATCTCTGTCAGGCCCAGGGGGAGCCTTGACCTGTTAGAGCTTTCGAGTTGGGCAGAAACAGCTAGGAATTTATACCTCAGCCTTGCTCCGTCATTGTCTGGGATCATTCTGAAAAGTGTGACTTTTGTTCAAAAGTGGTCAGCTAACCACCCTCCTCAAACTGATTCCAGTATGAAAGGATCTGAGGGACCCAGTCCCACTTCTGTACACGTTTGCAATGAATTCAGGTAATTAAATAATGATGAGTTTGATCTGCAGGTTCTTTAATGGAACCAGGACATTTCTTGCCCAGCAGGAGAGCATTCCAAGACAAGTAGCTTTAAAATAAGAGTTCATTTTAGAATAAGTATTTTCTTGAGGGACGAAGAACAATATGAGTCCACGTTACAATAAAACGCCAGATAGTTGTTTCATTTAATGATGTCTCTACATTATCCAATTGAGATCAAATGACAGGTCTAATCTTGAAGGTATTTGGAGTAACATTGAAAATTATGATGCTGCTTTTCATGTGTACTTTTAAAAATGCTTATATACACATTATCTCATTTGGTCCACAGAATGACCCTATCAGGTGGGCAGAACAGTCCCCAAAATTTTCTTGGTCAATTTTTATTGAGATCTCATAACTTCTAAAGATATTTTCATGATACCAGAAAATAAAAAGATTACCATATGACCATACATGCCCTTAGCTTCTATAGAAGTAATCCAAGAACCACTAATTTAAAAACTGAAATGCCAGAGTTGTCTTAGTGAAATTATTCTCATTTGTTTCAGTTTTTGTCATGGCTGTAAGTTTATATGAATTTGATGAATTTTGAAGGTAAGTTATATTACTTGTTTGCCTTTGAGTTTTAACACTGACATAAAATACTGAACATTAGAAAATTTGATAAGACATAAAATCCACCAATTGCAACACAAATTTTAATTTCCTACTATCTTCCAATCTTTATTAATGTACATTTTTACATTACTGTATTTGTCATATATAATTTTCTACTTTGCCTTTTTAAATAGTAACATCATTCTAATGAATTTCCGAGACCCATAATTACATAGTCAATATTACTATAATTTTAAAAGACTGTCTAATGCTATATCTAGTGTTTAAAATGTTTTAAGCATGGTTTGAATGGGCATTTTGAAAATAAATCTCATGGGAGATAGACATTTGGGGATGTATAAAGTAAAAAAGACATTTTAAAATAGTATTATAATAAATACTATAAATAAAATAAATAATAAAAATAAATAGTAAAAATTCAAATTTTCAAAAACATATGGTTAAAATCATTTATAATGTAGTTCTTCCTTGTGAGACTTTAGCATTCTCATTGACCTTTCTGAATACAAAAATAGAAGACTTTATCACAGCTTTAGCCGAGATCTATTTTTAGATATTTTTAGGTGTCATGACCCAAACTTAATAAAAATCAAACACAAAGAGATGAAAGTGGGAAACTTTTTTGCAGAAATTCCTTTGGGGCTATATCCTGCCTTAATTCTACTAGAATTCCCACAGAAATCAATAGGAGATTAAAATAAATATCAATGACAGGATACAAATTATAAATGAAAACTTTAAACTTGACAGGTTAATTGTTTTTCAGAATGATTGGAATTTAGGGGTAGTATTTTTGTGAGGGAAAACCAACATTTTGGCTGTAGATAAACTAGTACACAGCATTTTGTATACCCGGACCTTTTCTATGGGAGTTATGTCTATCTATTGTTTTATGACATGGGTTGCTGCCATTTTAAAGGGAAGTTTCCAGGCCTGGCATCCTGATTTTCAATTAGTGGGTCAAGTTTCTAATATGCTTTTACTTAAAGTAGGACAAACAACACGTAACGTGAAAAAAAAATGTGTTTCTGAAACTTCTTGCTTAGACACATTATTCAAAACTATTAAGAAAAAATTATAATACTATCACAAATGAAAGATTCAAAGGTGAGATTGGGTGATGAGTGACTTGAAGCCCATTGGCTACAAAATGTTACAAGTAGTACAAATGTATACATAGTGGTGTTCAGGTTGCAGAAACTTATTATCTAGAACACTGGAATAGAGGTTTCTATAAACGTTTTGCATTAATTATTAAACTTTGCCAGTACGGCCCATAGCAAATGCACAGGCTTAGAAACCTTAGCCTCTCTGAGCTACTTTTTCCTTTTTTGAGAAAAAATGATGACAGTGCCTTTCTGTGAAATGAGGGTGAGATACAAAAAAGAGCAACATAAACATTTAAGGGTTTAGTTTCCTAACATCTAGAAGTCAGAAGTTAGGCAACCATGGCCAGTGATTCAGTATTCCAGTTATGGCAGGGCTGGTTACCCTGAGAGACTTGTCTCCTTTCCTCACCATTGCAAGGTGGCTGCCGCACCTCCAGATCATAACTTTGTTTAAGGCAAAGGAATGAGGTAAAGGAATGAAATCATTGATGCCTGTCCCTTTAATTTAAGTAAATAAATAATAAATAAGTAAATAATAAATAAATAAGAGATTTTCCAGATGCTCTCTCACAACTATCAACTTATGTCTCCTGTCTAGAACTGTATGATATGACTAATCCTAGCTACAAAGGAGGCTGGGAAATGGAGTGGAATATTTTTAGCAGAAGCACAATTGCATAGCTCCTTATCTAATTTCTTTTAATTATCTTAAAGGTACTTATCAAAATTGCAACAGTATTTTGGAGAAAGACGAGCACAGAGTAGATGTCCACTCACGTCCATGAGGTCAGTAACCACGCTTGTTTTGTTTACTTCTCTAACTCCCCTGTTAGAGCACTTGCTATATAGGACTATTGTTATATGGCAGAGTGGCTGCCACATAATATGTGACCAAGAAATATAAGTGGCCAAATCAATAGTATTTATTTCAAAGATGGTATTCAATTCAATTAACATTTTTAAAAGTGTGTTTTATGTTCAAATTATGTGTTAGGGGCTATAAGAAATATAGTGATTCTAACAATGCCCATATGCAAAAGGGGACTATAATGTGATGGCAGATGAACTTGATTCCAACCAACAATAATACTAAGTGATATGGGTCAGGAGCATAGTTAGAGATTTAAATAAAGTACTCTAGAAATATAAAGCAATGGCAATTATTTTTCACTGGAAATTAGTTGGAGATTAACTGGAAGACAGAAGAATACAGGTAGGGTAGAGTCTAAGAAGAAAGGATCAATATCTACAGTGGTAAAGGTTAAAATGAGAGTGACAATACTTTACAAAGTAATTCATATCTATTTGAAAGTGGAGGAACAGACTTGTGAGTAAATCTTCTGGGAACGGTGACAGAGTGGTGAGTTTTGATTATTTAACAATTATAAGGAAAGTACATAAAAGGACTTTTTTTATGAAGTTGAAAGATTCTGGAAATTAAAATGAGATGTCCGGTCTACAGGGAATAAAGAATAGTTGGTTGAAATGGAAAGAATTTTTTTTTTCCAATCCAAGATCTTGAACAGTAAAATGTTTTAAAATGTTAGTATTAGTGAGAAAATGATATTGTCTCTGATTGACTTTAAAAGCTGAGCATAGATTAAATTTGTTATCAAGGAGGTTGTTAAGAGATGTCCGAATACATCACTGGTTCCAAATTTACCTTAGATCGAATGGTCCGGTTGAAAATATTTTCCATATTGTGTAGAATGTAAACCTCTATCTAAAGCATGTTAGTATTGCTACATTAGTTTCTTTAAATACCAATATCAGCAAATATTTTAAGATGATTGAGGCATGAAAATCTATCTGAGATTAAAAACCTGCTGTTAGCCCAAGCATGTAATAGTAAATGAAATGTCAGGAAGAATTCAATGTACATGTTTGAACTTGTAGAACAATTGCGTTCTAAGGAAATTAAGCTGAGAAGAAAATTCTGTTTCGACGTAGCCAATAGATGACTAAATTTGATAGCTTGCAAAACGTCTTGTTCAGTGTCTACATCATGAACTTTATTAAATAAGTATGCATTCCCTTTCTTTGAAGCTAAGAGCTCATGTTTATTGAGTGTTTATTATATACCAGCTATTGTGCTAATGGCATTACACTTTTTCTCATTTAATTTTCATCACAACCTAATGACATAGAAACTATTTTTAATTTTCTTTTAGTAATGAGAAAACTAAGAAGTAATCTATGGTCAAACAATTATTAAGCAGAAATGCAAGACTGGGCCCAGGACGCTTTCTCACCCTTAACCATCCTTTCATACACTGTCCCTGATGTCTGATTTCACCAGCTGTGTTTGAAAAAACAAAAACAAAACAAAAAACTTGAAACATTGACACACCCTTGATATTAATTTCCACAACTATATCTGAGTCTAGTTATAAATTTGAGCTAAAGTGCCAGTATTCTCAGATCGGTAAAGAAAAGCTTCCTTCACACATTTGACATAATTGTAGCCAGCTCCCATCAATGGATAACTATCTCTGGCAATGACTCATTCTCAATGTTTGAAAAAATTTTGTTAATTTTGCTAGGGAAATATTAAATCTGTTCCGTGCTATAGTAAGTGAAAGAGTTTAAGTAATGTATTAAGACTATAGTGCTCAGGTATGTTTCCTTTCATATATTCTCTTTAATGTTTAATGAGGAAATCTTTCTTTGATTTTTCTTTTTTAAAAGGAATGTTCATTTCCTAAGCTTATAAATTTAAATATTGTTATATTCCGTGTAAAAACAGTTTTTGAAAAAACAAAACAAAACAAAAAACACTACAAAAGCACTACTCCAGTAAAATGGTATCTATGTTCAAATACCATTATTTGTCATTTTAAATCGCATTATTTTAAGATTACATTGATAGAAATACAACCTTCTTTCATGAAATAGCTGCTTGTGGGTTTTCTATAAGTAACCCCTCCTACACGTTGAGTGTGGTCCTGGGGTGGTCTGTAAAATGTTCTAGTCCTGGGAGTGATTTGTGTTTCTGGAGGATTTGCGGCACAGAACAAAGGGAAAGAGATATCTGAGGGAAGAAGGAGAGCAAGCTGGAAGCTAAGAAGTGTCTGAAAATTTAAGTTTATAAAATCAGACAGTGAAAACACAGAAGCCCAAGTAAAGTATCTTATGAAGTATCTATGAGCCAATTTGGAAAGTTGAGCCTAAAAGATTCCCCTTGGGCACAAGATACAAGGTAAGGCTTTTTTTATAGCTTGGCAGCAGTAGATCTGTACTGGGAAAGAGATCAATTTTAGACATTTAAAGTTATTAAAGTCTCATTTTCACAACTGAGTCTCTTAACGCTGGATAGTTCAGCTAATGGGATAATTTAACCAAGAAAGAAATTTATCCAAAATTCCTTAAGGACTGATATAAGAAACTTTTTACTAAGGCAACAAAACCAGAATTTATTAAATTCTCCCATGGACGTCCTACAAGTAAATCTAATATTAAAAGTATTAAAAAGATGTTTTACTGCACTATCCACAGGGTGTTCTTTTCCTTGACCTCACTTTTCTCCTAGATCCAAAATTCATACAAATTAAGTAGTGAAAACTGACAAAAATGCTTGCATTACCTTAAGATGACACATTATGAATTTAAAGTAGGAAGAAAGAAGATGACCCAACATTTGCCTGAAGTAACATAATCACTAATTGCAAGCTTAACAGAAAAATTTTTGGTGAGAATGAAAATATCTTAAGGACATTACAATTTCAGGAAATTTCCTTCGATGTAAAAAGCCTCCGGGTGAAAAAACAAAAAAACAAAACAAAAAACGGTATGAGAATTTGCACCTAATGAATTATATACAGTAAAATAAAATAGACTTTAGGGTCTAATAATAGATCTCCCACATACTGGGTACTCACTGCATGTCACATACGTGCTTGTGCTGGACTCGCATGCATCATCTCATTTGATCCTTGCATGAACTCTCCAGAGTAGCTGCTACTTCTTATTCTACAGATGCAGATGAAGACACAGAAAGAAACAAGTCCTCAGTGATTTGAGGGTAAATGATTTGCCAGCTCTGGGATTAGACATATGTGCCTTGTTCTAAAATTCAACCTTTGAACACAGGATAGACATGTTACGTCTATTAATTATACCTTTCCCATGTTATCTGTTGTTGCATAAATAAGGAAAGTATGTATTCCAAGGGGGCATCCTAAGAACACTTGAATCACATATTAGATTGATTGGGAGAAAAATGTATAATTAAAAGGAAATTTTGCATCATTGCTTTTGAATACTTCAGGCTAAATCTTTTCAGTTACTTGAATTTTGATGGAAGTGTTGGTGTCCCTGGTGGGGATATAACCCCCTTCTTCCTTGTCCACGTTCAAAACAAATTGAGAAATAAGATGAAGAGTAAAGTACTGTATTATCCCACAGTTTCTGTAGTTCAGAAATCTGGGAACACTCTTTCTAGTGGGTGCTGGTCAGAGGCTCTCCTGAGGGTGCATTCCTGCTGTCGTCCAGGGCTGTCAGCATCATTTCTGAACATTTAAGATTCATTTCCAAATTCACTTATGTGGTAGTAAGCCACCTACAGCTTCTCACCAGCCGTTGGCCAAACACATCATTTTCTTTCCATGTGAACCTCTGCGTAGGCAGCCTGAGTGTCCCCAGAATGTGGCAGTGGGTTTCCATCAGAGCCAGTGACCTGAGAGCCAGAAAGCGATAGAGTGACATCATGCAATCATTTATGTACTAGTTTCTGAGTCATACACCATGTCTTCTATTTCTTAGAAATGAGTCATTAAGTCCAGTAATACCGCTGACAGAGAGAATTACATAAGGGTTTAAATACTAGGAGGCAGGGAACATTGAGTGCTATCTGGGGGACTGGCTCCCAAAAAAGGTGATGAGAAAAAAGAATCTTAATTTTTATTCTCACCAAGATGCCACCAGTCAGTTGATACAAATTAAGTAGAATCTATGACTTGTTAATTTAAATTTAATAGGGATAAATGTCCAGCAAAAGGGTTTAGTACAATATAGCTCCCATTTCTGGGAAAGAAAGCTGCCCACACATAGCTTCTTAATTTTCATTTCCTCTTTTTAAACTCTGTGTTCTTGGCACTTCAGTGGTATACAGACAATGAGCTTTCCTGGTCCTATAGCTACCATGTAGCTAGTGAAAAGACATTTTTAATCCTGTGCTGCAGCAGTTACTGCCTTTGCCTCTTGTTATGGAAGCGGCCCAAGAACTTTGTTTCTTTAGGATCACGAAATTTGTTTCTTAGTGATAGTTTTCATCTTGTTTCTATATTTATTTCAACCAGAAAAACATTTGCAATGTTTTCCTGAAATGAAACCACTGTGGATGCTTCTGAAGCCTGTGCCCCTTGGACTCTGGTGAGGGCCTAGATCTCTGCCATATGCTCTTCAAGACACCATTTTTCCTCCACTTGTGGATTCCTTCAGTGCCTCAGTCAAGTTCCCTCATAAGATAGTGAAACCATTGAAAGCATCGTATCACCTACAATAATTGTATCACCATGAAACCTCTTCTGTAATTCTTTGAGTAATTTCCGTTTGAGCCGATGGACAATCCTTATGAATTTCTTGGCCTTGAAGAGAGAAGATAATTTGAGGCAGTTGGTTGTTGATGATCTTGGCACCATCAATTTAAGATACCTTAGAAATTCTGCAGAGCACACATGAAACTCAGCTGACTTGTAGTTCAAAAGAAATTATATCAGGGTCTACAAATTTACAGAAAAACTCCAATTCTTTGTATAACTTAATTCTTGCCTCAGCCACCCTTGAGCGCTACCAGCCACAGGCACCTGTTGTGGCTTTTGTTGTCTATGTATCATGTGCAAGTGTATTTCAAGGTCAAGCGGCATCGACTTTAGCTCTAAGCTTCTGGTACCTGCTGAAGTTTTCACTGCCCCAAGCATCTTCTAGACTTACCTCCATAGGAAGTTGCTTTCTCATAGGGAAATACACAATCTACCATATACCCAGATTAAAATTCTATGTGTCCCAAACCTTAAAGGTACTGGCCCGTGCCACAGCAGTTAAAAGTTGGTCCAACTTCATGGACTGTGTAGATGCCTGACCACTGCGCTATACACCTGAAACTGAAACTGAATAATATTTAATGTCAACTATAATTAAATACACACACACACACACACACACACACACACAACGTCGGACAATTAAGTTTTAGAACTTGTCCCAACGATGTTGCTAACCTTTTTTGATATCAGAGGGATTATTCATTATGAATTTGCATCAACTGAACAAACAGTTACCCAAGTTTACTATTTGGAAGTGCTGAAAAGATTGCATAAAAAAGTTAGATGAAAATGACCTGAACTTTACGACAACAATTCATGGCTCTTGCATCACAAAAATGCACCAGCTCACACAGCACTGTCTGTGAGGCAGTTTTTAGCCAGTAAACAAATAACTGTATTGGAATACCCTCCCTACTCACCTGATCTGGCCCCCAGTGACTTCTTTCTTTACCCAAAGATAAAGGAAATATTGAAAGGAAGACATTTTGATGACATTCACGACATCAAGGGTAATACGACAACAGCTGTGATGGCCATTCCAGAAAAAGAGTTCCAAAACTACTTGGAAGGGTGGACTAGGCACTGGCATCAGTACATAGCTTCCCAAGGGGAGTACTTCGAAGGTGACTACAGTGATATTCAGGAATGAGGTATGTAGCATTTTTTCTAGGATGAGATCGCAAACTTAATTGTCAGAACTTGTGTGTGTGTGTGTGTGTGTGTGTGTGTGTGTGTGTGTGTGTATAGTCACTGGATGTGGAGTACAGCAAAGAGAATACAGTCAATGGACCTCTAACAGCTATATATGATGTCAGAGGGATAGTAGACTGGGGAGGGTATCACTTTGTGAAGGGTGTTAATGTCTAACGATTACATTGTTTTGTACACCTGAAAACAATAAGAAAGCAAGAAAGAACGAAAGAAAGAAAGAAAGGAAGGAAGAAGAAAAGAACTCACACTCACAGTGCTCACTCTGGCTGGGTCCCAGGAAGTGGCCAGCAGCCATTAGGAAGCCAGGCAGAGAAATCACTGGGATTAAGTCACTGTGTCGACAATCTAAAGTTGTATAATTAAATTCACTCAGGGGTGTTTTTTTTTTTTTTTTTTTTTTTAAAGTTGGTCCAATATAAGCCCTTACAAACTTCAAAGTATTCACTGCAAAACTTATGGTGGAGACTCTAAACCATACGTCTTAGCCCCGGTGAAAAGGCTCTCTGTGCGTTTATTTTCTTTTTCTGCTCAGTTTGCCCCTTGCATCTCATTTCTCAATGTTTCCAGCCAAAACGCCCAGTAGTGAGCATTGGTGTCCCTCAATACTGCAGGCTCCCCGTCATGCTAGAAGACTTGCCTGGAAATAAGCAGCTGTGGCTGTGCTTTTTTCTTGCCCAGAGATAAATGGAAAGGAGCTGAGCATGCCCAGTTTCTGTTCCCACATTTACCTACTATATAAAATACTTCACATTGGTTGTATTTTCATGAATAAATGGGCAGAAACAAGCTACGAATACATCACACTAATCGAATGTCCTCCAGAGGAAAAAAAAAAGTCAGGCGTGAAGAGGAAACTTTCTCTTTTAACAAAACGATTGAGAGTATCTCTTAGAATTATAGCACAGACAAAAGGAGTAAAAACCATCTCTTGCCCTAGGAGTATGTTGAGTATTCTTGTAAAAGTGTCACTGCTGCCTTATAACACTGTAGCATCCCAGTGATCTGGTGTCAGACGGCTTCCTATTCCCCGAGCCATCCTCAGATGTCAGCAGTAGTCTCCCGAATGCCAAATCCAACAAACATTCCTCAGTTCTCCTCCAACATGATCCCCCGTTGATATCTGAGACTATGCTTTCTGAAAATGGTGTGTTTTATTTTTCAGTATCTCTTTTTCAAAACTCTCTTCTGCCTTGGTTCCCTTACCCTGAATTCTCCAGATTCTTTAATCAGATCTCTGAAAGTGCCTTCCCTTTCTCCTATGGTCCTTTGTCCATTCCTTAAAGGAAGTGATTCTACAGGTGTCTGCCCTGCTCTGGTGCCTTCTAACCATGTGCTCTGTGGTGGTGTCTGCCACAACCGCCATGACAGTAACTCAGAGCACTGTGTCATTAGCCCTAAACTTCCATGTATTTTCTACATTTCAAGGCAAAAATGTCCAACACACACACACACACACACACACACACACACACACACACACACTTTTATTTCATCTTCTTCTTCTTTTTTTTTTTTAAACCAGGGCTCTCCTTCATATATTTTTTACCTCAGTCAACTGTATCCACATTCTTAAAGTCACTCAGGTCAGAAAAAACATGGTCATCCTTTGTTTATGCTTTTCCCTTATTTCCCATGGTCATCTAGGCAGGTTGGAGGGTGTTTATTGTAGGCATTTGTCATGGTCTGGAATTAGCCAGACCTGGTTTCAGTCCCAGCTCTACCCTTTCCTAGCTATGTGATCTTGTGCAAGCCACTTAACTTTGCTAATCCTCAATTCCCATATCTGTAAAACAGGCGTAATAAACAGAACGCGCCTCACAGGGCTGTTAGGAAGATGTAATGAGACAAAGGGCATGGAGTCCTTCCTACAGTAATGGACACAGAGAAATCAGACCCTATGACTATAATGCGCTACTCTTAATGTGTTGGCTCTAACTCTGGACTGTCTTGATTGTGTGGCCTTCTTTCATTTCTGCTGCCCCTGCCTTCATTTATTTCCTTTTCTTTTCTCATGTGGATTATTGCATCTGACTGGCCTCCTTGTTTATAGTTTCTCACCCTTTAAATCCATCATTCATACTGTCACAAGCTTTCTCTTACTAAAGCCCAGGCCTATTCATGCCACACTCTGCTGCTTTAATGCTCCAGTGGCTCCCTGTCGTCTACAGGATAATGTTCAATGCCTACATGGCATCCGGGCTCTCAGTAATCTACTTACAACGTGCTTTTCTCATCACACACTTAGGCTCAGTCACACCGGACTCTGCTGTTCCTGCATGCATTTTCATGAACCCAGGACATTTAAAAAGAAAAAAAAAATCCCTCAGCCTCAAATTCTCTATGGTGTTCATGCTTCAGATATGAACTTAAAATTTCTTTCCTTTCTGCTCTATTAAAAGATTTTCTTCTTATTATTCGCACCATTTTTTAACCTCATCATAGTGGCTTATATGTTCATTTCTAGGGACCGTGTCTAATTCTTTGGACACAGTCTTAACAGCTAGCACGAACATGGCAGATGATTAGAAAACACTTATGTAAATGCATTTACAACTCTAATAAACATTCGAAGGTAGGATTTTAAAATCTTCAGTTCTATACTTTCACCAAATTAATTTGTTTCTGTTTGATAATAATTTGCCTCTCTACTGCTTCGATGGTACTGTGCAAGGAAACACATGGCGTATCAGCAGCAGCATGTCATGTGAGCTCGCCTGTGAAGAACAGAGGGAAAATGGGAGTCAGTACATTCACAGTAGCATAATTAAGACGTTACAATTTAAATCTGAGATATAATTGCTAGCTATAATAAGTAAACAAATCAACACAAAATTTTTAATTAAAATAGCAAGAATCCAGATGGAAGGTGTTTTCTTAAATAACTATCGGTTTCTCACACCCTGAGAATTGTCAGTTCTAACTTCACTTAGAAACAGGAACAGTTAAAAGAAATTCTACTTTATTTAGAACTACCTGGTCGACAGATACCTTTTCAGTGTTCATGCAGTTTTTCTTCACAGTCTCATTTATTTCTTGGCTTTATTGAAGTTCTAGGCCAAATGTGAGCCCTGTGGAGTTAATGAACAAAAGCATCCCTTTCTACTTCTACTAAAACTTAACTATAGGCTATTCCACAGTGAACACACCTCAATTCTTAAACAAGGTGCCAATATGCCATGTACTACTTATAGAGAAAATTAAGAAAGGCACCTTAATGTCATGTATCGAAATCATTCCAGGTCCCTGAATGCCTGTGAATATAGTCTTTTCATTTTCAAAATAAATGAAAACTCCATTCACTTGGTTGAAGCACAATTTGTCTGTTTAAGCCTCTGCTTTCAAACATTTATTGCACCCCATAATTCCCACTGTGATTCTGGTGTTCTAATTGCAAGACCGACCTCTGAATATAAATGCTAGTAAACATAAGAAATTCTTTCTTGTCTCTATTTCAACTGAAATTTAATTTTCCAAACATTAAATCCATATGCATTATAGGAAAATAAAAAAGAGGAAAATTTATTTTACCATCCAAATATATGCACTCTTTGTATTGTAACATTTTAGATGTTTTCCTATGTGTTTTACAACATTTCATATAGTTATGATCTGCTAGAGTCCTTTAGAGTTGTGTCTTCATTTTGTCATTTAACATGATAACAGATTTTCCAAGTTTATATAACTATTTGTATATAAAACTGAATGTTTATGTGAATATACCATCATGTATTAACCATTTTCTTATTATTGGGTATTTCAGTGCATTTTAAGGTTTTAGCTATTATAATTAATGATGCCCTAAACAGTTTTGTATCACAATTTTTCTTCAGGTGGGATAGATAGAACATATATTGGTTTTGCAGTTCACAAGTCTTCCCACTCCATAGAAACAGAAATCCATTTCCTGTGGGGAATCCATTGTAGTGTCTCTTTGAAATCAATGTCAGTCATGGAATGAGCACACATGGATTTGGACATGAACATGAATTTTGGAACCCAACCTCATTTTCCTGGAAACCGTGATTGGTTCAGGGAAAGGCATATGATATAGATCAGGACAACCAGAGACTTTTCTTAGTCTTTGTGCTTTGCTTTTTATTCAACCTCTTAAACTGATAGGCAACTTTGCATGTTATTAGGAGTGAATATACCTGAATGATGGAGAAAAAAAATAGAGCTTTGAACTATATCATTTAAGCCTTGCCTTATTTGAAAGGCTATATACCACTAGTTATCACTTATTTGCACCAGTTATGCAGTTATTTTAGCTTAAGCTAGTATCAGTTTGAATACTATCACAAGCCTGAAATAACCCTGCCTAATGAAAATTGGACTTTGCAGGAAGTTAGCAAGATGGCTGAATAAGAAGCCCCAGACTCTTCCTTCCACAGAGACACCAATTCAACAATACCACCATTTCCTTTGTGAGAAATCCCCAAACTAGCTGCAAGACAGACAGAAAGCAATTAACAAAATGGCAATAGTAAGTCCTTCCCTATCAATAATTCCTTTAAATGTAAACGGATTAAACTCCCCAATCAAAAGATACAGAATGGCTGAATTATAAAATTTTTTTATTGTTTTAAATCTGAATCTCTATAAGCTCAAAAAGTCAGAGTCTCAGTCATTAGAATGCTTCCTTCCTAATTTTCTCTCCTTTCTACTAATAGAGTAGTTAGACATTCTTGGAAACAATGCGTGTTTGAAGTCTATGTTTGATTCTCTTAACTTTTCGGGAAGAGCAACATGGCATAATGCTGACCCATCACAGCACCACTTTAAGAAGACTGGAAGATGCTAACGAGTCCACAAACGCAAGAGATACTGTTATCTGTATTCCTAGTTGGCCTGTTCTTCAGAGGAGAGGTTTATGATATAAAGTTTGTCATAGCTACCTCAATGATTCCCTTGTATTCTGACAGGGACTAGGGCTTACAAGTTTCTTGAAGGTAAGAATTTTGTCTTTCTTAGTCAACAGTACATCTCAAGTACCCTGTGTAGTGCTTTACACAGAGTAGATGCTCAATAACATTTTGTTGAATACAAACAAACGAATTTTAAAAAGAGACATGAATAATGTTAGTATGGCAAGAGATTCTTCCTAGCCCATATCACTTTTAAGTAATAAGGAAGATGATGTAGAACCTTTTTCCAAGACTTAGTACTTTTCTACAGTACCGAAGTTTGGAGCTGCAAGGAACCTTGGAAATATCTAGTCCAACTCCTTGACTTACATATAAGAATACTGAGGTATACTTGTTAAAGGACCTGCTGGAGTCTAGCTTTCCTGGTTTAACTATTATGCTTTCCTTTAAAGGAAAACCACTTTGCACACAGATGATCATCAGCTCTTGAATTTGATCCCTGGAAAAGAAATAATAATTTATCGAATTTTTTCACATGTCAGAACAATGGTTAAGCTTACAAATGAGTAAACTTCTTTTGTTTATAGCTTTTCCCTTTGATTATTAATTTTGTTCCAGCGAGCTGAAATTTCCTTGGTCTGTAAAAGCTTTTAAGTCAGAATTAATAATTACTAATAGCTGCAAACCATATTATGGTTAGACTCTTCTAAAATTAAATAGCCAAAAAATGCAATGAACTTTCATGGTATATTGGATAATATTCTGCTTTTTAGTTTTTATTTTTCAATTACAGTTGACATTCAATATTATATTAGTATCAGGTGTACAGCACAGTGGTTAAATATTTATATAACTTGTGAAGTGATTTCCCCCGATAAGTCTAGTACTCACCTGGTATCATACACAGTTATTACAATATTACTAACTAAATATTAATGATTGAAAATTTGTTATACAAACCTATGGGAAACTTAAAAGTTTTCTGTTTTTGCTTTTGTTTTTCTAATAAAAAGTTATTTAGCATGAACCCACCAAAAAATGGGTTATACTAATTCAGTGTCTAAATATGAATGAATAAAAATAATATATTTTGGATGGAGTAAGTGGTATCATGCTAGTACTTCTACCATAAACAACTCTAAAATGGGAAAAATATGAGGAGCAAATGTTTCCAGGTAGGTCAACAGGCAGTGCAAATCTGTACACATTGACAGAAGGGAATCTCTCAAAGTGCTTTCATGCTTTCACACTTTTCTGCCTGACAACAAATTTCTTGACTATGCTGCAAAAACATTAAGATTGAGGAAAGAAGGATGGTCCTCAGATAAAATGGGTCCTCAGTGACCGAAGTTTAGGGCATCTGAAACAGCTTAAATTTATGGAGTGGGGCATGAGAGACAAGAGAGATGAGCAGAAAAGCAACTCCAAAAGATTGTGTGGAGCAATGCCATAAGCCTATAAATAGAGGATAGGTTGTGCAAGCACAGGGAAAGAACACATGGTACTCACCAGATTGAAGGTACTATGGACTGAATAGTAGAACAGAGATATTAGAAAATGAGCAGTGGTGGAGAAGAGTGGCACTTTGCAGTGATATTGATATTTACCTCCTTATACCCTCGGCATTCAACTGAGACCACAGAAACAATTCCCTAGCACCAGTCAGATACCATTAAAAATACACTTTAGGTTTAAGAACCAAGCCCTCAAGTAATATTGTAGACCTGCCTTAACAAAGCCTAAAATCAAGTCTCAGAAAGATCTACAAATATTAATAAAACAGTTTTGAGATTGACTCCTACTATAATAATTTACAGGGATTGAAGGAATATCTTGGGCTCTATGCAAATCTACATTAACAAAGCAAAACCTCAAGTCCGCACATATTCTTTTGTAATCAGATTTATAACACATGTAGAAGTAAAAGATAAAGAAAGATGAAAAAAGGCAGGGGCAAGCAAATAGAATTATACTGTTGTAGAGTGATTACATTTATGTAGGAAACAGGAATAAGAAGTAGGAAGTGAGAAGTAGGAATTGAGAAGTTTGTGTTGAATTTTATGAGGGACAATGAAGAAGGAGGAACTGTAAAGTTCAAAGTGTGAGCTTTATGTGACTCTAAATACACTGACAAGATGAATATTCTTAAATATGGGGAAATAATTAAAATGGTACATACTATTAGTCCTAGAACAACAACTAAAAAATAATGAAAAGATATGTAGCTAAGAAGCCAGTAGAGGAAATAAAATAGATACGGATAAAAAATTGTAGTATAGCCACATAATTGAATATTAATTCAACAATAAAAAAAAAGAAATGCAACAATATGGTTGTCTTCAAAATGATTATGCTGAACAAAACGGCCAGAATAAAAAGTGTACATATTCTATGATTCCATTTACATGATATTCTAGAACAGTAAAACTAATCTATACAGATAAATCAGAAAGGTTGCTGCCTGGGGAGGGAGATGGAGTAGATTTATTGTAGAAGGGAGAGAGGGAACTTCTGGTGATGATGGAAATGTTCTATATCTTGAATGAAGTAGATACGGTTATTTGTTAAAAGTTGTCAAGCTGTATAGTTATAACGTGAATTTTATTGTGTATAATTTATGCCACAGTAAAGTTTATTTAAAAATTTTAAAACATATTAAATGATTTGTGTTGAATTTATAAGATATATTTTGAAATTTTTAATAATATCAAAGAAAGATGTGAAAGTTTTGTGTTTGTTGAAAGAGTTGTAGAGCAAAAGATCGAAAAACAATGCTTTAGATAAAGACAATTTAAGAAAGGCCGTGTTTTATTCATTTTGGTAGACTCCTAATTCTAGCATGTTGACCAACTGAAAATTATTGCTCAATCAATTTTTATTGAATTTAATTCATATTAGTTTTCAGAAAATAAATTACCTGAAAATATCAAATGACTATCTTTCAGATTTGAATAAGTCCTTGTTTATCTCTAAATTAAAGACATAGATTTCTCAAGTAAAGATCTTTATTTTTAATAGATAATGAATTGTTATTCTTGTCAAGTGCTATGCAATGACATGGGTCAGAGTTTCCAACACCTCAAGCATATTGGCTTTTGATCCATCTTTTCCTTTAATCCAAGTTCTGTTAAGAATTTGGTTCAAAATCATACTATGTGAGATATAGATAAAAACAATTGTCTGTCAGAGAGATCTGTTAAACCTTATGATTGATTTTGTAGAAGGCTATACTTTATCATGTGTGAATGTCTTTCCCATCCCCAGTTTTATTGAGATATAACTGACATATAACACTGTGCAAGTATAAGGTGTACAACATGATGATTTGATGCATGCATACAAGTATATTGCTAAACAATTACCACAATAAGGTTAACTAAACATTCATCACATCATATAATTACAGTTTCTGTGTGTGTGTGTGTGTGTGTGCGCACGTATTAAGAACATTTAAGATCCACTGTCTTAGCATCGTTCAAATATATAATACAGTGGATGTCTTTAAAAAAGTGGATATATATACCTGGCTCAAAGATAATTTCTCTCTAAAAATGAGATCAGGACAAAGAACAGGAATTTAGGATTACATGGGAAATTTTTGGTTTGGGTTAGGCTGGAACATACCATTATAATACCGTGTGTGATTGGAAACTGTCAAGCTTGTGAATTGCCAAATGATCTTTCGAATGAGGAGCTGCATACAGATTTTGAATCTGAGCCATTTACTGTCATATAAATGAGAAGGCCAATTTCCTTAAAGGATATAGATTCTCTTTAACTCTAGAGTATCATAAGATCACTGATAAATTTTAACTGTTATCTTGTACGAAATATCTGTTTGAAAGTTTAGCTCTTCTGTCTTTTCTTAGGAATGCATTCTTGAAGCTTATTATGTCCCTGCATATAATTTATCATGGATAAAAAATGGTCTCCCATTCAGTTTTGATTATGAAGCTCTTTGGGGTTATTTTGCTTCAGTCTGGTTTAATTGATTTGCTGCTTTTCATACTTACTGACAGATATGTGTGTGTGTGTGTGTGCGTGTGTGTGTGCGCGCGTGCGCGCGCACGCACTTTAAAAATAAATGAATAATGGAACTAATTTGGGAGTGATGTTTAGTGATATGGCCTATCTATTTCACAGTAAACATTATTTAACAAGCTTAGGAGGAATACTTTTAAGTATTTTATTCATTGTTGCAACATTATCCTATATAAATAACTCTCCATAAATGACAAGTTACGTACCAGGTAGCCCTTAGTGAAACCTATAATAAATCCTGATTTGATTAAGGTTCTTCACTTTTCAAATGAGGACTCGAGAGCTCAATAACATAGCATCACTGATTTTCCTTTCCTGAATTACTGTCACATTGTTTCTTCTTCGTCCTCTTGCTCTTCCTCCTCCTTTATATTTAAAATAAAACAAAATAAAAACATTAACCTACAACAAGCAGCTCTTGTCTGAACATCAACCTGAAGCCAGAGCTCTTATGAACTCCATATCTAGTCTTGTGGAACCTTCCAAATAAGGCCTGTATTATTAAGGTCATTTGGAGTGACTGAAATAATATACCCACTGGAATCCAATTCATTGTCAAGGTAGATCATGTGAAGTGGGGATGGGGCATTCACTGAGTCCCAGGCCCATGTAGACAAATGTGCTGGATATTTTCGTCCAATCCTAACCTGGACACTTAACTTAATAGCAGATTGCATCAGAAAGCAACAGAGCCCAGGGATTGCACAAATGAACGTATAACTGTGCATACGAGTAGAACCTTAAGTAGTTTACTATATGAAAAGGCAAGTGAAAAATCTTGGGGATACTGAGTTTTAGTGTGTGATGAGGCCAGTGAAGCACGTGATCTTCTGCATGTGAGGAAATACATGTATATAAAATTCACAATTCAATAGCTGTATTAAAAAGCAACTTAGAGTAGTAAGATCAATGATTAAATGTTTTATAGATAGATAGATAGATAGATAGATAGATAGATATAGATATAGATATAGATATAGATATAGATATAGATATAGATATAGATATAGATATAGATATATCTATAAAATGTTTAATCATAAGATATACCGGGGGAGCCAAAAAAAATGTACACATTTTAAGAGATGTTATCTATGTATTTTCCAAGTTAAATTGAATTATGGTAGCAATGTATAGTATGATGTTCGCTCCAAAGATGGCATTAATCAAATGAATGCTAGTGTAATTCATTGTATTACAATTTTATACAGTTTTTCATTTCTTAAAATGTGAATACATTTGTTATCAAGCCCTGTATATAGATGTAGATATAGATATGTATAAAATTTTAGTCATTGGTCTTACTCATCTATAGTCATTTTCAGCTTGAATTGATACACTTCATGTTTAAGGAAATAGTGTTTCAAATCTTTCTTTCTATTTCATAAGTAGAATATTTTCCCAAAGTGCAGAATGTGCTCATAAGAAGCATTAGGAATAGAAGAAAAATCTTTTATTTCAGCGACATTTATAGGATACATATCCTAAATGTTAATGTTGTCCCCATGGGTTTCCTTTAATGACACCAGAAAAAAAAAAAAAAAAGTCAAAATGCTAAACTTATTCATCATGACATTATTAACTTTATTTTTTTCTTACTTCAAGTTGATTATTATTGATAAATTTAAGCTCTACAGTGATTGCTCACCATAGATGCTTAGGAATTCCACCGGTGATCACAGCTTATTTTTCTGTACTACCAAAAATTTATATGGGAAACATCTTTTCATTTCAGATGTATGTTTTTATTTGAAGTTATAAGGTGTAAGTGATAAATAAATAATGAAGTCGACATGTTCTTGCTGTTGTAAGTCCAGTTCTGAAATTAAGTGGTAATAGTTTTAGACTCAATAAAATATAAGGTGCAAAGAGTTATACTTTTCCTTCCCTGATTTGAATTTCCCATGTTAAAAGATGAAGTGCAATTTGTGCTCTTTAAAACTGTCTTTCAATCAATATTATTATTACTATAAGAAACCAAATATCTTGTGCAGTGCCTGATGAATGTAAACAGTACAGTATCTTTGATAACCTGATATCATCTGGTTAGTTTTCATTAGTGATGAGTTTACATTTTCTACTAAGAGCCCTCATGGTACTTTGCAATGTAAATTTCAGTAGGCTTTTTTGTCTTGTACTAATCTATCACAAATATGTCTTCACTTTTATAAGTATTTTAGGTTTGTTGCAGCAAGCTACTTGAGAATATGTAATATGGAAGGTACTTTGCTGGACTCGTCACTGTGGGGTGTACTCATGCCCTTGAGAGCTCTCTCCAGCCATTTCTGATACATTTCTTGTACTAAGAGACACTGAGGGATGCTGGAGGTTCCTATAACTTACTGGGAAGTGATGGACAATGTATGATAGATTTTCTTATCCCCAGATAGCAACAGCTCTGTACAACTTTGTTATTTCAACATGAAATAAAACAAAATAAAGCATCTCAAAGAATCTCAGATTAGTATTATTAGGGAAGAGATTTCTCATTTCTGCCTCTACGTTTTCTACCACGTCATACCCATTTTTATTGACCTAAAATACATATCATTTTTAATTAGGAGTACATTAAGAAACAAGGAACTGTTTTCAAATAAAGGATGTTGAGGCCAAATGAGGACTTTGATACTTTCGCTATTGAAATATTTGGTTTTTATAACTCTTCAAACTATTACTTTAGAAAAACATTTACTTGTTCCAGATTTCAAGATGACCAGGTGCTTAGAATGGCGTACACGTTTAATCTAGAAACACTTATTGACAGTTTACAGACACTTATTGACTGTCCACTCTGGGCTGGATACCGGACTATAAAATGAATAAGAAGCCATCCTCTCTTAAAGAACTTCTGCTTAGTTGGTAGAGAGAGACATGGAAGCAAATAGATATAGTTCAGTGTTTTATGTGCTGCGATGTGTACAGGACGAGGCACAGTGGAGAGGATGGGGTACAAGTGGTCAATTCTACTTAATGGAGCTTATGAAACAATTCACAAGAACCGTGATATTTGATCTGCATCTTGAATGACCTGTTGAAGTTTGTGAGGCAGATGGGAATGAGGAGAATGGGATATTCCATCAGAGGCAGAAACAAGAACGGATACAAAAGACTGAAATAAGACTTGAGAACAATTCTTCTTAACTGGAGTGTAGTGAGACTTCTAGGAAGGAGGAAAATGAAAAAGCACATCTTGTACATGTGTATAGTGGACCCTGGGTAAAACATTTTATATTTTTGTTAAAACCTTATTTAGTTTTTAGTAAAAAAAAAAAGAAATGCCTTCAGAGTTTTGAATGGAAGTTTCCAGATTCTAAAACTTTGAACCATTGTTAGAGCAAATGTATCAGAAATGATAAGATTCATTGTTGCAAACAAGTATGCAATATTAATCTATCAATATATGGGGACTCTTGATCAAATGGCAAACAATAATGATTACATGAAATAAGCAGAGAAAAATCTTCTACTGGTCAAGAAAAGAAAAACCATAGGGATTCACATTGCTTTCATAAAAGCATATTTTCAATAGTTCACCTCAAAATTACCTGGTGTGTTTTTTGAAAATACCAACTTCCTGACCCTCCCAAGGAGAAAGGCTGATTGACTGGGTGTGAATGAGATTCTGGAATCAGCATTTCTAATAGACTCCACAGGATTTGGTGCATTTCTACTAAACTCCCACAGAACAATACCTCCTATAGTGAAAATGTGTTCAATGCTAATTTTGTGAACTTTAAAGCATATTTATGTGCTTCAAATATATTTAATTGAGAAAGTAGAAATTTCTCCCAGTGCATTCGGCCAATAACAAGACATGGCCATGTGACATCATAACCAAGCCAAGCCACTGCCCCATGGGTAGCAGCTCACTCTAATTGAAGGGCTAGTTTCTGTCCATAGCATTGGTCCTGAAAGCAGACCTCTAAAGCCATGGGAAATACAGCCTCTACACTTGCTCTTTGTTAGCATTCAATCTACCTATTCTCCACATGAAACATTCCAGTCAGGAAATGCTGCGTTGGCTTTCATGTGAGCTAGTATCAGCTCTTTTCAGATGTATCAATGGACAGAAAGTTTAGTTAGGAGCATGCTTAATTGCTGAGGCACCAAAGTGGAAGCTGCGTTCTCTTTGAATGCTGGCTGGGCACGTCAACGAATACTTAGCAGAAGGGTGGGCATTGTCTCTGCTGAATGTTATTTGCTTAGGCATATTCTTTTTGGTTATGTTGCTATATTTCTAATGACAATAATTAAGGAAATTATTGGCTTATTTAAAAAAAACATAATTTTTTTTAAAATTGGGGGATTGCAGGTCTGAAGTCGAAATTTAACTTCTGAAGGATGGGAAATAGGGAGATAACATGTCTGACTTTCTTTCCTTCCTGTCCTTTCCTACTTTCCCTTCTTCTTCACTTTTTCCTGAGTCTATGGCTCATTTGTTCCATTATTTCACCACTCTCCTGGTCTCTTTTTCACAAGGGCAACAGGGGGGCACATTGAGATTTTCTGGAGTTTCAATTTTCCTGTTTTTTGATTGGATTATTTTCCAGAGTTAGTTTATGATGTATGGTTCAAAGTTTATCCTCATATCCTGATTACTAAAATATGTAGTCCTTATAGCTTTTATGTTGTTTTATGTTATGTAATTAAATGATTGTTGATGTTTAATGTGTAATGATATGCGCTGTTTAATTTATATGTTAAAAATTGTATGTAGAAATAAAATTGTCATTTGCTGTCTGTTGAAAATGAATTAATATTGTTTTTTATATTTTAGTTGCTAGATTGGGCAATTGGAAAATGATGAGAAACTATTTTTTATACTTTTCTCGTCTCTGTTACTGATGAGACAAGACAATTTTCTTTCAGAGGAATTCTTTAGAAATACCATAAATCCCAATAAATTTCAATTTAT
This sequence comes from Rhinolophus sinicus, assembly GCF_057876585.1. NCBI lineage: Eukaryota > Metazoa > Chordata > Mammalia > Chiroptera > Rhinolophidae > Rhinolophus > Rhinolophus sinicus. The sequence continues at coordinate 109,735,625 of NC_142516.1, forward strand.
GAGATTGCAAGTTCTAAAGTAAAAAATGGATGTGAGGGTTTGTTGTTTTGTTTTGTAACTTTTGTGATTATTCTGTCTGATAACATTAGAAACAGATCGAGTCCTTGAACTTAATGTGAGACTAAAACACACTAGATGGTGCTGTTATCCTAACAGCAATCATGAATTGGAAATAGTGCTAGAATGAAGTTAAAATAAAGCTAGAATAAAGGAAATGATGCCCCGTGTGCATATTGGATTTTGTCTTACACCAGAGGACACACTAATATCAGATTATATAATTCACATCTGCGGCATTTGTATTTCACTCGGAAATGACTTGCTGAAGTTTTGCACTAGTATAGCCTTGTTTTAATAAACATATGTGGGTGCATTGACATGAACACACGTGTATGTTTGGGACATGGCAGTTATTCTGCTTTTATCTAATTATGTTTTCTACGACTTCCTTAAAGGTGCACTGTATTTCAGTCAGAACTCCCTGGACATTGGCTTACATCTTCCCACTTCCTTGTCTCCTGCCTGTTTTTCTCCATCTCCTGTTTCTATTTATATTTTGTCTATCCTTCAAGACCGATTTCAAATGCTATGCCTTCCATGAGGTTCCTCATTGCCTCAATCATTCTTTCTTTCTTTTAATTCCCATAACACACCTGTATTTCTTTTATGAATATCATACTATGCCTTGCATTATTTGTATACTTTTCTTATTATCCTATAAACTCCTTGAGAACATGGATTTCTTGTGCAAGGTTTTCTCCTTCTTCCTATATTAACCTTTACATAAAGTACTATGTCTTGAATGTGGTCACAAATGTGCATGTGATGAAGAAATAAAAGAATGATAAATGAATTGCTATAAGAAAAGTGTTTATTCTGGTTATGCTGTTTGAACTCCACCCTTCACCACACCATTCTGGACCTTGAAAATTGAGTCCTATTGATTACATTAACCATTCTTTCCCTCTGGCTTCCAGGTGGTGTGGTTAATGGAAAGCACAACAAGAACTATGAAGGTCAGAGAAAAGGAAAGTAGAGGTGTTTGTTCTCCCATCTTCCTTTGAGCCAAGCCATGAGTTAGCCACAGCTTCATTTCTCCCCATAAGACCACAGCTCTTGACAGGTGTCTATAACCTATTCCTTCCTATGCTCCTTCAAGCCAAGGGGTGGGAGGTCTGGGTGCTTCACTGTTGCTTGTATACCATAATGCTAACCCTTTAGTAAACTCTCTGCAATCACCCATTTTGTGTTCCATCTATGACCCATATACAAACTGACCCACAAAAGGCCCTTAGAAAATGAGTTGGCTCATATGAGAAATTGTTCTTTCTGATAATGTGACCAGGGCATCACATCTAAAGAACTGTTGACATAACTGAAATTTGATTTTACCTTTACTCTCAGGTTAGAAAACAGCCTAGTTTGACACACACAAATGCTTACTCTCATTTGCTAAAGTGTTCAAAACAAACATCTTAATTATTTGAGAACATTTGCTAATTGCTTGGAAAATAAATTATCTACATTAATATTAATGATAGTTTTCCTTGTGTATAGCCTAAATGCCATGTACATATTTCTTATTTTAAAACATTCCATCAATTATTTTTCTGTTAACACATAGAATCACTGACTAACAGAACTAAAACAGTGGTTTTCAAGCCATTCTCTGAGGGACCTAGGATTCCCAACTTAAATTGTAATTTCAACATAAAAAGCAAAATACATTTTACTTTAAGCTTTTAGTGAATATCTTATCAAAATGGGCATCCAGGTATCGGAAATTATCTTAAAATGACAATATTAAACATGTCAAGTGATAGGATTCAGATGGAAATCTTTTCTGTTCACAAAAAAAAACGACTTATACTGGTTGATAAATCTGTTCATTGATTCTCTTCCAAGACAGGCAATAGCTCTGTGAATTTTTCTCAGCTATAAAATAGCAGTAATTTATATAACTCACAGAGGTTTTAAGATGATTAAGTGGCATAACATAGATACAGCATCCTGCTTAAGGCTGTCCAAATGTGCTCCAGATATACTAGTTCTTTTTTTCTTTTCCTTAGAGTCACACAGTCACTTATGAAATGATCACATCAAAGCCCAGGCCTCCTGACTTCAAGTTTGGGGATAGTTCTAGTTCACTGATGCTGCCCCAAATTGCCTTTACACTTATGACCTTTTGTTTTGTAGATATGTAGAATATGGCATATCTGGAAAATATAGGCTACTGTATGGATTTTACTCAGTATTAGAATTTCTACAATTATTTTGTTGTCGGGAAACATATACAGTAATTGTTTTAGATATTTGTTCATTTCCCTTCTGATTTTTACAAACTATGAAATAAAAAAAGTCATACATAGCCTGTGTGATTAGAGCATTTGCTCTTTCATTCATAATTTGCTGTCTTTGTTGAGACTGTGAATTAAATGGCCCCTTTGACTATGTTTGAGTTTCTGAGTTATGCCCTGCAGAAAGTGCTGACCAACTTCTAACACTGGCCACCCGGACTCTGGAAAGATAACACGAGGCCCAGGTGCCTAGATCTCCTGCCATTGCAAACACATCAGCTTTCAGGATTCTATTTTCTACTAATATGAACCATTTTTTAGCTAAGTCATAAGTCTGACATTGGGAGAGAAAGCAATTTTGGGGGAGATGAGGTTTTTTAAATTTTGTTTCAAAAGTAGTATTTTGAGTCAAACTGTATTGCTGATTAAAGGAAATTTGTAATTCTTGGTCAAATATTCAGCCTGCTTGAGTTGAAAACAGTTCGATATTTTCACTCTGGATACCCAAGAAAGGAGAGCATAGCCACACAGAATTAATGGAATAAAGTGAAAACACCATATAGATTTTTTATGTAAAGGAAAAACCTTAATTCCAATTTCTGAATAATAGAATATAGCCCTTAATTTTCTTTAAAAATTTTCAGTGTCTCTGAAACTTTGCCTTCCTATGTAAATCAGGCATCAAATACATATATACACATTTATATGTTTGTGACTATAAGAGAATGTTTTACATGTATGAATACGCATATGAGTATTATTCAGGGGTAGAAAAATAGTAGATACATAGATGATAGAAAGATATTTGCTCACTCACACATATTAATTTTAAGATCATTCTTATATTTTCAAAACCTGATTTCTAGATTTTCATGGGGAATCAAATAATTTGTCTTGCTGATGAGGCTGCTTTGGTCAACATTGTCATATGTGATGAGTTAAGTGTAATGATTATTTTAATGTAGAAGCCCAAAAGACCATATTCCACCTGATACGTAAATCATCTCCCCATAAGTGCTGTTACAAGTTAGTCATAACACAAGCTCTCTACTTATAGCACACTACATACAACTAAAGAGGGTGTGGACCTGGACACAAAAGGGCCAGCCGTGATATTTCTTAGTACTACATGTCCTCATGTCCCTGCTTAGGGCCCAGCAGTTACTGCAAATGAGAGAGACAGAAATAAGAAAGATGATGCCCTCATCACCTTCCATCTTTGTCAAACCAAGGTCCCTGGAGGAAAACTAGGAAAATCCTGATCAAAATAGAGAAAATGAATCCCATTGTATGGAACATCAGGAAAAAAAGGGCAAGAAATAGAGTAAAAGCTGATTCTATTGCCACATGCAGCACAAATCTGATTTTCACTTGTATCTTAAGGGTCATTATACACACTAAGAAAGATTCTGGATGAGGTTTTTGTTTTTTGTTTTTTTATACTGAAAGAGTATTTTTTCTTCTCCTTCAGTGATAAATCACTGTGATTTGGCAGAAATTTTTCTCAGGATATGCAAATTGTCATTTAAAAATAATAATTGCTAACATTTTTGAGAATTTACCATGTGTTAAATGTTTTATATTTTCACTGAACCCTCACTACCACCCTATGACATTTTTATTTGCCCCACTTTTCTGAAAATGCTTCAGGAGATTAGGATGTGAACCAGGTCAAATATGCTATTAATGGCAAGCCAAGAATATAAATGGCTATCCTGAAATGAAAAAATGAGGAGACTATCAGTAACACACATGCTTCCTATTTATAAGTGAAGACACTGGTGAGATAGAAGAATCATTTTTGAAGAAACCAGAGATAGTTATTAAAGTGATCTCTCCATATCTATTGGCAACAAGGATAGAATAGGCTGGCACCACATGAGCTTACTAAATATCAATGACTAATTTTGATTTTTGTTAATTAATATGTTTTGTCCTTACTGAAAAGCAAAATGATGTCAACTCTTGTCGACAGGAGATAATATAAGCTTGAAGCTATCTAGCGTTCATTCGATGCTGCTTACCTGCTTTTGCACACTTGGGAGCTAAGATCTTGATTATAATAATTACTGTTATTTGAGTGAGTTTAGCAGCTGGCAATTGAAGGGTCTATTGTAGATCCTAGAGATGTGTGTTTTCAAGTCTCTTTGTTACATATCTGAGCCTCTATTCAGAAGTGATATTCAAAATATTTAAAAGCTAAAGCAGCGTAAGGAACAACCAGGTTTGTGCTAAAGCCTACTTAAACTGGATCATGAAGGCCAATTTTTAAATATTAAGGAATTTTGTGAGCTGGTTATTAAATCTTTGGTAGGTTGAAATAGCCTATTGGTCAGTCTTTACACCACAGAAATTGGCAAATGCCACAAATCAGTGGCTTTTGGTTACCACACCACTGCAGCCAACCACTCAGAATGGATATTAATACAGTGAGACTAGACACCAGACATAAATAATTTCTCTGGCATCAGTGAATTCCCATTGAAGATCAACTCTATTTATTCTCTAATTAATACATTGGGCATGTGGTTTAATTCCAGCCAGATGTAAGTATAGAAATAATAAAACAAATTCTAAGCATTCATAATTTTATGTTGAGTTTGGAAATTATTTTGGTGTATTGATATTTAAGCATTTGTAATAGAATTTGGCATTTTAGAGAGTATAGGAGATTTGACTTATGTTCTAATTTATAACATAATTGAGCAATTGATTTAAACTCATGATTTTAAGTTAGAAAGTTTGAGAAAGTTGTATTGTTCATAAACAATGTTAAATGTTTAGGATAACATGGTGCTCACTGTATTTCTAAATCAAATTTATTAGATTTCTAGAATGCTTAAGTACTTAAAATGTTTTGTTTATAAGAAGCATTTTAAGTATTTCAAACAAAAATCAAATTCAATAAACTGACAGTTGCAATTAAACATGTTTATTTAAATGCATCCCTTAATTCTTGTTAAAATTTGCCAGATTACTGAATAGAATGGAACAATTTACTAATTGAACTTCAAGGATTTAGAAAAAAAATTTAAATTTAACTTAAAGAAGTCAAATGTTAATTTAAAAAATCAAAATATAATTTTTCTTAGTTACTAAAGATATTCTCAAGAACATAAAGGATATTCAATGACATGCACATTCTATCTGGGCAGGTATTTCTAGGTTCTTAACTCAAAGAACTATAGAAAATGTTTAAAGAGGTATAGTGAGAATGACTACAAACCCTAGGAAGAGAACAAGATGGATACACCATGTAATTCTGATAGGAGTTTCCATATCCATTTCTACTTCACTGGGAACTTGTGGCAACACTTTGTCGCTATGTTTCAGAAAATGACCCTGTCTGGCCTCAGTACCTCTTGTTCCTTTCCGATTCTTGTCTGTACTCCACAATTGATGTATTGATATACTACTATCCAGTGGCCTTATAACTATTTTCAGGTTTTTCATCTCTGTTGATGCAATTGCTCAAAGTTTGCCTCCAATATTAACTGTATATTAAATACTTTTTACACAAATTTAAAGTGCTCTGGAGAGTGCTGGTTGCCAAACTGGAAGTGTTATCCTGGGAATGGCTGTATGCCAAGGTCCCTGCTTTGTGCACTTCCTTCTCTGCTCTCTCTGAACTGCCTGCCTCACTGCAACTAAGAGGGAGGTTATAGTCCACATTTTCTCATGAGAAGAGTTTCCTCTTGGCTGGAAATGCAATTTGTAAAGAATAAATTAAACTATATTAAGATTCTTTTTCTTTTACACAATTTACTATTCCCCCTGGTAGTAATGGTTCAGGGAAATCCCTGTTTGTGTTTTTATGTCTTTTTGGTCTGAATTTTTTGCCCATTATGCTGAGGTTTACCATTATACCCTAAGCTAAACCTTGATACAAAATGAATGAAAAGAATAATATTTGGTGTGGGACCTGACTAACTCAGCACACTCGGTTGATGCTTTTAACTTTGAAATGTACAGTTCTTTTTGTTTGTTTGTTTTACATTCAACAAGCAACTTTTAACCGCACCGTCACAGGAGGACATCTGCAAGCAATACCACTGTCTTTCACCCTATCTATACTTCAGCGGATAACATGTTCACATGCCTCTGGGGAAAAAAAAGGCTTAAGTTTTAACATAGTCTGATTATTATCGAGATTCCTTGAGAGATTTTCAGAATCTGTTATATGTTAATATTCCATGTCCGAGATGATAATAAAAATTTTAAAAACCTTATTTATGAACTAGAAAAGCCAGTCATAAGACTGGTTTGTCACAAAAGCAACCAGACCCAAATTCATCGTCAAAGCTGTTAATATTTTGTTTTAATAAACTAGGAAGTAGCAAGACACATCTTGGATTCCAAATGCCTTCTTTGGTGCTTGACATATTGGCATTGGTTTTCCAGACAACCGGAGATCTATTCATACTGAACATGTTTAAACTATTTTGTCATTGCATAGTTTTGATTGACAAAATCCTAATTCAAGCATTTCTGGGAATGGTTTTACTTGGTTTGGCATAAACGTTGATCAATTATTATTGTATTGCAAGGCGAAACCATCAAGCATCACCAAAGGCATCCTTGTCGTGCTTCTTTGCCTGGCCGGACACTTGCAGAAAGTGATGGACTGTAGGGGATACCGAAGCACTGCTGTGTGATAAGAAATGGGATGATTGCAAGCAGGATATGGTTGAAGAAATAAATGGTTTCAAGTTTTCCTAAAATACAACCTAACAATATTGAGTGGGGTGAATAACTAAAAAAGAACAGTAGAGCGTAATAATCAACTGCAATAAAGAAATCAGGGACAGCGGACTTTTCATGAGCATATTTAGACTATGAATCTAAGACACAGAGAGGGAAACAGTGTTAGGTGGCTGAAAAATATTCTGAGAGCAGTTTGCAGCCCAAGGAATGTATTACTTTGTGCATGATAGAAAACACCGCTATCTTTCCCACTAGAACTATACACATATATAGTGACATACTTGAATAGAATTAATGCAACATCGTATGGAGCTTAATAATTGCATTTGGTGAGTTGAATTAAAGCGGAATTCTATGAAACTGTGTAATTAAGTTTTTGAAGTAAATTCTACTTATATCTTTTACGTTAGCTTACGTCCTAAATGCTAAGCTCTTGGGTTTTGTTTTTGTTCTTGTTATATTGTGTTTTGTGTTTTTTTAAAGTATAAGCCTTCCATTTCTTACTGAAATATATAACCTCCTTCTTCACTTTTTTCCAGAAAGTCTGTGAGTTCTAAAACCTGTCCTCTTAATTCTACTAATCTTATGTCCTGTACAAACTGATGACAATGAAAAAAACATTATAGTTAAATTAACACTAGAATAAAAATTTAAGTGATTCGATATCCTATACATTGCATGATTCTATGAAATCTGCCATGAGAGAATGAGAGAAATAGCAACTTTAAATTGCCCACAAAAACATTTTGATGTACTAAAGTGAAGAGATTATGGAAAAATAAAAATGCTTGCTGTTATAATATCGACAAACGAATATGTGCAGAGTATGGCCTTTTAAAGCTTGCATATGTTAGCCTCCTGAGACCACTGTGCTGCCTTGACATATCACAGAGTAAGTCAATAGGGTAGGTGAAGGATGTCGAATCAGCCCAAGCCATATCTCACTCTCTTACTCATACTTGCTTTCTCTCTCCCTGCTGCCCTCCCTCCATCCTCTCTTACTATTTTTTGCTTAAGTCTGAACCTTAACATTATTGCAATAATCTAGTTTGCTTGTACCAATAACTTTCTTGTCAGGACACATCTGTTCCATTATGAAAAGTCTTTCCTAGTAAAGCATCAATCATGTCTCACTTGTAAAGAAAAAACATTTTTTTTGGGTCCCTAGATAGCATAATACTGCTGAAAAAACAAACTGTGCAGAAATATTAACTGTGGCATATTAATATATATATATATATATATATATATATATATATATATATATATATATATATATATTCTGAGCATTTTTTATTTGTCTACCATTGGTGCCATGCGATTCTGACAGTATGGGCTGCTGACCTCTTGTCTCTGAAACCGCAGAGGACTCATCAACAATCTCTCTAAAAGCATTATAATGGGCTGATTGCCATGGAGATCCACATGATGAGAATATGATGCTGAATTTTACGCACTATACTCTCATATGCTAAAAAACACAACTGTTAAAACTGTTGCAACTGTCTGAGTCCCTTCCAAAGCTGTGCACACACAGTATCAAGCTACCTGGAAAGTTTTTGTCAGTCATCTGGATGTTTCCAAATACTTAGATGCTTTGCATCATGGGTACAAAGTGTCGTGGATGATGCACCTAAACTTCTACTTCACATCCTGATGTTTTTGTATTTTACTGACATGCTCACTTTTTACATTTAGGAAATAAGATTGTCTGCTTTGAGGCCCAGGGTATTACTTTCTAAGTACCCATCAACCTCATGCATCATAGCATGTGTTGAGTGAATTGAGAATGTATTGTTTTACCCATATCAAGGCTTGAGGTGAGACACAGAAGAAAATTCCGTGGCTTTTGAGTAAGTACTTTTACACAAAAAACTACCTTGGATGTTGTTAGAGCTAAAAGTGATGGGTCAGTCCATGTCCAGTTGGGAAAACAAAAGCATGCCATGTATTTCAAGTAGAAAAAGTTTGGCTGCAGAGGACTTGTAATGCATGGAGAAGCAGAAGGGAGAACGATGAGGTCGTCAAGGGAGTGGAAGGAAGGAGCGATGTGCACAATCAGGAATCTGCTGTGTGCCCAAGTCAGATCTCCAGAACCTGCGCCTGCAGCTCTCAGTGGAGATCCTACCCTTTCTAGAGCTGAGGACACCACGACAAGGCTCTTGCTACTGTCATTCCTGGCAGCCGACTCTACAGGCAGCTCATCCCTGCTGCCCCTACACCAAAGGTTGGCAGCTGCCAGCAATGTCCACTGCTTTGGGAGCCAGAAGCAGAAACTTCTCTGCTCCTTTTGCTACCTGATCTCCTGACTGCAGTTTCAAAGAACAGAATTGAATAAGAAGCCATCTGGGAAGGGAGTGTGGGAAATGTATTTACAACCTGACAACCCCAGAAGTCCAAAGCAAATTACAGAGGGACAGATAGGGAACTAGAGACATCAGGTAAATGAGCAACACAAATGCCAGGCAAAGACAATGCTGTTTTGCTTGGTTAACATGAGAAACAAGACACAAATCTTAAGTATAAAGAGAGGTACAGGTTTCTAGTTAAGATTGTGAAGTAGATAAACACTGTGCTTGCCTCCTCTCACAACCACATCAAAATTACAACTAAACTATAGAACAACCATCATTGACAATTGCCTGAAGTCTAGCTGAACAGATGTACTACACCTAAGGACACACAGAAGAAGCCACATCAACACTGTAAGAGAGGCAGCGATGTGGAACAGGTTGGTCTCACATCTGCGTGTGGTTGTTAAAAATCAGAAGGAATATCTCAGCTGCAGATGTCCCCCCTGAGGAATGAGGTGTCCCAGCCCCACACCAGGCACCACAGCCCAAGGCTGGGAAAACAAGTCCCCACAACTTCTGGCTGTGAAAACCAGCAGAGGTTGTGGCTAGTGAGATGGAGGAATGCTGGATGGAATGCCAAGCAGAAAAAAGCAGCAAGAGAAAAGCAGTTTGTTATCTACAAGGGAGTTCCTGAAAGACTGTTAGCTGATTTCCCAACAGCAACTTTGGGAATCTGTTCCCTTAGGCCAGAAGGGATTGGCATGAAATATTCAAAGTGATGAAAAGAAAGGACCTATAACCAAGATTACTCTACCCAGCAAAGCTAGCATTTAGAATCGAAGGACAGATAAAGAGCTTCCCAGACAAGAAAAAACTAAAGGAGTTCATCACTACCAAAGCAGCGTTACAAGAAATGTTAAAGGGACTTCTTAAAGAACAACAAGAAGAAGAAGCAAGATAAAAAATATGAATACTAAAATGGTAATAACTACATATATCTATCAACAATTACTTTAAATGTAAATGGATTAAATGCTCGAACCAAAAGACAGACCATGGCTATATGGATAAAAATACGCAACTCTTACATATGCTGCCTAGAAGGGACTCACTTTATATCAAAAGACACACACAGGCTGAAAGTAAAGAGATGGAAAAAGATATTTCAGGTGCAGCCTGGTGGCTCAGGTGGTTGGAGTGCTGTACTCCTAACACCTAGGACACCAGTTCGATTCCCACATGGGCCAGTGAGCTGCGCCCTCTACAGCTAGGTTGAGAAAAATGGCTTAACCTGGACCTGGGCTGCCATGAGCTGCATGAGCTGCCGTGAGCAGCTGGCCACAGGCTGACTGGCACAGCTTGGTAGAGTGCAAGGCTCATCATACCAACAAGGGCCAGTGAGCTGCATCCTCCACAACTAGACTGAGAACAATGGCTTGACTCAGAGTTGGGGGGGGGGTAGGGAGGAGAGAGAGAGGGGGGAAAGGGGAAAAAAAAAGAAGATATATCATGAAAATGGAAACAAGAAAATAATAGCTGGGGGAGCAATTCTTATACCAGACAAAATAGACTTTAGAATAAAGGCTATAACAAGAGTCAAAGAAAGACCCAGTAATCCCAGTTCTGGGTATTTACCCACAGAGACTCAAAATGCTACTTCGAGGGGACATGTGAATCCATATGTCCATTGCAGCATTGTTTACAGTAGCCAAGATATGGAGGCAGCCTGAGTGTCCATCAATGGCTGAATGGGTAAAGAAAAAGTGGTTCATATATGCAATGGAATATTACTCAGCCATAAAAGAAGAATGAAATCTTGCCATCTGCAACAATGCGGATGGATCTAGAGGGTATAGTGCTGAGTGGAGTAAGTCAGACAGAGAAAAGCAAATGCCATATGATTTCACTCATATGTGGAATATAAAGAATAAAATAAATGAACAAACACAACAGACACAAATTCATACACAGAGAACATTATGATGACTGCCAGATTGGGAGGGTGTTGGGGGAATGGGTGAAAAAGCGGACGGGATTATGAAAGACCAATTGGTAATTACAAAATAGTCATGGGGATGCAAAGTATAGCATAAGAAATATAGTCACTAATATTGTAATAACTATGTATAGTATCAGATGGGTACTAGATTTACTGGGTGATCACTTCATAAGTTATATAAATGTCTAATCACTGTTGTACACCTGAAACTAATATGATATTGAGTGTCAAATGTAATTGGAAAAAAATTTAAAGAGGGAGGTATAAAAAAAGGAGTGGTATTAAGAAAGTCCAGCAAGTGATCCATGAAGTATACAAAAGTGGGAAAGACTTATATAGCCTGTTGGCACTGCATTTTTCTGTAAACATCAGAGCTTTGTAAAATCATTACTTTTAAGTTTCTCAAGTAATATATCAATATGTTCTCCTTGTAAGACATTAAAATTAAGATGCAGGTTGACTACCAAGCCAATCCTAGTCCCGTTTCCAGAAATAACTGTCAGTTTTATGACTAAGTGAAATGGAGCATCATTACACTACGAAATATTTATGTCACTTTTTAAGAGAATAAATAGATATGTAAAATTTTCATAAATAACAGGTGAAAAATTGAATTTGTGGGATATATACAGTATGTTCCATTTATGAATTTTCTAAAGAAACACAAAATGAAGTTCTATTTTTAGCTCTAGCATGGCCTCTACCATGATCTCTGCCCCATTGCTCCCCAATGAGTATCTGAGCCATCCCTCAGATTGACTCTGACTCCAACCCTTTCCCTCTGTGCCATCACTGATGCTCTGCTGTATTTCCCACACACAATTGACCAGAAAGAGGAGTGGTGTACATTGGAAGCAGAGAAAACAAAAGGGTAAATGAAAACAAATAAAGCATAGTTATAGGTAACATTTTGTAAATCTTTGTTACTGCAAAAACTGAGTCATGGGAAATGGTCTTTAGAAAATGCCATCAATCTCAGACTCTATCAAGGAGTTAACAAATCTGTTTTGATTCCCTTCCTTCCTTCCTTCCTTCCTTCCTTCCTTCCTTCCTTCCTTCCTTCCTTCCTTCTTTCCTCCTTTCTTTCCTTCCCTCCCTCCGTTCTCTCCACCACCCTTTTTTCTCTCATCAATGCTTAAATCTCACTTTATGTAAATAATAAAGGTATCAATTAAAGGAAAAACTTTGTAAAAGATAGTAATTAATCTTTGGGTAAAATCTTTGCTAAACTCCTAAATATATTTGTCTAAGAGAAGCATTCTTGAAGAAACTGAAAAAAAAAAAAGTTGCATTGAATATCATTAAACAACTCACGCAATGAGGGACCATTCAAATTTTAACTTGGGTCTTCCAGAAGCTGACCTGAGATACAGCCTGTTGTCAGGGAGTTTATATAGAGTGTGATCCCAGGGAGCAGAAGTGAGGGACCAGTGGACAGAAATTAGGAAGATGGGGAATGTCAATACAAGATATGTTACCGAGCTGGTCATCACTGCATATGACAGATGCATGATTTCACCATGACTTATTATTATTATTATTATTATTATTATTATTATTTATTTATTTTTTTGCTGTAGGCATTTTCTATTTTTATTATTTTTTCTAATTGTTTTATTTTGCAATTACAGTTGACATAGAATATTACAAGGTTGGACAATTAAGTTTGCAAATTCATCCTAAAAAAAAGTGTTACATACCTCATTGATGAATATCACTATGGTCACCTTCGAAGTACTCCCCTTGGGACGCTATGCACTGATGCCTGCATGTAGTCCACCCTTCAAAGCAACTTTGGAACTCTTTTTCTGGAATGGCCATCAGAGCTGTCGTCATATTACCCTTGATGCCCTGAATCTCATCAAAATGTCTTCCTCTCTATATGTCCTTTAGATTCAGGTAAAGAAAGAAGTCACTGGGAGCCATATCGGTGAGGATGGAGGGTGTTCCAATACAGTAATTTGTTTACTGTCTAAAAACTCCCTCACAGACAGTACTGTGTGAGCTGGTGCATTTTCGTGATGCAAGAGCCATGAATTTTTAGTGAAAAGTTCAGGTCGTCTAACTTTTTCACACAGCCTTTTCGGTATTTCCAAATAGTAAACTTGGGTAACTGTTTGTCCAGTTGGTACAAATTCATAATGAATAATCCCTCTGATATCAAAAGAAGTTAGCAACATTGTTGCAACAAGTTTGCGAACTTAATTGTCAGACCTCATATATTAGTTTCGGGTGTAGAACGTAGTCATTAGACATTTATATGACTTACAAAGTGATTGCCCCGATAAATCTAGTACCCATTTGAAACCATAATATTGTAATATCTATATATGGTGACATCATGACTTTCTGAGAATCTTTATGGAATATATCTCACACTGTCAATCTTACGGAAGAAAGAGAAAAGCACTTTTCTGTCAGTTTCCTTCCTCCATATTTCAAGGATTGTCCCTCAGGTTGTCAACTCTTTTGCATTTTGGCGTTGTGCATGCATAAGTGCCAATAATTCATACAGATTTCCCAAACTGTACAGTTGGAAAAGATACATGGTAGAGAGCTAGAGAGAAGCAGTAAGTGCCTGAGATGAGGCATTGCCACGTTACATCTGTGCAAAGATGACAGCAGCCCACATAAAACATGTCACCACAGTTATAGCTGAATGTGAGGCCAACACAAGAGGTGTCCGACCCCTAATTCCTGAAAATTGTCAAAATGTATCCCCTGAGTCACATGTTGGTAGGTGAATGTGATTGTTGAATTTTATTTAATATGTGTTTGATCTGCCCTTTTTCTACTACCTGAGATTATAGGATGAATGCCTATTGTAAATGGGCACCTATTTTTAAGTGTTCCACATTTTAAAATATATTTGAAAATATAAAGTGCACTCCTTGAAGACAGGAACCATGTTTTTTCTATTTTACCATTCACATGCTTAGTAGAGGGACAGGCCATCAAAGAACGCAATAGATATTTAATCATGGGTAGAAATGAAAATGATCTTTAAAAACACTTAAAAGTAAGGTGACTCCAACCCAATTGTTCCTTTCAATTCTATAAAAGTTTGAGGGGTAAACCCCTTTTCTGGTCATTATCTAATTTCTTTTTCCTTCTGGTAAATATGAAGGCAGACGGGAGGCGTGGATGCTAGAATGGGAGCGAAGGATATTGTGGCAGAGTGGGAAAAAGTAAATACTTTCTTAAAATCATGCATCCTGACCCCAATGTATGACAGTAAATCATGTTCAGGCTTTTTTTTTTTCTTCCCTAGTTTTCCAGTCTCATTATTCCCAAAGTCTGCCCATAAACTCAGTCTTTATTTTTTTTTCTCTTTGTCCACTCTGTTCAGCTTCTGTTTAAAATTATGCATGAAAATAGTTGTTGGTTTCAGAAGTAGCATGGGCAGAGTTCAAAGTTACGGACTAGTATCTGGAACTTGCTATGGGCCACCCTGATTTTATTGTTACCCTGCCAGTAGCTTCTCAACAAATGGGCCAGATTTCAGAAACAATAATCACCTAAATGAGGACAGTCAAATACAATTCTAAATCAGTTAATGCTGTGTCTCTGCTTGTCCACAGAGCCCCATCTGAGAAGGATGCTGGCTTCTTCTGTTGGTCTGTTTACACCAAACTGACTAGATATTTTTATCTGTTTACGAAGTGGTGCAAAATGTTTACATAGTAGTGACCTGGTTTCTGTGGATCTGGGAATGCTGTTTGCAGTAGAATGTTTTCTAATCTTCCATGAAGCTCTAGTCGTTTGCATTTAGTGAGGCCTCAGTTCCAGTTGATGGGAGCTGTTTGGAGAATGGCTCCACTTCAATATCAATCTTGTTTTCGTTAGCGTTCGAGAGCGTGGTTTTAGAAGAGCTCCCTGTGTACCAGACTGCTCATTCTTTGCTTTAGATTTGTTCAAATTAAACACTTTGGATTTATGAAAATGTGTATTTTTAGCCATGAAGAGGTTGGAATTCTGCCTGCACTGTGCAATAGCAGGAAACAGACTAATAGGACCTCTGGTTTGCCATAATTTTCTCAGAACCATAGTTTCCATTAGAGTATATCCACCTCCTCTTTGGTTTGTATAAATTATTCCTGGATCTGTCCCTGGAAAACACAACTAAAGTACTTTTTAACAAGGCATCATCTCACGGGAACGGAGAACTTTTCACTTAGAGCTAGGTTGTAAATCTTAGTGAAAGGAAGCAAGGATGGCCCAAGTCACCTTGCAGGGCAGATGGGACTGTCAAGTGCAATAATAAATATGACAGCATTTTATACGCAATATGAAACGAGTATATATCAGGTTAACATCAATGTGCATTTTATTTGATTCCAACCCTGAACTCTGTTCCTTGACTTAAATGCATTAGTAGGAGGTTGAAGTAGGAAAAGCACTGAAATGGAAATCACGAGTTCTGTTTTGAACCCCTCTAAATACTGTATACAAATAATATTTGATAAGTCACAGATATCTTCTCTGAACCTCACACTCCTCACTGGCAAAATTAAGTGGCTAGTTAAGTGATCTCTAAATTTCTTTCAGCTTCGTACGTAATTTTTTTGTAGCAATAGTAGGCCTTCCTGATGAAATAGAAAAGCCTGATGTCATACCACCTAATTTTGAAATGGGATCCTTCAACTTTCTGTTCACTTTATTTTAAGATAACTGGCTTGATGAAAGACCTAAATGACTTCAAGTCTCCTCCCTTTGCCTGCTAATTCTTATAGCAGAACAATAATATAATTTTTGTTCCATAATATATTATGAAAAAGAGATAATCAGATTTTTTTAAAGTGCAGGATAATTTCCACTCTAATTAAACACATTTAAGTTTAATTTAGGTAAAACTATTTTTAATAAAATGGAATTTGGGGGAGATTTTGGGAAATAACACATGCCCCAGCCACTACTCCAACCTCCTCCCCCACTTGAGGCAATGAAGCGGGAAAGGATTGATGACAGGGGAATGGAGTGACATTTTGATGTTTTCTAAACTATGCTTCTGACCAGTGTTTCCCAAGACTTGTTTCACAGAACACTAGTGCCATGAGATATTATAGATAAAGCATGAAAAAAGGTTCCATGAGTAAATGGAAAAAGTAATGTTTGTGAAACATTATAGTCAACAAATGTAAACAGATTTCCTGATTATAGAAATTTCTCAGGGTTTTTAATATTCTAATCTATATTCTCCATCTCCAGTAGAGACATATGATATGTATCTTGCACATACATGACTGACCACAAGATTCTTTTATTTGAGGAAGTCTCATAGGACTAGGTTCCTTGGTATAACTCTAAGAAATTTGGTTCTTGTTTTTAAGGAATCAAAATTCACTAAGGAAAGTAAATATGCACTAAGACACTAAAGAAAGGTAAACACTAGGCTAAATGGTAATTCAGTATATGCTAGTGTGAGGATAAAATTGCATCAAACTGAACAACAGGAAGAATTAGTTATTAGTTTTATATTTCTTAAAACCCACCAGGCCACTTAAATTAGTTTGCCTACTATGGTGCTCAGTGTACCACCAGGGGCATGCAGACATGTCATAAATGCTTCATATGCTGAAATTAAAAAAAAGTTAGACTGTTTTGGAGCTTATTATTAATAGTAAAATGTTATGGCTACCTTATTCCTTACCTCTTTTTTTATTTCCTTCACAAATATTCATTGATCACCTACTCCTAAGTGTGTTTCAAGCTCTAGTGTTGCATCATTTACGGCTAAGACAGATCCTTCCTAAAGAAGCCATGATTTAGTGGGAGAAGCAAAAGTATATTTTAAACTGGAATACACTGTGACAAACGAAGTATTTAAAGCAAGTACAAAGCGGAAAGGTGATGAGGCGGAGAGAGAGCAATTAATTCTGAAAGAAAGGGAAGGTGTATTTTTTACAGAGACACCTGCCTGAGTATTGAAAGCAGAATAAAACTTTGCTAGATGAAACATACCAGTCGCTTCCAGCACCAAGATTAAACTTTCAAAGGCAAGAATATGGGAAACAATTGATGAGTGTGGGAAAGTGTGAGCAGTAGGTATTATTGGAACATGAGGTAGAATAAGTAAAGTAGAAAGATATAAGACTTAAGAGTTTGTCAAGGGTCTGATTATTGCAGCTTTATGTGCTTTGTTGAAATAACTCAGTCTGACTCAGGCAATAAAGTTGTTTTTTAGAAAAAGGAAAGCCATGATAAGTAAGGGTTTAAAAGGTGACCTTTGGTGCCATGTAGAGAGACTAAAGGTAGGCAATTAGTAGGTATTACAATTATCCAAGTGAGAGATGATAGAAACCTAAACCAAGGCCCAAGCAGTGACATAGTTGAATAGGACAGATATAAGGTATTAATGGTATAGATTTAATCATACTTGCTAGTGATTAAATTGTATGACATGATAGGCAATGGACCATCATGGATGACTCCCAGGTATATGGCTTCTCCTTGGGAGACTGCTTGGATAATGATGTTTGTGATGAGATAGGGAAAACAGACAAATAAACATTATTTTCAAGTGTAAAAATAATAGTAAATTTTCATATATAAAATTGGAAGTGCCTTGGGGGTACACAGAATAAGACCCTATCAGATGACTGGCTATATTTGCTGGAGTTCCACAGAGCTATTTTGTTTCAAGCTGTATATTAAATTTACATGCCATTAACTTTTGGTGAAGACAATATGCTTGAAACAGAAAATATCGCCTTAGAAGACTGCACCAGAGACAAGGAATATCACTGCACCAAAAACAAAGATGCAGAATCATTAAAAGAAGAAGGAGAAAGTTCTCATTGCAAAATCTAGGAATGTAAGGTGTGAGGACATAGGATAAGAGAATTTTAAAGAGGGTGATTTCAAAAAGAAGAAAAAAAAAAAAGCAAAGGCCAAATGCCTTAGAGAAGTATTCTGAGATAAAGTTGAGACTTGTTTTAGGATTTGGCAACATTGAGTCATTAGTGACCTTTGCTAAAATGTTTTCAGTGAAGTCAGATTGCCTTAAGTAATTGAAATAAAAACAAGTGAGAATAGTGGGTTTGGGTTATATTTTTCAAAATGTTTGCTGAGGAAAAAGGAAAGAGAAAGATAAGAATAGCTAGAGGTGAGTAAAAGGTCAAGAAAAAAATGTGTTTGAAATGTTGTTTTGTGTTTGTGTATGTGTGTGAGAAAGAGAGAGAAAGAAAGTGAGGAAGGAAGGAAGGAAGGAAGGAAGGAAGGAAGGAAGGAAGGAAGGAAGGAAGGAAGGAAGGAAGATGTTTATAGGCTACAGGCAGGATATGTCGGTCTCAACATCATCTTGGGCCAGGTAATATTAATTGTCAAAAAGTAATTGTGGTGTTTGCATTTTTTTTTTCCTTTTAAATTGCAACTACTTTTGCACCAACCTAATACTTTATGGTATATAGGCATGTTGTGGGGTGGGGGGTGGAGTGTCTTGTGCACTGTAGGATGTTTAGTAGCATCCGTGGCCCCTATGCACTGGATGCCAGTAGCATCTCAACTGGTTACCAGTAGCACCCCATTGTGACAATCGAAAATGCCTCCAGACATTGCCAAATACCCAGGCGAGGGATGCAAAATTATTCCCCATTGAGAACCACTGGGCTAAATGGGAACACAGAAAATGATTGACCTTATAAGAGAGAAGAAAAAAAATAATACAGAATCCACTGAGGTGGGAGTCTCCGGGTTTCAGAACATAGATAAAGGTGCTTGCTTTATATAAAAGAGACATAACTGGTATCTTCCTCTGACACCAAAATGAAGGAGAAAAAGAGCTTAGGGCTGCTAGTAAATTTGCATCTGGGGGTGGAACAGTGGTCAGGAAATCAAGGGATGACTTCTATTTCCTCTGTGAGTTAATATGAGGTCATCCAGTAAAAATGAACAAGCAGAGAGCTGAGTAGGAGTAAGGAGTGGAAAGCATTAGGATGATGAAGCTGAAGTGAATGTGAGAGGGAAAGGCCAAAAATTAAAAAGAAAGAAAGAAGGAAAAAAAGTCTTGAAGAATGTAATGGAGTCCACAAATTTGAAAAGCATGAATTTGAATGAGTCCCAATTCCAGTATATGACTGTTTTTCCCTTAGCCACATCTAGCCCCCCGGTTAAAGAAATAAAGAGGGCTGCTTATATGATTGCCACAGTGTGGGATGTTTGTAAGTCAGATAGGAAGATGGCATAGTAAAGTAGATTGGATCACAGACAAAGACAAGGTAATCATACATAACGTCGTCACAGATTGGTGGATTTTAGGCAATACCCAGTAGAGTGGTTTTTAACATCGTCATTGAAAAATTTTTTAAGAGAATCAAGTGATAGTTCTTTAGTCATTATTTCCAGAAATGATATCTAAACGTTTGAGTGAGATTGAGTATATTTCATATTTTTTTAAAAAAACATTTGTATAGTGTTTTCTGTGTGCAGTATCTTTATATTTTAACTATTTAAAAATAATATGCTTGCTTTTTACTTATTGGTTTATCAGATATCTTTATATATGAAGGAAATGAACTCTATGTAGTAAGTATTGCAAACATTTACCTCAGTTTTTTGTTTGTCTTCTAACTTTATTTGTGATTTTATTCATGTATGAAATACATAAATATTTTCTTCTATAACACCATAGAAGTTTTGTGACATACTTAAAGTAGGTTTCACCATACAGATATGATAAAACCTACAGATGTTTCCTTCTAAAATTTCATGGTTTTACTTTTCATATAGTACTTATATTTGTGGCTCATCTGGAAATTTATTTTGGCCTAATAAGTAAGCTAGGGATGAAATTAAGTTATTTGTAAGAGGTTATCAATCACCCAAGCATAATTTATTAAATACCATCTTTCCCCCATTGTTATTAAACACTACTTTTTTCATAAAATAAATGCATGCAATTATTGGGTCTGTTTTTATACTCTCTATTATTCATTGATCTGTTTGTTTATTTTTGGATAGTCATATATTTAAAAGTTCCACAAGTAATACATATGGTGATAAAAAGTCACTGATTGGATTTAACTCCTTCTATGATGAAGTCCAGAAAATGTAAGTGGTTTATCAGAGATCATCCAGATTGTTAGTGGGGAACACCACTAGAACCCAAGACTCAGGTTTCTATGTTGAGTTTGGGTCACACTAATACCTCTTTAGCTTCTAATGAATTACTCTGTTACATAGCCACTGACTAGATGTGAGATAAATTAGTATCTTTGAGTGATGTACCTTTAGTCGTTATGGTGACCAGATGAAGGAGTTCCACAAATGGCTGACAGGAAGAGAAAATGTTTGGGAGAAGTGACTGCTGAATAGTCATGAAATTGTCTTATTTTTCATACTACATAGCAACTGAAGACAAAGGATTATGAATCCTCATTTATGGTGGAGATATATTGGGCTGAGATATGTGGCTGTAGAATTAGAATTTGGGAATGTGCCCTAAGAAAAATAGGCAGATATTTATTGTAAACTATGAATTAGTTTTCAATGGTTTGTGTAAAAGTGTTTCTTTACAAAAATTATACACTGATTTCAGTTCATAGAAAACTTTTTCCTTTGTGTGAGTATGAAGACAGAAAAAAATAACATTCTGTTGATTAGTTGTGCTTGTGTAGTTTTTACCTCGAAGTTATAAATAATATCAATTTGACTTTCCATTTTCTCAATTTAGAATGTATTGACAGATAGATTTGGACTATAGTTCTTTGGAATTATTTTTAAAGTTTAGGAAAATAAGTGAACCACACAATTTTTAGAAGTATCCCAAAAAGACACAGGAACATTACTTGGTCATTTAAAAGTTTTCCTTAACAAACGAAACAAAGCACCATAGAGGTCCTTGAATATATGAAATGCCAATTACAAGTCAACTGTATCACTCAAAGTAGGAGAAGGAGAAGTGGTTCAAATCCTGTAAAGCCTTACACAAAGATATCAGCTGCTTCCCAATCAATATGTACAGATAGATATGCGGGGTAGTAGTAGAAAGATTACCTTCATAGACTTAGCCCTTACAGGATAGGAGCTATTACTGTTAATATTTAAATGAAGTACAGATTGAATCAGCCTCACATGGTGGAGTTTTAGGTAGAGATTTTATTAACTCCAGGTCTTTGCTGTCCATATTTAATGCAAGGCAACTAGGCTGAATATCTACAATGTAGAGACAAAAAAAAAAAAAATAAATAAAAAAAAATTGACTGGTTTGAAATTTTAGCCCCCTTAATAATTTGATGCCCTTTGATGCATAAATTGCCTTAGTGCTTCAAATAAGTGTGGAGCAAATAACTACAGGTGTGGAGTGAACCATATTCAACCATGAGACCCTTATTTTAATTCTCTGTAGGAGCCTTAGGATTCAAATGAAATCCTAAGGTGTCAGAAGTTGGACTTTCCTTATGGATTAAGAGTTACCATATAAGCACTACATTTTAATTTCAGATGCACTCTTTTGGGGGCAAAGAGGACACTTTGGGAAACTTACTAATTAAGAGTCCCAAAATTGGAACTTTGAGCTTCAACAAAAATTTAAAAATATTAGAATCCATGTATTGTCTAAGCCTGGGGTCATAAATAAATCAGGATGTAATTTATGGTGAATATTATATAATATGATGAAGCACTTAAAAGATTGGATTCTTTTCCTTTCTTGGAGGATACTTGTCGCAGTTAATTCTTACTCACTTGGAATCCAGTTTAGTGATACTGGTGCTGTGCGGTTACAGCCAATAGCAGAGTTCCAGAGTGATGTTAGCCACATATGTAAAGTGTGAACACCATCAGTCTCTGAACAAGACAGCAATGCTTACTGTGTCTCAACTTATCATACAAGAGTGATATGGTCCAGGTCTGGAATGCACCAGAATCTTTTTTTCCAGTCCCTTAGAGTCTGTGCCATTGTGGGTGTAACCACTGGCTATATGTAGTAGCTATGTCTATAGCAGTTCTTTTGATAAAAGTACACTCTCCTAGTTTCCCTTCCATGTGACATTCTCTATATATATCAAAGACCTCCACCCTCTTCCACATTTTCTCTCTTTCTTTATTAATACATGTCCTCAGGAAGGATCCAAGATGAGCTAATTATAAGTTAACATGAAATTAATAAACTATTGTCTCCTGGTTAGTTGCATTTAAAGACTTTTTGAAATTACAGATTGAAAGTATATATTACCTCTTAAAAGTCTTCAATACTCATATTGTACAGGTATCTTTATGATTGAGTTTTAGGATCAATGATTGATTTTAGAATTTATGACTGGTTTTGGAAGTTTTGAATATTTTCTTGAAAACCTTCTGAATGTGTGTTTGCGATTTTTGTATATCAGATATAGATATTAAATATAGTTCCTTTTTATTTGAATTAATGTATTATAGTACCCATACGTACATAAAAGAAAACCTTTTATATATAAGCTAAATATTTCCTCAGATGAATTCCTGAATTCCACATGGTGGCAGGAAAGAGATATTATCCATACCCTTTTTTTAGATGAAGATCCTGAAGTCCACATCAAGACAGTTCTAGGCATAGATTCCAGTATTCCTAGTGGAGTTTATTCCTCACTTTGCATAAGAGTTGCTAGGCAAAAAATTCTAGGGAAAAATATTGTTATTTCCATTAAAAATTGTTTTCTTCTCTACTCTTTCATTGAAAGGATGTCCATTCAGAAAATTGAGGTGTAGAGTTACAAAACATATTGTTAGAAAAAAATTCTACTGTTGAAATATTGTGAATGCATTTTCACTTTCTCTCATGCCCACAGAATTTCAGGGACAGCCATAGAATGATTGATGTTGCAATTTTATGATGGAAGTATAGACTCATGTTGAAATCTTAGTCAACAACTTTTTTTAAAAAAAGATAAGGAGATGTGGTGAAATAATGAATTATGAGGGAGTCCAAGGCCAATGTTATGGAATAATTTCAGATTGGGTATTCCAGTTAATAGAGGGGAGGGAGGGACAAGAACAAGTCATTTTAGGTAGAGAGAACAGTGTTAGCAAAGCCACAAAGATATGAAAAACCACAGAATGGTCAGAAAGGATGAGGATGGAACCCAATAGGATACAAAGAGTGTTTAGTTGATAAGATACACTGCAAGATATTATGAAGAGCTTTGGATGTCATACCAGAAATTTGGACTACATGCTGTAGGAGAGGACAACTTGTAATCAGAATATTGCTTTTGATGGCATATAAGTGCATATGATTGAGAGAGCAATGGATTATACAGAAAGAGTAAAGATGTGGGTTTGACTGAAAGCAGAAGTAGTAGAGATGGAGGCACCTCTGAGGAAAATTTGGTATACTTGAAGTTTAGTAAGAAATTAAATGTGGGGATAGTCATGGAATGAGACAGAACAAGGACCAAGAATAATCAATTTCTAGTTCAGAAGGCAATGGGGATTTAGAAATACCATTAATTGGTCTTTGAACATCTGAGGAAAAGGAGCTCTGGAAAATTGAGGCGGTGAAACATTGGTTTTGGACATAGTGACAATGCAGTTCCAATGAACTATTCAGTTTAAAATGAAAGTGAGAAATAAAAGTCTGGAGTTAAGGATAGAGGCAGAGTTTATAGATAAAGAGTTGAAGGCTCACTAGGGGCCACTGGGATCTCTCTCTGATAAGAGCTGAAATGATGAGAAGAAAACACTTAGATCAAGAGGTGAAAAGAGAATCAAGGAAAAGTGGTGTCAGAAACCAAAGAAAGATCATTTGAAGGAAGAGAGAATGGTCATCAAATTCAGTCATCACAACTTCACATGAGTGAGGAGTGAAGAGACTACTGGATTTGGCAATGTGGAAGAAACTTGGTAATTCCAACGAATTTCCAAGTATTATTTTAATATTTGTTTTACCTCTAGTTATATGTATGTTTTTATTCTAATTATTTCTTAATCTGTCTCAATTGGATTGAGTCTACTTATGTTCATTTCAGAAAACCAAAATTCATTTCTATCATTCATCTAGCTCATTTCATGGCTTTCTATCTTTGTTCTTACTGTTTCCTTTGTTTTTCTTTTTGCTTATTCCATTACTGATTCTCGACTTAAGTTGAACCTTACCTCATTTGTTTTCAACATATTTTTCTTTCTGATATGTGAACACACACACACATTCAAAGCTCTAAATTTTCTTCTAAATGTTGCTTTAGATTTTGCACATAAATTTCAATATGTACTGGTCTCATTGTCATTGAGCTTTGTGTTTCTTATAATTTACATTGCATTCTCTTTTTAACCCAAGGGTAATTTAATAGTCTGTTTTTTCCTTTGCAAACATATGGGACTATTTTAGCTATCTTTTTGTTATTAATTTCTAATTTTATAGCATTATGTTTTGCATCATAGGTTGTCTGATGCTGAGTCTTTGGAATTTTTAGAGACTTCCTTTGTGACCTAGTATGTATTTGTTTTTGATAGCTCCAAAGAATGTATATCATACCCTTGTTAAATGTAAAGCTGTATATATGAATATTAGTCCAAGCTTATGTATTTTATTGTTCAGATCTTTTGTAGTTTTGCCCATGAAGGATCAACATAGTGAAAAATGAGTCAAATTCCAAATTATGAAATTTAGGTAATAATAAAATTAGTTTTTAGTAATTGAGTACTTCCTGTTTGTTAGGTATTGAGCTAATCCCTTAGAAGTCATTAAGTCATTTCATTCTCAAAACCATCCTCTGAGATCAACATTAGTCAGTGGTGGGTTGTGGCCACCAAAATAACTAATTCTGCTTACTATGGCTTAGTTGGGGACCAATAGCTAAAATCAGGTAGATAAGAGTCTGGAATTACTTTTTACAAAACAGTTCTCATCATGTCCGGTCAACTGTGATTACTGAGCTTTGCAGCTATTGAGGATCGCACTGGGTGCATTCGAAGGAAAATAAAGGGGTCTGGAAGCCAGCCGATACTGGGCTTCCATTTGTTAAACTGTTATGGTGAAATCAGAATACATGTATATCACATTTTCAGAGCAGAACTAAGAAGAGAAGTAGACATTACAGGGAAGAAAATTGTGACTTGTTATAAGGATATTTTTTCAGTAGTTAGTGTAGTCTAGCCATGGAATGTTCTACCTCTACAATGAGTGACTTCTGTCCTTCCAGCATCCTACAGTAGCAGCCAGAGGTTACAAGAGAGTTGTAGTAAAGATTCCTACAGCGGTATGACACTGAGCTGAATAATGGCTCAGATGCTTTTTGACTCATAGATTCTGTTTCTGAGCATTTCTGACATTAGTTGCCAATAGGAAGAGGTAGCAGTGATGTGAAGATGCTGGTCATGTAAAGAAGTTCAAAAAGACCTAATTCGTTTCATAGTTTCGCAAGGCCCCTCAATAATCCATCGGTGAGTTAGAACAATGTTCATAACTGTCTGGTTTCATATGTAGACATAGTCTTAGCAAGGTTTGAGCTGAGAGCTAACTAAATGGAACCAGTTAAGAGTAGATTGCAGGCTATAGAGCCAGAGTGAGTTCAAACTAGTACGTGACTCTGTCATATGTTAGTTGTGTGACCTAGGGAAGGTTACTTATCTTCTCTGTGCCTCAGTTCCCTTATTGGTAAGATGAGAGTCATAATAGTACCACATAGGGTTGTTGTGAAGATTGAGTCATTCAGGTAATGAACGCTGTGCTTTGTATACATAATAAATATTATTACTCAAATATACACCGAGTAAGAAAGCAAAAAACATGTAATTCCTTATAGCTAATATGTGAATGAATGCCCTATTCCATTCCAGGGATTGTTGTACATGCCATGAAAACATTTTATACTTAGATAAACATGCCATGCTCCAGTGCATCTGTAAGAAGTTTTCAGTCATTTCTTCAAACCAGAAAAGAAGGAAGACAGCACAGATTAATGTTTTCTTTTCTCTTGGGTTTGAATGTAACTGATGAACCCACTTAGAGATTCACTAATATACCAGAGTAAAAGAAAGTACTGACATGATACTAAGAGGTGAAAAGAAAAAGAATTTGTGAAATGGAAAGAACAATTTACAGTCCAAAATGCAGATCTTAATTCTGCTCTGTTTATCTGTGGCCTTGGGTTTGTCCCAGAGCCAGCTAATAACTCAGTTGTCTGTTGTATAATATCAGAATAAAAATATCTGGTGTGCCCATTTCATGGGGATGTGAGGTTCAAGTGAGATGAAAATGTGAAGTCCATTTTAAATTGTAAAGCTCAACACCAGAATTTGGTGTTGTTCTGATATATTGTGGAGTAAACTAGTTAAATTCCCCAAACAAAATTAATTTCCTGCTTCTCTTCATAATAACATGCATAAATGGGGTTACCCTAACTAATGTGAACAGAGAAGTAGTCTGTGGAAACTCAGGCACCACACCTATTTTTACCAGACAATATTACCCCACTTAGGTAGTCTTGGCCTAATTCAGAGTTTTCAGAAAGAGCAGAAATGGTTGGAGCAGGAGGAAGAATGAAGAGAGAGAAAGGAAATAATATTTTCCCTCCTATTTTTCCTAACGCTATGCCAGAATCAGACCTGAGGTGAATTGTGAGCTTGTGTAGCAGGAGGGGGGTATGAGCTGGGGGAGTAGGATTAGGGAGAAGTTTCTTGGTTTGATTCAAGACTATGAGACTGAACCCTTAATACCTAAAACTGAGATTGTTCTTTAATATAGGAAAGGACGTAAAATCCTATGGCATCTCTTTCAGATGATTTTCTAGGGCCCAGCACAGGACATCCTTCAGATTGAATGTAAAAGGCAGCAGGAAGGAAGAATATGTGATTTGTCTTCTGCAATCCTGAATGCAAAGCTTATTGCTTGGTTGCTGTTTTAGCTAGGCGTGGAATTCAAAATAATTTTCCTCCGAAGGTTGAAGGCATTTGTCTAATATCTTCAAGTACTTGGAGTTGTTGATGAGAATGTGGAAGCCAATGAAATTATTGTAAAGCTTTTTTTCTTTTTTCTTTGGAATATCTAGGATCTTGACTTTATCCTTGGAGTGCTAAAATTTTACGGAGAGATGCTAGGCTTTTTGCACTGACTGGAATTTAAGCTCCATAAAATCAGGGACTTTGTTTTGTTCACTTTTGATTATTAACTCCTTGCACCACCATGACCAACACATAATAGGAACTTAATAAATAGTTCTTGAATAAATATTTGGAATGAAGTTATTCTGTGGTACACTTAGAAGATATATTTAATCTGAAGAATCTCTTCTTCATTTAAAAAAAATCTCAAAGTTCATTTTCATAAGGTCTCTGTTTTATTCACCTTTCTTCAACAGCAATATGAGATAAGTTCTCTTTGTTGAGATATGAAATAGATGAAATAGTATCCACTTCATTCTTTTTGTCTTTTTCTTTCAATTTGTTTCATTTAATCAAATAAACACCTTTTTGTAATTATTCATTCTGAATAACTGAGTGGGTCTTAGATTATCTATCAATTTGGTGGTCACAAATCTGCTTTGGTATTGGCCCTGAAATCTCTTGCTCAAGTGAAGCATGAGAAAAAAATTTAAAATGCTTAATAAAAGTGGTTACTTCAGCAAATATTCAAAGTAATCAACTTACTGAGGAGAGTCATGTGATTTTTCTGAAATTCAAAAATTAATTTTCACTTAAAAAAATCTATGGGGACCACAAAATTTCTGTTTTTATTTTCCTAGGAAACAATATTTTAGAATACTCTAAAATCTAAGATTGCCATGAATTCTCTTAAAATATTATATTTCAACTCCTAAAACTTAGAACATAATCTAAAAGAAAGGGAAAATCATAACATTAAAAACATTTTTGTTTTTTATATATTCCCATTTATCTATCCATGCAGTCATTCATTAATTGATTCAACCATTCATTCATTTAATTTCATGAAATCTTTTCTTGTGAAGAAGAAAGGGTCCATGAGATCACTGACATTAAAATAAACAAACACAAACAAAATAATTGCTCCCATTGGACTGAGCTCAGAATTTTGTGGCTTGCTCTGTTCTCAATTTATGGTCTTTTGCTATCATTCACTCGCAAGAGAAATAAAATACATGCACATTCTCAGAAGATTGTTTCTATGATGACTCTATTAAGTATCAGCAGTAATCCAAGACAAGGAATTAGAGTTAGAGATGACATTTTTCCTACCTTTACTTTAAGAGACTCTCTATTTCTTGGCTGAGGAAGAGAAATAGGGAAGGAAACACAGTTAGTGATGAAAGCTAAGTGAGGCCACATCTGATTCTCCTGGGATATATTTGAAGAATATATTATCCTTAGGAAAATGTTGCTCTTGTCTCATGGCCAAGGTCAGTGATACCTTGGACAGCCCTCTATATGAACTAACTGTTTAAATGAGACCTGGCAAGTTAACATATTCCGCCCATGCTCTTTAACTTAAAAGTATTTGCAACATTTCTCATTCATGATAAGTTAAAATATATTTTACCATATTCACTCATTTTTTTTCTTATTCCTTTTTGTTCTAGAAAAAGACAGTAGATACATTTTTCTCTCCAGAACTTGCTTTGTATGGGACTCTGAGGAGCAGCTTTCCGCAACACTTGTCTAAACCATCGATAGAGGAGTGGGGGGACTTGAAATGGTTCTCCAGCAAAGAAAAAACCACATTTTCAAAAAAGAAAGACAGGCAGATAAACTTAAAAAGACCTTCAGAATGATCATTTGAAAAGGGAATACAAATTAAAAGAATACAAATTATTGGCGAGTTGACTAAAAGCAAGCAATTGTGTACCTGCATAATGACTGGCTGGAGTGGGAAAGGACTTTTGCTTTGGGAAGTCTCTAAAACCAGTTTTCCTTCATCCTCTAATTGAACAGATTTTACGACGATATCATCCCTCCAATCTTACTTACCCTCCACTATGCTTTGGTAAAGAAGAGAATGGCCACGAATAGCGGGATGTTATTTCTTGATATCACAGTATGTGCCAAGGCCATTCCATGACCCAAACTGTGTAACCCTAAAGCAAACATCCTTACTGTGAGGATTAAATGACGTAACCACTGAACCAAGCTTCAACGAATGGCACTTCGCTTCTAACCTCTTTGATATTTCCTTAGCTCTTCTTATCTTTCTTCTTGTTTTTTTAAATGGAAGAAGATTATCCCCACCAGTACCACCATCACCACTACCTCCTCTTTCCCTCCCTGTTATGCTTAAGCAACCCTATTACTGCTGAGCATTTGGGTAACTTCCAGCCATGCATTTCCAAAAGAAACACTAGATGATGTAGAACTGGATAGTGTGAGATGGTAGAGGAGTGCATAGCTATGAGTTTGCACATGGTGGGGATGGTCAGGGCTGGGATGAAACTTTTTATTTGCATGGTAGAGCTCAGCCTGTGTGTGGGCCAGTTGTCTGCTCTCTCAAGATGAAAACCATCATCATCTCCAGGGTTTTTGTCACCTGTGTTTCTTTAAAGTAACTGTCTTCTGTGGCAATGTTCTTCCACTGAAGTTGAAAGTGGATAGAAGTGCTCTTCTGTTTGCATCAATACCCCACTGAATTGTATATCCCTCTCTGGTTGCAGCTGGGAATAAGTCAGTTCTATGATGTTCAGCTAATTCAAAGGATTCAGCCTGATTCTGCCCTGGTACTCATTGGTAGTTGTCATGGGTTGAATCGTTTCTCCCCAAAGATATGCTGAAATCCTGTGGTTTTACTGTATGTGATTTGATTTGAGAATGGGGTCTTTGCAGATGTATTAGTTAAGCTAAGATGAGGACATACTGGGGTAGTGTGGGTCTATAATCCAATATGACTAGTGTCTTTATAAGAAGAAGGAAATTTGGACACAAAGAGAGAACTCTATATGAAGAAGAAGACACAGATTGGAATTACTCTGCCATAGGCCAAGGAACACCTGGGGCCACCAGAGGCTAGGAAGAGGCAAGGAAGGCTCCTCTCCCAGAAGCTTCAGAGAGAGCATGGCCTTGATTTTGGACTTGTAGTTTCCACAACAGTGGGAAAACAGATTTGTGTTGTTTTAAGCCACACAGTTTATGGTACTATGTTACAGCAGCCATAGAAAACAAAAACAGGGGTGTTGTGGATGAATTCAAGTAAAAAAGAAAAGTGAAACTAAGGACCATTTTCAAGCCTCCATTATTCAAAGGCCCCAGTAATCCAAGTAAAGTGATTGGTTTTTTCATGGTTCCAGATATTCCTCCTGGCAAAGACAGAAGAATAGGTGAAATGACTGCATGCCTCCTGCCCAGCTGCTATCTGCACTGGCAAGCAGACAGTAGGTGACTCTTGAAGAGTTACCTGTGGAGGCAGGTAACTCTTGAAGCAACTCTTGGCAAGGAGCTCTTCTTCTCTGGGGCTACATATCTATCGGTGCCTTATTCCAGCATATACCCTGTAGAAATGGTGACTCTCTAAATGGTGAAGCATTTCCTTGTGTGTGAAAGGAAAAAGAGAGTCAAACATTTCATGTATTTAATAGTATCTACATTTCCAGACATTAATTACATGCACGATAAGGTAATCCCATAATTTTTGCTGTGAAGCATTAATTACTCAAGCATAGTGGCTGTCTATGAGTCAAGATGAATTAAACCTCATATAATTATTGCATTCAGTACATTAAATTGCATAATAAATCATCATTAAAGGAGAGAAAGAGACTTCACTTTAAAGATATCAGATACACAAGTCTCTTAACAAAATAATTTGTGTTTCAAAAGAAAAGATCTGCTGATAAACTGAGGTTTCTGAAATGGACATTCACAATCACAAGATTTCAAGAGACAACATTTGTTTGCTTGCCAAAATGGTTCTACTGGCTCTTCACACTATACAGAGCAAAGGCACGTCCCTGGACAATCTTGGTCACACAAAGCAGAGACTGTTTTCAGCTCTGTTTATGGAATTCTCTTTCTATAGAGATCTAAGGGAGACCCGGGTTAAGGCTACTTTCTAGAGAACATTATAATTTAAATAATGTCCTTAGTGGCAAAGACCTTGTATTAAATAACAAAGGCCTGAAATTGTTTGGGGTTACATAAAAAATCTATTTTCCTTAATCTCTGCAGATGTGTATATTTGAGGTGCTAAAACTATATTTTTGGTTTTAATCATAAGGGAGCACCTTACCCAAAGGGTAAAGTACTGTTACCATTGGGAGCATTACGTGATAACTACTTTTGGAGTCTGTTCACTCATCCCCACCCCCAACTCTAATGTATATTGGCTTTTATGTGCTCTGCCCTAGGTCAAGAATTATAGGACAAATAGCCTGGACCAAGAGTTGTTTCCTCCATCAAGGAGTTCTAGGCCATTTGGGGAGATAAGAAACAAACATAAATATCTAAATGGCACATTAAATTGGTGTCTGGACTCTACAGTTACTGATAATTCAGACACATCTAGGCTTGTTTGGAGAGCCACTGAGTCAAGTGAGTTGAGGTGTCTGAAGGCAGACTGGTTGAGTCAGACAGTAAACTACTGGGATTAAACACTCTGGCACTCTGAGAACAGGAGCTCCTGCTACCCACAGAGTCACTCAGCTTTGTGACCTGACCACAGTGTGCTGCAAAAGTGGAATTATTTCAGGTAACCATAATAATTTTTGGAATGAGATGGAATTGGCCCTATAATTTTGGGATACAACTATAGTCACAACTGCACATTGAGAGGTGACTGCAAGAAGGTCTTGTGGCCATTCCTAATTTCAAGAGATGAGGAAGTATAATCTTCACATGTGCAGGAAGCAGGACAGAGCCAGACACTTGTGACAGGTAGGAATGTCCACCACCCAGAGTAAGCAAGGTTATTTCATTGTCTGCGTCCAGTTGTCCTAACATGTTGAGTTTCTGTTCTGTGTTATTTTGAGAGCATTTTATCATGGGGATTTGTCTACTTATCTGCCAGGTTATTTCTGATGAGTCAGACAGTAAACTACTTTGTTAACTCATTGTATTTGAAAAATTATTTCTAAGAAACTTGGGGGTCTGGACAATACTAGTCTAGTAGTAATAAAAATTAAAGCTTAAGAAGATACTAATTTTGGCTGCAAGTCTGCACAAAGGCTGATTATGTTTTGTTCAGAGCATCCCTGGATGGATAGCCCATGGTTCCTAGGTTAAATTGGAAGAGAATGCAAACTGCTTCTCCATGTCAAGTGGTTCCTGGGCTGTGTTCCCTTCTTCCTGGAAAGCCACAAAAATCAGACCTTAGCTTGGTAGCTGTTTCTTCTGATAAGTAAATGCCCTCAGGGCAAAAACAATTTTGTGTGTGCTAGGTTTACCTTTCTGGAATACTGCCTTTATTCAGATTTTGGTCCCATAATTCTTCACTATCCTTTCAGTGGTATAAAAAATATCGACTTACATTTAATTGATTTATAAAAGTTGTCCTCAATGCGAAGGCAAGTTGAATTATTTCATTAGTTATGATTCAGAAGACCCTCAGTCAGGGCTTTTTGATCTTAGCACTGTTGCCGTGATGGGGTGGATAAGTCTTTGTTGCAGGGCACTGTCCTGGGCATTGTAAGCTGCATAGCAATATCAGTAACTTCTACCAACGATATAGCAGCAGGAATACCACCTCCCCCTTAGTCATGACAATCAACAAATGTCTCTAGAAATTGCCAAGTATCCCCTAGGGAGTAAGATTGTCCTTAGTTGAGAATCACTGCCCTAGAGCATTGATATTTTTAAATAAAGTTTTCTGAAAACACTTGCAGTGTATTATGAATTAAGAATAATTATATTTTGTGCATTTGCTTCATATCTCTGCTTTGTGATTTTGAAGTGGGCTTTGAGAATCCAATGGGAAATTGCTGAACAACGTGATTTATAGAAAGAACATTAACTTTAGAGCCAGACAGAATTGGATTCTAAACCTGCCTGACTACTTCCTTTGACAGGCTACTAATTGCATGGCCTCAGGCAAGTTACTTAACCTCTTCCCCCTTATTTCTGCTTCTGTAAATTATGATTCTCAAAGGGTTGTTTGCAAGTAATTTCCTTCTCATTGGGTTCAATTATTCAATCAGAGCATGTAGAACATGCAATGTTAACTTCTTTTTTTCTTTTCAGATATTTTCTAAAGTACAAGCTCTTTCACCAAAATCTTTACTATTAAAGGGGGGGGGGGAGTCCATTGAATTAAATATGTTAGTCCACAAACTATTTTATTTAACTTGGATTTTAAAGAGTCTTCAAGGTAAGGTTCAGTTTCAGCCTCACACAATGATTTATGGATTGGGGGGAAAAAGGCAGACAAATTTTACACAAAACTAAAAGTTGTGTTTCAAAATTTGTATTTTTTTTCTTGAGGTGTGCTTTTACTTTATTCTGTACAGATTGAAGAGGTGGGAAATAAAAACATTTTTGGAGTAAGACAGGTAACAAACCCAATTTTTATTAATTTTCACATCAACTTGAATCAGAGAAATCAACATCCTGATAGCTCTACAAAGACAATGTACTGAGACCATTTGCCAGGCACAGTGATAAGTGGGTTTTGTGTGTTGTCTCATTTGTATTTCACAAGACACATATGAAATAAGTGCTAGCCCATTTTACAGATTCAGGAATCTCAGGTATATTGAAGCTATGTGTACACATTCATGCAACTTGGAGCAAATATTACCAGCCTAGCTCATCTCAGATCCAGTGCTCTTAAACATGACATCATGCTGTCTCTGATAACCGAATGCAAGAGACAAAATAAAGATGCATGGACATGTGTTCTATTGGGGGAAGCATGAACTTAGTGAAATACAATGAGAGGGTTTTTGAGGAATGACAGAGGTTCAGGATATGAAAAATCTCAGACAGAAATAAACAAGGGAAAAGGAATGGAGGGTGCAACCAGAGGCATGGGTTTATAGAAAACTCCTAACACTTATCAGATTAAAGGAAACATCTTTATTTTTAGTTAAACAGAAACTCCCACAACATCTATTCAATTTTGTGTGTTTAAATATGGGATTATAAATGATACCCTCCTGCCCACCAAGAGTTTACTTATGGGAAATGAACCTCCCTTTGACACAGAGACAAGCTTCTTAATCATCAGATAATTCTAGCATTTGGACATTTTTAGAACCAGAGAATTATACTTTAAAGCTCCTGCTGAGCGCAGAAGTACTTGATGGGTATTTTGTCTCAGTAAGAAGCATAGATCTTGGCCGGTAGATCTTGGAAAGAAAAGACCTTTGAGACTCTCAGGTGGATTTTCTTGGCAGGGCAGAAGAAGTAATGAATGCTGTTACACAGAGCCTCTAAAGAGCACACTTCAGCAACAACTGCTTAGCAAGACCTAACACTTCAGATAGTATCTGTCAAGTGAAGATTAAGTAGATCCTGAGCCACTTCAGAGTTCTGCTCCCCTGTAAGGATCAAAGCTGCTCTCCTTCTGTATATATCAGCCACTTTCTTTCAAGAATGATGAAAAAGTGGCAATGGGCAAGGAAAATCATGAGCATTTGTTTAGTTAGTATATTGTGTTTTTCTTCTTTTCAGCTACATATTTCTAAATAGTTTAGTTCCATATTCACAACCTAGTATTAGATGGAGTTTAACCTCAGCCATGTGGACTTCCAATATGGGCTAATTTATAGTCTATAAAAGAGTTAAGGAGTTTTTCAAGAGAAGCCAGAAATTGATATTTTGAAATGATATTTCCCTAGTTTTAGTTATTTGCAGCTACTGCCGATATTTGTAAATACTGCATGGTTGACACACAGTCATTCTGTGATCTGAGAAGATTTGAGGACTACCAGTGTGACACTTTTAACAGCAAACAGAAATTCAGATGAGATTGAGTTGATCTACATTCTGTCTGAATATTCCACAATGAAAAGAAGAGAAAAAGAATGAGATTTGGAGCCACACTGTTTTGGAAATTAGTGGCTGTGTGTCTGTGGGCCAGTTACTTAATCTTTCTTATTCTCTATTCTACTATTAGAAAAATAAGGTAATGGAACCTGTGTCACTGGGCTGTTATGAGGAATGAATAAATCAGCTCACAATATGCTAAGTGAGCATCAGCTCAATACACATTCCAGTTCTTTAATTGGTTCCAGAGAAGAACAGTTTATTCAGAGCATGATTAAATCTCGTTTTGGCAACTCAACTAATTTGGTATCTACAGAACTTTAATGAAAAGAGGAAGAAAGAGCTAGACAGAAACATGATATGAGAATATGAAAAGTTGGGGATGGTTAAGTACTGAATTCTGAATGAAAAGTCAGCTCTACTCGAATTCAAATATGTATTTGTATACCTGTTCCCTGTTGCTCTTAGGGACCCCAACGTAATCATTGCCTTAGTTCCTGTCATCTTTAGGGGTTTGGGGTTTGATGACCTCCTCTTCAGAACGCCTACTTGTCACATGCTTTGTGCCGACAGTAGCCTCAAACTTCTCCTCACCCAGGACAGCACCCGATCCTTTATCCTCCTCTGTTGCTCTGTTTGTGCAGGTGCTGAGAATGAGGACACAGGAAAAAGCATCATCTCGACTCTGCTGAACTTGAGTGACAAAGCAACTTGAGGAAGCTGTTACCTATCAAAAGGGGGTTACCTTCCTCTGTCTGGCCATTGCATGGTTATTTTGAAGATTGTTAGGAACCCAGTGCCTTTCTTTGTTCTTGGTTTTCTATGAGACATGAAGGAACATGATGAGGAAAGCTCCTTCTGAGCAACACTCAATCCAAAAGAGTGGGACCAGACTTTTTTCCAAGCTAGGGTCCAAGGTTAGAAACTAAGTTGGAGTGAAAATGGAATGTGAAATGTGAATGATGCTTTCTAAATGAGCACATTGATTTCATGAGACCTCAACATTTTAAGATAACAAAAAAGCATGAATTTTTAAGTACATATTTTAAGAGAACAGTGTGTGTGTATACATATACACACACACCCATATATTTTACTGCCAAATTATGAAATTCAGACATGCTATAGCATATGCAGAAAGGCCATACATTACTTGGCAAAAATCAAATCTCAAATATAGGTGCTGTGCAGAATCCAAATCTATGTCAGGAAGGGAAACAGATGGAGACAGAAATCCACTTAATCTACCTCTAATTGGTATCAAAGTTCAATTTGCTGCAAAGCATGCAGATAGTTTGTCACTTGAAAAATGAAGTTTAAGATAAATTTGAAAGTAAAATGAACCTTAAATTTGAAACTTTTCTTTCAAGGAGTTGTCCTGATGTGCTAAACTTAGCCATTGATTATACTTGATTTTAATTCGTCTTGTACTAAACTTCCTCCAGAACTTCGCAGAGTTATCTATTTTAATGCTTCATTCATATTAGTATATTTTAATATTTGCTGGGCCTGTTAGGCTACCAAATGTCAATTGGCTTACAGAATTTCAAATGAATTTTACTTTGCTAATTTTCAGTTTCCTGTACCTTAGCTCCAGAATGGTCTTAACTGAGATTCTGTCAGTTACAGTATGTTGGATTTTGAGCTACAGTCAGGATCAGTGCTTACTATGAAAAAACTTTGAAGTGACTCTCCAAGAACAGGTGATTATTGTGAACCAAAGGAGGAAGGCAATTCTTTCAGCAATTATTTGAGGTAAGCATTTTTTATATAAATACAATTCTTGTATACAGAATTACTTGGATAAAGACTGAAAAAAATGCCTTTATCGTGTAATGAGGGGATTGACT
Organism: Rhinolophus sinicus; assembly: GCF_057876585.1. Lineage (NCBI taxonomy): Eukaryota > Metazoa > Chordata > Mammalia > Chiroptera > Rhinolophidae > Rhinolophus > Rhinolophus sinicus. The sequence continues at coordinate 109,772,565 of NC_142516.1, forward strand.
TTTATTGCTATAACATACCTCTTCTAATGACCTGGGAAGGAGTGTGGGAATAGTTTAATAATACATGTAATGGAAGAATTTGGAAACATGATATTTTCAACTACAAGATCCTTAAGATAGAAAAAAAGCAATTTTATTTCTATAAGCTATTTGCTTTTTTTACACATGAACAAGTCATAATTTAAAGAAGTAAAGTCTGGTGTGAACTTGAACTTGTACATTTAAGTTAAAAAATCTTAGCCAGTAACACGTTGCAGAAGATAAGACTCCATCTTTCTCTTCCAAAACATATACACACTCCTCTGTCTACTCCTTGGGCTGGTCTGTCCCACTTAATGGCAGAGTTGAAGTATTTCAACCTAAGATAACAAAGTCTCATTCAAGGTCCTCCTAGCACAAGTTGGGGAAATGCCAAGCATAGCAACATGTTGTTCTTGACAGGTACAACTCCATCAGTTTCTTAAGGGAGAGAAAGATTTGCGCAACATTCCATGGCCTTGTTGAGTTAGTCACTGAATTATGTTCCTTGGCATGCTGTGTTTATATATTTTGTAAAGCCACTATAAAAAGATGAAGGGCCTGAAAATGAAATACAAATCTCTGTAGAAAGGCTTTGAGAGATTAGAGGATTGTAGAGGATTGTTGAGATTCACCCCAGAATGAATTACTTTCCTTGAACTCTTATTAGCACCCTAGATAAACATAAGAGTGAATTGTGTAAGTACATAATACTGCTTGACCTTTTCTTTTTTCAGTTAATAGGCTGTGGGCTGTGCCAGTAGTCAAGACCTGTCCCTCAAGGATATTTCCTTTGTGCATCTTCATTATGTCACTGTCAGACTCCATAGTTCATCCTAGGGTGGGAGCTAGTTATTTCTGAGTTGGTTGAACAAGGTTTTAGTTCAACAGACAGAGAATTGGAGCTTCTCCAGCATTATAGCCTCAAACACTGGTCAAGCAAACCTCAACTTATCAGAGGTTTTTAAGTGAAAACTCACATTTAGAAAATCAGCATTGCTCTCCCTTGTCATAGCTTCCCCAGCCTTTACTCTAGTTAAGAAAGAAGAAAATTTGGGGAAAATATTTTGTTTTGTCCTAGTAGACTGTTTATATATATTTAAAACAGGGGAGATATGTTTAAGGGAAAAAAAATAGTTATTTTTTCTTGTATCACTTCTATGCATGTACACAGCTTCTAGGCAACTGTGCTGGACAGATAGGAAACTAGGCTACTCAGAAATATCTGCTGAGAAACACAATTTACAGCTACCCATTTAACTAATATGTCTTTTAAAAATGTATTTGATATTATTGTGCACAGACGATGTCCAAACACAAGTCCATCATCATAATTGTATATAACTATCTGGGAGAAATATTTTTTAACATAAGCAATTATCCCTAGAAACTATATTTTAAAAATGAAATGAATGTACTTCTATGAACATTTGAACCCTGGGTTGAAATATTTAGAATGATTTTTAAAGCAACCGACAGAATATGAGTTAACTCTGGGTGAAATTGTACAAAATAAAAACAGTAGACACAGGTGGGTAGGGACAGTGTTTGAAGGTGTCCCACTCAATGCATGGGGCTTGGCTGAAGGGAATATTGGCATCTGCTGCATTTTGCTACTCAGAGGTTGACTTGCTCAATCTCCATCAAGCACATGACCTCATAGTACTTGAAACAATGTGTACCAGAGGACGTTATTCCTGTTCAAATGACCTTAAAGATATGTATGGGTGGACCTAATTCTCTGGAGAACTGTGACAAATACAGAAGTGAGCAGAGTTTCATTTAATATAATTTAAAATGTTTCCAATTTAATTGTTTTCCCCTCTGGAATTAATCTTTCCAACAAAGATTTTATCTGACAAAAAAATGTATATCTAACACCATCCATTCATTTATTTGGGAAAAATGCATATAGTCTCTATTACCTATCTGACACTATGTTAGTCTATAGTCTATAATAGGAAAAACAGTTATTTCTCTTGTAGAGATTATGGTCTGGCAGTGGAGAAAAACAATGTAGAAGTAAATAAACAAAAGATAATTATAAGTGATGTCAGATGCATGACAGTGTGAGGGGTTCTCTTGCTCTCTCCCCTTAAAGTTACAACAAGTTGAACAGCTGTAATTCAATAAAGGTTTCCCTGTGCAACACACAAACACATCTGAGAGATCTGTTAAGCGAAACGAAACACTTGAAGGTGAGCAAATAGAGGTGAACAGGGGAGGAGGGAAGGGAACAAAGCAGAAATGGGTACCACGGAGGCAGCCCAGAGCTCATTGCAATTCTCAGGAAAGGGGAGGATTCAGGCTGCAGGTGCACTGTCTGTGGTCCCAAACATTCCTGTCTGAATGATCAGCATATAATACGGTTAAACCCAGCAATCAGGGCAGAGACCAAATACAGAAGTGTGACAGCTGTATTCTACCAGCCTCCATTGCCAGGCAGAAAACAAAGCCACGGAATCTAGCTGCCTCCCCACACCCTCTCAGAGCCAGCAATGGGTCCAAAAGAAACTGTAGCAGTGAGTGTTGGGTTATAAAGCATAATATCTACAGCCCTAAGAACTGGAGAGACAGTTCCTGAGCAGCAGAGGTGCACTGAGGTTAATCCCAGTGACGGGTGGAAATGGAGAAATAAAGTAACTGGAGTCTAGCAGTTGTCATTAGTGGGAGGAGAATAAAGCCACAAATACAATAGTGGCCTCTTCCACTCCACCCCCACTCTTCCAGCTGATCCTAACAGTGGCACCTGGGACACTCAGGCAGTGCAGCACTGCATCTGGCTGCAAAGGGCAGCGCTGGACTTTCAGGGGCTCAGAACCTCATTTCCCACCACAATCTCACACGGGGGTGGTGCCCTGACATAGAGCCGACCTGATCATAGAGGAATACACAGCATCTCTCACTACCCAGCAGAGATCCGAAAAGCCAGCTGAAGCATTGCAAGAGAAAATAAAATGTTCCAGTGCCACCTACTGGAAAACGAAAAAAGACTTCCTCTTATCAACCTGCTACAGAGTTTGCTCCCATAAATGCTTAGGCAGAAAAATAATCCATCAATACCATCAACAACAAAGGTAACGAGACAGCTCAGAAAGAAAATGAAAAATCTCCAGAAAATAAACGTAAATGACAGATAATAAATGTCAATCTCCAGAACATAAATGTAGAGAATTCAAGATCACAGTTCTGAATAAACTCAAGAGGTAGAGGAAAGCTCGGTAGGTAGTTTAATGAACACAGAAATAAAATCAACAAACAAAAAGAACATTTTATCAAAGAGATTGAAACTTTAAAAAAATAAATAAAAATAGGCATTCTGGAGCTGAGGAACTCAATAAAAGAAATGAAGAATGAAACAGTGAACTTAGGAAGTAGAGCTGACTAGATAGCGTAAAGAATGCGTGATATTGAAGATAGAAATCTGGAAATTACGCAGATTGGAAAAGAGAGAGACACTTGAGAGTAAAAAGAAATGAAAGAATTCTACAAGAATTATCTGACTCAATGAGAAAGAGCAATATAAGAATAATGGGTATATCAGAAGGAGAAGAGAGGGAGAAGGGAACAAAGAGCTTATTCAAATAAAGAGTCAACAAGAATTTCCCAAACCCACAGAAAGAACTGGATCCTCAAATCCAAGAAGCAAACAGAAGACCTAATTATCTCAATCCAAAAAGGCCTTCTCCAAGTCGTAGTATATTAAAACTGTCAAAAATTAATGACAAAGAAAGGAGTCTCAGACAGCCAGGGAAAAGAAGATGATAACCTATAATGGGAAGCCCATCAGATTATCATCAGATTTTTTCAGCGGAAATTCTACAAGCTAGAAGGGAGTGGAATCAAATACTCAAACTATTGAAAGAGAGATATCACCAGCCAAGAATAATATATCCAGCAAAGTTATCCTTTAGATATGAAGTAGTAATAAAGACTTTTCCAGATATACAGAAGCTGGGAGAATTTTCCACCACAAGACCCGTATTATAGGAAATACTGAAGGGGGTTATTTTACCTGAAACTAAAAGACAAAAGGACACAAAATGATGAATGTGGTCACTAACAGACAGACAGAAGCAGGAAATTGCATTCCTTATTAAGAATAGGGAACTATGGACTTAAATATAGCATAAAGGTTAAAGGAGGTAAAAACATAAAAAGAAAAAGAGAAGAAGAAGGCAATAACTGCTGCAACTGGGAAATTAACTGAGCATATATTTGGATGATTTGTGGCAACAAAAACATAAAAAGGGAGGGGTACAGGTCTAAATTTGCAAAGGGGAATGAAGAAAAGATGTATGTCAAAGAAAGAAGACTACTGTACATATGAAAGTTTCTTTTACATAAACTTAATGGCAACCACATACATAAAAAAAAATCCAGAACTGAGACACATAACATAAAAAAAAAAGAGGAAACAGGAAAATATCATAGAATACCACCAAACAGAAATAACAGACAGAAACAGAATGGCAAAGAAACAATCAAGACACTGAGCTACTATAAAACAAAAGATAAAATGGCTATAAGGAATCCTCATATATCAATAACCACCTTGAATGTAAATGGACTGAACTCATCATTAGAAAGGCACAGAGTAGCAGATTGGATAAAAAAACAAAACCCAACCATATGCTGCCTCCAAGGGACATACCGCAGCTACAAGGACAAATATAGACTCAAAGTGAAAGAGTAGAAAATGATATTCTAAGCAAATGGTATGCAGGGCAAAGTGGACGTAGCCATAATTATACAGAGGATGCCCCCCCCAAAATGTATGCACATTTTAAGAAAGGGAAACTGTATTAAAATTGTAATAATCAATATATACTGATAACAAAACATGAATACAAATCACATTTGACTTTTGCAATTACAAGAGGTGCTCAAAGTGGTTACCATCAGTGTCTAGACACTTTTGATTATGGAGAACTACTGCTTGAGCAATGTTAACCAAACTGTCTACTTGTATACATATTTTTGGCACCCCCAGTATATGATGAAATATATTTCAAGAAAAAAAGGTAACAAGAGACAAAGATAGACATTTCATAATGATACAAGGGACAATACATCAAGAACACATAATATTTATCACTACATATGCTCCCAATTGGGGAGCACCAAAATATACAAAGCAACTGCTAACAGAACTAAACTAAAGGGAGAAACTGACAAAACAATTATAGTATGCGACCTGAATACCCCATTGATAGCTGTGAGTAGATCATCCAAACAGAAAACAAATAAGAAAATGTGGGTCTTTAGACCCACATTAGACCAAATGGACAAAATTGACATTTATATAACATGTCATTCCAGAGCACCAGATTATACTTTCTTCTCTTGTACACATGGAACATTCTCAAAGAATAACCATATGGGACCAAAACTAGCCTTAACAAATTTAAGAAGACTGAAATCATACCAAGCATATTTTTCAACCACAGTGCTTTGAAATTAGATATCAAATGCAAAAAGAAAGTGGAAAAACACACAAATATATAGAGATTAAACAGCATGCTAGTAAAGAACAACTGGGTCAAAGAAGAAATAAAAGGAAAAATCAAAAGATAGAAATAAAAAAATACAATATATCAAAACATTTGGGACAGTAATAAGAGGAAAATTTATATCATGGCAGGTCTAGCTCAAGAAACAAGAAAAATACCAAGTAAACAACCTAACATCCAATCTTCAACTAGAAAAATAGAGCAAATGAAGCTCAAAGTTAGCAGGAGGAAGGAAAATAATAAAAATTAGAACAGAATTAAATGAAATAGAGAACAAAAAGACAATAGAAAAGATTAATGCAATAAAGAGCTAGTTCTTTGAAAAGATAATAAAATTGACAAACCCGTGGCTAGACTCACTAAAGGAAAACAGAGAAAAGACACAAATAAACAAAATCAGAAATGAAAGAGAAGGAGTTACGATGGATACCATAGAAATACAAAGGGTCATACAATAATACTATGAAAGACTATATGCCACGAAATTCAATATCCAAAAAAATGGACATGTTCTTAGAAATACATAAACTTCCTAGACTGTATCACAAAGACTGGATAATCTAAATAGACCAATCAACAGTAATGAAATTGAATCAGTCATCCAAAACTTCCCCAAAAGCAAAAGTCCAGGACCAGATGGCTTCACTAGTGAACTCTACCAAACACTCAAAGATGATTTAATATCTGTCCTTCTCAAACTCTTCCAAATAATTGAAATGTAGCAATACTTCCTAACTCATTTTATGAGGCCAACATTACCCTGATACCAAAATCTTGTAAGGATAACACAAAAAAAGAAAATTACAGACCAATATCTGTGATGAATTCAGATGCAAAAATCCTAAATAAAATACTAGCAAATAGGATATAACAATACATTTAAAACACTATATCACTATCAATACATTAAAAGGATTATACATCACAAAAAGGTTATACATTACAATTCATTCTAGGGGCACAAGGATGGTTTGACACACAAATTGATCAATGTGTAACACCACATACATAAAATCAAGGATAAAATCATATGATCATATCAATAGATGCAGAAAAACATTTGAGAAGATGCAACATCCATTTATGATTAAAGCACTTAATAAAATGGGTATAAAAATAAAGTACCTCAACATAATATAGGCCTTATACAACAAACCCTCAGCTAATGTCAGAACATAATGGTGAAAAACTGCAAGTTTTTCCTCTAAGATCAGAAACAAGAAAAGCATGCCCTTTCTAAGCACTGTTATTCAAAATAATATTGGAAGTCCTAGCCAGAACAATTAGGCAAGAGAAAGAAATAAAAGTCATCAAAATTAGGAATGAAGAACTCAAATTGTCACTTTTTGAAGATGACATGATTCTTTATATAGAAAACCCTAAAGACTCCACAAAAAACCTATTAGAAACAAATACAATAAAGTTGCAGTATAAAAAAATCATGTAAAAAAATCCATTGTGTTCCTATATACTATACTAAGAATAAAATACCTAGGAATAAACTTAACAAAGGATGTGAAGGACCTATACACTGAAAACTGTAAGACATTATTAAAAGAAATTGAAAAAGACACAAAGAAATAGAAAGATATTCTGTGTTCATGGATAGGAAGAATCAACAAAGTTAAAATGGCCATATTATCCAAAGCAATGTACAGATTTAATTCAATCCCCATCAAAATCCCAATGGCATTTTTTAAGGAAATAGAGCCAAAAATCATCAGACATATATGGAATTATGAAAGACTATGGATAGGAAAAACAATCCTGAGAAAAATGAACAAGGCTGGATGTATCACACTCCCTGACTGCAATTTATACTACAGAGTGACAATAATCAAAACAGCATGGTATTGGCATCAAGACAGACACACAGACCAATGAAACTGAATTGAAAACCCAGAAATAAGCCCACATAAATAGGGGCAGATGATGTTCAACAAAGGAGCCAAAAACATACAATGGAGAAGAGAAGGCCTTTTCAATATATGGTACTGGGAAAATTGAAAAGCCACATGCAAAAGAGTGAAACTAGGCTGCTATCTGTCATCATACACCAAAATTAACTCAAAATCTATCAAAGACCTAAATATAAGACCTGAAACAATAAATTGCATAGAAGAAATCATAGGTACTAAACTTATGGACCTTGAGTTCAGAGAGGATTTTATGAATTTGACCTCAAAGGCAAGGGAAGTCAAGGCAAAATAAGTGAATGGGACTGTATCAAACTAAAAACTTCTGCACAGAAAAAAAAAAAATCAGCAACAAAATAAAAAGGCAACCAACTAAGTGAGAGAAGATATTTGCAAACAACATTTTCAATAAGGAGCTAGTATCCAAAACATATAATGTATTCATACAAAGTATTCATACAACTCAACAACAGAAAAACAAAAACTTCAATTTAAAAAATGGGCAGAGGACCTGAACAGACACTTCTCCTAAGAAGACATACAAATGGCCAACAGGTATATGAAAAGATGCTGTACTTCACTAGCTATTAGGGAAATGCAAATCAAAACCACAATGAGATACTACATCACACCTGTTAGAATGGCTGTTACCAACAAGAGAAGTAATACCAAGTGTTGGAGAGGCTGCGGAGAAAATGAAACCCTCATACCCTGCTGGTGGGAATGTAAATTGGTACAGACACTATGGAAAACAGTATGGAGTTTCCTCAGACAGTTAAGAATAGAATCACCATATAACCCATCAATCCCTCCTCTAGGTATCTGCCCAAAAATTCTGAAAACATTTATCCATAAAGATACATGTACCTGTATATTCATTGCAGCATTATTGTCAGTGGCTAGTACATGGAAATAACCAAAGATCCCTTGGATAGATAAGCAGATAAAGATCACATATATAAATATATGCATATTATTTAGCCATAAGAGAAGATGAAATACTGCGTTTTGTGACAACATGGATGGATCTTGAGATTATCACGCTAAGCAAAATAAGTCAGACAGAAAAAGTCGAGAACCATATGATTTCACTCATATGAGGGATATAAAACTGAAAGCAACAAACAAACAGGACAAAAAGAAAAACTCATAAACACAGACAACAGTTTAGTGCTTACTGGAGAGTAAGGGAGAGAGATTGTATAAGAGGGCAAAGGAGAGCAAATATATGATGATGAAGGAGATTTGACTCTGGGTGGTAAAAACACAATGCAATGATATAGAATTGTACACTTGAAACCTATATAATTTTATTAACCAGTGTCACCCCAACAAAATTACTAAAAATATAGAATTACTTTTTATAGTTTCTATGAAAGACATGAGACTGTGAAAGGATGTGACTTAAGCTGAGGTTTGAATGATGAGAAGGTTTCAATCATATAAACAAGAGGAGGAGAATTCCAGGCAGAGAGGCTGCAGGAAAATCCAGAGTGGGGATTCTGACATGCTGAGAAAATTGATAAGAGCCCTGGATTCAACGGAAACTGCAGAAGGTAAAGTCAGAAAGATAGAGAGTGGAGAGGCTGGGCAGGGGGTTTGTGTATCATAGTAAAGAGAATTATTGAGAAATAAGTGTGAAGCTATGGAACAACTTTACCTGACGGATGACCCAGTTCATGTTTTTAAAATATTTTCTGGGCTACTGAGAAAAGAATTGATTAGATTGGGCAAGATGGAAGTGGAGGACCACTCTGTGGCACTGATTAACGTGAGGATATTGTGTCCTGGATGAGAGTGGTGGCAGGACAGACAGAGGGAGAAACAGCAATAGGAAATGCATTTTCTCTCTCACACACTGCCCAGAATAGATAAGGGACCTTCACCTTCTCTTTGCTGTAATCTTTATGACACATCATAGTGTGATTAATTAAAATTCATAAGGTCGAGTGACGTCATAGGAATGGCGGCAGCGGGGTGCACTTTTTGAGTTCTCCTCCAGATCTTATCACAAACGGAACATCTATAACCCATCAAAGGACTCTCTGCTCATCACGGAGAACAGCTAAGAGACTCGTGCAAGGATTACTTGAAGGTGGGCAAATTGGGCGAGCAGGGGAAGAGGGAAGGGAGCAGAGTGGAGACGTGGCTGGCATCTGCGGCTGTGGGGACGCGGCCCGCATCTGCGGTGGTGGAAAGGCAGCCGGCATCTGCAGCTGCAGAGATGCAGGGGATCCCAGGATGGAACAGAGAGCACAAAAGCCAGGAGATGGGCTCTTTCCCTGCGTCCCACAGCTGATCTCTCCCGCCGAGGGGGCAGCATATCCCACATTTGAGGCAATAACCTCAGTGAGACCTCCAGTTGGGCCATAGGCCGGAAAAAGGACACAAACTCCATACCTGGGCTCCTCCCCCAGCTCTTCCAATCCTACCCCCGCCCTTCCAGAGACTTAAACTGGCCCCTGAACTTAGGAGTAGTGTCAGATTACAGAGGAGCCTTAGTGCTCAGGCTCTGGGAAGACTGGTGTGCAGCTCTGACCCAGGGAAGAGGCTGGGAAGAGTGTGATTTTTGCTAGGCTAGAAGAGAAGAGACTCCTCCACTCCCAGCCACCACCTTTTCTGGCCTGCGGGAAGAGTGTGACATGGCTGGGCTGGGGGAGAGAAGACCGCTCCATCCCCAGCCCCCACCCTTTCTGGCCTGCCCAGGGCAGGGCAATTACAACTGCGGAGGCACTCCCAGGGATCAGCAGTAAGCGGCATATGCAGGTCTGGGCTTTCAGCAGCTCAGAAATCTCCTGCCCGCCACACACACACACACACACACACACACACACACACACACACACGGAAGTGCCCTAAGACTCAGGAGAACTGGACACAGGGCTGGTGGCGCTGCTCTCAGTGCACATATGTGCAGGCAAGAGCAGAAACTGCACTAACTTTGTAGAAACTACCATCCAGACCCCTCAGCCCCACGCATCTAAATCTACCATTCCAATATCACTCTGGGCACCAGGTGACCAGCTCTGCCTGCACAATATGCAGAGGACTCTTTGGTACAGCAGAGGACAACCTGGAGATTATTTGGTGGGCTTCAGCCAAGACTGGCACTGCTTTTTGTTTTGCTATGTTTTGTTTTGTCTTTATATCTTTGATATCTTTGCCTGTGTTGAGTGGGGGTTGTCTGTTGTTTTTACATGTGAAGGTATTTGATTTTTTTCTCTGTTGTTGTTGTTGTTGTTGTTGTTGTGCTTGGTGATTTGCTTTGTTCTGAAATTGCCCTACCAGGGCCCAGCTTAAGAGGCACAAGATTCAACATACCCAGAGGCCAACTCCAGACCAAACCAGAGCCCATAGAGGCCAAACCACATTTAGTTGGTCAACGCTCATGCAGCAGAATACCCTGCAGTGGGCAGAGCCAGGTCCAACAACTAGTCAGCCTAGGAGTTAACTCCACCTACTCACAAGTGAAAAGCAATTAAAGATCTTCTTTAACAGGCCAATATACACAACACAAGAGTCACCTTTGGAGCACACACAGAGGAGAAGAATGAAGTAGTGCAAGTCAAATATAAAGGACACATACTACATAAGATAACCCAGCAAGAACTAAGAACTCTAGGGGATCTACCTAATACATCGAAGGAAACACAGAGAGTCAGCCAGAATGGGGAAACAAAGAAACATGTCCCAAATAAAAGAACAGAAGAAACCTCCAGAAATGGAACCAAATGAAACAGAGGTAACCAACCTATCAGAGACAGAGTTCAGAACACTGATGATAAGAATGTTTAAGGAGCTTAGAGACTACATAAAGAAGGATATAGAAATCATAATGAACAACCAGTTAGAACTAAAGAACACAATTACTGAAATAAAGAACTCACTTGAAGGAATTAACAGCAGGTTAGATGAAGCAGAGGATCGAATCAGCGACTTAGAAGAGAAGTTAGCAGAGATCACCCAAACAGAACAACAGGAAGAAAAAAGAATAAAAAACAATGAAGATGGTTTAAGAGACCTCTGGGATAACATCAAGCGCAACAACATGTGCATCGTAGGAATACCAGAAGGTGAAGAGAGGAAGCAAGGGATTGAGAACATATTTGAAGTAATAATGTCCGAAAACTTCCCTAACCTGATGAAGGAAACCAACACACAAGCCCAGGAAGTGCAGAGACTTCCAACCAGGATAAACCCAAACAGGCCAACACCAAGACACATTATAATTAAAATGGCAAAGGTTAAACACAAAGAGAGAATCCTAAAAGCAGCAAGAGAAAGACAGAGCGTTACATATGAGGGAACTCCCATAAGACTATCAAATGACTTTTCTACAGAAACATTGAAGGCCAGGAGGGAGTGGCAGGAGATACTCAAAGTGATGGAAAACAAAGGCCTACAACCTAGATTGCTTTATCCAGCAAGGCTATCATTTAAAGTTGATGGAGAGATAAAGAGGTTCCCAGAAAAGAATAAGCTAAAGGAATTTATTCCCACCAAGCCAGCATTGTAAGAAATACTAAAAGGACTTCTGTAAATAGAAGAAAGATGAAAACAATCTAACTATAAATTTAGAAATGGCAGTAACTATGTACCTATCAATAATCATTTTAAATGTAAACAGATTGAATGCTCCTATCAAGAGACATAGGGTGGCTGAGTGGATAAGAAAGCAAGACCCTTGTATATGCTGTATACAAGAGACTCACCTCAGATCAAAAGACACACACAGGCTGAAAGTGAAGGGTTGGAGTAAGATATTTCATGCAAATGGAAATGAGAAAAAAGCTGGAGTTGCAATACTTATATCTGACAAAAGAGACTTGCAAATGAAGAACATATTAAAAGACAAAGATGGGCACTATATAATAATAAATGGATCACTCCAACAAGACGACATAAGCCTAGTAAACATCTATGCACCCAACATAGGAGCACCTAAATACATAAAACAGGTATTGACTGACATAAAGACAGAGATCAACAATAACACTATCATAGTAGGGGACTTCAACACACCTCTGACAACAAGGGACAGGTCTTCCAGACAGAAAATCAATATAGAAACAACGGCCTTAAATGACACATTGGACCACTTGGATTTAATCAATATTTTCAGAGCATTTCACCCCAAAGCTGCAGAATACACGTTCTTCTCAAGTGCACATGGAACATTTTCCAAGATAGACCATATGTTAGGCCACAAAACAAGTCTTGATAATTTAAGAAAATTGAAATTATACCAAATGTATTCTCTGACCCCAGTGCTATTAAATTAGAAATGAACTACAGGAAATAAACTGGAAGACACACCAATTCATGGAGGTTGAATAACATGTTACTAAATAATGAATGGGTCAAGCAGGAGATCAAGGAAGAAATCAAAAGATATCTCGAGACAAACGAAAATGAAAACACAATGACCCAAAATCTATGAGATGCTGCAAAAGCAGTTCTAAGAGGGAAATTCATAGCATTGCAGGCCTACCTAAAGAAACAAGAAACATCACTAATCAACAGTTTATCTTCACACTTAAGGGATCTGGAAAAAGAACAGCAAAATAAGCCCAAAGGGAGTACAAGGAAGGAGATAATAAAGATCAGAGTGGAAATAAATGAAATAGAAACCAGAAAAACAATACAAAAGATCAATGAATCCAAGAGTTGGTTCTTAGAGAAGATAAACAAAATTGGCAAACCTTTAGCCAGACTCATTAAAAAAAAGAGAGAGAGGACCCAAATTAATAAAATCAGAAATGAAAGAGGAGGAGTGACAACAGACACCGCAGAAATACAAAAAAATTTTAAGAAATTACTATGAGCAACTATATGCCAACAAATTTGACAATCTGGAAGAAATGGACAATTTTCTAGAGGCATACAACCTTCCAAAGCTAACTCAAGAAGAAACAGAAAACCTGAATAGACTGATTACCACCAGGGAAATTGAATCAGTAATCAACAATCTCCCAACAAACAAAAGCCCTGGACCAGATGGCTTTACAAGTGAATTTTACAAAACGTTCAAAAAAGAATTATCACCTATTCTCCTCAAGCTCTTCCAAAAAATCCAGAAGGAGAGAAGACTCCCAAACACTTTTTACAAAGCCACTATCACCTGATTCCAAAATCAGACAAAGACACCACAAAAAAAGAAAAACTACAGGCCAATATCTCTAATGAATATAGATGCAAAAATCCTCAAGAAAATATTAGCAATACATTAAAGAGATCATACACCATGATCAAGTGGGATTCATCCCTGGTATGCAAGGGTGGTTCAACATCCACAAATCAATTAATGTGATACACCACATTAACAAAAAGAAAAAAAAAAAAGAAAAAAAAATCACATGATCATATCGATAGATGCAGAAAAAGCATTTGATAAAATCCAGCAGCCATTTATGATAAAAACCCTTAAGAAAGTGGGAATAGAGGGATCATACCTCAACATAATAAAGGCCATATATGATAAACCCACAGCTAACATCATACTCAATAGGGAAAAAGCTAAAACAATTCCTCTTAAGATCAGGAACAAGGAAAGTTTGCCCACTTTCTCCACTTCTATTCAACATAGTGCTGGAAGTTCTAGCCACAGCAATCAGACAAGAAAAAGAAATAAAAGGCATCCAAATCAGTAAGGAGGAAGTAAAATTGTCATTATATGACATGATACTATATATAGAGAAACCTAAAGACTCCACCAAGAAACTATTAGAGCTGATAGATGAATTTAGTAAAGTAGCAGGATACAAAATTAATATTCAAAAATCAGTTACATTTGTATATACCAATAATAAAACATCAGAAGGAGAAATTAAAAAAAACACACAACAATCCCATTTACAATTGCTCCAAAGAATATAAAATACCTGGGAATAAATTTAACCAAAGAAGTAAAAGATCTGTACTCAGAAAATTATAAGACACTGAAGAAAGAAATGAAAGAAGATACAAATAGATGGAAACACATACCATGTTCATGGATAGGAAGAATTAATATAGTTAAAATGTCCATACTGCCTAAGGCATTATACATATTCAACGCAATTCCTATCAAACTACCAAAGACATTTTTCACAGAAATATAACATATAATCCTAAAATTTATATGTGACCATAAAAGACCCTGGATAGCCTCAACAATCTTGAGAAATAAGAACAAAGTGGGAGGTATAACAATACCTGACATCAAATTATACTACAAGGCTACAGTAATCAAAACAGCATGGTACTGGCATAAAAACAGACACATAGATCAATGGAACAGAATAGAGAGTCCAGAAATAAATCCATGCCTATATGGCCATTTAATCTATGGCAATGGAAGCAAGAATATATGGTGGGGTAAAGACTGTCTATTCAATAAATGGTGCTGGGAAACCTGGACAGACACATGCAAAAAATGAAGCTGGACCACCTCCTTACACCATATACAAAAATAAATTCAAAATGGCTTAAAGACTTCAATGTAAGATCTGAAACCATAAAATTCCTAGAAGAAAATATAGGAAGAAACTTCACAGACATTACCCGGAGTAAGATTTTTACTGATATATCCCCTCGCGCGAGGGAAATAAGAGAAAAAATATATGTGGGATTACATCAAACTAAAAGTTTTTTCACAGCAAAGAAACCATCAATAAAACAAAAAGGGATCCTACTGAATGGGAAAAGATATTTGCCAATGATATATCTGATAAGGGGTTAATATCACAAATTTATAAAAAACTCACTCAACTCAACTCCAAAAAAAACAAACAACCTAATTAAAAAATGGGCAGAGGACATGAAGAGACATTTTTCTAAAAAGGACATACAGATGGCAAACAGACATATGAAGAAAGGCTCAACCTCACTGACCATCAGAGAAATGCAAATAAAAACCAGAATGAGATACCACCTCACCCCAGTCAAAATGGCTATCATCAATAAATCAACAAACAACAAGTGCTGGCGCAGATGTGGAGAAAAGGGAATGCTTGTGCACTGTTGGTGGGATTGCAGATTGGTGCAGCCACTATGGAAAACAATATGGAGTTATCTCAAAAATCCGAAAATGGAATTACCTTATGATCCAGCAATTCCACTCCTAGGTATCTATCCGAAGAAATCCAAAACTCTAATTCAAAAATCTTTATGCACTCCTATGTTTATTGCAGCACTATACACAATAACCAAGACATGGAAACAACCAAAATGCCCATTGGTAGATGACTGGATTAAGAAACTGCGGTATATTTATACAATGGAGTATTACGCAGCCATAAAGAAGAAAGATATCTTACCATTTGCAACAACATGGATGGACCTAGAGAACATTATGTTAAGTGAAATAAGTCAGACAGAGAAAGACAAATACCATATGATCTCACTTATATGTGGAATCTAAAGAAAAGAATAAGTGAATGAACTAATCAGAAACAGTTTTGGAGACATAGAGGAAAAACTGAGGATTGCTAGATGGGTGGGGGGGTGGGGATAAGGGGGAAGGTGAGGGGATTAGAAAACAGTCGGTAACCACAAGATGGCCACGGGGTTTTAAAAATTAATTTGGGGAATGTAATCAATAATGTTTTTTGTAAAGATTTTGTAGGATATCCGATGGACATGTGTCCCATTTGGGAGACCACCTCAGGGATGATATAGATGCCTGATCTCTGCACTGTACACCTGAAGCTGAACAATAATGAATGCCAACTATAATTTTATATATATATATATATATATGTATGTATGTATATGTATATATATATATGTATGTATGTATATGTATATATATATGTATATACTTACAAGGAGTGGAGTACAACATTAGGAATAGAGACAGTGGAAATGTAATGGCTCAGTGCGAGGTCAGAGGGATAGTGGATGGGGGAGGGGGGTTCACACAGTGTGAGGGATATAAATGATAAACGTCTAAGTATTACTTTGTCCTGTGTACCTGAAACTAATAAACAAACAAACAAACAAACAAATAAAAAAAGGAAGTAAAGAAAAAATGCCAATATATTGTGAACAAATGAACAGGTATGTGGCATATTCAGGTGACTAACAATCCAAGGTTATACAGACAACAGCAATAAAAAGTGCAAGAGTGAAAAAAATCATAAGGGCAAGGACTTTACTATTTTTTCCAGCATTAGATCTCTGAGATTTGGTTAGAGTTACCTGGCACATAATTCTCACTCAATACATATTTGTTGAATGAATGAATGAAATGAGTACTACATACTCTGTAAAAATAGAAAAGTCCCAATTTCCAGAAAGATTATAGGAAATGAAGAGTAGGAGTAAGAAACTCTGAATATGTTGTTCAAATTTGGCTGAGACAGAAATTCTACAAACATGAGGTGCATAAAACCATCTGAAATCATTGACATCTTATACTTATCCTGGAAGCACTCCCCTTTGCAAAGCCCCTACCCTGTAGTGAACAGGTCAAAACATAAATGTCTTAACTAGCGAAACATTCTTTGATTCTGCATTACTGGTGGAAGTTTAGTCAAGTTTATTAAGACTAGAAGGTGGTATCTTTTTGAAAGCTTTTAAGCCCTCATTTCCCTCCTGTGTATTCTCTTGTGTAATTGCACTGGCCAGCATTGTGCAGTTACATCTGCTACAGATTCAGGGCTCTCTTACTGCTTAAAATTTTGGGGAGGCATGATGGAGGAGAAAACCTGCCAGCACAACAGTGACGATAGCACTGCTCAGTGTTCTGGAACATGAAGTACATTTCTCTGTGCACCTTCTGTGCATCCTTGATTTAGGCTTCGGCTGTCTGTTAGGCTGGTACTATCTACAGCAGGACTGCTAGGATTGGAGTACATTTCGAGTCCAACTTGTTATCTGCAAATTAGAGTAAACAATCCAGCCTCCATTGCTGAGGATTTGTGGGGTTTCTGCATGTAGTTAGCCCTCATTTTGATTGGTTAATTCAAAATAACTTGTGTAATTTATTTTTCCACTGAGTTAACCAATAGTCTTAATAAGGGGAAATGACTTGTAGTTTTGGTATTGTGCAAACGGAGACTACTTGTGACAAATGTTAATGGTCTGAAAAGACTGATCACTTAGATTGAAATAAGTGCTTTTTAAGCTTGCATAGGAAGCAATTGTGTAAAGACAGATCATGCCATCTCCTTCTGAAGAAAACGAGGGATCTCAAACCGTTAGTGTCCTGTAGAGTGGGAAAAAAAATGTACAAAACTGTACACAAAAGCTCAAACCTAGAAACAATCCAATGTGCTCCGACGGGGGAGTGGATAAATCAACCATGGTGGGTTCACATGAAAAAATGTGCAGCACAGACAACAAACACCGAGTGGCATGTGACTCTAGGGATGAATCTTAGCAATATAATATTCAATTAAAATTTAAAAACAGGTGAAAACCTAAAACATCCATTTTAGGAAGACTAGGCAAAAGTCTCATTCTAAGTCTGCCTGGTTATCTAGGGTGTGTTGGGGACCAGAGCCAGAAAACACATTTTTCCTGGCACCACTCTCTCCACGGGCACAATAACCCCCTGCTGACTGCTGCCTTGGGAGTGGTCCTCCCACTTCCATTCTGCTCAGTCTAGTCAATTCTTTTCTCAGTAGCCTGGAAAACATTTTTAAAGCATGAACTGGGTCAGGTGAATCCATCAGGTAAAGTCTTTCCATTGCTTCACATTTCATTCTGATTCTCTTTAGTATGTTCTACAACCCCTGCCCAGCGTCCCTCTCGTCCCTATCTTAGAAGCCCATTCTGCAGCAGGAAAGTCTGACACTACCTACAAAAGTTCCAGGGATCTCCCTCTCCTGAAGGGTCCCACTCTTCTTGTGGTGGTCCCTCAGACAGGCGGGAGCAGAGGACGGAAGGGTCACCCCAGAGGTAGTAAACTGAGAGACTTTGATAGCAATCGTAAGAACTCAGGTGAACTCAGTTGCAGCTGGAAAGGTCTTCAGATTTTCTGTGGAGCCAGCCTGTTCAATCCAAGTGTTCCCGGATGGGGATGCCTCTGCTTTGGGGGTGACTCAGTGAGTCAGGCTCCTTTCTTCATATGATCCTGCCACCTCCAGCACATATGACCCAAGGTTACCCTGCAGATGGTTTCCAATCTACCCAGTCAGCTTCAGAAGTGTGTCTCTGTGGAGGCCACAGGTCCTTCTTTTGGCTACATTTGACTTTTCTTTCTTCAAACCATATCGCATTCTCCACACTCACAGCTTCTTTGCCCACCACCTGGGACTCTGGCATGAATGACTCGGCCCTAGGTCTGCTTTTAGAAGGCCTCCTGTCTGCATTCTGTCCTGAGTCAGGAAAGGCTTCTGAGTGCCCACAGGCAGAGTTCACCATCGCAGGCTTCTCCTCTGGAGGGAGTACGGCGGCCAGCATCTGCCGTCACAAACCTGTACTGGCGTGTTTCCTGCTCACACTGACTTGTCCTGCTGTAGACACAAAAAGCAGCCCTAGAAAGGAGGTGGTGCTGCCCAGCTGGAGAGCAGCTTGCACAGCCATGCAGTGACGCTCTTCTTCCAGGGCATTCCAGCAGCCAGACCTCAGGGCGCCACGCAGAGTCACGTTGCAAACTGGAAGTTTTGTAGCACTGAGGGCTGAAAGGGCCTGCCTAGACTGCTTGGAAGGACCTCCAGAGCTCAAGGCCTGTTACTCAAATCATTGTGTGAAACCATTTAGCCAGTGCTGTGGAGTTAATGATGATAGGGGGAACTGTCCGAAATCCAGAGGGCAGGTGGCCAGGCTGGAAATTTAAGAGTTGAAATTATGATCTTGAGCCTGAAATCTGTAGGGCAGGTAAGGCAGGATGGAAACTCAGGCAGAATTTCTATGTTAATCTTGAGGCAGAAGTCTTCTCCCTATTTTACCACGGATACTTTTACTTCAAATATACTGGGAAGGAAGAAGACTTTAAAAAGAGGACAAAGAACACATATTATAACAAGAAAGCATAGGCAGAGTAAATTGGAAGAGAAGAGTCTCTTTTTCAGGGGTTGACAGAGATGTCCAATTCAGAGGTTATCACCCAAAACGTAACTCAGCAAGATCAAAGGAAGAGCCAAGCACTCCCACTTGACCTACCTCTGAAAGCACAGTTGAGGTAAGAGAAGGCCTTCTTCTGCCCCCCAGCCAGCACACAGAGTCTCTAGAATGCAGAGAGAATATGATGAAAATTTTCATCCTTAGGTTTCCCACAGGGTTGAGAAACGAAGCTTGCCATTTCCCCTGGTTTGGGGAGTAGCTGCTCCCATGGCAGGTCTTTTATTTTTAACTCTTTGACCATGAGTACAGGGTTTCCCAGCACAGTGGAATTGTGACAAAGCCTTTGCTTTGACGCAGGAGTCAGTGTCGTGGTTGGCACCATGGGCTGCTTCAAGCAGATTTCCTGCAATGAGTTGGGTCATTTTTCACTGTTGCTTAATTTATTTTACACAAGCACGTTGCCTTCTTCCTTTTTGGGGAGTGCCGTTAACAAAATATTCCTTCGCACTTGCCCAAATGGCATTCACTGCCCGATGTGAGAATATTCTCAAGTTTCTTTGTGTAGCCCTGGGTTCCTTGTTAGGAAGGATGTGTTGTTATTTTAGCATTCTTCAAACAGGTAATAAATATATTTCCACTGGGTTGGCACTTCCTCTCATTTCCTGAAGGAGAGGCTGATTGTTCTGACAGCTCCCCAGGGATATTCCAGGCTCCTAAAATGACCAAAATGACCATTGCATCATTCCGTTACACGCACCGTCACACAGAAAACCCAGGGAAGGTCATTTACAATATCAACATCAAGGCTGGGATTGTCTACATTGGACTTTCTCTGAAGCTAAAGAAATCACTTAATAGAGTCAGCACAGAAAACAGTTGAAAAGGCTTAAAACCTGTTCAGATTCTCTTTTAGAACTTTGGCTTGCACAGTGTCATCTGTAGAAGAATCAAAAGGTATAGTTACTTCTGAAGAGCATGAGGACATTATGACTTCCAACACAAAGCACAGATAGTCCTGACACAGGACAAGCAACTACTAATCAAATAAGTCTTGCAAGGATAATGGAGGTTGTGAAAGATGGTTACTCCCCTTCAGTGTTATGCATTACGATTAGATTTGAGGGCATGTGAGAAAGCAGTGAGCAAAGGTGCAAAAGCTGTACTGCCATCCACCCAAAGTGATGAAACAATTATACAAAAGAAGATTCCTCACAGTGTGGGATGTGTATAACTCAGTTGCCTCTAGGCCTAGAATAAGGAGCTATAATTTGACAGTCGTTCAAATTAATGTTTGTTTATCAGTATTAATGTATTGCTTATTTTGTAAATGAACCCCTAATCATCAGTCCTAGTAACTCACTAAACTTTCCTAACATCCTAATTTCAGGGATTTACTCATATAATTAAGAAGTGATCAGGGTAATACCCCCCAAAAATTAAATATAAATTATCTTGAGGGGTCAGTGTGTCTATCTAAATTGGCAACATTATTGGAAGTATTAATATGTGTTTATGAAATATGTATTTTCATAAGTGCTCCAAATCAATGTGCTTTTTAAAGCTTTTCTCTAAGGGAAGGTCTGGGCAGGAGTGGGGATGGGCGCAGAGGGGAAAACAAAAATGGGATAGAAAATAAAAACTCTTTCTATTCCTTTCCTGCCCAAAATTTTAGCTAATTCTGTTCATACTATATTTTCTCCTTATTCACTCCAAACCAAATGTTATTTTATTCCTCTACTATCAACAAATTATTAAAGTCTATTCTAGAATATTTAGAAAATACAGATGAAGTAAAAAAGTAACATATCTTGAAATTCAACCCATTGCTGTCAGACTTTAATTTTATCATGGAAATAAGCCCTAGTCCAATTGCATTAAATTTCACAAATATTAATAATAATAATAATATTCAAGAAGATACTTAGTTAAATAACTCAGTGGATATAGAAAGCTGAATAAGATCTAATTCTTGCCTTCAATGAGTTTATAGTAGATAAACCAGTAGATAAATGACAATAATGTAAAGACAAAAAATTAATTAGGATAATTCCAAAGAGCTTGATATTACATCAAGTTTAAGGACCCATTCATTCAATACAACATTCATTCATAGTTTAATTTGATAAATTGATTATAATACAGTTTTTAAATGAATATATGCTCGGTAATTGCAATGAAACATTTAATGATTAAAATTAATTAGTGAGCCATGATGCCCTTCAAATGACGATCTTTAATACAGATGACTATCAGACATCTTAAAGATGAAATCATTATATGATTTGTATCTTTCATTCTGTTGATGTGATATATCACATTTGTTGATTTACATATGTTAAAACTTTCTTGCATCCCAGGGATGAATCATTTGATCATGGTACATGATCATTTTAATGTATTATTGAATTTGGTTTGCTAGTATTTTGTTGAGATTTTTTGCATTCATATTCATCAAGAATATGGGTCTGTAGATTTGTTTTCTTATAGTGTCCTTATCTTGTTTAGTATCATTGAAATGCTCTCCTCATAAAATGAGCTAGGGAGTGTTCTTTACACTTCAATTTTTTGGAAGAGTTTGAGACAGATTGGTGATGATTCTTTAAATGTTTAATAGATTTCACCAGTGAAACCACCTGGTCCCGGATTTTTCTTCTTTGGGAAGTATTTGTTTACTGATTCAATCTCCTTACTCGTTATTGGTCTGTTCAGATTTTCTATTTCTTCATGATTCAGACTTGTAGGTTGCACTTTTTTTTTTTTTTTTTTTTTTTTGACTTTTCTGTGAGTTGTAAAACATTTAGCAGCATGTCTGGTCTCTACTCACTAGTTTCCAGTAACACCCCTTAGTATGGCAACCAATATGTCTCCACAATTTGCCAAATGTTTCTTGGGAGACAAAATCAACTCCAGCCAAGAACCATTTATCTAAATATATGTAAGAAATCACGAATGTACTGAGGACAGAACAGTAAACTTTATATGAATATATCAGAAAAGGCTTCAGACAGTTTGATGCTATTAAGGGCTCTCTAGGTAACCAAGACATTTGGTGAAAAAATTCAGTGAGGCATTATTAAATTTGATAATGCTGTTTATTAAGCTGATGAAGTCATTAGGAGGGGACACCTTCTCAGTGGATTAGTATGTAAACTGAGGACCTTTATATTTGTTTAGGTTTGTAGGATGTCAACATTATCAAAAACCAACTGCAGGTCAAGATGGCGGAATAGGTAAAGGCTGTGCTTGCCTCCTCTCACAACCACATCAAAATTACAACTAAACTACAGAACAACCATCGCGGACAATCGTCTGAAGTCCAGCTGAACTGAAACCCTACACCTGAGGACATGAAGAAGATACCAGCTCGAGGCTTGTAGGAGGAGCAGAGACTCCGGAATGGGCTGGTCCCACACCCACTCAAGACCATTAAAAATCAAGAGGAATATCTCAGCTGCAGAGGTTCTCCCTGGAGGAGCAAAAGGTCCTACTCACACACCAGGTTCCCTAGCCCAGAGTCTCATTGCTGGGGATAGAAGTCCCCATAACTTGTGGTTCTGAAAACCAGCAGTGTTTGTGGCTGAGTGAGCCAGAGGGTGGCTGCACTCACAGGCGTTCCTCTTAAATGGCCGACACATAGACTTACCAGTTGATGGATTGACTTGCTCTGAGCTCTAGCGCTGGGACAGCAGCTTGAAAGTCATCAGGGACACAGAGGGAGGAACTGTGTTGTCTGGTACCAGGCCGCGGTCTGGAGGGGCAGTGTTCTCCTGGATGGAGGAGCTGGCGGAAGCCAATGTTTCTTTGTTGAGCCCTCCTCCTTCCTGGCGTGCATGCACAGGTGGCCACCATATCTGAGTCTCCATCAGTCTAAATAACACCATTTGCTCCCTGTACCATGGTGATTTTGAGACCCTCCCACCCAACTTTTGGACACACCCAAGCTGCTGCCAATGGTTTTTCCAGACAAAACCATGCTGGCTCATGCTGCAGACTTTCCTAAAATCTATCAAAGGTTCACAGAATCCAAACAAGCATCATCTGGCTTCAGCATGTCCCATACCTCTTTGCTGAGTAGGCCTACGTCTGAAACTAGCAACAGCTGGTTTTGGTTCTTGGTTTGGCCTCTCAAGGCACCTTCAAACACAGCGTGGGTGGTAGCCATCTGCAGATTGCTTTGTGGCTCATTCCAGGTGGCCCCAGGAAGGGCACAAGCTACAGTTGAACTTGGCTTGCAGTGGTGCCCCTCCCAGGAGGTTCTGGGGCTGGCATGCCCAGTGGCCAGCTTTGGATTGAGCCGGAGCACCACCTCAATGACACACCCAAAGGGCAGACCTGGCAGGCACCAGAGCCCCCCTAGAGTTGGTTCTGCTCTGTAGGGGCAGCCCCTGCACCACAGCTCCTCCACTGTAGTCACAGCCAGTCCTCACAACCAATCAGCCTGAGGGTCAGTCCTTCCCACTGTGTGCAAACAGCAATCAAGGCTCAACTACAATAGGACGGCACATACAACCCACACAAGGGGCACACCTAGAGGACTGGGTTCAGATGACCATGGAGACTGTGTCACTGGCCCCCACAGGACACTTACTATATAATTATATAAATGTCTTAAATTATATAAATGTCTAACCACTATGCTGTACATTTGAAATTAATATAAAATAATATTGAATGCTAACTGTAATTGAAAAATTAAAAAAGGGGGAAAAAGGTGAAGGGGATAAGAGGTTCAAATTTCCAGGTATAAGACAAATAAGTCATGGGGATGTAATGTACAGCATAGGGAATATAGTCAGTAATATTGTGATAACATGGTACAGTGTCAGATGGTTGCTGCACTTATTATGGTGATCACTTCTTTAGGTATATAAATGTTGAGTAACTATGGTGTATCCCTGAAACTGATATAATATTGTATGTTAGTTCTATTTTAATAAAAAAAATCATTAAAAAATTGTTACTTCTTTGTATTTAGAATGAAAAAAACCCTAATTCTGTTTAAGTTACTACTTATAGGGACCCTGAAATGTCAAACTGCTGCAAAAAGGGACACAAATCTATTAATATGAAAATGTCATAAAAGCAGAAATTTTCTCACCAGTAGGTTTGTGATTGCAAATATGTAGTGAAAAAGCCTGCGAATGGCCGTATGCATTGTTGAAGCTCTATATCCCCAAAACATAAACAATTTCACCAAAAGTTACATTCTAAGTCATACCTTTAGAAAATATTAGACCTTTTAATATTACCCCTTCTCATTTCTGTTCTTAGTTTCCTCTTTAACACGTCAGAGCATTTTTACGTATAATTAGAAACAACCATAGAACTGATTCTACAGTTATTATTTATTCAGAATTTTGGCCCCAAATAAATACAACACAAATGTGACCTTTAGATAGATTATGCCTTTTCAAACTTCTTATAAGAAATACCAGAACCTATACAATGAACTGCTTTTCTCACCATTCAGAACACTTTTATTCTTGTGAACAATTCTCATTTGTTTTTCAACATCTATATATATATATTTTTTGATGTGATAACCTCTTACGTGAAAATAACATGGATTACAATTATTTTCTCATCTGGAATGCAAGTTGTTCTTTATGAGTCTCAGTGTACTGCTTAGCATCTTAATGCCCCCAAGGCAATCCTCTAGATGATTTCCACCTTGATAATGAGGTTGACATAGTCAGATGATAACGATAATCAGAAACTGAAGAAACTGTGGGAAAAGTCACTTAGTTCAGGCAGATGATGCAAAGGCATTTCTCATCATTTGGTTTTCTCTTTTCCCATCAAAAAGATGAGAGAGAATGACGATTTTGGAGTAGTCTGCCAACAGTGTTTTGTTCCTCAAATAAATTTGAGGTAATTAGAAATAAACTAACATCTGGGGTTGCTACATATGTTAGCATGACTTTAATCATAAGAATGCTAGTTAATAGTATTTTTGGCATATAGGTTTCCAATAGTTATTTCTCATGAAGGTTCTTCAACAGTAGTTCTAACTTGGGGTTAACAGGGTGTTGTAAAATCACTAATAATGCAAATCTTTCCATTTATGTTTTTGAAACAGCCCCATTTAAAAATCACACCATAGGACTGTGCTCTGAGAAGAAGGCATAGACATAGTTTTTCCTATTTCTCCCTCTAAGGACAACTAAAAATCACACCCATTAAATACAAAACAAGCTCTGAGAAGTGGAGAGAAGGAGACTAGCTAGGAAACCACGGCTCAATGCTTAACACAGAGATGCATTATCTGGATTTTCTCTTAGCCTCATGTATCCCAGACTTAGAAACAAAGAAGCTGGCAATCCGGGCGCACTAACAGGTGTAGACAGAAAAAACTCCAACAAAAGCCTGTTCTCTCTAGCCAAAGGACCAAGAAATGGTTAGCCTAGAAAGAAAACTTTTAGACAATAACCACTCTACTACAGCAAATACCACAGAAAAATTGTGGCCTCACTCCCACTCATGCCAATAAAGGGCAAATGGGTAGACTAAACTGCCACTCAAGTCAGACTGTAATGAGGTACCCCAACTCACCTGCCAGGATGGTGTCAGAGAAGGTCAAGTATGAAGCTGGGGCTGTCATCTCTGCCAGGTGGATAACAATACAGCTTCCCCTCCCCCCAGTGTATGTGGAGATGGTTGAGGATCCAGGACTTCCAACCCTATCACTCAGAATTGACATCTCTTCCTCTCCCTGCTGAAGTGATGTCAGTGGAGGACTTTCCCCAAGGTCCAGGGGCAATGAGACATCCTTCATTCCATGGTATCAATGGAGGACAAATGGGAAGCAGTAAAGAAGGAATTCCTACCCCTCCCATCCAAGGTGGTATCAGTGGAGACCTAGGGGGAAGACGGGACTCGCACCTCCATCCAGGAATAACAAGAGCCTAACTCTAACTTGTTTTAGAGAACCTTATCTCTCAATAGAACCATCTTCTTTTTTTAGTCTTTTCTGATTCCATTTATTTTAACAACATATATTACTTATATATAATATAAATATATGTCATTAAATACATTGTGTATGTGACAAATTTTCTTATGTTTTTCATGATATGAAACAAAATGTCATACACAATTACTCAACATTAGTGAATTTGTTTTTATTATGGTCATTGTTAATAGACAAAAGTTGCAAAACCAAAATCTATTACTGATTGTACATTGCTCTTGGGCACATCATGAGATGCAGTGTTCTTTTGAAAAGATAATAATGTTGGGAAAAGTAGAAGGCAGCAGGAAAAGAGGAAGATCAAACATGAGATGGACTGACTCCATAAAAGAAACCATAGGCATGAGTCTACAGGAGCTAAGCTGGGCTGTCAGGACAAGACATTATAGATATCATCCATTCATGGGTCAACAGGAGTTGGAGTTGATCAAATGGCACATAACACACACACATTGCTCTATATGATTGCGTGTCAAACTCTGTGCTGGGTGCTGCAAGGTATACAAAGATGAGTGATATACACCTTTAGAGAAACAATCAAGGAATGAAGTGTGAATATATATATATATATATATATATATATATATATATATATGCATGTCTATATTGACGTCACTAATGAAAACACAATAAAAAAAGTCTGCCAAGAATACTACATCAAAATGTTAACCGTATGTCTTGATAATAGAATTAAAATTTTTATGTCCTTTATTTTCTGAGTGTTTTATAATGAAGTTATATTGTTTTTATAATCTGGTTTGATATAAGAATAGTTTTTGAGAAAATGTGGCATTACTAGTAAAGATAGGATATCAATAAGTTGAGCAGGAATGGGATAGGCTTCCCCAAAGGGGTATAGCACCAAGAAAGTATGGTGTTGGAAAAAGTGAAGAGATATTCAGAAGCGGAGGGTCCAGTGCTGACTTACAAAAACCAGACAGTTGTGGAAAAATCCTACTGGGATTTCTGTGGAGTGCTTTGAAAGTTAAGGGGGAGGATTCTGCTATGATCTGGAAGGAAACATTGTAATGCTTAGGCAGGTATTACGTGTAACCAGAGTAGTGTTTTAGGAAGATTACTGTACTCCTGGTGATCAACTTGAAATATAGTGAAAGACGGGGGAGAAGAGACTGGATAAAAGAATGTTCAGTTATTTGTTCTTTACTTATAAGAATAAAATATATTTGATCATGTACATGAACTAATTTGAGAGTCAAGCCAGCTTTACTGAGGATGAAGAAGAAAAATAATATAATAAATATTATCAAGCTGTACTATAGTCTTCCTGAGTAAAAGACCTACATATTTCTCTGTAGACCCTATAAAAACAGCCTTATTTACAAAGGAGTTAGTTGCTATATACTAGGCCTTCCTTAAATAAAGTCTTTGTCATATTAACTAGTTTTAAGAACTAGGAAAACTTACATATTAACGTTTTAATTGACAAAATATTTTTGTGACTGGCACTGTGGATTACTAGTGATCTGGCAATTGAAATATAGCTCTCAGCCCAAAAGAAGTGCTATGCACCTTGAGCTCTTTTACTGGAATTACATTGGCCATGTCAAAGGAATGAGCAAAGAATCAAAGAAACTTGGACAAAATGTCCAAATAGGAAAACAATTTACCTTTACCTCTTGGCTACTAATTTTAAACTTATCTTAATAAGCATGACTCTTCAGTCTAAAACTGGCCATTTATTTACTTAAAATCATAATTCTAATATTTGAATTAACTTACATTTTCAAAAGTTAGAAAATATCCAAGAATTTAAAAACTTCTTTAATTGGGGGATAAAATTTTAGAGCTCTCCTCAGTAATGTATTTCCAAAATCCTTTCAGCTTCTTTTTTTTCAAATTCCAAAATCCAGTGACAGAAACCAGCTCTGTACTTCCAAATTTCTGGCACAGTTTCAGACCAGATGACAACTTTCTGGTCTGGGCTGGTGTGATTATTTTGGTGGTAGTTTTTGATACTTGGTGTTTTTGAATCCATTTACAGGAGAAATGTAGTCTTTTTCCATTTTTGCTGTTTTGGAGAAAATACACTCAAGCCATGTTTTTCTGTTTTCTTTTTCTTTCTTTTTTTTTCAGTATTGGTGGGAAAAACAAACAAACAAACAAAACAAAACAAAACCCAGAAACATCTGTTTTCCTTCAAGTCTCTGTGACTTTCCATGTCCATTCTTATTACCAATAGCTGATTGTAAAGCGTGTGATTTTTCTAGGATGCTCTGTACAGAACAGGAATAAATAAACTTAGGAATATGGTATTTATGAACCCATAAGATATGCGCTTTGGATTGGCAAGCAGTTCTCAGCCCTTAACAAACCAAACTATGACCTGGATTAACTTACTATTTGAATCTGGTTTGTGCTTATCTCATTTCATCAAACTGTCTCCATGTATTTGAGGATAGAAACATTTGGAAAATGTGGGAATAACACTGAAGAAATATGGCCCATGAGTTTATATAAGACTTATGTTTGGTTTTGCAATAGGGAATGATTATTCTGGAATTTTCCAGATCCTTCCATTAACGTATTTAATGATCCTGGAGGATCTACTTAAATTATTGTCAAATTTCATCAGTAAAATGGGAGTAAGTATACTTGTCTATGCCATTGAAATTTTCTGAACCATGGCAAATACAGGTATTAGTAACTTTATAAATTAATAGAGAAAGATATATGGTTACTAGCAGAGTCAACTCTCCTAAAAAAGCAAGATTGTTATAAAATTAATAGGACATTCCCAGGGCTTATTAAAATGTTTATCATTTTTTCTCTTATGCATATTAAATTCTTCTACTACATGTACATTGATATTAACTGGTATAGTTCAGTTTCATACATATTGGTAAACCCAGAATTAATTTTCAATATTCATCTGCTGGTAGCTTTTTGCTGTGCCTTAATTTGAGTGTTCTATAAAGTAAAAGGGTGACACATAACGGAGGCTCAATAAGAATATACTGATAAATAAGGCTGATGCCTGAGGTGATAAGGGTTGAATTAAACACTGTTTTTATAGCTCACATGCAATTTTATAGAAAGGCAGACAGAGCTTGGGGATTTCTTTTGAGTGTCCGCTATGTAGAAAGCATAGAAAAGAACATTATACATGTTTTCCCCCTTATTAATTCATTTGATTCTTACAAAAACAGAATGGAATGTGTATTATTCTCTCACTCTCTCTCTCTACAAATGTAGAACTCGAGGTTCAGTGTAATCAATGAATATGTCATCATCTATGTCATCATCACAGAACTGGTGAAAGACAAAAGTAGTTCATTTTCTGACTCTGAAACTCAGACCTCGTTGATATGCCACAGTTCCTAGGAGTTGAAGTTGGTCATCTAAATAGGGAGGATCAAGGTAGATTAATACATTTTGTTTGTGGTTTTAACAATATGGTTCCACTGATGTTTACTAGATATGGTGGCAGAAATCTAAGATAGCTTCCATGACCTTCTACCCCTGGTGTTCATCCCTTGATGATGTGACAGTATGTGGTAAAGGGATTTTGCAGATGTTAGGATTACTAATCAGTTGACCTTAAAATAGGGAGATTACCAGGGTGTGCCTACTCTCATCATATGAGCCTTTAAAAAATTTCTCAAACTGGTTGCAGATGAGTAAGTCACAGAGATTCTAAGCATGAGAGAGATGTATGTGAGGAAAGTTTACCACTGCTGGATGCTGGGTCCCTGGGGCAAGGACCTGGGAGTGGCCTCTAGGAGGAACTGAATTCTACCAACAGTGTCATTGAGCATGGAGCTGATTCTTCCCCAGAACCTCCAGGTGGAGTCCAGCCCAACCAATACTATAAATTCAGTCTTGTGAGCCTTTGAGCAGAAGAGTCAGCTCTTCTGCACTTCTGACCTATAGGAATGCAAGTTCATAAATGGGTGTTATTTTAAAGCTGCTTGGGTTCTGGAAATTTGTTATGCAGCAGTAGAGAAGTAATACATTGAGTGAGTGGTCAGATTCACATTGTTTCCACTTAGTGATACATGCCAGTATTGCTCTCGACACAATTCTTAATTATGACTATGATTTCCTACTTAGAAAATTGCATCACTTTGTTATTGCTCTTTAGTAGGAGGAGACTTCCTCACCTCAAATTCTTGTTCTTTATTCCAGCAGGTTGACTTGTGCCAAATCAGAATAATGAATGGATTCTGTCACCTATTAGTTTTTCTTGTTTTAAACATTGTTAAAAAAGAGGGCGGAGTTTGGTGTAAAACTTAATATTTCTTATATGCCAAATAGTGAGCCATGTTTTCAACAAGAGATGTAAAGACCTGCCTTGTAGTAGAGTACTGCCTATAAAATGGACATGTCTATTTGTGGAGGAAACAATGATCACAGGAAAAGCATTTTGTGGACTGTTAAGAATTAAAAACGTTTTGAATCCACTAGAATATCTGGCAACTTTTCTATAAAGTCTTGTTTTCATTAAAATGGTTTGGGCTGAACCTGTCTTTGATAATTTAAAATTCCTTTCCACTTTCCTTTTTCCCCACCTCCAACTCCCATACTTAAAACATCATTGGTATTTTGGCAAATCAGTCCAACTTAAAAACAAACTACTGGCTTACATTTTGTCAAGCATCTGTCTAACAATCACATAAAAAACATGTTGATGGGTAGGCTTTCTCCCTGCTGCTCTTGTGCACAATATTTGATTTTGCCCTTCTTATGAGCTGTGTGTAATACATGTAGTACTAACTAGTCTCATTATCCCTTTCAGGAGCTTTATATTCCATGAAAAGTGCATTGCTAATATTATGGAGGCACATAAACACAAACATTCATAGTATTGATGTCTGTTCACCATTCCAACATTTCTTCAGTCACTTCTTCTTTGACTTTTGTACTCTTTATTTTTCTCTTGTTATGGTTACTAGTGTTATGGAACAAACTACCCATATTCATTGCTGTAAAACTGCAGTGATTGTGTTACATTCATTGATTGTATGGGACAAGAATTCATGGCACAGCAGAGACGGCTTGTATCTACCCCATAATGTCTGGGGCCTCAGCGGTGGGAGTTTCAAATATCTGAGTACTAGAATAATCTGGAGGCTTCTTCACTCATGTGGCTGGTATCTAGGTTGGTTTGACCCAAAGGCTGGACTCAGCTGGGAGTACTGACTGAACATCTACCTGTGGCCTCTCCATGTATGTTATGATACACATGGCACAGTGACCAGTTTCTCTACACATACCAAGAGTTACTGTCCAAAAAGTGAGAGTCTCAGATGACCTGGACCATAAAAGCAACATGGCAGTTATGACCCAGTCTAAAAGACACATGGCAGCACTTTCACTGCACTCTGCTGTTTGAAACAACTACAAGGCCCCACCAGATTTCAGGGAGGGGAATAGACAAACTTCTTGATGGGTGAATAGCAAAACACATTTTAGAAAAGCATTTTGGATGGGATATATTTGGTGGCCATCTTTAGGAAATATAGTATGTGATAATTTGCCCACTGGTCACAACAATACATATTTCACAGCAGACAAAATAGTCACTCTTTTCTCAATATCCCCAAAGTCTAATTCTATTTTGGCTTCCATGTCAGGCTCGAGGTCCAGAATCTTGTCATCTAAGCCCAGCGATACGTAGATGAGACACCTGAATGCAAGTCCTCATGTAGGGTTTCTCCCAATCTGATCCGTGAGTAAAAGAGACAGGCTATATGTCCCCAAAACAGCAAATATACAATGGTGGAACAGATTTAGGATAACCATAATTGACTCTCCTAGTCAAAAATAGATCCACTCTTCCATAGCACTTCTGAAATCCAGCAAGAGAACATGTTACCAGATCCTTGATTAAGACTTCAACCTACAACATGAGAAAAGTTCTCAATGGCTTTTGTATCCATCCTGGGCAATTTGTTCCACTCCCTAAATCATTCTGCCTATTTCATAAGCTGCAGCCCATGTTTATAGCTGAGCAGATTCTTGTTTGTTCCTTTGGTTTTGTTTTTATCCTATATATTGTCTGTAGAAGTTCAGGGATTCAAACACTTTTTTTTTTTTTTTTTTTTTTTCATTTTGTACTGTCTGTGTTCCTTTTGGTCTTAGTGGATAGAACTTCTTTAAAAAATTTGTGGGTTCTTTTATTTGTTAACTTATGAACCTAATACTTTAGGTAAAATTTGTATTCACAAATCTCTGAGACATAAGCCCATTTCTACTTTGAGCCCCTTTTGTGACTTCTGTGGAATAACATCCTTAAGATTTGTAAAAACTCTTAATTTTTTTTCTTAACAGAGGCTTTCTCTGAAGACCGTTAAAAAGCCTTTTGTCCATCTCAATGGGTCTAGAAGTTATGAACATAAAACTTTCTGAGGTCTTCATGAAGTCAACCTGAGGTGGCATCTTTACTCTGAGACAATGTTTTCCTGCTAGCACTCTGGGTTTAATATTTGAGCCAAAGATTCTCTCATATTTTAGAAGCCTTTTCTGTCTGGAAATGCTTTCCTAAGCCCTCTATACTTGCTCTTGAAAACTGAATATAGTTTGTTTTCCATTAATCTCTCTGCTATCACTTTCTATCATACCCAGCTAGAAGAAACCAAGAGTATCTCAGCTCCTCTCTTAAAACCATTTTACCAAGCGTACTGAGTTCACAGGTATATTTCTTATTTTCCACATGATGTTCAGTGACTCTATAGCCAAGCTCTTCACCACTACCTGAGAGTTGCCTTTCCTTTAGTTTCCAATAACAAACTCCTGCATCTCTTTCAAACCTTCACTGACTATCTTTTAGAGGGCTATTCCTTTTCCATGGCTCCTCTAACAAATTATCACATGGTAGGTGGTTTAAAGCAACAGAAATTTATTCTCTCATCATTCTGAAGGACTAGTCTAAAATTAGTTTTACTGGGCAAAATCAAGATGTTGGCAGGGCTGCCTCCTCTCTGAAAACTCTAATGGAGAATCCATTCCTTGCCTTTTCCCATTTCCATGGCCTGTGGCCTCCTCACTCTGATCTCTGGCTTTGTTTTCATGTTGCTTTCTCCTCTCTGTGTGCCAAACCTCCTTCTACCTTTCTCTTATAAGACACTTATGATAGCATTAATTTAAGGACCACTTAGATATTCTTCCCATCACAAAATCTTTAATTTAATCATATCTGCAAAGAACTTCAAATAAGGTAACATTCCAGGAATGAGGATGTGAGTGTCGTCTGGGGGCAATGCCTCAATTTTCCACAGGACCTTTCAGACTC
Organism: Rhinolophus sinicus; assembly: GCF_057876585.1. Lineage (NCBI taxonomy): Eukaryota > Metazoa > Chordata > Mammalia > Chiroptera > Rhinolophidae > Rhinolophus > Rhinolophus sinicus. The sequence continues at coordinate 109,806,225 of NC_142516.1, forward strand.
TTCCGCGACATATAGTCTCAAAAACAAATTTTGCCTGTTTTGGGTTTCATTTTGGCAGTGCTGAATTTCTACGCACCCAAATCTGTTTCATCCACTATTACTGCATACACAAAACATCTCAGACTTTGTAAAAAACATATTTTTTTCAAGCACTGCATTTTCTTCATAGATCCTGTGGTTGAGGCACATAAAGATGTCTGATCTGGGCTCTGTGATATCTGGGGCCTCTGCTGGGGCTGATTTGAATGGTGGTGATTTGGAATCAAGTGGAGGCTTCACGCATAAGTCTGGCCCCTGGGTGGGAATGACTGGAAGGCTGGACTCTGCAAGGCCTGCCAAGCAGAGCCTCCACATGATTTTCCTCCTTATTCTTTTGTCTTGTCACGTGGTGAAAGCAGAACTCAAAGAGAGCGTCCTGAGAGAGCATATGGAGAGCCACGTGACTTCAATGTGCTTTACTGGTTGAACCAGACTCACGGGGGTGGGACTGCTGATGGGACGACTGCAAAGTGCATATGTGAGATGAGAGGGGAACCCAGCAGATTCAGCATTCCCAAAGAGCAAGTGCTCACTCCCTTTTCTGTAGTAAATCTACAAATTAATGTAATGTGCAAAGAGCTCCTGGGCTACCACTCGATTGTGCATTTAAGGAGTCCAAAAACAGTGGAAGCGCTTTTACACTTAATAGCAAGGGAGCTAAACTCAGAAGCCAGGAGCCTTGGGTTTAATTTCCAATGTCATCATTTATTAGCTCAATAGTTTAGGGAAATTTATTTAACCCTCTGGGCCTCAGTGTCCTCATTTCTAAAATGGAGATAACATTACCTACCTCATATGATGTTGTGTGGATTAACTTAATATCTATATGCAAAGCACACAGAACAACATAAGAAATAGAAAATACTGAATAGTTTATATTAAAAACTCAATTTTATACTCATCGTTTCTACTAAATGGCTAAGAATAAACACACACACACACACACACACACACACACACACACACACACATACACATACAGACACGACACCCTGCCCCCAACAGACACACAAAACATATAAAACCCTTGGATCACTATCCAACAGTTCCTTGTGAAATAGATAAGGAAAAGCTTGGTGAGGGTGAAATAGATAAGGAAAAGATGTGTGAGGGCTGAGCATTCATAAAAGGATTACTGGACACAAAATTTGAACAGCTATTGAGGAAAAAGGAATAGTTAAAAATATCTGAATTGCATTATTGTTTTTTTTCTTTTGCCTTAATAATTCTCTAGAAGTTGGAGTTTTTGAAAGGGCTAAATAACTCCCTCAGGTACCTGGAAGAATTTCCCTGACCCCCACTATTTGTTCCTCAGATGAGTTTTTTTATAACTTTGATTAGTGGAATTATCTCAGATTTGTGTTTTTGAACTGTGGAACTGAAGGTGGGTTGGAAGAGTGAATTATGTAGTTATTTTCCAGTTTGTGCCTAAGGGAAATATGTTGTGAGTTTATAGTAGAGAGAAGAGGGGACAGAATAATAAATGAATAATTATTTTCTCAGCATATTGTTTTTTATTGAGAATTTGAAAGAATTCTATTTTTATTGACTTAAATTACAATTGTTTTAACAAAACTTACAATAATTTAGAAAATGAAGAGTAAAAATTATGATACTGGAATATTATCATATGAATAGAATTAAAGAAAAAATTGTAGGGTGGGAATTACTGGAAACGGTGAGGCCTAGAACGTCTAAGTGCAAGGACTTGCTCTTTAAACACTCAGATTAAATTGTTCCTTTTATAGGAAGTTGGCTCCAAACTTTCCTGGGTGTATTTTTGGATTGTCAAGACTGGGGTGAATAATTTTTGGCTTTTCTCATGACTTTTGACCTGGGGCAGCATGGATTTTCTTAGACTCCATTACCTCCAAAATGACATGTTAATGGCATTATGTTCCTTGGTGGAGGAATGATTCTCCCTTTCACATCTTCCCTCTGCCACTGACTGTAATATGTGAGTGGTTTTTAGTTTGGAAGTCTTCCAATTATCCCATAGGACTAATTGGTCACCTTGTCACCCTTGTAAAGATATGGCGGCCATTCTCAAAGAGAGATAGTTAAGAAAGAGATTTGTGACCGGAGGTAATTTTGAAACTTCTTATCATCATCACCATCATCATCATCGTTTCTATTCTCGTCCAGTTAAGGAAGGCAGGAGTGCTGTAGCAACAAGGAGTCTGGCCACCTTTATTTCAGCTGGAGTTGCTTTCGCAGTGGGCTAATTCCCAAGCAGTCACCTATGTGTGTTCCTGATTTGTACGATATCTTTCTACCAACATCTCAGTTTAGTTTCTTTTGTTGACATGTATGAGTATTGTTATAGCCATGATTTTGTTTGGTGGTATGTGACCCTTGAAATGCTCCTTGTGACTTTGCAGTCAAATCTCTATGGAGCTGAAACTGAACATTGTTTTCCATGATTTATAATGACATGGGAGGAAGATTAGATCTGTCGCATAATTATTCAGGATTTGGCAGATTCTTGAACTGGATTTTAACTGATTAGAAGAAAAAAGACCTTTTTGAGCAAAATGCTGCTCCATCATCCTGATTTTAGAGTGCGTTTGCACTCAGAGCAGCTAAAATATGTATGTGAGTAAATCACTGTAGTCAATGTATCTGAGCTTTTAGAAAGTACCTCTAATTTCTCTTGAGATTTTGAAGGAGAGTGTTCTAAAGGATATTTGACTTGCTGCCTTGACAAAACCCTAACTATTAAAATATTTTGTGTACTCCAATATCTCTTTATAACCGTGGACACCTTTGATTTCTTTGGCCTCCACTTTTAATTTTTACAACAATCCTAGAGGAGGCACAGTTGGCATCTCCATCTAACTGATGAAAAAAATCGAGATGTTGAAGGTGAAATAATTATTTTTGTCTTCAGAACATAAGCTTTTAACTACTAGCTTCTTCTTCTCCAAATATCTAAATGAGAACAATTACAACTAAAATTTTAGAATTTTAAAGAATTGTAAAAAATTGTGTAAAGCACATAGTGTAATGCTTACTACAAAATAGGTACTTCAGTTTTTAAGAATAGCTAAAAAGGATTTTATTGGGATGAAAATATCCCTGGATTGAGCATGTTTCCATATCATTTAAAATGAAAGAATTGATTTGCCCTTTACATATTAGGCCTTGAAATGCTGACAAAAATCTTTTCATGAAAAAAAAAATACAAATGATAAATAAGGACTTGTAAAAAAGAAGCATAGAATAGTCTACATTTTGGTTAACAAGCAGTCTCCAAATTTGAGTGGCTTTCTATAACAGAAACCTACTTCTTACTTGCTTATACTAATTCTCTTTCCTTTCAGCTATTCTCCCAGACAGCTGACCTTTGCAGGTCTCTCAAATATCAAGCCATTTAAGTTTTGTGGTTCTATCAACTTAAGACAAGTGCTTCTCCAGGATTTTGCTGGGAGAGGAAGAGAGAGGGTGTAAAAGTCCACAAGACTTTTCACTGACTCAGCCCCAAAACCATCCACATGACTGCTACTTACATTTCAGTGGCCAAAACCTGTTACACAGCCTCAACTGAGTGTAAGGAAGCTAGGAGGTGAAATACAGAAAATACGTCACAGGGAACTTTATATTGATGAGCACTAAAGCTATCTAGGACACTATTAAATGATCTTAGCAACTGTAGCAACAAGAAATGGGAGATATGCTGCTATAGGTGGGAAGGCAGGGAGGTGGGCAAGAGGATGGAAATACATTTATTTTATTATTATTATTTTTTTTTTAAGGAGGGCACAGCTCCCGGTGGCCCACGTGGGGATCGAACCGGCAACCTTGATGTTATTAGCACCGTGTTCTAACTAACTAAGCTAACTGGCCACCTCCGAAATACATTTATTTTAAAGTTGTCATTTAATTGATGTGGGATTATGGGTCTTATTAAAGAAGGTGATTTTTATCTTGCCTTCTTCTAATAGTAGAATACATATCTGTGAATGATAGGATAGAAAGTGGAGTCAATAACAAATGGAGCGGACATTTGATATAGATTCTGTTGATAACACCAATAAAAATAAGTAAAAAAAAGAAATGACAATATGAAATAAATGATAAAGTAAGGTAGAAAAATAAAACAAATGATACCAGATATTAAACAAAATGTGAATACATCAAACTCATATAAGAAGACAAACCCATATTTTCAAGAAATAAGCTTGTTTTTAAGAAACAAGCTTAAAAGAAGTAGGTCAAGAAACATTGAAAACCAAGAGGCAATTACAAACTAAATGAAAAGATTGGTGATGTTAATATCAGACAATGTATTTCTTTACAATAAAAAAATGCAGAATAGAAGAAAGGGGATATTGTGTAAAACATTTCCATTCCAGTTGACTTAAAAGTATATCACTCTAATGAGTAAAAATATATTCTTCATAATTAAACAAGTAATTGAAATCGGAGTCATTAAACTATGCTGGCCACGTACACAAATGGGTGCTGATGCTTCTGTTCAAATTATATTCATTTTGGAGAAGTGCTGCTCCTAAGCATTCTGATATTCTGGTGTTATATTCTTCAAGTTGGTAGATGGTTTTAAGTATATTCCAATACAGAACTAGATGGATACTTATGACCAATATTTCCATTTATTTAACACTGTAAAAAATAAAAACTATAGTGCATTTCCTCATTTGTTAGTTGTTTGATTTTTGAACAGTGCCTTAAACTGTGTCCCAATAACATAGATCCTGTACGTCAATACAAGACATTTTAACATCCCAAATGAGAATGGTATCCACCCTCTTTCTCCAGTAATTCAACTTTCTTGTATTATTTTTTTTTTCATGTGGATTGAGCTGAAATTCAGTTGTGACAATTTAGTTTCTAATTGAATCAAACTTTGTGTTACATACAGTTGTTCTATCAGGCAATATATTGAAAACAGGAAACATTTAAATGAAACCCATTCCTTCAGTCTGAGGCAGCTGGTATTTTCTTTTTAGATATGCTCTCAAAAGTTAAATTGTTGAGTACTTGGCTATGGAGAAAACATTGCAGAGAATATGAAATTACATGGAAAAATCTGGTTTAATATAAATAGAAGTATGTGGCACAGATGCTCATGAGGCCATGGGGAATTTTAAGTTATTTTGTTATTGAAAAGCAGACCACATTGACAGGCTGTGCATATGAAAGAACAAAGTTAGTCATGAGAATATGAGATTGACAACCTGGCAATATCCTTGCAGGACTTGACAGGATACAAGATGGAAAAGGTGCTGTCTAATGTACTGAAACTACTACATTTCCTTTGCAATAAACCTATGTGCAGAAAAATATTCATATTCCTTTGGTGGACTGCATGAAATATTTTTAAATTGAATAGATAGACGAGCCTTTGAATATTTTAGTCTGTCTAAGGGACAGACACAAAAACTAAAACAATGGTTAGATATTTATTAAAAATTGTATTTAAAATCAAGCTTGACAGTGTAAGACTACTTTAAGCAAATGGCTCCATAGGAAATGGCCACATTCTGAAGGTCAGATGTCTCAGAAGTTTCCTCAGAAGGTCAAAATACAAAAGGAGGAAGACAACAGGGCAAGAGAGAAAAATAAAATTGGAGATTTTTGCTACGGTCCTTGCTTTCAAATATGACTATGGTTTATAACGACATTATGGGAAGAAAAATTACACGGCAGATTGCCAGGTATAACGTTTTATGTTTATTGTTACCTACAAGTTATTTGACTTCTGTTTGGAAAACGTAAATGGCATTAGAACCAGAAAGGCAATTTCATGATTCAAAGAGGTTAGAGGTTACATTCCTCTTCTTTTATTATTTTTTATCCTGAGTAGCATAAGCTTTTAACAGACATCATTCAGCTTCCAACCAGACACATTATTTTAAAGTCTCCTAGGGCTTTAAAGTCTCCTAGAGCTGCTACTTATGAGGCAAGGGGGGAGAGTGGATGCAGGAAATGGAAAAAAGACTAGGGAATTAAAAGTTTCAGAGAAGGTAAGCATGTTAATCCTGGACATACTGCAAAGTCACTGGAAAGACATAAAATGAAGAAATACAGAAAGACCACTACCACTTAATCTTACACTCAAACTTACACTATCAGTTTCATGTTCTCTATTTGCAAACATTTGACTTGATGTTTTTGTGTGTTTTTATATATTTAAGGTATGTCTTGAAAAGTGAGTGAGTTTTTGAAATGTTTCAATAACGTGTATATTTTAGTTAAAAAGAAAATTATTTTTTTCAAGCTTATGGAATTCTACGACTCAAACTTGGTCCTCTTCACATTGTAAGCTACTACACGAGATGAATGAATGAATATTTATGCAATGTCTTTTACTAGAAATAGCCATCACATATGGAAAAATTAATATGAACTCTAAGAAAACTGATTAAATGCTTTGGGAAAGCTCAATCAAGAAAAGTCAGTTTTAAAAAGGGTTGCCCAGTTAGATCTGGGTAGCCAACTATCGATATTTAGGGCAAATGTAACAAAAGAATTTTTTTTCATATTGCTTTGCAGGTGACTTTAATTTCTCAATCCCCTTTAATGAAATAAAAACTCCAAAGCAGACAAAGCATTGAAGGTATTGTATATGCAAGAAAGCCAATATTCATCTCCAAAGACAAGGTCTTGTTCTTACAACAAAAGGCAAGTCAATCAGTGGACATTCAAATAAAAATAAAATTATATTTAAAGCATGATTACATTATGCTTGGTGATCCACACTTTAACTTCTTAGATTAATCAACCAACAACTATGAGATCAGATTATCTGTGATAAATCCCTTCTATTCTGATAGATTTCTACCTTTGGATGCAAACTGTACCACAAGTAGACTCTAAAGACCCTTATTATTTTAATGTGTTTAATTTTGGGCAATGAAAATCAAGTACTGCACACATTCCATACCTATTGCCAAAGTTAATGCCAAGGATCTATATGTCATTTGATGAAGAATCTCAACTGAGACTCAGTTAACACTGTCATTCAGAGAACACCATTACCCCCACTCCTTCTATCTCCCCTTCCACTCAAATTGCTTTTGACTTTAACAGAGAAGTGTTATAGTTTTATCTACAGACCAATAACCCAAAATATCATTAAAGAGGAAGAAGTAATCTTATATTTTTCTTAGTAGAAACATCTTCACAAGGATTACTTAACGTTACCTGGGTGGTGACTGACAAGAGCTGGTGTCAGTCCCATACTCATGTTTGAGCATCCCTCTCATACAGAAAGCTATAAAGGTCATTTCCACATTAACTCATGCTTATCCACATATTGGAAGACAAACTGCAAGATGTGACTTCTTTCAATAACTGTGTTCCATAAACATTACAGTCTTAAGAGGCAGGGATTTGGGGATACAATCCACCTGCTCAGCTAGCATTTTATCACTCACTCCTCTCAATTTATAAATATTACCAAAGGCTGACACATGACACATGGTAGTGTCTGGGAAGAATTTACCCAAACTACCCCACAAGAGGAAACAATTATTTAAAAATATTAGTGGGGCAATTGACTAAATGATTTGGGCAAAAGTTAAATTAAACCATACACTAAAATAAATTTTTATTGGTTTATAAAGTCAACTTCTGTAAATGTGACCACTAAAGGATCATTTAGTTGTTTCATAAAAATATTTTTCCTAAGACGAAATAATTGATATTTGATGTCACAGATTCTCTGGCAAACTTATTTGTAAGTTTGTTTTCTCCTCTGGAGATTTTTACTTCCTTATACTAAATATTCTACTACTCTAGAATTTCAGATTCTAGGAACAATGAATGCCCAGTGAAATTATCATTGGTGTTACAGTTCAAAGGAGCATCTGAATGTGCCCACCAAGAAAATCAAATGTCATTTTTGTAAAACCATGGAAGGAAAAGGGGCATGAAAGACTTACCGGTACAGCATTCTCCTCACTGAGAAGAGAGCACATGTTTGGTTCATATCTCAGCCCCAATGTCCTCACTGAGAAGAGAGCACATGTTTGGTGCCTAATACATGTTCCTCTGGGATCAGTGGCACCATTTTCTCCATCATTTCAATAATCATGAACTATCTTCTGACTGCAGCAAAGGGAAGGAAGCCAAACATAAATGAAATGAAAAATAACAAATAGAAAAAAAATGATTTGAACCATAAAATTTTTGTACATAGACACAACATCCAAATAACATTACCAGGCCAAGAGCAAATAAAGAAAAGAAAAGAAAAAAAAAAAAAAAAAATATATATATATATATATATATATATATATATGAACAAGTAAAAACTAAAAATTTAAATAATCTGTTTCTAAAAATTCATAAAAATTGGTAAGTAGAGCAACAGAATAAAAACTGACAAAAACTGAACAGGATTGTCACAGAAATAATTTGCTAATATATGAAAGCATATTTTACCTTACTAATGATCAAAATAATTATAAATGAAAACAATAGATTTCTTTTTCACCCACAAATTAGCTGAATTTCTTTAAAGATAACATCAGTCAAGTTGTAATGAAACTTAAAGTTCTCTCAAAATGGTAGTGAGAGTAACAAAGGCCACAATCTTTCTAGAGGGTAATATTGGGACTATGTATCAAGTTCCCTAAAAGATTAATAACTATAACCCTTAGATTTTACAAATGGGAACTTTCTTCTTTACAGGCATCTGTCTATATATGCATCTCTCTCTCTCTCTCTCTCTCTCTCTCTCTCTCTCTCTCTCTCTCTCTCTTCCTATGTATCTATCCAGATTTCTGAATTTTCTACTATAAACATGTATTTTTCCCCAGAAATATTACTGTTAAAAAGAGACAATAGATAAAAAATAATAGTTATGGATTTTAAAAAACGAATTCTTTATTTCACATTATCTGTAGTCTTGCTCCTTATGTCCTATAAAATAAGATTTGCTCCTCACAATATAGAATTTGTGATTTTATCTCTTCTTCCCTTCCTGCTCCTTTCCCTCCCAAATTGTACCTACTAAAGTGAGTACAAACTGATTCTGAAAGTAAAGAGCTTGTGGAATTTGACTAACTGAATTACTCTTTCTGCAAAGGAGTAAGCAAATAGGGGGAAAATGAAATAGATTATCACTTTATGATATGCTGAATTTTAAAACATACGACAATTAAATTCACGAACTTGTTGCAATGATGCTGCTAACATTTTTTCTTTTATATCAGAGGGATCATTCATTATGAATTTGTACCAACTGGACAAACAGTTAACCAAGTGTACTATTTGGAAAGTAGTACTGAAAAGTGCTGAAGGGCTGCATGAAAAAGTTAGACAACCTGAACTTTTTGCCAACAATTCATGGCTCTTGCATCACGACAATGTACCAGCTCACATGGCACTGTCTGTGAGAGAGTTTTTAGGCAGTAAACAACTGTTTTGGAACCTCCTCCCTACTCACCTGATCTGGCCCCTGGTGACTTCTTTCTTTACCCAAAGATAAAGGAAATATTGAAAGGAAGGCATTTTGATGATATTCCGGACATCCAGGGTAATATGATGACAGCTCTGATGGCCATTCTAGAGAAAGAGTTCCAAAATTGCTTTGAAGGGTGGACTAGGCAGGCATCGTCGCATAGCTTCCCAAGGGGAGTACTTCGAAAGTGACCGTAGTGAAATTCAGCTAGGAGGTATGTAGCACTTTTTCTAGGATGGGTTCACAAACTTAATTGACTTCGTATGCATGCATGATGAATGAAGTATTGAAGAAATGTTTACTGAGCATCCTTTACTGTGAAGTCTTCTTCTGTGGCCTTTATATACACGGCTGTACTGAATCTGCAAGGCAATAATGAAATCAATATGGATGAAGGAAGTTAGACTTAGAGAGGTCGAGTGGTCCAATAGCTTTGAGGAGAATCCAGAACTAAACTGTGCTCTTTCTATTACACCAAATAAACTTTATTACAACAGTTAATTCTGATCAATCTATTCCTTTATGTGTTTCATGTTGACAAAATGAGACAGTTTAAATGGATTGTCTGGGAATTATTTAAACCTAGTTTAAAAATACTGTTATCCCTACACATAGGTATTTTCCCAAATGATAAGATCACTTAGAATTTTGGATACCCAGCCACCTTCAAACTTTGAAATACAGTGCAAGATTTTTGTGATTGTCTAATCAAAATTTGTATGGATGAGTATTTTATTTCAAGACCAACTTATTTCCCTAATGTGTGCAGAGTGAGTCATTATAGAAAAGTATTATATGGATAGAGTAAAATAAAAGTATCATCTGAAATTGGAATTTTATTAATAACATTTAGGCTTACTTTGGATTTGTAATATATGGAAGATGGTCCATATTTTTTACTAACATTATAGTAGAATCCTGTTTTACTTTTAATTTGCCTATTAATATTTAAAAATTATATACACACACACTCTTTGGCCTGAAGATTTTTATAGTTTTATTTTTAAATTACCTCCTCTCCTCCAAACTCTCATAATTCTAAACTTTAACCTTTAACCCCTTTCCACAAACTATGCTTTGAATCACGTTGACTGAGCTTACTGTGGTTCATCTTTTAGAAAAGGTACTCTGAATTTCAGAAGATCTCTGTAAATTTATTTTCTTTTGAGGAGAAAACAGTAAAATATTAAATTCAAATCTGCTAGAAATGGATGAGAATCCCACCATAGCTATTTCTGAATTATGGTATTTTGTTTCCCCACCAGCTGTTTAATGGTTAGTTACATCGGATCTTACAAGCAAGTTATATATTAAGGACCTAGTGTTGCCTCCCGGGTTCAGTTGGAAGCACGGGAACATTGTGCATTGGTTGGTGACATTTTCCAGATCATGCTGCCTTTAAAAAATGCAGCAAGAATTCTCTCATAGTTAATGTTTGAAAGTGGTGACTTAAAGTGAATTGCTAAGAAGTATGAATAAAGTTCATTTTACTGAAAATTTAGGAAATTCTTGCTAAATGATATGACAAATTCTTCACCAAGTAGAAATTTGAATACAAAGTTTATTTCTAACTTAATGTCATTAATACTGAGATGCTTTTAAATTTTTTCACATTTTTTTCTTTCTGTATTTTTTTTTACAAAAAGAAAATTTATTATGCTAGCACTACTCTTGATTCTGAGCATTTACCTTAATCTTTCATAGCTAGCCTCTAGTCTTTATGTGCCTTTTTACATAGGAAAGGACAGAGTAGGAATTCATATCTTTAAAGTAGTTTCATTACCTAATTTGACAAAAAGTGTGATTGAGTTCCAAAATGCATTATGACATTGTTTTATATAACCATAGTGGTGATAAATTCAGATTCTACAATTTGATACTTGGCTAAATTTGCTCAAGTGTTTGTTTTCTCAGAACTTTGTTGCAATTTGTGAATCAGACTGAATTCCTGGACACTTTAATTCTGGTTAAAAAGAAGATTTGGCATTTGAAACTACCAAAGATTATAGAAATTAGTTCTTGAAGACTTATGGTGGATCATTGTTTGCTAATTTTGCAATCAGCAACCAAGGAATTAGAGACTCTCTTTGAAATCAACAACTGCGGCTTTGATTCTTGGTCACCTATCGAATGAGAATGTTGAATGGGGTACAGCTTGTATCTATTGCCTGGAGAATCAAAGATTGTTCCAGTTATCTCCAGAGTTTCTTCTGCCAATTTAATGACTATACTAATAACGTATGAAAGCATCAGGCAGTGTAAGCTTATTACAATATGAAGTATCTTGTTGTACCAACTATAAGGCAGATACATTTAAGACCCAAGTCGGGAGTGAAATCCAGCTTATACATACAGGTATTTTATCATTTTTACTTACAGTGCAGTTAAGCTAGTTTTCAACCAACTCTCAGGTGGAGTTTCAGGTACAATTTGAGTGTTCTTGAATTAATTATTCTCTTTGCAGATCTTGTTTGCTTTTCCTTCAATCCAGCACCCAACACTATTCAGGTACACTATCTGCCTTGAAATAAATACTTGCTTTGATCTCAAAATATTTGATTCGGATTTAACTCTTTCTTGACAATTAGCATTTATTTGCATATAAAAAGGGGACTGCTATAGACTGAATTGTGTCCCTTTCAAATTCATTTGTTAAAGCAAGCCCTAACCCCCAATTTTACTGTATTTAGAGATAGATTTAGGGAGGTAATTAAGGTTAAATGAGGGCATAAGTGTTGGGCTCTGATCTGCTAGGGCTGGTGTCCTCATATGAAGAGGAAGGGACACCAGACACCCCCTTCCCTCCACAGCACACAGAGGAAAGACCACGTGAGGACTCAGCGAGAAGGAGATAAGGCAGCCCTCTACAAGCCAGGTAGAGAGGTTTCACAAGAAACTAACTCAGATGGTACCTTGATCTCAGACTTCCAGCCTCCAGAACTGTGAGAAAATACATTTCTGTTGTTTAAGCCCTCCAGTCTCTGGTATTCTGTGATGGCAGCTGACCAGATGAAGAAAGGGCAAAGTGTGTTTTAAAATGAGCTGAGTTCATACCAATCTCCTGACAAAAATTAGTCCTGTCTAGCTGAGGGCAGCCTCTGTTTTTTTACAGATTCCAAGTCCTTGGTAAAAACAGCTCTTCATAGGGGAAGAGAGAATCAAGGCGTATGAATCTGGTCCAAGAATAATGCCTCATGGCATATGGGGAGGGGTTGGTTATAAATCCAGCCCAGTGGATGCTTCAGCCCAGCTTATGTTATGTTTGTTCCTTGGTCAAACTTGTCAAGTAAGTCTAATTCTTTAAAAACTTGAATTAAAACCTACATGGGATTCCCCATAAATTCTGTTAAGTGTTGTTGAGGCTGGGGCACTTTGCCTGGGGGTTAAGAACTCTTTCCATCTTCTGATGAGAGACACTGGCCTTGCTTGGTGTCAGCAACATGTTGGTTCCCTGCTCAAGAAAAGGTGCTGAGGGCTATAGGATTTTGGCACCACTGCGGCCACAGCTGCACCTATGGGAGCTGATGCCTTTGGCAGAGAGCAAGAGGGTGTTCAAGTAATTAGTAAAGTAAATGTCATATTTTAGAGCATTTTGAAAACAGAATTTGCAGAGGGCCTTTTTTAAAAAAAAATAGAATCTTTTTTCCCCCCCAATATCTTGACATAAAACAGAAAAAAAAAACATGGCTGCTCTGGTGGAATGGAGAGTGACGGCCTCGTGCCCCGTCTAGGACTCTGTGGAACACATATTGGTTGTTATTGTAGAAGTAGAAAGAATAGTCCACTCATGATCACTTGTCCTGTGTTTTCATATGGAGTGTCCCACTCCACTGCCTGTCTCAGGAGAAACCTTTAATAGTTCAGGGTTACAGATACTTTATTTGTAAAAATGAGAGGTCGACTTCCATAACTGCTAGACTCTCCTTTTAGGTCTAACTGAAATTCCTGGAATTATCTCAGATGCAGAGAAGAGGCTGGATTGTTCAAGAAAACTCTGCAACCTCCACTATCTCTTCAGCCTATGAAGCTCTAGCTTTCCCGGGGCACCAAGGATGGGCAAACCCACACAATCAGGATGAAGTGAGACTTCTCCTTCCTATGTGCCCTGTCGGGCCAATCGTGGCAGCCCACCCAAATGTGAGAGGGAGAACAGAGCTTGTCATTTTTTCACACACAGGCCAAACCAGTCATATAACTTACCAGAAAAAAAATCACAGTGGAATTCTCACGTGATCTGAAACTACATGCAAAAACATCTGCTTTAAATCTACAGATGAGGAAATTCTTTGTTTCCCCACGAGCTTCTCAAAAGCAATTCACCATTAGTGAATGATGGTGAATGATGTGGCATTCAGAGTGTCCACATGCACAGGTAGACTGAAGTCATTTCAGGTCAAAATACCTTTTAGTGTCTTGCTTCAGACTTTTATCATTGAAATTTTCAAATAGCCAGCATGATATTCTCATTTACTTAGTACATGCCATAATCCCATTCAAGAACTGCTCAATCGATAATATAATTTTGCCTTTGCCATTCTTGTTCACAAATTGCAGAAAATGTTCCTATGCATTTCTGGAATTTTCCACACCTTCCCTATCCCTGTCCCAACAGGTCAGGACACGTCCTCATTGTTTTCCTTAAAATTCTAGTGTACCTGCTTTTTCTCTCTTATTTCCCTTTCTGAACTTTTCTCATTTTTTTTTTTCTGTTCTTCCTTCCTGTTTTCACCTTTTCTTCACTTTCTTCCTCCCTTCCTTTTTCTTCCCTCTAATTAGCAATTGCCAATGCTAGCCTATGATCCTTTATTCACTGTGTGCCCTATCAAGAGCACGAGTTTCAAAAATATCATCAAAATGAAGAAACATTATTTTAAAATGGATATCAGTCTGTCAGGCCAAAGCCTGGGATAGAATCAGAGGAAGCAGGGAGTGTTTGATCTGACATTCCCAATCCTATCTGCTTCCTGTGTGCTTCTCCTTCCTGTGAGAGCCTATCGTTGAGCCGCAACTGCCAAAAATATTCTGGAGCAGAAACATCAGAGGGTGGGAATAAGGAAAGAAATAATCAGGGGTTAAAGGTCATTGTTTAAGATGAGTAAGAGATAAAGAGAAAAAAGTCGTGCCTTGAAAAAGAAACTCTCAAAGAAAGGAGATATGAAGTATAAAGAATGGGACATACTAGAGGAGTCATTTGTTACACATTAGCCAGGACTCTGTGAAATCTCCACAGCAAGTATTTAAAGATATGACACTTGTAACAGAACAAAAGCCTTGTTGTTTTTTTTTTTCCCCAAACTGAATGACCATGTCAGCTACATAGTTACATTTGTGGAGATACAATAATAGTCTCAGAAAAGAATTTCTACTTAAGTATGTACATTTGAATATGAGGAAAATTAAATTTAAAAAAAAATTAGAAAATGTACAGCTGCCTTAAAGTGATGAAAAAAAATTCCACGACTTTAACAATACATTACCAATATTGTTATAAAATCATATAATGTGTTGAATATACCTCTATGAAATTTTTTTTCTCCTTTTAAAAGTATTTTTACATTTCATTTGTATAATTATTTCTGATTGTGATGATTTCAGATTCTGTCTTAGCCAGCCAGTCATTACTTTGTAGATTGAAAAGAAGTTTTTCATGGTGTCTCACAATCATTTCTATCAAAGGAAAATAGTTACTGCTGTCTGTGTGGGCAGTCGTATCTCACCAAACCTGATACATAATCAGCCCTGACAGGTTAGTTCATGGGCAGAATCCAGCATTTTGACCTCTGTATTCACAGGTAATATAGACGAAGGCCCACTACCTAATTGAATCCAATCACCAGAACTCTAGATGGTAACAGCATTAGAAGTCAATTTCTGCTTCAACAGCCTTGTCTGGGTGAAATACAGTTTATGTGCATCTGACCGAGGTTTGGAAGCAGAGCATGGAAGTCTTAACCTTTACTTTTTTACGAAAGTTGCTTTTTTTAAAATTTTTTTTTTCCAAGATAATTCACTTCTTCCTGAAGTGGAAATAAATTTTCCAAAGTCTCCATGTGCAGCCCCCTTTGAGATGATTTGGATGCTTTGAGCTATCTAAATTTGTTAGAATTTAAGAAGTAGAATTAGAATTATATTATAGCATCAGGGATACAGATTTTTTTTACTTATAATTTCTTACATGAAACATTTTTAAAAGATCATTGTTTCCTCTTAATAGGGTCATTAATCTCAGCAATGGGCCTTCTCTGAAGTGCTTTAAAAATTTTTTTTTTCTTTTCCCCTCTGTATGTAGTTTAGTACAAACTTAGTCATGTCAGAGGGAGGAGTTCATACAGAATTTTAATTCAACTTCTTCCTTTCACAGATGAAGAAATTTAGACTCAGAGGATTTTGGTGATTTGTTCAGACACAGCAGAAAAGTCAGGATTAAGAAGAACCTGGTTTATAATTCCCAATGTAGTGCTCCTTCCGTCATAGTGTGCTTTTAAATTTCAGAGTTGTTAGCTACGGAATGAAGAGAAAAGAGCATGTGAAACTTTGTTGTTTTTTTTCAAATTACAAACCATCAAACACCACTTATACAAGTTCACAGTTATTTCCTATTTAAAATATCTAATATACCAAAAAATTCAAACATGACCAGATAAACCAGTAATTATTTTATAAAGTGTCACCAACTTCCTTAAACAGTTTTCTGGGTGTACTGTACACATTTTTTGAATACAATAATTGAATTTATTCAGAACTTTCTAGCATTGATTTATATAAAAACTAGACACTTCAATGTTCTCTCTTCTACCGGAGCACAATGAAATACTATTTTTATGTCATTCTTATTTTCAGTGCAAAAGGTAAAGTCCCTCAAAAGCATCCTTTGAAAAATCTGCTTATGAAACCTGAGCTCTTGGGGGACAGCATATTAATGTAGACAAAGTGGGGGCCAAGAGACCTTTGCTCTGCTCTTCGCCTCAGGTCTTCCTACGTAGGTGAACATGGGAACTTAACCACGTGAGGAGTTTCATGAACTTTGGCAACATGTTAAAACAATTGCTGTAGTCTGAACTCTCTCACCTGTTGTGTCTGCTTCTTTTCTCTCACCCACTGAGTAAAATTCCTACAGAGGAGGGAATCCCCACCAGAGTGCATGGAGGGAGCGTGTGACTGTTTCTCCTTTCCTTAGAGAGGTGCACTCTGGGTACGCCAGGGAATGTGGTCCTCCAGTCACCACTCAAACTTCTGTTTTGAGTTAGTATGGAGATGGAGAGCAAAGGTTATTTTTAGAAATTCTAAAACTGGAATCTATCTGTTTCACTCAGTCAAAACCCCCATTCAAAGAAAAATAGTCTTGAAGTTAGATCTTATACAACCAAAACATATTTTTCCTTGAGTCTTTTCAACTGAATATACAGCATTAGGTTTCCAGACATAAAATTCTGCTTACTGATTTTCCAAGATTCTGATATATTACCTGATGCTGCAAACTTCCAATGTTTTCTCTTCTTTATCCTTTAGATTGACTGGATTGGTATCTTGAGACTCCTAGTGAGTTTATGAACATTTTTCACTGTATTTTTTAGCTTTATGGTGAATCAATTTTGCTAACACTTTAAATAATTGTTTAGCTTTATCTCTAGTCCATCTTCTTAATTGGCATCACAAAAATCTCAATTATTATAATGGAGTGAAGTGACATTTTTATGATACACATAAAATTGTCTGTAAGTATCTCTGGCAATGTATTGTTTTTGTCCATGTTAGTTTTGCTTTTGATCAAAATTATTTGATCTCCAGAGACAAAGTAAATGTTATTTTCCTGGCATCCTTCATGCTTAAATTTTGGCTTACTGATGTTTTTGGCTTACCCATATATTCTGAGAAACTAATTGTCAACACATAGCTTAGATTATTTTTAAGCTGATAACTTGTAACAGTTGTTGCATCAGGTTCTAATATTCTTTACATGGCCTCAGGGGGCTCATTTGAAACTTAGACTATATATATAAATATATATATATATATATATATTTCCCCCCTAAATTAGCTACAAATTAATAGTTTTAAATGTATCAAAACTAAAAATGATTGATCAAATTGACATAACATTACATAATGCTTTTTGCTTACATTCTTGGCTCAAATACGATAAAGAATGATTGAGTTGAACGTAGCAGAATTTCATAGATGGTGACCATTACACACTAATATTGTGCTTCCCCATCAGGTGGAAAGATGGTATTTATTTTCACTCCATATTTCCTTTTCTAACCACACTTGAATTTATTTTCTTGTAAAAATTTTGATAAAACTATAGCTGTTGTCACATTGACTTAACATTTCCTTTTGCATTATTATTATTATTTTTGCTATCCTCAAGTTTGAAAATTACCTAGACCTTAACTGATATGAACAATGCTTATATTTATTGCTTACAGTCTTAAGTCATCTTTACTAAAACAAAAATAGGATGATGGTGCATAAATATATATATATATATATATATATATATATATATATATATATATATATACATATATATATATATATATATAATGAGAGAATTTCCGAAGATTACTTTTTTCCCCCTCAAATGTGAAAAAAATCTTACTTTATGAACTAGATGTTAAAGTTGTGTGAAGCACGTAATTGGAATTCAGTAAACTTTGCATGTGACACTGTGTTATAAGTCAGTATTGAAAACACTCAGGATAATTTTGGGGCATCGAATTTCTAATTAAATATTTTTAAAGAAAATAAGTTATTTTATAGCAAAACGTATAGATACTAATGTTTTCTACTGTACTGAGTAGTCACGAACCATTTAAAAATATTTTTGCTATATTAAACTTGCAAGCTTTAAGAGATTTATCTTTACATAACTATAGGCTTTTTCCCTTCTTTTAGCACTAATTATTTTTATGTATTTGCTGGTAGTTATGTATTTGCTACATCACACTAGCAAACAATCAATTCTTTGTCAACACGCACACCATTTATTTGGTTGTATTTACTCAGGCAAAATGTTTGTTCCCAGAGAACAGTATGCCTGTTTAAAAATGAAACAAGCACTTCAATTGTGTGACTGAAATGTTTCTTTTATAAAATATATGAGCATTTAAATGTTATTTCCAGTTTATTTTATATTTTATATTTTATACTTCAGCCCACAAAAAAAAATATTTCAGCTGGTCAAACAAGTTAAACACTTGGAAAATACTCTTCTTGAGTAAAATATTTTAAAGTGATTTTCATACATACTGAGGAATATTATACCCATTTAAAAGTCTGAATGTCCCCAGTGCCTTGAATAACTTTCGATCACATGGACATGCTAAGCAGACTATCTTATAAGATGGTATATTCTATACTGATTCATTTAGATTTAAATGTAAAAGTATCATGGGCTAAAGTATTTGTAATCATTAAATATATTAAGAGATGTATTTAAATAAAATGTAGTAGCAACTGTTATCCCTGTGAAATTTTCTTTTATAGGAATACACATTTTCATAACAATCACGGTCTGACATCCGGTTAGAGAAAAAGAAAAAGGGCAGGGGGAGATGAATGTTTCATAATACCAAGTTTTGGTGATAGTGTAACATTGTAATGGAGTGAATTTAGCAGCTTATAATACAACTTTCATTTTATTTTAAACATATTTTGCATGATATAAAAATATTGATCACAGTGAGCTTTAACCAATTGTTATTGCTATAAAAATGAATGCAGAAACAATATTTTTAGTGGAAATAAATTATATAGTCATTTTTTTTTTTTTTTAAATCACAACAGAAGAACCTCAGCTATTTGGTCATTGGCAGAAAACGAGTCTTTACAAGAGGTCTTTTTGCAGATGAGCTACAGTCCATTTCTGTAAGGTTATCCACATGGTTCAGCAAACAGTGACTTTTGTCTTTGTTACCATGGTCCCACAAAGGTCTCTCTGTTCATGGTTCTAAAGTGGCAACACAGTTATCCATGGCAGAAAAATGGTGAACTGGAAAATAGTACACTCTTAGTTCATATCGTTCTTTTCCAATATGAAGGGACACAGCGACATACTTCTTCACTAAATGAAAGTCCCTGCTCACAATGCTTCAGCCGATTTGGACATGGCCGTCTGTAACAACTAGGAAAACAAAGAGCAATAACTATATTTTGATAAACACCAAGGTGATGAATTTATTATGCTACGACACATGTTTGTGTTTTACTAAATTTTAAACTAGAACAAAGTTACCCATTTCATCACAGAATTGTTCTTAAGTTTATAGGTTTGTAAATAGTTAAAGTTTGTGCTTACAATTACAAAATTTACGAGGAATGGAAAAACCTAAAAACATAAGTGTCTTGGTTGCTGATATAACAAATGGGAGAATGTTGTCAGCATTAGTGCTTTTGAAGTGCTCTCTGCTTCGTAGATGAAAGTAACATAAAACAAATTTTGGAAGTGTCTATTTAAGGTCTGCTAATTTAGTGTGATCACATAAGCATGGCAGAATTCAGACTAGAGTCTGAGAATTGTATGGAAGCCAGATTTGAAGCCATGAAACCCAGCCATTTTAGTGGGTTTGTGATCCTCAGCAAGCAGCCCCACCCTCACTCCTGTGTTTCTACTGGGTAGGCAGCTGGCTGCATCATGGTGGTTCACTCTCCCTTCTCCACCTGGGCTCCGTATGAAACCAATTCAGTCTAGGGGAAGGGAGAGAGAGAGAGACAATATCACCCTGGGGGTCCTTCTCTTCCTCTCCTAGACTTCTGGTTTCTAGTAGTGGTGAAAGGACAAATGATCAAGCAGCCAATAATGTCTGCAGCCCTGTTGTTCTGGTGAATGGAAGCTACCTTTGAAGAAGTTTTTAGAGTATGGATATGCTTAACATGTAGGAATGGCAATGGGTGTCCAGGGAAGAATATATGACCTTACATGGATATCAAAAATGCACTACAGAAAAACTAAATGTGGTTTTGAAATTTAATTTCTTGTACTCTAGAAAAGAAAGCATATCTAGTTAAATTATTATTATTTTTCTTCTAAATACAAATGCATTATTATAAGGTCACTGGTATTCCTTTACTAAAAAGATACAATTCTCACTGCTCAATGAAATTTGTTGATTAAAGTAGTGGACCAAAGAATATATACTCCACCACACTTTTGGAATAAATATTAAGAGAAAATGAGGAATATAGATATTTTCAAAATATAAATTATCTTTTTCTGCTTCAATATGTACATGAAACCTGAAATTATTCACTTAGAAAAATAAGCATAGAGAGAGTTTCCCCAAATAGAAAGTTTTAATGAAACAATGTATACTATTAGGAAAAGTAAATTAGATATGTTTTCTACTAAGTTAATATAAGAATTCTGGAGAAAAATATGATGGCTTGTTAGTCTATGTAAGCACACAAATTTCAGGTTTTTCAACTTATACTAGGATCATTCAGAATAATTCAATATAAAAAGTGGTTTAATAATTTTTAGTAAGACTTAATATCTATATTCTGCATTTTTGAAATATCCTGGTAATTAGCGTAGTAATATGCAAGTGAAATTTCAATATAGTTATTGCTCTATATTCTAAAGAAAAAAAAATATTCCTTTGAGGTATTCTGAAACAATAATGGGAAAAATGTCATCAATGATATATGTAGATTCATTCAAATCTTCTGCAGTAGCCAAAATGTTAGTGTGGCTGGATCAACAGAAACATAAATTAAAAAGAGAGCACAAAACTCCTGAGAATAAAAAAAACACATGGATACTTTACTTACTGAGAAAAAAAGTAGTGACAAACATTAATGCAGATACGAAACTGTAAGTAAAGAAAATATAAGTTTTAAGTAATGTGAACAGTCATCTGTTGAAATGGCATTATCACCATCTTTAAAGAATGGATGAAAGAGAAGAAGAGATACCCTACAAAATCTTTACAACATTATTGATTATATTCCCCAAACTGTCTTTCATACCCGTGTAGCAATCTTGTGATTACCAATTTATGTTTTCTAATCCCCTCACATTCTCCCTTATCCCCACCCTCCTCCCATCTAGCAACCCTCAGTTTTTCTCTGTATCTTTGAGACTGTGTCTGATTAGTTTGTTCATTTATTCTATTCTTTAGATTCCACATATAAGTGAGATCATATTGTAACAGCTATATATGATGTCAGAGGGGTAGTAGATTGGGGGAGAGGGTTATCACTTTGTGAGGAGTATAAATGTCTAGATATTACATTGTTTTGTACACCTAAAACATTCTAAAAAAAGAAAGAGAAGAGAACTCTGTAAAGCTGATAAAGAATAAATGTATAAAAACTAAAAGGACACCAGAAAAGAACAATGCTATGTCAGCCAAAAAAAGAGGAGAACTTAAAGAAAAGCTACAGAAAGGAGAGTTTACATAAAGACCAAATTATCCATTGCATTTTGAAATAGTCTACTGATGCCTTAAACAGAAGTTTATCATGGAATTCTAGGGCATAAACCCTATTACAGTTGGTTGAATAAATGAAAGATGAAAGAAGTGAATGTGTGCTTACTAGAGGTGAAGGGGGTGGGGAGAGGTTGATGAGGGTAAAGGGGGTCTAACATATGGTGACAGAAGGACATCAAACTTTGGCTGATGAGCACACAATGCAATAGATGTATTATAATATTGTGCACTTGAAACATAATTTATTACCCAATGTTGCCCAATAAATTTAATAATGAAAAGTTTTTTAAAAAGAAGAGGTGAGTACAAATGCCAAAAACCTAGCCTTGGAGCACCTTTGAAGAGAAGGACCGAGTTTGGTTGCTAAAGTATGCTCAGCATCACAGGGCAATGCTAGTAAAAGAGAAGAAATCTGAGAACTTTTATAAATTGAGGGGACAGGACAATAGAATTAAGATGTTAAAGGTATGGAAGAGAGAAGGCATGACTGGTAGAGCCATGTTGAAAGAATGTGGAAGAAAATGTCAAAAGTCCCATCTGGTTTAAATAGTAGACCACCTTATTCTTCGATTATAGAATAAGAAGTTCAGGGACTCGCAGAGAAAGGGTTTGAGTCCAGTAGACTAATTTTTTTCTTGGTGAAGAAGGGAACACAGTCAAAATTTAAGGAAGGGGTCTTGAGTAACCTTTAACAACTATTATTTCTCTAATTCCATTAAATAGTTAGCTAAAATATTTTTACTTCTAGATCCAGTTCTACAGTAAATGGCATGATACTATCCTTTGTAAGTTTTGCACATTATCTATACTTTGAAAAGTTGTCCTAAATCACACCTGACAGCATCATAATTTTGGTGGGAACAGGTGTACCCTATCTGGGTGTATTTTCAAAATGCTTCACAGGTGACTTTCTGATGCATGTGTCCTCCTGCTGCTGCTGACAACCACCACCATAGCCCCTGGGGAAAAGACTCAGAGTGTTTTCTGAGCTTGGATCTGGTTTTGGTTCCCCGGGTTATTTCCTTGCCTTTTGGGGAGCACTCGCACAAATGTTGGCATTGGTTAAAAAAAGTCAGAATTTGTCTTCCAGAGCTTACTGGTTTCATGTTAGTTTGGTTGAGAAAATGGCATTTTGTTGAGAAAACAATTTCCAGTAAGACAAATAAATACAATTTATGAAGATTCTTACCTGCATGTGTGCTGTTGAAACTTCTTTCCTTTTAATAAGCACTTATGTGAATTTTCTGTACATTCACAGGCACATTTCCCAGGGTTGAGGGGTTGATTTCTTGGGCAGGTTCTTTTACATACACACTGGCATGTGTTTTCATCAAATTCTCTGTTGGCCCCACATGAGCTAGGGAAAAGTTTGTTTTTACAGACACACTGGCATGAGTCTCTGTCTAGTTCTTTATACGGTCCACAGCTGGAAGGCCGAAGCCCCCCTTTGCAGACACACTGACAGGTCTCTTCATCCAGCTCCTTGTTGGGTCCACAGATGTCATGGAATCCATCTACTGAGTCTAGACAAACACAGGCGTAACATCTTTACTATACATTACTTGGTCCTGGGTGTGGTGTGAAACAATTGAAAGCATTGACAAGGGTCTTCCTTTTTATGTTTTTCATTATAGGGCTGTGCGCAAACTTCGGTATGTTCCTTTATAAAGAAGTTAAAAATAATACTAATATGAAGCAAAAATATTCCTATTGTGTAGTGACTTATTTCAAAGTATGATCATCTCAATATTGTACATGTGATTTTAATATGAAAATATTTGTAAATCAAAATAGACACCCTTGGCATTTAGTATGAAAAACATCGTTCTGCTTACCGTCTCCAGCACTAGAAGCAAAAAGAAAATCTTGCTGAGTGAGACATCTGCAGATGTGATTATTCCATGTGTAATTTGTGGGGCAAGTCTTGTTGGCAGCCTGGCACCTTGGGGAGATAGATGGGTTAAGTATTAGTGTATCTGGTACATAAAAGGGACCATCTCTTTTCTTACCTATGTATTACATCAATGCATGCTTGTAAAAAATAATCTCTAAAATGATGCATCTATATATTAAACGAAATGTGGAAGTTCCCCCTCCATGTGCTACCTCCATTTACATGTGCTATCAAATTCTAACCCCAGAGGTGACCACTGTTAGTAGTATGGTTTTATAGCAATCCAGACTTCTATATTTTTAAGGCAAATACATTCATTAGTAGAATCACAGTGTTCTAGTTTGTGCGAACATGGGGTAAAGCCATTTATATAATTCTGAAATCACTTTTTCCACTGAATAATACATTATCAACATCTTTACATGTCATTTCATAAAGTTCTGTTCTATTATTTTTAGTGGTTGTGTAGCGTCCAAAAAATGGATGTACTATTTATTTTATTAATCTCCTATTGGTACCTATCCAACTTTTGGCTTTTTCAAATAATTCTACAGGAAACATCCTTATACATGTATCTTTACAGACTTATTTCTGAGGTACAGAAGCCCATAACTGTCAAGTGTCCATTAATACAAAATTCCCATTCTACACTCCACCAGCAAGATATCAAAGACCATGTTTTGTTGTTGTTGTAGTTCTAGTTTTTCCTCCCTTTCTCCCTGCCTTCCTCCCTTGCTTCATTTGTTTTAGTAAAAAATGAACAGCACACTGTTCCTTTTCTTACATTTTGGTTTATGGTTGCAGGGTTTCCTTTTGCAAATAAATTATGTTGTATATACCAGGGGTGCCAAAAAATGTACACATTTTAAAAGATGTTATCTATGTATTTTTGAAGTCAAATTGAATCACAGTAGCAATGTGTAGTATGACGTTCACTCAAAAGATGGCGTTAATCAAATGAATGCTAGTGTCATTCATTGTATTACAATTTTATACAGTCTTTTCCTTTCTTAAAATGTGTACCCATTTTTTGGCACTCTCTGTATTTTTTCTTATTCTTTTACACAGAAGATAGCATCCCTTATATGTTGTTCTAAATCTTGCTTTTTCAGTTAACAGTATTTCCTGGAGAACACTATACCTTCCCAATAATTGCAGTTATTCCTATGAATAAGTCTACACACATTACATATTTTTTGTATTATTTTCTTGGCGAATCATGAACATACATTAATCCACATAAAATTTAGACAGTATTTATAAAATTTCCAAAACAATATCATTTTTTAAAGATTTACCTCTTATTCAAAACTTTAGTATTCTTCTATCAAATAATATGAAGTTAAGTGTGTTCACCACCCAGAGCCAGTTCTCCTTCCATCACCACATATTTGGCCCCCTTTTCCTTCCACACACAATGTAATACATAGATGATGTATTATAGAAATGTACACTTGAAACCTATATAATTTTACTAACCAATGTCACCCCAATAAATTCAATAAAAATAATATAAAGTTATGTTGAGTTATATAATAACAATGCCATTAATCTTGGCTGAATGAAACTCATATCACTTTTCTGTAAATGAAAGTAAATCCATTGTGGTTATGTCACCTCAGTGTTGACATGGTTTAAGTAACACATTCCTATGCTGATATCAGGTCGACACAGTGCCGGTGCAGTCACTATTACAAAATCATCTTTCTTTTTTTTTTCCATTTTGCCAATATGTGATTTATGCGGCCATTATCTAAGCCAATGTTTTTCCAGCTGTTAGCTGCAAAAAATTACTGGATCAGGAATTCAACTATATGGGTTGGGAAATGTATTTTGTAATGTAGAAGAA
Source organism: Rhinolophus sinicus (assembly GCF_057876585.1). NCBI lineage: Eukaryota > Metazoa > Chordata > Mammalia > Chiroptera > Rhinolophidae > Rhinolophus > Rhinolophus sinicus. The sequence goes on from NC_142516.1 coordinate 109,831,871, forward strand.
TGGCATATAATGAAATACAAACTATTAGATGCATGTGATAAAGATTGTTTTCTGAAATTTTATTTCAAGCATTATATATATATATATATATATATATATATATGCATATAAATATTTTAAATAATATAAACACACAATGTATGTGTAAATATGATATACAACCCCTCACACACACACAAACCCCCTCTTCTCCCATGTGTGGTGTGTGTATATGTGTATCTATGGTTGCAAGGTCAAATGTATTTGTCTTTATTTGTAGTTGGAATAGTTGACAAAACACATATCTAAGCCATTCAAGTGGCAAAAAGAAATGTCAAGAATAATCTCAATCACTAGACTAAGTGAGACTGGTGAATGATGACATTACCAACTGCAGGAATATGTGCTAATATGTCTGTGCTTAAGATTAAGCATGTATACAAAATTGTTCATCCCAAATAGGTATGAAAACAAAATAATTTCCTATCGAGTAGGAAAGGCTAGAGTTTTCTCTCTAATATTTCATTATCTTCAAAAATAAAAATTCAGAAGTACATATTGTGTGTAGAAACAAAGGTAGGAATAAATGTAAGACTATACTTCCAGAAATACCATACAAAAAGAGGTAGCCAGTTTTATAGAATTAAATAATGATTTCATATAATCTGGCTACCCTAACTTTAATTTTTGCACATTCACATTGAATAAAAATATAATCTTCAGAATAACACTCTCCATTATATTATACTTCAAACACTGTGCTCTCATAACTTGATATTACTGACTAGTTCAAAGTGAATTAAATATTTTAAATTATAATATTCTTAAAATTTTAATTTCTAGAAAAATATGACTAGAAGCTTTGCAAAAAAAAAAAACTACTTACTTATCAATGTTAATACATATTTCAAAGTTGAAATTTGAAATCCTGGTAGATGTCATTTAATTATAGTAGCATATATTTGGATGGAATGCATTTTCATAATTACCTAATGAAATTCCCTGCTTTAAAAGTGAGTAGCAAGTTCTAAACATTCAAAGTTTCTCATGTGAAAAATTGAGAGACACAGTTTCCAAAATTTTAGAATGAAAGAAAATGTTTTCCTTTCATCCAACTGCAGGAATATGTGTTAATGAGCACAATTCTATTCCACTTAGTTTAATCTAAAGTATTTTTAGCCTATTAAAATTTCTCTCAAGTTCTAAATATTTATGTGTAAACATATTAAAATATTTACAAATTATTTATTTTGTATACTGTACTTATAAAGTATATTGGTTTAAAGACACATTTTGTCTGCAGAGTAAAGCAGAAGATTGTACAATTATTTGTAAAGTAGATCTGTGTTGAGAATGGTATGTAAATAAATTGACTTTGCCACTTTCCCTTTCCCACCCAGAAAACACACAAACACAACCACAAATCCTGCTTATAATTTGTATGAAGGATAAAGATGGTTTCCTATGAATCATTTCATTAATTATTTTGAAACTTCACTCAACTACCTTGGTAATTTTTGCTTTTTGCTAGTTAAAATCAGAGGACAAAAATGTATTGTACGTATTGCGTAATTATTACTAGCTCTTGTACTTTGAACACTGTAATAGGCTTTTCATGCACACTCATTTTTTTGAGTCTTTCATCTTCTCTACTTTTTTGGCCCTGGAGTTTTTACATACTTGGAAATTCCCTAACTCCCCAAATCCATATTTAAGGAACAAAGACATACCACCACCATTTGTTTGGCATTAGTTAGAACTGAACTGAAATCTTATTATTTTTCAAAGAACTATAATCTTTGTAATATATTTCTAATTGAAAAAAATTAACTGCATCTTGATTTATATTAAACTACTATTGATCTACTTTGCTAAATATCTCATAGATCATTGAAGATGAATATTAACATTAATTGAATGCAATTCAACTTGTAGCAGTCAATGACTTTTTTAAAAACAAATTCATTCTTTGGAGATGAAGTGTGCTATTAGTCAATTACCCTTCCTGGCAGCTCTTTCATAAGGTATCTTTACACAGCCCAATTGATTAAAATTCTGCTGACCATTTAAAACATATAGTCCACAGTTCAGTTCCTTAAATAGCTATCCAATTCTAACTCTTGTTAAATGTGGAATGCGATCCAGTAACATTTGTTTGAAAGCCTGTACTACAAGCTCTCATACGCTCCTCAGAGCATCTTCATATCATTCAGTGGGACACCCAATAGGATGCTCTGTATTTTAATAATATAACAAATAAGGAGAACTCTGACCACATTAACAATTTTGAATAATTATCAAAATAGAATTTTGATTTCCTAAATGCGAACGGTTGATGTCATCTGAACTTCACCCACTATGCTAACATTATTTAAACCTGTAATTATATTATGGAAGAATATTAATCCAGACCTTTTTTGCTCAAGATTGCAGTCAGAATAACAGCTGGAAGGGCAACTATATGCTTTCATTATCAGAGCCACAGAGCCCTGGAGAAAAATGTTTCAAGTTTTATTCCAAGAGTCTTTGAACGATTTTGTTCATACTGAGCTCATCATGTGTGGCCCATGAATATACTCGACTATCTAGACAGGTGTTGATATGCTTATATTTTTGCAAGTGTGGTTAAGTAAAAATGGCCTTTATGTTCAATATCATTAAGTAACTTCTTTAATACTATGCATAGAAATCAGAAAGGAACACATTCAACAGAGACATACCTAAATAAAATGCATATACTCATCTTTTCTTATATTGGTTTTTACTGACTTCACACTAATTTGTGTTTATATCTGTGTATGTTACTGTTCGTTTCTATATCCATTAGTCTACTGAAAGGAAGAAGAATGGACAGGATATGGGGTTTTTTATGATATAAAAGGAATAAATGGAAATTAGAATCATTAATGAAAATTCCATGGTTTTCACAATTATTCCACACTTAATAATTGAAGGCTAATAAAATAGCATTCATATTAAAAAGTGGGCTTATAAATCTAATCTTTCACTTTTTGTGTGAATATGAATGACTGATTTAAAGCAGGAACCTGCCATATATGAAAACTCAGTCACCTTCCGAGACTTGAATATAAAACAAGAGTCACACTTTTCAGTCACCCGTTGGCTAGGCAAGTACAGGACCGCTAGTGCCTGCATCGGATGCCACCAGAACAGGGGCACAGGAGCACAGATGTCTGGAAGCCTATGTTTTCCTGTTTTATGTTTATTTTTTGCATTTGCCTGCTTGGATACACAAAGTTGAGAGAAGTACGGTAGGTCAAGAAGATGGAAATCTAGTAGTTACTGTATTTGTCTGCTTGTCAGTTTTATTTCTATGTTTGATTTGAATTAACAGAATTAGAACAGAGAATAGATATCGTGTTTCCCCGAAAATAAGACCGGGTCTTACATTAAGTTTTGCTCCAAAAGGTGCATTGGGGCTTATGTTCAGGGAATGTCATCCTGAAAAAGCATGCTAGGGCTTATTTTCCAGTTAGGGCTTATTTTCGGAGAAACACTGTAAAGGTAAGTAATCAGGAGATCAGTAAAAATATCCTTCAACAATAGCCACTGATTTCATTATATCATAATAGCCACATTTATTAACAGAAAAACAAAACAAGAAAACAAAAACAATACAACAAAAGAATGTGTGTTAAGAGCATTAGAGAGCTGATATGACATCAATATGACAGTTTGATGCCAGGGATTCAGGGGAAGGGAGGTAGGGCTGATCAGGGGTAGCGCAGGGGAGTTGGGGGCAGTGGAACATTCTGTATGATACTGTAATTATACATTTCCTTATACATTTGTCAAAACCCATGCAATGTGCAACTAAAAGACCCTAATGTAAACTATGGATTTTAGTTAATAATATATCAATATTGGCTCATCAATCATAAAAAAACACAGCACACTAATGCAAGATATTAATAATAGGGAAACTAGGGGAGGTGGCTGAGGGGATATATGGAACCTCTGTACTTCTGCTTAGTTTTTCTGTAAAACTAAAACTGCTAAAAAAAAAAAAAAAATCTACTAATTTTTTTTTTTTTTTTGAAAATGGTAGATTTGGTCTAATAATATAGAACTTTATCAGTAATAATCATCAATGTGTTTTGGTTGAACTTGACATTAAGCTTCACAAAATCTTTGATCTAATAGTTCCCACCTCTGAGTAACATTATAGACATAACCTCAGTGCAGAGGATATACTGATGGAAACTTCTCAGTCACGTGCACTTTGCTATAATTTTTACCAGTCAATCAGCAAGCCATAGGATGCAGTGCTTTCAGTTATTATCTTTTATAAGGCACAAACGAAACAGTCCAAAGGCAAGTACACTATATAGCATAGTTAGCTTCCTTTTAGACAAAATATGTTTTAGGGTCTGCAATCTCTTACCTGAATTTGATGACAAATCGCGTCCTATCAATAGGTGCTCATTTGAAGGTGTTAGACAATATTTAGATAAAGAACTTTGTAAAAAAGAGGATGAATAGACATATGAAGTAAGATTTCAACAATAACTGTATATGAACATAATGGTTTTAAACTTGCAAAGAGGATATTTTCAAGGCATGTTTTCAAATACTGGAAAAAACAAGTACAGTGGTACCTTGTTTTTCGAATGTCTCCATAGACAACCATTTTGGTTTATGAACGCTGTAAACCCAAAAGTAAATGTTTCAGTTTTCTAACATGACTCAGAAGTCGAACATGTCACGAGGCTTCTGCGGAGTGAGAGATCCTGAGGCCTAGCTGTCGGCTGTTTTCGAATGTTTCAGAACTTGCGCATTACATTCGAAAACCGAAGTACCGCTGTAGTTTCTGATCAACTGGTACAAAACTATGCCCCAATTTAATTGGCAGATATGTTATTTTTGCATTTCTGTTGTGATATAGTTTGTTAAATTTATGATGTTATTGTGTTTATCTCTATTTCTGGTAAAGCATATATTTGGTATTATTTTAAAAATAAAGGGAAAGAAAGAAAAATTAAAATGGAAAAGGAAAACACCTCATGGGTATTCAAGCTTCTAACTATTCAGACTGAGGGTCTGGTATAGATTACTAGTCCAAAGACACTGAACACTCAAGTTCTAAATCAAAGGTTGCTGGGGATATAAATCCACTCTGTCTTAGAGAAAGGATAAGTTCTCACAAGAATGAAATTTTCCTTAATAAACCCAAATAACTGTAGCTTCTTAGAAGCAAATATTTTTATTTCATCTCTCAGTAAACAATGTTGACCTTTATGTAAAGGAAATGAAAAACAGTAAACAAAAACACAGTTTTAGCCTCGAGGTTAGACTTATCCATTTTCTCACCCTTTTGTATCCCTTCTTTTTTCTCTTTCTCACCGCAACATGACTATCCCCCAAAGACTGATACAGACTCTTTATCGGGATGCATATCCTCTATTTTTATCAGTCATTAAAAAATTCTAGATACCTTGGTTATACCAAACATTATCATGTCACCCCTCGACCCCCAAACTCCCTACGCTACCCCAACACCTCTACAGAAAAGTTGAAACTCCTCAGTTTCACATGCCACATTTACAGACCCCTATAAATCCATGCAAGGGCAAAGTAAACACAATAATTGCTCTGGGTATTCAAGAAGCAAAGGTGGCCGTGTTATTTGGACAAGACAAATGCAGGAGAAAGACCTTTACCTGAACTCTGAGAAGTGGATGGGGCTTTGGAAATGCAGAAAAGAAAGGGCCAGACTAGAAACAATATACAGAGCAGGAAATGAGCTCGACATTCAGGGAATTAGACTGTGAAAATGGACTTGAACAATTGGAAATCATAGAAAAAAGGAAGGCCAATACCAGAATAGGGAGGTGAGAAATTTGTGCTCAATTCTTTGAGCAGTTGAAAGTTACTGCCAGTTTCTGGTAAGATGAATGAAACAATGCCTTTTTAAGCTTACTTGTGACAATACACAGGTCTTGCAAAAATATTTGACACAAGAAAACTAGTATTGACACTACTGCATTAAATCAGAAATATATGCAGAATGAAGTAGATGAGAATGGCAGCGATGGAAAAGAAATATAACTGTAGGTTGGAGCAGATATCCCCCTCCTCCCTCAAAATGATCAAGAGTGTTTGGGTATGATATAAGGAAAAGAAGTCATTAATGACAACTGTGTGAGTTCACGGCCTCAAAGAACCTGAGAGAATATTGTGATGTATAATGTAGAAGTAAATAAAAGAATTTAATAAATCTTTAATTTTGTACCTATTATATCTAATATAATTACAAGCACAGCAATATAAGATAAATTTAGATAAAATATTATAAGTCAATAATACCATTAGGTCTTGAACTGTGTTTCTGGAAACCATCAACACAGAGATAATGATTGAAGCTCTTAGAATGGATGAGTTGTTAAGGGAGACAGGTGAACAGACCTCTCAGAGCTGTGTGGTTGAAATTGCACATACAACAATGTCAGGTGGTACTTGTCTCTGCTTGGATCAGCATGAATTTATTCACAGATGCTAGTAAGATATTTTCTTTCTCACATCAAGGAGGGCAGATCTGTGTCACTCAAATTAGGCTATCCTTGAGTTTTCCCTCAAGTGTCCCTGGAAAGATAAGGCCTCCTATTTGCCACACTAAGTAAAGCAGCAAAAAGAGATTCAATGGGGGAAGACTGTTATTAACATATCATGTTTATAGTTGAGTCCCCTAAGATGCAAGACTTTAAAAAAAAAACATTTGTAATATGTTTGCCCATCACTTTATTTATCCTTTTGTTACACATGTTGGAGTTAAGTTATTTTTTCACATGCACATTCCATATGCACTGGATGTACTAAAGAACAAAGAGTTGCATCCTCATTTCAGAGCAGAAAGCAGAAAGTTACCAGATCTCAGATGGCAATGCAAAATGATTCATTACACAGTATCGGCAGAGTCAATACTTGATGCTCTATCCAGGTCCTTCTATATGATCAATGAAGCATTTGCTTCCATTTACCAACCCAAAATACAAGATGGGAAGGAAATTTGAATAACATATGTTACTTTGAATGTTAATTTAAAGTGCTAATAAGAGAAAATTCTTTCAAGCAATTAATCAATATTTAATCCTTGCTGAAATAAAAATATGGATAGATATATAGAGAAAATAACTGAGATTGAAAAAAAGGCAACTGAATGCTACTAGATATAAAATAATTTATTTCTACTTACTTTTTGTGTTGGTCCAAAATCTTATCAAGACTTAACTGTTTTTAGCTTTAACATCATTTATGAGTTTGCATACCCCATTTCATGAACATTATGTATCAATTGGACTAAATTATTGATAGTATGAATATTGGTGGTATGTGTGTTATTCCATAGAAATACTTCTTTTATTTTGTGAACTACTTTGTCCATGAAGTGGACTTCCCTGTTTCAGGTTACTTTTATTTTCCTGGTGCACTAGTAAATTTGTCTTCTTTTGTATTTGATGTAAAGTACGTTATAGCAAATTTCACAAAAATTCTTTTAATAAATGGTATTTACCTGAACATCATTTTTTATTAGTAGAGGATGCAGAGAAAATATATTTAATTCATACTCACTGTGGCAGTGTTGCTGGCAGGGAACGTCTAATAATTGAGTGAACTTGTCTGTAAACATCCAGTTTAGACATGCACCGGCAGGAAGTGTGATTGGCAAAACTGATTGTTACTGGTTTGGGGCCTTGGGAGAGAGGCACTGTAATTTCAAACAACTACAAAGAAGGGACAAAAAGAAGAAAAAAAAATTATATAGATGCTATAAAGCATATTTATGGCAAATGTTGGAGTCCAAAAAGAGTGAAACTAACTATGATTAGGTGGTGCTGCATAATGTATGCAGGACATAAAGTTTTTACGTTTACAACATAAAAACTGTTTTGTTTCTAGTTAATATCCTTCATCAGAATAATAAAAAGTCCTTATGCTTCTTTCATGTTACTATTATAAAGCATATTAGAATTTTGATAATCAACTAATAATTATAGAGCAGAGATGTAACAAACCAATGTTTTCAAGGAAACGGAATTGTTTCAGAGTTCTAAACTATTCCAGGGGTTTAAAAGGTGGCACAGATATAAATTTATTTGTGATGTAAGAACAAAGCTATGAGCTGTACAATCTATAAATATTTGGTTAAATCCCATTTTATGTCACTGAATACATAGCCATAAAATACATAGATGTAAAAGTGATTGTCATTCCAAATTAAATTTCTACCTCAAAGTAGTTTTACATTTATGAGACCTCTTATGAATTTATGTATAAAAGAAAAAAAACCATGTTCATTATTTGATAGATAAAGCTTTGTTTCTGCTAATTTGACAAAGGTATTAGGAAAATAATAATCTTAAAATAAGGTAGGACATTTTACATAATTGTGGATTAGAATCTCAAAATTTAGTTTAACCAAGTCTCATTCTGGATGCCTTACTTGTGGAGTTCAGTTCTCCTCTTCTTTCTCCCAAAATAATGTTTTAAAATATTTAAATTGAAAATTTAAATTAAATGTGCAAATACATTAGTTATTAAGTAAAACTAAAACTAAGTAGATTTAAATCCCTAAGGGACTTAAAATCTAAATTATTATTAGTAATAAAGGTGAAATCCTGGCCATTGCCTGCTGGATAAGATAGTTTGTAGTATTTAACTACAGTTGAACCCCGTGTTATTTGGTACTTTTATGACAATCTGAGCAGTGCTAAAAATGATGACATACTCCAGAGCCATGACATACTTTGGCCCCTTGCTGTAATTTCATACCAACAGTTGAAGATCATTGAAAGTATTTAGAGAGTAGGATTAGTTGTTATTTTGGCGATCCTACAGGGAGATTTATTAAAATAAATTTGAAGAATAAAATACAGAGATATCTAAATTATAAAATGCACAGTTTCAACATTTGAAATGTATTCATTTAAAACTTAAGCTACTTTCTTACCATAAATACCTTAGGAAGAATGGGTATAGGATCACACCCAGATCAAGAATTTTTATTAGCAACCCCACTAATAACTTATGTGAACTTGGAAAAGTCATATAACTTCTATAAACTGTATATTTCTTTAAAAATTCGTAAACTTAGGATAAGATTTGATTTACTACTTCATAAGATTATTATAAAAACTACATAAGCTAATGTGTATGAATGTGATATGTATATTGATTGCTATATAGATGTGTTTTATTATTTGTATATATTCTCAAGATTCTAGATATTCTCCAGAATACTGCTCATTCCACATAGATAATCTCCACATGTGACCTCCACACATCCCAATATTATATTTTGACCAGTTTCTTTTCTAAAAGACATTTATTTTCCTAGTTTGGATGAAACCTTTCATTAGGTGAAATGTCACATTAGCAGAAACCCATTGCACTATGTATAACTATTTTAAGAAAGATAATTCTGTCTCTGGTCAAGATGGTGGAGTAGGTAAACACTGTGTTTGCCTCCTCTCATGACCATATCAAAATTACAACTAAACTACAGAACAACCATGGAGAATCGCCTGAAGTCTAGCTGAACAGAAGTCCTATAACTAACGATATACAAAAAAAAAATCACCTTGAGACTGGTAGGAGGGACAAAGATATGAAACATCTGGTCCCACATCTCATATGGTGGTAAAAAACCTGGAGGGATAGTTCAGCTGTGGAGGTACCCCCTGAGGAGCAAAGGCTCCCAGCCCTAAACCAGGCTACCCAGCCCAGGATTCCAGTCCCGGGAAGAGAAGTCCCCACAACTTCTGGCTGTGAAAACCAGTGAAGATTGTGGCTGGAGTCCCAGGTGCTTTTTTTAAAGGGACCGCACACAGATTAACTTGTTGATAATTCACTGGCTCTGAGTTCCACAGCTGAGGCAGCAGATCAAAAGGCACCAGGGACAGGGAGGAACTGAATTGTCTGGCTTTGGTGGAGAGAAGGAGAGGCAGCTTTTTCGTAGACATAGTGCTGGAAGAAGCCATAGTTCCTTTGTTGAGCCCTACTCAACCCAGTATTCAGACACAGGAAGAAGCCACAGCTCAGTCTCAATCAACCTGGCTAACACATTTGCCACACCCTCATGATTCCCTGAGACTCCAACTCACCCAACTGTGGGCCCACCCAAGTCACATCTAGTGACTTTTTCATACAAATGGCCTGTCTTTGCTCATGATGTGGACTTTCCTTAAATCCCTCAAAGGTTCACAAACCTCAAACAAGCATCTGTTCTTGGTGTGCCCCATACCTCTTGCTAAGCCTTGCCTTGGTTTGCAGCTTAGGCTCAACTAGGTACCTCCAAATCCAGCACAAGAGGCAACCATCTGCAGATCACTTTGCAACTCATACCAAGGGCCCCGGGCAGGAAACAGGCAGCTACTGTATTTGACCTGAAACAGAGGCCCTCAAAAGAAGCCCCAGAACCAACAACCCAGTGGCCAGCTTCAGACCACAGCACAGTACCACCCAACCACTTCCACAAGTGACACAACGAAAGGGAAGACTGGACAGGAACCAGAGCTCTACTAAAATAAATCCTGCTTTGTAGGGTCAGCCTGTGCGCAGCAGCTCCTCTACTGTAGTCACAGCCAGTTCTCACAACCAAGTAGCCTGCAGTTCAACCCCTCCCACTGATGTGCAAACAGCAACCAAGGCTCTATGACAAGAGGAAGGCACAAACAACACACACAAGGGACACAATTGGAGCACCCAGCTCAGGTGACCAGGGAGACTGTGAAACTGGCTCCACAGGTCATCTACTACATAAGATCACTCTACTAAGACTGGGAGTCACCACAGATCTATCCAATACATAGAAACAAACACAGAGAGGCAGTCAAAATGAGGGAACATAGAAATACGTCCCAAATAAAAGAACAGGAGGAAACTCCAGAAAAAGAACTAAACAAAATGAAGGCAAGCAACATACCAAATACAGAGTTCAAAACAATGGTTATAACGATGCTTGAGGAACTTAGTGAGAACTTCAACGAAGAGATAATGAGTATTAAAAAAGGACACAGAAACCATAAAAAAGAACCAGTCAGATGTGAATTATATAATAACTGAAATGAAGAATGCACTAGAAGGAATTACCAGCAGACTAGGTGAAGCAGAGGATAGAATCAGTGATTAGAAAGACAAGGCAGCATAAAGCACCCAATTGGAACAGCAAAAAGAAAAATCAATCTAAAAAAAAATGTGGACAGTTTAAGAGACCTCTGGGACAACATCAAGCGTAACAACATTTGCATCATAGGGGTACCAGAAAGAGAAAAGGGAAAGCAAGGAATTGAGAACCTATTTTTTTTAAAAAAAAAAGACTGAAAACTTCCCTAACCTGGAGAAAGAAGTGGACATAGAAGCCCAGAAAGTGCAGAGTCCCAAAGAAGATGAACTCAAGGAGGCCCACAGCAAGACACACCATAATTAAAATGCCAAAGGTTAAAGAAGAAGAGAGAATCTTAAAAGCAGCAAGAGAAAAGCAGTTAGTTACCTACAAGGGAGCTTCCATAAAACTGTCAGCTGATTTCTAAACAGAAACTTTGCAGGCCAGAAGGGATTGGCAGGAAATATTCAAAGTGATGAAAAGTAAGGACCTACAAGCAAGATTACTCTACAGAGCAAAGTTATCATTTAGAATAGAAGGATAGATAAAGAGCTTCCCAGACAAGGCAAAGCTAAAGGAGTTCATCACCACCAAACCAGTATTACAAGAATTGTTAGAGGGGGTTGAAGAAAAGAAAGAAGAAGAAAAAAAGATAAAAAATATGAATAATAAAATGGCAACAACTACATATCTATCAACAATTACTTTCAATGTAAATGCATTAAATACTCTAATAAAAAAAATAGAGGGCTGAATGGATAAGAAAATAAGACTCTTACATATGCTGCCTCACTCACTTCAGATTGAAAGATACACACACACAAATTGAAAGTATAGGGATGGGAAAGAATATTTTATGAAAATGAAAACAAAAGGACCCAGTAATTCCACTTCTGGATATTTATCCAAAAATACCCAAAACAGTAATTCTAAAAACATATACATCCATATGTTCATTGCAGGATTATTTACAATAGCTAAGATATGGAAACAACCTAATTGTCCATCAATAGATAAATGGATAAAAAGAATGGTACATATATACAATGGAGCATTACTCAGCGATAATAAAGGAATAAAGTCTTGCCATCTGCAAAGACATGGATGAACCTAGAGGGTATTATGTGGAGTGAAATAAGTCAGACAAAGACAAATACCTTATGATTTCAATCATATATGGAATCTAAAAACAATGGAATAAACAAAACAGAAACAAATCTATAGATACACAGAACATTTTGATAGTTGCCATATGGGAGAGATTTGGGGGGGGGATAAGCAAAAAGGGGGAAAAAGGGGTACAAATTGGTAGTTACAAAATAGTCATGAGGATGTAAAATATAGCAAAAGGAATATAGACAATGGCATTGTAATAACTATGTATACTGTCAGATGGGTACTGAATTTATTGGAGTGATCACTTAGTAAGTTATATAGATGTCTAATCACTATGTTGTATATCTGAAACTAATATAATATTCTGTCAACTGTAATTGAAAAATAGAAAATTTATTTTAAAAATGAATGAAGAAAAGAAAGATAATTCTGCAGTGTCTACGAACACTGCAGTTTTTCTACTTTTTATGACATCTGTGGACTCTACATTACAAAATGTGGACCAACATTATAAAAGAAATATAAAGCGGCTTAGAAAATAAGCAATTTTTACTTAATTTTTATGTTTATATCATTCATAAATTACTTATTTAAGCTCTGCAATAGTGAAAATAGTAGAAAGACGTATAGGTTTGCTCACAAAAGTCTAACAATTTATGTCTAATAGGAAGTGAGATATATGTGCCTAGAGCTTAGAAGACCCATTTAAAAGTCGTCAATATTAAAGTTGTAATTGACATCTTAGGCACTGATGAGATTACTTGGTGAGATCATTCTGAATGAAAAGAGCAAACGTCTAATAATAGAAACCTGGGGAACAGTAACATTTAAGAGGTGAAAAAAGGCAAATGAACTGGTAAATATGTCTGGGAAAAAGTGTGACAAGTAGAAAACCAGGAGGAGGCATTGTGAAGCCAAGGGAAGGTACAGATTGAGAGGAGAGCTTCAAAAAGTCATGTGTGGTCACAAGGTCAAATGTCTCAGGGAAATCAAGTATGGTAAGGACTGAGCAGAGACAACTGGGTATCAGTAGCGGCTGTAAGGTGCTGTAAGTATAGGTGCAGGGGTCGGAATGGAAAAACAACAGAGGCTCCATATGACCAGAGGGAAAGGGCCCAGATGGCTGTGGCCACAAGGAACACTTTTGTTTGTAGAATGCACGTAATCACTGCAGGATTTGTCATTGTCTCAAGTGACATAGGCAGAACAGAGCCCGAGAGTGAAGGATAAGGCACTATTTAAGATGACGGCTATCATAGAAGCATTAACGATGCTTTCCCACCCTAACCCTCAGCAGCAGCAGCATTCCTACTCTCAACGATTGCTGCCATTCCAGATTCCACCCCGGCATGCTTTCCAAAGAAGAACGAGATCACAGTGAGCATTATCAGTGCTCATGGATAGACTTCAGCCATTCCTGGGTGGATATTGTCCACAATCAGGCCCTGCCCATGATCATCCAGGGTGTGTGCAGGAACTGCGGCTGTGAAGAATGTTCTAGTGAGGTGGAGATGAGTTAAATGCCTATTAAGAAACCATTTTCCTGGAAAAATAAGCCTGGCTCTATACTTTCAAAGGGTAAAAGAGAATTATGTTGGAAAATACACTTCTAAAAGGATAAAGGGACAAGTAAAGAGGAATTAAAAAAAAAATCATTGTTTAGAGAAGTGTTTTTTCCTATAGGTTGAAGATACCATGTGCATTAAAACTGTAGTTTGGGAGAAAAAAATGACTTACAGTTTAATTAAAGAAAAAAATTAACTATTGATGTTTCATCTCTCTTTTTTGAGTTTAACTAGGCAATTGGCCAGCTGAGTTCAGTTAATTTGATCAAAAGGAAAAAATAGACTAAAAAATTTATATATATATAATATTATATATTATATTTATATATATATACATATCTATGTATATATATATATATATATATATATATATATATATATATACATAGATATGTATATATATATTTCACCTTTACATTTTGATAGTGTTTTTCAGATAATTTCCTTAACTCTCTACTTGACTGTGTAAGTGTGGAAAAAATTTAAGGGTCCAGAGAAAGATATTTGACCAATATTAAAAGTAGAAAGATGCTTGGCAGGACACAGACCTAGCTCAGACTTCCCTGCATTCTGGAGCTACTGCAGTCACAGGAGAGGGAAGAATTCGAACTGCCTGCTCTCCCCTTATGGCCCACAGTCCCGAATGATCCCTCATGTAATATGGCTGAACCAAACAGTCACAGCAGAGACCTCGGAGCAAAGAATGAGGGAAGAAGGGTGAAAACACCGATTTGAGCCCTCTCTGCCAAGCAGAGGATGGAAGGGTTAGGCAGTGAGCCTAGCTGACCCCTCCTTACCCTCCCAGGGCTTGCCCCACCCCCACCCTCCCAGTGCTAGAAGTGGAATGGTAGAGGTGTCAGATCAAAAGAACAGAATATTGGCAGTTCTGAGGACTGTGGCCTACAGCCATGGACTTGCAGCCCAACTAGTTCCTGCAAAGGAGAGGGGTCCCTGGGTGCAGGACAGACTATGCTGGTGGTCACAGCCATTGCTCACAGCCACCACTCACCCCCACCCCTGCTCTTGCCCCCACCTATCTGGGTGGATCTCTGCAGGTGTAAACAGAGCCACTGACACACACAAGCCCTGAATCTCATGCATGAAGAACTTTGAAACTTCAGAAGCTTTCCACATCCCCCAACGGAGCAGTGCACTGAGACCCAGGCAACCTGCTCACAAAGGAGAAGCTCATCTTCCAGGGAATCCCCCCACTGTGTGAGAAATTGGAATAGTGCAGAGAAAATGTAATACTACAGCATGAGAGAGACTTAAAGGCTGCAGTAGGAAAGAAAATAAAGCATTCTACCAACACCTACTGGAAAGCAAAGGAAAGACATCTTCCCACCAACCTGTTGCAGAACCCACTCCTGTAGATGACTAGGAAGAGAAATAATAATTCATTAATTACCATGAATATCCAAGGTAACAAGACAGCTTAGAATGAAAATGAAAAGTCTCCAAGAAATGAACTTAAAGACATGGAAATATGTGACTTAAAGGACAGGGAATTCAAGATTGCAGTTCTGAAAAAACTCAGCGAGATGCAAGAAAACACAGACAGGCAGTTTAATGAACTCAAAAACACAATCAAAGAAAAAAATGAACATTTTACCAAAGAGATTGAAATTTTAAAAAAGAACCAAATACAATTTCTGTAGATTAAGAACTCAATAAAAAAAATGAATAATGAAAAAGCCAGCTTAGGTAATAGAGCTGACCAGATGGAGGAAAGAATCAGTGACATCAAAGATAGAAATCTGGAAATGACATAGACCGAAGAAGAGAGAGACCTGAGAGTTAAAAGAAATGAAAGAACACTACAAAAATTTTCTGACTCCATCAGAAAGCGCAATATAGGAATAATGGGCATACCAGAAGGAGAAGAAAGAGAGAAGGGAACAGAGAGTATATTCAAACAAATAGTTGATGAGAACTTCCAAAACCTGTGGAAAGAACTAGATACTTGAATCCAAGAAGCAAATAGAACACCTAATTACCTCAACCCCAACAGGCCTTCTCCAAGGTACATTGTATTGAAGCTGTCTAAAATCAACGACAAAGAAAGAATCCTCAAGGCAGCCAGGGAAAAGAAGACGGTAACTTACAAAGGAAAGCCCATTAGATTATCATCAGATTTTTCAGCAGAAACTCTAGAAGCCAGGAGGGAATGGACTCAAATATTCAAACTATTGAAAGAGAGAAATTATGAGTCAAGAATAATATATCCAGCAAAGATATCCTTTAGCTATGAAGGAGGAATAAAGACCTTTCTAGACATACAGAAGCTGAGGGAATTTTCTGACACATGACCTGCACTTCGAGAAATACTGAAGGAGGTTATTTGACCAGCATAAATAGAGATAATTTGTGACAACAAAAACATAAAAGATGGCGAGAGTAAAGGTCTGAACTGGCATAAGGGAATGGAGAAAGTAGGCATGCTGAAGAAAATGGAATACTCTAAATATGAAACTTTCCTTTACATAAACCTAATGGTAACCACTCAAAGAAAAAAAGAATCCAGACCTGAAATATATGACATAATAAAGAAAAATCAGAGAGAAAAATCACAGAATACCACCACATTGAAATAACAGACAGCAACAAACGGCAAAGAAACAATGGAGACACAGTCCTACCAGAAAACCAAAGACAGAATGATAGGAAATCCTCATATAGCAATAATCACCCTAAATGTAAACGGACTGAACTCACCAATAAAAAGGCACAGAATAACAGATTGGATCATAAAACTAAACCCAAGAGACACATCTCAGCTACAAGGGCAAACATGGACTCAAACTGAAAGGGTGGAAATTGATACTCCAAGCAAATGGTATCCTGAGAAAAGCAGTTGTAGTCATACTGATATCAGACGAAACAGATTTCAGGATAAAAAAGGTAACAAGAGACAAAGATAGATATTTCGTAATGATAAAGGGGACTGTACAACAAGAAGACATAACAGTCATCAATATTTATGCCCCCAATCGGGGAGCACTACTATACCAAGCAACTACTAACAGAACTAAAGGGAGAAACTAACCAAAACACAATTATAGTAGGGGACCTAAATACATCATTGTCAGCTATGGCTAGATCATCCAAACAGAAAATAAACAAAGAAATATCAGCCCTGAATGACACATTAGATGAAATTGACATAATTGACATTTATAGAGCACTTCATCCTAGAACAACAGACTACACATTCTTTTATAGTGTACATGGAACATTCTCAAAGACAGACCATATATTTGGACATAAAACAAGCCTCAGCAAATTTAAGAAGATTGAAATCATACCTAGCATATTCTCTGATCACAAGACTTTGAAATTGGGTATCAACTGCAAAAAGAAAGCAGGAAAAACCACGAGTACGTGGAGATTAAACAACATCCTTTTAAAGAATGACTGGGTCAAAGAAGAAATAAAAGGAGTGATCAAAAGATACATAGAAACAAATGAGAATGAAAATACATCCTACCAAAATTTTTGGGATGCAGCAAAAGCAGTTTTAAGAGGGAAAATTATATCATGACAGGCCTTTCTCAAGAAATAAGAAAACTCCCAGATAAATAACCTCATGTTACACCTTAAAGAACTAGGAAAAGAAGGAATGAAACCCAAGGTCAGCAGAAGAAAGGAAATAATAAAAATCAGAGCAGAATTAAATGAAATAGAGATAATAGAAAAAATTAATGTGACAAAGAGCTGGTTCTTTGAAATGATTAATAAAAGTGACAAACCCTTGGCTAGACTCACTAAGATAAAAAGAGAAAGACACTAATAAACAAATCAGAAATGAAAGAGGGGAAGTTATCATGGATGCCACAGAAATACAAAGGATCATCCAAGAATGCTATGAAGAAATATATAGCACACAATTCAATAACCTAGAAGAAATGGACAAGTTCTTAGAAACATGTAACCTTCCTAGGCTGAATCACGAAGAACAGGAAAATCTAAATAGACCGACACCAGTAAGGAAATTGAATCCGGCAACCGAAACCTTCCCAAAAGCAAAAGTCTGGGATCAGATGGCTTCATTAGTGAATTCTACCAAACATTCAAAGAGGATCTAATACCTGTCCTACTCAAATTCTTCCAAAATATTGAAGAAGAGACAATACTCCCTAACTCATTTTATGAGGTCAGCATTACCCTAATACCAAAATCTGGTAAGGATAATACACACACAAAAAATTACAGACCAATATCTCTGATAAATACAGACGCAAAAATCCTAAACAAAATTCTAGCAAATCAAACGCAACAATGCATTAAAAAGATTATATTTCACGACCAAGTGGGGCTCATTCCAGGTCACAAGGATGGTTCAACATAGGCAAATCGATGAATGTGATACACCACATAAACAAAATGAAGGACAAAAATCATTTGATTATATCAATTGATGCAGAAAAAGCATCTGACAAGCTACAACATCCAGTTATGATCAAAACACTTAATAAGATAGGTATAGAAGGAAAATACCTCAACATAATAAAGGTCATATATGACAAACCCTCAGCTAGTATCATAAAAAAATTCTTAATAATTGAGTTTTATTCATCTATCAGAAGTAATTGAGTTTTATTCATCTATTCATGAAAATTAGGACCATCTACTGAGAGTGTGTTATTTGTCTGCATTTAGACATAATTGTACCTGTGCTAGTTCTTGTCGTACATTGAGGGGGCCTCTTCCACTTTCCAATTGTTTGTGTACCAGTCTTAAGTGAATACATTAATTGACTTTTTCATTTCAAATGATTAAATCATATTTCTACTACATTTTTAGTAAGCATAGTAAATTCTGTTTTCTTTACAGAACAAATTGTGAATTTTGTATAAGCTATATTTAATCCTTCTGTTACTAAGAATGTCCATAGGCATTTTTCCTAATCAGATAATATGTGCTTAGAAAACGTAAACTCTTTTGTACTAAAAATATTAATTAGAATCACATTATAAACTCACATGTCCCCCTCCCAAAATAAATAAATATACTTTTCAAATAACTGGCAATTTCCTCTTGCTACTAGAGATATAAGAATAACCAAGAGAGTAATCTCAAAAACAGACAGACATTAATTAGAGTCCTGCACCTGCAATTTCCTACTCTTTGGATAAATTATCTAATTTCCCCCATAGCATCCATCTCATTACAAAATAGGGATAATAATGGTGGTCATTCCATAGCAGTGTTTTTTTTATTTCCCTCCTCCCTCTCCTCCTCCTTCTCCTCCTACATCTTCTCCTCCAAGATTCAGCTGAATTTTTTTAGAAGAGTAACAAAATTTTTTATTTCTGTTTTAAAATCTTTCTTTGTTTAGTTTTCAATAACTATTTACTGAGAACTTATAAGGTGCCAAGTTCCAGGCACCTTGCTACACTGTTAAGATAGCAATCATCAATAAATGAGTCTTGCTTTTATGCAACCCATAGTTTTGTAAAACTGACAATCAGAGTGAATTAGAAAAAAAAAAAAAAAAAAAAAAAAAAAAAATATATATATATATATATATATATATATATATATATATATATAATGATATTATGTTAGAATTTAAAAAATATGACCTAGTTTACCACAAATGCTATTAGTGAGCAGGAACTTGCAGTTTAACTCTCTTATGAAATCCGTGCTTGCCATTATATATCTGAATCAGCACAGTAATTACAATTTTCTCTCAAAAGAGTCAAGGTCTATCCAAGCACATTTGTGAATGAGACAATAGATTCTTTATATTTTAATAAAATAAGAATCCTTATATTGTTGTCAGACTATTTTGTGCTTTAATATGTGCACAATAGTAGTTTCTATTTTAGATTTAAATGTATAGAGTGCAAGATTTATGTATTATGTTCAGCATTAGCTAATAATTCTATGTATATGTGTACTTAATACTGATTGATGATGATGACAATTATAATTTGATAATTTGAACATGATTATTTTCCTAAAATAGTTTTATGCTAAAAAGTGAATTATTCTGGAACAATAAGACAATATTAGCTTGTATCTAATTTAGGATCTAAGTAATAATAAAATTCATTGTGGAAACTGATGTTATACTATCAGTATATGCCTATTAAAAGAGTTGCTGGTTTTAGAAAAAGATCAAAAGGACTTATATAAAGAGGGCATTTAAACAAGGCTGGGAGTTGAAAAAAAGTCCAATTGTGCATTCTATAAAACTGAAATAAACAAAAGGAAACAGCAATCATTTCCAACTGAGAGGTTCCCTGTTGCTATCAACTAGTATTTTAAAATAATATTTAATAGTCAATTCTCACCACCAAGAATGGGCTTCAAATAAAACCACACTCTGAAGTGATACGTTGTTTACATCAGCATAGCAATAGTTGTAAAGCAACATTTCCTCTTTCTAGTTTTCTTGCAGGCTATTCAAGAAAACAGTGTAGAACTTCTGTACTGAGAAGATCCTGGATTAACTAAATTCTAAAGAAATCTTTATGTGCATACAAATAGGAAACAAACAAAAAAATGCCTTCCTTTACAACATCTTTACACCCCAAAATACAACCAGTTTCTCTTTTGAGCATGGTATCTCACTACCATATTTAATTTAAATATTCCAAACTTGAGTCCACTAATTGAGTATGGAAACAATCTGTAACCCTTGGAGACTATGACTAAAAATTGTAAAGTCAGATAGAAACATTATACAATATTTAAAGAAATAATCCCTAGAAGCTGGAAAATTTGAAAATTGATGGTTTATTGTTAGCATTTCAAGTGAACATACCAACCACTTAGGCAACTATGTAGGGACTATGCAACTTAAATTGGGTCTGGGAAGAACATGGGATAGCAGATCCTAACAGATTTACGACTGGCATTGAAGTAACTTTAACATATTGTTATACATAAAGTAGACATGTAGTACTACAATTGTAAAAAAACTCTCATTCAGTTTTACAAATATTGTATAAAATTTGTAAGCATAATCAGTAACTTGAGTTGAAAAAAACTGTTATTTTTAATAGATGCATTCATTTTTTTCTTATGGCAAATGTTATTCCTAAAGAAACTTCTGATAACTGGTATTGGTGGAGTTCTATTTCCACATCTGGATAAAACCTGATTTCCAATGACTGTACATACCAAATATTAATTAGTTAAACATTCAAAACATATCACATTCCACTTGTTGAATACATATGAATGTAATAAACTAATCTTTCAGATTGCCACAGTGTTCTCTTTAATTAATGGAAGAACCATCAATTAGTCTGCAGTGCAAAATAGTATCCCTAAGATTCATTCCATTGTTGCATATTTTACTTAGGTTTAAAAAAGTTTGTTGTAAAAGAAAATTGTACGAAACAGTTTAAATTAAATGTAATCTGGAGTGCTTTTGCTAACATATATGCTTATATTATTTCTTTATAAAATAATTAAAAAAAAGAATAGCTATTTCTTTTGAAGATAGCAGCATAGAATTTAAACTAAATAATGTTCATGTGTATCAAAATAAGTTGGAGGAGACCCAGCTTCCAGGCTGAGCTGGCTTCCTTAGTGGGCAATAATGAACACAGCAAAAAGGCTCTAGTTTCTTGAGCTCTAACCCCAAGATTTCCATGGATTTAGAAGTTCTTTTTCATTCCTACCTTCAGTAAAAATACATAAAGTAAATACTAACACCTAAATAACTTTTTAATCCAAATGTTTGGCTCACAAGCCGATGACTTTCTTCTGCCTCTATTTTAGTCATCAAATAATTGATGTTCTGCAAAATTCACATTCTACTTTTCTGGTTATATCTCTTAAATATACAACTTCTCATAAGAAAATATACTTAAGGGATATGTTTATGAAAGAGGTCAAAAAGACATCCAATCAACCTAACTTTTCAAAGCCACTTAGGTATTAGCTGGAGAGAACTTTGAAACAGTTGTTATCGATTAGTCCACTTTGGAATGCTTAGTGCATATGGTTTTACTTTTCAACTAACGGCTGCCTTCCTCACACATTCTGATAACATGCCCTTCATTGAGCCCCATAAAAGAATTTCTATGGAGTTTCTATAAAACACGTTTATATTACTTAAGGTACATTGCCCTTACAATTTATGATTTGAATTGGTGACTTTTGTTGCTAAAAGATGTGTCTGGAACTCCTTTAACAAAACAAAAACTGTTTGTTATTTTTCCTTCAGAAAATATAGCAGTAAGAAACTTCCTTTAATGTTTCAAATAAATCATCACATGCTCTCATTTATACCACATTGAAAATATCATAAAATAAACTTAGGAAAAGGTTACTTGAGTACAAGCTTTGACAGGCTGCAGCATTAGTAAAAATGTTATACAAACATGAACATATTGACTTCAGGAGTTTCATGCCTTGCTCTCCTTTGGTTTATAATCTCCTTGATATGCATTTCCATAAACCTTTGCACTTCTTTTTCACAACACTTTGACTAACTTTAATTACGTCATGAATGCTGATTTCCCCTGCTAAATTGTAAGTTCCATTACTGCAGGGTTCACACATCAGTGTATACACATAATACAGCTGAGTATGAAGCACCACCTCCTAGCTGCTTCATCACACCTGCTTCACTGAATCAAATTAAAATTATCCCTTTTACTATGATAAAAAATCTGAGTGGATTCTTCCAGAGAAGGGCATATTATTACAAAATCAAAGTGAGAAATGGGTAGGACTATCAATAATTGAATATTGACATTCCCCTGGCATTGATTTTCCCTCTGCTCTCTTAATCCATGAATTATCTAACTAGTAACAAACATAACAGGGCTTTCAACAACATTTATCAATATGATGTTTCTTCATAAATATGTAGCTAGAGATCCAATCACCACTGCAGAATTCTAGAATTATATGCCTAGTCTTCTAGTAGCTCCACCTAACTATCACTCAGAGTCTTCAAAATCAGCATACTCAAGACTCTAATTTTAGAGTGTATTCAGGGAAAGATCAAAGCTGGCAGAGTAAATAAACACTATGCCTGCTTCTTTCCATGAATACATTAAAATTACAGTGAAATTATAGAACAATCAAACTGGAGAACCACCTGAGGTCCAGATGAACAGAAATTTTAAAACTAAGGATATAAGGAAGAAGCCATATTGAGACTGGTAGGAGGGGCAGAGAAGTGCAACAGGCCCAAAACTTCATGTGGTGGTTGAGAATCAGGAAGGATATCTTAGCCTCCGAGGTTCCCCATAGAGGAGCAAGGGACCCCAGCCACACCAGGCTAACCAGTCTGGAGTACCAGTGCTGGGAGGAGTAACCCCACAACATCTGGCTGTGAAAAACAGGGGGGATTCTAACCTTCCGAGTGGGACAGAAGGCTATGGGAAACCCAGACATGCTTTTACATGGCCAGTACACAGGCTCTCTTGCAGGTACTCACCCTGGGATCCAGAGGAGGAGAGTGACTTGGGTGGCCTCAGAGGCACATGGGGGGTGGGGGGGAGACTAAGTTGTGTGGGTTCAAGACAAGGGGTAGGACAGTTGCCATTTTCCCTGTGTGGGGTTGTTCTCCCATGCAGCCGACAGGTGGGCACTATCTTTCCTGTGTTGAGCCCTACCCCAGAGGCCAAATCTGAAAGTAATTGGTCTTATGAGCTCTACTGGGACCCTGTACCACCCAACTCCCCCAATGCCTGAGGCAATTTCTCAGTGAGCAGTCAGCCCCACCTGATTGTACTATTTATTAGAAAACTATCAGAGTTTGTGGGCCCCAGGCAGGCAGCGAATGGCCTTGGTGTGCTCTGAAAATTTTGCTCAGTTGCTCCAGGCTCAGCACTAGCATCAAACCAGAGTCTATACTAATCTGATGAATACAATTCTTCCCACTCTAGTGACTCCCTGAGACCCTGCCCCACTCAACTTGAGTACTACACAAAGCTTTATCAGGGGCTGAACCTTAAGGGAGCCAGCAGGTGGCAGCAGGTCTAGGGATGCCCTGCTTTTTTGCAGAGTTACTCCAGGCCTGGTACTGGTGGCATTGATCCTTCATTCTCAGCGTGGCCTCTCCCACATGCCTCCAACTTTAGAACAGGCAGAAAACAACCAAAGATCAGTTTGCACCTCCCACCAGGTAGTTCGCAGCCAGTCATAGGCAATGGGTGACACTGGAAACTTTCCCAAGAGGCCTAGAACCAATATACTTGGAAGTTGGATTCATACTACAGCAAAGCACCGCTCAGTTAGCCCCACAAGCAGCACATACAAAGGGCAATCTCAATAGGCATCAGAGTCTGCTGGGACGAATACCACTCAGTGGGATAAGTCCCCCACACAGCAGTCCATAAGCTGTGGATATGACCAACCCACAGCCAACCAGCCTGAGGATCAATCCCACCCACTGAGCAGGTGACCAGGGAGACTGTGCCAGGACCCTGTAGGGCACCTACTACATAAGGCCATCCAGCCAAGACTGGGAGTTATAGCAGATCTATCTAATACATAGAAACAAACACAGAGAGGCAGTCAAAATGAGGAAACAAAGAAATATGTCCCAAATGAAAGAACAGGAGGAAACTTCAAAAAAAGCACTAAACAAAATGAAGGCAAGCAACGTACCAAATACAGAGTTCAAAACAATGGTTATAAGGATGCTTGAGGAACTTAGTGAGAACTTCAACAAAGAGATAGCAAGTATGAAAAAGGATACAGAAACCATAAAAAATAACCAGTCAGAAGTGGAGCATACAGTAACTGAAATGAAGAATGCACTAGGAGGAATTACCAGCAGACTAGGTGAAGCAGAGGATAGAATCAGTGATTAGAAAGACAAGGCAGCATAAAACACTCAATCAGAACAGCAAAAAAAAAAAATCAATCTAAAAAAATGAGGATAGTTTAAGAGATCTCTGGGACAACATCAAGCGTAACAACATTTGCATCATAGGGGTACCAGAAAGAGAAAAAAAAAAAGCAAGGGATTGAGAACCTATTTAAAAAATAACGACTGAAAACTTCGCTAACCCGGAGAAAGACATAGATATAAAAAGTACAGAAAGTGCAGAGTCCCAAAGAAGATGAACTCAAGGAGGCCCACAGCAAGACACACCATAATTAAAATGCCAAAGGTTAAAGAAGAAGAGAGAATCTTAAAAGCAGCAAGAGAAAAGCAGTTAGTTACCTACAAGGGAGCTCACATAAAACTGCCAGCCGATTTCTCAACAGAAACTTTGCAGGCCAGAAGAGACTGGTATGAAACACTCAAAGTGGTGAAAAGTGAGGACTTACAACCAAGATTACTCTACAAAGCAAAGTTATCATTTAGAATTGAAGAATAAAGAGCTTCCCAGACAAGGCAAAGCTAAAGGAGTTCATCACCACCAAACTAGTATTACAAGAAATACTGTTAGAGGGAGTTCTTTAAGAAAAGGAAGCAGAAAAAAAAAAAAAAAGAGATAAAAAATATGAATAATAAAACTGCAGTAACTATGCATCTATCAACAATTACTTTCAATGTAAATGGATTAAATGTTCCAATCAAAAAACATAGAGGGCTGAATAGATAAGAAAACAAGAGTCTTACATATGCTGCCTATAAGAGACTCACTTCAGTTTGAAAGACACACAAAAACTGAAAGTAAAGGCAGTGAAAAAGGTATTTCATGACCATGAAAACAAAAAGCTCTGGTAATAATACTTATACTAGACAAAACAGACATTAAAACAAAGTCTATAACAAGAGACAGAGAAGAACCCAGTAATTCCACTTCTGAAGAACCCAAAACACTGCTTCAAAGGGACTGTGCATCCATATGTTTATTGCAGCATTGTTCACAGTGGCCAAAATGTAGAGGCAGCTTGGGTGTCTGTCAGTAGAAGAATGGATAAAGAGGAGGTGTACATATATACAATGGACATTGCTTGGCCTTGGCAGCGAATGGGTTCTTGCCATCTGTAGCAGCATGGATGGACCAGGAGGGTATTGTGCTGAATGGAGTGTCAGAGAGAGAAAGACAGACACAATTTGATTTAACTTATATGTGAAACCTAAAGAACAAAATAAACAAACAAAACAGAAACACACTCATAAATACAGAAAACATTTGATCGGTGCCAGATTGGAGGAGGTTTGGGGGGTGTGGGTTACAAAAGGGGAAGGGATTAAGAAGTACAAGTTGGTTGTTACAAAGTAGTCATGGGGAAGTAGCGTACAGCATAACAAATATAATCAATAATATTATAATCACTATCTATGGTGCCAGATGGATACTCTATTTGTTGTGGTGATAGACAGGAGGGGGGTCAGGGGTGGGGTGAAAAAGTTGAACGGTTTAAGAAGTACAAATTAGTAGTTACAAAATAGTCATGGGGATGTAAAGTAAAGCAAAGGGCATATAGTCAGCAATATGGTGATAACTGTGTATAGTGCCAGGCGGGTACTGGACTGGTCACGGGGATCATTTCTTATATTAGATAAATGTCTAATCACTATGTTATACACTTGAAATTAATAAAAAATAATATTGAATATCAACAGTAACTGAAAAATTACAAAAGGGGGGAAAGGTGAAGGAGAATAAGAGTTCCAAATTTCCAGGTATAAGACAAATAAGTCATGGAGATGTAATGTACAGCATGGGGAATATAGTCAGTAATATTGTGATAGCGTGGTACAGTGTCAGATGATTGCTGGATTTATCAAGGTGATCACTTCTTTCAGTACATGAGCTTGAATAACTATGGTATGCATGGTGTGCACCTGAAACTAATATAATATTGTATGTTAGCTATATTTTTTATAAAAAGTATTTTTAAAAGACTCTAATTTTGATTCCAAATGGGTTCTCTTTTATTTGCGTATTCATTCTATTTAGTGCCAAGTACTCAGTATGTGCCAACTACTGTGCTATGGCCCAGGGTAATATCCAAATACAAGCTTTGCTTTCATGGAGCTTAGAGCCTAGGGACTAAAACCATTTGGCAGACAGATAAGGCAATGATGCTAAAATATGGGCCAGAGAGAGGTTATCAGAACATACAACAGGAGTGGAAATGACACTTATGTCTAGGCTTATGGATGAGTAGAAGTTAGCTAGATAAGTGGATATATGAGAATAGTGTGTAAGGAGATGTTTCAAACACACCCAGTGCAGTGATTTGTAAGTATACTGACATATAATACTGCCATAATTTATGAGACTGACATAATTTAAGTAGTAAAGGAATTTGGGTACTGTTGGTAAGTAGTGTTTGAGGGTAAGGATAATGACAATTGAGGTTGCAGATTTAGGTAGCAGCCAGATCACCTATTCACCATGTTGAAGGATTTAACCTAAAGAAGAGTGCCATTCAAAATATTTAACAACTTAGACTGTTTGCATCAATGAATCAGAACTGATGCTAGCCTGAACAATGCAATTAGAAAAGACCAGTTTATCAATCCACTAGTTGAATGCTGGCTCAGTCCAAAGAATGCAATGTTATTGAAGAGTTTTCAGTAGTACCTGTTTTATCATTTAGAAAAAAAAAAAAAATCACGGTTAAAATGTGGCAAATGGATTGTAGGGAAGTAAGTGTAGAGGCTTGAGACCAGTTATTAGGCTGGCATATGTGATTGAGAAATTTGGCCTACCCCAGAGTGGGATCAGCAGAATGAAGACACAGGATGGATTTCAGAGATGTGTGGAAGGTGGATTTAACTAGAATTATTGGTTAGGATTTTAGCGAAAGGAAGAATAACTGGGATTGACCAATTAGATGAATGGTATCATTTACTGAAACAGAGAATACTAGAAAAAGATTTATTTACTTGCTTTTTTATTTGAGAGTCGGGTGGGGGGAATAAAATGGTCATAACTCCAGTGTGACACAGATTGACTTTGACTTGTCTGAGGGAAAGCCAAGTCACAGGTTGAGTAGGTAGTAAGGGAACCATGAGAGAAATCTGAGCTGGGGATAAAGATTGGGAGTAATCACCACAGAGAACAAAAGAGGAGATGAGGAAACCTAAGGAATTTGTGGAGTCAGAAAAGAAAGTACTAGGGGGCAGAACCCTGAAAACTAAGGAACTTGGTTTCAATTAACTTCAAATTTTTAATTCCAAAAATCTGCAAATCTTTAAAAAACTGAAATGCTAAAATGAAAACTACTTAGCTGTGATAATGATATATACATGTAAAAATACAACTACAATCATTATTTGAAATAAAGGATCAAAACAAAACTGAAAAACAACATAAACCAACAGCAAACACCAGATAGACTTTGATAGTATAGGTAAATCCTGATTTTTCATATGAGCAGGTGATTGATAGAAAGCAGGTAAAATTATCAACATGGTAAATCTATTATAGAAGTAATCCCAAATTCTGTGAAGCCTGGACGTGAAAGACGAAATATAGTGAGAACTGATTCGGTATGGTATGAAGTAGGCAATTTTCTTATAGAAAAAATATTATATTTGATGTTTAAGCACTGACGATGCTGGACCAAATTCCATTTCATCTACACATACCTTAAACTTAGCATGAAAAGTTCTTCTTAGCCCTGATGCCTTATAACTTCTAAAGCCTAAACCCCTGAAAGGCCTCCAACTTGACAAAGCAATTTACATGCTGTGTGCATACACACTTATCCCTGAACATTCTCACTCTTACATCAATTAGGTGAATACCTAATTAGACCAACACAAGGAATAAATATGCAGTGGTCACAGAAAAACCACTAATGGTTAACTGTAGACTAAGTTTATTCATTTTGTTTCCTAACAATGTACTGATGTTCTGTTTTCCAAGTTTAGATTTTACCTAAGGCATTTCTATCTATTTGGAGTATATATAAAGTAAACATATATTTAGTAAACCAATAATAAGAGGAACAGAATGTTGACTTTTGTTCATATTAACTACAGATGGGAAAAGAGGGAGAATTTTCTTTTATTTGTTAAAAAAACATACTTTTAAAAGGTTTAGCTAAAATCTAAAGCATACATTTGAGTTTGCCAAGTGGATCAGTTTATTTAAAAGTTACACGGGCAAGTTAGTCAACTATTTTATCATTAATCTTCAAGGTAGTACTTTCAAAATCTGGTTCAATAGACAATGATTAGGTGTCAGGGAACCAACTTGCTGTAATTTTGAGGGTGGTGGTGGAGGGAAAGGCTGTGGATGTGTCTGTATTTTCATTTTTTTCCACTGAAGGTTCCACAGTTTTATGTGTTTCTAAAAGGGGCTGTGCGCTAATTCTGTGGTAGGTACTCCGGTAACTAATGAACAATATAGACCTGTTTTTGTCTTTATAGAGCAAATAGACATTAGTCAAATAATGATGACTATATGATTGTAAACTACAGGATTATAAGCTATAGTAAGTGTATGAAAAAAAAGTATGGGAAAGTAATTATCAAACGTTTAAAATAAATACTGGGTCTATTTTTGACCTATCTCATGGAGGTAAGAAAAATTTCCCCCAAAGAATTCTTTAAGCCACATTATACTTAAGTTGAGATACTTAAGGTGAAGGGATTAGGAAGTACAAATTGATAGTCACAAAACAGTCACAGGATGTGAAATACAGTATGGAGAATATAGTCAATAATTAATATTGTAAAGGCTATGTAGGGTGCCAGATGGCTACTGGATTTATTGGGGGGATCACTTCATAGATTATATAAGCGCCTAATCACTGCTCTGTACTCCTGAAACTAATATACAATAATATTGAATATCAACTATAAATATATATATATATAATATATATGTATATATAATATATACACACACACACACATATATATATATATATATATATATACACACACATAGATATGTATATACATATATATATATATATATATATATATATATATATATATATATATATGTATAGTCATGGGATGTAAAGTACAGCATAGGGAATATAGTTAATAGCATTGTAATAGCTATGTATGGTGCCAGATGGGTGATAGACTTGTTGGGGTTTTTATTTTGTGAGGGGTGTAAAAGTCTAATCATAATGTTGTTTTGTGCTCCTGAAACTAATAAAAAAACATGTAAGTATTGTTTCCACTGCTGAAGGCAAAAAAAAAGTATATCACACTTGGAAGTAATTTAGAGAATAGATTTGGAAGGGGGGGCATGGAAGCAGGAAGAGCAGAGAGGATGTTATTTCATTAGTTGGAAAGAGCATCAAAAGTATCTTGGACTAGAGTGATGGTGGTAAACATGGGGATTCAAGAGACCTGGATAAAATTAAGATTTGATCTGGTGACAGAATGGATTTGTGAAGAGAAAGGAAACATCAAAAAGGACCCTATGCTGAACTCCATATCCCACGACTACATATATATACATACATATATACGTGTATATATGTATGTATATATGTGTGTATATATGTATATATGTATATATATACGTATATATGTACATATATATATGTATATGTACATATATGTACATATATATATATATATATATATATATATACATATAATAATAGTTCACATACAATATTATTCAGCTTCAGCTTCAGGTGTGCAGAGCAGTGGTCAGGCATCTACACCATCCATGAAGTGGAGGCGGGTTATCACCATGTGAGAGGTGAAATGTCTAACTATTACATAGTTTTGTACACCTGAAACTAATAATAGTAATAAAAAAAGGACCCTATGTTTCTAATTTGAAGTGAAGTCACGTAATGAGAGAGGTAAAATAGAAGACCAAGGTGCTTTTCATAGTGTTGTTGTTTGGGATGGGTTTGGTGTTGGGGAGATAAAGCTTATTCTAGTATTCAAAACATTTGGGCATCAGTACCTAAAGAAAATGTATTTTGAAATACCTCATTTAAATATGAAAGTCATAGTTAATAAATACGTTATAAAACTTGAGACATTTTAAAAGGAAGATTCACTCATTTTCAAATATTTTATCTGTATTAACAAAACATAACAGAATTTATAGAACAAATTAATAATACAAAATAGCTTTGGATATTTTCAACTGATAACTGATTTTCACCACAAAAATAAATTAAATATTAAAAAAAAAAAACAACCCTGGAATTTCAAGGAATGAGCAAACAAAACAAGAAAATCCCAATACTAAAATGATTGTTATTCAACTTTACATCTTTTCAACATGAGCTCTTTGAAAATAAAATTTCACTAAATAAATAAGGCATTTAAAAAATGATAAATAATGAGCTTTTAATACATTTTGTTTTATTCGGTGAAATACTTCTTCAAAATTTAACTTTTGAGTCTATCCCATGTCATTCCAGTTTTAAAAGAAATACAGCCTTTTGGTGTTTGGAACATGCAACTAGTACGTCTATACCTTTTAAAGATCAACCAAAGTGATATTTGATTTAAATGAAAAACCATATTAATAAAAAATATAATCTAAGACACGTATCGTATTGCTTAGAAGAATTATTTAAAAATATACACTAGTAAATGTATTCCAAAAACTTACTGTAATTTCTAAATCACCCATATTTACTTTGTCTAATTTTTTAAAAACTGACATTGTTTTTAAGAGCCTCAGAAGGCCAACAATATTTTTATTGAGTTTGGCTTGAATATAAGACCATCAACATTTTTAATATTAATATCTTTTTTAAATAGATGTCACTTTTTGGCGAATACCTTCCTGGTATAAATATTTCTATTTGATAAAAAATGACGTTTAGCTCCAATACTTATTAAATAATTTTTTTTAAAAAACCTGTTTTAGTTCAGGGTTATGATAAGATAAACACATGATATCCAGTAAAACCTGTTAAATTAGTATTATTTTATTCAGAATAGTATATAATATAAATCTACAATTTCTTAGCTAACAAATTCTTAATTATTGTTTGATAAAGATTTGAGGGGAAGAGCAGAATGATGAACAAAGGAGAAGTTTTGCTGCCCTAACACTACAATTACATACTATTCTATTAAAATGTTAGAATTTTATCAAGCACTGAAATGTTTTCACATTACCCACAGATATACATTCTACTGATAAAGTTTCTAAATGCATGAATATAATTAGAGTCATATTGATTTTCTACCTAACACATGTTGGAATAAACTATATTATTTTGCTATGCTTATAAGAAATAACTATTTCTGGCTACGCTTAAACTATAATAATAATAGGAATGCTACAGGACCCCAAAGCATCATCTTTTAGTATTCTTTAGTGTTTAGCATCTGGACAGAGGCAAGTAGAATAGAAAATTCAGGTTTATAATTTATCTTTTGTTTCCTCTTTCAAGTCTTAGTATCTGAAAGAGCTTGTTCCTTTATCTAGTGTGTGAGCAATATAAACAAAAAAGCAATTTGGAGAGTATCTCCAAACTCAGAGACCAAATGATCATCACAGTAAAAATTTTAGAAAATTTTAACCAAATGGGAAATGCAGTTGAAGCAACTGAGGTAATAATCTTGACTTTCATTTCCATTTTAATTATTAAAATAAGAGTAGATTTTATTAGTGGAAACCATGGAGCTCAGTGAAAGTGTGTATGAAAATGCTGAAAGACCCCAACTTTTATTGCATGTGTTCTAAGTATAGACGTTATTTAATTAAAAATGTTAATTTATTTTCATTCCACATTTTACAAATCAAATCTAACAACACATTTTTGAAATGATTTCATTTTTCATTCTAAAGGTCAAAGAACAATTCTGAATGGAGCCATGTCACCTATGCGATTCCAGCTCTCAAAATAAATTGGAAAAGCCTTTTGAGCAACTGCAGTTTTGTCTTTCAGAAAGAAGTTTGCATCAGCTAAACCCAGAGCTGTGGGCCGGGCTTCTCTATACATGTGCAGAGCCAATGGCACACACCACTTTAAACAATACTCCATGGTTGTTATCAGCACCCAAACATGACCTTTGATAGCCAGGCTCCTCTTCCACCTAAGACCTGCAGGTTTGTGCGTCTGTTCTGAAAATCCCACATCCGAACTGAATTGTAAGAGAAGTTTCTTGGTTGTTTATTAGAAGCTTAACATCTAATATGATGGGACTTCACAGTTTGTTCAAAATACTTAAGATGTAGTGTCAGAATATTTTCTTTGCTGTTTAAATGAACACAATAAGTATGCTCAGTGTGATAGATTATGTCAATACTATACAACTGTTTCACAGATCACATACTTGTAATTATATACCGGGGGTGCCCAAAAATGTATACAAGTGGACACTTTGGTCAGTATTGCTCAAGCAGTAGTTCTCCGTAATCAGAAGTGTCTGGACGCTGATGGTAACCACTTTGAGCACCTCTTGTAATTGCAGAAGTCAAACGTGACTTGTGTTCATCTTTTGTGATCGGTATATATTGAGTATTGCAATTTCAATACCGTTTTCCTTTCTTAAAATGTGTATACATGTTTTTGGCACCCTCTGTATTTTGAATATATAGTATGTATCTTTATAATCAAAAGACTTAACCATTTAAAAGTAATTTATTGCCAGATGACAATGTTTATACTCAAAGATCAATATGTATGTGTATGTGTATGTATGTAAGTGTGTATGACCGTGCGTGTATAAACACACACATTCACGTGTATATTTATGATTTTCTTCTCTTGGCTTTGATACCACTGAATGAACAGAGTTCATACAGCATCAGTTCTTTTCTTTGTGATAGTATACCATCAATACCACGAAAGGTTGAAAACTTCATTTCCTAAATTAAAAACAAGAAACGATGAATTGTAGAAAGTTACTTCAAAGGGAACAGAGTTTAAGCAAATTACTTCCAGAGTGAAGGGTTCTGACTGAGCGGGCTCCTGGGGGAACTGAAACACCTACCGTCTTGCTGAGGTAGCCTGTGCTGGTGTTCATGCACTGTTGCCCCTCACTGTTGCAGCAGCCCCCACATCTGTAGACGGACACACATGGAGGTTTAAAGAAGGTGTTTGTAGCTGCTCCAAACTCTTTCCCCACATCTATACACACCTCACGTGGCATGCATTGAGTCTTTCTCCACTCATTATCAATACCTGTCGAGTCACAGGGAAGGCCATAAGTTACACAGAAGCCACGAAGATGGAAACAGCCCACAGTAGTTGGAAGTCACTCACACTTGATTTCAGATTTTAAGATTTAAGTATCATATGTAACATCAAAGAAATAATTGACAGGATCCTAAATTGCCCTGTGAATTGGAATATATCATATTTAACAGAGCAGCTAAGGATATTTTCTTTAAAAAAGTAATTTCTATAGCCATGTAACAAGCTAAATGAAGATTATACTTTCTTAAATCTTATTATGCTTTCAGTATTCTACAGCACTTACATTTGGTTTTCTTTACTTAAGAAAATGAAAATTTAACATATACATGCTTATCAAACCTGCAGAGATAGAGCCATGGTCACTTGCTATAGGATGTACTATTTTTGTATAGTACAAAACAAATATAAACAACACGATTTGATTTTCTTTCTAAACTGAGATGGAAATGAGAAGATGGCTATGGTTTTGGACTCAATTCAAAAGTCATTTTCAGGCAGGCTATTTGGCAGTTTGGGGTAATGTCATGGTGATAGCTACTTAAAATGCAAGGGTATTTTCCATCAACTGTGGCATGTATCCTGAACTAAGTATTTTCAGGAAAGTCAAATTTTCCTTCTTCTTTCATGCTCTCTCTTGGAATTCTGTTTCCAATGAGTTAGTGGTTTACTTATAGCACTGTTGACTCTAAATACTTCATTACAAACAATGTACTTCTTAAATGTTCTAGTCTATATTTCCCCTCAAATAAACGTTTTGGGAAAAAAGGACATAAACTATTGATTATTCAAATATGAAGCCATTTTGTTTGGTTGGTTTTGTTCTGAAAATACTTTGCAATCTCAAACCTTTATAAAAATTAACATCTAATAACTGAAGGGAATTACTTTTTAAAAGTAATCCATCAATTTATACTATGCCAGTTTATGCAACATCATAATTTTTTGTGATATTTTCTGCTAGATCTCTCAGGCTTTACCAAATTCCGGCTCTCAAGTCAGTTACCCATGAAGCAACAAGGTAACAAGTAGTATTTGAAAAGATGATTTCATATGATTTAGAAATTAAGCATTTCTAAATCCAAATCGGAAAGAAAATTTGTGTACAATTATTTTGTAAGATATAGAATGTTTCCATGATTAAACTGACAGTGTGTAAAATATACCTATATGTTTTAAAATTTTGCAATGGGACATCACCTCAATTAAAAAAATTAAAGCTTGTTGATATGCATGCACCTCTCTTCCTATTTCAAGAAATCATCTTAACCACTTACAGTGAAATCATAAAATGCTACATTTTGAAAATAACATTTTCTTTACTTTCGACCCTAAAGTTATTCAGCAGTACATATACTGAAGGGCTTGCAACTTTCACTGGGCTGATATATTAAGCTTATTATGTATTTTCTTTTCCATACTTACTTTTCAAGATCTCTGCATTATAATGTGCTGCAGCAAATTTTATAGTATCTTCTGTTCTTGTATTGACATTGGGCTGTTCTTTATTTTGTTGCCAGCCTCCTCTCCTTAACTGACACTTGTACATTTTCCAATATTCTGGGTAGAGTACAGTCATGAGTTCATCTACACTGGACACCGACCGCAACTGTTCTTCCAGATCTGTTCCTGCATAAGCCTGTCAAAGAAAATGCAAGTGTGTATCAGATGAAGGGACATGGGAACAGACACACTGAAAAACCTTTAGGTTTAATGTTACATATGCCGGATACCTATTAAAAGTATTATTCATTATTCCTGAATTATTTAACTTTTCATGATAAAATTTTCATGTTTTAGTTTGAGTAAATACCACAATCAAAGTGACATTAAATCCCACCATTAAAATGTAAAATATATATTTGGTTTTTCAGACAGAAATTTTGTGAGGTACAATTTTAAAAGTAACTTTTGAAGCAGCTTGTTTTATTTAGAGTTACTTTACATAAATGGGCAAATGTATAAGTTTAAAAATTTATTCAAGCTTGTATTACCGTCCAATATAAATAAAATTAAACTGAAATCCATTCTCATGCTTTGTTTCATTTTTAGTTATCAGCATTAATAAAATATAATTAAGCAAGATGCTTGAAATTAGGAATCTTACAGAAACTATTTTAGAATCTATGATCACATGGAAAAAGGGATTTCAACAACAGCATCATAGTAAGGTTTATATATTGGCAGAACCTCCAGTATTTCCAAAAAATCTGATCATCAAGGTTTATTCTGGTATGAAAAAGACATGGAATATATCATAGGGTATTAATTCTGCTTACAAACAGTTAACTGTCTATATTGGTGAATCCAATTAAGTGCAACATTCCACATTTTATTCAAGTAGTTACCATACCTAAGAAAAATACACTTTTTTAAAATTATACTTTGAAATTATGGAAAAATGGTACATTGTTCAACTTTATCTGCAAAGGGAAATACAACATCAAATGTTTATTTTGCACTTTCATGGTTATCCGAGCTTTAAAGTCTAAATATATAAGTAAATACTTTGGACATTGGACACTAGAGAGCTGTTAGCAATGCAGGTAACTGCCCCCCTACACTGCCCTGCTCCCCGCCAGATGACATGGATGGAGATTAGAAAGTACATTTTAACAAGCTATAGTTTTCCCTTTCCAATTTTTGAAGTACGTAATTAATATATTTGCTTTACAAATGGAAATACTAATTGAAAGTCTTTTCACTACTACTTTTAATAATTCAAAATGTTCTGAGGTAGGTGATTTTTGTGCTACATTTTGAGAAACATACTCTAATGTAGATTTCTTACATTATTACAGAGCCTCGTAGGTAGTAGATTATGAAATGTGTTCCTTCCTACTAGATAATAAAATTGGCTATGAATTTTAGGGTTTTGCCCTTTCTTCACTTATTGTGTGAATTGAGCACATTACCTAATCTCTTTAGGTCTATGTTATGAAAATATAGATATTAATCCATTACCTTCTGGAATATATAGGATGATTCTTGATATGCCATACCGCTAGACAAAATTTAATTCTGTTGAATGGATGGAAAGTGGGAATGAAGAGGAGATCTTAGCTAAAATGAAAATGACAAAATATCCTCATACAGTTTCCCAATTAAATGTTTATGAAATATTTGTCTCAGGAAAATCTCACATATGACACAAAATTCAAGAGTTAAAAAATGTATCAGAATCTAAAAGGACTACTATTAGAGAGAAAATTTATAAACGTGCCCAGGTATATATATGTGGCCCCTGCTACCTGAAGGGATATGTCATAGATGGTTATTTGCCTATTTGCCTGTTGCTTGACTCGTTCTTGAACATAAGGAACAACACAGGACTGTGTGAATGGTGGGTCCTTGCGGTTCTTTCCCCCATAACTCAGCTAGAATTAAAGTCAGGTTGTGACCTAAGCTAATCATGAGAATCTCACATGAAACAGGCATGTGTGTTCACTCTATCAAGAGGAGCTGCGATACAACATACCAGTGTGATACAACACAACAAAAGACATGCACCAAATGGCTAAGAGAAAGGATTATGGTGAAGAGGGACTTTCAGTTAAGTATTACTTGAAGTTTTAAGGCAAATCACTTTTGTACTTTAACATTTAGAAATAGAAAAGAACTATAACAATAATTATCATGTAAGAGCAAACATTAAATTACCCAATAGATCAATAGAAGAAAAATGTAAGCATGTATTCACAATAAAGAAAATGCAATATAAAAATGAATAAAACATGCTAGTAGAAAATAAAAGGTATTATATTTATACTCTTAAGTTGATAAAAGGCCTTTCTAAAGGTGAATATAAAAATAAAACGTAAACTATTAAAGGTGAATATAAAAATAAAACGTAAACTATCTGTATGCTAGAAAACACTATAAACAAAATAAAAGACAAACAACAAAGTTGGAAAACTATTTGCAATATACATGACAGATGGAAAAGGACTAATATTCTTAAAATATTGCATGAACATGTTAATGAAAAAAAATAAACAGGCACTTCAGTTTAAAAAAATGGGCAAAGAACTTGAAGTGAATAATCACAAAGAATAAATATAATTAATAATATTCAGTGATGGCAACAGTGAATAAACTATAACTCCTTTCAACTTTGAAAGGAATATAAATGTGTACAGCTATTCAAGGAAAAAGCACTATTTCAAGTTGAATGGCCTTAAAAACAAGCTCCATTTTAGACAGCAAATGTACTTTGGAATTAAATTTCCTATCCAACAGAAGTGATAATATGATTATGGCAGATATATGTACAAATTCATCATGAGGTTGTTTATAACAGTGAAATATAAGACAATCTATACAGATAATAATAAAGAATTGATTAAATACTATACAGTACAAACAGAAATTAGCACAGAAAATAATGTAATGACACTGTAAAATGATACAGATGTATAATTTAGAAAAGAGGTTCATAATATATTCTATGAAAAAGTAGAGTACACAATTTATACACCCATACACACAATGTTCATATGTGTAGTACAATCTTTTCACAGAACAAAATTAATATATGACTAGATTGAATGCATCTGTGTATGCAGTCTTAAAAGACATGCAGCTAAAGCAACAGTTATCTTCTCTAAGCTGCAGAATTAAGGTAATTATTATGTTCTTCTTTATACATTTCTGTATTTTAAATTTTAAATAATAACCATATATCACTTTTTATTATCAGAATAAAAATTTAAAAGTAATCATCTCTAAGTTTACTGGCAGGTCATACATAGTGTTCATTTCAGCTTTCAATTTACTTTATGTTCTTATTTCTGCATAGAGCATGCCTGTGATATATTATTTAACTTATAACAATCTTTGGCAAAAGCTATCACAGACAAATGGTATAAAATAGCTTAATACTGAGCAATTAATTCCTACTAGACTTTAATTATTATATTTGTGTGGAAGAAAAACAAGCTTTGTTATCAAAAGATCCAGATTCCCATCTTGACTACAGACCTTATTTAATTAAGCACCATTAGATTTCCTTTCTTTGAATGTCATTTTACTCTGTATTATAAAATACAGTTGAAACTTGAACAACATGGAGCGGGATTTAGGAGCACCAACCCCCACGTAGTTGAAAATCCATGTATAACTTTTGACTCCCCTGAACTCAGTTTTCCCTCAGTATTCATGGGGGATTGGTTCCAGGACCCCTACAAATACCAAAGTCTATGGATGCTTCAGTTCCCTATAAAATGGCATAGAATAATGTATACCGCAGATTGAAAACAGTACTGGCATTTATTGAAAAAAAATCTGTGTATATGTGGACTTTGCTCAGTTCAAATCCACGTTGTTCAGGGTGAACTGTAATAATATTTTCCTCAGAGTTTTTGTGATGATTCAAATAGACATTTGATATAGAAGCATATCATTTTTGTAGTCAGTGGTGGGGTTACTTGTCTTTATAACATCTTTACCGAGCAAAAGCATAGTACTAAGATTGTTTTTTAGACAGACTGAATTTTTTACACAATTTTGAACTGTAACTCTGAGGACTGTACCAGCTCTGGAGCAGTATTCTTTAGATCTGTCTTCTGCATTTTTGTTCTCATTAAGCAGCAACTTAGGAATTGAGCATTAGCGAAGAAATAGGGCTATACTGTGAATCCAGAGAAGACCAAAATCTTGGGGACAGCTAACCATGGCATATTTACATTCAAATTCTACTTTTGAAGAATTTTAAAAAGACCCAGTAACTAGAATGAGTTCTGAACCAGGGACACACCAAAATCTTTCAAGTGGAAGTGCTATCTATATGAAAGTCAGGTTCTTTCTCAATACTTTAAGTCTATATGTTCTCCAGTGTTTTCTGCAGTGTTGAGGTCATTTGCTTGAATGATGATATATTCCTTTTATTTTCCAAAGGGATTTGGTATGTCTTAAGCTAGAAAGTGTCTTGTAAATGGATATTCAACTGTAATAAAAAGACTCAAGTCATAGAAAAATGAATCTAATTTTGCATTCTACCTTAAAGGGATCAATTTGGAGGTTTCAGTAAGTACTCGTATGTAACTTTCAGCATGTATGTATTTGTAAACAGCGACCTAGGTGACATTCGGTGCAGGATTTTGAGATGCTATGGAAGTCAAAGCAGAGTGTGCAATGTCGAAGATAGGGAGCTCAATCAAAAATAAACTCTTTCCTTGATAATTCATAAACCTAAACTGCATTCCCTTCTTCCACTAACAGGAGAAGGATGAAGCAAAATCTCTGATTCTAGAAGTTACATGACGAGAAAATACTTTGGGGTTTCACCTCTGCTCTATAAGTCTCCTTAGTTATGAAGGATCATAACATGAAGTGAGCACTGGAGGTGGGATTGACAATGGCCCGTAATCGACTTTACATTTAACACACACAGCTAGCAAAACCTAGTTTCCTTCTTGTTGCTCTGCGTTGACTAGGGGTTGTTCAGATGCCTGTTAGGGAGGAAGCACAAGTGCATGGTGGTTGCCCTTCCTCCCGAAAACTGTGATAACCCAGCGAGTCAACGATAAACAGGGAGTTGTAGCAGTCATCCAGGATTAATGCTATTAGTGGTCCTGGATTTGAAATGAATGGAAATGAGCGTCTAAAAAACTTGAAAGTCCAAGGTCAAAGTCCCTTCAAATAACAATCTTAAGTTAATTGCTATGTTGCATATAAATTTGACACTCATTTATGAAGTTGAAAATTCATGGGGAAATGCCTATGGTTGAATTATGGAAAATTTCCTTTCACCTAAAAGCATATACTCTTATCACTCCTTATAGCCAGAACTGAAAGAATGAGCATGAGTCCATCAAAGAAAGGTTTGATAACACTACAGTATTTTCATGAAGTGGCCAAAAAGGGCCACAGGCCAATCTGGTTAGATGTCCAATATAACTATAATTGGGGGGAGAGAGGGAAAATAACTTAGTGTTTTTTCCTTTTGAAAAATCAAAAGGAAAATAAGGGATGTTTATATTTTTCTTAAATGTCCATATGCTATCTTTAAAAGTCTGGCTTAAGTAATATTTTATATTTGAAAAAGATATACATTGTCATGGATAATTTCATAAAATGAAGCAGAGGGAAGATTAGTTGATCAAATTATCACTTTGGAAAAACAAGACATTTACTAAAAGTTTTGAAGGAAATATTTTTCATATTA
Source organism: Rhinolophus sinicus (assembly GCF_057876585.1). Taxonomy (NCBI): domain Eukaryota; kingdom Metazoa; phylum Chordata; class Mammalia; order Chiroptera; family Rhinolophidae; genus Rhinolophus; species Rhinolophus sinicus. The sequence goes on from NC_142516.1 coordinate 109,872,801, forward strand.
TACATCACATACATCATCTCTTTGTCCTAAAAAAAAATCATTAGTAAGAATCAATCTATCATAAGGAAGTTGTCAAAGTCAATAACTGTATACCACCATTAGGTTTTCTTTTTTCTTTAAAAATAGGGTCATATCCAAGCATTAGAATAAGTGGCTGCTGAGGTTATTCTTCCCCTAAAATAACAAAGGAATTGTTTATTCATCCCTTCTTTCTTAACAATGGAAGTTGTATGACAGATGAACTTGTGGGTTTTTCTATTTCCTTCAGCTATCCATGGTAGGCAAATTTGTAAAATTTAAAAGTATATTCTAATTATTTAAAATTGCCCCCTTAAAGCAAAATGTGGTCTAGGTGGCAGAATGGAGAAGGTTTTGGATTTGAGAAATCATCCAATGCATAGTTATAAAATTCACTTTTAGAATTACCCTTTGGTAGAGAATCATGAATAAATATGAAAAATCAAATGGGATACTTCTAAGGAATATATATTTGTAAATGTTTTTACATAACCTTAGCAAATCATTTTACCTAATGTTTCAGTGAAGGTGTCAGATCAGGATTCTTTCACCCACAGGTCACCCATCATCCATGTCTACACCAACCTGATGTGCCACAGATAGATAACCCTGGAAGCAGATATTTACATTTTAGTTTATTATTGGAAGAAGTTTTTAACTGGAAATTTTAATTTAATTTTGCCTAATCCTTTGAAATGTTTTATTGTAAATTATGAAAATAATGCCATAATGAAGAATGGACTCTTTTTATATCTATTATTGATAGCAAAAAATTATTTATTTTTTAAAAAGAGGAGTTCCTTTTTTAGCTTACCACATATATGGATTAGATTTTAAAATAAAATATTAATTTAATCAAAATCTAAGTTAAGTAGACTCTTAGAAAATATTTTAAATATTAATTTTCAGTTATCTTATTGTTGAGGTAACTTTCTAACAATGCCAAAATAGGCAATCAGTCATAGTTGCATAATAAACACAATGGAAAATAAGATTCTATACACACTGATTTCTTGCACTCAATATGAAAAACCGGCTGCTTGCCTCTTATTTTTTAATAGAATTGACTTCCGTCCTTTGCAGAATGGCAAAATGATCTCAGAAATATTAAAATACGAAATATTCCAATATTTTTCCAGATATGATTGCAAAAACAGCACTAGGTAGATGAAGCCAAAACTAATGACTGCATTTACTGAGGAAAAGCCAAGGAACTAAAATTTATTACTCAAATATTCCTATATACATATTATGGAGCAGTAGCTCTCGACCAGGATGACTTTTTCCCCTCAGAGTCATTTGGCAACGTGTGCAGACATTTTTGATTTCAGAACTGTGGGGGTGATGCTACTGGTACTAATAAGTAGACGTCAAGAATGCTGCTGAACATTCTCAGATGCACAGGACAGCCCCTACAAACAAGAATTAACTAGGCCAACATGTCAATAGTGATGTTGTTGGGGAAACACTGCAGCTGAGTAAGAGTGGGCTCTGTCATTTATGAATCTCCAGAAAGTTGAAAATTTGCATGGATTTCACCAAATAAAAACCATAGAGACATCAGAGAGAGTGAATGAATGGATTGAAAGTACCACCAGCAGCTGGATTTAGTAATGGTAAAATTCTTAGGGAGATTTATTTACTGGCCGGGATAACTTAGTATTTTTTTAATTTTATTTTTTTTACACAGGCATTTCTCAACAGCATTCCTTTGTTTTCATAACAAGAAGTGAATGTAGTAGCAGTTTAGACACAGTCTTCTTAGGTAAGTAAATTAAAAATGTTTTATAACTATTTTCCTTTGATTGATTATAATTTTTTTGCTGACGATTCAACTAATTTTACAATAAAAACAAGTTACACATGTTTTTAAAAAATGCTTATGCAGAACACTATTTTGAAATTAAAAATGTAATGGCTTATTATCTCTCTTTTTAGTAAAATGTCTTTTCTTCTTTGATATTCTAAAGATCAATTTATGTTAATGCTATTTAATACTAGAAGTAATATTAATAATGCTTCTTAAAATCTTTAATTAATGAATAATATCCACACGGAAAAGCAAACAAATTATAAAGACACAGTTTGATGAATTTTTACAAACTGAATAAACCCTTGTAATTATACCCAGATCAAGATATGGAGCACTGACCACATTCCAGAACCCTTCTTTCTTCTCCTTCTCAATTATAACTCTCTACCAAATGTTACATTCCTTGTTATATTTCTATTTTCTATTAACACAATTAGTTTTTTACTATTTTTCAAATTTTACATAAATGGTATCCTACCACATATACTATTTCATGTAGGGCCCTTTTTCTCAACCTAATCTTTGTGACATTCATCTTTGTTGTGAGAAGCAATTGGTTTTACTGCTGTCTCGTTCTCTTTGTATGAACCACTGCAATTTATTTATCTATGGGTGTATACATCGTTTGAAGGACATAGGATAAGTTTTGGGGGGTCTATAAATAGAAACAGTATTGATGGTTCATGAGATGTGCATATACTTAGCTTTACAGATATGACCAAACCATTTTCTGAAGTAATTTTACCAATTTACATTCCTTAGGGTTGTATATAAAAATCCCTTGGTTCCATATCTTTGCCAAAAACTAGTAGTATCGTTTTTTAACTTTAGCTAATCTGATAGGTATGTGATAATATCTCGTTGTGGTTTTAATATGTAGTCCTTGGATGACTGATGACACTGACCACTTTCATGTTACTTGGTCACTCTCCTAAGAAGTACCAATTAAAAGCTTCTTATTTGCTTCTGTTGGCTGTCTTATTATTGATTTGTAAGAGTTCTGAATGTATTCTGGATATAAGTAGAATGTGCATTGTAATCATCTTCTACTATGAAACTTGTATATTAACTCTCTCAATGGTGTTTTTTGATGAATTAAAGTTCTTAATATTAATGATGTCTGAATTTTTCTTTATGGTAGTGCTTCTGGTGTATTAAAAAAAAACAAAAAAAAACTTTACCAACCATATTTTCCTTTGTTATTCTCTAGAATCTTTATTATTTTACTTTTCGTATATGGACCAACAATTAACCTAGAAATGATTTTTGAGTATAGTGTGAGGTAGAGGTCAAGATTCTCATATATATAATTGATCCAGTGCTATTTAGTGAAAAACTGATACTTTCTCCATAGCACTGCATTCATCCCTTTGCTATGAATCACGTGACTGTATATGTTTGGTCTGCTTCTGGACTTTTGGATTTATCCACTGGTCCTTTTCTCTACGCTTATGCCAGTACCACGCTATGATAACTTTATAATTAATCTTGATATTAAGTATATTATTTGGTTTATACCTGTGATGCCCCAAAGTTTAGTTTCATTGATGTACAAATGCTATTTACAATTTCATTTCCATCCTCTTTTATGACTAATTTTACTAATGGTTTTTGCAATAAACTTGAGGTACTTGGCATTAAATAAGTCAAATACATTGTCAGGTGTCTTGCATATATTGGGCACTCAAGGATAGCTATAGTTAGTAATAGTAGCAGTGTGGTAATAGCAGTAAACACATGGGCTATAGTTGTGTTAAGGGATATGCATTAACCTATATAAAAGATTCAATTCTCAAAACTTCAATATTCTTACTTAAAATCTATGTTCCCCATGAAATCTCATTTTGCCCTATCATATATGTACATACATTTTACTTAAAATCACATAATGCATACACAGAGCTATGTTTTAATAAAATATTTAAGGGAATTATGAGTTTTCTAGGAGAAATCATGTTTTGGAGAGCCACACATATGTGGTACAACATAATACTAAGAGCATGTGTTCAGGCCACAGATAGACCTGTGTTTAAATCTCAGTTTCTCCACTTACTATGTGTGTGATCTTTGAGGTTCATGCCCCATATGAAATATGAACATTGCTGTAACAATTAAATGAGGTACTTTGAAATAAGGTATGCAAATAACCAGTGCTTATTCATAGTAAACTTTTACTGTGTAATGATGATATTAATAAAACCCCAAAACTATGGTTCTTCATTTATAAAATATTGATAATAAAATGTACCTTATAAAGCTGCTGTGTATACAAATAATATTTGTAAAACATGTAAGAAGAAGTCTGGTACACTAGACAGTCACCTGTCTCTAATAAGATATATTAAATAAATAGCAAAGGAGGGGAAAATTTTATAATTTTATAACTTGTATTGAATGACTACTATGTGCCAAAGACCATTCTAGGCATGCTATTTGCAAATGAAGTCTCTCTTTTCATTTCATTGAGTTCACATGCTGGAAATTATATACATTTAATACATATACATATATATATATATATATATATATATATATATATATATATATATATTGAGAACCTGACAATATTAATTATAAGATTCAAATTTGTTCTTTCTATGGAATTTGCTAATTTTAAGGTATACCTATTTTGTATATTGAAATTAATTCCAGATGAACTTCTTGTTGCTTGTGTGTTTCTGTGTCTAAAGGATTCCAGATTATTTACTAAAGTGGCAGGGAGCGGAATTTGTTGCTATGAAACAATGTTGAGTAAAACAAAGCTGAATTATTTAACCAGAGGTTCTGTGGCTGAAAACACAAAAATTCCATTTTGCATTTTTACTGACCCTTGAGCTGTTGAATTTCTCTTTATAATTAAAACTTATTTAAGAATTTATTTCAAAATTAGTAAAACCATAAATTCTATATATACATTGATTTATAAATTGTTTTTCGTGTGTGTGTGTGTGTGTGTGTGTGTGTGTGTGTGTGTGTGTTGAATGGTTGGAGTATCCTGAGGATATAAACTCAGTTAATAGGCAACCTAGAAACAGGATGAAAGATTATCGCCGTACCTAGGTCACCATTAAGGATTTAGAAAGATTTTCTGAGAGCAGTGCCTTACTCAGCTTTAGGGAAAGCACAAACACTCCCTTATGAAGCCAGGTACTCCTACACACCCCTAACTGCTTACTTGAGGAACAACTTAGCTCAACCTGGTAAAGTCCTGAAGAACAGTCTTCCTTTGAGCATTGTAACAAGTATCATAATGATGTTTTTCCTCTAACAATGCTCACCTCCAGTCGATTTATTCTATGCCAGTTCATTTCCATGATAATTCCAAACCATCTCCCTTAATTCCATCCCTCATTCTTGCATTGTGTGGACAAACTTGCTTCATACTTCATAAAGAAAATAGATGTTAAATAGCAACTCACTTATATACATATGATCTCCCTATCTTCCTTCTTCCTTCAGGAAAAACTAATGAAATGCTTCTCTTCAGCCTCTCCAAAGCTAGTAATTCCACAGGTGCTTGGTTCCTGTCTGTTCCTGTGGTAGCAATGCTTTACTCCTTTTATTAACCTCAGTCTCTCTCTCTCTCTCTCTCTTTCTCTCTCAGTTCCTATCAGCATACAAATCTGTTGCTCACCCAAATTTAAAAAATAAACACAAAAATACAATCAGAAAAACATTAACAAGCAGAAAAGAATCAACCCTCTCTAAGTCACACTGCTATTGAACTACTGCCATTTTCTGCTGTTTTTCCTAGCTTCAATTTTTGAAAGCTCTGTCTAAATCTGCACTATTCCTCACTTTCTAGTCACTTGCCCATTCTCCAACTTGGTTTCTGTCTCATTACTCAGCTGGAACCCGGCCCCCACATCTTCCCTGTGAGCTCTTTGCCCCATCTTACTTCTCCTCTGTCCTGTAGATCACCTTGCTGCCAATGCATCAAAACCACGCTGTCTCCCTGAGGCCACGCTCTTCTGCTACTGCTTCTCCCTAGTGACTATTTTTTTGTCAGTACCTTTGATGACTTCTCTTACACAGAATCCCAAATGTTTGAGTTCTCAGGGTTCAGAAATAGTTTCTCTTACTCCTTTCTGAGTACCCTGATCCATCCCCAACACTTCAAAGATGACCCGTGTCTGAGAATTCGAATGCATATATCCAGACCAAACTTTTCTTCAAAGGTATCTGCTGTTAGATTTCTCAAGAACTCCTTCTTACATTTCTAAAAAGGAATTTATGAATTTCTTCTCCAAATTAATTTCCTCCCCAGCTTTTTCCACTTCATTAAATTTTACTAACCTATTGCTCATTCAAGTCTCAGGAAATTATATTTATTATTTCTCTTTACCTTACTCCTAATATAAGCTATTAACAAGTACTAATAATCTTACTTACACAGCAATTTTTCTCCAAATTCACTGCTATCCTCCTAGTTTAAGCTACCAATATATCTTACCTGATTTGTTGCATAATTATCATCATAACTGATCTTCTCAGCTTCTCTATTCTTCTGACCTGTGTGTTCTTCTGACACACAGGTCAGAAGAATCCTTGATAAGCACATAATGAATGAGGCCACTCGCCTATTTAATCTGCTTCAGTGGCTTCAAATTAAGTCAAACTACCAACTCTAAGGGCTTGATGATTTCGCTCTTGTTAACACTTTAGTCTTATAACATTCCCACCTCACTCATAGATTGCTGGCATCTCCAAAACGCCAAGCTTTTTCCTTACGTTTAAATCCTTAGAAAACTCTGTTTCCATTGCTAGGTGTATGTTGTCCTGGCAATATACATTGCTGGTGCTTTTCTTCAGGTTTCAACTGAAATGCCACAGAACCACTGCAACTTTCTACCCACTGTATCTAAATAACCTAATTCACACAATCTATTTTAGCACCTTAGTTGCTTTTTTTCACATTACTCAGAGTTTGTAAACATGAGCTCATTTACTCTTTATCATATTTATTCTGTTACGTGCCTGTTTTATATACTCTCTTTGTAGCATATCTGGCATATGGTATTGAGTGAAAAAATAAACTAAAGAGCAGGATAGGTAGAAGCAGTTTCCTGTAATTTTTTGGTATCATGGAATAATTCCACAAATAATGCTTTCCTAAAACGAAAGAGAAACATTAGGAAATATTTAAAGGTAATTTAACTCAAATATGATTAAAATTTCCAAACATTAACTATTGGTAATGATGTATTTATTTTCTTAAGGTGACTAAGGTTTCATTTAGGAAGTTGTTCCCTGTTTAGTCTGAATCAAAAAATAAGAAAATAAACACAATTTTCTCTTTAAAAATAAGATTAAAGAACAGTAAAATGCTTGTATTTTAACTAGTTATTTCATGTTAATATTCTCTTTGACTAGTTTAAGTCAATAGTAGATAGTAAACATAGGAAACACATCCCTTTAATCTGAATATCTTTCTCTATTTTATTTTCACACTCAAAAATAGGGACGGTCAGCTCTTAAGAAAAGTTTAAAAATCCTACCTTTTAAAAATAGAATGCAAAATAATTAACAAGTATTAATGAAGACCCCATTCATTTTGTATTTTAAGTGGAAATTCTTTAAACACTTATTTGTATTTTTCTTCTGTTATATAATAATGAAAGCTGAATTAAAGCACATGACCTCAGAATTGCATTCTGAAAGTCAATAGTTTAGGGCATGATCATGAAAGACAGTTATGTTGCAACTGAAATATTTCACCTCTAGCTTTCCCTCCCCCCATACCATGGGGAGGAAAACTACCAAATTGATTGCAGAGCTCTATAAGGCTGCCATTGTCTTTTCCTCAAAGTCTGGAATCTAAAGTCCAGGACCGTGGAGAATCATCTTCCTTTTTTTATGTCTATATCTCCATATCTCCAGCAATCAGAGTCTTATTGGATTGTCACTTACCCAACCTGACTCTAACCTCTTATTAGCTAAAAATAAATAAATAAATAACAGTTTACACCTATCCCCATTTCAGAAGAATGGAAGTCCTGCCACACTACAAATTAAAGGTGAAGGGAATATAGTAGAGAAAGTGGTTGCAAAAGCTCCAAAGAAAAAAGGTGCCAAATGAAAAAAGCACAATCAACAACCACACAGTCCATAGAAAATCTGGGAAAAGGAAATAGAGATCAGTACCCGTCAGGATTGAATATTTAATTTGTATGTACTTCATCTTTGTGATGATAAAACATCACTGACATAACATTTTTCTAAAGTGACAATTCTTTTATCAGTTAGTGAGCAACAGCAGTCATGACAAATGTATAGTGAAGTAATAAAAACTTTTCATCTAATTGGTTTTACTTTTTCTTAGATTACAGAAGTTTATACACACATTTTGTCAGCTTATTAATAATATTTACTGGCATCAGCACTAAAACCAATGCGTAATCACTACACAAACTTACCAGAATGGCTGTAATCCAAAAGAATAACATATCAAGTATTTGTGAGGATGTGGAGAAATTGGAATCCTCCCATGTAGTTCATACAAATGTAAAATATGTACTATTTGGAAGCTAGTTTGATGGTTTCTTAGAAAATTACACATACACTTATATGGCCCAGGAATTCCACTGCTAGTGAAATGTCCATGCAATGACTTGTATGTGATTGTTTAGTCACATTATTTATAATACCCCCTAACTAGGAAAAAATATTAAATCCATCAAATGGCTAAATGGCTAAGTAAAATATGTTAGATTGATATAATGGAATCCTATTCAGCAATTAAAAGGTATGGACTGTCATAAAATAAAATGTTATAAAATAAACTACTGACACATATTACAACATGGATGAACCTCAAAAATATTATCCCAAGTGAAAAAAGCCAGACACAAAAGACAGTGTATTGTATAATTTCATATAACCAAATTCTGGAAAATGCAAAAGTATAGAAAATGAACACAGATTGGTGGTTTCCTGAACCCGAGGGTGGGATCAGGGATCAACTACATGAAGACAAGGGAATATTTTGGGGTAGTGATGGTATTAGAGAACTGGATCATGGTGATTGTGGTCTATCTATAAGTCATTATCCAACTACCGTGAGTATATTTTTTTGGTATGCAAATTATACTGCCATCAAGCTGTTAAGAAATGGCACACTTTAAAAAAAATGGGGGCCTACGCCAAGGAAGAGAAAGGCATACAATCCAGGAAATTGGTGCTCTCATAGTGGAAAGACATGAAGAGCTGTACATTGGGCTTGAAGCTAACGAGATGCTGGAGGCAGATAGAAGCCTCCTGGAGAGAGAAAAGAATAATTGCACTTGATGGGTTAACTACTGTGTTTGTTACCAGTTTTCTGTGGAGTTTTACAATTATTTTGAAAAGTTGGGAATATTTGCAGTAGTGACAAGCAATAAAAATAAGTAATTATTAGTTCCCCAAAAACCATAAAAACTTGCATGAGAAAAAGTTATTCAGTCAACAGTAAATAATACAGAGTCATGATAAAAACAAATAATAAACATATGTTTACCTACAAATTTGGATATACCATAGCTCTTTTAAAATGATGGTCAGATGGGAAGTGTGTATATGGGCTGGGAAGAGGCAGAGAAGAATCAGTATGTGGGGTCAGGGAACAAAAGGTGGGATAAAACAAGAGCTACACCGGATCCTTATCTTCTATAATAACAAACCAATACATAAAATCTAAATGCAAAAAATTAAGTGTCATATGAAGGTGACTAGCAAAAGCAAACACTAAAAAATAATAGTTTACAACTATCCCCATTTCATCAGAATAGAAGTTCTGCCACACTACAAATTAAAGAGATTGTCTCTGGAGCACAGGACTTGAGGATAGGAAAAGCTGTGACAGGGTACAGATTTTCATTAGTAGCTCTGTGATACTATTTTATGGTTTACTATTCTCATGTATTATTTAATAAAGAAAATATTAAAATTTCAATAATTCAATAATTTGGTTGAAATGCATAACCCAATATTTCAGCATATGTAATTGCACTGCAGCAAAGTTTTAATATCCGCCATAATTAAGATCCAACATTTTAAACAGTGTTTCTCCCCGTTCCCCAACATGAATCTGTGCCAAACAATTCTCATTGTCCACAAGTGTAACTAGCTTCTTACTGCAACCTATATCTCGCCTCAAATTACTTCTTTCCTCTTCTCATCCACCAAAATGGTACCCATTATTCAAGGCCATGTTTACATAGTAATTTCTTCTTGAATTTTTCTTCAGTCATTTAAGCAGTATTTTGAAATTCATATCTTGGCTCTTGATTATCTGTTCTTTTAATGCGTGGCAATCATTGTCATCATTATTCAACAAATTCTTGTAGAGTTTTCCTCATATGTTTGAAACTATTGTTTGTAGACATGGTAAACAAACTTGAGGGATTTGCATGGAAATTTCTAAAACAAATGTAATGTTTATGTTTTTAACTAAAATACCCACTTTTATGGGGTTATCAAAGCCTCATGTGAAGTCACCACTAAGTAATTGCTTTTGGGAAAACTGAGCGGAAGGAATTTGTAGACTTTAAGAATCTCATAAAAATTGCAAAAGTTCAGTGGGATAAATGTAAAAGAGTGTAAAAGTACTTGAAAAGAAAATGTTTAGAATGAATATGCTTTGTGTGAATTCATTTATATTCATTATAAATTATATACTTATATACAAAGTTTAGGATTTCATTTATAAAGTGGCTATAGAGAAATACTCACCCAATCTCTATGATTGTGGTTTTGTAATAATAAATTTAAGAAACTATTACAATGATAATTTTATGACTTTGTATAAAAGTAGAAATTTAATAAATATAATTTGAAAACATTTCATTTTTTTCTTTACTTCAAATGATTGGCAAGGCAACTATTTCTGATTTTGCTGAAGATGTCATCTATAGCTGTTAAAGGGGCCGTTCCCTGCTTTGAAAGATCGTATTTCAAGAGGATTCCCCTGTAACAGAATTTTGCTGTTTGTTTTCAATCTACTGGGCATCTTGTTTCCTTGCAGTATACAGGTCGCTCTTCTCTTTGAGCTCCTTTTCCTACATCACTTGGTAACTGTAAACAGATTCAAGTACAACTTTTAAGTCCCCAAGTTCTATTAATATTTCTCAAAACTAGTTCTTTGGGTACAAATAAAAATTGATCTTCCATTCTTTATTTTCTTTCAGATAGTTTTCAAGTATCATTCTCTTTTATCCAGCACTTTTTTCCCCACTTTTTCTTTGTTTTGCTAATTCAAAACAAACTAAACCCCTCTCAAAACTTTTTACAACCCTATTATTATTCACATTTAAATCCACTTAAAAATTTAATAACTATTTTTATGGTCTTCAAATATATGACTTAACAAACCACATCTTCCCAACTACCAAAAATAACTTCTGAGAATCTAGTAAATTAAACTTACAAATACAGATAGTCAAATTATTTTGATTACCCCTATATACTATAGTTTAGGGTACTGGCAAATTCCTTTATATTTTCCACCTTGAAATCAAAAGTCTAAAATCAATTTTGCATTTAAAATGTAAATTTTAATCTAATAAAATATCAGATAGTCTAATATACCAAATTCTTTTAAATATTACAAACATTTAAAATGTCAATTACATATATTACCCCTAACCCTAACACCAAAGTGTGACTAACTTAGGTTTGATTTATTTCTCATTTCTATTTTCAATTCTAACCTTACCATATTGGAAGACACTTATCCAATAAGGAAACACTTTAATCAGCGCAGGCGTGTTGGTTGCCATCTCAAAAAACTGGGGTTACTTAACAGCCAGTGGCGTGGTTGGATATTGGAAGGGAGGGGTTGCAAATGTCTGGAGTGATTTCTCTTCTACCAAAGAGGATACACTGACCCATTTTTCATATTCACTTTGCCACCTCAGTATTCAAAGTCCATACTTTTCAGATAAAATGTTAACTTTCACAAGTTAGGAGTTAAAATATTATAATTCAGTATTTGATTTCACTACATCAATATGTACGTATCGTAAACTTGCAAATAATGGTCTTTACTAAATTCTGATTTCTTATTTTCTCATTTTTCTTTGTTTTTCATATTCAAAATTCTTTAAAGTTGCCTTAATGACATTCAGTTGTATTTTCCATATTCTCAGAATTTGGCAATGTACAGATCCAATGCTATCAAATGAGATGTAGAAGAGGGGTTTGTAAAATTATCCACACAGAAGTGCATATTACATATACAGTTGCAGGACTTTCAGTGGACTTAATGCTATAATTGGAAATCACCTCTTAGAATGGTTGAGCAGAGCTAGCTACGTATGGATGCTTATAAGACACTGTCACAATTAGATCTGTTAGTGATGACTGTTGTTTCATCACATCCTTTCTTTTGACTGGTTAGAATACACTTCCCTATTTAAATGTTCATAATTACTATAAACAATGGTATGAATTAAGCTTGTGAATCTAACCTTAAAATAAATCTTGATGGAATTGAATACTATGTAGGTGGTAAGAAGAGAAAAATGGAAATTAGGTTATATACAATAGAAAGTTTCTATTTCTGGTGCCATTTCAGTGACAAGAGACAATTTCTTTTTAAAATTTTAAAAAAATATGTTATTTAATTAAAATAAAATTTAAGTGTGCTTAAAGTGAATCTTTTTTCTCATTTCTTATTTTCTTTTCCAGATTTATTGAGATATAATTGACATATAACATTGTACAAGTTGAAGTGTACAACATGATTTGATACATATATATAATGCAAAACGATTACCACAATAAGGTTAGTTAACATGTCTATCACTCACATAATTACAATTTGTGTGTGTGTGTGTGTGTTAAGAATTACTCTCTTAGCCACTTTCAAGTGAATATAATATTGTTAATTATAATCACAACTATACATTAGATCTCCAGAACTTGTTATCCAACCCTTGTACTCATGCTTATAGAACGGTATATAATGTATACCACCCTATAGTTATGTTACATATAAGATCACCATGGTAAGGTTAGTTACTGCATGTGTTTTTATTTTAACAATTTATTTAACAATATAAAATAACTCTTATTATTCAGAACAATGCAAATTTGTCTATTTTGGGATGTAAAAAGATAGGATACTGACTCTTAGTTCCTTGATTCAGTTCTATTGTTTACAAATTACGAAACAGGGAAGAAAAAATACAAAATATCAGCAGATACATACCACCATTACCTTTTCTTTTTTCAGCACTAGATGTTTTGGACAGAGGCTCTTAGAGCAAATCTTCCCAGAAATTATATTATCTTTGCCTATAATCTTTGCCTATTTCCATGCATAGGAAGAGATCAATGGAGGAAGAGATTGTGAAACATCACATTTAAGAACTTTCAAATGCAGGCTGCTGGATGGTGACACTTCGAACAGAACAGTGTAAGGTTTAATCTTAGAGGACCTAACATTGACCTGCAAGTGTGAGGGGGCATTGGGACAATTAGCATCAAGCCTACTCTTTCAGAGAGGTGCCGCCATTTGCATCATTTTCAGAATACTATCTGAAAGGACTAGGGAATTGTTTCAATGAGGTGTGTAAAATTCTTTCCCATAATCTTTTGAAATCTATCTTATGTAAACTGGCACATTTAAACAGCCTTCTATAATATCTGAAATAGCAAAAGGCTTTGGAAACGAATTGGCCTTAATTTAAATACATGTACCTATTCATTCAAAATTGGGTTTACATCCACTGTTTCCTGCTGTAATAAAGGCATTATCTCCCTTTTGGAGACTCATGCCTTAATTTTTGTAGACAGAGAATTTTGTAAGGGCTCTCTCTCAGCTTGAATATTATATCTTGAATAAGAAGGAAAATATGGGAATAATTTGCACTTAATTCACTAATAAAAAAATAAAAGGCTGCATGCTTTTGGAGAATAATAGCTTTGAATTTCACTATTAGTTGAAGTTCACTATTTCAAATGAGGTAACCATAGTTTGTATAATTATCCTGTAGTTATATTTTATGGTGTTTTCTCTTGAGTAATATTTAAATAACTATTAGTCTATCTATGCACTTAATAAAGAAGAGCTTAGTTTTTGGATCTAGCCTCAGAGGTAAAACCTCTGCTGCATGTACATTATTTAGTCTCTGTGCCTCAATTAAGCCTACTGTAAAGAGGATATAATAAACATATCTGCCTTATGACTTCTTGTGATGATTAAAAGAGATGATATACAGAATTTGGTCTAATTATTAGTGTACAGAATGAAAACTATAAGTGTGAAATTATTTTCTCTGAGGCTCCAAAAGAAGTATGCATTTTAAAGTTAAATTTATAGACATATAAGGAAGGAAAGATTCTATGTTTGATATAAATATTCATTTCAATGAGAATATCTCTAGTGATTTTTAAAATGTTTCTTCTTTCAAAAGTTAAACATTTCATAATTGCTTCAATGTTTTTCATATTTATAAATAGGGTACTGTTCATAAAATTAGAAACAATTCTTAGCTAAACACACAGAGATAGAAAGAAACTATAGACTAAATATTTATCAATGAGCTATACAGTGGAGTACAACTCATTTTATTTTTAAAGATGCATTTTCAAATGATGATCTTTCTAGTTCAACAAATGGTAACAATTGTTTTTAAGCACTATCCTTAAACAAAATATCTAATATATCAGTGTATAAATTTTAAATGATTATATAAAACATGCCTTATTTACAAACCTGAGCTGTAATATTAGTTAAAAGACCACCCATTTTGTCACATTAATTAATAAATGTCATAAAACAAAATGTAAACCAACATTGAAAAATAAATGTAAACTACCATGAAAATTCAAAAATATGTTTTGTTAAAGAAGGAAGGAATTATTATAAAAGAAGTTTGTTTGAAAATATTCTAAAAATATTCCATAATTGTTCATTTAGCAAAGAAATGTTAAATTTGAAATGTCTTCAGATCAATAACATATAAATTAATCCAGAATTTATTCACTGTTTCTAAAAAATAATTTGTCTTTTAGTGTTTATATGGTTTATATAATGCTTATAATTAAAAAAATACTTTAGAAAGAAACACCTTTCTTCACTTAATAAATAAAGGCCCCAAATAATAATATAAATTTGTGTTCTGAACAGAACAATCACAAAAAGAGTCTAGTTAGAAAACTTTTACATAACTGTTTTTTTCCCCACTGAAACTGGAACATCACAGCAATTCTTCATAATTTACTTTGTAATATTTTATTCCTTAGTGACAATTTAAAAAGAATCCATGATTTGCATTATATATAATTACCAAATTTAATTTAAATATATATGTATACACCACCTTTAGAAGCTGCAGATGAGGAAAGCAGAAAATGAGCAGAATACAAGTATGTTTTGCGAACTTTGAGAGATAATGTTTCACATTCTTCAGCTGATAAATAAAAGTATGTTGGTTATGTGGATGATAAAAAATTGAACAAAAGTCTCTCTAATGTCCACTTGACAGACTATAATGCTAAACCCAGGCAAATGGTGGGAATACACTAAGCTTGAAATCATGAGAAGAAGGTTTTGAAATGTTTTAAGAAATAAAATAAAACAAGCTAAGTAATGGGTTGAAGCTTTTGAATCTAGATGCCAGGCTAATGTGAGATTATGTTTTGTGATTTTAGTAACTTGGATAGACAGGTAACCAAGGAGAAATTCTGCACAAATTCGGGTCTGGGCTAAAGTGCCTCTCTATGTAGCTGAAATCAAATTTTGAAGAGTTTAAAATCACTTTGTGGATCAAAACGCATCAGCCATGGGAATTCTGGTAAATACCACATTTAAATTATGCGGTGGCTTGGCAGTTTCCACACTGATTTGTGGCAGTAACCATGTGTTCATAGCTTGATCACGGTGAGGCTGGACCTCAAGGCTACTTAATCTTGGGCAGGAAAAGCAAGTCAGCCTGAAGCCAGGATTAGCGTTTCTTTGCTTATACGTTATTGGGGTGGGGGGGAGGGGACGATGCCATCAGAGGCTGTGAAAGGAGCTAGGAACATGCCAAAAACATAGGTCTGAAATTGATTTCAGGACATACAAAAAATTATTTTATAGCTACATAGACACTTTGATCAAAACCAGCCTTCCCTAATAACTGGAATACTCACAATATTTATCAGACTTGGCTCCAAACGACTTTGGCTGTCATTATATTTGGCATCATTTTGATTATCCAGAGGAAGAAACTGTTACAGATAATGGAGACATTTTCAAAAATAAATATTCCAAAAATATCTTAAGCAAAAGCAAACTTCTTACTGGTTCCAAGTTCAGGTAATTTTTCTTTTTTATTATTGTACTTTAAACAATTATTTACATATAGTAGGACCTCAAATAATACTTAAAGAGGTCAATGAGAATTCCCAGAATTTGAGAAGTAAACCAGAAAAAAGCAAGCTAATGAATAAATATTTAGCTTTACATTCTTAATTTATCAATGTCACTGTTCAATATCTTTTATGAGTTAGCTTGTTTTTGCCCCATGGAAGAGTTTAAATACTCATTTTTAAACCCAAAGCTCAATTTGGGTGGGATGTCTTTATGTAAAATAATTGCCTTATAGTAGTTGGAAAGTTACAAAGCACAGGAAAGGTTGTGTTTATTTGACTTAAACCCTAACATTGTAGCATAGAAACATTCTTATTAACACACACACACACACACACACACACACACACACACAAACACACACACACAAAAAGCTTATGCTAATTCCAGTTGACTTAATTGCTGGAGTAACGACTTAGTTTATATACATGACTTTAGTGCCCAGAGCTATGCCAGCTGGACAATCAAAGTTGATGAAGACTGTGTTGAGACACTCTGTAGGCACATTAAACATGAGAAATCCAGGCCAGAGTCTACTTTGTGGCTTGATTTATCTGGTATGGTTATCTTTAGTGTCATAGCCATTGAGACACTGCCAAATTGCAACTGAATTACACTGTACATGTGATGCCTTAGACCTCTAGTTCCTAATTTTAAGCTAACAGAGCATGCAGTCCCACACATCCTAAAATACATTATGTTGTGAGTAATAAATAAGATAAAGTATAACCTTTACTTGAAAATCATGTAATATATACTTAAAAATGTTTGGTGCAACTGTTACTGATCGTACTGTACATGAGAAAAATAATTCTGAACTATACTCACTATCTACATAAGGAAAAGAAAGGTGAACTAGAGTGATCAGCATACTTTTTCTTTCTATGGCATGTAACCATAATTAGGAAGAAAAGCTGAAAATGTTGCAGCTTCAAATTAATTCCCTTATTTAGTTCTGTGTTTTCTTTTTCTTCTTTTATTTCTCCATATACTTTAAGGGAATGTCATGAGTTGGGGACCAGATAGACCTTGGTTCAAATCTTTGTTCTACTTATTTTTTTATTTATCTTTAAGTAATTATGAATAATCATTCAGAGTCTCAGTTGTTATGTTTAAATGTGCTTCATAATAACTATCTTCAGGGTTGTTCTGAAGATTAAAATGCTCAATGTGTTCCATAGCTACATAGTTCCATATTCATGTATTTCGTTGACACTAATTTTTAAGTTGTCAGTTCTAAAAACAACTCTAATCTTAATCAGTTCTGTTCAAATCCTTCCATGATTGGTGGAGTTACTCTTGCCCATAATAATGTGTAATGCCACAAATCAAATGTATTCCAACAAATATTTATTTGGCCAGAACTGGGCCAGGTGCAGGAGATGGCAGGTGGATAATGTCTCCTAATTTGAGAAAAGAATGATGCTGATATCAAAGCAACCGGGGTCAGCTAACCTAATAGAAGGGAGTCGATGTGAGTGTTGGATGCAGGGAAAAGGAAGAATCAGATACTGAAGGCCAGATTTATTCAAAAGAAGACTGGCAAACCCAGTAAAGGAGAAGAGTACGAGCAGATCAAGAGGGAAGTCAAAAGGTGGACATGGGCCGTGGGCAAACACCCCTCATGAGCACAGCTGCCCATTGTCATTGCACATGCTGCCCTTCCTGTCCCAGCGAAACCCATCTGAAGTCAAAGGACTGAGGGCAGAGCAGACAGTAAGAGTTTGTTTTCAAAGTATTTATTTTCATTTAATAAAATACAAATGTTGAAAATATTTGAGAAAAGAAAATCTGTAATAAAGTGTACATGTAGTATTGATACACCCTGCTTATTTAAAACATTGAAATGATACCCAATAAAAAATTAAATAGAATCATAAAATAAGTATAAATGATTAAAAGCCATATAATGACAATAGACTACAAATAGGATGTATCACGCACAGTGATGTAATTATAAATTCTATATAAGTAATACATGTATAAAGTAATATATAATATATAAAGTGTTATGTACTACAATAAGATAATAAATATTATTCATATGAAATACTACAGGGTTGAGAATCTTTCCAGTAGCAATGGAATATTATTTTACATTTGTCTATTGTTTTATTCATATGAATGACAAATGTGTGTAAGCATTTAATAGTCTATGTTATTCAGTGATTTTAAAACATTTGTTCTGCAAGCTAAGTATCACCCTTCTGAACTCTCCATCAGACCGCATCAGTATAAATGTGGAATAAATACTGTTTCTGACTTGTGACCTCCCCCAAAGCTCAACCTTATACTAAAATCTACACAAATTTATAAAAATTTTGATTTCCAAAAATGCTGGTCACACTCCAGAAAGGAAAACAACAGCCACAGTTTCAAGAAAACTGTTACTCTATATTAAAAGATTAGTTATCCATTTTCAAAGTTACTATCTGACTCAAAACTTTTCATACTTAGAGCATTAATAGAATTTGAATGTAATAAAAATCCCACCTTACGAAAGAAAACTCACTTTACGTTGGAAACTATTGACAGTGATTAATCCTGGGTTTTCATTGCTGTGAATTCACTGACTCTGGCCACAAAGTCACTGGCTATATGACTATTTTAGTAAATAAAATTATACAATACCCACCTGTACTTTATAAACATACTTTACTGTGAATGAGTGAATCTGTGATGAGTGAAGCTCTGAACTTGAACATAGAAAATGATCAGAACATGTAGAAAATCCAGGGCAGCATATCCATGATTCAAAGAGAAAGGAATACCCTACTTTCTTAAAGTGCATAGGGCTAATATTTCCTCGTGAAATATCAAGGTCCTTTTCTGAATGAAAAAATAACTCTCCATTCCCTATAAATCTTAGGATCCAAGGGCGAGGCGGTGTAATTGGCCCACAGGTATGAAGTTTAATAAGACATCTCTTTGTTTAAGGCCTTAGAATCAAATATGATGTTCAGCAGGAGAGAGTTCAGCATTTCTATCCCAATATTTTGGTATCGCTCACATGATGATGATAAAGTTGCAAATGAGGAGGAGGAGAATCAAGAAGCATAAGCTTCTAATAGTAATAATTAATCTTGCTATTGCTGATGTTCAGCGCTTGTGCTAGCTTTTAAGAACATATACAATTTCTCCTATATTAGTATTTCAAGGTTAATAATATTAACCTTATTTTATAAATGAGGAAACTAGGGCTTGGAGAACTTAAATAACATACAAAGCGCATATATCCAGTGGGTAGGAAAGACAAGCTTCAAATCCATATTCCTATGACTTCATAGCCTGTGCTATTTGCACTATATTTGACTTTTTCTATATAATTCTAGAAATTCCTAAACTTTATAATGTTATAATCTCCCGTTGTAACATGGTCTTGATTACTGGATACCAGTCTTTCCCTTTCTCTGTGAATCCTTTCCCTAACAATCATCTTTTCTCCCAGTCCAGCTAGTGGGAGATACATAGACTCTGATAAGCGCTAGTAAGTAGGACCAAGGTCTTATAGACAAATAGCTTTGATTCAAACCCCAGCCACTTATCCTTGAGGATTCTGAATTTCACCTTTTCCTTGAGTCCCTTTATCAATTCCTTTGAGTCACCCCGTTGCGCATCACTAGCATGAATAGCCACTGTTTTTGCCTTCACTATATCAGTGATTCTAAAGCATTTGTTAGAATTATCCATATACATTTCCTTTTTGTTAAAAATATTAATTCCTGGGGCCACCTCCTATAGAGAATGATTTATTAGTTCTTCATCACTGGAGAAGCACAGCCTGTAGCTCGTATCTCTGGACCACCCTTTCAACTGCACCCCCATACCGTGTGTTCAGCCTGAGCCTGCAGGAACTGTGGGGTTTTCTGTTCTCTCTGTTGCCTGCCTACAGAAATAGCGAGATCTAGGTCCAGAAACCACCATGGTACAGGATGGCCTCAAATAATGCAGCAAACATCCTGGCCTAACAGCAACTCACGTGGAAAGGTCTGGGTTTTAGGTATTTATACGTTCGTCACGGACTTGAAAAGTCTGGACATTTTAAGTACTTACAAGTTTATCACAAGCCAAAAATGTGACATCCTGCTAATGTTAAACTGGGGCCCTCTTGGGTCTGTCCTGGGCCCATCAGAGATCACTGTTGAATTGTAGGCATCTCATTTTAAGATAGACAGGAATCATCCAGACGAGGACAACAGTGACAGCAAGAATACCGAAAATCAGGCCACAAAAAGTGTTGTTAGAGCACTAGACATGGCAGCACGGCAAATATAAATTCAAAGAAAGATGCAATAGCTTTTTGCAAATAGTTATAGTATTGACACGCGAAAGAATTGTGTTCTATTAGTCGGGGAACAAAGCTAGAACCAGTGTACGAAGGCCAATTTTTGGTTCATTCTAAAAAATTATTTTCTAATGTTCTAGGGCTTTCCAATAATGCAAAGTAAATAATGAGGTCAACATCATACAGAAGTGAAGTAACTTGTGATAAAAGTGGAAATGATATGGAAGATACCTTGCCAGAGATGGTGCTGAAAATATTAATACCAGAAGATGACATCATAGGGAATTTTCTATTTATGAGTAACTACTTTTTTATTTTTTTACCATTTATATAAATGAGACAGGCAGCATCTTTCTTTGGCTCACAAAAACAATGTCCCTCCCCAAACTAAGTCTCTGCTACCCTTCTGTTCTGTACCAAGAGAAAATCCCATGCTAGACCAATAAGTTCAACCTATGGAAATTCTAAATTTATAAAGAAAATACAGAGGGTAGTGGTCTTTGGATCAAACAGCCTAAATGTAAATATGTCAGAGACAAAGATGTGAAATTTTACTGCCAAGATCCAGGACCAGCCAGGAACCTTCCACATTCTTGGTTATGTAGTTTTTACTTGGTTCTCTGGACTACACCAGTATCAATTGTTTTTAAGGGAAAACAAAAAATCCCTTTTAACTTAACAGTTAGTAAGACTCAGTTTCTGTTACTTGCTGAATAATATACTTTTGAAAACCTCCCACTCCCTCTCATAATTCTTGTATTGACTTATTGTCTCGCTTGGTGCTTAAAGATGTTCAAGTTACATAGACTTTGGTTAGTCGATGTTGTGACTTCTAGCATGAGTAAAGCAACCAAGAGGAGGTTGGTTACAATAAAAATCCTCAGTAAGATTCTCACAAACAATAGTAAACCACTATTGAAATTTCAAGCAACCACAAAAATTATCAATGGTCAACATGCATCAGTTATTCATACAAAACCACAAAGATCAGGTAGATGCCATGTGTTGATCAACCCTTGTTTGCTTAGTTTATTAACCAGATACAAAAATGTACTTATTGCTTGAAAGCTCAGATACCACTGAGACATGTACTTAAAAATATGTAGCTAGGGAGATAAACAGCAGCACTTGACTGTGTATCATGCTGCATGACAATGCATGCTGAATAAGTGGCATGCTTTTGATCCATCATTCCCACTTCATAATTCAAAGCTTTGATATCATGAAAATGTATCATGGGATTGTATCCTGTGATATCGTATATAAAATTTAACAGCATGGTGATATAAGCTTTGAAAATGGAAGCATAAGGAAATGAGATGTATGTAAAAACTAATCAATTTTATTTAGGTACTAGATAAATGGTATAAGTATTCATTGAAAGAAGAAAAGGAGAGAGAGAGAGGGAGAGAGAGAAAGAGAGAGAGAGGAAGAAGGGAAGGAGGAAGGGAAAGAAAGGAAGAAAGGAAGGGAAAAGAGACAAAAGGTGAGAGATAAAAAGAGAAAGAAAGAGAGGAGAGAAAGACAGAGAGAAAGAGCAATTAGCTGAATAAATTTAACATTTCATTTATGTCTTTCTACTTCAGTTGTCTCACCTATAAAATAAGATTAACAAGATAAGCCTTATTTAATTTACATTCTGTAAAGTCTTATATTAAACTATGATTACATATAATAGATATTTTTGGAAAATTTCCATTAAATCACGTTCAAACTTTTGAACTGGATCTTTCATGGGATGGATACCTCACTATCCTCAATATTAAATTGGAGACCTCCACACAATTAATGGAGAAGTTCTTTGAATTTTAAAGCACTAAACAAGTGGAAAAAATCAGACAGACTGTCCAGACTCCTGATGTGCCAGGAAATACAGGGAACAATTTATAGGAAGAAAAAAAAGGCCTGAAGGGAAAATACTCCTCTCGTGGTCTTCCGGCTTTTACATAGCGCCCACTGGCACTTGTAGTGAACTCCTGACTTTTCCTCCTCAGAGAGTAATGGAGACAAGATCTTCTGGCTCTAAAGATACTACTGACCCTGCCAACAAAAAATCATCTTTCCCTTCACTCTGACACTTTATGGCAGCTTAAAGTCATTTAGATAGGAAGGCATGATGTGCAAAGGGAATCATTCCTTCTACTCTTAAAATGGAAATTTCTTCTGAATCTTTAGTCACTTCAAGAGTCTTGTGAAGATGAGGACATCCTCTAACAAAAGTTTTCCATGTGAGATATAAATGTGCCCATTTTATATAACCCAGAGGGTGCTTCTCACACATAACTAAGAAACATGACTTCCTCACAGAAGAACTGGGACTTGGCTAATAGAAAGAGAGGAGGTGTAGCAAAAGAGCTCCGACTTCCAAGTCCATCAGCTACTCCACTTGCTAGCTACTTTGCTGACTTAGAAGTCTGGGATTCCACATTTATAAAATGAAAACAATTACACCTAGGGTCTGATATTACTTTAAGGACCGAAACTACAGTGCACGGCACACAGTTTGTTCAAGGAATGAGTTACATTACAATTTACCGATGGAGGGCAGAACTAAATGCCTGGAGACAGGACTAAAACAGCTGGCTGGCACTGCCAGCAATGAGCTAAAATCTGTAAGAGGAGAAATTCTGAAATACCCTGGCCTTTCCCTGCTTTTCTTCCACGTCTGGCCTGATCCTGCTGAAACACTAAGTGACAGATGACAGCTGTGGCATTCTTAAGGCCTGTTTGATGGTAGAGCCAATTGTTTATTATTGTCTTATTTGGGGCTTATTTTTGGTAGGGACAGGTAATAGCAGGGGTTGTCAACGTATGATGTATAACCTATGGGATAAAAAATCTGAACACCAGTGCTTTATCTTTAGGGCTTAAGAAGAGAGAAGCCAGCAACCACGCCTTCTGGAATTCATTTAGCTGTGTGGATTCCTCACCCGGGAGTCCATGGCAGCCCAAGGACTGCTACAAAGCTGCTCAGCCCACAGCTCTTTCGTTGATTAGGATCACCCTCTCGTCCGACAGACGTGGTCTGTTGTTCTCCGTGCCCCCAAAGCATCTTTGCTAATAATAAGACAGATGCAAAAGGAGACTCAGAACACTATTTTGCCAAAGTTTTAAAAAAGCTGGAACCAGAACAGTTTTATAACTTCTCCAAAGCACATGATACAGAGTTCAATATTGAATAATCCACTGAAATGTCTCTTTCCCACAGAAAGGAGATGTTTTAAAACATTTCTAATGAAGGGATAGAAAAATGGAATTTAAAAATGTATGGTAGAAAAAGAGCAAAGACATTTTTCACTCTCAGTAAACAGTCAATCTTTTAACACAGAGTTATGGCTCCTTTTGTTGTCAATATAATGAATAGTTGCTAATTTGATTCAGAAAATATGGAATCTATAAATTAAGTACAATTATGTGGCTTAATTTATATCTTTTGAATTTTTGATTTCTGAGATTAACTCCTTGGCACTACTATTTGCTAACAAAGCCAAATAAGACTTCATGTACCATTTTGTAGTCTACAATGTACTTTCACATGGATTATTTAAATGACTCTTACAATAAGCTCCTGAGAGAAGCAAGAATATATTATTGTCATTACATACCAGATGATGAACTTAAAGCTAAGAGAAATTAAACACTAACTGAGATCAAATAGAGAGCAATTAGGCAGAATTCCAAACCAGTTCTGCTTTCTCAAATTTCAAATTCTTTCCAAAGTTCATCAATGTGTAATATGTATACATACAAGTGTGTGTGCGTGTGTGTGTGTATGAAAACTGCTATGATTTTGTTTTACCCTTTTTTTTTTTTAAATAAGGTATAGTAACATACCATATTGTATTAGTTTCAGGTGTACAACATAGTGATTCTAGCCATTTGTGACAACATGGAAGAAACTAGAGGGCGTTTCGCTAAGTGAAATAAGTAAGACAGATTGACAAATAAAATATGATCTCACTTAGATGTAGAATTTAAAATAACAAGCGAACAAACAAAACAAAACAGAAACAGTCTCATAGATACAGAGAACAAACTGATGGTTGCCTGAGGGGACAGGGAAGTGGGGTTGGGTGAAAAGGTAAAGAGGAACCAGACACAAAAGCTTCCAGTTATAAAATAAATGTCAACGGATGTAATATATAGCACAGAGAATGTAGTCAGTAGTATAATAACTGTGTATGGTAACAATGACTATGATTTTAAAAATATAGGTCAACATGTTTTTATTAATACTTGGGGAGACCTTATATCTATGCATTTGATTAGGTAGCATATTAGTTTCCTATTGCTGCTGGAGTGAATTGCCACAAACTTAGTTGCTTAAAACAATGCAAATGTATTATCTTATAATTCTGGCGGTAAGAAGTCCAGTGTTCTCACTGGGCTAAAATCAAGGTGTTGGCAGGGCTGTCTTCCTTTTGGGAGACTCTAAAAGAGAATCCATCGACCTTTTCCAGCTTCTAGAAGCTGCCCACATTCCATGGCTCATGTCCCTATTCCATCTCCAAAGCCAGCTCGGGCCAGTTGAGTCTTTTTCTCACCATGTCACTCTGAATCTGCTTCTACTTCCTCCTTCTTTTGCTTATCATGGCACTTGTGATTACTTTGGGCCCACTCAGGTAATCCAGAATAATAATCCTTCCATCTCCGGATCCTTAACCATATCTGCAAAGTCCCCTTTGCCACATAAGAAATTCCAGGGATCAGGATGTGGGCATCTTTGGGGGTCATTATTCTGCTTACCACACAGGTAAATTTCAATTATCAAAATAACTATGCATTTAAACACATAGGGAAATATAGAAATGTTTGTTAGGTTATCTATGGATATCTTGTACTAACGAGAACTGTTATATAAATAACTCTATCAAATATACGTACAGATCCTAAAATACAGACTGTCACAAGGTCTACACCAACATATGCATTCAGAGAGAAACCGATTTAGAAAATTATCTGCATATTCTATTTCTACTATTACATCTAAGTAATTCCTATATTTTATAGTTTTCCCTTAGCTACTTTTCATCTGTTGGTCTCAATTCATATAGATGTATACATTCACAAAGGCATATAAATTACCATATGCATATGAGTGGCTTAGGAGATCCTAATATCCTGCCTATATGTTCATGTCCTCACTATTTCAGTAAATATAGTCCAACTTCCACTTGCATCTGTATTTTGCTGCTGGCCCCTTTCTCTGCCAACCAGAACCCTTTCTGCCCACCTATGAAAGGCTGTGCTGGGAATCTGCTCACCTGAGAAGCCCTTGTCCTAAAAGTAATAAGATGGGGTGTGCACATAAACAGCCCAGCTCCCTTGCCCCTCGCTTGGGGTATCTGAGGTGCATGTTCTATGCTGATTCTGAGTTTGCTAGTGGAATTAAATTCCAGATATTCATAGTGGTATCTTGCTTGATAATAAAGCATTTATTGAGTCCTCTCCTATATTGTATCATTTCCTCGCCAGTGTACCCTGGGATCACCTCCCAAATAAAATCTTTGCCTCAAATCCCCATCTCACAGTCTACTTCTAGGGAAATCCAAATTAAGAGAAACAGAAATAGCACCACCCCATTGATAGACACGTATGTGTAGTCATATAACCATGAACACGCGACGCACAAGTTCATAGCTCTATGATGAATGTGTCACTACCTTATTGTATGGCCAGTCTGATATTGTTAGATTGCTTATTCAACTAAACGGATGCATTATGTATCCAGTTAACTTGTACATGATTTATTGTAAAAATGCTATATTCCTGTGCCAAAGATTATTGTGTAGATACATTCTTTGATATTTTAACTTACGAGAATAATTAAGGACACTGGGATATAATGCAGTACAGAGGTTAAAGACCATAGGTAAAATTCTAATGTCTGACAGCTGAGTTCAAATTCTGACTCTGCCACTGAACTCATTGGATAACCCTGGGCAAGGTACTTACCTCCAAATTCCTTGATTTAAAAAAAATCTATGAAATAGGCAGTAACATTTAAACTTACAAAGATATTCTGAGAATTATATAAGATAATATTTTATTTAATAAAATGTACTAAGGGCTTATACACATTTTTTTAATGCCAGACATTATTCTAGGTTCTGGCAGTTCAGATGACCTCTCCAAAGCCCCTAGAGTTTCAACTAAAAAGATAGAATCAATTACAAAATAAAACAATAAATAAAAAATAAAATTAAATAGTGATGACAATAAACTGAGCGTCATGATAGAAACTAAGTGGCTACTTTAGAAGATATAGTTAAGGAAGGGCGGTCCCTGAAAAATTGGTGTTGAAGCTGGGACTTCAACAGAAAAAGGGTGCTAGCCATGCTCGCCTAGAGAAGAACATTGCAGCCTCTGTGGAAAGAATGTTCTTACATGGCTGAAAAAAAAAGAGAGGGTGTAGCACAGTGTAGTGGGGATGAAGCCAGAGGCAGTAGGGCCAGATCATGAGAGGTCTTATTTATAGTTTATACGGGGGAGTTGGGATTTTAGTCTAAATGTTATATGGGAAGAAGCCATTGGTGGGTTGAGACTGAGGGATGATATTATCTCATTTACAATTTTGAAAACATCCTGGCTTCCAGGGGTAGATTAGATTCAAAGGGTATAACCAGCGGAAACAGGACAATTAGGTTCTATTACAATCATTGAAACAAGGGATGATGATGGCTTAAGTTAGAAGGGTAGCAGTTGAAATGCAGTGAAGTAGATGGATTTAGGATACATTTTAGAGGAAGACAAGCTGACTTACAGATTGATTGACTTGCTGACAGACTGCTGGAGCGTTTAGACAATGAGGTGAAATGAAAAAGCAAGAATGTTTCCTCAATTCATTATATAAATTGCACATTAAGTGCCTCATGCAACACCTAGCACATACTAAGCACTCAGCAAATGGTAGCTAGATGATAAGCCTTGGTGGACACACAGAGAATTTATCGGTACACTAATAAAATGAGGAATAAACGGAAAGTATGTTAATAGGCATTGAAAATAAGGACATAGATAGAACAATTATTCATTAACAGTACTTTTTTTTTTTTCTGAGCACCATTTATAATCCATACCTATATAACTAGGGAGTGAATGTCAAGAGTCATAAAGGGTCATACATATGGTATCGGTCTTGAAGGTAACATACATTAAATGCCAAATGAATGGAATAGGCAGTAATGGCCACAGAGGAGTTCAAAAGACAGAAGGTATCTGGATCTGTGATATAAACTTACAATCTTAGTATAGAAATAGCATTATCCACTTCTAATCTAAGTCATACTATAGTATGCACAGGACATTCAACTTTAATGGATAGTTCGGTTTGTTAACAACTATTTAAATAGACAATGTTAGAAAGAAAGACTCACACCGCTAACATAATAACATCAGTGAAATCACAGACAATTAAATTTTAATGAAAATTCTAAAGCATGCCTCACCAAGGCTAAAGGACTTAAAAGAGTATCAAACAAACAAAATTTTGTCAACTATTACTTTATATTTTATGCTCTTTATGAACATTCCTTGTGATTATTCATCATTTTTGAGTTTGATTTTTAAATTGTTTCTTCTAGTTGAATATACCTTCTGCTAGTTTTCATCATTATTTTCATCAGGGTTCAATTGTTTTTTTTCATACATTTTATTCTAATATAATTATTTCTATGTTTAACAAGCAACAGTCCTCTTTAATCTACCTGATAATTAACCTAATTATAAATTCAGTATCTTTTTAGGAAACATTATTTCATTATATTTAATACACTGTCTTTTCTTTAATTTCCATGAAACTGAAAGCATAATTTATTGGACATTTTCAGTAGCTCGTAAATCTGAAATTATATATTCTATGTCTTGGCACTATCTTTTGTAAATTACTCATTCATTTAATAACATACGATTGTTGATCATCTGATTACGTGTAAAAACTGTTTTTAACTTCTAGGAGGGAGGTAAAAGATTTAGACATGGTCCCATCAGAGCAAGAAATAAAAAAATATATTCTCTAGTAATGGCTATTAGAAGGAAGGAAAGATCTGTTACCAGTAGGAAATGATACACTATCATATATTTGAGGCTTGTGGATTTGAGGACAAATGAGGTTAACTGCCTAAGCTTTTCTTATTAAGGCTTATTCCTCATCGTTCTGAGATGCCACACTTTAGTTATCATGTGGATCATAAATACTAAATAAATACCAAACAGTTAAATTTCTTCCCAGTAGTAAATTGATCTTTAGATGAACAAATACAAACCATCAATCAGACCAGACACTTTCTAGTGTTAGGATATGCACGTCCTTTTATTCTTGGCAGCTGGTCTTAGACAACCTCCTTCTCGCTGACTAAAGTTGAATTAAATGTGGTTATCAATCTTGATCCATGTCAGGGAGGATATAATGTATGTGACTTAGTAGCTTCCCAAATAGACACCATTCTGGACTTGCTGCTTTTCCTTGCTGTGGATAACTTGTCCCCAGAAAATGGGTTCCTCTTACAACACTAGTTATTAGAGGCCATAGTTTATGCCTTGGAGCCAAAGTTGGAAACCTTTCCATGATGTCCACTTCTTGCCCCATATTGCATTCAAATACTATACTTTATTTCTATCCAAGCTGCCAATTTCTTTTCTCCTTAGATTTTCAAGTTCTGACCTCCTTCTGAGCTCATATGATCACGTGGACATTCCTAGAACAGACCCCTGGTTTCTTTATGAATTTAGTCTTGATGGGAACTTGCTAAGTGATACCCCAGCTTTTATGAGCTCATCCCAATACCATCCAAGTCCAGTTATTGCAGAGCCAAGATCAGTCATCTTCAAGTCTATTTTACTGAATTATATTTTAAATGCACTAGGAGAGTTTCCCTTTGAAATAACTTGGAGCCTTTCTGAAATGTTGAGAAACTCCCTCCAGAAGGACAATTTTCATTCCAAAAAGAAAGAGTAAAAAGTCACATCTGAATTGTAAAAATTTATAATACACAAAAAGCTAAAATAACATCTCACCAAGGTAAGAACTCAATAACAATGCTATACTGTTTGTTGAAATTTAGAATTGTTGAGATAAATTTTCCATAATTTATATTTAGAAATTAAATTTAATAGGCTTTGGAAAGATTTCTTAGTACTGATATTTGGGGGGTTCAGCCAATTCATTTATGAGAGTGAGGAAAAAGACATGGTTGTAGAAAAACCTAATCATTAGGATATTTTGAACACTATGTAAAAATGAGTAGCATATTGAAACAGTTCATTATGTCGGTATCTGTTTTTTTGTTTTATTTTTGCTTTACAACCTTATACATAACACATATAAATGGTGACGTAAGTGCATATTTATGAGTTCATTCCTCTAATTTTCTCTTTGATATAAATCTAGAGGGAGTTATAATTGCGTAAAACAAGGGACAGAAAGCTGAAAGAATTCAAAACTCTTTTAGCTATATTTTGGGCCTAAAATGTTCTATCTAACAGGTACTCATATATCCTCTAACAAAATCCACCTCAACTTCCACTATGGAATAGTTTTCATTCATTTACAAGGATGGGGATCAGAGAAAAATTATTAGCTGTGAAATAAAACAACAGTTCCAAAAAATTCACTTTGAAAATTAGAATATATGACTTTTTATAAAACTACTGCATGACAGAGGAGAGTATTTAAACATTTTATTAAAAGAGGCCAGAAAAAAATATAAATGAGAACAGTTGAAATTTAGATAAGTATCAGACTGCTTAATTCAAAATTGCTTAAAGAGGCACACTGTGAAAAAAATCAGTAAAAGATAAGCTTTGCAAACTCTTTCAGAATTCAGAAGAAAAAAGATAAAAGTAATAAGAAAAATTAGAAATATTAAAAATAATCTCAGGAGATTCAATACATATGATAAGAATTCCATGGAAGTAAGAGGAACTAGAAAAGAAGCATCACTTAAGGAACTAATACTACAGATAATAACACTATTAACAAAATTCCAAGCTTTGAGGCAGAATGTTCACTTTTTATCAGTCTGAGGACCAGTCAAAATTTATGAGAGCTGAATAATAAACAGACATGTCTCAATGAAATATTTAAACTTCAAGGCTAAAAGTTTTCCATAATACATAAACAAATAAAAATGAAAACATCCAAAAACTGGAAATAGCATAATTCCACAGATAAAATTCTATTTTTAGATTTCTGCTCAGTAACATAACTGCCAAAGAGCAACTGAAGAATGTTCATAGAGCTTTTTGCTGTTGTTGGCAGGCGGGGTAAAGTGAGGGATATTCTGTGCTATGAATTCTACTGCAAATTACTTTGCCATTAATGTGTGAATAAAGAACAGAATAATATCCTCATATGTATAAGGATTCAAAAATATAATCCATATGTTCTTATTTTTTTAACAATGACATCATTCCGATAACTCAAAAATGAATAAGATAAAGAACTTATTTTATAAAATAATTGATAGTGAGCTCAGAAATCATTTCACAGGGAACTGAGTCTAAATACATGTCAATGTGGTTGTAAATACATGTACAATGTGTTTGTTAAGTGCATTTACATGTAAATTGCATGTGAATTACCTGTAATGTAAATTACATGTGCATGAAAATACATATACAATGTGGTTGTAAAACTTTTTTCAAATTTTCATGAAGAAGTTATAAACTGGAAAATATAATTATTAAAATAATCTAAGACTTGACTCTCTAATTATATCACCAAAACCGGACATTCTTTTTGGAGTGGAGAGATGCACCAAATATTGTATCTTATTTGCCAGTGAGATAAATATAATTACTAGGATTGTTAGAATGAACTAGAGCAGGATATTTTTAAAAACTTAAAAGGTAAATATTAATATTACTAAAGAAGGCATACCTTCCAATCATTAGAGAAAACGTGTAAAGAAATAAGTATCACACAGAAAAATGAAGATAGGTAACAGCAAGGAGGACACAAACAAATAAATATAAGTGAGATAATGCAGTCATTAAATTCATATTCATAAGAATAATTCAGGATATAAAAAACAGTGTATTACATTTTATATGTGAGCTATAAAATGATACTTTAAGCATGACTTTATTTTCTCTGAATATAGCATGGGAAAATATAGATCAAAGAATGGAAAGCTCTGATGGTAATGCTGCAGATAATCATTTTAATATATTTCTGCTTTTTAAAAATTACCTACAAAGATCTTATAAATTTTCTATATTTACAAAAACAATTCAAAATAAAGGCTATTTTTAATTGGATTTAATGCATACATTTCAGCTAGGTTACTAAGCAATAAACTTTTCTCTAATAGCCACCCCCCAAAAATAAACAATTTCTCCAAGTAAAAACACTTTTTAGTGGTTGGAGCATTTAATCTGACCCAATTAAGATTAGGTAAAATGTCTTCAGATGTTTTTAGACTATGATATCTATATATCTGTATATCTATATCAATATCTATATCTATACAATATTTTCATCATTTTAGTTTTAGGTGTACAAAACAACACACTGATTCGACATTTACACCCCTAAATAACTGACTAAAGATTCCCCCTAGTAGCAGGTAAGAAGGAAACGTAACAAGAATTCCACTCCAGAAGCTTTTACTGTTTCCTTTTCTTATAAAACACTCCTCACACTCCTCAACTTTTTCCTACAATCTAAAGCTGCTCTGCGAAACATGCAACAAAAGAATTACCTGTGTGGTTGAAGCAGGCGTAATCCAAAAATACCTTTGAAAGTGGTATGTATTTATAGTGTCCACAGGTGTCTAACACAACAGTACAAAAGTGCTCAAGAGAAATTCATCTTCAGTCCACTCAAATACAGTTCCAGGGGAAAAGAGCCCAAGGTGAAATATCAAAAAACAGATAATTTCGATTCATAGGAAAATATGTATTTGGGGTAATATATTTACTATATAATCTCACTACTTTGGAAACTGAGGGAAAATGAAAGAGCTACTGTTACAAAATATCAACATGGATGAATTATAGAGATGATTTTAAGTGAACAAAGCAAATTGCAAAGGAATGCATAAACATCATTCCAATTATATGAAGCTCAGAAGCAAGCGAAATTCAACAGAATATTTATGAGGACACATATTCAAAACTCAAAGGAGCTGGTTATATGAGGTTTGATCTATAAATAGGGTGAATCCTTAAATTTAAAAATAATTACTACAGTAAAAGACACACTGTCATTAATTCCCCCTCAAAATACTACCCCTCGCTTCAAATGCACTATCCCATCACTCTTGCCACTTTCTGTAGCAGTTCTGGAAGTCCTCTTTCATGAGTGTCTTTAGTTGTGCTGTCATGGCTGCCTTGATGTCCTGAATCGATTTAAAAGGTTTTCCTTTCATGCTCATTTTGACTTTGGGAAGAGCCAGAATCACATGGTAGCGAATCTGCTAAATAAGGTGTATGAGGATGCACTGTAATGCTTTCATTTCACAGAAATTGCCATTCCAGAAGTGATGTGTGACACAGAGCATTGTCTTGATGGAGGATGAAGTAAAGACACTTACGAAAGAGGACTCCCAGAACTGCTTCAGAAAGTGGCAAGAACAATGGGATAACTGTATTTGAAGAAAAGGGGAATATTTTGAAGGGGGTTGATGGCAATGTGTCTTTTACTGATACATTTTTTTTATTTAAACATTCACTGCATTTTGTGATAACACCTCATATTCTAACTTGAATTTGTGTTATTGTTATAAATCTTAAATGTACATTATAAATAGCCTTTCAAATGTAATCAATATTTAATAGAAACATCTTCTAATGAGTTTTCAATATTAATCCATTGGGAGTAAATTAAATGTTATTTCTAATTTCAGAAATGCATGATTTACTTTATAGATTTCATATGGTTTCTGTATTATTTTCGCACATTTGTTAAATTACTATGTGATGGTTACTGTAATAAATTTGTATATTTTTTTTCCCTAATAATCTTCACAAAAATCTTATGCAAAAGGTCTGATTTTCTGATTATAGATGCTAAAACTAAGCTTTCAATGGATAAGTATCTCAAACACAGTAAGTGAAATTTAAACCATGGGCCTATCCAAAAACTTTGTTCACTCAATCACTAAGACATACTAAACCCACGATGAATATTAAGATGGCTTATTTAGTGAATTCCACTTCTAACCATTGTGGAGCAGCTTGTGACAAAATAATGCTGCCGAGAGCTAGAAAATATGAGATAAAATTAAAAACAACAAACACTTATTTGATAATATAACTGTAGAGGCAGCCAAGGCTTTAGTGGCCAAGATCTTGGGTAGGAAAAAAAAAAAAAATCTCAGAAAGGCAAACTGACATTTTGAGAGCTACTTTGTTTTCCCTTGGGTAATATGCCAGTCCGCACATGGGTGGGTGAGAGGCCAGCATGCAGGCAAAGAACAACAAAGAGCTTTGTTTTGTTTGGTTTTGGTTTTTTAAGCAATACTTCTCGCATTCTATCAGGCTGGAAAGACAAAGCATTGCAGTTTGGGGCTGCAGAGTCAGTCAGGATTTGAGGGGCTCATGTCCTGGACAGAAGGTAAGACAAAAGAAGCAAGGTTGACACAGCTTTCCTCTCGAGGCAGTAGCTAAATTTTGAAATTGTTGAGGGTTAGAAGCACAATAGCCAAGCAAAAATCTGATAAGTACAAGGATGTTTTCAGCCTTATCACAGTGCTGAGGGAACAAATATTGGAGTTCAGAACCCTCAGAGAGGAAAGGATGACAACAATCCATAGGCCCTCAGATGGATCCTAATGACATCTCCCTAGAAATGTGGGTGAACCAGAGCAAAGTGCCCACACAAAGATGGCAGACAAGCTTCGGGCCCTATCGTATTTTGATTGAACTGGGTGATCTATCCCCATTTTAGCTGACTACCGGAGGCTACAGTAAACTCTCTATAGAAGAAAACAGCATAACTCAGTTATAAATTTTCATATACAAGATCAGGCATTCAATCCAAAATTTTCAGCTATTCTTATAAATAAGACTAAGGAAACAACACACACACACACACACACACACACACACACACACACACACACAGAGAAAACATTGACAATAAAAAAAAGAAAAAGATGAGACAGGTATTGAAACAGGTATTGCAAAATAATGTGATTAGTATGTTTAAGAAAACGGAAGGCAAGATGAAGAATGTTATCAAAGAAATGGGGTTTATTTAAAAAAATAGAAATTCGAGAACTGCAAAATATAGTAAAGGAAAATAGATCTCAATAGATTGGATAAATAGTATTAGACACCGAAAAAGAGAGGATTAGTGAACTGGAAGATAAGTCAGTAGAACACATCCAGAAGAAACCAGCATAACAGACATAGACAATACAAAACAGTGACACAGTGACTCAGAGGAGAGAGTGAAGATGTCTAACATACGATCAATTGGAGGATAGAGATTACAGGGCAGAAGAAATGCCAGAAGAAATAATAGTCTAGAAATTTTCAAAATAATAAAAAACCTTAAGCTATAGATTTAAGAATTGCTATGAACTAAAGCAGATTAAATACTAAGGAAGCTACACCTAAAAATATTATAGAACTACTGAAACCCAAAGACAGAAATTCTTAAAAGTCAACAATAAAAATCATTTCTTGTTCAAAATATTGACAGTAGAAACAATGAAAATCAGAAGATACTGAAGAAAACTTTAAAGTATGGAAAGAAAATAAATGCCAACCTAGAATGCTATACCCAGAAAACAAACAATTAAGTGAAAAAACAAATATCCTTTGCAATATCTTTAAAAATGTCAAATACCTGGGTACCAGTAAGAAAGATGTACAAGGCTTCTGCACAAAAACAAAAAACTTACTACTTTTTATATAATGGAGAAAAAATTTAAAAGATCTAAATAGAAGGCTTGATGTTGCTAATGTGTGAGTTTTACCCAAATCAATCTTTAGATTCAATGCAATCCCAACATACATAGCCAAGGCAATATTAAAAACAAACAAACTGGGAGTATGTGTGTCTATATCAAATCTTTCAGTGAAACTACAGAATTTATGGCAGTGTGATACTAACACAAGATAAATTGAGTAAAATAGTAAAACAGACAATGTAGAAAGGACCTGTATATGTAAAGAGAGATAATTTATTACAAGGATAACACTGCAGAGCATTGGAAAAAGATGCTGAGTTAGATATCCAAATGGAAAAAAAAAAATCCTCATTTATACTCTCATCCTTATGTAAATATCAATTCCAGGTTAATTATAAATCTAAAGTGAAAGATAAAACAATAAAGCATCTAGAAAACTATCTTCTTGACATTTGATTGACAAAGATTTCTTAAACAAGATATAAAAAGTATTAACCATAAGGAAAAACAAGAAAAATCACTCTACATTAAATTTTTTAAATTCCAGCCATTAAAAAACAGAAGAAACAAGGCCAGTAGGAGATGGAAGAAGACATTTGCAATGTATATATCTTACAAAAGAATGGCATCCAAATCATGTAAAGAAATTGTTAAAATCAATTTTGAAAAGCACATATATATATGGCCAAAAAGTTCCTCAGTACTAGGGTGTTATGATTTCTATGTTGCTAGTCCCGAGGGGTTTCATGAACACCAACACCTATGTAAAATATACCAGTCATTAAATATTTTTCAACAAAAACATTTCCAGGAGCCTGATTGGTATTCCTTGTAGAGATTTTGACTTTTAGTTTTTGTGAAATAGTGAGCTATCCTAAGGCCTTAAATAGGAGAGGGCTGTATCGTGATTTACATTCTGAAAGTATTATTCTGTGGGCTCTGTGGATAATGCTCTATGAGGTGGTTAAAGCTGGAACCAGTGAGACCAGTGAACAGACCACTACTGTGAGAGACAATGGTGGCTCAGATTAGAGCAGTGGCAGTGGATGTAGTTAGATTCTGGATAAACTTTGAAGGTTTACCAAAAAAAAACAAAAACTGGGTTCCCTGATGAATTTGGATATGGGGTACAAAAGAAGGTAAGTCAAGGATGGCCCCATGGATTTTGACTTGACCAACTTAAAGACACTTGTTGCCACTGACAGAGTTAGGGAAGGCTTTGGATAGAGTAGATTTGATCTGGGGCAGAGGAGATCAGAAGTTCAATTTTTGTTAAGTATGAAATGTCTATTAGCCATTGGAGTAGAAATGTCAAATAGGGAACTGAAAAGAGAGTTGGTTAAATTCTAAAGTTCAGAAGAGATATCTGGATTAAAGACATAAATTTGAGGACCTCTAGAAGAAAGAGAGTGAGTGAATATTAGAAGAATAGAGGACAGTGGGTGGAGCTCTCGGCATTTCATATTGCAAACTCAGGAAGAAGAATAGCCAGGGTGGAGAACAAGATAGAGCAACCTGTGAGGTAAAGAAAACCAATGAAGTCAGTGTATCAAGAAGAAGGAATGACCAAAGGTTATGGATGTTGCTAAGTCAAGTAATAAGCTATATTGTATATAATTTTTATTTTCTGCATATTATGATGTTTTGACATCTTAAAGTTAAAAAACCTTTCTGGCCAGGAAGACACTGCCCCTCTGAGACTGGCCAACTCTTAAGAGATAGTGAAGAGCTGGGAGCAGCCTTTGATATGCACACAGACCTTCTTTATCTGGCCCATACATTCCAGGCAGCAATATTCCTCGGCCTTAGTCACCTAAGGCCAGGTACCAGGCAACGAGAGACCACTTCTATAGTTTAGAACCCATAGAAATTGTTCAAACTCCCAATTCTCAACTGTTCACCCTGCTATGCTTTGTCTTTCCCTCAGAAACCCCAAAAGGGCTATAACCTCAGCTTTCCCCTTGCTCCCGCTTTCTGCCTCCTCACCAAAACCTTCTCCTGTGACCTTGTGTGGTATGTGGTGACCCCTTTCTGTGAGCATAAGAGAGTTTGTTTTCTTGGTCCTCTCTTGTGTCTCTTCATATGGTCACACCCGACTGACCATCACATCAAAGAACACAGAACAAGGAGTTCCGATAATTGTACACTGGCTTTAGCAACACGGGGGTCACTGCTATCTTGAAAAGAGCAATGTGATGTTTATATTTAAGTAATATGTATTTGGCTAGCAGTTGTTACGTTAACCAATGGATGTGCAGATGAACTTTATTCCAACTGCGGGCATTTGATCACAAAACCTTAATTAAGGACTCTGAAGGAAAGTGTGTGAACCACAGTGACAGAGTTAATGATTTTGACAGACCCTGGAGAGGAAAATGATGCTTTATCAGTAGCTAACAAGAGGCAGTGCTTTAAATGAGATCTCTTACAATGCTGTAAGGTAAACACTATTTCCCCCAATTTACTTAATAAACTGACTCAGAAGCATACAGATCATACAGTTCCTAAGGTGAAGTGCTAAATTCAAATCCAGTTCTGACCCAAATTCCATGTAGTTTCAAATACCCTGTGCTTTCTAACAATAAAATAAAATAGAGTAATTAAAGCAGGCATACTTCATTAATTTACTTAATTATCTGGGAATCAAATCTGGGCCCCTGTATTCCCTGACAATCCTATTTCCTGATAATCCATGCTAAAAACAAATCAATAAAACATATTCCTACAAATCTTGGGAAGAAATGTCTATTAGAAATAAGTTTTGGGACAATTTAAAGAATATCTGATAGTTATATATGCTCTTGAAAACAGTAATTCTGTAAAACAAAATTCAACTAGGTTAATATTCAAACTTCCAATTGTAGCTGGATCTTACTCCTCTTTTCTCATTAAACTGAAAATATTTAGAAAAGTTAAACTAACAAAAAGCAAGTTAACTTCTCTCCCCACCTGCCTAATGACTTCAATCAGTACTACCGTGCTTCCCCGAAAATAAGACGTACCCCCAAAATAAGCCCCAGTTAAGATCATCAGCCAGACGGACGCATTTAGTATGTTATGACGATGTTCCAGAAGAAGATGACATGACTGTATTTGAATAAATGTAGATTGCTGTACATGAAAACCGAAGACATCCCCCGAAAATAAGCCCTAATGCGTCTTTTGGAGCAAAAATTAACATAAGACCAGGTCTTATTTTTCGGGAAATACGGTATAAGATCTAGTCTTCAGGGAAACACGGTATTGCTTAAAATTAATAACTATTTAAATAAACTTTTTATTAGTAAAAATCTTTTCTAAACATACTTAGCAAGTGTATTCGGCTATCCATCACATCTCTTTTCAGACTTGAGAAGCCTTTCTAATGCAAAAGAGTAAAACCTAATATTACAATATTATTGTTGTGGAAACTATTTAAGATATTAGTCACTAGAATGATTTTTTAAATATATTTAGCAGGTTTACTGGCTACATATTAAGTCTCTTTTCAAACTTGACATGCTATTTCCAGTGACCTGAGCAGCGTATTTCCCTGAGAAAGCCAAATGGAATAAAGTCTCAATGCAGACTTTCCAAAAAGAATAAAAGTAGTAGCTAATATACTTCCAACTTTGAAATTATCTGTTTCTATTATAGTGTCCTCTGGACCACTGCTCCTGAAAAATAACCGAGCTCCTGTTTTAGCAACAGACCCTCTCTTGAGTTGGTTTAAAGCGATTATGAGTTCAATAAAAGCTATGAGAATTTCACTGCAGTGGGCACACATTAGGACCTGTTATATAATCATGCTTTTCTGTATGATGAGCACCTTCTCCACTGCTCCTCTACCATCCATACACGACCTGATTCGGATTTAATTTCTGAGGTACTCATGGGACTATCCATTGCTTCTCTCCCTCTGCCTTAATACAATACATGTTCTCTTATCTTTCATTCAAACGATAGTGCAAATAACCAATAAACATGTTAAATGTACTCCTTTCAAGAAAATTTACTTTAAAAAAAGGAAGCAATGCTTAAAATCAAATTATATTCTAATTGCGAACTACTTTGAAACATCAGCATATGTTAACAATTGCCCATAATGCTCATTAAGAATAATAATTCAAAACATTAAGGACAAACAATTCAGTTGCAAAGGAATTTTTTAAAAATAATAGAAACTGGTCAAATGTTATCAGTATATAAAATGATGATCTATGGAAATTAAACAAGGAAATACTTGAAGTTCAAATACTCTTAATAGCTGTTTTACTCCTTCTTTAAAACATCTTTTCATGTGAAATTTCCACGATGTTTGATACATGGTCAATTTACAGACAAAAATGTGTTTAACATATATCTGATTACAATTTGAATAATAAAATGAAGGTGAATATATCTGATTACAATTTGAATAATAAAATCTTAAGGATGACGAAGCAATAACAGAGAAATATTTCCATTAACATCAGAAATGCACTAAATACATTTTTATGAGCTTATGTTTTCCAATTTTGTTTCTTAATGAGTAAATGTGTAAGACATATAAGGAAGGCCAGGCACACATGAAGATGCTCTTATAAGGTAGAAAGACTGTGGACATTCCACCTGAGGGAAGTGACTGCTATTTTTCCTTTTTGAAAACAACATGGCTGAATTTGTACCACGTATTTTAATGGTAGTGTGAAGAAATTTCACTCATCCATCTCCCTCTTATGATTAGTTTTTGTCATTATCACATGATGTGTGATCTGTAAATCAACACACTAAGGTGAGGATTATAATGGTATTCTCTGTTATCAGAGTAGCCTGTGATCTGACAATAACTGTTCCACATTTTCCATACAGACACTTGTCTGAGGAAAATGGCCACACATAATGGCCGAAGAAAGCCCTATTGCAGTTTATACATTAAGCAATGGAGATGAATTCATCAGAAAGATGCCAGGTAAAAATTGAAAATTTTGTTTCCAACCATAGAGAAAATATAGAGTAAAAGGAAAATCAGCATCAATATATTTAAAAAAAAAAAAATTAAAGTTTTTAAAAATGTTATATTTATTTAATTTGATATTATTTGTCTTCTACTGAAATTACTCGAGTACTTTTCAAGAGCACTAGCATTCCTAAGTTTTTCCCTTCTCTGTTACTGCACTTATTTTTCACACAATAAAATTAGCAAGTTTAAATTCTCATGTTCTGTAAATGTTTCATATAAGAACTATCTCTGCAAACCAGATTTTAAATCTTTTGGATTAAAAACATTAATATTTCAGATGAGTGTACAAGGAACGCACCACTGCTGCAAATCTGAGAGAAAAAGATGAGAAATTTAGGGGGGGAATCTAGAAATCACTGACACAATGTTACAAACACTGCTACTCAAAATCCATTCTCTTTTTTTTTCAGTACAAAGAGAGTTCCAATATTGTTTGAAGTTGCATGCACTTCATTGCTCAGCTTCTCTTGCAGCTAGATGGTCAAAGACAGTTCTGTGCATTAAGTGTTAGTGCAATCCACTAGGGATTTCTGAGAAAGCAGCTCCTGTTAAGGCACCAGCCTCCTGTCTTCTTATTCTTCCTTTCTTGAAATCAGACACAATTCTAGGAAGGAATCAGCTTTGTCACCACTATGAGGGGAGAAAAACATGGGAGTCTGGGGCATTGATAGCAGATTGGAGTTCTAGGTTGCAACAACCCTTAACTGTCCACTAGGGAGAAAAGCAAAGTCAAATTTGCTTAAGCCACTGCAGCTAGATTTTGACTGATGCTCTCAAAGTAGCTGGTGAGATCATCAGAGGCTGAAATAAAATTATTTTATGGTGTGGCAATAGCTACAAAAAACAAACAAAAACAAAATGCCTCCCTAGTGTCAAAGAACAAAAGTATAGGAGAAGCTTTAGGAAAAGGAAACAAATGGGAGAATAACAGCAAATTTTTTAAAAAGTGCAAAGACAACTTCAAATAGGGGCAGTGGTAAATAATGAAGGTAGAAAAAGCAGTAGGGAATAGCAGTAATCCTTGTTTAAATTACAGTTAGTCATTAAGATGAGGTTATGTTTCATATACTTTACTGAACACAATAAAATCTGAATTATTATATTTAAAAATGTTAAGTTTCAGGATCCAAAAACCTCCTTTGTTTAGACAACCTCATTTCTTTAGAACACTGAATAAATGACAAGTGTGTATACTTTGCTTGTAGAATTTACTTGTTCCCAGCACATTACAAGGGAAAAGAAAATCAAATAAAATTGGTGATACATACTACCGGTATACAGTTGATTTATGTCATGTCATTATTTGCAATTCTTGAATAATATATGTCATAGGACTGCTCGATATATAACTTAGCATCTTATTTTTAATAGAATGAAACTGTACGTTAAATAAAAATTCTGGTTGATATCACTGAATTATTAAACTCAACAATAACTGTGAAAATTAACTTTATGAGTGTTAGGTTTTAAATATGAGATAAAGTAATATGTAGTTAATAACTTCAGAAGCCAGAATCAAAGAATCCTTTCTCTTTTTTAATTAAATGTATTTGGGTAACATTGGTTAATAACATCATATAAATTTCAGGTGTACAACTTTATGGCATGACATCTGTACACTCCATTGTGTACTCACCACCTGAAGCCTAGCCTCCTCCTGTCACCTTGTAGTTCTGTTGGGACTGAGCAACTGTGTTTAGTTATGCCAAGTAGCCTACATATGCTGAGCTTGTCCGATGTTTATGTTTGTGGGGGAAAAAAATCTTTGCATATATAAAATGGCTACAGCATGTAAAACAGAACATAAAACTGAAACTTTAAATACCAAAGAATCAAGAAATGGAAAAATATGACCAAGTCTAGAAATGAAAATGATCTCTCCATATAAACTACACTTCATGGTTCAGATTTTGTCTTGAAGGAACACATTAGAGCATATGCTTTATTTAATGTTGCTTCCTGCATGTGACACGCCCTGATTTGTATTCTCTAGACAGTCATGGATGAATATCTTACTAGAAACCAATTGGTCCAGCCTCAGACTAGAGCCAAGATTGATCAGATTTTAGTAAGTGACACAGTCAAAGTGTCTTGAGCGTGGGGAGAGCACAGCACAAATACTGCTGCCTCACAGATAGTCTAACGATCCACCAGATGGAGAATAACATGGCAGAAGTGAACTTAAGGCATTTACCCTGGAGGGGAGGAAATAAATCCACAGCTCCAAAGAGAAGCAAGTAACCTTCAGGGAGAAGGCTTCTCAAGTATAAAATCTTTAATCATTCCAGGTTACTGCAGCTTGGCCTGTGGGCTCCAGTTCCAAAATTTTATAGCTCAGGAAAATAAAAAGTCTAACTGAAAGGGACATGTGTTTATAAATAAACTATTATTTAAAAAAAATAACTTAAACTAAGGTTGTACACCTCTTATTTATTCTCTGATGGTGAATTCTCCCCCCAAATGTCTGCCTGAAACTGTGCATCAGAATAGAGAAGGGCTTGTATATATTTACATTTTGTGTTGGGCACAGCATTTCTTAAGAATGACTACTCTGTATGTTAGACCATCAGACTTTTAGAATCACCTCTAAACATTCCATTGAGTTTTAGAATTGCAATTAAAACAGTTCATACAGCATCTGTAAGCAGTTGTTGACAGATGAGAAGATAAGTACAGCCATGTATTTACAGCTGCTTTAAGTTTAAATTAGCATTCCTTTCTAATTTCCCATGCTGATGCTATGATGACAACATCAGGCTTTAAAAGCTTAGAATCAAGCACATTTTTAATAGTCCAGGTGCTTAATTATTCATTAACCTGAATAAAAATATGAAAATGTTTTCTTGTTTGAACATTTTTTTCCTGT
Source organism: Rhinolophus sinicus (assembly GCF_057876585.1). Taxonomy (NCBI): domain Eukaryota; kingdom Metazoa; phylum Chordata; class Mammalia; order Chiroptera; family Rhinolophidae; genus Rhinolophus; species Rhinolophus sinicus. The sequence goes on from NC_142516.1 coordinate 109,915,963, forward strand.
CCGTTCTGAGACTTCTAATTCTCTCTAAATATTGTGAGCTTCTCTCTCTGTTGTCTCTAGTTACCATTTTCAAAACAATTAGAGTTGGTCAGAGGTCACTCCCAAGCTATTAACACTTTGAACAGCAAGAAGGGACAAAAGGTATAGCCTTCCTAAGAAACAGAACTTTTATTTATTTGAAATGTTGCTACTTCTTAAAGTATTTACAAACAATAAACATAACATTTTAAAAGAATCCATTAGCCAAAGAAAGATTGTTGGCTATAAAGATTATATCCAACTTGGATACTAAATTATTTTAACTCTAGGGGCAACAGATTAAGGACATGGCAAAAATTTATAAAGCCACTCCATACTCACTGGCTGACACTAACAATTATAAAAAATTTAGTCCACATAAGTCTAAACATGTTCTTTTGATAAGCATAAAGTAATTTTTTAATTATAGGGGACTTTCTGATTTCCAGGGAAGAAAATAAAACAGGAAGAAAGGTATTGCCTTATCAGAAAAACAAGTTTTCCCAAAAATCCCTACTACATTTGGTCTTATTCGTGAGAACTATCCTATGGCAACACCAGCTGCAATGCAAGCTGGGAAATTAGTTTTTTTCTAACTGACTACACAAGAACTCAAACACATTTGGCATTAACTATATTCAAAATGTCCACTTAACCCCTTGAATTACACTAAAGAAATGAGTAAGAATCAGCAGAGCACAGGCACGATCACAAGGCACAAGACACAACACATGATCAAGTCTGTGGCCAGAAAAAAAGCAGTATTTCTGTGCCCTGGGATCTTTCACAGTTGTTGCCAAGGCCACCTACAGACTAACCTTACAAGAGCTGCAGCAGGAAGGATAGGGGAACAGGGAAACAGAGAAGAATCATCTCTGCCTGATCCTTACCCCCAGCGGACCAAACCCTAGCTCCAGGGCTGTCTTTTATTAAGCAAAATGTGAGGCTATTACCCAATGATCATGGCAAAAATAGAAAACAATTAACATTCATACAAGTTTGGGTTTTGTTTTATTTTGTTTGGTTTTGTCTTTTTGTATATATCAAAATGAACAACTAGGATTTGTTATGTTATGAAAGTTTCATAAAGTATTACTTTTTCTAGTTATTAGATTATTTATCTTTAATCAATGTTTTAAATTATGGATAACACAGGTAGTGGTGTTCATTTCATTAAAAATATTTTATACTGATTCTTATTATTTGGCATTACTGTAAATTCACTGAATTTTAAAAACTGCTGCCTGGGCTTTGTAATAGTTTTTTCATTGGTCTGGACAACTAGTTGCTACCATTTTCTTAAGTCTAACTTCTTGTCTATATTTATGTCCCATTAAAAAATTAATCACTACTATATATATGAGACGTTAAAATATATAAAACAGTTTACATCTTGGAATTTTATAGAATTGTTTTCCTCAGATTTTATTTAATACCTTAAACACTGGTACACAGAAGGCAATAACTACTTGGTGAACAAATTAATAAATGTTATAGAGTGACAGATACAGATATAAAAATCTTGGTATATGTAAGGTATCTATTTTATAGTTAGAATGTGCCTCAAAATCTAGTTCTTTTGCTTATTCTGCTTGAAGTTATAATCAAATTCTAATTTTTCAAACCTAAGAACTTGATCTTTTCTGTTCATAGTTCAAAATAAAATAGACTTTTATTTTGCCCACAATTATAATCACCAAAATACTGAACTTTAATCAGAATACTACATAAAAAACAACAGGGGAATAGAGGACCATATGACTTCCTACACAGATGGTCTAGTTGTGGCCAACTCAGTTTTCTCATGGCGGACGTACTTGTATTTTTTCTGGTGAGCGTTGATAGCTAAAATAGGCTGGAAGTTACAAAGAATTTCTATTGATATTTGCTCACCTTTATGATTGGTAGCAAGAAAGACAATGCCAAAAGCTAAGGAAAATACATATTTAGAAAAAAAGCAAATAAATAAATAGGACCTTTTTCTAGCAAATAATTCTACTAGAGGGAAAATTGTTCCTTAAGATGCCCTAAAAAAATATTCTTTTTCCAGCAATCAAAGACAGCAATCCCAAATTATTTAGCACAATGACATCTATTCTAATCAAATGGCGATTCAAGTAGGAATTACCTAAGTAAACAATTTTGACTAAATCGTCTGGCCCTGAGAGCAAGTTATTTTGTTGGACAAATGAAGACATATAAGGGCTACTGTATACTATACTCATCTCTTAATTACCAGTCTCATTGAATAGAAGTCGAGTTTTGATAACTAAACATGACCCAGATGTATTTTAACCATGCTTCAACCCCCTGCTGCAAAACATTTGCTCTGACTCAAAACACTTTCTGTTCTACACTCATAGCAACTTATTGTCTCAAATTCCTGAGTGTCTCATTTTAAAATATTCTGTCCTCATAAACTTTAGAAATAACCCCTTAAAATGTCTGAATTCAAATTGTACCAATGGAATAAATCAATCTGACAAAATTATTATAAATTTGTACATGTTGCCAAAGAATGACTTCTCCACCACCAAAAAAAGGAAGCAAGGAAGGAAGAAAGAAAGGAAGGAAAAAAAGGAAGGAAGGAAGGAAGGAAGGAAGGAAGGAAGGAAGGAAGGAAGGAAGGAAAGAAAGAAGAAAGGAAGGGAGGGAAGGAGGAAGGGAACTTATGAGGTTTCAGAAAAAATTCTAGTTCTTCACACTAAGTGCACATACCATATACATATAGTGTGTATTTATGGATGCAGTATGTGTACTAAGTTTTTCAAGCTATAAACCAGGTGAAATGAAATTGAAGCCACCGTAATTTAAAGCATCATTTATGCAGCAAAATAGTGGGAAGATATACTGTTTCCCCGAAGATAAGACCTAGCCAGACCATCAGCTCTAATGCATCTTTTGGAGCAAAAATTAATATAAGATCTGGCATTATAAGATCAGCTATGATATTAATAGTAACATTAATATTAATTTAATTAATATTTAATATTAACATCAATTTCATCAATATTATTTAATATTAATATTAATTAATATATTAACATATTATATTAATCAATATAAGATATACTATATCATATCATACCATATCATGTTATATAAGACCCAGTCTTATATTATACTAAAATAAGACCAGGTCTTACATTAATTTTTGCTCCAAAAGATGCATTAGAGCTGATGGTTTGGCTAGGTCTTCTTTTCGGGGAAACATGGTATTGAGGTGAAAAAACAACAGAGCTTGTGGGACCTCATATTCCAAAAGAATTGAAGTTCAAATGTAAATGCACTATAAGAAAATTGAATCTCAATGTGAATGTCAACATTCTTTGTAGGATGACATTTATATATTACAGTACAGGGTAGTATAAACAATGAATAATTCCTGGCAGTGTGGACATAGGTATTTTGTAATGAGCAAAAGTTGTTTGAAGTGTGTTTAAAAATATTTAACTGCAAAATATTACACTTGAGTAAAAAAGATGGAATAAAGGAAAAGAAAAGAATGTGTAATTTATAAAGAAGTACTATATGTAATGTGACTGAAATTTTGGTTTATAAAGATTGCTCCCATACCTATCAGCACCCAGGAGCATGGTCATCAGTGGGATACTTTGCTTTGGAGTAAGACATTAGTCCCTAAATCAGGAATCCTTTTAACCTTCAAGGGAGACCGTGATCCTGGAATTCCTGCACATCTTCCCGACTGCACACAGGACAGGACCAGCTCATGTCATGAGAAAGCCAAGCACCCACATAGAACAAAAAACTAAATGCTTCCTTTGGATTTAATTAACTAAAATTATAATATTTTAGGCTCAGAGAACCAGAAACTGTTGTGGAAAAGTCTGAACTTAAATATGGATAGAAAGCAATGTTCCAAAATACTACCGGTGAAATCGTGCAGCTTCAAACATTCGTATACCATTAGGTCCGAATGAAACACATAGTAACACGTATTGAAATAATGTTTAGGATATCTTGGTGAAACTGCATTAAAAACTAAAAAGTTTCACATGGGAACTCTTCAAAGTTCAGACTAATGGCAACTGACTGCTTGGCATTTTACAGAGATATCTATTAAATCTCATTTATAATCCACTCACTATGCAAATGTTCAATATTTGTGTACAACACACAGTGCATATGGTACAGCATATAGTTCATCTGAATACGGCAGATTCAATTTTAGCACATAGGTGGCTTAGTTTACAAGTTACCATTTCAATTTTTGAACAGGAAGTCAAATTTATATTAGTCTAAGTCAGCCTTGGGAGGAGGAAACCCACATCTAGCCTTATGAGTGTAGAACTAACATCTGAGACAAATCAGATGTATTATCCTCCCTCCTACCACACTGTAGGCACTTTACAGAGGTGTGACCAGTTAAAATCAACGTCAAGGGCAAGTTTAATATTAAAAATTGGCATACGAAGGCAAAAATTGGAATTTCAGGTGTTTTCTGCTAGAGGAAGCTTGAGGGTCCTTAGTGTGACTTGAGTCCGTCACGTAACATTGTCCCCAGTTAAGATTGCAGAAGAGCCTGCACTGTCAAGTAAGTGTGACACAAAAAAGCAATGCTGATTTTAAATATTTTCATCTTTAACTCACTAACTTATGTGTCACGTTGTGCTGTACTGTAGTTATATAACTATGCTGGACTCATGTGGCCATGACACAAAGGTACATTTTCTAACGTAGAACAGCATTGGTCTCCAACAGAGCAGGCCTCATTGCTGCCAGTGTTTAGGAGGGAAGAAATATCATTTGCACTAAAATTTATGACATCATTATTTGCTTAATCTGTGTATCTTAGGCAGCTTCAAATTACTCAATTTTAAGTGTGATGGTCATGACTCATGAATATTTTGGCCTTCATAAAATTCTAATTTGGCATGAGTGGACACCAAAATTAAAAGAAATACCAAGGATTCAAAGAGAACAAACAATGAATCACTATCATCCAAAACTAAAATCTGGCTCTCAGACAAAAGAATTAGTTTGTTTTTTAGGGAAGTCATAAATATCACGACCCATAAGCAAACATGAATCTAAATAAGTGTTCCATTTTTTAAAACATAAACTTGGAAGAGAACTTGAAAAGGATAAAGTAACTACACACAACAGACACAAACAAAAAAGAAAGAATTAAAAATATTCCGTGTAGGCAACGATATTGTCGTAAAGTAAACCGTAGTGGTTTAAAGGAGCCTCACAGCTGGTATTTGATATTAACTGGCTACTTCCAAGGAACTTTGAGTGAGAGGAAATACTAACAGTCCCTTTGTGGATTGTAGGACTCATGGCTGCTCTGTGGGCATTCCAGTTCAAAGAAAGGCAAGACCATTTTCTTAAAGATTTCAGTATAACTCAATTTGCCAAATTTACCCACTCTTTGTTTGGTGGCAGGGATGGTGGATATTGGGGGGAAGAAAAGACCCTATTTAAGCATAAACAAAGAAAAGAGAAATATACTACTTTTTTGAGGAAGAGTTATAGGGCATTACCAACACAAGGTAATTATGTTTCTCCATTTAAGAAAAAGGCACGGAAGCTTTGAACACTAGTTGGCTGAGGAGGAGATAAGCAATCAGCTTCCTATATTCCCAGACAGTTCCCAGGAGGGAGGAAGGCGGGGGCCAGTCTCCAAGCAGCACCCACTCATATATGCAAGAATCTTCCCCAACAACCACAATATCAAAGTTTGCTTTTTTGGGGGAGGGAGTGGGTGGCATTTTTCATCCTATCCAAGTATTTCAGCAAGTTGGAAGCAGAAGTATTATTAAATTCATGAACACTTCCTCTACACATAAAAGAATATTAAGCAATCTTATTTTAATCCTGTTTCTGACCCCCCAAAATAGGCACAGCACTGTTACTTAGAAAGAGAAATTAGTATGAGAATGAGAAATTACTGTGAAGAGGAGCACTTTACATTAAAATGTAAACTGGGAAATAAACAGTGCTTAAACATAAAGCTTCATTTTATATAATTACATATAGTTTTAATCCCAAAATAACAAATATGAAAATCACTTTGAAAAAAGATCATACCAGTATCTGCATAGAGATTTGTATGGATAATGTACATGAACATGTATAGATTTGTATCTAGATTGTATTATCTAATTATTTATTCATTTACACATGGGTCCACTACCTATCTATTTAGTGCTTGATCCTTTGTTCCAGATTCAGTCAGGAAAAAATTTCTCTCTTTAGAAATATGGTATATGAGAAAAGTTCCTGAAATACTCCAACTAACATACATATTGGAATCCTAAGGAAGTGAATACTTTACTTCCAAGATGTTATTGAATAAAAAACATATAGTTAGCTCTTGAAGAGCATAGAACTGTGTTTACCACTCATGTTGAATTTCCCCTTCCTTTCTGCTCACACACCTCCAATGCAACACCCCATTTCACCCCACCCCACCTCACCCCACCGCTGTGCCCCACCAGGCTCACTGCTAGTGTTCAGCACCAGGAACTTCATAGCGATTACTGACTGCCTGGTAAACCAACAGATAGAACACATCACAGAACATATCACACAAAATCAACCATTGGGAGCAAATTAGGGCACTCAAACCGGACTTACCCTATGAGAAGGAAAGCATCTACTCCATGATTTGTCTCACTGACAGCACAGACTTCTCTGGTGGCCATTCTGGAAGAGCTTCCCAACAAAGCAGTGCAATCATATTTTTCTAAACAAATTTATACAAACTTAACTCTTGTATACAACATCCTACCATTACATTGTCTTCATATTGTATCCAGTGAAAGTACGCTTTCATCTTTTAGATATTCTGGGATGATTTCACTGTAAATTTAGAATATATATTTGTATTTCTTCTGTGCCAACCAATAACATAAAGACTTGAAATGTTTACACGTTATAGTAGCAGCATTAATTAACCTGCTTCTTTAATAGAGATTTAAATATGAAAGTATGTAGACTTGAAGTATTCAGGATGAGTTCCCATGAAATTACATGGCATTATGAAAATCCTGTGAGGACCAAAGTCTTTTCGCCCAGTGACTTATGTATGGAGCTCAAGGAGGGCCATAACCCCTAGTCTTTGACTCGGGGGTATACGGCCAGGGTTGTTACCCTCAAGGACAGACACAAACCCAGCCACACAGGAGAAGCGAAAACACGTTATAAGCAGACCTACAATACGCAGCCTCCCTACACCGAGTTATTAAACACACGGGGTTGCTTCCAATGGTCTCAAAATCAAACATCAACATAACATCCTACTTTCACATTTTAGAAACCAGGAAAACTGTCAGGAAGCTTATAATAAAAAATGCAATAAATGAGGTAGAAGGTGCTGGAAAATCACTCTGAAGAATATCACAGTTACCTCCTATGCCCAGGACACCATATTTACGTTTACAGTATTTTTCGGATGCTGAAGCCTATCTATTTAACAAAAATTACATTATGCTTACTGTGTGCCAGTCATGGTTCTAAGGGATATATATGTTGTTTAATCCTCAAAATAACCTTATGAGGTAATGATTGTCTTCATTTTACATAAGAAAGCACAGAGAAGTTAGTAACTTGCCCAAGGTCACACAGGTGGTAGTAAGTAGCAGAGGCAGGATGTGAAATCACACAGCCAGGAGGTGAATAGTGAAAGTCATATTCCAGAACCTGTGCTCTTATCCACTGCATTGAAACAGTTATGTCACTGAAGCAAGAGACAGTTACGTGACTGAAACAAACAGAAATATTGACAGTGAGTTCTTCTAGGCACTATCAGAGGAAGTGTAAAGCAAAGTGCAGTCAGAAAAAGAGCTAGCTTTGTTTGCAGCCTTCACCACTTATAAGTGCATGTGTTATTGTTGCATAAATGGTGGAGAAAATGGTAATTTGGGACCAAGTCTTAAAGTGAAATAAATTACAATATAAATGACTAATTAAAACCTTTACAAGCATAGAAATTGCAAACCACATCTTTTCGCTCTAATCCAAAATATTTGTCTTCTGCCCACCTGTCCAAACAAGGACAGTGTTAAAGCTGAACTTGTTGAGAAGTTGGCCTTTTAAACTCTTAAGTATTGTTATTTACTCAACACTGCACATCTGGGTATTTCTTCTTTCAGTATGTCCATTTTCTAATAGGTGTCTTTTGAGTTTGAGTAAATTTTTCTGCCACATTAAAAAACAACAACAACAACAACAACAACAAAACACAGGAGCTACAAAGTAATTATACATTTATTTCATTACTCATTTCTGCTCCTCCCTTCTAGTCTTAACTATTAGCAAGAATGCCTGTAAGTACATTTTTAAAAGAAGTGATTGCTAGGACACTTTATGGTTAGCTCTGTTTTTACTTAATTGCCAGTGGACCTACACTTAAGTGTATGAACTACAAAGAATCTAATCTCATACACACTGATATTTTTTTATACTCTCTTTTAATGGATTGTCTAAAAATATTTAGCTAGGCAAATAAATAAACCATGGTTAGCTGCTTGAAGAACCATTAAGAGGTGAGTGGTGTGTGTGTGTGTGTATCTGAGCATGGCCACTGTTTACACTGCTTGCTCTGTGTGGAATGTGCACTATAATAGCAAAGCTGTCTGTTATTAATATGTTATAAATGTTTCCAGATAGTACAGTGATGGGTGTTTACGTAAGTCAGAAGTGGCCATCACTGTCATCATCAGAAATCAGGAGCATATAGAGGAGTTCAATAACCATATATGGGTGGCCAACGGAATGCAGTCACTGCCAGACACTCCAAGGAAGCCTGTGGCTGAAAATGGCTCAGGCAAGTTTCTGACCAGCTTCTAGCCCGCTTTTTGTTAGATGCATCTGCACGATGATGCCAGATTAAACTCCTTCAAACACCGCTTTCAGCATATCATGTAAGAATCGTTAGTGGCTCCTGCTGCTTTCAACCCAAACTCAAGTTTAGACGGTGCTCTTTGGTTCCTTACACTCTCTACAATATCCCCTCCTGTTTCCTGTACAGCTCTGCACCCAGTTCCCCAAACACCCCTGAATGCACTGACATGACTACCTCTGGACTTCGCTCTCACACTTCCACCTCTGAACCAGTCTTCCTTCCCTTGTTTCTGTGACAGCAGCTACTCGTTTTTCACAGCTGACCTAACATCATTCCACCTTTCCCACGCCTGCCAGTGCAATCCCCAGAAGGCTAGCCAACAATGCCTGTTAAATCAGGAGACTCTCTTACAAAACCTTTTATTCTGTTGGCATTTATAGATTAACTCATTTCTGGCATTTTAAAAAAGTTTTGTGTTTCTCAAAACAGATTACATGCTTGTTATAGACAGGAATCACTCACTCTACATGTTTTGCATCACTTACTGCGTTGTAATTTCCTGCCTAGAATTGAAGCTACTGCTACTGAGAATTAATTAAAATGCCCCTGAATGAAAGTCGATTTAAATATGAGAATTTGGAGCAAAAGCATATAAACTTTGGCACTAACTGGTAACATGAAGTTAGCAGTGTCCACACGGCTCCTTCAGGAGTCCCTAAATTTCCCTTCCGGGCAGTCACTGAGGCCACCAGGCAACTGCAGATGGCCTATCAAGTAACTGAGGACAGCTCAGTTGGAAAAGAACAGTTCTACAGTCCAGTCTCTTACCATAGTCCTTGGGACTGAATGGACTTCAGGTCCCAGAAGTTTTCAGGAAATCCAGTAGGTATACATTTTAATACTCACCCCCCACCCTGTCCCCAGCAGAGTCTGTGGCAGCATCTTGTAAGTAAATACAGTACTATTTCTTTAGCAAAGTTTAGCAATATTCAAACTTAGAGGGTATATTAAGTCTATAAATAGTTCTATGTCAGATCAGATCAGGGTTATAGCACCAAATAATTTATGAAATAGAGCTCTTAGATTCAGGAATGCAGAAAAGAAATTGCGGATCCCTTCCAACACTGGAAAGCCACTAGAGCCCTATCAGCACAAGAAAACAGTAAGAATCTACGATGGAAAGGTATTTAAAGGCAGCTATTCTGTGATGGATGCACAATAAACTGAATAACGATCTCTTCTCTCTCTCATAGTTAAACTACAAACTCTGAAAAACAGTAAATCAAGCATAGGAACCGCCCAAATAATTTCTGCAAGTAAGGTTTAGAAGAAACAATTGCACAAATATAAAGTATCTACAGTAAATTTTAGAATTACATTACAAATCAAATGGTCGTCTCTTGTTGTTTAAAGGTCTCTGCTACATTTTTTTTTCTACTGTGAAAAATCAGTGATACCTTACTTCACAATTTACACATAGTTGAAGTTACAAATATGTGTTTTGCAATAAAATGTAGGCCTCCGTGGTATTTATAAAGTGCATATCTACCAGGATTACTGTAACTGGTGAAAGGTGAAACAACATGGGCTTGGAAGCTGGTGGAGGTGTGATGCCTCTGCCAGCTAAAGTCTGTTCTTTCCAAATCCAATTATTTGTGAAAGGTCATTTGGCATAGGTACGATCACAGTCTTTCACTGAAGTTATATTAGTGCAGCTCAGAAGACTGTTTAATTATTGTCAGGAATTCCTGTTAGGCCTCCAGGGATACAGCCATCCTTATGGATTAGACCATTTATGATCTATCTTTGGTCAGAAGGGCACCGTGTGGTAACCCTGGAAGAAAGTCCAAGTGTATTTCAGATTGTCCCATTGTGAGGAATTGGGACATGAGTAAATGTCACGAGGGAGCCCTCACTATTACCCAGAGAGTAATACTTCTCTGCCTTCTGGCACACTGCTACCATTTGCAGGAGGACAGGAGTATGGATTTTGGGTCTTTAGCAAACCCTAAAGGCCCAAACCCATTATCACACTTTCCTAAAACGTATGCTACCAAAGATTTTTTAAAAAGGAAAAAAAGCTGTATTCTTGCGCCTGGTTAAGTCATTTGAGCCTTAGGTTCACTATCTTTAATGAAATATAGTACCACCCATCTCATGGAGGTGTCATGAAAAAGAAAGTAAAGTAAACTTGTAAAGGCTTCACACAGTGCATGGCACACATAGGTGCACAGGATGTTGCAGATATAACCTAATTATTATGTAAATACCTTCCCTCAATATACAGAGGGATGTATGGTATATAAAGGGTTATCTGAACTTATGAAGACCCCTATAGCTGCCAGTGATGACAGTGCTGGGGGCACAGAAAGTCCTCATTCCTCTCATACCAATTCCTGTGTCTCCAAACATCCAGGTGAGAACTAGGAAACAGCATGCCTGGTTGGATCCATGCTGAGAACAAGGAGGTCATGAGACCCCTCTCCAGATCCCTAAGGCCAGAAAGAAATCTCCCAAATCCATTTCCTCCGATCAACTTGGAAGGGCATGAATAGACACCCAGTGATATGCCACTGGTTTCAGTAATAAAGCAATTTTTATAACTGTCTCGTAAACAAATGGCTGCCAAGCAGGTGTTCACAGTTCATAGGAAAGAATACAACGAAGTGAAACCAAAATGAAAGATGAATTGAGCTTTTTATGGCCCAAAGCCATAAATCCCCAGCATCATTCAGAGTGGTGTGAGGAATTTCTTAAAAGACAGGAGGTTGACGAAGTACCTGAATCATATTCTCTAAGGAAAACTCTACACACAACACCTGTAGACTTTCCATTAAAGCATCAGATACCCAGGAAAAGGAGACAAGAATTCAATCCCTCAGTTAGGAAATGTTTGCCCTCCTCAGAACGGGCTCTTATGGAGTCAAACTCTGAGTCTCTAACATGCGTTGATGCAGAGTGATGTAAAGAGAGGAAGGTTTCCACTTTCACAAATATTTCACATTTCCCTAATAGCGAACCTTCTATCTAAAGCCTGGTGTTTGATTGCTGCCTAAAAGTATGGGAATTTGAAGGACATCAGAGAAATGTCCCAGGTACGGCAGCAAAAAAGCACAGAGGAGGCTGTGAGTAAATGGCTAAATATTACAGCCACATTTATGACCCATTTAACTTGTATAAAATTTACCTTCTAATTTCTAATTCAGGGTAATGGGATATGCATACTGTTAATTTTCCTTTAGGGATTGTAATAATACTCGTCAAACACTTAAGTATTTTCAGTATATTATACAGCTTAAGTCCTGCTGATCCTAGACAATTATTTCCTTTAAAGGGATGTGAATTTCTAAAGCTTAATTTGGTTCTCTGAAGAGTCCTAAATTTAGTAAAATCTTAAGTGATTTATGGAATAATGCCTTAATCACCCATCATCCACGCACAAAAATCAGCCTCTTTTCTGAAATTTCCTAATCCGACAAGCAAGACCAACATTGTCCTATGATTAAAATACTGATGCTAAGGAATAGTCTCCCTTACCTTTTATACTATCAGTCACCAGGTCTCTGGCTTCTTCCTCTATCACCTTTTTCTCCTGTTCCTCCTGCCCTCGCTCTGCTCTACTCATCACTTCCCTTCCAGATTATTACTGTGGTTTCTTAACTAGACTATTCCCCCAGCAAAATCCTTCTCACCGCATATCAACCCCACAAGTGATTTCAATAATCTCCTTACTAGCTACGTCTTCCAGGTGCTCAGATTATGAATAACCCTCCATGACCCACATCATAACAGTCAAATTCCTTAAACTGGCTCAGGCCATATACAGTGTGACTCCATCCATCTCTACAAATTTATTCTTAGTTAAGAGCCATCGCTGTTACCCTATAGAGTCCCTCATCTCCAGTCAAACAGTTCTACTTACCTTCTCACCTTTTCTCTCCATCCAAGACACAAAAGGATTCCCTGTGCTTGATGGGAGTCACGTGCTGGAAATTGTCATCCAAGTTACAACTCAAGTTCTACCATGTGTCAAGGCGCCCAGACCAACTAGGCCTCACAGATGATTCTCTTCCCCAAATTTCAGAACACAGATAACGCTTTGGTACCATTCCCATAATATCTCATAGAATTTTTGTGTTTAAGCCTTTATTTTTTCTACCTGAGTTGTAAGCTCCTTGAAGAGAGGAGAAATCGTTTATGTCTCTTAAGATGCCCCATACCTAACAGATGACCTTGCAAACTCAACAATTATAGAATGAATATGATAAAACCAATGAAGTGAGTCATTATTACACACCATTGATCAGTGAGTCTAACACACTCACTGTGCGTGAGAATGACTTAGGATGCTAGTTAGAAATGTACATTCCTCCAACCAAGTATAGAGATTTGGTCGATGTCAGATAAGGAAAAACTGAAAATAAAAATCTCTAGGGTATTGTGCCACAGTTAGCACACAGATGGTATTTTGGAAAACATCGCCACTGATTAATTTGAAACAGTAAATTAAAAAATCAAACAAGTACAAAAGTATGCCAAACTATAAGGCATGGAGTAAGAAAATCTGCTATGTTGCAAACTAGTTGCCATTATCAGGAAGCTTTTTGTGAGAGTCACTATAATAAACCATGTGTGCTTTTATTATGCTAATTAAAATATATTCTCATTAAGGCAACTAATGTTAATTAATATTAAGCTAATCTACTTCTTTTGCATTTAAACTGTAAATGTAGGGATATTTGAAGTTATCTGTGTAAAACAGAAAATAAGATAAGTTATATGCATTTATTCAATATTTGGCCTAGATTACTCATTTAATTGACACAAAGTTGTAATCTTTAGGCTTTCTTTTGTTGATTTCGATCTTTAACAAAGGCATTTCCCATGTAAGATATTCTCTGCTTGCATTTATTACTCTAAAAACATAAGTATCTAGGCATTTATACTTCTATTCCAACCCACTTTATGGAATAAAAGTTCTGTAAGTATATTTCATGATAGGAAGTAATTCTTCCTTTTGTTGTTGTTGCTGTAGTAAACCAACTTTTTTCTTCAAATCAAAGTCCTCAACCCCAACCAACTTCAATCAACCTAAGTGAACTCTCCTTAATTTTATGTTGAAAAATTATTGTAGTTAGCAGTCTAGTACTTTTCCTAGGTTTTGTAGTTTTCTTTCAGTTTAATGGTAACTCAAATATTTCCTCTTTTTTTCCCATCATGCCCAGTTAATTTTAGTTATATAATAGGCAATACTTGGCTCGCCTTACTTTTCTGATGTTGACTTGCTTGCACGTTCACATTCTTCAGAGAAACACTTCCAGGATTTCTCAGTAAGTCATACTAAACCACACATAATTAGAAAGAGGAATCTAATAAATTCAAATATAAGTTGAGGGAACAAGGAGATCTTGTTTCCATTTGTGATTTTACCTGCCATTTTCGTATGGCTTTGGGGGTGGGGTGAAGGATTGGATGGCTAACTTTGGTTCATAGCGTGTGAACTGTTTTGTAGTTTTTAAATATTAAAAAAGCTTTCTAAGGCTAAATTATCAAAAATTTGCATCTCTCGGGGATTATGTATATTTAGAGTCTTCTGAAATTTCTTCTTGGGGCTTATGTAGTTCATAGAAAATTAACCACCAGCTCCACTCTAGGGCTTACATCTAAAGCAGGCCCTTGTTTAGGCCGGTAGGGAGAGCCGTGGAGCCTGTGGACCAGGTCTCTTGGCAGTCCTGTGGCAGACGTAGCAGCTTCACGGAGGGCTTTAAGGACACATGCCCTGCCCAGCCTCTACTCAACAACCTGGGAACACTTTAGTGCAGGAATAGCACTGCCTTGTGGTGCATGGAACTCAGAGACTTAAAAGTGATGTCTCAGCATATGGGAAAAAATCCACATACCATGTTTCCCCGAAAATATGACCTAGCTGGACAATCAGCTTTAATGAGTCTTTTGGACCAAAAATTAATAAAAGACCAGTCTTATTTTACTACAATATATAAGACTGGGTCTTATATTAATTTTTGGTCCAAAAAGCGCATTAGAACTGATGGTCTGGCTAGGTCTTCTTTTTGGGGAAACATGGTATCACATACAGAATATCAACTCATATTCACCATATAGAATATAAAAGATGGTTAAATATGAAAAGCAAACAAAAATGGCCCAAAGATTTTCATGGCAAAGAGAAACTTTGATGACATCACCAATGAAGGCAAGTTTTAAAATTAAAAATACATTACCTTTCACCCTCCAACCGCACACCTATACATAACACACACATATATAAACACACACGTGCACACACCGGCACTTTCATACAGGACAGGTCCCAGTAGTGAGTGACACTCATACATGCCCTTAGCTTATCAGGAGAGGCTTCTCGTTTTACCTCCTACTTCACACTTTCTTTCTGTAAATCAAAGTGAGTTATCATAGTCAATACTATTAAGAGTTTGACTTTACAGTAACAGAAAGTAAATAGATATGGTGAAATCCAAGGCATTCAAATTACAGAAAGTGTCAGTGGGTTTAATGCTACATTTTTGTGGCATTTATAAGGACAGGAAGACATTCTTATAAGAGTTATACCTACGTAAATATTTGTATTAAAATTATTTTACAATTCACATAATACACTTTGTTCTTCAATTTAATGCACATTGTTTTTACTCAAAAGGTTTTTCCTTGACCCCTGTATTGAATTACATGTTCTGGTATCTTTAAATTGTTTTCCCAAAATTTAAAGACAAACGTAGTTTGGTTTTAAAGTTAGTCTTCTCGATCTTAAAACGTACTTCAAAATATAACTGAAAAGACAATTTAACTCCTACACATCCAGTATATGTTAATAAAGTCAACTACAAGTTGACAACTGCTCCTCTTGCCATCAGTTCAAATAAAGCACCGCAGTCCAGTTCCAGGCAGACTTCCCATAGTACGTCGAATATGAAACTTCAGGAGTTCAAGAACTCTATCTAGGAAGCATACTATAAACCCGTATGTCGTATCTGAACTTTTTAGGTAAATACACATATACTCTTAGAGAAGCAAGTGAGAAGCAGGCACAAATACATAACTCCTTTTTAAAAACCCTAGTTTCTCAAAAGTCTCTTGGCAACGTTTTTAGGCAGAGTTAAAACAACATTTATTAAAAAACACACACCTACTTTTCAGTATTTTACGACCAGATTTCAGAAATGCGGAGTTTATGAAATTGACAAATCATGCCTGACTGCATCTACATGAGATCCTGTGGCACTGACCATCTTCTCCAAGTGACTCTGAAGTCTTAAACCTCCCAGCCCGGTTACTAAAATTCCTTTACGTTTTTCTAAAGTCGCGCGCAGCGCCTAGCGCTCCGCGTAATGGAACACTCCAGGAAAATATGCCTCGGCTGGCTGGTCGCACTAACCCCAGAGCTGTCTGCCTGCCACTAATCTGCCAGGGAAGAAAAGGGCCTCGGGACCGGAGTGAATGAACCCAGGCTCTCTGGGGCCGCGCTCCCTGCACAGGTTCAAGTCCCTCTGCGTGCACCCGCCGGGACTGCTCCTAAACAGGTTACGAGATCTCTGACACCAGCCACCTTTCTGGGCCCTTCACTCCTGTAACTTGCTTTTCTATTTAGTAACAACTTTCTGGGGTTGGGGGGAGGGAAGGAAACTTTTCTCCTGGGAAGTGTGCACTCCACTCAGAAATGTTGGATTCAGCGTACACACGGTGACACAAACACACACGGATCACCGCAGGTTCTGGGTCCTCAGCGGCCCGAATCCCGCGGTCCCCCAGCAGCCCGGCCCGGAGAGCGCGACCCGCACCCACCTTGGCCTCGCCCGCGTCCGGCTCCGCTTCGGAGGAGAAGCCGAGTCCCGACTCGAAGGCGGCGGCGGGCGCCTCGCGCGGACCCGGGAGCAGAGCGGCGGCGAGCAGGGAACACGCCAGAGAGAAGCCGCGCAGCCAGTGCATGGTGGAAGGACCCGGAGCGCGGCGGCCGGTCCGCGGCGCGGCGGGGGTGGGCGCGCGGGCGCCCGGCGCGGCTGCTCCCTCCTCGCCCTCTCCTCGGAGAGCCCCGCGCTGACCCCCGAGGGCGAGCCGCAGGCGGCGGGAGCGCGTCCGGGACTCGGCGTTCCCAAAGTCGCTCGTCGCCGTCCCAGCCAGTGCTGGCCAGAGGCTACGGGGTCAGGTACAAGCCTCACAGGAAACCGGACATCCGAGCTCCCCGCACTCGGGGCCAGCGAGGTGAGGCCGGGGCGAGGGCGGACGGCTCCTCGGTCCGCGTTTCTGCTTTTGCTTTTTGGAAAGAGGGGGGCCAAGCCGAAACACCCCGCGATGTTCGGCCCCTCCAACCCCCCAGGGCCCGCGTCCCCTCCTCCCAGCCCTTCCCCGAAGTAGAGCGAGCGGGCCGGCCGCGGCGGCGGGCAACGGGCGGCGGGGCGCGGGGCGACGAGGCCGGGGAGCGCGGCGGCGGCGCGGCGGGCGCAGGGCAGGGCATGGCTGATGCGCCCTCTGCCTGCGCTTATGTGAGAGAAAGGGCCGAGGGAGGGAGCGTGCCGGGCCCGGCTGCCCTCCCCTTCGCTTTCCCTCGGAAGCGCGCTCCCTCGAGCTCCCGGCGCCTTCGCCTCCTCCCCGGCGCCCCACCTTCTCCCCCCTCCTGTCCCTTCCATCCCTCCGCGGCCGGGGTAGAAAGTTCGGCCCCGGGGCTGGCGGTCTACGGGCCCAGCTTTGAGGCGGCAGGACCACGCTGGTCAGAGTGGCTGCGGGCGAAGTAGGCTTATTGGGGAGAAGAGAGCCACCCTTTGTCCTTGGCAGTCCCGGGTGCCTGTCCGACTCCCGCGTGCCTGGCGTTCAGTGCCCTGCTCAAGGTTTGGAAATCGCCCCGGAGTGCAAGGTGGTCCAAGAGAAAGTCATCACAATGGAGAAGACCCCGTAGGGACCTTGGAACCAGTAGCGGCCCCTCTTTCCCTTGGTCTGGTAACTCAATGTTGCCAGGTGAAGCAAGAACTACAGGGGTCCTCAGAGTGTAGTGAGGGCTATTGGGATGGATGCTACGTATGATTCCATGCGGGTCCCAAACTTCTGGCCGATGGAGAAGATGGGCCAGAATCTTCATGGACTCCAAAGAGACATGGTGTCCGTTTCTGCAAGAAGTTGGGTTTAAATGAGAAAGGGGCTGAGAAAGAGAGACATGTGTTCAACATATTGTAGGAAGTGACATCTGCAGAAAAGTGAGTGCATTTCCCGGTAGGAAAATCACCCAGGGGCTGTGCACAGTGCTGACCTGGCAGTCTCCCTCCTGGGGGCAGAGTGGACAGGTTGCTGACCAGGCTACAGGTTCTCAGCAGTGTACAGACACGAAAGTTTCCCTTTTAGTCACAAGCTACTTTTAGATATGCAAATCATCAAATCTTAGATGGAGAAAATATTTTCTTATCTGAGTCAACTCTCTACAAGTTCTGAAATTCCCCTTACCCATCATTTACTTGAAGATTTAAATAACTCCAGGGACAGGAAGCTGTGTGTTCTGCATGGCTGCCCATTCCCTTTTTGATGGCCAACATTGCTTTTGACTTCTGGACTTTACAGGATAAATCTAATCTAACTTCCGTGTGTGAGTTCTTCAAATGTTTTGAAAATATCCGTTATATTCTCCCTATGCTGGCTTTCCTTCCAGAGAAATATCCTTTTTTTGAAATGACAGCTCCAAATTCCCTCATCAACCATAATCTAATTTTTCCATGTTCTTCATTTAGCATACTGCATACAACATGACTCAGTACTTAAAGTGTTCCAACAAGCATGAAGAAAGGGTCTTCCTTGTCCAGACATTATGCATTTGTTGATGCAGTCTCCAATCGAATTTATTTTCTGGCAGCCTAATCAGAGTGTTGACTCACATTACACTTAAATTCAACTAAATTACTCAAGAACTCTTCATGTGTACTGCTGTTTAGTCATGTCTATATTACCCTGAATTTGTAAAGTTGATTTACTGTGCCCAAGATTTGAGCTTTGACATTTATCTTAATTAAATCTGTCCTCTCAGAGTCAGTCCATGATCCCAGCTTGTTGAAATGTTTGGGATGCTGATGCTGTCAGTTTATTATCTTTTTGCTGTCTTCCTGCTATATGCATATTTGACCAGTTTGCCATATTTGTCTTCAGATACTGTGAAAAGCTGTGAAAAGGCTAGAGCTAAGGACAGACTAGAGTAGGATTTAAGTAGAAGCTGGAACTTCTTTTTTACCATTCCATTTTAGTGTTTCTCTACTTTGACTGCATTTGGAACACCAAAAGGAGATTTCAAGGGACTAAGAAGTACAAATTGGCATTTTCAAACTAGTCATAGGGATGTAAAGTACAGCATAGGAAATATAGTCAATAATATTGTAATAACTATGAATGGTGTCAAGGAGGTTCTAGACTTATAGGTGGATCACTTTGTAAGTTATATAAATGTCTAACCACCAGGCTGTACACCTGAGACTAATATAATATTGAATGTCAACTGTAATTACACACACACACACACACACACACACACACACACAGACAAGCGCACCATCAGAGATTCTAGTTTAATTGGTCTGGGGTAAGACGTGGACTTCATGATCCTAATGGGTTACCAAGTTGAGAATTTCAGGCATTTTGAACACTCGTGGGGCCTAGCATAGTGTAAAGACTGAGAAACCATCAGGATCGAAGTGTAGCATTAACTGTACTATTTGTTTTATTTGAATTATAGCAGTAAGCACAGATGGACTTTCTTTTCTTTTTCTTTTTTCTCTCAAAAATGTTACCTTTCTACCACTGTTATTATTTTAAGTAGAGGAAATGCTGGCAAAAAGTGATCATGACTTAGATAAAAGACAGACCACTTATGTCAGTGTGATTTAGTTGTTCCTTCTAGGAAACTTTACCCTAGGAAAGATAAGATTGAAAAGTGGGATTAAATTCACTGTTTGCTTCAGGAAAGCCCACAAATCAATACATTGAATGCTCTCACTCTGGCAAAAAAAAAAAAGCCTGTTTATCAATAACAGCTTACTTATCAAGACCCTCACTTACTTGTGTCAACCAATCCTAAACTACTACATCATCATCTTTGCCCAATCCTGCTCAGTTCCTCACTTTGAAAGACCCACCTTAACCTACTTATGTCCAGACCCCAAAGTCCTACAATTATTCTACTTGTGACTTACCTCCTCTGTAGCTTTTGTTTTTTGAAAGGCTTTCTGGTGATATTTTTGGGAATTCAATAACCTGCCAATCCCACCAAGATCCTATTGATAACTCCCTTGCTGCTGAAGCGAAGACCCTCAACTCAGAAACAGGAGGAACCACTGAGTCCTACAGTGAAGGGGTGAGTCACACATTAGATCTCAGTTCCAATTTCTTTTTATCAAGCTACCACATGCTATGTGTATTTGTCCCCCAACATTCCCTTTTAGGGATGGTTTGATTGTTTGATCAGATTTGAAAACATGTATACCTGGTGGAAAGCTGCCTTGTTACTAGCAACATTGTTTTTGGTTACTAGCAACATTGTTATTTTCTCTTGATCATTGATAGCAGGAAGTTCATGTACAACACTCACATTCTCTAAGAAATTCACATTTGTCAGGAGACTGCCTAACAATTAGGTTGGGGAGCCCAGGACAAATCAGTGAATAAACCACTGATTTGATTGACCGTCATCAGACTGTCATGTGTCTGTCTCAGACTAAACCCAAGTTTGTATCTCCTACAGGCCAGATTCCTGCCTCGTACATGTATTTACATACTAACTAATACATGTTAGTCTCTTTCTAAATGGCATAATTTTAAGAACAATAGTTTAGAATTTTAGTGGCCAGTTTTGGAAACTTTTCATAAGAACAAAATTGTTAATTTGGGAATTGCCTTAGAAGGAAAAAGACGTAAAATTGCAAACTTTCAATGACCTGTGTTTTTTTGATTGGTATGAGAAAGCTTACAAGCAAAATTCAAATTCTACAATTGCCTCTCTAAATATTCTGTGGGAGAGACAAATAAAAAAAGTGAAAGACTGTCGCTCTTTTAGATCTGCCCACATCACAACTTGAATCTAAAAGCCTTTATCTTCCTATTCCTCTTCTTCCATCCTGTGGCCCTCTATCATCCCTGCCCAGGCACTCTTTCTGGCTAACTTCCCTTTCCTTCTGACCAGCCAGAAACTCTGAAAGCTGAACTGGCTCTGAAAGTGAACAAGATCAGAACAAGACTCCTATGGTGGAACTTAAGCCTCGATTGTGGTCTAATCTGAGAGTAATTTTCAAAGACTTTCCAAAGCCTATTCAGGATAGGCCAAAGTTTAGAAAGCCATTTGCAATAGTTCTAGGAACATGTAATTCAGGGTTCCCAGATACACATCAATTTATTTATGTGTTATTAGGAGTTTCAGATGCAATAAAATTAAATAGAAAAGACACTGTGAATACCATGCGTATGATTTAAGAGACCCCAAATTCCATAATAAAACCAGAAGAATTTAGAAAAACTATAAAAATTAGACAACATTTTTGGAGACTTATACCCCCTTATGCAAACTTTAGGGACAGGCTCTTTAACATCTTTAGAAAACATTTATGTGTAGATCTTGGAACAGATATGATGACAGCTCTTTCCTCACTTTCTCTGAATGGACTTAAGTCGGAAATAAGGGATTTAACATACAAGTAAATGCTGGAATGGAAAATCGTCCTGTTGCCAGACATTCAAACCCTCACTGAGCAAAACTAAAGGGGAACAAAGGGAATGGGGAATCAATGAGGCTGCTCCAATCGAGAATTAAGCACCTTAATTTCCCATTGACCCTTAAACTCCCAAAGATTCTTACTGAGCAATATTCTTTGTGACACAACACCTATTTTGGAGTATGGAAAGACTTATTGAAAAGCATCACATGAGGATACTCTGTCATTTTCAGAATGACTGTGTGATGTCATCAGAAACCTTCAATGGGAACCTTGCCAACATTTTACATTACCTACCCCAAGGAGGACAATTTGATCACTGTACTTTCTCAGTGTCAATGAGAACATTTTATTAAGGTTGCTGAGGATGTCTCTGGCTACATGTTCTCTCTGCACCAGACTAATCCTGGTAAAACTGTAAAGATGGATGTGGACAAGAACCCAAGTTTAAGGGTACTTTTGAACACTTACAACTGGGCTCATACAGTTACACCTTACTATGGAGTTTGAATATCTTAGTATATGATAATTTTCAAGGTGTAACAAAAGATATGTTTGTTACATACCTTTGTTTGCTGGAAAGATATGTTTCTGACAGTAGCAAAAACATTACTTGACTTTGTATTTTCAATCTGGAGAATTCCAACCTATCTGTCCACTAACAGAGACACTCATTGTATTGGGATGGTTACCAAAGAACTTTGCAAAGGCCTGCTATTTATTCAGAAGTTTTATTGTCCCTATCACTCTCTCTCAATCTTCATGAAAAGCAGACAAAGTCAATGGTATTTTTAAACTCAAATGAGCACTTGTTGACTCTCACCATAAGAACATGTCACAAGCCTGCCTTTAAGGTTGTATATTTCACTCCAAATTTTGAACTCTACCTTGCTTTGGGCAGATGTGGGATAATACCACAAGGAATTCATGCAGTATTATCACCAACAGGTATAAGTTGCATTTCCTTCATATTTTCCCAAGCAGCCTCTACATGACCTAAAAAATACAGAAACTTTGTCATCTGGAAAAGACACCATTAAAAAAAAAAAATGCCTAGGACCTACAATGGAAGGGAACGCTCAAGTAATTTGAACTGAAATAGCAGTTGAAGTCAAGAAAATAAATACCTATATTCATGTTTCCCAGCTAAAAAGGCACAAGGTTTAACCCACTGACAACAGGGTTGACATTCCTTTAGATTAAAATTGGGGATTCTTCAGAATTCTTTAGAAACAGATGGTCTTTGGATGGAGAGAACATCCACTACAGAGCTTTGTGTCGAGATGGTAAGAGGGCAACTGTAGGACACGGCAAACTCCCACCAGACTTACAGAACTAGATTTAGATGACTAAGGCCATGCTTAAATTTGCATTTTTATTTTATTTTATTATTTTTTTTCCTCCCTTAGCTGTTTTCTTTATGATCATAGGCTTAAGGTTCTGGGTAGTTGACCAATGATTGTTATTTCTTAACCAGTGAAAAGTCAAAAGTCAATGTTTTTAACTTTAATACTGCTTTTTTTATCTTTAGTCATCCCTTGATATAACTCAAATACTGGGAGAAATGTATGCACGAGTTGTCAAAAACAGTGCAATAAAACTCTGTGTTTTGCACACGTTTCCTTAGGCGTGCTAACCAGCTTGTGTCAATCCTTTGTTTTGAAATATTTGGTTTCATTCATAATTGGACTCAACCATGAACTGGCTTTTTATGTGGAGGAGAACACAACAGGACAGGTAACTCAAATCAAAACTTTAGACAGAAAGGTTTCTGCTTCCATTTGAAACCATAATCAAGGACCATTTCTCAGAGATAACGTCTGTAAACAAACCTTCATGGAGGAAAGACTCAGAAGGGGAACAAGGAACAGATGGTTTGTATTTAAGGCCTGTCTCACATTTACAGACCTTACAAAGAAGGCTTACTGTGGAGGTAACTCTTGATTGCCTATCAGATCTACCCTGAGTGACCTTTGGTGAACTTCTCTTCACCACATGAGATTTATGTGAATACTGACTCAGTATGTGTAAAGAACTTAAAATGATACTTGGCATGTAACAGTCTCTCAATACATTTTGGATAGAACATGAGTAATAATGACAAATTAATATATAGTTGTATGTTATTAATATCATGTTTGATATATTAATCTTCATTTCTTCCTTACATTTATTTTCAACCTTGTATTTAAATGATTTTCCAATGAATATAAAATTCTAACATCGACTATCTTTTTTTAAGCACTTTAAAAATATAATTTCATTGTATTCCTCCATCAAATATTGCTACCCAGAAATCTGAGAACAATAACAGTTTATAGCCATATACTGCCTATTATGTGTCTGGTTGTATTTTTACGGTTTTACATATTTTGATGTATTTAGTACTCCCCAAAATCTTATAACATAGAAATTATTATGGTCAATATTATATAAATGAGGAAACTGAGCTATGGAGATGGTAAATATCTTGTTTAATGTTCTAGAGCTAGTGTTTGATAGACCCTGGATTCAAAGCAGTCTGGTCCCAGCGTCCAGGAGATTAAGCACTGCCCTCTGCTGCCTCTTTAAGAATGTTGTGATGATGCTTTTCCTTGTTAGATAATCTGCCATTTCTTGTTGGAGAATTTTAGATTGTCCTCTTTTTCTTTGATGTTATTAAATTTTAGTGTAACATGTTTATAATGATTTATTTATAACCTCTTTGGCACACTTTGAGTCCCTTCAATCCGAGTGCATGTAAGTTTGTGTATGTGTGTATTTGTGTGTGTAATTTCTGTGAAATGATGGGTCATATGCCAAAAATAATAATACATACTGTTTTCCCCTTATTTTCTTAGGATTTATGTATACAGACATCAACGTTTTCATATGTATTAACTTTTTTTGTATTAATTCCATCTATTCATCTTTTCCTAATTCATACTAGAATTTTCCCGATTTTGAACTGAACTTTCATTGTTTATATCAATGATTCTTCTTTTTCTCTCTATGCCTGCACACATATATAATTTGCCTGACAATATATGTTATATCATTCAATTTTTGACACTTTCCTATGGTTAATACAAGGATTATTGAAATTCTACCACTTACCAATTGTGATTATACATCCAAATTTTACTTCCTGCCTCTGTGATTTCCTTTCCTCCTCTCTAAACACAAATGAAATGTACGAGTATTCAAGCTCATCTTTTTACCCTTAGGTTTTACTCTATAAATTTCTTTTTTTTTTTTTTTTTTGGTTTTTTTTTAAATTAAATTTATTGGGGTGACAATTGTTAGTAAAATTACATAGATTTCAGGTGTACAATTCTGTATTACATCATCTATAAATCCCATTGTGTGTTCACCACCCAGAGTCAGTTCTCCTTCCATCACCATATATTCGATCCCCCTTACCCTCATCTCCCACCCCCCACCCACCGCCCCCGTTACCCTCTGGCAACCACTAAACTATTGTCTGTGTCTATGAGTTTCTGTTTCTCATTTGTTTGTCTTGTTCTTTTGTTGTTTTTGGTTTATATACCACATATCAGTGAAATCACATGGTTCTCTGATTTTTCTGTCTGACTTGTTTCGCTCAGCATTACTCTCTCAAGATCCATCCATGTTGTCACAAATGTTCCTATACTCTATAAATTTCTTCATCCATCACATTGGTCTTTCAAAAACCCATATCTGCTATGTTTCTCTGAACCCGTCAACAGCTTCTTATCACCCACAAGATAAAATACATGCATGTTTGCATGGCTGCTTTCTCCATAGACGGCTCTCCACTCTCTCCAGCATACTCTCTCTTCTAATGATATTAAATCACTTGGAATTCCTTGAATTAGCTTTGCCTTAGATAATGTCTAGCACATTTTTAAGTCCTAATAACTGTTTCTTTAATGAATAAATAGGACTATAATTTAGTGTGTTGAAATATAAATAGTGAGATTTCAGATTCTGCTAATGGTAGAGTGGATTGGTCAGACTAAGCCAGCTACAGATAACAATTATAAAACCTGTCCTATTGCCTAATTCCCTCAAAACCCCCAACTATTTGAAGTCACTGAGAGATCTGCCAAAATCAGACAGAAACTGGAGGAGTGTCTATTCCTAAAAGACAAATTGAAACAGACCTGCTCTACATGAAATGCTAATAATAGCTTGTCAGACTGCAGGGAAATTACACAACAGATAGTAACTTGGATCTAAAGGAAGGAATAAAGGTCATAAGAATTGTAGATACATAGTCAAATATTTAAAAATATGTAAATACATACACACATATATATTAATTTATTTAACAGGCAAAACAATAATTAATAACATGTAGAGGGATTTATAATGTGAATAGTTGTAGCACAAAAATAACATAAAGAACAATTGTAAACATTACTATATTATAGCAAGTTTTCCTTATTTTATGTGTAGTCTAATATTAACACTAAGTAGATTGTGTTCATTTAATGTTGCATATTATAAACTCTAGAGAAGCTACTTTAAAAACAACAAAAAGCATGAAATGCTGATTCAGAAATCAAAATGAAGTACTAAGAAAGAATTGAATTTTCCCAAAAGAAAAAACACCAGAAAATGAGGAACAAAGGAGCAAAAAAATAAAAAAATAAGACCAATAGAAAACAAGTAGTACAATGTCAGACCTAAATCAAATCATATTAATAAGTCTATATTATAACATAAATAACTAAACACTCCAATGAAAGGGCAAAGATTTTTAGATTGATTAAAGAAGCGAGCCCTAACCATATGTGTCTGTAAGATATGTACTTTAATTTAAAAGACACAAACATGTTGAAAGTTAGAATTTGTGAAAATATATGCTATGTAGACTCTAATAAAAGCTGGAGTGGCTATATTATATGTTAGAGAAAGTGGACTTCTAGACAGCAAGTTTTACCAAAGGTAAAAAGGGAATTGAAAATGGTGAAAGTATCAGTGCATCAGAAAAACATAAAAGTTATAAATATGTATTATCCTAAAAACAGAGCTTTGAAATACCTGAAGGAAAAACTGACAGGCCAAAATAAAAATAGACAAATCCAGTTATTGTTGAAGACTCCAACACCCCCTTTTTGGTAGAACAGGTAGACAAACATAATCAGTAATGATATACAAAATGTGAATGACAACATTAATCATGTTGGTTAATTGAAACTATTAATCATGTTGAACATACACATATATATATATATATATATATATAAATTTGAAGTATATATATATATATACATATATATGTATATATATATATATATATATGTGTGTGTGTGTGTGTATATATATATATATATATATATATATATATATATATATATATATTTGAAGACATGATGAAATATTTCCTTAATCTGTCAAAGAAAATAGACATATAAGCCCCAGAAGCACAGAGTCCCAAACAAGATAAACCCGAAGTGGCCCACACCAAGACACATTACAGTGCCAAAAGTTAAAGACAAAAAGAGAATCCTAAAAGCAGCAAGAAAAAAGCAGTTAGTTACCTACAAGGTTGCTCCCATAAGACTGTCAGCTCATTTCTCAACAGAAACTTTGCAGGCCAGAAGGGATTGGCAGGAAATATTCAAAGTGATGAAAAGCAAGGTTACTACAGACTATAAACAAGATTACTTTACCCAGCAAAGCTATCATTTGAAATTAAAGGAGAGAAAATGAGCTTCCCAGAAAAGAAAAAGCTAAAGAAGGACATCACCACAAAACTGGTATTACAAGAAATGTTAAACAGATTTCTTCAAGAAGATGAAGGGGTGAAAAAAACAAAATCAGAAATATGAATAATAAAATGGCAATAACTATGTGTCTATCAGTAATCATTTTAAATGTAAGTAGACTAAGTGTTCCAATCAAAAGACACAGCATAGCTGAATGGATAAGAAAACAAGACCCATACATATGCTACCTACAAGTCTCACTTCAGATCAAAAGACATACACAGACTGAAAGTAAAGGGATGGAAAAAGATATTTCATGTGAATGGAAATGAGGGGAAAAAAGCTGGGGTAGCAATGCTTATACCAAACAAAATGGACTTTAAAACAAAGGCTATAACAAAAGACAAAGAAAGACTCAGTAATCCTACTCCTGGATGTTTATCCAATGAAACCCCAAACTCCATTTTAAGGGAACATGTGCATCTATATGTTCATTGCAGCATTGATTACAATAGCGAAGACATGGAGGCATCTCGGTGTTCATTGATGGATGAATGGGTAAAGAGGAGGTGGTACATATATACAATGGAATATTGCTTGGCCATAGAAGGGAATGGGTTCTTGCCATCTGGGCAGCATGGAGGCACCTGGAGGGTATTGTGCTGAGTGGAATATCTCAGACAGAGAAAGACAGATGCAACGTGATTTCGCTCATGTGGAATCTAAAGAACAAAATAAACAACACAGAAACAAACTCATAGATACAGAGAATGTTTTGATAGTTGCCAGATGGGAGGGGTTTGAGGTGTGGCTAATAAAGAGTAAGGGATTAAGAAATACAAATTGGTTTTTACACAGTAGTCATGGGGAGGTAGGGTATAACATAAGAAATATAGTCAATAATATTGTAATAACTATGTATGGTGTCTGATGGGTACCAGATTTATTGGGATGATAGATGGGAGGGGATTGGGGGACAGGATGAAAAAGGTGAAGGGATTAAGAAATACAAATTGATGGTTACAAAATAGTCATAGGGATGTAAAGTAAAGCATAGAGAATATAGTTAATGATATGGTAATAACCATGTATAGTGCCATGTGGGTACTAGACTAGTCTGGAGGATCACTTTTTAAATTATACAAATGTCTAACCACTATGCTGTACACCTGAAGTTAATATGAAAGACTATTGAATATCAACTGTAATTGAAAAATTTTTAAAGGGGGGAAAAGGTGAAGGGGGCAAGAGGTTCAAATATCCAGGTATAAAACAAATAAGTCATGGGGATATAAGGTACGGCACAGGGAATATAGTTAATAAAATTGTGATAGCATGCTGTGGTGTCAGATGGGTGCTGAACTTATTATGGTGATCCCTTTTTTTTAGGTATATAAATGTTGAATAGCTATGGTATACTCCTGATACTAATATAATATTGTGTTAGCTATATTTTAATAAAAAACTTTAAAATCTAGGCTTTTTAGAGTATGATCCTTATTCAAAATCCCACATCTTTTAGGCTAAACTCTTTTACTCTTTAGATTTCTTCTGAGCTTGCTCATCTTTCTCTTCACATTTCCACACACACACACACACAAAAGATAAATATTTCAATTAATGGTGTAAATCCGCTGTTCTTTCTTTTCAGTCCTTTCCTGGGAATCCATCCTAACAGATTGTGCTCTCATGTGTACACAAATTACACTCAAGTCTTTATCTGCAGCCCTTGTTATTCTGTATTTTATCTCTAAGCAGTGATTGGTTATAAAATGTACTCTACTACTTTGTATATAAAAGTGGAACTATTCATCTCTGTTATGAATGTATCACTACAATTTATCTTCCCAACTCCATCATTGCAGGGGACATCAGTCCCTACCACCGTATTATTTTTCCCTAATCAGTACTTTTACCATGTTATTTCTCTGCCTTAATGCTCTTTGTGACCCTGTGAAACTGTCAAAAACCACTGGTTCCCAACATGTGTCTGGAGGACAAATGTCAATCCAAATAGATAAGTCACAGAAAGTGGTCCAGTTGTAAAATGTTTGGGAAATTCATACTATGGCCCCTTCTTGATATCCATGACTAAAGACTTATGAGGAATCTTACAGTAAGCAATTAGTTTTAGTTGAGATTCACTTCACATTTTCCAATTTACCTCTGCAAATTAACTCCTCTCCTCCTTCAATACCCATTGACATATTTTTGGAAATGAGGCCCAATAAAAAGTTCAAATTTAGCCTGTAGTCAAGGTCCCATATAATATACTTTTTAAAGAAATTTTGTCTAAACACAGTCCTCCAGCACCCAAATTCTGCCACAGAGCATCCAGTGTGTTTTTCTCACAGAACTTGTGTGAATTTATGTCTATAATTTTGTTTATGCTTGTTTTATATTCTCATTTCCAATTCTTGTTCTTCCTCCACATAGAACGCCTTCTTTTCTCTTCCTCTACTCATCATATTATACCTAATTTCAAGTTTAAACCCAAATATCTTTTCTTTCATTCTGTGCTTATTTCTCTGATCTTTTAAATCGGTGTACCATTCACTGACACTTAATTTTCTTGAGCATAAGCTATGCCCTCCTGATTTAATGGTAAGTTTCTCAAAGTTGAGACCATGATTTAATCATCTTTATACTCCCCGTGATGACTATAGGGATTTCTACATTGTGGATGCTAAATAAATATAGTTTAATTTATTTAAAAAAAAGATAGGAGAACATATAAACAGTGACATCTCAGACTTCTCTTCTTAGCACCATTCACTAATTGGATCATGAGAAAGTTATACTCAAAATCAACACAAGGGAACATTAATGGCCTTTTTCCCCTAAATTCCTTTTGTGCGTCTAGGTATTTTTCTGTTTTGTTTCAGGAAGATGTTTTGTTGCTAGTGAGTTAAGGTAAAAATCTTGACAATAACAAAAACAAAACTAAATTAATAATCTAAAGATTAACTATCCAAAATTATTATGTTGAAATATTCCAGAATAGACCACATACACATTATATACAAATCCACCTATGCTTCACCCAATATTTCATAAAGCTAATCTGACCCTTGGGAAAGTTATAAACTGTTTTTATTACATTTTTTTCCATTTTATAAAGACTGGTATATTGTACAGAAATATAACCACTGTGAATAGTTATGTCTGGAAGTATTAAACTTATCACTGTCACTCAAACCCTCTGGGTGCTTCATTCTATTATGAAAGTAAATTGGATTACACTGACTCTCTTGTTCCTCACAATTCATAATGATTGCTGCCCAGTGTATAATTCTGTTAACAATGATGTCAAATTGAATATCATTCCAGTTTGCAAAATTTAAGAGTATGTTTTATGGTTTTTGATTTCTAATTGTTCATCTTATACTTCAGCCTCAATCATTACTTGATACCTTATAACTAAGGACTAAATTGTAACTTACCTATTAATAACCACCTTAAATAAAATAGGCACACAAAAAAATTGGTATATAACAGAACCAGAAAAAATTAATGGGTCATCACTTCGGGAACACTTTGTGAGTCACGATCATTATTTGTAACTTCCTCTTTCTCTCTATGTTTCATGTTTGCTTTGCCCTTGGTGGGAGTACCCCAGCTGGTCGGGATTCATTACCAAAAGGTATAACCTAAATCTTCATTCCAGCAAATTCTGAGCATTTTTTGGTTCTTCCTATGTGGGGTTGCAATAATCTTCAATTAACTCTTTTTGGTTACCAGAGGGTAAGCGGGGAGGGGGATGGTAAAAGTAGGTAAAGGGGGTCAGATATACGAATATATGGTGATGGAAAGAGAACTGACTCTGGGTGGTAAGCACACAATATGTTATTAATATATAGGTGATGTATTATAGAACTGTACACTTGAAACCTATGTAATTTTACTAATCACTGTCACCCCAATAAATTTAATTTTAAAAGAAAGAAAAAAAAGACTATTTGGTGGGGGGACAGTTTTAGCCATACACTAAAACTGAGAGGATGGTACAGAGATTTCCCACAAATGCCTGCCCCCACACATTCATAGCCTCTCCCATTTTCAACATGACTCATCAGAATGGTGCATTTTTTGTTAAGGATGAACCTACACTGACACATCCTAATCACTCAAAGTCCCTAGTTTACTTTAGGGTTCACTCTAAGTGTTGTACATTCTAGGGGCTCGGACAAATGTATAATGACATGTACTCATCATTATAGTATATCATACACAGTATTTTCACTGCCCTCAAAATCCTCTGTGCTCTGCCTATTCATCCTCACCCCACCCCTGGAAACCACTGATCTTTTTCTGTCTCCATAGTTTTGCTTTGTCCAGAATGTCATATAGTTGGAATCATACAGTGTGTAGTCTTTTCAGATTGGCTTCTTTTACTTTGTAATATGTAGTTAAGGTTCCTCCATGTCTTCCTGGCTTGATAGCTCATTACCTTTTAATGTTACCAATTAATGTTGAATAATACCCCATGTATTATCTGCATGCAAAACAGCTTATTTATCCATTCGTCATCTGAAGAAAATCTTAGTTACTTATAAGTTCTGGCAATTATGACTAAAGCTTCTATAAACATCTGTTTACAGGTTTTTGTTTGGACATCAGTTTTCAGCTCCTTTGGGTAAATACCAAGGAGTATTCTTTCTGGATTATGTGGTAAAGAGTATGCTTCAATGACCTTCTTCCCCCCAGGTAAGGTGTTACTAGGAGGTGCCCTAGAACCTCGCTATTCAAAGGGTAGTCCTCCAACCAACAGCTTGAGCCTTTCCTAGCAGCTTGTTAGAGATTTGGGACCTGACACCCCAACCAATACCCACTCAATCTAAATCTACATTTTAACCAGATTCCCCAGGTGATTTATACCATGTTAACTGTTAACGCTGCCCTTTCGAGAATCACTGGAGTCCTTGATGTTGAGTTTCGTGCCTCTTTATACAGCAGCAACCCTACTTGCCCACCAGTAATCTTTATACACCCCAATCAACATGGTATCTCCTAGTGGTCACATTTACTTTGTACTTCTGAGACACCTCATACAACATAGGAGTTAGGGGTACTTCTAGTCAGAGGCAGAGTGGCAACTCTCTAGGTGGAGAGAATGGAGAGGTTGCTAAGCCCTCAAATGTCCCCACTACTGTTCCAGAAGTTTGGTATCCCTTATGCTTAAGGCCGTGGTGTTGAACACGTGCTATGTAGAATGTCGACATGTGTCTGAGGGTCCTCTCAGCCGTTGTGGAGAGTCAAAGGCAGAGTGAAGGCTGGCTGGACTCCTGATCCCCAGTGCATCAACATGGGCAGCTCTTTCTGGATTCATCTGATATATTAGAGATCCACTTATGCTTTCTTTGGAAAAAAGAAAAACAGTTTTTGCTAAATAAAAGGTAAAGACCTCTGGCTTGACCTCTAACCAGAAGCCATTAAGTTAATACAGTTCTTAGGAAAGGTAACATATTAACCCATTATCACTTATTGCCTCCAAGAAATACTCAGTTTATCAGATTGGTTATTTAGAGAGTAACACCTTTTCAGGGTACTGGAAAGTTAGTCTAGAAAGTTAATTTTTAATAGTAAAAGGTGTGACAAAACTGACCCAATTTTAATACGTAACAGGGCAACCTGGACAGAGAAATATTTGTGGGGCCAGCTAAGGGTAAAAAAATGATCGATTAAGGGGACTGTGTGTGTGTGTGTGTGTGTGTGTGTGTGTGTACAGATGTAGGTATTCTGTTACAGATTTTTAAAAAGTAAATTCCTCTTGGACTTAATAAACAATATCACATAGTACGTTCTTTCTAAAGAACCGCAGCAGGAATTTTTCTTCAGGCATACTATTAGAAAAACATATAGTTTGCCAAAGTAAGTGGTTTGTTCTTATCTTATGGTCACTATGAATATTTCATCAGATTGTGTTTCCCTGTTTTCTCTGCCTGCTGTAAAGCTCATTGCCAAATATTTGACCTACCTCTAGCAATGGAGAAATAAACTTTGTATTACTGGCCAGGCTTTTCCTTGGCTTCTTATTATTTCACTACCATTCTTTTCTCTCTATTCCCTTTGTCCTGCTCTTAAACTGATGCTGTATGTCACTTTAGATATTTAGCATGCCTTATGTTATCAGTATTTATCTCTAAAGATTATGTCACCACAAAGAAAAAGGTGACTACATCGAAGAAAATATTCTACGAAGTTACTATTTTTAGAAACCATACTTTTTAATATGGAAATGGACATGTAAAGAAAACACTAATTTGTGTGATTAAAAGGGGGGAGGAACTGTTCTATCCTTTGTGAAACTGAGCCATGACTAATAATTCTGGAAGTTGTTTTAAAAGACTGGTTGTGTTGGAGGTTGCAGTTTAAAAATCAGCCAATGTCCCAAATCAGACACATGAATTCTATGGTATCAAATTATTTGGGGGCTGTATTTACTACAGCATATGTAGTAATATATATTATTTATACAGTTAGTGTTTGTTTGTTTTTTAAATTCAGAATCTCAAATTAACATGTAAAACTATTGATAACGTGATGTATGACCCAGGTTGACATCTTTTTCCCAGGTACAAAAGAATCTAAGTATGAACTTACTTGGAATGAAGAAGCAGGAATAGGGGTTATTTGAATAGTGGTAATTGTGGTTTCACTATCAGATTTCATAATCCCACACCAGTTGAAACCCAGAATGAAGGAAGGAGTGAGGCTACAGTTTATCCCCAAAATTAGGTCCTAGCCAGCACTCATCTACTTTTAATAACTTCCTGTTTCCTTACTATATCATAAGGCTCCATATCAAAACAATGACAAAAAAATAACTAGCTCTGGCTTTTTATGTATCAGCGTACAGTAGGAAGAAAGAATTGAGTGATTATCTGAAATCATTTAAGCTTCTAGACCAGTCCTGTTCATAGAAATTAACGTAAGCCATCAATGTAAGCCACAAAGGTAATTTTAGATTTTCTTGTAGCCATCTTATAAAAATGTAAAAGCAGGTGAATTCATTCCAATAATATATTTTATCTTACCCAATATATCCAAAATAGCTTCATTTCAAAATGAAATCAATATAAATTTATTAATTGGATGCTTATATCACAGCCTTTGTATTGTACTAAGTCTTCAACACCTGGTGTGTCACAGATATTGACACAGTAACAGCACATCTCAATTTGAACTAACTACATTTCAAGTGTTCAGTAGCCACATGAAGCTCGTGGCTATCATAATGGACAAGAGAGTTCTAGATCATTATTCTACTGCCCCCATGGTAAATCCCACACTATCCATCAATATTTCTTTTTCTCACTGCCATATACTATTTCTTAAGGAGGTCCACAATGATTAAGAACTTTGAATAACCAACTCACAGTTTCATCTTTCACTCTACCTCTGAATCAGATATGTGTGGTTCCTTGGTCTCTTCAAACCAAACTCATTTCATCTCTCTTCAGCTTTCATCATTCTCTCTTAGGACCACACCATGGACTTTGCATTCAGATGAAACCATTATACCACTGAAGTCTTATACTTCCATGTACTTCTCTCAGACCGCGGTCTCCCATTCTTTCCACTTTGCCAGTGTCTCATCTTTGATCTTTGACCACATTGAGGGCACAACCTCTCAAACCCTCCATTTTTTCCCTTTAGCCCCCCATTTCTGCCCAGTCATATTTATTTGCTAACTAAATGGCACAAGTTCAAAGAGTCAGAGGATGGTCTAAGGAACGCATATCTTATAGAACTAAGAATTGCCTCCAGACATGTGGTATTCCCTCAGAATGGGTGTTTTGCCTGTGTCCTCTTGGTTCCCTCTTTTACTAATAGACCGCCTAATAGACCTTCCCCATGCTATTTTACTTCAAAGGTGCTCAGACATATCTACATGCTAGGAATAGCCCACCTTAGTTTCCAGCTGCCATATGCCCCATACAACCTTATTGGGTGATTTCATCAGCACCATGGTTTTGCACACTAGCATGTACCCTGCTAGCTCTAGTACCAGTGTTTCCAGTCCTGTCTTATCTCTTTAGCTCCCATATTTGTCTCTGATTTGATTTCTCCAGATATTGTTGCCTTCTCCCTGCTCTTCTTGCATTTTCTTCCTTTGGTTAATGTCTTTACTATCAAGGAGTTACCCTTTGACAACTTCATCCCTTCAGCCCTGACCTTGTGCTGTGTTGCCAGTTTCAGCTCCCTCTCTATCAGTATTGGGTCTCACATGAGAAATCTTAGGGATCTTTCCTGCCTGCCAATCTCTGTTGGGATTCCCTCTAAGGGAAGGGGAAACAGTGTTTTGATCCCTTCTTTCCTAGGCAGTTCCTTGCTCTTTTGCAAAGTTTCCCTGCTTATTCTCAGTAAATCTTGAATTGTTTTGTATACCAAGGAGTGGGACAGTCAGTAACCTTTGTCAACACCAAAAGTTGGTTCCTTTGGGCTTACTGATTTACCTACCAATGTTCTTTGACATGCAATTAATTAAAAAATTTACACTCTTTGCTTGGAAACTATATACTTTATGCATCCACTCTGTGGTCCATTAGTGGCCATGATTTCTATTAAAAAAAGATTTAGGTATTGTTTGGCATTTGATTTTTCTTTTTGAATTAAAATAAAATATAGGATTTTACCTAAAAAAGAAAAAAAACAATTTAAACAAAAGCATCAACTACACCTTGTCTTTAAAAGCAACCACTGGACTGCTAAAGCAGAAATAGTTATATTGTTGGTCCCTCAATGTTCCTGTAACTGTGTGGAAACATTTTATCTGTCATCAATACCCATGATACATGACTATTCAAACAGCAAAATATGTGAACGTGATGCGCCTGCTTTCTAAGTGATTATTATATTTTACTTTTCACGTTTCTATACACTGGGGAAATGGATAAAATGCAGTTAATCACACGGATGCATTTTATCTAATAGCTCTAGGAGAGAATTTAGGACATTTCCCCTGAACCGCCATCAAGTGGCATTAGTGGCACTGGCCCTACCAGTTACATTCACATTAGGTCACTTCCCATATGTATAGCAATACAATGGAACCGCAACACAAAGAAAGAGCAGAAATCCCTGTAGCCTTTGCTCCTAGAGTTTGTAAAGGCAAAGAAAAAGTGGAGTTCTCTAAAACTGTCACCACTGAAATATCACAGCTTAATTCTCTTTAGTAAAGATCAAGTGAGGAAGGTTAATCTTGTTTTCTAGGTACTCAACTCTCTTTTTGCTAGGCATCTTTATGTCCCATTTTTGCCTGAGAGTCTCTTAAAGAGAAAAATCATATTTCAAAGTGACTCTTTACTGATACAAACACAAAGTCCTGAATACATCAGTGTCACAGTAATTTTGTTCAGAAGTGAAGATAAGCTGAATGCTAGAAAGCACGCACTGAATTCCTTTCCCCCAAGTGGCATTAATACTCTTAAGGCACACAATTTTCGTGACACATTCACTGATATTTTATCTACAGGAACTATCACAAGACAACCATGGTAAATGGGAATATGAAAAGATGTATCAAGAATACACCTAGGAAATAGTCTTTTCTTAAACATTTATGGGCATTAGAGATGTTCTGTGAAAATTTAGATGCAGCTCGCTTTTTGTTTTAAGTTAAATATTATACCAGCAGGATAAGCACTTCATTACTGACTGGTGGATTTTTAGATCAGAGCCTGCTCCCTGGCTGCCAGGTACCTGCCACAGGACGTGTTCATGGTCAGCAAGCCAGCCTGGAACTCACATTTCACTGGGCACATTTCCCCTCCAAGTTGTGTGTCTCTCTACACAATGCAGATAAGGGGCATTTTCAATGATATTATAAGATAAACCCTCTTGTTACCTTAAAGTTGATTGCTAGAATAAGCAATCTATTTAACAGAGTATTAAGACCTATTTTATAAAAGATAGGAGGCTTTGGAGTAAACATACCTGAACTTGAATCAGAGCTTAGCCTGTGACTGGTTCTGAGAATTGAAGGGTATTATTTGTTTCTTCTCTTTAGAAAGTGGAGGGAAACCACTAAACTCTGAGGCCAGTTGAAATGACCACTGCTGTGGACTGAATGTTTGTGTCCTCTCAAAAACCAGGTGTTGAAATCCTAACCCCCGATGTGATGGTATTAGGAGGTGGGGCTTTAGAGGGGTGTTTAGGTCATGCAGGTGGAATCTTTATGAGTGGGATTAGTGACCTTATAAA
This sequence comes from Rhinolophus sinicus, assembly GCF_057876585.1. Lineage (NCBI taxonomy): Eukaryota > Metazoa > Chordata > Mammalia > Chiroptera > Rhinolophidae > Rhinolophus > Rhinolophus sinicus. The sequence continues at coordinate 109,953,387 of NC_142516.1, forward strand.
AGAGACCCCAGAGAGCTTCATAATCCCCTTTCATCATGTGAGGACACAGTGAGAAGTAAGTCATGTAGGAACCAGGAAGCAATCCCTCACCAGACACTGACTGTTGTATGTCTTCATCTTGGAATTCCCAGACTCCAGAACTGTGAGAAATAAATGTCTGTTGTTTGTTAGCTGCTCAGGTAATGACATTTTATTATAGTAGCCCAGAAGGTAAAGACAACTACCTATAAACATTTTTTCACACTGCAGCCATGGTGCTTTTTTAAAATGAAAATGAGATTGGTATCTGCTTTTTAGAAGACATCCATCAGTTTGCATTATACTAAGAAAAAGATCTAACCCTTTCTGATCTCCACAGCCCTATGATCTGACCTGGTACCTTCCATACTCCTCACCCATCACCCTCCCTCTCAGTGACCATATCCTGGACTTCTTACCTCATTCCTGCTATTCGTCAACTGCACAAGGCTCATGCCTGCTTTGGGCTGGTTGTGGAGCACTTTGTACATGGCTAATGTATGCCTGAAGCCTTCTTATGTTTCCCTTGGTGGGTCTTCCTTCCGGGGTCACCACAGCTAAACCAAGCCTGGGCAGCTCCATGGCAACACTGCCTGCCACTGTCTAGTTTCAAATTCATTTTCAAGTATATGATTAACACAAAGATTATTAGCAGTCCCTCTCCACTGAAATGTAAGCTGCATGAGAGCAAGCACTTTTAAAAACCAATGGCGCATACTCAGTACCTAGCAGTACCAGATGCAAGGTTCATCCTCAATAAAGGCAAACTCCTCCTCACAGCATTGGATAAACATCTACTTTGAACAAAATGCAGTGTTAGTTCAAGGAACTAAAATCTCTACCATAAAATCCCTGTTTTCAGAAATGTGCAATATGCGGGAATCAACAACAATAAAAACATACAATTTTAAATGACAAATTAAATTTCAAAATACAATTTTGACACATGCTTTGTAAGCAAAGTAAATGGACAGACCATAATGTTATAGGAGGATATAATTTCAGACTGAGGTAATCAGGAAAAAGATTCTATGAGATAAGATTTGAATTACGTTTTAAACCTAAGTATTGCTATTCTTGAAATGATAATAGAATGAGTAAGACATTTTAGAGACCAAAAAAGTAAGATGAGCTTGAGAAATAGTGATGTATTTATACATAGATCATATTCCACTGGATATATATGTATAAGAAAATGCATTCAATGTGAAATGTCATAAAAATATAGTTTTCAGAATTAACTTATAGTTTTATGATTTCTTGCCAAATGAATCTGGAAAATAAATCCATTTATTCCTCCAAAGATATAGAAACTCAGACACCAAACACTGCTGATCAGTGATTATATGTAATGCTATTGTGCTTTTATAAATTTTTTCAACACAGATTTACTTAATCATGCCATATCAAATAAAATATTGTTTTACTCTGCATAATCATTATGTATTTTGTAAAACTATATAACTGTTGCATAAAATAGTTCATAAAAGTGTTCCAAAAACTGTCAAATAATGTATAAGGTTAGTTATTACTGAAATAAATAATAGACCATAATGTCTTTGCTTAAAAAAGTCAAATCTATTAAAGTCCAGAATGATTACACAGCTATTCAGAAATCTGGGGCTTGGTATGTTGGCTTTAAATTCCCACTCTGCCATTTGCCCACTGGGTGACACCATTTTCGTGCCTCAGCTGTCTTCATCTGTAAATTAGGAATGATTATTATAAAACTAAATCGTATGCTATTATGAATTAATATTAGTAAAACACTTAATAGAGTGCCTGGCACATAGTAAGAGCTTTCTATGAGTTAGATAAAAATCAAATAAAAACATTCAACTTCAAGATGTCTAGACATCACCCACATGGTACACTTGAATCTTACTGATTTTGTCTTAGCCGTAAGTCTAGATGAGGTGATGTGACTGTGACCAGAACAGTGTTTAGAGTGGGTTGACCCAAAATTCTGAGTGTCATGTAGAGAGTGATAGATCAATATTTGGAACACATGAGCTGATCAGTGAGAAATTTAGGGTCAGGATAAAATGCAGAGTGGTACCATTTGAAACCAAAGAAGGGAAAGCGTGTAAGAAGTTCACAGGGTGGTTTTAGGAACTGACCCTTCCTCTGACCCTGGGGTAATAGAGCAGGTAGAACCCCATCATAGCTCTGTCACCACTTCCGTGATAAGATCCCGGAAACTGCTATGGTCAGGCATAATCCAGCAGCTCAGACTTCACAACCAAGTATTCCCTAGCCTGTGAATCAGACGCCACCAACACTAAGATTTTCCTGGAATGGACCCATTGTATGAGGGAAAATTTGAGAAGAATTCCCCAGTTACTTGGATTAGGGAATTGGCCCCTGCCTGTTCCCCATCACTAATGATACCTCAACTCCAGGGAACTTGTCAAGCAATAACTATTTTACTTGTGCCAGAACTTTGTGAGAGCAATGGATTTTTGTGCTAAGTATGTTTGAGAATACTTGGAAATAAAATAGGAGTGCTGATGAGAAGAATATCTGGAATACAATATATAAATACTTATACGCTGGAAGACACACTGGCAAGTAAATTGTGCAATCAGTTTAATAAATATTTGCTAAATTCCTATATAAATAATTTGATTTTCTGTGGGTCACAGAGAGTTCTCATAGGAATGTACAATGGGATAAAAATGGATCCATAGAAATAAAAAAAATAAAATTAATTAAAATCATTATCCATGAAAATAAATTAGCTGACCTAGCAAGTCAGAAGTATAGACTACAAACAAATGCCTTAGTTTTTCATAAGGCTTTTCATCTCCAGTAATACTGGCCTAAAGCCCTAAATCAAAATTTGGTTAAAAAGTAACACAGATTACTTTTTTGTTTGCTTAAAAAATACTTTTACATTGAGTGTCACAAACTATTTTGGAAAAAAATAAAATTGTTTTGAAAATTGACATAATTTTTATTCTGAAGTTAAGACTTTTCATAAAACAGTTCACGTTGCTATTTTAGATATTTGCTTTTTAAAATGAGTTTGTTCTCTTTATGTGAAATAAAATAATATAATCCTAAATCAAATTAAGTTACTGCTGTGTTTCCTCTTTAGTTTTAAATTTTAAAATTCCTGATATTTATTACAATTCTATTCTTCAGTGTCACTCCATAGTACTCAGTAAATGAAGAGCTGAACGTGGTGAGGGTGTGTCAGGACAGAGTTTGGGCTGAGTCCAGGAAGAATTCAAGCCCAGAGTAAAATCCCTGCCTCCCAAGGCTGACAGAGGGAAACAATTAAGCCTCCTATGTCTTCGCAATGATTTCTGACACCAACTACCTGGATTTGGGCCATACTTCATAGGTTAAGGACACAGTCCTCTACAAAATTACTCTCACTTCAGACACCAGCCTCAAATTTGGGGTCTCCCAGGCTATTTTTACTTCTGACAAGAAGGCTACAAATTTGAGGGTTCCCACTACCTTTTTACACTTTATTGTTCAGTAGAATGACTCATAGAACTTAGTAAAGTTCTATACTTACCATTACAGTTTTATTATAGCAAAAGGATACAAATCAGAACCAGCCAAAGGTAGAAACTCATAGGGTGGGATCTTGGGCATGGGGGGTACAGACACTTGAAACTTCCATTGTCCTCTCTCTGTGGAGTTTTGGATGGCATTACCTCTTATGGGCACTTCCATTTGTGATAATACTCAAGAGGAGGCCAACCAGGGAAGCTCACCTGAGCTCAGTATCCATACTTTTTATTGGGGCTTCATTATATAGGCATGATTGAAACACAGTGCAGTGCCCCAACCCTTTAATCATATGGTTGATCTTTCTGGCTATCCCTTCCTGGTCATCTCATTGAAATAGATTATACTAACCATTGTCACCCCAATAAATTTTAATAAAAAAGAAAAGAAAAGAAATAGACTACCTATGGGCCAACCCTGAATCCATGAGTCATCTTGTTAGCATCAAGTATGGTCCCAGGGGCCCAGCATGAATCAGCATAAATAATAAAGACAATCTCACTTGAGAAGTCACAGATCTCACTAAGGCTTCCTCCTAGACACTGGGAACAAAGATTAGTCAAATGCTTTATTACACAGTCCTAGACAATTAAAAGTCTCTGGGTTTTTGAAGAAGTGGGTTCAATATTTTAATGGTCTTTTCTTATCTTATTTCTCTTAATAATTGCCTATAAGTCTCTTTTATGACTTCTGTCTTCTTCGCTAGGTTTCTTAGTAATGAGATCTACCTTATTTCCTTCCTCCTAGACTCTGAAACCAAGGAGACAACTAGATAACACAATGGCTGACACTTACTGAAATGTACTACCCAGAGGTGCCACTCTTAGTGTTCAACATGTGTCTATTTGGTAAATATAACAACAGTCCTATGATACAAGTACTGTTACTACATCCCTGTATCACAATCAGATTTACTGTATATATCAGAAAAGTAAAACAAAACTAATAGTAATAATAACAACAAGAATGACTTAAGTACATAAGAGTGTATTTTTTCATAGAGAAAAGATGCAGAGGTAGGTGGTTCAAGACTGGGATAGTGAGCTCTATAGTGTAGAGAACATATGCTTCCCACGTTGCTGTTCTACATTCTGTTGTTCTTCACCATACAGACCAAGATGTCTGCTCCAGTTCTAGATATCACAACTGCATTCTAGGTATCGGGTTGAAGATATAGATGACTTCTCTATTTAAAGACAATTTTTGAAAGGGCCATACAGCATTTATGCAAATCTCTGATTTATAAAGGATAATCATAATACCATACCTGGTCACAAGTAAATGAGAACCCAAACTGTTTACTCCCACATGGCCTGGACAATGGGAACAGAAATTATTCCTTTCTACATTAACTTGATGTTTCTTTTCTGCTGTCTTCACTAGCATACTTTTTATCTTCCAGGACTTTCCAAACAAATTGTTGATTTGTTATATAGGGACTTCCCTAAAGACACTTCAGTTCTTCAACAAAAAGCATCAAGAGACAATTTGTACCCTAAGATTCTTTGAATGCATCTCCTCAAAAATCTTAGTCTTGCTGTTTTCACCAACCCTGGACTGTTGTGTCTTGATTTGTACCCAATCCTAATCAAACCCAATTTGAAAAACCTGCCTTAAATCAAAAATCAAATTCTCACTGCCAAAGGGAGGTGGTATTATCCCTTATCATGTAAGCAATAAACACAGCATTGCCTTTCCTTCCTTCCTTCCTTCCTTTCCTCCCTCCCTTCCTTCCTTCCTTCCTTCCTTCCTTCCTTCCTTCCTCCCTCCCTCCCTCCCTCCCTCCCTCCCTCCTTCCCTCCTTCTCTCTCTCTTTCATCATTTATGTATCTGTCTATCTTCTCGTATTTTTTGTGTTGGTGATATTTGAGGAGTCAACTATTGTCAAGAGGTTTGGAAACGTAGTCTTTACTTGGTTGTATGACTAATCCAAATAAAATTGTGGTTTCATTAGTGAGGAGCAAAAAATACAAGTTCTGGGCTAGATAATTAATATCTTCTGCCACTGCAACACTCATGTTGCAGATAATTAGCTTGAAACATGTAAGTTAAGGAACTTATTTTATGTCTTCCATTGAATAAATAGTCTGCCTGTAGAATATCTCTGTTTTTGTAAGCATTAGCTTTGCCAGTGTCTTCTAAGAGTAATATCTATGTATAATATTGCATGTTGATTTCATTAATTGTAATTACTGTCTTAAAAAGGCTAAAAATACAGGGAAAGTCTAAGGGGTCGTATCTGCCTTGAACTTTTAGAAACAATAATCTCATTTAGAGGAATAAGATCTTTCAGAATTAGATGTTCTTTATTCAATATAAATTAACGAGAATACTAGGAGGTAAAATTTACACTAGGAAGGAAAATAAACAATTTAAGGGCTTTACGTTTATTTTGAAAATACATATATAGGTAGATTAGAGGTCTTAGGTGGGAGTCTAACATAGTGTTAGCAATATGGGTGCCTGATTAAGAAAATGAATTCATAAAATACTAATAACTGTTTCTTCCTTCTGTAATGCTACTGAAGTTTACATCACCCCTCTTTATAAAGGTTGTGTGATATGAGTTGCGTAAATTGGGTGAACCTCGTTAAATGTGAGTATCTGTTGGGAGAAAGTAATACTCATGTTTTTTCCCAATGATATAAAACAATAAAAGTATAGTTCATAGAGTCTAGGGAACATATTAAGTGTTTCCACTCCCAATTGCTTCTAGTATCTATTAAGATTCCAAGGTGTTCTCTCCTTTTAAGGATAATCATGTTATCAATTAAACTTTCAGTGATAAGAAAATATTAGCTCTTATTAGGTCTGTGTATCCCATATTCTGGTAAAACTATGGTATGGTAGCTTAGTTTGAAAAGAAACAAGAACAGAAGAGAGGCCACTTTCTATGTAATTAAGAAATCCCTAGCCTTGAAAGAAGGTGTTTAAGGACAAATGGAATTTGTAAGAGCTCTAGAAAGCAGGCCCAAGACTTGAAGAAGACTACAAAACTGCCAGTTCATAAGTTACAAAATAAGCCAGGAGGGTGAGGCTTTTCAGGGACACTCTCTTCTAAAAGCACCAACACATACGTCTTGATCAATATGTAAATTTATTTTCTTTAAAATTTATATATACAAATTTAATGTAGTATTTACTTAAGAGAATAGCAAGAGAAAGTTCAGGTTATATAACAAACTCTACACCAAGTCATATCTAGCTATGGGTATGAAATGTAGTTAATTTAGATTAAGATTTTTCCTTTCTAAGCTCCCAAAAAGGAAAAAAAAAACAAATTCTACTAGAAAATTCAAGCATTTTTCTTCATGAGCATATGAGATCATTATTATTGGATTAATAGACACTTTTGATCATACTACAAACCACAGTGCACCAAATGCATAATGCAAACACAATGGAAGTTTCTTTCTTTTCTTTTTAACCAGTATGAAATTTACTTTGTGGGTGCTGTTTTGAATTTAATCTTCTTAATTTTGTGAAATTATTTACAAAAATATTTTTAAACTTTTGCCAAAAAACAAAAACAAAAACAAAAAACCTTTGCCAAAACTGTTTATATTCAAAGAGGTGAACCAAAGACACAAAGGCAAAGAACCACTTATGGAAGTATCACAATGCACAGCTTAAAAAATTTTTTTTAAAGAATACTCATAGTACTGGGTCTGATCATAATTTTAACACCTTTATTACTAATACATTCATGCCTTACTGTGTAATGAGATAATGGAAAAACAAGAAGTGAATTATTGGAATTCTAAAATCGGCTTGAAGTTCACCTTTATATATATATACCAACACATTATATTTGTTTTTATCCATATAAGGTTGTCAACAATGAACTATTGTAGTCAGAAATCTGGGTGAAAAGTTATCTTTGGCATGTTTTTGAGACAAGAGTTTATTGCATACTTTACATACACTCATGCTAGAATTATTTCATTTCATATATTTTTAATAATTTTTAGAATATGTCAATGACTGATTTTAGAAAAAAAGGAACATTTTTCTTTGTTGCTGTTTTCTATAAAATGTTCTACAAGATTAATTCAAATTCTTTCTTAACTGGAAAAAAAAAAAAAAGCAAAACAAAATAATAGGATGTTAGTAAAATAAAAACAACAAAAATCCCTTAACTAGCTCACAGAAACCTTTGATTGGTTCATACATGTGTAGAGATTTTGCTTAGAGAATGTCAGGGAAAATGGTGCAATAAAGAATTCAGAAGTCTATCCTTCATAAAAGCACAAAAATCCTGGCAAAAACTGTCAGAATCAACATTCTTGGAAATCTGGAATCTAACCAATAGCTTGCAGCAACCAGTAGAATGCTTAAATTAAGGGGAAAAAATGGTTGAATCTCACTAAGTACACAGAGCTTTGTGGTGTTTTAATTTACCTTGGTGCCAGTCACTACTCACCATGTTGGCAGTGGCCTTGAAAATAACAGCCTACATTCCTGGTACAGATGCCTGACTGGAGGGAGCAGACTGGACCTCATTTGTAAAAGACTGTGTTTTTTTGTTTGTTTGTTTTTGTTTTTTTTTTTTTACTTGTATGGTAGCTCCCTGGAGGACCGGCTAAAAGGACAATGTTTACCAAAAACATTTACTGGTAAATGTATTAGTTGTTGCTGCCAGGAGCAGTGGAAGTTGAGGTAAAAAATTAGACTAAGCAAAGAGCTTAGGAGGAATATCTGGGGATTGAGATGCCTTGAAAAATAAGCACTTTAAAATGCTCTGGCATACTCCTAGGAATCTACAAGGCCATGCACATGCTCAGGCCTGTGCACTTACTTGCTCAGAAAAGACCTGGGAAGGCCTTATGCTTTCACCTCTGGCTGACTTCAAGACCTGTACAAGCAGGAAGCGAAGGCTAAGGTAGAGTTCAAACTGCCTATCTGAGTGTTAAAGACGTGCCCCAACACACAGAGTGGACCTGTAAACATTGTCTAATCACTTGTTGATCACCAAGCTATCGGAAGTGTGACTTCAGTGACCAAACATGATGACAAATAGATTTGGCAAAGTTAGCTCCTAAAAATAGCTAAGCAAACATTAATGCCTACAACAAGTTCCAAACAAAAAGCCTCTCAGGAGAAGAGAGATTCTGATTTCCAGAGTTGCCACATTACAATATTTTAAATGTCCAGTTTGAAAAACATGTATATGAAGCTTACAAAGAAACAAGAAAGAATGTTGAATACATAGGAAAAGAGCAATAAATAAAAACTGTCTCTGATTAAACCTAGATGTTGAACTTAACTTAATACATAATAACTTTTAGTCACTTAGTTTAAATTTGTTCAAATTGATAAGGAAAACCATGGCCAAAGAACTAAAGGAGATCACAAGAATGATGTCTCACCAAACATAGAATATCAGTGAAGAGATAGAAATTATTAAAAGGAACCAAATAGAAATTCTGGAATTGAAAAAGTACAATAATTGAAATGAAAAAAAATTCATTAGAAGGGCTCAACAGCAGAATTGAGCAGGCAAAACAAAGAATCATGAGTTTGAAGAGAAGTCAGTTGAGATTGTCTAGTCTGAGTAACAGAGAGAAAAAGAAAATAAGAACAGAGACTAAAAGACCTATGAGATACCATCAAGCATGTAAACATAGGTATAATGGGAATCCCAAAAGAAGAGAGAAAGGGGGCAGAATAAATATTTGAAGAAGTGATGGTGGAAAACAAAGACATATGATATTCAAACTTTCAAAAACCCAAAAACAGAATCTTAAAAACAACAAGAAAGAAGCACCTTATCACATACAAGGGAGAAATCCTCAATAAGTGAATAACATCATATTTTGCCTCAGAAACCGTGGAAGCCAGAAGACAGTGGGATGATATATTCAAAGTGCTAAAAGGAAAAAAAAAAAAAAAAGAAGAAAAGAAAAGAAAAAAAGGAAAAACACCCTGTCAACCAAGAATTCTATATCTGGTAAAATTTATCTTCAAAATTAGAGAAATTAAGACAGTCCCAGATTTTTTAAAAAGAGAGAAAGAGAGAGAGAGAGAGAGAGAGAGAGAGAGAGAGAGAGAGAGAGAGAGAGAGTTTATTACTAGTAAACCTGTCCTACAAAACATGCTAAAAGGAATTCTTCAGGCAGAAATAGAAGGATACTACACAATTACTCGAATTTACGTAAAGAAATAATGAACACAAGCAAAAGTAACTACATAGGTAAATACAAAAGTCAGTATTAATGTATTTTTGGTTTGTAACTCCTATTTTCTCCACCTAAATTAAAAATCAATTGCATAAAACAATGATTGCAAATCTATGTTAATGGACATAATATGTATAAAGATGTAATTTGTGACAATGACAATATAAAGGGTAAGATCAAACTATATAGGAACAACGTTTTTATACTACTGAAACTAAGTTGGTATTAATTTAAACTGGACTGTTATAAATTAATATGTCAGTTTAATCCCCAGAAAACAACACACAAATAACTAGTAAAAAAAAAAAAAAGGATTAAAATGGTACACAAGAAAATATCTATTTAGTGCAAAGAAGGCAGTAATGGATAACTCAAAGAACATAGACATAGAAATATATTGAAGAATAAGACAGAAAATAAGCAGCAAAACAGCAGAAGCAAATCCTTCCTTATCAGTAATTACATTAAATTTTAATGGATTAAAATGTAGTTTAAAAGCTAAGATTGGCAAAATGGATATATTACAATGATCCAACAATCTGCTGTCAACAAGAGACTCACTTTCATTTCATAGACAAAATAAGTGGACTTTAAGATAAAATAGATTTAATAATTTTAAGAGAAAAATCTTTATGAGACATAAAAGGACATTATATGATGATAAGATATCTAACAATTATAAGCATTTATACAACTGACAGAGCCCCAAATACAAATAAACAAACAAACAAATAACTGACATAGTGAAGGGAGAAATAGTTTAACAATACTCCATTTTAAATAATGTATATAATGACAATAGAGAAATTCAGCAAGGAAATAGAACCTTGAACAACTCTATAAACAAACAAAACCCATCAGACATTGATAGAACACTCTACCACTAAAAGCAGAGTACGTATCTTTCTTATGTGCACGTAGAATATTCTCTAGAATAAACCATATCTTAAGCCACCAAACAAGTCTCAATAAATTTAAAATAATTTAAACCATGCAATGAAAGTCCATTGACCACAATGAAATGAAATTAGAAATCAATTACAGAAGGAAATTTGGAAAATTCGCAAATATATGGAAATTAAACAGCACACTTCTAAAAAAAAAACAAAACAAAACAACAACAAAAAACAACAACTAATGGTCAAAAAGGAATCACAAGAGAAATTTAAAAACACCTTGAGATGAGTGAAAGAGAAACCACAACTTATCAAAACTACTGAGCTGTGCTCAGTAGAAAATCTGTTACTGTTAAAAACACCTACATTATAAAACAAGACAGATTCTAACCTAGTCTTTGACTTTAAGAAACTAGAAAAAGAGAAGCAAACTAAACCTAAAAATAAGCAGAAGGAAGGAAATAGAAAAGATTAGAGTAGAGATAAATGAAATAGGGAAGCAGTAGAATAAATCAGTAAAATCAAAAATTGTTTCTTTGGAAAGATCAACAAAATGACAAACCTTAGCTAGACCTCCAAGAGAAAAAGAAAGAGAATATGCAAATTATTTAATTCAGGAAACATACCAAAGACAGAAAAGATATCACAAGAAAAGAAAATTACTATCAATATTCATTATGAATATACTTGCAAAAATCTTCAACAAAATCCTAGCAAACTGAATCCAGCAGCACATTAAAAGAATTATATACAATCACCAAGTGTTATTTCCTGAATTTAAGGGATATGAAAAAGAAATAAAAGGCATCCAGACTGGAAAGAAAGAAGTAGAACTGACTCTAGTCCTAGATGACATGATTATATATACAGAAAACTCTAAAGAATACACACACACATACACACACACACACACACACAATTAAAGCTAAGAAATGAGTTCAGCAAGGTTACTAATTCAATATACAAAATGTAATTGCATTTCTATATATTAGCAATAAACAATCCAAAAATGAAATTAAGAAAACTATTATATTTATAATAGAATTAAAAAGAATAAAATACTTGAGAGTAATTTTAAATAAGGAGTTATAGACTTATACACTGAACACCACAAAGTATAATTGGAAGAAAATTAAAAAGACCTTAAAAGTAGAAATAATTCTCGTTTCCATGGATGAATTAATATTATTAATATGGCAATAGTCCTCAAATTTATCTACAAAACTCAATGCAATCTCTATCAAAATTCCAGTAGCACCAAGACCATTCAATGGGGAAAGGATAGTATTTTCAACAAATGGTGCAGGAATAATTGGATATCCACATATAAAAAATGAATTTGGACCTCTACCTCATACCATATACAAAAGTTAACACAAAATGGATCAAAGGTCTAAATGGATTAGCTAAAACCTTGAAGTTCATACAAGGAAACATAGCTGCAAATCTTTCTAGCGCTAGACTATGCATTGGTTACATAAAGAACTCCAAACGCACATGTGATAAGAGAAAAAGTAAATAAATCCAACTTCATTAAATTAAAGGACAGTATGAAGAAAGTGAAGTGACTACCCTTATAATGGGAGAAAATATTTGCAAATTATATACCTTCTAAGGATTTAGTATACAGAATACATAAAAAACTCTTACAACTCAATAACAAAAAGACAACAACCCAATTATAAAATGAGCTAAGAACTTGAATAGATAGTCTCCTAGGAAGTTTTACAAATGACTAATATCACATGAAAAAATGTTCTACAGCATTAGTTATTTGGGAAGTGCAACTCAAAACCACAATGAGCTACCATTTCACACCCAACAGGATGGGCGAAATAAAAAAAAAAACACAGAAAATAATAACTTGGTGAAGATGTGGATAAATTGAAACCCTCATACATTGCTGGTGGGAACGTAAAATGCTGTCTCCACTGTGGGGAATAGTTTGGCAGTTCCTCAAACAGTTAAACAGACAGTTACTATGTAACCCAGCAACTTCATTCCTATGTATATACTCAAGAGAATTAAAAACAAGTATTCAAGCAAATACTTGAATATGAATATTTATAGCAACACTATTCACAACAGCCAAAAGGTAGAACCAACCCAAATGTTCATTAACTGGTGAATGAATAAAAAAATGTGTAGTTTATCTATGATATGGGACATATTTAGCCAGAAAGAGGAACAAATTACTGATACATGCTACAAACATGGATGGACCTTGAAAACTTTTACGTGGTAAGTGAAAACTAGACACTTTCTACGTGTCTAGCGTGGAAAGGTAGCATATTGTTAGAGTTTGTTTATGTGAAACATCCAGAATAAGCACATCCACAGATAGGGAAATCCAGAGAATAGGCAAATCGAAAGAGACAAAAAGTAGTTGCCAGGGACCAAGAGAAGGAAGAAACAGGGAAGGATGGCTGAATGGGTACACACGTGGTTTCTTTTGGGGATGATAGAAATTACCTGGAATCAGATAGTGGTGATGGTTGCACAACATTTTGAATACGCTGTACACCACTGAAATGGTGCACTTTAAAATGGTGAATTTAAGTTATGCGAATTTTATATCTATTTTTTTTAAAACTATTCTGCTTAGAAGACCTTAGCTTCAGGCGGTCCATCTTTCTCTGTCCAAAGACCCCACAGCTTCCTCTGAATAGTTTACATTTTTCTACTAATAACTTTTGAGAAACAAACAGCTTTTCCAAACATGATTCTGCTAAAATTCAAGCAAGTGAGAATTTTGTGTTTTGCTTTGAATCAAAGCAAAGGTATATTGTGAAGATGAAGTAAATCTGAACAATCCTGAGTAAATTACTGTAAAATAATGACCTTATTGTTGATGAAGTGCAGAGGAAATAATGAACTACTAAATTTGGATCCATGTAAGCTGTTCTTTGTGATAGTTGCCAGACTAGCTATTTATGTACCTCAACTTCCTCAAGGTTTCTCTCTTTTAGTGAAGATTTTTTTTCCCCATCTTTGAACGAAAGCACTCTACCTGACAAACGCGTTGTGTGCCTGTGCCTTCTCCCAAACACCTTCCTTTTTGCAGCGTCCGGTGGGACCTTGTCATCCTCTAGTGGCTATGCTCAAAAGCTGCATTCCAAATTGATGGTCACTTGAGCTTTAGCCAATAGATACCGTCCTGCAGTATTCACTGCCGTGCTCGGAGTGGTTTATCCTGGGTGACTTCCAGATGATCAGATCTCATGTTCGCTGAGCTGACTCTGGGTTAGCTCTACTCTAATGGAACGAATTACTCTGTTTGCCTTTCCGTTCCCATTTTAGTTCTCTATTCTCTTTCCACCTTCTCACATGCCACAATATTCTGCAGATATTTTTTTCTATAGTGAGACACAATTGTCACTATTTGAAGTGGAATTCTATTAATAGTGTAGATTCATAATATATTTTTCTCAATAGTTAGAAAAAGTAATGATTATAAAAATGAGTGTAATATTCTAGTCACCACAGATGTGAACTTTCCTGTTTACACCAAACAGCCACAGTGGTTTCTTTTACCTCACCTGTCATCCTCTGAAAAAGCATGTGCATTTTGCATTCCACGATGAAATTTATTGAGACATCAAGAAACAGTTTATATTTTATAAAATTTTAACTTGGACTTACTTTTTGTTAACAAGAAAAAAGTAATATAAATGTAAATTCCTTTTTAAATTATCTTACAAAGACTGAAATAGCTGTTTGATTAAAAATTCAATTTATACTGTGGTAATGAGAATAACAAAGTTAAATGTCATATGAATATGTAGCCTTAAGCAATTAATTAGCTGTTGGGGAAATCAATAATATTTTTAGATTAAATATTCTCTTTTGGAACTAGTTCAATATTATCTTTTAATACCTGAAGCAGAGGTATCCCAGAATATTGCTGAAAACATCTGAGCACCAGATTTTCACTTAACATTAAACATAGTAATAAAAGAAAATTCTTTTTAAAATTATTTGTATATGTTTTTATTTCAAGGAACTGCATTGCATACTTATTTCTAATATTCTATACTTACCACTTTGGTTATAGGAATATTGCAGTAAACAGTTATATGTAAACCCAGAGAGAGGAAGAGCTATAATATGCTATTCTAAATTATATTCTACTGGCTCCTCATTAAATACCACACTCCCAATTATTTACATGTAAATTATCTACATTGTGTTTTGTCTGAATTTCTCAGTCTTGCTGCACTTATTGTCTTGGTAACCTGGGACCATCATGATTGTGAAATTTCCTCCATGAAAGGAAGATAGGTAAGATAATACAATGTGACTGTATAAATGTGAGTGGATTTCCCCTTGCTTTTCATTATCTATTTTGCTGACCAAGACATATGAGGAGTATTTTACAATAGTAAAAGTATGTGCAAATGTTCTCTTTCATCAACATATTTATAAACATCCTCAATTACTTCCTTTAAGAATATTATTATTGACTTTCACTGATAAGTTCCTATTATTTGGAATTGACTTAATTATAACTTTTTCAGTTTGTAATTGACTTCATTTTCTAGGCACTCCCATAGTATGAAGAGCAATTTCTAAGCGTTTTATTTATACAACAAGTTGGATTAATCACTAGACTATAAACTATTTAAGAATGTCTTAGACATCTTTGTATTCTCTATTGTCCACAGTAGGTAGTCAACATTTGCTGAGGAAAATTAAGCATTTCACAATCACTACATATTATGTTTCTCATGAATGGATTTTCATATGTTAGAGCTGCTTAAAATTGTGTTCAGAACAAAACTCCATGTTTCTGTCACAAAGAGTTATGCAATTTGCTCTTTAAAGATTATCTTAATGAACCGACATTCTGTCATGTCACAGCTGAGCATGGAAATTCACTCGTTTAAGTTCCAGCACTGCTTGCTAATCCCCTGACCAGCTTCACTGGAAAGGGTAATTCTTTTAAGTCTGGTGTTGTGGTGCTGTGCTGTAAACACACTCCTGTTTATTCCAGCTAATGAGAAACAGGCTGTCTGGAAATGTGTCTCTGAGGAAATCTTTAGAAAATAAAACTCTCTAGATTGACTGAAAAGATAAAGTTTGGTAACACGTAAGCAAAACATAATATCAAGCTGGAAAGAAGGCAAATCAGATGTAAAATTTACTTGAATGTGTCAACTTGGGCTTTGGACAGAACAAGGAAAAATACTGAGCTTTTCACATGTATGTAGTCTTTCCTTTCCCCTTTCTCTGCAGTTTTACTATTGCCTCCCCCTCACCCCTTTTGTCCAGTTTTGTTCTCCTGGTGGATTCCTTCTCTGGTTTTATCTCTCCTGGAATTAGCCCGGCTGTCTCTTCTTCATTCTATTACATTTTAAGGTGTCTAATAGTTTATAGCCTTTTAATCTTAGGGCTCTTTTTGTAGACAATTTTGAAGCTTCTGTGGCTGCATTAGATCCTTTCATTTGAAAGGCACTAGCGTTTGAAAAATAGTCTTCATTACTGGAAAGTTTTGCCAGGCTATGACTTACTGAACATTGACTTTTGCTTCCCCTTGGAGAATACTGTTATTCAAAATATAAATTATTTTGCTTAGGATAGAATATATAATAATAAACAAGTGACAAGGCTTGTTTATTTTTCTATGGCTTCTCATCAAACTCTAAATCTCCTGAATCTCTCTCCGCTATAATCTTTGACTCCTTGAAAAGATATGATCTACTTTCTGATCATTAGTTTGTGTGTATATGCAAGTGGAACTCCCACTTCAAATATATTTACCAAGTCATTCTAAATTTGTTTCTGTCATCCATGCCTTTCTATCATTTGTTATCACTGATTTTTTTTTTTCCCTAATACTACCAAAAGAGCAGTATTGGCAATGCCCCATGTTGATCAGATAATCTTCTTCCAGAAAACATTTATGGGTTATTTTTCTATAGGAACATAAAAAAAGCCTATATCAAACTTAATTTAAACAATATTATTATGTGTTTTCTTCTAGTAAAAAAAGTCATGTAGTATGATACAAATTTCTCACTAATTGAAGATTTTTGCCAGCCAAAGAACATACAATTTTGGAGTTATCACTATGGTATTCAGGTTGTAGATCCTAGAGAGAACTGGAGTATAGAAAAATGACTTGGTGACCTCCCTGGAAGATTACTACTATGACCATTGCTACTATTACAATTTCACATTTTCATATGCTTTCTCTTTTCACAGCTTCTATTTCTCCCAATATGGTAACGAAAGACAACCAGACCTTTCATTGTGAACTTTTTCATGCTTAATCTCATTTGCAATTCATAATTGCTTAATGATAAATGTGCAGTAGGTAATATCAATGATATTTCAATGGAGGCTCTAAGAGATTAAATAAATTACTTAATCAAGTTAACTAAATTAGGAGCAGAAATTTGCTGATTTCTACATGTATGATCTACAAATGACCAGTGGATCTAAGTTTATGGGCCATGGGCCTTCAGATTTCTATAGACGTATTTCAGACAGGTTGATATCCACATATATATCTGTAAATTGAATACATATCAGCATAATATCTTTATGAGTACTTTTCAATGCAATAATTAAAAAACAAATTTATTTTTAAATTTTGTCATATTTAACATAAATTTGTATCATTATGTATTTCTTAAGCAATGATTACTAAAGATAAAACTACTATGTACCATAGTGTCTGGAATATATATATATATATATATATATATATATATATATATATATATACACACACACACACACATATATTATATATATATGAAGACTCTTCATACCAAAAAATGCTAGGAACCACAGCATTAAATCACTGTTGCAGAGTCTGGGCCACAAATAAATCTGAGGAGATGGAAAGGACTTATTCTAATCATAATTATAAAAAAGCAAAGCTTCTTTTGATTTCCTTTTCAGCTTTCTTAGAGCTTTTACTCTCCTCTGTCATACTCCCACTTCCTGTCTATCTTCCCTCTCTAATCAGATGCAAAAAGTGATTTTTATTTAGTAAATTCCTGTATTAGCAATATTTATTGAATGTCTATTGCAGACTTGTCAATGTGCTATACACCTTATGTACATTCATTTCATTTTATTTTTATATCAGCCTTGCAACATAGATATTATTAGTCATGTGCTGCAGATGAAGAAACTGAGGTTCAGAAATATTCATTGCTTCAGGATTACAAAGCTGGTGAAATACAAATTAATGATTCAAAATCAAGTCTGACAAATTCCAATGCTTATATTCTCGCACAGATAAATCTTTGAATTTGTATAGTTTTGAAACTTAGGTATGAAGAGAAGTAACTTAGGTAGTTCCACAATATAAGATTTCATTTTGCTTCTTCAGAATTAGCCTCTGTTCATTGAATGCAGGGGCTGTGTCTTTTAAGTTCCTGTGTTTCCAGCACATAGCAAAATGTGTAGCATATACCAAATGTCCAGGGAAGCCTTAACTCCTTTGTCATTCCTACATGTAGTTGATCAAATAATGCTATTATTTCTATCTCAATAATATCTCAAAATGTGTCCTTTTTATTCCCATTGCCACTACATTTGAATAGGTCCTTGTTATGAACTGAATTGTGTCCCCACAAAATTCGCATGTTGAAACTTTAATTCCCAATGTGACTGTATCTGAAGGCAGGACCTATAAGGAGGTAATTAAATTAAACTGAGATCACATGACAATATTGGTCTAACCCAATAGACGTGTGTCTTTATATAAAGAGGAAGAGACACCAGGATGCGCACGCACAGAGAAAAGATTATGTGAGGACACAGTGAGAAGACGGCCATCTGCAAGCCGAGGAGAGAGGCCTCAAGAGAAACAAACTGCTATCACCTTGAATTTGGATTTCCAGGCTACAGAACTATGAGAAAATACATTTCTGTGTTTAAGCCACCCCACCCAATCTGTGGTATTTTGTTATGGCAGCACTAGCAAACTAACACAGTACTCATAATTTATCATCAAGAAAATTGAAATAGTTTCCTAATTTTTCCATTCTCCATATTTTACTATTAGGAAGGGAGCTCTAATTCCTTGGTCTCATGTTTTGGTGAAGTGATTTCCCTTTGAGGAGCGCAGTTGGCTGCATATGGTTTGATTAGCAGATCTTTATTTCCTGTTACCATTTCCAGAAGGGGCACCAGGCATTCAGAAAAAGTTGATATGGGAAAATGGCCAGAGTCCCTTAGATAGGTGGTTAGATCAAGCTGTTCCTGTGTCTTTTATTATAGTATTTTTCAGGGACACAGAAATTATATTTTAAAAAGTATTTGTATACAATTTTCTCATACAAGTATGACTTGATCCTCAAAACAAATCTGTAAGATATGTCATATATAACCCTCCAGTGCATAGCTGAAGAAACAGATTTTAAAAATGAGAAATTTGTTCCACATCTGACAGACACTTAGTGGCAAAAACACCCTAGACATGCAATGCTTCCGATTCAAAGCTCATTGCTGTTTGAGAATGACACATCAGATTATATTCAGTTGCCTATGCACAATGGAATTGCAACAAACATGTATTTAATTTATTTGAATTAAACTGCAGAAGAAGGCCCAAGGTAGAAATCATTTAAATTAAACATAGATAATTGTGTCAGACATCTTACTCAACAAGTATATGCCCCAAGCAATGGAGTCAATGAAGCCTGAAAGAGTAATTTGAGTTGGTGAATCCTATGAACAAAAAGGTTTCCTTCCTTTCAAGGTTTTCAACCATTGATAAAGAATTAAAATGTGTTGCTCAATGCTAAGTAAGTTGATGATAACACTGAAATTGAATAAACTAATTTAGGGCTATAGAGAATCATTGATTAAGGACAAGATATTCTGATATGGACGTGGTCAAGCGGAGCTATTCCCTTTATAAATTTCTCCTGGAAAATTAATAAATTGACCTTCTGGACTCTATATCTTCTGTTTCTTTAGAGTAAGATTGTTTGAAGAGTGTAAATAGACTTCTAGTGCTTAATCACCACCTCCTGTTGAACCAAAGTAACTGAGGTAATCAAGGTCTTGCCTTGCAAGTTCAAGGACTAGATACTGGCTCCCTCTTAACTTGCCAACAGAAATACCCAAACTGTGTGCTGGAATTCCTCTATCCTCTCTACAGTAATTAACAAGTCTTTTAAGTAGAGAAGTTTGCAACAAATTTTTCTTACAACTTTTGATGATTAATTTTATATGCCAACTTGACTCAGCTAAGAGATGCCCAGACAGCTGCTAACACATTACTTCTGAGTGAGTCTGTGAGTGTTTCCAGAAGATATTAGCATTTGAATCAGTAGACTGAGTAAAGATCTGTCCTCACCAATGTGTGTGAACATCATCCAATCCACTGAGGACTCCAATAAAACAAAAGGCAAAGGAAGGGAACATTTGCTCTCTTCTTGATCTGGAAAATTCATTTTCTAATGCCTTTGTTCACAGGAGCTCCTGGTTCTTGGGTCTTCAAACTCAGGATGGCTCCCTGGCTCTCCAGTTGCAGAGAGCAACTTCTCAGCTCCCATAACCACATTAGCCAATTCCTATGATATGTTATACATAGCTTTCTCTGTATATGCTACTGGTTCTGTTTCTCTTGGAAACCCCTGACTAATGGACAATTATTCTGTTTATTATTCCAAATATATTGCTAATTTATGGTGCTTATCTGCTCTACAATCTAGTCCTTGGATCTTCAATATTTGAGGTTTTAATATTGCTGTTTAAATAAATCATGAATCAGGACAAAAATAGAGGGCAAAGCCATATTATGATTTTTTATTACTTGGAAGAATATGTGTAAACATGTCACAAACCACTGGAATGGTATTAATAAGGAGCTAACGCCTCGTCCTTTCTACATGTCATATGGTTTCCCATCTATTCTCTTATCTTTCTAATTTGTTCTTGTATTTAAAGATACAATTAAATAAAGGGCAATGAAAAATCTTCATCTCAATCAACGTTGAAAATATTTTACTCTATGTCATCTCATCTCCCTTTTCTTGGCTTTGGCTGGTCAATTGCTGTCTGTCATTATTACATTGAAAGGAAATGAAATGGTAATATGATTAGTGTATTTTTATATGACTCAGTTCTCTTTATTTTTATCTTTAACCAGAAAAAAAGTTATTTTCCAATTTCATTTTCTGTGTTTTGATGTCTTTTCTGGGTATATTTTATTTCCTATGCTGGAATGAGTATCATAATGGATGGCATAATTATGTATTTTCTATATCAGCTATAAATATGAGCAGTGTGAAGGGCATACATATCTAAAACCAATGAAAGTTTCCCAACGAATACCAATTTTGTGATATTATAAACTGAATTATTATTACTTAATAAGAAAAGTTTCTAAATAGATTACACGTATTTATATACGTATCCATAAATGATCATGAATACATTATATTAGAGATACTGAACAACTTTTTGGAGAATATTAGGCATTGATTAAAAACACTAGAGATAAAAGTTGTTCCAGTTATTAGAAGAGGAATCGAAGGGAAAGTTTGTTCAGAGTAGTACGGATACCATTACACCATTTATGTAGAGAATGCTTCCAATGATTTGTGACTAAAGTAATTTGCCAGACATAAAAAAAAAAAAAAAATGTCCACTGAATCCCAGGAAAGATATCATTTTAGAAGCTTCACTCATCAATATAAGTATAGAATTATTTATTTTTATTTCAAACCCATTGTGGGATTTTTCACGCTTAGTATACCAAGGTGTTATAATTTTAGGTCAACACAGTAACTATATTATAAATGACTCAAAAAGATCAAAAGTAGAATCTAAATTATTTTCCGCTTTACTTTTTTTATTTAATAGTCATCTCACTTAGATAAATTCAGTTTTAGGTTAACTTGGCATAGTTTCTAATGTAACTTTCTATGTTTAAAAAAGGAAAATAGGCACGATATACTTGACATCTTTTAAAATGTATAACAACTCTACCTTTCTGAATATTGCTCACAATGTTGCATTGTTCACAGCTTTATTTTTCAATGGCCAGAATTTGTTAGTGAAGACCTACATATGGTCAATTAAAAATTGCTCTTATAGTTATTATATCAAATTTATGGATGCAATAAAAACTTTCTTACCACATCTTCAATTAATTTGACTATAGTGTAAAATTTTGTTACAAAGAATTATTCTATAATGTGACTTATCTTTAACTGAGGATGGCAGCAAAGGAGTAAAAATTTTAGGGATTTTTAAGAATTTATGGCATGAATTACACCTAAGCTTTCATTGAAAACAGTCATAATATGCCACTTATTTCTAGTTTAAAGCATTCCACTAGAATTACTCTATATTTCTTTGTTTGTGGTATAATCATGGGAAGTTCACCTAAGGGTAATGTGGTAAATGTAGAAAATTTTGGCTGATTGCAACACACGGGGACTATATTTGGCCTTCCAAAAAAGGATTACTTGGTCCAAAAGTTTTAGCACGCAGCGTCTGGTTTTCAGGATAACATCATGTTTTTCTACAAACTCTAGTCAAAGTTCTGGCTAAGTAGCATCTGAGTATTTGCAGTATTTTTGACAGCTTTTCTTGCCCACGCAACACTGCACTGTCATCATGCCAAGGGTATTCAGTTAATACCTATGAATAGCCTACACCCTTTTGTAAGCTTGAGAAAGTGAGGCCTTTGTGGGATGGGAATAGATATGAACACAAACCATAATTAATGAACACCCTGTATGGATTGCCATGAAATAATAGCTTCAAGGACCCTTCAAATCTAATCTGGCATCAAACTTTCAGTGTCAAAGCAACCTCTTGGTAACAACTTGAGTTAATTTGAAATTCGATAAGTTAAGGAAAGTATATGAGCTTTCTTTTTAACGAATATAACTTAAATTCTAAAATATGGAAACATAGAAAAATAACCTTCACCATGGTTTTGTGATTGATGATTTCAATAGAAAACTGTTCAAAAGTATTTAAAATACTGATTCAGCATTGCATAATCTTTGAAAGCTTTTATTTTTAGTGTCCCTTGGTAAACTCAATTCTCTAATTATTCTTAAAGAATATATATGTGTGAGTCCTCAATTTGGTTTCAATGACAGCAACAACAACAACAACAAAAAAAGGTCTCTGGATCAACACAGGTCTGGGTTTAAATTCTGTATCCCTGACTTGTATTAACCATTTTAGATGTCAAGTTTCTACTCCTTACATTGGGTTAATACAGGTTCCCACTATCCCTTTTTCACAATTGTGAAACCAAACACAAAACCAATGAAAAAAGAATTTTTTTTAATTTGGCAGCAAAACCTGGCCTGATCTGAACCCATTGTCTGCAAACCTGCCCAGAACTGACATGAGATTACATATAACCTTTACTTGTTTCATCCTGTGTAGGTATGCATACTTTTCACCGAGGAAGTATTAACATTGTTGATTGCAGGGACATACCTCAGACCCTAAACCTTGAAGATTTCTGAATTCTGAGATACATTCAGCCCAAGGGATTTCATATAAGGGATTATGGACTTGTCATACCAACTAGGAGTATTGTAAGAAAGCGATGAAAATGAGTAGAGTGCCTGGCACAAAGTAGGTATGCTGCAAATATACATTCCCTTGTTCTTTCACAGATAAATATCCTCTGCAAAATTATATTCACATTAGATGATTTCTTTCCTCTTTATTCCATCCCTCCCACCAATAAAAATGTGACGACATCATTAAAAAAGAATAATTCCAGTTTAGGTCTATAAGATGTAATAAACAAACTGCAATCATTAATTTTGAAATGATTCCATCACAATATTACAATTTTTTAAAAGGCTATGCCAGAGACAATTTCTAATTGCCTTACCTCATTGGATCCTCCGAGGATGTGCAGGATATTGGGACCAACACACAATGGAAGACCATTGGTAAAGTGAAATGCTGAAAAGAAACAAACAAACAAAAAAAGTAAAAAGTTAAACAATGGAGAATGACATTTAGAAGGAAAGCCTAACTGTTTCAACAGTCTGACTAAAAAGCATGAATAAAGAGAATGGGCTCCAGGGCACATATTTGGAAAACATCTAAACCAAGGTCAGTGAGAGAACTATTTAACATGATACTAGAGTAAATAACCTTATTCTTATCT
Organism: Rhinolophus sinicus; assembly: GCF_057876585.1. Taxonomy (NCBI): domain Eukaryota; kingdom Metazoa; phylum Chordata; class Mammalia; order Chiroptera; family Rhinolophidae; genus Rhinolophus; species Rhinolophus sinicus. The sequence continues at coordinate 109,977,128 of NC_142516.1, forward strand.
ATCAATTCCAAGTGATGATAAGACCAATTTATTTCTGCTTTTAAGTTGAGAATTTTCCAAGTGTACCTTGGCTATTGCCTTATTCTTATGAGGCTCGAAATGTTGTTTACTAAGTCTGAATCAATTGTCTGAAGACACATAATGAAGCAGTGATATCAGTAATGTTTATTTCATCAATGGAGTTAATGCTCTTTTCATAAGTGTGAGTAATAGGTTAAAAATGTACAAAGAGAAACTTGGGAAGGAAATTAAAACAAATATTTTCTGCAGACTCTTTATTTCCAGGCATTTAGCAATTATGTCAGTAATATTAGTGTTTGGCCAATTAACACTTCAAAAAGAGCACCAGAAAATCAATATAGAAAAATTCATACTGTCAAGAAATGGGGCTTGTAAACTTCTTATCTCTCCCATAGAGGAGATGGAATATTACACTACACACATGAGATTTTCATTGAAGACTAAATTTCAATGTTATAAAGATATCTCTCTCTCTCAAACAACATTGACTTGTACAAATAATATAACTATAATTAGAGGAATATTAACAAGTGCTAATATAGTAAAAATTCAACAAGAGCATTTTATATCATGGAGAGAGGATGTTATGACATATCCTCTTAATTTTCCTTTACAGACTGTCAGGAAAATCTTATTGTATCACTCTAGAGTAAGCTAGTAGATGGCTGTTTATGAGGATATCAGACCTGGTCTAAAAAGAGAATGAAAGTCAGATGTTTGTGGGAGAAACACAATGCAAGAAGGCAAAGTAAAAGACATCAGCCCTATCTGCAAAGAGATTTTATAAAAAACAAATAAAAAAGTTGTCATCAATACCCATCAGTTCTTTGACTTGGTGATTCACAGACCCCTAAAAAGCGTCCCTTTATACTGCTAAGAAAGTCTTAACATGCACTTTGAGAAATAGTGTTCTGTATCAGAGTGATAGTTAGATTTGTATGTCAATTTGGCTGGCTATAGTTTTAACCCAGCGTTTTAATCAAACACTAATGTAGGTGTTGCTATGAAGGAATTTTGTCCCTGTGGCTAACATCTACAATCAGGTGACTTTAAGTAAAGAAGTTGACTTTGGATAATTTGGGTGGACCTCATCCAATCAGTTGAAAGCCTTGAGAGCAAAAACTGAGGTTTCCTGGGGATGAAGAAATCCTGCTTCAATTGCCTCAATACCGCAACATTAACTCTTGCCTGAGTTTCCAGACTACTACCCTGCCCTACAAATCTCAGTTTTGCAAGCCCTCAAAATCATGGGAGCCAATTCCTTCATCCTGTTTTTCTGGATCACCCTGATGCATATCACTTTCAATCACTACCAATCATAGAAAATTTAAAATGCCTGACAGTACCTTTCTTGGCATTGCTCTGTATATGAGCATAAAAGAAAGTTTGAAAGTAAGCAGGCCCAGGATTGAATTCTAGCTTGCTACTTTCATCTGGGTAAACCAGATGAGTCAATTAGTCACTTTCAGACTCAGTTTTCTCATCTATAAAATGGGGATAATGACACTTACCTCAAGGTGTGGTTGTGAGGATTGATGAGATAAAATATGTAACAAGCACTGAATAGTGGTAGCTTTTACTCTAGTTTCTGACTCTGGATTTGCTAGTTTTACATCTGTAGTTAAGATCAGTAGAAGGCAGGGCAGTGAGCACCTTGGAGCATCTGTCACAGGAGCATGAGCAAGCCTATGCCTTCTTTAAGCTAAACTGCCTACGCTAAGCTTCTTGCTCTCTTCTGCCTTCTGGTACACTCTGCTTTGAACTTGGTCTGTTTCCATGTGATTTTATTCTGATACAGGTTTGTCCCAGTTCTACTTTTGAGCTCCCTAATAGGCTTTGGCATCTGAGCTCAGTTCTCTTGGGTTGGACTTTTTTCCTGTCCCTTGTTTAGCTTTATTCATTTGTTGTTATTGTTTTTCCTGATGGAATGCAGCTAAAATGTAGCTCAAGATGCATAACATTTTAAAGTAAACTTCATTTAAGTGCATTAAATTAAAGCTTATAAGTCATAACTTATCCTTGCTTAACATTTCATTATGCAAAATCCTACCTAGATTTTTAATATTTGAAGTAAATGGAAAATCTGCATGAGCTAAACATAAATCACGTGTGTATACTAAGGAGTAGGGTATGTTCTGTGTAATCTTTGCAGTGGTCACATACCATATATGCACAGATGTTCTAATACATAATGTTTAAGTTATGTATACATCTGACTATATATCCAAAACATTATTTTTATTAACAGCTACAAAACAACATTGATAGTCATTTCAACATTGACAGTATTCTCTGGTTTCCTAGGAAATGTCTTCTTTATGGTGAGCATTTTGCTTACTATGGCTAAAATAATACTAATAAGCAATTTATTTACCTTAAGATATGAAGCAACCAAGAGATTCATAAAATTGCTTCATCATTCCCTTCTTATTCTTTCTCGTTATGTATTCTTCTAGCATTATTATTATTATTATTATTATTATTTATTATTTTTGCAAATTCAATTCTAATTAATTAGAATATTCCTATGCACACTAGCTAGGATTTGTCCAATAAGTAAAATTTTCCTTTGGTGAAAGGATTCCAAATCTTAAACCAAAAATGTTATATTTAATGCTAAACCTTTAGCATTAAGGTTTAATGTTAAATCTTTGGTTTTAACCAAAAAAATAATAAAAATTTATTTTGTAAGTGAAATAAAAATATTTAGAGTAAGGTGAAATGAAACATAGTAATATAGCTGAAATCATTTAATTATTAAAATTCATTGAAGAGATTATATTTTTATGTTCTAAAATAGAAAATAAAATAAAAGAAAACTGTTTTTTGTTTTGTTCTCTTTTGGTTTTTTTCCTGGGTCAAGAGCTATCAGGTGTCCTTTGGCCTCCAGGCAATAGATTAATGTAAAGTTTGCGAGATGGGTTTTGATGGTAGGAAAACAGTGGTGGCCAGGATTCAAAACTAATTGAATTGTATTTTCCCAATTATTACTTTCCCCAGAGATTTCCAAAGGAATTTAGAGTATATAGAATATATATGACACTGGGAACATAAGATTTATTAAAAAGAAAAAAATTGTACTACTTTTCTTATTTGAGAAATGGTTGATGATGGTTTATTTTGCCTTGCTTGTTCTTATTAGGACACTAATGTCATTAAAAATAATAATACTAATAAATCTAGGGAATTGCACTTCTGGCCAAGATTCAATAACAAGGACTGAATTTTCTCTCCTGCATAAAACAACCATTAAATTAACAAAATGTATGAAAAAGTGATTTGCAAGACACTGGGCATCAGACAAAAGGTAGTGATCTCTGGGAGAGAGAAAACAAACAAGGCAATCATTGCAATTAACTCAGTTTATGGATGTGATTGAGTTTCCAACTGTTCGGCAAGAAGGGGTATCCCAGGCTCAATGCTGTGGAGGCCTTGAGTGGATGAGACCAAGTTAAGAGTCCATGGAAACCAAGGCACCTAGAGTTCCCAGACAGAGTACTAGAGAGAAGAGAACGGAGCAGATAAATAACTCTGGAAACCCGTGAAGGGTCTCACTTGAGTATTCAACAGAATACTGATCAGGGCATGCATACATGTGAGGGAACTTTCCAAAGCTGAGGAAAGAGTCCTTAAAAGAGCTAGCAGGGTTGGTTCCACTAACCACATTGAAAAGCCTCAAGACTTATGGGGCGCTGGGTAGAGTACACAAAAGAGCCTTGCCTTTGTAGGGTGAGTAATTCAGTTCTGGATGAAGCATACCTCTGGTTCCACCTACAAAAATTTAAAAAACAGAAACCTGAAAGGACCAAACTGTTTCCAAGTAAAATAACTGTGTCCCATAACAAAGCACAAGTGCATTTATAGGATTATAAAAATGTCTAACCCCATAAGATCAAATCACAATCACTGGCAATAAAAAATTACCAGACATGTAAAAGGTAGGAAAGTGTGAAACATGAGAAGAAGAATCAATTGATCAAAATTGACTCAGAAGTGACAGAGATTGTAATTAATACAGAGATATTAAACAGTTATACTTGTATTCTATGTTAATAAAAAGAAAATTAAGTAGGGAAATGGAAGATATTTTTTTATAAAAAATCTGAATTTCTGACCTGAAAAATTATACTAGAGGAGATTAAGGTTAGATTAAACTTTTCAGAAGAAAAGATTAGTAATAGAAACTACTCAAACAAATACACAGAGAAAGAGAATTTAAATAAATAAACACAGGATCAGAGGGACAGGTTCAAATATACATGTGATTGGAATTCCTGAAGAGCAGGAAGTAGGGCAGAAAATTATTTGAAAAATTAATGGTTGAAAAATTTCCAAATTTGATAAAACTATAAACTCATATACCCAAGAATAGCAATAAACCCCAAGTATGGAAAACAATATGGATGTTCTTAAAAAAAATTAAAAGTAAAAATACCATTAGATCCAGCAATCCCACTTTGGGGTATACATCTAAAAGAAATGAAATCAGTATCTCCAAGAGATATCTACTCTCCCATGTTAATTGCAGCATTATTCACAAAACAACTTAAGTATCTGTCAACAAATGAATGGAGAGTGACGTCAGAAGCATGGTGGCATGAGAGGTCCCCCTGATCTCTACCCTTGAAGTTACAAGTTGAACAGCAATAATTCAATAATTGATTCTCTGCTTAACACACAAACATGTCTTAGAGAACCATCCATCAAAACATCTGAAGATGGGAGAATAGGGGCAAACAGGGGAGGAGGAAGGGGAAAAGAGCAGAGACCGGTGCCACAGAGGCAGTTCAGAGCTCATAGCAGGTCTCCAGAGAGGGGAAGATCCAGGCCACAGGTGCACCTCTCTGTGGTCCCAAACAATCCTGCTGAGTAATCACATATAATATGGTTGAACCCAGCGATCAAGGCAGAGACCAAATACAGAAGTATGACAGCTGTGTTCTAGCAGCCACCATTGCCAGGCAGAAAACAAAGCCATTGAGCCAGTCTGCCTCCCCCAACCCTCCCAGAGCTCACCTCCCCACACTTTCCCAGAGCTAGCATGAGGCCCCAGAAGAAGCTGTAGTTGTAAGTTTTGGGTTATAAAGCAGAATATCTACAGCCATGAGAACTAGAGAGACAGTACCTGAGTGGCAGACTCACAGTATGGCTAATCCCAGTGATGAGGGTGGAGATACAGAGGTGAGGCAGCTGAGGTCTGGCAGTTGCCATTATTGGCAGGAGAACAAAGCCACAAACACACCAGGAGCTCTCCCAGTCCACCCCACCCTAACTTTTCATGGTTTATCCCAGCAGGGGCACCTGGGACACAGCACTGCATCAAGCTGAAGGGGCAGCACTAGGATTTCAGGGGCTCAGAACCCCATCACCTATCATATTCTCCCATGGGGGTGGTATCCTGAGACAGAGGGGGGCCTGGTCACAGAGAAGAGGTCCACCTCCCCAGGGAATACAAGGCATTTCCCACTGCCCAGCAGAGATCTGAGAGTAATGCAAGAAAAAATAAAATACTTGTGCTCCAGCATCACCCACTGGAAAACATAAGAAAGACCTCTTTTTATTAACCTGCTTATAGAGTTTACTCCCATAAATGCCTAGGCAGAGAAATAATCCATGAAATACCATGAACAACTAAGGTAACAAGGCAGCTCAGAGAGAAAATGAAAACTGTCCAGAAAATAAATTTAAAGTCATAGAAATATGTGTCTTAAATGACAGAGAAGTCTAGGTTGCAGTTCTGAAAAAACTCAACAAGATGCAAGAAAAGTCAGATAGGCAGTTTAATGAACTCAGAAATAAAATCAACAAACAAAAGTAATACTATGCCAAAGAGATTGAAACTTTAAAAAAGAACCAAATAGAAATTCTGGAGCTAAAGTACTCAATAAAAGAGATGAAAAATGAAATAGCGAGCTTAGGAAATAGAGCAGACCAGGTGGAGGCAAGAAATAGTTATATCAAAGACAGCAACCTGGAAAGAATGTAGAGGGGAGAAGAGAGAGAATTGAGAGTAAAAAGCAAATAAAATAACTCTACAAGGACTATTTGACACCATCAGAAAGAGCAATATAAGATTAATGGTTATTCCAGAAGCAAAAGGGAACAGAGAGACTATTCAAACAAATATTCAGTGAGAACTTACAAAATCTATAGAAATAACTAGGTTCTCATCCAAGAAGCAAACAGAACACCTAATTATCTCAATCCAAAAATGCCTCTAAGGCACATTATATTAAAACTGTCAAAAGCTAGTGACAAAGAAAGAATTCTCATGGCAACCAGGAAGAAGAAGATGGTAACCTACAAAGGAAAACCTGTTAGATTATAAACTGATTTTTCAGCAGAAACTCTACAAGGTAGGAGGGAGTGGAATCAAACATTCAAACTATTGAAAGAGAGAAACTACCAGCCAAGAATAATGTATCCAGCAAAGTTATCCTTTAGATATGAAGGAATAACAAAGACCTTTCCAGACATATAGAAGCTGAGGGAATTCCCCACCAAAGTCCTGCATGACAGTAAATACTAAAGGGGGGTACTCTACCCAAAACAAAAAGACAAAAAGATACAAAACTATGAGTAAGAAAACTATGAGTGAATTAAAAAAATGTGGTATAGCGGGGTAAGGAGTAATTGCCACTTCTGCGGCGGGAACTGCAAGCTGGGTTTGTTGTTCTTCACTTTCCTCTGGGCCTGTCTTGGCACTCACTGCTGCAGTGAGCTTCCTTAAAAGTTTCCTGCTGCTGGGATTGGCTGAAGGGGTCTGGAAGCAGCAGCCAGATGCCGAGGCTGTGCTAAATGGGCAGGGCCTTGGCACTGGCACTCTTTATATTACAGAAAGCCGACTGTCGTGGTTAGATGGCTCTGGATTAGGATTTTCACTTAAATACCCCACCTTAGTTTTCATGCAGTGTCCAGGGACCTGTATGTGTATCCATGAGAGCACTTGTATGTTATAGTGAATGCCAAATTTGGAGAAGGGTCATTGGAGAAGTGTCTAAAGAATCTGTGCTGATAAGGAAGAGAAAGACAGAGATGATAATGGTGATGCTATCACTGAATTCAGATTTCTGCCTAGTGATAAATCAGCATTGGAGGCAACGTTCACTGCAATGTGTGAATGCCAGGCTTTGCATCCAGATTCCGAGGATGAAGATACGTATAATTACAATGGAGAAGAATATGATGTGGAAGCACATGAACAAGGGCAGGGAACATTCCTACATTTCAAACCAATGAAGAAGGATTATCCCATTTAACAGTAGAAGGCCAGATCACAGTGGAGAGATGAAAAGGAATGCTTTCTCAGTCTGTGAGCAGCCAGTATATATGACTGGAGTCCAGAAGGAAGATTCAGTAAGAGATTATGAAGATGGCATGGAGGTGGATACTTATACCAGAAGTTGTGGACGGTTTGAGGATGTAGGTGTTGCTCACTGAAAATGATTTTACGCTGCTTTGGGATTCTGCTCAAAACTGTAGGAGAGAACTTGGTGCCTTTTCTACTGTGGAGTGGGTGTTGATGAAAGTATTTTTCCTTCTCCAAAATTTACCTGAACCAGCTCTTTCTTGAGACAGACTACACTGAGACAACAACTTGTCACCAACAGAAGAAACTATGACCTTTATTAACAACGGTGAATTAACATAACCAAGAAGGCATTTGTAGTTTATCGTTTACCCCCAAACTTTCTGTCTATGTACCCTCCGAGTAGGCCTAAAATTCCTGCCTTAAGTGTATGCATGTTCCATAACCTAGCAGGGCTGTGTGGTGAAAATGCACAGGCACGTGAAGTTTTATATAAACTGGATGGGAGAGAGGCTGAAGCTAATATACACCCCTTTAGGGCCTAAGGATACCCTTATCCTTTAAAAAGAAAGACAAAGAGATCTCAGAGAAATCCTGGCCTCACCTAATTCTCCACAGGGGTAATGATCTTTTTACTAATTTGGATCACAGATTAATGTATTCAGGCATCTCTTGGGAGCCTCTTTGGAAACATCCCAGCCACACATACTACCACTAACACAAATGCTTTTAACTAGCTTTTGCTGCATTCACCATGTTTCACCAGTTTTTTCTGTTATGGCCTTTTAGGTCATATCTCTTAATTTTCAGCCTCTTAGGCCAGTTTCTGTAACAGAACAAGTGAAATTGGGGTAAAGTCCTCAAAGCGCTTCAGATGATAATTTATTTTTTGCCTTTGTAATTGCTTAACAAATAAATCTTGGTTTTCTATATTATTGTACTCTCATTCTTGACTCAAACCATTAATGAGAATTTTTTTTTTTTATTAATGCCGGCAAAAAAATGAAAAAAAAAATAAAGAAAAAGAAAATGCAGTATATACACACAATGGGACATTATTCAACCATTAAAAAAAAGAGAAATCTTGCCATTGGCGATAACATGAATTAACCTGTTGAGCATTATGCTAAGTGAAATAAGCCATAAAGAGAAGGAAAAATACTGTAGTTTATCATTTACCCCCAAACTGTATGGTATCACTGATATGTGGAATCTAAAACAAAAGTTTATTTTATACAAACAGATTACAGAATGGTTGTTCCCTGGGACTAGCAGTTGGGGGAAATTGGGAGATGTAAATTGGTTGTAGGCTGAATAAACTCTGAGGAGTTTATGTATTGCATGGTGAGTCTATAGTTAATAATATGGTGTTGTATACTTGAAATTTATTGAGAGCAGATCTTCCCACCATATACACACAAAATAGTTAACTAAGTGAGGTGATAATGTGTTAATTATCTTGACCTTGGTAATCATTCCACAATGGACACATATATCAAATCATCACATTATGGACTTCATACAATTTTATTTGTCAATTATTCCTCAATAAATTTTGGGGAGGGGGGAACTAAACCCTAAGTAAAAGAAACTCAAAGAAAATTAATTGAGATCATAATTAAATTACTCAAAAACAATGATAAAGAATAAAATTAAAAGCAGCAAGAGAAAAAGGACATCTTAGAGTCAAAGATAAAATTGATAACAGATTTCTCATAGGAATCAATGCAACCAAGAGGACAGCTTGACACCACCTTTAGAGTGACAAAATAAAAATCTGTCAACATAGAATCCTAGCAACAGTATCCTTCAAAAATAAAGACTAGATACTTTTGTAGACATGCAAAAGCTGAAAAAAAATTAATTACTGGCAAATCTACATTACAAGAAACTTTAACATTCAAGCAAAAAGCAAATGATACTAAATAGAAATTGGATCTATACAAATGAATAAAGCATACCAAAGTCAGGTAAATAGACAAGATTTATTTTTCATTATTTATTTTTATAAAGATAATTGAATATCTAAACAAAAATAACAGTGTAATATAGGTTTTCTAAAATATGTAAAATTAAAACATGTCAACAATAAAACAAAAGTTAGGGGAGAAAATACTAGTGTAAGATTTTTAGGCTAAATGTGAAATAGTATAATATATCATGTATATAAACTATGAAAAGTTACAGATGTATACTATAAACTCTAAAACAACTCCTGAAATAACCAAACATGGGAGATAAATGGTATCATAAAATGTATTTAATTAATATAATACAAAAGAAGGCAAGAAAAATGGGAAAAGGAAACAAAGGACAGATAGAAAAATAGAAAACAAATAACAAGATGATTGATTTAAACCTAACCATAATAATCACGCTAAATATAATTGATCTAAATACTACAAACCAAATCAGAGTTTATCAGATTGAATAAAAAAGCTACACCTATTTTTCATAATATTCCCTTACTGTATGTGTACTACATTAAATATAAACTGTAATGATGCCATCTCTCTAATTTCTGATATTTGTAACTTTGTATCTCGTTTTCTATTTCCTGAACAATCTGACTGGAGTTTTATCCATTATAGTGATTTTCTCAAAGGACTAACTTCTAGTTCCAGTGATTTACCATTTTCTGGGGGACAGTGAAGAATATGATTGACTTCACTCCTGTGATTAAGCTGCATTATATGATACCAGTGACGGGATATCACAGATGTAGTTAAGGTCTCAAATCAGGTTACTCTGAAGTAACGTAAGTGAAATTATCCTGGTTAGGCCTGAACTGATCCAGTGAGCCCCTAAAGGGGACCATGCAGAGGCTTCATCAAAGATTCAAAGCATGGGAAGGATTCTACTGCTGGCCTTGCAGGAGGTAGGATGCTGTGTTGTAAGAGACTTTATGGAGGGGGCCTTGTGACAAAGACCTAGTGGCATTTTCTAAGAACTGAGAAGTTCCTTGCTGAAAGCTTAGCAAGAAAACATATCCTCAGTCTTACAGCTGCCAGAAATGGAATTTTTCAAATAAATATCAGTGCTCTTATATATTGCTGGTGGGAATGTGAAATGATACAACATATTTGTAAAACAGTTTGACAATGATACATAGAGCTACCATATGATCCAACAATCCCATTCCTAAGTATTTATTCAAGAGAAACGAAAGCATATATTCCTACAAAGAATTGACCATGAATGTTTATTACAAGTAACTTCATTGTAATAATCAAAACCGATATAACCCAAGTGTCCATCAGCATGTAACTGGTTAAAGCCACAGTTATACCTCCACACAACAGTTGCTTCTTAGCAATGCAAAAGAATGAACTACTGTTACACACTGTAACATAATTTAATCTCAAAATAATTATACTGAGTGAAAGAACCTAGGCTACAAAAAAGTACACATTTTATGATTCAATTAATATAAATTCTAGGATATGCAAGGTAAAGTACAGTGACAAAGGGAGGATTAGTGGTTGTGTGGGGACCAGGGAGGGGGCTTTTAGGGTGGAGGTGTCAGGAGGCAGGAATTAATGAGTCACAGGAGGCTTTTGAGACAGGTATGTTCTTTTCCTTGATTTTGGTGATGGTTTCATGGTCATATACTTACGTAAAAATATATCAAATTGTACACTTAAGTGTATGCTGTTTATTGTATTTCAATTTTAACTTTATAAAACTGCTTATAAAGAAGAATTCTGTTTTGTTTCAATCCCTGAATTTTCTGTTTTTCAGTGAAATCTTCAAAATAAAAATAGAATATAAAAGCAACGATTTGGTCTATACCAGAATTTGGCTTAGTCTTGTGAAATGGTGAAACCAACCATTTGCCTTTACCTTTTGCTTGACATTTGGAACTGATAAGCTGAATTTAAGTTTCTTTCTTTTCTTTTTTTGTTGTTCTTAACTGAACTTATTTTGTATTATCAATGATTGTGAAATCCTGTGGGTTGCCATCGATCTTAATCTCAGGAACTAGTTATGTCATGCAGATTTATTGTTAATATCTGACCACGCACTTTCAGATTTAGGTACACATTCTAAATATAGTTTAGAATGTGCTTCATATATTGGAATTGTAGCAGTTGAATGATGTATATTTAAATGTTATTGCAAGAGTGAAAGCCATAATTGATGATGATTATGAAAGCTATGGATTTTATGTATAAATTATTAAAAACTTTCAAGTTGTCAAATAAGTAGCAAAACACACTGCAGTTAACATATGTAAGAAGGTAAGTATGGATGGAAATTCAGCTTTTGTTACCATGAAATCCAATTTAATTGTTCTTCTGCAACACTGCTATATCCAAGATATATTGGTAATTTTTTCCCCAAATAATTATGTGAAACAGAAAATTCAAGAATAGAGTAAGATAAAAATAAACAACCTAAGTGAGGGCAATAATCTTAAATTTGTTGCTGAAAATACTTAAAAAGCATTTTCTTCAAACAAGGCAGAAAGCTTCAGTGTGTGGTATTGCAACAAAGAAATTGTGTCATTATCATCAACCCAATCTTCAACTTCCAGAATTAGAACTGAAATAAGCCTACATTAGTCATTATTTTTATAGAGAAAAAGGGGAATATAACATGGCTGTGGAAACATTACTCTATGGAAATCTACTTTGGACTTGAAGATGTGTGACCCTTGGAAAGTTACTAGCTCACTTTCTGCATTTGTAATATGGAAAGAATAATGTCTACAATGAAACATGAAATTGTCTATGTGGGCTGACACTTTCTCAGCACTTCGCCCGTCAGCATACAGACTTGGTTGGCCATAATATTCGTTGTCCAGAATTTCTTCACTTCCCAACCACTGACCAACAATGTAGCTTTTATTTTTTAATGAAAACTTCAAAGTAGAAAAGAAAATGTTTTCATTGTTTCATAACTCTGTTTACTTATCAAAATCCACTTCAAGTCCCTCACCTTATTATGCCCACCAATTCTAAACTCTCGTATGATGAATTTGCCCTCTCACTTAGATCCTTACATTGAAAGACTGTCCTTAAACTATCTGATCCTCATTCTCCAAATCCTATAATTACCTATCTCTGTCCTCCTTTGAGACACAAACTAGACTCTGTCTAATTGGGGGCTCTTCCTTACTGCAGTAGGGTAACAAATATAGCTTTGCTTAACCATGGGTTATTCTGGGGGGCCTTTTGGAGAGTAAGCAATTAACATTCATAAACAGAAGAACTGTAACAACCTGGTCACCCATACTTGACACATAGCAGGCTCCTGTGTAGATAAGATACATTCAGATTAAGCACCCTGAAGTGAAGGCCTCAAAATAGTCACAGACACCCATCAGATGGTATTTCTTTCCACTGTTAGTATGTGTGTGAGCACACATGTGTCTGCCTCACCCCAGGCTATGTCAGTAATTAGCTTCTTATATCAGGCTGACTTGCTTATGAGAACCAAGACCACCAATATCCATAGAGCTAAAATATCAGGACTGAAGACTGATGTCACCTGGGTCAATGTAATTTACCTTTTTTTTTTTTTTCTAGGAAAGAGTACATAAATAGCTTCCCTGTTTGATTCAGAAAATGCTTGAAAACCAATTTATTTGAACTACATAAGCTATAGTTCAATTTATTTGAACTATAAAGTTATAAATGCCCCCTTCCTCAGGATTGTACTTTCCTCACTAGAACCAAAAGTGAGAAGTAAATACAGGGGATGGTCTTGGCTTATTGTGGGGGGTGTTCTAATCAAAGATGGCCACCTCGCTGTCCTGACTTTCCATTTTGCTGTCTCTTCTCTCCAGCATCTCAGTCCCTTTACCAAACAGTCTTTGTGTGTCCTAGTCATTGTTCAGTGGACAAACCGAGTTCCTTGACTGTCTCTAGCTAAGTCTCTTATTCCCTTCTTACTCACTATGGTAGCAGCATAGTGACTCCCTACATGGGCTCAATGACAGACCACCCAGCATTGTTGGGATGATTAATTAAATGGATGAGTATATGCAAAGCAAGTAGAAGACGGGCAGTGTTTGCTATTGCAAGTTTGCTTAGCTAATTAAAATGTTTCAGTTCTATGATTTGCATAATTTCACGTAAAAGTCTGCAAGGAAAGGGACAATGGGAGGCTTCTAATTATGGGGGGGTGGGATGGAGAGGAAGGCATGTATTCTTTTATTTTAAAATTAACTAAGTTAAAAACATATGAATGTACCTTGCACATAATATACGCCATAACATGTTTTCATGATTTACAAAATAAGATTTAGAATCAGAAAACCCAAGTGTAAATTCCGGAATTTTAAGACCTTACACAACACAAAATTAATCTCTCAGCTTCATGGACTTCCTATGAAAATGGGTTTAGTAACACCAAATTCATAGATGTGGTGCCAGGATAAGTGAAATAACACATACAAAGTGAAAATGACACTACATAAGTGAAAGATTAATTTCATTCTATTCCAGACATTCTTAAACACTTTCCTTGGGTCATTGAACGTATTTAATATATTCATTTAGAAGCCTAGCAAGGGTGCTCCATTTCAAGGTCTAAGTGATAGATTTTAATGGAGAATATAATACAGGAGTCTATAGGGCTGAGCCTCAAGCAGGAGATAATAGAATGCAGGAGAATCCATAAAGCACGGTCTCCACGGCTTCAAACCTTCTGGCTTAAATGATGTCATATCATTTTATTCTTACTCCAGCTCAGTTAGAAATTTTTCATTTTGAAAGTGACTGAGGTTGGCATTTTTAATAAATTGTGTATTATCTCTTACTTCCTAACCTTCTTTCTTCCTACGTTCAAAAATATGAAAATACAAGACATAAAGGATCAGGCTTGCTGATATATAGATAGTTATAGGTAGATATAGACATAGGCATAGCTGTAGATATATATGAAGGCTGACAATTAAGTTTTCAAACTCATCCTACAAAAAGTGCTATATACCTCATTGCTGAATATCACTACAGTCACCTTTGAAGTACTCCCCTTGGGAAGCTATGCACCAATGTCAGCACCTGGCCCACCCTTCAAAGCACTTTTGGAACTCTTTTTCTGGAATGGCCATCAGAGCTGTTGTCTTATTACCCTTGATGTCCTGAATGTCATCAAAATGTTTTCCTTTCAATATTTCCTTTATCTTAAGATAAAGAAAGAAGTCATTGGGGGCCAGATCAGGTGAGTAGGGAGAATGTTTCAATACAGTTATTTGTTTACTGACTAAAAACTCCCTCACAGACGGTGCCGCGTGAGCTGGTGCATTGTCATGATGCAAGAGTCATGAATGTTGATGAAAAGTTCAGGTTGTCTAACTTTTTCCCAGCCTTTTCAGCACTTCCAAATGGTAAACTTGGTTAACTGTTTGTCCAGTTGATACAAATTCATAATGAATAATCCCTTTGATATAAAAAAAAAAGTTAGCAACATCGTTGCAACATGTTCATGAACTTAACTGTCAGACCTTTCATAGAATCTCTTTTGATGATTTAAGCCTGGGGGTTGGAGCTGGGGAGGGAGGCTGGGGGCAGTGGTAGACTCCAGATTTATTACCTTTAAGTTTGTACAGCTACTTCCCTCACTTTCTCTCTCTTTTGGTGCTTGAATATGAATGTTAGATCTTTTACATCATGCATGATATCTAAATGGGGTAATGAATCCTACTGTATAACAACTAAAATTTGTTAAAAATAATTATTGTTTTAAATAATAAAATCTTTTAAATCATGCATGATATCTAAGTGGGGTAGTGAATCTTACTGTATAAAAACTAAAATTTGTCAAAAATAATTATTATTTTAAAATAATAAAATATATCCCCAAATTTTTATTACTTGTTTACAAAATTGCTGCAAAATTGTAGGTTTGGTGAAAGGCTATTATATTATCCTAAGTATAGCTTTCTTTGAAAGTAAACACGAATATCACCTTAAATCAAACATCCCCTTGAATGTTGAAAATATTTTGCATCTCACGTTGTTTATGGAGTTCCAACACTCTAAAGCAGGGGTATCCAAACTGTGGCCCACGGGCCAACTGTGGACCGCGATCCATTGTTAATTGGCCCGCAGCAAATTCCAAAAATATATTTAGTTTACTTAAACAAACCAGGTGAGACAATATGTACTGCACCTCGAGTGAGTTGCCCGGCTATTTGTGTATTTTACCACATATGGCCCTTGGTGAAAAATGTTGAGAAAAGTTTGGACACCTCTGCTCTAAAGTTAAAGAACCTCACCTAGAACTCTTAAATTTTCCAAACAAAAAATCTCCCAAACAAAAAGAGATAGAGTTAATATGATGTTCAAAAATAAGCACAACTGAAACAGATTTAGTGTTTAGCACAGGGTTCCTGAAAGAGGTAAAATGGGAGTCCTGGTGAATATTAGTAAGTAAGCCTGAGCATGTGGGGAGAGAGAACAATCTCCATATAAAAAAGACTTCTATGTATGAAGGGCTGGAGAGAAAATAATGCATGACATAGGTGAGTATCTAAGTGAAGTTTAGGGAAATTGGAGCAGCAGGTATCAGTGGAAAAAAAGAAGGGATGAGTTGGGGCAGTTGGCAGGGACCAGTTCACACTTTTAATTTACCAGCTCTATTAAGAAATAACCACTAGGAGTCATTTAAGTTGTGAGCAGAAGAGTGAGAGAATATCAAACTGTATTTCCAGAAGATCACTTTATGTGGATGATGGAGAATGGGGTGGAGGTGAGCAGACTAAGGCAGGATGCCCAGTTAGAGACAATTATAGTAATCCAGGAGAGAGATGCAAAGGACCTACTCTAGAAAAATGTCAATGAGTTCAGAGAAAAATGTCCAGAACCCTGCGACATTTGGATGATAAAACTGACCAGACTAGATGATGGAGCCCATGTGAAGTTTAAGGGAGGTAAAGGATAAGAAATAAGAAAGAATGTCAACTGTCTGGCATGAGTAATGGAATACAGGATGAGGTCTCTCACTGAGACAAAGAACACAGTAGGAGGTTTGGGGCAAGAAGATACAATGTCATGTTGGGACATGTTGCATTAGAAGCACTTCTGAGGCATCCAAAGGGGTTTTTCTAGTAAGCAGTCAGATATAGATGCAAAGAGAAAATCTGGGTGGGAAAGTGAGAAAATAAGAGGGCATGCAATGGAACTCTTGAAAATTCCAACGGATGAGGAGACTTTGAGGAGTATTCTGGAACAGGACTCGGTGATTAAAGGCACAAGAGGTTGAAGTGCATGCGAACAAGGAATATGTGAGGAACTTTATGGAATTCTCTTGCTACATCAGATAACACAAGAGTGAAGAAACAGGGTTGGTGAAACTACGAAGGACAGTGTGGTGGCCACAGATGATAGACTATGGGAGATAAAAGACTGACAGCTTCTATTTTCTCTATAAATTAGGAAGGAAAATTATTCACTGACAGGGTTAACAGAATGGAGAAGGTTTCAAATAACCGCTCTGGAGACCTGGAAAATATGTTGAGAAGAGAAAAGAAGGATCGGGATTGCTGGGCAGTACTGACCACCCAAGTGAAATTAGAGTCCATAATTTTATTGTGACAACAATCTGAGCAAGTGACTATTTAGTTACCGTATAGTTCATTTAACAGCCCAGAAATATCTGTTTGATGCTTTCTTCTTCAAATAACAAAAAGCTAAATCCTGTGGATTAAAGAAATATAATAGTACTTTATTTTTCTTCATATACAGAGAATTCTGTTTGTGGTGGCCACAGGACTAGCTTCAGCATCCAGTGAGCTCAGGAATGGTGTGGTGATTTCCCGGGCCTGCTGCTCATGGTTAAAGACAGCTGCTGCAACTCCAGGCAGCACAATTGCATTTAAAGGAGGAAGAATGAAGGGAAGGATACAATTTTGTTTAAATCAAAAAAAGCCAAAGCTTCTGCAGAAACTTCCTGTTATGTCTAACTGGCCAGAGTTGTGTCATATGAAATTTATATATACAAGAGAACCTAGGAAATTGAGTACTTGCCTTTTCTATAAAAGGCAGAAAAGGGAGAAGAGAGTAACAAAGGGATTTTAAATTAGCCCAAACCATAGTGACATCCACACCAGACGTAAGTGTCGGGAAGGTGGCGAAATGGATTGACTCAGGTTCGGGTTTTTCAGGTGGATCCCATAGAAGACAAATAGAGCAAGAACACAGAGGAACAAGTAAGGAGTACTTGAACTGATAATTCGTGAAAGTTAAGAAAATGAAGACGAGAGGAGAATTCATCCCCGTGAGTAAACAGTAAAGAGCCTAGATGTCTTTAAAGTAGCCAAGAACGGAAGTAGTGATATCACCTAAGTGAAAGATCTGGATGGGATAGAAGTGTGGTCAGTGAGTAGGAGTCTGAATTCATGATCTCAAATGTTTGAGCTAGATTTTCAAGGTCAGTGGTAAAGTAGTAGAATTTAATCTTAACATGGAAAACAAGGAGAAGCCACTGCAAATTTTGTATTGATAAATAGGGAGAAGAGAAAGTAATATGAAAAGTGGTCTGTGAGTAGATTATTCTAATAGCAGTTTGCAAAGTGTTTTGGAAGTAACAAAGAATAGAGAGGCAAGTAGGGAAATGTAAGTTAACAGCTTTTTGCTTATATGCTTTCATCCAAGGTTCATTCAAGTATTATAACATATAGAACTAGTGCTCAAAAAGAATCAGTTTTGCTTTAAAATTTATATGCTTTTTTCATGTCACAAAGTCTACCTTTACCATATGTCCCTTACGTGACAGTCCTGTTGACCCCAGACTGAAGCAATGGTTGATCCATTCCATGAGCATCCAATCCTCAAGCCGCGTTGTCGGTGAGGCTGATGCTCAATTGTTGAGCTCTAAGACATGTCTTGGTGAATTAGACTGAGCAGATGTGGAAGCCCAGGGTATTTGTTTGTCTTTAATTAAGTGGACCTCCTCATTAAGGAATCACAACTTATTTTCAAAAGTGTAGTTTTGAAAGGGCATTGCATGGTGATGCCAGGTCACTTTTTATAAACCTTCACACATTGTCAAGAAACTGGTGTTTAATATAAAGTCAATAGTGCTTGTAATTATAGAAGAATTATCAGAGACCTATCAGAGGTTAAAAAGAAAAGAAAAGAAAAGAAAAAGCTGAAATTGGTTTGCATTTGCAGGCGTCCTGGATAGTTTCATTCAGTAGATTAGAGCAAGACTCTAATTTCCTGAGATTTTGAAATCATTATTTACTTTTGGTTTTAACAGGGAAAAAAATTCAATGCCCTTAATTAACATGCCAAGTCTGTAGATTTAAGGTAAATAGCAAATTTTCACTTTTTATGATATTTTTCAGAAAAAAAATAGTTTTTCAGGGAAAAACAAAACAACAACAAACTTTAGCTCTGAATCCATTTTCAGTGACAGAGATTGTATCAGCTCATCCACCTTCTTCTGTTTCTTGGAGTATAAACTAATTGTTTCTTTGGCATGCCTTTCCCCAGATTTTATAAAGTTAATGAATGTAAGATGATGTAAAGGCAAGCTGCTCCGCCCTGGAAGCTCAAATCTTAAATGAGGTTGTCTGAAAGACTATTTTTATTAGATGAACTAGAAAGCCCTTTTCACAGGGAGATCTTATTTCTTTTAATCTCTCTTATTTGGTTGCTCCTCATGAGTTTTTCTAGAATTACGGATTGTCAGTTCAGTTTCTGTCTGTTTTACACTCTTTTCTCTAGTCTCGACTTTTATTTTTTCCATCTAAATAATTGGATCTTAACTACAATGAACCATTTTAACCAAACTTATTTTTTGGTAAAGTTTTCAACAACAGTACAATAAAGGAATTGGCAAAGTTGTAACTTTCGAAGTAGTGCTTTTTAGATAATAAACTGGGAGAGGAGATAATAACTTCTGAGTACAAATTAGGCTTGTTTTACCCACTGCTATCCAGTAAACTGAATCATTACTGAAAAACCTGACCACCTCTCTCCCCTCAGCACTCTGCCGAGATCTCTCTTAAGCTACCACAGTAAGCCAGAGTCTCATCTCCAGTTTTCTGTCCATGTTCACCTGTACACTTATATGCTTGGCTGTTTTCCTCTGTTCCTACTGAATCCCAACTAATAAACTTTACAGCAAAATATTGTTTCCTTCAACTTCTGTTTCTGTCTTTACAACTTTCTGCCATCCTTACATCTACTGCAACCCTTTTTTCTAATTTAGCATGTTAGAGAAATTTCCAACAGAAAATTAAAATCTTTTATAAAGCATTCCCTAACTAAATGGAAGAAAAACATAGTTCAAAATGTTAAAATATATGTACAGTTCTAACACAACAGATTAAAAAGTGGGAGTTCCACCCATCCATTTGGAAAGTTAGCTAGTGTTGTTTCATTTTGTTTTTACAGAGTTGGTTGATTTGGCAAATTATTTTATGTTCTAGGCAAGGCTGTGTTTTCATGTTGCCAACCAACTGGCCAATCCATTAAAGAATCACTAATGGATTGTTAATGTCAAGAAGATAAAATTTGTTAATGGGCTCTTTCATTTTTAAATTAAGATTTAGGGTGTCATATTTACATGAAAGATATGTGGAAAATATTTGTCTTTGCTATAACAAGACTTTTTAAGCAATGTTCTAGCTGTTACACAATTTCTTTAGATGTACAATTGTTTGCTTATGTTTCCATTTCTTTTCACTATTTATTTACAAAGAGCTTAGCAAATAGTAAATGCTTACTAAATATTTATTAGGGTGATAATTATATGCCTTTTCTTACCCATTATAGTAACAGATTTAAACTGCTGGTGTATCTGTTAAAATTTCTTTGCAGATTCCCAAATAATAAGCAAAGTCTGAGTCTTTTGTCTCCTACACAGAAATATTTCATTTTTTGTGTTAACAGTGATTCATTCAGAAGGTCTTTGAGAAATATTGATTAGATAAACAGAAACTTTGTATTATATTTTTCTAATCTTTATAAATCCTTACATATTACAGAAACAAAAACTGAGCTTCTGAGAGATAAAATGAATTGCCTGTGGTCAAATAATTAACTGACAAGAATGTGTGAAGCCTGAGTTTTCTCCTCGTAAATTTAGAATAACATGGAAATATTACAACCATAGTTTGTTACTTCATTTTAAAGAAGCAAGAGAACACTTTGTAATGTATCCATGAGGGAATGTTTCATGAAGAGAGTGGCATTATTTAAATTGATGGGCAGGATTTCTAGAGACAGTGATAGTGCGCGCGCGTGTGTGTGTGTGTGTGTGTGTGTGTTTGTGTATGTTGGTGTTGGTGGGAGTACAACCAAACTAAAAGGAACAGCATAAGCAAAAGCATAGAGATGGGCATATATGTGGCAAATTTACAGAGAAATAATCTGTACTTTGTATTAGATAATACTGGGGAATTCGGCTTTAAGGAAAAACTGATTTGAGATTCAGAAGTGCCTTAAATACAAGACAAGAGAGTTTAGACTTTAATTAGGAGGTAATAGGAGTAAATGTAAGTTTTGGATTTGAGGGGAAAATATGATTAGTGATTCAGGAATACTAATAAGGTCAATTTGAGCTGGGAGACATCTGAGAAACCTAAATTATGTAGAAGATTATTGCAGTAATGTAGGCTTCAGATGATGGATGGCTGAACTGGGTTGACCCAGTGGGATAGGCGAAGAAGGAGTAGATTGCAGGCGGGTCTGAACCGGGCTGCCTGTGGCTGGTGAGGGAGAGAGCCAGGATCACACACATTTTGAACTTGTGAGACAGGAAGAATCCTGGGCTCCTTTTTTAGAAATGAGGGGAATGTAGGGAATAGAAGCAGATTTGTGGAGAGAAAGTGAATTTGCTTTGAGATGTAATTCTTTGGAATTGGTAGGACAACATGTTAGCGATAGCTAGCAAGTAGTCATAGTGATGCAAGTGAGAAGCTGGAGAGATTGTATTTCTTTAAAAGTGGTTTTGTAGTTCATTAGATATTTCAATAGGTGACTGCGTTAGTGACACCTTGTGCATTTCCACCTCTGCCTCTTTACATTCACCTGTGCTTCCCCAGCCCACATAGCTTCTGCTCTCATTTCCTCCTTTCCAAACCCGAACTAAACCACACAGACTCTCCTCAAATATTTACTCTATCATAAAGTTTCCATAGTCACCTCAAAGTGTCATCTCCCTTGTTAATCTTTTAGAGACCTTTTTTTGGGGGTGTGTGTGTGTGGCAGTTTTAGGTGTATAACAAATTAAGAGGAAGGTACAGAGATTTGTCATATACCTCCTGCCCCTACACAGGCATGGTCTCCTCCCTCACTAGTCACATCATTCACCAGAGTGGTGCATTTTTTACCGAAGATGGATCTACACCGACACACCATAGTCACCCAAAGTCCCTAATTTACCTTAGGGTTCACTCTTGGTGTTGTACATTCTAGAGGTTTGGACAAATGTATAATGACATGTATCCATCATTATATCATACAGACTATTTTCACTGCCCTAAAAATTATCTGTGCCTTCGCTCATCTTTTATATGATTCAGTGTTTATGGAATTACTTGGATATGAGATAAATGTATTGAATTTTAGACCTTGAAGGGATATGACGTTTTATATTTTGCTGGTAAATTTCTTTCTCATTTCCTGCAATAAGAAACAAACCTTGTGTATCAGCCCCGATTGCATCTATTCACCCTCAGCTCTTAGCAATGATCACTCTTCATATTTTAGGGGGAAAATGGAAGCCATCAGACAATTATGATCTCTTCTTCCCATGACCAAATCTACTGATGAATTTTTTCTCTCTGTTTAACACAGTTACATCTGCTTGAGACAATTGTTTTTCTCTTAGCTTTTGTGAAAACACCTCCCACTGCACTGGCGCCTCTTTTTTTGACTCTTTGGCTGCCTTTTCCTCCACTGCACTATCTATAAATATGTTATTGTCATAGGATTGTTCTTGGTCCTCTTTCTCTAGATACACTCAGTCCTTCAAACATCTCAAGTGGCCGTGGTTTTAGAATTCATGTATGTGGATTTACACACAATAATACCTCCAGCCCTTCGTGCTCCCTAGAATCAGGCTGGCACATCAAAATGCATACTTGACATTTCCACTTTGATGTCTAATAGACATCAGAAATATCCAAAACAGGACTGTAATCTCCCCAATTCCTGAAAGCCTACTCTTCCTCGGTTATTACCATTCTCAATTTATGGCATCTACATCCACACACTTACTCTAGTCATAAATCTGGGAATCAGCTGAGATGCTTTATCTTCCTTCTACTTCTAAATCTAATCTACCAGAAAATGCATTTGGCTCTACTTTAAATGTACATCTTAAATATGGGCAATTATCCCATTTTTCCTGCTGCCACACTCATCCAAGATGCTATTATCTATCACCTGTATGAGCGTGAAAACTTCCTAACCCATTTTTTATGTTTTCACTAGCCTAAATTATGTTCTGCACACTAAACCCAAAGTCACTCCATCATTAAACAGCTATTTATTAAGAATCCCCCAGGCATTAGGTACTGTCCTAAGCATTGGAGATAAAGCAGCCAACAAAACAAAATCAATTCCAAATCTCTGCTCTCTTTCCATTTGTATCCTTTTTTTATTGTTTTTTTTTTTTTGGGGGGGGGGGACTCAGACAGTAAACAGACATATACAAAGTTATATAGTATTAAATAAGGATTAAAATTAAAGCAAGGTAGACAAGATAAAGCGTACAAGGGTGAGACAGACTATTATTATTTCATATAGGGCCATGAGAAAAGATTTGCTCATGAGGTTATATTTTATCTAAGACCTGAAGGAAAGGGGGAGTAAGTCATGCAAATATCTGGGGAAAGAGGCATCTAGGCAAAACCAACATTAAGAGCAGAGTAAGTCATTGCAATGCCTTTTGATTTTACATTAAACCAATGAAGCATTTTGAGCTACAAAACAAACTTTTTAAGATTAGAAGCATTGCCCTGGCTACTATGTGAAGAAGCAGGGGCCAGGGTTGAGCAGCAGGTCAGGGGAGAGGTTTGCCCTGCCACAGTCTGGGTGAGTGGTTATGGTCATTTGCACCAGCTTGCTATTGCTGTAGCGGGGACAACTGGTCAGAGTTCGTAAGTATTTTGTAGATGAAGCCTATAGGTTTTTCCTGGAGAGGTGTAGTGAGACACCAAGGCTCTTGGCTTTAGCAACTAGAAATGCATTTTTACCGAGATGGGGAATACCTTGGGAAGAACAGGTTTTGAGAGAGAGAATAGGATTTGGGTTTCCATCATGAGGTGTATGACAGACATTTAAATGGAGAAGTCTAGTAGATACTTAGATAAATCTGGAATTCAGAAAAAAGATAAGGACTGCAGATTAGAATTTATGAGGTGCCAGATTTCCAGGTGGTATTTAAAATTGATACTGGACACAATTATTTAGGGCCTAAATACAGATGGATAAGAGGGGAAGTGTGAACAATGTATCATGGGACACTTCAATATCTAGAAGTTAGAAAGATGAGGGACAATATATATTGACATTATTTCCTTATCTCTCGACTTGCTTATTGATGTAGCTTATTTCTATTTTGGCATAGGTATGGTGAATGCCTGGGTGTGATCCACTTGGTCTCTGCTTCTTCAACTTCCAGATTAATAATCAAAATGACTCATCCTTAAATTCATATTAATAAATGAAGGATTTACTGCCTTCAATCAATTTATGCTTAACAGGATTTTCAAAAAACCCGCTCAAATACCTATTAATGATACAATTAAAAATAAATACATGATATATTAGAGAATTGTACATATGAAACCTATGTAGTTTTACTATTGTCACCCAGTAATTTAATTTAAAATAAAATAAAATAAATAAGTGAGTTATTTAGAGAACTAATGATGTTTACTTATGAAAGTAATAGAACTTAACGAGTTTTTCAGCCTGAAATCTACTACCATTGGATTGGGAAGTCCATTTCAATGTATCCATAAATTCACTGAAATTGTAAACAATATTTTGTACTAAGGACATTTTTCAGTGGAGAGGGATACATAGCTTTCTTTACATTCTAAAAGAAAACCATAAACCCTAAACTATGGTTTGTAAGCCACTTTAAACATACAACTTTTAAAACAATTCCACATTTCTTCCAAGTATAGGCCACTGGTAACTTTAAACAGTCAAATTTATATTCAGAAGACTTTGGGGATAAGGGAACAAAAAGAATAAGAATTCAGTTCTTTCTGAATTTCAACAACAGAACCATTCTGAAAGAAGCATGGTTAGTGTTATTAGAGGAGCAAACTGTTTGATTCCATGGGCTGCTAGGCACCATGTCAGCTCTCATTCTGTGGGTTACCATTTCAGTTTCTATTTTTTTCTTTTTGAAAAAAGGACTTAAGATTTCCTTCAGTTGATTTTGGAAAGCAACCTCAGGAAATATGGTAGAATGTTGTTTTTAATTATCATAAACTATACAAAACGCTTCAAGGTCTGACAAATCTTGCTTGTCTCCTCTGAACGATGTGCACATTGGCGTGGCAGCTTGGGGTAGAATGGAGTTTATGTCCTGGCAGAAAGATCAAAAAGTGAATAGGACAAAAATGAACGTCTGGGCCTCTGCACAATTGGTCCACCCTGTATTAAGACAAGCAGCTATTCTGTGCTTTGCACTCAAGGGGGTATTCTGCCACAGATTTTTCTTGCCAGTGTTTTTAGAATTACATTAAAAATAATAGGTATTAAACACACCTCCAAATATTTGTTCCTTTGGAAACTAAGTTCTTATATTACCCCATTTTCCTCTTTTGGAAGACATTTATGTCTGACTTTACATTACTTTAAGAGAACACTCCCAGTTTCACAAATCTCTATTCTATCACAGTGACGAGAGCACTGAAACTAATATTTCTCAAAGCAACGTGAAATAGACGAGCTACTGAGCTTGCTGTTTATTAAATTTCGTAATAATATCCCAGCTGTTCTAGCAGATAGTCTTTAAATGCTATCTTTGGGGACCTACTGTGTTTTCATTTTTCTTTTGTTAGATTAACCACTTTAACAGTCTATTTTTTTTCAAGCAATAAATTTGACTACATCTTGGGAAGTTCTGTAAAATTTTTAAAAGTTGATTTAGATAAGTTTTATTAAAATTTAATATTGTATTTTATCTTGATTTCTTTGTAATCTACTCAAAAGTTTTTAAAACTCATAACTCCATAAATAAAATTATCTGTGGCAATTCTTTTTCTTGACTGTCATGAGTCATGATATTCTGACATGAAAATAAACAAAGAAATATAATTCAAAGAACCTAAACTAAAATATTTAAAGCACAAAAGTAGTCAATAAACTTAATGTGTCTTAACCTTGATATTAATACCAAGGTGAGAAAAACTATTAATAGACATTTTAAGAGGATCTTCGAGTACACTGTATAATTTAATGTTTATTCATTTTGAAATGTGACCAACAGTCTTATTAGAAAACGGAAGTATACAATAAACAAAAATCAGTCTCCTGGCTAGTGTTTCGAAGTCACTTATACTGCTGAGCTATTGAAAGTCTTTATGAATGTTCTCTAATGGACTTTCATTCAGAAATAAA
This sequence comes from Rhinolophus sinicus, assembly GCF_057876585.1. Classification (NCBI taxonomy): domain Eukaryota; kingdom Metazoa; phylum Chordata; class Mammalia; order Chiroptera; family Rhinolophidae; genus Rhinolophus; species Rhinolophus sinicus. Next base: position 110,003,006 of record NC_142516.1, read on the forward strand.
TGATTTGGCAGATGGAATATTTTCACTCTTGATTTAATATACTATATTACAGAATTTTTGTTGGTCTGATTCCTTTTTCTATTTTTAGTTGATGGTAGCAGCTGTAGAATTAATTATGGGCACTAACTTTTGAGACAAAATCACATTTAAAATGGAAATGATAACACCTATATTCACTTATTTAGCTGAATGGAATATCAAGAACAATGCCAGAAATGGAAGTTAAGCAGAAAAAGAAAAAAATAATAATAAAAGTTATCTAAGCAACTGAAATATTGATTGAAAGGCCATTATATTATATCTCTGCTTTTCTCTGACATTCTTTTGGACAAAGTCTGACTACTAGTACGTGCTTAACAAGAGCTAAATGGATGATAGTTTATACTTGATGCTAAAGGACTCCTTTAGTTGACTTCCTGGCCCACAGAAAATTAACACCAAAGGTGTATAAGTAGATTAGAGAAGAACAACCTGCTAGGGAAATCTATAGTGGGGCTAGAAAAGGGAGAAAATTTCCCCGTGCTGAGAACAATGGGGAAAATTAGAGAGAAAAAAATAATTTTTAAAATGAAATAGATCTTGGGCTGGCCCAGTGGCTCAGGCTGTTAGAGCTCCATGCTCCTAACTCCGAAGGCTGCCAGTTCGATTCCCACATGGGCCAGTGGGCTCTCAACCACAAGGTTGCCAGTTCAATTCCTCGAGTCCCACAAGGGATGGTGGGCAGCGCCCCCTGCAACTAAGATTGAACACGGCACCTTGAGCTGAGCTCCTGCTGAGCTCCTGGATGGCTCGGTTGGTTGGAGCGCATCCTCTCAACCACAAGGTTGCCGGTTTCGCCTCCCGCAAGAGATGGTGGGCTGTGCCCCCTGCAACTAGCAATGGCAACTGGACCTGGAGCTGAGCTGCACCCTCCAAAACTAAGACTGAAAGGACAACAACTTGAAGCTGAACAGCACCCTCCACAACTAAGATTGAAAGGACAACAACTTGACTTGGAAAAAAGGCCTGGAAGTACACACTGTTCCCCAATAAAGTCCTGTTCCCCTTCCCCAATAAAATCTTAAAAAAAAAAAAAAAAATGAAATAGACCTAAGACCCACCAAATCAAACAATTTTGGACTACTTAATATAACTTAAAAACATGAGTGTCATCAAAAATAGCATAGACTGAAAATGTACATTAAAATAATGTTCTTGGTTCATCCTACAATGTACCTATATTCAGTGTTCCCATTTAACCCGAAAGATGATTAATACAAATGAATCATACACTGATAATCAGCCTAGTCTTGATGGAAATAACCAACTTGGGAGACAGACAGACTAGATTTTACTCTAAGGTCAGCCATATTCCATACCAGTGCTATCCAGTATAAACACTATGTGAGTCACACATGTACTTTTAAGTATTCTGGTAGTCATAATAAATTCAATAAAAAGAAATAAGTGAAATTACTTTTAATAATATATTTTACTTAATCTAATAGATCCAAAATATTGTCTTTTCAATATGTAATAAATATTAAGAATCATTAATGAAATATTTTACAACTGTGTTGGTATTGAGTCTTTGAATCCAGTGTAAATTTAACTTCAATCAGATGTTAAATTTTCACTGAAATACTTGATCTCTATTTAGACTATATAAAACTTGAAAAAGTAGACTCATATACTGAAATTATTCCACACACATTTAACAGTTTTCTAACAACTGAATTATCAATTTTTAAATTAATTTTAAATTAATTGAAATTAAACACAGTGAAAAATTCAGTTCTTCACTTGCCCTAGCCACAAAAAGTGCTGAATAACTGTATGTGGCTAGTGGTCACAATCTCAAACAGCACTGTCATGCATGGATGTCCTTGGGCAAGATTCTAAAGCCCTAGTGAAAATGGGACAGCAAAACCGAGGATTTGATATATTCATAAAGGGCCTATTTATGTACTCATGACTCAATGAATTAAGGATAAATATTTCCCTATGAAATCATTTACTGTTTTATTGTGAAGAAATTAGTTTTATATGAATTTTATTTACATGGGACATATTGCCATTATTACCTGATGAATATGATGTTAATATATATAATAAATCTCAGGTAATAGTGAAGAAAGGTATATTGATATACATGAGAAACTTATAAATAAGGTGAATATTTGGAGTAACTATTTAGGTTCCTAGCTGCTTATTGTTCTTTTTTGGAAACTTTAATTTGAAGGGAATAATAAAATGTGATATCCTAAGTATAAAGTTTTTAAGCAGACATAAGAAACTATCAGATTAATGATTAACTATATAAAAGGGAAGATTTTCCATTCTGCCTTTCAATTAGAAAAATATATAATCAAATTCTTAATATAGGATACCCCTGGATGGTGACTCTTAAAACTATATGCCTGGGCCTTTATATGATAAGTTATTTACAGTTCTTTCACACATGTATGTATGTAACTATTGAATGGTAGAGATTTTTTTAAAAAGCTATGTTGAATTATATTTAAAAGTTGCATGTAATTCAATTGTGAACTTGTCTCTTGTAACTTTAATGAGTTCTTTAATGTCTTAGCTTTAGTGAAAATTACGCAAGGCAGAAACTAACATGGATATTTCCACAAGAAAATATGATTTTCTAAAAGTACTCCTTTTTCACCCTACTTCCAAAATACTATAAATATTTTATAAATAATGCAATAAACCATTACATAACATTTACAGTATTCAAAAGTTAAAATGAAGATAAAATGTTTTTCTTCACATTAACAGTAAATTTTATCATCTTACACATACATATATTTCCAGATAAATCAACTGTCTGATTTCCAAATTACATATTTCATATCTATTTTCACATTTTATCCATACCTCCTGTTTCTAGGTCTGCAGGGCCTTTACTTTTCCTTGTGCTCCTAGACAAGGAAAATCAGGCGTGGGAAGTTAAGTGACTTACCCAGGGTGGCTTGTTGGCAGTAGAGCTGGAGCCAGAACCCAGGTGGAAAGCCACGCTTTTCTCCACGATTCCTTAGAGCCAAATTGCGAAGTATTTTTAGTAGGATTTCCACTCACTCTGTGTCATTTAGAGCCAATAAATAATGATTTGCAAAAGGCAATAAAATAATGTATTCTACAGAGAAAAAACTGGGCATGGATGGTTTTGCAGAAAGAAATAAAATCACTTAAATTGACCTCATTACTTGAGCTTCTTCCCAGGAAACTTTTCTATATGCATTATTTTTCCTGACTGCTTATATAGCCCTAATGAGTTTATCTTTTCTGTATTATTTTTCTTCTGAACGTTCTTGGGCAGCAGGGTCGCAACGGAGCTGTAAGTGTAGCCATTAGAATCTGACAGCAATCACCGCCCTCACACCCCAGTAACAGGGGTCCCTGCTCTGTGTCTAGGCCATTATGACCCAAAGGCAGTTAAAGTTTGAGAAACACTGCTTTAGAGGGCCCCCTCATGTCCTTTTAGATGCTCCCAGTGGGCTAAGATGCTCCCTTTGGGCAAGGTGGCCACAGCTGGAGAGGAAAGAGCCAACTCCTCCCTTTATTAGACCATAGCCCAGATTCCTGGACCCAAAATGTTCTATGCTAACAGCTCTGAGCCTGCTTCCAGAACCTAGATTGGCTTATTTGCCAAGTCTGTCCTTCCTTCATAGGTCACACCACTGAAATAATCTCCTTCCAGCCCTGAGGTGGCCAAGGATGATTGTTTGTGATGTGTGTGGACCAGCATGGATGTGACAGCTGTGATGCCCTCTTGTGATGGAGGACAGAGGCAGAACTGAGAAATGGTGGGGTTTGTTTCTGAGAACACTAAGGAGTAAGAGATCTAAATTAGAACCTCACTTTCTAGGGTTTTATGAAGCATTATTTGTAAAGGTAAGTGTATATGAGGTATTTTATTTAAAATGTGATTAGTTTGATTTGTTAAATATGTAGATGTATGGTAATATGAACTTCCTCTTATGCTTTTGACCTGAGTCTTAAAAAACTGTTAGAGGCAGACCCTGAAGGCAGAAGGTAACTTGAATCCTAATTCAACTATTCAAGTAACTTCATTAGTTAAGCAAACACCCTCTACAGCTTCCTGCTTCTTCCTCTGTAAAAGAGAAGTAATGATAGTTTTGGCCTGTTGAGTTTGGTACATCAGATATCCTGGTGGATGTGGACTATTTAGCCTAGTGCTCAAACACTTTTCTTCCCTAAATATGAAATCACCAATTTTCCTTCTCATGGGTTTAATGCTATTTTTTTTTTTTTTTTTTTTTTTTTACCACACGATTAATGTTCTAGATAGAAAGAATGTGAAGCAAGCTCCATTTAGTTCAGAGTGCATCCTTTCTGGGCCCCAAATGATATGTTAACTGACAATCAGTCTTAACCTCCAGCTGACTGAACACATCTTCATTGTGACTGAGTAGTAGAACTAGGGTAATGATAAAACAACCTCCGTTTCCTTCCTATTTTGGGGGACCAAAAAAGCAAAAAAAAAAAAAGCATCTAAGGCAAGAGTGAAAGACATGGAAAGTTCTCTCTTCAGAACTGGTTCTGAAGTGCTATTAGTTCTATCAGAGTTTCCATACTTTCTTCTTTCTGTAAGTAGGGAATCTGGGAGATCTGAAGCCCATGTAAGATCCAAGAATCATAAGGGAGAGGAAAAATGTTCCTAGTGAGATGGGAGTTGAGTGAAATATCCAAAGAGAGGAATAGTAGATACAAGGAATGCGACAGGCGAAATCAGGAGAATGAAGAATCTTCTAAGCTAACTTAAAGAAAGAGGGTAGGTAGAGCTGCCAAGTTACTCTCCAGGGAGAAGTGACAGTGTCCCTCTGAGGGAGTGAGACCACGTGTGGGGAGGAGAGAGGGGGAGAGGGTACAGGTCTTCACTTATTTTCTGTTTGTTTGTTTGTGTGTGTGTGTCTGCAGAGGCTGCCAAGTGTGGGTTTAGAATTTTGGTATAGGTGATAGTTATTTCAACATTCATGAGCCAGGGGAATCCTAAATTATGCAATTCTAGCACAAAAATCTTTACAAGGAAAGGTTTTATTTATTTTTCATTTTATAAAGAAATGTTAAATGCTAGTGAAAAATGTGTTTTTATATATTTCACCAAAGATATTTTAATAAGCTTTTTTTCCCTGTCATCTTGGATTTTTCTCATATTGAACTGAACTCTCATTTCAAGGAATACTTATAGTTTGAAATAAGATTATCCCTGTGTGACTATAGCATTAATCATTGTCATACATTAAAGTGTTAAATAACATTTTAAGCATAATCTTTGGATTAAGATTTGTATAACAACCCACTTGGGTTTGAGAAACACTTGCTTCGTGTTGCATCTGGAATTTAAACTTGGAATTTTCATTAAACTGGGCACTAATTCAAGATGCCTATTATTTAGAGTATTTCCCCCCACATTTAATATATCATATGTGCGAAATTTAGTCCAGGACATTGGCCTTGTTTCTCAACTATGGAAAGTATATCATCAGAAAACAAATCAATGAGCTTATCAATCATGAGAAAAAAAATCAGTGGTAATATACCAACCTTTTCCCCATAAATGTGTAGACTTCTTTCCTGTCTGTACCCACAGAGAACTACTCCCATCACCCTGCCGAGGTATTTAAAGGTAGAGCTGAAACACTGGAAAGGTGGTCTCAGTAATGTTCACTGAACACTGAATTAATGAGCACTGGAACCATGCTGTTCTGAAATTGTTATTATATTAGGCAATAAACATCCTGATTTGAAACCATTTTCAATGGGGCCTTCTACAGCTTGGAGCAATGTGTTTCCTAAAACTTTTACAGAGGAATGAGGAAGTATGAGTCTCACCCCATTTTTAAACGTTTATTTTTTCTCTACATAATAATAAATGTTATTAATTTCAGTAAATACTACTAAAACTATTTACTAATATGTGTAACCAATGATACTATTTTCTAATAACCATTATATTTAATATATTTCTTATTATTGTCAAATTACTTATTCTGGCAAACTGTTGTCCAGTATAGTTTTACCACCGAGTACTCACGATGTAGATATTCAAATGGCTAGTAAACCCATGAAAAAGTATTGATTAGTGATTGGGAAAGTGAAAATTAAAATATAGGAAGATACTACTACACTCCCTCAAGAATGATACAAATTCAAAAACACTTAGCAGTATCAAGTATAAGAATTCTCACTCACTGCTGGTAGGTGTGAAAACTGATACAAATATTTTAGAAAGTTGTTTGTAATTGTCTACAAATGTTATAAACATGCATATTCTGTGTTAAATAACCAACAGAAATGGGTGTGCTTGTGAACAAAAGATATGCATGAGCACGTTGATAGCAGTGTTATTTACAACAGCATTAAACAACAAAAAACACCAAATATCCATTTATCCAAGGATAAACGGATGCATAAATTATGGTATATGTGTGGTTGAATTTTAGAGACATAGTAGTGGGTGAAAGAAGCCACACAGACAAGAATGCATACTATCTGGTTTCATTTATAAACATGTTCTTCCACAGAATAAACTAGAGTATTAGAAATCATGACAGTTATTACCTCTGGGAAAGAGGTAAGAGGTGAGGATTGGGAAGAATCTACTGGGGAATTTCTACTGTAGTCATACACTAGAGGTCTGACAATTAAGTTTGCGAACTTGTTGCAAAGATGTTGCTAAACTTTTTGATATCAGAGGGATTATTCATTATGAATTCGTACCAACTGGACAAACAGTTAACCAAGTTTACTATTTGGAAGAGCTGAAAAGGCTGCATGAAAAAGTTAGATGAAAATGACCTGAACTTTTTGTCAACAATTCATGGCTCTTGCATCACGACAATGCACCAGCTCACACGGCACTGTCTGTGAGGGAGTTTTTAGCCAGTAAACCACTAACTATTGGAACACCCTCCCTACTCACCTGATCTGGCCTCCGATGACTTCTTTCTTTATCTGAAGATAAAGGAAATATTGAAAGGAAGACATCTTGATGACATTCAGGACATCAAGGGTAATAAAACGACAGCTCTGATGGCCATTCCAGAAAAAGAGTTCTAAAATTGCTTTGAAGGGTGGACTAGGCACTGGCGTAGATGCATAGCTTCCCATGGGGAGTACTTCGAAGGTGACCATAGTGATATTCAGCAATGAGGTATGTAACACTTTTTCTAGGATGAGTCCATGAACTTCATTGTCCAACCTTGCATGTACTCTACTTTTCACTTATGCATTGAGCTGTGAATTTATGTGTTTTGTACTTTTCTGAGTGTATTGCCCATTGTATTACTTTCCCAGGACAGCCATAACAAAGTACCACAAGTGGTGGCTTAAAACAACAAGAACCTTCTCACAATTCTGGAGGTTGGAAGTCCAAAATCAAGGTGTCAACAGAGCCACAATGCTCTGAGATGGGGTGAATCCTTCCTGCCTCTTCCGAGCTTCTGGTGGTGGCTGCTGATACTTCATGTTCCTTGGCTTGCAGCTGCGTCGCTCTAATCTCTGTCTGTTATTTCATGTTGTTTTTACTTTGTGTCTCTGACTTCACATCAGCTTCGTATAAAGACACCAGCCATACTGGATGAACTAAGAGCCCACTCAACTCCAGTATGATATCATCTTAACTACATCTTAACTAATTATACCTGTAAGGATGACCCTGTTTCCAAATAAGGTCATGTTCTGAGGTGCTTGCAGTTAAGACATCAGCATGTCTTTTTCAGGGGACACCATTCAACCTGTAACACTCACAAAAAGTTGAGGGGCTTTTAATCTCATTACCTAGCTGTTAATTTTATTATATACACTTTCAGGTTCCTCTTTCCATATCTATTCATAAGTCATACTACACAGTGTTTTGGATCTGTTTTTTGTTTGTTTGTTTTTTCACTTAACAATACATTGTAAAGAACTTTCAAAATTATCACACTGTCTGCACCATATTAATGCTATATAATATACCCTTTTAGGAACTACATAATGTTTTAAACCAGTTTTATATTCTTGTAAACGGGGGTATTTTCTAATTTTTTTAATGATATCAGCACTTCTGACAGGAGCTTCCTAGTAGCTCAATCATTGAATATATACATAACTATTTCTTGAAGTAAATTCCTACATGTAAAAATGTGTGGAAGTAATGCACAACTATGTCTTTTGATAGTCATTAACAAATAGGAGTCTAGTATTAGGTTGGTGCAAAATTAATTGCTGTTTAAAAGGTTAAAAATTGCAAAAAACGCAATTACTTTTGCTCCAACCTAATATATTTGTATCCGTTTCCATTGCTGTCAGTGGGGTGTGAGAATGCCTGATCTTTACACCCACCCACTTCAACAACCAGTGTTATATCTTTTTTCTTTTTTACCAATTTTTTATAAGGAAAATGTCATCTATTTTAATCCACATAATGGTTACTTTTCAAAACTTTCCTGCACATATATATGCAACTCGAAGTTTCATTCTTCTTTGTATACTATTCCCTATGCTTAATTTGGAAAGTTGGAAGGAAATTCTTACCACCAGATCTATCATTTAAAATAATTCTTAGGCTTTTTATTTTTATGGACCTAACCACTATAGAAATAAAATCAGAATTGTCAAAAGATTATCAATTAAGGCATCTGAATTTATCAAATGAAGACATAAAATACAAACCAATTTTTAAAAAAAAACTAGGTTTTTTTTTACCATTACTTTTTAAATGATGAGCTGGGTTTTTTTACAAAGAAAAGAAATGGAATGGTAATTTCAAATTAAAAGATATTCATTACATTGTATAAATATTGTTTTAATAAAGCCTAATATAATTGTTCTTGTTTTTCTTATACTTTGACAGACAATTGAACATTTCTTTGGGGACTAGTAATGCTTCTTAAATTGGTAAGGATTATTTTAAGGCAACTATACCACTGGCCAGCAGGCCAAAGTCTCATAATGGCAGGTCACTTGAGAGGTCTGTCAGACTGGAGTTTTGGAAGTGATTGGTAGTTTCCTTTAGGTGTTGTAAGTATGATAGGATGATACATTTGGAGTGGGATGTTGTCAGTCACGGCTATGTATGAGTATGTATATTTGTTCTTAGTATAATGATTATGGTATCTGAATGACTCAGAAAAGTCTAAATGTCACTGGATCCTGAATTTAGATCTCTGAATAACAACGAATGGAGCAAAGAGCAAAGTTTCAGCTTGGAGCGTCTCAGCAAAGTCGACTCCTTAAGCCTTGCTTCTCTGTTCACTTGGAAAGCATTCTTAAAAACGTTTGGCTTTCCCAAGGCAGATATCAAAGTCTGTGCAGATGCCATACTGTAGGTGTCCCAAAGCTGCACAAGGAACTGCCCAGCAGGATTTATTTTCACTCTCACTTTTAAACTTCACTGTGTAAAGTTGTGTTACCACTTCATGTGTTCCCTAGATTTTTTTTCAGCTTTTGCCACTTACAAAGAGGGAGTATCTTTTCCAATGCGAATTGCCCTTCATTCTGTGATTAGCAAAACATTTATAGACAAAAGGAAACAGTTCTGGTTACTGCTTTTTATCCTCCTCAGCTTTTATTTGAAATCTTGCCAACTGACTCTCCTATTACCATCTTTCAAAATAATTCAAGGTATTGTGGTTTATGCCAAAATCAACACAAAAGTAAGGCACAGTATATTCCATTTGGGTTGATAATGCAATAAGATATTGTTGTTTTTCTTCTGTCTATATATGGCCTTGCATTTAAGCAGTTTAGCCCTCACAGGTCCAGCCAAATCATCTGTCCTAAAATAGGTTTCTTTTTCCTTTGGATGTTTCTTCGGATATCCCTTTGGTATTAAAATGTGTATTCCAAGAAGTGCTGTAAGTTTTAATTCAGCATTTATTCAAATGGAGGACAAAATTTTCCCAATCTTTATACTCTCTTAGATCAGTTCATTATGAGTCAAGTCCAGTGTTGTCCTGGTGACAGGAACATGCAAGGTGCACAATAGATGATCGCTGATGAACTAGAAACTATTTTACTGATTCAGAGGAAGAGATTTTATATAAATTCAATTTTACCCCATACAAAAAGACACCCAAAACACCTATAACCAAGAAAGTACATAATAAAATTCACTATTAGGTCAATGTTTCCTATGTGATGCCTGTAAAGCACATTTAGCAAAGGCTTAACCTTACATGAAATCATGTTGATATATGGCACTCAAACATCAAGTCTGTTAAAAAGTCAGCCCTTGCACTTGGAATAACTTCTTCCAGGTTGAGTATTCCTTTCCTCAAAACCACAAGAAAAGTTACAACATTTGCTGCACATGGATTTATAACATTTAGCAAAAACTAAATATTATTTTTAAACTTGAAGAATGGGAGAGGGCAAGATGGCAATTTCACAACAGCACCTTGAGAAGATAAACACAGGGTTATTGTTATTTCCACTTCCCTTCACCTGTAGTCAGGGAAGTGATTCCCGTGACATTCAGAACTTGCTTTGTGTCCTGGGACTAGGGCAGAGTAGGAAGGGCTGGCCACTGAGCACCACACTCTCCAGTGCTCTGTGCTACTCCAGACAGCACGTGGGGACAGTTGTAAACCTTCATCATACCACTTTATTTAAGCCAATATGTCCACCATTTGCAAGTGGGGCATTGTGTTTAGGATATAATGGAGAATTGAGGTAGGGTGCTTAGATTTGTTTAGCTGTGTATTAGTTATTTAGATTGATTAGTTTCATGATATGGAAATCAATCTGTCACTCCTCATTACAGTTTATCTTTAGTGTCTAATTAAATAAATTTCCTCTCCAGCTCCTATTTCATGTCTATCCTTCAAACACATCTGAACTGCAAATGGAAAATGTCATCTCATAAAAATAGCTATATACTTTAGCTAAAATGAAATTTATAATTGTATGATTTTATTCTTGTTTATAATTATGCTCACATATACAAAATCTGATAATAATAATAATAATACTATTTCAGGTGCATGTCAGAATGAGACAGCTAAAATCCCTACCTTTAGCAGCTTATAATTTCTGGGCTATGCTTCCAGATACCAAAATCTCTTAAACTAGTTTATAATTTGTGAGCATTTATGACATCTTAAGCTAATTTGTATTATTTTGTAATTAAACAATTTAATCAATTTATATACAAAGTTAATGAATTTATTAGAAAAAAATCTACTCTGGACGCCATCAGATGGTTGGTAGCAAAATTGGTCCTGACATATTAAACATAAATTTTATTTTGATGGTTGAAAGAATGTTCTCTATTCAAACAAGCATAGGATTCAGAAAATGTCTGCCTGGGTTTGAATGTTGGCTCTGCTACATATTACTGTGTGAGTCGGAGAAGTCCTTCTGCTTCTCAGTTCTTTGGCTTCCTCACCTAATAAATTAGGCAATGATAGTTATGTTCTCATAGGGTTGATTGTTGGGAGGACTAAGTAAGATAGTAACTGGAAAGTCCTACTATCTTATCTGACTCATAGTTCCTCAATCAAAGCTTTTACCATTATTATGTGTTTAGGCAATTGACTTAAGATAAAACTCAGGGAGAACTGAATACAAATGAGGTTATACTCATCTGTCATTTGTCAAAAATGGTTGGTTTGTTTTATTTGTTTTATTTTTGTTTTTTTGGTATCATCTAGGTTTTAGACTCTGCTGAAAACTTACATACAAAGAAATAAAAATCAGATATGTAATCAGAAAGGAGGAGATTGATATTCAACATATACTTAGATAAGAATCACAATGCTATAAATGAAGAAATACAGATTTATTTTCTTTTGTTTCATCTTAAATTACTGAAATGTATACCCTTTTATTTTAGTTTTCACCAAAAGGATCAAGATCTACTCAGGTTATTTGTGGAAAATGTATTTACCTAAATTTTTGGAGGTATTTAAGGAAAGCCACAGTGGAAGACATGAGGTTCTCGTCTCAACTTTACTTATAAGACTCAGATGCTTCAGTTTTATAAGACACAGTAGAAGAAAGTGAAACAATTATATTTCCTGCTTGATGGTTCCATGAATTGTAATCTCTTTTTTGAAGTGTATCTCATAATGACTTTTAGACAATTTTAACCGTCCTGTGCCTCAGGAGTTAAATATGGAGTAGGGTATTATGCTTTATGCTTTCATATATGAATACTGTCCATGATGAAAGATGCCTAATGAAAACAAATTATTTTATTTAGTTCAACTCCCTGAAGTAAGACCTGATTCTAAGAGAAAGGATAACTATGCAAAATGTAAAAAAGAAAAAAAAAGGATTAGTTTACTATGATGACCCCAAATTCTTGTTATGTCTAAAAAGATCAATGATGTAGAAATAGGATCCAGCCCATCCCCTGGCTTTTCTCTTTTTACATATAAAACAAATCAGCACATCTGTACTCTTGGCTTTCAGTGACAAACTCAGAATAGATCTAAATTACAAAAGCAATTAGGGTTCAAAAGAAAAGAGCTGTCAGGTTGGGAAAACCCTCAACTGTGTTACTCTCCTTTAAAAATCCTGCTTTTGCTAAGTGATACCTCAGCTTCATTAAGAAAACATTAACTATCCTGCCTAAATTAATTCCTACTACCCCAAGAATACACTTAGTTCCTTACTGGTTGAGTGTGTTTTTTCATATTATATTTGTTTAATTTAAATAATGTATTTGGAGGACATTTAAAATAGTGGAGTAGATAAACATTGTGCCTGCTTCTTTCCATGAACACATTAAAATTACAACTAAATAATAGAAAAATCAACCTGGAAAACCATTTGAAGTCCGGCTGAAGAGCTTTATAACTAAGGATATAAAGAAGAAGCAATGTCAAGATTGGTAGGAGGGGCACAGACGTAAACCAGATTAGTCCCCAAGCTCCATGTGATGGTTGAAAATACTTTGGCTGTGGAAGTATCCCCCAGAGGAGCAAGGGACCCCAGACCTCCACACCAGGCTCTCCAGCCCAGAGTACTGGTGCCAGGAAGAGGAGCCCCCACAACATCTGATGGTGAAAAACAGTGGGGATTCCAACCATCCAGGTGGGACAGAAAGCTGTGAGAAACCCGAACGATCTCTTAAATGAATGGCACACAAACTTACTCACTTGCACGCACTCACCTTGGGTTCCAGCTGAGGGATGATGATTCAGGAGGCATCAGAGGCATACAGGGAGTAGACTGAGGTATGTAGTTTGAGACAAGTGCTATAGGGCAGTCTCCATTTTCCCTGTGGAATGCTCCTCCTGTGCAGCAAGGCAGGCAGCCACCATCTTTAATGTGTTGAGCTTGTTTATGGCCAAACCTGAATCTGATTGGTCAGATGAGCTCTGGGGCTCCACCCTGCTGACTCATTGGGATCCTGCCCTTAAAAACTCCCCCAATGTTGGATGCACTTTCTCGGCCAGCAGCCAGCTCTGCCCACATTGTACTGTTTCTTGGAAAACTATCCAGAGTCCATGGACTCCCGGTGGGCGACAGCTGGTCTCACTGTGCTCTGAGACTTTTCCTGAGTAGTTCCAGGCTCATCACTGGCACCAAACCAGAGTGTGGGGACAGAGTCCCAGAGAGCAGTATCTAGGCTCTCGACCTCATGTGGAAAGGTGCTGGCTTGGGTAGTAGATGGCCATCAGCTGTGACTAGTTGGCCATCAGCTGTAAACAGTTAGACATTAGCCACTAATATAACTGCTGTGGCTACTCTAGGGAGTTAGTTCGTTGGCAGAGAAGGGACAGCAGATTGAGGCTCCTGCTTCCTGTGTCTCCAACCCAGCCGCCAGTTAGAATATAGTGGTATGACTCACCTATCTATGGCTCTGTTGGTATTCGTTTTCGGCCTCACCACATCCTGCGGGGAGGAGGACCAGAGCCCCTGCATGACACAGAGTCTACATTAACCTGGTAAACATAACTCTTCCCACTTTAGCGACTGCCTGAGAATCTGCCTCACCAACTTGCACACTAAATGAGGCTTTATCAGTAGCTAAACTTTAAGGGAACCGGCAGGTGGCAGAAGTCCTCCAGGTGTCCTGGCTTTTTGCCGAGCTACCCCAGGCCCAGTATTGGTGGTAGCCATCTTCTGTACACAGCATGGCCCTTCCCATATGCCTACAGGTTTAGCACAGGCAGTGAAAAACTGCAGATTGTACTCTGACCAAGTAGTTCCCAGGTGGTCACAGGCAGTGGGTGATATAGGCCTGCACTGAAGCCCCTCCCAAGATGCCTCAGAACCAAAATACCTGGATGTTGCCTTCAGACCACAGCAGAGCACCACACAATTAGCCCCACAAGTGGCATACACAAAGGGCAATCTCAACAGGCACCAGAGCCCACTGGTGGGGGGGGAATCCCACTCAGTGGGGTAAGCCCCTACACAGTAATCCATGAGCTGAGAACATGAACAGGGCCAAGCCCCATAGCCAATCAGCCCAAGGGTCAATCTCATGCATGGATGTGCCGATAACAATCAAGGCTCAACTATCACAGGAGGGCACACACAACCCACACAAGGAGCACCTGGAGCACCCAAAGCAGGTGACCAGGGAGACTGTGCCAGGGTCCCACAAGGCACCTACTACATAAGGCCACCTGTCCAAGACTGGGAGACACAGCAGATCTACCTAATACATAGAAACAAACACAGGGAGGCAGCCAAAATGAGAAAACAAAGAAATACATCCCAAATAAAGGAACAGGAGAAAACTCCAGAAAAAGAAGTAAACAAAATGGAGGCAAGCAACTACCAGATACAGAGTTCAAGACACTGGTTATAAGGATGCTCAAGGAACTCAGTGAGAACTTCAATAAAGAGATAGCAAACATAAAAAAAATGACATAGCAACCATAAAAAAGAAGCAGTCAGAAGTGAAGAATACAACAGCTGAAATGAAGAATGCACTAGAAGGACTAGAAGAATGCACCAGCAGACTAGATGAAGCAGAAAATCAAATCAGCAATTGGAAGAGAAGGTACCAGAAAACATCCAATTCATACAGCAAAAACAAAAGAGAATTAAAAAAAAACAAAAAACGAGGATAGTTTAAGAGACATCTGGGACAATATCAAGCATAACAACATTTGCATTATAGGAGTACCAGAAAGAAAAGAGAGAAAGCAAGGGATTGAGAACCTATTTGAAGTAATAATGACAGAAAACTTCCCTAACATGGCAAATGAAATAGACATGCAAGCCTAGGAAGCACAGAGAGACCCAAACAAGATGAAACCAAACAGGCCCACACCTAGACACATTATAATTGAAATGGCAAAGGTTAAAGACAAAGAGAGAATCCTAAAAAAAGCAAGAGAAAGGCAACTAGTAAATTATAAGGGAACCCCATAAGATTGTTAGCTGATTTCTCAGCATGAACTTTGCAGGTCAAAAGGGATTGGCAGGAAATATGCAAGTGATGAAAAGTAAGGATCTATAACCCAGATTACTCTACCCTGCAAGGCTGTCATTTAAAATCAGAGGACAGATAAAGAGCTTCCCAGACAAGAAAAAGCTAAAGGAGTTCATCACGACCAAACCAGTATTACAAGGAATGTTAGAAGGACTTCTTTAAGATAGAAAAAAAAAAATCAAAATTATGAATATTAAAATGGCAATAGCTACATATCTCTCAACAGTTACTTGCAATGTAAATGAATAAAATGTTCCAATCAAAAGACAATGGAGGGCTGAATGGATAAGAAAACCAAATCCTTACCTATGCTGCCTACTAGAAAATCACTTCAGATTGAAAGACACACAGAAAGACAGAAAGCAAAGAGATGGAAACAGATATTTCATGAAAATGGAAAGAAACAAACAAAAAACAAAATACTACTTCAAGGGAATATGTGCATCCATATGTTTACTGCAACATTGTTTACAATGGCCAAGACATGGAGGCAGCCTGGGTGTCTGTCAATGAAAAAAATGGATAAAGAGGAGGCAGTACATATATACAACGGAATAGTGTTCGCCCACGAAAAGGAATGAGTTCTTGCTATCTGCAGCAGCATGGATGGACATGGAGGGGTACTCTGCCGAGTGGAGTGTCTGACAAAGAAAGACAAATGCAATGTTGTTTTGCTTATATGTGGAATCTAACAAACAAAATAAACAAGCAAATCAGAAACAAACTCATAGATATAGAAAACATTTTGATGATTGCCAGATGGGAGGGGCATTGAGGGTGTGGGTGAAAAAAGGGGAAAGGATTAAGAAGTACAAATCGGTTGATACAAAATAGTTACGGGAATATAAAGTACAGCATAGGGAATATTGTCAATAATGTTGCGATGACTTTGTATAGTGGCAGGTGGGTCCTAGACTAATTCCAGGGATCACTGCATAAATTATATAAATGCCTAATCGTTATGCTGTACCCCTGAAACTAATATAAAATAATATTGAATATCAACTATAACAAAAAAAATAATTAAGAAAGAAGAAAATTACATATTTCTGTGAGTTCATGAAATAAGTTTTCTTTCCATCTTTTGGTCTTAAAGAAACTCTTTGAATGAAGAGTTCTGACTCATAGTACTCAGAATGGAATTAACTTAATTTTTTAATTTTAAGCCTAATTGTAAATTAAATGCTGTTTTCTGCTCTTGAAGGCAATATAAATCTAGTAAAAAGAACACTGGACTTGAAGTTCTCCCTCTTAATATCTATGTGATCTTATGGAAATCTCCATTCTGAACCTTATTTTCCTTATGTTTAAAAACATTCTAATAATAATAATATGTATCTATGTGCACTTAATATTTAACTATAGAATGATTAGAAGAGAAAAGCTGATTGATGTGTTATTTAACATAAGTTGGTTTGATTAGAACCTATATCGAATTGGTTTATGCATTCAAAGCACCATACTTGTCACTAAAAATAAAGAATGCAGAAATTGTGTTTTCTACTTCTTTTTTAATTACTGTAATTTTTAACACAAAACTGGAAACATTCAGAATATTCTTACTGAATTGTCAATCTAGTAATGATTGATAACATCATAAAATTACTTCTAAAATGCTAGAGACAAGTCTGGAAAGATGTTATTATAAATAAATAAAGAAAATCTAATTTATAGTCACGAATTTTAAATAATTTTGAAAATTGATACTAAGTAGCCTGGTTTCTCCTGTCCTTTTCCATGACATGATTAATCAAAAGCATTCAAATGAAATTATTTCTAAGGTTAATGATCTCAATCTTGATTTATAAAATAATAGGCTATTTGCTCTCCAGGTAAATAATTATTGAATTTTAATCATTTTAAGTATGATGTTTGATGATAATTTGTACACAGACTTTTATAGTATGAAATTCAGATTACGTTTCCAAGCATTGCATCCCTAAATTATTTCCCAGGGAAATCTGTGGACTTGTTTGTCTATGATGCACCAAATCCCAGAATAATGGTGAGAGTCATAATATTTACTACCACTGGTTCTTTTTGAAACATATTGTGTCATAAAGTTTTAATTTTCCTATATTAAGTCCTATTAACCACCCAAACAAGAATCTGAGCTTGAGGCTGGAAAAGAGTATTATTGGATATGTCTAATTCATAACAGGCCCAGACTTAATTTAAGATTCAAATGCTTTGGGGAGAGATATAAATTATTTACAACATGCTCATATATGCCAACTAATCAAGATTAGATTTGAAAAATAGCCAGAAATAACTTTTCTGGCTGCATTTCCCCCTTCCCAACATCACTAATCTCTTTTGCTTTTTCAACGATTTTATATGTGTTTGTGTGTATATGCTTAATACATAATCAATATGTACTATTATAACATATATTTATATAAATAATCAAGAAAATTATTTGTTTGTGTAATACACACACAATTCTTGATTTCCATATGAGCAGTCTCCACTCTACTTTTACTGTTACTGTTAAGTATTTCTCTCCCAGCCTCTCTCAGTATTAGTTTGTTCATCTTTCTTCACCTCTAGACCCATTCTGTGCTGTGCAGTGTTGCATTTGGTGATGGCACAGAGGGCAGAAGAAAAGAAAGGGGATGGGAGGGAAAGTCTCTTTCTATCACCATTGATCCCTGTCACTCTCTCTGTCCTTCCCATCTTGACCTCTCTTGAGTTTTTAAATACAGTTTGTATTCTGTGCAGTCTGTCTGAGAGTATAAATATTCATCAATTTTCCCTCTATCACCTATTTTTTATTTATCTATTTACCTGCCACATCTTTAAAGAGGAGACTTGAGGCAGCTTATAAAAAAAAACACATACAACAGAATTCATATTAGAAAGATTAAGATATTTGGTTAAAGAGAAAATATGAGTAGGGAAATAAGATGAGAGTGGTGGTATTTTAAGTTCAAAAAATTATTACCAACTTATTTGAACTGGGCTGTGATTTTAATTCTGGTTTTCCAACAGCCACATAAAGAGAAAACTCCATAGTACCTGACTAGCAGTCTCCATAATAAAGCAGGTAAGGGTGAAAAGGGAAAACAGGGAAAATGAAAAAGGCTTTAGAAGGAGGAATGGAAAGCTTCCTTGAAGCTCTTCTTTCCCCCATGGTCCTCACACACACACTGCCAGAAAGTGCTCCGGTTTTGGTGACAAGACAGGTGACAGTGGAGGGCAATCCTCTGCTCTGTGTTAGAATTCCTCCATTGCCTTCCCTCCCACCCCCCAGTCCATGCTGCTTTCCATAAATACTTCACTGGAACTTAAGTCCAGCCCAGATCTTTATCTCACTCAAAGCATCTATTAAAATTTACCTTCCTAGGCGTCTGTTCCATCCTTTGCCTTAGAGTCCTTATATCAGCTCCTCTCATCCCAATTTCTTGTTTCCTCACATGAGTCTCTCACTTCACCACCTCATCTCATCTCTTTCTTCTGTCAAAACAAAAATGTTTAACATGAGCCCTTACAGTCACATCATCACACCCTTGGAAAAGGGAAGGTCCCCATGCCCAGTGCTAGGGTGGTGGTTGGGTGGGGAAGACATTTTTCTACAATCACAAGTTGGAATTGTATAAATATATTTGTTTCACTTACCCAGGGAAAATGATACTGATAATCTGTACTTTGCCTGAAATCTAGGATATAACCAGAGCAATTATTTAGCGTTCAACGAACGTAACACTTTAAGGTCTCATGACTTTATAACTATCAATTAATTATTCACTGTTTCCTGCGTTCAGGTACTATGCTGTACATACAGGTTTTCATTGATTATGCTCAGAATACTCTGAAGTAGAAATTCTTACCTGTGTTTATACATGAAGAACCCAAGGCCTAGCCAATTCATGTGACTAGTAAGTAAATGGTGGGCCCGATGATACTGGAAGCACTGACACTGCAACAACAAAGTGACAAGAGCATACAACAGAATTATGTGCTACCTGCTGTTTGTCAGTGTCACTGAAGTTCTGAGAGACTGCAAATGTGATATGGAATAAACTTATACCCTTAGATTAAGGGATAATAATAGCAAAATTGATTAAAGTAGAATTTAGGAATTTCTAAACATGGTTTTTAAATTCCAGTTTAAAATTGTTTTCTTATGACCTCTAGGTAGTTAATATTTTTGCTATATTAATGATTATAGATTTTATCTGTTCTAACATCTTCCCCTTACAATATAGATTTAGATGTTATCTATCAAGGATATTAGATATTATCTACCAAGATTTTATCTACTAAGGAACACAACAGCATATTTCATAACTTCAAAATATAATGCATTTTTAAGTTTAACATACATTTTCAATATATTTTTTAAGTTTAATATAAAGATTTTTTTTAAGTTGCTGGTAAGTTGCTGGGTGCCATACTGTTTCTGATTAAAAGATCCCACAGCTATCAGGAGCCAACAAGGACAAAATGGTCCTTTAGTCACAAATACTTTCTGCTTATTTATTATACTTCAATTTTTGTTTAATGTGGTTTCTTTCATTTTCTGATCAAATCCCAATATATCAAATATTGATATTTGCCCCTAGATATAGATATATAACACCGAACAAAAATCAGATGTCTGTTAATAAGTATTTATCCAATAACACCTATAATTCTTTCTTCATCATAAGTTTACAGAGATTTTGGTCCACATAAGAGAGCCCTAATAATATTTGTCCTAGGTAGGCTCTGGGAACATATTCCTTTTTGTTGGCCCGTTTCTTTGTCATAAAGTCTGGGAAAAGGACCTTTTCCAGAAATTGTATTTCCCTTGCATGGCAATCATAGGTAAAGAACCATAAAACTACGCCTCATTAGTCATGAATTATCTGGCAACATAAGCTTCTATTTGTAGCTTAACTTTCATGGTGAACTTCACATAATGGTAAAAAACACCTTTTCTTTTTAGATCTGAGGTGTTGTTGTTTTTTCAATTTCAAAATATGTGGGTATAATTCATATTTGACTAACGTATTTCACTTAGTATTGTTAGACATTATAATATATCATTCACTATATAGAAAAATACATTTTAGTATATGTAGCAAAAGAAAATTTAGCTAACACCTTCCAAAAGCCATAATGATGTTGTTTCTACTTAGTCCACTTGACCTTCCTTGACCTGGGTTATCATGACAGCTACCACCTGTTTAAAGCATCTACACTGACAGGCATTTTAACTTCACAGTACAACTCAGTGGTTAAGTGCACACAATGCTATCGCTTGCCAAGATCATAGATGACCTCAAGAACAACGAGGAGTATGCATCATCTTAAATTTCACAATATAGAATCCAAGAATAACATCAATATGAGGCTGGGTTGGGATAAAGCCCTACTTATGCAAATAATTCAATTGAGTGATGAGTTCAACCCATCACCTATGAATTTTGGAACACAGAAAAATCCAGTATTTGTGCAAATGTACATTTGCAAAAATAAAAATGGACTCAGTTTAAATACGTATTTTGAACCCTGGGTTTCCTCAAGGTACTTATATTTGAGATAGACATTACTAATAAAAAATATTATTAATACACCACATGTGTAGAGTTTAATTTTTGACCAAAGCATTAGAGAAAAAGGGGGGTGAGGAGACTGCATGTTTCAGACCATCACTCTAGGCAGGTTTGTGTGAACACAGGAACTACTACAAATAAATAAATAAATAAATAAATAATAATAATAATAATAATAATAATATGCCTGCAGTGGAAGCTTTATTATATTGCTATGGCATTATAATGCATTTTTGAAACTTGAGTTTCCTTCTACTGATATGTCACACGATATGGGTAAATATCACCCAAGCACAAATATTATTAATAGAATTACAGTAAGTTCAGGAGAAAATGTTAGCTAGTGGCAGAAGTATCACTTATAATATTTTACTCAGTCATGCTATTATGATTAAAAAATAAATTACAAGTGAATAATAAGCAATAAAATAAACAGCACCATGTAACCTACTTGACTTTTTACTTATGTAAAATTAAGTATTTTTCTTTTGTTTATGATTCCTAATTTCTGTCTTCCCTTTCCTTTACCTCCAATTCTCAGTACATTTTGTTAAATTCACACCCTTTTTACAGCTTTGATTAAGATACTCCTAATATTGTTACTTGAGTACCTTGATACTTCTAAAATAAATGCGGGACAAAACACAATCCCTCCAGGAAATTCTTAAACTCTATCCTTTCAGGGTCATAGAGAGCAGAATTTGGTTCCTTTGGAAAGTGACCTCAGTTCAGGTCTTTTCCAAACAAACCTTGGGATGTTATCTGTATGTTGTCTCAGGAGACTGCACTGCTAATCCATAGAGATCAACAGTAGCATGCTTTATCACTTCTTAGTTTTCTCTGAGTGACAATCATAAGGAAGGGGATACATGCATCACGTGGAAATGCCTCAGATTCTCAAAGACTTTCTAAAAATTCCACCATTAATGGAAATCTATAAGAAACACAAAAATGAAATATAAAAGTCAAGTTTATAAAGCTAATGGCTTTAACTTTAAATTTCTAATTAAACTATATGTTTACTATACTCGAATTCAATGGTTTATATGTTCTCCAGGTAGCTATTCTGGAAATAAAAAAGTTACAGAAAACTCTTTCGGTGTTTTTAAAGTTGAGATGTGTTACCTTAAAATTGCAGAATTTCGGTGTCATTGAATATTTTTATAATGATGATGTTAGAAGTTAACTTGCAAAGTAAATTTTTAAAAAGTTAACATAGCCTGAGATAGGTAATTAGGTAAATTTTATTTCCTTCCTTGTGAAATTTAGTGACACACTCACTCATAAAATCAATGTGGCTTTTTGGGGTTGAGGGGAAAGCTGTAGTGAATTCTAGAAGTGTATTAAGAAAACATTTTAACTTCTATCTATGCTACCAAGCAACTTCACAAAGGTGCTTGCTGTTTTATGCATCATTTTCTTCCCAAAGGCTCAAACATGAAGGTCTCAATATGGTCCCAGCTGTAAAAGCACATCTGCTAGTTTAAATTAGATTGACAGCTTCCTATAGTCCTAGAGCAAGTTTCAAGACTTCAGACTCCTTCTACACTTAGTAGTCAAAAAGTCACATTCCCAAAAATTTAAATTGGAAAATCAAGGTTGCTAACAGTATCTAAAGGTTTGGGACACTGCTAAATAAATTGTTAGTGCATAATTTTAATATGTTATTTCTACACATTAATTTGTTTTCATCTTTGTGCAATGTGATTTGTTTTCAACTTAGTAACTGTAAATTGCATTTAGACAATTTCCAATTGGCCCCTCAAGTCATATTATTTGGAATCTGATGAACTTTGATAATTGGTATTCCTAACAATTTGTATGCTATGAAAGAAAACTTGAGTTATATAATTTACATTTTCAATAGAGTTACAACAAGTTCAGGAGGCAATGTTAGTTACTGACAAGAGTATTACTTATGCTTATAATATTTTACTCAATGCCATTCTATTACAATTAAAAAATAAATTATTATAAGAGAATATTAAACAATACAATAGACAGAACCACATAACCTACTTGACTTTTTGTTTAATGTAAAATTAAGTATTTTATGTTTATGATTCCTAATTTCTGTCTTCCCTTTCTTTTAGTGTGTTACTGTGTGGCAAACACATAGATGTGCCAAAGATGTAATGGCATATTTTGTAAAACACATTATATATTTTTACCCCTTAAAGCAACTTTGCAATACAAAATTAAATTCATTAAAATTAGACACCAGAAGGCAGAACCATCTGGCAGAAACAGTTGCCAGATGATACTACCTCCTTCACGCACTTACCACTACTCCTGTATTATTAATGAAGCATTGCTAAAATCAAACTGTCTAACTTACATGTAGTCAGCCATTCACAATGACAAAGCCCTGCATTACTAGGCCTTATTAGTTACTGGCATCTACGAAAATCAGTGTTGGAGGAAAAATCTTAAAGGCTGACTGATTTGAAAAACACAGTGACGTTTAGATTTCCTACCACAAAGCAATGCAATGTGACTAAAACAATCTATAATATTTTAAGCAGTAAAGTCTATTGAAAACTCACTAATTACTCATACAGTAAAACATTTTCTTACTTTGCTGAATAAAGATTAAAGCACATTTTAAACTCCTGTTCTTTGAATCAGCAGCCTAATTTCACCACCATGTTTCTTTGCCTGATTTTTCAGTTTCTTTTTTATTCCCCTCTCTGCTTGAATACAATGTATTTCATTCATGTGTCCTACCTCTGGCTTGGTATAGCACCACTCTCAAATGGTAATGACTTCATTTTTTTTCTAAAAAAATTTTTTTTTTTAGAATAAAAATATTTTCATTTTTTCTTTTGGGAATTTTAACCCTTGACAGGGCAAACCAAACTTAAAATTTAGGAATTTCACTTAAGGAACTTTGTTTTTCAAAACATCACTAAACCAAATCATCTTTTTTCTTTTTTTACATCTTCTGAATCTTCTGGGTTTTTTTTTTTTTTCTTTTTTTTCTTTTTTTTTTTAATTTATTGGGGTGACAATTGTTAGTAAAATTACATAGATTCCAGGTGTACAATTCTGTATTACATCATCTATAAATCTCATTGTGTGTTCACCACCCAGAGTCAGTTCTCCTTCCATCACCATATATTTGATCCCCCTTACCCTCATCTCCCACCCCCCACCCCCCTTACCCTCTGGTAACCACTAAACTATTGTCTGTATCTGTGAGTTTTTTTTTCTCATTTCAAATTATCTCTTGAGGAGAGGTTTTCAACCATATTACTGACACAAGAATGTATTGCTATCTGTTGTGAGAGTCAATCCAAGTAATTTCTTACTGATAATTATGTGTAGCACCTACCATAATGACGGCAGACTTTTTCATGCATTCCAGAATGTGTTCCAATTGAGAGAGTGAAGGATCCAGTCAGTAAGTGTGCAGGGAATTGTATCTACCCTGGAGTATAGAGTGAGCAACCATCACGGTGTACTATTAATGGTTAATGAAATTATTAATTATTGTAGAACTTTTGAGATATCTTTTTATTATTTATTCTGTTGTAAAAAATGTTTATAGATAAAATGGTGTTAAATTAGAAGACATGGAGAGATGAAGAAAACAGGAGTGGTATCAAAGTGTCTACGGGGTTCCCACAAAATTTCTGTACATGCTAAGGTGTCCTAACAAAGGTTGAAAACTACAAATGATCAAGGACCACTTGAGTAATTTACAGTCATCATCCTGGAATACTTCCAAAAGAATACGGGGCACGGTGAAAATTTATTATACAAATTCAAATACATAAATAAAAACATTGTGGTTATTCATATGAACTAGAGTGATACTAATGATAATAATCACTAATTCAAAAGAAAAGTAATGATATAACTAAATGTTTAATCCTCATCAAAACTCTCGAAAATCTAAATTTTCTTGTGCAGAGAATGGCATATAATGTAGTTATTCTTGTTTTGCACAAAATAAACTTGATTACTTTGTTAATGCTAATTGTGACATAAAGGACTGGAAGAAAGTAGTATTTTTATCTTTAACTTTCATTATGGAAAATGCCAAACATACAAAAAATAGAATAATGAGGACATGTGCGCTCTTCACCTAGCTTCAACAATGATCAATTCATGGCCAATCTTGTTTTACATATTCCACCAAACAGTTCCCCACATCAATATTATTTAAAGCAAATCCCAGTTTATATCATCCCATCTGTAAATATCTCCATATGTAACCCTAAAAGATAAGAATTCCTTTCTCATGCAATCACAATGCAATTAAATTTCTTCCTAAAATGTATGATATTTACTTACTATTAAATACAAGGTCAGTGTTCAAATTTCAATGATCTCATGAATATCATAATTTACCACATTTGTTTGAAGAATGATTCAAATACTGTCAACATTTTGTGATGGTACAATGTCTCTTATATCTCTTTTAATCTATAATCTCCTGTTCATATCTCTCTCTCTTTGTTTTTCACGTCCAATTTATTGTTGAAGAAGCCAGGAGGTTATCGTGCAAAGCCTCCCACAACGTGGATGTGACTAACTATATACTTGTGGTGTAGTTTAACATGTCTCTCTGTCCTCTTATCTAGAGATGTGATCACATTTAGATTTGTTTTTTCCACCCTTTGGGAAGACTAGGTTTATAAGTGGTAACGGGATTTATCGTCAAGAGGTCGGTGATATCTGAACGTTTCTTATTTTGTGATGTTAGCAGCTTTTATGCTCAATGCCACAATCTTTTAATGTATGTTAATGTATAATGCAGCTACTTTCATTCTAGTATTCCTTCTTTATTTGTTAATTGAAAAACTTCTGAAAGAAAAACTTCACCTTAAATCCTATTGGTTACCCACTGGCACAGTAGGTATAGAAAGGCTGGATAATTGTTTGATTCTTTCCCTTTATGTACCAGCTATTCAAAAGAATGTCTCAGTTCCCAATCATCTGGATGTAACCAATTTGTTTAGTTTTGTTTTGTGTTGCTTTAATATTACTATAGACATTTGAATATGAGCATTTAATTTATTGATCTATTTATATTCAAATTTGTCATAATGGACCGGGGAGCTTCTTCAAAATTGTTGCTGAGCTCTTTTGACGTGACCTTTTAAATCTTTTATGATTTTCTTTATAATTGGCCTGAAATATGTGCTAGGATTTTCCTGAAAATTTCTTGACTAAGACCTAGAATCGTCAAGGAGCCCTAGGTCCTTTTAGTAGAAACAGATCTTGAAACTTGATATTAAATCTGGGTGATAGCAGGGCTCCTTGTTATTGGTTTGGTCATTGGTTCTAGAGTTTTTTTTCAGTGGAGGGAGCCAGAATACATAATTTTAGATAAAATGCATTAGTAGTTTATATTGATACTTGTAATTCAAAACCAGGACCATTACAGTTTGTGTAACCCCTTCTAGTAATATTTTGCTTTTTTTTCCTTCTTTCTCCCAAACAGAATTTTAATTCTCAGTGATACCTGAAATTATATTCTTAGCGTACCACGTAATTACTCATCTATTTTATGCTACAATACACATACAAAATCTCATAACAACAATACCAACACCACTTATAATTGATTACTGAACGTAGTTTAAGGTTTTGCTTTGTTTTGTTTCTTTTATCTTTAAGTTATATCCCTTTGGCAATGTCTAGTCAGATTACTGTATTTGAACATCATTCATAATCACTCTGCCATCAACAGAATACATATTTTGTTTTTTTTTGTTTCATTTTACTTTAGATATTTTCAGACTACACTTTTAAAAAATGTCTTGTAAATATGTAAACATTTTTATGTGATTCCCAATTCAAATCTGCAACGCAAGGACTGGTCAGTAAAGTCCAATTTTCACCCTGTCATGTTCACTGTACATCTTACCTGCTGCTTCAGCTGAATATTTTTTTGAAGTTATTATTGATACTTTTATTATTGTTTAATTAAAAATTCAGACACACATACAATCACTTTTCCTCCTTACTTATATAAAAAGTAGCATATTAGTTTCTATACATTTCTCTATTATTTCCTTTTTGCAACTTCTTTGTATTACTTACAGGGCTTTATTTATTTATTTATTTTTTATCTTTTTTTTTAATTGATTGGGGTGACAATTGTTAGTAAAATTACATAGATTTCAGGTGTATAATTCTGTATTACATCATCTATAGATCCCATTGTGTGTTCACCACCCAGAGTCAGTTCTTTATAATACCATGGTTTTTTCAGTCTCCTACTGATGGACAGGTGGCTTGTTGCCAGTCTTTTGGTTTTAAAATTAGTCATGTAGTGACTAGCCATGAATATAAATCTCTTTATTTTGTCAGGGTATAATTGCAGTAGGTTCTAAAATGGAATTGTGAGTCCAAGATTCACGCATATATGATTTTGTAATGTCTTATAGCAATTTGCATTTTTGTTGTGAACTAACTGATCGTTATTCTAGTCTTTTGTTCTAAAATACTGATCTTTTTTTTTTCCCTTATGGGAAGATCTTTACATATTAGGCATAGTAACATTGTGCCTGTGATATAAATTGCAAATATTTTTCTGTTTTATATTTGTCTTTTTATTTTATGCATGGTTGCCTTTACCATGCCAAAATTTTTAAATATTGTCATTTTTATAAAATCAAACCGTGTATCCTTACTGTCTGTTGTTTTTGAGCCATAGTTAGGCCATCCACAAGTTATACAGAGTTTCACACATGTTGTTTCTTCTGGTATAATTTCAGTTGAATTTTTTGACATTTAATTATTTTATCCACTTGGAATTCATTCTGGTGCATGATGTGAGGAATTAATCCAACTCTTTCTCTTTCCAAAAGCCTAAAGATTTATTTTTCAAAAATCAGTCAAAGACAACCTGTAGTTTGTTCAAAATGTATAACAGTCAGTCTTTGATCCCCTGTTTTAAAGATTAGTCATTGACCATACTAGGTCAGAAGCTAATTTTTTAAAAATACTTTGGAAGATGAATAATCTAATGTGAATTTATGGATTGCTTAACTTTTCCCCTAAATTAACTGAGCACTTACAAAACAACCTGATTACTCTGAAGTATAGATCAATTAATGACTTTTAAGATTAACTATCAGCATTATGTAACATTCTTGATTTTCTTTTGTCCTTCTAGCGAGGAGTTAACATTCATAACATATTCTCTTACAGATTACAAAAAACCACAGACACTCTTAAAGGAAAATTCCATCTCCTACATGAAGTCGTGCCATTTCTCTGTATGATACAAAATCACCCTATATATATATGTTATACATTGGTATGCATTTTGATGGAACTGTATAAAATGCCAAGGGAATCATCATTTGATAGTTTCGTATTAGTCCTTCCAACAACACATTCAGAAGCAATTAATGCAGAAAAATTGTGGTTCTCCCTTTGTACATGTTACATGTGTGCCTGTAATGTGTGCACAACTGTGCTGGGTGTACAGAGAACAAAAAAGGTTTGTAAGACTCGATTCCTCCTCACTCTTCCATGCGGGGCTGGGAAGAGGATGAAACTGCTCTGTGAAAGCAAGAAGGATGATATTGAGATATGGGTCCAGTGGGACCACATTTAAGATATCGCATTCTACCCAAGTTAGTTCGTAAAATCAACCATAATACTAATAGTTATCACTTATTGAGCCCTTACATTCTCTGTGCTGGCCCAGTCATTCACATGTGTTTCTCATTTAATCTTTAAAACCTCATGTAATGTATATTATAGATGAAGAAGCTTTACTCACACCAAATATAGATAGATAGATAGATAGATAGATAGATAGATACATAGATAGATAGAGACAGAGAGACAGAGACAGAGACAGAGAGAGATTGCCAAGAAAATGTATACACATTTTAAGAAAGGTAAACTGTACTAAACTTGTAATACTCAATATATACCAATAACAAAAGATGAATACAAATTACATTTGGCTTCTGCAATTACAAGAGGTACTCAAAGTGGTTACCATCAGCATCCAGACACTTCTGATTATGGCGAACTACTTGAGCAACGTTGACCAAAGTGTCTACTTGTATATATTTTTTGGCATCCCCATATATATATGTATATATCAAAGATTGTATTAGTAAATAACATCCCTAGAATGAAAATTTAGAACTATTTGAATTAAGTCTGGGCTTTTAACCACCCTGATGAATCTTCCATGATTATATCATTGAAAATGAGCCCAAGCTATAGTTTTGAGTGTTTGCCAAGGATCAAATATAGAAACAAAATGTAAACACCAAGGTAGAGTGAGCAAGAGTACAAATGGGAGAAAGCCAATATCAAGTGTTGGAAAGGCATGGCTTCATTTTAGGTCTCATTCCAGGAAGGTATTGGTACCCTATTTGAATAACTCGTGGTGCCCATAATTCAGTACCTTTGATGATTTGGAGTTTGAAATGTAAGGGTTTTTCCTGACATTTATGTAAAGTTTAATTTGGACATATTCTCAAGGTTAGATGGGATTTTTCATAAACTTTTAACTGGGGAGAGTAAGATAATACTCACTTACAAAGGAAGAAAGATTGGGGCCTACTCATATTTGAATATGTTGAACCTTTATTTTTATTCAATTACTTTTGTTTGACAAAAAATATTATTTCTGAAAGTAAATGTTTTTGCTCAAGAATTAGGTAAAATTAGAGGTTTTTATGAAATTACTTTGCTTAACAAAGCAGAAATTTGCATGTGCCATAGTGAGTAAACTCTTCTACATCATAGAACTCCATATATAGTGACAAAAAATGCTATTTTATATTTTTGTTACAAGTTTCTTAGCCTCTTACTGTGGCTTCCAAAATTCTCTGCAGAGTGTAGTGAAATAATGTATGAAAGCAACTTAAAATTTACTAAAAGTTGGCCATTGATTATTCTTAAGAAACATCTCCTCTCCTTATTAGATAGCATTTCAGTTTTGCTCATCAATAAAATGAGATTTCAGTTTCTCTTATAGTCTTCTGCCTTCAATATCACATCCTTCATGAATCTACTTAGTTGATAAGGAAGCAGATGGGAAATACTAATTAAATATGCAGAGAAATAGTTACTTGCCATGCTCTAATAGTGCTAGGCGCCAAGTCATGGAAAAAAGAGCCAAATCAGAAAATGTAGATATCCTCCTGCAGGAGTCTCTGACTCAAATGTCTGAGGACAATTGGAATCAATGAAGTAAGTACACTGGATGTCAGGTAATAGAAATGGCAGAGGTTATGACAGATGTGAACTGCATCCAGCTGTTGTTACTATATGGGAATGTGGATCCATGTTAAAAGACGTTTGATTGGTTTTTTAAGAGAAGTCAAGAATTCAGAATGTTTCATAAAATTTCCCAATTTCTAAAATATTATGATGGTGAAACAAAGCATGCCTGTGGGTTGATTCCGGGTTGTGACTTGCCATCAACAGCCTCTACTTTCAGAATTACACCCATGGAAGCAGCCAGAATTTGTGGTATAAAGTTATTTCCCCTTTGGGTGGATCTGTGGTTTTAAAAGCAAATCATGGCAATAAAATGAAACATAAAGCTATTTACCACACTTACTCAACATTTAAAAGGAAAACAAAAGAGAAGATCAAGGATTTAATTTTCTTGATGTAATCACGTAGCTGAGAAAATGGAAGATTACAGTTTAACATGTTTGTAGTTGATTTTGTAGTCATATATATATATATATATATATATATATATATATATATATATATATATACTATTTGTTTCAAAGGTAGTCAGTTGTGTATAATGTTTGTGTGTAATAAAGGGACTCAGTTACTAAGTAATATCGGTTTACCCTGGCTTGATACTAACTCTCTGAATTACAATTCTCTGATCTAACTCTGGGACCCTTCTTTGAAAAATATACAGAGGTTTTTGAATTATTTCATTTAAAGCAATAATTAAATGAAATATATGGCAAAGTGACAGGGGGTATGAAAACCAATATGTAGCTGCAGTCATTGATTATACCCACTGTCAGTTATAACTAAAATATATGGCAGTAACTCATGGGTTCTATGTCGTCTCTGTTTTTCGCGAAAAGCACACTTTTGGGAAGTTTTATGTATTAACTTACTGGACACACAGAACTTTATTTGTGAAGACTGTTATGCTTGCTTCAGGGGTAGATTTTTACTCCAACAATGTCTTCAATATTCTCATTTCCGATACTTTGTAAAGTACATTATTCATATATATAAAATTTCAATTGAGGAGGTTGGAAAAATTTTCATATAAATCAAAAACTAACAGAAAAAAATAAGAATTCAGTAAAATCTGAGGCTCATTCTTCATGCTACACAAAGAGGTTTCTTTAGCGTTTAAATAAATATTTATAAGTTAATAAGTTCAATGTAAGGTTTATATTAACACAGAGGAGAAAAGGTATGTTGTAATTTTGTTGATTTAATCAATGATAAGCAACCATTCTGGAACATTCAAATAACGATAAACGGAAGAACCTCCACACTGGTTTTCATAGCTGCTGTGCCAATGTACATTTCCACCAGCAGTGTATGAGGGTTCCTTTTTCTCCACAACCTCTCCAACACTCATTATTACTCGTATTATTGATAATAGTCATTCTACAGGTATGAGGTGATATCTCATTGTGGTTTTGATTTGCATATCCCTAATAAATAGTGAAGTGGAGCACTTTTTCATATATCTATTAGCCGTTTGTATGTCTTCTTAGTAGAAGTGTCTGTTCAGGTCCTCTGCCCATTTTTTAATTGGATTGTTTTGTTGTTGTTCTTGTTGTTGTTGAGTTGTATGAGTTCTTTATATGTTTTTGATATTAGCCTCTGTTTGGAGGTATTATGTGCACAAATATCTTCTCCCATTCAGTTAGTTCCCTCTTTGTTTTATTGATGGTTTCTTTTGCTGTGCAGAAGGTTTTTTAGTTTGATATAGTCGCATTAATTTATTTTTTTTTCTTTTAATTCCGTTGTCTTTGGAGTCAAATTCATAAAATCCACTCTGAACCCAAGGTCCATAAGTTTAGTACCTATGTTTTCTTCTATGCGGTTTATTGTTTCAGGTCTTATGTTTAGGTCTTTGATCTGTTTTGATTTAATTACCGTATATAGTGACAGGTAGTATCTATTTTAATTCTTTTGCACATGGCTTTTTAATTCCCTCAGCACCATTTGTTGAAAGGCTTTCTTTCCTCTATTGCATGCTTTTGGCTCCTTTGCCCATTTATACGTGGATTTATTTCTGGGTTCTCAATACCACTCCATTGGTCTGTGTGTCTGTTTTTCTGCCAATACCATGCTGTTTTGATTATTATTGCTTTGTAGTACAAATTGAAGTCAGGGAGTGTGATACCACCAGCCTCGTTCGTTTTTCTTAGGATTGCTTTGGCTATTCGGGTTCTTTTGTGATTCCATACAAATCTGATGATTTTTCTGTTATATTTCCTTAAAAAACGTCATTGGGATTTTGATGTGTTTATTTTTGTTTTGAGAAACTAACATATATCTAATGGTCTTGCTTTCACCTCTAATCAGCAGAAGAATAACAGTTAGGCTTAACAACGTGAAAGAAAACACTGCTAAACTGCCAAAGCCAGTGCCTATCTGTAAACTCTGAGAAACTGAGTCTGTATTTGTGATTGGAACAAGCAGGACATAAGAAAATGTGGTAACTTTCATGTACATAAAGCTCTGTGAGATCAGAACCCTGTCTGCATCTTTATTGCTGCATCCAGTGCCTAAGGGAGAGCACAATAGGTGCTCAATCAATATTTGTTGAATGAGTGTTGTTAAATTTACAGATTTCCTAAAGACATACTTTTCTATGATACTTTTTTTTTTTTCACAAACTAGGAAGTTTCTCCTTATACAATTATATATTTCATTCTTCAAAGTACAGAGACATAATAGGAAGTAAGAAAATTTTAAAAGATTGCTATTCTAGTTCACCCATTAGTAATTGGTCATAATACTACAAAATTAAATTGTAATAAACTCTGCTTGTATTAGTTACAAAGGGCATTGGTTAAGTAGCCAAAGAAAAGTGTTAAATTGAGTTTATTGGGAGATTTCTGAATGACTTCTATTTGCCTAGTCTTTTCAAACAGCTCTTAACAACTACATACTATATATAAAATATATAGACGTATATATGGATACATATATATGGATACATATATATATATACATATATATGTATAATTTTAAGTGATTGTGTTTGGTAATTCTTTATCTTATGTGAAGAATTTAAGGTGATGGAGAACATTTGAAAGAAATGTATTGCCGTAGATCCTAGAACCCTAGTGTTTCCTGATTATGAAAGGCCTATAAATCATTGAATATTAAGATTTTCAATACACATTAACATTCTTAAGGTTTTTGATACAAATTACCAAATTTTCCTGTCATGGTTTTCTTCCAATTTGTTCTTTATTATCTTGTTTTTTCCTTTTTATCTTGCTTTAGTGCTAGTTGACTAAAATTATGGGTAGAATGATTTTTTAAATATATCTTTCATCCCAGTGCTCCATTCATAGAACTCTTTGTTCTATACATTTGAAAAAAAAAGAAAAAAGGAAAACTACTAGTTTATTGACTTTTAGCTTTTGAACCATTAACTTTGATATTTCTCCTTTGGTTCAAGTTCACAATTAAGTGTTGTGTATTAGAGAGCAGTGCATTTATAATCTGTCCCCAGGAGCTTGCAACTAGACAACTTCAGCATTAACCAGTTTTATTTAAAATATAAATCTCTATAATCTATTAAAGAATACTTTAAAGATGATTTGACACATCTTAAGAATGTTCTGAGAAATCCTGAAAATTCTTCCTTTAAATTTTTCTTATTAGTTGACTTTCTTCTAAAGTAATGTACAATCAGAAAAAAAAAAAAGAGTATGCAACATTTTATGAATAAAAGTTTCACAGAGAATGGATCTATAGTAAGGCTATGTCAATAGGACACCACTTAAGAACTTAGGTCTCCAGAAGTATAGCCATATTGCATCTTAAGAAATAATTTAATTTCTACTCAAAACATATTAACAGTTTTTCTTTCTGAGGAGACTTTTTCTGATGGTTTACCCTTATGTCAGGGTCATGAAGATAGACTAGAATTACAATAGATCTATTCTACGCTGAATACAGATTCTAGGTGAGACTTATTTGAGTTGTATCAAAAGATCAAGATGATTTATATATAACCTTCTAGAACTAGGAAATCTATTTGTATGAGTCATATGACATTTGGTATGACGTTTTATTTTTAAGCATTATGTAGTAAAAGTCTAAGTACTATAGTTACTAATAGAATCTTTAAATAGTCAATCTTTTTTTTTTTGCCATATGTCCCAAAAGGAAAGAAAATATTATTTTGATTTCTTTAAATAAATATCACATTAAAAAACGAGACACATCACAACTGATATATCAGCAAATGAAATATCTTTAAAAAATAAGTCTTCTCAAATAACAAACACAGAGTCAGGCACTAAATAAATCACCTTTAAACTATACTGCATTGCCTCCCTCTCACTGACACCTCACATAAGTCTACTGCATTTCCGGTACTTGTCAGTTATATGACTAATGTGTACATGTAATAAAACTTCCTCTGGCTCTTCATTTTATAGAGAATGGTTTTACAGTACTATTTGTGTTCAATAGATTATTTTTGATATGGTTTCTTATTTGGCCCCTACTGGTTTCAAATTACATCTAATCCAAAGGTTCTAATAAAGTTAATATATTTCTTTAATAACCTTAGATCAAGTGATCTAAATGATTTTCATTTCAGTATTTGAATATTTGAACATGTTAATCTTTTACTTAAGCCAAATAAACGTAGATGGCCTCTGTTCCGTGTACAATTTAAATATGATAAATATATAAAATTTATTTTTTGACTATGCACTAATGTCAGCATTCTTTATAATTTTTTATTCAGTTTTAAACAGCATAGTATAAACTTTCAGTACATGGGCATGAAATTGAGAATTTAAGCTCTTATTGATATTGTAGAAATTAACAGGAAAACATACTGACGTGAAGGTTAAATGTAAGGTTGGGTATATGGGAATACAAATTCACTATTTGACCTTATTGATCTGTTAGCAAAATCAGCTGTAAATACTTCCTAAAAAGAATAAAACAGAGCATCGCCACGTAGTGGATATTTAAAATATTTTTCATTATAGTTGTAGAAATTGACTTATGTTACTATTAGTAGCAGTAGTAGCAATAAAAATTAGTATTAATATTATTAGGAGAGGTCAGTACATTTTTTCTTAAAAGACCAGATAGTAGATATTTTAGGTTTTGCAAGATAGAGGTCTTTGTTGCAACTACTCAATTCTGCCATTGTAGCTGAAGGCTACTATAGAAAATACATAAATCAATGGGTGTGCCTATGAGCTGGTAAAATTTTATTTACAAAAGCCGGCAAATTGACCACAAGTGATAGTTGGCCAATCCCTATATTACTGTCACTTTACAGTTATATAGTGTCTTCATATATTCAAAAACTAATTAACACAGCAATTTTGTGTTACTAGTTTTCAGTATTCACTTTTAGTAGTTGAGGAAACAAGAGTTTCGACTTGACTTTCACATACAAAGCAAAATAAATAAGACTCAAGGCTCCAGGCTCTGTAACAGATGCTTCTATCTGTTATCTTATAAAACAAGCCATTCTGAAAGTCAAAATTTATATGTTACTTAATTGACAAAAAACTTTCTTTCCACATAGTTCTGAACTTTTTCATACCAGAGCATGATGACAAGATGATAGTATGAGCTAAAAAAAGGCCACAGCTCAGATCCCAGCCAATGGATCAGACAGATGCTTAAGATTTAGGAATGCAAGGGCTGAGTCACATTCAAGTGATTAACATAGAAACAGAGGATTGGACAGCTGTTGTTCCTTCATTACGAAGAGTCAATTCCTTATCTAAATATTTTGAAAATACTTGTTGAATAAATTGATAAATGAACAACATTGAAGACGCGAGTAAATATGTTCTGAAAGAAATGATTAGAAAGTATAACAACACAGTTTATGTACATACTAAACCACTTGGACTCCATTTATTGAACTATCATAAAACAATTATTGAACACATGCTCTGAGTCAGATATTTCACCAGAAGCTCAGAGGATCCAGGCAAAATTTCTGTGCTCAAAAGTCTAAACTATAAAGAAGACCCCTGGGGACTTTTAAGGGCAATCAAAAAAAGAAAATGTGTATCTTAAACATGATTAATGTTGTAGGTTTTTAAAAGGTAAGCACAATGATAGTGTATTTTAAAATATATATCATGGTCCAAATATACTTTATCTTTTTTAATCTGCCAAGTGATCATTAGTTAGAATGATTCAGTTTTATTTAGAGGTGGTTATCATTTAAGAAAAAAATAGTAAATTGAAAAAGTCTATAGAAAAATAGTCAAAAGATTGAACAGGAAATAAAAACCGAAGCTAAATACCAAAGTTATTTTTCACACTTGAAAGAAAGTTATTTTCATGGTTTTATATAAAAATATTGTTAATATACTTTTTTAAAGTGTACTGTTTAAAAGTTTAAGTCAGCACAAATTTTATATATGCCTATATATTAAAAACTAAAATGTGAACATGTTAATTACATTTCCTGTAAAAACATAAATCCCAGAGTTTATCTTTTTAAATAAAATCAAAGCTTTTATTACAAATATAATATCATATTAAATTGGAAACATTACATTAACCTTCTGCTTATGTCTTTAAGCCACATGTAAGAGTATGTTATATAGATATGGTAATCATTTTAAAATTTTAGTTAATAATTTTATTATTTGACTATATTACCACAGTTAAAAGCTTTGTTATAAAAAATGTTACGCATGATATTAAGAACTTTTGATATTTATTTCCTGCTTTTTTAATTGTCAGAAGTAATATTTCTGAAGAGAAGAAATATTTTGATATGGAAGAAAAAATTAAGAAGCATTTACGATAACTGGCATAAAGATGTCTATAATATTAAATATGTGATGATAAACTGCTGGTGATGTATTTCAATTTCTTTAAACAACTAGCATAAAGAGGTGTCCCAAAATAGGACAATGTCAGTGATTTATTGTATATTCTCAACTAAAGTCAATCATTAATTGTTTTGGAATTCTTCCAATACAATTCTGGTTTTAATTTGTGCAAGATAAAGTATATAGCAGGGAGAAAAAGGGAGAGAAAAACAAAAGAAAGAGAGAGAGAGAGAAAATAGAAAATTAAGACAAATTGTAATGCTAAGCAGGAAAATTTTTGCATGCATAAAGTAAGTTCTCTTTATATTTTCTTTCAAATTAATACATTTGTTAAAAATTCTTACTTTGCCCTCCCTATCTCTGAACCTCCTTTCAAGTAGAGACAATAACAAATATATTAATAAACCTGATTCACATCCTTTTCAACTGTCCAAAAAAGAATTTGCCTTGATGTGAGGCATGAATCATGGTCATAGAAAACTTCACACATTTCTCATAAACATTGCCTTCCTTGCAAGAAATGGAAATGTTAATTCCAGTCCTGTTACTTTTTACAAATAAAGATTTCAAAAATTTGGTTTGCACTTTTAAATTGTTAGTGAATTGTAGACTTTATATATATGTAACAAAATTTAATGTTCCTGTAAAATACATATAATTGTCATTGTGAAATGCCCATTCCAGGTTAATTTGAGAAATATCAAGTTTCTGAAAATTAAATCAATGGGTCATAATCGAACACACATAAGATATTTGTCAACATAGCCCACATGTTAATGATGTGTAAGTGACTGAAACTCCCTAATAACACTATCAAATATGAATTCTAGTGCAGTAATCACCCAGGCAATTTGAAATTATGCTTTCTCTTTTATTTTCTTGTGCGTGCATGTCTTTCCAATCAAGTATTCCATTGTCTAAGTAGCTGGGTTAGTTATTTTATTTTTGCCAGAGGATTGTGTGAGGCACTTTTGCAGGTGTTCTTAAAAATTTTGAACTTTATTATTCCTTGTTTAAAGACAAGCTTTTTACATGCTTCATAACATGTACATTTCAACTGCATCAAATAAATTTAAATTGGATAACTTTAAGTAAAAGAAGCACACCACAGCATATTTTTTTATTTAAAGGATACCATGTTTCCAAAAAGATATATGAGGGAGACTAATCATTGCCTGGAAGATGAAGAACAGGATGGAAAGGATCAAAGATATACTAAGGCAAGCCATTGGTATTATCATAGCAATTTCTGGTTTTCCTATTTAAGTCTTTATTTCAATTTTATATTTTCAAGGCAAAGTTCTATTAGTCTCCTTTCTTTCCTTTGATTGTTGAATTGTGATCCTTGAATTCTTATTATTCTATGACTCAGTTGCTCAGTCATGAGAATGGGTTGTGTGATTGTTTTACTCTTTTTTTTTTTTTTTTTGAAGCTAATTAATTTTAAAGGTTCTGGGGCAGAGGAAATGCAGGGTTAAGAAATAGGCCCTAATCCTGAATGTCAATATTTCCAGTGTGATCTCAGGCTAGTCAGCTGTCCTCTCTATTCTTTAATCATCCATCTGAGAATTAGTAGGACAAATGTGCAGCATTATGGGAAACCAAGAAATACTCAAAACATCCCTTGAGATTTTAAAATGAAATTGAATAAAGTCAGATTATAACTGAGATGAAAGGGGGTAAGAAATAAATGGTTGAATGAAGTGTTAGATGTTACTAGTATGAATTGACCTGATTCTTTTAAGCTATTCATTAGCTCATACTTTTAAAACTTTGAAAAAAATTTTACTTTTTCTCAACAATCTTATTGCTATCAACATTGAAAAAGAAATAGGAAAATGTGAGGATATAACATATATAAGAAAAATACTTGCTAGTTAGATAAGACTTCCTTACCTTCTAATACATAAACAATGAAAGATTCAAAAGTGTTTATTTATTCATTGATTTATTTAAGAATTAAGGGTAGCCTTTGTTGCTATGTGCCAGCTGTGATCATGCCTGGCCGTTTAACCTTTTTTTCATTTTCATTGGCAAACTACAAATTACAATTGCAGCAACCTCATAAATGTGCTGTACAAATTAAATGTATGAATGCATGCAATGCCCTTTAAAAAGTTTACGGGGACAGAGTAAGAACACAATAATGGTAGATATTATTATTATAATTAAAATTAATGTTTGTTAGGAGAGACAAGAGGGTTTAAATAATTGTTTTGAATATAGGCATTCAAAACAGAAAGAAATTATTTCTTCCAAATGTCATCTGGAATTCTCCCTCCTTCTTTAGTCCTACTATCTTCACTTCCTTCCTCTCTTGTCACCTCAGAAGGTAGCTTGTGGACTGGGGAATAGTTGAACTTTTTCATTCACATAGGCCCTGATTACTCAGGTTTACTCCTTAGAGAATCCCTCAGCAAGCTACTTGATCTCCCCAGGATGTGACTTCTTATCGCAAGATGTGCAAAATGTCTGATGCATAGTCAATCATTCATACATATTGATTTGTCATGAAGAGGCCTATTTTAATATAATTTAAGATTGACTTAAAGATGTTTTGTGATGTTAGGAAAAAAAAAGAAGATTTTGGAAATCAGAGAAAATTCCCTGAGATAATAACAACTCAATTGACTACATCAATCAAAGAAAATAAATTGAAGAAAATAATAAAGATTATTTGAAACACATTAGTCACATTTATTAACCCCCAAAAGTTAGTCTGTGTAATCCATGGTGAGAAAAAATACATTTAATTTTATAAATGCTTTTTAAATGTTAAAAAGAAGATTTCCTTTCTAAAATCCTATTGAGGCTTTAGCTTGGATTTTTATGAAGCTGAGTGCAACCAATGCCCCTTGTACATGAAATCTAGATTTAAGGTTTTACTCTAAGATCACTTTATATCTAAACTAGTCTCCCGTGGTAAAAGAATGGAAAATATTTTCTTCAGTTCTATCATTTTCCTTAAAAACTTTGGGTAGCACGAATATTATTTAAATTAATTTCATTCTCAGTATGACAGTAATGTTTAATATCAGACTTTGAAGTCTTGAATATTCTCAGTGATAATTCTGATTTTCATTTATAAAATATCTCAATGGGTCTATGTGCTTCATTGTCAAAACAGAGTGAAAATCATCCTATACCCATAGATATTGGAATTTATGATCATTTTTCTGTTGTAATTATTCAGAATGGAAATGGCCATTTCAGACCAAGTTCATGGTGACTATGATAACTGAACATTGTAGATTGTGTGTGTGTGTGTGTGTGTGTACACATATATACGAAGACATAATAAAATATACAGTGATTTATTAGTGAGAGTTTTTTAATTATAAGAAAAGTAAGCTTTTGAAAATTCAGGGATGACAGTAATTTTTTTTAAAACTTCATTTAATATTAAAGCTCAGAAAATATATTAGTCTAAGAATATTTGTCATGTATTTTCCAAATGACAAACATTTCCAATATTTTTCCAACATTCTGGTTCTCCTCCACCTGGGTACATTAGAGGATCGTAATTTTATGACCTGTGTGATTGGTTACGGGCAAGTGCAAGTTGAAGAAGTTTTATGAGCCAGCTGTTTTGTATTCTTTTATGAGATGGTCAGTCAAATGTGGCCACAAGAAAGTCACAGGAG
Source organism: Rhinolophus sinicus (assembly GCF_057876585.1). Classification (NCBI taxonomy): domain Eukaryota; kingdom Metazoa; phylum Chordata; class Mammalia; order Chiroptera; family Rhinolophidae; genus Rhinolophus; species Rhinolophus sinicus. The sequence goes on from NC_142516.1 coordinate 110,043,585, forward strand.
AGGCCCAGAAAAACACGCTAAGAGGGAATCACTGTAAAGGGAGCACCAAGGAGTGTGTTCAACTAAGCAGGTGGGGAACTGAAAGAGAGAAGGAGGTGGGTGGGGGGGAGAGGGAGGAGGGAGGGATGAGGAGGAAGGGGCCCTCTGGGCAAGTGCCTTTATCAGGGGTCAGGATGCAGCACACAAGCTAAAAGGTATAAGGGGATTTCACTGGTGTATTTGATGTGACTAGATCACAGTCCGGGCCAAAAGGGCGATTTGTGGCAGGGCCGGTCTCATCACACTGGTGATCCTGGTCATCTGGGTCGGGGGCTCACAGCCTCTTTGTGGGGGTGTTAAGGCAGCATGAAACTATGAAGCTTTAAAATTTACTGTACACAAGCACATAGTGGGTTTTCATTTCCTAAATTGCTGGCAGAAAAATATACATAGCAAATTTCACCTAATCTATAATTTCAACATTCCAATATATTTAATAGCAATGGTTTACTAAAGTAATATCTGCCAAAGTAAATTGAGTTTTACTTTCAATGACTTTTTCTTTACTTCTACAAGTTCTATTTAGGTCTTTTTGCAAATATGTTTATTCTTGGTTTACTAGCTTGTTCTTTCATTATAATTTCTATCAATTTTTTAATCTCTTTAAAGACTGTTTTGGAGCCTGGGATTAGCCTGTTGTCTCAAATCCATGAACTGGTTAAATCTACTGACTCCAGTGTCATATTGTCTAGGTTTTTATTTCATGTCTGCCATTTACAACCTGTGTGACTTTGGGCAAGTTATGTATTGTCTCTGCATCTCAGTGTCACATTTGTAAACTAGGATAATAGTGCCGACCTCAGAGGGTTGTTGTAAAGATTAAAATAATTTTTATGGAAAAATTAGAGGACCTGAAAGAACTGCGGCATGTAAAAGCCCCATTGAAGAGTGTGCAATTATCACCAAGTTTGCAATCCCGTGGGCCTGGCTTCTCTTATCCCATTGTTCCAGGTATCTGGAGAGCAAAGCCTTCAATAAATATGTAAAATTTTATCTGGAATCCTTAGGTGTTTGTGGTTAGAGGGTTTCAGGGTAGCCAAGACCTGCATGTTGTTGAATATAGAATCCATTTAATTTGACATTTTTTATACTTATCTGCTAGGTTCTACTAAAATATCTATATTGGGATAGAACTATATAGGTCAATATAGCAAAATAAAATAATCTCAACTAACATAGTTGAGGCAACCTCATTTGTATTGTCCAGGGTTATGCAAATGGTTCTTTCAATTTAAATGAATTAAGATTTTTAAGAAGGTCATACATGTTTGGATATAAATATTTTTATGAAAAGTAACATAGAATTAAAATAAAGTAACCGAAGATTTGTATATGCTATATTTTGAAAACAATTTTTGTCACTTTCAGTCTAAATTTATTCATATACTCAAAAAAAGACTAATGTGTGGTTATTTTTGGTCAAATTCATTTTTAGAGAAACTAATATAAAATTAAATTTAAGATACTTTCAATAATGAAATAACTTAACAGAAAACATCCAGTAAATATTTATCCTAAGCATCTTATAAATTTTTCAATAAGCTATTTTGATAAATTCCAAGAGACTTTATTCCCTCTTTTCCTTTCAATAAGAAAAAAATTAAGTCCATTCATTTCTGCCATTGTAAAGACTATTATGATTAATTGTTCTCATCAAGTCTGGCCAACTCTGGTAACATAAACTACACAGTTTATGTACTAAAGCACTTTGTAGCAATCAAAGGTTCTCTTCTGAGATTTAAACTGTAGGACAAAATCATGAGGCTATTAACTAGAGAAAACAGCATGATTAAAGACCAATCCTCCTTAAAAACTAAAGCTTAATTTTTCACATGGTGTAACTTTAAACTATTTACATCAGTTTCAATATTTCACCTTATAGCCCAAAGAGTTATTGAATGATTTAACATCACCAAGGGACAGAATCTAAAGAAATGGCAATTAATGGGAGCACTTTTTTCTTAAGTAAAAACTTACCTGTTTTTACAGAGATCACTATACATTGGCCTCAAATTCACCATGCATTTTATTTAAATATAACATTAAATATCTCCCCATAAAACCTCATTAGGTGAGTAATAAACCTTTTCATACCCTCATGAGGCGAGTTGGCATCATCATTCTCGTCATCTGAACAAATAATGGCTCGAGGTCTACCTAATATGTTTGGAGTGTCCACAACCAGTGTTACTTAATAAGACTTGTGGTCATGATGGTCTTGAAGTGGCTTGGGCATATATAATTGAGTATGTCACATACACAGTTGGCCATAGGTGTCGAGATCGGGAGAGAGTCTGGGCACATGGCAGTTTGAAATCATCAGCATATGCATGGTAATCAAGGGTCTGGAGAGGTTGAGGTCACCCAAGAAGTGAATAGAATGAGAAGAAAAGAAGGCTGAGCATATTGCTTCTCCTTAATTCTAGTTTGATATTATTTAATACTCCTGCTCTTTATTGTATCTCCTTGAGATGTTATTCTTGATAATGTTTTCAACTTTTATGGAGCGTGTCTTAACTTCAACTTAACTTGAAGTCACAAATTGATTATTTGTTTTTACATAAAATAGCAGGTTTACTTCACCAGATAGAGAAAGAATGATGCTGAAAATATTGTTTAAGTTAGGCTAAAGTTTGTCATTGTGTCAGCATGATAAGGACCTACTCATTAATTTGAGTTCAGTAGGGTCTTACAATCAATTGGAAATACCAAATAATCTGGACCTGCTGATAACAGTTGTATATTTAGGGCTGTTTAAATCTGCTGCTTCTTAATTGAGTTGAAAAGTAAGTACATATTATTGTTCAAAAATAACTGTTATTCAAAAATAGCTGAACTATTATTCAAAATAAATTCTAATAATTAATCTTTATCTTTTAGGTCAATCTCTAAAAATCCTGGTGTCCACATAACCAAGAGAACTAAAGAAAAACTTAGGGGTTGGGTCCCGGCATCAGTGATTTTTAAATCTCCCCATATCATTCCGATCTGCATCCAAGGTTCAGAAACATCACTATAGGTGACTTGACATTAGTAGAAATAAACAACATTTAGGATTTCATTTTTAAATTTATCCTTGATCTTGTTTCAAAATGGATTTAGTATGTTGCATATGGCTATGCTCATTAAAATATAATTCTATCTTATCAGCTAATTGGATCTTTATTAAACCAAAAAAAAAAAAAAGGTAGGCCTTAATATCTCCATTTTATAGTTAAGAAAATCGAGACTGAAAAGGATCAAGTGATTTTCCCCAAAATACACAACTAGTGACTAATGGAGGAGTAATTTAAAACCAGGTTTATCTGGTTACTTTCATAAATTAATTCACCTAGGCAGCAAAGCTCAATGAGTCACAGGTTAGGAATCCAGGATTTTGAATAGTTTGTTCATAAAGTATCCTGAAATTTTGCCATATTTAGTTTCCCCTTGTCTCAAATGCATGTCAGATATTATTAAATTGTAGAATTTTTAATAAGGCATAATTAAGTAAACTTTTATTTAAAGGTGTTTGTGGGAAAATGACCAATAGCCTAGGAATTTTATTACAAAGGTAACTGTCCTTATCTTCAAGTAAAAGTTCAAATGTTTCTACCAAACAACCATAAGCATTATAATATCTCCCATATTCATGTCTTCTATTTCTGAGATACAATCATAGCTTTAGACAATTTCAAATAGAATGTCTGACCTCTTATAAAAACAGGTATGACATTTTAGTTATTCTTCACTTACTAGTAGCAAATCCTCCGAGTTTCTTTTTTATGAAACAGCTACAAAATATTTAGTTCAGCTGTCATTAAAACGTCATCTGTTCAATTTTTGTTAGTCATCTACAGGGCTCTTGAATTCTCTAAACCCAGGGATCATATTCCAAGAAGGAAAGATCAATCTCCTCCTGGCAAGTTTTTAAAGGAGAATTAACCAAAATGGTTTAGTATAGCATGACGATTCATGTGCTAAATTGGATTTATAACTTTGTATCATTATAAAAGATTTTTTTTTAGGTTACAAAATCTCTTGGAAAATAATAAAAATATAATTCTAAAAAAATATTATAATCACATCTTCCAAATAATTAGATTTTACTTACAACATGGTCAATCAGCTATTTCTGATTTTAAAAAATGACTTAAATTCAGGGGCATATATTTCTTTAGCCTGTGTAATAAATGTGTTGTAAATAAGTGTTCTCTCATAAATATTAATAACTTCATTCCAGAACTGTGTATGAGCGGTAAAGATGGTACAATAAAAGTATTTGAAACTGTTTAAATAGGAGAAAATTTTTCTCATAGTTTTCCAAATACTATCTTTCCAAATTTCTTCTGAATATTTAAAATATATTCATATTTCCTCTTCTAAGGTATTTTAATTAGAATATTAATTAGCTGGAAATTAATAAATTCAATGCTACAGGTTGTACTGAATGAAGAGTTTTGTTAAATTTGTTTTCCATTTCCAATTCTTTTCCTTAAGGTATTGAGATAATATTGGTTAATAACATTATATAAAATCCAGGTGTGCAACTTTATAATACAACATCTGTATACTCCATTGTGAGCTTACCACCCAAAGTCTAGTTTCCTTCCATCACCATATATTTGACCCCTTTTGCCCTTTTCAACCAACCAAACATCATACAAATGACGATGAAATACTCTAAATGGTGAAGTCAGTGCTTACTACTACAGAACCCTAATTTGAGGGCTCATCCTGATTGGTCTAAGATTAATTCCATCTGTTTGTGAGTGATTAGTCCAGGTAGCTAGGCCTAAGCCATTCGGTGCATAGAATCAACTGGACATGTGAATTGGTTCAGTTGCTTAGAAGAGTGCCTGGAAGAGCATAAGCAGTCAAGAAGCATCTGTTAAATGAATGGGCATAGTGGCAAGTTTAACCCCAAGTTTATTTCTGGAAATAAACTTGTTCATTCTTAATAATGACATCTGTAAAAACATTTGCAATCCTTCTTTCTATAAAAAAGTTTGTGTATGGAAGTCAGTATTAGAAGATATATAGTCATCTTCTACCCATCTATGTGAGTTGTCAACACAGAGAGAAAAGAGAGAAGAAAATCTCAGAGAAATGAAGTTGGAGATTTGACTGAACCATGCTTGATGGTTTTAAATCAGTGAACATTTTAGTTATATCCATAATTTCAGACAATTTAATTCAGATTTTTCTGTGTCTTATGTATGCATAAATTTTGGATATAATCTCACTGTATTTATGTAGCCTGGCTTGGTATAACATACGCGTATGAGTCAAATGTCTTTCCCTGAGCATTTGTGGATTTTTGCTGTAGAGAATACACCTTACAAGTAACTTGATTATTTTTCTTCATTAACTATAATATTTTTCTTCATATCTAAAAATACAATAATTTTACCAGTGTGTTTTTGTTGCTCTGTATCAATTTTACCCTGGATGTATGTGTATCCTTTCATGTACAATTTCAATTTTAAGTTTAGAAAATTTTCTTTTAGTATACATCTAAATACTTTTTTGTTTCTTTTGTTGTCCATTATTTACACATTACATCTCCTTTTCCTAATATAGTTATAAAGTTTTCAATCCTTTTAAACTCACAATGTAAATAAATTAAAAACTAATAACAAATATGGAAAACAAAATCATAGTTATCTGAGAATTTTTCAAATCTCCTTAAAATAACTCTTGGGATTAAAAAAGGTCAAAATGTAAAATATTTTGAAGGTATCAATAGCAATAACACTACATAGCAGAACCTTAAATATGTATTAAAAACAAGTCATATTGAAAATAAAAGGAATAAAAACTTAAGTGAAAAAATGAGAAAAGAGAAAAAAATAACTCAAGCAATTATTAAAAACTATATTATTAAAAACAAAATATTAATTAATGAATAAAAACAGAATAGTAGTAAGCTTAAGTTCTACAAATTAATAAGTAAAATCAAGGCTTAGTTCTATTAGAAAAGCAATGATATTATACATACTATTCAATGCCCAACCTAATCAAAAAATTAGAAAAAATTATGGGAAAATAATCAAAGATGCAGTGTAAAGTAAATGAATTATGAGATACTATTTTACAGAATTTTATGAAAAAAATCAAAAATATTAATGAAGTTGAGGATCAAATGAAATATTAATAATCATATTGAAAGTCTAACTGTCTCAACTTGCCAAGGAAAGCATGATGACTTCTATCAAATTTTCATCTGTAAACAATGTTGTCCATTTTATTTGCATTATTCCAGAATATGAAATGGACATAAGTCTTCAAAATTCTTTTTACAAAGGCAGTGTACCATCTATTACAAACAAAAAACAAAAAAACATTGTGAAAGATAACAAGGAAAAAAAAAAACACCTTAAATTATGTTTTATCTGTTAAGGTTCCATCAGGAGAGAAAAACCAGTATGAATCGAAGAGTAAAGAAGTCATAAAGACTTTACTCCATATTGGGAAAGCTGGTGGAAGCAAAGTGAAAGTTGAAAAAGAGAGTTGAAAGATCAGAGGAGTCATCAACCAGTCAAGATGGGTAATCCAGCACATCTAGCTGCTGAAAGGGGGCCATGGATTAGCCCATAGGGAGCTAAGCCCCCAGTGAGCCTGCAGCCACATGTCTGGGGATGGACAGCAGTGAGGAACAAGACCTTGTTGTGGAGCAGAAGAGAGTGAAGAAAAGATGAACCTACCAGGTAGCCCCATGCCTCTCTTTCACCTCATCTAATCATGATGACCTTTAAAAAGTGATGGCCATTGCTTTACTTCTGCCTACCAGTTATCAAAAAAGTTCTTCATCTGAAAAGCTCTCACTAAGAACAGTACAAGAAAGAAAAAGAATTGGTCAACACACACACACACAAACACACATATTCAGAACAAAGTAAGAAATACTCATCTACTACAGTCCTCATTGAAACTGTCCAAATAGTCATAACTGACCTTGACGTCCACTTTCTCCTATCCATACGAAATAACAACAGTAGCCATCATATATCATATATGAGTTTTTTATATGTTTTGGATATTAGCCCCTTATCAGAGGCATTGTTTGCAAATGTCTTTTCTCACTTGGTTGGTTGCCTTTTTGTTCTATTGATGGTTCCTTTTGCAGTGCAGAAGCCTTTTAGTTTGATATAGTTCCACTAATTTAGTTTTGCTTTTAATTCCTTTGCATTTGAGGTCAAAGTCATAAAATCCTTTCTGAACCAAAGGTCCATAAGTTTAGTACCTATGCTTTCTTCTATGTAATTTATTGTTTCAGGTCTTATGTTTAGGTCTTTGATCCACTGTGAGTTAATTTTGGTACATGGTGACAGATAGCAGTCTAGTATCATTCTTTTGCATGTGGCTTTCCAATTTTCCCAGCACCATTTATTGAAGAGGCTTTCTTTTCTCCATTGTATGTTTTTAGCTCCTTTGCTGAAAATTACCTGCCCATATATATGTGGATGTGTTTATGGGTTTCCGAGTCTATTCCGTTGGTCTGTGTTTTAATAATTGATATTGAACTTCTGGACTCCAGATATGTGAGAAAATAAATTTCTGTTGTTTAAGCAACCCAGTATTTTTGTTATGGCAGCCTGAGCAGACTAATAAAATAATCCATTAAAATCAATAAGTACACAGAGTATATATAAAGAGACAAAATAGAAAAGTATTTTTAAAGATGAAGAACAATGTAGGGGGATTTGCCCTACTAGATATGACGACTTATTATAAAGCTAGGTTATAAAATCAGTAGTTATTTATATACACCACTCCTATGAAGTGAAGGCCTCCAAAGAGCAATGATAATCAGAAGAGAATGATAGGAGCATAAAGAATTTTCCAAAAACTATCTTCCTAGGTCTTTAGTATAAATCTCAAAATGGGTTATAAACACCAAAAAAACAAAAACAAAAACAAAGCAGACCTTTGAATCAAGCACTATTTGATACACTTTAGATTTTAGTATTACAAAATTAGAAAAATGTTTTCAGAATTTATATTCATCTCTCTGTGCTTCTGCCTAAATTCCCTTTCATTGAATGGAATCACCTTCTACTGACAGTACATAAACCCTTTGAAGACTTCTGAAACTTATCTTCCCCCCAAAAGTCTTTAGCCAAGGATTTTGTGTTTTATTTCTTCCCTCTCACTATATCAACCAATCCCTTGACACTCTTAATTGTATTTGCTGTTCATTTTTAAATTCCTTCCAGTTTCTCTGAGTTCTGTAACATAGGAAAAGAGGAATAAGAACATGGTCTCAAAGTGACTCTACTTCAGGTATACTTTTATATTTGGTAACATTAAATGGTCACCAAGATGATTTTCAGTTTTTTTCCTGAATTGACACAGTATTTCATTCTCATCTAATTTATTGTTTAGTATCCTCTCCTCTCTTTTCTGTTTGGTTTGAGTGCTTTCCAATTGTCTTCCTTCCACTGAATATCTGGTTCTGATTATTTTTCAATAGACACACTCCCTCACATTAGTGCAAGTTGAATCTCATTTTCTTAATTTTTTTCTACAGATTTCAAACTTATCTATGCTTTGTTTTTCTCATTTTCCATCTCTATGAATGCTCAGCACATCTTTTCACTGAGAAATCGCTGCATATTTTATTAATGCTTCACCATTTCCAGATATCTTATGAAAATATTTAAATAAGATTGAGCATGAAATAGATTACCACATGCACAGTCATCCACAGTCATCATCTTCTCTCATGATCTGTTGTTTGCCAGCAGTTGATCACTCCACAATTTCAAGTCATTCTGAAATAACCTCGTAAAAAAATGAGACTATCAAATTCTCATCCCCCTTCTGTTTAATTTTTAATGTATTCACTTGCCCCCAGTATTTTTTTCTATCTGTGAATCTTGAAGTTTATCCAAATAAACTTTGGTCCAGAATGGTTTGTTTAATAAATATCACTAAGCTACTGATTACATTTCTGAATATTAAGCTTTGTTCCACTGGAGCCTGGGTACATTTAGACCACACTGAAACAAAAAACAAAAAACATTCCATAGATAGTCAAGGTGATCAATGGGAGATGACAAAGCTTTGATACCAGTATTTCTACATCATCTGCCCAACTCTCATCTTGGAAATTAATCTGAGGGTTCTGAGATATTTTTCCCATAGAAATCTGAAAACTATTATTTTTTTTTAATAGAAAACAATGAGTTAGATATATAAAGATTAAGTGAATATATAGACTGTATCACTGGTCTGGACAGAATTTTAAATGATACGTAATCCAGGTCACTGTCTTGAGATAGAACCTTACTTTTTGATTCAAGCATGTGGATATTTTTATACAACTTACCATTGCTAGGCACAGTTTTTCTGGAGAGTTAAAAGCATGAAACAAAACAGAAAACAAGACAAAAGATGCTGTTTTCTAGGAACTCACAGTCCACCCTGAGCAACCACAATATCTCATAGTCCATAGGAAACATAATAAATGAGCACCAAATGTTGCCTGGTTTAGAGATATGGAGGGCAAAACTAAAGAGAAGAGAACAATAAGCTGAGTGCTCATGTGTTCAGTTGTTTGTCACAAAACACTTTTCCGAGTTGAATATGTAAAATGAAAAATGTTCTGCTTTCACAGTGCATGAGGATGTTTTTAATGCTACAATATGGGAAAGGGTAATGCAGTTCAATTCAGTCACTCTTGCTTTTTTTAGCACATTATTAACTCTTACAAGTCTGATGAAATATATAGCTTCTTTCATCAGAAAAATGACCATAACAAATGTACATAATATTGCACACAATTTTAGGAAACCCTTGGTGTAGTTGTCTTCTATCCCTGCCACAAATTACAAGTTTAGTGGCTTATAACCACACTAATTATTATTTTACAGTCCTGGGGACAAGGTGTGGGAAGGGCTATGATCCTGTCTATTCTCCCTCTATGTGGGAGAATCCATTTCTTTGCTCAGTAGGGTATTGGCAGAATTCAGTTCCATGAGATTGCAGGATGGACATCTCTGGTTGGTTGCTGGCTGTCACCCAGGGTACACCCCCATCACCTCTAGTCCTCTTCCTGGTCCTTGCATGCAGCTCCTTTCATTTCAGAACCAGCAAGAGGCCAGCAAATCCTTCTCATGCCCCCATCTCTCTGACCCACTTACTTGCCTTCCTCTTTCACATTTAAGAGCTCATGTGATTGAGTGGACCCACTTGAAAAATCCAAGATAATCTCACCATTGTAAGGTCCCTACCCTTAATCACATCTGCAAAATCCCTTTGCAATGAAATATATTCACAGGTTCCTGGGATTGGGGCATGGACATCTTTTGGGGAAGAAACTAATATTTTTCTTACACTGCCTTGTGATCTAGAACCCAGCTATAAGCATCCAAGGTGTACGAAGAAATCTAGCTTAAAGTCCTTGAATTACTTGATTATATTCTCTCTATCTCCTCCACTTTTTGTTCATATGATATTTCTTTCCAGGGGGATAGCAGATTTCTTAAAAGAAAATTTCTACATTTCACTCATTGATTATAAACTACATAATCAGTTCAATCATGACATTAAAACTACATAAGTCCCTGTTTAAATAAAGATTTTTGTTTGTTTTAATATATGTTACACAACATTTTGATACCACCATACTGGTGCTGGGGACAGTTTGTCCTAGACAACAAATAAACTATATTTTCAGTATTCAAAATTATGTAATGACAGTTGTACAATAATATCTTTGTACAATCCTGGACCGGTACCCTATCTCAAGCTGTTTTGCTCCTTAAGTTTCTCACTGCTTCTTGTTGTGAAGTAACGGAGGCAAGAGATAATACTGTTTCAGTATTAGATCCCACTCCCCAAACTTGGCCCAGACTTCACAGTCTCCCTATTACTGCCCCTGGCTCCATTCCAGAGAAGCATTCTTCCTGACCCATTGTCAAAGGGTCTGTGCCTTAGTAAAATGTAAAAGCACTTAAAATACCAAGCAATATTCACATTCTTTATGTCTTTTCAAAATAGACTTAAGAAATGCAAATAATTTAAATCAGCTTGAAGAGTGACAAACATGCATTGTTATAAACATCTTCTGTTTAGATAAGAGAACAGTCATTTTCTGTGTCTGACAGAACTACTTAGTTCCAGTAGCTCTTCACTGTTTGCAGATGAAATCTGGAGTGAATTATCTAAACATTTAGAAATCCACTATTGGTGTCCACTGGGTAAACTCTGACAGAGAGTCAAAATTCAAATGTAAGTAAGGAAAAGCATGTTAAAGTCTAAAATAGCTGATGATTTAGTGAAAAGTTCAAAGATTCACTAAAAAAATGACATGAAAGTAAAACAATCGTTCAGTGAACAAGAAAAATATTTCACAATTTTTTGAGGGATTAAATTAGAAATAAATAGAGTCTAGCTCTTCTAATAGCATTAATAAGTGATATTTACTTATTTTTTAACAAAGTCTCTCATTAAGACAAAGAGTAGATTTGCAGTAAGTTTATTGATGCCAATTTTGTTCTAGTCAGTTGCAAGAACTACCAACTTGTCATAAATTTTTCAGCTCAACCATAGCAAAGAAAAGGGTGAGGAAGAAGTTTGGATACAGTGAGAGGAATGGAGGACTCAGGGATTTGATAAAGGTAAAGAAGGTTTCCTGTGATATTATTTGAAAATAAAAGGAAGTGTTTTGCGAGTTTATTTGACTCTTGATGTGGCTGATTGGCAATGGTTACATCAAAACAAAAGTGACTCAAAATGTTTTACTTTACTTTAAATCATGACATTTTTCCATCCATTTTTCACTTTTGGGGGTAGAACATGCGAAGTAAAATCCTCATTTGGACATACCCATGAAGGGTGGGCATGGCCTACTTTCTTTCAGCTTTAACTGCAATAGTGTGGTGGCTACTTGCCCTGAACAATACTTGAAGTCATTCATTAAAATTTGGTCTTAATACAGGCAACAAAAGTTACCTCTGAAAATGAAAGTGCTCACATTATGAAATAAACAACAAAATATACTTTACCAACTATGCACATGGCATATATATCTACTCTATATCTATGCCATGTGCACTAAAATTAATTAGATTACATTTTACTAGTCTCTGGGACAATCTTAGTAGTCAAATTACATCTTTATCTCATTTCAGTTTTTCTTTTCATCTTCTGTCCTGCAAACTCTACAACAAAGCACCAGGCTTTTCAGAACATATTCTGGTTATCAGAGTTAATAGATTAAATGCAAACACTTCATAACCTTAGTCTATAAACTATAATTAATATTACAATTCCCAATATTAGGGGCTTTTACATGTAGTTATTTTTAAAGTGTTTTGGCACACCTAGTTAATCATCCCTTACATGCTACTTTAACTTTTAAGTATCATTTTAATTTAAACAGTAAAAGAATATTAATGCATAAATTGTGAAAACTGAAAAATGAGAAGGAAAAAAGAGCTTCTTTTGCCACTACCGAAGTAAGATTTTTGTGTGTTTTTTTCTATGCACTTTCTATGCTTACCATGGCTAATAATGCAACAAAATGAGAGGCGATTTTAACATTACAATGATATATAATCAGTGAAAGTCCTTCAAACGTTTGAAATCTTGAATTTCTTTTTAAAATGTAGTGCCCCAACATATCTGAGTATCTATTCGTTACTAGCATACAATAACAATCTCTGACCTTCATAGGTGATTCATATAAATGTACTGGCATCTCTTATATATAAATCATTTATTTTCTCCCTTTTAGTGGCCACGATGGTTATTTCTGTTTTCTTCACGTTCAAGAAGGTTATTACTTCATATGAGCTTGAGATATAACGGTAACTTTCCAGTGTAATTTATATTACCAGTACTTCAGCTTAGTAAAATAGAATTCTCAAGGACATAACTCACCTTTAATTAAATCTTTCAACATATATCGAAAAACCAAATGGTCAAATAAGATTACACATTTTGGCACCTGTGTAGATGTTTGCAACTAAATATTGTTTAGATTTGGGGTAGGGGTAAAGCCATTTCTATCTTTAATAATTAAACACTAAATTTGAAACTGGAGGTTTGCCTCCTGTTCTTTTCTGCCACTAACTCACCAGATGGTAACTGGAATTCAGATTCTCTCTCTAAAGAATGTGAGGAACAGTGAAGGTCACTGATAATTTTGTGATGGCAAGTCTCCTCTTATTATCATCATGTGTCCCAAGTAACCTAGAAGGATCTGTGAAAATTGTCTTGCAAAGGATAAAAAAAAAAAAAAAAATTCTAATTTTTAAAAAATGAGTGATGATGTAACTCTATCCTACATCTTTTAGTAACTGAAATACTTATTGATTCCAACAGACTATGGATGCTCATTTAAAGATTACCTGTTTGTTATTTCCACTACACATGTGCTCATGTACGCGCGTGCGCACACGCACACACACACACACATACACACACTCTTGAATTTATGTTATTAGTATACAGGGCCTATGTAAATTGGTAGTCAGCCCAATGTATATAGTGATAAGGCTATTTCTAGAACTTTCGAAATTGTAATCTTATAATGGAGTTCTTCTTCCTGTTTTCTCAAGAGTTTTCTGATTTCCCTAGTGTGATAGAATGAATAATGACCTCTCAAAAGATGTCCATATTCTAATCCCTATGACCTGTGAATATGTTACCTTATATGTCAAAGAGAACTTAGAAGATGTGATTAAGAATCTTGAAATGAGAGCTTATCCTGGGTTATCCAGGTGGGCGCAATCTAATTACAAGGGTATTATTATTATAAGAGGCAGATAGGAGAGTTTGAGTCAGAAGTTATATGACGACAGAGGTAAAGGGACAGAAGGATATATGACAATGGAAGATGTTAAAGTGATACAGGGATATGAGTCAAGAAATATGACAGCCTTGAGAAGCTAGAAAGGCAAAAAAAAAAAAAAAAAAAAAAAGGAAAGAGAGAGTGAGAGAGAGTTTTTCCCTAGAGCATTCAGAAGTTGTCCTGTACACAATTTCATTTTAGCCCAATGAAACGCATTTCAGACTTCTGATATCCAGAACTATAATATATTTGCATTATTTTAAGCCATTAATTTTATAGTAATTTGTTACCACAGCAAAGGACACTAATACACACAGCATTTGTATTTTCTAGCTTAACTCTCCAATTTTATCATTTGATGACCCTTATGAGTCATTGTCTTCCTGAAATATATTACTCCATTGAGAATTTTAAACAGATGATCTACAAAGCCTTGTTTTGGAGGCCTTGCTTATTCCAGGAGACTCTACACATTCATTTGCCTTCATAGAGTACATGCAATAAATTAGGTTTCTGTTGGCTTCCAATGGACCAAATTGCCACTTTTTTTTTTAACCTTCACATTAAGTAAAACTGGTGAATACAATCTAAAAGATGGTGGCTTTTGCTAGGTGACATGTGTGTACCACAACAACATTAGGACACTTCAGCAAATAACAAAAAACCTTTGATCACTTTAGCAAATCACATTTTTAAAGACATATACATGCACATATATGTGTTTATAAGGCTTATACATTTTAATGCATATAATGCTTCTGCTTTTCTTTTCTATATTTTAATCTTGATCTTAGATCCATACAGTGTTCAAATTACCACAGAAAATATTTTAACTTGATAAATTACCTTATTAATCCATCTTTTTCTACATAGAAATTAGTGTACTGAACACAGCAGGAAAAACTATAGCAATTGTGGTCCCTGCCTCAAGTGAATAAACAGATGTTAGTAAGTTGAGAGAGCATAGTCTTGAACACCATGAATAAAAATGAGATACAATCATCGTGATGAAATTATTGAAAACTCTCTGGTGAATACAACATTACATTAGTATTACCTGCTCTTTGGTTTCCAGTATGCCAATGAGATGTGTATGCAAATTCACAAAAGGATAAAAATTGGAAAGACTAGTTAAAAAACAAACTTCATGTTTGAATCTTCATTGATTGGACTCAGTATGGATGGATATACTTAACAGAACAATTTTGGAATAACCACTTGCATTCTCCACCCTCTCAAATAGAACATTGAAGAGATTCTACAAGAAGATGCAACAAACTGTGATTCACTCTTTATATGTTACTACCTCTGTGAGGGCAGTGCTTCCAAAAAGACAGACAGCTACCTTTGATCTGAACAAGAAGAGTGTAAAATTGATTCCTCATCCTTGTCACAGAAAGAAAAAATATACATATGTAAACTTCTAAATCCATTTAGAGTTACGTCTCAGTACCTGGCATAAATGGAAATAGAAAGGGATAGGTAGAAACATGGCACCTTTGGATGTATAGTCGGCTACTGAGAAGTGTGATACAAAGCGACAGAACCAGTGAAGTTGTACAGAGAACTCTTTAGATATGATCTTCCAGTTATTTCACCATATAAAACACATAGAATGTCTTCATTAAAGGAGCTACACCTCTTAACTGATGCTCTGTCATTAGTCTAGAAACCTTTTGCAGGTGAATGAATGTTTCGTATCAAAAAAGCTGATCTATCAAAATATTTTGATCTAAAGTTAGAACATATCAGAAAACATTTGAGTGTTGTCCTTTAAAAAAGGTGCAAGGCTACATACATTCTGAAATATAAAAGCTGAGTAGCATGTTTAGATACCATCTTGTAAGGGAGGCAAAGATGTAAGGACAATGTCCAAATAAAAAAAACAATTATAAAAGAATAAAACACAACAACAATCAAAATCCACATTGGGGTGCACTAAAGAGTAAAATTGCCACTACAGTAAACTTAAAAAAACAGATTGTGTCAGGATAAACCACAGAAAAATCATCCAGCATAAAAAAAAATAAAAGGCCAAAAAGAATAAAACACTGAGAAAGATGATGAATTTTCTGGAGTAAAGAGATTGAACGTCAAATCAAAACATTATAGATGATTACAACAGGGGAGCCAGAGCATAAGCAGATGGAATGTTAACAACAAGACATATTTCTAAGGCCTACATTGTTTGTATACCTGCCCCCACTCAAGACCCATGGGAAGCTCTACCATGCATGTCTTTAGCTGTAAATAGAACAATTTTGCACTGGCACAGCCATTTCCTTAGTCAACAGAAAAATGAAATAAACACAATCCTTTTACTCTGAGTCACCATATTTTCTTTTCTCTTATTCTGGCAATTGGTCATATTTTTATGCCTACCACCCACCACATGTTGGAATTGCTTCGAAACTAAGTGTCACTTCCCTTTTCTCTGCCATGGTGTGTGCTGTTTTCTTATCATGTCAAATCTATCCCCCAAAAAGCACTATTTCTAAAGCTGTCAAGTTGTTTCATGACTCTTCAAACATGTGCTACATATTAAACTGAAATCTTCAAGCAGTTGCTTTCTAACCAGTATGTGGTAGGGATGACATTATTACTGGTAAGCTTATTTGTAAATCATTATTTTTCAAAGAAATTTTAAAAAAGGAAGGCAATTATGTGATTAAGGAACTTTTGTGTGTGTCTTAATTACATTTCATCATTGTTCTTATACTTGAGAATAATTGTATTTGAATTTGAATACCAGGAGACGATGATATTCTACTTTATTGTTTCCAGCATTTATATTAATGGACATACTTTTTAAAAAAGAGAGAGAAAAAAATAGCAAAGAGATGCTCTGTTTAAGGTCAATAGATACTACTTCTGTCATTTAGACAATAATATGTTTACACTGCTAAATTGCAGCTAACATTGTCATTACACATTAGTCTGAAGTATGTGTTTCTCCAGTTTCCTGTAGACAAATAAAGTATACTCTACTGCACTGATTAATTTCTTAAATTTCTGAAAATAATTTAACAAATTTCACATTTCACTCTCCCAAATACAAGGCTACCCCTGTCCTATCTTATGCTATTTCTTCTTACTTAAATCCTATGAAAATACATGAAATGATTGAATGAAAACTGAATTATGTATACCCCTTGTAAAATAATGACATTGTTTATCATGTTTCAAATAAGGTTGTTTTAAATATGATTTCTGAGCATAAGTCTCTATAGTTTTTTCATGAGATTCAGAAATAGATTTGATTTCTCTAATACCTAAAGTCAAAGTTTAATGCTTATGTTTCCTACCAGAGAAATAATTGGTTTATTCATTTAATACCCCCAAATTTAGATTAAAATGAACTGCAGCAATGAATAACTAGTTTGGATATTATGTAATCAGAGCTATAATATCTAGGCAAAATCTAGGAATCAAATCTTACACAATATTTTCTCCTTGGCCTTTCTGTTTAACCATATGATTTCCACATATATTCCAAGAATCACCTGAGTAAAGCAATAATGCAGTATTAGTCACTTTCCATCAATATTTCTTTAAAAATATTTCAGTTTTCTTATGACTTTCTGCTTTCTGGGATTCTCTAGTCTTCCTGCAGTAGTGTCAGCATACTTATGGTGAAAATAACAGGAAATTAGACTAGGGATGATAATACAAAGCCAGAGAGAGATACAGTAACCACGGGAAGAATAGTTGGAGTTAATGTGGGAAATGACATCACAGCTTCTTTTCTAGATTCTGACAAATATACAATTAGCTTTTGTCACTAAAGTCTTTCTCATCCCTGGTGGTTAACTGAACACTTCCCATGGCAGGCTGTCCTCTGGAGAGTGTTAAACACACCTCTGAAAGAAACAGCCCTAAATACCTATTTATACCATTGATGCCACTAAAGCCAAGAACAATGACCAGTCTTGACTTTACAACTTGACTAACAAGTGAAAGAACAACTCTAGTATTTCATGAGGTTTCTAGAGTTTCCCAATATGTTTTTCTTACAAGCCTTGCTCTTTTTAAACACAACTTTTGAACTACAGTTCCAAACATAAACTTAAAGCTATTTTGAAAAATGAAATGTGTAGAATCTTTCCTGGAAGCATGTAGCACCAAGTCTGCTTTTTGTATGAAAAAGTACAAACAATGCTTTCATATGGAAATGAAGGAACTGATACCCAGTGTTCAAAATGGCTTTAGCTAGATTCATTTCAGAGTGACTTAGAGCAAGTCTCCAAACTAGATGAGGTTACAGAAAGAGACTGACTTGTCTTTTTGCTTTCAGAGAGATAAACTTCATTCAAAGAGCAGCTCAATTGTTTCTATATTGACAGTCCCCTGTGTGGAGACATTGTCTTCCACCTTTAACTCCTATAGACATCAGCTGGAACTCAGTGAACAAAGTCAAGGACAGCTTCCTGCTCACATTGGCAAACAAAACGATCTGAGAGAAAAGTGCCTGGGTACACATTACAGTGACCCAAAGCATTCTTTTACTATTTCTTTTCTTATGTAAATAGAAGAGAGAAACATCCAGACTATGAATCTCAATTCAATTTGATGGATAACTTCTTTAGACCTCTAATTTCCTTTTTCAGAAGGTCTCATCTTACCTTTTAAAATCTGTATTAACCAAGTATTCTTGGAGTCCTCCTTTTGTGAATTGTCATTTAGATAAGCTTTTTCACTACTGAGTACTCTTTGCAATTTTTATACAATTGAGCATATGTGTTTGTGACTTGATCTCATAATATGATTTTCCTGGGCTTTAAAAATATACTTTTTAAACTATCTTATGCATCCATACTTCAACTATATTGAAGTAGATACAATTTTGTTTCCACGACCATTCATATCGCTCTTCAGAACTTAATACGTGAATGATGTGAATTAACACTGGCTCATGGAGATAATTTTGTTGAATCTTGGCAATGATTTTGTTCTGTACTTTCAAGTATTGGCCTTGCCTGGGCTCCCTTATTATTTCAGTCATTGTAAAAATGACTGAATATTAGCCACAAATAATTTTAAATGATATGCAAAACAAATATAAATTTTTAAGTTATATTAGCAAGGATAAGAGTTGCTAAATTTTTCATATGTCAACAAATCACTGCATTTGATTTTTAGTAAGACATTTCCATAATTTCAGTCTTTTTTTTTTTTTTTTTTTTTAAACATACTGAGAGGTCTCACTCCTATAGGATTGAGTCTAACAAAATCTACCAAAAGAAAATTCGGACAAATTTGTAGGCTATCATTGAAGACAGGTAACAGTATGACAAATCATACAATTAGGTGGGTTTTTTTTTCCCTAAGAAAGAGGTATCTTTGAAGTGCAATTGCTGTACAAACAATAACAATAACCATTATCTACAAATTTGCCTATAAAAATTGTAAGTTTGGCACATAGAAGAACTAATATTGGAGAAGGTGCAGAGCAGAAAAAAGACACAAATAAAATTTAAATTTATACATTTTTCTCAATATACATCAATAATCATTAAAAAACTGACCCAACTGGAAATATTATACATTTTACAATGTGCGGTGGTTACACAAGGATACACGTATGTAAAAATTCATTGAGCAATGCACTTAAAATTCATGTATTTTAGTATGTATGTAATACCTCAAGAGGAAAAAAGTCTTAAAAAAATTCACCCATCACCCAGCATTGCAACATTTAGGAATACATCCTCCGTAAACAACTAAAATTATGCAAACCACTTATGTAAAAAGGATGGTTCTATCAGTGACATGTGTAATGACAAAACAATTTGAAACATCTCAAATGTCTATTATGAAATTAATTAAGTTTTGTTTATCTACATAATGGAATTCTATGCAGCTATAAAATTACCTCATTTTAGAGAATAGATAATAATATTTAAATATTTTCAGTCTATTAATTATTTAAAAAATTACAAAACATGTACACAGTGTACTCCAACTTTTTAAACCAAATTTATAAGTATGTTAGAAAGAAGAAGACAAATTTCCTGGGAGGTATACCCAAACTTTTAATAATGCTAATAACATTGGTGAGATTATAGATGACTATTTTCTTCTTTGGGCTTTTGTATATTTTCCTAATACACTATAATACATAAATGATTCTGATAAAAATATATAAAATGAATGTCATTTAAAATATATGTTAGGAGATATCATTATTGCCCACTCCTCTGTCAGTGAAAGAAAACATTTTGGCCTTGTTCCTCCCATGCATGTGATCAGCTCCTTCCCAGCATATCCATCTGGTCCAACTGTGAATAAAATATGCAGTACTTTCTGGTGAGATACAGGTAACTAGTTTCCAAGTAAATGGGGCAGGGGGAGTGCTTTTTCATAGCAGTATTAAAATGTATTAACATGCTTAACAATGTATTACAAAAGTAATAACAAAAATAGTTCTATATCGTTATTAATGACCGTACTTATATCATTTTATCTATATATGCAAGGAAAAATTTACGCGCGCGCGCGCACGTGTGTGTGTATAACTGGTAGGGAAAAGGTAATACAACCTAAAACACCTGGAAGATTTCATCAAGAAACCCCGGGAGTGACTTACACTGATCTTTTTAAGGGATGTTTGAATGATGTAGCTGCTTTGACCTGGAGGAGGAGACAACTTGGTGTGTCTGGGAGAGGTTAGAATAAGAGAAAGAACTCTTGAAGCTGGGTTCCCCGTGTCTGTGGACAAGCACCCTCCTGCTCACCCCTGTAGTAACTTACACCTACACCACTGGCCCCGGAGTCTTTGGGAGTAAAATCACTGCAAGGCATGAGCGCTGTGCTTGAAAGGAACTGATAAATCAGGTGGGGACTAACTAATTTACATCAGGTTATCATATTCCCCCTCCAGGCCTTCCTTTCTCAGCTTATCACAGAGCAAGTGACTTATTGTCTGTAAGTGTCTCCTTCTAATGCTGCCTCTCCTTCAAAGGAGATCAGAACCCAAGGAGTTGTTTTGTGGAGTCGGGGTTATTGCCTACAGTATCTGGTGCCCGCAGCACAAAACTTGATGCTCCCTCAACAAATCATTTCCTGAGCTCACAAGTAATGACTGGTACAGGTATGGGATGGGTATTTGGTCTTTATCCACATTCCTCTTAGAGTAGCCAATACCTCCCAGAGGAAAGATGAGTTCATAGGCCAACATATCAATACATATGAGGACCACAACATTTTCAAAAGGGAAACATCCCAGTGTATTATAGATCCCATCTGAGCCAGAAATACTGTAAGAGAAGGACCAAGAAAGCAAAATTAGCCTAATAAACATATTAAGAGAGACAGGGGAAAGCATTAATGTGAAACAAGAATAGAAGAATATGGAAGAAAAATAAAGAGTGTAGATATGAAGTAAAAAATAATAATAATTTAAGTAAAGAGCACAATATAAATCGCAGACTGTTTATATACAGCAGAAGAATGAATTAAGGCATCAGCCAACCATTTAGGAAAACTCCCAGAGGAAAGAAGGAAAAGAAAATAAATAGAACATGTAATAGAAAAATTGGTATGTGGAATTATAGTGCAAGCTCTAATATCTAGATATGAGTCCCCAAAGAGAGAGAAATGAAATTTTAGAAAAAGGAATATATTTAAAAAATAATGGAGATAAATTTTCCAGAATTAAAAGGAAAAAAAAACCCAAACAATTCAGATTGGAAGGCTCCAGAGAGTGCCAAAGGGGAGAAGTAAGGAAAAATAAAGCAAAAACCAAACACCTAGTCAAATTATAGTACAATTTAAGAATATAAGATTAGATTAGAAACTAAAAGCATACACAGAGACTATTTATACAGACCAAATATTAGCTGAACAATTTTTCAACAACTCTAAATGCAATATAACTATGGATTAGTATTTTTAGCGTATTAAAGAAAAATGATTTAGAACCTAGAATTTCATATTCAGCTGATATCCATGATGTATCATTATTATTAAATAATTTCATGAAAATTTCTCGGAGGCATTCAAGACCTGAGAAGTTTTGCCACACAAAGTCCAACACTAAATACAGTTTGTATAAAGTAACCTAAATAAGGGTGAAGAAAAATCCAGGAGATGTTTTGATAAAGATTTAAGATGGCAGATTTAGGTCTAAATAAAGCATACTTACGATAAGACTGTATGGACTAAACTTCCTAGTTAAAAGAGATAGATTTTAAGTTTCAAATATAGGTTCTTGTTTAAAAGAAGACACCAAAAGTGTGACAGTAATAAAACATTGAATGTAAATAATGTAAAAAGACGTATCATGAAAATACTAACCAAAAGAAAGTTACCATAGAGTGTTAAAGCCAGATAAAATGAACAAACAACTGAAAGCATGAGAAGTGGGGAGGCTCATTACCTAATGATGATACTTTCTATTCACAAAGAAGATGTAGCAACTTTGAAGATTATGAATCTAAAAAAGCCTAAAAATATATGAAGCAAAAGTTGACAGAACTAAGAGAGGAAATTCCTAAAAGACCATAATTAATAATTTTTTTATTAATTATTACTGACAGGTAAACACACAAAAAATCTGATATCTAAAAAAATACAGTTAAGTGACACACTGGATATATAGAGTTGTGCATTCAATAATTTTTTTAAATATATGTTTTTACTCCTCCAGAACATTTACAAAAATTGATGCAAGGTCATAAAAAGTCTCAAATTTCAATGAATAGATCATTATACAATACGTGATTTTGTAAGTGAGAAGCCAATAATAAACAGAAAAATTGCTCTGTTCTTTCAGCTCTTCAGAACTGAAGGAAAATGTAATGCTGTAATAACCATAAGATTCAGCTGCCTTGTTTTTATTTTCTCTGTATGTTTTGTTGCTGCTTTACTATTATCACATTTTCTCCCAAATGATGAGAATTTTTGTCTATCCTTCTATCATTTGCATATTGCTTTCTTTGTTACTTTACAACCCATTAACCCTCCCAAAATTTCCCTCTTCTATCTCATATCGCTTTGCTTTTTAAGTGGTAGGGTAATTAGTTAGGAGTTTATATTATGAAAATGATCTAGGCTAGGTTTTGTGTTGCTAACCTCTGAGTTTGGCTTTCCTATGTTTCTAACATCAAAACAAAGCCAAACCAAAGAAAAATCAAACAATACAAAGCAAAATCTTGCTGAGTTAAAGCAGTTAAGAGAGCTAAGAAAGTTAAGTAGCAATATAAATAAAGCACCAATAGATATTTATAATTGAAATCAATAATGGGGAAATTGGAAAGTTTACAAAAATATAGATTTAAGATTAATAAAGATGTAATTTTAATCTCAGAATCTTCAGAGGGTGACAAATTAAAGCAAAAAATAATTGTGTGAGTATGATATATGATCTCTATGATAAATGCTAGCATAAATTCTATGACTTAGTCAAAATAGTTTTCTTTCCTTTTACAAGATAGAGTGTTTAAGTGGAACTGAAGAGCAGTGATTAACACTGCTATGCCATACTGGATTTACTCAAAATTACTCTTCTTATCCTTTGTTCCTAATAGTTTTTACTTGTTCATTGCCAGCTGGGAGGTAAATGAAAAGGTACAGAAACTACTCTTAGAAGTAAATGAGAATTCATTGAGGGACACTGAGCTTTTTTGGCTGGCAATTTGCTTGATTAGTTGCATATAGCATATGTGTTCATGTTATTCTTAGATTTCTCTTGTGCATACTTTCAGATCATGTGTCCTTTTTTCCATATGTTTCTTATCCTTATCCTTTCTTCCCCTTGGAAGGAGAAGGTTGCCTACAACAACTGAAGTTATATTTTTAGTTCATTTATATTATTTGTTCGAACACTCTTTTTTCTCCTCCAGAATGAGGTGGAATGTAATCAAAATATATTACTGTATCAGCCAAATGTCATCCTCACTTCTCTCCATTAAAAGTTGTGGTTCACTTTTTTAAAATGCCAGAGTCCAGAGAAAATTTAAGCTAGAGTATCAGTTAAGATAATCTATTTTTTCTCAATCCAAAATCTCAATGAAGATGTTACTTATGGATATATATATATACACACACATATATATACACATATATATGTACATATATATGTATGTACATAAATATGTATAAATATATATATATATCACTTCATACACACGCGCACACACACACACACACACACAGAGCACCTACTTTGGCTTTTCTTTTCCTTATTTCAGTTTTTCTTAATGAGAATAGATATCCACTTGAAATTTAGGGGACATAATTTCACATACATTTTGTTTTGTCCACATTTAATTATATGAATAGTATCCTCCATCAAAATGAAATCGTACGGAGTATTATACTATAACTTAGAAAACGTATATCACCCAGTGTCTCATTAGGTAACATATGTAAGATCTTTGCCTTGCTACTTTTAAGCTATTTTCTCTCAGTTTCAACCCCTGCCTTCTAGCCTCTGCTCTGGGATGCCAAGGTTGGCACTCTGCAAACCACATTGCCCCTTTGCCAGATGGTTCCAGCTGTGCCAGTAGGGTGGATAGAGAGAGAGTGGTAGGCTAGAGAAGAAGAGAAACATTCGTTCCTGTTTGCCTTCTGTCCTGTCAGCCACTCCCCAATGTCCTTTCCCCTGGCAGTGGCAAATTGGCTGTTTTCCAACACTTTGAGAATCAACCCCCACAAGGGACATCAGCAGCAGTTGGCTGGCTCCTCATCCTCTCTGGCCTCAATCCCAGCCCCACGTAGCATCTTCTCTATGCTCCGAAGACACCAGAACCAGCCCAGCAGTGCATCCACTTCAGAGATCTGAGTCTCAGCGCCTCCAGATTTCTAAGTTTCCAAACTCTTCCCTCTCTACTCCCATCCCAGTAATGGCTGCTGGAAATTGCTTTCTGAAGTGACTGCATCTGTGACATCCTAGTGTTCCCTTTTTGCCATTTCTCTTATTCAATGTCTGGTTAGTCATTCTCTAGATTAAACTGTCCCTAGCAAAATAAATGGTGTACTCTCTGTCCCTGACTGAACAATGGCATCATGCATTTTGTTCTCACGTGTGCTCAGAACCTCCACCGTTTATTGAGGAATAAATATTTAACACCTACATAGAAAACTACATATAACCTACAGGACACCTACATATGACATGTAATGGTCAGCAACCATTTTATATATTTTAAGGGAATGAGCTTTTTGACACAGGCTCCAAGACAAATGACTTGGATATTATTTATAGTACACCTCTTAAGAGTATTAGCTAACATTGAAAAGGGTATAGTAGATTTTACTAACCAACTCATCAATTGACTCTATTAGATATATGTGTCATCAGACATAAAAGGCACATGAAAATACACAATTGTAAAACTTACAAATTATTCTGTATATTTTGGTTATAAACGCTAAGAAACCTTAGTCACTTATATAACATGAGTTCTTTTTTTCTATCAGCAACCAAAGCGTATATATAAGTATTTATTAACTTACAATGATAAACAAAAAAATAGCTGAGTGATTTTTGGTGGATGCTGGGCTGGCCCTCTCGCAGTCCCCAGGCCACTGTCAAAGTTCTATCTTTTAACATCCTCTTTCCTTGAGGACTTCAAGAATCTGTTAAAAGATCTTAGCAAAGCAATGTCTCAAGATGGCGCTTTCCAGTTCCAAGAAGTCATTCAACAAGAGCTAGAATTATCTGTAGAAAAGGAACTAGAAAAAAATACTCATCACAGCACCATCACATGAGTTAGAACACACTGAAAAAGACCTTGATGGATTTCGCAAGCTATTTCATAGATTTTTGCAAGAAAAGCAACCTTCTGTGGAATGGCGAAAAATCCAGAGACCTCCAGAAGATTTGATTCAACCCTTTGAAATGATGAATTCCAGGGGCTTACCTGATAATCTATCTCCTGTGCCGAATAAGCTGGTGGCAGTAAAACTCAGTGCTGGTTTGGAAAGAAGCATGTGCTGCAAAGGCCCCGAAGTCTGATGGATGTGAGGAATGAGAATACCATTTTGGATCTGTCCATTCAGCAAATTGAACATTTGAACAAAACCTACAATGCAAATGCTCCTCTTGCTCTAATGAACTAGTTTAACGTGGATGAAGATCATATATATATGTATATATATCAGAAGTGCAGTCATTGTCATGTGAAAATCTACACTTTTAACCAAAGCAGGCACCCGAGCATTAATAAAGAATCTTACTGCCTGTAGCGAAGGATGTGTCATACTCGGGAAAATAAAGAAGCTTGGTACTTTCCAGGTCACGGTGATATTTACTCCAGTTTCTACAATTCTGATTTGCTGGATAGCTTTGTAGGAGAAGGCAAAGAGTATATTTTTGTGTCTAATATAGACAATCTGGGTGCCACAGTGGATCTTTATATTCTTAATCATCTAATGAACCCACCCAGTGGAAAACCCTGTGAATTTGTCATGAAAGTCACAAATAAAACACATGCAAATGTAAAGGGTGGGACACTCACTTGGTGTGAAGGCAAACTGAGACTGGTGGAAATCGTCCCAGTGCCAAAAGCACACATGGATGAGTTCAAGTTTGTATCAAAATTCAAATTATTCAACACAAATAAACTCTGGATCTCGCTTGCAGCAGTTAGGACTGCAGGAACAGAATGCTATTGACATGGAAATCATTGTGAATCCAAAGACCTTAGATGGAGCACTGAATATCCTTCAGTTAGAAACTGCAGTAGGGGCTGCCACTAAAAGTTTTGAGAACTCTCTAGTTATTAATGTTCCTAAGACCAACTTGCTGCCTGTCAAAACCACATTTGATCTCTTGCTTATGATATCAAACCTCTACAGTCTTAATGCAGGATCTTTGACAATGAGTGAAAAGTGGGAATTTCCTTCAGTGCCTTTGGTTAAAGTAGGCAGTTCTTTTACAGAGTTTCAGGATTATCTAAGGAGATTCGAAAGTATACCAGATATGCTTGAACTGCATCACCTAACAGTTTCAGGAGATGTGACGTTTGGCAAGAAACTTTCACTAAAGGGAACAGTTACCATCATCGTCAGTCATGGTAACCGAATTGACATCCCCCTGGGGGCACTATTAGAGAACAAGATTGTATCTGGGAAACTGTGTGCCTTGGACCACTGAAGTGAAACATACTGTGTTTACTTTATACCAATTATAGCCTAAATCGTTGTTCTTACAATGAAATGCTGTCTAAGATCCTAACATAGGCTGGTACTTTACTATGTTACTGTGCTCTGCTGTGTTAATTTTTAAAGTAGAGCTTTCTGCAATATGCTTGTAATCTAAGAAAAACACAAATAGAAGCAATACTTTTCTTCTTTGACGAGGACCCTGAAAGTCAGTTCATCTTAAAGTGCAATACTGTTTAATCTTAGAACTGGGGCAACTCTGCTGGAAAATCTTTTAATACAGGGCTCAATGACGGTGACTATGAACTGCTTGTTATTTCAAATATAAAGCTGTGAAGGAAAAAAAAAAGCTATCTGACATTAGGGTGACTCTATGATCACACTTAAATTTGGCTATTGTTTTTTAAGAGCAGTCTATACTATAAGAAAAAAAAAATCAATTTAAAAAATGTAAATTGCACCATTTTCAGAGACACATTAACCATTGAAAGTTTCAGCCACAACTGAAGAAATGCATTTGCTTCATCCACTATAGTTTCATTTTGCAAGATGTATGCCTGCCTCTCACCATGAACCTGTCTTTGGCCACCCAAATGCCACCGGTGTTGATAATTCCACTATCTAGTCATTGACCACGCCACCAACTTCAGACATCTACTTTGTGCATAGAAACTCAACGTATTTTACATAATCACTTCAGCCAGTGTCAGATTTACAAGATAACATGAAGAGACGCAGGTGGAAAATACAACATGAAACCAGGGCAGGAAAGGGACTCCATGGAAGAGACTGGGAGTTTTCTGCCTTGATAACCATTCCCCTGCCCCCTTCTCCTTCCTAACAGAAAATAAAATGGCAATGTTCTCAGTAATAGGACTATATATTTCCCAGACACATGTGAAGCTAGTTTTAACAATGTAACTAAGTTCAGTTAATGAAGTGTAATCAGAAGTGTTATGTGGTAGTTTCAGGATGTTTAACTGAAAGACAGAGGGTAGAAATTATACTTCTGGGTAGGATAGATTAGATAGCAATAAAACAGCACTTCTGCTGAAAATAAAGGTAAAATTCTGATAATATACAGAAGTAACATATTTAGTGGCAATCAAGAGACAATAAGAACTGGGAAAGAGAGCTGAAGAAAAGCTGTCAGGAGCTCCGCTGAGCTGGGAGAAAGCTGAGCTGCCAGGTTATTATATAGCTGATTACAGCAACAAGCCCAAAATGAAAGAGTTAAGCCTTTAATCACTTTCTGAGATGGTATAAACAGGAGGCTAAAATCAGAGAAAAGCTGACACTCCCCCCACCCCGGATTTCATTTCCCCCATGGAAAGGCTGACCAGTCAAAGATCAAGTAGATCAGCATAGATGTGGGAGTGTTTCCACATTTGAAGGAGCCCTGAACAAAAGGCTCTTGCAATTTTATGGACCATGGGGCCCCGGTGAGGTGAGGGGGAAGGGCTAGGAGTGGAAAAGTACTGGTTACTGAGTCATAGTGGCAAAAGTGTCTCACTCCCTCCCACCCCAACCCCCATAAGGAGACACCTGAAGATGACCTTGGCCCTTGGCCTAAGATAAGGAGACCTAGGAATGAAGGTACTGTGGCTAGGTATTTACATATGAGAAGAGAACAGCAGTTCTTGACATCACTCCCTTCAGAGACTTCAGTGCACTGGCTGTGCAGCAAATTTGGTGGGAGGAGGGTAGCTTTCCCCTTTGAGGTCTGTCAGGGAAAGCTTTGGCCTATGATCAGGACTGAAAAAGCACACAGAGGTGTTTCATCAGGAGCCAGACTCCTCAGAGGTGAAGTCATTTCTGTACTGTGTTTTACTCTGGGGTCAATTGGTAACTCCAGACAGCACCAGAGGGCTCAGAATGTAAGCCTTGAGACCCTGGAGGATGCTGCTGGAGGGTAGAGGAATCCATAGTGTTATGGTGGAACGGGGCAGCACCAAGCAGGAGATTCAGTTTCCCCTGAAAATATTCTCCAAATTCTGGGCTAAATGGGGTGGGAGATTTAAAAGCGGTGGAAAGCCTCTGCAAAGCATAACAGAGCTATCAACAGTCTTATAATAATTATAGTTTCAGACTGAAACTGGGAAAGGTCATGGAGAATGCCAAAAGCTCTTGGTTGAGTCCAAACCGGAAGTACAATAAGTGTTAATGGGGCTGCAGTGCAGCTGTAAATCAGAAGAGTTCTTCTAGTAACACCAATACAGCTTTAGCATAGCGGGAAAGAGATAATAATGTCTGGAGAAATAGATCATCGCCTCAAGCCTCTATATTTTTTTTTACTACAGAACAACTAGTATTTAATAAAAATTGCTAGACCATAAAATTAATAAATAGAAAAATAAAATAAATAGAAACAGGCTCACAGATGACTGAGATACTGGTGCTACCTGACAAGGACATAAAACTAATTATAATCAGTATATTACACTCTAGAAAAATAGATGAAAAGATGGAGATTTCGGCAGAGAATCGGTATCTATAAAAGGAAAGAAAGAGACTTCTAGAACTGAAAATAAATGATCATAGAATGATTATATTGGCAGAATGAAGACAGCAGAAGATTACTGACACTGACATGTTAATATGAGATTAAAAGTGAAGTACAGAGAGAGAAAAGGAACATTAAAAACACGACGGTTATAGGAGATTTGTGAGACAAAGGAAGAGTCTTATATACATGTAACTGGAATGCTAAAAGGAGAGAAAGAAAAAATAAGGCAGAGGTAATATTTTAAGAGATAATGGCAAGAATTCTGCAAAACTGATGCAAAACATCAACCAATAGATCAAAGTTCTGAAACACAGGCAAGATAAATACAAAGAAAACCTCATATTCTAATAAAACCACAGAAAAGCGAGGACAGGGGAAACTACTAAGCAACCTAAGGAAAAGAAACATTACCTTCACAGGAACAACCATGAGACATACAGCTGGCCTCTCAAGAAGAGCTGTGGAAATCATAAGACAATAGAATAGCATAGTTCAAATATTGAAGAAAATAACTGCCAATATAGAATCCATTATTAATTACCAACAGGTTGTTCAAAACTGAAATGAAATACAGATTTTTAAAGAAAAATACTAAGATCTTTAAAAGAAAAACTAAGTGATGTTCCTCAGGTAGAAGGAAATATATCCTACAACAGGGAAAAATAGAAATATAGTAAATACAAAATACATTTTTTAAATATACAGGCAAATATAAATGAATACGGACTGCAAATGAAACAATAATCGTGTCTTGATTAAAATAACAATTTAACATTAAAATGAATGGCAATTTTACCAAAAGTTGGGAGAGGATAAATAGAATTAAAGTGTTCTAAGATTCTAACATAATAAGGGTAAGTAATAAAAGCAGTGATTTTTTATTGTAATATGTCAAAAATGCATGTAAATATTATGACTATTGCTAAAAGTAGTAAAAGTTTAACAATTTAATAGAGCGAAATGAAATAGTAATAAAATGTTTCATTATAAAAAGGGCAAGAAAGAAAAGCAAATATAAAACAGATGGGTTACATTAAAAACAAATAGGAGTAGAGTAGATAAGAAACTAAATATGTCAGTACTTATATTAAAAATAAATTAACTAAATTCTCCAGTTGAAAGACTAAGGTGCCAAGAAGCAGAAAGCCATGTGTATGCTGGGGAACTATGTGGAGGGACATCATTTTTATAGTTCTGGTGGATATCGGGGCCACGTCACAATCTCCCAGGATTCAACTGATGAAGTTTGGGCAGGAAAGAGAGGAGAAAGGATGCAAATGTGACCTGGTGGATGAAACCTTTGGAGCTAGTGCATGTACTGCCGTTGCTTCTACATCTGCAGTTGTTATTCTAGATGGTTGTGCATCTCTGTTCCACATGTGCCAGAGGGATTTTCCTGATGGGGAGGGAAGTCCTGTGAGTAGAGAAGTGCTGGTGAGAAAACCTCCCCTCCACTTTCCATCAGTGGAGGCGGCAGAGGACATGTGAGTGCTTGTCCTCTTAAAATTTCCAATAGATTGACAATATCTTGCTAGTTGGCAAGTCAGAAAACTGTGGCAATGACCCTGACTTTAGTAGCACAGCTTTGCTCACAGAGGTGGCTGATAAACTCCAAAGCAGTTCAGGAGCTTGTTCTGTGAATAAAGTTTCTTGGAACTATGTGGGCGGGTTTGCAATACTCCGTCCCTCTGGAAATCACAGAAAAACATATTTTTGCAGCCTCTACCACCAAAAGGTAAGCCTTAAAACATCAAATTCTTTGAGTATCAGATGCAGTTTGTGCCTCGCTGGGACATTCTAAGTTGGTCATTTATGTGGGAGAATACGAAAATCCTCACCCTAAAAATGGGTTCCAAACCAACAGGCTTGGAAGCTACCCAGCAAGCAGAAGCTCTCCACCTTTGGGTCCCCACAATTTAATAATCCCTTTGAGCTATGAACTTGTGCTTCATGCTTCTGCTGGTTGCAGCCCCTGGCAAAGAGAGGGAGCCTCCAACCAGAAGTTCTCTTTTGACTTTAAAACTTGCAACCTCCCTGACATTGTTACCAGATTGACTCCTTTTGAAAAGGAGTCACTTGGCTCTTGTTAAAATTGAATATCTGATCTATGGAGAGTCTGCAACTCTACAGTCTGACTGTTTAGAATGGGACATTTAGGTTTAAATTCAACCATCATGCTATACATTGTCCACTTATCCCATCTGTTGTTTATTCCTTTTTCTTTTTCTTTCCTCTTTTTTTGTATGAATCAAGTTGTTTTTATTGTTGTTTTGTTTGTTTGTTTTTAATAGTTCCATTATATTTTCTTTGTTGGCTCACTTCCTATAACACTGTACAATGTTTTCATGGTTGGTTAGGGTTTATAGTGTAAACATTTAACTTATTACAGTCTACCTCAAGTAATATTATATTACCTTATGTATACTGTAATAACTTTAAAATAATATACTTCCATTTATTCTCTCCCAACTTTTGTGGTACATTTTACTACTACTAGATGTGCTGTATATCGCATTACGTTGTTATTTTTCAGCTTTAAGTAGTCTTTCATCTCTTAAAGAGATGTATACAATAAAGAAAAAAATCTTTGTATTTACCCATGTTGTTATCATGCTTTTATTGCTTTGTATAAATCCATGTTTCTATCTGGTGTCATACTACTTAAAGGAAAGTCTTCCTTTAACTTTCTTCTAGTGAAGAACTGCAAGTAATGAGTTCTTTAAGCTTCTGTATGTATGAGCATACAAGATGTTGGTGAGATGGAGAGCAACTGACTTTCCCATATAACCACTGGAAAGAATGTAAAAAGTTGCAATCACATCAGAAACCTGACAGTTTCTTAAAAAGTTTAACAAACACCTCCCATGTAATCTACCTATTTCACTCTTAGGAATTTACCCAAGAGAAACCAAACTTTATACTCAAAGACTCATATACAAATGTTCATAGAAGCTTTATTTATAATAGTCCAAATAGAGCGATAACTGAAATATTTATCAATAGGGAATGAATAAAACAAACTGTGGCATATCGACACAGAGGAATACTACTCAGCAATAAAACAAAATGATTATTACTATACACGATAATATGGATACATTTCTAAATCATTATTCTGAGTGAAAGAAGTCAGGCAAAAAGAGTGCATATTGTATGATTCCGTGTATATAAAGTTCTAGAAAATCCAAACTGATATATAGTGACAGAAAGCCTGTCTGTGCTTGTTTGAAATTGAGAAATGAGAGAAGAATGCCTTACAAAGGTGAATAAGGAAACTTTCTAGTATAACTGAAATGTTCAATATCTGCACTGTGATGCTGGTTTTATGGACATATATATGTCAAAAAAGATCAAATTGTGCAACTTAAGTATGCAAAGTTTACTATATTTTATATTTCAATGTCAACGGAGTAGAATTATATCAATTTTCATTTGAATAATCTGTATTCAGTATTGTTCATTGTATATTAAATTTCAAAATTAAAATGTTAAGATGTAATATCAGTTTTCTATACCTATATTTTGATATTTTCTCCTTAAATTACTTAATTTTACTCAAATGTTCATAGATTAAAGTTGCTTACGGGTTGGGCACACTCGATTTTTCCATCTTTTTTTTTCACAGTCAGTTATATGTACAGATTAGTGGTTCCCGACCAAGAGTAGAGTGTGATTTTGCTCCTTTTCCCCTCCAGGAGACATTTAGCAATGTCTGGAGACATTTTTTTTTTTTTTTTCAACTTCCAATATGATTTATTTTTCCTAGAATAAGTATAAAATTAACTGTAGCAAGACAGTGCTCAGTATTACTTAAGCCACATTTTAGGCTCTTTGAACTACCTCAGTATTTGTAAATCTGAGAATTCACATTCAAGTAACTAGAAAAGTAAAATTTGACATACCAACACATTTATTCCATATTGATACAGCTATACAAAATTTTACATACAACATGTGGACATATTACAGAATTTGGCCTTTGTAAACTAGCTTACACATCAACAAAGTTGCTCTTTGCTTATCTGTCCTAACCTTTGAGGTGTTGCACCAGTAGAGCCTCTCCCTAGCTTTTTACTACCGTGTTTCCCCGAGATTAAGACCTAGCCGGACAATCAGCTCTAATACATCTTTTGGAGCAAACATTAATATAAGACCTGGTCTTATTTTACTACAATATAAGACCGGGTCTTATATAATTAATATAATATAATATAATATAATATAATATAATATAATATAATATAATATAATATAATATAATACAATACAATACTGGGTCTTACATTAATTTTTGCTCCAAAAGACGCATTAGAGCTGATTGTTTGGCTAGGTCTTATTTTCAGGGAAACACAGTATGTCAGATGATTCCTCACCTTAAGACAAGGTGAAAAAAACCAAAGTTCCCACCCAGAAAATAATGTTAATCCCAAATTATCAAATTCTAAAGTTTCAGCAGATGTAACACCAGAAATGGGTGATGGGCAACTCTAAGTCTCTTATCCAAGTAATACTATGGGAAGTTCAAGTGTTGACCAAAAGAACACACAGGTTTCTCATTAAGCTTTGTTTTAATGGGTCTCAGAATTCTGTGACAGACTTTTGGTCAATTTGTTTCCACTAAAAATTACTGATTTTAAAAACGAATAACTTAAAAACTGCCACACAAAAATGTTTTGGTTGATACAATTGGGAGGGTGCTACTGGCAACTAATGGGTAGAGGCCAAAATGCTATTAAGTATTCTACAATGCACAGTACAGCCCCCAAAACAAAGAATTATCCAGCTCAAATGTCAGTGGTGCCAAAGTTGAGAAACCGTGATGTAAATTATTAATTATTTCTTATGTGGAATGGTAATAAAACAAATGGAAATAAACTAATACAGGAAAAATATATTTTAAATGCAGAAAAATCCAAATAAGTAATAAGTTACTTTTGTTTCTTAGTAATAAAAAAGTGAAAGTTTGTAACTTAAACTACTTTAGAAAGTCCACACATTTAGGATAGAGTAATATTATGGCATCTTTTTAAAATAAAAAATGTTTTTCATTCTAACAGAATAACTCCTAAAGAGACTTAAATTTCAAAATGTTTATAATTAGCAGTCACATTTTTATAAAGAGAAGGGACTGGATTACATTTTTGTAGTAATTTAAACAGCGATAATGTCCTAAAATATCTAAAACAAAGGAAATCTTAATGTGAAATGATCTCTCTTGTTTCCCCAGCCCTTCCTCTAACACATATTTCTCAAACCTATTGTTTTCACTATTAGTTTCTCAGCAAACTTTTTTCATGGAAACAACCTAGCAAGTCTAAGGAAAATTACAGCATATTCAATAGAATAAGAATTTACAATATATTATGTAATACTGCAATATTTTTCTATTATTTTAAAAACCATCGGTTAGCATTAAAAACAGTATTTTACAGGATCAACTTAGTAAATATATTTGTGAAGATAATGAATTCAGTTATAATGGTTAAATTCACACATATTTCTCATGGTAAATTTTTAAAATTTGTTTTCTTAAGATGATCAGAACTTTCAGCAATGTCCCATATTTAGTCCCATTAGTTTAAAAGTATAAGTTATTTGACTTTTCATTATTTGTTATCATGTTATAACTTTAATTGTGTTAATATATTCTAAACCCACTCTAAAATTTAGACATAAACATAGTAGCACAGACTAACTGAAGATTAGATATGGGGTATCTTTCTAAATGTTGTTTTAGTTTGCTCAGTGGGAAAAAAACTCTTGAAGCTTAACCCTGTTAATTAGCTTTTGGCAAACACAGCTACAATCAGTTGTAAAATCCTGTCTCATGATACTGTATGGAGGTTTAATAAAAAGTGCTGATAGCTGGAGCTTGCCCTTACTGTTCTAATTTTAATCACCCTTCCAACTTATTATTACTCTGGCTTTCATTCTGCAAAGCAGAGGATTAGAGGGAAGGTGGGGCGGGGGCTATTTTTTTTTTTTTAATTTAATTTACAGTGTTTCTTAGAAGGGATAACCATGTCATATTAGCTCTACAACACCCTTAAATCAATGGATGGTTTCAATAACTGAAGTGACCTAATGAAAATAATTTCAGATGCTGACTCCCAGTCATGGCAGCATGAAGGGTCCCGTAGCCCTTACAAGTATAATCAGGAAAGAACATGAATTCACCAGAAACTAGGCAAGCACTACTTAAACTGAACCTAGTTCTTATAAGAGCATGGTAGCTGTGTTTAATCCAGAGAAAGATCTAATAGAAAGACCACAATGAAAGAAATACTATAGGAAGAGACAAGCCTAAGAGTATGTTGTAGTTGTGAAAAGAACTTCAGGGAATGCAATTCCCACCAGCTTTGTCTGTATTCCATAATTATTGTTAGGCAGCAAACAGAAGAGTTTACATTGGGAATTTGGATGAATATTTTTAAATGAAGAGTGTATATGCACGCTGTAAATAAAATCAATTGACCTCTGATACGAGGGTTGATTGCCGTAAAATAAATGGACACTCACCAACATGTTCTGGGCAGGAAATTTTCCATTACAATTTTTCCTTATTCATATTTTTCTATCACTAAAGTATATTAAAAATAACCCTGCACATGAATTTCTGTAACTAACTATATATCTGATGTTTCAATCACCCTCATTTCTCTTCCTATAATTATTATTAATCATGTCCCAACTTATTTTGGTCTTTTTTGGATTCTACTAACATTTGTTGAGAATTTACTACACACTAGGCATTGTGTTAAGAACTTAAAAAACATTATTTTCCTTTGAATTCCAAACAATCTTATGTGAAGGTAATACTACATGCCACGTAGTTGTGAAAAATGAGGTTTACAGGCTTAAATAATTACAGAAGTCCCATCTTATCCACTGGGTATGCATTCCCAAACCCAAGGCAGAGGCCTAAAACCACAGATAGTATGGAACCCTATATATCCTATATTTTCCTATGCATACATACCTATGACGAAGTTTAATTTATAAATTAGGGACAGTAAGGGATTAACAACAACTAATAATAAAATAGAACAATTATAACAATAAACTGTAATAAGTTATGTGAATATGGCTTCTCTCTCTCTCTCTCTCTCTCTCTCTCTCTCTCTCTCTCTCTCTCTCTCTCTCTCCCCCCACCCCCCCACCCACCCAATCTGATTACCTAGACTAAGCTGCTACGTGACTAATGGGCAGGAAGCGTAGACAGCATGGCTATGCTTGACAAAGGGATGATTCACATCCCAGGCAGGACAGAGCAAGACAGTGTGAGATTTCATCATGCTATTCAGAACAGTGCACAATTTAAAACTTATGAATTGTTTATCTCTGGAATTTGCCATTTAATATTTTCAGATGGACATTGACCATCCGCAGGTAACGGAAACCATGGAAGGTGACACTGTGGATAATGTGGGACTCCTGTACTCAGTCATTCAGCTAGTAGTAAGTGGCAGAGTGAGAACTTAGATCTGCCTGTCTCCAGAGTCAAAACCTTGCCTCCCTAACACTTTCTATAGCACTTACCCTTTGTATGCTTCTTCCTTTCCACGTGCCTTTCTTTTGCCCAAATGAAAGCAATGTGGACCAAGTCATAGGGTTCATGTGTGTATTTGTAAGCTTCAACACTGAATTTCGTCTTTGAACCACCCAAATTTCTTTTATATCAAAAGCAATGTAAAAAAAATAAAATAAGTAATTTAATTATGTATAGCTGCATAGCAAAACATGATAAAATAGTACCATTATTTTTATTATAAACATGTTTTAAATTTTTTTGGCATAGCTTAAATTGCCTCAATTATTAAATTTTAAAATTATGATTAATGTTGTTACATCCAGGGGAAGCTGAGATTATTCCAGAGATATTCCTAATTCTTGTCTATTTCATAGAGGCCTCCTCATCCAAGGGAAATGCCACTAGTGGAACAAGTGCAGATACTAGCTGGAAGGGAGGGGTCATCTGGCTCAGCATATTGAACATCTGTTAAATTCAGGGGTAATGCAGCTACTGGGGTCTGTTCTTGCCACCATATTCATTCATGAGGATGCTAGAGAACTAATAATTTAGAAACAGATGTGTGGCGGTCTGGGGAAAATATTTAGTTAAACACACATTTTTCTGAATGACAGATATGCTAGTTGTTCCTGTTCTAGGGAATTTCACCAACTAATGTGATTTAAAAACAAATCGGGATAGTGTGACTCTATGAATATTTATTTATTTTAATTATACATTTTATAATTATGTATGTTCATATATAATGATGTACTGTGATAATATAATATACTCAGCTGTTGATTGCCTCTTGACTTTCTGTAATGTAAAGTCACATAATAACTGCTACATTAACTCTATATTAAAGCTTCTTGTAGAAAAAAATCCTAACTATGCAAGGCACTGGTAATTTTGTTCCAGAGTTTTATCTCTGAACTTTATTAATGGTTAAAATATTTTAAAATTTAGATAACCCAGAAACCTGTGATGTAACCGGGAAATGCTATCTTCCCACATTGTTTGCTAATGTCTGCTGTTAATTCTGTGTTCACAAGAATGTTATGCTGGGTAAATAAATGTTGAAAGATAAATTCTATTACTCACTTCGGTAACCACAAAAGATTTCAATATTGTATAAAGTGGCTGCATGTGACAGTCATATATAACATTAAATAGTGTAAGTGACAGTTAAGTATCTGAAGTAGTTTAGATAAAAAGGAGGAATTGTTTGAACCATAAGATCACTCATGTAATTGAAGACAGGGGAAACTTGCAGCTGAACCTCGGGAACCAAGGGAACAAAGAAACAATTCTCTCATCATCTCTTATATGAATTCATTCTTTCCAGCAACAGAGCAGCTGCCAGCAAGTGACAGGAAACATGGCTTCCACCACCTATTAGCCTCAAGTCCGTGGGGCCACTACCATAGACACCCAAAAGACCCAAAGAAAGACTTAGACTTCACCAGACTAGGCCACGTGCCAATGAGGTAACTGTGTTATGCAAAGATATGCACAGGAAATATCAAATTCTTAGCAGAAATGTGATTTGAGAAGAAATCAATAGCTACAAAAACTCCATATCTGTCAATATGTAGATTTGCGAACTACAAATATATAGTGCCTATAAATGTCAGGAGTCTACTAGGGAATCTAAAGGGCATTTTGCAAGCACTAGTATATTTTTTAGTTTGCTGAAGCATATAAATATATGTTTTTGAAAGATGAGTGATTTGGGTCTGATTTTTTGAAGATGGGTAAATGGGGAGATGAAGAGGATGGAGGAAAAAAGTGTTCTTTCAATAACTTGGAAATAAGCAAAATGGGAATTACTTAAGAAACTCTAAAAGTCAATCTTTAATGGATACATTATAAAATAAATAGAAACAATTGTTGTTGAGGCACAGATGGGCTCAAAGTCCTTTTGGCTATAATGCAACTCGTATTAGCATCTAAGGGAAGTATCATTCTCTTCCATTTTCTTAAACACTGTGGAATATATTGGTAGGCTAATGCTTCTGGTTAAAACAACAAAATCTTTTATGTAAAATATGAAAAACATCTTAATGTGTCTATCTGTTGGCAAGAAAGTAAGGAATATTAGAGGCAGGGCCTGAGTGATAGTGGGGATACTGAGAGGTTTTGAAATTATTTTTTTTCTGAACCAAATGAACTTGAACAAAAGTTGTCACATACTTTGCAGAGTTTTATGATAGAAGTCATCAGACTCCATTACTTCAGTAATTCTCAGACTCTCAAAGGGCCATGGCTGAGGGAGAACTAGGTATAACATCATTCCATTACAGAGGACTTCAAGGAAAATGCCTGTATTGTCATATTTCTCCTGAGCAGAAGGGAAAAAAATATTCCCTTGAGAACATATAATGACAAACCTGTCTTTTCAAATAATGACAGCCTGAATTCATACTACCTGGGTGATAGACAAACAAACTAAAGCTATAAATTCGGCTTAGTGAGCTTAGACTGTACCTACAGAAGCAAATGTCAATGGTTCTGGAAAAAAACATCCCAGGCTTCAAAGTGTTTCCACATATAAAGTTTCAAGGCAAATTAAGCACCTTATAGTAAAAAAAAAAAAAAAAAAAAAAAAAAAAAAAAAAAAAATCACAGAAAACATTTAAAGAAACAAGACACCATAAACAGCACCAGAAGACATTATAAACAGCAAAATCTGACCTGCAAAGACATCATTCATGGCAAATATAGGCATTTTTTTAAAGTAGAGAAATTTAAAATAATCATAAAGAACAAAAAGATTGGGGGAAGAATCAAAAGAATTCCTAGAGATAAAAATATAATATTTAAAATTTAGAAATTTTAAAGTCCAGTTAAAAGCTAAAGAAAATATGCAGAATTCAGTCCTGAGTAATGAAAGAATATTAAGTATGGTAATATGATTAAAGACATAGACGAGTTAATAGACATAAGGGATTCTAAATGGAAAGGAGAGTATGAGGCAGAGTTATTATCTAAAGGTATAATAGCTGAGAACTTGCCAGAATTTGAAAGACAGCAAATCCAGATACAAGAAACACAATGATTTTTAAATAAAAATAAATCCAATATGAAAATGTAACTTAAAAAACACAAATCAATAAATGAAATCTACACTTAAACACATGACAATGAAATGGAAAAACACCAAAGGCAGAGACTAAACATCCAAAGCAGCCAAAGAGATATTTTGGTTATTGACAAAGAAGCAATAATTAAATAGACATCTGACATCTTTAGTGGCCTTGACCCCCTCCCCAAGGAGTCAAAAATTTGTGTATCACATTTGACTCCTCAAAAACTTGCCTATCCCTCAGTAGCAGTGGGGGATTGGTTTCAGGACGCGGGGGATACCAAAATCCACGGATGCTGATTTCCTATACAAAATGGCATAGATCAATGCATACAGTCAGCTCTCCATATCTGTGGACTACTAACGGTGGATAGAAAACAGGACAAGTATTTATTGAAAAAAATCTGCATATAAGTGGATCCTTGCAGTTTGAACCCATATTATTCACGGGTCAACTGTATATCTCTTCCACACTCAGAGTTGCTTCTGTTACCTTTGTTGGTCTCTCCCTAATACTGTGATGATAGCGCCATCCAACTATGATAACAAAAGACAGTCAATATTTAATAATTCCTTAATTCCTCTTGCTCTGATTCTCTGTTCACTGAGTAACGTTCTAACAACAAGACTTTTTTCCCCAAATGGTATCCTTAAGAGGGAAAGTGTACTATCTATGCCTGAAGAAGTATTTAATTCTTTTGAACAATTATATTCTTGAGTTTCTCTAAGCTTTGGAAACAGACCTCAGCTCTAGAAAAGCAAATATGCCATGAGTCCTGACATTTAGATATCTGAACTTGCAGTGTTAAAGACAAGACCCAGGAGAAGGGTAATGACCCAAATTAGGCATTTTAACTGATAGCCACTTGGTTTCTCCCAGTGAGCCAGCAACGAATACCATTTATTCAGATTTCTTTATGTGGATAGTGATCTTATTTTAATAGTGCTACTTTACACAGATATTTTGAGAAAGATAAGTACATTGATTTTCCTAATTTCCTGATATGAATAGAAGCATGGCTCTTGGAGATAAGAAATGCTCTTTCTATCTCTATATAGGCTTTCACAGAAAGACTAAAGAATTTTAAGTCTTAAATGACAAGTCTTCTAATATGTTGGGAAGATCAATTTAAAAAAAGCCTTTATCTTCTTATTAGGCAATCTAAAAATTTCCAACTCTAGCTGTATAAACAGACTGGAAAAGCAATTTCACAATTATAACTGAATTTTGGTAAGACATTTGCAATTCTTAATTACTGTGCAGAACTTGGGTGGCAATGCTTTCTTTTGCTCAATATATTCTCAATATATTATAGTTCACAGCTGCTTACTGGTGGCAGTCAGGAAGAGTCCAAGAAGCAACACCAAAGGAGAGGTTATTAAG
The DNA here is from genome assembly GCF_057876585.1 of Rhinolophus sinicus. NCBI lineage: Eukaryota > Metazoa > Chordata > Mammalia > Chiroptera > Rhinolophidae > Rhinolophus > Rhinolophus sinicus. The sequence continues at coordinate 110,085,002 of NC_142516.1, forward strand.
GGGAAATCTTCATGAGCTTCTTAAATGACATATTCCTACCTCCATGGCCAAGAATTCTCATCACAAGATTATGTGACACCAACTATTTCCAGTAAAATACTGAGTTAAAAATGTTTGTTTCTGAGTTCAAAACTGTACAAGATTGCTTTTTAGTCACCTTGTGGAATGCCAGTTCCTGTCTTAAAAAAGGATAAGATAATAGAGATCTATGTGGCAGACAAAACGTTCAATTTTTTCAATATTCTTGTTATAGAAAATTGGCTGGAGTATAGACAATGAAAAAAGTGAAAAATTCAAAAGACAGTTTTTGGAAAAGACATGAATTATTTAAAGAGGAAGAAGTTTATGAAGTTATCTAATAATTATTTAAATGATGACATAAATTAGATAAGCAGAGGAGCCATTAATTTAGAAAGCAAGATTTCTATCTCATCTATTTCTTCTGCTATTAAATAATCCAGTCAGGATTGATTTAGGTAAATTTTGAATGAAAAATTAGTTTTGGAAAAGAGAAGAAAGTACAATAATATAAACTCATAGAGAATCAAAGTGTTAGTGCTGTAAGAAGCATTAATGAATTGTTTATTTTATTAACTTCTTCTACATATTAAATTCTTCCACGTATAGTAGACGAAATGCAGGGAGATGAAGTGACGGGTTCAACTATCTAGTGGCAGAGTCTTGTTCCAGCCTGCAGTCTCCTTGCTACTCAAAGTATAAGGGTCAGCAGCACCCAGTTTCACCTGGGGATTTGTTAGAAATGTGGAGACCCATGTTTCACCCCAGATCTACTCAACCTGAATCTGGATTTTACAAGATCTCAAGGTGATTCTAAGCACATTAAAATCTGAGAAACATCACTCGATTCTGTTTCACTTTGCTCTTTAGTTGTTTTCCACAGCTGTCTTGTTACCTGAAATGTAAAATATCCGTAAGGGTAGGAATTTGTTCTCTGCTTGTTTGTGTATCTCCTGGCAAGAGATTATAATAGGAGCAGGACAACATCTTTTATTTTTCTGTCTTTATTTTTAGTGTACAATGGAATATCTAGTAAAAAACATGGGCCTCAACAAATATTAATCAATCCGTGAGAAAGATTGTATTTTTAATTTACTAACCAGAACATTCGACATATGTACCTAGAGAACAAAGCCCTTTGAAAGAAATGGAGCCACCTATAGACTTATGTGATTGTATGGATTCTGTAAAAATCATGATGCATTGTAGGTAGAAAAAGCCATCTTGAGAAAGTCAATTCAAATATATTTTTGAAAACAGGCAGGACATGAATAAATTGTTTAAAAACAAACTTAATAAGCCTGGTAGAAAATATACACTTTTAAAATAACCGTTGAAAGGATAAAATTATCAAATATGTTTTTACTGATGTGTCTATAGCATGAAAATATAAGCTAAAATTTAGGAGAAATGAACTCACTGATAGAATGTTTCTATGACTCTTGATTTTCTTTCCATGCTCTGTCTTTCATGACAAACCGAAGTTTTCTTCAGTTTTCTTAAGAAAGCAAAGCTTGTATGATTAATTTTCTCTCATTTTAGTGTCTTATCTGCAGACTGATGGGTTCATAGATGTTGTTGATTGTCCAGTACACCAAATGCCATGAAGAAAATATGAGTGTAGGATCATGTTTATGCATATATGGACTTAGTGAGAAATATGCTGGTTTCAGGAACCAGAGTAAGAAGCAACTAACCAGCCTTTCCCAGCACACAGATAGGAACACCGCCAACTGTCTCCAGGCTGAGCTTGTTTTTATAGATACTTCTCTATGTGATTCTTTGCTGGGTGTCCTTAAGCTTACAGACCCTTCTTTCTTGAGCCAATTGGGTATAATCTATAATTATTCATACATATTATTGTTTTAATTTTTCATTTTCTCTTATCTAAAGTGTCTCCGGGAGGAGGAACACAGGGAGGGCCAATGTTTCACAACCAAAAGTGATTATTAGGATGTTTTCCTCAACGATCTCCAAAGAGAAAATTATCTGCATTAATTTAAGAAACAGAAATCATGATATATTTCTAAACGTATCCATATAGTAAGGGCCAAGTTTATGCTGGCTATAATGACTACTAGTATTATGTGACAATCAGAAGCATAATACACAGACCCTAAAACAAGGAAATGAAAATATATTTAGCTAAACAAAATGTATGTATGACATTCTATCTCACAACTCTAACAATGATACAGAAAAGATAAGTATGCATAAGTTAATTGGGTAACAGAGGAGAAAAAGTTAATGCAGAATGGATTAGTCGGTGAGGCTGAGAAAGGAAAATTTGAGCTTAGCCTTGAATTTGAGCAGATGAAGTGAGGTATAAGATATTGTAGGTGTAGGCTAATAACATGAAATACAAAAGGGAGGAAGAAATTATCATGGTTCCTTGTGGAACAATTTGCCGTCTGTGGTGTCGTCTGAATGTTTTCAGTCTGTGGTGATGATAGTTTCAATAAAAAGCACAAGACATATAAATGTTATATTCAGACACATTTAGGTGACAGATATGTTTTGATAATTTTAAATATTTCAAATTTCCCTCCTTTAATCCCATTCACTAATTTATAAATTGCATTTAGAATCCCTCACAAAAATATGTCCACCCTAAATTTTTCCTAATTTATTAAGTCTGATTTAGTGCTGCACTATTTCCTATGTTCTACCATTGAGAACATTTTGACAATCTCTCATGCTAAAGCCAAACAGAGTACAGCTTTCAGTCTTAGTATTGACTTATTCTCTTCATTCACTAGTATATTTAATTCTGCGTATATTATTTTAATTGATCTTAGAGTGACATTAGAAAAGGAAAAATAAAGACAAGAAAAGAGAAATATTTTAAAAATGAACATTCACCATAAACTATGAATAAGTTATTAAAATATCACCTGTATGCCTGGTGTACTGTTACTCATTGAAGACTGGACATTCTATTGAAGGAATGACAGAAAACAAACATTATTTTGACTGACACTGAATGCAGTTTATTTTTCAAGGAATTAGAATCAGAGATATTTGTCATAGATATCTATCATAGATATATAGGAGAAAGATCCTAAGATTGAAGAAGATTGTCTCTAAAAAAAAACAAAAAACAAAAAGTGATTTGTCTAATTTTAAATACTTAGCTTACCTACTACAAGAGATTCTGAAGTGGTGCCAGTTTTATATAAAACCTTAAAGCTTGAATGAGAAGAAGGGAAAAAATTCTGACAGTCACCAGTTTGGTATCGTTATCAATAATGAAAATGGAAAAAAAAAAAAGAAAAATACAAAGGCATGCCTATTAACTGGAAAAATACAAAAGACATTTCATAAAATTAATTTAGCATAACATTCCAAACTTGTGATAACTTTTAAATTCATTCCTACTACATTGACACACATATTCAAAGCAAGCACTCAGAAACTCTTAAAGTCAACACTTAAAGTCTATGGGGAATTAGCTAGTAAAAAATGATTTTTGAAGATGTGCCTTTAAAGTGTGACTATGAATAATCACTTTTTACAAATGTTCCAAGATTTCAGAGGAAAGGAAATTTTTACTATTGGAAAATTACGTTTCTTAGAGTAGGTTTTGCTAAGTAATAAACATTATTCAATCCATTTTCTAAGGAATTTTGGCAAAATTATACAGACAAGTTCATGTAATTTAATAGTAGTACTTAGCTGAAATGTTTTTCTTTTATTTCAATGTTTATTGTTATTAATATTCATTATAAATCAAAAGCAATTTATTTTCATGTCAGAAACAAAATTGAGTGTTCAAGCTTTATAGATCCTTGAGTTGTAGCTATCAAACAACAATCAATGAAAAGGTAAGAAAAAAAATCACTAAAATGTGTTTTTTGGAATTTCTTTATCTCTATCAGGTCATATGAAAAGGGTGGATTAATTTTATGCTTTGTTTTCAGTTTCACAAAATTAATTCCTGGTATTTATTTGAGGACATTCAGTAACAAAGCTCCATTGACACGTGGCAATCACATTGTTGCCAGTTTGAAGGTCCTTCATACAGAGGGGACGTACTCTGTTGTGACTTATTGTGCAGAGAATGAGTAAGTTGGGACACAGGGATGAATAGCAAAACTCTTGGAAATGAGGCTATTGAAGCTGCAATGCCATCAGATCAACTTTTCCATCTGGTCCAATTTAGCAATCATGTGAGTGTCTCTGTTTTGCCAAAATATGACTAAAAATTAAACATGAAAATTTCTGGAGCTAAATCTTAGACAGACCAAATTGATATTTGAAGGGGGAGGACACAATGTATTTCTAATTAATATAAACTTACTATTGGTTAAGATTTTGTTTTCAAAGCTTTACAGAAACAATTTACTTATACAGCTGTTGTTAAGGGATTCATAAATCCAACAGTATCTACAATTACAAGCAAATATCTTTGTTTATAATAATATAATGTAAAACAATAGATTTTCCCCATGTGGTCATACTGTTGGCACATTGAGAAGATGACTTTATTAATTACTTCAAATAATGATACATATAGGGAAAAAGTTTGTTAGCCTGAAACCATACTTGTAATCCACAGGCTGAAATAAAATCTTTTCAACTTTGTTATTCTAAACAATATATTAAAATCCATTGATTCTCAATTCCTAACTAAATTATCATTTAATATTCCTTTTCCTTGATTGATTTATATCTAGTTATGTAAAGAGTGATGATATTGGGGGGCTTTGGTGGTCTTATGAGTACAATAGCCATACATTCTGTATAAACCCAGTATAAATTTCAGGAATTTTAATATCTGTAAAAGTTAAAACTTCTTTGTCTACACTTCCATATGATAGCCAAACAGATTAAATATAGACCTACAGATATAGTGACCTAAATGACTAGCCGAGACTTTCTTTCTTGCTTAAATACCCATTCATTAGTATAAACTTCCTTAGCACATGAGTTAACTAGCCCTCAATAAACCAAGTAACAATGATGTCTAAAAAATAAATATTAAACCCATTTAAAATAAACAGGAAGGAAATGAGAAGGGAATCAAAGCATGTCACTACCAAAAGTCATGTAGTGTAAATGAAATGTAAATGTAAACACAAAATACCAAAACTATGGATTCAGTGAAAGCTGTGGTAAAGGGGAAGTTTATAGTTATAAAGTGCATACATTAAAAAAGAAAGTCACAAATCAGCAACCTAACTTTACATCTCAAGAATCTAGAAGAAAGAACAAATTAAACTCCAAGTTAGCAGAAGAAAGGAAATAATAAAAACTAGAGCAAAGATAAGTGAAATAAAATATAGGAAAAGAAAAAATCAACAAAACGAAGAGTTGGTTTTATTAAAAGATAAACAAAAATGACAGACTTAGCTAGACTAAGTAAAAAAGAGAAAAGATGCAAATAATTAAAATCAGAAATGAAAGATGAGACATTACAATTGATGCCACAGAAATAAAAATGATTATAAGAGATTACTGTGAAGAATTACACTCCAACAAATTGAATAAACTGGAAGAAATGGTCTAATTCCTAGAAGCACACAATCTACCAAAATTGAATCATGAAGAAATAGAAATTTGAACAGACTAAGGAGAAGGAGATTGAATCAGTAATTAAAAACCTCCCAACAAAGAGAAGTCCTGGATAAGATGGGGTCACTGGAGATTTCTACCAAACATTTTAAGAATTAACACCAATCCTGAAACTCTTTCAAAAAGTTGAAAAGGAATAGCAACATCAGACAAAATGCTACAAGAATACTAAACTACAAATCAATATCTCTGATAAATATTAATGCTAAAGCCTCAACAAAATACTAGCAAACAAAATTAAACATCATGTTAAAGGAATTATACACCACTACCAAATGGAATTTATTCTTGGAATGCAAGGATGGTTCAACATATGAAAATCAATCAATGTGATAAACCACACTAAGAGAATGAAGGACAAAAATCACATGATCATCTTAATTGACAGAGAAAGAGCATTTGACAAGATTCTACACCCTTTCATGATAAAAACTCAAACTAAGAACAAAAGAAAACTACCTCAATATATTAAGACCATTCATGAAAAGCCCTCAGCTTACATCATATTTAGTGGTGAAAGACTGAAAATCTTTTCTCAAAAATCATGGAAAGTATGTCCACTCTTTCCACTTCTATTCAATATAATATTGGAAGTCCTAGCCAGAGTAATTAGGCAAGAAAAAGAAATAAAAGGCATACAAATTGGAAAGGAAGAAGTGAAATTATCTCTGTTCTCAGATGACAGGATCTCATGTGTAGAAAACCCTAAAGATTTCACATACTACAAAAACTGTTAGAACTAATTAACAAATTCAGCAAAGTTTTAGGATACAAAATCAGCATACAAAAATCACTGTGTTTTTATACACTAGCAACAAATTATCACATAAGCAAATTAAAAAAACAAAAACAATTCCATTTACAATAACAAAAATAAGAACAAAATACTTAGGAATAAAGTTAACCAAGAAGGTGGAATACCTAATGCATTGAAAACCACAAACATTGCTGAAATAGATTTAAAAAGGCATAATAAATGGAAAGATCTCCCATGTTCATGGATTAAGAGAATTAGTATTGTAAAAAAGTCTTTACTACTCAAAGCAATCAATGCAATCAATCCCTATCAAAATCTCAGTGGCATTTATTTCTTCAGAAGTAGAAAAATTGATCCTAAAATTTATATGGAAAAATCAAGGGCTCCCAAAAATAGGCCAAAAAACTTTGAAAAAGAGAAACAAAGTTGGAGGACTTACGCTTCCTGATTTCAACACGTATAACAAAGTTAGAATAATCAAAACTGTGTTGTACTGACATAGAGACAAATAGACCAATGGAATAGAATAGTGAGCCCAGAAATAATCCTTGTGTATGTGGTCAAATGATCTTCAACATTAGTGCAAGACCACTTAATGGGAAAAAGACAGTCTATTCAACAAATTGCGTTGGGAAAATTTGGATATCTATATGCAAAAGAATGAAGTTGGATCCTTATCTTATATCATAAACAAAAATTAACTCAAAATGGATTAAAGACCAAATGTAAGACCTAAAACTCCAAACTTCCTACAAGAAAACATCGGGGAAAACCTTTATGACATTGAGTTTGGCAATGATTTATTGGATATGACATCAAAACTACAAGCAACAAAAGCAAAAATAGAGGAATGGGACTACATCAAACTTAAGAACTTTTTGTGTCAAAGGATACAATCAGTAGAGTGAAAGTCAGCCTATGGCATGGGAGAAAATATTTGACAATCATATATCTGATAAGGAATTAATATCCAAAATATATGAAGAAGTCCTACAGTTCGACAACAGAAAAATCAATAAACCAATTAAAAATAGGCAACAAATTTCAATAGACATTCCTCTGAAGATGACACATGAATGGCCAACAAGCATAAGATACTCAACATCACTGAACGTCAGAAAGATACAAAGCAAAACCACATGACATATCATCTCACACTGATTAGGATGGCCATCATAAAACAAAACAAACAAAAACCCCAGAAAATAGCAAGTGTTGGTGAGGATATAGAGAAACTGGAATCCTTGTGCACTGTTGGTGGGATTTTAAAATGGTGTAACTGCAATGGATAACTATATATAAGTTGCTTAAAAAATTAAAAATAGAACTATCATATGATCCAGCAATCTCACTTCTGTGTATATATATGTAAAAAACTGAAATAGGAAAAAAAAGAAGTATTTGCATACCTGTGTTCATAGTAGCACTATTCGCAATATTCAGGAGGTGGAAGCAACTCAAATATCCATTGATGGATGAATGAATAAACAAAATGTGGTATATATATATATACGATGGAGTATTATTCAGACTTAAGAAGGAAGGAAATCCTGTCACACGCTGCAACATGGGTGAATCTTGAGCACATTATGCTAAGTAAAATAAATCAGTCACAAAATCATAAGTGTGTGATTCCTCTTATATAAGGTATCTAAAGAAGTCAAAGGCATGGAAATATAAAGTAGAATGCTGATTACCTAGGAGTGTGGTGGTTAAGATGATAAATTTTATGTTGTGTTTTGTATCACAACTTTTTAAAAAAAGTAATTTTAAAAACTGGGAATATGGAAATAGAGTGTAAGGAAAACGAAGATAAAGTATTTATTATGTGTCCAAAAATCTGTGCTATTTTTCAGTTTTACACAATTTCTTTTAGTGCTTTAACAATATTTTCATTTGAGTGTTTTTATTGGTTTATGATTACATGGCTCATAGGTGTGACAAAAGGGTTTTAGAGCCAGGTCCACCTGCCTCCAGGTCTGTGTTTTCTTTCCTATGCTATATGCTGCTGGAAAATGACTTCAGAAAATATTTACCAAGACTTCAGATAGATTTTTGGTATATTATTTTATCAAAGGGAATAAACTTGCTGCATCTTTATATCACCATTCATCTTAAATACAAATTCAGTTAATTTTTATTCCTTAAACACATTCATTGCGATTATGGTTTCAAACAGCCAGCTTGTTGATATTTTATATTTTTTCAAATGGTCAGATCCAAAATAATTGATACTGTAGAAAGCAAACATTTGGGAAACAAAATCTGAGGCCCAGCATTTTAGCAAAATGGCCATTAAAGAGAGAGTAAGCAATTTGAGTCATGTTAATAAGCTTTAATTTATAAATACTCAAAAAAAAATACTTCAACCTATGGATATTTTCTGTCAAATCATTTATGTTAAAAATACAATAAAATGGAGACCAGATTTGAAAATTCCCTATGCAGATATAACCAGTTAAGCCACATAAACAAAACTTATTCTAGTTTTTATTTCATGAACGTAAGTGAAACTTAAGTTATTTCTTGTAAATGTCTCTGATAATCGTAAACGAAACAAGTTGTCTTCCTAAAATGGTATAATTACTTTTAACCAATCCCCTGCTTTCCGCAAACTCTCATTGTAATAACCACCAATCATTGTGCACCCCCCCCCCATTCTTACTTTATAAGCCCTGCTTTAACTTCATGTCACTGAGCGTAGTACGACTTCGACTTTTGGGTTTTCAGTCTCCCTGTCTGAGAACAGTATGTTTCTCGCTCAATAAAATATTCCTACCAATAAAGCTCTCTGAATTTTCTTTTTAACTTAGATAGTAGTTAAAAAACAATATTTGTATTATATTGGCTCTTTCTCTTTTGCAGCTCTTTTGGAAAGCTTTTTAAAATAAAATTAAATTATGCTATAAGATAAATACAAAACAACTAAACAATAAAGATAGGAAAGTGAAATAGTAAAAGTTTGAATGAGGAAACATAACACAATTATCAAAAACATGCAATGCTTTGTGAATGTGTATACCTTAGAACACTGAGGAAAAATTAATGTTATTTGTTTTACTACTTAGAGAAGGGCATGGAACAACAAATAAAGCTCTCTTAGTGTGCAATACCTCAATTATAAGGTCATGCTGCACCTCCAGAAAGGGAAAGTATCTTTTGATCACTGCTCCTTTATACTCTGTTGTTTGTTTCCTAATTTTCTAACTTATAATAATTGCTTTCAAGCATATACTACTTTATTCTTTTCATTATAATATCTGAAAGTTGTCCTACATTCTTTGGACAAAGTCAAATAGATTTTATTTTTAAGTTATTTCAATTAAAAAAAAAAAAAAGAAAGCCATTCCCCTGCTCTCTTGCCCTTTCTCTCTCTCACCTTTTCAAAGACTTTACTACTTAGCTTTGTGCTTCTCTTTTGGCATTAGTTGCTCCCTAGCTATTTTCTCACCTCATTCAAACTTATCCCATCTTAAAACAACAAAAAGAATCTTCCTTTCTTCTCACATACCAGCTGCCTCTCAATTTCTTGCTCTGAAAGATAGGAAATTTATTTTATAAATAAATTTATCAAAAGCATTGTGAACAAATGATGTTTTTACTCGCACCTCTCCCAGTCATTCTTCAAATTACTTTAGTATGGTTCGATGAAAATATGCAACAGAAACTAATGTCAAAATCACCAGCAAAATACTTGTATATTCTCATCAGGTTCAAATTCCCTGCAATTCTTGACCAATTCCAAGATTCTTCTAACATTTCTCTTTGAGCATTCTTCTTTTGGGCTTTGAAGTTTCCTTTCTCCTAGGTTCCTTCTACGTCACTGGTTATGCCTTCTCATTCTCAATTGCTGGTGTCACCTTTTCTCCATGATCAAGGGATCAGACCTCAGGCTTCTCTCTAATTGTGTCCATTTCCTAGGTAATTGCAATCAGTCATGAGGCTTTAAATACCATAGAAGTAACAAAGAAACAATTTTTTTTTTTAAATTAAAGTTTATTGGGGTGACAATGGTTATAAGAAGCTGAAATAAACTTTTTTTTTTCTTTAAAATATGTAAATTAGTACAAATTTCAGATCCAGAGCCTGAAAAATATTTCTAAATATGTCCCTCAAAATGTTAGGTTGTCAGCCAGGTCGTTATTTAAAATAAAAGGGGAAATTCAAAACAAACAAACAAACAAACAAACAAATAAATAATAACATACCATGGATGAGGTGAAGAATAACAAAGTTATGCATATAGTCCTTATCTCCCCTGAAATTCATAATTATTTAACTACTTGATATTTCCACCTGGGTATCTCACAATCAGCTGAAACTCACATTGTGCTTTTACCCCTTTTCTATCCAAACCTATTCTATTTCCTCTTTTCCCTTATAAGTGTTATTTTCATTGAACCACTTGTTTTGGCTGGAATCATCTAGTCAAATGGAATTATCCTGGATTTGTCTTCCTTTTTCTTACATCCTTTTCTTAAACATCATGTCTTCAACAAATCCTACGATTCTCACTCTAAAATACATGTCGATACAATCTATTTATGTCTTCACTGTCTTCACAACCACTCCCTTAGCTGAAACCATCATTGTCTCTTGCCTGAAATACTACAAGAGCCTCTGGATGCAGGTTCCTTGGTGCGGAGACATGGGACAATCAAGCTTAGTAATTGAAGAAGGTTTTATAAAAAAAATATTTGTAAACCCAGTGAAAGGTTTATACAAAGACAACAAGGTATCGTATAGTACCCCAAGAATAGTAACAAGGTGGAAAATCTCAAAAGAGCATTCTCAGAACCTGGACAGAGAGCTGGGTGATGAGGGGCCATACAGCAGAACTTTGGGCTCCATAAGAAACACAGTCAGGTGTGACAACCTAGCAGAGACTAAGCCAAGGGAATAAATGCCTTCATCTTCTTCTTCTCTCTCTCTCATTTCCTGCCCATGATCCTCATTGGCCAAGTAGCTGGAAGCCATTAGGAAGGGGGTATTGCTGGGTGCTGCAGTCTACATAGTCAGCCTCCCAGGACCCCACAAAGTATAAAGAATGGTGAAGCATGTGTGTGGGGGTCAATAAGAATATGTTCACTGCAGTCTCCTATCTGACTTCTGATTTCTACTCTCTGTCCTCATCCTTTTAGCATCTAGAATGATCTACTTAAAGGACAAGATGGATTTTACCAGTTCTCTGCTGAGAAAAAGCCATCACCATCTTCTTCATGAACTTAAAGTCCAAACTCTCCCCTTGCCTACTAGACCCAAGATAATTTGGCTCCTGCTTCTCTCTCCAAGCTTATTTCAATGCACTTCCTTTGATGCTCACCCCATGGAAGTCACCTTGTCCTCCTTTTAGTTTCTCTAACACAGTTAGTTCTTTTCTACCTGCCTGTCACCCTACACCCTGCAACAGTTATCGTGCACTGCCCATAGCTGAGCCTTCCTCATCCTTTGCATTTCAACTTAAATGTAGACTCCCAGAAAAGACTTCTCTGATTTTCTATCTTTCATAGTTCCAGGTATCCCTCTTTATTATCCTCTACCTTATCATGTTGTTTGTCTATTAAATTACTTCTAGCCCAGTTGATCGTTATTTTGTTTGCTCATTTATTTCTATCTTCCCCAGTATAAGCTCCATGTAGTTGAGAATCAAGATCACCTTGATCACTATTATATCATTATAGTCTCATATTACGCCTAGCATATAGTCGGAAACCACAAATATATTTAAATTAATAAGTAAGTGAGTAAATTAATCATTGCACATTTTTACTAAGCTTCTGGCAATAAAGTAATCTGCTGGCAAATAACGGGCTCAGGTAGAATCTAAATTTGAAACCTGGACCTCATTAACACCACCTACCAATTTATCAATTGAGATTCATGGCTTGGAGTTCCTACAAAAGAAATACTCTGATAGTTTAGCTACAAAAACTCCTTTCTCCTCCTGTGATAAGAGTACAAGGAGAGTGGTGAAGGATCAGGCTCCTCAGAGCTGGAGAAGACGCAATAATAAAAGTCTTCTGTGTTGCTGGTTCATTTAACTCCTCAGATCCTCAAGATGAAAAAAAAAAAAAGAAAGACAGAAAAGAATTTGAAGTCTTTATAGCTGGCAAGCCTTCTCCTCTTCCTTCAAACTATCTGCTCTAGAAAGCACTAATTTCCTTCTAGATTTATGGCTTATAATCTCCATCCTCTTCAGGCTGTGGACGAATGGGCTAAATATAAGATTCTAGAAAATTTAAAGCCAATTCAATATTTTATTCAATATTTGAACAGTTCTGCATGACCTAGGGTCTCCAAGGGATTACCAAAGATACAAAAGACAACTACAATTTAATGGCAAGCTTCCTAAGGGGTAACAGCTTATTCTGTGACTGACAAAGAGAATGCTGATGGTACAAGTATAATATATCTGCAATGATAAGGTCACAAGATCCCATCTTTCAAGGGACACAATCAATTTTCTCCAGCAAGTACAGAAAGCACCTGTAATAATGACCAAGTGCCTGCTAAAGGATAAAAGCCTCCTATCATCATTGCAGAAGGTGATTCCACTTGCCTTTCAAAACAGTGTTATTTCTTTTCTCTCTGTCTCTCTCTCTCTCTCTCTCTCTCTCTCTGTGTCTCTATCTTCGTCTCTCTCTCTGTGTCACTCTGTCTCCGCAACTCTTTTTCTTTCAGATTAGTATCTTCTAAAACAAACAAACAGAAAACCAAAGACAGTATGACTTTACAGTCTCTGGAATATATCATATAACCTACACTGAACTATTAAGATGTTTTTCAACTTAGTTGAAAAGCTGAAAATGTTTTCGTGTTTTCTTGTCCCTAAAAACTCCCCAGATCATTATATTTTAGAGATGCCAGAGGTCTCAGTAATGAACAATTCAGAAGACAAAACAAAGCAAACCAAGACAAACGACTCAGTCACTTATCGAACATTCTGGTATGGATTGCAGAGCAGTCAGTTCAAACACTTCTCCATCTTTCTGGCAGTGCTAATTGGTTCCAGAGAAAGACAGCCTGTACTCAATACACAATCAGCTGACCAGGCTCTAACAGACTCAATTCAGTGAGCACGTACAAAGCGACTATGTCTACAGAACCATCAACTCTACTCTAACCTATTTCTGACAGTAGGATTTTTAAATTTACATGTAAAATAAAAGTGTTTACATTCACACAGATCAGTTTACGGCTGAACTGATTGAACGGAACCATTCAATAGAAGAAAGTGCTTGAAGTCAGTTTGTATCCTGTTTGTTCTCACTTTCATTAATACTGAAAGAACTTTTCTACAGTAAATACCAAAGAAAATTAATAGTATGCAAGGAATTTGATAGAGCACTTAGTAAGGAAAATTAATGAGAATATTTTGTTTCTATATTTAACCAAAAAGGTAAGTTCTGAAAAGTATTTCTTTACCCACCCCAAATTTTGGCAACTATAAATAAATGAGCAGAACATTCCTTCATTATTATTCTTTTTGTTGATAAAGGTTTGGAGATGCGGTTGAAGCTAAATTCCCCAGCTGACTTAAGAAGACAATATTTTGCTAAGGTTTTGAAAGCATTCATTGTAAATTTTTAGATAAGTCATACATCTAGAAGTTGGTGCAGAAAAGTAATTTCGTTACATATTTTATATGAATCAATGAGTAAAAATACATTTGTTATGTTATAACAAAATTCTCTGCTTTATCAACTAGGAAACAGAATATGCCAAGAATCAATTGTGTTTATAAGTTAATCAATCAGTGTCAAGAACTTTGAAGGATATGAGATTTTAAACTAATTGCAGTTAACCAGTGATTCTGTTACAGTTCCATTGATGCTTGCAGAAGACATGAGATGCCTGGATGAGCATACCATATTTGTATTAGCTCCCCAAGTTACATGGGGGTGATGCAAGTGGGTCTATGTGGATGCCACACATACAGTCGGTTTGCATCACAGCTGAGAACACATAGAACGTGATTTTTTTAAAATGGGCAAAAGCACACTTCTCCTTTGTTCTGGAGCAAGGCATTACACTGAACACTAAGAAAAATCTAACCTTTGCTCTAAAGGGAGACACTATATTTTTCAAATCTATTCACTGTATACACATCTTTGAAAAAATAGCCTGGGACAAAAGGGCAGTTAGTGTCGTGTATGTAAAATGTGCAGAGACAAGGGGCTAATAGAAAATTTTCTCCCAAGAATCAGAAGCAAGCTAATCCTGGAGAGTTATTTAGGTAACTTGTAGTTGTGTTAAATGTAACTTATTAGACTTTACTGAGACATTTTACCCTCTTTTAAATCATATCTTCAGTAAATGATAGAGAAGCAAACTCATTCTATAACTATGCCATAGGAAAAACAATTGCACATTTTTATGAATTCATAATAATTTATGTTTAATTTTTATTTGATTCTAGATATTAAAGAAATATATTGGGCCAGTGAGTAAATAAATAGTTGCTCTGATTATTCTGGTGTTTAATACTGGGACAATCTCCAGTATAAAATTTCTTGATAGTCCTCTAATTAGAAAATCTTTGACGCCTGCGTGTTGAGCTAAACGACTAATTTATAGCCTCCTAGAATAATTTTTCAAGAGGCCCTTCTCTATAATCTCTCTATTTTAAAGTCAGCTGATTTGGAACCTTAATTACACCTGTAGAATTCCATCACAGCAATAGCTAAATTGCTGCATAAATAATTGAAAGAGATGGTGCAAGGGACTGGCAATGTGGGGACCAACTTATAATTCTGCCTACCACACCAGCCTTCCCAGGCTTTCTGAGAGTGCTCTTTCCCTACCATGCCCTTTCTATTTATATACTCATCATTATATATTCCCTTTCTTGTCTACTCTTGAATTGTTTCCTATTGTAGGAAGGGAAATGGCTTTTCCTCGCCCCAGAGATAATAGAGCCTGCAACTGTTGTGGGATCCACCTCCTGTACCCAGGGACATCAGCCTTAGAAAGTCAGCTACATCCCAGTTACCTTATCAAATCTGTGACACTGCTAATAATGTGTATTCACAGACATGTAATGCTGCCATTTGAACCTTATGAACAGCATTTGGAGTGAGAATCCTAGGGACTATCCAATCCTAGGAATTATGCCAATAGACCAATAGGCAAAGACAAGTGGGTTTCTTGTAATGAATCACTGTTAGAGGAATACACCTACTAGACACTGTAAACATGGAACCTCACAAAGCTCCTCACCACCACTACTGTCTGACACTTGGAGTCAGTCAGGTCAGGGTCCCCTGGAGTTGACAACTAAAGGACAGACAAAGGTTTTCTGAGAAAAAAACATGTGACCAGTTGTAATTGACCTAAACCAATTGTTTACATATTGTGGTGGTAGTGGGAGCAACCACAAATTTGGTATAGGTCAGCAACTCCCCACGGATTTGATAAAGGGTTATAGCACAAGCAAGTCGCAGATGGAGTCTGTCACACATACACATACATATTAATTTTTTATCGATCAGACATGAAAAAATTCATACAATCTGTTCTGTTATCTTTGATGAAGTGCCAGCTCTCTATCCTTTTAAGTGACTCAATTTCATCTTGCACAAAACGTCACTGAGGCAGACTCCAATATTCTGCAGGCTCCCGTTGCCCTATGGTCGGAATTCTCCAAATCTGGCTTGACAGGAACCTGTTTTTTAGCCTGTATTACTGCTGTACCTTACACATTCTCTTCAGTACAGAAGCTACCAGTTTCCTATAATTAGTTGTTAGCTTATCTATTGCCCAGCTAAATGGTTTTCATTTTTCTATTCATAACTTCTGTTCAGTATACACTGGAGATGTTTGTTGAAGTAATAATTGCTCAACTAATGGAAAGGGTCCATGACTAGATGTCAGGATGAGCGCATAGGTGGGTCAACATTCCCTTTGGGGACAGAAGGAGAAACATCTTGTTTCTAAAATTGGTAATGAGAAAGTAAGACTGTAAAGCAGATAGAAATATGATTACAGGTGTGGAAATGGAAAGTTAAAGGGATTCGTTCCTGTTGGACTCTGTTTTTTATTACAAAATAAGAGGCACAGTGGATGGAGGAGTGTGTCAGCAATGGGTAGAAACCTTTAGAAGTGTAGTGATAGGTTTTTAAAGAGTTGTGTGCCATGAACAAAAGGCATAGCTAGAAACACAGAAAATAATTTCTCAGTGACATTGAGAACCTAACCACACCTGGAAAACATTACTTTTAAAAATAACAGTGAAGCAATACTCAAGCCACTTGGGGCAAACATAAAGGTACTCACCACTCAGTAAAATGAGCACTGCCCCAAGTAGATTAAAGGCCACAACTGACACTCTCTCAAATATGTGCATCAAATGATAATTTCTGACATTGTCTATTCAGAGTTCACAGAGAGTGTACAAGAGAATGTAAGCAATTAATCCTTCAGAGTTTCTCCACTAACAAACGTCTGGCACCCAGTCAGCTGCCATAATTTTTGGAAAGTATATAAGGAGAGGAAATTAGTGAGAGGCAGTTCTAATAGTGAAACAGGCACAGTCTATAGTGACAAGGAGGGGCCAGCTCTCAGAGAAAGGATCTTCCAAAGGAAGGTATATAAAATTGTGTTTGGTCTAAAAGCATAACGCAAGTTAAAATTTTTTTATCAAATACCAGATTTGGGTCTTGATTTATTCCACTGCCAAAATAATATGTGTGGTAGGAGAGTGCTAAATAGTTATCACTTTCATGTTTCATAAAATTGGATAAATATAATAATATTTTGCATAAATTTGGAATAATATTTTACTTTAGAAATGTGAAATTTTTATCAAGAAAGAAATGTTTCTTACATCTCTTCATGCTTGAAAAATGTGATCGATAAGAATTACTAAATACTTTTGTTTATCTTTTTACTGAAGGGATGGTAACTAAGGAGATTCCTTTTTGGAACTGCAAACAGCTGAACGATCAACATCAACTTCCTAACTCCCGTGAGGGTTGCAAACTGAAAATCAAATCTTGTTGTCTTATTTGTGCATCCCTAAAAGAGATCCTGGAAGTGATTTATACTTTCATCACTAGACATTTATGAAACTTGGTCACGTTCTACTGGGAACTTACAAAAATATTTTCAATTTCCAAAGAAAAACAAGATATTTCTTCCTTTGCTATATTCCAAGAAATTTTAAAATATCCTACAATCCACACATTTTTTTCTGGAACATTCCTAATTGAAGAGGAAATCATTCAATGAATTAAAATTACTTTCCACGACCTGTCCTCTATTTTCTTTACTCTTAGCCTCATATTATTTTCTACTGAGCTACATTTACGATATATACACTAGAGGCTCTTGCATTCTCGTAAATGCATAATTTCTTTTAGTTTACTAAGAAAGATGTTATGAGGAAAAACCATTAAGTCTCCTTTGTTATTCATTATAAATGTGTTTCTCTATTCACAATGTTTTACCATGGCCAAGGACTTAGAAGGTGAAGTCCAAAACCATGTTTCTGTTTATTGTAGAAAGTGATTTCCTGGACTCTTAGCTTAACTGGAACAAGATGAAAAAGTCTCCATCATATACTTAATGCTATGACTTATGGATGGATACATTTTTATCCACAGGGAAATTTCTAATCCATTTGTACAATATGGAAAAATTATATGAAGGAAATATGAGAAATTACTTCAATCAAATCCTAATAAAAGAAGAATGGTACTCACCTAACCAGCCCAGTAGAAATATCCTTCCAAATTGGACAGCATTTCAATGTAGAATTAACAGAAAGTGGCTCATTTCCAGACACCAGCAGTAGAGTTCCTCGACTATCCACACTCAAGCTGTCACACTTGCACATAAAAATCATCTTTTTCCTTCCCAAATGTTACCTACGGAAAGACTACCCTTTCCCCATATCTTTTCTCCACCTTCCCCAGCCTGTGACAAAATAATGCCATTTCTCAGAGTAAGTGGTTAGGGCCTCAAAACAGATGGTAAGACCAGATAGCTCTTCTCATCATACCCATGATTAGTTGTCTGATTCCAAGACTCTAAACTTGAGAGTGTGTCTCCTTACACCCCAAAGAGGAGGACTGTTTGAGGGTTCAGCCTGCCGACTTGCACAATTAGGAGACAATACAGACCAGCAGAAAACAAATATATTCTTAATCAATGCCACAGAACTTAAAATGTGTGGTAGCATCTTTTCCCCCCACTAATGGCAGTCTGTCCAGTTTACCAGTGTAAATACATCTACATAACAAGTGAATTTTGGTATTTCTGCACACCTCAATGAATAGCAAGTTGGTAACCTGTCAGGCCAGAAGACCACACTCAAAGGCAATGGGTTCTTTATCTCAAAGGGAATGACTGCTGAAGAGAAATTACAGTTTATTCCCAAGGAACCGTATATATTTGTAATCAAAGAGCACAATAGTTGTAGGGAGATAATCTGAACAGGGCTATGGTGATAATTACAATAATTGCCAACAATTATCAGTGATTTCCATGTACGAGGTAAGGTGCTAGACATTTTCTGTTCATAACTCCCAATTAATAACTCAACAAAGGTTATTAGTTCAGTAAGTAACGAAAGCTACTTGTCTGGTAAGAAACCTGAACCAAGGTATCAAACGATGTCTCTATGATTCCAAAACCTATGTGCTCATTCTACTCAATAGTAGTCTTTTCAGTTTTAGGTGCCTGTTACACTTTTTTACATTATTGATAATCCCAAAGAGTTTATGTTTATGGGGGATCACAGCTATCAGTAATTTTTATATCAGGAATTAAAAATTAGAAGCTTAAAAATGTTTTGTTTGTTAAATCATTTTCAGGTAAAAATATTAAACCCACTGCATGGTAACACAAATAAAATACTTTATGAAGAAAATTTATATTTAAAAAAAAATAGAATAATGCCAGTTTTTCACATTTTTGCAAATGTCTGGCTTAAGAGGAGACAGATATACTCAGATGTGCCTCTGTGTTCATTCTGTTGCAATGTTTTTTTTAGTTCAGGTATATAAAGAAAATATACCCTCACAGGGATAGGCTATATACGGTAGTAGGAAAAGGGAAGAGTATTTTAACATTTTCAGATAATTCTAAATATTCTTCTGGGATACTATATCAAATTCTACAAATGATACATTCTTGTACTTGCACTGTGCTGTCAAATTACTTCAATAAACTTTATGTACTCTATTACATCAAAAACCATTGGTATCTCTTTCACTTTGATGAATCTTTTACCCATA
This sequence comes from Rhinolophus sinicus, assembly GCF_057876585.1. Taxonomy (NCBI): domain Eukaryota; kingdom Metazoa; phylum Chordata; class Mammalia; order Chiroptera; family Rhinolophidae; genus Rhinolophus; species Rhinolophus sinicus. The sequence continues at coordinate 110,104,589 of NC_142516.1, forward strand.
GTGCTTTTTAAAATCTCATTCATTGGTCATTGGGAAAATAATAGATCAATGACTTATTCAGATAGATCTTCCATATGTTGGTGCAGTTTTTTATAATATTTTAAAATATTATTATCAATGACATCAAGAAAGTCTTTGAATGTTAGGAAGGTATCAAGCTCACGATACCTTAGAAATTTTCTAAAACTCTGATTATCAATTGAGAGATCAATTTTCCCTATTAACATATGCTATCTGTAGTTTTCCATCACTGGCATTTTTCAAGAAAATATGCGTCCAATACCCAGTTGTAAAAAGCACTGTCCTCAGTCATTTTTTTCCAAGTAAAAGTGATATTCCATGAAAATTCCAAATAGTTCAATACACAAGTCTAATCATACAAGGGCTTTTCTAGAGACAAATATCATACTTCAACATGCAGGAAAAGTCCTTTGTATGTAATTCCATTTTGTCACATAGAATATTCAAAAGACATATAACATTGTAGGGTGTCAGATGGGCACTTGTCTTATTAGGGAGACTACTTCATGGACAGTGTAGATGCCTGACCACTGAAGTGTACACCTGAAGCTGAATAATACTGAATGTCAACTATAACTTAACATATATACACACACACACACACACACATATATATGTCAACTATAATTTTATATATATATATATATATATATATATATATATATATATATATTCACAGGATGTGGAGTACAGCATAGGGAATAGACTCAATGGAATTGAAACAGCTATATATGATGTCAGAGGAGTAGTCGATTGGGGGAGGGGGATTACTATTTTGTGAGGAGTGTAAATGTCTAACTATTACATTGTTTTGTACACCTGAAACTAATAAAAAAAGACATATATAAGAGTTAAGATTAATAAAAACAACAATTTTTATTGCTTTATAAAAATGGACATCCTTATATGAAACTGGCTTTTTTTCTTTCCTTTTGATGTGTTTGGTAGTGAAGAATACAATGATCACTAGCACACGTTAGTGATCAAAATAAAGCCACTGCCTTTATTTTGTACTAAGGCACCAGCAGTTCTCCCTACCATTTCTTTTGCATCATTTAGTGCAAATGTCAACACAACAAGAAAGCTTTTTTCCTTCTTCTTCTCCTTCTCCTTCTTTTCTCCCCCATCCTCCTCCTCCTCCTCCTCCTCCTCCTCCTCATCCTCCTCATCCTCCTCATCCTCCTCATCCTCCTTCTCTTCATTCTTCTTCTGATGATGATTATTTTAAAAGCTTTGACTTTGCTGACTGGCTCTGAAAGAATCTCAGGCACTCGTAGGGGTCTGTAGACCACACTTTGAGAATCATTGCAAAACACCATATTGATGTATTTTAGAACTTCTTTTTTTTTCTCCTTTCCTCCCTCCCTTCCTTGCTCCCTCTTTCTGTCTGTCTGTCTTCTCCAAATTCTTTTCATTTGAGTAAGACATGGAAAAATATTTGAATTTCTGGTGGTGCAGGTGACAGCTCTCAGCTATTTGTTAGCTGTATGGTCTCAGCTGGTGTAATCAAAGTGGTAAGAACTAGTAACGAATTAGGGCTCTATTTTCTGATGCCTCAGGATACACTGGTCTTCCTATTCCCAGGTGTACACGGAGGCTCCACTTTTAGATCTACAACATGGTAGTTGTCCAACATGGTAGTCAGTAGGCACACTTGAAACGAGCATTGGAGCACTTGAAACATGGCTAGTCAGAACTGAGATGTGGTGGAAGTGTAAAATACCCACCATATTTTTAAGACACACATTTAAAAAAAATATTTTTAATATCTTATTAGGAATTTTACATTGACCATATGGTGAAAGGATCATAGCTTTCTTAAAATATATATTTGTTATATATTTGGTATATTATCAAATTAATTTTATCTAGTTAAAAAAGTTTTAATGTGGCCACTAGAATTTAACTTTCATATGTGGTTTGCCTTATGTTTCTGTTGGATATTGTTGCTAAAGCCGTCGGCAAGAATGAGACTAAATCAACCTCATATAAACTAGGGATCATAATTAATTCCATCATTTTTATTTACTCAGAATAAAGCTCTGTCTGTTAATATTCTATGGGAAACTATTGTCATTTTATCCCAGTTTTATATTCTGTAATTAAAATACTATCAATATCCACTGGTAGATTTAGATAAATACCAAACTGGCTACATTTCTCTGCTTAATATGATTTACTTTTCTTAAGAAATACATAAGCACACATGCCTTTCTAATAAGTTATAGCAGAGATAGAGAAAGAGAAAAAGGAACACTGGTCACATAATATGAGGACCAACGTCAGAAATTTCTAATGAATGTTATTTCCTTCTTTAGTCAACTAATTCCTACTGGTCACAGAACATTGATTTTATTTTACTAAGAGATTTAATTCTAACCTGAGTTTATTTTATAGCACAGATCAGTAGAAATGAGATATTTAGAAAATATCTTTTTCTTTATGATATATTTTTCATTTTAAAATAAGCTGACTGAATCAGAGACATATTCAACATGTTTACTGTTTCTACATCCTGAAAGTTAAAAATATACCAGAAAAAATATATGCATATATATTGTGTTCTTTGTGATAAACAGTCCCTTTTAATTTTCTCAGCTCAGAGTTCACGATTCCTATTCTCTGATGTGAATTATCTCTTAATAGTGGGTTACAAGAACCATGAATATTTGTGAAATTAACTTTTCAGAGGGAGCATGAAAATGAAAGACAATCTAGGAAATTTGTTTTATTATGTTTTCTAATCGCTAGAAAATGTTTGGATGGCTGCAAAAGGCATGATAAACTTTCAATCATTTTAATTGTTTTAAATAAACATACATCAAGTCTTAGAATTTTGTTAATTTTAAACAGAATGTAATGAAGTCAGCCACATTAGCAAATGACCATACACTCAAGGCTTCAAAGGAATCAGACAGGAGCCAAAAAACCCCAGGCAGAGTAAGGATAAAGGAAATCAGAGATTGAAAGTCTCAGAGAAATTTGAAAGCTTCTGTACCTTATTTACATTGTGAATTTGTGAGGTCTGGTGAGACACACTGACTTTCCTACATAGTTAAGAATTTAGTCCAGGCAGATGCATGTGTTCAGAGAAACACCCGAGGTTGAGATCATCTTGAACAGATTAGGACTGGCATCAGAAAATTTGGGCAGGATCAACACAAAGATATATTTGGTGAAAGTGTTTATGGGAATTAAAAACACTCTTGTTAATTGTTTGGGAGTGCATTAGATAATGTGGCACTTGAAATGTTGCTGTATTTGGTGCATTTTAATTTTCTCAGAACATAAATATTTCACATGTTCATATTAGAATGATAATGTGTGTTTGTATTCCAAATTACACATATTCCCAGCTTCTGTACTAATCCTACTTAGTGTTCAAAATAGTGTCAACCTGACATAACTAGACATATTACTCTTTTCCCAAACCCTATACCATAAATATTCGCATTCTTATCTGCTCAGTGCTATGGGAATTTCCAATGAGGACTCTGTGAAGTTTCTCAAAGCATTCCGCTGATGAGAAACTGTCCATGTCAGTAGTAGAAGCATATATTTCAATCTAATTAATATTTACCAAATGCTCACAGGATGCCTTCCTTTGTATGAAAACATATTGCAAATACCTCTGCTCTGCTGTGTATCAAGCACCTTTAACAAGCTTTAGGCTCCATGTTCTAGATTGACCGTGTTAGAGATGTTTCTTTATCAATGAGGAAGAGACAGTTAAGGCTCTTTTGAGCTCTGTAGTCGCCTGTGACTTCATTCTAAAGTGGCATGCATTAAATTGAGAATTATTTTTTCCATACAATAAACTCAAATTGGCTTTAGAGTATTTTCAGATACCCCTTTATGTGCTCTAAATTATATTAGTTTATTATTCTAGCGAACGTTTTCATTTCTAAAATAATTTTTGTTATCATTTAATTTCAAGCATAACACAGTAAACAGAGAACTGTAATGATCTCTGGCACCTAAAACATAATGAGTAACTTTTCCAGGACAATTCAATTATTCTTTCAAATGTGTATCAGCTGCATTTTTGGTGTGTCTTCATCTCATTAATACCCTGGAAATATTTTCATGTTAGTTAGGTCAGAAAAGAAATACTTTCTTTTATCTAACTTCATTAGGAATGCCATGACTTTTGAGCTGGTATTTACAATAAAACATTTCCTTGTAAGTATCCCTTGCAGAGAAGTTTGGGAGTTTATTCAGTAATGAATTTCACTTGACCTATAGAGGTCTGTTTCAGATATGTCCAGCTTTACTTTGACCATTGAACAATCGCCCTTCCCAGACATTGCTCTTCTAACTGAACTTTCTTAACAAGAGTTGAAGCAAACAGCAGTTGATCCCTAGTAACTCCCTCGATTTTTTCCCTCCATCAACACGTATACTCAGAGAAAATAACCTGTCAGTTATTTGGAAGGAGGGGTAGAATGTATTTCATACCTTACAGCCTCGCTGTGGAGTTCTTTTTATGGCTTTAGATATGTTATGTTAATATTTAGGAAAGTTTTTGTTTGAACCGTTAGCTTATGATCATTAATCAGAGGGATCATTACGTAATTAAAAAGATTTCAACCAGCTGTTTTGGTTATATTCTGCGTGGCAAACTATCTCTAAATTTGGCAACTTAAATTAGCTTCTCAGCAGGAGCTGAAGGATGTGCTTCTGAGGTAGCTCTGCCACCAGCTAGCAAGTGGTGCTGGTGCTAACACTGGCTGGGTCCTCAGCCAGGGCTATCTGCAAGGCGTCATTTCCTTCCCACAAGGATCCTCTGCTATCTTTCTCACAGTATGGTGGATGGGTTTCAGAAAGGACTGCACTAAGAGGCCTGGGTAGGAGCCACAGGTCTTTTTATGACCCAGCTGCACCTGTACTGCATTCTATTGGTCAACCCAGACAGCCTGGATCCCAGGGGAAAGGGATTAGACTTTCCCTCTTAATGAAATGAGTAGTGAGGAATTCTAGTCATATATATTCTACTCATCAATTCTGGTTATTTACGCTGACCTCACATCTGAACTCAAAGACAATTCTGGCTAGAGTAATACTTGGATTCTGTGATATTTTCTACTGTTTCCAGGTTGCTTCCTCTGTCTCTAACGGCTCTCTGACTTTTCAAGTGCAGAGTTCAGCTCCTGGAAGATCTGAAGAGTAATAAAGGAGTAATACACAGTAATGGAATTTTATTTAAACCAATTGTAATCTGTGTTGTTGTGTCCCACCACTCCTATACTCAGTAAGTAAAAGGGGGGTATTATCCCAAAGAGTCCATACGAAGATATTTTCATGAGGAAAACCTAGGAATAAGATGGCAAAGGCTGGCAAGGGAGGGTCAACAGCCACCAATCTCTTGGGTTCTATGATGCTCTCAAACTGGTCTGAAAAGAAAAAGGATCCAACAATGAGAGTATTCATCACATAGCAAAGGTAAACACTTTGGAACCAAGCTTCCCCCAAATCCTCACTGAGAGGCAGCCTATATTATGGGGTGGGGTTGTAGTCAGATGTTAGAGACTATGCAGACATATTCGAGGCCACAGGGCCTTGGCATTTCATCATGGACAGATGTTCCTATAAGCATTGTCCTTATCATCTCAATCAGTTGACTCTGTGTACCTCTTTCCTTTAACAAGGAGACCTTTCAAATTATGTCAGTCATGGGAATATCCCCATTATATCCAACATTCAGGTTTTGTCACAGTAAAAAAAAAAAAAAAAAAAATATATATATATATATATATATATATATATATATATGTATATATATATATATATATATATATATATATATATATATATGTATATGTATATGTATATGTATATGTATATATATAAAAACTTGTTTTACATAGCTATTACCAAAAACTGTCCTGATCAATGGTGGAGCTCTCCATCCTACAAACAGATATAAGACAATTCTAAGGCTCTCATGGGATTTTCCCCATAAGCTACATCAAAACATATTGCTTCTTCCTCCATTCAGTCCCCTTACAATCAGAAGTTCTCAAGATTCTGGCTTCAGCCTTCTTTTCTCACACTATATGCTTTCACTAAATGGACCCATTTATTCTAATAATTTCAACTGTCACCTCTACATTGATGGCTTGAAAATTTGTATATCAGACTCCATTTTCTCTCTCATATCTTCCAGGGCCATAATTTTCATTTGAATTCCCCTTATATAATGTCTGCTAGCATCTCAAAATCAACTGGTCCAAAACTGAACTCATTCTTCCTTATTCCCTTCTCATGAAAAACTATTTTTGCTGTTTTAATATTTTGAACAAGATTATTGGCATACCTACGTCCACTTGGAATTCCAAATGAAAGAGATAGTATTCTGGGACTTCTTCTCTAAGCACTTGCAGTTTATTGTTACCTAAGTCTAGCAATTTATCTCAGAAATTATGTCAGGCTCCAAAGTCCTGATTTTCCTGTAATTAGTACTTAGTTCCAGTATTTGTCTCTCATGCGTGGCCCACTATAATAGTTCTTGACTGCTTCTACTCCCTCCTGACCTTTCTAATCCACTCTCAACACTGAAAACATTATCTAAGTACACATCTGATTATATCAATTCCCTTTCTTAAAATTCTTTCTCTATCAGATAAGTTAAATTACCTTAGCATATTTATAAGTTCAGCAATGATCTGGCCCCAGTACACCTTCTAGTTTCATTATCATCTTCTTGTTCTTCCCTCCTCCTGAACTCTGACCAAAACAGATAACTTACATTTCCCTTAAAGATGCCATAAACATTCACAATTTGGACTTCACACACTTTATCTACTCTTTCATGAAATTCCTTTCCCCATGCCAACTTTCATCCCCATGAAAAACCCCCTTTCATCCCTAAAGACCAAACTCAAAATATCATAGGCTTTATGAACCATGACCTGCCAGACAGAATTAATCACCCTCTGTTCTTATTCCCATGGTGCTGAATAACTCCACTATGGCGCTAAGTAATAGTTTCCATATAAGCTTTCCCTACTAGATTAGACAACGACAGTGTTTTATTAATTTTTGTATTCTTACTTTATTGTGCAAGACCTGACATATAGGGTGAGTTAAATGTTCACTAAATGTTAATTGAATTAATTAAAAGAATCTGGATGAAATGATGGCAAAAAATAAATGTATTTCACATATTTCCGAAAGGGCTGTGAGTTGACAGACCCTTTTAAGAAATCAAGAGACTTTACTATGTTTATACTCATTTTTCTCACATTTGAAAATTCATCCTAAGGGAATAATCCTAAATATGGAAAAGGCCTTACGACAAGAAAAGTCAGTAAACTTGAAACCAGTTTTTGTTCCTTATTGATCATTGTATACACAGGACTTAGCACAATGTTTGACGTAGGTTATTTATTAAATCTATCGACCAATTAATATTAACCCAAATCATTTATTATAACTTAACCTAAATGTACACATCTTTAGGGAAATGGTTAATTTTCGTCTCATACAGTCATTAAGAAAAAATTGCTCACTGTACTTGGGTCTTTAAAGAATTCTGGGTTCCCCATGAATCATTCTCCCGTGGAAAGCTTACAAGGATTAAAACCCAAATATCATGTTTACCTAGACTAACGTGCAACTTACCTTCTCATCATTCTTGTCCTCATCTCTTTATTGTGCTTTCCCTTGGATCTTTATGTTGCTCCCCATGTATATTTAAATCACACTTCTTTTAATGCCCACTTTTCTAATTAACTGAAAATATTCTATTACTGGTACCAACACCGCTAACCACAATACATCATGAGCACTGTGTGCTTTCTACATGTCAGATCTTATGTAGGTACTTTCAATTACCTGGATTTGTAACGGAAATTTTATGAAGGGTATTTAATCAGCATTGAGGTCAACACACTATTTAAGGTGTGGAAGACTGTAGTCATGCCTTTCTTGACAAATATTTATCTGTCTTCCATTGTTCTCCAGAGTTAGGGGCTCTTAAAACTCTTCTTTATCTTCTAATTTATACCACTCTATGATAACTCTCAGCCCTTCTTTCTGAAGTTTACTTTGATTATTTGCTTTGTTATTCGATAGGTAGGGTTTATGTAATTTTGATATTTCCAGGTTTTATTATGCTGGACATGAGAAGGACCCAACTCAACGTGCCAGGGAGGTAAGAGTCATTATATGCTAGATCCATGAACTAGTAGGGTTCACCAGAAGATTGCTCTTGTGTGTTATAATATACCAAGAACTCAGCAAAAGAAGATAATGTCACTGCATAAAAGCAATTTGCAGATAGAGCAACGGTTGCACTGTTTATTTTTATTTACTTCCTGACACTCCGCTCACTGCTTGTGTCAAAATTTGTCACAGGATTAACGTTGGGAAATGGGTAAAACTGTGAAATACTGTGAAATGTTGCAGAGGATATTCGTTTTTTGGTTTTTTAAATATTCATCTTTCATTTGTATTTTTGCTTTCATTTGTATTTCTTTTCTTTTTTTTTAAATATCTGTCCTTTATTTCTTATTTATATTTCTACTTAATTTAAGTGTTTGCTGCCCATTCCCTCATATAGCACTGATCTCAGGACGAGGAGGTGAGCTGAGAAACAGGTGTGCTTAGCATTCTCTCTCCCCAGCGCAATTTTTTGACCATTATCAATCTTTTTTTACAGATTAAGGACAGGCATATTGAAAACTTCCCATCCTACTTACTCCCCCCCTCAAAATCTGCTTTTCTAAAATCCTTCTGCCTATAACATGTTTTCTGTCATCTTATTATTTCTGCTCACTAACTACAGGGGAAACTATATCCTTAGGGTCAGCCAGGTGCCAAGACTGGATGGCGTGTGTGCTCTGCTATGAGAGGGAGGATGTTAGGGAGTTTGTTTACTGTTGGATTCCTTGGGGTTCTAGTGGACAAAGGGGCAAAGTCTTGGATAGAAGGGAGTGGAAAGGACCTGTGTCAAGGGAAAGCACATTGCAATACAGACACAAAAATAAAGGTTATCTCAGGCATTTACACTGTTGGTATAAAAAAAGATATCTTGAATACTTTGCCATTTTAAATGTCATGGTGTAATAACCTGCCTTCAGGGTTTCTTTTACTCAAAATGCATGGTTTTAATGGATTGTTTTCAAGAGTAATCATGGATGAGATATAACAGCAGCCCCTAGTGGATAAGGGGAAGTGGTGAGAAAGGAAGACAACAGAATCTGAATGTTACACTTCTAAGACAGCTGTTAAATAGTAGAGAAGGGATCCAAACCCATCTCAACTGAAAGTCATGTTATTTCTTTTATGTGTCTCTGCATTGTCTTTTTTAAATTTTGAAGATAAGAAATGTATATACCACCTGCCCTTCCTTAGTACAGGAGAGAAAATAAACTTGGTTAAACGCCATAGGAAACTGGAGACATCCTGATAATAGCAATCATGGAAAGTTCTGGCAACAGGGGTCAACAACCCAATTATGAGAAACTGAGGCACAGAAGGAGAAAAACCTAACTCACATGGATGTCCTTTGGAGGAAATCCTGGGTTCCAGAGATCAGAAAATAAACATCATTATTTTGACTTAAGCTCTGGCCTTGAATTTAGAGAGAGGTTGGAGCAGGGAACCAGATATGCTTTTAGTTATGGTGGAAACAATATTTTACTTGGTGGCTAAAATTAGGGGTTCAACTTCCAGCTCTTCTTGCCACTAGTTATGTGATTCTGGGTGAGTGACCCTATCTTTTTCAAGTTTCTCTGAGCTACAGTCCCCTTAGGTATAGATAAAGGTAATATCTCTTGCACAAATGCATTATGAGGAATACATTTTCTCATTGCAAATGTCAAATTTGAAAACTCATAGGCTCTGCTATACAATGATGTTCTCATCATCCTGTACAGTTACCAGGTTAATCTCTTAGTTAGAACATACTCCTTTCCTGATTCATCCCATCCAGACTGAAGTCTTTTTAGCCTGACTTTCAAGGATTCTCGAGCCTGGTTAGAACCTATGTTTGTAGCATAAGTTCCTTCTCTTTGTCAAAATAAGTAGTCTGTTCCAGCTAAGTTGGTTTATTTGCTATTAATTAAGCATGCCTTATTTTTTTTGTCTCTTAATTATTGTTCTTACATGATTATTTTGTAGCAGGTACAGAGCTCAGTCCACAAACTTAACTTTCAGGAACTTTAACTTGATTACACCCAGATTTAATTTTGTTAAGAGAGTTTATTCAGGCAGAGTTAGAAACTTAATCTTAATCAAATTGTCCATCTCTCTCCTCCCAAAACATATAAAATTGTTTCTCCTTCCCCTCCTCCTAGAAGAAAAAAAAAAAAAAAAAAAAGAAAGAAAAAGCTTTTTTTCCTTTCTTCCTTTCTTCTATTTTTTTTTTTTTTTTTAATCCATAGTTCTATTTACTTTCCAAGAGAATTTATCTGGTTTGGCTAATTATCTATGCAAGCCATCATTTGACCTCTCAGTTCTCTATATGCCGTGGTTCTGGGCCTGTATGGTTCTGTATTTCATGCCACTTTGGGAGCATAAGAATTCCAGTCCCCCTGGGGCACTGGGAATTCTATGCAGCTCTCTCCAGTTCATCAGCCTAAACATTCCAAACCCTTTCTACCCTGGGATTCTATTATTTTCCCAGGAAATTCCTGTGAATATCAGCACAATTTGTCTGATTTCAGATACCTAAACTAGGAAAGATTAGTGAAAGGGACACTTCCCTCTCCAAAATGTCCACTCACTTTTTGATTCTCACCTACATTCTTTATTTCCCCCAATTTAGAAGAGCTGAATCAGGGGTAAAGGTGGACAATAGGGATATGTTCAATTACTTGTCTCTGTCCTCTCACACATCTATTCTCTTGGATACAAGCTCTACATATCCCTTTTTGGGATAGGATTTTGAAACACCCTCTTTTGTGTTATCTCTTCACTGAGAAAAATCTCTGTAAAATGGCTAAGTGTGAGGTTAAAAGTGTGGCATTAATATTGGAGTGGGCTATTCCATGTAACAAGGACTTGCTTTGCTTGAAGATGTTAAGTGGGAGGGAGTAGGACTCTAGGCCTTCTTGTGTTGTAGAGAATAAGCATTGGTAAAAAGTGGTCCATAGGATGTCAGGGCTAGGATCACAGGCTTTGCTGAAGCGTTATGATAACTGATAGGGAAAACTCAGAATTTTGGAGTATTGGCTAGTTCTCGTGACACCCAATAAAAAGACTGAAGAAAAGAAAGAGGATAATCTAAAACAGGTCAGTCTAAAGTCACAAAGGGAGAAAAGTACAGAGCCATTCTAAAACAAGTGTACTCTGCTTGCAAAAAATGATCTGTAGTGCCTAGAACATTTGAAATATCATAGAACTGTAAAAGCCAAATACTTTACCCTTAAGCTAGAGTCCATGTGAGGAGGGCCAGAGGGGTGGGGTTCCTACAAAAGAGAAAACATTGAGATGAAAGACAAGCTTTCATCTCAATGTGTCTTTGAGAGAGCTTTTAATCAGCATTCTTCAAATGATAAAATTGGAACTCAATCTCACCCTGAAGAGGTGGCTGGGATATAGCATGGGGACAAGTGGAAAGTTCCCAGCACCTCCCCACAAGAGGCAATTTTTCCATATGTGATGACGCAAATGTCAGAGTGTAGTTCAAATCTATTGAATGGACAGCCAGGGGAACTGGGTTGTGCACAGGTGCCTGCTACTACAGGACATCTCTACACAGGACAGAAATTCACAGGCTCACAATCTGGGGCTAAACTCAATCTCTGCCTCTGTATGCTGGACCTTGGAATTTACCATAAGCAAATAGACTGAAGTTGACTGCATTTTGAAGTGAGTTGGATTGCCAAAGAAACCTCAAACTAGTCAGTGATTTCTTTATTTCCCTAACCAGTGTCCCAACCTGACATCATTCCACTAGACTGCTAAGGTGGTACATTACCTGGCAAGGGAATTGTCCCTTGATGTGGCCATGTAGGACAATGGATGTTTCTAGAAAGCAGCCTCCCGAGCAACCATTGTATCTGATCAAAGGACTGACACCATTTTATAGAAAGGGGAATCTAGTAGCTTATGTTTTGTGCTGTGGAATATTGACAAATACATGTTATTTCCCATTTTCTCCTTTTTCAAATGAGAATTTTCATTGACATTACCACACGACTTTCCCCACAATTAAATATTTGGAAAACTGGGGATGTACAAAATATTTTTTAGCCATAGATCACTGAGCCATATAGAGTTTCAGCCAATTCAATGAAGAGGACAGCATGTCACCAAGAGATCTTGCATATGGACTTGAATGCAGTAAATAGAACTTGTATCCTTTGGGAGAGGTGGAGTGTTTTCTTATAGTTATAGAGGTTTCTGAAAAGTGGGGTGGGGGGAGAGAGAGAGAGAGAGAGAGAGAGAGAGAGAGAGAGAGAGAACTGGATAAATAAAAAGGGAAGACATTTTGGTTATTGATTATTGCCTGTGTATCTCTTCCATTGAATAGCCCCATGTTGTTAAGGGATGGAGTGAGCCACAGCCTGCTCCTAGCTCTAGGCTGATTTCAATACTCTGCCACTGAGATAAATTCAGGAAATCCACAACCAAATCAATCAGTACATGATATCACTCTGGGCAAAATTATTGTTTCAGAAATATACTTGAGTTAATTGAGGCCAATAGTATATGAGGGTTTTCTGGACTAGAACATTCCTCATTTTTCCGGGAAAGCCAGTTGAAACCATTGCCTTTTCTCTTTTTTGGATGGTGTGCTATAAAAATGAGATATCTAGCAGTGCTGCAGCCCTATAACCATCATGAGAAGACGACCCTAAGATGAAACTGACATCATGGAAGGTGCAACACAAAGAAGGAAAGAGACGGTATCTTTTATTCTATTATTAAGTCATTGTAACACTGAAGCCTGCAACCATCCAGTTACATGTTGCAGTCAATTAGTTTTATTGTTTAAATTGAGTTAGTTGTGTTATTTGTAATAGGCAAATTCATAATTGTTATAGTTGCTTATAGCATTATTAAACATACAGTTATTTAGCATTTCATGTGGTTCTTTTTCATCCAACTAAAGTGTTGAGAGCAGAAGCTATGTCCTATATTTCTACTTGCAGTATAGTACCCAACACATCATAATAGCATATGAATATTTGTTAATGGGATCAACAAAGGGTTTGCCATGATTACATGAGTTTGGCCACCAATATAGCCTGTTATATAAATGTTTTAGATGTTTTAACTTCTTCTAAAACCAATAAATTTGAAAAACAACCCTTTATAATTCAGTCAATGAATTGTTTATACTTAACTCTGTAACTGGTAGTTTACAAACTACATGGATTCCTGGCCAGTTCTTTAAGGTGATCCATCTCTCTCTAGACACTGTCCTTAGAGTTTCCTTGAGGGCTTGACTCACTACCTTGCTGAATATCTATGTTACTAGAACTCAGTGTATTTACTTATTGACAGTGAATACACTATAAAATTTTGTGCAATAAAGGTCAGTCATAAAGATAAAGATTGTTTTTAATCTGATATGTTTCTTTAAAAGTTTCTGGGTATTCATACACTTTCCTTTGAGAATTGCAGAACATTAAAAAAAATGCATTGTGCGGTCAAATTAACCATTGCAAAAATCCCCAAATATTTAGGAAATTTGCCCTATGTGTAAATATTGATCTCAAACTTGTTTTGCTTCCTCCAGTGAAGCAAGAGTATATAGGGTTATGACCCAATTAGAGACCATTTGATTTCCTCAGCTCAACCTCACAACTACTCACCAGAGATCCCTAAAGTAAAAGTTGTCATTATTTTCTCAAAGTTGCTTGAAAAGTAAATGTTAAATGAAACAGTTTCATCATATCATGCAGCTTGTATATTTTTTCTTTCCCCCAAATACAAATACTATATCATATATCCAGCCAAATAGTCCATGTAAAGATAAAGTTTTAAAATAATGTATTCAGTGAGATAACCAAATCTTTTATAAATAAACTCACTGAGGTGTGAGTGATTTTTTTTTTAATTATAGAGTCTGAAGATTGCCAGTTTTTCTTAAACTCTTCCAAGATTATTTTCTTTCCTATTTTTAGTCTACAATTTCATGGGGAGTTAGCATCTGTTATAATTCAATGCTGAATCATTAAAGAGGTTTTTCATGTCACCTGTTTTCTGCTGTTTTTCATGAATCCCTTGTTAATTTTCAGACAGTTGAACTGTCAGTCTAGAAGTTCTTGTCTTATCACCTGTGTATCTGAAGAGCGCAAAAAGGATGAGAATGAGTGAGCTCTGGTTTTTAGTTTTTCTGCTTCTTTTGTGTTTGTTTATTTTTAGTTTCTGTATATTACTGAGTTTTGTACAAATGTTAACAAACAGCCACAATTTATTGACATCATAATAAAAACAGTCTTAAAACAAAGTATAGTTAGAAATTCCTCTATGGAACTCCTGATCCAGGGATTTTAAACCATAGTAAGTATGTTTGTTTACTATAGGATTTATTTTTTAATTTAAGGGACTTTTTCCCATAGCCTTCTGCTACCATAAAGGCATGATCAATAATTAAATATTGATTTTCCAAAGACATGATCTCTCTAAGCATATAGTTCTATTATTTTCTTCTCTTTTTACCTTTGTCCTTTCTTCCCCACTAATAGAAACTAATAGAAACAAATGAAAATCCTTTCTTCCCCAGTAATAGAAACAAATGAAAATCTATTCCAGAAGTCTGTGGTAAAAATAAAATGGCATAATATTGTATCATTCAGTTTGAAAGGTTGACAACAGCTGACTTGAGAAAGGAATCAAGGAAGGCAGAGTGACACAGTGAATGGAACTCGGCTGGGAGTCCAGAAAACTAGATTATCCATTGTCCTATAATGGTGGTGATGATTAAACAAGTATGTGATAACCATCCGTTGTTTCTAATTTTACTAAATCTTGTAATTAATAGCTCTGCACTAAGTACTGTGACTACATAGAAGACAGAATAGACAGACAGATGCTGTCTGTGGTCACATGGGTTACATTCTTGTGGGGGACCCACCAGGACACAGACAGTTACATGTGGTTGGTGCTCTGGACAGCAGACCAAGGACCTTTCAGAAAGTACGGTAAGGGCAACTGATCTCATCTTAGGGGTCAAAGAAGGTTATTTTAAAGGAGAGACATCCTACTTGGAAATTGAATAATAAGGAGGAATTTTGCAAGGTAAACATAAGCAGAGAAAGCACAGTAATCTCCCTTTATCTATCATTTTGCTTTCTACAGTTCAGTTACCTGTGATCAACCACAATCCAAAAGTATTACATGGGAAATTTCAGAAGTAAACTATTCATGAGTTTCAAATTATGCATCATTCTGAGTAGTGCGATGAAATCTCTCACTATCCCACCCCATCCCACCCTGTACTGCCCAGGACATGAATTATCCCTTTGTCAAAATATCTAAGCTGTATATGCCTGTTAGTCACTTAGTAGCCATCTTAGTTATCAGGTCAACTGTCACGGTATGCAGTGCTTGTGTTCATGTAACCCTTATTTTACTTAATAATGGCCCCAAATAGCAACAGTAGTGATGCTGGTAATTCATTTATAAAAAAAAGCCACAAAATGGATGTATGTATAGGAAAAACACAGTATATATACGTCTTGGTACTATCCTTGGTTTCAAGCATCCACTTTCTTAGAACACATTTCCTGTGGATAAGGAGAGAACACTATATTCTGAAAGCAAGAGGGCAGAGAGCTGGGTGTATCACAGAGCAAGTGTTTAGCACGAGTTCAAGGGAGCAAGGGGGAACAATATGGTATAAACTGGTTGACTAAGGACAGGCAGATTATTCATGGCTGATAGAAAGAAGGGGTGAGAAAAACTGACTAGGGAAACACAGAAGGATTTCTGGTCAATGCTGATGGAACAGTTAGGCCAGAAAACGTGAATGGGCAACTTTCTTGATAATTTGGATCAAGTAAAAGGATCACATCAAGAAAACACATGACACTCTTCCTGTTCTCTGTAACAATTTGAAAGAGTCAGAAAAAAATTAAAAACCACCACCAACAACAACAACAAAAGAGCAAATACTGTGTAACTAATAACTCAATTTTTACAGTTTTGTCCTTGAATTTTGGTACTAAACTTTTACCACCTATAGAAATGATGAGGTTTGTGAAAACTATAATTTAGTGGTTCTCAGGATTGTAGAATTAAAAAGACCGCAAAGTCTTTGAAACCAACTTTTTGGTCAAAAAGATTTTGAGCAAAAAGTTGAAAACAGGCATTTTTAGGTACCTATATTAAAACAGTCATATTAATATGTTAATTCATTTTGGTAATAATAGAAAAGTGAGAGAAAGAAAAAACATTCATCCTCTTCCACGATCACTTTGGAGTATCCTTCCGGAATATGTCTTTAATAAAATAGATATGTGTGTGCCTTCTATTCAAGCTTCTAAATTTATTTCTCTTAATGTTATGTCATAGTTTTCCTGGTATTACAAATCCTTTATAATATCTTAATGACTGTATAATATACCAAATGCACATATATGAAAATTAATCGTTTCCCTAGAGATGCGTACATTCAGGTTTTTAAAGTTTTGATAAATAATTTGGGTTCATATTATTTAATTGACAGATTTAGTAAGTAATTTGTGTTAACATTGTGCTAAATGCTGTGCATTCAATGATTGTTAAGAAAACAAGTTGGTTTCAAAGACTTTGTGGTCTTCTTAGTCATAAGCCGTTTTCCATATTTAGGGTGATTCCCTTATGATAGATTTCCAAAAATGGAAAAAAAAAAAGTATATACATAGTGAAGGCTCTTGATTTCTTGAAAGAGTCTACCAACTCACAATCCTTTCAGAGACATGTGAAAGAAGTTTCTATTTTGCCATCATTTAATCCAGACTCTTTTAATTATAAATGACATAAAACTAATTCAAACCGGGATAATTTTAAAAAAAACCAAAGTGTCAGTGGGAGGATGAGGACATTGATCTACGCTCAAGTAACTGAATAATGACAGGACAGTGTTGGTTTTGGGCACTGAGAGATCCAGTGGCTCAAACAGCAGCATCTGGGCTCTGTATCTTCCCATTTCACAGCTCTGATTTTTTTCTGTTATGGCTTCTCCCAGGCAGGTTCTGTTCATTGGGTTTGCCTCCTGGGTTTGCCTTCTGATTTCAAGTCTAGCAATAAGAGAGCTATTTTATTCAATTCAATAGTTTTAGCAAGTGTCTCAGAATTGACTTTCGTTGGCTTGGCCTTAATAATATTGGGAGAAACCACTGTGCCCTAAGTGATATGTGCCTATTGACAAGGCCTGGATATCATTCCTCACTCAAATGATGTGCCTGAGCATCTGAGAGGAATTGTTTCATGATGGAAATAAGGCTGCTCCATCAGAAGAAGAAAAAGTGGGTACTGGGAGTGTAAACATGATATCCACCTCATGTGTTAAACAGATGAGAAAACTAAATGCAAAGAGGTGAAATAACTCAATGTCATCTTGCTAATTAGGCTCAGAGCTGAGAATAGGGCCTGAATTGAGTACTCATACTTCACTGCTGTGTGTTTCTTCTTTTCATTATCAACAAATGATTAAGTATCTAACATACATAGGGTTATGTTCTTTAAAGTAGCTTAAAATTTAGTTGGAAGACACAATAAACAACATGCTAAGTGCCAGAAATAAACTAGAAGGAAATGATTCATTAGGCCAAAAGAAGCGTCACAAATGAGCTGGCACACTGGGGCAAACGAAAAAGTATGTTGTCTTTGTTAAGATGAGCTAATCTTTTCAAGAAGACAGCCCCATTATGCTTCCAAAAAACCCTTTGTCTGAGAAGATCGCAGTCTCCTTTCCCCCACCACCACGAGTGGATGGCTCTGGCAGCCATGTGTGTATGGCAGGTCCTCGAATAATGTTGTTTTGTTATCATTTTGATGAGAAGAAAACCTGATTCTTGGTGGGGCCACTGCCTATGTGGAGTTTGCATGTTCTCCCCATGTCTTTGTGGGTTTTCTCTGGGTACGCTGGGTTCCTCCCTCATCCCAAAGATGTGCACGTGAGGTGAATTTGTGTGTCTACACTGTCCCATTGTGAGTGAGCGTGAGTATGGGTGTGAGGGGCCCTGCGATGGAAGGGTGTTTTGTCAAGGATGGGTCCCCACCTTGGTCCTGAGCTTCCAGGAGAAGCTCCAGCCCCCCATGACCCTGAACTAGAATAAGTGGGTTGGAAAATAATTATCTTACTTTTGTTTATCAATCTATCTTAAGTGTATGTATTGATTTCACACATTGATTCCAATGTTTAATATTAGAAGAGCTTGGGGTCCTTATTTGGAAGTTTTGATGTTTTTGTGACCAGAAATATGCCATAGGAACTTAACTATTTTTATATCAATTAGCCTATGGTAAAATTGGTTTCTGTATATGTTGTTTAAAGTCAGTTTCAAAGTAGCTATTGGTGATAATTGCTGTACTATGTCACTTTGAACCCTAAGCTCAAGCTATGCTATGGACTGAATATTTGTGTTCCCCCAAAATTCATATGCTGAAGTCCTAACCATCAATATGATAGTATTTGAAGGTAGGGCCTTTAGGAGGTGCTCAGGTCATGACAGCGGAGCCCTCATGAATAGGATTAGCACCCTTTTATGAAGCAGCAAGAGAAAGATAATCTCTGTCTCCATCATGACAGGAAATAGCAAGGAGATGACATCTGCAAGCCAGGAAAAAAATCACCAGATCCTCACCATTCAGTCCCCCTAATCTTGGACTTCCAGCCTGGAGACCTGTGAGAAGTCAACATCTGTTGCTTAAGCCACCCCATCTACAGTGCTCTTCTAGCAGCCTGAGCAGAATAAGACAGGGCGACTTAGTCAGAGGTGGACACCTGATCCAAACTCGGCCATTGGGTTTTTACCCATAAGAACCTGGACAGAGCTATTTGAGAGAGTTCCGTAATCTCAGCAAGAAACCAGAACTCACCAGAGGGCTATCTCTGTGCACTGTTGGACATTCAGGAAAGAAGTAGGGCCCAGAGAATACCTGGCCTTGAGAGATTCCTGGATTCTGTTGGCTTCTCAGTTCAAGGTCCTAGCTCTTATGAGGCACATAGTTCTATGAGTTCAGTATGACACAGTAATCCCCATCCTTTATTGGACTTGTTCAACTTTGTTTCTAATATTTGCTTGCAAGAGAAAATATCAAAAATCACATTGGTCCTTATATTCATCTTTCTTTCAATTGTTACAAGTTAAATCCTAATATTTTCTTATTTTACTTCACACATTGTAAAATCCTAGGGCAAATCTTGTTTCTAGGAGGTTCTGTTGACATAGGTCTTTCTGCTTTCATTCTTCCATATGCTTCAGAAAATTTATAGTATACATAATTTTGTTTACAGTGCAGTTGTCTTAAAATAATAAATATAGAAACAAAAACTCATAGACACAGACAATAGTTTAGTGGTTACCAGAGGGTAAGGGGGAAGGAGGATGGTAAAAGAGGGTAAATGGAGTCAAATACAGAGGCCAAAAAGTTTTATACACATTTTAAGAAAGGAAAAACCTGTATTAAAGTTGTAATACTCAGTATATACCAATAACAAAAGATGAACACAAGTTACGTGTATATATTTTTTGGCACCCTCGGTATATGGTGATAGAAGGAGAATTGACTCTGGGTAGTGAACACACAATGTGATATACAGTTGATGTATTACAGATTTGTACACTTGAAATCTATGTAATTTTACTAACCATTGTCACCCCAACAAATTTTAATTACAAGAAAGGATAAATAACATCTAGATTGCATATATTCTAAGAGAAGGAATGACTTTTTCAAGTTTCACACAGTTCTGCTTAAGTTTCTAAAACAAGAAACCATTTATTGCTTATAAATAATAAAGGACAATTCTGTTTTGGAGGAATTTTGCATAAGCATTTTACATGAACAGTTCTTCAATAACATAAATATCCATAGTTAGTTAAGTACTCATCTTTTTACATACGAAAATTCCACATATAACCACACGGATCTTACTGCTTCCCAGGGAAAATTCCTGAGCAGGATTAAACTGTTCAACCCGAGACAGGTCATTAGCTGGGGGCACTGTGTCTGTGTGTGGGATACATGCAATGTAGGGAAAATCATATTCAGAGTGTTCCCACACCTTCCACCAAACTTTAAGAGTCAAGTTGATTTAAATAAATATCAAGAGCAGCCCTGGTGAAAACAAATTTCCAGAAAATGATCCACGAGGATGTATTGATGGGGGTAAAGCACCAGTAAGTCTTTATTGTGGCCGGGAAAACAAGGTGGGGCTGTGGGATGATGGCATGAATGGAGAAATAGAGTCACCTCTTTTCCCAGTGCCCACCTACCACTACTTCCCCCAATTTTACCACCTAGGGAATAAAGAGGACAATGGAAAACTGGTATTTGTTTACCTGTCCATGAAGCAAGTATTCATTGAGTAATTGCTATGTGCTAGTCATAGTACTAGGCAAATGGGATTGTAGTTATGAAAAAGGACACACGTTTCTCTGATTCACAAATATTTATTTTAGAGGAAGCCGCAGATCCTTGCATAGGGAGTGATGCTATGGTGGTGCAAGTGCAGTAGAAGGAAAAGATCATATAACCCGGGAAGCAGAGAAGTTTTCCTCCAGAAAGTGACATCTTTTTTGGGAATATTCAGGTAAAAAAAAGATGTAGAGGGATAAAGAATGGCATGAGCAGAAGGAAATGCATGCCAAAGGCCCAGAAACAAGAGAGATCTAGTGTATGTGAAAGACATACACTACAGATGGAGCTAAAGTATGAGAGAATGGACCAAGGAAATGGGGTTGTTGAGGAAAGCCAGGACCAACTCATAGAGGATAGTGAGGAGCTTTGTAAGCTATAATAACAAGACTAGTTTTATAGGAGAGATTCAAGGAGGGCAGTGACATAACCATAATCAATATGTACTTAAGAAAGTTTAGTCTCAGAGTAGTATAGAGAAGATATTGGAATGGGAAAGAACTCAAAGCAGAAAGATGCAAGACTAGGTAAGAATTATAGACATTAATCCAGGCTAAAACCTGTAGTGGCCTGAACAGGATGCCAGTGGAGGGCAAGCAGAGTGGATGGATTTATGCTGGGGACACTGTAAGCACTTATGTACCTGAAACGAGAGCCCTCTAAGCAAATTAGCCTAACGGTTCTTATACGTTCCTCTCAGTATTTCTATTTGTCATTCTAACAGACAAATAGGTCAGTAGGCCATAGCACAGTTATGTTTCCCTATTGCTTATTGGTTGCCTAGTGGAACATAGATTTGTGACAGTCAGTTTCCTTTCTCCCTTCTTCCTCACGAAAAGGCCCAGAAACAAGAGAGATCTAGTGTATGTGAAAGACATACACTACAGATGGAGCTAAAGTATGAGAGAATGGACCTCATGATTTGCTCAGGGAGGGCATGTGCCCGAAAAACTCCTCTCAGGTTTCTTGCAGTCAGTGTGGTTGTATGATGCATTCCGGCCAATGAGAGATAGAGTCTACTGGGTGAAGCTAAAAAGAGAAAAAGAGGTAGATTCCACTGGCACAGGCTGTTTCCATTGCTCTCACCCCTATCTCCTGTCTTTAAAGCACACACGTTGTCTGGGGGTGGAGCAGTCACCTTAAGACCAGAGGAAAGAAACCCATATACCAACAATGGTGGCTCAGAAAGAAGAAAAGGGAAACTGAGGCTTTGGCAACTTCATGGAGCTGCCTCACTAGCCTATCTGTTTCCTTCCAGGGTTCCTCTTGTATGAGAAAAATCACACAAGACTTTTTGTTTGATTAAGTCCCTGCAGTCGGTATCTTTTACATTCAGCTGAGAGCAGTCATAACTAAACCAACAGTTTCCTTTGCCTTTTGACAGAGCCCTATGATATTCCTTTTTATATCCCTTTTTTTACTGAAGTAGTAAAATGAGTGCTCTTTAAAGGAACAAATAGGCTAACCAGCTCAATTTTCCAAGCTGGCTTTTGCAAGTAGAGCTTTGTGAGGTACACACTCAGGGTGATATCCTCAAGGTCTCCTGTGAAGCTGGGATAATAGATCTCCAAAAGAATTTGTAAAAATATTTGGTCCCCTTTCAGAACGCTGGCCATTTACAATTTTCACAGTCACAAAGGGAGAGTCAAAGTGAATTTGATTTATTCAGGTAAATAAACTCTCTCATTTCCATGGAATAATAGTGAAGAAAAAAGCATCAATTAAACTTGACCTATTGTTCAATCGTCTAGACAGGCTGTCAGGGTCAGAGACTTTGTCCTATCCTTGCAGTGTTACAAACCTTGCATGAAGCATCTGGCCCCTCGCCCAATCTAATCCTAGCACAAAACAGTGTACTGTTCACGCTCTCATTTATTCTTTTTAAATAAATACTTATTAAGTGCCTGTACTAATTGCTAGCATTGTAGTGGTTGTTAGACATCAAAGGCAAACAAAATATCCCTAATTTCAAGGAAGGTACAGTGTGCTGGGAGGGGGGACATTTAACAAGCAACCTGTGATGGAGGCCTCTCCACAGTATGGGGGTGGGGGCATGGAGGTTTACCAAGTGTCCATAGAGGATGTAGCACTTGAGTGAGTCAAGTCTGCACCCGTATTTGCCAGGGGGACACAGGAAGAGTGCTCATGTCACATATAGAAAGCAGAGCTGTTAAAGACATGCAATCAGAAATAGCACATGGCACATGCAGCTGCAAGCAATTATAAAAGGAAAATGGCAGCAGCTGAGGGTGCTTAGATAAGCATGATGGAACCATAGACGCATCAGAAAGGGTGATATAATCAAATCTAAATCTGGGTTTTAGAAAGATCATTCTGGAATCATTGACATGGATAGAAGCAGACAGAGATGAGTTCAAACCCCAGCTCAGTAGTACAGACTTGTGGCCTTGGTTCTTCTATTTGCCTCCTGAACCATCAGCCCATCTGTAAAATGAGGATCATAACTCCTTCCTTGCACAATTGTTTTGTCTAGCAATATATGTAAGATGCCTGAGTGTCTCACTCAGTTGTGACTGTTATCATTACTAACTGGACAGTGAAGTCCCAGGTGAAATTCTTCACTGGTTGTGGGAGAGCTGAAAGACATTAGCACATATGTGTCTGTGTATAGTGGGTACTAAATAAATGTTTGCTAAATTTAAGTTAATATGACAAGGAGAGGGACACAGTGAATGGCAGGAAAGGATGGATGTCTTAAGCAAGGAAGGAAACATCTATTTATAAATTGCTTTGTGCCAGGCAAATTGATAAGCACTTTCTCATTTCAATCTCACTTGAACCCAGTGAAGTATGTGCTTTTGTCTCAAATTTTACTAATAAGGAAACTGAACTTCGGGAATATTAAGGAGCATTTCCAAGGTCATACAGCCTATTAGTCCTTATCAGGAACTGAGCCCTATTGATAGCAAAGCCAAGCTGATGTCACCACACTAGTATTTGTGTTTTCCCCCATTCCTGTCCTCTCTGTCCCCATATACTACCAAACACTTTGAAGGGGAAAGGTACACAGAAACAACGATTTGGTGTGCGCAGTGGCATACTGGTCAGGGGCATATAATGATACAAGCCTGTGGCAGAGTTCCAGGAAGGATTGGCATTCTGCTCACAAGCACTCTTCCAAGTGCCAACGCAATTTTGAGAAGACCTAGGAAGACTGCAATTTTTTTTTTAAGCAAATCAAATAAGAGTCTTATAATCATGGTGTTTCCTTCATGCAATAATAAATGCCCTGCAGGCGGTTTGTATATATATATCTCCCACCTCGGGGATTCAATCGCAGATACTTTTAGTCCTGCGCTGTAGCGTCAACGGTGAGAGTGGCGCTCACTGCCTGATGCTGCGGGGCGGCCATAGTTCAGGGGTACAACGGAAGAATTTATCAAGGGAAGTCTTTTTTTCCCCTGTACTATGTACAAGTACTTATTTCCACATTTTACCTGTATGACAGTGCAGATTGGTAAATGGCGGCAACCCTTAACCTTCCTTTAAAGATACAGAAACCATGTCCAAGGACATGTAAATATTCAATCAGAGCCAGATGTTCTAACTTCACTTTAACAGTCTCTATAAAAGAATGATTTTCAATGACTCGACTGCACATGATTCACTTGGGAGTGTATAAAAGGAGCCCATTACCAATGACGCTGAATGAGTTAATTTTGTGAAAAGCCCATGAATTGGCATTTTTAAACAAATATCTGAATCAGACCTTCCACGGACCACGTTTTGAAAAACGTTGTTTACAAGCCTCTCAGAGCTCCCTAAATTTTATAGAAAACTGATTTTCCGGGAACTTGGAATTTTTCTTTTTTTTTTTCTTTTCTTCTCTGTAACCCTAAACAATGTAGTTAACCTCCTTAGACTCTGTTCATTTGTAAACGCTAGGTGATGCCCACACAAATTCTGACCATTTGTTACTTCTCAAAGTTTAGGTACAAAACCATGTAGCACTTGTATATTGGCATTTAGTTTATAATACATTTCTCAAATGCATTATTATTTATAATCATAACCAAAAATAAGCAAACTGTCGGGCAGGGCCTTTTTTCCACAGGGTACACATAGGGAAATAAGTGTTGGAGACTTAGTAACAGCTGATAAGGGCAAGACCTCACTTAAACCTGGATCTTCTGACTTCAGATCCAATTTTCACTTTGTTCCATACTCTGTCACCAGAAGCTTTTCTCAAAATTCTTACCCCATATGGTTTTAACTAAGCAGTAAAGGCATGCTGAGTTGTCTCAGTGCCCCAGGAAGCTTTGGTCAAACTAAAGGGAAAACTCTGGAATGCTTTCTCAATTCTTCCTAGTTCACTACCTAACAACTACAGAATGTTCTGCTGGTTTTGTCAGGTTTATCGTTTGGGGACCCACACTTAGACCCAACTGTTGCTCTAATTCCAATCAATCTCTGCCCAAGACACCGATTGAATGTGGACTCCCATGACAGGATAAATTTAAGAGATTTCCTGGCTAAAAACACATCTATTTTCAGTTTGATATAGAATCCCAGAGATTATATATGACCAAAATGTCACCATGTTCCTCTTTTCCCTGTTTTGTAAATCACAAAAATGTATTATCCCTGTATGATTTATACTAAAATAAGTTTTGAGGTGATTTTTACTGATATAGAAGTTTTATTAACAATTCTGTCCTTCTACTTTATGTGTTGAGAAAGCACATTGTCTAGTTCTTTTAACTTCTATATCTCTGAACACTACAATAAGAGTGTGTTAGGGGATATGAATATAAAAAAGAACTGTGGCTTTATTTTAAGAGTTTTATTGTCCCAAACTTGTTCTTGCACAATTGAAACAGGAAATAAAGAAAGGCTTTAAAAGAGAAGGGATATTCAGCTATGATTTAAAAAAAAAAAATAAGCAAATTAAATAAACTAGAAGTAGCTCCTCTGTTTGAAAAAAAGAGCAATAATCTTTCCTTGGGGTATTTTTCTGTTTGATAAGAGATAGACCAAGAAAAGTTTAATTTAAAAGTTACTAGCTAAGTTCAGCCAAGGAGAGAATGAAACTATACCCGAGCAAAAACTTACATCACTAGATTTTTCAAATCAAAATTTTGGCTGAAATGGAATTGTAGGCAGGCTTCTATTCTACAAGTTCTCTAAAAGCAAAAAAAAAAAAAAAGCCTAAAAACTTTACAATGCAAATTAGCAGGAAAAATAAGAGATGGAGGGTATTTTCTAATAATTTAGTCCCCAAATTATAGTATAAAATCCAGAATAAAGTAGTTGCCTCACTTAGGAATGATTAAAAAAAGAGCTCACACAAGACATGCTGCCTACAGTCTCGATGAATGGATAAATCTATTTAAAAAGAAGATATGCTACATATACATCTGCCATAAATTGTACCACCATTTTCATTTTGTTTAATAACTTTCTAACAGCAAAAACAAAACAAAACTAAAGCACTCTGCTCAACTACAACCCATATTTTTATAAAACTTCATCCAAGAATACCTTTATATACTCTAACCTCAAACTACATAATCTGTAACATAATGCAAATTTGGTTTATTTCGATTTAATTAATATTAAGCCTTTTTTTAATTATCTTTTTTTCTTTCAGGAGATATCACAGAAATTATCAGATTAACAACACATATTTAATGTGTCTTTCTCCAATAAAACACCTCTTCTAGAAACTACCCTCTATCTTGTTTCTTCGATGGCAAGGATAAATGTCTTTGGTAGTTCTGTTTACTATTATTGTTTTGATTAACCCTATTCATTTTCTATCATTCTTTACCTTCTTCTGTGCCCAGGGAGCTAATTCCTGTGGTCTGAAAGCCAGGCTCTATTTACTGGCTAGTTCTTGTAGCCACATATAATGGAGACACCAATGCAGGAAGGCTGCTCCCTCTGTGCTTTGTTTCTTCCTTGCCTCTGGCCTGGACTGCATGGTTCCAGCTTTTAACTGGACTATGACAAAACCAATTCCTCCACTTCTTCCTTTAGCCCTGGAGTCATAACAGCCTCCTTGATTTCTTGCTTCAAAGATAGCCCTTCCTTGACATGATAAGGGAGACAATGTGGTAATTCTGCCAGGGGCTAAGTATATCTGTTTCAACTCTGCATTTGGAAACTGGAAAAGAATAAAAGACAAAAGGATGATTCTATGGGCTCACAGAACCCACCACGAGATGGCTTCTGCCCCAAGCTGCACTTGCCACCTGACTTCCAGAGTCACCAGTCTCTTTCTTACCCCTTACAACCAAAGGACCTTGGTGATGTATTGAGTCATCAGGATTAATGTAAATTAAAAGCCAATGTCAAAAAACTACTGGCAAATCTGTCTATTTACCATTTCCTAGTTCACCATTACCCTTGTAAATATCTATTGTCCCACTAATGAAGGAATAGAAGAACATCTAGAGCATATACTCAAGGCATGTTGTGCAATCCCTGCTCAAAGAGAGCTAATCTTTCCTTCAATAAATGGACCCTGGGTCCATGAATTACAACTATGATGATATTGGTAGCTTTCTGTCCACCATGCTAGATTCTTTGCCAAAGGTTTAGATCAAGTAATACCTTCTAGGCTACCTACTGAGTCTTATCTGATCCAGCAAATCATGAGACTGAGCACAAGCACCAGCATTCCATTTCTAAATGGGAATGCTTTAGATGAGATAGTTCCAAGCAGGGCCAGAAAGTATAGGAAAATTGCATGAGCAAGTGCCCCAGACCTACCCTTGTTGCTTTGTGGTCTTTTACTCAATTTACATCTATGACTTAGTGGGAAATTTTTCATGACCAGTATAACTAGTTACCTGAAGAGGGGAAAATATCAGTCATAATTATTTTATTTTATTTTATTTGATAAACTGTCATTGGGTAGAAGCTCATTCAAAAATATCCTTGATAGATGGATATGAAATGAAATTTTCCCAGTAGGAATAATTTGGATCGTGTATCTAGTTGTCCATATTGTTTCGTAGGAAAAATAATTTGAGGTATGAATTTATACCAAATAATGAACATTGGACAACGGTTTGGTCAGTTAAAAAGAATAAGATTGGTGACAAGTTTTTCTTTCAAAGGGCTATCAGGCAATATCTCTTGGAACGGTACATAATGTATAGAAATATGTTTGTTGTATGAATGCCCAATAAGGAGCATCCACTGCAGAGGATGCTGTCAATAGTTAGATGACCAAGAGAAACTAATTTTCTACGTATCAGGTAACCTCTCTCTCTTTAGCCGGACAGTGATGCTCAGTGAAGGCTGTTAATAGGCTCAATAGCATAAAATGTCCTTCTTTATGGCTGATATGGATACAGCTAACACTGATGCTGTGCCCTACCTTCCAACAGCAGATAGCAACACAGAGCCTCTAGCATGGCACCATTCCTTAGAGTAATCAAGAGAGGTCAGTTGTTATCCAGCCATCTAGTAGCAAGCTGATGATTGCTTTCATTCCCTTCCATCACGGAGGGGTAGCAATTTGTCCTCATGGGAATAGATGCAGGTCACACATAGAGATTTGCTTTCTTTGCTGCATAGCTTTCACTAGCATCATAACCCCTTTGAGGTGCTCTCTGTAATGGCATTCTGTGCAACATTATTCTGACTAAGGAATTTACAAATTATTTGCTTCCTTTCATCACAACCTTGGGCACACAACCCTCCCAACAGGGAAAATCCATAGTTCCAATAATATAGAAGTTGAGACTGCTTTCTGGCCATTTTAAACTCCTCTCAGTACTGAACAAATGGGCAGAGATTGATCCCTATTAGTAACAGGAGGTTGATTGCTGCTATACAAAGTGGGTAGGGGGCTCTCCATCTGGAGTCCAGAGTATTCTTCAGGATAACTTTTAATATTCCCATG
Organism: Rhinolophus sinicus; assembly: GCF_057876585.1. NCBI lineage: Eukaryota > Metazoa > Chordata > Mammalia > Chiroptera > Rhinolophidae > Rhinolophus > Rhinolophus sinicus. Next base: position 110,133,012 of record NC_142516.1, read on the forward strand.
GACATTAGTAAAACCCAATGGAATGCTGTGACAAAACAAAATAAAGAGTCTACAAAATTCAAAGACTTGTGGAGTTGGAAAAAAGGGAAAAAGAAAAAAAAACTCCTTTGAGTAACAAAGCCTGATTAAAACTTAGCCTTGAGGCGAGGATTAAATCAAGGCTAAAGCTGTTTATTCCCATTATTAAAACCCTTTGAATGGATTAAGGTAGCACACAGTAAATCCTTTCAATTGGATAAAATAGCTCAGGGAAAAGAGATTAAAAGTGTGGATCTCCCACCTCAGCCTGATTGGCCTAAGGCCTGTAATTAAGTTGAGAAAGAGAAGCATGGGGCAGGAAGCAAAGAAATATTGTAAATCTAAGAAATACATCGAAAAAGAAAATTCTGGATGTGGCTGTTGGTACATGGAACTAAGTCAAACATCTTAAAAACTGCTAAGGTTTTATGAAAGTTTACTGCTGAAGACATCATGAACATGGAGAAAAAAAAAAATGCCTGTCCAAGAATTAAAATCACCCTTGGTCTCTAACTTTGTAGTCTGGGGAGCCCACTGAGAAAGCTGTCCTCCAATGAAGACCTAGCATAAGTTTCATTTCCAATTTAGATGTGACGAAAGAAGTAATATTTTTTTTTAAGGAATAAATAATCAGAAGGAGTACCTAGGAAATATGGAGAAAAGTTAGAAAGGGGGACCCTTCTAGTAACCAGAACTACAGTCTAAATAAAAAATACTCTCCATTCTCCCAACATAAGGGCCCCTCATGGCATTTGTCTAGCATGATTTCAGAATTTCTACAGATCAATTACTTCACAGTGTTTCCCATTTATCACCTTTCCTGATGATGATATGATCTATCACTGTTCTACCACTGCATATTGGGGTTAGCAGTTAGGGAGTTGGTGGTGGATGATAACTTATCTATTTGGTACATAGATCTCCAGAAAAGGAGATAGGTCTGGAAGAATCAATACTTAGCATCACTTGGAGATCATGGACATTGAAGAAGAGCCATGACTCAATGAGACTTTGCTAGGGAACTGAGTTAGTACATGTTGTTTGGTTAGAAGAGGGGCTCAAATATTTAGTGACCAGAAGGGCAGACTACAGTAGTCATTAGTGCTATTTACCAAACATTCAGTTTTCCTCCATTTGGGGCACATGTATCAGATTGCACTTCCTGGCCAACTTGAAGTTGCTTTAATCAATAAAACATCAGCTGAATTCTGTCTATCATTCAGGATGGAAGCTTTTAAATATCAGGGCACGATTTGCCATGCCTTTTCTTTTTTCTGCCATAATTAGCAGAAATACTCGATAGAATAAATGTTGTATTGGCCTGAGTGAGGGCAGTACTGAGGGGAGTCTCAGCTCACCCATAAGGGACATGTGGTATGAGAAATAAATCATTACTTTTTTAAGCCTCTCAGATTGAAAGTTATTGTTTATTATTATTACCTAAAACATTCTCTCATTTATTCAAAGGAATCATTACCAGACTTGAAAAAATTAGTTTATTTGCATTAACCACATAATTCGAACTTATCCTAACTTCTAACCTTTTCTTTTTTCATTGAGGACTCTAGAATATAAAACACTTCCTTATCTCAAACATAGTTCAATAATCTTGTTATTGGTTAGTCTTACTATAACAGTAACACAAACTAATATTAATATTTAATATTTTTACCCTGGCCACATTGACTTGAACTATATAGGATGTTTCTAAATAAGTGATTTCTTAACACAATAAAACTCAAACCTTTGAAAGAATAAAAATAAAATCAGATATGAATAATTATGGGGAATATTCATAGTTAAATGTTTGTTAAATCATATCAGCTAATTAAGAGTTATCTGATTTCTAATCAAGATGACAAAAGTAGTTAAACATTGTGTTTTCCTCCTCTCACAACTACATCAAAATTACAACCATCATTAAGAATTGCCCAATGTCTAGCTAAACTGAAGTCCCACAACTAAGGACACATAGAAGCACCTCAAAAATGATAGGAGGGAAAGAGATGCAGAATGGGCTGGCCCCACAGCCACATGTGACTATTAAAAATCAGGAGGGACATCTCAGTTGCAAAAGTCCCCCATAGAGGAACGAAGTGTCCCAACCCTACACCAGACTCACCCACCCAGAATTCCAGTGCTGGGGAGAGAAGTCCCCATAATCTCTGGTTGTGAAAACCAGCAAAGATTTTGGCTGAGTGAGAAGGAGTGCAACTGGAGTTCTAGGCAATCCTCTCAAAGGGCCTGCACATGGACTTACTCACCGACAGAGTCACATATTCTGAGCTCCAGCACTGGGGCAGCAGCATAAAAGTTGCCAGGGACATACAGGGAAGAACTGAGTGGTCTGGCTTCAGGGCACAGGCTGAAGGAGCAGCTTTCTCCCAGAGACAGAAGTACTGGCAGAATCTATGGTTTCTTTGTTGAGCCTTCACCCTCCTGGTGTGCAGACATAGGTGGCTGACATATATTAGTCTTCATCAACCTGGATAATACCATTCATCTCCCCCACCCTGGTGATTCCCTGAGACCTGGCCCCATGCAACTTTCAGGCATACCCAAGCCACTTCCAGTGGTTTTTCCATAAAAATGTGCTGTCTTGACACAAGGTGCACACTTTCCTAAAATCTCTCAAAGGTTCACAAAACACAAACAAGCAGCATCTAGCTTCGATGTGTCCTGTACCTCTTGCTGAGTAGCCCCAAACCAGGCATAGGTGGCAACTGGCCTCGGTTCACAGCTTGGCCTGTCAAGGAACTTCCAAGCCCAGCATAGCTGGTGGCCATCTTCACATAGCTTTATGGCTCATGCCAGGTGCCCCTGGGCAGTGCACAGGCTGCAGGTGAACTTGGCTTAAAGTGGGGCCCCTCCAAGGAGGCACCAGGGCTATCATACACTGTGGCCATATTTGGACTGAGCTGAAGCATCACCCTGTTAACTCCAAAGACAACACACACAAAGGGCACACTGAGACAGCACCAGAGCCCTCCTAAAGTGAATCTTGCTGCATAGGGTCAGCACCTGACAACAGTTCCTCCACTGTAGTCATGGTTAGTTCTCACAATGAATCAGCATGAGAGTCAATCCCTCCTATTGATGTGCAAACAGCAATCAACACTCAACTACAACAGAAGGGTACACACAACCCACACAAAGGACGCACCTGGAGCACCCAGCTCTGGTGACCAAAGAGACTGTGCCACTGGGCACCACAGGATGCCTACAACATGAGGCCACTCTACCAAGACTGGAAGACATAGCAACCATACATAATACATAGAAACAAACACAGGGAGGTGGCCAAAATGGGGAGACAAAGAAACATGTCCCAAATAAATGCACAAAACTAAGTTTTAGAAAAAGAATAAAATGGAGACAATCAACCAGACACAGAGTTCAAAAGAGGGCTCAGTGATCTCAGGGAGAACTTCAATAAAGAGATAGGAAACATGAAAATGGAGATAGAAAACATAAAAAGGAGCCAGTCAATAATAAAGAATAAAATAACTGAAATGAAGAATATATTAGAGAGAATCAACATTAGATTAGATGAAGCAGAGGACCGAATCAGTGATTTAGAAGGTAAAGTAGAATAAAACACAGAATCAGAAGAGCAAAAAAAAAAAAAAAAAAAAAAAAAAAATCCAAAAATTGAGAACAGTTTAAGGGGCCTCTGGGACAACAAGTGTATCAACATTCATATCATAGGGGTACCAGAAGGAGAAGAGAGAAAAAGGAATTGAAAACCTGTTTGAAGAAATAATGACAGAAAACTTCCTTGACCTGGTGAATGAACTAGACATACACGCCCAGAAAGTACAGAGAGTCACAAACAAGATGAACCCAGAGGCCCACACAAAGACACATCATAATTAAAATGCCAAAGTTTAAAGATATAAAGAGAGAATATTAAAAGAAGCAAGAGAAAAGCAATTAGTTACCTACAAGGGAGTTCCCATAAGACTGTCAGTTGATTTCTCAAAAGAAACTTTGCAGGCCCGAAGGATTAGCAATGAATATTCAAAGTGATGAAAAATAAAGATCTACAACCAAGATTACTCTATCCAGCAAGGTTATCATTTCAAATTAAAGCACAGATGAAGAACTTCCCAGACAACAAAAAGCTTAAGGAGCTCATCACCACCAAACCAGTATGACAAGCAATGTTAAAGGGACTTTATTAAGATGAAAAATGATAAGATAAAAAATATGGCAATCACTACATACTTATCGATAATTATTTTCAGTTTAAATGGATTAAATGATCTAATCAATATATAGGATGGCTAAATGGATGACACAACAAGATCCTTACATATATTACCTACAAGAGACTCACTTCATATCAAAAGACACACACATATTGAAAGTAAAGGAATGAAAAAAGATATTTCATGAAAATGGAAATAAAAAAACAAAAAAGAAAAATTTGGAGTAGTAATACTTATACCAGATAAAATAGACTTTAAAATAAATGCTATAACAAGAGACAAAGAAGGACCCAGTAAATCTGCTCCTAGGTATTTATCTGAAGAAACCAAAAACAGGGGACATCTGCATCATATGTTCATTGCAGCATTGTTTACAATAGCCAAAATGTGGAGGCAGCCTGGGTGTCCATTGATGAAAGAATGGATAAAGAGGAGGTGGTACATATATACAATGGAATATTGCTCGGCCATGGTAGGGAATGGGTTTTTCCCATCTGCAGCAGCATGGATGGACCTAGAGGGTATCGTGCTGAGAAGAGTATATCAGAGAGAGAAAGACAGATGCAATGCGATTTCACTCATATGTGGAATCTAAAGAACAAAATAAACAAACAAAACAGAAACAAACTCATAGATACAGAGAACATTTTGATGGTTGTCAGATGGGAGGGGTTATGAGAGAAGAGGAAGGGATTAAGAAGTACAAATTAGTTATTACAAAGTAGTCATGGGGATGTAAGATATAACAAGGAGCATAGTCTATAACATTGTAATAACTATATAGGGTGCCAGATGGGTACTAGATTTGTTGGGGTGATAGATGAGAGGGGGTTAGGGGTAGAGAGAAAAAATGAAGGGATTAAGTAGTATAAATTGGTAGTTACAATAGTCATGGGGATGTAAGGTAAAGCATGGGGAATATAGTTAATAGTATGGTACCATGTTTCCCCGAAAATAAGACCTAGCCAGACAATCAGCTCTAATGCATCTTTTGGAGCAAAAATTAATATAAGACTCGGTATTATATTATATTATATTATATTATATTATATTATATTATATTATATTATACTATACCTGGCATTATATTACATTACATTACATTACATTACATTACATTACATTATAGACCTGGTCTTATATTATAGTAAAATGAGACTGGGTCTTATATTAATTTTTGCTCTAAAAGACGCATTAGAACTGAGTGTCTGGATAGGTCTTATTTTCAGGGAAACACGATAATAACTATGTATAATACCAGATGAATACTAGACTAGTCAGGGAGATCACTTCTTAAATTACATACATCTCTGACCACTATGCTGTATACCTGAAATTAATATAAAATAATAATTTTAAAAAGTGAAAAAAATAAGTAGTTGCAGAGAGCCTTCAAATATGTGAACAAATTACAAAAAGCAGCAACCACAGACTTGATTTTCCATCTTCCAGGAAATGGAAGATGCTGGATCAGGGAGATGTTCTCTGCTGTTTTTAATGGATGAGACAATGCAACAAACTTCAGGTGTTCCTCAAATGTGCTTCACAGTCCTTTTTGTGTTCCAATCCCCAGGTTTAAGGGACAACACGTCACTTGCCATTAAGTCTGGAAAATCCTCTGGAGACTGCAGAGATTTAACAGCAACTGAAGCTGATACTGGCTAGTCATTTCTGAAAACTCCAGTTTAGTGGTTCCGAGTCTTCAGTGTATCAGAACCTCCTGGGAACTTTTCAAGGAACAGATTATTTGATCTCTAATTAATTAACTACATAAGAATGTGTTATTTACAAGCTCTCTAGATGATTGTTAGCAGGTAGCTGGGCTTATATTAATATTAGAGTTCAGTGGTTTCTACTTTGGGGGTGGGTTCTTGTAGATTAATTTGTCCACATTACCTCAGCTTCCTCCTTTCCCTGCACATCTTAAAGATATAATTAGGGCAAATTTTCAATGTGTTAATATACATGAACCTGCCACATTGTCTGTGAACTAGTTTACAATTTTAAAATTCTATTATGCCCATGATGCTAATTGAAGATATAGATTTTATTTTATAAATTGCATTTAAACTAGTTTGTAGCCATGGCAACTTCCTTCATATTCAAGGGCCAGGAAACCCGTGCCCTATGAAAACTGTAGCTTTCCGCCACAATCCCAGACAATTTCTCCAGGCCTCACTTCCTTTCTGATATGAGCTAGAAGTGTCCTATCATCACTATATTTTGTCACTTATACTGGCATTTGTTTTATGCTTCTATAACATTAATATTCATAACTTTTGTTCCCTGACATTAGCTTTTACTTTCAACATGTCATTATCAGATGGGGAGGAGGGTAGCCCATTGTTTTTAGTTTAAAATGTTTCCCACTTTTCTAGAGCCACTTCTGTAAAAGATAAGTTACTATTATCAAATGGTTGAGATTTATCCCAAGGACTTTAACAGGATAGAAGAAGAGCTAAATTTAAGTTGGCTAATATACAAACACATGTATGTGTTAATGATTCTTTTCAACATTCAAGGTCTATGTAAAATTAGTTCTAGTTTTTATATCACAATGCTGGCATTATTTTCATGCAACTGAAGTTTCTCAAGGTGGGGAAGGGTCATACAGAAATCATCTATAATCTGAATTATTTCCTTTTCTATTATCGCACAGGGGTAAAACTGAAACAAATTTGAATTGGAACAAAGTTGAGAAGGTAAGCAGGAATATTTTGTCTCACTCTCACGTTTCTTCAATAATGTCCTACTCTTTCTGGCAGTGCATATTTCTGATCAGCCTGTGCTCAAATGCAGATTCCAATTTGGTCTGATAATGGATTAAGGTGTTAGCCCTCATAGAGTTTGTTGTATTTTAATAAAGAATCCAAAGGCTCACTTAACTTTAAGAAGTAAAAGCCCAAACCATCTCATTGGAATGTATTTGCCTGCTCCTCAGGGTGTCTCCTGGAGTGCTGCCCTCTCCTCTTTCCTTAGAGGGCTCTGATGGATGTCGCCCATTCTCTAGCCTCCAGAAAGCCTCAGGTGCATTTTCTCCTCATGGATGCTTACACTGCAAGTGCAGTTTGAAGGTTAAAGAGTCAGGTGGTTATAGTTCATAAACCGCCAAATGCAATTATGTGACGGTGTCTATCAGAATAAAAGACAGTCAAGAGACATTTATGCCACCTTTATATATATTAAGTTGCTAAAGCATATAAAAATAATAATTCAAGTAATATCACTTGCAGTGTCAGGACTCAGATATTAGAGAGAGACAGTTCATAATTTTACAGCTAATTAATGAGCAATAATAGGCTGGTTTCTCCATAATTGAGTAACAGCCTATGCTAAGAACTGGTTCTACCGACATACTTTGGGTCATAAGCTTGAATGGCCTTGCTCTGATTAGTTTAGAACATAACCTGCTAATGCCTTTTTTTTTTTTTCTTTTTTTACAGATATGGGTGGTTTAACAGGGTATATAAATGTCAGGGAAGTCCTCTGGTTATGAACAATGAGTCACAAATGGTTATGGACATCATAGGTTATTTATTGTGTTCTTAGGGCATCTTGAAACTGTGGTCATTAACATAACATGGTTGTGAATCTTTCTGGTTTCTATAGCTGAGGAAGTCAATGGGAAAGGCCATCAAAGCCCTTTTCATTTTCATGCTCGACTACATAAAGAAATCCTACACAAAATAAATCCCCATTCTATGGTTTAACTTTTGCAGATAATTAGTATTTTATGACTATTCTTAGCCTTCAAAATTACAAAAACAGGCAGAGATACACAATCAAAAATCAAACCTCTGCTTTATCTTGAATAATCCAGATCTAAAAAGGTATTGTTTCACTCTGAGTTTTCAAGCACATTTCATGTGCCAAGCACTGCGTATTAGTGATCTCATTTATTCCATTTAAAACAAGCTATGAACAAGGTATTCATATCTTCATTTAACAGCTGAAAACACGGAGACTTCTAAAGGTGAATTTGCCTACTTTAAACTCAGGAGTTCTTAAATCCAAAGCCCACACATTTCCCTCAGTGCCACACTGCTACTCTAATTATGGGAGCCTTGTTAAAGGGACAACATGAATAATTTAATTTGACTCATTTACTAGGTGTTTTCCAATGAGTTACCAGTTCTTTACTAAATACTTGATGAAGCAGGCCAACCTTGGCTTAAAATAGTTTCCTCCAGCAATTTTCATTTATTATCCAGGTTTGCAAGGCCCATTGACCTCTACCAATCTTTCCTGCTCACAATAATAAAACAAGTAAACAAGACCTGAGATAAATATAACAATCATTAAGAAGCACAGGTGAGCGATTCATTCATGCCCTGCAAGTTGAGTTTTTATCATAGAAAAAATACAGTCAAAACTTCATGGATATCCAAAGCGCCCCTGAGAGGATCACACATTTAGAACAAATGGTTTGGTGACTGAGGGAGGCGAGGCGATCTCTATAGTATTAGTATAGATGCTGATACATTTTTAAAACAAATTTTATAACTCAGCAAGTGTATACATATATTCAATACAATATTTTACTTCCTAATGGAGATATTGGAAGAATACTTTTCTGGATGATTTTTTTCTTTGAGCTTCTTGGAAGTAGAAAACGTAACTAGTAAAGTTGAATTTTACCTAAAAAAATTTTACCTAAAAAAGTTTGTAAACATCAAATACCTTATCAACCTAACTATTTTTATGAAAACAATTCTTTTATTAACTTTTTAATAAATGGGCTTTGTCTAGAAACCTCAGATATAAGTATGTGTGTATATATTCCCAGAAACCAAACTTTAGTCGTGTAAAAACAAATACAAAGAAGTGAAAATTGTTTTGCTGACTGCCTTTGAAGGCAATAAGCTGGTTTAATGTATATTGAACATAGATGTAATGTGTTTTGATAGTTTATTTTTCTAACACATCCGTAACTTTCTGTTTTCAGAAGGAATTCAGAATGGCAGCATACCTTGCATCCGTCAGTTCTATAACTAGGTTAAAATAATTGGAGTGGAATTTAACAGACAGTTTTATTATCTGGGAGAACCATTGGCATTTCCTCTCATAAAAGCCCCTTGATTTAACTTTTATATTCTGGGCAAGAATGTTTTTATGTTGATATATCTATTAGTTGTACAGACAGCTTCCGAATTTACATTCCAAATAAACAATGTTACCTCTTGTCTTGCTCTTACTTCTCATCTTCACGTTGTCACCCTCCAACTCTTGTCACCTATGTAACAACAATGTAATCTATTATTCATCCTTTTCTGATGGGCTTTCTAATGCCCTCACATTCTTAAAGTGACACTTTCTCTCACAATAATTTTGTTCTTTTTACAAGCTACTGTCCCACATTTTTCAGTCTGAAAATATGAAGATAGCCATATTTTGTTTGGTATATATTAAAGAATACCAAATAATTTCTTTCTCTAACTTACAAAATGCACAGAAAATACTGTGTAAGTATTTTAAGTTTGAAGAGATGAGGGTCATAATTTTTTTTTAAATTTTATTTTATTAAATTTATTGGGGTGACAATTGTTAGTAAAATTACATAGATTTCAGGTGCACAATTCTGTATTACATCATCTATAAATCCCATTGTGTGTTCATCACCCAGAGTCAGTTCTCCTTCCATCACCATATATTCGATCCCCCTTACCCTCATCTCCCACCCCCCACCCCCCACCCCCCTTACCCTCTGGCAACCACTAAACTATTGTCTGTGTCTATGAGTTTCTGTTTCTCATTTGTTTGTCTTGTTCTTTTGTTGTTTTTGGTTTATATACCACATATCAGTGAAATCACATGGTTCTCTGCTTTTTCTGCCTGACTTATTTCGCTCAGCATTACTTTCTCAAGATCCATCCATGTTGTCACAAATGTTCCTATATCATCTTTTCTTACCCCCGAATAGTATTCCATTGTGTATATATACCACAACTTCTTTATCCATTCATCTATCAAAGGACATTTTGGTTGTTTCCATGTCTTGGCCACTGTAAACAAAGCTGCAATGAACATTGGAGCACACGTGTCTTTATCTCTAAATGTTTTCAGATTTTTTGGGTAGACACCCAGGAGAGGGATTGCTGGGTCATATGGCAATTCTATTCGTAATTTTTTGAGGAACCTCCACACTGCCTTCCATAACGGCTGCACCAGTCTGCATTCCCACCAACAGTGTATGAGAGTTCCTTTTTCTCCACAGCCTCTCCAACATTTGTTACTATTTGTCTTGTTGATGATAGCCATTCTGACTGGGGTAAGGTGATATCTCATTGTGGTTTTGATTTGCATTTCTCTGATGATTAGTGATGTTGAGCATTTTTTCATATGTCTATTTGCCATGAGGGTCATAAATTTTAAAAATACTATTTTGAACATTTTACTATGTTTGAAGGCTATAGTGATGTAATTTAAATCATTACATCTCTACAGAGATTACATATTACATTTTACACTACTTTACAATTATAAATAATATGAAAATAGCTTTTACAACTACAACTTTTAGGATTTACCAAAGACCAATAAATCCATAGCACCAATTACTAAAATAACATAATTTTACATTTATTGCATATTTCTTACAAGGTCTGACAATTAAGTTCACAAACTCATCTTAGAAAAAGTGATACATACTTCATTGCTGAATATCACTATGGTCACCTTCAAAGTACTCCCCTTGGGAAGCTATGCATCTATGCCGGTGCCCAGTCCACCCTTCAAAGCAATTTTGGAACTCTTTTTCTGGAATGGCCATCAGAGCTGTCATTGTATTACCCTCAATGTCCTGAATTTCATCAAAATGTTTTCCTTTCAATATTTCCTTTATTTTCAGGTAAAGAAAGAAGTCATTGGAGGCCAGATTAGGTAATTACGGAGGGTGTTCCAATACGTTATTTGTTTACTGGCTAAAAACCACCTCACAGACAGTGCCATGTGAGCTGGTGCATTGTCGTGATACAAGAGCCATGAATTGTTGGCAAAAAGTTGAGGTTGTCTAACTTTTTCATGCAGCCTTTTCAGCACTTCCAAATAGTAAACTTGGTTAACTGTTTGTCCAGTTGGTATAAATTCATGATGATTAATCCCTCTGATATCAAAAAATTTAGCAACATTGTTGCAACAGATTTGCAAACATAGTTGTCATACTCTAACATTTTATTCATCCTTTCCCAGTGCCTAGGACACTACCTGTCACAAATATAGTCACTTAATAAACATTTACTCAATCAATAAATACAATATATTAAATATTTTCTACTTCTTTGATTGAAAAACAACAAAAAACACAATCACACAATCTACATACATTTCTAGGGGGCTAGGGTAATTGAATACCTGCTGCCTGGACAAGCTAAAGAAGTGAGGTATTTGTTTCATATGTACATTCACTATCTCCCAGAATATCCACCCCCCACCTTGATTTTGCCATCTTAGTCATGGGCTGGAACAGAAAGAGGACACAGAGCTAGAAAGAAGGGAAGAACAGCAATGAGTGTAAGTCTACCCTATAATCACACTGCATCTTGTATGTTATAAGTCTCTTCAACATGAACATCTCTGGTCTGAGGTCCCTGTGATTGTTCAGTCCCCAAATGACAATGATTTACATAGACCAGCCTTTCTGCTGCACAGATTTATGCAAAGGACATTAATGTATTTCTACAACCAGAGAAATTTACTTGTTTAGAGTTATATTCCCTTTGAGCCCTATTCTCCCTGCTGAGTGTTAAATGGAAAGCAGCTAATTGAAAGAGTAGAAGAAAAGAATTATTATATAATGTACTATAGTTCCTCTCGGAGTTAGTAGAATGTGATCAACTAAGAAGCAACTGTTCACCAAATGACCAAGAATGTGAAGAATTCAAACTTGTGAAAGATGACCAGGGACCCGTGACAGGGCAAAGTGGAAGACTGAATTAAGAAAGAAGGAAATAATTAGAGGAATACACTATTTGGAGAGATTTCAGACTTCAGAGGAAACTGAAAAAGGTCAGGGACCTACAAGGAATGGCTGAATTCAGTATAATGGATGGTAATAAATAAACTGAAATCATAACATTATGAAAAAAGTAAAGCAGAGAGTCAAAGAAACCTGAAAAAGAAGAAAGAAAAATAGATGAACAAGGAAACAAAAAATAAAAAGTGGTAAGAAAATAAAAAGTAAAAGAAATTAAAATAAAAAAAATGTTTTCATACTTCTATACTATATTTTATATGATTTTCTTTGTGTGGAAGGGAAACCTGAAAGGAAACTGTCTTTATGATTACCAAATAAGCAACAGCATGCAGTGATCATGTGTAATATATGTGATTATGGCATGCTATGTTGATGCTGTCATCTTTGGAAGGAATCAAAGAGAAAAATACAAGTCAATAACATACTTAATATACTCTGGCCTTTAATATACATACAATTTCTGTAAATTTTTTTTTTTTTTGGATGAGCTAGTAAAAAGAGGGATTTAAATCTGATGCAATCATTTGCAGCTTATCCATGTTAGAGGAGCATCTAACATCCAGAGGGCAGTGCTGTAGCAGGAGAGGGACCAGAACTTGCTGACTGAGGCATTATATGTCCTAACGTCTGACCATTGAGTGACCAGGCACTCGGCCAGCCCAACAGATGGGCATTAGTCCTGAAAGCAATATGACCATGTATGCTCATCAAGGTTGTTTTCTATAGAGCAAAAATTTCTCCCACAATTGTTCCAACATCTGTTCACACTGAGCTTATACACTTCCATTTGAGAAGCGATGTCATTGCCCATTTGCCTTTGAGTGGGATAAATTTTCCACATGAAAAAAGAAATCACCCTATAATGTGACTGTTGAGTAGAAACAGAGCAACTCTGATGGCAGACAGAGCCATTGAAATCTCCAGTAGAGAATGTCCACTTGAGGGCACTTCTGAATTTGTGAGAGAAAGCCTTCTAAGATCTCTCACATTCTACCCTTCAACTCCAAAGTACTTTGATTTCTTTCTAGTAGATTTCCACATGTGTGCATCTGTGTAGATTTCCACATGTGATTTACCATTTTCACAGATAAATCTGTTATTTTGTTCTACTTCAAATATGGACTCCCACAGTAAGAAAATATTTTATAGATCACAAAGAAAAATTAAGGAGCAAAGCTTCAAATCATGTAGTATATTATTACTTCTGGTGGGAAGTGTAGTGTTAAGGCCATGCCTACAAACAGGCATTCCAAAGTGAACCCCAATAGGACAAGATGGAATGATGAGAAAGGAGGTGTCAGTGGTGGGCATGACACCAAGTGGCTGCAAAATTTAAATTATTTAAAATACTTTATTCTTCTGATTAGCTTTTTTGCTTTTGAATACTGAATGCTGGTTGCCTACATCAGAGTCCTGCAACTAATCCTGGGGTCCTCCTCCTGCTCTCACATGCTGTGAGTCATTAGATATACCTTTGAATTACCTTGTATTTGTTCTTGTTTCTCTTGACACTGCCATTGTCATGGTTCAAGCCACCATAATCTAACTTGAAGCATTACAATAATCTCCTTGCTGGTTGTCGTGACTCTGGTCTTGCCTAAGAGATTTTAGTCACTCTTTCCCCATGCTAGTAATTCCCTTCATAAACATCTATTAGAGAATGCATAACATGAAATGTTTGTTCTTATCTATTTCACCCACTCAGACTGTAACTCCTTTAAAGAAGGAAACAGTGTTTGCAGTTATCACTGAAGACTAGCATATTACCCACCACAGAGCAATCTTCAATAAATACTCATATATGCTGAATAAATATTATATATTTTACTTGTATTATAAACTCTATTATTTTCTAAAGTGTACCCTTAATTGCTCACTTACTTATATAAAGACTGTGTGTGAACACATTCTCTGATATTGAAGTGTAACTGTGTTCTCATTTCCACACCTCTGAACCACTAACAAGCCTTGACTCAGTCGTATGAAGCAAAGGCTGCACATCCGATTATTTCATTAATGTTAGTTGAACGGTTACCATCTTCAGAGAAATAATGAATCAGTCAGAATGAATTCCATTTTCCAGTCACGTCTCCCACTAATTTCCCAAGAACACATACTGTACTAAACACTTTCAGCTCATAAACAGCGCACAGGGCCCCTTGTCTGCACCTTTGCACACACGTCCAACCCCCTGACTTCTCTCTGTAGCTTAGCTATCTCAATTGCCCTTGTGCCTCAAGCTTTGATCCAACTATTGGTTTCTTCATGCACCCTTGCCAATCCTTTCTCACAGCTTCGGGCTGAACAAAGTGCCCCTCATCAGCCTTCTTTTATAACAATTCTCACTATTTAAAAACTATATCACTATAACTATCATATCATATTCAAGTGGATAATAATTCATATATATATATATATATATATATATATATATATATATATTCTAATTTAATTCAAGCAACTTGCATTTCATTGACAAGGAAATTTTTCCCAAAAGTCATAAAATTAGTAATTGACCAATTAAAGAGGGATTTGAACCCATTCATGTCCATATGACTCCAGAGTCCATGCTCTCACCAACTTTGATATTTGCTGTTTGATATTCAGACTTACCAGAGAGTGAGTTCTTTTAGGGTAAAAATTGTATTTTTTTTTATTTCTGTGTTACTTGTACCTAGTATATCTATATCATTTGCCGTTTAGCACATAGTCAGTCAATACTTGCTTTTTGAATGAGTAAATGAAAGAACAAATGAATGCACCAATGGATGAATATTAGTTTTGTGGTATGTAAAAGAGGAGAAATAAATAATCTATCAGAGTTTTCTGGTCTATCTTTCCATTTGAATAAAACTATATAATTTGACTGGCATGCAAACAGAAAAAGAATGCCTTCTTGTGAATATCAAAGTCTATCTCTGAACAAAAACTTTTAATTCAGTAATCTTGAGAACAAACAGTACCTAGTTCATGCAGTAATCTTAAACAGCTTATTTCTCCATTAAATAGTCCATTTCTGAAACATAGTCCTAAGTCATAAAATCCATTTCAATTCTTCTCTAGGATACTAATGGACTGTTGGAAAATAACCATCAACAAAAGCTTAAAATGTCGACAGTTTTAAATAAAGGAAGCTTTAAACTGAGTCTATTCTTTTGGATTTAGTTGGTTTTACAGATAATTATTTCACATTTCAACCCAAATAGAAGAGAATATTTTTTTCAATAAATTTTCTTACTTAAATTCAAAACCTTTGAAACATGTGGAGAATAGTCCTCAAGTTAGCACAGTGTTTTGTGGGGTGTTTTGTTTTAAAAAGTATACAGATTAATAAATTCAACAGTCTTCAAAATAAAACTTCAGTAAAACCTTTATACAATAAACTTGAAAATGATGAATTCTACAAGGTTTACTATTTTATTAACTTTAGTAATTATAAGTTATCTAGGTGTATAGATCACCTTCTTTGATTTTTTTCTTTCACAATTATTGCTTCTGAACTAATTCTTAACGTTCTGATCATTAGAGGCCAGTGACTATATGTTTGACAGTTTCGTCTGAAAAGTCCATTTTAATTATTTATTTACAAATTCCAATGCTATTAGATGGCAGGAAAAAGAGTAAGTAATATAATCTTACCAATAGTATATAAGGAATTATTTAACATTAAATTACTGATTTAGTAGTAATTCATCAATGTGTTGCCTATGTTTTGGTTCTGCTATTAGGCATTGAGATATATATCAACATTTGCCTACTCTCACTCTATCAAAATTATAAGAGATTATTTCCTAAAGGACAAGAATCTTTTACCTTCTCTCCTAAAAGTATTCACATTGACTATTTAAAATTAGTAGAACCCCACAGAATTTGGTTTGCTGGATCAGTCAGAGCAGATCAGGATTTGCTGCATTAATAATCAACCTCCAAATCTTAACAGATTAAAATAAAAGTTTTATATTATTATGACTATATAAGTATTGGTCACTGCAAAACCAATGGAGGGCATTGTGATTCAGCCTCTGAAATAGAAGATAGAAGAAACAGAGACAAAGGGACTTACGGTAGTGGACTGCTCTTTCAGGAGATTCCCTCTCAAAAACATCTTGCCTTCTATCACTGATGCCTAAATTCCTTGCATTGAAAACTCACTTCTTGGTGTTATGCTCTGCCTTTCTGCCTGATCTTCTTTGGAACAATCAATGCACATGGGAAGGGTGACTCGTTTGTCCAATAATTCCTTGTTGTGTGTTGTTCTCCCAGTAGGCAAAAAGCAATGGTGCTAGAGTGTGAGTGTAGCTACTAAAATGGAGGAAACAAGTGCAGAACTGAGTAAAGGGAAGATCAGAAAACAAATATTTCAATTTAGTCCTGATAGTGGGGCAGGTAGCAACCCAAAGATGATCACAAGTCACTAAAAGGATACACATCTATGTCATAACATAAGCTCAGAGTGGGAAGTTCTTACAGAACATAGGTACCAAGCACCTTCTTCTATAGATGGGGAAACTGAGGCTTGAGATAGCCCAACACCACATAGCTAGTGAATGGCAGACTTGGTTCCAGAACCTGTGGTTTCATTCTCCTAGTCTGCTTCTGAATCTTCAGTGCTGTCCCATATGTCCTTTCTTTAAAAAATACTATTAATTATTTGTGGGCAATTCCATCCCTGATCAATGACCACAGTAAAGCACACCCCGGCAAAGGGCCCAAGTTCCTTCTAGTTTTCGTTCTAAAAAGATGAAATTGAGGGCGTCAACTTTCAAATGTTGCTTCAACTTTCAAATGTTGTGCAAAACTCTAGGCACAAGCCACTCTCTCTCCCCTTATCAACTACAAATATTTAACTTAGAAAGATACATATTCTGTTATTGTCCAGCCAATAGATGAAGAGCTATCAAGGAAGAAAGGACTTTTCAGCCTCCAGTTCCTCACCTTGCATTATCTGATAGTGATTTCTGTCCATCATTTTTGCTTTTCAACACTGTAATTGCTCTTAAGCCATTTAATGTCACATATATGTGTACATGTTTGTCATCACACATTAATTTTTTACATATAATTCATTATTTTAATTCAAGGAAATTGTGATGGATATAGCAGTTAGATTATAATCTGCGAGGAAAAAGGAACCATGTTAAATATTCCACTGTTATTACTGGATTATATTGATTTCACAGACAGAAGGTAATACCCACCAAAGACAGAAGATGAGAGACTGTTTTATGCGTACAACTGAAAAGATCAGAAATTAAAAAATGGGAAAAGATATCTAAACTTCAAAAAGTTCAATGCCTGGCATTTCTATTACTCAAAATCCTTTAGAGTACTCAATCTTGCATTTTAAAATAAAAAATTACCATGTAAAACAATACATAGAGTAAAAACTTAACCCCTTTCTCTCTTTTGCAAACACATGTCACTCTTTAGAGATACTACTGTTAGTAGTTTTTAGGTTATTATATAAGATTGACTGGCATAGGACTCTTGAAATATCTACATAAAAAAAATTAAACACTAAATTCCTACTTGATGTAAGAATTATTACAACCCTTGGATTAATTAACAGCTGTCAATACCTTTGATGAAAAACAATGTTATAAACCCCACCTTGGTTCTAGCTGCATCACCGAGAGCAGGTTGGAAGACGGAGTCTTTCAGTTCTAGACCTTTTCCTGGGAGGAAACTTGGCTACAGAAACTGCCTGCTGGTCTCATGTAAGGATATCAAAATACCTTTAGTGCTAGCCCAAGTCTCAGGGGATCAAGTGGCTTACTCAGCTATGGTCAGTAATTTCGTTTTTACCTACACCAAGCAAAACCCAGTATTGCCTCCCAGCTCCATGGAATGTCTGAATTCAACATTGTTGCTCTTGAAAATAGAAGTCTGCAAAAAGGCACAGCAGCTTCTGCTCACACCTAGGGTAGCTGAGGCATACACTGAGACCCAGTGAAGATAAGGACAGATTGAGTTGTACAATTTCGGGGTTCAGATGCAAATACATGGGACATGCAGGATTACTTAGAGTTGATATTTTAAAACTTACCACACTTATGTAATTTAATTATTTCAAATATTTGTATTTAGCTATGTTATCAATTTACCATAGATGTCAAGCTTGTGACTATAATGGAATCATTAAAAGAAAAAAATGTTCTAATATTCATATTATATACTATATATTTGTAAAAATTTTGACACAATATTATTGTCACTTCTCTCAAATTATGTAAGTGTTGGCTTTGGCTCTTCACAAGAATGTCTCCTTCATGTTTAGGATTCTAAGACTTTAATAAGATATTTTGATTATTTGAATTTTTGGTAAGGTTTATATACTTTTTATATGCTTTAGAAATATATATATATATGTTTAAATATATACATATATATGTTTAAATATATGTATATACACATATTTCTAACGCATATAAAAATTATATAAATATACATATCTTTGAATGATTAGATACACAGAATATCAGTTTTGGAAAAAAAACTGAGAATTTATATAGTCCACCTACTTAGCTGATTCTGCTAAGTCTAAATTTCTCTAATTCATTTCCAGTCATGTTATCCATTCTTCCTTGAATTATCTACTAACACATAACAATTTTTTAAAATTATATCTCTACATTGTTAAAGAATGGAGGACATCTAGATATCACTTTTAGTTACAATTTATCTGATTAAAATTTGCAGCTTTATTTATGGTGGCCAAGACATGGAAACAACCAAAGCATCCTTCAATATATGATGGGATAAAGAAGATGTGTTATATATACACAATGGAATTCTATTCTGCCATAAGAAAAGATGAAATAATGCCATTTACACAACATGGATGGATCTTGAGATTATTATGCTAAGTGAAATAAGTCAGAAAAAGTAGAGAACCATATGATTTCACTGATGTGTGGGATATAAAACCAAAAATAACAAAAGAACAAAACAAACAAATTAAGAAACAAAAACTCATAGACACAGACAATAGTTTAGTGGTTACCAGAGGGTAGGGTGGGAGAGGGTAGTAGATGAGGGTAAAAGGGATGAAATATATGGTGATGGCAGGAGAACTGACTCTGGTTGGTGAACACACAATGCGATATATAGAGGATGTATTACAGAATTGTACATCTGAAACCTATGTAACCTTACTAACAATTGTCACCTCAATAAACTTTAATAATAACATAACAAGAATTCCAACACTGAAAAAAAAAAGACACAGAAGTCTTTGAAACATGTGAATATATTTATCAAACTATCAGAACACTATTTTGTCTTTTGTTTGAAAAAGTTGTCTGGAATTATATTCTTTTGTTGTGATTGACGTAAGGAAAACCTTAGTAAAGAGTTTACTATAAATATTATCTTAAAAATTCACATAAATAAATTTATAAGAATACACTTTATTTTAGTTTTAAGGATTTTGGAGTACAGAAAAGGGTAAATATGCATTTTAAAAGGCAAAAGTGGTAGCAATGCACCAAGACTGCCATGAAATCAAGTATTTCCCTGAAAAGCTACCATATAACTTTTGAGTCACCCTTTGAGATTTTTAATTTTAATTTTTGTGATAACATGCAGTGGCTAAGCAATGAATTGTATCTAAGTTGTTCATTAATATAACCAAAATAGTTAGATTGACCTCCAAACGGCCTTCTAGTCAACTGTGAAGGCAGGTCTTTACATCTAGATAATAATTCAGGTTCTGCCTCATTAAATCACTAAGCAGTGGTTTTATGTATCCTATATAAAAACAGCCCCAGGCTGAACTAGCCAAGACAGAATGTCAATTTTCTTAGCTCTTATCAATTCATCTAGCCCAGGTCATGATATGATGGTCATTCAGGGTTTGCTGGAAGAATGAATGAATCACTGCTAAAAACAAAAATATAGTTTGCTTCAATTTTAATCATAAACATTTAAATTTTGTGCTTGATCAAAAGGACAACTAAGGAATTATTCAGTATAATGTCAATGTCTAGTTTGATAACACACAAACCACTTTCTATTAGATTATAGGATTGTCAGAGTTGTAAAGGAGATGAAATAGTGTGAAGGATTACAAAAGAAAATTTAAAAATATTATAATCTTTTCACACATATAAAAAATGTAAGCCAACTGAAAATTTTTGTTCTGTTGTTTTGAAATAATGAGCACAAAGTTAGAAATTAGTGTCAAAATCTCTAAGGTCAAATGCAAGCATATTAGTAATAATAGATAATGCTCTAACCGAAGCTTACTTATAAGTTAAAAATTGAGAGGTCTTACTCATTTCTTTATTATAACTAAAATCTTTCTTCTACCTCTTCCCTCTTCTTCTTTCCTATATCCTGGGCCATATAATATTTTGTTTAGAATAGAATCACCAATTGATTTGAACAAGCTATGTCAAAGACTAACTGAAATATATAATAAAAAGACAATAAAACTATTGTTATGCTATATTAATATGTGTGCTCATTTAATTAAAAAAAGCCTGCTGACTGTATTTAAACTTTCTTTGCATTCCACTTCATTTGCGTGTGTGCACGCGTGCACGCAGGTGTACGTTCCTGTTTCTGACTGTGGACAAACGTAAAGAGTTAATAAAATTCTCAAGGTCATCTAAAGATCTTTAGTAAAATTATTACTCATTAAAACAAATTATTTTTATTAGTTCTAAACTTCCTCTTCATATTTGTGAAACTGATAAAGCATGGAGTTGAAAACTCAATAACTAAGGTTACCATGGTCAAGATGAAATCAACATTCTAATAGTCCACATTTCATTCAAGCTGCTTATAGTTTTTGTTCAAAAGACCAATGGCCCCAACCATTTAAACATAATAGTGACTTTTATTTACTTCAAACTACTTTTTAAAAATAGCAAACAATTTTAAATTCAGAAAGACTGGGAAAACCTCTCTGAAGAAGGAGCATTTAAGTGGAGACATAAAGGAAAAGAAGTAGAATGCAAAGTGGACAGCTGAGAACAGAATATTCCCAACAAAAATAACAACAAGCATTAAGATCATGAATCAAGTACAAGTAACATAAAGAACACTACAGTGGCTGGAGTGTGGTCAAAAAGATGGAGGTGCAATTAGTGGGAAATGAAATTAAAGCAGGATGCAACGGCTAATGGGAGGTCCAACAGACTACAGTATGAGTTTGCCTTTATTGGCTACAACTGGAAGATTTTAAGTAGAAGAAAAGGGATGACCAAATTTATGTTTTACAAAATGGATCAAGAGTGGAAGCAGAGATCGCAGTTAGGACACTATTGAAATTGCCAAGGCAGACTTGATGGTTTGTACTAATGTATTTCAGAGGTAGACTGGACAGTACTTTTTGATGCATTAAATTTGGGAAGTCAGAAAAAGGAAACACCAGGTATCAAGATGTCAGTTATATTTTGGTTTGAGTAATCATGTGGATGAGAGCATCCAGGGAAGAAACATATTTGTTTTATTTTGGTCATGTTAAGTTTGATACCCAAGTGGAGATGGCAAGTGAAAAACAAACAAACAAAGAAAAAAAAACCAGATGTATTCTTTATAGAAATACTGTTTTTCTGTATCTATAAAACAAGAAAGATTTACTTTTTAGAATAATAACTTTTAATACGAAAACTCATATATAACTGAGCCACATTTTTTTTCTATTTCTAATTGTTATACTAATAGTATCTATTGTAAGAAAGATGTTCGTAATAACTGTGGGGCAGGTTTTATGCTTATTTTCATAATGCATCCTAAGGTATGTACATTTCCTACCAGGTACCTGGAGAACATCAGCATGAAAATTCCAATTACTTGGGAATTCTTGTTTCATTGACAAAAAGAGCTTCCTCAAGGGAAAATTGACCAAAAGAATTAGTTTTCACTACCTGAGTAAATTTTCCATTACACATGCTACTTTGTTATAATAGCTCTGACTTAGAAGTATAAGGTGTGCTCATTGGTTGGCTGAGCCTGATATGTTTCCAACATCCCAGTTCTAAGACAATTAAAGAAAGTAACTATCCGGATTTTTTAAATTTCTACAATGGGAGTGGTCTCTTTCACTGACTAAGACCCCTAAAATTGGAAAATAACCAAACATAGTAAAAAGATCTTGATTAAGGAACAAATGACCAATGTCCTTCAGAGTTGGGGGTGCCATTAATGTCTCCTTTAGTTTTCTTGACTATGCATTAATATACAGAATTATTTTGGATAATTTGATGCTAGATGTAAAAAACAAACAAACAAACAAACAACAACAAAAAAAAATAAAACAGAAGGAAACAAATAACAAAACAAGAACAAGAGTAACCAAAAATTATTCCATTGAAGATATCTCTATTGAGATGAGATGTAAGGTCTGCATTCATTAGCATGATACACATAAACTAAAAAGGTAGACTTTTACATTTTAATCTAATAGAAGGAAACTTCCTCAATTTGACAAAAAAAAAATCTATATAAAACTTACAGCTAACATTATACTTAATGATGAAAAACTAGATTCTTTCCCCCTAATATTAGTTCCAAGGCAAGGATGTCTCCTCTGACCACTCCTTTTCAATATTGTACTAGCTAATGCAATAAGACAAAAAAGGAAATAAAATGTATATAGAGTGGGAGAAAAGTTAGTAACTTTGTTCACAAATGACATGATTGCCTACACAGAAAAATTCCAAAGACTCAACAACAACAAAAAATAAAACCATGGGAACTAATAGCCAATTATAGTAGGGTTGCAGGATACAAGATTAATATACAAAAGTAACTTTTCCATGCAGCAGTAACAATTGGAGTTCAATATTTAAAACACAATTATTTACATTAGCACCAAAAAAGAAATACTTAGGTATAAAAATAACCAAATATATACAATATTTATGAGATTAGAAAAGTCTGATAAAATCAATGTAGATAGAAATAAATGAAGATATATTTTGTGTTCATAGATAAAAAGACTCCATATTGTTAAGATATCAGCTTTCTCAACCTGATGTACAGATTCGACACATCCCTATCAGGATCTCAGTAAGTTATTTTGTAGATTTCAACAAACTGATTCTAGCTTATACGAAAAAGCAAAAGAATCAAACTAGCCAGCAAAATAATGAGAACAGTCAGAGGAGTGACACTACCTGACTTTAAGACATATTATAAAGCTACAATAATTAGAACAGTGTACTATTAGAAAAAGTATAGATTTTGCATGTATTTGTTTTGAAGCTGCATTTTCTGATATATGTTTTAACATTGCCTTAAAAATTAAAATTATTTTTCTTACAATTAAAAAATTAGTCTTCAAACAAAAACTACACAGAATTGGGGTCCATGTGAAAAATGAAGGGATAATGCATTTTTTAAATGAATAAAGAAAAACAAAACTAAAATCTTCCAACTTTAAAATGAAGACATTTAGAAGCACATTTTTGTAGAGATATGACACATTTTCATCATAATCACAAATTTGTATTCCTTGACAAGTTGATTCTATAAAGTTAGACTTTATAGTGCTTTAAGAAACAATTTCAAACATGCTTTACAGGAAATTATTGAACTTGAATTAGTCATTGTAGTTCAAGTGACATTTTTTTCACCTAACAATATCTATTCACAGCTCTACAATCAATGAATAAAAAATTACACTAATAATCTGTTTACACACTATAGCAGTGCACTCTATACCAGAATATTTTGAACAGTCTTTAGCTTTCACCAATTATGTACAGCATCACCTATTTTCTATTTCATCCAGTAGATATGAAATATAAATAAATAATATAAGGTTTAATAAGGTATAATATGTTAAAAAATTGTTATTTTAGGTTTGAAGTCTGGCTTCAAATTTTCCTTTGCATATTAATCTACTAAAAAATAGATGTTGAATTTTAGATAACACTTAATTATATAAAGTAATAATTATAGTACCAACTAATTAGATCTCAAAGCTTTTGGGATTTATACCTCCTTACACTCATAAAAACTATGGAGAATCCCAAAGCCATTTTATTTTGTTTCATAATATTTACCATATGAGAAATTAAAAGAGAGAATACTAAAATTAGTCATAACTTTATCTAAAATAACAATAATAAACTAATTTCTCCTTTATGTAAAGCACTACATTTTCCAAAACAAAATATTTAAAGAGAAGAGTGGTTCTGTTTTCCATTTTTCAAGTCTTCTTATTGTCTAGCTAAACAGCATAGAGCTAGATTATTTTTCCTTTTTTATTAGTTTCAGGTGTACAAAACAATGCAATCGTTAGATATTTATACCCCTCACAAAGTGATAACCCCTCTCCCCCAATTTACTACCCTCTGACATCGTATATAGCTGTTACAATTCCATTGACTCTATTTCCTATGCTGTACTCCACATCCTTGTATCTGCTTCTACATTCAACCTGCTGCAATTTCACACCTCAAATAGACTGTGAAAAACTCATTGCAGATTCATTCATATAAGAATGAGAGTGAAAATGGCAAATAATGTTCTTGTGGTTTTATGAGTATTATTTTGACTTCACAGACCCCCTAGAAAAAATCTCATGGACAGCCAAAGCCTCTCAGATAAACTGTGTGAACCACTGAACTAATCTTTATTGAGTCCTCGCAATGTTTTACATAGATATGCTTACCATAAATTACCTCATTTAAACATGAAGATGGAAAAATGTCTGAGGAAGGGAGCGAGATCTTTGCAAGAATTCAATGGATATGTCCCCATATTCTACCCTGGTTAGTACCCTACTTTTTTCTCCTTATTCAGATAAAAACTTTATGAAAAAGCTGTCTCTACTTAACTATTTTTACCTTCTCCTTTCCTACTCACCTCAGAACACATTGTAGTATGAATTATACCTTCCACCACCATAAAATTAACACTAAATTTTATGCAAAGTGTAACACTTTCAAGCCTCACAAAGTTACACTGATAATTTTTCTGAGTTATTCATTTTAAAAATATTTACCTGTTACTTGAACAAATACTTTTTTTTTTAACAAATACTTTAAAACTCTTCCATCATATAATTAATTGGGGTCACAACGTCCATAGTGTAAAATATGGAACCATGATATTATGAGGTTAAATGAAATACTTTTAGTCTGAACTATGACCAAAAAGAAAAATAATCACAGTAACACTGAGATGTATGTGACTCACATAAGAAAGAAGTAATGTAAAAATTAGAAATAAAATGAAACACCTGAGGTGTTCAAAGATTATATTCCATTACGGCTTATCCCACCACGACGTCATATCTCATCTCAGTCTTGATTGTTTTCTTACACTTGCAAGTTTTGCCTGATTACACTCCTACATAGAAGGTTTCTAATGAGTTTAGAGGTATAATATGAATTTTTCATAAAAATAGTAATTTCTGAAAGAACCTGATGAGGACATTTGGCAAATGAAATCTGCAACCTCAAAGAGTATATTATCACTATATGTGTACGAGAAACATAACATATAATGATGCTTTCTTTGAGATCAGAAAGTTTGTCCACAAGAACATTGGGACAAACTCTATTTTTTGCAACATTCCCGTTCCTATTATGGTCATTATTGGACTATGTGTGTGTGTGTGTGTGTGTGTGTGTGTGTGTGTGTGTGTGTGATCCATGACTCTGGGAAACTTACATAAGAACGTCTTATTTATTAGAAAATGATGTTCCAACCTTTCTCAGATTTACAGGGTATGAAACAAACCAAGAAAGAGGTCATTTTCTTATCTTCTAAATATAGTACTAGTGTCCCACACATTCTGAATACAGTTTGAATTAAGAGCAAGTTTGGCAGGCTTTCAAAGTTTGAAAATGTCGTTTATTTGGTAACTTGCCATACATTTATTTCCCTACTCAATAAATAAAAATTCTAAGATAAGATTGTCATGTTAATGCATCAATGACAGCATACAAATAATCAAGAAGGAAATATCTTTGTGGCATGACTTTAGGAGGTCTAATAGGAAATATATTTTGAATCTTCTGGTCAAATGATTTTTCTACAAATGCAGAAACTGAGACATAAAATTCACAAGTTAAAAGAACAATAGTTATTTAAATGGATACAAATGTGACTTTTCACGACTATTGATATATGGCTATATGATAATACATTTAGATTCCTTGTAAACATTCTGTGAAATAATTCAATTCTCCTACTGTTTATTATACACTTGACCAGTAACAAACACCAGTGTATTCAAAGAGAAATTCTTATTCAAAATTCATAACCAATTATATGATGCATTGTTATTTATAATTAACAGGTGTTTTTGAATTTACTGTCAGAGTATCTCCTGGGATACCACAATTCTGAGAATTCATGATATCAAATTTCATTGTGTGTAGATAATTCTTCCAGTACTGACAGTTAGTGTTTACTCAGTGGAAATTAAATTTTTGGCATGATAGAGAATTGCTAGGTCATTTAGGCACCACTGGAAGTTTTTACACAAACAAAATTTATAGGGCATTGGAGGCAGGAGTGATGTCTTCAATAAATATTTAATATCTTGGCCTCTGAAATTAGTGAGCACATTTCCACAAGGACAAATTACTTGCTGACACAGAGAATTTAGCCAAAATGGTATACTACTTCACTAGTATTGGTTCTGCTTCACAAATATTGGTTGACCTGATGTACAACATATTAATTATATCGTCCAATTCAGGTCTTAACTATCCAAATGATGAAATAGATATTTGCCTAATTCATACCTACCCTGCTTAACAATATGCCAAAACAAAATCCAAATAATCCCAGATAAAGAATAAATCAAATTTCTTTATTCAGAGCATTCATTGTTGGTGCATGAATTCTTTTGGAAAATTTAGATCATCTGTATGCCTCTGCTTTCTACTTTTCTTTAGCTATAGAGTTCAAGTCTGAGTGAAAATTTAATGTAAAAACGTGAAATATGTTGTGTCAAAATGCGTACTTAGTATTTTATTTTAACACTACTTATTTTTCTCCTACAAAGATATGATTGTTATTCAGGACTCAAAAACCAAAAGCATATTGGCACATTTTATATTAGAAATAATTGTGATTGCTATACAATCTTCTGTAGAGTACAGGGAATAGATCATATTTAATCATAATATTAAATTGTTGAGAAATGTACAGAGAATATCAAAACCGTAAAAGAAGACAAATAATGTATTTGCTGAAGACAGTGATTTGAGTCATTCTTTTATTTGCCAAAGTTTTGAAATTAATAGCAATGAATTCTGATTTTGTGTTACTTTTCATTCCCTGCTCTAGGAATTACTTAAAAATCATGATATTAATAATAATATGATATATATTCATGATTCAAAGATTGAAAAATGCATTTCTGGATGCTTTGTTATATATTTGTATTATTATGAGAATAAAGGGTGTATTTCATTCTTGTACATAATACAAACGAACTCATAACTCTCATATTTTGTTCACCTTGGGGAATTTTCAATGATGGTACATATAAAGCTGTGTTTTTGCTTTGGCTGGGTGAAGTTCCATGGGCATATTAATCCATTCATAAGTAACAGTGTCCCTCTTACTATATCCTAACTTATACCTATTAGGTCATGCCTATTGCACCCATTGCATCCAAGCTTAAATGAGGAAATCGGTCATAATTGAATTACCCACATAAAGCACAGCTGACAAATCAGGCATTGTTATACACTGAGAAGTAACAGGACCAAAGCAGTGCTACAAAGGTGAGGTGAATAGAGTGACAGGCTGCTAACTTCCTGTACATTAAAATGTTTTTTTCTTTTACACTTTCTTCTTTTATGTCTTTGTATTTTACACCTTTCCTTTACATCATCTTTAACACCAGAATACTGTGACCCCCATTAATACTCTGAAAACATGTTAACGAGCCAGGCTTTATACCTAGAGCCAAACTTCAGTCTGCTCATCAAATACCTATCTGATTAGAATGGCATAGACTATGCTTGAGGGCAATTGAACGATCAAATGTAAATATTCAAACTAATAAATATGGTAGGTGGAAGCATGGTTATCATTCTGTCATTTGGGTTTTGTGAGCAATCTGGTGGTTTCACACCATGAGAATATGAGCTCTGGGAAAGCAAAGCTTAATTTTCTGTTCTTAAGAGAAAATAGCTGGGTTGCTGGTCCAGAATTCACTTCATTAATTAATTTAGGTAGATGCTTTTTCTTTCAGTATCCAAGGTGTTTAATATATACATTGGAATAGATGACCATTGCTCTGTCTGTTGAACGTCCCATGTAATGATACACATGTGTGTTTGCTTTCTGCACACCAACGTAGTTAACAGCTGGATGACTATTAGTATTGCCTCCTATCCTGGTAACTAATAGCTGCTTACTAGTTGGAGGCTTCTTTTTCAAAATGTAAATTCCAAAATTTAACCATCAGTTGGGAAAAAGTCAGCATTAACTCATGAAAACAAAAAATGTGAACCATAGTTCGGTCTAAGACCCCTGGCATTCTTCCTCTCAATTTGTTTCCTCCGATACGTGCCAGACCCTGGACACAGGCCTCAAGCACAGGTCTGATTACCAGAATTCACAGGAACTTTAAAAGAAAACATCAATTCCATTTACAGAAACAAATGTTGGGGAGTTAGGACAAGGTAATGACTAGTTCTGCTCCAATAGGTTGAGAGAAAGATTAGCATTTCCAAAATTAAAAGTGTAGCTCAATCATTTCAGCATTAACTGCTGTTTCCAGAAGCTAAATATGTGCAAGAACTTATTACACAGCTGTGCATATATTAATTTTTAAGAAAATTTTTAATTGCAGCATAACATACATATTGAAAAATGCATGAATCACAACCATAGAGCATGAAGAATTTCAACTAAAATGCACCCATGTTATTCAGTCAAGAAAAAAAACCTTACCATCACTCCAAAAACTGCCTCTGTGCCCTTTCACTGTCATCAATGCCCTATAGTAACCATAATTCTGATTTCTAAGACCATAAATTAGTTAGTCTTGTGCATGTATTATTTCCAAATTCAAGAGTATTTTATTTAATGTTGATATGTGTTAACTAATTTAAGTTCAACTAGTGTGACTGGTGGAGGGATTGATAGATATCCAAATGCTGTGGAGTTTTAAAAGTACTTTAACCAAAACTTAGGATTCCATGGATATGTAATATATATCAAAACATATTTTAGGAACACAATTGGAAAAAAGAAAATAAGCTCATCTTTCTGCCAGTTGATATCCCGGACATTAGCACTATATGTATTGAACTGATTAAGAACTAGTGCTATAAAGTCAGACATGACTTCAGCTGTTGACTACTAGGTGTATGATCTTGAACAAATAAAACTCCCCAATCCTTATATTCTTCTTTTGTAATAGAGGTTGTAATAGAACTTAATTCAAAATGGTTATATAAATTAAAATAAATCATGTAAAAATATAATTAGCTCCAATCCTGGCATATAGTAAGTTATTGATAAATTATAATCCATACCCTTTGATTGGAATGTGTCATTTCTGGGAAGCCATCCTAGTAATATAATATAAAATACACAAAAGCATTAATCACAAAACCTTCACAGCAATATTTGTAATAAGAAAAACAGATCTACTACACAGATTTATTCAGGATTAAAAATAAAATGGACTAGAAACACACATCCTAAATTTCAAAACATCTTATGAAAACATTGCTAGATAAAAATGGTTTGGATAGACTTTTGCTTCTCCCCATGACATTGTAACATTGAGCAAACAATGAAAGATACAGCTTTTCCTGATTAGCACTGATAATCTTTTGATCTCCAATGTGAAGTAACCCCCATATTTTCTATAGCAAGAAAACTGTTCTCTAGTTTTTAACTGTTTCATTTTCTTTATAACCTTTAAGAGCACTTGAAAATGTCTTGTCCATTTTGTTTCACTCTTATTATCTACAATGAATGAATCTCAAAAACACTTATGTTAAATTAAAGTCAAATACCACATGTTTTATAATTCTATTTATACAAAATTCTAGAAAAAGCAGAAATGTAGTCACAATAGTTTCCTATGTCTGGGAAAGGGGGGAGAAATTTACTACAAAGGATCCCAAGGGAACTTTTAGAGTGCGGGAATTCTTTTATACTTACAACCTAAAATAATTTGTAGGAGGTAAAGATCAGAATAAAAAAGGTTAAAGGGCATAATATGCACTTGGAAAAAATTCACCCAGAGGCTTAATTACAAGACTGATCTTAATTAAATGATTGGATTTTAAAATAGGTAGCAAAAATTAAAATTGTGTGAGCTTCAAGACATCCATGAAGTCATTTAGAATAGATAGAATGTCACGTTGGTATTATCCTAAGAGTAACTTACAAAGAAAGAAAACAGAAGACAAGCATTTCAAAGAACTCAAGGAAGGAATGCATTGCTAAAATTTTATATCCAGCCATGCCATCATGCATGTATCAATATATAGTAAATCAGTTGTAAACACTCAAATCTTAAGGAACAATAGCGCATCACAAGCCTTGCATGAGAAATTTATTATGAGACAATAGTCATGAAAGAAAGAGTACCTGGGGAAATTGGCAAAGGACTGATTATCTTTTCACATCACCAGCATTTTACTCACTCATATCCATCACTATCAAAGATCTGAACTTAGACTGAATCAACAACAATTACAGTAGATAATTTACTAGTGCTTTTTATAAGACTCTATTTAAAGCTATATATATATAAATTAGTTGCTACATATCAACTAATCTTATACATATCAAATTAATATATATGAATCAATCTTCACTCTAAATCTAAAAAGTAGATATTATCATCCCATTTCATGGATGAGGAAATTGAGGCACAGAGTATTTAAGCAACTTGCTCAAAGTCACACACTTTGTGACTAGTGCAATCTGACATCAGAACACACACAGCCATGACCCAAGGCATGCAGTCTGTTTGCACCTCAGCAATCGCTCCCTTGCCATCCAGGCAGCAGAAATATCTGACATCCTATCTCAGCATACTTGCAAAAATCCTCATGTCATAGATCTTCAGAGCATATTACAAATAGAAAAATGTTAGCACTGAGAAAGTGAGAGAAAATCTTAACTAATTAAAGTGTATGTATTTGTTAAGACACTCTTAGACGTGGGGCCCAAAAGACACATTTCTTATATCTTTCTCACATTCTGTGGTATTCAAGTCAGCAAAAATGTAAAATGTACAAAGGGCAAAGACTATTATGTCAAAAATTTCCCTGTTTTATAGTCTTTAAATTGACTGTGACGGAATTCTAAACCAACGCCAATCAGATTTCATAGGGGTGACACAGGCAGTATCCAAGTCTGCATTTCCAGAATGACATCCCCTCCACAACATATACAGTCTATTTTCTAAATCAGTATACAAACTTTAAAAACATTGGTTTTCTATTTAAAAAGATCTGACTGATTCCACTATTTATTCTACAAAATATATTTTGGCCTTAGTTAGTAAAATATGAATTAATAAATTAATTTTAAAAAATCCTGTCTCCATGGATTCATTTATTATGCACTGTATGCTCATATCTTTACTTCTGGAGGTCAGAAAAACTTTTATATAGAGGGTGCCAAAAAAGTATACAAATTTTAAGAAAGGAAAAACTGTATTAAAGTTACACTGATGGTAACCACTTTGAGCACCTCTTGTAATTGCAGAATTCAAACATGACTTGTATTCATCTTTTATTATCAGTATATATTATTACAATTTTAATAGTTTTCTTTTTTCTTTTTAAAAATGTGTATACATTTGTTTGATACCCTCTTTATAAGGAGGCAGGAGAAGAATTCGAGAAAATTAAAGAATAAAAGAAAATTTTAGGTAATTTCTTACTCAGCTAAGACTGTAAATTTATAGAATATTGGTAAAGTGGTATTCTATATGCCAACTTTATTTCTAAAATTAAAATTACATAGTACCTCCTCTCACCCACACATACACATATATACTCCTTGCATGAAAAGACACTACAAAATAGATGGCAACATTAGACCTTAAAATTTTGAATAATTTGAGAGTGATTACAGTACAAGAATTTCCCCAAGATTGTTAATATTTATGTGTTATATGATGAAAGTAAGTTTTTTGTTCTGTTTTGTTTTGTTTTTTTTTTTGGAAAAGTAATCATGAAACTGGAATGATAATAGAAGGCTACAATAGTCACTCTTTAAGGTATAGCCAGGAAATCTGAACATAACTGTATGCCAAGATTAGATGGCAATAAATTAAGCCTCCGTGGAAGGTGAGCATTAAGTCTTTATTTGAGAAAATAAAAATGTCTCCAGAAAGCAGAATTATATTTTCCTTTCTTTATGCTAATTGTTTATTACTTTAGTGATTTCATATTATAAAATCCAAAAGGTTATTTTTGCTATTAGAGATTATACTGAATTATTTAGCTTTGGATTGAATTATTCCTTTTGTATTAAGAAAATTTTCTTCTAAGTTCATTCAGATTTACTCAGAATTTTTACGATGAATTTTTCCGTCTTCTTGAAAATAATTAACATGATTGTGATTTTTCTCCTGTGATCTACCATATTCAGCAGTTGATAAAAAGGTTCACTAAGATTATACTTTTAAGGGATCTTAAATAAATCACTGTATTTTTAAATAATTTCTAAAATGGATCCAACAACATCTTCCTGGGGAAATTTTGTATCTATTTTCATGTTTTATTGGTCAGAAGTTTTCTTTTTATGTTGATCTCTGTTCAGTTTTGTAATTGTCTTCCGATAGTTCAGTAAATAAATGAGCTGAGAGCTTAGCCTTCAAGCTCATGAATTCATGCTCTCCCCTTCTCACCAATTCATGGAATCACTGCAATCCAAGTTATCCTGTCTTCTAATTATCAGATAGACACCTCTTTCCTACTGCTTGAACTATTTTTTTTTTAATGTTTACTTGAAAACTGATTTTGTCTAGACTCTTCTTTGGTCCTTTTTGTTTTAAAATTTTGCATTATAAAGTCTGCTTTGCCCACCAATCTCTTAAATATCAATTTCTACCAAAACATAGTCCACCACTATCCTATTTGTTCTTCCTGGACAATTTCATCCAATACCATATTTTTAATTTTTAATCAGAGAGTGGTATCTCTATACTTATATCTCTGTATCTCCAGAATGCCTACCCTGGTTCCCATTCTGTGTATCCAACATCCCAATGGAAATATTTACTGACATATTCCAGAGCATCCCAGACTCAAAATGTTCTTCCCACCTCTCCTTTTACATCCCCAATCTACCATCCACCAGGTTTTCCAAGGCAGAAACTGGAGTTCACCCGCTTTATTTTGTTTGTCCCAAAAAACACATCCAAATCGTGACCAAACCATCTGACTTCTGTCTTGTGAACATTTCTAACTTTTGTTTTCTCCTTTCTATGTCTACCGTCACTTACTCTCCGAATTCCTTTTCAATTCACTGTATTTTGCTATTGTATTCTATTGTGTTTTCTTTTCTCCTGTACCTTTATCCCCACCTTATTTATCTTGTCATGACAAATTTTTTTTAAATTCTAACTTGACCATATCACCCATTAATATGCAATACTTAATACCCTGCTTAAAGAGTCCCCAGTAACCCAGAAGCAATACTAAAAGTTCAGTTCAAAGTGATTTACAAAAATGTATATTGTATGCAAAAACAAATAGAGGTAATGATGTTACAAGTAAAATTAGAATAGAAACCTTGATAATGTAAGAGGTAAAATTAATTTATACATATGTGAAGACAGGATTCAAATTTGGCTCTAAGTCTCCAAATAGTGTGAAGAAAGAACAAGAATCTTATATAAGATTGAGCCCTTTTTCGTATGATTTTGTTTTTCCTTAGAGGAAAGTAGGTACTTACAATACTGTGTCTTAAGAGACATTTCTCCTGTGGATCCTTACAAAACCAAAGTTATGTTACATAATGGCCAATGTCCTCAGAAACAGCTCCACGGTAAAATGTGGCATGATGCCAATGTGAATTTCTCCAGTAAAAAAAATAAATGAGTCCATGAGTTGTAAAAGCAGTGTAGTCTATTTGGTTCTCTGGTGAACCAGTTTTATCCAAGGATAAAATTTAATGTTTTTGAAATACTCTGTAAGGTATTTTTCATATCTTGCAAGCAATACTCCATGAATATTAGCAAACTTTTGTTAAGGTTTAGGCAGCAGCATATTCCAAGTTATATTTTCTAGCAAGTGTCTGCAATATAATTTTTTATGGTTTTAATTAAGGACGGGTCTAATGTCCTTGTTGTTGAACTTGAAGAGTGGTAAGATTTAAAAGGACATGAGTTGATTTTTTTTTTTTTTAATTAGGAAGACAAATTGACTTGCATCTGAACAGATTACTTTTTAATTCCTTACAGAATTTATCAAAGTGAGTATCTGCAGACAAGGTCAATATTACCCTTAGAAAATAGTTTGGTGTTATTCCAACATTCTAATGAGTAAATATGTAAATTACTCAGGCCATGATATACAAAACATGAATAATAGAAACAAGAAAGGTATAAATATAATGCCTTACAGAATGTAATTAATAGTGACTTAAGGATGAAATATATAAAAATTTGCATATGTTCTCCATCAATTTCTTATTTTTTTCCAGAAGTATTTTCTCCTTTGCTTCACAACTTCTAAAATTTGACAATCTTGGCTATGTCTAGTCTGTTCTGTCTCCCATTCTCTCCAAAGATGAATATATTGATTTTACAACAATAGCTAGTCAAACTTACTCTATTCATAGAAGTGAAAACCTTACAGATGAAACTCAATAGTCTATGGTTTACAAAAAAGTTATTTCTGTCTCCTTAGAATCAGCTAAAGGTAAAATAAATGCACTGCTACCAAGCCAGTCTAAAGGATAATCAATACATTTATTTGCATAAATTTCATGGTAAATACCTGTGTAGCCATGACCAAACTATTAGGAAGGTACTTAGCTTGCTGAAAAGAATATGGGGCAATCTTTAATTTTGGATCTTTCTGAAAAGAGAAGGAAAACACATTCCTTTCAATAATCTAACTAAATATTCAGTGTGATCATGTGGATGATTTCTGACTTAGTGTTTGTGCACACTGACGATTAAGATGGTCACAATCTCGAATCAGCTTTGCTTCTCTCAGCTAAAAATGACGTTCCTAAATGTCATTTAAAGATTCTATTAATGCTCATGAATTGAAGGCTATATGTTAAATTTGAAAGAACACTCCTAACTTATTACTGTCCTTATTGGTTGGAAAATTAGTTCTTCAAGTATGTTTTAGACTAACAACGTGCTTTACACGATGCTGAAAGGTTTCTACAGCACAGATTGAAAATATGACCAGCTTGTTTTTTTACCTAAACCACACTGCTATCTCTATGTCAAAGACTTCCTATAGAACTTACTCTCTAAGTGGCACTTAATTCACCAATCACACCTCCTGGAGTTTGTTAAAAAGCTGCTTACCTCTGAGTCACTGATGAGAACTGTAGCCCTGTGTTACAGTTTTTAAGAGTATACTCCATAAGTCATACTGTGTGCTACTAGACCTTTAAACAAAGTTCATGCTGTGTGATGGAAATAATTGATGGTCTGTAAATTACACCAGGCAATGGGTCTCCTGCATACTTGGCTTTGTGTCCTTGGAGTGATTTTCAGTATCATTAAGCAGAAAGCACATCATTTCCCAAGTAACAAGAAATGAAGCACATAGAGATCGACTTGGCATCTGTTACATAAACTTTCTGTTTTAGATTTGCAGAATTTACATAACATTGGAACAAAACAATAGCCCGCAAACATATTTGTGGTGTCAGTTCAATTTCCCTACGGTGCCATTCTACAGTCAACCCAGCCAAGGGTTTATTTGACTGTTAAATTTTATGACATGATTTTCTTAATACAAAAATATCTTTCACTTAAGTTTTTTTTTAATTTATTGATTATTTTTAAGTTTTTCTTCTACATAATAGATACCTATTTGACATTTAGGAAGACTGGAAATTATCTAACATATTAGTAAACATTATGTATAATTAATGCTTTGATAATCAGTAACTTTTGAAAAGTCTACAATTCACCTACTCCAAAATTAATTTCAACTAAAAACTATGTAAAGAAATTATGATTTATATATAGAATTTCATATATATATAAAGATTTTATAGTTTTCTCTTTGCAAGCCCAAACTCAAAGCCATATTTAAATATTTGTTAAAGATTTTTTTAATGATCCATCACAACTTGCATGTTTTATCTTGTATCATGTCATGACATAAGTATTCATTTAAAATGCAAAGATGTTCAAGAATTCTGAAATAAATATAAGAAGTAAACATATAAAAACTTAAAACTAGTAAGTAATAGAATAGTTATAATCTTCTTATATTCATTTAGGTCTTTTATATGTAAAACAAACAAACAGCCAAAAAAAAAAAAACTACCAAAATTTTGCTAGCATTTAAAAAATTTTCTCTGTTCTATAAATGGACTAAATATATATATATATTAAACATTCAGGGTATGAATGAAGCACTTCCAATGACAATAAATTGAAAGTATTCATTGTTTAGCTAATTCCAATATGAAAATTAGAGATTTGATCCATTATAAGAATGTAACGAAAGAATCATTTGATTTCACTGATATGTGAGATATAAAACTGAAAGCAACAAAGGAACAAGACAGACAAATAAAGAAACAAAAACTTATAGACACAGATAATAGCTTAGTGGTTACCAGAGGGTAAAGGAAGAGGGGGTGGTAGATGAGGGTAAATGGGATCAAATATATAGTGATGGAAGGAGAACTGACTTTGGGTGGTGAACACACAATGTGATATATAGATGATGTATTACAGAATTGTACACTTAAAGCCTACGTAAATTTACCAGCCATTGTTACCCCAATAAATTTTAATTAAGAAAAATAATGAAACAATACATCTTTTCTACTCACAGAAATGTCTAGTGCTAGTGTTTTCTTTACGTAGGGAGATAAATTCTCATTTCAGCATCATTTGAAATAGGTTGTTTTTATAAACTAAGGAGACATCTTCATAATCATTATAATTCACTGACAAATTCAGACCATCCTTATAGCCAACTTGAGTAAAGACCTTTATGTTTTTGACTAAACTTTCAAGAACACTGATTCTTAAAAATGATTCTGACAATCTAAATGCAGGACTACCAGTGGCCAAAACATGCTGGGTATATGGGAACAAAGCATCTCATTCTCTGGAGAATGCAGCCCACATAGGGACCGTGGCATAGTCAGAGAAGGTAGGCTGGTTTAGCTCCTGCTCTCAGTTCAGCCCAGTGCACTCTAGCAGGGCACACTATGCACAAATTTGTATATCAATTCAACAGAACTTTCTTTCAAGCTTATGAGCACATAAGGTATAATTTTCAATCTCAGTGCAGTTGGTATTGAGCTAATGATCTATTGGACAGTTAAGACTTCATGACACAATGCAGCAGTGTGGGGTGGGACTTCAAAGCTGATGAGGCATTTGGTGGCACGCTAATATGCTTAGTATATCTTATTTGAACTTATGGAATTTTATGACAAAATTGGGCTAGTATTCACATTTAGTGCAAATGTTATATATAACATAATATTAATATTTCCTTCCTTTTCTCTTTCCTGGAATTTACTAGAATATTCAACATGTTGGCAAGCAAGAAATATATTTAAATGAAATTCTGACTTATATCTATTTTGCCATCAGAATACTCAAGGAGGCTCAGAACTGCATTGACCTATCTAAAATCTATCTCTGAGTGTACTTTGTAGAATTACTTTAGTTCTCGTGCAGATTTCTTTTTGTAAATTTCAGACCAACTAATATTATGAGGGGAAGGCTACCATGACAAATGTGCCAGCACTTCAGGTTGTAATAATAAAAAAAAATGAAACATCACGAGGAAGGGTTGGGAATGGGAAACAACTCTCAGATGCTTAGTTCCTCTGCCTCCTTTGTGCAGATCAATCTCTCTGTTGCAAAATTGTTTAAGACCGCATAGTTGAAATACACTACTGAGAAACCTGGACCTTTCCCCTTCAGAGCTAAGAGTCAAAGGAGTCAAGACAAAATCCAGCCAGCCATCAACCTTGATGCCAACCAGGAGCTCCAGCCTCTCTGAGTTCTTCACTCCCATCCCTTCCCTGACTTACTTGGGTACCGTTGAACACACACAGGACATTCCAACTGACACCATCCTCTGCAGGATCAGAGCAGGAGGAAGGAGGCTGCTGCAACAGCTGCTCACAGGGAAAGTGATTATTATCTGGAATACTTTCATTCATGGAGGGCCTGGCTTATGCACATTACAAGTTACTAACTCAAATTAATCAGTGCCTTTCACAGTTCTTCCTCTGAATCACATCAAAGACTAAAACCATTATCCACACAGCTCCCTTGTATTTCCATAGAACAACTGCTCCAGAATCACACCATTTGACTCTGCACTTTGGACACCCAATCTTTGTGTTTAGTCCTACAGCATCAGAAACACATTGCAGGTTGAGCTGATCACCCTTGGTAGGTATTGTGAGATATAGGGACAAAGTCAGAGTAACAGGGCTTTTTTTTTTTTTTTTTGTAAGATTTTTTGGGGATTTTTCTTTCCTTTCTGGCTTGTGATTGTGGGTGGCCTTTCTTTCTGCGGTTGAAAGCTAAGAGATGGTGGGATCCAACTGTGCCACATCTTATTTGAGTTGGCGTTTGTGGCAGCAACAATATTCTGTGTTCATTCAGCTGCCCACAAGCTGTTATTAGTGAGTTTCCAGGGGCTAGTGACTCAAAATAAATAACTCCTTCACTTTTTTCTCCTCTGCTGCCAGAGACTCACACAAGAAGTCAAACTATCTTACTTTAGATTTTGGAT
Organism: Rhinolophus sinicus; assembly: GCF_057876585.1. Classification (NCBI taxonomy): domain Eukaryota; kingdom Metazoa; phylum Chordata; class Mammalia; order Chiroptera; family Rhinolophidae; genus Rhinolophus; species Rhinolophus sinicus. Next base: position 110,172,095 of record NC_142516.1, read on the forward strand.
AAGTTTCCATGCTACCTGGAGGATTCTTAAGGGATTTTATCGTATACTTTGCAAAAGATTTTACCATTCTTGTTTAGAAAGTTTGGTAAAAATCAGCTATCACTGGCAGTCTGAGTCTCAGCCTCTCAGCAACAAAACATGCCCACTGAAGTATATTGCACATAGAGTAGATTCCGCACATATCTCTACATGGAAATGAGTTAGCATTGCAAAAGAACATAATACAATGAAAGTTAGATTCTTATTGTATTCCAGTTTTATTCTTGTCACATTCCAATTTCTTACTAAAATGTTACACATTTTTTTCTAAAATTTACTTTCCTTCATTATATTTAAAAGCACTCTGAATTTGTAAACATTTAGTTGTCCAAGTTATAAAGAGCAGAAAATGTTTCCTAAGGCACTTTATTATCTAACCGCAAATATTTGAAAATAAGTTTATGACAAATTCCATTAAATTTTGAAAAGCTAAACCTTCATTAGTTCGCAGTTACTTTTTTATTGGTCTTTGTGGCCCAATATAGTTAAAATGAAAAGAGTTTGTGTGGTGTTTCAGCTTATGTAATTTTCAGGCAGCACCAACAAGCTTATTTTGGTTTTATTTGGCTTTTAGATTCATGTTAGTTGGGAATGCCTGTAGTGTAGGAGAACTGTAAGTGCCATTTCAAATTCTTTGCAAAATGTTTAATGAAAGAGTCCCAGTTTAGTATCATTAATGTTTAAAACATAAACATGAGGTCTTATTATATAAGACAATCGAAAATTATAACTAATTTAGAAAAATCACTGAAAAGGCATATTTATGCCAAGTTGCCCATCCCCAGGTTACAAAGAGAGCATTAATTTTATAGTTTGAACTAAATCTAATTGTTCATAGAAATGTATGTTTCCATGGCAATTACTTCTTTGACAAAAGATGCTGCCTTCTGAATCTATTCCATTTAAACCTCAAAGGAGCGCATAAACAATGAAGCCACTGCCTGCCTCTGAAGCTGGGTCACGATATCTGTGTCAACAAATTGTTTATTATAGTACTGTGAGCACTTGAACTCTATATTTAGGCACTGCTTTGTCTACAACTTGCAGAACTTTCAGCCTTGACTCACAACCTCACCCTATTCCAGCACACTCATTCGCTTAACCCATACTTCCTGAACATGTGTTCAGGCCCTGTCCTAGGAGCGAGGTGTAAAGCAATGAACAAAGACAGACACAATCCCCATTTCTTCTGGAGCTTACAATCCATCTAACAGAGATGGACTAAAAACCGTTAAACAGGTACATAAAGAGTTTTAGGTCACCATAAGTGCACACAAAGTGGTGTGGCAAAAAGTGACCAGCGCTGGGAAAAGACGAGCTTAGATTATGTATGTAATCATGAAAGGGCTCTCTGAACAGAAGCATTTTGAGATGAGGCCTAAATGACAGTACAAAACTAGCCAGGTACAGACATGGAGAAGGACTTTCCTGGCCATGGGCAAACAAGGACACAGGATGAGATGTCAAAATGGGGTTGGCCTTTCTAGAGGTGGAGAGAGGGCAGTGGAGCTGGAGCATGGTGAGTGAGGGGCAGAGCCAGACACAGTTTGAAGAAAGGCCAGGACCAGCTGTGGAGGCCTTGGAGGTTATAGTGGTGAGCTCATAGTTGATCTAATTGAAATGGACATTCTTGGAGGGTTTTGGTAGCAGAGGAACATGTTTTGATATACACTGTGAGCAATCACTTTATAATCCACCTTGTAGACTCTTCTAAATGTCCTAAATACCGTTTTACACATCATACTGCCTATTCACAAGTTTAAATGTGTTTTCAGTTTCATCAGAATAAAATGATAATTTTCATACACAATATTATTGACCTTCCACAATGTAGAAGCAGTGAATTCCTCAAGTCTTACTAAGCACAACTTCGCTCCACACTCTCGGTGCTACATTCAAACTCTCCTGGTTAGTATCTACTTAAATTTATTATGTCCTTTCTTGCTTTCACAACTGTATCCATCACCCCTCCTTTGAGCAACTCTATCCATCATTTCTTCTTCCTGAAACTCTACCCATTTTGTTCATACCTGAACATTTGTATAACTGTCACTCATTTGGCATTTTGTGAAGCACGTCTTTATATTTTGATACACAAGATTAAATAAATCAACTGTCAGTTGGCTGACCAGTGACTGTGATTTTCTATTTTTTTCTTCTCTTATCAGTAGCACACACTACTTAATATAATGGACACTTTTAAATGCTTGAAAAAAATAGTGATGTAACTTATCCATGATTAACTTGTGCTTATCTATCTAAACTTTTTTTCTTTTTGCTAAACTTTGAAGCAATAAGCACCTTTCTGAGATGGCTAGTTGACCTGGGACATAATCCATGGTCATGAAATAGAAAAAAATAAAATAAAAACATGTACAGGAAATGAGCCAATGGCTTTGAACTCACAGCATCACTTTTTAGATTTCTGTCTAACAATTCTGGAATGTTCAATGTTTTTCTTTAGGGAAATAAAAAACAACATTCATGAAGAAATCTATTAATTTGAGAGTTCTACCTCAAGCCCAAGAATTTTATAAATGAGTGGGATGAGTTCATTTCCCTTCCTAATATCTATTTGGAACACAAAGCAACCACTTGTTGGAGTTTAAAAATAAATCAAAATGGTCAACCATGGCCTTTTCCAGCACTCTCCATCAACCGTAAGTCAATGAAATAGATTTAATTAGCTTGTTTTGCTTCAAAATGAACTGCAGGAAAGTTTTCAATATTGATGGCTCCATTTCTTATGGAGTACAACGAAAAATCAATTTTACTGAGATAGAGAACCAAGTAAATTCTTAGAATAGAAATGTAAACTATCTGGCACTAAACATTGAACTGACAACAGCTGAGTTTTTCATTTTCACTTTTAGGACAATAGAGTACTTGTTAGTATAGTTTATTGCCCATTATTATAGTATACAGCTGGGAAAACTATGGTGGTGCTTAGACATCTAATACCTATACATGCTATTGATTTAAAAATCATTTTTATTAGTGTTGTTTGGACAATGTAAAAGCATAAATCATCCCAGAAAACAAAAATACTTTGAGACTGATTATATGATATCATAGAAGGTCAAAATCTTTATATTTAGTACAAATGTTTCTAGTAATGAATCTCAGAATACGTTGAAACGTATAACAGAAAGGATCATGGGCCATGGCATACAAGAAATGCACACACACACACACACGTACATATGTAGAAAAAAATTCTCATTCAGTATATTGCTTTGTTTTTAAATAATTTTTGATCTCTGCTTTAAAAGAAATTAAACACAAATTAGGGCAGCCGGTTTGCTCAGTGGTTAGAGCACAGTGCTCATAAAACCAAAGTCGTTGGTTCAAGTCCCACACAGGCCAGTGAGTTGTTCCCTCCACAACTAGATTGAAAAACAATAATTTGACTTGGAGCTGATGGGTCCTGGAAAAACACACTGTTTCCCAATATTCCCCAATAAAAAAATAAAAAAAAAAAAAGAAAGAAAGAAAGAAAAAGAAATTAAACATATATTTAAGTGGGAGAAAGTGGAATGGGTTTTTGATGCTGTGATGAGAACCTGTTTTATTTTCTACTAAATTATTTTTACATGAAGGTAAATGAAAGGAAAATCTCTTCTTCCACAAACAAGTGATCACTAATATTTTCTTCATGAACATCATCAGGAACAAGTTGATGAAAATGTCGGATTCAACTCAGCTGAAATAGCACATCTTCTAAATGTTTCTTTAGTGTTCATCTTCCCTGGGTCTTCTAAAGAAACTTCTGCCAAATAGGAGGGACATTTTTCTTGCTTGAACTCAGACTTCTCCATCCAGATGTGAAGTAGATGTTTATGAGAATGCACAACGAAAATATTCTGTAAACTATTTAATAACACAAAGAAATGATGTTTTCTTTTTTTCGTTTTTCTTTTTATATGTCCATTTTTACTATCTTTATTATGGCACTTTAGGAGATCAAATTTCAACCTAGAAAGTGGTTTGGTTCTTCTTGTATTCACAGTTAAAACAAATGACTGGGCTCGCTATATCAGACTTACCCCAACCATACTTCTTTTTCATCCTACAGGTACTAATTTAATTCTTAGTAAGAATATGAACTATTGTTACAAGTTTTAAGACCATAAAATATACCTGTAATTACCAAGGCCAGTGAACCCAGGGCTAAATAAGGAAGTGAAATCCTAGCTGCACAAAATTAGCTTTCCTACTTGAACTTCCTCAAGTCAAGCAAAAACATTTTCTCCTCATACATATAACTATTTATCTCTTCTATTTTCTGAAGACTAAAGTTCTGCAGGAGGGTATAAAATCTAACTGCTTTTTTTTTTTTTTTTTTTTTTAGCGAATTTTAACATCTCACTCTATAAACCTTTTACCCATCATTTGTGATCATTGGTATGTGTTTGATTTAGCAGATTTCTTTACAACTTCTGTAGCCCAGACACAACCAAAACTAAAGGTGTGACATTAAAGAGCTGAGAAAATCCTTATCCTAGTATTATTCATAAACTTTCCTAATTAATTCCACAGTGTAAATGCCTGAGTAAAGTCAATTGTTTTCTCATTTTGTATAGCCTAGATGAGACATTTGAAATATTATTTGGCTTTTTTGTACAGACAGTTATTTGGAAGGCTATTAAGATTGAAGTAAATGGAAATATCAATTCTAATTAGGTAAGTGACAGAGCATACACTATGGTACACTGCAAATAAAACTTTTTTTTCCCCTTTGTAACATATATCTAAGTCATCTCAAGTGAATTTTAATCAAATTAACTTCATAACATTTCTTTCATAAAAGTAAAGTGCTTCAAAATTTTGTAATATCGATGACTAGATTATTTCACAATACTATAAAATTTTAATAAATAGTAAAACATGGACTTTTTTAAAAAAGATACATTATTGGAAAGAAAATTTTAGGTAAATAAGCTAAATATGTGATGATTAGGTAATAATTTTTTATTTAAACTTTGTATTTGCCTACCTTGGGTGATAAAAAAACGCCAAGACCCTTATTTTACTTTGGGCTACCTTATGCATTAGGTTGCATCTGTTCCTTTAGTGATAAGATTAAGGCCTTTCATAAGATACTATATTCCCCTTAGAAATATCTTATGGTATTACAAAGTAGAGATCCCTCTAAGGGTTTGTTAGCCAGTAACTATTTTCAACAGGATAAAATAGATCATGGAAGAGTTCACATGTGGATATCTCACTGAATCCAAATAGACCCAGAGAAACAACAATTCAATATAGAGTGAAAGAGGTAGAGTTGGAGCAGAAGACATGAGAACAAGAGAACAGAGAACTGTGGCAGATCTAATCAACATGTCAAGAAAATAACTGAGTACCCTTTTGATTCATGGAGCTAGCCAGAATCTAATACATAAGAAGCTAATCAAGTTTTTAATATTTTATGGTTAAAATAAACACCATCCTGGACCAAAAAAGACTATTGTGTTTTAAGACTTAAAACTATCTTTGGTATCCCAATCATCTCTGAGCAAGACACAGGCAAATAAAACTGTTGGACCTATAAGGGCACACATTTCCCAAATCTTATTTCAGATGTGGAACAAGAAGATAATGGAAAAAGAAAGCTTCCTTCCCAGAGGATTGAACCAGGTGCCCTGAGGGACAATGGACAAGGACACCACCTCCAGGCATTGGGACTACTCACAGGGTGGGCACTCTCAAAATGTCTCCACTTGAGGGTTTTTTCTATCTGTTGTATATCTCCCATTCTCCCATTCCTGAATTAGATTGGTTAGTGTTATATCCTGTCCTTGTCCTATGCTCTTATGAAAGATGCATAGGACACAGATCATTTGCCTTTTCAGACCATGTATCATGGTACCAAGAGAAGTCCCATTCAGGCTGATGTGACACTGAGGAGAAGAGACCATAGTGCATCCCCGGAGCTCCAGGATTTCGAACTTGACTCACTCATGGCCTGGGTATTTGTGTCTCCCTCAGGAAGAGATCAGCAATTTGTATATACAAAAAGTGAGCAGAATATTTGGTACTCAGCATGGATGACTGTGGTTGTCATTAGGGTTGTTTATAAGTATCCTGATCCCTCTCTCCTCAAAAACAAATGGCAGAATTGTCATTTCCGGTCTACATAAAGCATGTGTGTGTGATTTGCTTTGACCAACAAAATGTGAACATTAGGGGCTTTAAGGTGCTTCTGAAGAAAAGTCTTGACTGATTCATCATGTTTCCTCTTCCTGTTTCAGCTTTTGTCAAAATGGAGTCTCCCTCAGTCTGGGTCACTGAGAGACTAGCATGAGATAACTTCACTCACTGAACTGCTTTGGAAATGTTAAATGAGTAAGAAATAAGCAGTTTGTGTGGCAATACCTAACCAATCCCAGACAGCCAGTCAAGTACATATCAAGGCAAAATAATAATAATTTAAAAAGAGAACAGCATGGAGACACAAGAAAACAGGAGAGATAAAAAAAGTGAAGGATCAGTAAAACACAGCTACTTCACCCAACAATTGAAGAATATACATATACACATTCTTTTTAAATACATGAAGAACATTAATAAAAACTGACTTTGTATTAATAAGACAAAGTGATTCTAAAAATATATTTTAAATGAGATATAAAGTAAGGCTCATAAAATTACAAAGAATTAGTATCATATACTTTCTCACAATGCAATCAATCTAGAAATCAATACCAAAAATTATCACTAGTAAAGCTCTAAATATTTGGAGATGGGTTTATTTGTAGAGAACGTATGGATCAATGAAAAAAATAAGAAAGAATTTCCAAACTATTTAGAATTGAACAGTAACAAAGATGAAATATATTAAAAAACTTATAGAATACAGACAAAGCAGAACACATAGGCAAATTCATTTTCCTGGTGTTTATATTAGAAAAGAAAGACTGAAAATTAGTAAAACAATTATCCATCTAACGACAATACAAAAGACAAAAGCAAACTCAAAGTAGAAACAAAGAAATAACAAAGATAAGGAGAGAAACTGGTGAAATAGAAAAATAAACATATAATAGGGAGGATACAAAGACGACTGTTGATTCTTTTTAAAGAAAAATTCAATTGACAAACCTCTGACTTGACTGATTAATTTAAAAAATGAGAAAAGTCACAAATCAACAATATTAAAGAAATGGGGACACACTTACTGATGCTACAGACATTAAATTGAAGATAGAAAGGTATTATAAAATAGCTTTTTGTCAATAATATTGAAAATTTCAATGAAATGAGTAACTCTTTAAACTATATAAATTATTAAAAGGAATAAAAGGGGAAATAATTTTTTTACATTAGTAAAGGATTTAAAGCAGTAATTAAAAATCTTCACACAATAAAAACTCCAGGCACAGAAAATTCAATGGGCAAATTCTACCAAACAACTTAGGAACACATAATTCCAATGAATCACAAACTCTTCCACAGCACAGAAAAATAAAAAAACAATGTCTAGCTCGCTTTATAAAGCAAATGAAATTTGATACAAAATTTCACAAGAACTAAAAGAGAAGGAAAATTATAGGCTGATCTCCCCTCACTCATGAACAGTAAACATACTAAACTAAATATTGATAAAATAAATCTAACAACTCCCAGGAATGTAGCTTTTCTTTTACCTTTAGAAAATAAATTCATGCAATATATCACACTAACAGATTAAAAGGGAAAAATCATACACATTACTATTGTATTAAGTTCAGAAATAGCATTTGATAAAATTAAATACCTAATCATGATATTTTTAATCATGATTTTTTAATCATGATTTTTTCAAAACTAGCAGCATAAGAAAACTATTTAAAATAATCTGATAAAGAGTATCTGCAAAAATCCCTATAGTAGACACCTTATTTAATTGTGTGAATATTGAAAGGATCTTTTTAAGATCTGGAAGAAGACAAGGATGAGCATTAATACCAATTCTATTCAACATTATGCTTTAGGATCCATTCCCTACTGTATAGCAATATAAAGAAATCATGTAAAAGCAAATTTTCATCTTTCATTATCTTCATGACATGATTATATTTTTACAAAATATATAAGAACCTACAGATAAATGTAGAGAACATATAACAAAAGTGACACAAGTATGCTGATATAAAATGAATGTGGAAAAATAAATCAAATGTATTGATAAAAATTTAATACATCCATAAAAAATTTTAAATAACATTTGTTAACAGATATTTCCAAAAGCATCAAAAATAAAATACTCTATATGACATTAACGAGATAGTTATAAAACTCTATTGAAAGAAATTGAAGAAGGCCTAGGTAAATGGAAAAAAATACACCACAGTGTTTGATTGGAAAACTAAATATTGTAAAGATGTAACTTCTCTCCAAATTTAATTATAGACACAAAGTAAACGGATCTAAATCTCACCAGGGTTTTCCTTGGAACACTTAGCAAGCTATTAGGTTGGTGCAAAAATTGCGGTTTAAAAGGTTGAAAATAATTGCAAAAAACGCAATTACTTTTGCACCAACCTAATATATTCATGGTGATCATTATCAACTGGGACATCAATGTGGCTTTACAGTTTGGGGATATTTCCCTATGACATTATATTTCTGATCCTCCATTACTATATTTTGCAGTTTCTCCTCTCTTAAAATTTCCATCTTTTCCTTCCACATTGCTGCTCATCCTCATAAGATGATCTTGCTTCTACTTCATAAAGAAAATAGAAACATCAGGAGGGAACATGGTAAGTTCCTTACTTCTGTTAACTAAAAGAAAGAAAGAAATTAACCTTCGACCTCTGGCCTAATCATATGCCTTTCCTTTTGTTCTTTAACTTCTCTTTACTTTACCGATTTCTTCCCATCAATATTCAAATATACCCCAAACTTCCCTATCTTAAAAATGAAGTCTCCCTGACATTACTTTCCATAATTACCACCCTGTCTTCCCTATAATTGCAAACAAATTTTTCAAAATATTTTGAACATAACATAAAATAAACATACCTTCTGTGAAAAGTATCGTACTGCCAATGTTACTTATATTGATAAAGGTAACACAATTGACTCAGTTACCCAAGACACAAGATATAGCTTTTCTTCTTCATATCATCCTCATGCTGATTCCTACATATCACTGACCAAGTCCAATTACTTCCAAATCCAAATAGTCGTTCAATTCGTTAAATTCTTCCCGTCCATCATTTCTCACTGATTTTTTTTGTTCATTTGTTTATTGTTTCAGGTGTACAAAACTGTGATTTTTGCCCCAGCCTTCGAATTGGTCTTTCTGCCTCACATCTCACTCTCCATGAAGCCTATCTGTGCACTCTCAAATGTTGGCATTCCACATGAAACGCTTGTATAGCTATCCATTGTCCCCACATTAAAGTCCAAATCCCTTCATATGGATTTCAGAATCTTCTCCTATCTGAAAAACACTGTATTTCCTCAGCTTTTCTGCCATTTCTTTCCCTTCTAATTCAGAAATCTAGCAAAAGCCAATATACTTTAGTTTATTGACTGTGCTTTCCTTTCTCGCATCCCTATTCATCACTTTATTTCATCGTATGCACTCCTTATGGATTGGATTAGCATTTTGCTTATTTGGCACAAAACAACAAATTAGCTACCTCCCCCTGAAACACGTATGCTGTCTCTTCTTTTTCTTACAAATTATAAACTCTACCCATCCTCCAATTTCAATCCAACTGTCACATAAACAGGAGAGTCTCCCTTAAGTCTTAAAATAGATTACAACCTGCCCCCACGCCACCCCAGCTATCTGTTTCTATAACACTTGCACCCCTCTAATATCACATTTTACTTATATTTTATTTACTAGATTTGTTTATTCCTGTCTTCCTTACATAATGCATAGCTCTCTGAGACCAAGGTCTGTAGTTGCCTTATTTACAGTTGTTTACCCAACGTCTAATATATTAAGCACATATATGTGGTAGATAATATATACCTCGAATGAACGAATACATGATTGGATACATGAATACATTTCTTAGAGCTTCAAAGAAGATTTCTATATTGTATGATAATCACAAAACTTGAAAACGATATTTTCTCAAAATCTTAGAAATAAAAACAAATAATACAGATGCTGGCAGATTCAAAATATAACTAAATTAAACAAAAAGCTGTTGTCATCTATTGTAATAATCTAATAAAATTAAATGAAAACATGTAGGGTATGAAAGGGGACTTTATTTTTGCCTCACATCAGAGGGTTGACATTATTTATTAATAATTTTTATAATTTTTTCAATTGCTCCCTATTGTTACCTACATTTAATAGTAGTAATCTTAGATATTGTTAAAAGTGAGCTATTCCTCTTAAAATGTCTTTGGGCCCTTTATATTCCTACTTTTATGTGTGACTCTTTATAATTTTAATGTTTTAATACCATTGGAAACTTTCTATAGTTTAGAGTAGCCGTTCATTTACAAAGAATCTCACACTATAGTTTAATTCTTTATATCAAGCTTATTGTTCATGACATCAAGAAACAAATATCTTATTTTTCACTCACCAATTCTTAAGTAATATCATTATCCTTTTTTTCTCAGTTCATTATTATTTTAATAAAAATTATACACATTTAAGATATATAACATGATAATTTGATATACACATACATTGCAAAATGATTACTATAATCAAGCTAATTAGTGTATCCATCTCCTCACATAGGAAAAAAAGTTTATTAATCCTCTACATCCTTACAGAAAATAGGCAATAACTCCTGAAAAACATTTTTTTAAAAATATTGTCCTCTCAGTATGTTATTCCCTTCATTTATTAATTTAACAAATATTTATTGGATGTTACAATTATATAGGCACTTTGCATATGTTTGCTAGAGTAAACAACACAATGATAATGTTTTGTACATATTACATCTGATGATTTAATGTTTAAAATAGAACCTATGTGATTTTTAAAATAAGTTAAGCACATAGCTAAGATGAAATATAAACAAAATCTCATATGATGAAAATAAATTAACAGCTCAAAACTTCTGACTTGTATAATTAGAATAGAAAATTACATGGTAGAATTACCCAAGGGAATAACTACATTGATTTTACACTACTTGAACCTTCAGCATGTTTCTGGTGACCAACAGAACACACACTATAATAAATTCAGTCACTGAAAAGAACATTAAGACTCACTTGCCATTTTCCTTACATAAGTCAAAACTCTATATGCTGTCCCTGACTCCATAAAAATAATTAAGGTAAGGTGACTCCAGAAGAAATGCTGACTTAATTTTCTCTCGCTGTAATCAAAGTTTTAACTAAAGATTGCAAGTAATTAAAAATATAGGTCTCCTTTTTCATTCACTAAAAGAGATTCATTATTATCACTATTTTAGCTGTACTTATTGAGCATATTCTAGGCACTTTACCTACATATGTCATTTAATTTTCACAACAACACTATGAGGTAGCTATTTTTTATTATCCTGATTCTATAGATGAAATAATGACAACCTGAGATCCAAGATGATAAAGTAGATAAATGTTGTGCTTGCCTCATCCTGTGAACACATCAAAATTACAACTAAATTATAAAGCAATCAACCTGGAGAACCACCTGAAGTCTAGCTGAACAGAAGTTTTATAACTAAGGATTTAAAAAAGAAGCCATATCAAGACTGGTAGAAGGGGAGAATACGAAAAATGGGCTGGTCGCAAACCCATGTGTGGCAGTTAAAAATTAGGAGATCTCTTGGCTATAGATGTTCTCCACAAAGGAGCGAGGGACCCAAGCCTCCCACACCAGGCTCCCCAGCCTGGAGTATTGGTGCTGGGAAGAGGAGCCCCCACAACTTCAGGCTGTGAAAAATTGTGGGGATTCTGACCATTCAGGTGGGACAAAGTGATAGGGTAGGTAGAAAAGTAGAAATGAGCAGGAGAGGGAGGAAATTAGCCCCAGTTAGGAGGCTCCTTATAGCTACTCCTACTTGGGTCAAGGCCCCTTGCAGCTGCTCTCACTTAAGGCACAAACACCTTGTTTGCTCATCAAGATATTGAGAACAAGATATATCACTAGAAGAAGGAAAAATGCTGGAGAGGGAGGGAAACCAACCTGCTTATCAGAATGTACACACTGCTTCTCAGGATCATTTTGATAAGCTTCTCAAATAAATCATGGAAAATTAACGGGTTCACACTTACGCACTGAGAAACAATCTTGAGAACCAGAAGAGAGGACAGGACACCTCAGCAGAAAGAGAGGAAGATAATAAAGAGGGAGAGGGAGAGATAATTCTACCTATGGAGATAAACACCCTCACACAATGTAAGGAGAGGCTGCTTCCCTCTCTTGGGTCAGCCCACTCAATGTCTCGCAGTGTACTCACTTTTACTAATAAACTTCTTGCCATTCTATGCTGCACAAACTCTGTTTCTTGACTGAATTCTTTCAATCAAGAAAACAGAAATCTTACCCAGAGGGTAAGGGTGGTGGGGGGTGGGAGATGAGGGTAAGGGGGTTCAAATATATGGTGATGGAAGGAGAACTGACTCTGGGTGGTGAACACACAATGGAATTTATAGATGATGTAATACAGAATTGTACACCTGAAATCTATGTAATTTTACTAACAATTGTCACCCCAATAAATTAAAAAGAAAAAGAAAACAGGAATCAAGCAAAATATCATTCCCAGTAAAAAGAAGGCTGTGGGAAACAAAGACATCCTTTTAAGGGATCTGCACAGGCACTCACCCTGGGTTCTGGCAGAGGAACGGTGACTCTGGATGCATCGGAGACATATGTGGAGAGACTGAGTTGTGTAACTTTGGGGTGAGGACTGGAAAGACAGTCCCCATTTTCCCTGTGTGGGGCTGTCCTCCCATGCAGCCGGCAGTCAGGCGCCATCTTTCCTGTGTTGAGTCCACCCCACAGGCCAAATCTGAATCTGATTGGCCTGGTGAGCTCTGCTGCTCCACCCTGCTGACTCACTGAGATCCTGTTTCACCCAACCTGTGTACCACAGGAGGCTTTATCAGCAGCTGAAACTTATGAGAGCCGGCAATTAACCTACCAGAGACGGAGTTCAAAATAATGGTCATAAGGATTCTCAAGGAACTTAGTGAGAACTTCAACAGAGAGATAGCAAGCATAAAAAAAGGACATAGAAACCATAAAAAAGAACCAGTCAGAAGTGAAGACTACAATAACTGAAATGAAGAATGCACTAGACGGGATCACAGCAGACTAGATGAAGCAGAGGAAGACAAGGTAGCAGGAAACACCTATCAGAACAGCAAAAAGAAAAAAAAAAAATCAGATAAAAACGTTTAAGAGCCCTCTGGAACAATGTCAAGCATAACAACATTCACATCATAGGGGTACCAGAAGGAGGAGAGAGACAGCAAGGAATCGAAAACCTACTGTGTTTCCCCCAAAATAAGACCTTATATTAATTTTTGCTCCAAAATATGGATTAAGGCGTATGTTCAGGGGATGTCATCCTGAAAAATCATGTTAGGTCTTATTTTCCAGTTATGTCTTATTTTGGGGTGAAATAATGGTATTTGAGAAAATAATGACGGAAAATTACCCTAACCTGGCAAAGGAAATAGATATACAAGCCCAGCAAGCACAGAGAGTCCCAAACAAGATGAACCCAAACAGGCCCACACCAAGACACATTATAATTAAAATGGCAAAGGTTAAAGACAAAGGGAGAATTTTAAAAGCATCAAGGGAAAAGCAGTTAGTTACTACAAGGGAGCTCACGTAAGACTGTCAGCTGATTTCGCAACAAAAACTTTGCAAGCAAGAAGGGACTGGCACAAAATATTCAAAGTGATGAAAACAAAGACCTACAAGCAAGGGTACTCTACACAGCAAGGCTATCATTTAAAATTGAATGACAGATAAAGAGCTTCCCAGACAAGGAAAAACTAAAGAAGTTCATCACCAGCAAACCAGTATTGCGAGGAATGTTAGAGGGACTTCTTTAAGGCAATAAAATGGCAATGACTACATACCTATCAACAATTGCTTTCAATGTAAGTGGATTAAATGCTCCAATCAAAAAAATTGTGTGGCAGAATGGATAGGAAAACAAAACCCTTTCATATGCTGCCTACAAGAGACTCACTTCAGATCGAAAGACACACACAGATGGAAAGTAAAAGAATGGAAAAAGATATTTCATGAAAATGGAAACAAATAAACAAATAAAAACTGGAGTAGCAATACTTATACTAGACAAAATAGGCTTTAAAACAAAGGCTATAACAAGAAACAAAGAAGAACCCAGTAATCCCACTTCCTGGTATTCATCTGAAGAAACGCAAAATGCTACTTCAAGGGGACTTGTGCATCCATATGTTCATTGCAGCATTGTTTATAATGGCCAAAATGCAGAGGCAGTCTGGGAGTCTGTCGATAGAATGGATAAAGAGGAGGTGGTACATATATACAGTAGAATATTGCTCGGCCATGGATGAGAGTGGGCTCTTGCCATCTGCGATGGCATTGATGGACCTGGATGGTATTGTGCTGAGTGGAGTATGTCAGACAGTGAAAGACAGATGCAATGTGATCCGCTTATATGTGGAATCTAAAGAACAAAACAAACAAACAAAAGAGAAACAGACTCTTAGATGAAGAGAACAATGATGGTTGCCAAATGGGACGGGGGTTGGGGTAATGGTTAAAAAGGGGAAGGGATTAAGAAGTACAAATTGGTTGTTACAAAGTAGTCATGGGGATGTAGGGTATAGCATAAAGAATGTAGTCAATGATATTGTAATAATTATGTATGGTGTTAGATGGGTGCTAGATTTATCAGGTGATAGATGGGAGGGGGATTAGGGGTCAGAGTGAAAAAGATGAGGGGACTAAGAAGTACAAATTGGTAGTTACAAAATAGTCATAGGGATGTAAAGCACAGGGAATATAGTCAATAATATAGTGATAACTATGTATGGTGCCAGGTGAGTACTAGACTAGTCAGGAGGATCATTTCTTAAATTATATAAATGTCTAACAATATGCGGTACACCTGAAATTAATATAAAATAATATTGAATGTCAACTGTAACTGAAAAATTAAAAATGGGGGGGGGGGAGGTGAAGGACAATAAATTGTCCAAATTTCCAGGTATAAAACAGATAAGTCATAAGTATGTAATGTACAACATAAGAAATACAGTCAATAATATTGATAGCATGGAACACTGTCAGCTGGTTGCTGGACTTATCATGGTGATCACTCCTTTAAGTACATAAATGTTGAATACCTACAGACGGTGCCAAAAAAAATGTATACACATTTTAAGAAAGGAAAAAATTGTATTAAAATTGTAATACTCAATATACACCGATAACAAAAGATGAATACAGGTCACATTTGACTTCTGCAATTACAAGAGATGCTCAAAATGGTTAACATCAGCGTAGTTTTAACACAGATTTTTCCTTTGATACATTTTTTTGGCACCCTTTGTATTCTGCACACCCAAAAGTAATATAATATTGTATGCTAACTATATTTTTAATAAAAAAAAATATTTTTGAAAAGAAAAAAAGTAGGTCTCTATAATTTGAAAAAGAACTTGCAGGAACAATGACATTTAAAATTTTCTCTAATTTTTATGGACTTTATTGTATATGAAGGATACAATATCAGGAATTATCTATTACTGATATATGAGCACATATAGTTTTATATATGATTATATAAGGCATAAGAGTAAGATAGTTTATTTCATGCAGATATTCAAAATGCTAACATTTAATGCCAAGTCATTTCAATAAAATAAAATAAAAACATTTCATTATTTCCCATTCAAGGTGAAATAAAACATTTCCATACAAAAGTTACTCATTTGGAAGACATGTGAAAACTAGTAGTTACTTAGCTTTGGAAGGAATGAAACTTTGAAAGGGTTCAGACTTTTCTAAGTGTGGATTTTTATTGTTTTCTTTACTTTCCATGACATCCAGCTTACTCATAGGAGCTTGAAAACAAAATGCATTATCTCTTCACTCTGTTCTAAAATCATTGGCAATATCTGATTTTCTGTCACATGTTTCAAGTTAGCTGAAGTAACATGACTGGATTTATTAGCAATGGCTTCAAATAACTGGGCCTTTTATCAGGCATTTTTGTACACCAGCACTATGCATGATATTATCAAAAACTGAGAAACAGTATTTTTGGTAAAAGCTGAGCAGAATGGCAATGAGCATGATGGCAACAAAAACAAATGTATCATGAGATGCTGGTATGAAGAGTAAAGAAAACTGAAAAACGAATGTTAAGGCTAAATAGGAGATTTTGTAGAAATTATTTCAAAGGTGTGTATGCAAACAAATATTTTAAGAGCTAGTTTCTGTTAATTAGTAATAGGTTAAACATTTTCTCTTTGACCATGTATTTAATACCTGCGCATTATTCTATCATAATTATGAACCATCTTTTATTTATCATCCACTACTGGCATTTTGTTTATTTTCAGTATTCTACCTATGATCAGGAATCACACGTTTTTGCATGCTTTTCCGATTTTTTCCATAGAATACTTTCATTGAATTTTAATTGCTGCGTTATTGGGCACTGCCATATTATATGGAATCTTGGGAGCACGTTCTACATTGTAATAATAATGCTCATCAGTCCCAAACAGTTCCACCTAAAGATGGCGCTGTTTAAACTCCCCACTAAGGTGGACCAGATATTGTGTTTACATCTCTTAACCTACTCTGACTCCAGAAATACTGCTTTTATAGAGCTTTCTAATCATACTCATCTTTTAGTTGTTGACCCACTCCTCCAGTTTCTCCAATAAAAAGTAACTAGTTAAAAATTAATATTAAAATATCTAAGGTGATACATATTTTCTACTTTCTTCACAAAGGAAAAAAAATCCTGACATCAGGAAGGCTTTAAATCCTATTTAAATGCATTTAACACATATTCTTGAGGAAGTGTATTGAATTATTTATTTAGCAAATTGTATTTTTAGGTTATGGGTAATATTGATTTCCATTTGAGTGAGTGTGAGAGTATTTGATTACATTATGGTATTGCCTACTTTGCCTGAAATATTCATTTTCTTAGATAAATTGAAGAAATTAATTAGAATACAGAATAATAGTTTGGCTTAACAAATCAGTATTAAATGAAGGGTAAAAAATGGCTTCTACGTGTAGATAATAGAATAAACACGTATATGGCCTTACCTCCCTCCTGAAAACATATTAAGTTGACTATTAAAAAATGTACAAATAGGTAAGAAAAAAGAGCAAATATAGTGATACTGTGGTAGTCCACACGTTTCCCTTTTCATAGCCAGTGCACTTATCCCCAAGCTGCTGTAAATATCTGCTGCTAATTGGTTTACAGCTGTGTTTCTCACAAGGAAACAGATTCTAAGATGAAATTTTGGATATGAATTAATCAATAGAAATCTGGCATTAAGCTCATGGCTGCTGTAGTCATTTAACAACTGCTGCAGTAGTTAAAACATTCGTCATTACTGAACCAGGATAGGATAATGATGGAAAGGAGTACATTGGCTAGTCAATATTTCTGCACTTGAGAAGTATGAGGGAATAGGTTATTGAATTGGGTGGCTGTGACTGAGTGTCATCAGTTCAGTGAAGAGAGATAATGGCAGGCCCAGGATGATTAATCACCAATTAAGGACAAAATCTGAAAGCCAAAGGTCCTCCCGGTCAGCATTTAAGGAAGCCCTAGCTCCTGCAAATGAAGAGCAGATAGAATGGAGGACTGGGCTCAAGACCAAATCATAAGAGTAGAGAAGATTCAGAGATTAAATACTACAATATTTACAATGTGGGCAGATACATGAAAGGACTCAGCAGAAAGAGAATATAAGCAAGTGTCAGGACCGAGACACTTCAAAGGTTCGCGACTCAGGGTCCTTCTTATTCACTCAAGGACATGCTTTGTCTCTGGATTCAGCCTACAAGATTTGTGTAAACTTGGTTTTGGGAGAAGTTCCTCCAAGTCTCTAGCAGGGTCCACCATTCCCTCAGAGTCACCTAGCCAAATCAGGCTCATGACCATTATGCCAGGTACCACTCATCAGTAAACAAACCAGCCTGGGTGGCACCAGGAAGTTGCAAACTTTAAACAGCATGAGAAATCATTAGTTGGCCTACTACATTATCTGCCCAAGAGACGGTGCTATACTTCCAGGTGTCTGCAGAGACAGCGTAGAACTGACACAGTCTGTCTGTAAAACAACTCCATCCTACAAAAATACTTAGCTCAGGCAAGTCTCCTATGCCAAAGTCAAATCCCTAATAGAGAAGGAATATGACCCTGATAATTGAGATACGAATATCTTAGTAGATACAGTTTAAAACCTTGATCCCTTTAAAAATTAAAAGTCATAAAAATAAATAAAACCTTGATCCCACTTGTCTTGACAGAAGTGTCTCATTACTCACTAGAAAATAATGGCCATCAAGTGACGTCAGCATCATGGCAACATTATATGCACCTCATTTCCCCCCCCCCCCCTTTAACAGCTAAAATTCAGCATCCTTCCACAAACTAAAGTGCCTCTGTGGAAGTTGCAGGATCCGCACTATATGCCAAGGGACCCAGGAGGAGTCTGCCCACCTGTGCATCAGGTACTAGGCAGGCAGACCTTGGTATGGGCTATGGAATGGGTAGGGGCATTCTGTGAGTACCTGCAGAATGGTGACTTGGGCAGACACCCATGGACAAGAAAGCCTGTGGAGAAGTCCAGATCTCAGAGGAGATGTTCCAATACTCCAATGGAGAAAACAAATCAACCAACCAACCAAGTCTGGATGCATTAGTAGAGAAGGAGGAACTTTGTCAGGATCACCCCTCCCTGCAAGGTGGCACAGCTGAGCTAGAGGAGATCTCTAGCAGTTCACAATTAAGAACTCCAGGAAAATCAAAAGCCATAGAAAAAAATCATGGTACAAATACAAAGCTAATTAAAATGTCATACTTTTAATGATAATGGAAGGACTGTAAGAAAAGGTAATTGTTTTGACCTTGATCTATGAACAGTCTCTTTAAGGCATCCCAGAAATGATAACATTGGACTTAAAATGAAGAAAATGTATTCCTGACACATTATTTCGCTCTGGAGAGAACAACATTTACCAAACCATCATTTAGATGATATTTTATTGGTTTCCCACTTTTAAAATCAACCCTATAGATAAAGCGTGAAGAAAGTCTAGCTACAAACAGGATATACATACTACCAACTTTGTAATGTAAAAACAAAGGGATAACTGACAGAATCTAGGAGGCATTTTTGGAAGAAGAGGGGAGATTATAAGGGTACGACTAGAATAGAGATACAGGACGATATGATTTAAATCAATTACAATAAAATATAAAAGTTTAAATATATTTTTAAAATTATAACATGTAAGAATAATGGACAAACAATAAACACATCTGCAGGAAGGGCCAGGGAAACTATGCTGGTGTGTAACAAGATAGAGCCTCCTTTTCTGTAGCAGTGAATCAGATGGTTTTAAAAGTGCATGAGCATCAAATGACCACGTAAACTAATTCCCAGTATTTTAAAATAATTACATAAAAATTCTTTAAATAACTTGTAACTACTTGTGTTTAAAATATTTTAATGGCATCAACAAATATGAACAAACATTCTGAGTACATATAATTAATTTCACTTTAGATGTCAGATTGAGACACAGGGTTAAAATTAGAAAAAAAAAAAGAGTAATTATTTTGTGGCTGCCTAAAACATTTAGTTTTTATATTGCTGAAATCTGTGTTATATCAATTATGTTAATAACTATGATGATAACTTAGATATTCCTAGGGAGGAGATAAACTCCTGTTTGTGTTATCTGATTCGCGGCTATCTTTTTATAATCCTAATTTGGAATCAGGGAGAATAAAAATTATCTTACATTTATATAATATGTGGTGCATAACCTAAAGTCTATTCAAAGCAGAGTTGAGTGGTTCTTTGAAATTACTATCCTTGCTCTGTCCCTGACCAGCTGTGTGAACTTGGGCAATCTTCTTTGATCTCAATTTCTTTACCTGTAAATACGGAATATATCAGTTCTTCACTAAAGTGATTGTGACTATAGAATGAATTAACACTAAATTACTCGAAGATTTCTTGACACAAAATGAGCATAAGGAGTTAGTTATTATCATTATCCTGAAGAAGGAATACAGCTTTATGTGTTTAACCTATGAACAAAGTAAATATTGGAAGGGCAGTAGTCTCTCATGGCTACTACTGTAGCTGTGTCAACCAGCTTGAAAAGCATCCCTCTCGGCACAACTATGTATTGGAAAGGGAGAGAAAAACTTAAAAATTAGGAGTAACTTTTCTAAAACCTTTAAACACTGAGATACAAATAATATTTACTTGTGTCATAGATGAGGAGAAAAAGTCATTCTTCATCAACCCAATTCCCCTATTTTCCTTTGCACTATTATAAAGATGGGCACAAGTAAGCCTCTAGGTAACGGCAATGACCTTCTGTAGTTAGCAGAGTGGCAAGAGAGATAACAATGCCTGACAGGTCAGTCTGAAATGGCACGATGTCCAACAAGCAGGGCTGCATTACACAGAAGGGTAGTGAGAGCACCAGAGGCTAAACATCCTCTTTCTCTTTCTCAACCCATACTCTGCCTCCATGGCTATTTCTCCAAAACATACACTCTTTCTAGCCAGACTCTGCAGAAACTGATGGCCCATATATATAGTCACTGCTCCAGAAACTAAATATTAGAATTTTTCCTAAATTGACAGTTCTCCGAGTACCCAAAGTAGTTCAGGAGACTTACAGGGTAAAAATGTTGTTTTCTTTTATCTGGATCATTACATCCCCTCTCTAAACATATCTGTGACTCAAAATCCATGGTATCCAACATAACTTATATTCTAATATCATACAAGTCCAAATAAGAAATCTGTACTTCAGGGAAAAATAATGTATTAGATCATTCCCTTGTGTGATAGTTCTATAGACTTAATTCTAGAAGATAAATAGGTGATTCTCAACATTATATAAGTATTAGAACCCCCAAATTGCTGCTACGTCATAATTAATTAAAATGATACACTTTCTTTCAATACAGAGCATCAAACGGAACATAGTGGTCAACCCAAATGTATTTACTCAAGAAAACAGAGATTAACTTAGCTTACAGTTAGGTCACTCTCCAAACTGGAGTGTTTTATATTTGTGGGAAATATTCACATTTTAAAGAAAAATCCCAAAACCCCCTTTGTAATTAAGTCCTGACTAAAACATAAAGGACTTAAGTATAGGGACCATAAAATGTTCTTGTCTTACCTTCCTTCAGAATTTCAATGTAAATGTTTCTTGGATTCCTAAAGCCATTGGGGATTTTTATTGGTTACTTAAAAAGTATTTTTCTTAAAAATTAAAAGGAGATAATGGATCAAGAAATTTCAAAGCAAATAACTTTAGTCCATTTCTTTCTACTCCAAATCCCATCTGATCATGTTTACCAAATTTCCTATTTAATCTTTCTATACAATATAGATACATTTTATTGTGAAAAATAAATTTAGGTAGTAAACCTTGATTAATATCTATGGAAATTTTCAATTATACCTCTAAACAAGGAGCTAACTTTCTTAATGAGATACAAATCAGCATATCTCTATCTTTGAGATAAATATTTCAGACTTGGCTGAATGTTCATTTCTTTTTGAAGGTTTCTCACCATATTACCAAGTCTGACCTATACATAAATATAGCAGTGATATTACAAGGCAAGTTATGTTTAAATGGAACAGGATTCTCTCCTAGTTCATGAGTAATCTTTGGAGATTTGAAGAATCTGTAACATTCTGTTCAAGCCATCTTTTGGGACAGCTCCCTGTCCTAGTTAAGTTTTGATAGATTATAGTCATGCAGAAACAAGCTTTGACTCCCCTGTCACTGGGCAACCAAAAAAACTGACCATCTGGACTCCACGTTTGATTTATAAAAAAAAAAAAACACAAAAAAAACTTTTAGGGATCCAGAAAAACTTTGGCAAGTAAAAGAATATAGCTCAAATGGGACTCAGAGAAATTCTCAAAGACATGTTACATTCAAACATTGTTTTATAAATAACTTGAACTTTTCACACACACTTACACATGCACACACATAACTTAAATTTCCAATAGGAAGCTTTGGATTTAACAAGCAAGGATAATGATTTCAGTGATTATATAATTTATTGTCCTAATCAGGATATTTTTAAGCATGAAAGGAACTACTATTAATTATTATACAGGGAGCACTATAAGCCAGGACAATCCCTGACAAATCAGATGGTGCAGCCAATCTAATGATAATATAAGGAGAATCGGGAGACATTTTCTCAGCTAAATAAATCCATGAAAAGATAAAGTATC
Source organism: Rhinolophus sinicus (assembly GCF_057876585.1). NCBI lineage: Eukaryota > Metazoa > Chordata > Mammalia > Chiroptera > Rhinolophidae > Rhinolophus > Rhinolophus sinicus. The sequence goes on from NC_142516.1 coordinate 110,194,565, forward strand.
AATGGCTGACAAATGAATTCAGTCATAATTGCATTATTATGTTACCTCTAAAATTAACACATTTCAATGTTCACCCTAGCTATGATCTAATAATTTTATCTATTATAAAGTTTGACCAATTTTCCAAACCTGAAAATGACCTCAAGAGAAAATCACTTGCCAATAGATTTATTTGGATCCTGCATGGTGTGGTAGGACCAAATCCTTGTCAAATGAGTAATCACAAGTATAATTCCTACAGCATGAACTCCACATATTCAAAAGGGAAGTATTATCTCCACACCATTGAAAACTTATTAAAACTCAGTATTCCAAGGAAACAATTAATCCTGAGCAATCTTTCAAAGTTTGAGTTATTAGTTTGGAATGTGGTCTCACTACTAAAGAATACTTGGAGGACTACAAAAGTAATTTTTCAGTCCTCCACAAAAAACAAAACAACAACAACAAAAAATCCTAACAGGAACAAAGCTGAATTGTCCAAGAAGGGGATCGAATAAGGTCTTCGTTTTGTGAAGAATGTGGAAGAGGTCTGACCCAGAAAAGGAATGAACCCTCAGAGACTGAAAGAGAGGAGGGGTGACAGAAACCAACAGTGCTTGAACTCAGTTGCCCTCTTGCAAGCTATGATCAGAAGATAAAAGCTCTTCAAAAGGGCCGGACAGCAATAATGTCTGAGATCTGAGAAATGATTATCTCAAACATTCTTTGGAAAAATTTTCAGCGTCCCAGTTAGCATGGAGGATTGGAAGACATAACCTCCCATATGTGAATAGATGGTGTAGGCTAAGGATGTCTTGTACCCAGCCACACATCTTCTAAGTCAGTATTTTACTCCAATCATTACTGCAGCAAACAGTTTCTAGCACTCAGTCTTGGTCCCATTGTGTATCTCCTGCTCTTTTCTCCAGGACATGAAACATGTTGGCACTCATGTATATATAATTATGAAAATATGAGAGAGTTAGGAACTGATGGAGCAATGCTTGGCCAATGGGAGACAGAAATTAGTGGATAAATAATCTGTCTTTCATATCTCAGGTTGACAATTCTAATGTGCATTCTACAAAGCTCCTCAGAAATACAAGACTGAATTCCACCTACCCACCAGGGTGAGCAACTCAAAATGGATATTTGAATTGGTTTTCCCTCTTTCTCCATTTCACTCTTCCCAGGCCCTTACTCTTTCTCTGGGATAACTTCTCTTTGCTCCTACCTCCCCCCGAAAAGAAAACCTGTGTGCAAAGAATAAAAATAATTAGAATGATATTTCTCGTCAGATGGATTTCCTCCATCTGACCATCAAGGCAAGAAGGAAATGGCACAACATTTTTCAAGTACTGAAAGAAAAGAACCATCAACCCAGAATTCTATATACAACAAAAATACAGGTATCTTTCAAGAATTAAAGGAAAATCAGGCATTCTCAGATGAAGGAAAACTAATAGAATTTGTTACCAGCAGACCTACCCTAAAAGAATGGCTAAAAAATTTCGTAAAAAAGAAAAGTAAATGATAAGAGAAGGAATCTTGGAACATCCAGGATTTTAAAAGGACAACAGAAAGAGTGAAAATAAGGGCAAGTGCAATAGACTTTTCTTTTCCTATTGAGTCTATTACTTATGTTTGATGGCTGAAACAAAACTTGTAGCACTGATGTGGCGCTCAGTAATGTGTAGGAAATTTTAAGACGTTTATATGATAAATGAGGGAAAAGTAAAAGGTTGTAAAGGGAGATAAGTTTTCTTCCATACTTCACTCAAACTGGTACAGCCTCTCTGGGAAATATATTGGCTGTTTCTTAAAACATTAAATATACATAGCATATTGTGCAGCAACCACACTCCTGAGCACTTGTCCTAGGGAAATGGAAATTTATACCACATACAAAATTCTACACAAATGTTCACAGCAGCTTTGTCTGTAATAGTCAAAAACAGAGTCATCAGAAATATCTTACGACAGGTGAATGATTACACACACTGTGGTACATGCATACCATGGAATACTACTTCCAGTAAAACGGAATGAAATATTGATATGTGCCACGACTTGTCTGGATCTCCAAAATATTACGAAGAATGAAAAAAAATCTAATCACAAAAGATCAGATATTGTGTTATTCAATCTATACAACATTCTCAGAATGACAAAATTAAACATATGGAGAAATAAATTAGCAGTTGCTTGAGGTTAGAAGGTGGGTGCTGGCTAAGGGTGACTATGAAAGGATCATACAAGGGACATCATTGTTCTGGAAGAGTTGTATCTTTTTACTGAGGTGGTATTTACACAAATCTACATACAACCCAATGGAATACAACTATACACACACCCACACATTGTACCAATATCAGTCTCCCAGTTTTGATATTGTATTACAGTTACACAAAATACACCCATTGGGAGGAAATGTATCTCTCTGTACTATTCTTGCATCTTTCTGTGAATCTGTAATTATTTCAAAGTAAAAATATTATAAAAGAATCCAGAAAGGACTCACTGGGGCAACTTCTTGTTACAATTTATGAGAGTAGAAACTCATAAATGTTCAGTTTTTGTCAAGCTGTTGATGTCTTTGTACATACGTCTTTCATGATGATCTCATTTCTCCCCACACTGCTTCTTTACACAACTTACCTTCCTTTTTTCTGCTTTAATCTTAAGTCTACAATAAAGTGGGGTTTCTTTCTTAACTTTTAATTCATTTTAGGAGACACACATTCTGGTCACTTCTGTCTTTCAGCATAGAATACATATTTTTTTTCACTGTTTTAGTTAATTTAGGACAGCTTCTGGGACCAATTTCTCTAACAGTACTAAACCACTAGCTCCCCTTCAATATTGCCTCAATGAAACCGTTTAAAAGCAGCTATATCATGTAAATACATTTGAATAGCATAAATTTTTTAACATTAATTTTTTCATTGTGTATACACTCTATAGACGTGTAAATTAACCAAGAAAAATGTATGCGCACATACATATCCACACACGAAGTCTAACAATTAAGTTTGCGAACTTGTTGCAGCGATGTTGTTAATCCTTTTTTTGATATCAGAGGGATTATTCATTATGAATTTGTACCAACTGGACAAACAGTTAACCGAGTTTACTATTTGGAGGTGCTGAAAAGGCTGCATGAAAAGGTTAGATGACCTGAACTTTTCGCTAAAAATTCATGGCTCTTGCATCATGACAATGCACCAGCTCTCACGGCACTGTCTGTGAGGGACTTTTTAGCCAGTAAACAAATCACTGTATTGGAACACCCTCCCCACTCACCTGATCTGGCCCCCAATGACTTCTTTCTTTACCCAAATGTAAAGGAAATATTGAAAGGAAGACATTTTGATGACATTCAGGACATCAAGAGTAATACGACAACAGCTCTGATGGCCATTCCAGAAAGAGTTCCAAAATTGCTTTGAAGGATGGACTAGGTGCTGGTTTCGGTGCATAGCTTCCCAAGGGGAGTACTTCGAAGGTGACTGTAGTGATATTCAGCAATGAGGTATGTAGCACTTTTTCTAGGATGAGTTTGTGAACTTAAGTGTCAGATCTTCGTATGCGTATTTGTGTGTATATATACATATATAAGTGTACATGCACATATACACAGATTAATGCAAATTAATGTGGCCTGTAGAGAAAGTACAGTTCATTAACACTGAGGGAATCTAAAGCAAAAATGTTTTCAGAATAATTATGTTAATCAAAAATTTACCTTATTTGAAAGCTAGAGTTACCACACTAACATCCAAGACAGTCAAACTAATGGTCAAAGGAAAAATATAAGATAAAGTATTAGTTATCAATCTAACATGTCAAAATCTTACTTCAAGAAAAACCAACTCCATAATTAGTTCTATTTTAACTTCCTACCAAAGACAAAGTCAAATTTCCTAAAAATTAAAGCTCTACAATCTCCCTAACCTTTCTCATATGGCATCATTTTGTTATCTGTCAGAAGTCCACTGAAAATGTTACGTTGGGGAGGGGGGCAATCCCAGGTGCTCTGAACTAGAATCCATATATTACTCATCGTGTCTACAACTTTAGTCATGATAGGGAGGTTCTAAAGCAATCATCTCAAAATACTATTCACTCCTTTTAAGTTTTTTTCACAACTGTCCTGTCAGTAAAGATAAATGGGATTAATTTTAAAATATTGGAATGATATATTTTCTCTAGGATTGCTTTGGAAATCTCTTTGCCCCTAAATATTGGAGGTAATTTTAAGGTAATTTGAGGTAATTTCACTAATCTGAAATATGATTGCATTCAAGAAAAAAAAAACTTTGAAAATATATCTTACTTGAATGGGCACACATCTTTCAACACTGAGAAGAGAGTTAACTGAATTATAAAAGCAGATACAGTCATGAAGGAAAAATGCAGAAGAATGGGAAACCAAACACCATCTTAATAAAAATAAATGAAGACAGAATGGAGTACAATGCCTCATAGAAATTTATTTGGTTAATCATCACTATTAAAATGGATATACTTCTGTTGAAAAAAGAGGGGTGACTAAAACACCGAAAAATTATCTACATAAAATGTTCTAAAATGGTGCTGTATAGCATAAAAACACATCAATTCTTCCTGTTACAAACTTCCCAACCAAAAGAAAAGAAAATAGGCTAGACTCTAAACAGCATATTAACTGGAAGTTTAAATTCACATAAATAGTTTGCTATGTTCAAGGCAAAAATTGGAGATACGAAGATGAGTGGGAATGTGTTTCTACATTCAAATTGCCAAATGCCTAGTTATCTGATTACTGAAGAAAAGAAATACAGATAATTGAAGAACCAATATAATTTCCTTGACCTTTGCATCAGCCGTACCCACCAAAATTAATAGGTTTTCTCTCTATATTGACCAAATTCCAAGGTCACCTCTCTTTCATGGATCTTGTAGATAAGTGTTCAAATTTATTCGTATGGGAAATATTCTAAGGTTCTAAATATATGTATAAGGAATTCTATTTTGGTTCTACATGCTAAGCCAAATTTATCATTTATTAAGGAGCATTTAACCTGAGAATTTTTGGTTCAAGCTATCTTGTGTTTATTTAGGTTTTTACTTGTCTGTGCAGGGCTTTGTAAGGACTCTAAAAACATCCGTATTCAAATTTACCACTGATATAAAAGTAGGAATGATGGGACAAGTGAGAGAGTTCACTTCCAATGTCATTTCCAATCTTCCAGTCTCTCTCCCTCTCTCTCTCTCTTTCTCTTCCCATTTAAGAGTGAAAGGGATCGATGGCAAGAGCATAAAAACAGATCTGAATCAAGAGGAGACTCTCTGAGGCTAATGCCTTTGAATTAATAAGCATGAATACAGATAATATTCCAGATTCACTCTCCTCATCAGGAAACTCCCAAGGCACTTAGCATCTTACACAAAGTTCCAAGCAGAGGATGTCTATCACTGAGGGAGGGCAGGAGAACTGATAGACCCCAGAGGTACAAGCATAGGGTGTCCATTGAAGTCTAGGGTAGAAGAGGAAAACTGAGACCAAACTTCCAGGCCATTGGATCCCAAGTTCTGTTAATTAACTCTCAGTCGATCATTCAAAGAGATTGTAAACACTCATCATTTTCCCTGTAAATGTCATAAATCTACCCAAAGAAGAAACTGAAAAATGCACTAAAATGTTTACTTGTAACACATGCTGAACATATAGATGATACAGTTTTAAAACATTACTTAATTGGCATTTAAATTATCCCTGTAGCACATAAAGTTTTCCAATTGGTAAGAAAGTCACAATTTTAGAGAAATCCATTTGCATTTCAGTTTCTCAACCTCTTTCAAAATGTTTATGCTTTGAATTTTGCACCATTGACTTTTTGACCTCTTCTTTTAGTATCTCCATTTTTCTCACTCCAGCCACAATGACACACTGGTTGCTTCTCCAACATGCAAGACATGATCACACGTTATGATCTTTGTACAGGCTTTCTCTCAGTTTGGAATGCTCTTCCCCAAGAAACATCTCTTTAAATATTTGATCAAATGTCACAAACTTAAAGTTTATCACCCTATTTAAAAGTACAACCATTGTCCCCCAACATCACATTCTTAACTCACTCTTACCTTTCTCCACCTTGTTCTATGTTTTCCCATTTCACTTATCATTTACTTACCTTATAGTTATCACCTTCATTAGATCTGTTTTTCATCTTTATCATCTGCTTTTTTGTCTCCTTCAGCTAAGGGTAACCTCCATATAGAAAAGGTCTTTATCTCTTTTATTCATTGATGTATTTCAGGTTTTCAGAAATTCATGGTAAGAGTAGGCTCTTATAATAAATAAATATTTTCTGAATCAATAAATAGTGAATGAAAGAGTTGAATCTCTCAAACATCCTGAATCTTACTGTAGTAGATGTTGAGAAGGGGAATGACTCTCTATGGGAAACATCCTTTGAAATTAAAGTTAATCTAATTCACTATTTTCAATAAAATTAAAGGACATTAAAAAAAATACACTTAGGAAGACAACTTAAGAAGGCAATGAGAATATAGAGATTTTCCAAAGTATTTTAGATTGCACATGAGCAAAAATATTTAAGACCTCTGGCAAAGGAAAGAACCTAGAAGGAAACTGTGGAAGACACTGGCACTGCTCACCAAATCAATTTCCTCTTCTTTCCTTCTAAGGGTGCAACTTGTTATTGAGACCATGTTCCTGAGTCCCAGCCAACAGATTGTGGGAGAAACTGATGTGCATTGCCTCCAGAACCAGTCCTTTAAAATTTCCTCCTTTGTGATTCTCCATGCCCATTCTCCTTCAGTGGCTTGATGCAGATAAGCAGGTAACCCAGGAATCCACCTGCTGAACATGGTGGAACAACAGGATGAAGGAAGCCTGGGCCCTAGAATCACCACTTAGAGGCAATTGCCTGTCTCGTGAATACATATTTGGACTTCACATCAGATCATGATGTATACATTTCTTGTTTTAAATTAATGAGAATTTGTAGTTCAAGTATTATGGTAGCTAGCATTACCTTAAATAATATAAGAATGTTCCCACTATATTAAATAGGAAAATTTTTCTTTCAGAGACTAAACTTCTCGCACAGTTAAACATGCAGAACCCAGATGGAAATTTGAGAACTCAGAAGATATAAAAGATGTTTTCCTTGCAATGCAAGATCACATATGGTGAAGGCTTCAATAAATGTTTCTAATAGGCCTTTCTCTTCTTTAGAACTCAGCCAACATTTTTTGTGATTGTAGGGAGAACAGCTTGATTGTTTGAAAATCTTGTCTCACAAAGGAAACTCATGGGTGAATTGTGAAGGTCTTCATTGTACCATCATAAGACTATTTTTTAAGGCTCTATATTTTTTGGAAAATTCCTCCCTGAATCAGATTTGGTTTCTAGTAGACAATTGCTTACTTAAGTTTTACCTTCTCACCATTATATAAATCCACTACACAAGGAAGCTCTCGATAATGATTTTTTCCTTTACAATAAGTTTTAACAAAATGAATGACTAACAAGTCTTCAATTTAGTAAAAGGAAAATTTTAAAATAGTAGATTCCAAAAATAATATATGTATAAATATTGCTCATTGGAAGAGTTTTAAGCATATGAATCTTTTTCTAAAAAGTCATAAATTTACATGTCTTAGAATAGAAACATCTGTGAAACACAATTGTTTCATTCATATTTGCTGGTATAAAACTAAAAAATGGTCAAGAAACTTAAATTATCAGCTGCTTGTGAGGATGTTAAAATGATATTTTTAATTGATACTTCCATCTAGAGACATTGCATATTTTCATCACCTAAAATAACTATAGCCTCTTCAAAAAACTAAAGATGAATATTTTAAATAGTGGCATACAAGGTTTTGACACTTATCTGTCATTTCCCATATTACATATCCTCATAATAGTTTATTTTTTTTATATCCTGTGAAAGGATAATTGGTTCCATAAAGAAGTAATAATTTATATCGGCAAAAGCAGTAACAAAAGAGAATGGCTCTGAATCCACAGAAACAGATGTTGTCTCTGCCTAGAATGTTCCTCCTCTTCCCTTCTATTCACTATCAGAAACTCAATTACCATTTTTGTACTCACCCCTTTTTGCCTTCTCTACATATAATCTATCCTTTTGTATTCCCTGAGGAGTTAATTTGTACACTGATTTTAGCATTTACATTACTGAATTATAATTACTCACATTTCTGATTTGTCTAACCAGTTGTAAATTTACATTTTCTTCTTCCTTGTGTCTCAGTATTTTACATGCTGGCATATAATAGATTCTCAATGGATATTTGTTAAAGCAGGGTTTTTGTTTTTTTCCCTCAGTAAAACCATTTTATGCCATTGGACAAATTCAAGTATAAAATTACAGAATTCAAAATTATATTCTCCAAGATAATTAAAGGCAATTCTAAAAGATAGTATTTATTTGTGAAAATTGTTTCTATACAATTTAACAGCAAATGACTAGGGTTTCATAGCTGCAGAATAAAAGCAGGCTAGAGAATTGCACTGAATGCATCAAATCATGCATCTGTAGTTGGGACCAGAGTCAATCCAAAAGACCCACAGAGTGGACGCCATAAGAAGGTGTCTTCAGGTTATAGAGTCAATAACAAAAGCCATGAGTAGTTCTATGCCATGAAATTAAGCAGAAACAATCAACAAGAGAGGAGAAAGGTAATCAATTGTACACAAGCAGTGATAGCAAAGGAAGAGAACATCCGAGAACAAAAATAGCATAGCAGTAGAACAGCACGAAAGAGAAGAACATCACCTGCTGATGAGAAAATGAGATGCTAGTTGCTGATGTGGCACTATATACAGAAAAAAACATTTTCATTCCTATTTTTTTTCCTTCTCACATCACATCCTCAGAATAAACTACCATCTAAGCCAAACTTCAGCCTTAAGGACACACATAGGGTTAAAGTACAGGGATGGAAAAAGGTATTCCATTCAAATAGAAGCAAAGAGATAGCCGGGAAAGCTGTAATTACATCAGACAAACAGACTTCGAGCCAAAAATGGCAGCAAGAGACAAAGAATGTCATTACATAGGGGTCAATTCATCAAGAAGAGGTAACATTGATAAATACATATGCTGTTAATGTCATAGAACCTAAACATAGGAAGCAAATACTGAAGGAAGTAATGACAATCATACAACAGTTAGAGTCTTCAATATCCCACTTTCAGCGATGCCTAGATCCCATTAAAAGAACCATATACCATGATCAAGTGGGATTTATCCCTGGAATACAAAGATGGCCTAACATACACACATCAATAAATGTGATACACTACATTAATAAATGAAAGATAAACATATGAACTTCTCAATAGAAGCAGAAAAGTCATTTAACAAAATGCAACATCTATTTAAGATGAAAAACCCTCAACAAAAATGGGTATAGTAAAAACATACCTCAACATAATAAAGACCATATATGACAAGCCCAAGGCTAGCATCATACTCAATGGTGAAAGGTTGAAAGCTTTTTCCTCTAAGATCAGGAATGAGACAAATATGCCCTCTCTTACCACTCCTATTATCAGTCCTGGAAATCCTACCCAGAGGAATTGGGCAAGAAAAAGAAATAGAAGGAATTCAAATCAGAAAGGAAGAAGTAAAACAGTCCCTGTTTGCACACGATATGATCTTACATGTAAAACATCTTAAAGACTCCACCAAAAATCAGATCTGATCAACCAATTCGGTAAAGTTGCAGGATACAAAAGTCAATCTACAGAAATCATTTCTATACATTAACATGAAGTATTTGAAAAAGAAATAAAGAAAATTATCTCATTCACAATAGCATCAAAATCAATAGAATACTTAGGACTAACCACAGAGGTAAAAGCTCTACACACTGAAAACTGTAAGACTTTGAAAGGAAATGGAAGACAATACAAACACATGGAAAGATACCCTGTATCCACGGATTGGAAACATTAATATTGTTAATAGGTCCATATTACCCTAAACCTTCTACAGATTCAATGTAATCCTTATCAACATTGCAGTCATTTTTTCACAGAACTAGAAAAAAATAATCTTAATATTGATATGGAACTACAAAGATCCTGAATAGCCAAAGTCATCCAGAGAAAGAACAAAGATGGTGCCATCATACTTCTGATTTCAAACTATACTACAAAGCTATCATAATGAAAATTCTCATGCTGGAATAAAAATAGACATATAGACTAATAAAACAGAATTGAGAGCCCAGAAAAAAATATATATATATGATATAGACATATAAAATATATAAATATATATATATATATATATATATATAAAAATATATACATTTATATTATATATATATATATATATATATATATATATATATATGTATATTTTTCCAACTAATATTTATCAGGGGAGCCAAGAATACACAGTGGGAAAAGACTAGTCTCTTCAACAAATGGTTTTGGGATAACTGGATAACCACATGCAGAAAAATAAAATTGGACCCTATTCTTGATATCTGATCACCTCCAATATCTGATAAAATTCCTTATGCTTCACCATGCCCCAGGTGATATCCGATTACCATGGCCAGCCTTCAGCAAGAATCTGTCAAGACTGGTTTAGCCAGAATCACTCCCCTCCACCCATTGTAAATGTTCCCTCTTAGCAATTTTTCGTACACTGTCACCCAACCTGCTTCTTTGCTATAAATCTCCAGTGCCCAAAATTAAGCCCAGTTCTAGAATAAGGTCTCTTCCCTCTATTGCAATAGTTCCCGAATAAAATCTGTTTTTACCATTTTAACTATTATCTAGTTCTTATTTTCCTTAATGGTGATTAGAAGTAAAAAGGATAGAAAATGACATACCATGCAAACACTAATCAAAAGAAAGTGGAAAAATCTATATTAATATCAAATAATGTTAGCTTCAGAGCAAGGGAAATTGCCAGCACTAAAAATGATAAGAAGATCAATTCATCAATAATATACAACAATTTTAGATGTGTCTTCATCTAAAAACAGAACTTCAAAATACAGGAAGCAAAATAAGCTTGAACTGATAGAAAAATTAAACCTATTCACAATTACAGTTGGAGACTAACATTTTTTGTCAGTAATTGATACTAAAGGTAGACAGAGATTCAGCTAGGATTTAGAAAATAATTTTCAATTGGCATTCATCAAAATCACAAACTTTTGCTCTGCAAAACACATTGTTAAGCGAATGAAAAGACAAACTACAGTCAGGGAGAAAATAGTAATTGTAATCACATATTTAGCAAAAGGTTTTCATCCAGAATATATAACTTTTAAAACTCAGTACTGAGAAAATGAGCAACTCAATTATTTTAAATGGGCAAATTGATTGGACAGGTACTTCACCAAAGACATATGAATGCCAAATAAGTAGTACATGAAAAGGTGCTCAATATCTTTTGCCACAAGTATTAACCATAAGAGTTGTGATGGGTCCTCCAGAACGAAATAATGTTCAGCAGGCTAAACCATAAATACTAGAATAACAAAATATCCGAAGAAGCTCAAAATCTTACAATAAAATATTTACAACTCTCCTTTCACTTTATGTTGTAAAAAAGATACAAGTAATGGGAATCGAGTGTAGTCCAAGTTTTACAAGGAAAATATGTGAATATAAAAATAGGTGCTGATATACCATTACCATCTCACAGTACCAAACAAAGTCAAAGTTGCATTTTTCTCTATGCTATTAACTAAAAAAAAATTATACTTAATATAACACAGAGTATATAAAATTTAATAATTTCCAAATATTTTTGTTGTTTGGATACACGGAACATTTTTGCTAGGGAGAATTCATTCTCAAGTTATAACTTGGTTTAGATCTTAGCAAATAATTTGTTTTTAATTCTAACACACTGTACTGGTGTATTATACAGACAAAGACACTCATATACTTCTGGATGGAGTTCATGAAAGTAACGCTAATTGCCGCAGAATAAATCTTTTTTTTTTAAATGCAGAGTATAGATTAGTTTTAAAAATTCTAGAAGGAAATCATCAATATTTAAAATAATTGTTAAAAGTAAAAGAATCACCTTGTCTTTAGCATAAAAAAAATTTAACTGTTATTAACTAATATTGAGCACATAATATATCCTTGGTACTTTGGCAAATACATAAAATTCATTATCCTCACGAATCATTTCAACAAGTGCATAAAGTAAGCAATATTTTTGTTATATGCATTTTATCCATGAGAAAACTAAGCTTAGAGAGTCTTGTCCAATGTTATACAATTGGTAGAAATATAGCCATGAGCAGCTAAATATATATAAAATACTTAGCATCATACCACTCTAATAGTAAATGCTTAATAAATGGGGATTTACAAAAAATAAAGAGATTATTTTATACTCACTTTTTAAAAATCTTATTTAAATAAGATTAAAATAAATTTTAATAAAATTTATTTTATTAATAAAATTAGGAAACAAAATTAGGAAAACAGATTGTAGGTATCTCAACAGCGTTATTTGGGAAATCAAATATAACAAAAGGATCATATTTAATAGTAAATATTTTGTGGTGAACCTGCTGATTGATCTCAGAAGATCTATGAGTAAAGCAGAAGCATTTCCAGGGGCCTAGAAGGAAAACAAGGTCTTAATTAGAAGGAAGAGAATTAAATGTCTTGGTCCTTGGAAGAATAGGAATTGTAAAGTGTTACTAGTATGGTTACAAAATCACTTGATCCTTTGCTAAAGATGAAGACATAAATTATATATTTCCTTTTCTGCATGCTTTCCTTCTATTCTTTTACTCATTTTTTTTTTTTTTTTTTTTTTTTTTAGACTGAAGCATACTGACTGAAAAGTGTTTGCTGATAAACTGTTCTTTAATTTTAGCATCTGTACTGCTTTTTCTTGTCTGGGACAAATCTTCATAATAATTTTTTAAAGTACAAACAGCCCACTCTGTGCTTTCACTATTATAAATGAGTTTAATGGAAGAAGACCTAACTGGCTAATATCTAATTATAGTGGCATAAATAGAAACATTAGCATCACCTCCGCTTTCTTATGCTGTTGCTCACCAGGTACTTTCTGTGACCTCTTGTCCCCAGACAATAGTTCACTGATTTGTAATAACTGCCATTAATTTAAAAGACTGGAGTTTTGTTTCTTAATTACCTTTAGAATAAATATCCTAGTGTTAATTGCCTTACATTTTTTTTGCACTAGGTTAATTTTCCTTTCCTTTCAAAATATGGCAAAAGTAAAGTTAGGTCTTAATAAAATAGTTTATCTTCAGCAGAAGTTACTGGCATCAACTGTTAAATATTTCTTAAACTTATTTTATTAGCCTGGTTAGTTTGCCATTAATCATAAGTTTATAGAATATATCAACAACCCCCCCTTTTAAAGTATGTGACATATTAAATATGGCTTCAGTGATTCCCTTCTATATTATTCTATTCAATTTCTATGCCAAACAGGAAATGATATACAGTAGTCTCCCCCTCATCCATGGGGAATATGTACCAAGAACGCCAGTGGATGCTTGAAACCATGGATGATACTGAACCTTATATATACTATGTTTTCTCCTCTTGTATACATACTGATGATAACATTTAATTTATAAATTAAGCTCAGTAAGAGATTAACAACAATAACTCATAATGAAATAGAACAATTATAACAATGTACTCTAATAAAAATTATGTGACTGTGGAATTATTAAGTAAAATAAGGGTCACTTGCTTTTGAGGCAGCCAGATTACTTGCTTGATTCCAGAAGCAAAAGAGATGAAAGTGAGAGTTCAGGGAAGAGGGAAGGAGAATGCTGATCACAAAATGCACCTGGAGAAATGCAATCTTCACCAAGATGCAAGGACAGAGTTTAATACAGGAAGAATTCTGAAGACTTCATTTATCATGTGTTCGTTATACACAGGATGACAAAAAGATCCCACCTCAGAATCACCAAATGGGTGTCTAGGAGAAATTTACTTAAAACTGTCAATATAAACCATTCTTTATCTGTTTTTCTAAGGAAAGAATTTCAGCAAGACTTAAATAGCCAGTAAGCAATTTAAGGAGTAATCTATACCACCTGTCTCCTCTAAATACCTCACTAAACTAAATCACTCCTAGATAAAAAGTTAATGAATAACAATAGCAGTTTTTAAGGACGCTACACAAAGATATTTCAGATCAAGGGAAAGGAAGAGTCCAGTCTCAAAACCAGTTTGAAATTAATTAATGGAATGATGGGGGTACTTTTTGAATTGACTTGGTAATAAAGATAAAGCCAACTATTTAATGTTTTTTTAAGACCATGAAATAGATGTGAGCGTCAAAATAGCAATGACATACAAATGATCATATCAAAATGGTCATTCCATATATATATATATATATATATATATATAAATTTCTGGTTATAACATGAAGTTTCAGGTCCCTACAGCTCATCCTCTCTGCTGCATACAAGCAAAACTCTAGACAAAATTCAAAGAACAACGACCTGAGCACTTTGAAGATTAAACAAAACAAGTGAATTGTGGAGGAGAATCAAAGCTTAGAGAAACAACTGCATGGAGTGGGTTTTCCATTTTACCATTCTCTCAACTTTGCTCTTATTTCTCTCGCACCAGAAAAAAGGGCACACGCCGGTAGATGAAAGACCTGCATGAATACAGAGCTAGAGGGTGGGGTTCCACAATCCAATCCGTGCATGAACTACCAAAGTCTCAGGCTCACAATTTATGCAAGTTATGCATTTGCAATAAAAAGGCAAATGAACATAGTAGAGGCTGTGAGAACTGAATAGATATTGCAACAACTATGCACAAAAGACAAGACAATCTGCAGTCTGCACAAAAGTCAATTGATTGCTTGCACAAAAGAATAATAAATTAAAAATTGAATTCCTATCAGCATTCTCGCAATAAGTATAAGAGAAACCCATGTCAATTCAACACGGCATTCAAACTGTCCAGGATTCCATCTAAAATTACTCACATACAAAACTAGGAAAATGTGACCACTTCTCAAGGGAAAGACAATTCCTAATGCCTAACTCAAGATGACCCAGAAGTTGAAATTATCAGATAAATACTGTAAAGCAGAAGTTACAGTTGTGCTTCACCTGTGGACATATAAATATGCTTAACTTAAAATGATTGAGAGATAGAAATTCTCAGACAGAAAATATTTAAAAAAAACAACACAAAATTTCATTTAAAATTTTAGGTCTGAATAAAAAATACCAGTAAAAGAGTGGAAAAGTGTAAAGGAATACATTCATTTTGTACATATACATAACATATAAAGTACATATATTTATTTGTACACATACATAACATGTAAAGTACATATTTATATGTACTTTATAGATGTTTATGAATATCCTGAATATAAAGAACATCCACAAGACTGCCTAATAGACAAATGGACAAAAGATATGATAAACAGGTACTTCACAAAAGAATATGCTCAAATGGCCAAATATGCTCAATACCATTAATCATAAAGGAAACGCAAATGCAAACCAAATGATATACCACTGCATGCTCATGAGAACACTAATAGGAAACACACGCATGTGACAATAACAAGTGTCAGCAAGGATTTGGAGAAACTGAAAACCTTGTGCGTGGCCTTTGGGAATCTGAATTGGTAAAATGTCTTAAGAAACTGATTTTAGTTATCTGCTAGCTCTAAACTGTGATGCAGTAATTTTACTCTTAGAAATAACAAGTGCATGTATTCATAGCAGCTTTATTTATGATAACTATTTAAATGAATGTCAAACCCAGAAAAGCACTCTAGGGTGATGGAAATCAGACTAGTGATTACTTTGGGGAAGGAGGTGATGGCAAGGACAGGTCTGAGGGAAATTTCAGGAGTGCTGAAAATTTTCTATACGTCATGTTGAGTGATGGTTGTACAAGTGCATTTACTTAATAATTCATTTTAGATCTATGCAGTCTGCAATTATACCTCAGTAATAAAAAGAATTGCTCAAAAAATGAGATAGACAACTTAAAACTGTCCTTAAGGAATTATATTTTAACTTACCAATATTTAATTTAGAATACCACGTGGTTCTGAATTCCAAACCCATAAGGCTAGTCATAGAAGAGACCTCATTTTCAAATAATTTATCAACTAATTAGTAAACTACATAAATTCCGATAAATATTTTTCAAAAGGAATTTAGTTGTCCTATGTTGTACTTCATTAACATGAAAAAATATAATATTTCCATACTTAACTTTTATTAAGTAATGTTTGCCTCTCATGTTCATACTGTAAACATAGTCATATGTATATATGACATTCATAAATATTTATATGCAGTTAACACCTAATAGAATCCAGAAGAGCTTATGATTTAAAAAATTAGAATAATGGGAAGATATTTTGAAAAATTCCATTTTCATCACTACCCACCTGTTGAACTGGGCAAATCCTTCATCTCACTAGGTTGCACACATCATGGCGGTTTGAGCATGGACCAATCTCTCAGCTGTGTAGGTGAGCCATCAGTAATCAACGTGCTACCTTAGATGATCACTGAGATTGGTTGTAAATTGAACACACTATGATTCCAATTTAATAGGATTCCCTGAGAAAAAGCATCTCAACCAGTCTTTTCATTACTGTCTGCTATAAGGAAAGCCTCATTTCCTCCATAATTTGCCTGAATGATCAAATTATCAATTAATTGAAAACAGATGACAATTTCTGGTTTGCCCAGCATCGAATGTATTGACTTTCTTTGGTTGTTTTACTTAGTACTCTCTAAGCCACAATTAATAAACCATGACTTAAATGTTCCCAGACATATTAATTACATAACAGATGTTTGCTGCCTAAAGGGACACTGTCTTATTAATGGATAGCTATAAACAGAGAAGAGTTAATTTAGCCTAAAAAGCTACCTTCCAGATTTATATAAAAGTGTGGACTCAATGCCACAAGCTAGCATGATTTGTGCTTTAACCACATTTTATTAAGGAAAGTTTTTAAATCTTCAAAAACGAAAGTTTGTCCTTTAAAAAGACAAATTAATCTATTTTATATTTAAATTATTCAAATTACGTTTTCAGATCTTTTGTAGAATAATTTTCAGATTACAGTTTTACATAAATCAACAAAATATGTTAATATCAAATGCCACATGAATTTAACCAAAGGGAATATTTCATTTCATAGAGACGGGGACAAGCTCATTTTAAGCAAATCAGACAACATGCAGGGAATCACAGGGACTATGCAGGAGTAAGTCCAATTTCATCAAAACAGATGAAGTGAGACATAGAAAGGGAGATAAAGCTGAAAAGACAGAGTTTGATCAGATCATAAGAGTACTTTTATGAAGGCAATTTTATACATGAAGGCAATTTTACCTTCCATGCAATGAGTATCACCAAAGATAAGGAAAGGAGTGACAGATCAAAGCAAGGCTTAGGAAATGTTAATCGGGTAGAATATTTGAACTGTGGTGGTGGAAGGGTTTCCTGAACCCCCCACATTTTTAATTGCTTTCCCAAATATTTATTGCTAATCCTTTAATTCGCACTAATGGTGAAAAAATGAAAGCACAAATGATTGGTTAGTTCTCAGGTCTCTCAAGTTCAACATATACAAAGATCACATTTTACACTCAAACGCTTCTTTTGGCATTATTTTCTAGTCTTAATAACACTGCCATGGACATTGCAGTAGATCTAGGAGTCTCATCCCACATATAAAGAATCCCCAGTCTGGTGTTTCTACCTTTTCAATCCCCCTCGAGGTTGGCTCTCCAGTGAGGCTACATTCTTACAAATAACCTGGTCTCCTAACTGACATTTCTTCCTCCCATACCTTCCATCTTTAGTCTATGCCACACCCTGCTGCCCTAAAATTTTAAATATAAAAAATAAGTAAGCAATCAAATAAATAAATACATCAACCAAAGTTTGAGGGAGCCAATTTGTTCATGTCATCGTTCAAGCCCTCAGGTTTCTCAAATCTGAAAGGCAAAGTTCATGCACTTTAACCTATCACACAAGCATGATCATGTTCAAATTATTTGTCAACTATTAAACGATGGACATGGAACCCTCAGCAGATACCATGTTGATTCAGAACAGATGGTGCCTCTAAACAGCTTGTGTGGTGTAACCATACGAACCAGCTTTCTATGAGCCCTGGATATAAGGTCTCTGTGATCTTACCCCTTTTTCTCCTTCAGCCTGGGCTTGGCTGCTTCCACCACTTTGTGCTCCAACAATGTGGACTCAATCTTATTTTGGCTCCTGAAAAGTTCAGAGTCATTTTACAGCCCATCGTTAGTAATTATATGGAATATTACACCATTCATTTCAAAGCACAGTTTTTCTTTTTCATAATATCTTATTATGCTATTTCCCTCCATTTGTCCTTAGTAACAAAAGTAATCTTTACATATATATATATATATATATATATATATATATATATATATATACATACATATACACATACATATATATACACACACATATTTCAATTTTGTATGTATTTATGTATCTTATGATATATACATGATATGTATATGTTTAAGATATAATTATATATACGTGTGTGTGTATGTGTGAGTGTAGTGTGCATGTGTGTTGGTGATGTTGGAATGTTCCAGAGCTCAGTCTTGAATCTCTTTTTTTCTCCATTTATACTCATTCGGTGATCTCAACCTGTCTTATAGCTTTAAATGTCATCTCCACACTGATGACTTCCAAATGTATATCTTCAATGCAGAACTCTCTCTTCTGAACTTCACTGATATATCTACTTTTACTTGACATTTTAATTTGGACAACTAATAGACCTGTTATACCTAATATATTCATAACTAATCTCCTGATAAGACTCTAAAATATACTCCAACACAGCTTTGCCCTTCTCAGTTGGTGGCAACTCCATCTTTTCACTTTTTAAGCCAAAAAAACCCCTAGGATTTAACTCCTCTTCATCATACCCCCATCCAACCCATCAGGAATTCATGAAAGGTCTATCTTCACATTAAGTCCAGAATTTTACCACTTCTCAACATCTCCACTGCTAGGACCCCTTCCAGTGGCAATGTTCCTCAGAGATTAGTACCGTAAACTCTCCATAGGTCTCCTTCTTTCCAGCTTTAACCCTCTGCATTTGATTCACAGCACAATATCTAAATAATCCTTTCAAAAACCTATCTGTCATGTCATTAGTTGCTCCAAAGCCTAGCAGTCCTTCCTAACATTACTTAGATTAAAAGCAGAAGTCCTCCTCATGGCCTACAGAGCTTTACAATTCCCTATAAGATCTGCCATCCATAGCCTCTTAAGCTACCCTCGCATAACCTCTGCCCTCCCTATATACTATTCTCTTCATGCTCATTCTGCACGTATCACATCTACTGCCTACTCTCCCCTCAGGCTGGAAAATTCTAGTCCTCTTTACCTTCAATTCCTTCAAATATCTGATCAAAGCATATCTTGTCTATGACACATACTTGTCTTATTCCCATCCTCTCCTATTCCAGCTGTCCAACTACCCATTACAGTATTCTTTTCCATAGTACTCATCACTTTCCAACATGCTATATAATTTACTTACTTATTGAGCTTGTGGTTGTCTGTCTCCAGCTAGAAATTTAGTTCCCTGAGGAATAGAATCTTTGTTTGTTTTGTTGATAGATGTGAACAAGTAAACAGGTATCCATAACAGTGCCCAGAATATATTAGGAGCCCAATAGCTATTTATTAAATATTGAATATACAAGTACATTTAAAGTCACTTAAAATATCCGTTTGGTGATTAAAGAGTGAAACTGTTGTGTAATTAAAACACCTTAGTATCCTGCATAATGTCCCCTTCTCTGTCTAGAACACTTTCACCCACTCAAAGTCCTCACCACTGGGCACACACACCACACACACTAAAACCCATCCAGACACAAATCAGGTATTAAACTTTTATTTGAAGCTTTTCAGTCTTCCAGAAAGAGGAAATCACCACTCTTCTCTAACAACACTGTAAGCTACACATGTTTTAATATTGCTATCAATCTATTTTATTGTTTATGTTCTATTTAATTGCCTGTATCTGAGATATTTCTATTTAAACATGTATCCTTAGACCATGAGTTCCTAGAGGATGGAGTCCATGTTTTGTTAATCTTTGAATGGCTGACCTAAAACAATATAAGTATTACTTAAATGTTTATTAAATTGAGAATTAATAAAATGATAGCAGAGGAAGAGAAAATTCAGGGTTAAATTGAGTCAGTTTATAATTTGGGATTTTGCCTAGTCTTCTCGATGTCATACTCAGTACATCAAGGACCAGTGTACTGCCATTGTAACCACACTTGGGCATGACCTTCAGCTGAGTGTTTCTGATCAGTCGAGATTTGTGGGCATCTTCTGTCATCCTTTGACAAAGTGCATGGCACCAGTGGTGGTCTACGATGACTGCATATCTTTGGGCTGTAAAACATGCCATCCATGGAGGATGTATTAAAAATGCTCAGGACATTGAGGATGGTCCTAGGGTTTAAGAAATGCCTGTAGCTAAGTAAATAAAGCTTGATTTGTGCCTTGCTATACTTCATGCCAAAGAAGATAAAAAGCTATTTAGGACACTATACTCAAACTCTGTCGGTGAGTTGGTTAATAAGCATTAAATGCAGATTAATTATTTTAATGACCACATTTTAATAATAGATTTTGTTCCTTCTCTGGTTGTCATTTGGTGATGAGCTTGCTTTCCATTAATGTGGTAGAGTTTTTGTAAACCAGCACATCTACACTGAGTGAAACCTACAATAAAGCCAAGGAACCCATGACGTGATACATCTGTATAGAAGGCCTTTTGTTAAGTTTCACTGTAAGTGGAATGCTTGGTCTAGATTCCAAGGATTTCAAATAAACATTTTAAAGTAAAGCTTGGATACAAATACTTTATTTTCCAAGTGTAACAACATCAACAAACCAGCATCAAGTTGACACATAAAAATTCCTGAAGAAAGGAGTGTTTTAAAAATCTACGTTGTACCCTATTTTGATAAGGTCCATATTGAGTAAATATTACTGGAGATATTCAAATTTCACATTTCTAGAAAACTACATTGCTTGCATTGCTTTTTTTTAAGTGTTTATTTTAAAGATAAGATCATGTCATTCCATAGAACACATGCCATACGTATAACAAATATGCAAAAAACGCATTTTGTTGGATTCTAAGGAGTTTTTTGTTTGTTTGTTTGTTTGGTTTTGTTTTTATAAAGAATGCTCATGATAATGACACTTTCCTTCAATAACTAAACAAAAAATATGGTTCAAAAATATAGTGGGTAAACTACATGCCTTATGTATGATAAGCATATCAACATTTGTTTACTGTATTTTTTTATAGAATCTTCAATTACCTCCACGAAGAATTAAATTTCCTTTAAATATATAGTGTATTTTTAAATAAAATATTAGCTTTAAAAAAAAAAACAAGTATCAGTCTGTGTTCAGTTACAGAAGCAGAACCTCCGCGAGATGTGGAATAGGGATTAATTACAAAAATTAGACCTTACCCAACTGTGAGAGTATCTGGGGAACTGGGGACCAGAAGGGAAGTTGAAGAATCAAATATGTAGTCATCAGCTAGTCATCTGAAAAGTCAAAACAGACACCCACCAAATTGGGAATGAGGGAGGAGGTCTTTGGAAGCTAGCGTTCTGCATTGCTACTGTTTCTGTGGGCTGCTGCTGAGAAGCTGGTGCTGGGCCCGGGGCTAGTTTTGGTCAATGGAGCCAGCAGTCAGGAAAAAGAACACAGCGTTTAGTGGAGGAAGCAAGAACAAGCTGGAACCTACCAGTCCCTCTACCTCTGTCAGCACATCTAACCACAATGACTTTACTAGAGATTAATAATCTGCTGCACTTTGACCCTCTCAATCTCATACAAATTCCACTCGTGCCCAGCTCTAATCCAGAACCACAGTGAAGGATCATCCATCCCCTTCCAATCAAATTCTCCCACTTTTCCCCCTAAAATATCAATCATATTAATCATTTCCCCTAGCACCAGGTGATACTTGCGATGAATACAATAGTCCCTCCTTATCTGCAGTTTTGCTTCCCACAGTTTCAGTTACCCATGGTTGGTTAACACATGGAGATTCAGGAGAGTGGTGTGCTTAAAGGGAGTGGAAGGTCCACGACTCTTCCCTATAGGGTCAACAGCAGTCCAAAACTTTTAAAGGAAAATTCCAGAAGTAAACAATTAATAAATTTTAAATTGCACACCATTGTGAATAGCATGATGAAATCTCACGCCATCCCACGGTATATCAATGCTTATGTTCAAGTAACCCTCATTTTACTTAATAATGCCATGTAACTTTTGTTATAATTGTTCTATTTTATTATTAGTTATTGTTAATCCCTTACTGTGCCTAATTTATAAATGAAACTTTATCATGGGTGTGTACGTATAGGAAAAACATAATATATATAGGATTCAGTTCTACCTGTGGTTTCAGGTATCCACTGGGGGTCTTGGAATGTATCTCCCATGGATAAAGGGGCAGTATGTATATCCCTCCAGCCTTACTATCAGATTTCTGCTCAACCATTCTGCTATTAGTCTTTCACATTTGTAATAACCAGTCTCTCTTTATTCAGTATTTTCCATATAATTACCTTGCCCCATGCTCATCTTTTCTTATATTACAGCCTATGGAGATTGTGTCATGATATTTAGAAAATAATGAGCCAGCTTCCTCTGCACCTATCTAAAAATTTTCTGTTTGAAGCAGACCAACTCTCTTCATTCTGTAAGCTGGGACTTGGTGGATAAAGCTAGAAAATCAGTTTGACGTCCCAACTTCAAATAGGGTCTCAGCATGTTCTAACTGTCTCCAGACTTTTCTCTTGTTAGCCCTCTTTTACAAAGACTAACAGAGACTTGCAAAGACTAAAAACTTTCTTAGTAATGGCACAGCAGAAAACATGGTTGCATCAGTTTCTCCCCCACCCCCACCAAGCCCCATGGGGGCAAAACAGAGCCAAATCAAGGTAGAAACTATACATACAGTAGGTTTGCATCACAGCTGAGATTAGGAAACCACAATGCTTTTAATGGACGGCAAGCAAACAGGCCTTACATTTGACCAGGAGGGAGATTTTGTTTTCATTATATTAATTTGCAAACAAAGCAGCCCTCGGTTTCAGAGGAAGACAACATTTCTATCCTCTAAGGCTGTTTGCTATACAAATATCACTGAGAAAATAAACTAGAACAAAAGCTGTTAGAGTTATCATCTTAAAAATAATACAAAAAGGTATATATACTTAAATCAATAGTACAAACAAAATGGCATCCTAAACAAAATAATTAATTATTCAAAAAGAAGTTTTCAAAGGAAGAAAAAGGAAAAAAAAACACAATGAAATAAATACAAAACAAATTTCAGTAGGGTAGTCTAGGTCCCACCTTATCTATAATTCCATTGTCTAAACGGGATTATTGTCTAAATTTAAAAAGGTATTAAAAAGCAAAATGCAGCTTATGCTGTCTATAAGGAAACCACACTAAGTAAGAGTATAGAGATTCAATAAAGTAAAATAAGTAAGAAAGCTATATCACACAAACTAAGCGTAAGAAAGTTAGAGTGGCTACATTAAAATCAGATGAAGTAAATATTAGCACATTTTATAATGATAAAAGGCCTAATTCATCAAGAAGATGCAACAATATTAAATGTGCATGCATCTACTCTCAGAGATTCAAAATACATGAAGCACAAGCTAGTAAAACTGAAAATGATCCTGTATGTAGAAATCCTAAGAAGTCTACAAAAAGCCACTAGAATTTTAAAAGATGAGTTTAACAATTTCATCAGATATAAGGTTAATACAAAAATCAATTACATTCTAATATACCAGAACTTACTGTAAATGTATAGTAATATAGACAATGTGATACTTTTGTGTGGATAGAAATATACATTAGTGGAACAGACTGAAGCACTCATTTGTGGCAAACTGGTATTTGACAAAGATGCTGAGGTACTTCAATACACAAGTACTTTCAACAAATGGAGCTAAAACAACTAGATACCCATTTTGGGGGGGAAATGAACCTCGACTATTATCTCATACTTTAAACAAAAGGTAACTTGAAATTAATCATAGATATTAACATAGAAGCTAAACGTTTAAAACTTGCATAAAAAACATAAAGAAAACCTTCAAAATCTACTATTTCTTTGATGGGACACAAAAAGTCCAAAATAAAAGGAAAAAAAATTGACAAATTGAACTTGGTAAATTGAAATGTTTTGTTCCAAATAAAGTGTCTTGATCGCAGACATGTGTGACTTTAAACTACTCTTATATTTTACTACAATCTTCATTATATTTCTTAAGAAATAGGAACAGAATCATCAAGAAAAAAAATCTTACAAGGAGTTTATATTTAGAAATAACAGTGTGCAATTGAGAAACTGAGATTACATTCCACATACTTTTAGTATTGCTTAAGTATTGCTAAGAGTTTGGAATCCTTTGTTAAACATTTGCTCTCTGTCTCAGCTGACACAAACAGATGCGAAATACACAATACAAAGAAGTGTTGTAGTACAAACTCCAGACCTCAGAGTTCCAAAGGAAAGTGATTCACCAAACAGCCCATTGAATTGCCCACAGTTGAGCAGAACGCATATAGTTGAAAGGTTTCCATGCCACAGATGCTCATGTGGTTTCAGGGCATCAATCTAAACCACAATGAACCTGAAGTTGAAATTGGACCTCATAAGTAGCTCAACCTCAGTTAGTTCAGAGTTATTCAGTGGTGGTTCTGTGGGGTCATGAACTTAACCAGACCCAAAGGCCTGAATTCCTTTGTTAACCCTGAAAACACCCAATTTCCTTAAATTCCTTCAGATCAGAAAATTATCTAGAACCAAGTTTGACCTTGATTGTTTGGAGAAAACTGAATCTAAAATCAAGCACAACTGAGGAGATCCAAGATGGCAGAGTATATAAACACTGTGCAGGCTTCCTTCCATGAACACATTAAAATTACAAATGAATTATAGAACAATCAACCTGAAGGACCATCTGAAGTCTGGCTAAATATAACTTTTATAAGTAAGGATCAAGAAGAAGCCACATCAAGACTTATAGGAGGGGCAGAGACACAAAACAGGCTGGCCCCAAAACTCCATGTGACGGCTGGGAACTGGGAGGGATATGTCAGCCATGGAGGCTATTGCTGAAGGAGCAAGAGACCCCAGTCACATACCGACCTCCCCAGCACAGAATACTGGTACCAGAAAGAGGAGCCCCCATAATGTCTGGCTATGAAAAACAGTGGGGATTCAAACCATCCAGGTGTGATGGAAGGCTGCAGAAAACCCAGACATCCTCTGAAACAGCCCTCACAAAGACTTGCTCACAGCCATTCACCTTGGGCTCTGATAGAGGGTCAGTAACTCAGGGAACATTGGACAGTAACTCCAGGGGCATAGGAGCAAGAACTAGAGGAGAGTTGCCATTTTCCCTGGTGGGATCCTTCTCCCGTACACCTGGCAGGTGGGCACCAACTTTCCTATGTTGAGCCCTGCCCCCAGTTGGCCAAATCTGAATCTGATTGCCCTGGTGACCTGTGCTTCTCCACCCTGCAGACCTCCCTGAGACCCTGCCCCACCCAAAACCCCCAACACCAGAGGCACTTTCTCTAATAGCAGTGAATCCCACCCACATAGCACTCTTTCTTGAAAAACTATCTGAGTCTGGAGACCCAGGTATGTAGTAGTTAGCCTTGGTATGCTCTGAGACTTTTGCTGAGTAGCTCCAGGCTCAGCACTGGCACAAAACTAGAGTCTATGTTGACCTGTTAACCACAAGTCTTCCCATTCTTGGGACTCCCTGAGACCCTGCCTCATCCAACTCGTGTACCCCATGAGGTTTTATCAGGTTGTACCCCTTTATCCCTTAAGGTTTACCCCATGAACCTTAAGGGAGCTGGTGGGTGGAAGTAGGCCTTGTGGTGTCCTGGCTTTTTGCAGAGCTATCCCAGGTCCAGTACTTGTATTCACAGCCATCCTAAGTTCACAGCGTGGCCTCTCCCACACACTTCCCGAGTTAGCACAGGTAGCAAACAGCCATGGATAGCTTTGTAGCTCCTACTAGGTAGTTCTTGGCTGACCACAGGCAGTGGGTGACATGGGCCTGCACCAGAGCCCTTGCCAAGAGTCCCCAGAACCAACATACTTGGAGGTTGGCTTCAGACCACAGCAGAGTACCACCTAATTAGCCCCACAAGTGGCACACCCAAAGGAGGTCTCAACAGGAACCAGAGCCCTCTGGAGTGAATCCCACTCAGTGGGGTCAGCCCCCCCGCCCCAGCAGCCTATAAGCCATGGATGTGGCAAAATGGCACAGCCAGTCACCCTGAGGATCAGTGTCACCCACTGATGTGCCAATAGCAATCAAGGCTGAACAGAATGGCACACACAACCCACACAAGGGACACTCCTGCAACACCTTGTTTAGGTGATAAGGAAGACTGTGCAAGGACTCCACAGGGCACTTAATACATAAAGCCACCCAGCCAAGCATGGGAGACATAGCAGATCTACCTAATACATAGAAACAAAGAGAAAGGCAGCCAAAATGAGGAAACAAAGAAATATACCCCAAATGAAAGAACAGAAGAAAATTCCAGAAAAAGAACTAAACAAAATGGAGGCAATCAAACTACCAGAGACAGAGTTCAAAACAATGGTTATAAGGATGCTCAAGGAACTTAGTGAGAACAAAGAGATAGTAAGCATAAAAAGGACATAGAAACAGTAAACAAAGAGCCAGTCAGAAGGAATACAATAACTGAAATGAAGAATGCACTAGAAGGGATCACCAGCAGACAAGATGAAGCAGAGAAAGACAAGGTAGCAGAAAACACCCAATCAGAACAGCAAAAAGAAAAAAAAAAAAAAAAGAGGATAGTTTAAGAGACCTCTGGGACAACATGAAGTATAACAATATTTGCATCATAGCAGTACCAGAAGGAGAAGAGAGAAAGCAAGGGATTGAGAACCTATTTGAAGAAATAATGATGGAAAACTTCCCTAATCTGGTGAAGGAAATAGACATACAAGCCCAGGAAGCTCAGAGAGTCCCAAACAAGATAAACCCAACCAGGCCCACACCACATTATAATTAGAATGATAAAGGTTAAAGGCAAAGAAAGAATTCTAAAAGCATCAAGAGAAAGCCAACTAGTAACTTACAAGGGTGTTCCTATAAGATCGTCAGCTGGTTTCTCAACAGAAACTTTGCAGGTCAAAAGGTTTTGCCACAAAATATTCAATGTGATGAAAAGAAAGGACCTACAACCAAGATTACTTTGCCCAGCAAGGCTATCATTTAGAATTGAAGGACAGATAAAGAGCTTCCCAGACAATAAAAAGTTACCAAACCAGTATTACAAAGAATGATAGAGGAACTTCTTTAAGATGGAAAATAAAGATCAAAATTATAGATAATAAAATGGCAACAGCTACATGTGTATCAACAGTTACTTTCAATGTAAATGGATTAAATGCTTCACTGAAAAGATATAGGAGGGATAAGAAAACAAAAACCCTTACATATGCTTTCTACAAGAGAATAATTGAAAGACACACAGAGATGGAAAGTAAAGGAATGAAAAAAGATATTTCATGAAAATGGAAACAAACCAACAAAATCTGGAGTAGCCATACTTATACCAGGCAAATTAAACTTTAAAACAAAGGCTATACAAGAAACAAAGAAAGACCCAGTAATCGCATTTCTGGGTATTTGCCTGAAGAAACCATAATGCTACCTTGAGGGGATGTATTGTTTATTGCAACATTGTTTATAATGGCCGAGATGTAGAGGCAGCCTGGGTGTCCGTTGATGGAAGAATTGATAAAGAAGAGGTGGAACATATATATCATGCAATATTGCTTGGCCATAGCAGAGAAAGTGTCCTTGCCATCTGTGGCAGCATGGATGGACCTGAAGAGTATTATGCTGAGTGGAGTATGTCAGACAGAAAAAGACAGATGCAATGTGATTTTGCTTATATGTAGAATCTAAAGAACAAAATAAACAAGCATAACAGAAACAAACTCATAGATACAAAAAATACTTTGATGGTTGCCTGATGGGAGGGGTGTTGGGGGTGTGGGTGAAAAAGGGAAAAGTATTAAGGAGCACAAATTGTTACAAAGTAATTATGGGAATGTAGGGTATAGCATAAGGTATATAGTCAATAATATTGTAATAACTATTTATGGTGTCGGATAAGTACTAGATTTGTTGGAGTGATAGATGGGAGGGGGCTTGTGGGCAGGGTGTAAAAGGTGAAGGAACTAAGAAGTACCAATTGATAGTTACAAAATAGTCATGAAAATGTAAAGTAAAGCATAGGGAATATAGTCAATAATATGGTAATAACTATGTATAATGCCAAATGGGAACTAGACTAGTCAAGGGGATCACTTCTTAAATTATGTAAATGTCTAACAATATGCTGTACACCTGAAATTAATATAAAATAATATCGAATGTCAACTGTAATTGAAAATTTAAAAAAGGGGGGGAAAGGTGAAAGGGAATAAAAGTTTCAAATTTCCAGGTATAAAACAAATCATGGGGTGTAATGTACAGTATAGGGAATATAATCAATAATATTGTGATAACGTAATACAGTGACAGATGGTTGCTGGATTTATAATGGTGATCATTTCTTTAGGTATATAAATGTTGAATAACTATGGTGTACACCTGAAATCAATATAATATTGTATGTTAGCTATATTTTAATAAAAATCTTTTAAAAATGAAATTGCAAAAACACAATAAGATATCTCCTCACACATGTTAGGATGTTTATTATTAAAAAGAAGAAAAGGTTGAGGTTGGTGAGGATGTGGAGAAATTGGAATGCCTGAACAATATTGGAAAAAAATAAAATGAAATTAAGCACAACTTTTTATTTTTTCTCTAACTTCCAACACAATGTGTCTGTTGATATTTTGTTACCATTCAGACGACTAAAAACATATATAACTTTTGCTCTCCCAATTCCATTACCACATTCTAAGTACAAAGACTTCATAATTCTAAAATTAATTATCTCACTGGAAAAATAATGTTAGAATCTACCTAAGTATAAAGTCATATTCCATGAAGAATATATATTCTCTGTCATAAATTTAAGAATCATTAATTGAGTTTTAATAAAAGGAGTTCAAACTTCTGTTACTGGGCAAATACTTGTTCATAAACAAGGTACAACATGAGGGTTTTATGGATTTTTTCTTTTCCTATGGAGAAAAATCATTGCCCCTTCAGAAAAATTCTGGCTAATATTCAAGTGAAAAAACACCAGTTTTAAAACAGATTCAATATACCTGAATCCAGCATTGGCTATGAAGAAAATTCTTCTTTCAGATCTTTTAACATTGAAGTGCCCAGTGGTTCAGACCTTAGTCCTTTTCTCTATACTCATTCCATGGTGATACTGGCTGTTCTCCTCCCTTTAAGTAGCATGATAGGTTGACACCTCCCACATTCATCATTCTTTCATGTAGCCCTGCTGAATTGTGTATCCCAGCACTCATGCACCCTCTCCACCAGTATTTCCAAATAAACATGATCTCACCAACTCCACCGAAACATAGTCATCTGTTCTCTTCCCATTCTTGACTTGATTGCAACTCTATCCTTCCGGTTAATCATGCCAAAATCTCAGAGTTATCTTTAACTCCTTACTTTCTTTCAAATCCTCATCCAGTGCTTCAGCAAAATCCTTTCACTCTACCTTCAAAGTATATCCAAAATCCCACTGTTTTTCACCACCTCCACTGTTTTGTTCTGATTCAAGTAACCCTCTTCTCTTGTCTGAATTCTTCAGAAGCCTCTGTCTGGTCTTCCTATTTCTACCCAGACCTCAGTACAGCCTATTCTACACAGAGCAGCTGTCTTGATCCACTTAAAGCAAAAGTAAGATTGTGTCACTTTTCTGCTGAAACCATTTGATGGCTCACCCAGTTCACTCATTGTAAAAGCCAAAGTAATGCCAATGGTCAAGAAATCCTACATTATCTGACTTGCACTAGCTATTTCTTTGGGCTGGAAAAATTTTCCCTCTAGATATCCAAATAGCTAATACCATCACTTGCACCAACTCTCTCTCCAAATGTAAACCTATTCAATAAGGCCTACACTGGTCATTTATTAAAATTGCAAATCACATTCTCCCAGCATACCTGATTTCCATTATCCTACTTCATTTTTTCTTTACCACACATCTCCTTCTAAAATACTACATATTCTATTATATTTGTTGTTTAATATTGATTTTCCCATACTAGAAGTTCCACAAGAGGAGGAATTTTTGTTTCTCTTTGTCTCTAGTGTATCCAATGAGCAGAAAACAGTGCTTTACACAGGATACATATCGTATTGAATAACTGAACAAATAAACTGTGAGATATGGAATTTCCACTCATTCATTCAACAAATATATTGAATGCCTACTGTGTGCCAGTCCCTGTACTAGCCTTTAGGACACAGTAGCAAGCAAAAACACAGTCTCCACTCTCATGGAGCTCACAGCCTGCTGAGAAGAGAATCACTATAGAAATACTCACATAGACAAGTGCCTAAATGAAAACTGAGAAAAGTGCTGTGAAGAAAAATTACACTGTTCCATAAAATAGTGTAATAGAGAGACCTACCTTAAATTGGAGGTTCAGGGAAGACCTCATTAAAGAAGTAACATATCAGATGAAAATGGAAGGCTAAATAGCAATTAAGATGTAAAAGAATGTAAGAAGTATGCATGCAAAGCTCCAAAAATGAGAAAGATTGAAAAATGGTCAACCTGTTGGAACATAATTAATGGCTAGGGGAACAGCATTAGACATACTGAAGAAGTCAGGATGGACTAGATCGTGCCATGCATTTTTTTGGCTAGGAAAGGCTTTTAATTTTATCCTAGATGCCAACAGAAGACTTTGGAGGGCTTTAAGCAGGGTAACAATGTAATGAGATTTTGTGAATTTTTCATTCTGCCTGTTGTGTGTTTCAAAATGACTTAGAAGAGGACAGAAGTAGAAGCAGGAAGGGCAGTAGAATGCAATGATATTATATAGTTTCAGTGAGAGATGACAGTGTGACATACAAATGTGACCTGGGTAGTAAGTGTTGAGAAGGAAATAATGAGATGATTATAAAGTATATTTTTAAATTCGAATGGTCATGGATTAGATATAAAAAATATGACTTCCTGCCTTCTATCATAAGCAAATGGATGGACATAGATAAGAAACATAATAATATAATGAATCACTAACTACATTTGCAGGGACATTGGGGTGAGGAAGCAGGTGATAGAAAAAAAATTAGGTCCATTGTTCAAATTTATTTAGGTTCACTTTTGTGATGAATCTATGTTTTATATATTTTGACCCAAATTGTCACACAAGGCTCTGCTAAAACGCCTGAGTCCCACAGTTTTGCACAGAATGAACAATGGACTGGATATTCATTCAAAGAAAACTTAACAGATGGTGTATAAAGTGCATAATTCTGAATATCATCATCTTTTTTTTGGCCCTTATACAAGTGACTGAGTCAGTTAGTTTTCCTCAATTCTCACACTGAGGGTCCCATTTCAGAAAATATTGATCTGCTTCTCCTCCCTTTGTTTTTACTGTTAGTTGTAATTTTTCTTTGGGTCTGGGTAAATCAGGTGAGACTTGGTGAGGAACAAGAATTTGGCCTCAGCAAAGCCTGGGAAGAAACGTAGATATCCTGCATCCTGCGAGAACAAAACCAAGAGAATATCGATTTAGATGAATTATCAATGTGGCAAGGCTGGGTATATGACAAGAGTAAGAATTTTAGAGGTCCAGCCTTGGCAGTGGACACAATCAGAAACACAATGCAGGTATGCAGCTGTGAAAAGTACACACACAACAAAAAATCCACAGGCAGAAATGATATTCAAGAGTTCAGATAAAGGTTGCCACCTCATACGTAGTTTAAGCCAGTTTTGGAAAAACAGATTCAGAAGAGTGTGCACTTTAGAAAACAGTATTGTAAAGAGGTTTGTACAATGAAACAATCATAGTATCATTGGAGAGCAATTCCATCTGACCTAGTTTTCAGTACCCTTCCTGGATTATTGGGTGAGAATTAACAGATGTGCACCAGATGAAGCCACTCTAAGCCAGAGGAAGTGAAATATATGGACTGTGGGTGATAGTGGAGAATGGTTCCTTTGGTGAGCATTCACTTGTATCCACTCCTTGGTTGAGCAGCTTTCTGTTGTCTATGCTCTGTTATTAAGCTTGACAACCCATAGACCAGTAGTCTTATCACAGTCTTTTAGAATTTAAAGCCTACTAAAAAAAATAGGGGACATCTTACTCGCTCTTTTCTTACCTTTAGTCATAAAAAGTTACCTAAAAGAAAGACTACTATATTCAAGGCTTAAACGAGTCATTAATATGAACTGATGTAAATGTGAAAAATCACCCTATTGAAAAAGAATACCAAAACTGTAGGTTTCCATTTCTATGTATCTATTTCTTCTTGACTTTGCATGTTAGCAAATCACAATGTCTAAATCATGACAGTACCATTTAAGAAACTATTGTGTGTCATATAAGCTGGGATGTATTTAAACCACTGCATTATCACTGTGTTAAAATAAAATAAGACCTTTGTTTTTTCATATCTCAAGCTAGAAGCAGTCAAATTCTTCATGAATTCCAAAGAACATTGCGTAATACCAGATACCATGAGCATGCTCCAAAGCCAAGAGTGAATAATGTCTGGAATTTAGGGTCCTGCCAGTTTTACACATCTTGAAGCAATATAGTTCATAGCAACATAGATATTAGCTGTCACAATCTTCAAGTGGCAATCTTCAAGTAGAAAGGAAGATTGTTTTCACACATACCCCCATTCTATCCTCAGTGTCTTGCCCTTCTATATGCTGGGCATATTGTCAACACATTTTCCTGTTCGTTAAATGTTTCTCCAAAGGTAGCAGCACGTGTATTTTAATATAATAGTATTCATGATTTTATATAATTATTCATAAGATTTTTGTTCCAGAGGTACAAAATAAGCTTAAATTAAGCAAGAGAATTAAGGCAGAGAAAAAGAAATGAAAAGATTAAGATAAAACTAGAAATGAGGGAAGCAAAAAATGCAATACTTTAGAATCTAATACTCTAAAAGAATGAGGAAGGCCACAAACATGGCTTTAGCTTTTCAGGAAGCCAATGAGAATAAGAGCATAATCAGTTATATTATTTCTAAATATTATTTCTAACTCTAGGAGTTAGTGTTTATAAAATAAATAAACACTTAAAAGATAAATTTAATTATTTATATGATAAAAACAAATAATAATTCAAGCCCAACTATTCCCAGCACTGAGTCAGGAGGGACAATTTTCCCTTAGGTCTTTGTAGGCAGGATACTTCAGAATGTAGGAAACAATTTTCTTAACAATAGCCCTATAAGAACCACATTCATAAACCTGAAAAATTATCTCTCTCCTCCTGAGCCAATTCCAATCTCTTCCCATTCCACCATCTTTCATTTATTTATTTATGTATTTATTTATTTACATATTTATTTATTTATTTTAAATTAAAGTTTATTGGGGTGACAATTGTTAGTAAAGTTACATAGATTTCAGGTGTACAATTCTGTGATACATTATCTATATCTCACATTGTGCTCACCACCCAGAGTTAGTTATCTTTCCATCACCATATATTGGTCCCTGTTTACCCCTTCTCCCCCTTTACCCTCTGGTAACCCCTAAACTATTGTCTATGTCTATGAGTTTTGTTCCTTCATTTGTTTGTCTTGTTCTTTTGTTGTTTTCAGTTTTATATACCACATATCAGTGAAATCATATGGTTCTCTACTTTTTCTGTCTGACTTACTTCGCTTAGCATTATAATCTCAAGATCCATCCATGTTGTCACAAATGGTACTATTTCATCTTTTCTTCCTGCTGAATAGTATTCCATTGTGTATATATACCACAACTTCTTTATCCATTCATCTATTGAAGGACAGTTTGGTTGTTTCCATGTCTTGGCCACCGTAAATAAAGCTGCAATGAACAGTGAAGCACACATGTCTTCATGGCTAAATGTTTTTTTGGTAGATACCCAGGAGAGGGATTACTGGGTCATATGGTAATTCTATTCGTAATGTTTTGAGGAACCTCCACACTGCCTTCCATAACGGCTGCACCAGTCTGCGTTCCCACCAACAGTGTATGAGGGTTCTTTTTTCTCCACAGCCTTTCCAATGCTTGTTACTATTTGTCTTGTTGATGATAGCCATTCTAACTGGGGTGAGGTGATATCTCATTGTGTTTTTTATTTGCATTTCTCTGATGATTAGTGATGTTGAGCACTTTTTTTATATGTCTATTTGCCATTTGTATGTCCTCTTTGGAGAAATGTCTCTTCAGGTCCTCTGCCCATTTTTCAATTGTGTTGTTTGTTTTTTTGTTGCTGAGTTGTATGAGTTCCTTGTATATTTTGGATATTGTCCCCCTATCAGAGGCGCTGTTTACAAAAATCTTCTCCCATTCAGTTGGTTACCTCTTTATTTTGTCGATGGTTTCTTTTGCTGTGCAGAAGCTTTTAAGTTTTATATAATCCCATTCATTTATTTTAGCTTTTATTTCCTTTGCCTTTGGTGTCGAATTCATAAAATGCTCTTTGAATCCAAGGTCTGTAAGTTTAGTACCTATGTTTTCTTCTATGCAGTTTATTGTTTCAGGTCTTATGCTTAAGTTTGATCCATTTTGAATTAATTTTGGTACATGGTGACAGACAGCAGTCCAGTTTCATTCTTTTGCACGTGGCTTCCAATTCTCCCAGCACCACTTATTGAAGAGGCTGTCTTTCCTCCATTGTATGTTTCTTGCTTCTTTGTCAAAAAAATTATCTGTCCATATTTATGTGGGTTTATTTCTAGGTTTTCAATTCTATTCCACTATATGTGTCTGTTTTTCTGCCAACACCATGCTGTTTTGATTATTGTAGCCCTGTAGTACAAGCTAAAGTCAGGGAGTGTGATACCTCCAGCGTTGTTCTTTTTTCATAGGATTGCTCTGGCTATTCAGGGTCTTTTGTGGTTCCATACAAATCTGATGATTTTTTGTTCTATTTCTTTTTTAAAATGCCATTGGGATTTTGATGGGGATTGTATTAAATCTGTATATTGCTTTGGGTAATACAGCCATTTTTATTATGTTGATTCTTCCAATCCATGAGCACGGAATGTCCTTCCATTTCTTTGTGTCTTCTTTAATTTCTTTTAAAAAATATCTTATGGTTTTCAGCATATAGGTCTTTCACATTCTTATTCCTAGGTATTTAATTCTTTTTGTTGCAATTGCAAAAGGAAATATTTTTTTATTTCTTTTTCTGAGATTTCATTGTTGGTATATAGGAATGCAATGGACTTTTGTATATCGATTTTGTAGCCAGCAACTTTACTGTATTTGTTTATTGTTTCTAATAGCTTTTTGGTGGAGTCTTTAGGGTTTTCTATATATATAGCATCATGTCATTTGCAAAGAGTGACAATTTAACTTCTTCATTCCCAATTTGGATACCTTTTATTTCTTTCTCTTGCCTGGTTTCTCTGGCAAGGACTTCCAACACTATGTTGAAAAGCAGAGGTGATAGGGGACAGTCCTGTCGTGTTCCTGAACGTAGAGCAAAGGGCTTCAGTTTTTCACTGTTAATTAAAATATTTGCTGAGGGTTTGTCATGTATATCTTTTCTTATGTTAAGGTATTTTCCTTCTATACCTGTTTTATTAAGTGTTTTAATCATAAATGGATGTTGTGTCTTGTCAAACACTTTTTCTGCATCAATTGATATAATTGTATGATTTTTGTCCTTTATTTTATTTATGTGATGTATCACATTGATGGATTTGCGTATGATGAACTATCCTTGTGCCCCTGGGATGAACCTGACTTGGTCGTGATGAATAATCTTTTTAATGCTTTGTTGCATTTGATTTGCAGGAATTTTGTTTAGGATTTTTGCATCTGAATTCATCAGAGATATTGCTAGTTTTCTTTTTCTGTGTTATTCTTACCGGTTTTTGGTATCTGGGTAATGTTGGTCTCATAAAATGAGTTAGGGAGTATTGTGTCTTCTTCAATTTTTTGGAAGAGTTTGAGTAGAACAGGTATTAGATCCTCTTTGAAGGTTTGGTAGAATTCACTAGTGAAGCCATGTGGTCCCAGACTTTTTGCTTTTGGGAAGGTTAAGGATGACTGATTCAATTTCCTTACTGGTGATAGATCTATTTAGATATTCCAATTCTTCATGATTCAGCGTAGGAAGGTTACATGTTTCTAAGAACTTGTCCATTCCTTCTAGGTTATTGAATTTTGTGGTATATAGTCCTTCATAGTATTCTTGGATGATGCTTTGTATTTCTGTGGCATCCGTGATAACTCCCCCTCTTTCATTTCTGATTTTGTTTATTACTGTCTTCTCTCTTTTTATCTTAGTGAGTATAGCTAAGGGTTTGTCAATTTTATTAATCATTTCAAAGAACCAGCTCTTTGTTACATTAATTTTTCCTATTGTCTCTATTTCATTTAGTTCTGCTCTGATTTTCATTATTTCCTTTCTTCTGCTGACCCTGGGTTTCATTCGTTCTTCTTATTCTAGTTCTGTAAGGTGTAACATGAGGTTATTTATCTGGGAGTTTTCTTGTTTCTTGAGACAGGCCTGTAATGATATAAATTTCCCCCTTAAGACTACTTTTGCTGCATCCCAAAAATTTTGGTAGGATGTATTTTCATTTGCATTTGTTTCTATGTATCTTTTGATCACTCCTTTTATTTCTTCTTTGACCCAGTCATTCTTTAAAAGTATGTTGTTTAATCTCCATGTATTTGTGGTTTTTCCTCCTTTCTTTTTGCAGTTGATATTGAATTTCAAAGCCTTGTGATCAGAGAATATGCTAGGTATGATTTCAATCTTCTTAAATTTGCATAGGCTGATTTTATGTCCCAACATATGGTCTATCCTTGAGAATGTTCCATGTACACTAAAAAAGACTGTATAGTCTGATGTTCTAGGATGAAGTGCTCTATAAATGTCAATTATGTCCTTTTCATCTAACGTGTAACTTAGGGCTGATATTTCTTTATTTATTTTCCGTTTGGATGATCTATCCATAGCTATCAATGATGTATTTAGGTCCCCTACTATAATTGCGTTTTGGTCTATTTCTCCCTTTAGTTCTGTAAGTAGTTGCTTGGTATATTTCAGTGCTCTTTGATTGGGGCATAAATAATGATGAATGTTATGTCTTCTTGCTGTGTAGTCCCCTTTATCATTATGGAATGTCCATCTTTGTCTATTGTTACCTTTTTTTATCTTGAGGTCTGTTTCATCTGATATCAGTATTTCTACACCTGATTTTCTCTGGATACCATTTGCTTGGAGTGTCAATTTCCACCCTCTCACTTTGAGTCTCTTTGTCCTTGTAGCTGAGATGTGTCTCTTGGAGGAAGCATATGGTTGGGTTTAGTTTTTTTGATCCAATCTGCTACTCTGTGTCTTTTTATTGATGAGTTCCATCCATTTACATTTAGGGTGATTATTGATATACGAGGATTTCCTATCATTCTATCTTTGGTTTTCTGGTAAAACTGTGTCTCCATTGTTTCTTTGCCTTTTTGTTGTCTATTATTTCTATGTGGTGATATTCTATGATTTTTCCCTCTGTTTCTTCTTTTATTATGTTATTTATTTCAGTTCTGGATTTTTCTTTTTTTTAGTGATTACCATTAAGTTTATTTAAAAGAAAGTTTCATATGTGGAGTATTCCATTTTCTTCAACATGCTTGCTTTCTCCATTCCTATATTCCGCTTCAGGCCTTTACTCTCCCCCCTTTTATGTTTTATTTGCCACAAATTATCCCTATATATGCTGGTCAAATAGCCTCCTTTAGTATTTCTTGTAGTACATGTCATGTGTTAGAAAATTCCCTCAGCTTCTGTATGTCTGGAAAGGTCTTTATTCTTCCTTCATATCTAAAGGCTATCTTTGCTGGATATATTATTCTTGGCTCATAATGTCTCTCTTTCAATAGTTTGAATATTTGACTCCACTCCCTCCTGTCTTGTAGAGTTTATGCTGAAAAATCTGATGATAATCTAGTGGGCTTTCTTTTGTAGGTTACCATCTTCTTTTCCCTGACTGCCTTGGCTTCTTTTTTTGTTGTTAATTTTTGACAAATTTAGTACAATGTGCCTTGAAGAAGGCCTGTTGGGATTGAGGTAATTAGGTGTTCTATTACCTTCTTGGATTCGAGGATTCAGTTCTTTCCACTAGTTTGGGAAGTTCTCATCAACTATTTGAATATACTCGCTGTTCCTTTCTTTCTTTCTTCTTCTTCTGGTATGTCCATTATTCTTATATTACTGTTTCTGATGGAGTCAGAAATTTCTTGTACAGGTTCTTTCATTTCTCTTAAGTCTCAAGTCTCTTTCTTCTTTCTTCTGTGTCATTTCCAGATTTCTATCTTCAATGTTACTGATTCTTTCCTCCATCTGGTCAACTCTACCACCTAAGCTGGCTATTTCATTCTTCATTTCTTTTCTTGAGTTCTTAATCTCCAGAAATTTTATTTGGTTCTTTTTTAAACTTCCAATCTCTTTGGTAAAATATTAATTTTGTTCTTTGATTGTGTTTCTAAGTTCATTAAACTTCCTGTTTGTGTTTTCTTGCATCTCATTGAGGTTTTTAAGAACTGCAATCTTGAATTCTCTGTCATTTAAGTCACATATTTCCATGTTTTTAAGTTCATTTTCTGGAGACTTTTCATTTTCTTTCTGAGCCGTCTTGTTATCTTGGTTATGTATTGCAGTTAATGATTTATTATTCCTCTTCCTAGACATGTACAGGAATGGGTTCTGCAACAGGTTGATAGAAAGAGGTCTTTTTTTGTTTTGTTTTCCATTAGGAGTTGGTAGAATGTTTTATTTTCTCTCCAAGTGCAGTCTTTTATTGTCTATCACACTGTACTCTTCCAGTTTCTCACACAATAGGGGGATTCCCTGGAAGGCAGGCTTCTACTCTGTGAACAATTTGCCTGGGTCATAGGGTGCTGCCTCTGTGGGGGGATGGGGAGAGCTTCTGAAGTTCCAAAGCTCTTCCTGCACCAGATTCAGAGCCCATGTGCTTCAGCAGTTCTGTTTACTCCTGCAGAAATCTGCCCAGATAGCTGGAGACAGCGGCAGGGTGAGTTGTGAGAGGTGGCCCAGAGCAATGGCGACGACCACCACCACAGCCGGTCCTGCTTCCACAGCTCCCTCCCCTTTCCTGGAACTAGTTGGACTGTGAGTCCAAGTCTGCAGACCACAGTTCTCAGATCTGCAAATATTCTGTTCTTTTGATCTGACACTGCTACTGCTTTGCTTCTAGCACTGGGAGGTTGGGGTGGGGCAAACTCTGGTAGGGTAGCGAAGGGGCAGCTAGGCTCAGTGCCTAAGGCTTCAGTTCTCTGTTAGGTAGTGAGGGCTTAAACCACCATTTTCAGCCTTCTTCCCTCAGTCTTTGCTCTGAGGTCTCTGCCGTGAGTGTTTGATTTGGCCATGTTATATGCTGTTCCCTCAGCCCTGTGGGCCATAAGCAGAGTCCTAGCAGTCTGAGTTCTTCCCTCTCCCACAGCTGCCATAGTTCTGGAATGCAGCAAGCTCAGAGCACTGAGCTAGGTCTTCGTCCTGCATCCATGTGGCCCCATCTGTGTACTTCTCCCTTCCTTCCTATCCCGCTCACACCATTTGCCCACCTTTAGATGATTTCATTAGTGCTCCTCTTAGTCGTGCCTGTCTGCTGAGCAGGGAGTCCTCTGTGGAGTTATAGTTATTCAATTTGTTGTAAATTCCAGGGGAGATTTCAAGAGTCTCATGTCATGCTGCCATTTTATGACGTCATCCCTCCACCATCTTTTAAAACTAAACTCAGATGATCTTGCCCTGGAACTTTTATTCCTTAAATGGTTTTCCATTGCTTTTGGAATTAAGATCAAAACCATTAAGGTGACATTCAAGGTCCTATATGTTCTGGCCCTGTATTCCTCTCTAAATGACATCTCAATGAGTCCTTAAATAAAGGCATGTTCTTGCTTTATGGGCCCTCTGACAACCAGGTATCTTTGCTCCAAGACAGTTTTCTCAGTTCATAATTCTGCATTTACCATGTGATTACTTGATTAATGTTGGTCTCTACACTATAAGCCACAAAAGACTGGATTCCTTGTTTGGTTTTTTTCACAATTATTTTCCCTGTGACAATCATGTTTCTGGCTCAATAAAAATTTGAATAAATCAATGGATAGATAGATGGATTGAATGGATAAATGAACAAAAAATTCAAGGAATGAGTTTTTTATCCTTGAAAACCAAACAACAGTACCAAATCAAAGTGCAGGTTGAGGAGAGGGTTTGGGTCCAATATGAGGTCTTTCAAACACATGACTCTGTGATATTGTAAATTAAGGATAGATTTTAATGCTGATAAGAAAGGAGGAAATATATGTCTGTCAAGCAATCCTCTGAAACTGTTTTGATCTTAAGCGAAATTTTAGTAGGTATTGAGTAATTCTGAATTTAGAATATAATTTCTAACATGTTTTAAACATATTAATATAAAACATAACAACATTTTGACATGTCATGAATATCAAATATTAGGTTCTGACAATCCCCAGCCTGGGTGATTATCTGACTTTAGGTTGACTCATTGATAAATATCTCTATGTAAAGCCACTTTGATTCAAATGTCCCATCTGTAATATGAGGATGGGCACCAAGATTGCCTGAAAAGGATTCTGTGAGATTGTGTTTCCAAAGTGGGGGTCATTGTTTCAGAGGAGAACATGTAAAGAGCAATAAGTAGTAATTATGTAAATGACAAAAGTCCACTTCCAGCTACACTGGTGCAATTCTTTTTAGAGGTAGGATTTTATTCAGTGAATAAGCTCAAGTTTTGTTAGTAGAAATATGTATTATAGTGACCTAAGGGCAATTTTAACTTTAATACTTTTTCACTAACTGAAAATTTACCAAAAAATTTATAGTTCCATGTTCAGTTTTAACCTCAAAGTGCCTTTTCCTGGAAATCTTATCAACTTTTCTCAATTGTTTATTAATTATTATTATAAGAAAAAAATGTTGACATTTGTAACATTTGCCAGTCTTGGTGGCTTGAGAAAAGTCCAAAAATAGTTGACATTATTTCCAGTTAACTTAAAAAGTGAAGGGAAGACTCAAAAAAAGAAGAAGAAGGAAAGTAGAAGAAGAAGAGAAGAAGGAGAAGGAGACGGAGAAGGAGAAGGAGAAGAAGGAGAAGAAGAGGAAGGAGGAGAAAGTATTTCATGCATTGCAAGCAGTAGGCAATTCAATAAAAGATTTTGAGTTTTGTTGAACTGAGTTGTGCTGTGTGTGTATGTTATATAGTAGAGAAATTAAATATGTCTTAGAAATTGAAGCATAATAGGGTTAGTGAAATGTGAATACCTTCCATGGTCTAGATTGCTTACTGAGGCAATACTATATAAACTTAGCAACTATAGTGTTGTTTTTGGTTATCAAGTTTCCTGCATGATCCTGTAAAACAAGAGAAAAAGAAATAATTTATATCACTATGAACTTTCTGATGAAAAGTGAAGTATAGAGAGGAATAAAAATAAAATAAGAAAATAAGAAGCAATAGAAAAATTATCAAGATGAGTCTGACTTTTGCTAGGAACTGAAAAGGAGACACAGACACTTCCGGTGTTCTTTTTATCATTTTGTTTACAAAGAGCAGAGCTACTTAGAGAAATATTTACTTGTGTTTGTTGTCTTCCTTCTTAGTCTCTGTACTTTTTGCATCCTGTCTCTGTCAATGTTCCTGAGAACTGCGATCACGCTCCCTTGAACTAGTGGATGGTGAAGAGGGAAGGGAAGCTCAAAGATGCCCTCAGTCCTCCTGCTCTGCAACTCTGCTGTCTGTGTGTCAGAAACTGCAAATGGGCTCGGACTTTCCCCTACAAACTAGCCTCTTACTGTGCATCAATGCTAGCAGCAGGCAAGAGACTCCTAGGTCAATAACAAAAGACTCCATTGTTCACAGCAAAAGCGTTAGCCAGTTTCATGTTGATGTGTGTTGGTTCTTGTGACCACCTTTTGTTCCACAAGGACAATGCAAAGGTCATCACGGAGGCTGCGGACTGGGTGAGCTGTGTTCATGAGAGGAATACTGAGTTTGGGGCACTCAGACAGGCTGCTCTGTGACTTGGAGACATTCCCTCCCCCTCAATGCTCTTCACGGTAAACACAACCCTCAGGAGGGGCCCAGGCAGAGAAAAGTCAGGACATTGCTATCCAAAGAGCTCAGGGACACTCAGGGCCAATGGCAGGTTGCTTCTCCCATCATTGTGCCAAAAACCTAGTGCTGTCACTAACATGGCTCAGCTACACTTCAAGTCACACCTCAGGTTCTGATTTCACACTGCCAGGGTGTGAATCCCAGTTTCAGCACATCATAACTTCAAGCAAGTTACTAACCACTTTGTGCCTCAGTTTCTCCATCAATAATTGAGACGATAATAAAGCCACTTGATAGGATTAAATGGGTAAATACTTATATTGCATTTAGAACAGTCCTTGACACATAGTAAATGCTTTTTCTGTTTTAGTTCACGTTTTGTTTTTCACTTTTGGATAATTTCATATATTCTCATTCAAATTTCTCAATTGGGATTTCATGAGAAAAATAAGCACTCCTGCCCCAAGACCTACAGTGTAAACAATGTTTAACATCTTTCCTATGCATCTAGAATGGTACTAGCTAGGTAGCACCCTTGGAAGAATTGAGAAAATAGTGACATGAATTACTTTCAGTGTTTTACACTTCAGATTGGGAATCTCAGTTTAAAAAGGTAATCTTTGCACCTAATGGGCAGAACTCACTCTAAGCTATGTCACTGGCCAGCCTGTGGGGTCCACACCT
Source organism: Rhinolophus sinicus (assembly GCF_057876585.1). Classification (NCBI taxonomy): domain Eukaryota; kingdom Metazoa; phylum Chordata; class Mammalia; order Chiroptera; family Rhinolophidae; genus Rhinolophus; species Rhinolophus sinicus. The sequence continues at coordinate 110,237,687 of NC_142516.1, forward strand.
TCTCTGACCAATGGCCACTCCCAGCTCAGGGAACAGTCTAGTGCCATTTGACTCAGCAGTCTGCCTCATTCACCAATGTGTAGCAAAAGCCTAGCACCGAGTCTGACACCAGTAGATACAGCAAAATGATTTAATTACTCAATCAGTGAAGGGTGTAGCAAGGGCCATCACTGACATTTTATCCCCCCTCCCCCAACTCTATTTTTCTTGAACTTGACTAATTATAGCACAAATGACTTTAAAGGACTGTTCTTTAATCTCTTTTGGTTGATTCCATAAAAAACAAAATAGAGGACCTGTGAAATTATGTGAAGGAGTATTCCCTAAGATAAAATTTGTATAATACCCTTAGCTAATTTTTGCAACACAGCTGACTTAAGATAATTTATACATATTTGTGAGATTATGGAAAATATGCTTTCTGATGATAAAGATTTTTAAATCTAGGGAAACAGATAGCTGACAGATCCTAGCTGATTTCCTTCCAATATTATATATCTCAAATAGACTTTCAGGAAGTACTGGGTTACATTCAACTCAGATTTGAATGTTTGACATGAGACCCATATGCTTTAAATATCAGCCTGTCAAAAGGCAGAATTCCATTCCATTGTACAGCTTTGGGCACTTGACAAATTATTGGTGCAGGGAGTTATCCCACTTCCATCTGAGGTTGGCCACAGGCGATCTGAAAATAATTTAAAATACTTTTTCAAAAAGGATCTTTTTAAGATATTTGAATACTGGTAAATTCCAGTTGAGACCCCAGAATTCTGATTCATATAAAGAAAAATTAATTTCATCTTGAAAATGTTTAGAACATTTTATTCTGGATCAACAAATATTGAAGATAATATATCTAAATTCCCTAGCAAATTCATACAAAATATTCTTACTGAGCATTTCTGAGGTCAGTGCTGAGCTGGTGGCACAGGGGAAATTCAGATGCATATGACCTGCCTTCAGGGAGCTTAACTCAGAAGTGTCTCCTCTATACCCTCCCGCATCTTTCCCCTACAACCATTTGAGTAGAAAGTCTAGTCCTTCCAAAGAGAGGTTTACTTTGATTGTAAACCACATTATGAAAAGAAGGCAAACTCAGTCAACATACTAATCAGATGTTTCAAAACAACCCAATAAGTTACTCTTTAACATTATTTCAGAATTTCATTGGATTCCTACCTAATTGAATGCAAACTCAAACTATTTTTCTTCAATACATTTCAGAAATTAGGATAATTTTATGACCTTTCTGCAGGTTAGTTTTAATTTTCCATGTCCCTATGAAGTTCAGAACTGTTTTGGCTTTCCTTTCACCTTTTCAATTCGTATATGTTATGAACTGCAACTGAACTGCTAGAAAATTGACTTTACTTTCTCCTACCTGGTCCGGGATGACCAAAACACATTGTCCTATAGCCATATGCTTATATATAATTTCTCCAACTATTAGATCTATTAAATACAAAGTCACTAGGTGTTTTTTTCCTTTCATTTTAATTTAGGGAACCCAGAGAATGAAATGCATTTCCCAAAGCTCTCATGATCTTTCATTAAAGAAAGAAAAGAAACTGGACTAATTAACTCTGTTCACACAGGGCTTCTTGAAAAGAACAACGTGAGCTTCTAAATTGCTACTGGTGGTAGCCCCACCGCAGAGTCCTCTAGGTATGTGGTAAATTGAAAGATGTGTCCAGTGCCCAGCTGCCATCATTCCTGCTGCCACTGCCATGGTCACTGGCTGGGAGAAGTCAGGAGGAAGATAAATAGTGTTACATTATTTGTTGCTAAAGATTCCCAGAAGCTCATTGTTATGTACACCTCCCCTACCAACTATGAAAATATGGAGACGGCAGTCTGCGTTGCACTCCCCTATCTGTGCTGCTTTTCTACTACAGTGTAGTAAAAACTTGTAGTACAATTTAGAGATTGTGTATTCTATCATCATTCACATATGGAAATTTAAACTGAAGATTGCTCCTTATTCAAGATTAAAACTAGAAATGACTTTTATAGATTAAAATACATTTATTATTTTAATAAAAAAGGTATGGTATATATTCACCAGTTTGTTTTTCCTAATATTTAAATATTAAATATTAAAGTACCTTAAAGCTTAACATTTTCCTTAACACTTTCCAATATAACATATATGTAGCACTTTCTAGAATTTACTGATTAAATTAGATTGCCTGACATAAATTCGTTTCTCCTTCTCTCCCTCCCCCTCCCTCTCTTCCCCCTGCCTCCCTCCTTCCGTCCCTCCCTCCCTCCCTCCCTTCCATCTTCTTTCTTCCTTCCTTCCTCAGACAATAAGCTGCAAAATGTTACAGGCACTACACTGCAGTTGTCACTAGAAATTTACCAAAAGAAAAAAAATCTACTAAGAAATAAGTTTTGCCCTCAAAAAGATCAGGCAGACATCCAAAATGCTAAGGTTTTCTGCCATAAAAGGTGAAATTGCAATTAATATTCTCTCACACAGAAATTTTAAAGGTCCTTTGGTTCAAAAGGAAATTACACATCAAGTTAGGTACTTTCCTTTTTCTATATATGGCAGTTAGTTTTTACTGCAAAAAAAATTAATGTGAAAGTAGAAAAGTAATGGAAAACAGTTTTTATAGCTGACTTTGCAGAGCTTTACAGCACAATTTGATTAATGCACCTAGTTAGCATTTAACTGTCTTAAGAGAAATATTTTTCTTGTTTACAGCCCACATTTCTTCCTTCCCCCAAGCTTAATTTAATGCAAAAACTCCCATTGATATAATTGTTAATGCTTGAGAATTTTTGTTTCTGTTCACAAAGCGTGAGATACATTTTTATGTGCTGTATACTATATGTGTTGAAGCAGCAATAACATTTTTCATAGCTTTGCAAAAATAAAACTAAACTAGTGTGGTGATTTCAACAGCAAAAATCTAGATTTAATTAATAATGAAGAACTACTCTTCCAAAGATTAAGTGAAGATTTTTTTTAAGTCCAACTCAGCAAAGAAAATTGGGTTTGTAATTGTTATTTGGTACCTGTCAGGTAGAAGTCCTAACGACTTAATTTTATTATCTGGTAGCAAAATTTTACTAAAAGTAATTGTCTGATTGACTTGCATTCTATGACACATGAATTATTTAAAAAAAATAAATGTTAATCAGACTTTATTGTAATCAGTTATATATATATATATATATATATTTTTTTTTTTTTTGCAATCTCTAGCAGCAATGTCGGTGTGAAAAATGGTTCCTGCAGGCTGTTTCAAACAAGTAATCTGGAAAAAAACAAACACAGTTCAGACCACAATGTCTCCAGTTTGGGGATATTAGGGAAGCTTAGTATTGGGGTCAACAGACTCTCTTGGCTGTCTCTTTGAATTTTACATTTGGCAATGGCTTTAGGCCAAAAAACTCAACTGGTTTCATACCAAACTGTGTATGCCCCGCTGGTTAATGCCATGCCTAACACCAGAAACCTGAAGAGACCCAGGTCCAGTACCTCAATCTCATCTCCCTGCCCTGGTCTTCAAAGCCATGAAAGTAACTCACACTTTAAAAGACAATGCAAAGTATAATTGCCTACCACATTGAATTCACCATATATTCAACTTTTCTGATTTTCTATGTCACAATTTTTGTTTCGGAAAATTGGCAAGCAACATGAATAAAAACCTCTGAACTGGGAGCAAGAAGTTCTGGCTTTTCATCTTAGTTATACGCTTTGGGGAAATGTCATTTAACCTTCTCGGCCTCATAATCCTTATCATTAAAAATTAAGGTTCATCTAGGTCAGTTATTCACAAATTTTCTGAGTCATGAACTACTCTGAAAATCATTTGAGCCTTCAGCATTACATTCTCAGAGAACTGTGGACCTTCACACAAGAATTATGCTCAGACATACAAACCGATAAAATTTTGTATGATATTTGAACAGCTTATAGGTTCTTCGAAGCTGATCCAAATTAAAGGCCCTTAAACCATGTGCTAGATTTTTCTTATCTCCAATTCTTCACGTAATTTGTAACTTTTGAATCAATCAAAGAGTTTTCTTGGAGACCAAAACCCTGAGTTTTCCACATAACCTAGAAATTGAGTAATCAATTATTGAATAAAAAGATATGATTAGCCCTAATCTTGAGTTTTGAGAGTTCATAGCTTAAGAATTGTTGTGAAATAAAATTTGTTTCCAATAATCTTTTAGACCAGCAGTAACTTTTTTCTATAGATAGTAAATATTTTAGGTTTTCCAGCACATACAGTCTTTGCTGCAACTACTCAGTTCTGCCACTTTAGCTTGACTGCAGCCATAAGCAATATGCAAACAAGTGAGCACAGCTGGTCCCAACAAAACTTTATTTACAAAAACAAGCAGTGGGTGAGGTATAGCTCATAGATTGCTGGCCTGTTTCTAATGGTATAAGTTAAATTTAAACTTCTCATTAAATTTTACCTAACATCCTCATTCATATTTTGCCCTAAAACTGAGGTATAATAACAGTAATAGTCTCAATTTATTTTTATATTAATATTGACGTATAATAATATCTGTAATCTAAATTCATTATTTTCACTATACAAGTGTACGGTTGGGAAAAGAAGCCCCAAAGAACACCTTTTTATTTAAAAACATATTGTACTTTTTAGATATGTTAGAACTACATATTCCAAGTATTTAGAGATTCTAATTTGTCTAATTCTGTGTCCAAATTTCTTTTATTTTTTGCTTCATGCAAATATATTAGAATAGAGCTTTACTGCCAGACATTGTTAATATAAGGAAAAGTGACATTAAAAGCTTATATGATCCTTCCTGTCAATTTGATTCATCTAAATTCATATTTTTTTAAATGTAATAGTCACCTAAAACCTTACAGCCAGGCATACTACTATTGCTTAGAACCTTAAAAATGATAAGGAGGACTTTCAAGAGCTTAGAGAAGAAAATAATCATTCCAGGTAACTTTTCTATGTTAGAACTACTGTCCATGGTTAAGGGTGGATGATAAATGAAATGAAAGTTTTCAATACACAGAATTAAAAATCTTGATAAATGTTCCTATACTGCTTTTGGAGCTAGTAGCATCAATCCAAGAAGTTATTTATTCTGTTTCTGTGCCTTATTTTTAATAAGATAGTTTATCCACAAGTCTTTTCATTGTGTATACAAGTTTAATTTTTCATAATTCGTCCTTAAAGAACACTGCATTCTTTTGAAAGTGAAGATTATTAATGACAATTAAATTAAATTATTTTGGTTTTCAGAGGATTTCACAGATTTAACACTCCTTTCTGGTATATGAAAAATCCAAGATTCATTTCTTGGGGTTTACAAGTTGATGTGCTTTTTATATCGTACCTTTACAACATCAGTTAATTATTTTTTATTTCATACTTTATCCTGAGGTAAAGACTTGAATGCTAATTGAAACTCAGGTCTAGTTACTGCCAAGAAAATCTTAAACCTTAAGCCTTCCTTTTCTTATATATAGTCTTTTATGTAACAGTTTAAATAATGTCTTATATAAGATGTCTTAGATGAGGAAAAATACCCTTAGTCCATAGAAATTTTATACTCAGTGTTATTTTTCCAGATCTCACAAATCTGCTTGGAACTTTCCACAAACTTTCTTGCTTTTATCCCTTCAAAAACTGAACCTGTCATTTCTTGGGTTCTTTCCCCAAAGCCCTAAATTTTATAATACATCATCTCTCTTCTTGTTTTTTTTCAATTTTCCAATTTTCTTTATTTCTCTTTTTGTTACATTGTTCACCTCTATTACTCTTTGCAATATTGACTAGAAATAAAAAGTAAACAAAAACTAATACAGCTGTGAAAGAAATTTATTGGTCTGCAGTCTGACTTTTCTGTTTGCTTTATTATCTCTTTTGTAAATGAACCTAATATTTCTTCCTCCCTTTTAGTGTTAGCTAATTCAATATTTTTTTATTTCTCCAGCCTGTGAAAGCTTATTACTGACATTAGCATATTCTGTATATTTTACTAAAAAGTACTTCTTCTTGACTTTATGGTATTTGATTTGCTTGTCTGTTTTAAATGTGATTGCTTCCTACTCGTCTATATCACAGTAGAACTATGTGTATGAAGACATTCAAGGTAGCCATCAATGGCAGTGTGTTCACATATTTTAGGTGCATTTTTAATATTAAAAATATTATTTGACCTCTCCACAGTCATCATAGTGGCGTGCAAGATCAAACTTGTCAACGGACACTTTAGCACTCTAATTGTTCAAAACAGTTGACACAGAAAGTCATGCCACAGGCTCCATTTCACTTCAACTTTGTTCTTAGCACAGCTTGTGTACAAAAAGAGGAAAAGAATGCACATCTGCGTGCACATACATATGTCAGGCAAGTTCATACACAATCGAATTTTGCATTTCCATATTACTTTCCCCATTTTATAGATAACAATGTTGAAGCTGAGTCGTTAAGTAATTTTCCCCGTCACAAGAGCAGTAAGGAGTGAATCCATGGTTCAAACCCTTATACGTCTGCCTTTAAAAATACCACACTGTTTCTAGAATTTCTCTGCCTTCTTAAAGAGAACAATCTACAACCAATTAGAAGAATGGTCTAAATACCCTTCTTTAGTATAAAGTCTGGAGACTTCTAAATGAATATTGCTAATGTTGTCTTTTTCAGTTTTCTGATTTCCTTCCCCCAAAGAAAGCTATCATAAATTTATAGATTCAGAATTATTTGTTGCTAATCTAAGAAGCATTTATGAGACATCGATCTGGTAATGATACCATGTAAGATGTTGAGGCAACTTAAAGATGAAATATAAGCTCTGACTTGAAAACATTAAGTTTCCATTTGCTACTTTTCCCTTCACCAAATCTGTTCCTTATCTGTATGACAAGTAAAAAACCATAGTACCTACCTCATTTAGTTTTTCTCAGGTAGTTATTATTATTATCCCCCATTTTACTGATGAGGAAACTCAGAGCACAAAAAGGTTAAGCAACTTTCCCATGTTTAGAGATGGAACTACAATTTGAAGCCAGGCAGTTTGGCTTCAGTGTGTGTGTTCTCACCCACCACATCATGCTGTCTGCATGAATGTCAATAGAAATCTCACTTGAAAGTGATATAACACTGGGTTCTTTCAGTTTTAATGCAGATGGGGTATGAGCTCTCTTATTTCTCTATTAGTGAATCTTAGAGTTTTGCATGCCATTGTTAGAAAAAAACCTGTTAAATGTCTTATGTGTTAATCAAAGAAAACATAAGGACCTAGCCAATTGGTTTTATCTTTAACCAGGTTTAAAATGAAATAAACTTACCTACTTAAAAAAATAATTCAATGGTAATAAGAAATAACTTTGATCTTACACAGCTGTTCTGAGAATCAAATTAGATAATATCATCCTATAATGGTTTTAGCATAAATAGAGGCTAATAAATTTTATATGTTTTATAAAAAGAAAATTGCAGAGATAATTTTACATTTTCTGCTAGGAAAGAGCTGTCCATATCTTACAAGAATGAGGGAGAAAATAAACTTTTTGTTCTAAGTTTAAAATGGTTTGTTAAATCTCATTCACACTAAAACTTACCCTACACTGAAATAATAGGGCATGTCTCTCATTTACCTTTCTGCCTCCAGCCAGAATACAGTGCACAACTGAGTATAAGCAGGTGAGGAATGCATTTTTGATACTGAACAAAATTACAAATCAATTAATATTTTTATTAATTGATATTTTATTTATAATTTTATTTTGGGATACCAAAGGTGACAAGAACATTCCAGGAGGAAAAAAGGAAATAAAAATTGATACCGATTGAATCCCTAATATGTGCTGTGTATCATACAAGGCATTTTCTTATTTGTAAGGTCATTTATTCTTTATATAACAACTCTTGCGAACGTTGTCAGTAGATAGTAAGTCAAGCTTTTTCTTGGACTTGGAAATAAGGAAAACTGCGTTGCCCCTGACACATAAACAATGAAACCAATACATAAGGAAGACAGTAGAACCACTCACAATCCTTTCCCAGACCTCTAGGACTAAACCAAGGTGGTGAGGACTTGTGCCTTAGAATGTGGGTGGGCAGAACTGGACACTCCAGTGGTACCATCTGTTCAGTGAGCACTTGCTCTGTGCCAAGTAGTGTACTAACCCTTTTTTCATTCTTTTTCCAACACTGAAAGAAAGTGGCAGAGTTGGAACTTGACACTTGGCCTGACTTGGACCTCTGTGCTACTGAAATCTGGATGGCAATGTCAGCAGTTCCTGTCCTAGCACTATCTAGGGGAAGAAGATGCCTCTTGCGGCCATAAGGGCCATAAGGAGTGCTAATAAATTTTCCACCTTTTTTTTTTTTTCCTACCTGTTGTCTAAACTCTGTTTTGTATTCTTGGTATGTCCATACAATGTGTGTCTTGGTAGGCGGCTCAGCCAGTCTAAGGTACCCACCAGGCCTGGAATCCAGAGCTAAGGAAACCGAGAAGCAGAAGCAGTAGAGATATTGTTCTGGCCACAGCTATAGCACAGTGAGTTTTAAGGAACCCAGTGTCAGAGGTAAACTGGCGGCCCCAGTAACCAGTGCCAACTGTAGCCATAGGCAGTATAATTCTGCTCACTGTGTTCCCTAACATGGCTTTAGCACAGCCTTACTTTATTCCTGCTCATTTTCTGATTCTGGCTTCCCAGTCTTCCCATGATGCTGTGAGTTGAACAATAGCCTTTCAATAAATTCTTTTCCTGCTTCTGTCATAATTCTGACTGACACAAGGATCATAGTCAACATAGCTCAAGGAATTTCTGTGGGGACAGTTGAATTAACTGTCTTTGCCTCATCCATTAAAAACTTAGTTCCTCTCCTTGTTCTTTGCACCAAACAAACTTTGATCATAATTTAGTTTCAGTCAATTATAAAAGAACGAACTAGTCATACTGATACGAGAATTCTCATTCACCAGAATGGGTCTGCTTCTCTGATCTTCTGGCTTTTTGACAGTGTCTGGAGTTTGGTTAATGTGAATGTACTTTTGAAAGCTACTCTAATATGCTAATAATTCATATGCCCAAGGACCAGAATGAAAGGATTTTGGTGAATTCATCAAATGTCCACCAATACAGCTTCTTTGGGAAAAAACTGCCCACTTCCCAACATTGCTAATTAGCTCAGCCTTCCTTTTCTCCAAACTTTTCCATCATGGAGATAAACACAAACAGACAAGTATAGAAAAAATATCTGGTGATATAACTGTAAAAAAAAAAATCAACAATTGAAAGTTTCATAATTCATCATTTGCATATGACCCAAGTGTTAGAAATTTACCAAGTTGTTAACAGTATTAGAAAATTTAAAGATCAGAATTTAATTTAAAACAAAGGAGAGCAGATAGGATGGAGAGATAATCTCTACCTGAAGGTATAGGGAGCCAGAGATAGAATATAAATCATGTCTGAGAGTGCCCATGGTCAGATGGAGAGGACTGTCTGACAGGCAAGAATGATCTGAGGGGAGATACGGGTGGGCAGAGTTCAACCCACATATTTCAAAGGGCAACAAATAAAGAGAGAAGGGAATTCCAGGTCACATGCGTGGGGAAGGGAGATAATGCAGGACAAAAGTCATAGCTAAACTTCTAGTAGTTCTTAGAAACATGTTATGTAGGTGCACAAAATCCAACTAATTAACCTGAAAGTGAATGGACAGCTGAAACGGAAATTGTGCATCAGGAAATATTGGAGACCAGTAGCCAAGCTTGGAGCTTTGAACCAAAACTAATAAGCAATGAGTTTTAAGCAAAGGGGAAATAAGTTGAGTTTTGTAGCTCCCATCAATCTCAATAACAATGTTTGTAGAATTTGAGATTCTTTCATATCATGTATAGTTCCAATGCCTCAAGTTACTTTTAGAAAAATGTTTTAAAACTCCCCAAACAGAAACGAGCACCTTGACATTGGTCTTAGCAATAATTTTACAGAGATGACACCAAAATTGCAAGGAACACAAGCAAAAATAAACAAGTGGGACTTCATCCAACTAAAATGCTTATGCACAGCCAAAAAAAATGAAAAGGCAGCCTACAGAATGGGAGGAATGTTTGTAAACCACATATCTGATAAGGGGTTAATATCTAAAATACATACACAAAATATTCAAATAATCCAATTTAAAAATGGAAAATGGACCTGAATAAACACTTTTTCCAAAGAAGATATTCAAATGGTCAACAGGTACATGAAAAGGTTCTCAGCATCACTAATCAGGAAAATGCAAATCAAATTCACAATGAGCTAGCACCTCCCACCTGTTAAGATGGCCATTATAAAAAAAACAAGAAATAACAAGTGTTGGTGAAGATGCGGGGAAAAGGGAACCCTTTCTCACTGTTGGTAGGAATGTAAATTGGTGCTGCCACTATGCAAAACAGTATGGATATTCCTCAAAAAATTAAAAATAGAACTGCCATATTGTCTGGCAATCCTACTTCTCGGTATTCATCTCAAGGAAACAAAATCATTAGCTCAAAATGATATATTTAGTCCCATATTCATTACAGCATTATTCACAATAACCAAGACATGGAAACAATCTAACTTGTCCATCAGTGGATGAATAGATAATGAAAATGTGGTGGTGGCTACAGTGGTGGTATGTATGATATAATAATACATAATGAAATATTATTCACACATTTTAAAAAAGGAAGTAGTGCCATTTTTCACAACGTGGATGAATCTTGAGGTCATTATGCTTACTGAAATAAATTAGAAAAAGACAATACTGTATGCTGTCACTTATATGTGCAATCTAAAAAGGCCAAACTCATAAAAACAGAACAGATTATTGGTTACCAGGGTTGGGAGAAGGGGGGCAGAAGAGGTACAGATGGACAAAGGGTACAAACTTCCAGTTATAAGATGAATAACTACTGCGGATGTACTGTACAGCTGGTGACTATAATTAGCAATACTGTGTTGTATATTTGAAAGTTGCTAAGAGAGTAGATCTTAAGAGTTCTCACCACAACAACAAAATTATAACTATGTGAGGTGACTGATGTGTTAACTAACCTAATTATGATAATCATTTAGCAACATAAACATATCTCAAATCATTAAGTTGTACACCTCAAACTTACACAGTGTTATATTCAATCATATTTCAATAAAACAGAAAAAAATAATTGCAATAACAACAAAATAAAGAAACGAAATCCCCCAAGATTTTTTGTTCAGATTTACTGAAAATGCATATTTTGAGTATTTCTATTTAAAAATCTTGAAATTTGAGGTTCATTAAGTAATCTTTGTTCAGTCTCTAAATGAAAGCAGTGAAACTAGTAGTATAAATTCTCATGTCCCCAAATAAGAATTTATGTATTCAGCTGTCTGACTGTAAATGCTAAAATATGGCTGTAACCATCTTTTACAGCTTATCTTTTGTCCACGTTAAAAAAGATATAAAGGACTTTATTTTTTATTGAATTTCTGCTGAGAAATTAGTTATTTTTCACTCATCCTCAAATCAGAAAAAATCTTAGGTTTAGCCCACGGCTTATCTTGTCTGTTGTCTTTTGTTATTTAAAACAGCACACTAAGACAACCCAATATTTTATCTCAGTGCCTTTAAAAATGTATGAGAATGTATTCATATAGTATTGTCACACAATTTTAATACATCATCCATCTTTAAGAATCATTCTCCTAAATCTGGACTGATGCTCTCAGGTCATTGTAAAACATACATTTTCAGATTCAGAGCGTCTTAAAAGCTTCCAAGAGTTTAGGCTTTGAAAGCTTTTAAAATGGTTTATTGATCTAAAGCGTCTGATGGGAAGATCTAATTTATGTTTCCCAGTTATGATTGCATTGTCTGTAGTAATCTATATTATTCTGTCTGCAGTAATCTATATTCTTTTGAAGTTTGACAACTTTATTTTCCTCCATACTTAGTATGTTTACTTAGTCCATCATTTCAGACATATTCTATCATAGCTAAAAACCAAAAAATAAGTAAAAATGGGGGTAAGAGTCACATTGTATACAACAGTATAATTATTTCTTTTAGTCCTTATTTTAACTAAGGTAGATGACGTAAATTTCTTATTCAAGCATGGAGTCAATAGGAAACTTTACTGACTACAACTACTAATAAAGTATTTTCTGAACTTTCAATAGCTAACTGACACTGAATTTAGCTTCAGATGAAGAACTGAACTGAGTTTAAGTTATTTTATTTCAAAAAAATAACAAATGAAAACTGTACTCCATTACTCCTAGGAAGTAAAGAACTGCATCAAGGTACAACTTAGTATCAATGGATTTTACCCCAAAAATAGTGTTAAACCCTATGGTTTTATTTCTTAATGTTTTAATTACTTTATATGTATTACATATGCATTTGAAAATTTTCTGCGCATGTCGTGTGACTTAAATAAAGCATAACTTGACAACAACTGGAATTAACTATACCGTCCACATACGAGTAAATTAGATAAAGATAGAAATCAGTGACAACATGGATCTTGCAATACAATAATAAATATAACTTCAAAATTCATTGTATTTCTTTATCCAGACTATATTTGCTAGAGATTCACTAGAATACTGTGCTATAACTTCTTTTTTACAGTTACATTTCTTGAATAGCATTAAGAAATTTAACTTTAAGAGATATCTGTCACTGGTGTGATGAAGCACACATAATATACTCATGAAATATATGAAATATAAAGCCCAAGAAAAAGTAGTAAAAATTTGATTACTTATATGAAGTGTTATGCCTTTCTCTATGTTTTATTTATAGCACATGGCACAATTTATATGTATTTTATTTCTGTTTTTGTGGAGGTTGTCCTTTCTTTCAGTGACATAAGAATTCTTTCATGGGAGCAATAGAAAAGCAAGGATCTTGGGAAGATAGTCATGTCAATTAATCCAGAGAAGGACAGAGAGAGGCCAGGGAGCACCTACACACCTCTACCTCCCACCCCAGCCCTGACCTGGCCTTAAGAGATTTACAGAGGCTTTGGGAACAAAAGTACTAGACAAAGGAGGCATATCAGCTGATTTTCTCCCTTCCACTCCCTTCTTTTCCCCCACACCTAATTTAAACGCTACATGGTTTGGGAAACATTAACAAATCCCTTTCTTGAAATAAATGTTTAATCTTCCTGCATCTGAGGGAGCTGGGGGCGGATATCCAGGACAGGCAGGGAAAGGGAATGGCTTTTCTCCCGATCATTAGGAAGAGTAAGAAAGAGCAGCTACCAGCAGAGGCAGATCCAGCTGGAGAAACCATGGAGTCTATTTCTCTGACCAGTCTCCCAGCAGGAGGGCTATATTCACATCCTGAGAGACTGAGGAAAAGGGTAGAAAGAGAAGATCATGGGGAGGAGAGAGATCCCACCTACTACTCAAGTCATATACTGATGATCTGGAGACCATGGAATTGAATTATTGAAGGTAATTCATTAATTCATTTAAGGATTCTATTCTACCCCAACAGCAAGAGTCTAGAATAGTGATGAGGAAACTGCAGCCCATCTGTCTTGTGCATAAAACACAAAAATTTAATATCAGAATAAAATATTAGATTTCTGTTGCTTTATAAAAGTGTACAAATATTAACCTTTAATTCTCTTTTTTCCTTAACTTTTAATTTTTAATTAATATCAGTGTGAAGTTTCTCACCAACATTAGTCTAGTCAATCACATAGATAACATATATTCTGAGAATATACATTCCCCTATAGAACTGCATAAAGCTATTTTTATTTTGAGGAGAGAAAATATGTTCTACAAAATATTTGTTTTTTTCTGAATTAACACTTAGTTTTTAAAAAGTTGCTCAACATCTGGCACCCAGTTCTTGGCTTCTAAGTACCATTCTTCAGTAAAAGGAACCAGAGCTACTTGGAGAAATGGCAGATTCCATGGCTGGCTGGACAGGGAGAAATACAAGATGAACATGGATTATTTTCTTGTGTCAGAAGTAAAGAACTGTTCAAAAAGTATGGAGTCCTGTCAAAAGGAAGACGATCCCCAATGGTCAAAGAAGGAAGATTTTGAGTAACAAGTAGATGATAGTATTAAATTATTATACGTACAATAAAACAAATATCCAGGAGTCGGTATTGATATAAAAATATAATTGAATAAATAAATAAGTGGGGAAAGCGACAACTCTTCCTCATAGGAAAAAAAAATCAACTAATAAATGTAGATGGGATGAGGGAAGTTCACCATTAGGCAACCATGACAATAATAATTGTTGGAGGCAAAATCCACTAAGATGGTATGTTATGCTAAAAAATAGTGGGCAAAAATTTCAGGAAAACCATGATATAGTCTCAAGGAATCTTTCCCAAATTATTGATCAAGTATGAAGAGAAAAATAGCAACTTTATGGTGGAAAAATCCGTCAGAAACTACCCTATTCATGTGGTCATCGTGAATATCACCACTAATAAGACCTATCAAGATCATGTACCCCCTGATAGGGACCCAGAATCACTCTGTATTGTTTTGGTAAAAATACAGAAAATCTGGTTATGAGAAAAAAAAGCAGACAAACCCAAATTGAGAGACATGCCACAAAATAACTGACTAGTTCTTACCAAGAGTCTGTAGGGTATGAAAGACAAGAAAAGAATGAGGAACTATCACACAGATCAGAAGAAACTAAAGAGATTTCACAACTAAATGTAGTGTAGGATCTTGGATAAAATTCTGGAAGAGAAAAGGAACATTAAGGGGAAAACTGGTAAAATTCCAATAACATGTAGTTTAGCAATGTTGTATCACAGACAATGTCTTCATTTTTTATAACTGTACTGATTATGTAAGTTTTAAGCATCAGGGGAAGCTAAGTGAAGGGTATTCTGCATAATTTGCCATTTTTTTTCTGTAAGTTTAAAATTATTTCAAAATGAAAAGTTTTTTTTTAAAGGGTACTCATCACTTGTTTAGAATTTATAGCCAGTCTCTATGAAAAGAATTTATTGTGATGAAAATAAATTTTATTAAGTACTGTGGAAAGAACAGATAACTGAAGAGCATTTGAAAAAACAATTTAGCAATGCGTTGAATAATGCAAATTATACATAGAAGCTGACAGCTGAAGTGCTTCTAGAGTTATCTCAACAGAAGAATAAATGTTGACCATTTCACTGGAATAGTAGACATGAAACCATCCATGTGTATACACAAATGAAATAATTAATAAAGATAGCTAATGTTTATTGAATCTTATTTGCCAGGCACATTAAATCTCCCAGCAAGCTGGTGAGTTAAATATCCTATTTGACCTCTTCTAACAGTCTTACTGCTTCCACAAGGTTACACAGCTAACGAGCTGAGCTGTGAGTCTAATGCAGGCTGATGAAGCTCCAAGCCAATGCACTTGACCAAAAGGCTACATGATTTATCTGCGAATATTACTTTTGTCCTGTGGCAGAAATGCTAGGTTTGCATTACAATGGAAGAGAAGCCGGTATCCACAGCTGAAGAAAGGACTGCAGTTTGTGGTTGCAGAGCAGTTTTTTTCTTTGAGAAGCCGGGAAGGATCACAACCTTGAATTCATGGTTACCATACACTAACCCATTCAGCTCAATTGATCAGAGAACTTTAATGTCACAGGTGTGCTGTGACAGCAACTCCGTCTGTCTGAGCAACAGGGCCCTCTCCAGAAGTCATAATCCCAATCTATAATAATATTCGAGGTCACCATGCTGAAGAACCACATTAATACAAGCAGAGGGATAAGTCCAGACACTTTTAGTGTCCATTCAGCAGACTGTATGTTGCATTTCATAATTGCATTGTTTGGAGCATTGTTCTATGTATATAAAACCCTCCATAGTCCTAATTTCCACTTCCTGGAATTTCTAAAATAGCATGTGAAGCTTTCCATACATGCAGACTTTACTTGCAGTCTTAGTGTTATGCTTCAACACATATTCATTAGTGAGGATTTGAGGGAAATACCTGGTTCTCATCACTACAGAAAACAGCATATAAAAATAGAAGGAAAAAAGAGAGCAAAGTTCAATATGAAATAATAGTATCTTGTTCTACTATTATTAGTAGCATTGGCTTTTTCATAGGTAAACTTTGCTGAATATGCCATACTGTGTTGAATGATACCTTCTTAATCTAAAATTCTGACATTTATTTCAAATTCATTAAATAAAAAGGAAGAGGAGGGTTTCCAGTCCATGAAATGGCAGGGAAGGGAGAATTAGCAGGAGTACTAAGCCAAAAGTGACTTGCACATTCCTAACTCACTGGACGAGAAAATCTGAAGAGCTAACTTCTAAGATAGGCAGTAACCAGTGGTGACAGCCAGCCTGAAGTCATAAGAATACTAAACAAATGTTAATTCCTCAACATTCCCACTATTTAAAACTTTAATTGAAGGAGTGAAAAGGGTCATTTCTGACATTCGAGGGACTTTTCTTTCTAGTGGTTTCTGCCAAAGCTTAAAATAACATTCACATGATTTCTGGTCAACATAATGAACTTGTGTGAACCTCAAAAAATGTTGCAAGTTCACTTCAGTTTGGTGGTCTGACAATGATTTTTAAGTAAGAAAAATATTTAAAAGTCTATGGAAACACACTACACTTGTTATTGTTTCATTTGCCTTTGTAATAAGTGTGTGATATGAAGAACTGAGAGTACGAGTTAATTTGACTATAGTATATTTTCTTCAGGTTTTATTTGATCAGTTCTGAATCACCACCACCTCTATGACTAGAGAATCTCTGACTCAGTGCTAATTAGCTCAATAGCTATGGGCAAGTCATTTAACATCTTGGGCCTCTAGTTTATTATCTGCAAAATGAGAGAGTTTGCGAGTAGATAAATTCTAAGCACAGCTCAATTTTGAAGAAAAAAAAAAAGAAAGATTTTAAATTTTGTATGTATAGAAACAGATATTGACATTTTAGAGTGTATGGGAACATATCCTCTTAAAATGTTTTATAAAGTTTGAACTACAGCTTTGTTTTTCTTCTATCATAAGAGGTTAAGAAAAGAATTATACAGATAATTTGAGAATGGTGTTACTCAGTTTACCCACATCAATAACTGCTGAAAGAAAAATAAGTTTGAATAGCAAGCTGAAAATTCCGTGTTTCCCCGAAAATAAGACCTAGCCGGACAATCAGCTCTAATACGTCTTTTGGAGCAAACATTAATTAATATAATGGTATTATATTATATTATATTATATTATACTATATTATATTATATTATATTACATTCATTTAAGGATTCTATTCTACCCCAACAGCAAGAGTCTAGAATAGTGATGAGGAAACTGCAGCCCATCTGTCTTGTGCATAAAACACAAAAATTTAATATCAGAATAAAATATTAGATTCCTGTTGCTTTATAAAAGTGTACAAATATTAACCTTTAATTCTCTTTTTTCCTTAACTTTTAATTTTTAATTAGTATCATATTATATTATATTATACTATATTATATTATATTATACTATATTATATTATATTATATTACATTACATTACATTACATTATATTATATTATATTATATTATATTATACTATACTATACTATATATATTATATTATATTATATTATATTATATTATATTATACTATACTATACTATACTATATTATACTATACTATATTACATTACATTACATTACATTACATTACATTATATTATATTATATTATATTATAAACCTGGTCTTATAGTATAGTAAAATAAGACTGGGTCTTATATTAATTTTTCCTCCCAAAGACGCATTAGAGCTGATTGTCCGGCTAGTCTTATTTTCAGGGAAATACGGTTGGAAGCTCCAGGTCATATTGACTACTTTATTTGCCTTGGGCTACCCAGTTTTGTACCATTCTGGTGTATGAAAAGACCTAAGGTCTTCCTCAGGTACTAAATGCATGATTAGTGAAGCTTTGTCATAAAAGAAGCAAAAAAGAAGTAGAAGAAGTATTTTATATAATTGACTCACAAAAGCTTTTTCATTAGATGTGCCATGTAAAATTCTCTTTGGCTCACATTTTATCAAACTAGTCCATATATAAAACTCTATGCCCCTCCTCCTTCCAGCCCCATTTTTCTACAATCTCTTATCATAATTGCCTATGAAAACACAAACATGTGACTGGCCATAAATCTCAAAATAAAAAACAAGGTTATTAAAAGGAGAATGGTTGATGGAAAGCGTATTGGATTTCCTTTTTCTAACAGCCCCAGCAAATTTTCCTTTTCCTCCTTTTTTTAGGACTAGGACTAGGGCCAGGTTTATGAAGTTATTTGGTACATGTTGTTTCCAGGATATTTTAGAACAGGTTTAGATTTTCAAATTTGATAAGACATGCCCATGACCTGATTTATGTGTCTGAAGTTTCCTTGGCCTCGAGCAGTTTTCACAGTCTCCTGAACAAGGAATCACAGAAGACAGCTAAGGCTCAGTAAACACTATATGTTTCTTCATGTAAAATATTTGAGAAACTTCTTGGTATCTTTAGCATTTGCATATTTTGAGAGAGCAGAACTTTACTTTCAATGATCATAATTCTTTTACTTTTAAGTGAGTATCAAAGAGAGATTTTACCCTCTGTGAACAGTGACATAGATACTGCCAGGATATGAAGGTTTACTGCAATCATTTTTGGTTCTGGAAATTCTACTGGTGTGATGGTGTTTCCCACTTAGCTATCAAAATGTACTCTCTAACTTGATAAATGTAAAACTAAATTTATGTTTTCCCAACAAAATGACACATGTCTTTTCACTCTCCTAATGACTGATTTCACCAATACTCTTTATCTTGTTTTTCAAGAATACACTTATTTTTGGACTTGTTAGAGAATTATACAATAAGTAAGTGATTTGCTGTTAATCTATTAAAAATAGAGAAGGGTAATCATAAAATAATATGATACTTTAATTGCTGAGCATGAAAACTGATCTTATTCTCAACAGAAAAAAATGTAGACTGGAGATTATCATTTTGTCTCGATATATTTAACTTTATGTTTATTCATTCATGAGCTACATGTATGGATTATGATTAAAATGCTAGGTTAAAATATTAAATGATATTTACTGAATGCAAGTTGATTGAGTAGTCAATTCTGTATTCTTGGTTTTTATAACAGATGATTCAGATTGCAGTTCAGCCAACATATTCATCCACAGGTGGTTTTGTTTTGTTTTGTTTTACTCTTTGACCCCTCTCCCCCATCATCCATTTCTCCTACCCTCCCCTGCTTCTGGCAATCTGTTCTATGTATCTATGAGCTTGGTTTTTACATTTTATTTATTTATTTATTTATTTATTTATTTATTTATTTATTTTATATTCCACATATAAGAGAGCTCATAGGGTACTTTTCTTTCTCTGTCTGACTTATTTTACTTTGCATAAGGCACTCAAGGTCCATCCATGTTGTTGCAAATGGCAAGATTTCATTCTTTTTCAAGGCTGAATATTTTATTATATAAGCATGTATACACATATATACATATCCATTCATTCATCAATGGACACTAGAGTTGTTTCCATATCTTGGCTACTCTAAATAATGCTACAATCAATATGGGGGTACATATCTCTTTTCAAGTTAGTATTTTTGTTTTTGGATAAATATCCCAAAGTGGAATTGCTGGATCATATGATAGCTCTATTTTTAATTTTTTGAGAAACCTCCATACTGTTTTCCATAGTGGCTGCACCAATTTATATTCCCATTCCCATCAACACTTCACCAGGGTTTCTTTTGCTCCACATCTTCTCCAACAATTGTCTTTTCTATAAAAGCCATTCTAATAGGTATGAGGTGATAGCTCATTGTGGTTTTGATTTGCATTTCCCTGATGATTAATGATGTTGAGCATTTTCTCATATTCCTCATATACCAATATACCTGTTGGCCATCTGTATTTTTTTTTTGGGGGGGGAATATTTATTCAGATCTTCTGCCTATTTCTTAATCAGATTTTTAAAATTTTTATTTTATTATTTTATTATTTTTACTATTGAGTGTTTGAGTTCTTTATACATTTTGGATATTAATCACTTATCAGATATATGAATAGCAAATATTTTCTCCTATTCACTTGGCTGTTTTTTTGTGTGTGTTGTTGATGGTTTACTTTGTTGTACAGAAGTTTTTTAGATATATTTAGTCCCACTTTTTAATTTTTTCCTTTTGTTTATTTAGTCCCACTTTTTAATTTTTTCTTTTACTTTTGGTGTCAGATTCAAAAAATTATCGCCAAGACCTATATCCTGGAGATTGCCCCCTGTGTTTTCTTCTAGGAGTTTTATGGTTTCTGGTCTTTTGTTCAAGACTTTAATCCATGTTGAGTTGGTTTTTGTGCATGGTGTAAGGCAGGGGTACAGTTTCATTCTTTTGCATGTAACTGTCCATTTTTTCCAACACAATTTATTGAAGAGTTGTGCTTTCTTCATTGTATAGTCTTGGCTCCTTTATCAAAAATTAATTAACCATATATGCATGGGTTTATTTCTGGGCTTTTTATTCTTTTCCATTGATCTATGTGTCTGCCAATACCATACTGTTTTAATTACTATGGCTTTACAGTAGAGTTTGAAATCAGGGAGCGTGAAGCCTCCAGCTTTGTTCGTTCTCAAGATTGCTTTAGCTATTCAGGGTCCCTTGTGGTTCCCTACAAACTTTAGGATTATTTGTTCTATTTCTGTGAAAAATGTCATTGGATTGCTACAGATTGCTTTGGGCAGTATGAACTATAATAAGAGTTTTTTTATTAGTGTATAAAAACAAAATAGATTTTTGCCTGTTTATTTTGTATCCTGCAACATTACTGAATTTATTAGTTCTAACAGGTTTTTGATGTAGTCTTTAGGGTTTTCTATACATAATATCATGTCATCTGCAAATAATTAACAGTTTTACTTCTTCCTTTCCAATTTTGGTGCCTTTTATTTCTTTTCCTTGCCTAATTTGTGTGCCTACGTGTTCTAATATTATGTTGAGTTAAAATAGCAAGAGTGGGCGTTCTTGTCTTATTCTTTATCTTAGAAAAGCTTTCAGCTTTTCATTATTTAGTACGATGTTAGCTGTGGGTTTGTGATATATGGCCCTTATTACTGTGTTTCCCCCAAAATAAGACCTAGCCAGACAATCAGCTTTAATGCATCTTTTGGAGAAAAAATTAATATAAGACCCAGTATATATTATATTATATTATATTATATTATATTATATTATATTATATTATATTATATTACATTATATTATATACCTGGTCTTATATTATAGTAAAATAAGACTGGGTGTTATATTAATTTTTGCTCCAAAAGACACATTAAAGCTGATTGTCCAGCTTGGTCTTATTTTTGGGGAAGCATGGTATGTTGAGGTATATTCGTGTATACTCCCTCTTTTGTGAGCTTTTATTATAAATGGATGTTGGATTTTGCTAAATACTTTTTCTGCATTTATTGAGATAATTATACAGTTTTTATCTTCTATTTTGTTAATGTAG
Organism: Rhinolophus sinicus; assembly: GCF_057876585.1. Classification (NCBI taxonomy): domain Eukaryota; kingdom Metazoa; phylum Chordata; class Mammalia; order Chiroptera; family Rhinolophidae; genus Rhinolophus; species Rhinolophus sinicus. The sequence continues at coordinate 110,259,204 of NC_142516.1, forward strand.
TCTATCACATTGACTGATTTGCTGATGTTGAACCAGCCTGGCATCCCTAGAATAAATCCTACTTTATTGTGGTGCATGATCCTTTTAATGTGTTGTTGAATTTGTTTTACTTATATTTTTATGAGGAGTTTTGCCTCTATAGTTCATCAGGAACTCTCCTAATGATACTGATTCTATAAGTATTCTTTAAATCAATCAGGTGGTTATGCCTGGAGTCATCTTTGATGTCTGCTTTTCATCAACCTTAATTTCTTTTCCAGATTTCTTTTCCAGTCACCACTGAAATTCCAAGCCAAATCACCACTGAGATCTTAATACACAAATCTATTAATCTATCAATGAACTATTGCTAGTAAAATTTAACAGAACTAAGCAGAGGAAAAGTTGGAAAATATGTTGTTTTGGAGATATATAAAGAGAAAGAGGGGAAAAGATGGAGATAGAGATGAAAATAGAACAAGGGAGAGATCAGGGACACAAGTATGGTACAGATACAGATCCGGGTAGAGGGTACCTACACAGCTGTAGCAATATACCTGGTAAGAGAGATCTTTATTATTGCAAATAAAGTATTACTAATTAAAGTTTGAAGGTTACTAATGAAGAGATGGATTTTAATAAAACCCCAAAGCCTTCTGGAAGGGAACAGATCAAAACTCAACATCTCCTACCTAAGAGAGTTTTTATGCAAGTTGGGGTGGATGGAAAAGGCCCTCTCCAAAACATAGAGGTAACGAAGCAAGAAGCACGGTGAAGGGCAACAAGTTCCTAAGATAAAATCCCCATCAGAATCAAAATGAATCCAGAGAATATGATGGCCCCTGAAGCTAGGACTGGGTGGTTACAGAGCTATCTTTCTGGATTTGTGGAGCAGCTGACTCTGGCCCCTCCTCAGACCTCTGAGCTGCAGCTTTTGAATTACAGAAAGTGGTTGTGCTCATGAGCAACTCAAATCGCAGTTTGATAAAAAGTCAACACTGGGGCACCAGTATTTTTGGCATGGGTGATCGATACCTATAAATTATACTGGGAAAGAGACACTCTTCTTCCTCTGCGGAGAACCTTCAGCCAGCTCCCACCAGTCTGCCAAAACATTTCAGTGGCTGCATAAGCCTCACTTGCTACAGGGTCCACATCAGACCTGTGAGTCCTGGCAGGGGACAACAGTGACAGCACTAAGAGTGAACCCTTCAGTACAGATGGTGTCAAAAAATGTATACTCATTTTAAGAAAGGAAAAGTCTGTTGAAATTATAATACTCAATATATACCGATAACAAAAGATGAATACAAGTCACGTTTGACTTCTGCAATTACAAGAGGTGCTCAAAGTGGTTACCATCAGTGTCCAGACACTTCTGATTATGGTGAACTACTGCTTGAGCAAAACTGACCAAAGTGTCCACTTTTATACATTTTCTGGCGCCCCTGGTAGAGGTATTTCTGTCTTTTTATTTATTTCTTCCTTTCAATCTCTCTTTCTTTCTTTCTTTCTTTCTTTCTTTCTTTCTTTCTTTCTTTCTTTCTTTCTTTCTTTCTTTCTTTCTTTCTTTCTTTCTTCCTTCAATCTCACAAGACAATAGTAATCAGGACTGATTGCTTGGAGACAGAGGAAACTTTTCAATAGGACACTGACAGATTGCCTCTTAATAAAGACTTGGAGACCCTAGAGAACCTTAACTTTGTATTTTAGGGGCCAACTTTTACAGGGAACAGTTAAAATGGGTCGTTTTCCTTACAAAGAAAAGGCTAAAATACAGCTGGGAATACTGTCTTCTCAAACAATTGGCACATTGTCAATACCCTAACTGTTTTAAGCATAGGAGGGAATGTTTATCAAGTCAAGGATCTGATTCTCCTCCCCGTATGACAAGCTGTAACAATGGATGGCCTGAAAGTTTTTGTCTCAAAGGAGGGACTTTAATCGTGCCTCAGATTTCTTTTTTTTTTTTTTAAGTCATTACCAGATAATAAACCAGACTTTTTTTTTCACATCTGCCTGATCAAGATTTAGATGTTTTCATTATCTTTGAAAGCTCCAAAGAAACAAGATATTTCCAATAGTTTACTTCCACAAATGGCTTCTGTTTAGCATAATGATTTCTTAAATATCACTTTTAATGAGTCAGTTTCATTCAAACCCTCCTTCCTACCCCACCCCCTCCCAAACCCAGCTAGATCTGTATGGTTTTCTGTGGCTGCTGTTTTAATCCATTTCAGAGGTGGATGTAATTAGCCTGCAGGGACTGGAGGTCATGCAGATCAATTACCAGGGCTGGCAACTTTGACTGGATGAAAATGGTTCTCTTTTTTGTGTACTTTAAAAGAATTCTGTGCATGATTTGATGTCAGGTATCGCAATACCTCCCACTTTGTTCTTATTTCCCAAGATTGCCGTGGCTATTCAGGGTCTTTCATGGTTCCATATACATTTTAGGTTTATATTTTCTATTTCTGTGAAAAATGCCCTTGGTAGTTTGATAGGAATTGCATTGAATCTGTATATTGCCTTAGGCAATATGGACATTTTAACTATATTAATTCTTCCTATCCATGAGCATGGTATGTGTTTCCATTTCTTTGTAACTTCTTTAATTTCTCTCTTCAGTGTCTTATAATTTTCTGAGTATAGATCTTCATTGGTTAAATTTATTCCTAAGTATTTTATAGTTTTTGAAGCAATTGTAAATGGAACTGTTTTCTTGATTTCTCCTTCTGATAGTTTATTATTGGTGTATACAAATACAACTGATTTCTGAATATTAATTTTGTATCCTGCTACTTTACTGAATTCATTTATCAGTTCTAAGAGGTTTTTTTTTTTGGTGGAGTTTTTGGAGTTCTGTACATATAGTATCATGTCATCTGCATATAATGACAATTTTACTTCCTCTTTTCCAATTTTTACTAAAAGGCTATAGTAATCAAAACAGCATGGTGCTGGCATAAAAACAGACACATAGATCAATGGAACAGAATAGAGAGCCCAGAAATAAATCCATACCTGTATAGTAATTTAATCTATAACAATGGAAGCAAGAATTTACATTGGGGTAAAGAAGGTTTGACAAATGGTGCTTGGAAATCTGGACAGACACATGCAAAAAAAATGAAGTTGGGCCACCTCCTTACGCCATATACAAGAATAAATTCAAATTGGATTAAAGACCTAAATGTAAGATCTGAAACAATAAAACTCCTAGAAGAAAATATAGGAAGTAAATTTGCAGACATTACCCTTAGCAATATTTTTACTGATATATCCCCTTAGGCAAGGGAAGTAAGAGAAAAAATAAACATATGGGATTACATCAAACTAAGAAGTATTTTTTCACAGGCAAAGGAAACCATCAATAAAACAAAAAGGCATCTTACTGAATGGGAGAAGATATTTGTCAATGATACATCTGATAAGGGGTTAATATCCAAAATTTATTAAAAACTCATTCAACTCAACACCAAAAAATTAAACAACCCAATTAAAAAATGGGCAGAAGACATGAAGAGGCATTTTTCTAAAGAGGACATACAAATGGCCAACAGACATGAAAAAACGCTCAACCTCGCTAATCATTAGAGAAATGCAAATAAAAACCACAATGAGATAGCTCTTCACTCCAGTCAGAATGGCTAGCATCAATAAATCAACAAACAATAAGTGCTCGTGAGGATGTGGAGAAAAGGGAACCCTCGTGCATTGTTGGTGGGATTGCAGATTGGTGCAGCCACTATGAAAATCAGTATGGAGGTATCTCAAAAAGCTGAAAATGGAACTATGTATGACCCAGCAATTCCACTCTTAGGTATCTATCCAGAGAAATCCAAGATGCTAATTTGAAAAAAATTATGCACCACTATGTTTATTGCAGCATTATTCACAATAGCCAAGACATGGAAACAACCAAAATGCCCATCAGTAGATGACTGGATTAAGAAACTATTTACACAATAGAGTATTACTCAGCCATAAAGAAGAATGAAATCTTACCATTTGCAATGATATGGATGGACCTAGAGAACATTATACAAAGTGAAATAAGTCAGATAGAGAAAGACAAATACCATATGATCTCAATTATACGTGGAACCTAAAAAATAGAATAAATGAACAAACTAATCAGAAACAGTCTCAGAGATATAGGGAAAAACTGAGAGTTGCTAGATGGGAGGGGTGTGGGGATGAGGGAGAAGGTGAGGGGATTAGAAAGCACAATTGGTAACCACAAGATTGCCACGGGGATATGAAAGACAGTTGGGGGAATACAATTAATAATGTTGTAAAGATTTTGTAGGGTGTCAGATGGACACTTGTCTTAATAGGGAAACCACTTCAGGGACGGTGTAGATGCCTAACCACTGCTCTGTGCACCTGAGGCTGAAGCTGAATAACAATGAATGTCAACTGTAATGTAATAATATATATATATATATATTAAATTATACATAATAATATATATGGTCACATATATATAATAATTATATATATGCTCACAGGAGGTGGAGTACAGCATAGGGAATAGAGTCAATGAAATAACGGAATAGTAACAGTTATATACTATGTCAGAGGGGTAGTAGATTAGGCGAGGGAAATTATCACTTTGTGAGGGGTGTAAATGTCTAGGTATTACATTGTTTTGTACACCTGAAACTAATAAAATAATTATATATATAATATATAACATATAATATATAATATGTAATATATAATATATAATACATAATGCATGATACATAACAAATATAAAAGAAATATATATAAATATAATATATAAATATATATATTTATATATATATATAATCATGGAATGTAAAATACAGCATAGGGAATATAGTTAATGGTATTATAACACCTATATACTGTGTCATAGGGGTAGCAGACTTGGAGGGAGGTTATCACTTTGTTAGTGGTGTAAATGTCTAATCATTTTGTTGTTTTGTACACCTGAAACTAATAAAAAAACAAAATGAAATAAAATGTAATTAAATTTAAAAATTCTGTGTAAAAAATGTGTTGCTCATTATTCTCTCTTATCCATGTTATGATAAACATTTACATGTTTTTAATTCTGTCTTTAAAAAATTCTAATATATCTATAAATCAATCAAGTATGAGATTGAAGCCAACACAGTATATAGGAAGAACAGCAAATCAAGCTTTGTACAACTCAAGATGGAGCTAAAAAAAAAATAAATGAATAGATGATTTTTGGAAGAAGTGGAGTGGGGAACAGGAAACTTAAGCACATCTATGAAGGGTATTTCTTTTTCATTGTTGAATCTTCTGTTGGCAGTTCTTTCTTGATGTGAATACAGACAATATCCATATTATTATTAAAATAAAATTATGTCTTTTATAAAATAAAGTAAAAATTTATGACCTCAAAGATTGATGTGTCACAAGATGTGTGACTAAATGTATTCAACAATAACCAGTAAAGTGCTGGAAAAACTCCAACGGGCATGAGTTATATTGCATGGCACCGAGAGTGTGGGATTTGGAAGTTATTTTGTAATTATTTGTTGTTGGTCTCAAGAGTGTATGTTTCATGTATTTCTTCCTTTTTACCCAGAATGTAATTTTGCTTGGGTGGTGACCATGTGAGAATAAGACCGCTGTGGGAAGTGCATGTGCAGTTTTTATTGTAATTCGATCAATATCAGTAAACAGTTTGAAAGCTATTCGTATCAAAATAAACAACTATTTAGTATTTTCTTCCAATGTTTAGAGAAGTGAAGAATTTACACACAGGGGAGAAAGTGTATTGACTGCAAAAAAATGAATATACTAATAATATTTTTTTATCCCAAGAAATTGTCTTTCTGGGGACCCCTCCACATGCATTATATTAAAGCATCAGGAAAAACAAAAACTGATAGTGAATCAATTATTATCAATAATTTAAATAAAAATAAAAACGGTTTTATCATGTGGAAAAGTCAGGTAAAAATTAAATCAGGATTACAACTGGGTTTAAATTGGCAGGATAATCCAGGGAATTACATGTCAGTCATTGATAAGTAGTCCTGGAATGCTTACTCTGTGCCGGCCACCTATATCTTGTTTGTCCCCCAAATCTTGATATTGGAAACTAGGGGATCATATTTGAGTCGTTTGCTGTTGTTGTTGTTTTTTCTCTCTCTATCTCAGTCACCAATTCTAATTTTGCCTCCCAACTATCTCTCATTAGTGTACCTACGTGCTTCCAGCTAACTCTCATTTTCTGTATCTCCTAGTGCTATCTGGGTTCAGGTCCCATCATCATTTACCTGAACTACTTCAAAGATCTTTTTACTTCTATTCATATCTAGTTTCTTGCCCCCTCAAATTAATCTTCCAAATAGGCACTAAATGACAAATAAAATGCAAAGGCCACAATGTCAGTCTACCCTTGTTTAAGACACTGGAATGACACATGGAGTATACAACTTCCATGATCTCGCCCAAATCTTTGTTTCTTGCTATTCTGTCTCAAACATTAACAAATTTTAAAATATTTGGCACCTATGTGCCAAGCATTATGCCATTCATTTCAGTAGCTCCAGAATTTAGCATAGTGCCTTCAACATAAGAACTTCAGAAATATTTTACCTCCTCAATATTTCTTGACTTAACTCCATACCCACTGACACCATTCGGCCAAGTCAGGCTCTTGTCTGGATGCTGTAACAGCTTCCTAACTCTTCCTCCAATACACAAATCTAATTTAAGCTCTACATCTACAGCCAGAGGGATCGTTTAAAAACACACTGATCATGTTATTTCCAGATTTGAAATTTAAAGGTTCCCCAATGAATCAAGGATAAAAGTAGAACTCCCAGCCTGATTCCTAAAGCCTTGCACTCAGCCTCTCCCTTTCTTCTTCTCTACAGTCCTACTAAACAGGACAGTCCACCACTCCACTTTTTGTGCCTTCCTCCTTTCCTTGGTTAAATGCTGCTTATCCCTCAGGTCTCAATTTAAATATCAATTTCTTAGTGTGGCAGTCTGTGACCCTCAACTAGGTTAAATTAGCTTTCCCTGCATTACCATGGCATTGCTCCATAGCACTCATCACACTTGTAATTATTTGTTTAATGCCTGTAACTTCCTCAGAGAAGTTCCCCCTAATCCCTTTGACAAGGGGAAGTATCGGTATTAAATATTCTCACAGGTCATCGTAATTCTCCTTAGCATGCACCACAGTTCAATAATTATTTGTTGAGTTGAATTGAAAATATATCTCTAGTCCTCAAGGAACTGTGAGGTTTGGCTCTAGCAGTACCTATGTGCTTCTAGCTAACTCTCATTTTTTAAGTCTCAGCTCACCTATCAGCAACTCTAGGAAACTTTACTAATCACACTTAAACCACTCCCAAACTAGATTGGATTCCTATTCTCAGTACTCACATAATACCTGTGCACATTTCTGTCATTGCACTTACTAGAATGTATTACAGTTATTTATTTATGAGTCTGTCTAAGTAGACAGTAGTTCCTTTGAGATTGGGGAGGATGCCTTATTCATATTTTATATTCCAAGGGTACAGGGACCAACACACATATGCACTCAATAAATATTTGTTGAATGAATGGATGGATGATGAATACATGTAACATAGGAGTTAGATGACCTCTTGTTGTACAAGTAATGTGCCGTCTCTAATAAGAATGAGGGACATTTCAGTGGCAAACCTATATGGACTGGAGCACTGGTGCCTCTTGGACACCCCTCATTCACTTGCACTCTAGGCTTTGACATTTTATGGACACAATCCTGACTTAACTGAAGTTGTTTTTGAGCCCCTAATAAAATCAGTGATCAAAAGGCAAATTAAACTGAATTATGAAAAATAAATAAAAGTATATTTATTTTAATCCTATATTTGCACACTGAGAATTACATCCATTAGACACATACACATTGTAGCAGACAGAATAATGTTTTTCCAGACATAGACGTCCACATCCTAATCTCTTATGAATAAATTGCTTTAAATAGTAAACTGGACTTTGCAGATGTGATTAAAGTAAGAATCTCCAGATGGGAACATTGTCCTGGATTATCTGGGCGGGCGAATGTAATCACAGCATCCTTATGAAAGGGAGCCAAGAGTGTCAGAGTCAGAGAGAGATTTGAAGATACCACACTGCAGGCTTTGATGATGGGAGAAGGAGCCAGAAGCCAAGGAAGACAAGTAGCCTTTATAAGGTTGAAAAGACAAGGAAATAAATTCTCCCTGAGATCCTCCAGGAGGTTGCTAACACCTTGATTGTAGCCAGTAAGGTTTCTGTAGCCCAGCGAGAACTGTAAATCTGTGCTATTATAGGCAGGTAAATTTGCAGTAATTTATTACAACAGCAAAAACATGAATGTATGTGATATGTATAATATACGTATATGTATATAGTAAGTATTTTCCAGTACTCCAGTACTATTGCATTTACATTGCTTAAGTGTCTAGAGGAAGAGATAGACAATAACAAATACACAACTCATCACATATTTATAACTATAGCAGGTGCTAAGGAGAAGTATAGTCACCTGTGCTTTAATACTCTTGCTTCCCGTGGCAAAAGGATTGAGGACTATATTTACACATACACACACTTTTACCAAGGGCTGAAAGTTATAGACACAGAGTGGGTCATCTGTTTACATTTCAAGAGGATTTGATTTTGTATCATGTATAAACATTCAAACTACAATTGGTAGAAGAGAAGTGACAGTGTGGAAATGTTTGAATATGTCATTTTATTTGTAACTATACCTTACTTATGTCTATATTATCAATGTAAAACTAAAGAGGATTCAAATGTGATTTCAAAAAAAAAAGAAAAAAATTACTAGTAGAGATTTCAAAAATAAATTTTCTGGACCAAGGAGAATCTTATGAAATTTTAGTTTGTAATATTTCAATATCTAATATGAGATATCGCCAAATCTCCATTTATTGCCCCCATGTCAGAATGCTATGATAACGGATATAATTAATCTCCTTTCCACCTACAATATTTTATTTTTAAATGGTCAAAAATATTTGTGATTATCTTCTATAAGACTTAAAATTAGTTTACCTACTTTACTAATTTTAAGGCAACATTGTTTCAGAAACAACAATAATTACTTTTGTATTTCCCCATTATATCTAAACTATCATAATTGCTTTTATTTTCAGAAATAAGACCATTCCCCTAACTGACAACTAGTCACATTGAAAAGACTACCAAAGTTCTGCATAATTACAAAATACATGTTAAAAATAACAAATAACAAAGATGATTAACTCAGAATATTTATACAATTGTTATTTGTCATGCTCAAATAAAATTAAAATATACTTAAAATCACAACCAATCTGCACTAGTTAATCATGTATGGATCGTGGGTTATTGTTTTTACCGGTATAATTGATTCCTTGTTGTGTAACAAGAAATGTACCGAAAATTTATATGAACCATTTATCATAACTTACATAATGTTATTTTTTTTAATATGCTTTTCAGGAGGATATGTGCTGAAGGCCACAGAAGACAAATAGGTTTGCTTTTTTTTTTTTCATAGTTTGCTCAAAGAAGAAATTAGTATTTGAAATATTAGTCTTTTAAAATATGTCAGTATTTTAGGTCAGAAAGTCTAAGGTTAACCTTATTTTCCCCCAAGGGTTTATGATAAAAAGAGAGATAACTATCTCAGCAATTTTTCTGGTTTTATAAGAATTGGATTTACATTCCCAAATTATATTAAAGAAGAAACAGCCTTTAAAGGATCAAGAGAAATGAATGAAAGAACTAAAATTCAACTTAAATAGGTGATATACTTTGAGATATCTAAGTCTAATCTTCCTTCCAGTGTAAATCTCTTAAAGATAGGATCACATAAATAATTCTCAGATGTTATACAATACATATTTCTAATGACTATATTCAGTAGAATTATTAAAATTATTAAGATTTAAGATGTTCCTGTGGCATTCTAATCAAGGTATTAAAAACATAGCATTCCATAGATAAAAAATGTATCACATTCCCTAAAAGTATTATATCCTATTAGTTTCACTAAATATTAATAAATGATATGAAAAATGTACTCTGAGCCAAATATTCCTGAGAAATTCTTGATACAAAATATTGATTAGATATTTTTGTTACAGTACTTATCAGAGCCTTAAAACATTAATGAGGTAGTGAATTTCCACAAAAATAAACAAACATATAATTTGCAGTACTTCACTAATTAGAAAAACCGGTCCTATACTAGTTCTTTTCAAAATCCTGTGCCAAGTAAGGGGTTACCAGTTGAAATGATGTTACTCCCAAGTATACTCAAATCTCTAGGAAGATCTGTTAGTTTTGTTCCCTTTTTACCAGGAGCTTCAGGTGCAGAGAATATTTGTTAAATTGAATTGTGGATTTAAACTGAAATTAACTTGAGTGATTTATGGGCTACTCAGCATTCATTTCTCCGATGTGGAATTAATCACTGATCTTTGGAGGTATCTTTCTGTTTTCATCACCTCTTATTCACACCATTGGTGAAGGAGGATTCCCACCCTCAGATGATGAGGATGCCAAACACATGACACCCAACACTGGTCAAAGGTGTTTGACAACAGTTTCTTAGTTGTATGACGTCTGACAATTAAGTTCGTGAACATAGTCGCAAGATGTTGCTAACCTTTTTTTGATATCAGAGGGATTACTCATCATGAATTTGTACCAAATGGACAAACAGTTAACCAAGTTTACTATTTGGAAGTGCTGAAAAGGCTGTGTGAAAAAGGTAGACAATCTGACATTTTTGCCAGTAAGTCATGGCTCTTGCATCACGACAATGTACCAGCTCACAGGGCACTGTCTGTGAGGGAGTTTTTAACCAGTAAACAAATAACTGTATTGGAACACCCTCCCTACTCACCTGATCTGGCCCCCAATGACTTCTTTCTTTACCCAAAGACAAAGGAAACTTTGAAAGGAAGACATTTTGATGACATTCAGGACATCCAGGTAATACGATGACAGCTCTGATGGCCATTCCAGAAAAAGAGTTCCAAAATTGCTTTGAAGTGTGGACTAGGCACTGGCATTGGTGCATAGCTTCCCAAGGGGAGTACTTTGAAGGTGACCATAATGATATTTAGCAATGAGGTATGTAGCACTTTTTCTAGGGTGAGTTCGTGAAACTTAATTGTCTGACCGTATATATCACAGCCAGCGGGAGGAGGACACTGCAGGCCACATAACTTCCTTTCAAAGTCACCTTATCGGGTCATTCTTCAAGCAATGTTATTGTTACACAAGGTAGATCAGCATTCCCAATACTACACAAAAATAATCTTTGATGGTTATGTGCACCAAATTAAGAACACAATGTAAAACAAACCATGGCATGAGGCTATTTTAGAAGACAAAAATTGATCCATTCAATTCAGTCAATTAATGTATCTCAATCTATTTATAATTTGAATTAATATTACAAAATCTTTTAAAGAACACACCTTATTAATATGGAATTCAAAATTAATTTTTCAACTCTGAGCAATCAGCACCTTTCGTTAATAAAGAGGAAGGACATATAAAAGTGAAGAGCAAATAAATGTGATGACTATTGTTCAGCGAATAACTTGGAAACATAAGTCAATCAAATATCAGAACTTGTGCCTCTAACTTTTAATATTTTCTTAAAGAAAACCTTAGGGGAAATATCAACAACATTTACACCCTCTTTGATATTTTCATCCAGATAAACCCAGCAACTCATAGCCACTCAGCAGTGATTGGAAGCAGCCGAGCTGCTCTTAACATTTACACTTGCTTGATGAGAAAATGTTGAAATACTTACAAGTACACTTAAGTAAAATAAATGAAAGTGTACACTGGCTGTCTCCAAATGTTGACAAAAGACACAGAGGTAAAGGAGGGGAATGCTTTCAAAATGCTAAGTTGTACCTGAAAAGAAAACAAAGCCAGGTTTCTAGTGTTTCTTGATACATCCTAATCTATATTTGCTTATCTATCTCAAATATATTTTATATATATATAAAAAGATAATTATGCTGTCAGAAAGCAATTGAGATTCATTTGAATTTAGGGTGTCACATTATCCATTATCTGGGTGATAAGAAACCTCAGGGCATGAATCAGTCATTCAAGGCCATTTGCCTCTGTTAAGTACAAGCACCTTCCGTAACTCCTGTAATGTATGTATTGGCTAATTCAGCCATTAGGTCAATGGATATGAAAGAATTTCAAAGGAAGATTATAAAGATACTCACATATACTTTTTTAATGTACCAGGATCTCAATCTACCAGGAGCTTTGCAATAAATACGAAAAGGTCGGACAATTCAGTTGGCGAACTTTCCACTGTGCACTTACACAGTGGAAAGTTCATGAACTTAATTATCCGACCTTTCGTACAGCATATACAACTTTTATATACATTTAAAGTATCCGAAGTCTAACTCATTTGCAGCAAAATAAAAGTATATCAAGCAGGACCAAGGAGTGCAATTTCTTAAAGTGCTAGGTATAGGTGCAAGCAATATATTTAATGTAATCCAAAGAACCATACAAAAGGAAAGGCAACTGTGAAATATTCAAAATGTGCTTCGATGGGCCTCTTTCTTTCACTTCGTGCATTTGAGCCCCAGAGGTGGAGGTTAAACAGGCTGAGAGATGACACACAATGCAATATATAGATGATATGTTATAGAATTATACACTTGAAACTTATATAATTTTAGTAACAGTGTCACCCCAATAAATTTAATAAAAATTAAAAATAAAAACAAATAAATGAACAGGCTGAGAGATAAAAGATGTGATGCTTTGGAACTCCTTGCTGATACCCTATTAAGTCCAGTTATAACCAATCAACCAATCTTTGAACAGTTCTCTTTTTTTTTTTATTTACAGAATGAGAGTTATATAAAACATACAAGCCCTTTTTAAATTTTTCTTTGAGTAAAAATGTTCCAGTAGGCATGCTTAAAAAAAATATCCTTTGGTTTCATGAACTTTTAAACCAGTATTTATAAGATACTATGTAAAGTAAAAATGCACCTGCTGTATAAAAACTAAGTGGATATTTTTCAAGTATAGAGCTGATGGAAATATACTGCTTATTGGTTGGATCACTATATTTTATTAAAACACATATACAGTATAAAAGAGTCAGCATTGTAATAGTTGCACTGCATTCCTTCAATTGCTCTGAAAACAATTTAACTTTATATTTTTATTATGGATAAGATTTACACACTTAATTCTTTTATGTCAGTATTTCTTTTGGATTCACTATTATATTTTTCTCAAGTAAGGCTACTGTCAATCTGGTATGAAAGCCAAGAGCTTTTCTGTATTTAAATGGAGAACAGTTTACCACAGTACAAATAAGTGGCTTCCACCCAGCTTAATTACGTTCAAGCTACAAAGAAATGCATATGCTGTGTCTATGGATTTGCAAATACAAAGCAGGGGCTCCCTCTGCATAACCATCTGCACATTACTTTTGTCTTTTAGATTTTATAAGACATAATAAGGCCAAATTTTCTTTAATATCAGAAGTTGTTAATTGGAACATGAGGCTAATTACATGTAATACCGTGATATTTCCTAACCACTCAGTACATTTGAAATGACAAGAGTATTGGCAGTAGGAAATGTATTTTTAAGAAAATAATCTACTGTTAGGCCACAATAAAAAACTTATATGACAACATTAAATATACTAATTGTCACTGAAAATTTATAGCAAAGTTACTAAGCTGAAGACACACTGAAAATGTCACAACTATGAAATCTTCATGATATATTTTGGGCCATCAAAAAGATAAAATGCAAAAAGATTCTGAATGTGTTCTAAGCATGACAAAGGTACATTACTTACATCACATACCTAGTAACACCCACAAATGGTTGACTTCCGTGCATGAATTATCCAAGAGAGTAGCTCTCCACATGCTCATGATCAACCTCAAAGGCAGATGTTTGTTTTTACTTCTACAACACATCCAGTGTCTAGCCTGCCTTCCTACCCTATGTATTTCACACTCAAGACTGTGACATCAACTGTCACCTTAGTGTTCAGCCTGCTGGTCTGCCCTACATAATTCAGACTTGCAAGACCCCACAATCTCATGAGCCAATTCTTTTAACCTCGTGTGCTCTCTCTGGCTCACTCTCTGTCTGCTCGAGCTGCCATAACAAAATGCCATAGACTAAATAGTTTATGGCTTAAACAACAGAAATTTTATTTCTCACAGTTCTGAAGGCTGGGAAGTCCAAGATCAAGGTTCTAGCAGGATTTGGTTCCTGGTGAAGACTTTCTGGATTGCAGGCACCACCTACTCACTGTGTCCTCACATGCAGAGAGAACGAGAGACCAAGTTCTCTGCTGTCTCCTCTTTAAGGGCATTAATTCCATTATGAGGATCCTACTCTCACGACCTCATTTAAACCTTATTACCTCCCAAAAGTCACAATGGGTGGTAAGGCTTCAAAATAGGAATTGGTGTGGGTGTGGGGGTACAATTCAGTCCATAGTGTCTCTCTCTCTCTCTCTCTCTCTCTCTCTCTCTCTCTCTCTCTCTCTCTCTCTCTCTCTCTCCCCCCTCCTCCTCTTCCTCCTCCTCCCTCGCCCCCCGCCCCCACACACAGATATATATCCTAGTGGTTTTGTTTCTCTGGAGAAAGGTGATGAATGCGTCTTATCATCCCTGGGATCTAAACTCCCAAATGGCTCCCTCTGACCAAAGCACATTTCCAGATCACTCGTTTTTTAACTTCCATTTCAGTTGTTTTTCCTCTACAGTAAGACTTCCAATGCTTGGGCCACTTTATTCTTGCAAACCATCAACTGCCTTCTAGCTTCAGTTTCAGTTCTCAGCTGAGTACTCAATGCTGCCATTATAATTTCCTCCGAAGTTATTCCATCATTTCACCTCATTCTTCAAATCAATGTTATCAATAGCTTTCATGTTGCCCAACTAATCAGTCCTTCTCTGTTTTCACTTAATTAACATCTTTGTGTCTTTTGACCTATTGATTCTATTGATTACTCTGTGTCCCTAGACATTATCTTTGCTGCTAACATAAGGAATATGTAAGGATTACAATTACTACAAGATGCAATCTACATGAAGGTCATGAATCTCTCCATTTTATTTTACTTGGCACTGCAGTGCCTAGTACAGTTTCTAGTCACTAGTAGATGCTTAACAAAATTTCATTGAATAAATAAACCCTCTCATGAAGAAAAATTCTACACAGGTTGATGATGACAGTCAAATGACAGAGAGAAATGGGCTATTATAATTAAAATAGGAAGTGAAGGCATTGTAGAGGCCAAGGCAGTTCACTAATGATAATATTTCCTCCTTTTATCTTTGATAAGTGGCAGCACAGAGTTCATTTAGCCCATAGGAATGATGATGCAGAGATGCTATACATTCCATTCTATCCTACACATTGAGCAAAAGCTACATGAACTTTCCTGCAGAATGAATCTTGTAGTGAAAGTATCATCTCATATTCTTTAAAATACATTCACAATAAGCATGACATTTAGAGACAAAGCCTGGTTTAGTGGAAAGCATACTTGACAGGGAACATGAGACCTCAGTTGTAGTTCTGATTCTGGCTAATTCACTGTGTTTTCTAAGAGCAGTGAGTTAACATCCTTAAAATTCTGTGTCATTACTTGTGAAAGGATTTGATTTGATTATTTTCCAAGGTCTCTTTGAGCTCTAAATTTCTATTCTAGTCCAATGAGATTTAAATTTTTAAAGCTCTTACTTCTTACTCACCTTAAAAAATGTATATAAAAATTACCACACAGCACTTTTTCTTGTCAAAAAAAAGTTTTTTTGGTCAGCATTTCAGGATGCTTAGACATAAACCTTTATGCACTCTAACACAAAAATATGCTAATTTTTCAGTCATTTTAATGTTTTTAGTCTTCACAAAGTCTATGTCATATTATTCATTATTTTAGTGGAACTAGCAATGAATAACATAAGCTAAATCTTTAGAGTTGGAATGTTTTTGCTTGTTTTTTCTCTTAAATTGGATGTTATAGTATTTTATGCCAGATTACCATATCAAACTAAAACAAAGCAAATGCAAGCATATAATATTTACTAATACCTAGTATTTATAAAAAGCACTTTGAACTTATTTTGAGAACGGTATCTTTTCACTCTACTATTTTAACATTCATAAATGAGGATTAACATACTACCACCACTAATACATGGTACATTTCAGCACTTCCTTTCAGATTTAGAGAATAAAATAATATAAAAAAAATCTCAATACAAAAAAGAATATTTATAATCCTTAATCAATAGACAGTTATTATAAGCAATATTTAATGTAGTCAAATTATACAAGTATGTTGAAATTAACTTTTGAAAAGTAAGTAACTAGGACAGAATATGAAATGTCCGATAAAACTAAATAAACTTAATAATCTTAATTTAACTCTCTTATTTTCTTTTCCCCCATCTGTCAAATAAAGACTTTAGATTAGATGATTTGAGATAGAATAGTTTGTGGCTTCATGAGGAAAGGAGGATAATAAATGAAATGATAATGTGATTTAAGATTGATCCTGAGAAATGAAGATTATCATAGGAGAAGAGAAAGACAGACAGGACTCCAAATAAAATGGCTTAGACATGTCATGATTTATCTCTTGTTTAATTGATAGGGATAAAACGAAAATTAAAACTCTACCTGTGTAGTCCCATATTTTAGCTACTAGACAAATGTGGCTATTAAAGTTTAATTTTAAATTAATTTAAATTAAATTAAATTAGAAATTCATTTCCTCAGTCACACTAAACATATTTCAAGAGCTCAGTAGCTATAGGTGGCTATCATATTAGACAGTTCAGATGTGCAGATAACAGGACACTTCTACCATAACAGAAAGTTCTACTGTTCATCATCGAGTCTAGATAATAATAACAAAATGGGGACATGGAAATGCAATGCCTATTTGACTATAATGTGGTCTTATCTTGCTTAAGAGAAGACAGAAATAACTTTAGACTTTATTTTAAAATATATAATTATGTTTGCTGAAAAATTAAGAATAAAATCTATATACTCCTCCATGTGTACAGAGAAAATTCTCAACAAATTTCAAAAAACCAATGTCAAAGAGAACATGTTCTCTGACAATAATCCATAAAGGGAATATCAGGATTTTTGAAAAATAAAATAAAATATTTTCCTGCAATACTTATTATAGAAGGAGAAATAGACCAAATTATTAGTAGAAATAAGGGAATATAACTACAGATACATTAGTATTTTTTTTATTGTAAAGAAATACAAGGAGCAACTTCATGAGAATTGAAAACATAAACAGCAGTGATAATTTTCTAGAAAGTATATGAATTACCATTTTTTTCTGTATGAAATTTAAAAGATAAATGAATAAGAACTACTAACAACACTGAAGGTAATTAAACATTTTGCCTTTTCCCCCATAAAAGTCACAACCAAAAAAAAATAAGTAAATAAAAAGATTTAAACAGTTTTATAGGAAACTTTCCCCAAGCTTTTAAAAGACAAATGATTTGTAATCTATACCTCATGTTCCAAGGAATCAAGAAATATTGAAAGATCCTCTACAAATCCAATTAGGCCAATATAAACTTGACATTCAAAATAGACAAAAATAATACAAAATTAAGGAACATTTTAGAGAAAGCTCCTATAGGAATATAGATGGAGAAATTCTAAATAAAATATTATTAAATTGAACTCAGGACATTATTTTTTAAAAAATACATGATAATTAATAGGCCATTTCCAAACTTTCAGGGATGTTTCAACATAAAAATTAAGTTAATTGGATAAACCATATTAGTCAATTAAAGGAGAGCTCTATTTACTTCAATAGATATTGTAAAAGCATTCACCAAAATCAATACTTATTCATGACATAAACAAACAAAACTTCAGCAAACTAGAAATAGGGGAGTACTCGCCTAAGCTGATAAAAAGACATCTTAAAAATTCACAGTAATCATTGTATTATGGGCAAAAAGCTTTCAATTCCTACAGGGATAGGAACAAAGCAAAGATATCCTCTGTTGCCATTTTTACAAATAGACATGGAAAAATAAACCGTGTATATAAATTCAAAAAGAAAGAGACAAATCATTATTTAATTGCAGACAATAGTATTTTTCACATTGAAAAATCAAGAGCATCTACATACTACTTGAATTAATGAGTTCATCAAATTTTCTAGATTAAACATCAACATATGGTTCAATAGTATCCTAATAAGCTATTAGAAATGAATTGAAAGAAAAGATAATATTAACCCTTATAGTCAATACATCTAATATCTAGTAAATGTTATTAAATACTATTTCTAGTATCTTGTATTGGTACACCACATGCATATTTTGGTGAAAGACCGAGTGCCCAAGTGCACTAATATTAAAATCAATACTTAACCACGGTTGAGACAAAGCCAAATATGACTACCATAGATGAACTCCCAGAATACAAGAATAAAGCTGAAACTTCATAAAAAAATGTATTATCATTTATATTATTTAAAAGGTTGTTCTCAAAATTATCTTTTAAGTTTCATAATGCAGGAAATATTATTTCTCCAGAGTTTCATCTGCGAGATTGTGCAGTCACTGCATGGAACATATGTGCCATTAAATGGACATTCGTTTTTAGGTAGATGTTGCATAAGGAGAAACACTCCTTAAAGGGAGTTAAACATCTAAACATTAGAATATTTAGTTTCCTTCATTTAAATTTTTGAATACTGTATGCAGAACAATTGCACAAAGATTAGTACTATCATACAAGCTCCAGCATTCTGCCTTATATTATTTAAATTGTATAAACATTTGTTGGTTCAAAGAGCATTGAACATTCTTTCTTAAGTAGCTAACATATTCTGTTAATATCTTAATTTCATTCTAAAATTCTAATTTAATCCTCAAATTTACTGTCCTACATATTTAACTATTTGAAAGTTTTTAACAGTTTTTTTCATGCTATTAACATTTTATAGTCATTATTAGTTACCATAGCATTGTACTTTTGCAATAATAAATAAGCAATTTCATTTCAAAATAACAGATTTTTCACCACAAAAGCACCATAAGGAGAATTTTTGCTCTGAATAACGTCTAGAATATTTACATATATTTGTAAATGAACATTCAGATAATCACAATAAATACAAATAACATGTCTTACTTGTGTTATTGATGTTGTACCTCTGTTTAAATAAAAACCTTTGAGAGAACACCATTATTGATCATATTCGAGTTCAGGGATGCCAGAAATTATACTGAAGCTGGCTTGCAGCTATTCAGTTTTCTGAAGACCAAGGTTGAAGCCACACTGAATCACTGGTTTTAGCCAAATATCAAAGCCTAACAGAACCTCCATGCAACCCTAATAACCAGGAATGTTTCTAACAGAAATTATAATAACATGTTGAATAATATAAATGAGGACTTGAATAAATGGAAATAAATCATGCTCATGGTTGAAAAGTCACAATATTACTAAAATATAATTCTCTCCCAATTAATCATTAATTTCAATAAATTCCAAACCAAATTCCAATGGGTTATTTTCATAGAACTTGACAGTTTTATCCTAAAATTCAAATCGGAGAGCAATGAGACAAAAATAAAAAGTTAAAAAGAAAGAAGGTAGGACAAGAGGGGTCACCACATTTTGAGGAATAAGAATAGTTTTGTAATTTGAACAATGGTGCCACCTATTTGCCATCCCTCAGGGTGTCTTGTCCTAACAGATACCAAGCCTTAGTATAAAAGTGTGAATTAGACTAATGTAATAGAATTGAGAGGACAAACACAGACCCATGAATATTTATAAATTGAATACATGAAAGAAGAAGCATTAAAATAAATGAAGAGTATGTTTTTCAATAAATGTTACTATAAAAGATTGTGTTATATGTAATAAAAATAAAATTAGAGATATACCTTACAATTCATTCTAATGATTGACCTAATCTGTATGAATGCTATGAATGAAAGACCTAACCTGTAAAGTTTTTGAAAGAAATCATAGTAGAATATCTTTATGGCTGCAAGGCAGGGAAAGATTTATTAAACATGATCCCAAAGCTCAAAACATAAAAAAGAAAATTGATGTATTTGAATGCATTAAATTTTTAACTCTTCAACTAGCAGCCATACACAAGGGAAAAGACCAGCTACTGATTGGAAGAAGCTATTTGCAATTCATGTAATTGGCAAAGGATTAATTACAGAATATATAAAGACCTCCTACTCATTAATAAGAAAATAGGCAAACAACCAAAAAAGTGAGAAAAGGATATGAATAGGTAATCCAATGACAAACTAATGTCCAAAAATGTATGAAAATATACTCAAGCTCATTTCTGGGTATGGAAATGAAAAACAAAATAATACTAAAATACTTCATATCCATCAGATTGACAAAACTGAAAATATTTGCCATTAATTATTGATAAGCCTGTGGAAAAATAGGGAACTTTTATACACTGTGAAAAGTGTAAAGTTATACAATACCCTTGATGGCAATATGGAAATATGCTGGTAAAGTTGTAGATATGCACATTTGAACTTTTAAGTATATACTCTTCTAGAGAAACTCTAGCTCATATGGCATGCAGACATATGGTGGGAAATTCATGTTTATAATAGTGAAAAATTGGATACAGCCTAACTCTTCATTAAATAAATTGTGATGTACTCCATCAATAACATAACACACAGTACTTAAAATGAATGAACCAGGGATACTATGTATGGTGAAAACTCAAAAAAAACAGAATACTCAAAATTACAGGTAAGTTAAATAATGATATACACAGTCTCAGACTATTTGTATAAAGACTGAAAATATACAGAACTTCATGTAGTGTTACGGATAAATCTTTGTGCAGCAATAGTATAAACATGTACATGAAATTGACATCCTGATGAACAGGATATAAATGGAGGGGTGAAATGCAGTCTGGGAAGGGTAGCCAAGTACTGAAAATCTTTCTGGGATCTTTTGTTTCTTTTTTAAAAATCTGAATATATCAAAATTTTAAAAATTTGATAGAGTTTAGTGGTGTTTTCCTGTGTGATGATTATATTGTTTCCATACTTTTCTGTATATTTGAAAAAAATTATCTGATAAAAACGGAGGTTTTTACCATGTTCATTGAATAAAGAATGACAATTGAACCAGAACTAATATAACTATTCTAGAAAACACAGAGACAGGACAAAATACTTAAGTCAAAAACATAAAATAAAATAAGTTACAGCAAGCGCTGCACAATTTTTCTCCTATACATCTGTAAAATGCCCCCTTTGATTAATAAGGAAAGACAAAGGAGTGATCCTGCTGCCTTTATAAACCAATCAGCAAAAGAGGTGACAAAGTTATTTCATTGTGTGTTCAGGAAATAAATTTCTTATAAAAAATAAAAGACTCTTGTCCAAAACTAAAATAACATTGGCAAAATATGGCTGATGTCTTAATGACTATAACAGCAAAGATTAGATAAAGATTCTTTTGAAATTTATAAAATATCAAATTTACATATGATGACATAAAGTTACGTTTAAGTAGGAAACATCGGTTTTATTTTTTAAGACTGAAAATTGACAGTTAAAATTGAATTATTCTATGAAAAGCCTATTTTAAATAAGTAATCTTTACTTAAATAGCTGATCACAATGATTTTAATTTACCAAAGTCATTTATTTTACAGGTAACCAAGATTATTTCCCCTAGACTTCCAATTGCACTTTCAAATACATAACTTCTGGTATTAGCTAGTGCCAACATTTCATCTATTTATAAAATCTCATGTATCCTGTTTCCATTTAGCAGAGTGAATACCCATTTGTAAACAAAATGGAGATACATTATGATAGCCAAAGGGCAGAGCTTCACGTGGACAGAGATTCATCATTTTTTAATGTAGCACAGCTTGATGCTTGCGCTATCATCAAGCACTCTGAAAGGTTCTTGCCAGAGATTGATGACCTAAACAATTACTGAAACTTAATAATAGCATCAGCGACTGCACAAAACAGAAATACTACTTTCATTCTTGTCCCTGTTTATTGTTGACCAAGATAGATCAATATTTTGACCAGAGAAAATGTTAGATTAAATTGCAATCTTATATTATTCTATATTAGTAATTATATGGTATTTTGATAAGTACCATATCAAAAATAATTCACTTGCATACATACCCAGAGGTGGGATTGCTGGATCATAGGGTAGTTCTATTTTTTGTTTTTTAGGAACTTTCATACTGTTTTCCATTTTATATCCCCACCAACAGTGTACAAGAGTTCCAGTTTCTCTACATCCTCGAATAGAAATCAAGATCTCGAAGAGATAACTGCACTCCCATGTTTATTGTAGCATTATTCACAGTGACTAAGATATGGAAATAACCTAAGTGTCCGTCAACAGATGAATGTGAAAAGAAAGTGTGGCATATACATACAATGGAATATTATTTAGTCTTTAAAAAGAGGAAAATCCTTCCATCCTGCCATATGAAACAACATGGATGAAACTGGAGGACGTTATGCTAAGTGAAATAAGCCAGTCACAGGACAAATACTACATGATTCCAATTATATGAGATATCTCAAGTAGTAAAACTCATACAAGCAGAGAGAGAAGAATGGTGGTTGCCAGGGGCTGAAGGAAGGAGGAAATGGGGAGTTGTTCAATGAGCATAAAATTTCATTTATACAAAGTAAATATGTCCTATAGATCTGCTGTACAACACAGTGCCTATAGTTAATGCTACCGTACTATGCATTTAAAATTTTAAGAGGATAGATCTCATGTTAAATGCTCTTACCACAATTTTTAAAAATTAATCAGTTGCAGATGAACTGTAAACATTATGCAACAGTATATAAATGGGTTTATCAAGATAGTATTTGATTGGCTATATGACACATGGTAAGTACCAAATGGCAATATAGAAAGAAAATCGCATGATCCTGATCATATATGTATTTAATGTCAAACATATCCCCAAAAGTCCATGATGTATTTTGTGTATGCCACACGTAATATACACCTATGAGATAAATGTGTCAAAGAAGATGATTTTCTGGTTTTGTTTGCATTTTTTTCCAGAAAATGCTTTATTTCCTGTTACTGATTTGAGAGTTTGATGAAAATATATTTTGCTGGAAAAGCGTCTCTACTTAGACTTATAAAGTGTTTTCCATGTATATGATTCTGCCAATTTCAATAATTTCAGTGTGAAGTATTAGAAATGATGGTGTGATCACTGTGAACAAATCATTATAAGGTAAAAACACCGTTTCTGTACATAATATTCCAAAAGTAGCTGAGTTGTAAATATAAACACCAGTTGATTCACACTCATTACGGTACTGTTTACATTACTTTCAGAGCTCTTGGCATGTATATAAAATACAAGAATACAATTGAATAAAATACAAATCAGTGAGTGATTTTTTTAATTTAAATTTTGTTGTAAGGAACAGGCCATTAAGATGGTTGTTTCTTTACTGGTGAATTCATGATAGAAGTACAACCAGTGTAAACTATTCTGCAGGCAGGCCAATAATGAAAACTAAGTTAAAGCAGTAAAGCTTGCCAACGACTGATGAGACTCAGGAGAAATTTCTTAACAGATGTTTCCCTGAGCAAATATATACTTTGCCTACTCTGATTATGGTGGTCTCGAGAATTCGTGATTTGATTCAACATTCAGCTACTCTGAGCAGGCTCATAAAAATATGATTCTTACAAAGAGTATATCCTGAATTTTCCTTTCCTAAGAACCAATATATAATATATTTATGGTACTAGGTCCCATATGGTGAAGCAGTGGGCCAACAGCACAGTTTATAACAACTAAAATTAACGTTGTGTCAGCATTGTATTGTGAGCAAAAGGAAGAAAAGCCTTTTTGTTTTGTTTTGTTTTGTTCATTTTATAAGCTTCTGTTACTTGAGTGTCCACTAGCTGCAATAACCTTCTCTGACCTCCCATTTACCTCCCACTAAGAATTTCTGATGTCTTGCTCTCAGCTGAATGATTTGTGTACAAACAATTTAAAAGAACTTTTTTTTGAAAACCAGGAGATTGTTCCTGACAGACAATTCAACCTTTCAGGTTCATGCCTAATCATTATAATATTTGGAAGACTTCTTTCTGGAATGAACATTAGCAGGAAAAAGTTGGTGGTTTCTAGCAGCAATAAAACCAAGTATAGCCAGTCTGACAATTAAGTTTGTGAACTTTTTGCAACAATATTGCTAACCTGTTTTGATGTCCGAAGCATTATTCATTATGAATTTGTACCAACTGGACAAACAGTTAACCAATTTACTCTTTGGAAGTGCCAAAAATGCTGTGTGAAAAAGTTAGACAACCAGAACTTTTCACCAACAACTCATGGCTCTTGCATCACGACAATGTACCAGCTCACAGGGCACTGTTTGTGAGGGAGCTTTTAGCCAGTAAACAAATAACTGTATTGGAACACCCTTCCTACTCACCTGATTTGGCCCCCAATGACTTCTTTCTTTACCAAAGATAAAGGAAATATTGAAAGGAAGACATTTTGATGACATTCAGGACATCAAGGGTAATTAGGACAACAGCTCTGATGGCCATTCCAGAAAAAGAGTTCGAAAATTACTTTGAAGGGTAGACTAGGAACCGGCATAGGTGCATAGCTTCCCAAGGGGAGTACTTCGAAGGTGACCATAGTGATATTCAACAATGAGGTATGCAGCACTTTTTCTAGGATGAGATCACGAACTTAATTGTCAGACCTTTGTATACAGAGAGAAGTGAGGGTCAAAATTATTGAGTCCCGTCATGATGCCTATCACTGGCACCTCTGTGCTTTTACTAATATCTATTTGTGTGTATTACAGACCTAATTATTTTCAAAATTTCTTTATAAAAATCTTTCATTTTCTAGTTGTTGTTTTTTCCTTTTTTTTAATTAGGTGAGAAATACCAAAATATGCCCTTACTAGTTGTGGGACTTTGGGCAAGTGATTTAATTGCACCTCAACTTCAGATCCCCGAGTACTAAAGTGGATAATAAGAATATCTACTGTATCTGACGATGTAAAGATCAAATTGTATGAACCGCTCCAGCGGTTAAGGTAGTGCTGACCAATAATGATGGTCCACACATCCCCACCCTCACCTAGGATGGCTCCATCTCAGTTATTACCAGAGGCTCCCTCATTTTGCACTTGCCTGAAATAACCTGCAGGCATCTAACTTTCTACTTCAGTCCAATCCTTTTTAAACGTTTTAAACTTTTCTTTCTAAATTCTAACACAAACAAGAAATTAACCAAATCGATGACTGCTGTATAATTACTAAGTTATTCTTTAACAAAGAAGTTAGGCTTCATGAAGGGGAATTTTCATGTCTGCTTTATTAACATAGTGCCTCATGCCTGGCAGAGAGGTACATGCTCCATAAAATATTACTTTAGGGCTATTAAATAGTTATATTGTGTGCAGTTACACAACCACTTAAGTAAAACTAATTCATTTTGGAAGCTGGGCTATGGTTTGTAAGTGAAAAAGACAAACTTGCTTTGGTATTATTTTATTTTAACAGCCTTTAACATAAATCAAGTATTAGAACTAATATTAACTCACACTTTCAACAAGAGGCTCTAAGATAAAAGCAGAAGTCATGCCATGTTGTTTTCAAGGTGCACTACCAGCTGCCCCAACACCGTGAAGGGCAGGAACCACAAACCCACAGAAATCCGGAGGCAGGAAGAGTTCAGCGCACCTCTTTACACCTCCTTGCCATGGCCTGAAAACATGAATTACTATTCAGAGCCTCTTACTGATAAACCACAATTGTCCCCAACACTCATAATTTACATTTGTAGAATATCCTGTACCTGAGAAGCATCTCTTATCAACTCCACTTAAAAAAATAATAGCATCTGTGCATAATTAAGAGAAGGGTTATCTGGCTAATAATATTTTCCACTTATCTTTTGACTATTATGCCTTTTTAGGTCACTTTAAAATAGAAATGAACAATCTCGCAATTTGGTGAGAGCCCAGTGATTATTTGGCTGTATCAAAACTTTATCAGTGGGAAATTAACCAACAGGGCAGCCTTTCCCCATAACAATAGAATTACTTGTACATAGTCTAGGCTGTATTCATAGGTGTCTTTTCATCTGCATTCTCAAATTTGACAGGCAGTAGATTCAATAATTTAGCCTTTCAAAAACTGGCATTAATGCTTTATTATCACAATCCAAATTTTTCACATGCCCTGATAGGGAAGAACATTCAAATCTTAGGAGGATTTCCCTGTCATAAAGAGATAATTCACATGTGCCACTTTCCCTTACCAACTGAAATATTCTCAAGGGGTTGAAAGCTGCTAGAATCATTAACTGACTCTGCATTGTACCATTTCTTTTGCTGCCTAACCTCGGTGATCTCCGCAGGGGGTCCCTTCCCTGCCTTACCCACTCCTCAGAAATGCCTGTCAGGGTAACTGGTACCTTGCCTTACTCTCGACGCCCGACAGGCTGCAAATTTGCCATTATCCTCCAGGGGGCGCTGCTGGACTGTGAGCCCACTTTGGATGTTTACAGATGAGTTCCCGCTAATCTCCAACCAGCCCAGGAAGAGAAATATTCTTTGTTAGAGCAACAGTGCCTGCTTTTAACCAGTGCTATAGGCCACGGTTTTTACTTCTGATTCCACAAGACAGCTTGTTTATATAAATGGGATATAAACGTCGAACACCCTAAAGGTAGCCTAGTTTTTTTTTTTTTTTTCCTAGGTTGTGGTTTTGCAAAAAACGTACACTATCAGTGCAAACCTGTTAGTCTTAGCAGTTCCTCATTACACAAGCCAATATAAGTATTCCTTTTACTAAATTTCATTAAAATAGTGGCTTTTTTGCCTTTTAATTTGTTATATTTGAAATGTGGATGAAATAGTAAACCCAAATCAGTTTAATTCTATTATAGAAATATGTATTAATAATTTTAATAGTTTACATTATAATTATATAATTATAATTATATGTTGTTGCATGTGTATTCCTTATAGCAAATATTGTCTAAATATCTAGATACACTAATGTTACTTATCATGTACATAACCTACAGTGAGCATTGTGTAGCTTTGGAAAAGTTACTCTTAGTAACTTTTAACAATGCTGTGAAACACTCTCTAGTACCTCAGCCACAGATCTTCTTTATTTTAATTCATAGTAACATGTACAATTCTTCTCAATTTGCTTGTTATAAATATCATATTTATTTGTTAAAACATCTTGATTAGAAGTAGTTTTAAATACAGTTTCTGTTCAAAAGCATTTTCTACATGGTATCTATGATCAAGTGAAATAATGAAGGAAACAGCTGTTAAAAGGAATAAATAGTCTGTCAAAAATGTGCTCTTCATCATCATGACTATTGCTATAAAAGTATACAAAGCAAAATGAGTGATATTTAGAAAACAGAAATAAGATCATGTCACATCCCTGTGAAAATCTTACAATGACTTCCACTGAGATAGCAATGGTACACAGAAGTTCACACAGTCTGCAAAGTCCCTCATTATCGATATAGCACTTTCCTCTCCAGCCTCTCCTTCATGTGTCCTACTTTCCTTTTCCTTGCCCTGCTCCCAGCTCCTAAGCTCACAAAGCTTTCTGCTCAGTTTTTTAACAGTAAACACCATGCCTGGCCTGCCTTGGCTCTTGCATATAACTCCCCTTAGCTAGGATGCCCCCACCCACCCTTTGCCTGGCCAACTGCTACTCTCCTTTCAATATCGGCTTAAATATCATTTTCTCAGAGTCCTACCCTGATTCTCCCTCCATTACACTCTCTCATAACACCCTCTGCAGTTCCTATACAGCACTTGTTACGTGTGTAATTTTTGATAGACTTTGTGTGATTATGTGTCTTTCATTTCCACTAGAGTTGGAGTAGGGACCATAGACTACCGGTTAACAATGTGGCTTCTAAAGATTGGCTAGTTAAGTTCCTGATCCCAGCTTGCTAATTACTAGCTTTGTGGCCTTTGTTTCTCATATGTAAAATGTGGCAAAGATCAGATAGATATAGATAGATATAGATATAGATATATAAAACTTATAAAAGGCCTACAGTAATTACTATGTAAGTGCTTATATGGTATTTTCTTCTTTACTGTATATCCAATGGTTACCATATAATAAACCCTCCAAATGTATTCATCATCTGAATTAGTGAATGAAAATCCTTTCCTTGTCCTCATTTCCACCATAGAAAACTATATACGAAATGAAGGAACTCTATCAGTTCACTGGGACATGGATCTTAACCTTCTGGACTATTGTGTAATAAGAGTGAGGATTAAAAATAAGAGGGACCGGGAACACAGATGAAAGCCCATTGAAGTCACTTTCCATCCTACTTTTCCAGCCTCTCTGTTGCTCTACTCCAGAGATTAGAAAAAATCTGGTATATATAAAGGTTATGGTCCATGAAGACTATTTAATTCATTTATTCATCCAGTATTTTTTGAGCACCTACTAAGTTACGCACTAGTCTAACTGTGAGGAATAATGAAAAGAACACCACACACAGAAGTTTCTGCCTTTATGGAACATGCTCACAGTCACAGTGGGAAACCTTTTGGCTTAGGTCCAATTTTTTTGTGGGTTTCTAAAATAAATGATGAAATATCTTGAACCCTCTCTTCTCCTCTGGAAAATTTCAGACCTGTTTACTCAAGGTTCCTTAAGCAACTTGGGAACATCAGAGCTGATCTGGGATTTGGAAGTACAGCCATAGAGATTCTATCGAAATTAATGAAGCGTTTCTCAAAGTGCACTGTAGCAATGAATGTTACTCCAAATGCACAATCCATGTATGAAGAACAATGGTTAAGAAAAGTTTTTAAATTTATTGTTACTGTGGCTTTTCTTGCTTTGTTCTGTTTCATCTTCGGTTGACTCTGGGATTTTTGTCACTAATATATCTGTTTAAATACCGGTTCAGTCTTTTCCTACTGTATGCACTTGAACAAATTACTAAACCTTTCTATGCTTCAATTTCCACATCAGAAAAATGGGGATAATAACAGTTATTGCCTCATAAAATTGAGTATTTAACAAATCAATATGTATAATTTGTACAGTTCAGAACTTGACACATGGTGAGTACTCAATTAATGTTAATTTTGTTATTGTTATCCTTATTATATGTCTCCTGATGAACCAACAAAGTCTTTATTCCAGCAATTGATTTCTATAGAACACACATGAGAGATATTGAACTTCATCAGGACATTAAACATGCTGAAAATGCCAATTAAGTTATTCTGGCAACTTCAAAAGAAGCCCTGGGTCAACAGGCAGTCGAATCAACTGTTGTAAGAAAGGCAATTGCATAAAAATCAGACATCCATGCTACAAGGGAGTGTTGAAGGCCACTACAGTGACAGGAAAATCCTGTTCCAACCCAGACAACCTCAATGATATTTTAATAAATGTACTTGCGTATGTTTTATGTGGCAAATGATAACAGTGATGGCTATATTTAGTCAAGAGCTCTAATATTACCAATAAGATCTTTTAGATTCTCTCCAAAATTAAGAACATAGGAATGGAAAATGCAGGTATAATCTTATCACAGTGAATGTTATTTAATCAAAATCTGTTTTCCATATACCGGAGACGATGCCAAAAAAATGTTACAAGTGGACACCTTGGTCACCGTTGCTCAAGCAGTAGTTCGCCATAATCAGAAATGTCTGAACACTGATGGTAACCACTTTGGGCACCTCTTGTAATTACAGAAGTCAAACGAGACTTGTATTCATTTTTTGGTATCAGTATATTGAGTATTACAATTTTAATAGTTTTACTTTCTTAAAATGTGTATATATTTATTTAGCACCCTCTGTATAATTGATAAATTTACAGTGAATGCCCTACATCTAAATATCACATAAGGCAATTATTCTCTTGTGTTCTTCCCAAATAAATCATTTTAAATTCTTTACCCCCAAATTCCCATCCTATCAACTTAAACCTCCAAATGAACCACACCAAATATTATAATATAAAAAAGCAATTTTACCTATAGAAAAGCTGCAAAGTTTTATGTCTTTCATCTTGTTTTCTCTGTCAAATCACTATACTAGACTGATGGCCAGTGCTCATGGGAAAAAAAAGATCAAGGAAGTAAATGGTTTTGAGAATAGAAGTCAGGAATCCAGAAATATAGGTATATTAGGAATCAAGACTAGAGAAATAATATTTCAAAAATGGTAATGATGAGGATTTGGTTACATGTGTTCGTAGCGTTTATAAAGCAGGCACAGGATGATAGTTTGCTCCAGGTTCAACTAGTTTTCCATCTTGGCTTTACCTGCATGATGTAGCATTATAAAAGTTGCCTGGTAAACTTGAGCTTCGACTCACCTGACACTGAGATACCTCATATGTATCTTGGTGGTTCATAGGCAAAGATGAAATACATTCTGTGTAGCTGAGGAAAGACACTGAAGGACTATGCCTGGAAATATTTTGATGCCTCTATGATTGATGATTGCCCATGACTTATTGCTTCTGATCTTTATCTTTTACCTTTATTAAAGCCTTATGTGAGTTTATCCTCTGAATACTTGTCATCCTTTCAAATATAAAGTCCAATGTAATCATTGTACTAACTTAGATAAAGTATGTCTTTTCATAGCTAATTTCAAGAGCCAACACAGATGTTTAGTACTATTGGGCATCCAATTCTATCACTCTAGAAATGCAATTTACAGTTACATACACTATAGATCTAAATCTGTCACAATAAAAATTAGATATCTCTTCTGATTCATTACAATGATATTTTGCATGTATCATATTCTGTATCTTGTAGTAGGGGTCCTATTCTGATTTTGTGAAATCATTGAAATACTTGTTTTCAGTAAATTAGAAAATATTATGTGAAATACTCTTTAAAATTTTGTACCATATATCTATTAAGGTTATCTCTTCCAAAGATTAATTTACATATTTCAGAGATATAGAGAGTGGAGTGAATCTTTGAGACATTTGATCACAAGTGAAAACGTTTTGTCTCTGTGATACCATTGGTATTTGCAACCCTTATATGGGTTGCCTGCTTAAAAGCAGTCAGAGGTGCTTTGCCTTGGAAAGGTATTTTTATGTGTCATTTACTCCTACAGAAAAGGCCAGCTATTAATTGAAAACTTGACTCTAATATGTAGCCACATTATTTTCTTATTACCCTGATAGAGAAGACTATTCTCACATCAAAGCTTGGGGAATAAATATTCTTAGGCACAAATTACAAAGGTTAATGTATGAACTAATAAAAGTTTGCAAGCATAAGTTAAAATAGAACATACAACAAAATAATTTACCACAAAATGAAAACCTTCAAATAAGATATCAGAAAGATATTTTTTAAAACAGTGTCTTCTCCTATCTTAGTCCCTTTCATTGAATTATTTTTCAAATAATGAGTAAGTCTTTGCTAAGAAGAGATAAACAAGTATAAATAAAAAGAACACAATGAAAGTTAATTTATGTATATACACCTCTGAAGCAGATAGCACTGCAAGCCAATTGAGCTTTCTCCTGTGGTTTCTATGTGGTCGATACTTTCCATGCTGTGTATGTGCATTTATCTTTCAGTTGAATCTCCCATAATAAAATAAATCCCCCAAGTTTCAAAGCCAATTAGCCTACAGTTATATTTTTATTTTTTCCCTATGAATTTCTACTTTAGTAAAAAATAGTTACTGAAAAAAAGCAAAAAAAAATTTTTAAAAAGATATGCTTACAATGCTTACATAGGACTTATGTCAACAAATACATCAAATTAACCATTCTGCTAGCTAGGAATCAAGAGTATGCTATACAGTCAGAACACTCAGTCTGTCCCAATTACCTCAATGAGAAGATCAGACTCTTCCTTACTCTGGGGTGGATGGGATCTTCCATACCATATTGTTAAAAAAAAAAACAGCTTGGTTTTGCTATGCCCAAAATGCAAATATATTAATGAGTCATGTGCAATTATTGGTTAATTGACTTCAATATATCAAGGCTTTATTAAAAATGAAAAATGCATTACCCCCAGTAACTCCAGCTTCATCTGGCCTGCAAAAGACACCCAGCACATGCATTCTACAAGGGGAAGCTCCTACACAAGGCCAATCTTTCAAGATTGGGAGAGGTGGCTATTTCTCCTAATTCATAGAAAACACACACACACAGAAAGACAGCCCAAATGAGGAGACAGACGGATCTGTTCCAAATGAAAGAATAGGACAAACCTCAGAAAAAGAACTAAATGAAAGAGAGACAAGCAATCTATCAGACAAAGAGTTCGAAACAATTGTTATATGAGTAAAGATGCTCAATGAACTCAGAAAAAGAGTAGATGAGCTAAGTGAGAACTTCAACACAGACAGAAAATATAACAAAGAACTAATCAGAAATAAAGCATACAATAACTGAAATAATAAATACACTAAAGGGATGCAATGGAAGATTAGATGATGCAGAAAAACGAATCAGTGACCTGGAAAAGAAGGTAATGAAAATCACCCAATTGGAACAGCAAAAAAAATATGTATTTTAAATGAGGATAGTTTAAGGGATCTCTGGGACACATTAAGTATACCAACATTCACATCATAGGGGTCCCAGAAGAAGAGAGAGAGAAAGGGACAGAAAACCTATTTGAAGAAATAATGGCTGAAAACTTCCCTAACTTGGTAAAGGAAACAGACATCCAAATCTAGAAAGTACAGAGAGTCCCAAACAATATAAGCCCAAAGATGCCCACACCAAGGCATGTCATAACTGAAATGCCAAAAGTCACAGATAAAGAGAGAATCTTAAAAGAAGCAAGAGAAAAGCAGCTAGAAGCATACAAGTAATTCCCCATATGATTATCAGCTGATTTTTCAGTGTAAAATTTGCTGGCCAGAAGAAAATGTCAAAATATATTCAAAGTGATGAAAGGAAATAACATACAACCAAGCAACCAAGAATACTCTACCCAGCACGGTTATTAATCAACTGAAGGAGCGATAGATTTTCTCAGACAAGCAAAAACAAATGGAGTCCATCACTGGTACTACAAGAAATGGTAAAAAGGACTTCTTTAAGGGGAAAATAAATGGCCAAAACCAAAAGTCAAAAGATATATATATATATATGTATATATATATGAAAGAATAAATCCCACTGATAAAGGCAAACATTGGGTAAAAGTAGTGGATCAATCAATTACAAAGTGAGTATGAAGATTAAAAGACAAAAATAGTATGCTCATGTGTACCTATAATAATAAATGAAGGGATATACACACAGATAAGATATAGAATATAATGTCAAAATGTAACAGGGGTGTGAACAAAAAAATGTAGTGATTTTAGAATTCATTCAAACTTAAGCAATTATCAACTTAAAATGGAGTGCAATAAGCATAGCTTGTTATGTATGAAACTCATGGAAACCAGATACACAAAAAATAGAGATGAATCCAAACAAATCACAAAAGAAAGTATTAACATCACCAAAGAGTTAGTGATGTATATGTATAATGTACATATAAATGTATATAAATGTGTGTGTATGTGTATATATATATATATATGTGTGTGTGTGTATACATATACATATATGTATGTGTATATATATGTTTATACATGTATGCATAGGGCACACTTTGGTCAACATTGCTCAAGCAGTAGTTCACTGTAATCAGAAGTGTTTGGATGCTGATGGTACCCCTTTGAGCACCTCTTGCAATTGCAGAAGTCAAACATGACTTGTATTCATCTTTTGTTATTGGTATATATTGAGTATTACAATTTTAATATAGTTTTCCTTTCTTAAAATGTGTATACTTTTTTTTTGTCTCCCTCTGTATATATATTATGCAGCCATAAAAAAAAAAAAGAAATCTTGCCATAAAAAAAATAAAATCTTGCCATTTATGACAACATGGATAGACTGAGAGAATATTATCCTAAACTGAAATAAGTTGGAGAGGGAAAGACAAATACCATATAATGTCAATTATATGTGGAATCTAAAAAACAAAACAAATAAAAAAACAAAACAAAATGAAATAGAAATAAACTCATTGATATAGAGAAAAAATTGATTGTTGCCAGAGTGGACAAATGGGGGGGCGGGGGGGCAGAAGAAGGGAAGAGGATTAAGAAGGAAAAACTACCAGTTAGAAAATAAGTCATGGGGGAGGATCTGGTCAAGATGGCAAAGTAGGTAAATGCTGTGCTTACCCCTTCTCATTGTCATATCAAAATTATAACTAAACTACATGAACAATCATTATTGAAAATAGCCTGAAGTCTAGCGGAACCAAAGCCTTACAACTAAGGACATACAGAAGAAACCACCTCAAGACTGGTAAGAGGGGCAGAGATGTGGAACAGACTGGCCCCATACCCATGTGTGACCATTAAAAATTGGGAAGGATATCTGTTTCAGAGGTCCTCCCTGGAGGAACAAAGGGTCCCAGACCCACACCAGGCTCCCTAGCCCAGGGTTTCAGTGCTAGGAAGAGAAGTCCCATAAATTATGGCTGTGAAAACAAGCAGAGATTGTGACTGAGTGAGATAAAAGCAGCTGCAGTTCCAGGTACTTGTCTAAAAGGGCTCATGCATGGACTGCTCACTGATGGACTCACTCACTCTGAGCTCCAGCGCTGGGGAAACAGCTTGAATGGTGCTAGGGGCATACAGGGTAGAATTGAATTGTCTGGCTCAGGGCAAGGGCTGAAGGGGCAGCTTTCTCTTAGAAAAAGGAGCAAGCAGAAGCCATTGTTTCTTTGTTGAGCTCTCTCCTCTTCCAGTGTGCAGACACAGGGGGCTGGATATCTGAGTCTCCATCAACCTGGCTATCCCCATTCATTTGCCCTAATTTCCTGAGATCCCATCCCACCCAAGTTTCAGGACCTCCAAAGATGCTTTTAGTGGCTTTTCCTTATAAATGGCCTATTTTTGCCATGCTGCAGACTTTCCTAAAATCTTTCAAAGTTTCACAAAACCCAAACAAGCAGCACCTGGCTTTGGTGTATCCCATCCTCTGGCTGAGCAGCCCTAAACTCAGCACCAGCAATAGCCAGCTTTGGTTCATAGCTTGGCCCCTTGAGGCATCTCCAAGCCCAGCACAGATGGTGACCTTGTGCAGATTGCTTTGTGGCTCACGCCAGGTGGCCCCAGGCATAGCACAGGCTGAGGCTGAACTTGGCCTGGTGTGGGACAGCCTCCAGAAGCTCCAGGGCTGGCTTGCCTGGTGGCCAGCTTCACACACAGACAGAGCATCATCCGGCTGCCACTGGGGACAAAATACCCAAAAGGCACACTGGGTATGCACCAGAGCCCTACTTGACGAATCCTGCTCTATAGGGTCAGTGCCTGTACAACAGCTCCTCCACTATAGTATTGGCCAGTCCTCATAACCAATCAGCCTGAGGATTGATCCCTCCCACTGATGTGCAAGCAGCAACCAAGGCTCAACTACAACAGAAGGGCACACACAACCCACATAAGGGACACACTTGCAGCACATGGCTCAGGTGACCAGAAAGACTGTGCCATTGGGTTTCACAGCATATCTACTACATAAAGCCACTCTACTAAGACTAAGAGAGATGGCAACCCCAGCTAATACATAGAAACAAACACAGGGAGGCAGCCAAAATGTAGAGACAAAAAACATGTCCTAAATAGAAGAACAGAACAGAGCTCCAGAAAAGTAACTCAACAAAATGGAGGTAAGCAATTTACCAGACACAGAGTTAAAAAAAACTGGTTACAAAGATGCTCAGTGATCTCAGGGGGAACTTCAACAAAGAGATAGGAAATATAAAATTGGAAATATAAAACATAAAAATGAAGCAGTCAGAAATAAAGAATACCATAACTGAAATGAAAGATACATGAGAAGTAATCAAAAGTAAATTAGATGAAGCAGAAGATCAAATCAGCAACTTAGAAGTTAAGGTAGCAGAAAAAACCCAAACAGAGCAGCAAAAAGAAAAAGGATCCAAAAAAATGAAGATAGTTTAAGAGACCTCTGGAACAACATCAAGCATAACAACATTCATACATATCATAGGGGAAGGAGAAGAGAGGGAGCAAGAAATTGAAAACCAATTTGAAGAAATAATGATGGAAAACTTCCTGAACCTTCCAAAGGAGATAGACATACAAGCCCAGGAAGTGGAGAGTACCAAACAAAATGAACTCAAAGAGGCCCACAACAAGACACATCATAATTAAAATGCCAAAGTTTAATGACAAAGAAAGAATGTTAAAAGCAATGAGAGAAAATCAGTTAGTTACCTACAAAGGAGCTCCCATAAGACTGTCAGTTGATTTCTCAGGTCAGAAGGTATTGGCAGAAATACTTAAAGTAATGAAAAGAAAGGACCTACAACCAAGATTATTCTACTCAGCAAAGCTATCATGTAGAATTGAAAGACAGATAAAGAGCTTCCCAGACATGAAAAAACTATAGTTCATCACCACCAAACCAGTATTACAAGGAATGTGAGAGGGACTTCTTTAAGATGAAAAAAATAAATAAATAAAAAGGAAAAAACTATGAATAATAAAATGGTAATAACTACATACGCATCAAAAATTACTTTCAATGTAAATGAATTAAATGCTCGACTCAAAATATAGGGTGGCTAAATAGATAAGAAAGTAAGACCCTCATATATGCTGCCTACAAGACACTCACTTCATATTGATAAACATACACAGACTAAAAGTAGAGGGATGGAAAAAAGATAATTCACAAAAATGGAAACAATAAAATAAAAGCTGGGTAACAATACTTATACCACACAAAATAGATTTTAAAGCAAAGGCTATAACAAGAGACAAATAAAGGACCCAGTAATCCCACTCCTGGGTATTTATCCAAAGAAACACAAAACACTATTTTGAGGGGACGTGTGCATCCACATGTTCATTGCAGCAGTTTACATTGGCCAAGATGCAGAGGCAGCCTGGGTGTCTGTCTATGGATGAATTAATAAAGAAGAGGTGGTACATATATACAATGGAATATTGCTTGGCCAGGGGAAGGAATAGGTTCTTGCCATCTGTGGTAGCATTGATGGACCTCAAGGGTATTGTGCTGAGGAAAGTATGTCAGACATAGAAAGACAGATGCAATAATATTTAACTTATATGTGGAATCTAAAGAACAAAATAAACAAGCAAGAGAAAAACAAATGCATAGATACAGAGAACATATTGATAGTTGCCAGGTGGGAGGGGTTTGGGAGTGGGTTAAAGAGGGGAAGCGATTAAGAAGCACAAATTGGTTGTTACAAAGTAGACATGGAGATATAGGTTATAGCATAAGGAATATAGTCAATAATATTGTAATAACTATGTATGGTATGAGTTGGGTACTAGATTTATCAGGATGATAGATAGGATGGTGGTTGGGGGACAGGGTGAAAAATGTAAAGGGATTACTAAATACAAATTGATCGTTACAAAATAGTCACAGGGATGTAAAGTAAAGCACAGGGCATATAGTCAATGATAATGGTAATAACTATATATAGTGCCAGGTGGACACTAGACTAGTCAGGAGGTTCACTTCTTAAATTATATAAATGTCTACCACTATGCTGTACACCTGAAATTAATATAAAATAATATTGAGTGTCAACTGTAGTTGAGAAATTAAAGGGGGGGGGCGGTAAAGGGGAATAAGAGGTTCAAATTTCCAGATATAAAACAAATAAGTCATAGGGATATAACATTCAGCATAGCGAATATAGTCAATAACATTGTGATAGCGTGGTACAGTGTCAGATCATTGCTGGACTTATCATGGGGATCACTTCTTTAAGTATATGAATGTTGAATAACTATTTCGTACACCTGAAACTAATACTGTATGTTAATTATAGTTTAATAAAAATCTTTAAAGAAAGAAGTCATGGGGATGTAATATACAGTACAGGGAATATAGTCAATAATATCATAACTATGTACAGTGAGAGATAGTTACTAGAGTTAGTATGGTGTTTAGTTTGTAAGGTACGTAAAGTTGAATCACTATGTTGTTCACCTGAAGTTACAATAATATTGTCTTTCAACTATAACTTTTAAAAAGGATCAAACTATGTATGAAAAGCACTTTAGCCATGAGCTAAAGATTTGTTTTCTTGATTTAGGAATTTTAAACAAAAGAGGAAAATATGTGTCATAGACTTCAGCCTGTGGAGTCAGAATTATGATTTTCACAACAGATGGTTTTTAAATACAAACTATGAGAATTAACTCTCATTAAAAGTAGATAAATAGGTTTGATTGCACCTGAGTCTAAGTGTGGCAATTCTGACTGGTGGGTCATGTTAAATGTTTGGATGAATGGTTCAACTCTATCTCTGAGATTTTGGAAAACTGAAAACAATGTCTATCCATTGCAGCTAGGGTTCTGGATGTAAATTAGGTTCCTCAGATTAAATACACTTAAGTAAGATTTGGAAAACAAAAATGAGGCCCAAACGGTTTTCTTGTCCCTTTTGATGTTTTTCTGGTGAACAAGATTATGGAAATTTGAAGATTTTATGCCTTGATAATTGTCCTTTTTCCGCTCCTTTTGTTTCCATAGGGAGTTGTGTCAGAAGCAGAAGTTGCATTAGCTTCTTAATGCTGAATTCCTTCTCTCTGTACCGTAACCACTCTCAGTTCCAGTGGTTGTCTCAGTGGAAAGGTCCCCTGCAGATCTGTTCTTGAATGTGGAAGTCACTTCTGTGGCTCAACTGGAATCAGTCCTTCCAGTCTTACTTAATATAAGCCTATAATTCTGTGCTTAATCATTTCCTCTTTAAAATATTTAGGGTAGATCCTGTGTTTACACAGATTTCTGACTAATATAGTACCTAGTACTAGAAGTAGTTTTGAGCAAAAATCCTCAACGATGGGAATTTGGGAGTGACTGTGATATGCATTTGGGTGTGAAGAAAGCATGATTCCCAATACCATTTAAAGTTTGAAAACACACAGCCCACAGCCCACAGTTACTCATCGCATTCAGTCAATTGAAATAAAGTGCCCAATGAAGGAAAAGTTTTGGCAAAACATATGACTACTTTGATAAACTATTATGGAGGGAATGAAGAATATATAACTCTAGGTATTTATCATTAAACTGGAGAGTTTAAAGGAAAAAATAGAGCAAGCTATGGGTTTAAAATTCTCAACTCAAGACATGGTTAGAAGATTAGGGAACATCTATCATGATTTTTTTGCAGCCACAAAATTGACATTGGCAGAAATCAGTGTCAGTTCCTATAATTTGCTAAATCACAACATAACTTGAATTCAAAAACTTGCCATGCCTCTTAGGTCAAAACTTGAGCATTTATTAAGAGAAAGTGGAATTCTGACAGGACATTTTGGTGGACTCAGATGAACCTGATCACTTTATATCCCCAAAGAACGGTGAATATCCCTTTGCCAGAAGAAACAGTTCTTTCTCCCCACTCTGATGAAACAAACCCTGACTTGCTTGGAGACCCTGTAAGGACTTCACCTTTCAAAAAGATGACAATACCCCTCCCCCCAACTGTGCCTCCACTGCACTTCATAGACACTACACTTATGACAAGAGCTGGATCCCAGCTTGACCCAGAGAGACAAATACGGAGTCTAACGTGAAATAAATTATACTGCATATCAAAATAGATCCATGATTTGGCTGATATGTATTAGCAGAAAGCTGAGGAACATGTATGAGTATGGGTTCTAAGAGAGCTAGACAGGGAAAAAGAAACATAACTATAGATCAAGCCAAATATATCAATATGGGTGTATTAACTAGAGATTATATACACAATGTGCCAACTCAAGCTTCGCAATATGGCATTAAATTTGGCTTGGTTAGTTGACTGGAATCTAGACTTGGTGGGCAGCCTGAACTGAATGAAGGTAATGTGCTAAAATTATTAGTGGAAAATAAAAGAAGGAATATTAAAATTTAGAAAGACAAAAGTGGAATGGATTTATTTTATGTGCCTCTAAATCAGTCAATCTGAATTTCTCCTGAGTAGGTTCTTAGGATCCTCCCTATACCTAGACATTTAGAAAAAAATTGGTAAATAAAATAGTTAAAGACAGAAGTATGTTATAAACCATTGGGGGCGGGGGGGATCGGAAACTATGAGTCCATACCAAAAAATATATATGTATTTACCTTCATATATATGTATACTTATATATTTTGATGTGAACTTATATATATTTTCTATATAACATATATACTTACATAATCTGTTTTAGAAAGCAAACTTCAGCTGAGTACACTTAAATATCTAATTGGTTTCATTCGACAATTCATAAATCGGGCAGCATCCCATCCAGCAAAGAGAAAGGAACTCCAATGAGCTTCCCAAATGGAAGACATTTAGGCAGAAGGAGACAAGGCAAGGAAGTTATTCTAGTAAAGAGTGGATTGTTTCAGGCAAGGTTGTTTCACTTTTCTATGGGGGAGGGAAGGTGTCTATGAGGCAGATTACCTCACTACTACTGACCAGGTAATTCCAGATGGGATGGTTAAAGGCTTCATTCTTCAGCAAGGCTAAAACTGCATTCAGGTTAGGTATTAAATCTTGGTTTCCTGATGTGGAGCTTAGAACAAGTGGTTCAATTTTGGACCTGTTGTTTCCTTTCTTCTTCTTTTTTCTTTTTAGCAACAAAATAAATACATTCGAAGAGGATGAGGGCTCTTGCTTTACATGAATACCAGAAGTTGATTGGTAAATGCAAGAGTACTGGAGTTGGAAAAAATTATCATTTTGCCATCATTATAAATGAATATTGGTATAAGCAGGAATCATTAGTTGATGCTAAAATAGGGGGATACATTTTGATAAGGAGCAAAATATTTGTATGAACTTAAATTGTCCTTCTACAGATAGTTTATTAAGTACAAGGCAAAATACAGTAACTATACAGCGGAGCAATCAGACAAAACTTTAAGAGGGTGATAAATCTGTAGAAGGGCATTTGTATGCCTCTTGATTTGATGCCCTGAGAATAATACCAAATGACAATGTCCTTTATGTGGTAGTCTTGTTGGGAATACATAACCTAAATCTAATCATGAGGAACCAGCAAACAAATTCAAATTGAGGAACATTCTATTTTTGAAAGGGGGGAAGGATTATATTGTATATAAATGCTAATGTAATAAAATACAAAGAAAGGCTTTAGAAATGTTCCAAATTAAATTAGTCTAAAAAGTCATGACAGCCAAGTACAATACCTAACCCTAGACTGCAATTCATACTGGAGTACAAACATTCAATAAAGGACCATATTGGGAAAATTGACAAAATTAGAATTTTGATGATAGTTAAAACAAAAGTGTTGAATTAATGTTAAATTTACGAAAGCTGATAACTGCATAGTTGTTACATGAGCATCTACCTTTTTTCTTAGGAAATAACTATTTAGTAGCAAAGGACCAAGAGGTATGCATCTTACTCCCAAATGTTGAGAGAGAGAGATGGAGAGAGAGAGAAAGAGAGAGGGAGATTACAAAGCAAATGGAGCAAACTGTTAACAGTAGATGAAGCTGGGTAAAGGACATATCATTGTTCTTTGTATTTGCCTATTTTTGCACCTTTGCTGTAAGTTTGAAATTATTTCCACACAAAATTTTTTAAAATATGTTTTTATTAAAAGATACATTCAGCATCTTGAAAGATGCTATAGTGGCTATTTCTAGGGGGCCAGGTAAGTGGAAATGCTGCCATTGAAATAGGCTCCCCAAGTTCATTGAGGTTGATTGGATCCCACAGTAGAAAAGACTAAGTGATAGCACTTAACTCCTAGAAACAGGGTGCTTATGATTACAAATTAGGCAGCAGGGACAGAAAGATAATGAGAATAATTTGCCCCATAGGAAAGTTTAGTGGTTGCTAATTAGACATGGTATCTCTTAGACTAAAATAGTTGGGTTGACTACTAGGGTCCAACTTGATCTGAATAAACAAACACACAAAATTTAGTGTTGTAAGAAGAAGCCTGACTTGACATCATAAAGAAGTAGAAGACCACCTCATCTAAGTCTTTGACATTAACCACTTCTCAAGACCAAGAGTCTCTCAAATAAAGAGTCAGACAGATTCCCTTAAGGAAGGACCTTGTGACATTGCTAAATCTCCTTTTGAGCCTTTCCCCAAAGGACATAGAGCCACATACCATAGGACTGAAATAGGAAATTCCCAGACTCTGATCTGTGCTTGGACTAATATATGGGATTTTAAGGACCCCTATATAGTGCACCTCTATCTTCTCTGCCTAACTTCATAATCATTTGAGATTTAGACAAAGGAGATTAAATATATGTTTAGTGTTAATAATTATATTGGAGAATTTTTGTCAGATATGGTCAAGCAGATTAGGTAATATACCAGTCACCCCAAGTCCCTAACCACAGCCCTACCCAGGTCCCTATTTTGGAGCACAATATAATCTCCACTCTCACACATACATTACATTAGAGTGGCCTAATTGATAGCCTTACTGGTGGTTATTAATTACTTCAGTTGTCTAAAAGTTTGAGATTAATCTGAATTGACTGTTTTATGACATGTTTGGCCATTTGACTCTTTATGTATGAGTCACTGGTGTATAAATTCTCAAGACGTGGCATATTAACCACTTGAATGGTTAAAAAGTGTAGAATCACTATGTAGGCAACAAATAAGCAATACTTACCTATGGAAGGTTTCAAATTCTATTTCATTTTCAGACCAGGGAATATCTGAGGAGCTATAAATCATGTAAAAGATATAAAGGGATTACTAATAATGCAAATTTTTTTTCAACCTAACAGCTGTGCAGAAAAATTTTCATAATGATTGCATTTAATTACATAAAGAATGGTAAAGCTTCTTTCTTTTTATCTCAATAATGAAGCCTTGATTCTGAAGATAATCCTGGACTTTCTCTGTCAAGGCCAGCATGTGAAAACAATGAATTCAATTTCTAGTCTTAGTTATTTTTAAAGAATAAAGCAAGAATACTCTTTCACATACATTAT
Organism: Rhinolophus sinicus; assembly: GCF_057876585.1. Lineage (NCBI taxonomy): Eukaryota > Metazoa > Chordata > Mammalia > Chiroptera > Rhinolophidae > Rhinolophus > Rhinolophus sinicus. The sequence continues at coordinate 110,302,362 of NC_142516.1, forward strand.
GAAGATGAAAAATATTACCATAGGACATATTTTGTTTAATGTGCTTTAAAATATATATACATATATTAATATATGTGTGTGTGTGTATATATATATGTATATATATATATATATACATATATATATACACATATACATTAATAGACAGATGTTAAAAAGAGAATTAGCTCTCTAGTCATTTCTAGAGTTAAATATAATACCATTCAACAAAGTTAATAGTATAAAAGAGAGTCATTTTTTAGAAAAATAGTAGTTTGTTTAGTAGTTTTCCAGTACCTATGCCTATTTGTGTGAGATTTAGCAATGGCTGTGATGGCTTACATCTTCTCTCACCCTTCATTTCTGAGCAGATTACTAATTTTATGAAAATAATTAGGGAGCCCAGCCCTGCTATGTAAACTAGAGTCTTGAGGTTAATTAAAATGGAATGAATACTGCACATATGTGAACCACTAATAAAGCCTGATGGTTAGGTACATGGAATTCTGTCATCTGCTGAGAATACAAGTGAAAAAAGATAGTATTATAAATTAACTGGGGACCTTCATGTTTAAACTTTTTATTACAAACATTTATTACAATCTTCAATTGACATTGATATCTGCCATTATACCAATAGAATTTGTAGTTGTCTACTACATTGATTTTATACACAGTATTCAGATATTTCCAAAATATTTCTATGTATTTCTAAAATGTGGTGAATATATGTTTTTTAAAAGAGAAATTGATGGTAACATTTTTTAAACAGGCTTACTGATTTCAGGGAAAATGTCAGATGTCAGCCAGCCTAATTAATTGGCTACATCTGACAAAAATTCTATTTCAAAAATTAATTATTAAAAAAAACTATTCAAAAAGATGGTGGCAATACAAAAAAGAAAAAAAAGAAGAAAGTTTAATGCCCTACTTCTGGGAGAGATTAGATTTAGGAGACCCGAGTTTAGTGACAGAGTCTGTTTCTTGAAAGGAAAGTAATTTGAGCAAGCCTCTTAAATTTTCTGAACCTCTATTTTTTAAATATGAAATGGATACAAGAAGCAATACCTGTTGATTTCAAAGAGTTTTTATGAGGGTAAAATATAAAATATGAATGAACTTTATATTATAAAGCACTATGGACATGTTAGAATTTCATTATGGAAACTGCAACCTTTTTTTTCCCCTTTAGATAAAGAAGTTTTCTATCCGTAATTTGTTATATGAAAGTGGCTTGGTGGGAGGCAGGGAGTTGTATCTTTCCAAATTCAGGAAGTATAGATGCCTGCTAGGTAGTTAAAAGCTCTCAAGAACGGACAGAAATAGAATAATACATGAAATGTCATAGATTATCTAAGCAATAATAGAAGGTAATGCAAGTCAGAAATGGATGAGTATATGGAATGTCCACCCACAGTGCTTTTTGTGTCATATATAGATCAGTAAGATATGCACACAATTAAGAAAAATATGATGTCAATCATAAAATTACTTGAAAGGTTGAAAAAAAATTCAATCAGACTAAATTAATGTTAGTTTGTAGCTAGGTTGCAATTGTTAACAATTTTAATGTAGAGTTAACAGAAGTCTAAAGAGTATTATTCTGAACTTGTGAGACATGGGAAATTTCCTATATGGCAGTGAAATGCAATTTACCAACTTGGGGCGTCAATATAAAGAAATAAGGTAAAATAATATCACAACACCATTGCATTTTTATCCATTCTGAGACAAGGAACTTGGAGATTCTTAATGAAATTCAAGAGTATAAACTTTAGAGCATGGATTTGTAACATCTTTATCGAGAGGTAACATACATTTTCCCTGTTAATTTCTAATCCAATATATTCTGAACAATATCTAGTTAAGTGTAGTGTAGGCATTCCATGTTCATATAGAACATGCACATAAACATAAACACACACGCACACTTCTTAATCAGATGGGAAATTTAAATTGATTTTTCGTGGTTGAATCCACTCTGCTCTCTAAGTGGTTACTTGTCATACAAATTTAAGCCCAAATAGTTATTTGCAAGATTATGCAATACCAGGTTACATTAATCGCTGTCTGAATAATACTAGAATTTCAATCATTGCTCCAAATATTTGAGAAAGCTCTTCATTTCAAACAAACATTTAATAATTTAATCTACCTCATTATTAGGACAGATTTAAAACCCGAATGACTCAGGATATTTTGACAGCATGTATCAGAATATATAATTCACAATGGTCTAAACCATAAAGCCATCATGTTTTACCATATAACAAGAAAACTGGGGTTAAATGGATCTGAGGTCAGTCCAGCATCCCCACAGTAATAGAATGGCATGTCAGCATCACTATGAGTTGTTTGGTCTTTTCTTCATGGTCACAAGATGATTGCCAAAGATCCAAAACATGTCAGCACATAACAAAATCCCAAGGAAGAAAGAAGAGAGTGAGACCAAACATGTATATTTCTTTTCATACGTTTGCTCCAAAAGAGGACTATTAATAAAATCCTTCCCAGAATATTTTCTCTCCTATTTCATCTTCAGGACTCAGTCTACCTCAGATGAATAACTAGTAACGATGAATGGGATTGCCAAGACCGGCTTTGACCTACCTTTGACCTTCATCACTAGAGGTGGGTACAATCTACATAAAACAAAATAGAAATTCTATTAATAAAAGGGGAGAATTACTTTAAATAGGCAATTACTAGGGTCTAACTCTCTGGGTAGCCTCACTTCACAAATTGGTCCGAGTTCTGACTAAAGGATGTATGGATTGTTTATTTCTGGAATTTTCCATTTCGTATTTTTGGACCATGATTGACTACTGGTAACTAAAACCATGGAAAGCAAAACCATGGATAGCGAGGAGTACTATATTAAAAAAATAGGTATATATTTTAAAATAAAGATGGGTTGGCAAACATTTTTTCTGTAAAAGGCCAGATAGTAAATATATTTTAAGTTTTTGTGGGTATATAGCATCTATCACACATTCTTCTTTATTATTTTTATAACCCTTTAAGAATGTAAAAATTGTTTTTAGATTTGCAGAGCATACAAAAATAGGCCAAAGGCCAGATTTGACCCTAGTCTGCCAAGCTCTGGATAGACTCATGGTCTGTATGGTTTAGTTGTCTTTCATTCAGTTAGTTAACAAAACTTTAATGAATATTTAATATGGTCAGTCATCTAAATATTGAGGATACAGCCATAAATGATACAGAATATAGTCCCTAGAAAAGTTCATAATTTAATAAGATGCTCAAAATAACAAACCCCAAATTTAAGCCTACTTTTCATTTTCCCAAAGTAAATATCCTGAAAAGATTTTTTTGCAATTTTAGAATATAAATTTTACAGATATAGATAAAAGCAGTCACAAAGTTACTTATAAACTTATTAATTTAGCTGGGAAAATCACACAGTTTCCATGGAATTATACATATTTGAAGCATTTATGTCCTATCTACCAGGAAATATGAAAGGTGCAAAGCAGGTAAAAGGTAGCAGAATACGCCACCCCAAAATGTGTCACTTTGGTACAGTGATTATTTGGAGCTGTAGACATTTGAAAAACAACAAATGTAGGGAGAAGCTTTCTCTGAAATTTAATATGGTCAAGACAGATCCTCTGAAAGGAACTCACTGGTCACAAATTCCCTTACAAGGAATTTCATCAACCAGGGAAGTTTGACTCTTGTAATGGGACAGAAGACTAGAAGTTGACACCACAGTCAGACACATTTTGTCACAAGCTATCATACCTTCTATTTGGTCTTCTAAGGCCCATTCATCTTTCTTAAAAATCATTTCCTCTCGTTAAGAGTCCTGCAATCTCCTCCTCTTTCTCCATTAAGATGGTAGTTAAGCCTTTTCTAACCTCTCCCCTCTCCCACCTTGAGGAGTTACTCATTTTACCTTGGGCATCGCCCAGGTATACATGAGGTATACATGTTAATCAAACATCTGCTTTACTCGTGTTAATCTGTCTCTTCTCACAGGAGTCTCAGCTAAGAACTCAGATGGGTAGAGGGAAAAATATTTTTACAACTGTCCTAAAAATATACTGATGCAATTGCTGGACCTGGTGCTAAATTTTTATTCATTTCCTCTCTTAGTGTATATACACACATATATACACTAAGGCCTTAAGAGCAGAAGTTTAGAAAGCATACAGTCAGTAATTTTAATAACAGTAGCTGTCAAAAGAAAATAATTTATATGCTGAATGTAATAGAACCAAAGACTGGTTGCTGTAAGTAAATTTAATCTAATTCTTTATGTAAGAGATTGATATCTTGTTACGGAGATTTCAGTATTTTTAAAGGGATTTCTTAAAAACACTATGGAAAATAGACATTCTATAGGAAAAAAAAAGAGAAAACATTTCATCTAAATTAATCTGACTGAGTCAGTATTTGAAATGTATTTTAGCCTGATTTTAACACTAAAAAGTATTTTAGCTTGATTTCAAAGGTCTTTACCAGTCTCACCTAGAGTACCTGTTTTTATTTAAGAGACATTCCCAGTCCACTGCCTTGAGGCTATTAGAGGATCATTCAGTTACTTGTTCTTTTCTTTCTTTTTCATGTTGACTAAAGAAGCACACTAAGCAGCGCTTCTAAGCAAAACAAAATAACAAAAGCAATCACCAAGCTGGTTCTGAAAGAGAATAAAACTGTCCTTTGGAAAACTGAAATTCCATTTGGGAACTGCTCATTCTGTCTGTAAATGTAGTCAACAAAATTGCTTCTCTCTTAGAAATGATTAGCCTGTGATAAGTGATAAACTTGCTTTCTATAGACCAAGCCCCTAGAGAAAGTTTCCATCACCAACATTTTCTTTCCTTGGACCTTGGAAATGCCATACTTGCCTCAGCATCACAAAAATGTTCCTAACTTTGTGAAACTTCTGAACAGTTGAGGGAACTAGTGTCCCACAAAACTCCCTGGGGAGTGCTCTGAAATATTTATGGAAAGCCTAATCCCCTATGGATGCACATTAAAAGTTTGTGGCAAGTTTCTCAGTTGTCCTTCCTGATGCTTTCGTGCTGAAGAAGTATAAGGCTGTTTCATGATTCTAAACATTATAAACGTGCTAGACACGAAGTAGAAAGTATTCATAATACAATCTTCTGAAAATAACATGATTTCATAGGTCAGGCTCTAAATACTTGTATAGCTTTAATGATTTGCCAGTAGAAGCAGCCTGGAGTAATTGAAATGATAATGGCTCTCAAGTTAGAAGATCCATTTAAAGTCAGGGCTATCACTTATTATCTCTCTGACCTTGAAAAATATTCCTTAATTAACCTGTCTGACCCTTCTTTTCTCCATCTGTCTAATGGGGATAATGCTGTGAGCATCAAATGTGATAACGCGTTCATTCATTCTCTCGTTCAGTGAACATGTATTTGAGTCAGGCCTTGCATGTCAGGCTGTAAGCTAGAAGCTGGCAATAAGATAGGAAGAAGGCAGTCATCCTTGCCTTATGCAAGAAGAAGTGCTTGGGAAACTGAAGCAATCTACACTTGTTGGATACTATCACAAGAAGAAAGATGCAACGCGTTGGAGGTGTGGAGCAATAACCAAGTAATTCCACTTCTGGTAATGAATAACAAAATCATTACTCAGTATTGAGCTGGTTAAAAGAAAAATGCATATACACACCAGATTAGAGTTTTTGTTTATTATATGAGGTCCCTCAGATCAAGCAAATTTCTAGGGGGTGATAGAGAAATTAACTTGGTTCCTCCTGCTGGAGTCTGATCAGTCCTTTTCAGTTTGGGTTACTGACTACATAAGGAGAAAGCCACAGTTAAGATACTGATCTTATTGGCAGTGAAATTTGAATATGGTTTTAAAAGCCCAATGTTGAATTTCAACTATGCATCGTTAGATTGCCAACAGGATATATTTTAAAAACTCAAGGAAACAGTTTAGCAAAACTTAGTAACTATATACCAAATATGTTCTTTGAAGTATTTTTACCAAAAATAAATAAATAGATAAGAGGAGACTGTTCACCCTTTAAAAGATAATGTAGAGTTGAGATACTTTTAAGTCCTAATTTATAAATTATTTTTCAAAAAACATAAACAATACAGAACTATTATCAAAACTAAACTTTATGCTTTAAAATGTATCATAGAATTTCAGAATTAAATTTGATCTTAAAGTTTATTTCTAAATAAGGAAACAAAAGAAAAGAGAAGTGAAATTTTTACATACATTCACATAGCTTTTCAATCAAACTTGGGGTCTGAATGTGAACACGTGTTAATCCATGTGTTCCATCTATAACAGGTTTCTATTAGTTCATAAATAAATAATACAATGTAGAGAAGAATATGAAAATAGTGAGCACAATGAAATAAATGACTGAAGAGCACTGCAATTAGTGAGGAATAATAATAAAACACTATTTCCTTTATATAGCAATGTTCATTCATTTGTTACTTGATTCAATACTTTTTTTCTGAATAACTACTCAGTACTCATCTCTATACTTACAAATAAATAAGATACACCCCTGACATTTTAGGATCATCCACTGTTGAAGGAGATAGGCACACACTCAGGTCATATACAAAGTCCTATCTACCTGTAGATACGCTGAAGAAAGGAAGGACTAGGAATAGCTGGGAACACCGCACAGAACTGGTGAAGATGGATTAGTTGAACATGGACTGGAGGGGAAGATGACTTGGATACATTCAAGGCATTTTATTAATACCATTAACAAAATGGTATTAATGCCTACCTTATAAGTGGTTATAAAGAATTAAAAAGAGAGTGCCATGATAGCAATATTAATAAAATAGTACCATTTTTGCCCTGTATAATGGGCACTTTTTCGCCCAAATTTGTGAGGGAAAAATAAGGATGAGTATTACACGTGGATCGTACTAATTTTGCATCTATGTAAATGTTTTTAAGTCATTTATTTATTTTTATGAGTTAAAAGCATAACTCTAGAAATCAATAACAACATCCGTATGCAAAATAATACCGTGAAATGTGATCATCGGTTTTGTTGAACTTATAATGAACTTGTAACGACGAAGAGTTCTTAGCCTTCTAGTATGATGCATAAATATCATAAATTTGTTACTGGTACATGAAATTTCTTCTACCTTGTATCTTTTCTTGTGTTTTGTAATTATTTGTTACATAAAATGCCTTGTACCATAATATGTTAAAAAATAAATGCTAAAATTCCTTTATAATACCAAAAAAAGCACCTAAATGTAAACAAATAAAAACTTGAATTAAAAAATTAAAATGAAAGATTTTTTCCCCTGAAAGTTTGGGGCAAAAACACGGGTGTGCTTTGTACATGAGAGTGCATTACACAATGCCAAAATGTGGTAATCCTAATACAGTGAAATCCCTCAATAACATGAATTCAGATAGGAGGTAATTGGTGATTAGCTTACACCCTCCACAGCAGACTTACCCAAGTTCATCTCATTAGCTTTATTGAGATAAGAACAACTCCATTCCTTGCTCCCCCCACCCCTGCCTCATTTTACATGATTGAATTTTTTGATCCATTTATAGAATTATGGTGGGTTTTTATTTTACTACTAAAATGTATTTACTAATTGTTTCTATTATGTTATGCACTCCTTTCATTTAATCCTTACAAGTCTATGAGAGGGAGAACTCTTATCCTCTCTTAGAGGATTTAGAAAGGTTAAATAATTAGCCCAAAATCACAAGGTTTATAAGTGAGTATGACCAGAATTCAAACGTAAGGAATCTGACTCCAGGGGTTCTATCAGTCTAATTCAGAGTTTGGCAAACCAAGGACCATAAGCCAGATACTGCCGACCAACTGTTTTTGTACAGCCCACCAGCAGAGAATGGCTTTTTCATTTTTAACTGGTTGGAAGTACTTCCCTCAACTACTATTATCAAACACGAATGGTTGGAAATTAGCTTTTAGTGCCAACTTGATAATGTTTCTTAATGAATTCAACATAAATTTACAAGGTAAAAGAGTGCTATATATATATATATATATATATATATATATATATATATATATATATCATACTGTAGTAAAGTCATTCCTATGACAACTAATGCTATTTGAAAGAATGTAAAATTGCTTTATACGTGCCATGTACTATTAAAAGTTAAAACAAAAAAACAAGATATCTATTCCCACACAAATTTGCAGTAGATGTATTTTCCAAGTTCAAACTGTATAGTTCCAGCAGCACTTTTCAGACCTTAATCAAAATACTAAGGGGAAAAAACCCTCCATATTTCAAAATCTAATTAACTGTTCAATTGAGGAGCTTCCACCTAATCTTCCTTTGGAAGTTACTAATATGCAATGTAATGACATGCTAAAATCAAATATCAAGAGAAAAATATAACAGAATTCTATGTGTCTTCCACCCAATAATATGCTCAATTAAAACTATATGCTCTTATACTGACATTAATGTTTAGCAATACCTCTCTGTGTGAAAAGATTTTAAAAGATGAAATATTTGGAGAGATCCAAAATGGCAGAGTAGATCAACACTGTGCCTACTTCCTTCCATGAACACATTAAAATTACAACTAAATTATAGAACAATCATCCTGGAGAACCATCTGAAGTCTAGCCAAACAGAAGTTTTATAACTAAGGATCTAAAGAAGCCACATTGAGATTCGTAGCAAGAATGGAGATGAGAAACAGGCTGGCTCCAAACTCTAGTTGAGAATCAGAAGGGATATCTCAGCTGCAGAGGATCCCCCCAGAGGAACAAGGGACCCCATCCCCACACCAGGCTCCCCAGCCTGGAGTACTGGTGCCGGGAAGAGGAGGCCCCACAACATGGGGGCTGTGAAAAACAGTGAGGATTCCGACCATCCAGATGGGACAGAAGGTTATGGGAAACCAAAGACGTCCTCTTAAGGGGCCCACACACAGACTCACTCGCTCGTAGGCACTCACCTTGGACTCTGGCAAAGGGATGGTGACTCGGGGACATCAGAGGTATACGGAGGGAAGACTGAGGTATGTAGCTTCGGAAGTAGGGCTGGAGGACAGTCACCATTTCCCTATGAGGAGGTCCTCCTCCCATGCAGATGGCAGGTGGGCTCCATATTTCCTGTGCTGAGCCCGCCCCTACAGGTCAAATTTAAATCTGATTGGTCTAGTGAGCTCTGCTGCTCCACCCTGCTGACTCACTGGGAACATGCACTATCCAACTCCCCCAACACAGGAGGCAGCCAGCCCTGCCTGCATTGCACTCTTTCTTGGAAAATGATTGGAGTCTATGGGCCCCAGGCAGGTGGCAACTGGCCTCAGTGTGCTCTGAGACTTTTACTGAGTAGCTCCATGCTCAACCCTGGTACCAAACCAGAATTTACATTAACCTGGTGAACAAAATCTTCCCATTCTAGTGATTCCCTGTGACCCTAATTCAGCCAACTTGCATACCACACAAGGCTTTATCAGTGGATGAACCTTAAGAGAACCAACAGTAGGCAGCAGGTCTTTGGCTGTCCTGGCTTTTTTGTGGAGCTACCACAGGCTGAGTACTTGTGGTAGATGCCCTCAGTTGGCAGCGTGACCTCTCTCGCATGCCTCGACGTTTAGCACAGGAAGTGAACAACTGCGGATCATTTGTAGCTCCTACCAGGTAGTCACCAGCTGGACACTGGCAGTGAGTGACCTGGTCCTGCACCAGAGACCCTCCCAACGGACCCCAGAACAAACATACTTAGCAGTTGGCTTCATACTACAACCAAGCACTGCCCAATTAGCCCCACAAACAGCACACCCAAAGGGTGGTCTCAACAGGCACCAGAGTCTGCTGGGGTAAATCTCACTCAGTAGGGAAAGCTCCCTGCACAGCAGCCCGTAAGCTGTGGATGTGGCCAAACCCCACAGCCAATCAGCCTGAGGGCCAATCCCACCCACTGACATATCAATAGCAATCAAGGCTTAAATATAGCAGGAGGGTACATATAACCCACATAGGGGACACTCCTGGATCACCCAGTGCAGGTGACCAGGGAGACTATGCCAGGGTCCAACAGGGTCCTGGCTCTCCCTAACTGGTTTACTCTCTAAAGCAAGCACGCAGCCTACATGAGTGAATCCTTTGCTATTGTACCATATTTTCTTCAAGACCTGAGAAACAACTATTCGTGAGCAAGTGAGCCATGAATAACTAGCTGCCATGGTTTGAGGAAGGGAGCCGTGTATCGAGCTGTTACAAGGCAGTAACAGAGAAAGGCAGTAACAAGAGAATGGAGGGCTATTTCTCTCAGAATGACTCCTGAAACATTTCTACTCCAACTAGCTTCAGAGGCTCTTTATCGCCTCTGGTCACCTGGTGTCATGATTGGAAGGACTACAGGAAAAAAAATTGTGAGATAGGGGAGAGCAAGTAGTACTCTGATTAGGGAATTTATACTAAGTGCAAAAATAATCAAATCTTTCTAGGGTTATTTTCTTTTTAAAGAAAATATTTATGCATAAATGGATGTCTAATTGGGAGCCTATGTGAGGGATCGGTTTCCGAACAGGGGCTCCACTCCCTTGAGTATTTCTTGCTCAGAGTGTAGTTCTTCATCATAGTCACTATTTGACATGTCAAAACCTTGTAGGTGGGGAGACATTTTTTTTTAAGAAGACACAAAAAGGGGCTTAAAAATTCAAAATGCACAAGGAATGGGAAATGTAATTGTCATCAAGTATTTAAATGTAGTAGAATGAAGTGATTAAATGTTCATATTAATATAGAAATAGTACAAAAACAAATTGACATAAAGAGAAATTGACATAAAATAGAAAAGTAAACCTTCCTAATGTCAGGGCAAGGATTTCCAAAATTTTGAAACCATGTAGATTGATTGTCTTTACCAAACTGTTTTGATTCATAAACTACCTTCTCTGTAACCCTTCATTGGTGTGTGAATGACATACATGATGACTGATAATAACCGTATGTGATGTAATGTAGTTTCCAAATATGCACTTTATTAATTACATTCTTATGAGCAGAATCAATAGCAAATGGAACAGATCTGCTTTACCCCAGAATATTTTAAACACACATGCTCAGAATTACACGTTTATACCCATCCTAAGCCCCTTCTTTCTTGTTCCTTTTTTGCCTTAACAGGTTTCCACACCCATACTGGGTCCCCAGTGCTGCTCTTCTGTATCTATCTCAGCCTTGTACATCTGGAAACTTGTCTTACCAATCATTTTGATATGGGCAGGTTGATCATATTTTAGGCTACCTTTTTCCAGCTCTATTCAGTCCTTTATTGTGGATAATTCTACAATAAATGCTTGCTGGTTTTCTTTCAAATGTGTAAAAATTGTATTATGCTTTGTGATAAAAATATCCAAATAGCCTGACTTTAATTTCCATGTATTTTATAGACCGCTGCTGCTATTTTACTATTCCTTTATATTTAGTTTTATGTTTTCTTTTTTTATGAAAGCCTGTTTTATGTCACTTGGTCTATTTATTTCAAAGGTATGTTTCGATCTATTTTTATATTTTATTCTAGTCTCTATCAGATGCTATTACATAACTGATCACTTTTTGTAGGGAAGTACATGTGCCAAAATATTACATTAAATAATCGTCCTTGTCAAAGTCAATGCCTGAATATCAAGAGACTACGAGGCTTATGAAAACTGCTTTGAAAAACTGTAAACACGTGGTGTATCTCATGTTGTCAGGTAGGTCAAAGGCCAGAGAGTGTGGAATGGGAAACAGGAGAGATTAATACTACTTCTTTGTGCTTTGTGTCTCATAGTGTTTCCCCAAAAATAAGACCTAGCCAGACCATCAGCTCTAATGCATCTTTTGGAGCAAAAATCAATATAAGACCTGGTGTTATGTTATGTTATGTTATGTTATGTTATGTTATGTTATGTTATGTTATGTTATGTTATGTTATGTTATGTTATGTAAGACCCGGTCTTATATTATAGTAAAATAAGTAAAATGTGGTAAAATAAGACTGGGTCTTATATTAATTTTTGCTCCAAAAGATGCATTAGAGCTGATGGTCCGGCGAGGTCTTATTTTCGGGGAAACAGGGTAGAAGGCACAATTAGATTCAACAGCAATCACAACTGGCAAACGTTCAGGTTCTCACTGAATCATTATTGAAGTAAGTGGGGACATCAAGCTTTAACAAGCATAGACTTTGAGAGTATGGACACACTACAAAAAGCCATCTGCAATTGTAAAATACAGAGGGGAGACGGAAGATTTTAAAATACACTCAGGAAACAAATGTACAGTTAGGACCATTCAGAAATAATGCAAGAGAAGAATGAGGTTGATGTAAATGAGCATGAACATTATGAAAGCCCTTCAACAAAAATAAGAAAGCATGTGTCAAATAGAGCATCACAATAGAAATTGCTGCCGAAACAAAAAGAGTTAAGAGCAAGGATAAACTTTAGAAAAACTATCATTATGATGGAGGACTAACTTATAAAATATGCAAGCAAATAAAGATGTAAGTATGTACAAGGGAAATAAACCACATTAAACAAGAATAGACTGTTTTCAGTTCTACTGCATTAAAAGAATATAGTACATAATATACCCTGAGGAAAATAATATGCTTTGTTCCTGAATCCTGGTAGACTTTTTAAGTACCTTCACTTACCTTGTGAAAGTAGCTATTCTTCCTCATGCACAGTAACCACTGATGTCAAGAAGAGGTGTGGATCCTTTAGTTTAAGTTGAACTGAATTCAGTAGTGATGGCTGGGTTTTGTGACCTCTTGGTGAAATATTATAACACTTCTCCAAGGACAATATAATGTAGTTGAAATATCATTAAATTAGGATCCAGGTTCAAGTTCAGTTTTGATCTATTCCAGCACCTGTGACTTTGACAACTAACCTAAACTCTTGTAGCATCAGCTGCTTCATCTACAAAATACATGTACTAATTATGCATCCTGACAGATAACTTAAGAATGAAATATCAAGCACTTAAGACTGTTCCCAGGATTGATAAATACTATCTCTTTTTCCTCCAAATCCTGAAGGTTCTGGCAAACATGGAACTCAGCGATGTCATCACCAAGCTCCATAATGAAGAAAATTGTACCTATCAATAGGCACATTGAGTAAATCCATTCATGATGAAAAATCTTAGCTAAAGAGTGGTGGCGTCATGTTTTCATCAGATTCCTTCAGGAAACATCCACAGTGGGAAGCTTTCACTTTGGGTAGCTGACAACAGTGACCAGTATTGCTTGTAATCAGTGATAAGCTCAGTGGGAACAAAACATGTAACAATTCAGAAGCAGAAATAGGACAGTAAACATTATGCACAGTACATGTTCCTGTGGGCACTCAAAACTATAATCCGTCATGATTATGACAATGATGAACAGGACAAGACCCCGCAATCAGTGTCTAGAGCCATTAGCAAAAAGCCATGCACTTAGGAAGAAAGGCTGCTGCCTCGGTGACATTGACTGAGTCCATTTCCACACACTGGGTTATGGGTCAGTGATTTAAGAAGTGTAGGGCTTTGAGACAGGAAATGGCCTGTTTTGTGACCCAAATAAAATGCTGACAATCTGTCATGAAACCATTTTCAATTCTTCCCTGAATCCTTATTTACATTTTTGTTGTTGTTGTTGTTGTTGTTAAAGGTTCTATCTTAGGGATACTAAGTTCACTCCAGAAAAAAAAAAAAAAAAAAACACAATTTTCTGCAAGTTATTTGTATCAGAAAGCTACCAACTGAAGGACATAGGTTGGAAGTTTTAACTATCTGAGGTAAGGCCAAGAAAGTCTCAGTTTTCAAATAAGGTATTGATCAGGAGAAAGAGGGAGAAAAGCTAAACAAATGAAAAAATAACTGCGACAAAAACAATTGAGAAATGTTTCTCTGTTTTTTCTAATTTTTCTACAGTAGGCATTTGACAGAAACTCCATGCCACTATCTATTCTCCCCGTCTCTCTTGCTAAAAAAAATCCAATTTTGTTGGAGATGATTATCAATATTCCTAGTTTGTTATGTAAATATATCCACTTCCCCAAATAACTTTGCAGCTAGGGAAAGCTTTGTGACCCATTTCTGGCCAGTAAGACATAGGCAGATGTATCTGGGGAAAGCATCCTTTCTCAAAACAAAAGTCTTATGGGAAAGGTTTCTGGACCTTTCCCCTTTTTTCCTGCCTGGAATAGGAATGTGATACGTGGAGGGGCATAGTCGTCTTGCAAACATGAGAGTGAAGACCACACACTGAAGTAGGCGAAGTAGGGAAATAGGAGTTGGAATCCTTGAGGATCTTGCAGAACTTCAGCTACAGCAGTCCTGGACTACCCACCTCCATACCATCCTGTTCCTCAGAAAAATAATCTCTTTCTGTGTTTAAGCTACTGTTTTTCCGGATTTCTGTAGCTCAAAGCTAAACATGATGTCACGCATAGCATGTGTTACTGGTGGAAATGTTTTTAAGTTTAAAACATACGAGCCTTGACTGGATTGAATAAGCTCTAATGAGAGTTTTACTTTGTCAAGATTCTAGTAAAAGGACCATGTCCATGAGGAAAAAGAAGAGAAGTTCATGGGCCCCAGGAATCAGTCCTTACCCATCCAACAGGTGACTGACTCTATTTGGGTCTAAAATCCTTGTAAAGGATATAGTGTTGCCCTCTCTTGCAGATTGCTTCAAAAACCCTTGCCTTTTTTTTTTTTAAATGAAAGTTTATTGGGGTGACAATTGTTAGCAAACTTACATAGATTTCAGGTGTACAATTCTGCAACACATCATCTGTATATCACATTGTGTGTTCCCCACCCAGAGTCAGTTCTCTTTCCATCACTATATATTTGATTCCCTTTACTCTCTTCTACCGAAAACCCTTGTCCTTCAAAGCCAAAAAGAGTCTGCCTGATTTAACCAGAGAAACAATCTGAGACACCATGAGGAGCCATTTGTTTCAGATGCCAGGCAGTGATAGAACTCGTTCCTCCCTAGGGTGGGGGTACTGAAACCCAAGTGCTCCAAGAGACTATGTTATCTGCAGCTCCAATCATATTTGATCAAGCTTCAATCATGCCTTATCTACTCATTTTGCCTTGACTTTGTTCCTTGGAAAAGTTCACATTGACTGCTGCCATTCACCACTAGCCTCGATTTTCCTTGGCCTTTCTAAATATCTGCCTTCTTCACCACTTCAGCCTGGTTATGCCAACATGGCTTGTTCTTCTGTTCAAGCCCCCATTAAGTAGGTCCACTGTTCTCTTACCCATTCCTTCATTTCTCTATATCTTATTTAGATAAATGACAAGAAAGCACAGAAGGACAAGGCAACACAAATCTCTTAGCTGATAAATATGGGAAAAGGGCAAGTTAAGAATTTTTTTGTTTTGTTTTGTTTTTTAATTACGCAGACTTTCTGCAAATTCTGTAAAATAATCACAACGCTTCATCCTGAAGAACCCAAAATAGAATTCCCAAAGTGTATTTCTGGGAACACTTTTAGATGGTCAAATAGATTTGAGAAACAGTGTTTTATACTTTCCCCTTGGAGGTCCACAATGAGCAATTAAAATCTTTAGAAATCCACACAAAAGAAATCACCTTTACCTTTATTTAACCCAATGTTTCCCAAAACTTCATTTTACTTGGAGTACTTTTTTTTTCAAATAACAGCCCATGGAACGGAATTTGGAAAGTTCTAACCTAAAGACTGAAGTCAAATTTTAAAATCAGTGAGAAGGAGAATGCCTGTTGATTTCAGGCAAGAGTCAGGATGACTTAACTCTATAGTATATTCAATAAATAAAGTTTTAACTACTGGATCAAAGAAGTTCAAAACTAGTAAGGAAGATCCTGAATTAGATAGTAGGCATTTGATTCCTAAACTTTACTTAAAACTTAAAGTTTCAACACAAAGTATATATTTGATGCCATGTTATTCTAGGTAGTTAAATACCACCTTTTATTTTCAAAGTTTAGAAAATCCCATGGTTAAAAATCTGACTTTTAGAGGAAACATACAGTGACTAGAAGTTTGGAGCATATGAGCAATGTTCTTTTGTAAAATGATACTGTTCTAAAAGTAGCAAAAGTAGAAAATGGTAGCTTTTTAAGGACTGTAGATACACCTGATGGTTATAAAAAATGTCAGATTATTGTACTAGTATTATTGATCAACATGTACACATATCTATCTATCTATTTATCTATCCATCTATATACATCCACATACACATATATGTATCTCTCGCTGTATCTCTCTCTCTCTCTCTCTCTCTCTATATATATATATATATATATATATATATATATATATATATATATATATATATATACACACACACATACACAAATATATGTATATAATTATGTATTCATATATCTAGGTATTTGATAGGCATTTGTGTGTGTGTATATATATATGTATATAGATAGATAGATAGATAGATAGATAGATAGATAGATAGATAGATATACCTGTGTATATTTATTTGATTTGTTCTCACCATCAAGAGATATTTTTAAATGCAGGTGAAAAGAATACTATATTATGAGCAGTGTAAATCTGAAACCTTAAATAGAAATGTCAGGAAGTTGTAAATCCCTAGGTGATGTACGAATCATAGGGGGTGGGATCTGATATTTTTACAGGCCAAAACTTGACCAAAGGAGTTCATCAGGTCTTTAATTTCATGCTCTGAATTTCATTACATAAAATAATTTAAGTCAACATTTTTCAAACCTCTTTAATTTATAGACATAGACACTTAAAAGCTATAGTGTTGGAAGGGACCTGAGACATGACCTGTCCTAATCCTCTGATTTTATGGACCATGAAGCTGAGATCCCAAAACACGGGTGATTTGTCCTGTGCTGGGACTATGTCCATAGCTGGGGTAAAACCAAAAATCATTTTTCCTGATTTTCAGTCAGGTCTCTATGTCACCAGACAGACATAAGTCAGTGGATTCTCCAGACTCAAACTCCCTCTTTTGTATCCAGTTCATTGTATGTGTAGCATCCATTTGGGGGCCCTTTCTGTCACTTCTCTGGGACTCAAGAATAAGGGGAACAGATACAATCAAGATGATGTTCATGTTGCTTGCTGTCTGTCAGTAATGAAGTCATTTGTCTCTGATTCAAGAGTCTCATGTCTTCAGCCAGAATCTATGAAAAAGCAAGCAATAGGCTACCGTATCAGCTTAAAAATGGGGTAAAATCAAAGGCGGGGCCTGATATAAGTCTCATAGAAAAAGTCGGCAATTATTACCTCCTCTTCTATTATAAGTGAAAACTTTTGAAGCATTTGCATTGTTTTTTTGGTAAAGGTTTGATAGAATTCACCAATAAAGCCATTTGAGACTCAAGTTTTACTTGTAGGAAGATTTGATGATAAATTCAATTCTATTATTATGGGACTACTCAGATTTTCTATCATGTCAATTTTGTGTTTTTCAAGGAATTTATCCATTTCCTCTAAATTGTCATTACTTTGAAATAAAGTTGTTCATAATATTCCCTTATTATTATTTTAATATCCATAATATATAATTTAAAAACCCCAAACTTTTCATTTTATTCGTTAAAGTGATAGTTTGGGTTTTCATTTTAATTTCAATCTAGTTTTAGTTTGATCAATTATATTAAGCTTTTCAGGGAACTTACTTTTGTTGACTTTCTCCATTGTTTGCTTTTTATTTCTCGATTTCCACTCTTATGTTTATTATTTTTGTCCTTTTAGATATTTGGCTTTCAATTCCTTGTATTTTTCTATTTTTTTAAGGTAGAAATTTAGAGTGATCTTAATTTTTTCCTAATTTAAGAACTTTCCTTTAAGTACTGCTTTAGCAACATCCCACAAATTCTCATAGGCTATATTTTCATTATAATTTTGTTCAAATTAAGTTTTCACTTTCTTTGTGATTTTTTTTCTTTGACCTCTTTGATATGCAGCAGGGAATTTTTAAATTTTCAAGTGTTTGGGCTTGTCTAGATTTATCATTGATTTCTTATTTAAGCTATGCTTGAAAAAACATCAAGCATTTTCAATTTATTAAATATGATTCATTTCCTAACGTATGGTGTATCTTGGAAATTTTACTATACACACTTGATAAAGAATATTAAAATCTCCACTGGATTTGTCTATTTCTCCTATTTGTTCTACCAGTGTTGGCTTTGGGCTTTTAGGTATCAACATAGTTTATTCTTTAGGGCCACCATATGAAGAGTGATGCCAGAGTAGCTTTTGATTTTGTATCCAGTGTTGCCAACCTAAGATGCCTAACCTTTCTGCATGCATGCATAGTTGGGTGGTGGTGGCTGTCATTGTTGTTTTGGAGCACTGTGCAGGAATGACCTCTTGAGCAATAAGTTCTCAGGGTGTCATTATTCCATGAGAACATCTCTGTGCACCAAAGCTAGGTTGAACAAATCTATGTCTAATCAAGCAAAAGAAGGAGGACAAGAAGTCGTGATGTGCCAAATAAGGATCAGAATGTCATGGCACTGCCAAATCAGAATGGGACACTGGTAAGTACCTTGAAGTGATATATGGTGGAACATGCTGCTTGCCTACCCAATATCCATTCTCTGCTTTGATTTTACTAAAAGAACCCTCATTTAATTTTTACTGGCAATGAAGGAAAAAACAAAACACAACAAAAAAACCCACCATTTCTCAGACTAGTGTCTATGACCAGTCGACATGTTTGGGTCAATGAGATTCACTGAAAATTACCAGGAATTCCTACGCAGTTTCGCTTTCCTGACATAGGTGCCAGCCATTCCTCCTTGCTTTCTCATTCTTCCTGCCTGGAATGCAAAAGAGCAGTTAAGAATACCGTCTTATAACCACGAAATAACCCTGAGAATGAAGGAACAAAAAGACAAAAGAAGTCCAAGATGTTGATTACATCATGAGGCCTCTATACCAACTTTGCCTACCTAGGTCCAAACTTAATATATGAGAAAAAGAAACCCCTATTTGGTTAAGCCACCATAATTGTGTTTCTGTTGTATGTAGCTGAATGTAATCCCTAATTAATACCAAAGGAGATAGTCTTAAGAAATTCACAACTCTATCAAAAGCCAAATTCAAATTCTGCCTGAGAGTTACACTTTCACATTTTCTACACTTCTAGCATAGTTTCTATAAAGCATAAGCTTTAAAATGTTCTATGTTATCATGTAAAAAACTCAGTGTGGACTTTCCCCCATTATGCACCATTTTCGTGATCAGAAGTCCTCCAAGTAATGTTTTTCTCTCTGAAATATCACTACTTTTACTAAAATGAAGCACTCAGCCCAGGCATTACTGAGGAAAATTGTTGACTGCCTTTTTGTAAAACAATTCAACTTCCTACACAGTTTGAAAGACATTAGAAGGAGGAATTTGTACAAAATTATTTTTGTATGTAGAATCTCTGCCAATGTGTTTCTGTAACTGCCTTGGCTTTTTCTGAGCTGAAGTCATGCTTACCCCTTTTTTTTTGGGGGGGGGGGGTTACGTTCCTAATGTGCAGTGCTAATCCCCTTCACATTAGCACTCCAACTCAGAAGCAAGTTCTAACATACATGTGCTGAAATATTAATCAAAACTAATTATAATCAGGCTGTCACAGAAACATATACTGAAGCAAACTTCCACATCTAAAATCGATGGCAATTCTAGTCGGCACCTAGGATATGGCTCTGGATGCCCTAACTGAGTCAACATGTGAATAGGATACAGTGTTTCTCAGCTTTGCTAATCTAAATTAGAATCTTTTATAAAGGTGAGTGCTTGTCCCTGAAAGACTATCGAATGTGTACATGTGCATATACATGTGAGTGCATGAGAGCATGGGTGCACACACACACACCTCTTAGCATTTTCCAATTACTTCACAAGTGGAAAAGAACAAAAAACAAAAAACAACCCAGGTTTCACTATTTAGCAAGTGAGCAAAAAGTCCAAAAATTTAAAATTTAATAGTTTTGGGTCTGATAAACCTTTCAAGTCCAAGAGATTAATAATGGAAAACAGAATGTATTGTGGCTTAATCACCAGTTCAAACTGAGTCTAAGCCAATAATAATTAGATCAGAAATACCAAAGAATCCTTCTTGTGACTTAAAAGATAAACTCTGAACCCTATCCGCATAAAATGAACAATATCAAAATATTGTGCTTGTTTTAATTAATAGGTTTGAAGACATCTACAAATTATATAAGACTGAGATTTTCTGTTGACTTCAGTAGCTGATTAAAATATGCTAAAAGTTTACGCAAGAAATGATCTTGTGTTTGGCTGCTGAAATGGACCCTTCTGTTCTGTTAGTAAATCTGTTTTAATGTATTATAACCATTGTGTTCTCATTAAGACATTACATACAATAGATTGGACTCAATTACCTCCCACATTTCTACTTGGTTTATTACATAGAGATGGATACACTTAGAGATGACAAGTTATTTCCCAAGGATGTAAATGTGATTGAGAAGGCCAGAACGTGCCCAACTGTCTTAAACAAGCTCACTATATTTATTTCTGACTTTTAGTTAATGATATAACCTGCTCCTATATGGTCTGTCAAGCTCAGGATTGAGTATTTTTGCTTAAACTTTGTACACCTTTCATTGCTTCATGCTACCACGATCCATCTGTGCTGTCATTTCACAGCTATCAATTTCGGTGTTTCCTTACTTCAAATCATGCCTGGACACAACCAAGCTGAGCTTGGAAATGTCCACAAAGTAGATAATATGGCATAATGACATAAGTCATACATTCTGTTTTAAACTCCAGCTCCTTTCTCAGGCTCAAGGCCTGTCCTGTGGGCTCTTTTTCTTCTTTGTAGTGACCAGAAGGAATTGGCTTAGTTTCTGCTCTTCTTGTCACCTGCCACCTATCACTCTATAACAGCTTCCTTTTCTCCAAATGCCTTGCTGCCCCTGAAAACAAGCATATAGCCTGTGACTGTAATAAGAATTTTCCAGTTACTCAATATGTGAAACCGGCAATCATTAAAAATAACAATGACTCTGCTAGTAAAAAAATTTCAAACCTCTTATAGTTTCAAACCTCTTGCTTGAAATTTACTAAGTCCCTGCCTGAGATGATAGCTGGCAGCTATTAAGATTTCTTTTCTTAGCTTTTATTTCTTAAAGGGGAGCTCCTCATGAAACCCTCCCCCCACATTTGGATCTGATCAAGGCAGTTAATAATTGTCCCTTTGCCTCAAATGGGAATTCTGCATTTTTGAAGAATGATTACCTTGATGTATCTTTGCACTGGAAAAATAATGTGGTCCCTATTAGAAAATAATGTTTATAGTAATTGCCTTCTGAGACCTGATTCCTTTTTGTCTTTCAATTTGCCCAATAAAATATAGTTCATGTTGACATAGTTATTTTTATTCATTTCATTAATCATCTGGCAGGAATTACGGGGGGAATTGTCTTCAAAACTGGTTGGCAACCAAAATGACAACACCGTATGAAGTAAATATGCAAAAATGCTAGTATTCTTAATCGTTTCCAAAATTGCCAAATTCCTAAGTTCTGCTGTGAAGCTTTAAAGCTCACTTATCTTATGATTAATTACTGAAAAGATTTAACTGATTAATTCAGCTTCCTCTAGAAAATGCCACAACATAGCTTTGATATCTCTCCTGTTCTTCCTCACTAAATACTTCAGTTAGTCAAAATAGAGATTGATAAATAAAACTTTTAAAGGCAGACAATTTTACCTTTTAAAATCTTTTACAGAAAAAACAAAGACTGCACAAGTCATTTTATGAGCTTAATATCTTGACATTAAAATTGGATAAGGGCAATATAAAAGAAAAAAGGAATATAAATAGCCTTAGGCTAGTTCTGAACACAGGTAAGAAAATACGATTCATAAATAAAATATTAGCCAAACAAATTCAAAATCTATTAAGAATACTGTGTGAATTGGTAAGGATTATCTCAGGAATTCTACAATGGTTTACTGATCAAAACTTTATCAATGCAATTCATCCTAATTGTGGACTAAAAAAAAATAAATGTTAATATATAGAGAAAAAACATGTAATTCGTTTTATACTTATTTAAGGATAAAACAAAAGAAACACTAAGAAAACTGGGAATAAATATGGTGTCTTTAACTTAATAAAAAGTATTTACTTAAAAGAGACTGCTAGATAGTGCTTACTAAAGAAATTTTGGCTTCTTTGCAACAGGTTTGCCGCCAGAACAAAAAGTTAGTGAAAAACACCACTAAATCTAAACCAAAATGGGAAAGGAAAAGACTCACGTCAACATCGTCATCACTGGACATATAGATCCCAGCAAGTCTAACACTGCTGGTCATCCGATTTACAAATGTGGGATTGACAAAAGAACCATCGAAAAATTTGAGGAGGAGGCTGCTGAGATGAGAAAGGGCTCCTTCAAGTCTGCCTGGGTCTTGGATAAACTGAAAGCTGAATGTGAGCGTGGGCTTACAGTTTATATCTCTCTGTGGAAATTCGAGACCAGTAAGTATTATGAGACCATCGTTGATGCCCCAGGACACAGAATTTATCAAATACACGATTATAGGCACCTCTCAGGCTGACTGTGCTGTCCTGATTGTTGTTGCTGGTGCTGGTGAATTTGAAGCAGGTGTCTCTAGGAATGGGCAGACGTGTGAGCATGCCCTTCTGGCTTGCACACTGGGTGTGAAACAACTAATTGCTGAGTTAACAAAATGGATCCACTGAGCTGCTTTACATCCAGAAGAGATACGAAGAAATTGTTAAGGAAATCATCACATACACTAAAAAAACTGGCTACGACCCTGACACAGTAGCATTTGTGCCAAATTCTGGTTGGCATGGTGACAACATGCTGGAGTCAGGTGCTAACATGCCTTGGTTCAAGGGATGGGAAGTCACCATAAAGATGGCAATGCTAGTGGTATCATGTTCTGGATTGTACCCTACCACCAGCTCAGCCAACTGGCAAGCCTTTGCATTCTCCCCTCCAGAATGTGTACAAAATAAGTGGTATTGGTATTGTCCCTGTGGGCCCAGTGAAGACTGGTGTTCTCAAACCAAACAAGGTGGTCACTTTTGCTCCAGTCAATGTTACAACTGAAGTAAAGTCTGTTGAAATGCACCATGAATATGGGGACAGAGCCAGGAGTGCAGTTTCCAGGTTCTCGGGCTCACGTGGAAAGGTGCTGGCTCAGGTAGTAAATGGCCATCAACTGTGATTGGATGGCCATCAACTGTAACCAGTGAGCCATTGTCCACTAATATAACTGCTGAGACTACACTAGCAGCAAATGGGGGCTAGCAAGAAGATGGTGGCTGAGCTAGCAAGTGCGGATTGCAGCTAGCAAGTGAGGTTGGTTGGCAGAGAGAAGTGGACAGCAGCTTGCGGAGTGTGGATTGCGGATTCTGTGGCTCCTGCTTCCTGTGTCTCCAACCCAGTCGCCAGCAAGACTATAGTGGTATGACTCCCCTATCTATGGCTCCGTGGGTGCTCCTTTTTGGCCTCACCATATCCTGCGTTCTTATGTGGGGAGCGGGAGCTGAGACCCTGCCTGACACCCTGCATGACAGTGAAGCTTTGAGTGAAGCTCTTCCTGGGGACACTGTGGGCTTCAATGTCAAGAATGTGTGTGTCAGAGATGTTCATCATGGCAGTGTGGCTGGTGACAGCAAAAGTGACTCACCAATGGAAGCATTTGGCTTCACAGCTCAGGTGCTTATCTTGAATCATCCAGGCCAAAGCAGTGCTAGATAGGCACCTGTACTGGATGTCACACAGCTCACATGGCTTGCAAATTTGCTGAGCTGAAGAAGATTGATTGTCATTCTGGGAAAAAGCTGGAAGATGGCCCAAAATTTGTGAAATCTGGTGATGCTGTCATTGTTAATATGGTTCCTGGCAAGCCCGTGTGTGTGTTGAGAGCTTCTCTATCCTCCTCTGGGCTGTTTTGCTTTTGTGACATGAGACAGAGAATTGCTGGGGGTGTCATCAAAGCAGTGGACAAGAAGGCAGCTGGAGCTGGCAAGGTCACCAAGTCTGCGCAGAAAGCTCAGGAAGCTAAATGAATCCCCAATACCTGCCACCCCAGTTTTAATCAGTGGGGGAAGAAGGGTCTCAGAACTGTTTGTCTCAATTGGCCATGTAAGTTTAA
This sequence comes from Rhinolophus sinicus, assembly GCF_057876585.1. Lineage (NCBI taxonomy): Eukaryota > Metazoa > Chordata > Mammalia > Chiroptera > Rhinolophidae > Rhinolophus > Rhinolophus sinicus. The sequence goes on from NC_142516.1 coordinate 110,326,497, forward strand.
TAGTAAAATACTGGTTAATGATTACAATGCATCGTACAACCTTCAGAAGGAAAGGAGAATTTTTTTTGGACCATTTGTTTTTTTTGTGTGGCAGTTTTTAAGTTATTAGTTTTCAAAATCAGTACTTTTTAATGGAAACAACTAGACCAAAACTCTGTCACAGAATTTTGAGACTCATTGAAACAAAATTTAATGAGAAACCTGTGTGTTCTTTTGGTCAACACTGGAACTTCCCATAGCACTACTTATAAGAGACTTAAATTGTTGCCCATAACCTATTTCTGGTGTTACATCTGCTGAAACTAGAATTTCATAATTTGGGGTTAACATTTTTTCTGGGTAGGAACTTTGGTTTTTTTCACCTTGTCTTTAGGGGAGGCATTACCCATTTACATAGTAAAAAGCTATGAGAGGAAGTCTGTTGGTGAAACACTTCATAGGGTTAGGACAGATCAGCAGAGTAACTTTGTTGGTGTGTAAGCTAGTTTACAAAGGCCAAATTCTGTAACAGTAAAGTCCACATATTGCATATAAAATTTTGTATAGTTACATCAATATTGAGTAAATTTGTTTGTATGTCAAATTTTAGTTTTTCAGTTATTGGAATGTGAATTTTCACATTTACAAATAGTGAGGTAGCTCAAAGAACCTAAAATGAGGCTTAAATCGTATTGAGCACTGTCTTGCTACAGTTAATTGTATCCAGATTCTAGGAAAAATAAATGATCCTGGAAGTTGAAAACAACATTTTTTGAACTCAAGAAGACAAGGATATCTTTTTTTTTAATTACCATTACTATTCAATACAGTACTGAATGCCCTAATGAACATAGTAAGAAAAGGAAAATAATTAGCAATGATAAGAATCGGGAAAGAAGAGATAAAACTATCATCATTTGTAAATGATAAGATTATCTACATAGAAAACCCAAGAGAATGACAAATTAGTATAAATCCGTGTACCTAATAAAACCATTACGTGAAATTGCCAGATACAAGATAAACTTTGAAGATTAATAGCATTTTTCTACACTACTAGTCTTAAAATATTGGTTCCTCCGAAAGTTGATACATAAAACTTTAAAACACATATAATCCTTATCATGAAAAAGCAAGCCAGCTCATTTAATCAGCCTAGTATTACCTCAATATTTATTTAAAAACTGCAATTATGTACATTGCATGCGACATAGTGAAAGATTACCTGGGGTCCAAATCTTGATTCTGTTATAGGCTAGTTACATAACCACTTTCTGCCTCATGGTTCTTATCTGTAAAATGAAGATGAAGATGATGATACTTACCACTTAGGATATTGTGAGGTTTAAGTCAATTAATACTTGGAAAGCACAAATTTGGTGTCTCATAAAAATTAGCTATTCTTCTTATTACAAAACTACTGAATTAATACACTAGATGCTATGTACTTAAAAATAAAAATGTTGAAATAAAATAAAAAGCATATGTGGAAGTGCTAATATTTTTTTCTCTTCCCAAATCAGGTGTGCACATTTCATATTGGAGCCAACGTCTTACACAGTAAACAACTAAAAATAGAATAGGAGATAAGATGCCACTCAAAAATCTCAACCCAAACTAATAAAGTTAATAGAAAAAAAATGTAGAGAGATATTTTTATGACATTGAGATGACCTTGGATTGGGGGGGGTATAAATCATAATGTAAAATACTGATAAATTTGAATAAATCAAAAGTAAAACTTCTATTCAAGAGAAAAAGTTAGTGGACACTTATCTCGTTAGGGAGACCACCTCAGGGATGATGTAGATGCCTGATCACTGCACTGTACACCTGAAGCTGAACAATAATCAATGTCAACTACAATTTGAGATATATATATATCTAGTTACAAAAAGCAGAGTACAGCATTAGGAATAGAGACAGTGGAAATTTAATGGCTATGTGTGATGTCAGAGGGGTAGTGGATGGGGGCAGGGGGTTGTCACTGTGTGAGGGATATAAATGATAAATGTCTAACTATTAAAAAAATAAATCATTGAAAAAGAGAGAAAAAGTTAGCTGAGGTATGATGGACTGGGAAAGGAAATTAGCATTATACGCATAGGATTATGTTCTGGAACATAACAAGAACTCATACTAATCACTAGGTTATAAATTTCAAGCAAACAGGATTTTTTTTTTTTTTCTGTCTTGATCATTGTTGTATCTCCAATGATCAGATAAGTGCCTGGGAATATTGACAACCTTTACTGTTCATTTTGTCTCAAGATTTGCTTCCCATCTATCCCATCCTCCAAAACAGACATGTTAGTTTCCTATTGCTGCTGTAACAAATTACCACACATTTAGTGGCTTTAAATGACACAAATTTATTCTCTAATCTTCTGGAGGTCAAAGTCCAAAATCAGGCTTACTGGCCGAAGTCAAGATGTGCGCAGGGCTGGCTCCTTAGAGCAGGAGCTCTAAGGGGACCATCTGTTTCCTCACTCCCACTAGTTTCTGGGGGCCGCCTACATTCCTTGGCTCATGGCTCCTTCTTCAGTCTTCCAAGGCATCAGCTTAGCTTCATTACACCTCTTTCCTTGACTCTGCTTCTGTCCTTGTACCACCCTCTCTGTTTCTAGCCCTCCTGCCTCCCTCTTTTCAGGACATTTGTGACTATATTGGGCCCACCCAGATAGTCCAGGATAAAAATCCTTACGTAGCAATCTTTGACTTAATCACATCTGCAATGTCCCTTTTGCCATGTAAGGTAACATACTCACGAATTCCAGGGATGAGTGTGATGGTATTTTTTGGGAGGAGGGGTGCATTATTCAGCTGGGCTTTTCAACATTAGCACTATTGATACTTTCATCTGGACAATTTTCTGTTGTGGTTGCATGTCCTGTACATGGTAAGCTATTTAGTAGCATCCCTGCCCCCTCTGCCCATTAGATGCCAGTTACACCCACTTTCACCTACTTGTGTCCAAAATCACCCTGGTTGACAACTGCTTCACACTGTTCTGATGATCATCTAATAAAGCAAATTTAATCATGTGACTCTCCTGCACACAATCCTTTGTTCCCCCACTACTTTCAATATAATATCCACATTTCTTAGCATATCATCTTAGATTTTACATAACCTAGCTTTGCCTACTTCTCTTGGCCCCATCTGTCCTCACTTCCTAGCCTCTTGTTCTCCAGATATTCTTGTAGTTCCCCAGAATATGGAGTTCTCTCAAACCTCCTCTCTTTGTATTTTTTGATCTGCCAGAAAGTCTCCTATTCTTCATGGGATGAACTTTCACTTACTTCTCCTCAAAATTTAGCTGAGATGTCTGGTAACCCAGGTCCTCTCCCTAGGTCTGCTCAGAGCACAGTGAAACTTTCCTCTATCAGAGTGCTGGTTTTATCTCTTTTCACTGCACTAACCTGTGAGCTATTTTATTTCTTTTATCTGTATCGATGGATCTAGCACTCTTTCTGCAACATATAAGTTGCTTAAATTGTTTTTTGAATAGATGAATGAATGTTGGATTTTATGCCTAAACTTGAATGAGACTGATGAAAAAAAAGTTGCTCCAAGATATTAACAAAATAATTAACAACAACAACAAAAAAAACTTGCTAGAAAATAAACTAATTCTCCCATGCTCTTATAGAGAGAACCCCTCACAAGGAGATTATTTTGGGTCTTTTGTGAATGCCTAATAACTATTTAGTTCATTATTTTCCCCTGAATTAAGTTCATATTCAGAAGCTAACTTTAGTTACTTAATATGCTTACATTAAAAATAAATTAGAAAACTTCCTTCCACAGAGGATTTGGCAACACACAGCTAGAATTAAAACATCACAATCCTAGATTTTACAGCACTCCGAAAAGGCTAGAAATGTCAGAGCGATTGTGTATCACCTAGGAGGTTATGGTTTATGCTGCAATTTAAGATTTTGACATTGCAGGCAGAAAACTGTCACCTGGCACTTCCAGCCTTCACAATGGAACAAATTACACTGCTTTGCAAAGTCCCAACATTTGGTATATGCTTCAAACAATAAAAATGTCAAAATGGTTTCTGTTGCTGTGCATTTTATTATTCTTCTGGTAGTCTAGTGTTAAAAGTTTCTCTTAATGGGCAGAAACTGGAGACTCTTTAGTAAACACCACCGAAAACACCTGCACTTAACGTTCTCTAATGACTGTTTCCTCTACCCAGAGCTCAAATTAAGAGGACGTTCAGAGACAATGGATGTTCTCTACTTGTTAAATATATTCAGGTAATTTATGTAAAACACAGAAATTGAAGAAATTTCCCCCATGCTACATTTTTATCATTCCAGCTAAAAATCTGCCCACAGACCTTATAGGAAGGATAAAAACAAACTTTCATCATCCAAAATATGTCAAAACTTAATATGCTAAAATAAGGGTTTTAGATTAATTCCCACATATGTCTGACTGAAAGGTTGCTTTTCCTCTAAACCAACATTTCTTAAATCATTGCTCAAAATATTTGATTGCGGGCCAGTGTAATATAATTGATGTTGCTGAAAATATTTGGCTAAGACCATAGCATGCCTGATTAAATCCCAACTCTGTGACCTTGAGCAAATTACCTAACCTCTCTGTGCCCCAGTTCCCTCATTTGTAAACTGAAGATAAGAATAGTACTAATGTCAGAGAATTATTGTGAGGATTGAAGAGTTTGTATTTGCAAAACTTTGAACACTGGCTGGCACACAGAAATTCTCAATTAACACTAGAAAAAGCAGAGAAATTTTGAACTAAAGACTCTGCAGTGCTATTTTTTTTTGACATCTTTTATTAGTTTCAGGTGTACAAAACAATGTAAGTTAAACATTTATCATTTATATCTGTCACGCAGTGATAACCCCCTCCCCCCATCTACTACCCCTCTGACATCATACAGCCATTACATTTCCACTGTCTCTATTCCTAATGCTGTACTCCACTTCTTGTAAATATATATATATATATATATATATATATATATATATATATATATATATATATATATATATATATATATATGGTAGCTGACATTCATTATTGTTCAGCTTCAGGTGTACAGTGCAGTGATCAGGCATCTACATCATCCCTGAGCTGGTCTCCCTAATGAGACAAGTGTCCATCGGATAACCTACAAAATCTTTACAATATTGATTACATTCCCCAAACTGTCTTTCATATCCCCATGGCAATCCTATAGTTACAGATTGTGCTTTCTAATCCCCTCACCTTCCCCCTTATGCTCACCCCCCACTCCATTTAGCAACCCTGTTGTTCCTGTCTCTGAGACTGTTTCTGATTAGTTCATGCATTCATTCTTTTCTTTAGATTCCAAAACTCTAATTCGAAAAAATTTATGCACCCCTATGTTTCTTCAAAGTGTTACGAACTCAGCATTGTGTAAGAAACTCTACCTACCTACTATGAGCAACTGTGATACATCTATTTCTGAAGGGATCCAAACTACAGAGGGAGACTCCTCTCCGCAGTTTGAAGTTCTGCATTTCAGTTTTAGTAAATAAGTATCATGAATTATGAGACTTGAGGTCCCTACACCTGCTCAAAAGTTTCATTGGCTGCCTATTGTCCCAGGAAAATGAAATCTACTCTTCCTTAGGAATTCCCCAAGGAATCTTTTCAATGTTATTCACTACTACTCCCCTGCCTGACACTTCTGCTTAAATCACCGTGCTCAAATACATCACGCATTTTCCTGTATTTCTCTTGCTTACCCTTAATTGACCTTTCTACTTATCTGGGGCCCTCATTTAGAGGATCTGCTCATATTCCATGTTTTCTCTGAACATGTCCCAGACTATATGGCTTCTGAGTGAGGTGTTCCTTCAACAAATTCTTGTAGTATCTATATCTTTTTTTTTTGTACACAGCATGAGATCTCTTTTTCTTTTATTACATTTTTAAATGTCAGTATCTCTAACAACGTTGTGATTTTGTATGTGCAAAGTCTCCTCTCTGTTCCTTTGTACCACAGAGCTTGACTGAGTGCCTCACACAGAGCAAAAATTAAGTATGTTTTTATTAATGAAAATCTTTGGTAGTAAAATTGTTTAGTTTCAGCTCCCATCTCCTTTTGGCAATTTCTTAACCCCTTTCAACACTTTTCCCACTAGTGTTATGTACCTATATGCTATATATATTGGCTAGTTGAGGGCCTGAAGTTATCTTTTCCGATGATTTAGACATTTTTAGTTCATCTACAGTCACCTGTGTTGCCAGTGAAAAGAATACTGATCTAGGAGTCAGAAAATTTCAATTGCAAATTCTGTGTGTCTTCGTTGATCCCTACATGTAATCGTGGAAAATAACTAGTCTGAATTTCAGTGTGTTCATCTATAAAATACTAATGATATTATCTATTCTGACTACAGAGTTATTGTAAAGACAAATACATGTAGATTAATATACACAAATGACTGCACATATAGTTGCTCTGATGTCCTCAGGAATACATCAAAATTACTGGCTTATTGATCTAACACAGAAAGTATGTCACAGGGTAATTTAATATATTACTTATTTTTGTTAACATTTATTTTTATTTTAGAAGGGACTTCTGAAACATAAGATCTCAATTCATAAAAATTATAATAAAGATATGAGAAGTAACAGAAAGGTCTAATTTTTTAAATCTTAAGTTAATAATCATAATTCAACAAATATTTGTTGAATATCTATTATGTGCAAAGCCATGGAAGTATAAAGATAAGCAGAACACTCACTTTTCTGTCTTCAAGGAATGAGAGTCTAGTCTAGTAGGAGACCAGGATGAATCAATTAATTCTAATGCAAGATAGGTTTTGTAAATTCTATGAAAGAACCAACTTCAGAAGATTATGATTCTATCTGGAAGGTTTCCTAGAGGATTCAATTAGGACAAAAAGGTTGGGAACGTTTCAAGGAACTGGAATGAAGAGGAGGTTAAAAAAAAAGTGCAATTTTTGTTTTTTGGTGTAAGCATAGTTCAAAAGTACCAAGAGTCTGCCTGCCCCAAGGTAGGTTTGTTACCTTGTATGTGAGGCAACTCTTTTTATAAATACTGCAGAGAGACAATGCATGTGATTTTGCTCTTAATTGGATGCAAGGAAGGATAACAAAGAAAAGTATCAAAAGTCTCAGAGGCTAGTACCATATAAACAAAATCTGGCTTGGCCTGGCAGGCACATCAGTGAAGTTACTTAATGTCTTTGGTGTCACTCTTCAACTCTTACTCAGCACTCTGGGGAATGATAAACCTTATTCTACTTAAAGATTATACAGAGGGTGCCAAAAAAATGTATACACATTTAAGAATGGAAAACGATATTAAAATTGTGATACTCGATATATACCGCTAACAAAAGATGAATACAAGTCATGTTTGACTTCTGCAATACAAGAGATGCTCAAAGTGGTGATCACCAGTGTCCAGACACTTCTGATTATGGCGTACTACTGCTTGAAATGAAATGAGAAGTCCATGATAAATCAAATGAGACTAATGGAAGATTGTGATAGTTTTAAAATTCGTTCACAAATTATACGACACTCCTCTCTTCAAGAGATAAAGCTTAATTTCCCACCCCTATCCCTTTTTGGGTTGTAATGAATGACTGAATTCTAGTGAATGGAAGTAGTGAAGATGAGGGTACGTCACTTCAGAAACCAGGTAATAAAGGGCATTACAGCTTTCTCCTTGTCTTCTCTCTTGGATCACACATTGTGGAAAAAGTCAGCAGCCATGTCGTGACAACAGCCAAGCAACTTATGGAGAGACTCACAGATGAGAAACCCAAGTGTCCTGCCAACAGCTTTGCAAGTGAGCCGTCTCAGAAGTGGATCTTCTTGCTACAATCAAGCCTTTAGATGACTGCAGCTTTGGCCAACATCTTGACGGAAATTGTTTGCGAAACGCTGAGCCAGAACTACCCAGTCAGACCAAGATCCTGACCTGCAGAAACTTTGAAATAACAAATAAGATAATTCATCAGGTAGCAAAAAGTTATAAATAAAAAGGTAGAAGTGAATAAGGCGTAGAAAGCTTTCTTCCATCAAAGGGCAGAGATTATGACTGAATTTGGGTTGTTGGAAGGATTCTTTCTTGATTATTTAGTAACTTGACCTTGGAGAGTAAATAACAATTAAACAAGGGAGTAAAATACAGAGAATCCTGAACCTGATTCAGGTAACTTTTAACCACTAATCTCTCACTACAAAAAGAAAGATTTAGTAGTTTTCACATTTTTGAATTTGTCTTTAGTATATTCTAATTAAAATCCCTAGTGTGTGTGTGTGTATATATATATAGTCTTCTGGTTTACAGCACTATGATATACTTAATCACTTATAAATTGGCATTCTGTTTAATGTGCTATATTTTAATTTTAAAAACGGAATGGATTTTTCATTATTTACAAACTTGTATGGAGTCATTAGCTTCATGTATTTATATATAAACATATTGGTGAAAATTTGAAAAGCTATGCATTTCCCTCATATTTATACAGAGCCCTGCCTTTCACAAAGCTATTTCAAATAGCTTTCATCTTGAGTCATCTCCTAACAGAATGGTTGCTTGAATTGGGGTAGGACTCACTTAACCATCTAAAAATGAAGGGGTTTTTAATGTGGACACTAAACAATAGTTGGCATATAAAGCCACATTTTCTAAGGCATGCTAAACCTACAGGAGAAAAAAATAAAAGCTGCTTGTTCTAAAAATCCTCCTGAGTGCCCTCTCCTCCCACCAAACAGGGCACACAAAAACCAGAGGCCTGCCAGACTGTCTGCGACAACCTTGGATTTTAAGACAGAAAAAGAAAAAGGACAAGGTCACAAAACGTGCGTGTACTGAGTAGCTCAAGGACAAGGGCAAAACCTCAAAGCAAAGGAAATAAAGCTGGAGTTTCTGAGGCCCCAATCTGACCTTACAGTTTAGCCAGGTTGCAAGGGCTCCAGTCACCCGGCTCCGGTACGTCGGACCATTGTAAACCCCAAATCCCGAACCTGAGGCGTGAGGCACTGCACTTGCGCAGCGGGGGCCCGATCCGCCCCCGCGAAGGGGCTGACGAGGAGGGAAGTGGGCGGGGCCCGGGCGGGGCCATGGGCGGGCCCGGACGGGGCCAGGGCGGGGCCAGGGCGGGGCCAGGGCGGGGCCAGGGCGGGGCCAGGGCGGGGCCAGGGCGGGGCTGGAGGCGCGGGAGATTTGAACTTCCTTTCTGCGGAGTCATGTGCCCGCGCAGAGGTTTAATTGCACAGCAATTTTCTCCTTAGAGCCCGAAACTAGTGGGCTCCAGGCCTGGGAGATGGTGGAAGGACCAGGTTGTACTCTAAATGGAGAGAAAATTCGGGCGGAGGTGTGCCCCGGCCAGGCGGTGATGGAGGTGCGGGGAAGCGCTCTGCAGAGCCTCGGGGACCCCCGGTTGCCTCCTGCAGCCTCGGCGGCTGCGGTTTCTACCCAGGTGAGCCGCTCCTATAACTTGGCTACGGGGCAGCAGGAGAAAATGTAATAAAGACTCCGTCAGGTTTCCAGGGTCCAAAGTGTCATCTCTTTGCTCTGGTCCAGACTCCCTGGGGCCCTGCTTTACCCAAGGTTTATCTTTACAGGAGAGGTAAATCTGTGTTAGTGCGCCTGCGTAATAGAGAACTACTGAAGGCTAAGACTGCCAGAGATTCCCAGGCAGGAATTGATCGAGGGTGTTTTATTCCATGTCACCTTGCTTAACTTCTTTACAACCCAGCAAAAGATGGTGTCCTTATGTCTATAGCTGCATTTTCTACTGTTAATATTAATCAGGTCTCTGCAACCTCTTCACGTTTTTTCTTCACATTTTTAAGACAGTAAGATTTTAGCACGAAATTCTAGTTTCTCGCTTCCCAAACATGCTTGCAATTAATAAGTGTATCACAACTAATTTATAATTCTAAGCTTGTACGTAGAAAATTTGTCACTGACCTTCCCATTCAGCTTAATATTACCATCTAATGAAGGGGCAGTGAAACCCAGTTCTGGTTCCCTTAAGTGAATTTTTTCTTTTTAAAGTAAATTGTAGCACAGCTTCTTGCCACTCAGGCATTCATTGCAGATGGTGTGACATTCATTTGATAAGAGTTTAGAACTTGTACTAAAAATATTCTGATTAAGCTTTAAAAGCTCTATAGATACATAAATGGTTGTATTTCATGGAAGTATGCAGTATTATGCTGTACTTCAATTTTTCCTGCAAAGCTTCCTCATAGTCTTTGGTCCTGCAAGAAAAGGTTGCCTGCTATGAAATTAGCATTTGCTTGCTACTTGAAAGACATGAGGTTCTAAGTCTGAGAAAATACATTTTTCAAACTTGGAAGAATAGTAAGTTTTGCATCGCTTTCCAATTGCCCTTGCATTTTCTTTATTTTGTCTTTATATGTCAGTAAGTACTCTGCACCTATTCTCTTACTATACAGTGTCTGTCAAAATCTTTTCAGGGTATCACAGAGATGGATCTTGAATGGTCTCTCAAGAATATTAATGTTTATAATAATCACTCATTCAACAAAATTTTAGATACTCAAGGTACCAGGGGAACAAAAACAAATACTTCCCCTTGTGGAGCCTATACTTTGGTTTGGAAGATACACAGATATTCAATTAATTAGAACAGAAAGAAATATAAATTGATGGGTCTGTAGGGAATTAGAGTCAGGTCAGGGAAGGTTCTGCTGGGAACATAACAAACTGAGGTGTGAAGGGTGAGGAGGGGATACGCAGCACCTGGGCGGAGGTTGGCTGGCAAAATGATAGCAAAAGAAGAGAGTTTCAAATACAGAGGGCGTCAAAAAAATGTATACACATTTTAAGAAAGGAAAACTATGTTAAAACTGTAATACTCAATATATACCAATAAGAAAAGATGCATACAAGTCACATTTGACTTCTGCAATTACAAGAGGTGCTCAAAGTGGTCACCATCAGCATCCAGACACTTCTGATTATGGCGAAGCAATGCTTGAGCATTATGCTTGAGCATTGTTGACCAAAGTGACCACTTGTATACATTTTTGGGCACCCCCGGTATATGAGGGATTGAAAGAAAACCAGTGTGACTGGAAAAGGGAGAATGAGTTGGAAGGAAGGTAGTTTGAAATAAGACAGGATTGGGATTGGTGGGTTTGAGCCAGACCACAGAGATCTTTGCAGACCTGGTTAGGGACTTGGTATTTTTCTTAGGAGTAGTGGAAGTCTTTGAAGTGTAGTAAGATCCATTTACACTTTAAGCGATCACTCTACCTTGAAAATAAAGAAATAAAGACTGGAGGAAAGCCAGAGTAGATACTGTTTCCTCAGTTAGGAGAAGACTGCAGTAATCTTTGGACAAGAGTGCAGGTGGTAGAGAAGAGAAGGGAACAGAATCGCTATTTTGGAAGTATAGGCAATAGATTTGGCAATGGATATGATGTGAATATATTTATGGATTTCATAACTGCCATCATTAAACACTAATGCATTTTGTATTAGGTTTTATGCTAGTTCCTGGGGATACAAAGACAAAGAGGATAAAGAGATTCCAACTTCATGTATTCGATAGATATCACCTCATTGGTATTCAATGAATAACATGAACCACCAAAATAACATGAACATTTTCTTGAAGTTTGTTGTGATTATCTCTAGTGGCAAGTCATAAAGTGCTTTTGAAGAATTTTTACATTTTATTTGGTTAATGAAAAATAACCCTGTGATAAAGAATTAACCTGATTCTACAGATGAGGAATGTGAGGCCCTGAGTGAGTTTAAATAAGTTACCGAGATCACATGACTAGTAAGGAGTTGGCCAGGGTTTGGTCTTCCTTCTTTTATCCTCCAAAGTCTGCATTCTTAACCATCACTCCCTCTCAGTTATAAAAGATTCAGAAGGAAAGAGGCTAATTCAATGTCAGGAAAAGCATATCGCTCAGTATGTTGTAGTGATTATTTTTTAACAGTGAAATGAGAACTTGGGTTTTGGCTGTTTGCCACCATTTTTAGTTCTGTTTAGTTTAGTCGATTCTCTTACCTACTCTGATAATTCTCTTCTAATGGCTTCCATCCCCATGTTCAGATTGCACAAAAGAGTGCAGCTTGGTTATATAATACAAATGCTTCATTAATGCCTGGGCAGTTACTAACATCACTTGGAAGCAATACTAAACAAGCTATACTCCTTAAATAAAAAGCTCTGCACTTAAAGCTATTATGTTTAAAAACTTGACATAAAGAGGTATGAAACATTGGGATAAATCTATTAGAACCATAGACCTATTCCATACCAGTTACATGGGAACTGAATTTGAAAATCAACATGGAATTAATAATCTCTTTGTGATTATTGGGAAAGTTCTAAATATTGCCATGGCTTCACTTTCTGGGCCTTTGGTCTAAAGAAATGGTTATCTTTGTAAAATAATTATCTTTGTATTGTAGAGGGTTGTTGGATTCATAAATTTCATCAAAACACGGTAGGTTGTCACAAACCTCTGTTATCACTGTAACAGATGATCCTATGTCTCCTAAACATTTATGCCAGAGAGTTAAAGCTGTTTAAATGTTTCTGCTATGGCCTTGAAATCACTAGTTTTCACAAGGCAGCATTTTAAAATAAGTTAATAACTGCATATATATTCTTTACATTGCAGTAAGCATAAAATATTAATTGGGCATTTAAAAAAATATATTTAAACTTCAGATAATCATTGTTCTGAAAAATCAACTGATAAATGTTCACCTAAGTAGCTACTGCCATAAGGAACCCATTCTTTGCTTTGTCCTCTTCGCTCCTATTTGAAGTTCATAGAGCACACACTTGAATGCATGTCTACATATGACAACTGGTCCTCATTTTAAAGAAGGAAGCTTGGTTATAGAAGACCCTACCATCTGTTAGTCATGTGTGCACTATATTATGTCTGACATTTGATCCACTGTCTTGTCAGCATAAAATGATGCAACTGTATGAGCACATTGCATAAAACTCTGTTGGAGTTTGTGGACCTTATGATAAGAAGCAATACTGGAATATTAATGAACATGTCTGGTTAATAAGCTGTAAAGAGTCATCCTCCCATTATAACTGTTGGATGGATATAATATTTTAGTGAAATCAGTTGTGTAATCTGCATATAATTTCAAACTCATTTCACAAAACAGGATGTAAAACTGTTTATGTATAATATAAGCATTCATTTCATTTGAAACATGACCACTGGCTATTCTGTCACTCCTTAAGATATGATACATATTTAATATGCTAGCTACTCTTATTCATCTTTGCATGTCCTTCACAGTGTCATGAACAGAGTGAGCATTTAATAAACATTTGAAAGGGTGGAGAAGAGCAAAGTTTTGAATAGCGCAAAACGATTAAGGATTTAAAAATAAATTCAGTTCAGAATCTGTCATTATTAGTATCTGTATTTTGTTACGTATGTTTTATGAAAATTCCTACAACAAGGAAAAAAGGAAGCCACATAGTAAACGTTTTCCTCCTTCCTTTCCCTTCTTCATAGTGGAAAAAATAAAATAAAATCGTAGCTCATGTTATTGCCATTATATGAAGGAATGAGCTAATCCACAGAGATTCATTTTCTAGCTAAATGAAGCCTATTCCTTTAAATCCAAAGATATTTCCAAATTTTGTAGAACATGCACAATACCTGCATACTTTCTTAACATCTCACATGGGTACTAATAATGATTTCCCCTTCATGACTCAGATCATTATTACCAGTATTTAACATTATATGAAATCTTGGACCAATAGATAACTGACAACAGGTAAGTCTTACAGATGAGAAAACTAAAGGAGGTGATTTTCCACGTTCATTGTAGCTTTTAGTCTAACACTGCCATATTCAGTACAGTGTAGAGATAAAAATATCTGATCAAATGAGTTGGATTTTTGAATTCCAACTCATTTGTTATTTCCTTATCTGTAGATGCTTATACTCAAGTCTTTGCTTATTTGCTCAGGATTAGATTAGAGGACATCTGAAACTCTTAGTTTAGTGCCTAACAAAGGACACATTCTAGTAATTGTTCCTTTTTCTCTGAGATCAGAGCTTTCTTACCAGTCTCATTAATCTGAGGAACGCCCTATTCCCTCATGAGGAGTTTGTAATCATTTGTGTCCTCAAATTATGTACAAAGCATTTAGCCCCTGGGTTAATGCTTAAAGGTTCGGCTCTTACAAAATTGTAGACTGTTTTGATGAATGGACCTAAAAGACCTCTATTTTGGTGCTTAGAGACCATTTTAAAATTAGGCTCTTTGATGGTTTAAATTGGTAGATAAGTGACCTCTGATTAAGAAAAGTGTTGCATTAGGAAATAAAATTTAAAAACGTAGGGAAAAAAAAGGGATGAGACTATGAAAGTAAATATGGCATGTTTTTCTCTATGGGGAAAATAAGTGACTACACTAGAGTTGAAATATTTATCTACGGAAAAGTCTTATTTTGTTCTGAAGAGTTCATCTTCCTTTTCACCCATGGATAGGCAGGATAAATGGTTATCAGCACAGTAAGTCATATGCTGTCTCTGAAGATCCATGTTGTTTTGACAATTTCATATTATTAAGCCACTTGAAAATGGGAAGGTGAACCCTTCTCAATCATACTTAAAATTGTGGCAAAGGAGATTTTCATCTCTATTTCAGGAAAAAAAAAAGGGATGAAATGTTCAAATAATATAGTAACAGGATTATAAGGATCAAGATGAAAAAGTCAAGTATATATCAGGCAATTTCGTATAGTTATAGCAAAGACAATAGGCTTGTGGAAATTAATTTTTAAATTTGTCTGGGCAGCTGAAGCTTATACAAAAAGAAGTGATTCTCCAGCAGGGCCAGTGAATATCTTGTAAACCTTAGGTTTATTGCAAAACCTTGCCCAGTTTGTTCGTACACAATAGCTCTCAAAATAAACGGAACAGACCGTCACTGGTATACCAGAATTTGCCCCTAAAATAGAGTTTTTAAAAAAGCAGTTAAAAATCTATGCAGATGCTTGAAAGGATCGATTGTAAGTTAAAATTTTATTTTGTCCTTATTATCCAGAGCTGATTAGTTTGGAAATGATAGGGTACTAGGAATCAGGCCTGGGGTCAAGTGCCTGCATGATAAACCACTGAATAAAAAGATCTTTATCAAAGCACAAATGAAGTATTAGAGTAGATGTCTTTAAAGCAACCGTTAAATGCTAAGTAAACATCTCAAATAAAAATCAAGGCATGCTAGGACTGGTTGCTGAAAGTACATTAGTTCCTTCCTAAATCCCTTCTGAAACCTTCCCATAAAGTTCTTTTTACTTTATGGGGGATTCTGGTAAATACAGTATTTTACTTCCATCTATTATAGCTTTTGGTAGTAATGATAGTGTGGTCCTCTTATATTTAAACCTCACTCCATTGCAGATAATTAGAAAATAAGAGACTGAGGTGTTAAAGGTAAAGCAAGCTAGGGATGGTGGGTGGGGAGACAGTGAGTCTGTATTTTAAAGCCACACCATTTTAGCAGGGAAAGGAGGAGGGATCTGATTAATTCCAAAAATGTTCACTGACCCCCAGGCATTGTGTGGGGCTCTCAGGGATTTTATTTAAACACCACAGTTCCTGTCCCCAAGGAGCTTATAGACACATCAGGGAGAAACAAGCCCCAGACAAAGCATTATTCAGTATCGTAGGCACTATGAGAGTGGTTGTGGCAAACCCCGAGCTCGGTAGAAAGCTTCAAGATCATTCTACTTCCCAGGTGGGGATATTCTAGTACCAAGAGAATTACAAGCTCTATATGTGAGCAAGGAAGAGATTATACTAACATTTCATTTTAATTCCCAAACACCTCGTCAAGTATTAAAAAACTCATTCTGAAGCATAGTGAAGCCAAGGTCACGCAGCAGCTGGAACAGGAACAGCTTCTTCTGAGCTGAAGTTATTGATAGTGTCAGGTCTGTAGGTGTCCAGTGGCTATTTTTCTACCGGTGACGGTTCCTCCACTTGCCCTTCGGCCGACATCGATGTTGTAATGGTCACCTTCAGCAGGCCATAAATGTCTTTTTTCAATATTTGTAGAGCCTTTAATTCCATGGCTGTTTCAACATTCCTTTTTTTTTTTTAATGTTGTATTGTGGTTTGTTTTTAATTATGGAGAACAGGGTAAAACACCAGTAAAGTAACACATACATTACACCTTAAACGGCTTGGCTTGCGGTTCCTTTTGAGGCTCTGTCAGCCAGGACATATTACACTTTGCACTGACAGCTGTGTGAAAAGATTTAACGGCCTCGTGCATTTTAAGTATATTGGCCTTTGTATGTTTGGATTCATTGTCTTATGCCCAACAGAATTTATTTACAAAGGCATGTACCTACTCCTCTTTGTCTTGTTCATAAGTGGTCCAGTAACCGTGAAGTTTTGCAGGGCCGGCCACTGAGACTTTCTCTTGCTAAGGGGCCCAATTTCCCATGGTTAGATCTACTTGGCTTTGTAAGATCTCTGATAGTTGGCAGTAATTTGGAGAGTATATAGATGTCTGCTTCAGGTCAATTGTGATGCCTTGAGTGAGTAATCCTGGATATAAAAAGTTTTTTTATTTTAACCTACCCGCAGCATTGGTTATGGAAGATGATGGTTCAGCAGTGCTCACCCAGGTCTCCTTATCTCTTCTCTGGATTGTTGCAGTAGTGCTCCAAATTCTTTCCCTGCTTCTACCCTTGATCCCCTTAGCCAGAATTCTACCCAGCAGCCAGAAACAGCATGTAGATCATATCTTTTCCTCTCCTTCATTTCTGTCAGACAAAAAGCCAGTCCTTAGAGTGGACCTTGGGGGCTACATGATCTGATCTTTATTATGTCAGATTTCATCTGTCTGCCATCGTCCCTGCACACTGCGCTCTGGCCAACCTGGCCTGTTTACTGTCCCTCCATACACAGGAAACGCTCCGCGCTAGGGCTGTGCATTGCCCTTGCTCTTGCCTAGGTATGGTTCACTCACAACTCCTTTAAGACGTGTTAAAATATGATTTTCCCAATGAGATTATGACTGCCACATCTAAAATTGCAATCTTCTACACCCTCCCCTAATTTTGATCTCTCTTTCTCATCTCAATTTCTTTTCAAAATGTCGTAATATACTGTTATTCTGTTCATTACTTACTCTCCCCGCCCCCCGGTAGAATATAAACTCCATGAAGGCAGGAGTTTTTTCATTGTTTTGTTCATTGATACATCCCTAGCATCTAGAAAAAGGCCTCATACTTAGTGGAAGGTCAATAAACTTTTCTGAATGAGTGAATCCAATTAGGTAGCCACGAATGGTGCATTTTTAATGAGCATGGATGTCTTTCCAGATGGCATATAGCACCTCTGTTGTCAGAGAACGTCAAAGTTGTAGACACAGCCAAGTGAATGACATGAACGATGATAGCTGTTGATTGTGAGTTTTAAACTAAATGGTGTAAGTTCTTGTCAGAGTTGTTAATTTAGCCATGTGAGCAGAGTTCACATAAGACATTTGGGACTCATTTACTGTTTTGTTAGGTGTTGCGACAGCACTGTCTGTTTCAAGGTTACCTTGTCTGTCTCTTTGCCAGGGGCCATTTATAAAACATAGTAAAGTCAGAATTCAGTAGAGGAAAAGACATCTGAGCAGGGAACAGAGAAGTAATGGAGTGAGAGAAACTCAGTCATGTGGTTTCCCATTTTGGGAAGTAGCAAAATGGGGCAATTAGATATAGGGCAGCACTGTAAGAAGCGGTGATGTGACTGACAGAAGTTTTCAATCGGCCTGTCAGATATTGTGGGAGGTCAGGGGGAGGTCAGGCTGTGCCAAAGAATATAGAATAGAATGTGAGTGTAGCCAAGGTCAAAAGGCAGGGAAGAGCCACTGGGAAACACCAGTGCCCTATTCCAAGTTGCTGAGAAGAGACAACGTGCACACCAAGTTCAAGAGGGTACAGTGTTTACTTACAACAAGAGGAGAGAGAGTGCACAAGATCCAGGCCCTCACAATGTGTCTGTCCCCAGTGGCCAGTGGATCTGATCCACAGTGGACATGGGCAGTGTGACAGTATGCACCCCACTTTGTGCTGTAGTGGAAGGACCCTGAGCCTTCCCCCTGGGGTCTGAAATACAGAAAGTGGGGACATGCCTGAGGGCCATTGATATGCAGGTGCTTAAACAGAACAGGAATATACATCAAACCTGGAGCAGGAAAAGATATCCCGTCACAAGGCAATAAACCCAGCACTGGCTGTGAGGGCTCTTTATCTCGCAGAAAGGGAATGTTCCGGGTGTAACAGGGATGGACGGCTGTGACAGACTGCCCCTGATGACCTTTTTCAACGTCTTGGGAAGATGCTGAGTTTTAGATTTAACTTGGGAGTTTGTAGCACTAGGTTGACAGTGGTAGCAAAGATTCTCCCAACCAAGAAGTAGGGAAAGCTGCTGTGGTAACAGGGGCTGTGAGTAGGAAATGGGATTAGATTCTCTACCCAGCCTCTGCTGGCAACCCTAACAGAAGCCAGAGGACATCAGACGGCATGTTGCTGGTCAAGAATATTGGGAGAGGACAAGAGATTGTTGACATTGGAGTGGTGGGGAAACAAGGCTCTGACCCATTAATTCAGAAATGAAGGTTTTAAATGTCCCAAGATGTTAAATTCGAGGTCCTAAAAACATAAAACCGAATTTATGTTGAGGCAAAGTTTACTCATACAGATCTATATCTGTTCTGTATATCATCATCTTAAAAGTGTCTTGGCTAATTTATAAGAACTTTTTGCCCACTGATTGGTTGTCATGGAAACCTACCTTGAAACCTACTATCTTAATCTATACTTGGCTTGAAGTGTATATAAGTGCTGGAGTAAAGTCTTTTGTTAGACAGAAAAACGTCAAGAGTCTTGGTGCTTCTCAACTCAGGGCTCAAACATATTCATTTATAAAACAAGCAAGTGTAAACATATCTCTTCCTCAGTGAGTACTCAAGCCTGCCATGCCAGTGCTTGATAATCACTGATGGGCCCTACAGCTCATTCAAGGAAGAGGAGAAGCCAGAGGCAGATGTTCTCAGGACACGGTGACATGTGTATCCACAGTTCTTGATGCTAGACTCTCCCACAGATTCTCTGTGGTTTGTGCAAAACGGGAAGGCTGGCACTTTTATTCACTCCTGTGCATTTGTTCATTGGACACTGAGCCTGTGATGAATTCCCCAGTTCTTATTATGTAAAGAAGGGATATAAAGCCATTTTCCTGAAATCAGGGAAATTCTGGCATTGAGTATAGCCATTATAATTGTGAGTGGATTTAGTGGACAAATAGTGTCTGTTCTTAGTCCATTCGAGCTGCCATAACAAAATACCATACATAGACTGGGTGGCTTAAACATAGAAATTTGTTTTCTAAAAGTTCTGGAGGCTAGAAGTCCAAGATCGAGGTTCTGAGCCATTTGGTTTTCTGGTGGTGCTCTCTTTCTGGCTTGCAGAAGTCCATTTTCTTCTTACATGGTCTTTCCTCTGAGCACACAGGAAGGAGGGGGAGGGTGCCCTCTGGTGTCTCTTCTGTTACATCAGGGCTCCATCCTATGACCCCATTAAGCCTTAATGACCTCTTAAAGGCCCTCTTTCAAATATACATTGGGGGTTAGGGCTTCCACATATGAATGTTTGAGGGGACACAATTCAGTCCCTGGCAATTCTCAAGAAAATTTTTAATACCTGTTATCCCTTTGATCTAAATACAACAGTTGTGTCTTTTTAAACAAGGGCCAATTTAATAAAATAAATAATAGAGCAGACATATTGTCTTAAATATTTAGAGTGACATGTCTGTAAACCAAAAGTTTGAGAATTGCTGAGCAATATCTTCCTAAGTGGAGGGAAAGTTGTCATTTGCTCCTGGACTATATCTAAAGCTGGTTTATAATGATCTCCCTGACCACCCTCCCCACCAACCACCCCACCAGCACCACCACCAAGACTTCATCCTGAATCTTCTGAGAATCATTTGGTCCACTTGAGAAAAATAAAAGAAGTATGTGTAGATATTACCTTAGATTAAGAGTTAATGTGTAAATTACAAGACCTATAGTATCTTCTGTAATAGTTACACATTTATAATAGTTTTAAATTTTTCATTACATTTTCAGTGCAAACTAAATAACATTTAAAAATATATCTTAAGAATAAAAAAAGCAATATAAAGAACACGAGTGTACATACTGCCTAGCTTGAGAAAAAGGGCATTACCAGTATCTAAACCCAACCCATTCCTCTCCCTCGCCCACAGAAGGGCTGATACTTGATGTTTATCATTTCCTTGGTCTTCTTTATAGTGTTCAGTACATTGACTGTAATCCCAACAGTGTTGTTTGGTTTTGCACGTTGATGCGGGGAAGGGATAGTGAGTTTCGTTTTCCTTTATTCTTAACATTGTGTTGGGGCGAGAGAGAACAGGCCCCATACTAGGTTTATCTACATAGGGAAGCCCCAGGCTATATATCATTCCCTATGCCCCACAAGACCATTAAAACTGGAGCTCTCATTCCTTAGGCCCTGTAAATGCCTCTCTGATAACAGCTGGCTACAGGGCGCTGCTTACCCTTGGGGTTCTCTCCCACTTTTACTTGGTTTTCAGCTTCTTATTGTTCCTTACTGGTTTACAAGTTCATCATTGCAGGTCAGAATATTTTGTTTTCCTATTTTAGATACTTTTTTTTTTTTTTAATTAAAGTTTATTGCAGTGACAATGGTTAGTAAAACTACATAGGTTTCAGGTGTACAATTCTGTAATCCATCATCTACATATCATATTGTGTGTTCACCATCCAGAGTCAGTTCTCCTTTCATCACCATATATTTGACCCCTTTACCCTCATCTATTTTTAGCTCTTCCAATCTGAATGCTCTTTTGGGGACCCTGGCTATACTTCTAGAAATGGAAGACAGTATCCTAGTTGCTAGTTTTAAAACATTCACATCATTTTTCTGTGCTTTATTTTCATATGTGCAAAGCTTTATGTTCCTGGAAGAAACTCATTTTGATTGGGTGCCGATTGCATTTTTTTTTTTTTTTTTTAACTTAAATATTTTGGACCGCTCTCTCTCTCTCTCTTTTTTTTTTTTTAATTGGGGAACAGTGCGTTTTTTCAGGACCTATCAGCTCCAAGTCATTTTCAATCTAGTTGTGGAGGGCGCAGCTCACTGACGCATGTGGGAATTGAACTGGTGATCTTAGTATTATGAGCATTGCGCTCTAATCAACTGAGCCAACTGGCTACCCTGGACCTCTCTCTTTTTAAATGACTGCATATTAGTAATTTGACAAAATGTATGTAAACATCTGATAACATTATTTGATTGTTGGAGATGATTCTTCTCAATGGGATGCACCTGGACAGGAAGTAATATAAATATATTTAAGAATTGAATTATAATTTTGTTTACAGTTTGTGTGTATGTTTACATGTATGTATGTATGTTTTTTCTACTAGGTTGAAAATAAAGATTCCAGCCAGAATTTCTTGAGGCTGTTTAATGGACACATTTACAGTGGCGTGGAAACTTTGGGGAAGGAGCTCTTTATGTACTTTGGGCCAAAAGCTTTACGGTAAGGTAAACCTATACAATACATCCTCTGTGTTTAAAGATGGGTAGAAGGCTTTTTCTGCAGTTTGCTGGGTGTCACATTTAATCATGTAGAAAGTACTCCATTTTTAAGAGAGCTCTAATATAAGAGGTTGAGATTCTATAGTGGAAAGCAGTAAGCAGTAGAAGAATAAATTGTGATGTCATTGTTACTCGGCGGGCCAGTCAATTTATTTCTTTAAAAAATATATATGGTAGGCTCACAGGGCTTCTCAAAAGATATTAGAGCAGCACAGCTCTGCTTTGCTCTTCTCCAAACTCCCTACACAGCTATTCTCCCCTTTTATTTTCATCAGATGTTTATTGCATTAGAAACATCAGTTTCTTTATGTTCATGACAGTTCCTACCATGATTTAAATGTATCTCTAGATTTTTATGTTTTTCTATCTTCTTTCTCTGAAGCTTTGCACGGAATTTGGAAACTTATTTATAGAATTCAAAAACTTTCCACAGAAGTAACAGGTTCTCCACTGTTTCACAGTGCTGATGGGAAGTCACTGCTAATATGTTGGCAGAGAAGGTCACTCAATCTACTTCCTTGCTTGACTTAATGATGAAAATGTCAAAATGTATGTAATTGCCAGAGCATGATCACCTATTTAATTTTTGCAGGAAAATGAAAAAGGCCTATGGGTTAATATGTTTATCAAATCTCAGCCTTCTCTGAGTTTAGCCTAAGCTATTGCAAGCTGTAAAGATTGGCACTGCTTCCTTGAATCTTTTTAATGGTTCTTTAACATATTGAACAGCTTTATCTTCTTAAAAGTCCTGTGACTGGAAGCCATGCTTCTAACTAAAGGTAAATAATGGTCACAAAGAGATAATTTGTGACTGTACTTTGGGATAATCTGAGATGATATGATTGTTACTTATTGCATCTTAATCTATTGCAAGTTTAGAGGACTTCTGAGCTTATGTCATTGCCTTCCTTGGAGGTGTTCTCTCTTCATCAGCAGCAGCTACTGTCCTTGGAAACCACTGTCACTTCATGGCTGTAGTTGATAATATCAGCTTACGTGGTCAAACAATTAAGTTTGCAAACTCATCCTAGAAAAAGTGCTACATATCTCATTGCTGAATATCACTACGGTCACCTTCAAAGTACTCCCCTTGGGAAGCTATGCACTGATGCCAGTGCCTAGTCCACACTTCAAAGCAATTTTGGGATTCTTTTTCTGGAATGGTTATCAGAGCTGTAGTCATATTACCCTTGATGTCCTGAAGGTCATCAAAATGTTTTGCTTTCAATATTTTTTTTATCTTTGGGTAAAGAAAGAAGTCATTGGGGGCCAGATCAGGTGAGTAGGGAGGGTGTTCCAATACAGTTATTTGTTTACTGGCTAAAAACTCCCTCACAGACAATGCCGTGGGAGCTGGTGCATTGTCGTGAGGCAAGAGCCATGAATTGTTGGTGAAAAATTCAGGTCGTTTTCTTCTTTTTCACGTAGCTTTTTCAGCACTTCCAAATAGTAAACTTGGTTAACTGTTTGTCCGATTGGTACAAATTCATAATGAATAATCCCTCTGATATCAAAAAAGTTTAGCAACATTTTCGCAACAAATTCACAGAATTGTCAGATCTCGTATGCCTCTGGTTCATGCAATTGTGATCTACGGCAGGTTGCATTATTGTAGTAGATTGATGTGATTGAAAAAACTCTTTGCTCTGAACAGAGTGGGACACAATGGTATCTGTGTAAGAATAGTTGAAAACATTGATAGCTTATTGATTCTCTGGTATCAGGTACAGATTTATTTCTGTAGGATAAGAGGCAGGTTTTCATTAAGTGTTCCCAGCAAATTGATAAAGGGGAATCATTTCTCAGTGCAGGGCTGTCAGGAAGTGAAGTTCTAAACAAGGGCAATGCCTCTTCAAACTAAGCGAACTAGTGCCTTCCCCAGAGAGCACATATCTCACTATATGGATGGGGAGTAGTGCAGTGGTTGCTTCCTTTCCATTTCCTATAGCCTTAATGACTATTTGATAAAAACAGTTCGAGGTCAATGGGAGATCAGCTGTTTGAATAGCAGCTGAGCAACCTAAAATCAACTGTAGCCCCTTTCACAACGTAACATAATTAAAAAAAAAAAAAAAAAATTGCACTCCCAACCTCTGCTTCTTAGGAGAATGGATGACTCTGTCAAAGAAATGTGATTGTTGTGTGAGGCTGCAGGTCTGTGAGCATGAGATAGAAATGTGGTCTTCGCTTTTGACTTGTGTTTTCTACCCACGAGGCTGGCCTGCAATTTAGAAAGCATATAACAGGAAACGTGCTTAATGATCACTTATAGTTTTCCCTTAAGACGAAGATTTTCACAATTAAAATTGCCCGTGGCTTTGAGTGCTTCTTACAGGGCTGGCCATGAATCTTCCTGGGGTTCATTTCTTATGAAAGGAGAATACAGGCATAGCCCTCTGTAACAGACTCTGCCACCTAAAAATTCACACTTCAGAACGACACAAATTAGAGAGTGATTATTTCTATTATTAAAAGATGTATCATAGTACTAAAGTGCTCACTAGTGCCATAGAATGTTACAAATTATTTGATAGACATTTATTTTAGGAGCACAGTTGTGTTATGTGTGATTAATACCTATATTACTTCTGAACACTTTACAGAAGCTCTTCATCTATAACAAAACAAAAGCCATTTCTAATTTTTTTTGTTATATACATAATAAATACTCATCAGAGCAAACTGAGAAATAAAGAACAAGAATAAATTTATACAATCCCACTACCAAATCTCTATAAATTGTGAGTGCATATATTATGGGTGCTATGTGTGCATTCATCTGCAGGTCTATTCATCCAGACACACCCACCCTACAAGCTGCCATTTTCAATCAAATGAACACAGCTGTTACATCTTGGACTAACTTTTAAAAGATATATTTTTTTAATGAATTTCTCTTTCTAAAACACTTTGCTGTTTCCAGTTTGTGATTTATATGACTCTGATTGTTTGCAATTATCATACATACTCAGAAACTATATCTGAAATATTTTAGAGGCTTTGCCATTTTAGAGAAGCTTTATACATTATCGATTTTGTAATTTATTGCAGTTTCAGTGATATAATCCTCTAAACAGATATGCAAGAGATAATGCAACAGTTCTTTTTAATTTGCTCAGAAGTCTTTATGGAATCCATCAGATTCTACTTACAGGAGGGTTTACAGTTTAACATAGTTTTTGTAATCTGTCACATAACAATGTTAGACAAAAATGAAGTGTGATAAAGATTCTAAATGAAATTTCTGTACCTTAGAATAGTAAACACCTACTGGTTTTCTGCCCAGCATGCCCACTTGTCTTTTGGGGACATCATTCCTTCAGGAAACTTTTTTTCCAGCCACAATAACCACAGAGTTCAAGTTGAATTTAACCTTATCTTACTATCTTTCTCTCTCATACACAGTCCATTGGGTCAGTTTGAGCTCTTCTGTGAGACTTTCTGATCAGGAGCTGAGGAGGGTTGTTAGGCTCTGTGATGTAGGGAAGCTGGGGTTGTAAGGCCTCGGAACCGGTAGACGGCCATATCACTTGGCTTGTCAGGAAAGACAGTGTGAGGTGCTAGAAAATAAAAGCAGCCTGCACACAGCAGACAGAAAAACCCAGAGACGTTTTAGTCCCTTTTTCCATCTGTTCCTGAGTTCCAGCTGCATTCCTGCCTGTCTTTAGATTCTTCAACACTTCCTATGAGTCCGTAAGTTACTAAATATTCCTTAATGCCTAAGCCTTTTTCAGTTGGTTCTCTTATCACTTGCAACTGAAGAAATCTGACCATTATTAAAAAGTAAACTTCCATTTATAAAATAAGTCATGGGGTGTGCAGCATGGTGACTGTAATTAATACTGTATTGCATGTTTGAAAGTTGGTAAGAGAGTAGATCTTAAAAGTTTTCACACAAGAAAAAAAAAATTTGGTAACTGGAAGGTGATGGATGTGAATTAGACTTATTGTGCTGATCATTTCACAATGTTTACAAATATCAAATTATTATGTTGTACACCTGAAACTAATATAATGTTATATGTCAGTTATACCTCAATTTTAAATAAATAAATCTGACCGTGAAAGTAATCTACAGGCAGTAAATTAAACATTTTTATTTTTTGAAATAATAACTTGTATTTTCTATTTCAATTACCATATGCTTTCATGTGTAACTGGAGAAAATATGAAAATCTTTACCTCATTTATTAATTTGCCTTCTGCACCTGACAGCCTACAGAATCACTCATTCTGCCACTTTCCTTTTCTTGTTTCTTTTCATAATACACTTCATTTTATTGCAATTTTTCTTTAAAACTACTATATAAACCAATTGTAAAACATTAAGATAGTCCCAAAACATCTAAAGGAAAAAGTAAGTACCACCCATAATTGCTACACTAAAAAAAGCACTTTTAATAGTTTTTGTAAATATCATAGATAAAATATAAATTGTTTATGTACCATACATTCATACATATGTTTATATTACATATACATGGATTATATGATATTGTATATTATAATTATATAAATGGGAGTTTTAATTTATATTTGGCTTTTTATGTAATATACATATTGTATTGATCAATGTCAAAGTATACATATATACTACTATATTTAATCTATGCAGAGTTTGCTAACATATGGGTCTATTATCATTTTTTTAATCAGCCACTACTGATTAGCATTTTTCCTTATTATTCACTCTAATAAATAGCTGCAGATTACATCCTTGGGCACATTTTCTTTTTCTTTTTCTTTCTTTTTTTTTTTTTTTTTACCATTTTGATGTTTTCTTAGTATAAATTCCTAGATGTTGATTTGCTGGATCTTGGTTACTGTTGCTTTTTTAAATCTGTTTTGAAGGCGTATAGAAATCTGTCATGAATGGAAAGCAAAGGCATCTGAACTGTTTTCACAATAAGAGAATGACCCGTCCATAGATTTGGCTCTGATCATGTAGTATTTATTCATACCTCTATGAAAGGTTATAAAAGCCCAGAAACACATTAACATAAAATCCATGTGCAGCAATATAATACTTGTGGAAGGTTGGAGACTTTATCACAGCAGACTCACCTGGCATGGTTTTCTCAATTAATAATTTTAATTTCAATTTTTAAATCGATTTTAAGTTACCTGCCTCATAGTTCCAACATCTGGGACATCTATGGGTCTGGCTCTGTTGACTGCTTTATCTCTTGACATTTTTTTTTTTTTTTATCATTGTCTTATTTGTGTGTGTGTCATAATGTTTTTGAATTCCATAGATCACATTTACAAGAATAATAGAGACCAAGGTAAATAGTATTTAAGCCTAGAAATAGTATACCTCTTCTATAATATCATTAGTGTGTGTAGTTGAGTGAGTGTAGTAAGTAGTTGAGTTTGGTTTGGGATTTGTTGTGTTGTAGTTGCCTTTGATACATCAGTGGCATCAAAAACTCCAGCTGCTACTGCTCCTTCATGGCTTGAGTGTGGCCTGGTGTGGCTGGGGGTGGTTTCCCTGTGTTTCTGCTCCACTCAGCTTTCAGCAGACCCTGCACATTCATGTCATAAGGCAGTCTTTCCGCACTCTTGTCACTGCCACTCCCCACAGTGGTAGACTGCTATTGTCTGTTACTCAGTGAGAGGTTCATGATGGGGAAAATGGAGTTTCCTGACTCTTCTAGAGCAGCCTGACTCTCAGGCAGGCCCTGTGCACGTGGACCTCAGGTGGCAGTTTTCTCAGGGCTACTGTCCCTCTTCATCCCTAGGCAGCCAAACTCTTCCTTCTATATGTGGGGAGTCTCAGGTCAGAGAGTTTCCTTCCTGTCTCCCAGTGGGAACAGACGTCTCCTCGTATCGTTGCAGGACTCTGTGCCAAAGCTGATTCCTTGCTTCATCCCTGGGGACAGATGGCTTTTGCTTCTGTGCATCGTCAGCAGCAGTGCACTTAGTTTGGACCTGGTGGCAAAGGGTTTCCTGCCCTCCCCAGTGGCAGATGCTGCTTATGCTGGTTACTTGTGCAAGACCTACTGTATGGGAAGGAGATTTCCCGTTACTCCTTCAGGGTCAGATGGCTTTTTGTTTGTACCTCTCCCTCATCTACAGCAGCTTAAGACTTTCTAAGACTTTTGCTTCACATGAGAGAAGTATTTGAGAAGCAGACAGAGTTTCATGCAGACCGGTGCCATGCCAACGAGGATGGCTCTTTCAGGTCCCCTGCTGTGACGTACGTACATCTTTCTGGAGTACAACTAAATGTGGACACCCAGGGAAAAGTGCATACTCTCCTTGTGTTAGGGGCGCCAGGAATTCTAAACTGTCATAGCAGCCAGCATACCAGTTAAAAGTTGATTGAACGTTTTAGCTGTTTTCTTCCTATCCATTTTTATGGTAGCTGTCTCCTCTTCCTGTACTCTGCCACACATGTCACAATTTGTGTGTCTGTCTTTCCATGGAGGACTTGTCACTCATTGGCATTTAGCTCACCTGGCTGCCTGCAATTTCATGTCTCTGATGGGCTCAAGAAAATTTGTGATTTTTAGAAGTAATGTGAATTCTCCTTGTTAGGGTGGGAGCTATATGCACTATTAGCTTCTATAGCCTAAGTACAAGCAGAACTCCCTTTTTCCTTTTTAACTTAACGTCGTATCTTTTTATAGCTTTGTCTTTGAATTCCTAGCATAAGTTTCGCAATCATTACATTCAACTCTTTTACACTCTTTATTATCCCTAGGACACTTTTGACTGCTTGATAATTTTTTTTAAGCAATTGCCTTATGTGTAGTTGTCATTAATATGAACCTGTGACAATACTATTGTTCATGCTATTTGTGCCTGTTTAAGGATGTTCAGATTATTCTGATAGCAGGAGCCTGGAAGAATGTGACTGATGTTTCAAGTAGTATCAGCTCTTATTTGCTGATTTGGTTTAGGAAGTTATTTCTAACTATAGGGAATTTCTTAATATCACTTCAATTTTTAATTTGGACATAATTTTTATATTAGATCTTAGGTTGCAAGTGACAGAAGCTCAACTCAAAGAAGTTCAATAATTATTATAAGAATGTGGGGTGTGTTATGGTCCCTGAAAATGATGCAGTCAGTTTGCAGGAAAAAATGGAAGCAAAGACTAAACACTATGCGGACTCTCTGCATTTCTTGACTCTGTTCCTCACTGAAATCTGCCATGGTCTTCCTCTGTGCAGACAGGCCTCTCTTGGCTTCTCTGGGTCCATGTCAGGAAACATTTCCATAGACAGCTCCCATATTAGCTCTCCCCAAACTAACAACAAACAGATTTCTCTGTGTCCAAAATCCATAAATTCACCAGGAGAACTCGAATGAATCCAGCTTGGATACTGATGGGTCCAGTGTGATCAGGTGTCCATTCCTGAATCACCTGTGTCTGAGGAAGAAGGGACAGAGACCACTCCAGGCTGGACTTAATGCCTGCCATTGGCAGGCAGAGTTGTATATGCAGAATGAATTATCTCAATAGCCAATTGGATTGGAGGGTGTGCAGGGAGCTTGAGAGCATCAAGAGAGAGAAACAAGGATCAAATTAAAATTTTCCTAAACTAAGTTATTATAATGAGGAATCTTGAAAAGCAAATCTAACTCTTGAATGTAAATGTAATATAAGCCTATAACAGGTCAATATGACAATTGTTACAACAGTACAGGTGTTTATTGTGCCTGAAAAATGTTCATGATATTGACAGATCTGTCTGAGTTTACATTAACGGATACTTAACAATAAACACAGAAAATTTGTTGGTTTATTGGGGCTCTGTTATCATAGCATGTAGTTATTTAATAAAAATAAAGTAAAAAAGTAGTTATTTTATGCACATTTTCCCCTACATTGGATAGATTTATTTATAAGACCAGAAAAGGCATACTTATTGATTCAGGATTCTTACTGGGGCTACTCCTGCATTTGAATTGGGTCTTAACCTCTGACATTTTTTATGTGGATGCAGTTTCATTATAGGAAGTGATTTAGAATCCACTTTATGAGCCATGCAGCTGAAAAGATTTTAGATATGATGGCTTCTGGGCATGACAGTTGTACACCTTTCACTGGGTTTGAACCTCCATAAACTAAATTATGGAGTACTTACAGGCACACATTTTTCCTGTCAAGAACTATGAGCATGTAAAATGCACTTGTGATTGATAGTAGGGCACACAGAGTTTAAAACCCACATTTTTAAAGTTAGACTGGTTAACCTTGTACAATACTATAACATAGTGCTTTGGAATTAGAAGCACAGAGAAGTAACATTTGCTGCCAAAAGAGCCATATTTATTAACTCAACGAAGCTATAAGGAGAAGGATTTGAAAGGCAGAACACAGTATTTCATCTTGAGAATCATTTTTGATCTTCATCATCAGAGATCTCACAGAACCGCTTTCTTGCCTTTTTTTTTTTTTTTTACTGGACATGCTAATCAATCCTATAAAAAGTGAAAGGTTATGAATTTTTCATCACTGCATTGTGGCTTTCATGTTAACCGTAAATATTTATAAATCCCCTCTTCCCAATACAGATAAAGGTAGAAGAAAACTAAAAGTATTGAAGACAATATCATTTTGACTTGTTGTCTTTCTTTTTTTTTTGATGCGTAAGATTTTGCAAAACATCATTTCACTGCATATACCGAAGCAGGAGGGAATAAAAGAGTAAATGTTTCAAACTGTAGATATCATTTTGGAATGGGTAAACATTTCCAACCCACTGTAGCTAGAAATAAGGACTTTAAATGTTAGTGACTTTGCAGAATTTATAAAAACACAAACTACAGGCAACTTAAATTTAACCTCATCACATCCCAAGCCTTTGAATCTGAGAAAAAGCTGAGAGACACTAGACTGTTCTGTGAATAAACGCTATTTCATCTGAGAAAGAGAAGAACAGGGGTATGTTTTCTTGGGCTTATTTGGGGGGGCCTTATTATTTCTCTGAGAATTTATTTTATTTGTGGGTTGAAAAACTGATTATCATATCTTCTAGTTTTATAAAGATACAAAGCCATAATAGAAATAATAATAATAATAATAATAATAATAATAATAATAATATTAGCTACCATTGTTTGCCCTTTAAAAGTGTCTATCCTGACTAACATTGGCTCATAATCCAAAAAGTGAAGTGAAGAAACAAAAATTTGATACATGACATACTACTTTCTGCCACTCAAAAACATATTTGATTTTGTTTCAGGATTCATTTTGGAATGAAAGGGTTCATCATGATTAATCCATCTGAACATAAAAATAAAAATGGAGTTTCTCCTGTGTTGGAAGTGCAGCTCACCAAAGATTTGATTTGTTTCTTTGACTCATCAGTAGAACTCAGGTAAACAATGAAATAAGATAATAAAATAAAATAAAATAAAAAGTCCTTCAGCTATAAAACTCTAAGAGTTGGATCTGCATTTGGGTTGGGATGTCACATGGAAATCAATAAATGAAATTTAAAAAAAAAAGGTTTATAATTGGTAAAGCCTATTTTAAAAGAGACTTCAAATAATATAGTTTGTTCGGGTCTTCCTTGTTTGGCTATATAACTCTTATACCCTGATTAGCATGAAGTGTTTATAGTTTCCATCAAAACTCATTGTAAATGACCCTTGGGAAGTTGTAACCAGACTTACGATTTATGTGTTTTATATTCCTTTCTGTAGAAACTCAACAGAAAGCCAACAGAGAATAAGAATGATGGAAGAATTAGATGTCTGTTCACCTAAGTTTAGTTTCTCACGTGTGGAAAGGGAAGTGAAAAGGCAGACAGGGCGGATGCTCTGTGATGTGTTAATGGATCAAAGAGTGTTGCCTGGGGTAGGCAACATTATCAAAAACGAAGCTCTTTTTGACAGTGGTCTCCACCCAGCAGTTAAAGTAAGTTATACGTATTTTTCAGATGACTCTATTTTTAAATACTGTTAAGGGACCAACATGGAACACTTTAAGCTGTATTGTAGTAACACATTCCCCCAAAAAGTCCTCAGGGGTCTTTGCTTATGCCAGCTTCTCAATGAGGCCAAGCCTGACCAAACTTTTTAAAACTGTGTGCACCCCCTTCATACTCCCAATCGTCCATAACTTGCTTTGCTGCCTATTTTCTCCTACCACTGATCACTTTCAAACATCATCTAATCTTGTTATATTTATTGTATAAAATCTGTCTCCTCTGCTAGAATGCAGTCTCTTAAGAGTAAGGTGTCTTGTTTTGTTCATTGAAGATTCAAACAACTAGCATATAGTGTCTAGCACATGGCAGCAATAAATAAATATTTGTTGAATATATGAATGAACTAAGCTCAACTTTCTTTTTGTATCTGGCACTTTAAATTCACACTCAACACACACTCATATGATTCCTGTTTATAGCTATTCGGGACATTAGGAAATGCAGTTTCACTGGAATGATAAGAATGGAAGTCAGGTAGCAGGGACTAAGGAATAAGGAATTAATGAGGAACTGGAAACAAATTTTGAAGTACTCATTAGAGTAGCTTAGATTGGCGTGAACGGAAAATACTAGACTTCTAGAGGAAAATGTCAGGGCAAGGACTGGGTTTTGTTTTTTTCTTGTTCTTCAACTGAAGAGACGTGAACTTATATGTTGACAAAAAAAAAAAAAAAAAATACTGGTAGAGAGAAAAAGGCAAATTGTAGAAAACAGAGTGGTGATTAACAGGACAAGGTTGTGAGAAGGTCAAAGAAGTTAGAATTTAAACCAGGTAGACAAATACATATATTTTAGTTTCCAGGAAAGAAATCTACATTAGGGCTTTTATCTAGACCCGAATAGTATCTATTAACTAAGTCAATTTTACATGAGTCCAAAGTTACCTTTTTATTTTGTGTAATTATTTCTAGATAGTGTTTGTAAAATCCAAATCAGTAGGAAATAAGTTTTAAAAGGAACAGTTAATGATAGTTCTCGATCACGTTCTGCTTTTTGACTCTTGGAACAAGTTAATCCAATTTCTATAATATGGGAATAATGAAACAGAATTTTAACAATGAGCTTTTAAAAATCACCTAGACATCTATGGAAAATGTTTTCGATAAAGAAAAAAAACCCAGAAAATTGTTACCTAGAGTGTCATTATTATCTATGATAAACTGATAATTTACTTTTTATCTGTACATTCAGCCATCCATTCATCTAGTAAGAGACCCTTTGCCCATAATGTCTCAGGGTTTAAAAAATTAATGACATTTCTGAAGCTTAGTTATTAGCCCCCTAAAAACACATGCACAATTATTCAAAAAGTAGTTTAACATTTCAAGGTGTGATGGAATATAATATATAAGATATAGTAAAAAATAAATGAGTTTTAGAAATACATAAGTTTTAAACTTTAAATAATTGAAAAATATCTAATAATACTTTTAGAATGATTCTGTTGATTAGATGACTTTAGATTTTATAGTCATTGATAAATTAGTTTCCATTGTATATAGACATAGATATATTTATATATATACCACAAGGGTAAGTCATCAAACAGAATTTCTTCTGAAATTACTATTGAAACCACGTGTGCCAAATGATCATTAATTCTGCAAGGGTAACACTTAAATTTATGCCAGGCTGTGACACAAAAAAATATTCTTCAGTAAGTTCTGTTTAAGAGTTCTTCCATGTGCTAACAAGCGCTTTGATATTAATGCATGTATTTTATATCTTTTTAAAGCTTGATAATGACCTTGGTCATCTACTTCTGTGCCTGCCTATTATTCCCTCCTTTTCTTCTTCTTCTTCTTTTTTTTTTTTTTTTTTGCAAACCAAGATTTTTTTTTTTTTTTTTTTTTTTTTTTACAAAGCAAGATTTTTCAAGGTGGCTGACAGTGCCAGACTTTGAAGATGTCTGATACAGAAGAGATATTCAATAAATATTTGAATTCAGAATTAAAATTTATAAATAAGAATTTTTTATCTGTAATACTATCACTTAAAAATAAAACCACTGTTAATGACACTAAATAGATATATGATAAATAGAGTTCTAGAAGATATGCATATATTTTAAATCTATTTACAGTTCTATTAGAACTGGCAAGTGGTATTCTTTTTCTGCAGTAATGAACAAATTATGAAACTATCCTCAGTTGTTTTTCTGTTTTAAGGTTTGTCAGTTAACAGATGAACAGACCCATCACCTTGTGAAAATGATACGTGATTTCAGCATTCTTTTTTACAGAGTAAGAAAAAATTTTCAATTATGTAAAATGTCAATTCTTTCTCTTTCGATTATACGGAAAATGTTAAAGCTGCTTATAGCCATCTAGTGGTAAGAGTATAGAGGTACAATAAGGGAGCGTGATATGTTATGGGCCTAATTAAAATCTTAAAGTGTTAGGTCATAGGTCAGTCCAATCTTGTCTAACTATAATTATATTAAGTTATCTTTATAATCAGTTGAGGAACAACTATGTTAGCATTTGACTTAGACTCTTGTTCCATTTTTGGACATATACAAGTAAAATATAAGAAGGATCCAGAGATAGACTCAATTCTTTAAATAGACTTCAGTTCAATCAGATTTTTCTAACATCCTTGTGATTTAGATTATTTAGATAATTTTAGGTTTAGTTTCTTCATCTGTAACATGGGATAGCAATATTTCTCTACCACAAAGACTGTTCTGAGAATGAAATAAGTACTTACTAAATGGTCAATTTTGAAAGTTATATATATGCATGTATAGAGTTCAATAAACACATTTTATCTTTTAAACAAAGTATCACAAATATTTTTTTTCTCTACAGCACATTTTCTGTATTCAAAATTTTTATGTTTGCTATGTTCAGAAAGGCAGGTATTGTACAATTCTTCACTAACTGGCGTCAAGTGTTAATGATCCTCTTGCTTTACATATCTCTCTTGAGTTACTATGGATACTTTAATATTGTATATGCTCATTTAGTCTCCCAGGGAAACATGATTATAGTCAACTAAGCATTTTCCATCCAGATTAAGTTGTGTATTACAATACTTTGCTTAAATTAATGTAAGCTATTTGTGTAATTTTTAGCTTATATATGGTGAGCCATATTTAAAATTTTCACACTGCTGATATTAAACTCAAAATATCCACTTTCTAGGAGATTTAAATGTATGTGAGGAGAATAAAGCTGTGACAGAGAATATCAAATATCTCTTAAACAGAACTTATACCAAAATGGAACATGTTATTTGCTAGGAGGGCATTTGAATTTTCTCTTTTAGTGAATTTGTAAGATTAAAAACTAAAAGCTCTCCTTGTCAGGTCAACAAAGAAGATGATCTTTTGAAATTTTCTTCCTAGACATAAATTTTTTGGCTGTTGAAACAAAGTGAACAGCCTCAGTGTTCTAAAAACAATCAGATTTAAAGCCAATCTAATCTTTTTGTTTTAACTACATAATTATGTTTAATTTAAAGAAACTTAAAAGCATGAAAGATATTTTAAATTATGAAACTCTTATATCCTATTTAGATAAGAGGGTAAAGCTATATAAAGAACAATTTTGAATACCAACAAATTATAAAATAATGGCTTATTTCACACATACCATATTTGACAAATATTGCTGAATCTTGTCACTAACTTTTTATCAAATGAAAGGAATGATTATATGGACATATCCAAATGTATGTATGTTTTTTACATTTTTATTAGCTTTGTTGGGGTGACATTGGTTAGTAAAATGATATAGGTTTCAAGTGTACATTTCTATAATACATCACCTATATATTGCATTGTGTGTTCACCACCCAGAGTAAATTTTTAAAAAATTATTTTCAGAAATGACTTTTAAGAATTTATCTTTGTCTCCTTAGCCACACTGTTTTGGAGATCACGTTATAATGTTGCTTGTTTGTTTTTAGTGCCGTAAAGCAGGATCTGCTGTCTCTAAACTCTATAAGGTTTACAAGCGTCCTACTTGTGGTCAGTGCTACTGCAAAATAACTGTGTGTCGCTTAGGGGAGAATAACAGAATGACATACTTCTGTCCTCACTGTCAAAAAGAAAACCCTCAACATGTTGACATAAGGTAAGATATCTAATTTTAAGGTATACAATTTGCCCAAATTCTCTAACTAAAAGGCTATTAATAAGAGAACATAACTGAATAACTATCAAGCTATTAATAAGAGGACATAACTCAAAAGTATTTGAACCCTTGGAAGGAAATAGTAAATAACATCATCAAAGAACCAGAATGAACCAAGGATGATTTTGAACCACTTCTGAATTCAATAGAAAATCTTTAGCTCAGATGTTAATATCCAGCCTTTGGCTTTAATCTCATTTATAAAGTGATTACAAGGAGAGGTAGATATGTCAAATAATTGGAAAAATGCAACTATCTTCAAAACTTTTATATCTTACTTTATTTAGAAATAATATTATAATACATGAGCAAGATCTCTTTATAGAATTTATGTCTTACTGGTGAAATAACCAACTATTTATTAAACACATATTGGAGATTCTGCCAGTAGCTGAGTATATCTTCGAATTATGGTTTCCAGAACTGGGGAAATAACCACAGGCTAGGTTCAGGGAATCACTGGACCCACTGTGAGGTGAACATGAGCTAAAATTCCATTGATCACCCAACCTCCATAAGCCCCCCCTCAGACTGGTGGACAACAGTGACATTTTGGGTCTCCTGGAATTAGGTCAGTTCAGAACCAGTTTATAGTCTCCAAAACACTTGATTATTTCTTTTTTCCCCAGTGCACTGTTACCCTGGTAAAAGGCTATAGGTCCCTTTAGGGAGGGCTGGGAGAAGTATTAACAATGTAAAGTAGCTGCATGTCAGTATATGTGATTATAAGCCAAAATAACCAAGACAGACCTGAAGCACATTAAATACTACCAGAGTTCAGGGATGTTAGAGGTAGGTGTGACAATTAAGTTTGTGAACTCATCCTAGAAAAAGTGCTACTTACCTCATTGCTGAATATCACTACGGTCACCTTTGAAGTACTCCCCTAGGGAAGCTATGCACCAATGCCAGCACCTAGTCCACCCTTCAAAGCAATTTTGGAACTCTTTTTCTGGAATGGCCATCAGAGCTATTGTTGTATTACCCTCAATGTCCTGAATGTCATCAAAATGTCTTCCTTTCAATATTTTCTTTACCTTTGGGTAAAGAAAGAAGTCATTGAGGGCCAGATCAGGTGAGTAGGGAGGGTGTTCCAATACAGTTATTTGTTTACTGGCTGAAAACCCCCTCACAGACAGTGCCGTGAGAGCTGGTGCATTGTTGTGATGCAAGAGCTATGAATTGTTGGCAAAAAGTTCAGTTGTCTAACTTTTTCACGCAGCCTTTTCAGCACTTCCAAATAGTAAACTTGGTTAACTGTTTGTCCAGTTGGTACAAATTCATAATGAATAATCTCTCTGATATCAAAAAAGGTTAGCTACATCGTTGCAGCAAGTTTGAGAACTTAATTGTCAGACTCTGTGTGTGTGTGTGTGTGTGTGTGTGTGTGTGTGTGTGTGTGTGTGGACACACACAGAAAAGGTTGGGAAGAACTCATACATAAAGTATAATTTGAAGTTTACTTTAAAAAGATAGTTAGAATTTGGGTTAAATAGATGAG
The DNA here is from genome assembly GCF_057876585.1 of Rhinolophus sinicus. Classification (NCBI taxonomy): domain Eukaryota; kingdom Metazoa; phylum Chordata; class Mammalia; order Chiroptera; family Rhinolophidae; genus Rhinolophus; species Rhinolophus sinicus. The sequence continues at coordinate 110,363,764 of NC_142516.1, forward strand.
AAAACAAAAATTTAATTGGAAAGAAGCAGCCTGGCCACAAACCTTGAATCATGAATAAGCATGGCATGTTGGAGGCATGATGATAACATCGGTCAGGCTAAATGAAGACTTAAGCTGTTTAATAGTAAAAGCTAGTTTTATAAGTAGGATGAGAGCCAATAGTAGGAATCATTAGTAGTGCTGGGAACTGTTCATGTCTGCCCTAAATCAGTGGATTAAGGAGTTTTAATTGATTATAGCATAGTTAAGAGAGAAAATGAAGAGATGCAATCCCATGTGAAGAAGCTAGTACAGTTTAGTGGGTGAGAGATGGTTACCAGGCCTGAGGTTCAGATATTGGAAATGGAGAAGAAAATAAGTACTTTAAAAAGTTAAAAAGTCAACAAGAATTGTGACAGATTCAGTATCTAAGGTAATGCCAAAAGTTTTGGACCCAAATAATAATAGAGAGACATTTTAACATTATGGGTCTGAGAAAGTCAGGATAGAGTGGAAAAGACAGACTGAGTTTTGGAGATGTGAAGTAGCATGTGCGTATCTGTAAGAGATATCTTATGGGCCACAGTACAGGCTGGGAGATAATGGCTCGAGGTTAATCGGCATGGTGTTGTTAGTTGAAGTATTAAAATGGGATCAGTTCACTGAGAAAGTATAGAGACAATAACCAGGGTTTGAACTTCAGAGAATATCCATTTCTACAGAGTGGGAGGAAAAGAGTAAGCAAAGGAAACTAAATGATATAGTTGGAAATAGGAGGACACGCAGCGAAATACTTGGCTGTGTGGAAGCCTGGGAGAAGGGAGCATTAAATGCTACTTTATTTTGCATAACTTTATTTTAGTTTTATAAACATTTACATTGGTAGTTTTTCAAAATAATTTGTTTTGTTTAGACAAAAAAAAAAAGAAAAAAAAAATCAGTTGCTTCCCATACAGTAACTAGTCTCCACTAAAAGGGCAGAGATTCCTTAGAGACACTGTCATCCCCCACCTGTTTTTTATGCCTTAGTTTCTGAGAATCAAGCCCCTCCCTATTACCCACTTTGGGGTAACTGAGATTATAGATGAATTTGGTAGTATTTGCAATCACTGAGAGTATGTATGGAGAGAAGCAAGGAAAGTTCCAGGGGGGCCTTGAGATTGCCTTCCCTTTAGAGATCAAAAGAAGGAAAGGAGGTCGTCAAAGAGAGGTGAGAAGGACTGAGGGTTAAATTTGAGGGAGTTAGAGAGGGGAATGCTCGAGAACATGGCCACTGTATATGACAACTGAGAAGAAATCATGGTCACCTCCCAGAAAGTAGTTTTAATAGATATGGAGGGATGACGTTTATTCATTACATCTATATTTATAGAATATTCACATAATTCTATAATCCAGTGAGAGGTGATCTTTTTAAGAGAAACCTATGTTGCGTCCAGCACAAGAGCAGTGGGAAGCGAGAAGGGCAGCACAAGGTTAAGAAAGACAGTTGACAAGAGTAGAGTGCAAGTGGGGTCAAGGGATTCAAGTCTCAAGGACTGAGCCCTGAATTGGGCCAACACATGGCTTTTATTAGGTGTGGAAGTAAAAGAAGTAAAGCTTGTCAATCTCAAGATCTGTGAATCCCATACATTACAATGGGAAACTGATTTAAAACTGATTCAAGCCAATCACCCTTGCCTGCAGGCAGTGGCAAGTCTCAGGATGAGTACTTCCCCAAGGGACAAAACCTATATGCATATGAATAGATGGAGAGCACATCATTGAATCACTTCCCCTGCAAGGTGGTGGGAAGGAATGCAGCCACAGAGGCAGAGGCTCTGCTTAGCCAGGGGAAGGTGGGGGGCTGTGCCCACCTCTGTTGATTCCACGAGTTCCCCAGATGGTCCCCATGCGCTGTGTCTGGCTTGGGTTGTCCCGCCCCCATGTGGGGAATCTTACCCGTCATTGACTAGCCAGGCATCTTTTGGGGCCAAACAGGGAGACATAAGTTGTAAGCACAAAGGTGAAGCGAAGTCCTTGAAAGAATCCGTCTCACAGACTCTCCTTTCTTTAGGGGCAGCTACGAGGAGACAGACGGGTAGGCCGCTGCATGGCAACAAACTTATACGTACATGTACGTATAAGGTACTGACGATAAGTAGTGCACTAAACATCAACCACAGTGAGGGGACAGATAGTGACAGGGAAGTTCATTTTCCATAGGGTGGTCAGATAACGTCCCCAAGGAGATTTGTGAAAAGATCTGCTGACTTATAAAGGTCTGAGCGTGAGGAAGGCGACAGCCTGGGAAGCATGAAGCTTCTGACGTGGTCCTTGAAGAGAAAGCAGACAAGTGTGACTGACCAGAGCATCAGGAATGAGTGCAGAGGGGTCTGCTCTGTTTGGCAGGCATTAGAGCAGGCAGAGCCTGGCTGGCAATGGTAACACGTTTTGAGATTCTTCTGAATATGATGTGATGCCTTGGGATGGGAGCTAGAGGGAAATAATGGATTTATATACGAAAAGATCACTCTGGCGAGCGTGGGAAGTTCTGATGTTGAGTGAGCTAGGAAGCCAAGGGATGTTTTTGAGCAGAGGGGTGACATAAAGTGACCTGTGTCTGAGAATCGTTTGGGCTGCTGTGTGGAAAAGTGACTGCAGTGTAACCAGAGTGATGCTGTGACATAAGAGTCCTCTCAACAGTAGTGCTCGTGGTAAATGATGGAGACTTGAAAGAGAGTGGGGTGGTAAAAAAAAAGCACGACAAAAACAAAACAAAACAAAAAAATGGTTGAATTTAGGATATTTTTAGAAGTTGAGTTAGGGTTAAGCACTGAGACTTATACAATTTAGGGGACCTTCTTTATGAAGACAAATGAACATTATGAATACAAAGTCTGATCCTACTGTGACTATTTTAGAATGAGAAATAAAAAAAAAAATACAATTTTTAAATATCACAAACACCAGAAAAATAAAGTTATTCATTAAGTGTGTGATGCAACTATCTAATGGCTTCCTTCATGTTATGACTGCATCCTCCTTGCCTTTGTCATATGACCACCACCCATATTATTATATTTTGTATTAGGGATAAACAAGAAAACTGTCCTTTAGCTTCACAGTTGGATATTGATAATGTAATATTTTTCTCAAGCACTACTTCTTGTCTGTGAGGGAGCTCCTAGGGCAGTGGTTCGTAAACTTCCGTGTGCACCAGAGTCTCCTGGGGGGCTTTGTAAAACACAGCTTACTGGGCCATATCCCAGAGTTTCTGATTCAAAAGTCTGCGGAGAGGCCTGAGAATCTGTCTGTCTAACAAGTTACCACATGGTTTTGCTATTGCTGGCCCGAGGACCTTACTCTGAGAACCACCACCTTAGAGAACCCCAACCCTTAGGTCTCCCTCAGCTGCCCCAATTTCCAGCCTCTACCAGGCTGGTCCTGGGTGGGTAGTACGGTGGTGCATGTGCTGAGTGGCCTTGCGGCCTGGGTTAGAATGGCTCCTGGTAAGCAAGGAATGCGACCGCATCTAGTTCAGATTCTTGTCCTGGAAGTTAAAATCCTGCTGCTCCTTGATGTCACCAGGGCACATTGTCCCTGGGCACTGAGCAGATGTGAGATTGTGCTGGCAGCCCATGCGCCTTGCTTAGACAGAGCCTGGGACTGAGCCACAGACAGTGCTGTCCGCCTCCAGCATGCAGCTAGAGTACTGCTTCCATTCTCCATGTTCCCTGCCCCTGGGAGTTGCCTCAGCTGCTGGTGAATTTGCCTCTGCAGCAGAGCCTCCAGGATTTGCTGATTGGGTGGGAGGGTAAGAAGTGTTAGGATGACTCATAGGTTTTGGGCCTAATCAATTGCGTGCATGGTGATGCCATTTACTGAATTGAGACAAACTAATAGAGCTGCCTACTGAGGGGGAATGGGAATCATGAATTTGACTTGCACTGATTTCCTGTGACTGCCATAACAAAGTACCTCAAACCTGATAGCTTAAAACAATAGAAATTTATTTTCTCACTGCTCTGGGTGCCAGGAGCTCACCGTCAGTTTTACTGAGCCAAAATCAAGGTGAAGCAAGCCTGTGCTCCCTCTGGCCCATCTCAGGGAGAATTCATTCCTTGCCTTTCCTGGCTTCTGGTGCCCACCAGTGTTCCTTCGTTTGTGGCCACATCACTCTAATTTCTACCTCTTGTGGTTACACTTCTCTTCTGTGTGTGTTTCAAATCTCCCTCTGCTTCTCGCTTATAAGGATACTTGTGTTTGGATTAAGGGTCCACACAGATAAGCCAGGATAATCTCCTCATGTCAAGACCCTTGATTATATCTGCAAAGATCCTCTTTCTTTATAAAGTAACATTTCTGGGTTCCTGGTATTATTCCCTGCTGTCTTTGGAAGGCCATTATTCAGCCTACTGCAGACAGGTTAAATTTGAAATTCCTACTACATGTCCAAATGGAAATAGAAAAGAATTAATTTGTAGGTGATTAAGAAATAGAACAGTAAGGAAAAAATGCTTTTAAAGCTTCTATATGTAACAATACATATCCCCTTATAGTTAGTGAAATCTAAAGGATAGAAGATGAACATGGGGAAAAGTTAGAGCGCATTGAAAATCTGAAGGTTGTTAGATTGTGTTTACTTCATTATGAATAAATGCATCATGTTGTCTTTTGGAGTAAGTAAGTAAAGGGCAGGGATTAGGTCAAGTAAATCAATTCTACAGAAGCCCTGGTGTTCCCCAGGAATAAGAGTTATTGAGCACCATTAAATCAAGATAAGTAAAGATAAAGAACCATAACGAGGTGTGTCTTCCTTTCAGACTTTCCTAGGCTATTTATTATTTTACCAGACAGATCTGAATTTTAAAACTGGTGTTATTACATATGTAAGGGGCAAAATGTTACAGAAGGCAAGGCTATCTCTGAAAGTCAAAGAACCCATATTCTGAAATGTAAGGTACTTGGCCTTTCTCAGAGGAGCTTTTTTCAATATTAATGTTTGGAATCATGAAAGGAATCCATGACACTGTCATGGTTGCTTAACCACATGATGTGCTCTGTAGACTTCGGGCTGCGTATTAACGTGCAGGATGACATCAGAACTTTGTAAAGGCATTTTGTGTAACAAGAAACAGTTAAGAATTCCAAGTCGAGAATCATGATTTACGTTTGTGGCCAAAAGTCAGGGTTGGTTTTATTGTTTCCTTACCGATCCATTAATTAGCTATTCAACATAAAACAGTTGTACCTTGAAGAGAAATAACACAAGGATCCTTGGCATCGTTATAGATCAACTAATTGAGAGGGAACTTAGTAGATACTGTTGAGAAATTCCGGAGGCACATGAAGTTTTCAGGGCACATGAAATAAACATTAAAACTTTTTTCATTTTACTTTCAATACTCTAATTTCTGCCTAATTAACTTTTTCTCCCCCCTAATTTGGTTCAATAAAGATATTTCAGTTTTGCTTTGGGAAGAGTACCACTTAGCTAAAACCTTTTTTGAGAAATGCTTTCTAGTGGTTATGTCCAATAATTTTAATTGGTTAAACAAACAAACAAACACAAAAAAACATACAACTCTTTGAATAAAATATTTTATTTGGCATTTGTCTTTGACAGCAATCACTGGGACCCAAGTGAAAACATTTTATTCTGAGACAGTTAGAACTTGTAAGCAATCATAAACTGGTAGCTTTTGGGTATATGAATGGGTCTGTAAGTTTCTAACATAACAATGGATGTGTAAGAACAAGGCACTTATAACAGCATTAATTATTAACTTTAAAAATTCTTTTATAGGCAGCTGCCAACTAGAAACAGCACCGTCAGCTGGACATCTAGCAGCAGGGATCATCTTAGGGGCGATGTAGCACGGAAATGTGAAGAGCAGTGGACATGTGTGAGCTGCACGCTGATAAACATGCCTTCCTCTATGGCGTGTGATGCTTGCCTGACTGCAAGGCCTATTGGTAAGACTGAATTTGGATTTTGAGTTCATTCCCTTTTAAAGAAGTTTGATTATACCCACTCAGGTGTATATTTTCTTCTCTCCTGATATTTCATAACTGAAGAAAATGCTTTCTTTCTGAAAGGTTTAGAAGAATTGCCAGCCTTTGCATGTAAACCTCACTAATAATCTGTTGAGAGGGAGGGAAAACATGCTGGTGCTAAAAGAGTCTGTGCCTTTGTATCTCAAAAAACTGAGATGATCACATCTGTTCTCTACTGTTTCTGATGAATTATTCAATAAAGCTTTGTTTTATGCAGATTTCAGCAACTTTTGAGTTTGTAATTCAGTCCAAGTGTCTCATAAATTGAAAGGGAGGATTTCTGTAAGAATATCTTCGCAGGTGGAATAGAAAACTGCTGAATTTTTTTTCCTCTTCTTTATCCTTCCTACCCTTGTTATTAAAATCTTTACCCAGACAATTGTACTGATTTCATTGAAATCCTTCAAAATAACTCTTCATAGCTCACAATTTCATGCGTTCAGAGAATGTAAAACCTCAGAGGAAACCTGTGATTATGAGCCATCTCATTGATGCGGCTTCTATTGTGTTCTCAGAGTGTTCTTTCTTTCTTCAATTAGAGATGAGAAAGTTCATTCTTGACTTAGGGACCCCCACATTGTGTTGGCTATCATGTCGTGTTTTGTTCTCCGAGCCAGAAGGGCCGGCCTCGCCCCTTGTACAGCTTTGTTAGGAGCAGAAGGGACCACATCTCCTATTTCTATCCCTCCCTCTTCAGTATCATTCAATAAGAGCCTTCGGAAAACTACGGTCTTAGGTTTCCACATTTATTTCAACATTCTGAAATGCCTTGACACATCTCACTATTTTCTTGTTCTTTTTTTCTGAGTATAATGGATCTGTAGCTTAACTACCATTTAGAATATATTACAGTACAGATTCCAAAATCCTAGGATGCTTTGTTGAAACATTTGTAATAAATGTTAAGTCTTTGAAATTCAACTTTTCTTAATTTTAATAAGCCCTTCACTTTGTCTTGTCATTCACAGAAATATTCCTGACAGTTCAGATGTAGGCCGCTAACTGCTGATCTAAAGCTTTTTGAGATATCACCTCTCAATTACTACTGCTTTAACTCTGTGGCTAATAATAACAAAAGTGATAGCTGAATAACCTTTAAATACTTAAACATAATATGAAACAAATCTAAATCTTTGTTAAACCCCAACTCTGAGCCCCTACAAATTGTTGAAATTTTATACGTTTTATAATTCTTCATTCCCTAACCAGAACGTTGTTAATTGTGACCTGCCCAAGCTAACTTTGTGTTATTAGTTCCATATATTAGTTCACTGTAATAAGTGAACTAAATGCTTTAGTCAAATAAAAAAAAAAATGTTTCAAATAGTCAATATTATATTTATGGGAACATTGCAGAATTCTTTATTTCTCCTTCCAGATTCAATACTCAAGAATGAAGAAAATTCTATTGCCTTTAACAACTTGGTGAAATACCCTTGTAATAACTTTGGAAAACTAAGTACAGAAGTAAAGATCAACAGGAAAACTGCATTTGGAGCTACAACCCTCGTCTTGACCGATTTCAGCAATAAATCTGGTACTTCGGAAAGAAAGAAAAACCCAAACCAGATACTAGATGGGGAATTTCAAAACGCTCCTCCCACCAACGTTTGTTTTAATGATACACCACACCCCTCCGAGGCAAGAGCCCACAATGTAACACACCTGTCTAACACAGCATCACCCACAGTTTGCTCTCAGTCTCAATTATTTAGTCCAGCATATAAAAAACAGAAAACAACTCGCTACTCATCACCAGGTCTTGAAAGTTGCAATGGTGGACTCTCTAACAGGTATGATGCTTCTAACCTGGATCTTTAAGGTATTTGCATTAGTTTTTTGTTTTTTTTTAAATTCATGTTTATTGGGGTGACAATCGTTAGTAAATTTACATAGGTTTCAGGTGTACAATTCTGTAATACGTCATCTATATATCACATTGTGTGTTCACCATCCAGAGTCAGTTCTCCTTCCATCACCAGAAACTTGATCCCTTTTATCCTCATCTACCACCCCGCTCACCCCCTACCCTCTGCTAACTACTAAACTATTGTCTGTGTCTATGACCTTTTGTTTCTTCATTTGTTTGTCTTGTTCCTTTGTTGTTTTCAGTTTCATATACCACATATCAGCAAAATCAAAGGTTCTCAACTTTACACTCTTGGTGGGAATGCAGATTGGTGCGTCTGCTATGGAAGGCAGTGGGGAGATTCCTCAAAAAATTAAAAATAGAATTACCGTATCACTCAGCAATCCCTCTCTTGGGTATCTACCCAAAAAAATGTGAAAACATTTATCCATAAAGATATATGTGCTCTGATGTTCGTTGCAGCTTTATTTATGGTGGCCAAGACATGGAAACAACCAAAGTGTCCTTTGATTGATGATTGGATAAAGAAGTTGTGGTATATACAATGTAATACTATTCTGCCATGAGAAAAGATGAAATAGTGCCATTTGTGACAACATGAATGAATCTTGAGATTATAATGCTAAGCAAAATAAGTCAGGCAGAAAAAATGGAGAACCATATGATTTCAATGCATTAAGTTTTAAGAAGGCAGAAAAATCATCCATGGTAGGGAAGTTGAGTTGGTTGTGGTTCAATAAGTCAAACCCTGAGAGACAATTATAGTCATGAGCTTCCCTTGCCTTCTCCAGTTTATAATGTATGAGAGGGCAAGGCAATGAAAAGCACAATCTCCTACATCTGGAAAAAGTTATTTATTTATTTATTTTTTTCTGACTGTAACCATATACATGCTCAATACAGAATTTTGGAAAGTATAAAGAAAAATGTTTAAATCCCCCATAATCTTACCGGTTATCAATCACCACTGTTAGCATTTCTATTTAATTTCCTTCCAACAAAAGATCTTCTGAAAGGGAGATTATCATTTATAACAGTTTAGTAAGTGTCTTCTATTCTAAAGAGAGGGATCTGAGATTCTTTTAGTGACATTTCTGCTAAAGAAAAGTGGCTATATCTCAAACAACCATCTGGGATGGTATTTTTTGTTTCAACCAAAATGGCCTAAAGAGCATGTGTGCTGCTTTTGTATCTGAAATTAGAGTTGTACTTCCAATTAATAAATACTGCCCAACCAGACATGTTTTATGAGATTGCCAATGGCACATCCTGGAGAGGACCCCAACTGCTCTCATCAGAGATACAGAAAACTTAATAACAGTGTTATTCCAGGATCCTTAATGATTACTGGCAGCTCCTAAAACTGCCCACACTCCTTCCCCACCTTGTTTAGTCCCTTTTTCTGGACTTCCCAGCTATCTTAACAGGACACCTTCATCAGAGAGACATCTCTCCACAATTTTCTTTTCCAAGCTGTTTGTTTTTGTTTTTGCCTTTTTTTTTTTCCTTCAGAAAGGAGGTTCTGTATACCCCACATTTTTAAATGCAATAAAGAGTGTTTTAAATGGAGTGAAGGTGAAGAATCTTCTTACCATGTGTCTTGTCTTGCCAATGGAAGACAAGGAGAGAGTTACTGTGGAGGGGATCTAAAGTAATCTTAAAGGGATTCTGATTGCTAGCTTCTTCTCTTGATTATCTTTGCCTCTGCTGATGCAAAGATTCTTCTTTCTGGAGTGAGATGAGGAACCACTTGGTGTACACTTTCAGACCAACCTCTGGGAATCCTTAGAGCTTATGTCACAAGCGATTTCTGAGAGGTTTGGTCAATAGATGCTTTTATCTCAAGTTTCCTATCCCAACTCCAAATTTGCCATTAGTTAACATTTGTTTTTAATTAGTTTCAGGTGTACCATTAGTTAATCTTGATAATTTTTCCTTGACTGATTTCTTTAAAAAAATTGTTTATAATCATTTATAATAACTGGTTTAACTTTTGTCCATAATACTCCCAAATGTTACACATTTGAATTAAAGTCTGAGGGCCAAACTTTGAGTGGCTCAGTATACCACTTTTCACTCTAACCCTAATTAATGTCCCATGATAAAAGTTCGTGAAGGAGCTAGTTAAGAGAGTCTGAGTTGGGCAGCTATCCTGTAAGAAAATCTTTTTTAACAGCCTCTTCTGTTCTGTAGCTTAAGTGGAAAGAAGTAGATGCGATAATCTTAAAATATTGTGGCATTTGCTATATCCTGATGAAATATCTTGGCATATTTTTATTTCCTTAGCGCTTTGTAGAAAGTCCCAGACAATTTAATTAATGAATTAGGGATTTAAGAAAAACATTAATGTAACCTTAAATTTAAGTGATTTCTTCATAAGCCGTTAGTAATAGGGTCATATGATTAATCACAGCCTACAACATTACTTAGAAATACTGCAGCATGTGTATGTGTAGAATATAAGAACCCCAGGACTAAGACTCTAAAATCAATCAAGATCATCTAGCAAAATAAATGTCAAGTGATGAAATACACTTACCCAGCAACCCTTCTGCACCCAGCTACTTTACAAGGAATAAATTGCAAATTACTGTCATTTATTTCATTTTTTCCTCGTCTTGCAGCTACAGTGTTCATCTTGTGGACGAGATCCCTTTCAGAAGCTCACAACATAATGCGATTAAAGCAGGTGGCCCACTCAGAATTTATAGCCACTTTATTTTTTCTTTAATAATTATTTGGTAATTAATTTGCTTTTCGTTTTCTTAATGACTGATCTCATCACTACATGTTGATAAGGCATATTTTCGGATGGGTCTTTAGATATACTTGAAGTTTATCCAGCTACTGGATTATAAATTAGATGGTTGAACCAATTTTCAAGAAGCTAAGAATAACTGCTATGTACAGTTTTGAGTCTTTGTTACACTTCCAGTAAACACAGAGCAAATCACATATCCTTTTCAAAGAATGCGTGTGTTTCAGGTTGAACTTTTTCCTGAGCTGATACAAAGACTCACCACGTAGATGAGTGAAACCAAACTAGCAGAATCAGTAACATTTTCTCATGTCTGCTGCCATCAGGGTTGCCATAGCTATACCTGTAATCAGCAGTGAAGCACTGACACATTACACATGCTTCCGGGTCACCTTGTAGAGTGTTTAGTCCCCAAGGATTTCAGAACTACCTGGGACCATTCAGGATGATTCATTGAACCTCTGTTTATTTTAATCTTGAAATACCACTGAACTACAAAATCTACGTTTAATGAGACTGATTCATTAAAAAAACAATTTAGACAATGTAAAATAAGTTAAACAGTGATAGATTGATCACTGAAAAAATAATATCCATTTTAAAATTACATACCTGTGCTTGGTAATTGATCATTGTTTTTATCTGATCTCTATTCAATGTTATTGGTTTATTTATTAATAACTATTTATTGAGAACCTATTATGCATCAAACATTGCTCTGAGTTCTAATGACCTCTACCTCAGCAAATTACAGCCACCAGGGCCAAATCCAGCCTGCACCTGCTTTTGTAAATAAATTTTTATTGGAACACATCCCAATCCCATTGGTTTGCATATTTTCTATGGCTGCTTTTCATGCTACAACAGTAGAATTGAGTAGTTGCAACAGAGAACGTAAGACCAGAAAATAACATGTGTTATCTGAACAGATTTGCCAGCCCCTGATATATTATTATATTACAGATCATTTATCATCCAGTCTTAATATTCAAAATGATAGTCCTAATTATTAAAATAAGTTAAACTATTCCAGATGCTAAGTTTACCTAAGGAAATGCTCTGCTATAGTTTAGAAAAATTTTAAATAGTGATGGAAACAAAGAGGGACCAAGATGTCTTCAATTAATCAGAACATTAATTGTTTTGGATAATATTGTCTATCACAAAATTCAGATGAGCTGTGCATATTGAGAGCCGATGTGATCAAGGTGGCATCAGGATCTTGGTTATGTTTCCTCAGTGCTTCACAACATAATGTGCGCATGAACTACCTGGGAATCTTGTTAACATGCAGATTCTAATTCTGCCCAGGATCTGGGGCAGGAGCCTGTGTTTCTAAGGCGTTCCCGCATGATGCTGGTGGACCACACTGAGTACAGGACTCAGATGGCATATGTCTGTTTTTAACTTTATTCCAAGGAAGAAATGGAATGGAAGACAGAAGTAGGAGACATTGGGGCCTTTTCTTCCCCCCTTAAGCCTACCTTCCACCTAGGCCCCTTCCCAGAAGAGCTTTACTAGTAAGAGAATCTAAACCTCTTCCTGGATATGTGCAACCCTGGATGTTTCTAGGTAGAAGCCAATGGATTAGAAAATGTTTAACTAATTGCTATCTCACACAGCCACTTTCAAAATAATATATAAAACTGTCCTTGCGTGTGTCCCTTTTTTTAATGAGAGCGTCATTTCATTCCTTTCTGTTAATGTTCTTAACCTCTTTTCTCCTTTAAAAAATGTAAAAGCACTGTTTATGACCCACTTGCTCCAATTTTGAAATCTCTTGACTTCCCTACAATCGTGTACATTTAGCTTCTCTTAAAGCTAAAGTTTTAATATTGCCTCTTGGGGGGCGGGGTAATATGTAGAGGTTTGGTGGAAAAGAATAGCCTGTAGCCTCTCAGCTTCCGTATTTCAAGTTGGTATTACCCGTGATTCTAAAATACAAGCCACCATCCTCCACCCTGAAAAACTTAACCAGCAAAATAGTTGCCGGCGAAGTATTTCACAATAATGACTTACGCAGCGATGCCTATAGCTGCTTTCCTCTTACAAATGCCTGCCGCACAGACAGTTTCAGAAACTCCCCTCAGAATGTTTGCGTCCATCCCAAGCATTGGAATGTGTGAGTCCATCGAAAGTAATATAGTTAAGCATCTGTTTTATAAATGAGTTTAAACCAATTTTATCACAAATAAAAGATCACTTATATGTCAATTACATTTCAATAAAACTGAGAGAAAAATATCTCTGAACAATTTAATTAGATGTGATGCCTTGAGGCATCGTTACAGGAACAAGTATGTGAAGAATGTACAGACAATCCCCCACCTAACGATGGTTCGATTTACAATTTTTCAACTTTACGATGGTGTGAAAGAGATACGCACAATTACATGAGCTATTCAACACTTTACAATAAAATAGACTTTGTGTCAGATGATTTTGCCCACCTGTAGGCTAATGTAAGTGTTCTGAGCATGTTTAAGGTAGGCTCGGCTAAGCTATGCAGTTCGGTAGGTGAGGTGTGTTAAATGCATTTTTGACTTAGAATGTTTTCAATTTATGATAGGTTTATCGGGACATAACCCCATCATAAATAGAGGAGCATCTAATTTAGGATGCAAGGAAAAAGGAACTACCTTTGATTTCTAAGTATTTTTGATTTAAGAATGATATTTTTTTTCCTTAGAAATTAATTAAACAATGAGAAAGGATGAACCTTTTTATCGTTAAAAAGTTACAAAGTAGGGACATTAAGGGGAAGGACTTATGGTTTTAATTAATGTGAGCTATTTTTCGCTTCAACTAGTTTATTAAAAAGACTAATAATGCCTGATAACAGCATTATTAAAAATATTAAATGCCTTATAAAAGCATTGTTAAAAATATTAAAAGTATAAAAAATTAAAAATAACCATGAAGCTCCTTTTCAAAGAGAAAATTCCGCTCACACAACTGCAGTAGAAGGCTGGCTTCTGGCCTTTGTACACTGTGTGCAGGAATAACCTGAGATACTTTTGATCCTAATCGTGGGGGAGAAAAAAGCTTCCTTACTAGCTTTACAAAATACACATTTCTGCTCAGCCAGGCAGCCTGTTCTGGCTGAAATATGATTGCAATTGTTATAGTAGCCTTGATCAAAGAAAAGCATAGAAAATTGTTTTTAAAGCAGACAGTAGAAAGAGTGATCTTTTTGTCCTAGTCAGAGCCATTGATGAGACTTTACTACCAATGAGAAACTAATTAGAGAAGACTGTGGCTCTAGTTACTTTGCGGTGTGGGAGGGGCACCTGGACTTGAAAATATTTTTAGAGGAAATAAAAGTGGCCACACTGTAATTTTGGGTAAGAGACGAACCGAGTATCACAAATGAAAACTAAGGAAACTGGACATATTGGATGCACAATTCCTCTGTTCATTCTTTAGAAACTTAAATGATGTGCTTTAGGTACATAGGTCACTTTGAAAGTAAGTTAGAATTACCTGGGAAAAACCAAGAATGAAAAAGACTTAGCAGTTTGTGTAATTACCTAAAGTTGACGGTGGTTTCCTTTTTGATAGTTTCTTTGTACAAGCGGGATACTAGCCTGGGGTTGAGGAGCTGTGAATGATCCCTTTAGCACTATTATGCTATAGTTACTTTTTAACCTGTCATTACAGTGAACTTCAATTTAATATGACAGATGGCACTTGTACATTAACTGCTTGCAGACCTCACTGCAGTAAACACAACCGCCTCTGCGTTCTCCGAGTTGTGAGGAAGGATGGCGAAAACAAGGGCCGGCAGTTTTATGCTTGTCCTCTACCTAGAGAAGTACAATGTGGATTTTTTGAAGTAAGTGTAAGATTTATTAAGCTTGCTATAGTGTAATTGAATATTTCAGTTATTAAAACCTGACAAATACCAATCCTTTTCCGGTTTTACCTTTAAATTTTAAATAGCCATATTGACATTCGGTCTAAAGCCTGAATGTTGAATAAATTAAAATTCAAGGACGTTCATCAAAAAAATAGAAATTAATCAAATAATAGCTATTAGATTGGTAGAGTGTATCGTATTTGTAACCACAGTGTAGTAGTGTTGCCCTTAGTTTATAAAGATAGAAAGGTATTGAGTGATTTTTTTCCCCAGGTGGCCAAACAACCCAAGATACAAATTTGCTCCTCTTAACTTAAATGCTACATCAAAACCTTCTGCTTATGCATTGGATAGAGATATATAAGAAAAAATAATTTACATGGTTTGGATGTGTAGTATAAACTTAGCGAATCCTACTACACGAGTTTGACCCAAGAAAAGTAATGGCACCAAAACAATGTAGATATAGGTGATTCCCCAGACCTATTTGATCTGTGAATGTGCCCCTGAAAGTGAATGTGCGATAGGAGCCAAGAATTGGGTCCTTCTAGTCACGCTTTCTGCATTTCTCAGTGTGAGCAGCTCACTCTGCTGAGTGTGAGTCTAATGTTAAAGATACGTATTCTTCCACCTGCTTCATCTGGTGCATCGCTGAAAAAACAAAATATTGATCTGCTTCAGTGCTGGAGCAAAAATTCTCTTGGTGGGCTTCTTGAGAGAGAAAATAGCTATCTTCGACATATCTTCCGAAGGAATTTCCCTGGGAAAATTTGGTAATGATTGTAGATGTTAACCCCTGCATAAGGTGTGACTATTCCACTAAACTTACAGCTTGGCTCCTCAAGAAGCTTTTATAGATGTAACGGAGAAAATGTGACTAGCAATATTCATAATAGCACAACCGGCTTCTTAGACTTCTCTTGAGGAAAAAATAAATAAGAGTAATACAGTGGAATCTGTCTAAATTAGTTCAAGTAATTCTGTATTGGATTCTTAAGAGACTAAGGAAGTTTAGTAATGGAATCATGACAAATCTTTGATCTGAATAGTTTTAACAAAGTTTCTATAGCAGAAACACTGGTTTTTGCTTTACAGCAAGACAAGGGGAAGTTCAGAATTAAGTCAATTTTCTGTGTGATTCAAGCAAAATTGCAAGAGGTCCTTTTTATAGGATATAAGCTTTTTTGAGGGCAACGAGTTACGACATGTCTGTTTTACAATGTCAAAGTAATAGTAAGAGTGATGAAGACAGTATGGCATTAATCAAATGCACCCAAGCTTAGCCGGCACATCCTTCTAACTTTCATCTATACAGTCTTTCTGTTTTTCCCCGTAGTGGGCAGATCTGTCCTTTCCATTCTGCAACCATGGCAAACGCTCCATCATGAGAACTGTGTTGAACATTGGACCTAATAATGGAAAGAATTTTTTTGTGTGTCCTCTTAGTAAGGAAAAACAGTGCAATTTTTTCCAGTGGGCAGAAAATGGACCAGGAGTAAACATTCCAGGATGCTAGTATTTTCTCCTGTAGAATATCTGGCATTTAATCTCTTCACCCTGTGTATGTTGAGTCCCCTGTTGTTTAAGAGAAAAGTTGTAGAATATCTATGGTACATTGTAAAGTTACTGTAACATTTGAAAATTGTTCTTTTTTTTTTTTTTTTTTATGTGTACCATCTTTTCATTCTATGGCTATGTGTTATATTTTTTTACCTTGATGAATGCTATATATGTGTTTCATCAAATACACAGTATATTCCCTTTAGTATGTATATTTAATGCATTTAGTAATGACAATAAAGTATTTTTAGTATGCTCTTGGTCTCGTAACTTCTTTGGGGAAGCAGCGATTTTTTTGTTGTTGTTTAGGAGAGGATTATGCATTATAATGAATTAATAAGGTATCCTGTCTGAAATGAATATTTCTCTCCAGTATTGCCACTACTCATGTGATTAAAAGTGCTTTATGTTTTCATTAAATTAAATTTAAGAAATGAAATCTCCTTTATGGAAAATAATATTTCCTTAATTTTTAAAATTTTATTTAGCAAACTTGAAGTTCCTGTTAGATGCTAGTGATATGTCAAACACTTCTAATGCTTCAAATGTAGTTTTGTGGAAAGCTATGGGGATTCAGAATATAAAAGTGACATTTAAGAACAGAAGCTGTCTGTATATCTTTAAAAGAAAACTTGATTTAAATTTTTCTGATCTTGATTTTAATATGCTAATTAAAAAAATAAGTCTGCTTCAAAAACTTAATAATGTGTTACTTTTTTAATTTGTAGTTTTTTCTTAACTCCCTTTTGTTTTGTTTTAATAGTTTAGTTCAGGTAACTATGATTATTTCCCAAAAGAACAGAACAACTTCAGTCTTAAGGTATTTCTGCAGAGTTTTGGAAAATTCCACTCAGAGCTGGTTCAATCTACTAAAGAAAAACGGACAGCACAGAAGACGGCTTGAACCCCTTTCCCATTCTATCACGAAATATTCCATGCACATCTCTAGATGTTAACAGCATATGAAGTTACCAGCAAGGATAGAGCATATTTCGTAGTCTTATATGTGTTTGAGCTCTACACTGAAGAGACAGAATTAGAACCAACCTAAGATCAGTGATCTTAACCCAAAGAGTTCAATAGGGCAGTGACTGTACAGGGCAAATGAGAAACGATTGGACCATTGACGATCTTAGTGACCTGATGGGAAGTTCACTGTGTGCATTCAGAAGGAAACTGAAAATTAATTGTTCAACAAGGAGGGGAGAGGTCTGTTGCAAATCAGGCTTCTATAAATTCCAGTCTCCAAAAATTAGCAAATTAATTACAAGAAAATATAGGGAAATGTAACACAAGCAATTTCAATATGATAAACTTGGATACTTATCTCAAGAAATATACAGGATTTCTATGAAAAAAAATTTACTGAGAAGCATCAAAGAGCCAGATGGATAGACAAAACAGGGTCTCGTTTAGAAAGGATGGGTGTTTTAAAAATGACATTCTTCCAAACTTAGCTTTGAGTTTTAACAAAATTTCACATTAAGATCTCAAGGCGGTTTCTGCGTTCATTGTGCATTAAGCTCCAGCTGAACCCAACTCTAGATTACAGACAAACTCACAAACAATAGTGGACAGTGAAGAAAAGCAGGCAGATTCTGGAGGGATGTAAGACTTGGGAGATGGCAGCAGCTGGAGATGATTTCCCCTTTTTTTTACAGTTTTTATCCTGAGGGCAGAACACAGTCAGTATGGAGCAGGATGACCAAACCTCCGACAGAAAACCAGCAGACTTTCTGGCCTAAGGAGCCAGCAGGCAGTTTGGGCGACCACAGACAATGGAAAGAGGGAAATTTCAGAAAACATTCCAATAGAGGGAGCCCCAAGTTCTGTGTTTAAACTCTGCCCGTGTCTTTACTGACCCCTGAACCACACACACATGGGTGGGACAGACTGAACACAGAGACGCTAAAGATAAAAGAACCAAACCCAGATTTGATCTGCTGCCCAAGAAAACTCGCAGTTTGAATCCAACCAAATTAATTGCCTGGGGAGACAAAAACATGAACACTCAATAGAGGAATATACCAAATCCAGTCTGTAATGCATAATATCCACAATATTCAGGAGTCACTCTGAATGCAACATAAGCAGAAAAGAAAAAATGGCCAAATTTCATAGAAAAGACAATAAACCAAACCCGACTCCAAAATGAACGAGATATTGTAATGAGCAAATAAGGATTTTAAGCAGCTATTAAAGCTATGCTCTTTGAAGTGAATGCTAAAGGAAAATGGTACCAGATAGAAACTCAAATCTTTCAATATAGAACATTGGAAATGGGAAATGTCTAAATCAGGGGTGTCCAAACTTTTTTCAACATTTTTTACCAAAGGCCATATGCGGTAAAATACACAAATAGCTGGGTCACTCACTCGAGGTGAAGTACGTATTGCCTCACCAGGTTTATTTAAGTAAACTAAATATGTTTTTTGAATTTGCTGCGGGCCAATTAACAATGGATTGCTGGCCACAGTTGGCCCGCGGGCCACAGTTTGGATACCCCTGATCTAAATAAATACAAGCGTTATTTTTGCCTCTTAGTTTCTTTAAAATGCAGAGGACTAATTAAAGCAAAAACTTAGGCCATTGTCTTGTGAGATTTATAATGTATGTAGACATAATACATATGACAATTGTAGCAAAAGGACAGAGTGGTCCAAGGACCTATACAATTGCAAGTTTTCCACATTTTATGGGAAGTGGTACCATATTAATACTAATTGTAAAAAGGTAAGTATATAGATGTAATATCTATTACCAGATTTGGGAAATTTTCAAACACTATTTCTTCAAACACTTTCTTAGTCCTCTTCCTTTCCTGAGATTCCAGTGAAACAATATCAAATTATTAGGTTGTTATTGTCCCACAGATCTCTGGGCTCTATTCATTTTTCTCAGTCCGTTTCTCCCTCTTTTTTTCTCTCTCTCATTCAAATTGAGCAAATTTTATTGATCTGGCTTTACATTCACTGACTCTGTTCTGTCATTTTCACCCTACTCTTGAGACCATCCAGCAATTTTTTTTTTTTAATTTCAATGATAGTTATTTTACAGCCCTATAATTCATAACTGGTTCTTTATTATAACTTCTATTTCTTTGTTGAGATTTTCCATTTCTTTTCCCATTGGTTTCAAGAGGATTTATAATTGATTTTGGAAGCACTTTTATGATGACTGCTTTAAAATTATGGTTGGATAATTCTAATATTTGATTGATTTCAGTATTGTCATCAGTTGAGTTTCTTTCCTTCAGTTGTGGTTTTCCTGGTTTGGGGCATGATGGGTGATTTTTGGTTATATGCTGAATGTTTGGTTATTATGTCAGGAGACTCTAGGTCCTATTTAAATCTCCTGTTTAGTAATAATTACTGTGTTTCCCCCAAAATAAGCCCCTGTTCTGATCTCAGCCAGACGGACACATTTAGTACGTTATGACGATGTTCTAGAAGAAGATGACATGACTGTATTTGAATAAATGTAGATTGTCGTACTTGAAAAAACAAGATATCCCCTGAAAGTAAGCCCTAATGGAGCAAAAATTAATATAAGACCCGGTCTTATTTTCAGGGAAACACGGTATCCTGTTTCAGTTGAGTGTGTACGTTCTGTCTTACATTGTGGGCTTTAGTCCCAGTGACAATTTAGTTTTCAGAGCCCTGGCAATGGGATCCTGTCTGCTTCATTCCCATCTTGCTGTGACTGCTGGTCAATCCCTCTGGTACTATCCGTAGGCACCGGAAGGTGATTTCCTGGGGTGCCTGGTGCCTCTATGCCACCTTTTACTAGGGGGTAGGGGCAGGAGAAGCCACGGTACCTGTGGCTCCTCTGCCCCCTGGTGGACGGAGGCGATACTGTAATTGTCTCCCAGCAGCAGGACCAGGACAGGACTGTCATTTTGTCAACCTTGGACTGAAATTTTGGAAGATGCTGTGTGGTCTGCTGGTATTCATCTTTTTTGAGTTTATCTGCCTATTTTTCGGTATTTCAAACCTATGTCATATGAATGTAAAGGCTTTTAATCATGGGGAGGAAACCTGAGAAAAATAAATGGTGAAATTAGGACGATAATGATTTTAAGAGGCACTGTTTCTTGAGTCCTCATTTGGTGACACCTGCTGACACTTTTCATAGATCATTACATTTAATCCTCTTGAGCACCTGTGAAATCGGCTTTTTATTGTTGTTATTTCTAATTTTCCAGTTTAGGAAATCTGCCTTGATGTAGGTTAGTAAGAAATATGCCTGTGTCACACAGGCTGTGGTTTGAATGTAGTTTGCATAGCTCTAAAGCCAACACTCTGAATAGGCTGTTCTCCTTTCCTTGTATTAAATAAAAGGCTGTACTCAAAATTGCATGCCTTTGATATGGATAAATATCTGACATATACAGATGAAAATTGTTGTGGTATAATGATAAGATTATGGTAATTTTTTCTCTAAAACTTGTCATGTTAAATTTAATTTTTTTCAATTACAATTGACATACAATATTATATTAGTTTCAGGTATACAATATAGTGATTAGACATTTACATAACTTACAAAGTTATCACCTCAATCAGTCTAGCACCCATCTGACACCATATAGTTATGCAATGTTAAAATTTCTATAAATTTATTTTGACTTTCCATTACTTTCTATTGCTTTTATTTATTTAACTTCATTAAAGACTTTTAATTCATTCTTTTCATATATTTTTTTAACAGTACCTGTCATTACATAGTCTAGGTCATCATTACCCACAAGTTAGTATGTGAAATGAAAGAATGAATGTTATAATTAGTTTCCCAAAAGATGTAACCTCTTTTTTCTTTGTATCTTTACAGCACTTTATATCTCTTCTAGAGCATATACTGCAGTCTGCTTCCTGTTACGTTATTTGCCCTACTGCATTTCCTGATGTTCACATACATAAGGTATTGTAAAGAACTCTTCTTTTTTCTTCACAGCATCTTATCAAGTATTGTGCCTTACACACAGTAGAAACTTGGTAAACATTTGTTGAATCTAATAGATGATGGTTTAATATAATGTCAGTCTATTGAGCATTTTTAACCTTGTTACCATTATTCAAACATGAATGCACTTAAATGTCAGTGAAAGAGTGTTTCTGCTTTATTATAAAAGAAAGAAATTGCTCGGTGTCTAAAGGCTGTTAAATCTTCCTAGTAATTTAAATTCAAGTCTCCTTTTTTGGAGTTTTATAGCAATTTGCTTACAAATGGACAGGCCAAAACTAATTAGATCAAAGGGTATGCATTCCCTGAAAAGGAAAGAAGATATAAAAATAACTCTGCCTTAGTGCTACACCGTATTTAATAACACAGAGAAGAAAAAATACTATTCCTCACAACGCCCACAAGTTTGAACCTCTTCAATTTACAGGAAATCAAGTCCACTGGTTTAAATAACTCCTTAGTTTTTAATTCAGTTCATCTCTATTGAGCATCTATTATATGGAAAAAAAAAATCAATGACAAATATTTTTAAAGAAGATGTTGCCAATACCCAAATGAGGTAGAAAATGACAAGGGACAACAGCCCTATAAGCTAAGCAGCATGGACGGTGACAGGGAAGGAAAGCTCCATCTGATTCATGAGTAGAGGAGAGTCAGGAAAGAGGCAGCAGGTGGAATTTCACCTTGGTGAGGATTTGCATATGTAGAAGGGCGTTTCAGGCAGTGAAGTGAAGATATCTAAGAGCAGCGGCACAGAGAATGTGTGGGGAATAGCAAATAGTCCTGCTTGGCTAGATCATAGGGTGCTTCAAAGAAAATAAAGGAAGAGAAATCTGTAAAGGAAGAATCAATTCCATTTTGCTGCTGCAAATGGAATTCCTAAGAAGGGCCAGTTCTTTGTTCTGAGCATGTAAATTAAAAGTAAGTAAGACACTCTCTCCCCTTAAGGAGCCCGCGGGCAGAGAAATAAGCCAAAGCACACAGGCACCTTTGCTAGATTATGATGCCAACAGAGGGCCTTTTGAACAAAGGGGGAACGGAATCTATTCTGCCAGTGTTGTGGGAGACAGTATGGATAGGGTTTAATTACTCCAATTCTGGAATAAGATTGACTCAGACAGCCAGTTCAAAGATCTTCCCCACCCCTAACCTTGACCTTGATCATGTGACCTTGGACATGCTATTTTATTAAGCTTTGGCCACTATGTGCTATGTCTTACTTACCTCATCGGTTCAATGGTTATCACAATGGTACCATCTCATAGCGCTGTTTTGAGGATAAAGTGTATCCAGTTAAAGGACTTAGCACAGTCTCTGTCAGTTAAAACACTTGAGTTCATCTTACAAGTATTATCTGTAGTATTCATATTACTCCTACTACCGTCATAACTGTTATCATGTGAGGTTTCAGAGAGGAGATAGCAATGGCAGTAGTCTTAAAGTAGTTGAATGTCACCACAGACAGAAGGGACTAAGGGTAGGGGGGGACATATGAGGAAAGCATGGGCCCAGGAAGAAATACACTTTACCTTTTGGGAATGGAGGGTCTCAAACTTTAAGAAAGAAGGTATTAGGAAGAAGATGCTAGGGTGAGTTTTATGTTTCCAGTGACACATCAAAAATTTGGAAATAAGAAACATGAAAGCACTGAGTGATCTCAAAGACTTAATTCAGGAAGAATCGAGTGATCCAAAGATTCCGTTATCCAGGCATACATTACATCCTAGGTAGAAATCACATCTCCCAACAATGAGTGAGTATAAATCATTATTAATTACAATTATCCTAATCCCTTTCTTTGACTGCAGAAGATATTATGGTTTTAAGTCCATGGACACATTGCAAATACATTGTTTCTGGGAAAGCACAGTTTTACCCAGCGTGACGGGCCCAAGCAGTCCGCAGGATCCCATTCATTGAAATCTACTTTAAAATGGGTGAATCCAATGCTTACAAAGGCAGATAAAGTCCTGGAACACAGAGAATGCAAGGATCCTATTGTTCTTGGAAGTTAAAGAATGATAGCCAAGGGTTTAGGGGTCAAAATACTTTCTATTTATTATTTGAACCCTAGTGGCTTGTCTAATAGAAGAGTCGTGAGGGAGGAAAAAGACAGGAAGTTTAAAAGAGATGAAGAAATGAAAAAAGTGATGATAGAACAGAAAACTAGACCTTGTGAACAGAGAGGGAAAGATGACGAGAACCACCTAAAGCACCTATACAGACACTTTATATCTGTTTTTGGCCATCAGAAATAAGTGTATGGAGAATCCACACAAGAAGAGCCTTCCACATTTTTAAAAGTACACACTTGCTTTTTGGACTAAATGCTGTCATCAAATCTCAAGCTGCGAAGCAAATTAGAGGTGTCATTACAACAATTTCATGTCTACCTTCCATATTAGCGTCCTTGTGTCACGCCCAGTTACTAACATTGGCACCTTGGTTTACATATTAATACGTACTTGTCTGCTTTTAATACGCACATATTTTTTCCTCACTGTTATGTTATTACATTCAGCTTGTTTAGCAGCATTTAAAAAGAATTTATTTTGCTACCAATGGCAGAAAACAATTTAGGAAACTGTACGGGAGCAGGAAAAATGTTAAATCTAAGTATCTGAGTTGGTTATTGACTCATTAGTTTAATAACTCGTTGTCTCCAAACTTTAATAATTTAAATGCATTAGAAATGATAGAGCATTAAAAAGTGAATTCTTAAAATGGTAAACACTGGATCTAGGATCTGAGTTGGTAGTTATTACTTATTTAAAATAAACAAGCAAATTCTGTTGAGATATGGTCTCATTTTCGGGAATGGTCTATTAGCAGGCAGCAGTGAGACAACAATTAACCATATCAGCGCATTAAAGCCTAATGTGTAAACTCAACATAGTAGCAAACACACATCCTACCATGGCCTATTAAGTAATCAGAAATGATTGCAGATAATTAGCTCTTGAACAGCTGCATAAACTCAAGTATTCCATTTTTTATCAGACAGGGAAACTTCGAGTGGGAGGGAGGTTTATTAGCTATGTCTTGAACTGGGTGGGAGTGTCACCATGAAACAAAATTAGGGACAGATTCTAACGTCTGATGACATACTACCATTTCAAATTTTCTTCTGATATTACTCATAATGTTCACATTAATGTAGTTCTATAAGTGAAAAATATGAAAGCAAGGATATTAGCAATTACCAAAAATCTCTTATAAATTTGGAATCGAAATAGGATAATACAGAAATCAGTTAATAAAATTCCTTTAATGAACACCATTCGTACTTGTTTATATTTTTAGTTCAGATTTGATTTGCACATTCCCATATATCCGTTCTGAATGAGACTATCTTCAGACCTATGTTTGAATAATGATATATACAGTAAATACATAGTTACACTCGAATTAATGTACTTGATAAGTATTTCTTAAATTAAAACAAAAAACATAGTCTCCTTTTTTTCTGTTTCTTTTTTACTAAAGAGAGCGTGCTGGGCAGAACACAATGACTATCTTTAGAAATCTGAGGGGCTGATATGAAAAAGGAATAGTTATGTTTGTTTCCTATAGGTCCAAGAAAACAGGATTAAGAGACACAGTTTTAATTAAAAAAACAAAATTCCCAAAATCAGAGCTCTTAAAACTGAAATGGACACACTGTGAGGTGCTTAGGTCGTTCTAGGGATGTCATCAAATAAATTCAGTGACCAACCTCCTCCATGGGTGGACGTAGTTGGAAGGGACTTCAGGTTCTATCAAAGGGCCCCCTGTGGTAAAATTCTAGGAATTAAACCTCTAAAGGAGACGGTTCAGTGATAACTGAAGGTACCATCACCGATGGGGCTAAACTTTTGGGTGGTACTTTCTGAATACTTGCACTGAAGATTTTGTTCCATGTGAATTTACATTTAGCACATTTTTTGTGTTGTTTCTTGACAGAAGTTAGGTTTCATTTTATTTATTGGCCTGCCAAAGATGAAATGGAAAGATAGGTAGATAGGTAGGATGGATGAATGGATAGATAGATGATAGATGATAGATAGATAGATAGATAGATAGATAGATAGATAGATAGACAATAAACACATAATTAAGAATCATGACGGGATATAAAGTACAGCATAGGGAATATAGTCAAAGGTATTGTAATAGCTACGTACGATGTCAGAGGGGTAGTAGACTTGGGGGGTTATCACTTTGTGAGGGATGTAAAAGTCTAATTATTGTGTTGTTTTGTACACCTGAAACTGAAAAACAAAACAAAAAAAACACAGCAAAACCAAAGACAAACACACATGAATTTCACTTCGAGAATTAGTTCTATTATATGATGTAGTTTATATTTGTTTTCTCTCTAGTTATCCTCGTTTTTATAAGCATTCATTCAACAACTATTTATGTGCCTGTTGCTATGCTAGGCTGAAAGTATAGATGAAGAACGATTGCAGTTACAGTTCAGTATGACGAGAGCTGTAATGGAGAGATTGATACAGGGTGCAAAGAAAAACATAGGCAAAGGGACTTCCATGGCAATGGCAACCTGAAAGATGCCAGAATGGCTTCACATAGGTGGTCAGGCTGGAGGTGAGGAGTTTGCCAGTAGAGATTAGCAGGAGCCTGGGTCTGGGGGTGGGTGGTGGGTGTGGGGGTTAAAAGCCTATTTGCCATAGAAAGAGGCTATTGCGTTATACCTGTGAAAGATAACTGAAGCTGAAATCAACCAACTGTGGGAGTGGTAATTCTCATGCTGTTCATGCATGGTAAATTATTAATTGTTCTCACCCAAATGTCAAGAGAGGGCTTACTGTAGCCACTGTCTGTTTCCTAGAGCAGTGCTAGTACACATGCCAATAAAACCATGGACTAGCAATATCAGCATCACCTCAAGGCTTGGTAGACTTTCCAGGACTGAGGCCCAGGAATGTTGATTTCACAAGCCCTCCATCTAACCCTTCTGCAAACAGCAGTTTGTGAGCCCCTGGTCTGGAGGAGAGTATTTGCACGTGTTTTAGAAAATATTTTAATTTACTAATTAGAATAAACACATGATTCCTCTATTTTTGAAATGTGTTGTAATAGTTAGGTAAATTAATTTGAAATGAAATGGGAATGTGAAGTTGAGAAAAGAGCAATGAATGGACTGAAATCAGGCTACCTGGTTTCTAATTCCAGTCCAGCCACTAAATAATAATAAATTGCTACTAAATAAAATGTAACTCGGCCAAGAGACTGAAATTCTCTTGGACCTTAGAGCCTTCAAACATAAAATAAGGAAGTTGTATTGGAAGATTTCTAAAACCCATTTCCAAGTCTAAAATACCGCGGTTCTGACCAGGTTTTAACGTTAATTATTTGCATATACACGTTTTACTTGAGCAGATTGCTGGTTGTTTTCACTGCTGTCCTACCCTTGCTCTCAGCTGTATTTCCTGTCGATCAGTTTGAAACCTGCTTATCTTCCCTCTCTCCTTTGGGTCAGTGGTTGGTTCACTACATGATTGTTTAAAATGAGATACTCTTGCACGTTAATTCTGTAAAGACTCCTTGATTAAAATTCCCCAATAGACTTTTAGACAAAAACAAAACAAATAGCACTCATCTCGGACTGTGACACATCTGTCTTGAATGTCCAATGAACAATTCACAGGGGAGGGGACCTAGGAAGAACACAAGGTTTTACTGAAGCTAAGATTTCAGAAGCATGAGACCCAGGGAAAGAATTTAACCCCTCCCTTCATACATAGGGCCTTAGAATTTCCCTCCCTCCCTCCTTTCCAGCTGACCAGGTTTTCATGTGCTGATTGTCTTTCTGCTGAATTGCTTTGTCACCAAATCTTGCAGATGATGGCAACTCCCACCCCACGCCCACCGTGGCAGTTAGCAGAACACCCCAAACAAATAATTTCTCAATAAAAGCTTCAGGAATACATGCTTAAAGAATCAATGCTTAATGCCTTATCACCCGGTTCACAGTCAGTAAATTGGTTTTCTTTACAATTGCTGGAGCTTCTTCGCAAAATATTTTACCTGTATTTTTGCAAGGAGGTACAGTTTTTCGATTCACCTATTTGCTGCTTCATCTGCTCCTGCTCGCTTTCCGTTATGATCGGTGACTGGGGAGCTAACATATGCCAGCACCTCCCTTCTATGTTACACGATGCGGTGTTTTAGCACCTCCATATTTTATGTCCTGGCACTCACTCCTAACAGGGGCCTGGGTAATGCAGCTTCTGCCTGACTGCCCGTGAGGCCCACTTAGAGCATATGCATGCTTGATCTAAAACTTTTCAATAACTCGTCTCTGCCTCGGATAGGAAATTACAGGAGACTGCTCTATTTCAGTATCACTTTGCAATCATTCCACCTTCATGCCTTATGCTCTTGCATCCCCAAATTGGTCTGATCTGCGTAGCTTCCTGTCCAGCGCTTTACCATGGGGCGGCTGCAGACGAAACACATTTCCATCACTCTCATTTTGTTTTGGGAGCAAAGATAGATAATTTTGATCCGTGGTCAACGTCAATGGGGTAAAATCTTCAAAGTTGTTACCTGTTCTAAAAAGATTGTGAGGAGTTCATTTCTAAATAGTACATCATCTTTGGAATGTGGATTTCTATGTAAGCTTCTGTTGATGCCACTCTTAAAGGAACGTTAGTGGTCGTCTGTTCAAATAGTCTCTATGTGGATGGGTAATTGTTTCGTCACAGATCATTTCTACTTATGGTCACCTGCTTTATTCACAGTATTAGTCTGTGAATTAGTCTAATTAGTGTAAAATTCACAGTATTAGTCTTAATTCACAGTATTAGTCTGTGAATTAGTCTAATTAGTGTAAAATTAGTCTAATTTTACTCCAACTTGTACTTATTCTTGGCTCTCCCCATCTTTTCCCCCTTTATAAGATATGCATAAAAATCAACCAAAGGGATTCTCATACAAACTGTCGAAACCTCAGATCAGTTCAGGGACCTCTGCGATTTCTTTCTGTTCAAATAAATCCTTCCTAGAAATAATGACAATTGTCACAAAATAATTTATTGTATAATTTGTTGCTTAATATGCGTCTGTCTTCCTTTTTGAAGTAAATGCTGCATGTAGACATGGATTTTTTGTTACTCAGCACTGAATTCCCAGCTCTTTCCTAGGCAAATACAGCAGGAATTCCATAAATGCTTATTGAGTTAATAGTATCCTATTACCTTATCAATTTCTGACTGCTCTTTGGCTGTTATTATAATTCTAAAAATGCAATCCTTTCGCCTAAAAACTGTTAAGGGCTTCTGCTTTGCTGATAGGTGCTCCCTCTCCTCCTAAGCAAATCTAGATGTGAATAAGCCTTTGGATCCAAATTAAGGAAGCAGCCCAGGTTCTAGCTGTTTGCTAAATGGAGAGCTATGGCTGCGCTTCTTCCACTGGGGGGAGCTAGAGTTGCAGACACTCTGGTTTCATGACTCCCCATTTCCTTACAGACGCCCCACCTTCAGGTAGCACGTTCTTTCTTCAGGTGGGTTACAATGCAATTGATTGTGATGAGGGTACTTAATCTATTCACTATAACTGATTAAGTTACTGCTTGATTGTGTTACAGCTTCATCCATTTACTTTGATTAGATTGTTGCTGGAAATATATGGGTATAATCAAGCTTTAGCTATTGTCAAATTCCTCAGGGCATTTCTAAATTTCTCCACATAATCTTTTTGGCTATTCCTTAGGGTATGTCATTTCTACAGATAATTAATCTCATCCATTACATTTTGAATCCTCTTGATTTGATTCTTGCAGGGCAACTTTATCTCAACGTCCTGGGGTGACTGTCCTGTCTTCACCAAGGACTAACCATGCCTGGTAAATGACTCCTGTGGCTTGTAGACACAACAAACCAGCCTCCTTTCTTTTCTTTTCCTACAGTGTGTTTCTTCATCACAGAGGAGGGGGTAGTGGAAACTTATATATAACTGCTTACAAAGAGTAAGAGAGCTTTCCATGATATTTTCATTGGGGGGGCTGGAATCTAAGTTTATGTCAGTGTTTTCCATATATAAAAGGAGCAGAGCAGAGAGGGCAGTTTATTTTATTTTATATTTTTAAATAACAATAATGATAATAATAAAAATATTTCTGATTGCTCAGTGTTACACATTAAAAAATAACACACACACACAGAGTTATCCTACCTCTCATATTCAGGCTCACTTTTTCCACGGTGAGGTGGGGTCAGGTGATCGTTCTAAATCCACCTCCATCCAGCTTTTCTTAACCGTGGAGACAGCAGTTCAGAGACAGAGACCTTGGCAGCCCTCCAACTTGAGGCCATTCGGCTCACTCTGTTCTTTTAGGAGGTCAACAGAGCAGTGGAATAGGTTGCATTCATTTGTATGCTTGACTTTATAGGAAATTCTCCTTTGGATGAACAGTTGAAAGATGTCTCTTGGTATTCACAGAAATGAAATATCAGAGACTACCCTATGGCTCCTCCAGAAATATTATAGTCTAGCTAGGCATTCTCTTAAAAAAAAAAAAAAATTTCCCCAAAGATTCCATAGAGTATGAAGGATCTCATGGTAAACGTTAGGGACTGAAATTCCTTTAGTCTGTGAATAATGATTGTATTGGCCTTATAGTCCCTTGCATTCCGTGAAATTATTTGAAAGCTTGGGAGTCCCAATGTTCCAGCATTTCTGATATCTCTCTCATTGTACAGTCAGATCCACCCCCATGTCTGTCTCCAGGCCTACCTCAAATTGCTTTCAAGAGACAAGAGACAGGTGCAAGTTTACAAAGTTTAATATATACAGACACATTTTTATTTTATTTTCTCATACATCCCTAACCTACAGGAAATGTAACCTCTTGACACATAACCTAAAGACCTTTACTTGAAAGGGAAAAACAGAACTACAAATAACTCTCTCTATATATTTTTAATTTCAAAAATCACTTTTCTAATATTGAACATCATCTTTCCCCAAAGGCTCAAGGTATTCTCTTCATCTAAATGTGTGGCCATGTTACACACACTTCAGAGGTGGAATAAAATTTCAGCATACCTTTAGATATCTCACTGACAGATTTAATAACGTCTTATTTGGAACCCATGTATCCAACAGTCGCATATAAGTAAAATACTGTGGGGTAAGCAAAATGAGCTTTTGAGGAGATAAAATCCAAGTCCGGGCACTAAGCTTCTATGACTTATTCTCAGAATGAACTGCCACCTTAAAGGTGAGCATCAGATTCTGAGCTTATTTACTCTTTGTGTATTATTGTCACAATGATCATCTATCATTCCAGATGTCAGGAGACAAAAGCAGAAAGAGGAGGTAGGGAGAGAGGTTAGTTACTTATTGGAATCCACACTGACAAAAGCAAGAAAACACAGACATGCAAGAAACTGCAAAAAAGCAGACATTGAGAATTCAAAATGTAAGGGACATTCCTGTCTCATTCAGTTTTAAAGTCCTGCCTTTATTATGGCATAGAAGAGTAATTTATGTTCATAATGATAACACTGAGTCATCAATTCAGTAAACACTTAATGATAAATGCCCTGTAGACAGTGTGACGTTTTCTATTCAGTGCCCAAAACAGTTTCTGTCATAGAAGTTCAACTCCTGTATGTTGCATGATACTGTAAAATTGAACTTCATAGAACACACTGGAAATTAGGTACATTGTATTGTGATTTTTTTTTTTTATGGGACTATTTCAAGGGAAGGATATGAAAAAGTTAAAAAAAGATGTCAAGAATAAAGCAAGTGAGTTGGTAACTGAGAGTTTAAAAAAAAATGGATGAAGAAGCCATCAAAGATGATAGAAAAAGGTCAAGAATATAGAGCTTTGAAAAATGCAGAGGTAACATAGTGTAGCCGCAGAATTCTAGATCCTCTCAAACTCACAGATTAAAGATTTAAGAAGGCTATAAATGAAGTAGAAGTGGTATTTGATACAGAAAATGATTAACGTACAAGTAAGAATCTCAGCATAGCCGAGATTCTGGTAAGGGCATACATTAGAAATGTTCAGGAGTGGATGGCAGATGAAAAGGCAGAGAAGGGAACAGTAAGTTCAAGTCAAGGATAACTTAACTATTTTTTGGCCTTGGGAACAATATAAAATGAGAAAATTTGCAGGAAAAAGAGCAAAACCAAATGACTATCTAGCATACGAAAAAGGTAGACTGCATTCTTTAAAGAATGAATTGCCATTAAAATTCAAGAAGGTAACAGATTCAAAATAAAGAATAAAAGAGGTAGAGAGAGTAGGTTTAAGACCAGTACAAGATGACCCTTAAAAAACACGGGGGGTTATGGGTGCTGACCCCTTCCCCATGCAATCAGCAATTGTCTTATAACTTTTGACTCCCCAAAAACTTATCTACTAATAACCTACTGTTGATCAGAAGCATTGTCAGTTACACATACAGTTGATTGACACATATTTTGTATGTTATATGTATTATATACTGTAGTCTTACAATAAGGTAAGTTGGGGAAAGAAAATGTTGAGAAAATACATTTATAGTACTCATTGAAAAAATCTGCAATTAGAAGTCTCCAGTCTACTGATTTCCACTAAATAATTTCCCCTTCCAGAGACAATCAATGCGTACTTAAGATGTGTCTGTATGTCTTTGTGTGTATATCCGTATAAAGATATATTATAAATATATAGAACAACATATATACATTATTTTGCTCTCTCATTTTTATGAAACTATATAATATTCCATCATAGGGAATAGGGATTTGTATAGTCCATTTCTTATTAATATACATGCAGGCTGTAGTGACCCACCGTTTACATAAGTACAAGTGAAAATAAATGTAAGGTAAATTTCTCTAAGTAGAATTATTAGATAGAAGGTGTTTATATTCTTAATTTAGATAAATGTTGCAATATAGCCTTCCTTAAAAGTTGCACCGCTGGTAAATGAATTAATTAAATAAATCATAATCTTGCCTTCAGCATTGTTTTACTCAGAAAAGTATTTAATGGACTGTATTGATATAATTGATCTTAATATGATTTTCGGGATGCACCTATCTGGGGCCAGTTGGAAATTATTTTCCCCCAGATGGGACCACAGACTGAATCTGATATTAAAAAAGCCATGACATTTAGTAAACTGCTTGAAAACTGACTTTGCATATCTGTGTCTCAGGAAATGGAATACATGTCCATTTCTTAGCGGCCACACTGTCAGCTTGTACACATCCAATGACTCGTGACTGCACATGGCTGCTGGACATGAACCTGATGGGCCCATAGGGTCAGATGCAAAGTGTTAAGTGAGTAGTCAGGAAAATATGGCCCCAGTTCTGACACTGTGATAGAACTCCGCAGCTGCATCTGGAGACTGTGGATACTACCATTGAATAAATAAATGTTCAGTCAAGGAGACAGGTTTTTGGTGTGTGTGTGTGTTTGTGTGTGTGTGTGTGTGTGTGTGTGTGTGTGTGCGCGTGCGCGCACGCGCGTTTCATACTCTGCTTGGTCTAAACGGGCTCTTTTCTTTTTCAAGAAGAGTCCATGATAACTTACTTTGGCATTCTCTCAACGAGAGCAAAAACTCAGTGGCAATATCAAGCTGGTTGCTTATTGCTCTTCTGTGAATAGCATACCCTGACCAATCTATTTCAAAGGACAATGCTTCAGGCATAACATATGATGCAAATGTAACGTGGCAATTTGATTTTCAAGTAGCACTTCATAGGAAGCATGGTTAAGCAAGAGCAGCCTGCCAGTGGGCTCTTGTAAATGTGTTCTATCAAACCTACTGAAGTAGCACAGCATAAAGTAACAATCTCTACTTTGTGAAATCAGGTCATATCCCAAAGATCGAAACTGTCTTGTCCTCTACAACCTTCAGCTTAATTCCTCAAATAATCTTAATTCTTGGCTCTTCCATGAGTGTGGTCTGATGCTCTTAGACCCCAAGTTAAGGAGACAGTCCTTCCTTTATGGCCGTAAGAGACTCCTGGCAGCTTTCTCTCTCCCACTCTTCCAGATGTCAAACCTGGAAAGATACATTGTATAATACATCCAAGACTGAGACAAGAAACAGAACTAAGTGTGTGTATTCACAGATCCTCAAACAATGTGTAAAATACTAAAAATAGGACAATTAGTTAAGTTGTCACAAAGAATTTTGGGGCAAGAAACAACCTTGCCACAGCACAGCAGGATTTAATTCCTAATGCTTGTCCTCAAGGCCTTGCCCCCTGTCAACCCCTTTACTACCATGGGGCATATGTATCAGCAGCAGTCACCCAAATACAACCTCTTAGAGTCACTTCTGACTTCTGGACTTAAAAATCAGAATAACTTTGTCGAGAGCTATCAGTATATTTGTATTTTTCTTTCCACAGATCAGAATCAAACCTCTAGTTTAGGTCTCAGTCTTCTCAGGCCTGGACCACTGTCATGTTCTCCACCGTGAAAACCATCTATCTGGTCTGTCAGTTCTCTTTGATCATGTCAGATCGTTCCTCAAAACTTTCCTGGCTGCCCCTGGACTTTTGTATCAAATTTCATTTCAGCTCCCTCAGTTTCCTTCTGTTTAGTAATAGCTGCATTACAGCATTCATCCGGCCAGGTTTTATTACCTGCTTCTTTGGCTTAGTGCAGCCGTTCTCAAATGTTTTGATCTCAGGATCCATATACACTCTCGAAGTTCCTGAGACCCACAACGTTGATATGTGTTACGTCTATTGATATTTACCATACTAAAATTTAAAATGGAGACATTATAAACACTCATTTATTAATTAAAGGATAATAAACCCCTTACACACTCACATAAAATATTTTGTGAAAATTAACCATTTTTCAAAACAAAAATAAGTTTAGTGAGAAGAGTGATGTTGCTTTACATTTTTGCAAACCTCTTTAATGGCTCCCTCAGAGAAAGAGTGCTGGATTCTCATTTCTGCTTCTGCATTCAGTGTTGCAATATGTTCTTTTCATTGAAGTTCCAAAAGAAAATTTGGCCTCCCACAGCTATGTAGTTGGCAAAGGAAAGAGTACTTTAATTGCCTTTGCAGATAATTTTGGATTTTCTTCTTTGATACAGCACCAAACCTTGGCGAGTGTTAATTTCTTAAAGGCTTTATGTGACATAGAAACTAGAACCATATTAATGAACGTCTTTTATTTTGTTGTATTGAATCCATTGATTTATCTTGTACCCATGCATAATATTGTAACATCATACATTGGTCATTTGGAAAATATTGAGTAACTGATTTATGCAGCTCTTACAGATGTCGATGATATCATTATACAATATCAAAAAATAATTTATTATTATAACTACTGAGTTCATAAAAATCTATAAGTAGTAGAAAACTGTTAAATCTCACAGCTGTGGATGTAGGTATTCCAAAATTTAATTTTCACATGAAAACTCAAATTGTATAATTGGTAATGCATACTCATAGTTGTTTTCTTTTGAAGTATCAGGCTTACTTCATTCATTTTCAATAAAATGTCTGCAAAGTACCCAAATCTATGTAACCATAGTTTGCCTAATAGTCGTTTTTTCAAACAAAATGTCGTTTTATAAAAAACTGGCGAATTTTAAGCTCACAATCACACAGGTGTTTTTCCACAAGACAATGTCATACTTTAGTATGCAGCAGACATCCTTTAAGTGTAATTCCCACTTTGTCACACAGAATATTAAGAAGACATATAGTCAAGTGTTGACATTTTATAAAATTAAATGTTTTCTCTTTCATCAGGGACATTTTTAAGAGAAATTGTTTTGTTTTTTTTTTCAATCGCAAGTATGTGATGGTGAAAAACGTGATGGCGATTAGTATAGCTTGGTGCCAGTGTCTTGATTTATGCTAATACGCTACCCACCATTGGTTTTACACCATGACTGAATGTCAACACATGACAAAGGAAAATGATGCCTTAGTATTATTTTGAGAAGTGTTAGGATTTCATGGACCATGTGAAAATATCTCAGGAACCCCCACGGCCCATGTGCCCCTCTTGAAGTGCTTGCCTGTTACAGGTAATTCCCCACCCTGGTATATTAAAAGAATGTGGAGAGCTTTTAAAAAATACCCATGCTCAGACCCCAAGCCAGACCCCAATCAGAACCATTGAGAGTAGGGCCGAGGCATCAGTATTTTTTTTAAAGCTTCCAAGATTTGTCTATTCTCAGCAAGGTTGAGAAACTTGAGTCTGGTCTCAGTAGTATTTGAACCTGTTTTCAAATCTATGTCCCTTCTTCCTTGTTTCATTATTCTGGCTTTTCCCAAGTTCTGATGTGCTACAAACACTTACCTATTACTCTTTTAACTCATTCAAATCTTATGTTCTGTAAGAAAACTTTTCAGACTTTAAATACAGTGATAAAAATAAAACATTAATGAACTATCACCTAGCCTGTGCAATTAAGTGATTTTTTTTACTATACGTTACTGCTTTTTACTAAAAAACAAATATCAAATAAAAAGCTTACCTCAATTTTTTTTTCTTTAAAAAATATCAAAGGGCTAGCTTAGAGTAAGTACTGATTTAACTCATTCTCTCGTAATTACTCACATAGTGGGAATGATGTTCTCACAGAGTAAAAGTATCAGAATCGCAAACATTACATATTGCTCTCTATACTGTACCAATCAGAGAAGTACTCGTACAATTTAAAAACATGTCTAACACTGGATAAATTCTAAAATGTTTTCTTAGTTCATCACAATACTTAAAGCTATTCAGTTTGTTGAGGATATATTCTATATCTTCCTTTGGTTTTTAAAAATGATTATTGACTATTACATGAAGTTGTCCTTGGGAAAGAATACACAGTGTTTTGTATTTGCTAATAAGAAAAGGGAATTATTTATGAAATTCCTTCTTATATATCACCCTTTGTTCAATTTTGAGTTTCCTTCTTATATATGAAATTCCTTCTTATATATCGCCCTTTGTTCAATTTTGAGTTTCACTGGATAAGATATGCTGGCATCATGTGGACAGAATTAAGCTTGTTGATATAAATTACACAATAGCTCTCTGTAAGTGACAGAATTTCCTAATGAAAATTAGACCATGAAGCAAAGTTTAGCAGTCAGTATCATAAAAGTAAAGTTTTCTGTTTCTGACATCTCTTCCTACGGAAAATGTAAACATGTTTGAAGAAAATCTATCATTTTTTTATGCTAACCCTTGTCACATTGGAGCAAATTCTCTCTTTCCTTCCTCAAAAAAGCAAAAAAGGCCTAGAGCCTCAGATGACCAATGACACAAGGAGCCGATGTCCAAATCTGTGTGTCCAGCTTATGGGCCACAGTGCGCGAGCTTGCTAGCATGGGGATGAAATTATTCCCCATGATAAAACTACTCACAAAATATCACTTGAAAACTTAATTATATGGTTATGGGGGAAGGGAGTATTTTCTCCCTTCATAGACACTGTAGTCCTGAAATGTTACCCAGTTTTCTGATACAACACTAAAGAATGACTGGGACTCAGAGTCTGAAAGAGAAGGCAAGAATTCCTCCAGGTCAGAAGAAGAGGATAATGATTTTTTAAGAGTATATCAAGAGATTGATGACATGAAGAGGAATTTCAGGCAGACAAAGGAAATGGCTGGAAATAAATGTCTCAAGCATTACTGGTCTTCCACAGTTGTGTTTGAGAGCTGCCGCAGGGAACAGCTTCACAGTCTTGTTGACCGTGAAGCAGAGAAAGTTTCCATTAAAATCTGCTAAATGAACTCTCTGGATGCTTTTGGACAAATAGTAAAAGGTCAGGCCTGAGGTTTACCTGACTTAATAATAACTACCTTTCTTTTATTTATTATCATCATTTTCACACTTTTTTATTATAATCATTTCAAATAAATTATTTAAACTGTCAGTGCATCAAACTTTTATGAAATAAGGAAGTACTATTAAACAAGTCCTTCACAGATCACCTTTATATTTCATTGCAGTCCTAGGCTTTCTATTTTCCTACTGGGCCACTGAGCTGGAACTTCTAAGTGGTGTAAATTTGAGCTCATTACACTTTTATCTGTGACAGTGCCTAGTGCCACTTAGGGAATATCTTGGGGGAAAAAAATTACATCTGCATGTAATTTTGTATTTTGGGTTTTTTGTTGTTGTTTATTTTTTTTCTTCCTTGCAGATGGTTACTTAATGATTATTAAATTGTCAGATTATTTGGTTACTATCTGTTTCAATCATTTCTACTAATTTAATTTTACACATCCACTTTTATGTTAACTGAGCAATTTTGGTGTTCAGTTTATTTGACTTTTCTTACACTGCAAATTTCTTATTTGAAATATCCTGGAATATTTCCATTTTGAAAATCTCTTTTCTTCTTCCGTCCCTCTCTCCCTCCCTTTTTTCTTCCTTCCCTCTCTCCCTCCTTCCTTTTCTTCCTTCTTTCCTTCTTTCTTTTTCCCTGGTTTCCTTCCTTATCTCAAAATTACAGGGAAGGGTCACAGATTTCTAACCATCATTTAATGCTTACATGTTCTAGGCACAGTATATATATTTCATTTTCACCATCATACTCCGAGGAAGGAATTACAATTTCCCCCATTTTGTAGGTATTGAACTCAGGCTTAGAAAGAACATGTGAATTGACCGGGTTAGTAAGTGGCAGAGTCGTTAGAATTCAGCTACACTTCCTCTCTCTATATAGTGACATTCTTTGCCATTCTTCCCATGATTCTCTCTCTAACCATAGCCACAGAGTGTCCTTTAAAGAAGGAAGAATAACTGTTTTTAATGATACCTATTAACCAGCAGTTTCCTGTAATGATTTTTACAAGGTTATTATCCAAACCCATTATCCAAGATGGATTTATCCAAAACCATCTTGAAGTCATTTATGTTTTTATACTTAGTATGTCACAAAGTAGAGTTTTCCAGAATGTTATTATTCATTCTGTTAATCTCTTCTTCCTTTTAGACCTTTACAATTTCTACTCATCACTCTTTTCAACTTCATGGCATTTTTCTGACTTGGAGCCTTTGTGTTCACTCCCTTCCCCTTCTTATATTTTTGGCATCTGTCTTATCTTGTCTCGGTTGGGACTTTTCAGAGTCCTGATCTAGTTAGTCTGTTATTACACAGTTGTCCCTCCTTTTTCTTGATTTCTTTCATTGGTCTCCCTTGGATCCTTTTCCCATCCACTATATTCTTCTGAAAGTACAGATTAAACAGATATCACAAATTATTTCTGATATAAGAGCTTTGCTTGGGAAAGTTGTTTTGGAACTACTGTGAAATGTGTGGAAAGAAGGAGCTGAGTCCAAAATCTCAAAGCTCTAGCAACAATGTAAGTAAGACGTGATGAAGCTTTGCTGGGGGTGGGCTGGAATGGGTTATAATCAAAGGACTAATGCAAGGCCATGAAAGGACTTTGAGTTACAACACGACTCTTAGCACTTGCCAGCTATATGGCTTTGGGCAAATCACTGAAGGTCTTTAAGCCTTAGTGCTTTTACTTCCAAGGTGAGGGTTGTCAGGTCTGCCTTCCTCGTGGTTTCGAGCATGAGAAGAAATATGTTCATTTTGGTTTATAGGAAGTGCTCCAGAAGTTGTGGTTTTTATAATCTAGATTTGGGGCAATTAGGTTGAAAAGGCAGGTATAGGGAATGAAGGAGAAAAGAATAAAAAAGAACTCCAAGATGTTCAGCCTAAAAGACTGAGATGATATTAATACACCTTGAATTATTTCTGCCCTTCTAGATTTCTAGTTTGT
This sequence comes from Rhinolophus sinicus, assembly GCF_057876585.1. Lineage (NCBI taxonomy): Eukaryota > Metazoa > Chordata > Mammalia > Chiroptera > Rhinolophidae > Rhinolophus > Rhinolophus sinicus. The sequence goes on from NC_142516.1 coordinate 110,402,530, forward strand.
CTCTAACCTGACAGAATATATGGGTTTTTGGTTCTCATTTGGGAAAACTTACCATCTTTGAAAATATATGTAGTTTTGACAATACTAGCCTATTATTTGCCGGGTAACTTACTATCTGTGAGTTTCTATTTGTAGGAGGTTGGGTAAGAGGGGGCGATGATTGGTGGGAGGAAAATGAGGCAGAGTAAGGCAGAGAGGTCAGCAGAAGAAAGATGGGAGTGGAGGGTGGTGAAGGCAAGGAATTACATAATCATTCTTTTTGATTCATACACTTTCCCTGGATTTGCTCTAGGGTGTTTTCAACCAGTGTACAGATTTCCTGCTGATTACTGACTATGTTTTACAATACCTGTATTTTATCATAATTTATTTCCTAAAGTTGAGTAACCAAGTGATAGACTGCTTTTTAAAATGTTCACTCTCCAAGAGACATTGATTCCTGTTATATAGTGGTTTAACCCACAGATACTTCTAGCAAGGGTTTTTGTTCACTGCGCAGGTACAATCCAAGTCTATACCCATTTATCCCTCTTTAAATTATTCTCGCCCAAAAGAGAGATCTCACCAATATAATATGGATAAAACCTTATATGACAAACACATAGAATCCACTTTTTCACCACCTGCTTGCAAAAGACAACCAAGAACATAATGTAGAGCAAAACTCACAAATAATCACTTAGGAAACAGTGCTTGTATTTCACCCTCACAAGCCCCAGGTTCTCTACATCATCATTTTCCTAAAAGCTAGACTTTTGGGAATCAATCTGGTTTATTTTTAAATTGAAAATACAATATGTTAACAATACTAAAAAGCAACAGTGTATCCCCTACAGGTCCTAACTACCACACAGTATCTATTTTTAAATACTATCTTTCACTTGCATAATTTCACGTATTTGCAATTATATCTTGTAGACTGTTCCATTTCTTTCTCAAAGCTTATGAGTGTTAATGCAATGAATAATCTTCCACATTTGAAAATAACTGAGACAAGATACTAATTAGAGCTGGAGAATTCTACAGGAACAAAAAAAAAAAAAAAAAAAAAGAGTGGCCTGTTTATAATATGCAATGCAAAGAAGGCTTAATGGGAGATTTTAAAACAGAACACCGGTTATTTGTATGTTCTTCAATTCTTGGGCTGATACATTTCCCACCGCCATCTCCCTTTTTTTCACAGCTACATGTTTTCTTTCCTGAAATACTTTGGGTTCTCCAAATAACCTGGGCTTTGGAACTAGATCAGACCTATTTTGGCCCAACAACCAAACCAGCAAAATCCCTCTTTCTCATTGTCCTGGTGGCTTCCCCTCTGTCAGTTAGTACCGGTAGGCTGTTAATTAGTAGAGTACTAAATGAATCAGGCCCCAGTTCTTGTCCTACTTGTAGGAGCTTTGTGGGCCTTTACAAACCTTATATAGTTATCGTTAAAATGAGAATGCAAATACTGATCCTATCTACCTTATACAATTGTTGCCAGGATCAAAAGTATCAAAATCTGGGGAAACATTTCAAAAACTTTAACACAGAACACAAATACCAACTATTGCATAGGACCAAATTACGTCGATATCTTAAATGTAATTGCACTGGCTTTTCTCATCTATCATTTCTAAGCAGATTCACTGAATTTAAGAAATAATTGATACGTGGAGTGACCTGTTGTGTGAGCATACCATTGTCTGGCAAATGTTGAATCAGCTACAGGCCACAGTGAGACAATATTATAACTCATTACATAGGACTATTAGTTAGAGGGAGTGCTTTAAATCCATCTAGGTGAGCTACTTTCTTTCTAGTATTCAGTTTTAGAAAAAAGGTACCAAACTGCCATTAAGAAAAAAGTGATAACTATTTTATAAGCATCTCAGTTTACCCATTACCTTTTTTTTGTCATTTACGCAGAAGTCATGCTTCACTCACAGAAAAGCACTGAGTTGACTTACTGAACAACTGGAGTGACTAAGATGTGTGATCCTGTTTTCTCTTCTTTTTAGAATTATCACTCTTTTGTTGTTACTCTATGTGGAGCTGACCGAATTTAGAATGGCATCTTCATAATCAAATTGTTTTATTTTTAACATGAAAGCAAAATAAGCTGGGTGGGTTTTTTTTTGTTGTTGTTGTTTTTTTATCTTAAAATTATTTGATGGAATAACTTAGACTTTATCTTAACCTCCAAAAGAATGGATCGGTTTAGTGTTTTTTGTTTTAACTTTATTACAAAATTTGTCATAATCTTAAGTGAGATATGTTTGGTTCAAATGAAAACCAGAGGGGAAAAGTGACCTTAGAGATGATGGTAGTTAAGAATAAAAGGCCACAAATTACTTGACACTCCTGACATCAGAGAGAGGCTGGAACCGCCCTACCGAATGGAATGTAATGGAAGACATGTCATGAGATTTCCCAAGCTAGATCATAAAAGGTTGTACCTTCTGCCCCATTCTTTTGAGATGCTCTTTATGAGCAAAGTCGGACATCGTGGAATAGGTCCTACTACCCTGAGAACCATGCTGGAGAGACATCTTTTGGGGGATCCAGAGAGAGAGCCCTAGATGAGATCCCTGCCAACAGCCAGTCCCCAAAGCAGCCACATGAATGACCCTCCAGGACCCCTGGCCCTGCTGGGCTCCCATCTGACATCTGGACCACATCTGCATGTGTGGTCCCAGTGTGACCTGCTCAGTCCAGTCCTTCCCAGACTCCTGACCCACAAAGTTGTGAGCAAAATAAAATAAAACACCTCTAAGATTGGGAATCAGTTTTTACACAGCAATATTAACTGGAACAGTAGCCCCAAAATTAATTTATGTGACTCTTCAGTAGTTGGTAAGACTAAATGTACAGTTTTCAAACAACCAAAGTTCCTATTCCTGGTTTTATCATTCATTAACCTGTGAGCTAGCCAAAGGGTCATTTTAATGCCTTGGTTCCTTTGTCTATAAAAGGGGAATATCTGTTATTTAGAGTTATTATAAAGTTTAAATGAGGACATATGTAAAAATCCTTTCAGAAGGGAGCATATGTAAAGCATTATCATTATACTACACTTAACTAATAAGTAAAGATTATAATGTAAATATAATAGAGATGTTATATTAGTTTCTTTACAAATCCTGTTTTTGCAGAGATATTTGAGACGTTTTCTTATTTTCCATAATGATATTTATTGTTGGGTTGAGGGTGTACGTGGAAAGCATAAATTCAAGTCAAAGTACATAAAAGCATATGCCTCTTTAGAGTTTCATTTTCTTTCCCCTTCTTATTGTGATATTACTCGGTATGATGTATTATGGGTTTTAGGGGTGATTTGTATTCATCATAAAATTTTCCTTCAGTATTATTAGAGACCATTGTAGGATGTTTAGGACTGTCTGAAAGTCATTTATCATTCAGAATTTATGATAAAACCACTGTTAGGCAGCTTCCAGACACTCAGTCATATTTACACTCTGGAAAGCAACATGGTAAAAGAACATTTGGGAAGTGACCTTGATGCTTTCATAGCGTGCTATTGTAATAAATATCATTAATGCTAGAACTTTTAACATCAATCCTATCAAGAACCAACTGCTAAGATATCTTAAAAGCGACATCCCCACATTTTATTTCTATTTCCCTTGTATTATAAATGAGCTATGTTTAGCAAGCGTGGTCCTTGATGTGGCATTGGAGTGTACTTTTTGAATCATGTACATGTACTAAGGTCTTTCATGAGATGAAGGCTGCACTCTTCAGATTGTATTTCTGGGAATTTTAATATTTAGCTAGACTTCCTTTTCTGTGCTAAAAAGAGGAGACTTACTGTGCAAAGAAACCGGGCTGCCTCCTTGAATAAGGCTCATTGGTTCAAAAGGCTGCTTGGAAAGAGAAGTTATGTTTCTGTGCCCTGACAGGTATTTAGCATTTTCTAGAGTCATAGATTGACTAAGACACCAGGGAGATGCTCTGATCTCCCCTCAGCCCCGTAATACCACCTATCTTGTTTAAAGGTTTTATATCACAGTGATATCCTGATACCACACAAAGACACAGTGACACCATCCATAGGGCAAATAACTCAAATTTAACACTCAGCTGTCACTTTCTGCCTAGTCCATGCAAATAATCACCGAGTTCCCTCTTTAATCTTACTCTGTAAGCACTTCCTTCACCTTACTCAGAGTTGTGAGGGACGTATCCTTGCCTCAAAAATATGCATAACCCTTTGTATTTTAATCGTGATTCCAATTCTTTCAATGTGGTAAAACAATAAAGGTGATTTATCAGGAAAAATAAAAAAGTTATACAGTTAAAAAATAACAATAAATGATTATGAAATAAATATGGAGATAAAAGAAAACTAAACCAGCTTCACCAGATGAGCAGAAACTGGAGGCAGTTCTGTGTACAACAGGCTTTGAATGAGCACACAGGCACTTAAGTCTCCTTTCATCACCTCACAACACAAAAAAAGTAGCACAAAGACACACATTTCAGCAGGTATTATCCAATCATTGTTTCAAATCTCTCTCCCTATGGCAGTGAGAATCTGGTCTGTTTGAGATATGACCTACTGTGTGACAATATGAAAAAGCAGGATTCAAGTGCCATAAAGGACACCTTTCAATGTAACTCAAATGTAGACTAAAATCCAATAGGACGCTATACTATCTCAATTTATGTATTTTCTTAAAACAAAATGTTGACATTTGCATGGTAATCTTTCAGGCAAATTTGATTGAAAAACTCCAGCCAACTCAAATATTTCAAAAAAATTCTACCTGTGTTAAAAAACAGTTCTTGGAAACCCATCAATGACAAGAAATACCTTTCAAGCCCTCTCTAAAACACTGTCACATTTACCAGGTGACATTTTCTTCTACTTCACATGACTTATCTGACACAGTAGCGTATCAGCAATATACTACCAGGAAGATAATTGGAATCAAGAAAGCTAATCCACCTTTCTGCTTCAACTGTCAGAGAGAAAAAAAAAAAGAAAAAAAAATGAAGTCACAGCAAATACTTTTAAAAGCCCAACAGTAGAATGTCAATTTCCTGACTCAGCAACCCAAACAAAAATGGCAAGTCTATTCACAAAGCCATAAGAACCTGCCACATCGGGTATTCAGAGTCATAATGTGCTTTCATAGCTAACTTGTATGGAAGTTGTAGGAAACAAAGATGTGACAAAGCCCTTGCTCCAACCTCCAAATAAGGATATGATGCATTACATGAGAGTATACTACCCAATAAATTCAGGTGAGTTACAGTATAAACCTACTAATGGTCTGACAGTTAGAGCAAAAGTTTCAGGAAAGTGATTTCAAGTGCGAGAAAGGAAAATGATTTCCAAATAAATCTTGTAGCAAGCAATGTCATTTGCCCATAAAGTTAATCAGGGAGCAAAATGGACCCAAGCAAAATTTTAACACAATGATATTTGCCCCGACTTTCTTATGCCTTGAAGCATAGAATTTTGTCTAAACCTATGCATTAGATAGAGACAAACATGCTGATTACAGACATTTCCTTGTGTAGAAGACAAAAAAAATCTGACTTGAACATATTTTTCCCACTTATGTGGTCTGACAATTAACTCATCCTAGAAAAAGTGCTACATACCTCATTGCTGAATATCACTATGGTCACCTTCCCAGTACTCCCCTTGGGAAGCTATGCACTGATACCAGCATCTAGTCCACCCTTCAAAGCAATTTTGGAACTCTTTTTCTGTAATGGCCATCAGAGTTGTCGTCGTATTACCCTTGATGTCCTGAATGTCATCAAAATGTCCTCCTTTCAATATTTCCTTTCTCTTCAGGTAAAGAAAGAAGTCACTGGGGGCCAGATCAGGTGGGTAGGGAGGGTGTTCCAATGCAGTTATTTGTTTACTGGCTAAAAACTCCCTCACAGACAGTGCTGTGTGAGCTGGTACATTGTTGTGATACAAAGCCATGAATTGTAGACGAAAAAGTTCAGGTTATTTAACTTTTTGCACTTCCAAATAGTAAACTTGGTTAACTGTTTGTCCATTTGGTTGGTACAAATTCATAATGAATAATCCTTCTGATATCAAAAAACTGTTGCAACAAGTTCGCAAACTTAATTGTCAGACCTCGTAGGTCATGTCAAGCAGTGAATGTTTGAAGGTGTAATTATTTGGCCAAGGACAATTCCCAGGATATATTTTCTTCTTCTTCTTCTTCTTCTTCTTCTTCTTCTTCTTCTTCTTCTTCTTCTTCTTCTTCTTCTTCTTCTTCTTCTTCTTCTTCTTCTTCTTCTTCTTCTCTCTCTCTCTCTCTCTCTCTCTCTCTCTCTCTCTCTCTCTCTCTCTCTCTCTCTCTCTCTCTCTCTCTCTCTCTCAGAGGAAGCCCCTGACTTAGGAACATCTACCCATCTTATCCACTGTGCTAGCAGCCATTGTATGAATAAATGCCTTTCTTGAAAGGTGGGAGAAAGCTACAGTGGGTGGTAAGATGGGCAACCAACTGCTAGGCAGCTGGCAGGGCCCCTCACTTTCACTCTATCCCACCATCCTACCTGGCCGAGTAAGGGAAAGGTAGTTAGATTCCAAGTTGTTTGTAAAAGTCCAGAAGTTCAATAAAAAAGTAAGTTCAAATTATTTTATTTTCTGCATTGATACTAAAGTACTTAAAGGGGGAGAATTCTAGGAAAAAAGATTTTTACATGGAAACTTGAAGTTAAATATTTTATAGACTGGGTTTAGAATTCTGCCTACTGCCAAGATGGCATCTGTTATCACACTTGTGCAAAACACCCAAGGCATGAATTATTGCAGACTAATTCACAGCCTGTCACATCTTACTACTTAATTGTCATATACCGATATAAACAGAGACCATTTTTTGGTCACTAATAAATGTGTTTTTATTATGAAAGCTCTACTGGAATTAATGCTACCTCTAACTTCAAACTCAAGAAAGCAAGACCTATTTGCCAACAGGTACCAGGCGTAGTAAATAAGTCTGCCCTCCTCTGCCCTTTCCACTCGAAACCACCCTCATCACCAGTCTTAGCTACTGTAACATCTTATGCTTTTGCAAAATTTTCTTATGACTAAGTTCAACATTGCTCCATCTCAGAGTTTTATTACTTCTTTCCTTTCTTCTTTTATATAAAAATATCTATTGATTTCCTCCTAAGGTTAAGGCACTGAACTTGGAACTGAGGAGACAATACTTAACACAGAAATAGTTCTGTCTTATCATCTAGGAAGGACCATAACAGGCAAGAACAAATTAGTGCGATAAATGTTATGATGATTGGTGAGCCCTTAGGAGAGACAGAGCCTGGATTAAGGAAGTGAGAGAAAGCACCTGGAAAATTATAAGGTTGACAGTGGAAGGTGGAGAGGTAGAGGCGTGATCCTGGCAAAGAAGGGGGTATGGTTAGAGAGTGAGAGGAGTGGGAGTAAGGGAAATGGGTCTGGTCATGTCCCAGGGACCATATCATGACCCATTTTTAAACCATGGTGAAGATTAGCCCTCTATCCTCGCACCAATGCACTTACTACGAATTTATATTTGCTATTACGTTTGGGTTATAGTGAGATTGCTCTAGCTGGAGTTTAGAGAATGGATCAGAGAAGATCCACGCATAGGGGTGAGAAAATCAGGTAGGTGGCTACGGGAATAATCTCCATAACAGAAAGTGATGGCCAATCTAAGGAACTACTGGTGAGGATGGTGAAAAATACACGGATTTGAAATATTTAGGGAGTCAAGTGGACTCTGATGGATTCTATGTCTGGTGACAGATGAGAGAGTGTCAGGTTCTCGAACAACTGGATCGATGGCATTGCCATCCCCTGAGACAAAAACATGGTGGAAGGGACGTACTTGGTGAGAAAATGAGTTCCATTGTGCGTGATGAGTTTGGGATGCTTGTGGGAATACCCCAGTGGAACTTTCCAGTGGGCGCATTGATCTGTGAGTCCAAGTTTTGTTACCGAACTGATGGGGATTCATTTGCCTGCGCGCATCAAAACCAAATGAGACCTAAACAGGGGTTTGCAATAAAGAAAGTAAATGTTAGTTTAAGGAAATGGCCCCCAGCCCAGAGACACCAGTGAGCTCGAGCTCCAAGACTTGGCACCCCGATGACGTGAGATGACAGATCACACAGGACAAAAATCACAAGACCCTGTGGGTTAGGGGTTTAGGGTCATGCTGGGAGCTGATTGATTGGAGGTGAGGTAAGGGTAATGAATCATTTCTTCAGGACTTGAGGACAGTTCTGAGGTCTTTTCCTGAGTTCCTCTGTCTGGTCTCATGGGAAAGTAGCCAGCGGTGGGAGGGGGAGCCATTCCACTTTAGAGCTCAGGAGCTGACACATAACCTGCCAGATCCAGACTGTAACATTAGTCAGTCAGGTCAGGCTGCTGCTTCCAGGGTGGCTGATTATCTGTGGGGAAGGCTAGACCCCTGGGGGGTGGGGGGTGGGGAGAGGTGATTTGTAGAGATAATTTAAAACTAAATTTAAAGTCGTAAGGACCCTCGATTTCAGTTTCAGAGAGAGAGAGAGAGAGAGAGAGAGAGAGAGAGAGAGAGAGAGAGAGAGAGAGATTAGGCAGGAGAAAGAGATGTGAGGGTCATTAGTTAGTAGCTAAGCCTTGGAGCCACAGGAGTGGATGAGACAGCAGAGGAAGACTGTGGAAAAGGATCACAGAGCACAGGACAGAGCTGGGGGGAAGACACACATTCAAGGTGGAGGCCCAACAAGAGAAATCTGAGCATGCTAGAGGAGCGAGAGCACAAATGGGAGTATCACCACAGAAGCTTCTGGGTCTGGCACATTCTCTTTGTTGTGTGTGTTAATGTTCCTGCATCTGCGTGTGTGTGAAGAGACAGATACAGAATTCAAATTAAATTCAAGATTAAAAATGTAATAATGCATATATTCAATTCTGTCCCACCCCCAAACCCTTTCATTTTCTACTCAGCTCTGCCCCCTGGGACGCAGGTTGTCCCCTTCTCTTTATCTCCAGCTGCGTTGCCCTGCCAAGAGGAAACAGTGGCAGGAGACTGCCAGGCCAGGGGAGAGAGGAGACTAGGTGTTATTACTGGTGCTCTCTATGCTTTGGTACCTCTTTCTCCATCAGTAGCCATCATGGCAAGCTTCCAGCTCCCTCCATGGCCCCTCCTCCTCCATAGTTCCAGTGTCAGATACGAACTCAGTGGCCCTGGACTCCAAAAACACTTTCTTTAGCTAGGATACCAGCTGTTTGTTTGATTCTCCCTTTTTCTCTCTTGAGTGCAGCTTACACTCTGTGCGTAGTTCCTTCACTAAAGTCTCTCCATTGAACTAACATGGGGTTACATACTACTTCCTCCTGGGATGAGGACTAATATAGCCTTCACATTAAAATAGAGCAACATCTATATCTCTTTAAAAAGTTATTCATGAAAATTCTCCATGCTCTAAGACACCGCTGTCTACATGCACCCAACCTCTCCTCATTTGCAAGGCCTCAATCCTTCTACCTAAGATTTGCGTTTCATCCACAGTCACCTCCCCAGCATCTCACACCGTCAATTACTGCCCCTGTACCCTGAATTTTCCCCTTTTCCTTTTCTACCAGATCCACCCCTTGCACCCCCCACCAATCACACACATTGGCCTTGAACATGCGCAGGTACCTTTCTTAAGACAAAACAGGAACCTCAGACTTTATCCATTCCTTCCAGGAATTGCCCTGTCCTCTCTTCACAGGCAATTTCATTAAAACACTGAAGTTCCGTTTATTTACCCTCCTATTCCCTCACCTTTAGCTCACTCCGTCTGGCTTCCAGTCTAAGTACAGCTTAGTGCCGGTAAATCTGCATTAAAGTCATCCATGAATTCTGTGACCCTACATTCAATGGATAGTATTCACTTCTCAGCACTCCATCCTTTCTGAAATATATTATTTTCCCCCTCTTGGACAGGTGTAAGGAGAAAAACCCATTAAAAATAAGAGGCTTAATTCTTGTTGAAAATGAGATTCCTCTCTCCTTTCTTCTCAGAGCATTTACTTTAGAAAACTTGTAAGTACTTTCTCCTCTCTTTGAAATGTATATAAATCGTTTTGAAGACTTGATAGACCTTTTCTCAGCTTATAGACCCAGAAATGTCTTTCTCAAGGACCTGGGAACCATCTCTTTGAAATGTAAACATCTAGAGAGATAACGTCCCTGTCCTGCAGTGTCTGTGGGAGGCTGGGGGCAGAGCTCCAGTGGGCGCCTGCTCCAAGTTGCAAAACTACCACCTGCCACACAGATAGGAGAGGCTGGTTTTTCCTCTGGTAAAGCCAGTTGGTTAGCACAGACAGTCACCCCAATTACCAGGTAAAGTTAGGATGGACTGTGTGTCATAGTGGGATAGCTAGCAGTGCAGTCAAGTCCTCTCGAGGACTAGGTATTTATCTTGAGAGCATGTGTGTAAGGGGTTATCTGCTTGGCTGCTGTTGGGAAAAGCCACACGCAGTCTTTCAGCTCTCACACAGCAGCCTAAGAATGGGCCTCGGGCCGGGAACCCTTTCTCAACAAGAGGTAAAGGCCCACACAGACTGTGCTGGGCTTGTCACTAGTGTGGGAATATCTTCCCTTGTTTTAGGCTCCATGAATGTTCTTTTGTCTTTACTTAAAGCGTGTGCATCCTATGGCCCCTGGCCACCCTACTGCTGTATCTGTCCTCTGTGAGGAGGGGCCGGGCTCCTTCCTCTGCATCACAAGAGGGATGCACGGAGGTGACTTGCCCTGTGTGGGCTGCCACCAGTGGCAGTAGGCAGAAGTGTGTGGCCTTTTATTCCTGGTGGCTGGCACTGTGGATGGTCTTTGTCATCCTCCGTGTAGTTGGAGCCCCCCACTGGGGTTGGTAAAATGCAGGATTATGCTATTCTCTCAGGATCCATGGCTGGTGCATGGCCCTCTGCTTGACGGCTATATACAAGGGTGAGATGCTTCTGTCTTTGCAATCTCTTCGCGGATTGTCCACGATGCACATCACACTTGGTTTAATGCTTATTCCACAGTGAAAGGATTTTTGTCCTGTGCTAACTTTGTGGCGAGGGCTTCTGGTTTGGGAGAAGGTTTGGTTTCATTTCCCCAACATTGGTTATCACCAACCTTCTCCTTTTCCATTCAGTGTAAAGCCATCCTGCTGCCCACCAGTCACTTGTTCAATACCATGAAGTGATTTTCAAAATGTGAATTTGATGCCTTCAAAGCCAAAGTTCTTCTCTTTCCCCCGTGCCACTTGCTTCAACTACTTCAGTGACGCTCAAGATAAAAACTAAAACAAGTAAGACAGTTTACAAGGCCCCCAATCTCAGACTTCATCTTGTACCATTCTCATTGTCTCCAGCCACATTGATCTTCCAGTTTCTCAAAAGGACCATATTCCCCAAATCTGGGAAATTCTCCTGCCTTCAGCACTCCCACCTCATTTTGCCTAATTAACTGTGACTCACCATTACCATATTGACCAAATTTCAGGTCTTTGGGGAACCTTAGCTGCCATCAAGGCTAGGTCAGATTCTGCTGGTATAGTTATCAGAGCACTGTATGTAATTGTTCTGATAAACATTGCAGATCATGTTGTGGCATTATTTGATTGCTGCCTTCCTTCTCCATTTGACTCTAAGCTCCCTGTGGGCAGGATCTTCAGCTTTCATTCCATGGCCTAGGACAATGCCTGGTATATGGTAGGAGTTCAAGAAATGTTACATTCCTCCTAGTCTACATTGGTATAAAATGTTGCCATTTGTGTACAATCACTGAGAAAACACTTCAGGACATTCAACAATTTTTTCAGGTGTTAGTGTCTTCTTAAGTTTTAACTCTAAAGGTCTGTGGTTAAGAAATCAACTGTTACATTAAAATCTGTGTCTTAGGTATTACATTTGCAACATTTATATTGACTTTTGATTTAGGTTGCAGTTTCTAATCTACTGCTGTAACAAACACACACAGTAGCTAGAAATAGCAATTAAATTTTTTCTGTAAAGGGTCATGTAGTAAATATTTTAGAGCTCTCTTTTGCAATCATTTCACTCGGCCGTTGAAGTCCAAAAACCTCCATTACGACACATAAACAGATGAGCAAGGCTTTGTTCTAATACTTCTTTACTGATGGACACTGAACTTCGTAGGATTTTCTTGTGTCAAAAAATAATGTTATTTTGATTTTCTTCAACTATTTGATACAGTAAAATCAATTATTTGCTCAGAGGCCAAATGAAAGCAGGCAGTGGGCTGAATTTGGCTCATGGGTCAGAGTTTGCCAACAACAATATTTTTTATCTTTAATTAATTTGGGGGTTAAGAAGTAAGACAGAGCTTAGCAGGGTGATTCTTCTGCATCCTTGGGGTGTTGACTGAGGTTCACTTGGTAGCACTTGGTTTTGTATGTGCTGGTCTGGAGGGTCGAAGAGGGCTTTATTCATACATCTGGCACTCTGTGGGGAGTGCCTGGAAGACTGCGCTCAGCTGGGAATGTGACTACAGCTGCTAACCTGACTTTGGGAGAGATTTTATTACCCAGAAAAATTTTGACGAAGGGTAGGACATTTTCCATATGTAGAATGAGTCTGGTTTCGAGAGGAAGAAATGATGCTTACCAGCATGAACAGAATGCACTGATGTACGTTTCTTAGTTTCCTCATAAGAAGGTGCATATGCTAATACACACTGTCAGGTTTTGTACAACTGTTCACTTTTCATCTGATCATTTTCTTTTTTCTTCATCTTTTAATTGCCTTTCCTTTACAGTTCAAAACAAGCCTGCAGAGTAAAAGCTGAAGCATAATCCTGTATTAATTTATGGGCCGTGGTGTGGCTTACAAGAAATGAAACGCTCTGGTCCCATGAAATCCTAATCACTTTCACAGCCAGCAGGTGCCAGAGTTAAAGCATTTCCAGTGAAGTGAACAAGAACATTAAATAAAATCAGTGCTATGGACTGGATGCATTTAAGTCAGGAAGAGAAAAGTACCTTGCTACTGATCAAAGCCTGGCTGGGGAGGCAACTCTATTTGGCTTTAACTCAGTGGGAAAGGCAGTAACTTCAAATCCATGGTCAGTTCAATTCAATTTATGAGAGACTCACCCCATTATTTCTGTATTGCATACCAAGCAGAGAGGTTCTGAGCAGGCTTATGAAAAATCTCCCAGGTGAAAGAGATGCATAAAAACTGTCCCGTATGCCAGTTCTTTCAACTCTCTCTGACCCTTTGAGCCACTCTCCCAAAGCAGATCAGAATCTCAAAAGAAGGGAAAGAGACTCCCCAGAAGGCACCTGTGTGTAAAGCTGACAGCGCTGGTCCCATTCCCTGTAGAAAATTTCTCTCTGATGGAGCAGAGTGGTGGGAAAGCCCTCCCCACTAACTACAGACTAGGAGTTGCCTGAATAAGAGCAGGTTTGGGGAAAACACAAATCTAGATGTGCTGGGATTAGTGAATTTCCTGAACGTACGAATGACTGAATAATTTTTTTCTAAAATTCTAAGAACAATAGACATAAATACATCTTTAAATGTATCATAAATCCAAAATAAGATTAATTAAGGCATAGCTAAGTAGTAATATAATTAGGTTTATTTCTGATTATCAATTATGCCAATCTAAAACAACTTCTCAAAGCTGGCAAAACATTGATATATATCTTAAACAACAGAGGGATATTGTATCCAATAGACTAGTGAAGAGAAATTGAATAGTAAAGCAACAAAAAGAGATAATCCAAACATTGCTGATGCAGTGTTAGGCGTGGAACGCATGGTAGGAAGACATTGGCAGGAAATGCATCCTCTTAATGATGTTTAACTTATAGTAATATTGGAATCAGTTTGCTTGCCCTGATTTTGACTTATGGAGACATACAGAATATTGCCCATGTGGTAATATATTAGTTTAATCTTGAGTTTGAATGCCAGTTCTACTTAAAACTGATTTAAAAAGCAATGTAAAATAGCCCTGTTAATGCATAAGTATGACAGTATAGACATTTTAGAATTAAAATAAACATACTAACATTGACTGTAGTACCACTTCTAAGTTTAATACAGTATTTAGAAATACCTTTAACTACAAATATAGTGATAGTCATATTAGCCGGTGGGGGCATCCAAAGACACATACAGCAAAACCTAGGAAACATTTGTGCGTGTTGGGACAGGAGCAGAGAAAGGATTGGGAAGATATCCCTAAATTGGGGGTAGGGATGGAAGGAAGAGAGTGAGGGAAGAATTTGAACTAGGCCAATACACACTCATGTGTGAATTCTCTGAGTTAGACAATAACCCAAGAAAGAAAAGAAAAGGAGGAAATGGTGTCCGTGTGACAGGTGGTTGTATGTGTGTTTGTGTTTATTCCTTTATACTAGGTAATGACATTGTTGTCTAGATTTGCAAGATGACAGAAAGAAACCCTTCAGAGACTTTTTTGTTTGATAACTTCTGTTACTCTTCATAAAAGAATAGCTACAAGAATATTTTATTAGCAAAGGTCTCCAATCACTTTCCTTCTTTCAACCAGTTTTGCCAGAATTGTAACAAATAATTCAGTTTTAAAAAAGCAAAGCCATTCTAGAATATGATTGCTCATGGTGCACTTGAAAGCCCTTCTTGTTTTGACAAGTCAGGTTCAAGTAGTATTTGTGGGTATGAGAGCATGGTTTGCTTTTATCTACATCCAGACATCTTATCTCAGGAAAAGTTTTGCACCATCATTTTTTAGAAGAACTACTGTCTAGAGTTTTGACAATGTTCTCGGTTGATAATCCTTAACAAATTAACAGGACCCACCTGAGACCTTGTTCATAAAAGATTTACAGAAAAGTCACGATGTAGTTGAATTCAAAATGAAGAGTGTAAAGATAAGTGAGCATTTTTGAAAAATAACATGCTTAGTAAAAGACAAAACATATCACTTCAAAATACGGTGAAACGGCATTTAAAAAGATATCTTGGGAGACATTTCTTTCCCCTAACAACTCTTCAGAATAAACAAATTTATTCAGGGTTACTTTGAAAGACTAAAAACACTTAATAGGTAATTGGGTTGACAGTCTCCTTGTTTTTGAGACAGCACTCCAGGGATACACACATCTTGCCCCAAAGTAATAGCATCATTTTGATCATATGTAAAACAAAAATGTCAGCTTGATTGTCTCTAGCTAAACTGAAACTAGTAGAGAGAGAAGCCAGTTTATCTATTTCTAAAGGATATTGCGTATCTAGGCTGGCATTAATTCCACGTGAAAACAATTTTTAAAATATAATGTTACTTTTGCAAAATCTGATACTTTATGTTTATTTTCGTGTTAAACTGGGGACAACAGCAGTAGGAAATGAGGTGTATGGCAGGAAATGAGATCCACAGAATCACAGAGTATTGGTTCCGTAGGAGAGAGCAGGCAATGGAGGGGTATTAAGATATATTCAATTCCTATTGTATGCCAAACATGGTGGTAGGTGCTTCATAATATATAATAATGACAGCAGCCTTATACAGCGTGTATTAATATCCTTAATCAGACAGATGTGAAAAAGGCTCAGAGAAGTTAAGTGATTGGTCCAATGGCACATAGATAAGGTGGTAGCAGAAGAACTCCAATTAAGGCCTATCATGTTCCAATGCTGTGTTCCTTCTAATTCACAAGACTTTCTAATTCATCAGGGATGGCCCTTCCATCGTCTAGCTCAGGGCTGCTCGGATTCTAATGTGCAGATGAATCAGTGGGGGAGCTTGTGAAAAATGCAGATTCTGGTGCCATAGGTCTGATATCCTGCATTTTTAACTAGCTCCCAGATCACGCTGAAGATGTTGGTTTGGGGACTACACTTAGAGTAGCCAGTCTCTAGTTTACCCCTTGGGTTCTGTTGTGGAAACTTAGGGTTCAGACATTAAGGGTCTAAGAACTCATAACTAGAGAGCATTGAGCCAGTGCTGACACCAAAAGATGGTTTGGGAGAGGCCCCTTGGTATTCTCCATCGGCCCTCCAAAGTAGACCCATATTAAAATGCAGGTACTTGCTGTGCGAACTCAGTTATAAGAACTGCCTGAGCCCCTTTTTCTTTTTTCCCCCCTTCTTCCACCTCCCCACACCCGACAATCCCGTTCAAGCCATTGTTTCTCAGTCTAGTTGTGTAGGACACAGCTCCCTGGCCCATGCTGGCATTGTGGGCCTTGCGCTCCCCTCGGCTGAGGCAGTCAGTCACCTGTCATGGGTGGACTGGCTGCCGGCTACTCATATTGGCTACCAGGCGCTCATGGCAGCACACAGCAGCCCACTGCAGCCCATGGCAGCCCAGCTCCAGGGAGAGCTCTTGTTCACAATCTTAGCTATAGGGGGGTGCAACTCACTGGCACATGTGGGAATCAAACCAGGGACCTTGGCGTCAGGAGTTTGGTGCTCCAACCACCTGAGCCACTGGGCCAGTGGGCCAGTGGGTCAGCCCCCCTTTTTCAACCAGATTACTGTCCTTCCCTTCTGTGTGGAATTCTGGAACCACCACGCTACAAACACTTGTGTTCTGCCTTCCAGTTGATGCTCTTTCGAGTGTAACTCAAGTATAATCTCAAAGTGTGACACACAAATATGTAATAGAAGGAAGCCATTGCAATCTCTTTACAACAGGGATCAGAAGCTCACATGTCCATGGCCACATAAGTAATGAAAAGGCATAGGCAGGCCTGTCAAGGTGCCGACACACCTCCGAGCTTGTGACTATCCCAAGAAAGTAGCCCATACACACATGGTTCCCAGGAAGGACAAGGAAGGAAGCAGGACTGGGCTGTGATGCAGAACAAGCAAAGACCTCCCCCAACCCTTGGAGAACTCTGAAGTTGGGGTCTACCATAGTAGAGTAGGTTGGGTTCTAAGAGATTCTAATTAATTCAGAAAGGCTAGTTCAGCCTAAACTCTTCCACAACTAGTTGGGATTTCACTAAAGTACACTCTTTGCATTTTCTTTCAATTATTGATTTTTCTGAGGATATTTAGGACCTTCCAGGGAACTGGGGATGGTGTGGGGTGAGGGCATCTCCATGCAGTTGTGATGATAAAAGGATGATAAAATAATTATGTGTTTCTGCCCTTCCTGTTCTTCATATAAATCCACAGTGACATCAGACTTCCTTTCCCTCCATTTTGTCTGCTGTAAAACTTCTGTAATTTGGCTTCAAAATGTGCCACTGAATAGAGAGCTGCTTTGTTGGCAATAGACTGCTAGAGAATCTTATTAAATAATATCAACTAGTGGTTCTCTTCCTATACCAACATCTGGCAAAATGAGGCACCTGGGTGATTTAGATCTACTTAAGTGTTTTTATAAAATGAACCAAATGCAGGGAAAGAAGTAGATATTTTCATGGGTTTTGCATATTATTTTAACTCTCAAGTACATCAGATAATTCAAACAAATTGTCTTACCAAACAGGATTTTAAAATTATCCTGTAAATAATAATCCTTACAAAATGACCTTAGGTTCTTCTATAACCACAATTCAAAATATGGATTTGTCCTCTTGGCTGTAGAATATCAGAATCACGGAGTCAGTAGATTTATTCTCCATATCTGTGATCTTATGTACAAATTAGACTTCTAGAAGCCTTCTTACAGGACTGAATGTTACAGGACTGAATGTTTATCCCCCCTCCTTCCACAATTATGTGTTGAAATCCAATCCCCAATTTGGTGGTATTAGAGGTAGGACCTTTGAGAGGTAATTAAGATCAGATGGGATCATGAGTTGTAGGCCTTGTGAAAGGAATTTGTGCCCTTATACGAGTCATAAGAGAGCTTGCTTCCATGCTGCTGCCTGCCATGTGAGGACACAGAGAAGAAGACCATCTGCAAACCAGGAAAGGCGTTCACACCAGATGCCATGATCCTGGACTTCCCAGTCCCCAGAATTGTGAGAAACAAGTGTATGTTAAGTGACCTGGGTTATTTGTTATCATAGCCCAAACTGACACCTAGTGACTTAGCACGAACATATACAACATACTTTGTTAAAGAATATAGACACTTGGGTTGTCATTAACATATGATCTAATTTCTTTAGAATTTTATTGATCCATTGGAGGTTATCTGGGCATGACATCTGATCTAGAATTTGAGAACATTGTAATTTACTGCTATTGCTGAAAAGGAAACAAACAAAAAAAAAAGTGAACACCGGATTCTTGAAGAATAGAATTAACTATAGTGGTTGCACCCTTGGTAGGGTAAGCCTGGATGACAGAGGCAGAGCTAAGTGACATGTTCTTGACACTAGTTATTATGTGCAGCCTTCTAATTTAAGAGTCACCTCTCTTAGTCTGAGCTTACTCATCTGCAAAATACAGGTGGTAGACTTGGGGAACCTCAAATATGTGTATCATTTCTAAAACTCTGATCCTATGAATCATGTTTTATATTTATAAAGTGAGCTTGAATTAGCTTTGATATATTATCAAAGATATACATTTTAAAACTCTATTGGTGGAAGACTTACCATGGAAGCATCGGTGATCTTTTTATCTCCCATCTTCACTCCCTATAAGAAATCACTCTTAATGATTTCTCTTGCTAGTAACATCCATATTATTAAGAGAGAATGATGCAAATGCCTTTTCGCTGATTAATCAAGTTTATATTTTGCTTATACCTCCCATTGTTGTTAAATCACTATAGTGATATCGTTACTTTCTTGATTACCTGTAAACATTTATGCCTTTGTTTTTTGTTTTATTTCCCATTGCCTATGTCCTGATTTTCCACTTTGTAGAAAATCCTTATTTGATCTTTCTTCCCCTTTCCATCTCCCATCTTCTATTGTTTATATTTAAATTTTACTGTTATACATGTATTACAAGTGTATAGTTACAGTCTAGACTTCAATCAACTTTATTTTGTGTTTGATTCCAATAGTTGAAATGATAATTCCAACCCTAATGGTAGCTTCTGTAGCTCTGCCCACAAGTTCATTTAAGGTGTGTGTGTGTGTGTGTGTTTGTGTTATCTATCATCTATAGATATATGTATCTATAGATCCATATAGATATATGTATCTACACATACTATAAAATCTCAAAACACTTTTAGTCAATGCTGTGCAGTTAAGCTGTCTCTCCAGGGGTAAAATTAGTAATGTTGGCTGACATGTGAGTTATAAATACTCCTACCATGACTAATTTCAAGGTATTAATGATTTAACAATTGGCTCTGTTGGTAAAAGCAGGCTCCAATATAGCACTGATTTAGCCTCATCAGAACAAAATTAAGTAAACTTGGAGTGTCTGATATTACTTTTATTCTGAACTTGTCTTTGCTTTAATTTTCAATCTGCTTTAATCACAATGAATAAGACAAGAAAGGAAGACACGTGATACTGGTTTTAGTTAGGAATGGAAAGAAGTATTTTGACATTTATGATGCTTAAGGATTTTGCACGAGTTAGAGCTAGATTGCTAGCACCTGGAAGAGACTTCACTTCTCCACATCTACTCTAATTCTGATTTTCTTAGAAATATTATATGTCAATATCCACATTATAGGAACCAAATTTTAATTGAAGAAAATAAATGAGCAACCACATTTAGAGCAACCACAGCATAGGAAGGTCACGAGTTTAAATCAGTTGACTGATACTTCCATGTGCTGTCCATGCATTAGAGCTACAAATGACTTCTTGTCCCTTTAACTCAGAGGCAAATAGGTTGATCATGGCAGCTTTAACTTCCATTACATCTGTCTTAAATATGACAATTATTTTATCCTTCAAATGGGTATGCTCTCTCCAAATATTGAAACATGACACTTCTTAAGTGGCCAACCTACAGTTGTATTAAAAAAAAAATCATCTTACAGCACAAATGACCCACAAACAAACAACTTGCATCTTTTGTAGGCCTCAGTAAACTCATCTTTCTAACTTCCTAAGTCAGGGGTTGAAAATATACGGAGTAATACACAAATAGCATAATACTCAAGAAAAGAGGCAAACATTTTAAATAATGCCTTTTTTAGAAGCTTTTTAAAAAGTCTAGGAATCTTTTTTTAAAATAACCAGTAAGGTTATTCATAATTAGCATCCAATTAAGATATATATTTGTTACCAGTTTTAATTCAAATGAATTTAATTAAATATTAAGATACCAAATAAAACTATAATCACCAAGCATCAGATATAATGACTCTTTAAAAAGAAGTTCAACAATTAAAAATTATGGGCTTTAAAACTATCTTATAGTCTGTGTATAATCTCAATTAAAATTAAAATACAAGCTATTATTTGCTTTGTGAAACCAAAAGGAATCACTTTAGTGCTAGTATTGGAAATAGATGTGTTTTTTTGTTGCTGTCATTTGTTTGTTTATGTGTATACACCATTCATGTATATTCTTAATAACTTCAGGCCAGTATTCTATAAGAGTAGATCAAGATCTACTAAGAATAGTTTGAACAAAGGGAGGAAACTGAGTATTGTTTGAGATTACTATCCATTATTTAGTAGTGTAACCTGTTAAAATTTGAATTATATTAGTTACTATTTTACTCAAAGGAATGAGGTTAGTATTTAGGTGTTTTCAATGGGATTACTGGATAGGATAATGGATCGTTGGGAAATTTTATCACAATTTAATTCATTGAACATTTAATTCAATGTCCATGGGGTGAACGATCCCAGAGGGTTGTCCTCGGTCTTTGTTAAACCATCCTCTAAGGTTTGCACTACAGTCTTTGCTGCTATTTTCACCTTACCTGCAGGTCTACAGTGTTTTACCCCAAATGTGCAAGGGACAGTAATAATAACACAATCAGGGATTTCTTACTAATTACTGGTGACGATGTCAAAAGATTTTTCCCTACTTGCAAGTTAACAAGTTAGTCTGCCAGCTTCGTGGAAGAGATACCTGGATCAGAGACAAAGGACTTTATCACTCACAGCGCCTCAAGTAGCATGATCTTCACATTCAGGTTCCTACTAGGTTCTCGGGGGGGGGGGGGGGGGCACAGAGAGGTGGATTCAGGTCGATACTGCACACAGTAATGTTGCACCACAGCTGAGGAAACTCAGGCTTAGGAAACCCAGATCTTACGTAAGGAGGCTGCAAGCAAACCTACCTACCCTGGGCCTCAAAAGGAGAGACTATTATACTGGACAGCAACCGACTGCCCTATGCCCAGGAGGGAGATGCTATCTCAATTTTCAAGGTTTTTGTTATCAAAACATTCTTGAAAAAATAGTCCAGAATAAAAGCGAGCACCATGCATGCCAGACAGAACTGCAGCTTCTATGTGTAAAATATCTAAACCGAGGATACTATTACCTTCCTCATTGGCTTCTGACAGAATGATAACGCATGTAAAAGTGCTTAGTAGTAAGTGCTCAATTAATGCAGGCTATTATTATGTAATACTCCAGCACATACCCAGATGTTAACACCTTTAATACTTGAGCTTCCCTTCTCCACTATAAAAAAAATAATATATGCTTTTTAATCCTTTTAGATTTTTTTTTAAGAGCTGTTTTAGGCTGGCGGCAAAATTGAGCAGAAAGTACAAAGTTCCTTCAATATCCCTTAATGCACACAGCTTCCCCTATTATCGACTTCAGGAGCAGAATGGTACACTTGCTACAATTGATGAGCCTACACTGAATATGTATGTATCAGTGTAGGCTCATCAATTGTAACAAGTGTACCATTCTTGTTACACTTGTTACAATTGATGAGCCTACATTGGTACACTTGTTACAATTGATGAGCCTATACTAAATGTATCTGTGTAGGCTCATCAATTGTAACAAGTGTATCACCCAGTCCACAGTTTACATTAAGGTTCACTCTTGGTGTTGTACATTCTATGGGTTTGTGCAAATGTAGTACATCATGTATCCATTACAGCACCATGTGGAATAGCTTCACTGCCCTAAAAATCCTATGCTCTGCTATTCCACCCTCCTGCCCCGCAACCCTTGGCAAACACTACTGTTCTCATAATTTTGCCTTTTTTCAGACGGGAATAGTTGGAATCAAACAGTATAAACGAGGTCAGACAATTAAGTTCATGAACTTGTTGAAACGATGTTGTTAACCTTTTTTTTTTTATATCAGAGGGATTATTCATTATGAATTTGTACCAATTGGCCAAATTGTTAACCAAGTTTACTATTTGGAAGTGCTGAAAAGGCTGCATGAAAAAGATGAAAACGACCAGAACTTTACGCCAACAATTCATGGCTCTTGCATCACGACAATGCACCAGCTTACAAAGCACTGTCTGTGAGGAAGCTTTTAGCCAGTAAACAAATAACTGTATTGGAACACCCTCCCCACTCATCTGATCTGGCCCCCAATGACTTCTTTCTTTACCCAAAGATAAAGGAAATATTGAAAGGAAGACATTTTGATGACATTCAGGACATCAAGGGTAACATGATGACAACTCTAATGGCCATTCCAGAAAAAGAGTTCCAGAATTGCTTGGAAGGGTGCACTAGGCACTGGTGTCAGTGCATAGCTTCCCAAGGGGAGTACTTCAGAGGCGACCGTAGTGATATTCAGTAATGAGGTATGTAGTACTTTTTCTAGGATGAGTTCACGAACCTAATTGTCAGACCTCGTATGCTTTTTTAAAAAACAAAAGTATTCTTAAGAAAAAGTCATCCATAACTTTCCTACCCAGTAATACTTTTAACCCTTTTGGTTAATTTCTAACCAGTATCTCTCTAACCAGGTATCTTTGCCTTTTTTTATGTGGTTTTTTTTTTTTTTTTTTTAATTCCTTTTGCCCTTTAAATAGTCCATTTGTCATCAGTTTAATAATCTCCACGAAAACTGAACTATTTATGCAAATTCGATGTGATCAGTCAGGACGGTAGTTTATGCTGGGTGGTCACAACAGCAGGCTTATTTCTTGTTTGCACTAGTGTCCTTCGTGTACTGTCATAGGGGTTCGCTCATGATCACTCAAGGGCTCGGAATGACGGGGCAGCCACACCCGGTAGTCATGCTTGAAAAAAAGAAAGCTTGGGAAGGTCTTACAAGCTTCACTTCTGCTCCACACTCCTTATCAAAACCAGTCACATGGCTGAACCAAATCACAAGAGCCAGGAAGAGCAGTCGTACCGTGCAGTGTAGGCAGAGCTGGAGCTGCCTGGTGAACAGGATGACTCCACGGTTTATGCGGCGGCTAGGAAAAATAAGACCCAGCCCATGCGAAGAGTCAGTTGCCCCATTTAAATAACGTCAGAGTAAACTAAAAAAACTTTGTTCCAGGGATTAATCAACCCAAATAAATGAAGAGCATGAAATTGCCACATTCTTTATTATATATTTGTAGTTAAGGTTTTCCTCTTTGCCTACTGTGCTAAAAATACCAAACACTTGAGTGAAGTTCATCTACAGTCTTTGGGGGTAATAATCAAGACACCTTCATATTGTTGATACCAAAATCATTTCCTTGTTCCAAGTGTTGTTAAACTGAGATGAGCTAATGCTCAAATTAAAGCCACTAAACTCCTTTGCTATGTATGCTAGAAATGTTAAAGGAGATAAAAGGTGGGAGCTGAAACGAGGTGAGAACAGAATTAGATGGCAATCACTTTGTGTGTGTGTTTGTATACACATTATACATATATTCAAGTGACAATGTTAATGAATCACTTAAGAAAGTTGATTAATCCATGTGTATGCTAGGGCAATTTAATTTCACCTTAGTAGGCAAGTAATAGAACATTTTCTATTGGGTGAAAAAAAAAATAGCAGAATAGAGAAGAAGTGTTGTAACTGTATCTTTTATCTTTATCCTAAGCTGTCTAACAGCCATGCAGTCTATACAAACAAGGATATACCGTGTTTCCCCAAAACTAAGACGTAGCCAGACAATCAGCTCAAATGCGTCTTTTGGAGCAAACATTAATATAAGACCCAGTGTTATTTTACTATAAGACTAAAATACTATAATATTTTACTAAAATACTATAATATTTTACTATAATTTTTGCTCCAAAAGACACATTAGAGCTGATTGTCCAGCTAGGTCTTAGTTTCGGGGAAAAGGGTATATGAAGCAAACCACCAACTACTGTCTATCATTTAAAGTTAGATCATGATTACATTTCCCACGGTTCCCTTCCCAAGTAACTTTCTTGTTTTTACTAAATTTTAGTGAATCATTTCCATGTTCAATTTATGATTGGCTCACAATTCTGTTTAGAAACTGCACTATTTCACTAGTTTCCTACCTGTCTCCCCTACAAGTCCAGTGATCTCTGATACAAAACATTATCATCAAAGAGGTGAGTTTCTGGTGCACATCATCACCAGGGACAAAATCGTAATTTTAACTTTTCAAAAGAAAGGACAACACATCTGCAGCATTTAAATTACATTATATTCAAATCTAGAACTTTAAAAATACATTTCCAAAGCTAATTCCATTTCTTTCTACATTAGATATACAGAAAAATTATTTCCATCAGGAAGATCCTGAGTTAAAGGGTAAATACCTTTTAAAAAATATGTGGGTTGTTTTTGTCACCCAAACTTACAATTTGCTGGGAAGTGACAGGCCATGAAATCTTTCAGTTCATTTTTCTGGTGTTACAGGGCTGCCTAACATTAATAGATAGCAAACACACAAAACAAGCATTCCATTTGATAACAGTATACTGAAAGTTTAAATCTGACCTCTTCCCCTTGTTCTAAGGCCTAGTATCAGATATCAGCAAGTCCACATACCTCATGGGAACCCTTGAAAGTAAGGGCTTCCCTTCTGCTCTGTGAGTGAAGCTGTAGGATTATTTCCTTATTAGCTTTCAGGCTACCATTAGTAGCTGCTAATTCCAGCTTTCAAGTTCTCATTTGTGAGGAATCTGACTTGGTAGGATAGAAAAGAAGGCTCCCCAGACAATTATGATACATAGCAAGGTTTGAGAACAAGTGCCCTAATAGCATTCTCAAAACTATAGCTTTCTAGTCCTAAATTATACAGAACATTCATTACATATTAAGCTGAGTGTAGAAAAAGCAGAGCAGATATACTAAAGCTTGAGGACAATATTGTTCATACGGTTTTATTACTGACTCCTGATGGTAAAGATAATGATTTTGAAGGAAAAGACGATGCTGAGAAAGCACACATACAACTCTCTATAGCTGTCAGATAGTAGACTCAGCACTTAGGAAAACACGACCAAGCTACACGATAGATTTACTGAATCATTTCTAATTGCAGTCACCGACCACGGAACACGAGATTAGTAAAACCACAGTATAGATCAAACTCCCTAAATCATTTTCAGAAAAAATTATTAGCACTATATATTAGTAGCTAAAAGAGCAGAGATTTTTGTGGCTGAAGAACCTTCACATTGAGAGCTCTATCAGAGGGAAGAAAAACAAGAAAATCAACACAATTGCTCATCAGAAAATTGCCCATATTTTCTAATATGAGCAAAACAAAAAGTGTCTTTTTTATGAACAGCATTCTTTCTTTAAGCTCGCAGGGAGCATTACATAAAATTGATAATCAGTGGGAACAGCCACATCACTGTAATGTACTGAAATTCCATCAGGACTGATGCTGCGCCTCATCTTTACTTTTTCTTTGGGTCTAAAAAACACGGATACTCTATTTTAAGTATCTAAAATACAGATATTTCTTTTGACTTTAATATATCATTATGGAAATAAATCGTCAAAGGAGCAATTTCTTAAAACATTGAGTAGAAATCCAAGTATCACTTAAAATTTAAACATTAAAACATACATACACATACATATTCATTTTCAGGCAATATTCTCATACAAAGCTTAAAAATAGGTAATAAAAAATTTCATATATTCAAAGTAAAAGTGCGACTTCAGCATAAATTTATTTTTGTGTTTATTTTACACAAAGAACTTAGAATGCAACTCTGCAGTGATAGTAACCTTTCCAGCCTTTGCATCTTTCTTCTTTAAATATAGATGCTGACAGAAAAGATGGATTAGATGCAGTCTACTTTTTCCTCAGTTGGCTGATTTTTCTGAGAATTATAAACCATGAAACTAAACTGAGTAAACGTTGGTAGTTTATTGCAGGCAGCACCTGAGGCCAAGAAAAGAGAAAATTGTTTAGTTGGAGAATGCACATATTTACAACTGCACAGACATCGCCTGTTGTATACCTGATGTCCACCTAAGGCACATGAAGGATACTGTGTCATCCTCCTTAGTGCTGAGTAGTTGACAGGCCAGGAGAGGGAAGAAAGGTAGTAGTGGGTAAGTCATCTCTTTGAACCTCAGAATGTAGGCTGATTTTTTGCGCTATAAGCATGCTGTCATTGCTTCTATTATTTTACTGTGTTCATATCCTTTTCTTTTATTTTTTAAAGATAAGCGTGCATGCATTCTTTTTTTTTTCCCCTTTCTTCCACCTCCCCGCCACACACTACGGTTCAAGACGTTGTTTCTCAGTCTAGTTGTGTAGGACACAGCACCCTGGTCCATGCTGGTATTATGCGGTCCATGCCTCGTGCTCCCCCTGGCTGAGGCAGTCTGTTGCTGGTCGTCAGTCGGCCACTCACGGCAGCTCTTGCCAGCTGCTGCCACTCACGATGGCTGTTGGCCACTCATACTGGCCACTGGCCACTCATGGCAGCACACAGCAGCCCACGGCCACTCACAATGTTTGCCGGCCACTAGGTAGCACTCAGCAGCCAGAGGCAGCACATGCCAACCTCCGGCTGCTCACAGCAGCCCAGCTCCATGGAGAGCCATTGTGCACAATCTTAGCTGTAGAGGGTGCAGGTCACTGGCCCATGTGGGAATTCAACTGGTGACCTCGGCATTAGGAGCACCGTGCTCCAACCACCTGAGCCACGAGGCTGGCCCCATATCCTTTTCTTAGCAAAAAAAAAAAAAAAAAATTCTGGCACATGCTGAAGATTTTATTTCCCTAGCCACTAATACATTCTAATCATGCATCCATAATCTTCCCCTCCCCATGCTCCTGCTCTTTGCTCCTTTTATTCTTATAGAAAGTGAGGAGAGTTATTTTCAAGATGCCCTCTGTCTAATCAAGTTCATCGTACTGAAGAGGTTTCCTATTGCCCTATCTATGTGCAAACACCTGAAGGGTCCCCTTCCAAAGCCATTACATTACATATAAGGGGATAGATTCATCTAAAATTATCTAATTATCATTTATAGTTTTAAATTAATCTACAATTATATAATTATCATTTTACATCCTGTTAAATCCAACTTCGAGAGAAATAAACTAAGGTTTATTAAGAAGGAATCAATGAAACTGACTTATTTTATATATAAAGCCTTTCCCTCCCATAACTTATATTGACTTTTGTATCTTAGTACTTAAAAAAGAATACGGAATTCTTCAAACAAGTTTTTCAAATACAGAACTGTGGGAAGTAAAAGATCAAAGAACAATAATAAGCAGTCTAACCTAATAAGTCATATCGATCAGTAAGCTGTATATCTTCCGCATCTGAAAATTCACTAATGAGAAACAGCAGTGGTTGATGTGGAAATGCTTTGAAACTGTGATAGGCTCATAAAGAAATTAAATGAGCAAAGGACATTCCTCAAATGTAGCATAAAAATAACTCCACTAACTTCTTTGGTTTACTAATTAGTAATGCATTTTATACCTTGGAGCCCCAAGAAGATCTAAATGACTGAGACATTAAATAATGAATAGAAAAGAAGTAGGGAAGATAATTTATCCCTATCTACTTCTAATTAATAAAAGCATTTGACTAGATTAGCCCGTCTCACCATGCACTGGAGCTGAAGCTAATGTTTACTTAGGACAGAAGTCAAAGATAAGAACTAATAGCCATAGACTGAATCGGAACTACCAGCAGTCAACCAAAGGAGAGTTTTAGGTATCTTTTTAACACTTTGTGGGTCTTAACAGATCATCAATTAATACCTACCCAGTAGTCAACTCAATGTAGTTCCTACTTCCATTATATAGGCATAAAATACACCACAATATTTTAAAGTGTATGTTTTCATTAACATTTGCAAGTTCACACAAATACAAATTCCAAATTAAACTTACCATAACTTCCAGTCACATTGGCACATATGACAGCCCCAAAGAAGTTTGGAAAATACTTATGTATTCTTGAAATCACTTTTTGGCAAGCTATGGTTGGATTTTCTCCTCTTCTCATATATTCTACGGCTTGGTAGCTGATTGAAACAGAGGCAAAATTTTAGTATCACAGAGTAAACTAACTCCAAATTTGGTTACTTTAAGTTAGAAATCTAAAACTATCAAAACTGTTATATTTGATAGAAAACAAGTGAACAGGAGTCCGTACGCCTATGAAAGCATCAACATGAAAGCAAGTAAACCTTGATACGATGTCCATCTTTTCATTTCATCCAGCCATTAGTTTCAGATAAGGACTATTATTTTTTGTCTTTGGCTGAATAATTGTTACTTAGTAATAACAGCCAGAAGTCATAATGTATTTAAATATAGAGGTTATATTTAAATACAAAATGATGCTACCATCAATAGGGAAAATACTACGCATATGCGGACCATCTAGATGCTATGATTGTTTTTCAGTAATTGTACACCGTGACTGCATTTCTTACTTTTATCATCAATTACCAGTTCCTTTATTCGGTGGCCTGTCATACATTATTTAAATGGATCCTAAGTATTCTCATCTGTGAAGTAGAGTGAGAAATATTCTATTTCAGAGGACTATGCTTACTTAATTTGAATTACCATATTACCAACAGGATAGGTAGAATTGTAAGCAGAATTTCTCAAAAGTTCTTGTGCACATAAATTTGGATGATATGGCACAAACTATTTTATATTTTGATAGACAGTATCTCCTCGAAAGATCTCTAAGAGTCACACAGGTAAGAGTCACACCTTGGTAGAAAGCGCATCAGTATGTCCCCATCCCCAGTGGCTGCAGCTGCTCCCGCAGTGTCGTCAGCGTAGGCCCCAGCTCCAGGTATCGGCGAATCTCCTATTCGACTGTGAGGACACAGCACAATAATTTAGGACAGGAAACCAAGTGTAAAAACAATTATTTTATGATATTTCAATAATAGGGGATATTTCTACTTAGCCACTGATTATTGTTTTAAGTATTTTCTTCATCAGAACACAGAGACAAAGGATTTCCTAAGTTATTCGACTTCAGTTTCCACAAACCTACATTAATTATGTAAGAACTAGATATCAGCTGGTTATCTCTCAAGAAGGCACAGATTTATAGTGACTATTATCACTATCCTTGATCACCGAATTTCTGGATTATCTCAACAGGTTCATATAGGCTTTCCTCACCTATAATCTATTTCTGCTTTCTAGCTAATGTGTCAAAATTTTACCAAGGTTTATCCTCGTAATGAACTTTCAATGCTTTTCTACTACTTTGAAATAAAATCCAGAAATCCTTAAACTGACTTAAGACCCCTGAAATCTGACTCCAGTCTTCCACGCCTGTACCTGACATACACTCAGTTTCCTTTCCAGCCAGGGAGAACTCTGAACTGAGCATGTACTACTTTGGATCTACTAGTGCCCTGGCCTGGATGTTCCCACCCCTTCCATAGGCTCAGGCTCAGCTCTCTGAATCCCTCTACTGGATTCCCTAACTCATGCAGCCTAATCAGATCACCACCACCATCCCTGAATGCTATAGCACCAGCCAGGACGCCTTCTCCTTTGGAACTCAGCAGGTACTAATTTCTTTTCTTTCACATTTATTTATGTCAGCCATGAAGACAGGGCTTGCTTTGTATTTGCATCTCCCAGAGCAGCACTCCCAATTTACACTCAATACAAATTTGTGAGATCTATTCTTTTAGAAACACTAACCCATGTATTTTGAATTTTATACCATTTGTAGATGTACCAGCAGCAGTGCGTCCCATCTTATGGATTACAACCATGCCTAGAATTAAAAAAAAAAAAAAAAAAAATTAAAAATATCTTTGTATCAATTCTAAAATTTACCTCAAAATATCCTCTTTCATTAATGCCAGGTATAAGAAACAGAAAACTTGAGGATGCTGAAACTTATAGCAGTGGTATAATTTGTGCTTTTCAATGACCTGTTTTCATAGCATCATTTGGTAGATATCCCATACTTCTCCAATTGCTCGGTTACTTTTTAACGTCATTTTTCAAAGGGAATTCCAAAGAAAATCACTAATACAGCCTAATGGAAATTTTCAACATTACAGCTTGGAAAGATCTCTTGATTGTGGCAAACAATGTCAAATTTTTAAAGAACTAAATATAAAGATTTAAAAATCCACAAGTGAATAGTCATTAGATTTTAGGGGTCTTAAAAAAAGGTAATTTACCAAAATGTATACAGATGCTTAGAAAAGAATGTGCGTGTGTGCGTGTGTGTGTAGTGTTACTTGCCAGTTAAAATAAAATCATCTTCTGTACATAAATAGGGACGAAAAAGTTAAGAATTACAGAAAGGCAATTAAAAATGGCTGAACTTTAACCATGAAAACTGTATAAAAGGCAAATTACCAATAGTATCATGACCGTAATTATCGCCTGTTTCTTTACAGGTAGAACCATCTTGCTTAAAGATACCAGGTGGTTTGTAAGGTCCACAGTATTTTGAAGGATCTGGCATAACATTCTGTAAACAAGATTTAAGTTTTCTATTTTAGAAAGGGTGATTTTAGAAATCAGCAAGTAATTATGTACAATCTCTAAACATTAGCAAGAAACCAAAAGGACATCTGGTCACTAAAAGATAAGAATTAGAAGTCAAAGATTAACTAAGTCTTATGTGAACAGATGGATACAATTTTACTAAATACCTAGTCTACTCTCAGAATTACATAATGTGGAACAGAAAACTACATCATCTGGAAAAGATCCCTGATTTTTCTCCTTTAAATGCCTAAAATTCTCAGCATAATGGCAGATATAAATGAATATTTTTTTGTTAGATTTTAATCCTAAAAGGAATTAAGTATGCAACCTGACCTTTAAATTTCAGAATTTGTTCCCTGGCCAAAGAATTATGAGATTTAAAACAAAATCTATTTTAAAACCATCTTTTTTTTCCCCAAAGCTAGGTTCACATGAACATATTCTAAATTTTACTCTTAGATTCCTGTAAGAATCTTAAAGGCTCAGGAAATAATCCACATTCATAAATTTAGGTTCTACGTATGGATTAGTATTAAAGCAAGAAACCTACTATTCATGTCTTATTTATGAGTACACGAAGTGCCTCCCCTGACCTGATTTTACACAGTAGCCTCTTTCAAATGCTAACCTCAGAGACTCCCCGGTAATGAGAATTTGAGGAAAAAACAGATGCGAGACTAAGAGAGTCCACAGAAAAACTCTGGATGTCAAAGACAAACTGACTGATGCTAAAGGTCTCATTGATTTAAAGATAAAGTATCCCCCTAGTGACATACTAGACACCTAATAGGATAAAACCTCCAGGCAAACAAGGGCAAGAGGCTGCGTACATGTCACATAGATAAAATCTAAGAAATATTGTAGACTAATGGTTTCAAAACTTTGATTTTTTTCAGATTTGGGGTCTTTCGTTTTAAGGAAATACAAGCAGAATGGTTCTGATTGAGGCAGCCCCCTCTCCCCATAGAACATTCGAGTTTGGAAACTCTTGCCCAGGACTAGTAGTTCTCTACCCGGGACATGCCCTACATGCAGCTACGGAGCTTTTGAGAACACCCATGCCCAGAGAGCCAACTGATTCTAAAGTGCAACCAGGGTGCTAACTAGCACCTTAGACCACAGAGAGCAGAAGCGATGGCATATAATGTTTTCAAATAATTTATTTTTTAAAATTATGTATACATACCCTCCAATAATTTGGCTGGCAATTCTGAGCAAGCCAATCTGAATGAAGAGCTTGAGAAATATTGGTAGATAAATCTTCATTGACAAACCCCATACTTTCGGCAAACTTGGTGGCTAGAGTTTGGGAAGAAAGGAAAAATGGAAATTAGTGAAGTACTGTCTTCTAAACAAAATATATGGACAGGAAGTGTTATAGTTCAGCTGTCTCTTACGTGGGGTACAGTCACCCCGGGGTACACAAAGAAGTATTCAGACATGAACAGTTCTGAAGGCATCAGTTTCTAGATCACAACTGTCCTTCCCAAAACTGATCTGCTTGGGACCCTTGGGGTGTGTTTTGACAGTTTGTTCTGCTGTCTCCCTCCCCTCCACAATCTCCCTTCTTCTTCTTTACCAAAGAAAAGGCACACTGCTCACCAACTAAGAATCTTACTCCTCTCACTAGGATGAATGCCCAGCACGTAACAAGCTTTGAGACACCAAAGGGACAACTGGATTCCATGAACGAGTAACAGATCCTTTGTTAGTCAGGTAGTTTTCAACTCTATATTTCAACAACATTGAAGACTGCAGTTGTGAGCTAAAACGTCATTAAGTTATTTTTGATATAGGTCACTATATGGTTTTTGCTATTAACATGAAAGGCATTCAAGTAAGTGCCACCACCATAGCAAAACTCCTCTGTACCCATCTTCCTATGTTAGCAGTGTTCCATGGGTCTTACATCTATAATATGTAATATAGGAAGAGAAATGATGCTGAATCCTCTTTCAGTCCAGTAATTCCCCATCTACAAATGTACTAATTTTTTTAAAATCCTATTTTACAGATGGAGAAAATTCGAATTTAGAAGTAATTATCCAAAGTTAAACAGATATTAAGTAAAACAGCTGGAATTTGAACTTAAGTTGGCTTTCATCTACTATTTTAATATAGTTAAAATATACCTGACTCTCCCGCTAAAAGAGTGTGTGTTGTATGTTCCAGTACTTTTCGTGCCACGCCAATAGCATTTTTAATTCGTCTAAGATCTCCTACTGCTCCTACATTCATAGTAGTGCTGTAAGGAAAAAGAAAAATGGAGTAAGATTTATTAAGGTATTTTCATAGGTTCATAGATTAAAAAAAAATATTGCTTTCCTTTAAGCCATAGTGTTTTGTAGGATAAAAATCAACTTAACATAGAAGTCACAGCACATCCATGAAGTTCATACAAATTCCCACAATCAGACAAATTAAGGAACAAATAAAAAATCAATTTACCATATAATCCAACAGCACTAAAATTTATCTTAGTTTCTCCTGTCTTGTCTTAATATGGCTTCTGAAAGGAGTTTTAAGGCTTCAGGTCAGGCAAACCACGGCCTTTGTGGATGGCAGGTGAATGACTGTTTACCAGGTCAGAGACATGTTTTTCTAGTTTCGTGTTCTCCTGTGCAAAGGAGAACATCCATGTGATATTTCTATTATTATGATGATTTTCTTTTAACTGAAAGGGAAACTCCTTGTGTTTGGAAAGGCCAGCTCCAGTAAGCTAGGGGTTTTGACCTGTACCAAACCTTACATAATCATCTCTCTTGCTCTCCGTAGAAGACTAATCGACTATAAATTTAGCTCCACATGAAGCGAAGGCGTAGAGATAAATCTGTCCTGGAGAGCATTCTTACCCATCCATGATCATGGCATCCAGTGTGGTTTCTCCAAACTCATCCGGGCTTCCTCCAAAGCCCACAGTGCCGTCACACTGCTCCCTCTCACACACAGCACAGCCCCTCTCCACAGCATCCAGGGGGGAACCTCCAGACGCTAATGTCTTCCACGCTGTTAATCAAATCCCAACAGTGCTTGTTTATATATGTATTTTTTCAATGCCAAATGCAACAAACCAGAAATGTTTTGAGAACTCATAGTTTTACATTTTCCCCCCATATTTACTCTAAGTTAAACTGAATTTGTCAATTAGTATATTAAATGCTACGAAGGAGTCAGAGTGATATAGACAGTGATACAAAGTTATATAACCCAACTATTTACTGTGAATCCGAAGACTTTGGCTAGGGATGCAAAGTGAGAGTTTTTACACTTATTAATGTGTATTTCTACATAGTGTGTGTGAGAAAAGAAAGTATTCTCGCCTTCAATTTAAAGTTACAATTGAAACTGCTAAAAGACAGTTACATTAAAAACTCATTAAATCATAGCCTTATAAATTTCTTCTGCATCATTAGATCATTAAAAATACATATAACTAATACTTTTATTGAGATAACATCTATCACAGCAGATTTCAGTAACAGTACCATAACAGCAAATTACATGTGGGCTTCACATGAATTAATTCATTTAATCTTCACAACAGTTTTCTAGGCAAGTACTTTACAACTACTTTCCTCATTCTAAATAGGAGGAAACAGACCCAGACAGGTTAAGTGACTTATTCAAGGTCACAAAGAGAATAGGTAATAGAGGCAGTATTCAAAAGTAGCCATTTTGGCTCCAGAGGCCATGCTTTTAGCGCCCTGTACATTGACTAGGAAAATGAAAAAAAAGGTCTTCAATGGTCAATTTCTTTACTAATAAAAAGAGAAATCCTTAAACGGTAGATGCTACTATTGGTCAATAATTTAAGTATTACTACTGGCCATACTGGCTTGAAACTATATTTCGAAAAGCTATAGGCAACGTACACTGTCCCCTTCCTGGGCTACTGCACTTTCTTTTCTGTCTTATCAGTGGGAATTTCTTTCTCACAGCGTGTCTCATTTTTTTCTGAATGTTTGCACTGCTTACAATATATGAACGGGGCTCTGGAGCCAAAGGTGCCCCAGAAAATTAATTAGCAGCCTCAGAGGGGTCTGAAATTACTCTTGGGGTATTATGTCTTGAAATGAATGAAACAAACACAATATAATGAGACAATTCCAAGATAATGGCAAGTGTAGGATAATAGCAAAGAACAGAAGATAACTCAGATTGGACGGAGGAGCAGTAAGTACATCAGGGAAAGCTTCCTGGAAGAGTTAATATTTTAGCTTAGTGGTTCTCAATCATGGCTGCAAATCAAAATCAGTCGGGGAGCTTTAAAAACACAAAACAAAATAAAACGGATGCCGTGGTTCTAATTAATTCAAAATCTCAATCTCAGGAAGTGGGGCCTAATCACCGGTATTTTTGACAAGCTTCGCAGAAAGGTACCAGGTACCCCGTATTCCAGGTAACAAATACAGCATATATGCATATAGGGAGGAAAATATGCTTTCTCTGGTAAATTATTAATCGTTTGCAAAGCTGGAGTACAGGGTATTATAGGGAAGAATTGAGGGATTAGAAAGTAGAAGTGGAGAGGTAGGCAGGAGATAGCCCGTGAACAGAATGACAGCGAGCAAAACACAGCTTAGGCGCCCCAGGAAGAGTCCATGCAAAAAGGCTCTAATTGCTCTGGGTCAGCAGCAGGGTGGAGAATGTATTGGCGCGGGGGTGGAGAGAAGGAGTAGGCCTGACGAGGACGGAAAATACAGAAGTGGTAAAGAACAGAGTCACGGTCAATTGCAAAAGACGCAGCGACAGAGTGGGTGCGGAAAGGGCTGCAAAGCGAGACTGCGGACGGCCTGGCCCGGTCTGGCGCTGGCCCGCGCCCCCGGCTCCCGTAACCTCAGTGGGGTCAGCCGGCCGGTCCTCCACGCTCGCAGGCGATCGCAGCGCAGTCCCCGCCCCCGGCTACCGCCCCGCACCTGCTTCGGTTGCATTCTTAAATGGCCACGTGTTGAGGACCAGGGGGAGAGGGCTGGAGCTGCGCACGAGAGCTGGGCTGAGAAAGAGCTGTATGAAGAGCACAACGTTCCACCTCGGCGCCATGGGGGCCCCACGGCCCGCCCAGTAGCAAACGGATTTCGGTTGCCGGCCTTTGGGGAACCAGTGACCCTCAGCGGCCCGCCCACCGGACCCCACGCCCTCCCCTTCCGGGTGTAGTCAGCAGTTCCTCAACTCTCGCGATACCTGGCTTCCTCTGGGACCGCAGGAGCTGTCTGTCAGGCGGGGGACTGGGCGTGGCTCCGTGATAAGGAGCTTTTTTTTGCGTACCTAGAGGTGTTTTTGTTGTTGTATTTTTAACCCCGTTATTAAAAGTAAATTGAGCTTCACATTGGAAAATCAGTATGAAATTATGCAGCCCTGGGTTGCATTACCCTAGCAACTTTTTGCTTTTAACTTATTATACTTTTAATGAAAAGTTGAAGTTGACATTTGCCACACTCAGAATGTATTCTCTGGGATTCCTGGCCTCAGATATCTGGGATGGTTGTTGAGTATAAGTGAAGCGTGCTAGCCTACAACAGTTCATTTTAGATTTCTCCCCACCCGTGTACCTTCAGTGGTTTTTCCACCACAGCTTTTTGAAGGACGTGGTCTCCTTATAGGTCCCTGAGCTGGGGAAGCAGAAATTAACCTACACAGCTCACTGAAATGCAACTTCTGGCACCTCCTGTGCAAGAAGCTACCTCTGTGTCTTTCTGGATGTGTTTTACCTTGTGCCTGGCACCATTACCATTACCGTTAAGTGCTAAATAAATGTTTAAATGTGTCAACCCTTTTAAAGAACAAGAGACTCAGTCAGCAAAATCAAGTTTATTCGGGAATAGCAGAGGACTTGCATTAAGAACTAGTAAATTGGTGAACCACAGGGAAGTCTGGAGAACAAAAGATCATTATTTTATAGAGGAAAAGAGGATTTTGGGTGAAGTTGTTCTGAAAAAAAGTTAACTTGATGAAAATGAGAGTTCAGAGTGGTGGCAGCTTCTCATTTGCTTCAGGCACTGGAAATGTGTTGCTGGGTGAAGAGGAAATCTTTCTTCCTGCTAGACTATGCGAGGTGCAGAACGGTACCTATGAGTACTTTCTCTTCATGGCTTCCCGACTCCATTTTGAATGAGGTTTCCTTTATTCATTTTCACAGGTAAAAGGCAGAATGGAGACTTGATATGTGTGGGGACAGAGTCCCAGAGAGCAGTTTCCAGGCTCTCGGCCTCAAGTGGAAAGATGCTGGCTTAGGTGGTAGATGGCCATCAGCTGTGACTGGTTGGCCGTCAGCTGTAACCAGTGAGCCAATTGGCCACTGATGCAACTGCCATGGCTGCGTTGGTTGGTTGGTTGGCAGGCAGAAAAGCGGACAGCAGATTGTGGATCCTGTGGATCCTACTTACTGTGTCTCTCCTGGCGCCAGCGAGACTGGGGTGCAGGAAGACCCCTTGTTGGGGTACTGGCGAATGTTTGCTCCCTGTGTCTCCAATCCAGGAGCCAGCAAGAATATAGTGGTATGACTCACCTATGTATGGATCCGTTGGTGTTCGTTTTCGACCTCACCATAACCTGAGTTCTTATGTGGGGAGTGGGATCAGAGTCCCTGCATGACAACAAGTATGATAGAAATAAACTTTTTGATAGTTCAGTTGTCTGGGAAGATGGGCAAGCATGAACCAATCATATCTTTGAGGCTCTGGAATACCTACCTATGTTGCCAAGGGAAGACACATAATCAAGTCATTTAAGTAATTTTGAAGGGTATTTATAAATCTATCCAGACTTTTGAAATATTAACTTAGTAGGAGTTGAAAGGTATACAAAGTTTTCAAGGCTCTTATTGCTATGAAATTAAATATACAATTTAAATAGCGTGAGTTAGACTAGAAGAATTATCCTAAGGCAACAAAGTGCTATTAAAAAGTTAGGTGTAATTAAAGAGAAATGTTATAAATTTCTATGGAATTTTGGAGGAGGAACAAGTCATTTATATGGGGTAATCAGGATAAACTAATGCCAGGTGAAATTTAAAAGAGGTGTGAAACGGTAAGAAAGCAAGGAAAACACACATTGTACTTTGAATTCATTTTCATTAGCACCTGAGCTGAGCCCTAGTATTCTTGATACAAGCTCGCTCAGGATATCCTTCAGTTAAAAAAAAAAAAAAATTGTGTAATACAATACATGAAAAATTGGTCTCAATGCCCACTGTTCTCTATAGCCTCTCCCTAATTCTTAAGGTATTTGTGTTTCTTCTG
The DNA here is from genome assembly GCF_057876585.1 of Rhinolophus sinicus. NCBI lineage: Eukaryota > Metazoa > Chordata > Mammalia > Chiroptera > Rhinolophidae > Rhinolophus > Rhinolophus sinicus. Next base: position 110,440,424 of record NC_142516.1, read on the forward strand.
GCTAAAACAGATTGTTGTCCTATTGACCTTAACAAATAATTAGATATTTCTCTAGCAAAATTGGTTTATTCAGAAACAACCAAAAATTGCAATTTTCAAGTCCAGAGAAACAAAGGAGAGGAACATTCTTTTATGGACTGGGAGGGGCTCTTGTAAATGAAGAGTCCTTTGGAGGAAACTGAAGATTCAAAGTGTAGTGGCTTCTCTTTGGCTGAGTTATGGCAGTCTCCCATTGGCTGAGCTGGTACTGGGCAAGGAGGAATCTTTTCTTCCTCCTGCTGAGGTAGTAAAGTAGTGTCACTTCCTGTCGGAGATGCAAGGTATATCTTTTCCTGTTTGGGTCAGTAGTGTGTGTGTTGGTGACATGCATGAGAGTTCTCTCTTCTAGCCTCCCAACTCCATTTTAAATGAGGTTTCTGTTTATTAATTTTCACTCTACTAAGTCCACTCTTTTCTCCAAAATTCCTCTCTCCTTACTTGAAATCAAAATTCCTATCAGAGAAGTTCAACTCATCTGTTTGTTGGAGGAAAACAGCTAAATTATACTAGTGTGGCAATGTCTAAGAAGAGATCTCAGTATGCCAGCTTTTCCAAGGGTATTTGTATTCAAAATAATTAATTTGCAATCTCAAAGGAATCAAACATCTTTGGTGATGTTTTAGTACCGAAGTATTAAAATACCCCATATTTAGCATCTCGTGTTAAAATACCCAGTGGGCCCACTATCTAGTTTGCCTAAACTTAAAGTCATCTGTGCAGCTGTCTTAAAGATGTTATGTTAGTCTGGATATTTTAGTTCCTTAAGGGTTATTTTTTCTTCGACTAACACTTGGAGAAAGTTTGAGTTTTAGTCCTAGAAGTCTTCTCATGTTATTCTCAGGTTTTCATTTGGGCCCGAATGTAACTAGATCCATATGTTTAATTTTGAGGTAAATGTAAGTGAAAAGGGACATCTGTTAATCAGTTAGGTAGTAGACTTTAAGAAAATGGCCCACAGTTTCCTCAGCATCCTCTCCAGTTTTCCATTATTGTAAATCATCAATTATACATAACAGCAGAGCTATGAAGCATTACTAATAAGTCAAAAAAGTTAGTTATAAAGTATTTTATTTAAATTTAGAATGCATTAGATACTTTAGTAAAATGTTTATGTTCCTAAATAGAACTTACTTAGAACTAGCACTGCTTCAGGAGGATTCTCAAGGCCTATGTTTTGTAATGTTAAGGCAACAGTATATCAGCCATGGTTAACTCATGTAAACTTCCCAAAGCCACACTTTCCTCATCTGTAGCTGGAGAAAATAAGTGTTCTTCATTATCTTATAAAGTTTTGTAAATGAGATAGGAGATGTGAGAGAATGGTAGAGTGCTATGCAAATTAAATAAAATTACATTGTTTAATTGGAATTTACCAAGCATGCATCAATTGCTGTCAGAGAGGAAGCAGTCCAGGACCATAAAGCAGCAAAAGGAAATCAATTTGAGATGCAGAAATTTCCCCAGGAATAATAAAGAATTGGCCGGATACCTATAATGCATTTTAAAGTAAGTAGTTAGAATTTCCTCGACTGTCTTAAATGGGAATTAAAAATAATATTTTCTGTCTACTTAGAGCTGTCTAAAATTTGGTTTAAATGTTTATAAAGATAGCCCATGGCAGGACTGTGAGATTTCTGAATGTCTTAAAAATAGCATCCTGAAGTCTCACCAAGGAGATAGTCTCAAATAGAAGCTTAAATGATGTTACAAATAGAGCCTTCCTGTGTGGGGTGAGGAGGGGGGTGCAGGAGGCTGCAGGATCCCCTCCATTTTCTCTAAACTTCATGGCTTTCATTTTATCAGTCTCAGAAGGATGAAGAGTTGAGTCTCTCCTGATAGCATTTGAAGCTGTGGTTCCACAGAGGATTTAACGCTGTAGTTGCAGGGAGTCTAGGTATTTCAAATCTGAGGCTTAAAAAAACTAAGCCATCCCCTCCAGCTTTTGCACTGATTCTGTGAAATCCATTTGAGAAACATGCCCATGTTTTGCTACTTGTTCAAAGCTGTAAGCGTGACTTGGCATTGAAATAATTTCTTTTTCAAAAATTCCTCACTGAACTACTACCAGGGTTATCTAAATACAAGTTATTTATTTGATTGACATTTGCTCGTCAGTTTCACAAACTTTAAGTAATGATTGTTACTACTGTTAGAACATTTTGGTACTGTGTTTCTAATTCAAATCCATTTTTACATTAATTTGGGAACAGTTGATGTCACTACCTGATTGTACATTCTGGATATAATTAGAGTCATACAGAAATAAGTGGTATCTTATTATTCTCTAAATGAGAAAAGAAAGTAGTTTCTCTTTCTGGAATATTTTTTCTGGTTCATATCCCTGAACTTATTTGTCAAAACAATAGCAGATTCAAATCACAAACTTTTTTTTGACTTTCTAACCTTTAAAAGTCATCTTTGGTGACTTATAGGACCAAGGTTGTATAATAGAATATTGGTCTATTAAGTGATTTCTTTTTAAAATAAATTATATACAACATATTTTTTATTTGTGTTTTTAATGCTGTGCTACTAGTACTACAATAATCATAATGAGGATATAGATCATTTACATGGTAGAACCTACATTTTATGACAATTGTTTATGACAGTCATCCTTGTGATCCATTACAACAGTAAAGGCCTAGGGCAACAGAACAAACTTCATGATGTCTTCCTACCACTTTAAAAATTACGTTGACATCATTAATTGATGTCACAGATAATTTTAATGAAGAAATTTCACAATAAAAGCAAACTTCTAAAATAACAATGACATCAAGCACTCTCATCATTTAAAATAATACGCAAGTATTGTTCATAATTTTCATGGAAAAGCACTCTAAGAATGCACAAATGTATTCTGTCTATAACTATCCAACTAGTCCATTATATCCCAATAATTCAAATAAAGATTGAAAGGGAAAGGTTATTTTACATGTGACTTAGTATTCATCTTTTTTCACTTTTTAGAAACGTGCATATGTTTTCCAACAATCTTTAAGTACTCTGGCCCTTGCTGAAGATCACCTGTCTCTTAACCTTTGGGGATATATCTATTTGGTGAAAAATGTCGACATTATACACACTGTTGTGTAAACTGGTTTTTATTTAAGATATCTTTAACCTTTGTATGTCACTAATATCCTTTATACTATTTTAAACACTTTTTGTTGTGAAATATAATGTATATGTAGAAAAAGACATAAAACATAAATGTACATCTTAAAGAGTTGTGCTTAAAATGAACCCCCACGCATGTCAACAGAATATTTTGAGCACCCCCAGAAAACCCCTAAGTGCTCATTTATGATGCAATTAAAATTTATTGTTTTCCACCGTCTCTTAGATTGTATGTCTTTGTATGTAAACATTTTTTCAGAATTAGCCTGTCAGATATTACAATCAGTTTGTATGATAGACTACGGCAATTAAAATAGTGTCATGCTAGATCATGAGTGAAGGTCAAGATTAGGAATTCAGGACTCTTACATGCTCAGATGGGTGAGGAGAGATATCTTAGTCCATAACTCACACTTGGGTTTCTGAAGAGTCAGGGCAGATTTAGAGCTTAGGCAGATCTCCAAATTCAGGGCAAATTCAGGGACTCAGATGGTTTCAGGGCATGGTACCCCATGAGCTCTCATTTAAAGGAAGGGGATTTCCAACCCTGTTACCATCTTTTTCATATTCTTCTGGGTACAGAATTAAGTATCTGTGAACTGTCTAGCTTTAAATTGCATCCTACAGACTGGATGGCACTCACTAGTTTAGGTGACCTAATTACTAATGGCTCTTACAGTTAAGGCTCAGATCATACATCTTTAAGCTCATTGAATTTCATAGGTTTAGACTGTGATAACTGTGATGTTGAAATTTTGTATCAGCTTTAAGTTCTTTCTGTATCAAATAACAGAAAACTCAGGGGGGTTTAAAGCAAAAGGGATTTACCCTTTTGCACAAAACCAGAAACAGAAAGCTGCTAGCATTCAGAACTTACCTGTTGCCTTATGGTCACAAGACTTGCTCCACGTGCATACCAACATTCAGGCATTGGGATGAGAAATAGGTCTGGTATCAGCCACACCTGTCCCTTTTTATCAAGAAAGCAAAAGCATTCCCAGACATTCGCAGCGGGATACTACTTCGTTCTCTTTCATTAGAATGATGTCACTTGGCCTTTTCAGTAAGGCCTACAACCTGCAACACTCACATTTTTTTCTTATTTCTCTTCTTTTCTTTTCTTTTTTTTGAAGGAAGGGTCTGGATGTCACTTCTGGGTCAGTGTAGTGCATAATAGGAACAACACATACAGAAAGAGGTCAGATACTGAGGCGACCTTGAGAACGCAAAACCTTGTCAATTTCTAGAAACGTTTGGAAGGACTTTGGACTTCATCAGAGTGTAAATTTGAAGTTTGAGCCAATCGTATTTAGATCTCAAGGATCAAAACACCTCATTCAATATTAGAATTATGACTGTGGTGCTCAGTGGGAGATTGGAAACAAAAGGACAATTCTCGCCCTGGGATAAAAAGAGGGTTATTTTTGAGAATGAGAGATGAAAGGAAAATGGGGTACTTAATGCCTGATAATCTTGATCTTCTAGGAATAGTAAAAATCACCTACTAAGATTACACCACGTTTGAAATGGAATTGGTGACTAGAAATTGGTGAGGAATGTTAGAGAATTAATTTTGGGAAATCTAATAAAGATGAGCAATCATTAAATAAAAGATTGTGGAGCAGATGGTCCATTTGGAATCAGATATCCTGATATTGCTGAATCCTATTTCATCACAGACTTTTGCCTTTCTCTAATGTCATTTTAAAGCACCTAAATTATAATGTAAAAAGTGAGAATTATCCCCTACTAGGAAGGCAGTGTACTGGGTTGATGGGACATTTATTGGTATCACTGATAATGGCAAAGTCCATACTGAGCTCTGCAAGAGTGAGTGAGTGTGTGTGTGTGTGTGTGTGTGTGTGTGTGTGTGTGTGTATTTAATGGAGAATTAAACTGAGTGAGTGGAAGGTTTTGAGTGTCTGGAAATTCTAGTGAGAGCAGAGTGCCCATTTGCTGAATGGCAAGGACAATGGCTACAGAGTTGAAAAATAAGGAGGTTGTAATAAACAATAAAAACTCTTTTCACATGCTGCTGACTGTTGCATTTTCAGCTGCAAAGGCAGGTTCAATCTTCAAATTTAGGAGGGGGAAATTTGCAACCTGGGATGTCCGTAACCTTAGAAACCCCAACAATTGTCGACTTCTTTTTTCTTTCCTTACCTCTTGTTTTCTTTCCTCTCTCTCCCCTCCTTCTCCTTCTTTCCTTCCTCTCTCTTCCCTTTCCTCCCTCCCTCCTTCCCTTCTCTCTGTTCCTCTCCTTTCTCCCTTTCTTCTTTACAGCAGTATTTATTGGTTGCTTATGTGTCACGAATGTTTCTTATGTGATATAGATACAATAGTGAACAGAACAGACAAATTCCTATGCTGAGAGAACTAACCAAGCCACTAAACAAATGAGAGTATAGAGTACGAGTAGGTTAACAAGTAGTCGAAGCCATGGAGGAAAGTAAAGCAGTTTAATGGGATTGCTGAGATGGGATGTGAGTGGTGAAGTTGATGAGAAATGGAGATTCTAGATTGATTTTGAAAGAAGACCCTATAGACTTGCTCATGGTTTGGATGTGGTATAAGGAAGCAAGGATTTAGATTTCGGCACCAAGGATTAGCTTGCTAGATTGGATTATGTGACTAGACATAATTTAGGATGAGAAATGGGATAAGGAATGTTTGGTTTTGGGTAGAGTGACCTTGGAGTTGATTTCATTAATGTAGTACTCTGACACGTTTCTGATCCTCCACGGTCGTCTCAGGAGGATACTCACAGGAGTGATTCCTGGTGTTCAGAGTGTAGCTTCACGACAGTAGAAGCAGGCCTGTCCTGATGAACTGCAGAGGTCTTCCTTCAAAGAGGAGACTCAGACCCCTGGCTGACTAAACACTAATGTTTAAGTCACTGGAGGAAGAGAACAAATGCTGAGCAAAGTCAGGGAGAGATCCCTGTTCCTATCTCCTTGTGTTTCCTTTCATGTTGAGGGTATTTGTTAAACCTTTGGCCACTCTCCTGCTTTACTCTGAGTGACTTATTTGACTGATAAATTTGGGAAGACTAAATTGGGTGGTCTCACCTTTACCCTTTTTCTTCTGGAGCCTGAACTGCTCACAGGGACTGTGCTGTTTGCCCCTGCTTTGTCATGCCTGGCTGGTAGGCTGGCAATTCGGGGTTAATGCTAGGAAGTTCATTTCACTCTCACAGTAAGGGATGTTCTCTGACTGGGGCTTAATCATGGAAGTGAGGTTCAGACGTCTGTCTGCCACTCCTGGATTTGATATTTCAGTTTTCTCAGAACACTGGTGAGGGACAAAAATACTGTTGATTGAGTCCACTACACAACCAGAGAGAGTAATAGCCCCACCACCTTCTTCTGTTTCTCAGCAGTTTACAGAATATATTTACACGTACACTCTCACCTATGGCTCCCATTTTGCAGGTGAAGGAATGGACGTCTATAGAAGTTAAATGACGTGACCAAACTCAGTTACTAAAAGTAGCAGTGAGATATATACCCAGGTCTCCTTACCACTAAACACGTTTTTTTCTTATAGCCACAATTACTTTGGAAATATATTAAGGATAAGTTTTCTTTGAGTCACTGGAGTAATGTACACATTCATCAAAGTTTGAGCAGCAGCATAGGGAACCTCTGTCAACTTGTGAAAATAGAAAACTTGCACTGTATATTTTATTAGTTAAAGCCTGGCACATTTGTTCATCCATCTCTCATTTGAAATATGTCATTTTTTGTGTGCCTGAAATGTATTCAAATACATTTTCCTTGACAGATGCCCTTCGTGGAATTTTTTGAGTGCTAAATTTTGGTATTAAATTTGATATGTTTTTTGATCTGGTGATATTTGTGACTCAACTAGGAAATGAATAATAACATCAGCAAATTGTTGAAGACTTTTTATAGCAGCTGCATACTACCAAGTGCCTTTTAATTCCTCCATCTTGGCAGAATGCAGTATCTATTAATTATCGCAAAATTTTAAAAGTCTCCAGCTTCACAATGGAAACTGTGTTGTGCTTATTTTTATGTGAAGGGGAATCTAACATGGTGAGTACCAGCGGAGTCATTATGGACAGAGAGTGCTACAGTATGAATGGCGCCACAATGTTTCTGTATGACAGTAAACTCCTACAGCAGCCAAGTCCCAACTACAGAAATAGAAAGAATGTGAATTAGCTGTTGAGACTGTGCATTTACTATTAAGAGCAACTGTGCAATCTAGTTTTCAAGACCTGTGCTACCCAAACACATTTTTCTACATTACGTGATGTTATCATTTAAATATTGTCATTCAAATGTGAAGACCAGCTGTGCATATCAGGACACAGCTGTTGGGTTGAGGTGCCGATAAGCCATCTGGTGCTTGGTTCCGGGTAGTTAAATTCCAGCCGGGGATTCAACTTCATATCCAGCTGTGATAAAGTAAATTGAAGGCTGCATATTATTCCTCAGAAATCACTCCTTTGGGATATTCCTCAGGAATAAATTTTAAGCAGAGGTGCCATTGATTGGTTCTATACTTTCAATTATAGCATTTGCCAGACTAAAACCAAACAAAAAATTATTCCATCATTTTATTTTCTTTGTATGAAATAAAACAAAATAAAGTGAACAAAGCTTTTCAATTTTCTTCAAATTATTTGTTTATAGGGACAATCTACAGTATAATAGCCTGGTTCCACTCATCTCTCTGAACAATGAGAAGAAAAATCAAGTAGTCCGTAAAACCTAAGACAGCAAGGGTGGTAATTAGCCTGATTTCCAGAATCATCCTGTCTATAGGTATGTGAAATAGGAGAAAGCAATAGTTTTTCACAATAGTCATTGCTGTGCTCAGATGCATCCCTTTCTCGATTCCAAATGTTTTCAAGGAATGGACCTTAAAATGCTGCCTTGACCTTTTTCTACATGTGGTTAATTGTGGAGTCCTGAGGAAGAAAAAGACCTTGAAAAATTACCCTGTTCCAGTATCTTTAGGCATTCCTGTGTATAACTATATGGAATTAATCTTTATTACTTTTTAAAGTAACAGACTTTTACTGTAACTTATTGCAATATTTTCTTTAGTGAATGCTCCTTAGATAATTTTTATCTAAAGCAAAAAACACTAGGACATATTAATTACTGAGCAGAATAGAGTGATGGTATATATTAACGTGTTTTAGCTGTCAAATAATTTAGCCACTATTGAGATAAAATGTTTTTCTCTTTTTTAAAAATGAATTTATTTAGTCCCTGAGGCTTCTGATTGGAAAAACTAACCTTTTATCATTAGATGGAACTTTGTTCTGGGAGCTGCAATTGGTAATTTAAACATATGAAAATGTGAATTTGGGTGTGTGTAGAGAAATTTTTCATTAAACACTATTTTCTTTTCAAAATGTGTTTAGAGAAAATCTTATAGGGGGAGTATGTGAGTAACCAGAACACAGGAGGTAAGCATAATAACGCAAACTTCAAATGAAAATGTAGTGTAATAGTAAAGATTCTCCAGAGAAACAGAACCAGTGGGCTATAGATGATAGATAGATAGATAGATAGATAGATAGATAGATAGATAGATAGATAGATAGATAGATAGACAAATAGAGAGACTAACTTAATAGGAGATTTATTATAGGAATTGGCTCACGTGGTTATAGAGGTTGAGAAGTCGCGCAGTTTGAGGTCTGCAAGCTGGAGACTCAGGAATATCAGTGGTGTGATTCAGTCCTACCCTGAAGGCCTGAGAATTAGTGCAGTTGATGGTGTATCTCCCAGGAACTCCCAGCCTGAGGTCAAAGGCCTGACAGCTAGGAGCTCTGATGTTGCAGGGCAGCAGAAGATGGGCGCCTCAGCACAAGAAGAGAGAGAATGTTCCCTTCCTCTGCCTTTTCGTTTTACTTGGGCCATCAAGGCCTTGGATGATTCTGCCCCCATAGGTGAGTATAGATCTCTTAGTCTACTGAATGGAATGCTCACCTCTACCAGAACACCCTCATAGACACACCCAGAAACCATGTTTTGCCAGCATTCCATTATTCCTGTGGCCAATGGAGTTGACACAAAAAATGAACCACCACAGAATACATTCGCATTTGGTGGTGTGTTTTCCTTTGAATTCTAAATGCAGAAATCTTTAAGAAACACTTTTCATTTTAATAACATGGGTTTAAGTTTAGGACTTGTTTCCAAATATCTGAGAGGTCTTAGGTAAGCTATTGAATGTGTATTGCTACAGTTCATGTATAGTGCCTTTGGCATATGTTTGTTGGGCAAAGAGAATTTAAACAGAAAAGATGTTTAGAATTGGCATCAGGATTATGTATTCTTTAGTAATTTTTATAAAAAAATATATTTTAAAACCCTACTAATACTTTGAATACAAAATAAAAAAGAAATCCTTCTCTTAAATTCTACAGATACCCACACACTACACTCCATTCTCAGGACTGAATGGGGCTGATCATAGCAATTGGAGCAACTCCCTGGAGCACTAAGGGGCAGGCCTTGAGGTCCTAGAAATCACAAAGCAAACATGAGAAGCAGCAAGGAGAGAACACATAAATTTGTAATGATTTTAAATTTACAAAGATTTGAAATTCATATTACACCTCTTATTTTCAGATTAAACCCAGAGAGTTGTTAAATTTTAGACTAATTATGTTTTGTTCTTTTCAATTTGACTACTTTAAAAAGTAATTTTATTACATGTTTCAGTAACTCAAAATGTAGATAATAAAAAACTGAACATTGCTGCTACTTGGTATTAGTGCCTTCATTATTTGACTTAGAAAAGTTCATTTTACCAGTCTCCACACTGCTGCCTAAAAGCCCATTGGTGATGGCAAATATCCCTTCTTCACAACAAAAAGGTGATAGACTTGTGGGAAAAGTATAAGGAAAACTAATTTTCAGTGACTTTGGCTGTTCACTTTGTGTGAATTATTTCTTTTGAAAACGGGAGATGGGCGAGAATCTCTTGAATTGAATTTTAAAACTACTTGAAATCAATCAGGGTATTTATATAATCCTTGTGTTATACCATGAAACTTTCAGGGGCAAAATGGGGAATGGTGGAAATCACCCAAGTAAATATCATATTTGTATGAAGAGACATGTTGTGGATGCAGACATTTTATAATAGAGAAGTGATTTGTTTTTGTTGTTTTGTAATTTGCCCTGACTGGGGCATGCGTTTTGGTTTCCAGTTAGGGGATGTACTAGGAGCTGTGATACAAATGGGGCCTGAAGATGTCAGTATGTTATGTTATATACACAGCAGTGAGGGACCTGATCACGAACAGCTACCAGGTGTATTTGCTGTGAGCACAGTACCGTTCTAATCATTTTGTGTGTTAATTTATTTGAACCTCTCAACACTATTATTATCCACACTGTATAGGTGAGGAAAGGAGACCCAGACAATTTAAATAACTTGCCCATATTCTCGCAGTGAGTAAATGATACAGCCAGTACACAAATTCATAACGTCTTGTTAGCGTAGACTCAAAAGAGTCCTCTTGCCTGTGTGCGTCCAAGCAAAAAAAGACATGAACAGGAGGAGTTTGCAACAAAGAAAGTAAAGGATTATTTAAGGAGTTGACATCAAGCCCGGAGACACAGGTGAGCTACTGCTCTCAAAACCCAGGCTCCTCCATGGCCTCTAGTAGCCAGGTTACATAAGGGAAAAATCATTCATCATGGCTGCTGTGGGAGCTGGGTCGTGGGCTCTACTGATTGGTCGGGACTAAGGCAGGGGGCAGTTGATCATGGCATCAGGTCCTGGTATCAGTTATGGCGTTGTTCTGTCTGGTTTCCATGGAGATGTGGTCGTGGGGCTGTTCTGCTTTCACGAGTCTGGACCTGCAACATAACTGAGGCCAAGGTGTTATCTTTGTTTGAGTAAAACCTTATTCTAGTTTGAGGTTTGGTTATTGTATCTTGGTCACGATTCATAGACCTCAACATTTATTCTTAAATGAATTTGGTGTTTACCAGACTTAATGTCCTGAGGGCTTAATGATCAAAAGGAGTGGACATACAGTATATGAATAGGTAGGAGGATTTGGGGAAGGACTGCAAGTGAGTTACAGTTCTGTCAGGCTTCTAGCTTGGATTAAAGCAATATGCATGCTAAGGAAATGAAGTTTATGTATGGTTACAGTCTGATTTTAGAAACCACATCCTTTTATGGTAAATTATAGTGCCTCCAAACTATTATTTTGTGTTATAACATATTATATAATAATATCTGGCAGTGATTTCATAAATAACCAGGGCTCAAAATGCATAAACACACATAACACACACATGTGTGCTCTTTCCCTCTTAAACAACAAACCAAATAAATTATTGTATTTAGAATGTTAAATATGATAGATTCCCTAGTCATTTGACTTTAAGTCAGAGACGTTCATATTTTGCAAAGAACATGAGCAGAGCAGTTTAGAACATGATCAAGTGAAAGGAAACACAATCATTTCACTACTAAAATGGGTACTACAGTACAGAGAACATAAGTGGCTTTAACTTAAGGAGGGTTAACCTAAATTGTACTCAGATATATTAAAAATCAGTTCCTGAACAATGAAGGACAAAGTTTCCACATTCTTTTATACCCTGAAGACAGGACAAAAGGAAATGGATGTTGCTCCCAGAAAAACAGATTTTGTTTAGGCATAAATAAATGTTTCTGAGATTATGTGAAAATAGATCAGTCATAGAGACTTACTTGGTACCACTCATCACAACTCATGTACCTATTGAGTGTTAAGTGGATCACTACAGTTCCTTCCACGTCTATGATTTTGTTGAAGTTGACCAACAGTGGTGCCATGTTCCCCTACCCCTCAAACTATTACCAATTGATTATAAGGATTGTGATACTTATGCGAGGTCTGACAATTAAGTTCATGAACTCATCCTAGAAAAAGTGCTGCATACCTCATGCTGAATATCAAGCACTATGGTCACCTTTGAAGTACTCGCCTTGGAAAGCTATGTACTGACGCAAGTGCCTAGTCAACCCTTCAAAGCAATTTTGGAACTCTTTTTCTGGAATGGCCATCAGAGCTGTCTTCATATTACCCTTGATGTCCTGAATGGCATCAAAATGTCCTCCTTTCAATATTTCCTTTCACTTTAGGGAAAGAAAGAAGTCACTGGGGGCCAGATCAGGTGAGTAGGGAGGGTGTTTTAATACAGTTATTTGTTTACTGGCTAAAAACTTCCTCACAGACAGTGCCGTGTGAGTTGGTGCATTTTCCTGATGCAATAGCCATGAATTGTTGGTGAAAAGTTCCGGTTGTCTAACTTTTTCACACTGCCATTTTCTTCATGGCATTTCCCAATAAACTTGGACTAACATGTCCCTGATTTCACTTCCACTCTTGCCAAGTTTAACAAGAAATTTAATGTTTGTTCGTTGCTCTACTTCAAGTTCAGACATTCTTGCGACAGCACACACAAACACGCAACAATAATAATGAATGCCACTCAGCAAGACATTGCGACATGTCCACATGAACACAGCTGAGAGACACTGATATACCAAAGTTATGCAACCTTACCGTACTGTTTGTACCGTGTTGACAGTGTAAGCACATGGTGGCAAGTTACAAACTTAATTGTCAGGCCTTCGTAAACATATATGTTAAAGGTGACTACATAATCATTGGGAACATACAAGGGAAAGGTATTGTTACCATACTGTAAGAGCTGAAGGTGGTGTTCCATGCAGTTTGAATTCTTTATATAGTATCTGAGGTAATTTCCATTAAATTCTAACCAAGCATGGGTTAATAATCATAAATTAACCAATTCACGGATTAGAAGCCTCTAACCAAATATATAGTTTAGGTTAAGAAAGAACACATCATCTTACTAGGAAGGATTGTAATCACCAAGATAACAATCTAATAGAAGACATAATTCCCTCTGAAGGGAAGATTTTAAGCTAAAATTTTAACACAAAATATATGTAATCACTTCATTACTTGTTTGGAAAGAGGAACAAAGGAAAATTTTCTTTGGGGCTAAAACTAAATGATCTTAAACAGTTACTTGACATTTATAAAAATGATAAGCTTTATGAAGATGTATTCATTAATCTTAAGAGTGCTGATCTATGTATTACTAACCCTTTCTCATCATATTACTATTGTCTGAAATTTCCACATTTTCTAGGCCCTGAAATCTACACTATTGGTAAAATAAGGCTCTCAGAAACATAAAAGAGCATTTTATCTTTTTTTTTTTTTTTTTTTACATATAAAAACCTGACTTTGCAACACTGCAATCAACTTGCTTGAATCTATGCTCTATCTGGTTATAATCTCATATGTATATAATTTGTTGGATCTTAATAAGCTACTTTTAAAGTTCTCATCACTTCAATAATTTATTCCAAGTCACTGTAAAATTTCGTCCCATCTTCCAAGTTCTTCATCCCTTTTAACATGTTTGGTTACATTTCAAGTTCATTAACTGTTGAGGATAAATTGAAAGAAAATCTGGTTAAGACAAAGTCTAAATGATTAGGTTATTTAAACATGAAATGTTTGACCATGAGCGTTACAAGATATTAGATACTAGAATAGAAATTACCCTCTTCAGTCTGTTGGTTATAAACATTCCCATTTATCTGACATGAAGTAAATGTAATGATTTCAGAAGACTTAGGGATGGAAGAGATGACCTTAAAAACTCATTCCATGAATATAGGTATGACATCTACCATATTGGGCAGGAAGTGTCTAAATGGTAAGTATTGAGTCACTATTCCCAGAGTAGAAGAGATTGTTTAGTGGTGATAAATGGGAATCGTCATGACACACTTGAGCCCGTCCAGTGAAAAAGTTGCAGGCAGCTCTTTAAAATCCCAAGCCTCCTAATATACCCAGAAAAATGCAGACCCTTTGAGAAATTATAGACATCTAGGACTCAGGTTGGAAACACAGAGCTGAAGCACCCTATAGTTATACCCAGAGCCTAATTAGAAGAGCAAACCTTTCATAGCAGTTAGTTGATGTAGACTCATGCTTTAAAGATATATATTTTAAGCAAATGCAAGCAAAGCCTAAGGTTTATTAAGAAGGGAGCTCAAATACTTATGCCTGGTGTCTTGGTGCACAAAAAGCACAGCAGAGTGGTTAAGATTACATAACCTGGAGTCAGTCTACGTGCATTTGAACCCTCTATATAAACTTCATTGTTCGTTATGGAGAACTACGTACTGCAAACTGTAGAAAGTTTTTATTTCTGAATTCCATCTTCTTCAATGCATTCTTTCATCACCTTCATACCAGTTGCAAATCTTCCTTATTTGTATAATGCTAGATTTTTTTTTTCAATTGTAGACTTTTACGTAAAATGTTCTTGTAAAAAACAAAACAAAACAAGCTCCAAATGAGAAAATGTTTAGAATTCTAAACCTGTTCATAACTTAGGAATTACCTGTAATGTTTCATTTTCGGGTTTTAATTCATAGTACCAGACATATATGAAATATACATTAATGGACTAGAAAGAAAAGGAGACACCTGCTTTCAGGAACCGCTGAAAAATAGCTACATGATCCTATACAGATGGCTGCGCTTTCTTCCTGCTCATCCCAGGGAGAATTTTGCTACATTAACTGGCTTTGTTCTAAACTAATCTGATCTAAGTTGTACTCAACAAATCTGCATTATGTCGGGGTTTTTCCTTCTTGCCCTCCTCTCCTCCCTTCTATGAGAACTTTACTCCTTGCTATCCATCAAGAAATCAAGGCCCCATAATAGGAGGCTGGGTTATACTTATTGAGACGGGGTATCCATCCTGCTCAATCTGAGGGATATGATTTAACTGAAATAATGACCAAATTTACAGCTCAACCAATTGTTTTTTAATAAGATTCTTGCTTAGTTATATTTAGTTTGTGTAAGGAATTATTCTTTGCGCATCATTAACTATAGAAAGGTTAAACAAGAGAAAATGGGAAGTGAGAGTTTTAAAATATATCAGGTGAATTGAAATTTCAGATTCTTCTGCAATTCCAATTCAATTTGATGACAATGAAACATGATTTAGATTTGTGTTAGTTATGGTTTTTTGTCTCTGGCCACACAGAAAACCTGTGGGGCTACTTAGGCCCCATATTTCTGCTCCAACCCTCCTGCTGGCCCTGGGCTCTCCCCATAGAATGGAACTTTGGATTCCCCACATTCTCTGGCCCCACAAATCTATCTGGCAGTTTGCATGTGTATCATGTTTCCCTGAAAATAAGACCTAGCTGGACCATCAGCTCTACTGCATCTTTTGGTGCAAAAATTAATATAAGACCCGGTCTTATTTTAACATAATGTAAGACTGGGTCTTGTATAATATGATAAAATATATGACCGGGTCTTATATTAATTTTTGCTCCAAAAGACGCAGTAGAGCTGATGGTCTGGCTAGGTCTTATTTTCGGGGAAACATGGTAAACATGATGGGCTGTGGAACAAATTTAGAAGCACAGAAAAGTAAGCATCTATGAGATCTATAAGATGATTATTATCATTTTGAACAAACTCTTCCAAATTCCATTTTTTTGGAGGGACAAAGAGGATTAAAGACCGTGGATTAGAATATGCAGAGACATTACAATGAGCCTGAGCCCTTACTCACTCTGAGCTGTGGCCAGAGAATTCTCCTGAACATCTGATCAGTTAACATTGTGACCATTAAACTAAAGAAACAGGTGCGAGAGGTCTGTGACTCTAAGAAGGGACTCTATGTTTTGCCCCCTACCATGACTATGATATATTAATGATGTGATCAAATTGAAAAAAATATTTGGAAAGTATTAGCAAGGAGAGAGCACTTCTGTCCTGTGACTCAGAGAAAAGGAAGAGAATGGAGAAGGAGGTATTTGATTTACACATGGAAAGATGGGTAGGGTTTTAAGCAAAGATAAATTTTAGAAAGAACAGCTGTGCTTTCCTTTTTTATCCCAAGCTCATCCTTTTCATCCTCCAATTTAATAAACACAGCAGTGTTTCTGTGGTGGAAAGCATGTAGACTTTGGAGCCGTCTAACTCAGCGCTGTCAGTGAGGAGCTGCATGACCTTAGAAAATCAGTCTCTGGGCCTCTCTAAAATGATCATGACATCTACCTAACTGGGGTGAGAGGATCAAATGCTGAAACATATCTAAAGCACCTAAGGTCCCCAGGCCTGGCACCTTGGAACAACTCAATAAATGCTATTTCCTTTCCTTTCCCTCTTTGATGCCAGCACTTTTATGTAAGGTTTATTTAGCGTGTCTTGGGGACCTGGATGAAATGTCCTTTAGGAACCCGATTCTATAAATACTTTATAATAATAGCCCACTTTCTCCTAGAAGGATCTGTGAAATGCAAGCCCTTTATGGGTGTTGATACCTAACCCAAATTTTACAATCATAAAATGTTAACAAAATAACTGGTGATTTACAGAGCCTACAGGAGAAATCTGTTTGATTTACAGGTTTTTTTTCTTTTTTTCTTTTTTAACCAATAATTCTACAGAGAGCTGTTTTACAAGGAAGAACTTCTGCAGAGCTAACATACAAGATTTTGCAAGTGGTTGCATTTAACAGAAACATGATGTTTTTGTCCCAATTGACCTCCTAAGAATTAGGTCACTGCGTATACTCTGTTCCCCCTAATTAGGCTTTGATAACATCTAATTGGACAATTAACTTCCTTTGTTAGATCTTTTTTGTTTTTATTATGCAAAAATTTACCCCAACTCAAGAAGAATGAGATTGCTACCCTGGAGGGCAACTGAAGAGCATTGCAAGTTTGGGTAAAGGGAAGGAAACAAGAACTAGCTATTCTCAGTTCAGTAGGCTATCTTTGAAGGTGCAGAATCCACAGAAGGCTGAATAAAACTGATATGGAGAAGAATTTCCAGGCTTGGTACTGTTGGGTGTGGGCTTCAGGAGAGCAAAAATTAAAAGAAAAATGTCCACTCTAAATGGACAGAAAGTCAAAACACTGGTGTATAAGAAGTCTGATTTTGACTTTCACTAAGGTATAGCCCTTTATAATTATACTATTCAGCCATATGCCTGAAATAAGATTGAAATGAGAAAATGGCAAATTTATAGTAAATGAAAATCATACTGGATTAACCCTAAATAAGGATATTCTAATAGAGCAAATGATTGTATCTGAATAAATTACTCATTAATGATGTCTGCACAGCACAACTGAGTGTCAGCAGTAGTAGGTATTTCCCAGAAAGAAAATCGTGGTTGGACTGAGGGTTTTGTTTTGTTTTCCATGATGTTCCCTATGCTTTAATTTACAGCCCAATGACTATTTTGTAATTACCAATTTGTACTTCTTAACCCTTCACCTTTTTCACCCTGCTCCCCAACACCCTTCCGTCTATCAACCTGATAAATCTGGTACCCATCTGACACCATACATAGTTATTACAATATTTTGACTATATTGCTTATGTTATACCCTACATCCCCATGACTACTGTGTAACAACCAATTTGTACTTCTCAATCCCTTCCCCCTTTTCACCCAGCTCCCCAACCCCCCTCCCATCTGGCAACCATCAAAAAGTTCTCTGTATCTATGAGTTTACTTCTGTTTTGTTTGTTTGTTTGTTTTGTTCTTTAGATTCCACGTATAAATGAAATCATATTGCATCTGTCTTTCTCTGTCTGACATACTCCACTCAGCACAATACCCGCCAGGTCCATCCATGCTGCCATAGAGGTAGGAACCCATTCCCTTCCCCGGCTGAGCAATATTCTGTTATATACATGTACCTCCCACTCTTTATCCATTCTTCCATTGACAGACACCCATGCTGTGGCTGCCTCCACATCTTGGACATTGTAAGCAATGCTGCAATGAACATATGGATGCACATGTCCCCTCAAAATAGCATTTTGGGTTTCTTCTGAAAAATACCCAGAAACAGGATTGTTGGGTCCTTCTTTGTCCCTTGTTATAGCTTTTGTTGGGAAATCTATTTTGTATGGTATGAGTATTGTTACCCCAGCTTTTTTGTTTGTTTCCATTTTCATTTCATGAACTATCTTTTTCCATTCCTTTACTTTCAGTCTGTGTGTGTCTTTCGATCTGAGGTGAGTCTCTTGTAGGCATTATATGTAAGGGTCTTGTTTTCTTATCCATTCAGCCATCCTATCTTTTGATTGGAGCATTTAATTAATTTACTTTGAAAGTAATTGTTGATAGATATGTAGTTATTGCCATTTTATTATTCATATTCTTGATTTTTTTTTTTTTTTGTCTTAAGTCCTTCTAAGATTCCTTGTAATACTGGTTTGGTGGGGATGAACTCCTTTAGCTTTTTCTTGTCTGGGAAACTCTTTATCTGTACTTTGATTCTAAATGATAACTTTTCAGGGTAGAGTAATTTTGGTTGTAGGTCCTTGCTTTTCATCACTTTGAATATTATATGCCAATCCCTTCTGGCCTGCAAAGTCTCTGTTCAGAAATCAGCTGACAGACAGGCTTATGGGAGCTCCCTTGTAAGTAATTAACTGCTATTCCCTTGCTGTTTTTAAGATTCTTACTTTGTCTTTAAACTTTGGCATTTTAATTATGATGTGTCTTGGTGTGGGCCTCTTTGGGTTCATCTTGTTTGGAACTCTCTGTGCTTCCTGGGCTTGTATGTCTATTTTCTTCACCAGACTACAGAAGATTTTTGTCATTATTTCTTCAGATAAGTTTTCAATTCCTTGCTCTCTCTCTTCTCCTTCTGTTACCCCTATGATGTGAATGTCATTACGCTTGATGTTGTCCCAGAGGCCTCTTAAACTGTCCTAATTTTGGGGGGTTCTTTTTTCTTTTTGCTGTTCTGATTGGGTGTTTTCTGCTACCTTATCTTCTAAATCACTGATTCAATCCCCTGCTTCATCTAACCTACTGTATATTCCTTTTAATGTATTATTTATTTTGGTTATTGTATTCTTTATTTCTGGTTCTTTTTAATGTTTTCTATCTTCATTTTGGTGTTTTCTGTCTCTTTGTTGAAGTTCTCCCTGAGAGCATTGAACATCCTTATAACCAGTGTTTTGAACTCTGCATCTGGTAGATTACTTATCTCCATTTTGTTTAGTTCTTTTTCTGGAGCTTTGTTCTGTTCTTTTATTTGCGACGTATTTCTTTATCTCCCCATTTTGGCTGCCTCCCTGTGTTTGTTTCTATGTATTAGGCAGGGCTGTTATGTCACCCAGTCTTAGTAGAGTGGCCTTATGTAGTAGGTGTCCTGTGGGGCACAGTTGCGCAGTCTCTCCCTGGTCACCTGAGCTGGGTGCTCTAGATGGGTCTGCTGTGTGGGTTGTGTGCTGTCCTGTTGTAGTTGAATCTTGGTTGCTGTTTGCGCACCAGTGGGAGGGATTGACCCTTTAACTGATCAGTTGTGAGGACTGGCCGTGAGTACACTGGAGGAGCTTTTGTGCAGGCGTTGACCTTACAGAGCAGAATTTGCTTTAGTAGGGCTCTGGCACCTGCCCTTTGGGTGTGTCATTCCCCAGAAGCTGCTCGGTGATGCTCCAACTCAATCTGAAGCTGGCTTCTAGGGATGCCAGCCTCGGGGCCCATTGGGAAAGGCCCCCCTGCAGGCCAAGTTCAGCCACAGGCTGTGCCCTGCTTGGGGCCACCTGGTATGAACTACAAAGCAATCCACAGATGGTTGCCACCTGTGCTAGGCTTGGAGCTGTATCAAGAGGCCAAACCATGAACCGAGGCCTACTTTTGCTAGTATCGGGCTCAGCAACAGGTACTGGACATGCTGAAGCCAGATCTGCTGTTCTGGTTTTGCGAACCTTTGGGAGATTTTTAGGAAAGTATTTAGGAAAGTCTGTATTTAGGAAAGTCCATAGCCTGAGCCAAGACAGGCAGTGGCTTGGGTATGCCCGAAAGATGCATTGGGCGGGGTCTCAGGCAATCACCAGGGGGTGGGGCAATTGATGGAGATTCAAATAAGACAGCAGCCTGTGTCTGCAAGCCAGGAAGGGAGAGGTCTCAACAAAGAAACAATGGCCACAGCCAGCTCCTCTGTCTGGGAGAAAGCTGCCCTCCAGCCTTTGCCCTGAAGCCAGACATTGCAGTTTGTGCCTATATGTCCCTGGAGCCTTTTGAGCTGCTGCCCCAGCACTGGAGCTCAGGGTGAGTGAGTCCGTCACTGAGTAAGTCCATGTGTGGGCCCTTTAAGAGGATCACCTGAGACTTCAGCTGCCCTCTGTCTTGTCAACCACAATCTCTTCTGGTTTTCAGAAGACATGGGTACTTCTCTTCCAGGCACTGAAACGTTGGGCTGGAGAGGTTGGTGTGGGGCTGGGACCCCTTGCTCCTCCTCAAGGGTGACCTCTGCAGCTGAGATATCCTTACTAATTTTTAGTGGTCACACACAGGTGTGGGACCAACCCCTTTCTGCATCTCTGTTCCTGCTTCTATATGTACATAGTTGCAGGGCTTTTGTTCTCCGGTGATTATCAAGGATGGTTGTTCTGTAGTTTAGTTGTAATTTTGATATGGTTGTGAGAGGAAACAAGCACAGCATTTAGGCATTTACCTATTTTGTCATCTTGACAAGAAAATCATGGTTGGATTGACTTTTGATTTTGTCATTACCTGAAATAATTCAAATCCTTTTCTCCTCAGTATGATTTCTTTCACCAGTGTGAAGCATCTAGCTCATTTTGTGCTGTTTGATTTGGCTTCTCTATCATACATTTCGTATAACTGAACTATTTTTTTTTTCTTTAAACCTGACATGTTTAACAGTTTGGAGGATGGTATGGATGCACCATTGTTGTTTTTAAGTTATTCCATTTATGAACATTAGTAGAAGTCAGTTACATTAGTAGAAGTCAGTGAATGTTTTCTACTGGTTTGCATTTCATTTTGCCTGCAGTTCCTTAGATAGTACTGGTCTGATATTTATTTCTTGCTTGAGAGCAGTATCTTTAAGGGGTTGTTTCCTGCTATGTTGCATATTTACATTGGTATTCTGCTCTGTCTGCTTCTTCATTTTTCTAGACATGGAACTCGACTTATTTCCATCATTCGTGTTTTACTCATTCAGATTGTGTCCTGTTAATTAACAGATTTGAGAATTCTTTGGTTGTATTAATTTGTGGTACTGCACTTACAGTTAATTCAGTTCAATATTACACACACACTTTTACTTTACTAGAAATATTCTATTAATGATAACCATCAGAGTTATGCATGAAATGATACATCATACAATTTTATTCATGCTTTCTTTGAACTCTCGTAATAACTTGGACATTTTTTACAGTACTTTTTAGCCTACTATTTTTGTCTACATATCCTTCCTTCCCTAGTAGTAAATCTGATTTCTCTTATGTTCCTAAAGCTGGGGAACTACAGCTTGAGAGCAAAATCTAATCAACCACCTGTTTTTGAACAATCCAGGGGCTAAATGTGTTTTCTTCTTCTTCTTCTTTTTTCTTTTTCTTTTTCGCATTTTAAATGGTTCAAAAAAATCAGAAGAGATATTTTGAAATATGTGAATATTATGTGTCTGTCAAACAAGTTTTATTGGAACATAGCCATACTCATCCATTTATATATTGTCTATGGTTACTTTCATGATACAGTGGAGGAGTAGAGTTGTTTTGATCCAAATTGTATGCCCCACAAACCTTAAAGTATTTACTATCCAGCCCTTTATGGAACAAGTTTACAGGCCCTTAACCTGAAGTGTTAGAACAATGTTTTCCATAGTCATTGGGAAGCATCCATAAAGGCCTCAAAATTGAGTAAAAAAAGGTATATTAAATTGGGGCTTATTATTAATAAATCTAATCAGTTTACATAATTTAAGTAATATAGACTATATAAAATTAAAAATTTTCATTGGGTTGATGCTGAGAACTCAGATCAGATACTCTGTTGATTCATTATGCCTGGATCAAGGTTGCTAGCCATAGGGCATAATAGTCTACATGAGGACGACCCTGCCTTTGAGATTCTGGAAAATATTGAGAAGGCAGATAAATTTGAAGAACACTAAGAATTTCTTGCTGGGAAATGAAATTTAAATGTTTTAAATTGAGAAAATTCAAACACCAATTTCAAGAATAAACCAATGAAAAGAACCAGGGATTTTATTTAGATAAGGCAAACTCTCATGATTTGAAAAATAAATAATTCTGATTTTTTAAAACATCAGACATTTTAATATAAAACTCACTTTCATACCTATGGATTAAAAAAAGAGGCTGCATAGACTAAAACTCGATACATGTGAAAACAAACACACACACATGAATAGGAGAAGAAAACTTTAAAACTACCCTAAATAAGAGGCATATGGGATGATTTTTTTTCTCTTACTCAGATAGTCTTTGACTCCCAAGGAGGGATAGCAAAAATGAAAGAAAAATAGAAGAGATCCCTTAGACTTGCCTCCTGATTCACACTTCATTACGATGAGGCACCACGGAAAGTGTTAGTGGTTAGGGAAACTGGGTTATCAGAAAGAGGAATTTGTTTTCCTTTTATTGTCATATGTTGGTCGGTAGTTTCTGGTATTCATAGAGTTTTAACAGATCTTTGGATGATGAACACTGACTTTAGATACAAAAGGCCACCTTCAGTGCTCACAATAAATTCAGAAAAAACATGTCATTTTTCCCTAAAACCAATTCACAGTTTTTAATAAATGGCGTTTAATAAGAAATATGTACTAAAATGTGACTTGCTCTTCATTGTCCAGACACAGTGCTGCTTACTAGGTATGCATTAAGTGCTTTCTGGTGATAACATATTACTACCCCTCTTCTTACCCCTGCCTACTATAATTAACTTGAAAAAAACCATCTAAATGAATATAACAAGTGTGGCCTAAAATGCTATAAAAGTCCAGAGTAGGGGGAAATTATGTTGATCTGGAGTAATCTTTGAGGAGTTAGCAGATGAACTGATTCTTGAAAAGACTTAAAATGGGTAAAGATGGGGGAGAAACAATCCAAGTAGAAAGAAGACAGGACAAAGACCATGGAGGCAGTAAAATATGAGATGTTTTAAGAAAATGATATGTAATATATATTATTTAGGGTATATAAAGGGGAATAAAGGGAATAAGTCCTCATGTTAAAATAAAACCATTATAGCAGGTGGCATGAAATAAAGTTTATGTAGTATGTTTTCTTGTTTAAAATCTATACAGATTAAACTTGGAGTGAACATAAAATGCTAAAATAAAATTTCATAGTATATTCATAGCTCTGATATAAAAAAAAAAAACACTAGATTAAACATCAGTACTTGGAAAAGTGGTGATCGGCACGCTCTGTCAGGCCTGCCCAGTAAAATGTACTAGGCTTGGGAAAAAGTATATTAGCCAGAGTGTACCTCGTGCTTCAACACATTTAAGTTATCTCTGCAAAAGAAGAGGGAAGTGAGGAGTCCAGGCCTTCATCTATGGGATTTAGAAGGAAAATTCCTTTTTAGAAAGAGCGTAGCATTTTTGATAGGTCTGTATAGGTTTGTTTTCACTTGCGCAGTTTGGTAATTGCTTACAACTCCCATTTGCTCTGACTATGTAGGTATAGCCATAGATTATTTGGTTCCAGAAGCACGAAAATCATGCAGATACACAACTTTAATTTGGAGATTTCTGAGAAGGAGGCCAGAAAAGTAAACATTTTGGAGCTAAGACTTTTTGGATATAAGCATTAGTTGTATATCCATCATTATCAAATTCATCTTTATTATAAAATAATCTTTTTGTACACTGGACTCTCCAAGGCCCAGGCTGTACTCACCATCATGGCTTATAACTTCATGGGTTAGTAACTTCTGCTCTGATAGCATAATAAAATTATAAAGATTTTCTGATAATGAAGAAAGAAGATGAAAGAAAACAGTACTTCTCTGGCATTATTTAGGAAATGAAATATTTAATCAATTTTAGAAAAGTAGACCAGTATTAGTAATGAAAAAATGCCCATCAGTTTACTTTTATGGAAAAAGTATAAATGTTCTGAATAGTTGGGTCAAATACGAAGATACCATATGTCTTTATAACACAAAAATGAAAACCATCTATTGTATTCAAACCATGTGTTCAGGCTAAAAGGTAATATTAACTGGATTTCCTGAATGCAGCCTAGAAACTTTGATATTCTTCTGTGTCATGTGAGGCCTTAGAAGCCTCTGCCTACGGAGGATCAGATCCACTTCTATCCGTCTGGATTGCCCCTTATCCAGTTTTGTTCCTTTTAAGTTCTGTTGCAACCCCTTCTGGTAAAGGGACAGAAGTTAGATATTCTTTTCTTCCTATCACTTTTACGACGATTTGTCTCAATATGTGCCTGAGTGTTTCAGGAATAAATAGATATTAAGGACCAAGAAAAGAAAAAGAATAGAATTGTGAAGTTGACCTAGCTATTAGAGAGTATTTTTCACCATTAGCTTGGAATAACACCTGCTTCGATATCATATGGTATCAGAGGCCTAGCTTCAGAGACCTTCGACATCGTGAAATACAATTCAGATAATATGAAAAAGATGCATACTAAAGCTCCTAAAGCTCTGTGCCTGCAGATTTTCATCTCTTCCTGTTACAAAGCTAAAATGATTGCCATTCTCTTATCTGTGCACAAGGCGTAAACGTTAATTGATGGCTGCTCTTCCTGAATTACATTCAGTCTACTGGGGAAAACCTGTATATAATCAGTTTAGAAATAGAGTGAGTTAGAATGTAATGTCACAGATGGGCAGTGAAACTTTAATTCATGCTTTTATGATATCCTACTCGGATTACAGTAATTCTCTTCCTACAGGTCTCCTTCAGGTGTCCCACCGGAAAAAGAAAAGATAGCTTGTACAAGTATGCAACCCCTGAGATTTTAAGCATGCAGAATCTGGTCCACGTGTACCGCTGCTTGGAGATTTTGGTTCTGGCTGCCAGTTAGGTCCAGGATTGATTGTAAGAGGTCCTAGGGATGTGTTTTTGAAACACTGCGTGAATCCAAATGAGTTTCAGGTTCCCTATTGTCCAAGCCAATTTTGTTCAACTGTAAAAATGTTGGGTTTTCATTTGTTCAGAACTACTATTATAAATCACTATGCCCCATAGCTTTTTCAAGCAATTGTAGAATATATATATTTTTTTCTGGACAGACTCAAAATATCAGAACTGTCATTGAATTTAGGTCAAGACTAAAGTGGCTTATTTAATTTGCTTTCTTTCAACACTACTGTATTCATTCTGTGTATTCTACGTGGCTTTGACAGGATATTTTGAAAGTCCTTTAACATTCTAATATTAAGACTTAGAATTTAGCATTCTAATATTTAGAACTCCTGTTTAAAATAGACGTAGTTGATAGAATCTTGTTTAAATGCATACTAATTTTTATGCACATTCTGCTATGCATGGTAACGTCTTAGCCGTAATCCCAGAGGTCCCTTGTTGGTGAAAGAGAAAAAACAAATATTTTGTTTTTTTCCTTATAATGTTAGTTCTATTGTATAGGATCTCTTCTAAAAAATATTTTATCATTTTTCACAGATATTATTTTTACCATTAATTCTCAGATCACCATATTTGTGTCAATCTTATTTGAAAGTAAGTCTAATATGCATTTCTACTTTTTTTTCACTATCTGGAAATTGAAATAGAAACAAGGGCCTGTATTTCTGAATGCAGTGCGTAATTTGGTTTCTTTATGTACTGGCATTTTCCTATTTCTTTTCAATGTTTTTTTTTTTCTGTTATCTAGGCACACATAGGTCATATGTATTAGAGGCAGTATAATTATTCTCCCTTTTTCCCTATTGGCCATATTTGGCATGTGACAGCAGTTTTATGCAAATTAAATATCAGTAATACCTATTTTAAGAAATAGATATATTCTTAGTGACTACGTACCTCACTTTTATTCCTCCTGAGCATGGGACATTCCTTAGCTGTATAATTATGGGCAGCGTGGAATGGGAAATAAAAATGAGATTTGAAATTGAAAAGTGTGGTAGTCCTGGCCAAATCACTTTGTTGGTTGAGCTTCTTTCCTCATCTATCAAATATGTAGTTGTAGATTATACCTCACATGGCTTTTGTAAGGATTAAAAGAAATATAAAAACACTTCAGAAATTATGAGACTATTTGCATGTTAGTTATTTCCTCTACTATGCTGTAGTAGAGGAAAGCTTTTATTGACAAGAATCAAAGTATTTAGCAACTAACTTCAGTATTTAATTTTGAAGCACACAATTTCTATTAACAGCAGACTTTTTTTTTTTTTTTTTTTTGCTATATATTCTCTTCCACTTTGGGGGTTTATTACTAGTATAAAACAATGCATATGTATCTTAGTAAAAGTCAGATGATAAACAAATCATTGAATATGTACAAAAACATAGCAGTAAATATAGAAGTGAAAATATCCTTTGTTAAGCCCCCTTTGAAATATTTCATTCTGTAAGTTCATGATAATAAAAATAATCAGCATGACAGTCACAAAATATACTGGTAATTGTGTTGGGATTAATACACACCCATTTCTATATTTTTCTACAGTGTGTCTTCAATATTACAAAGACTAAACATCAGATTATTTTTTTTCAGATGATTTGAGAGGCGTTTCTGAATTTATCCCTGAGCTTTTCCTAGCAAGGGAAGCTTGATGTTTAAATGCTGGAGTGTGGGTATAGGTAGTACCATATAGAATGGGATGGGACATGCAATCTCATTCCCCTCTTGGTTCCCCTGGTCTCTACTCTGTTTTGTGAAATTGTTCTCTTTCTCTGAGAAAGCAAGCATATCTGCAGTTTTTCTTAGAGAATCACAAATGAGCTCCTTTAATTCTATGGACCAAGTCTTTTTGCAGGCCAAATAAAGCAGTTAACCTAGTGACCCAGATCCAAACAATAGGACATCTTTCCCCTTGAACTGTTTTAAGCTCACAGGCTTTTTGGCTTCTTGATTCATTGTGTTTTCTCCCTAAACTTTTCACTACTGAATTTTTCCTTCTTTTCGCTTGTATTACCTCATAGCCAAACTTATACGTATTAATTTTTAGAAAAAGAATATTTTTAAGTGGGGCGCTTGTCTCGGAGATGAACCACTGATTTGTGCATGTTCATGCAATGCTCACCACTTGACGGCGGTTCTGTGTATTAACTATAAAACACCCATGAGGCTTCATCCAGAGCCAGTTTACTTAGCTTTAAAGAGAATACAGAAAATGTGATATAGCACAGGTGCTAACAGCATAATACGGTCTCACAACACCCAGGTAAGCTCTGGTGTCCCCAAATGACTTCCAGTTCTTATAAATTGCTTTGTCATTGACCAGCTAATAAACCTTTCCTTCCAACTGGTACAAAATGGAAGTAAACAGAAGGAGGTACAAAATACATATATGTATGTAAATCCATGGGTGGACTTCCTTCTGTACACTGGTTGAAATAATTATAGGGATGACATGCAATAAAATTAGCTTCTGGATATTTCATTTCACATAGAATGAATTTTTCTCTACATGACCACACTGCTGTTGCATCCCCTAAGTCACTATTTTTCAACAGTTACTGAACATATGCTGTGTGGTGGGTGCTATGGCAGAAGTTGAGCATACAGATATAGTCCTTGGCTTGAGGAACTCATAAACTAACCTTGTATTTGACTAGAATATTTCAGTTGTAGGGATTTTATTTGGGGGGAAGTTTCTGTCTAGATAACAATGAAACTAATAAACATTTACTGGCTTTAGAAGCAGCATAGTGTAATAGTTAAAAGCTGGGACTCAGGTTTTACTACTCAAAGTGCTGAACATTGGAAAAGCGATCTAATCTTTCTGATGTCTGTTTCTTCATCTACAAAATATAAATAACAGAATCTACCTCATAGGGTTGTTGTCAGGATGAAAAGAGTTTGTATTTGTAAAGTACTTAGAATAGAGCTTGGTTGGATTCAAATAGTTTTTTAAAAATAAATAGTCTTACTTCTCCCAAGGACAAATCTAACATTAGACATTTCAAGATTGTATTAGTCATCTATTTTTGTGTAATGAATTATCCCCAAAACTATCAGCTTAAACATTTATTCTTTTATAGTTTCTCGTGGGTCAGGCGTCTGGACACGACTTAGCAATGTGTGTGTCGGGCCCCGGGTCTCTCATAAGCCTGCAACTAAGCTGTTAGAGGAGGCTGCTGTCTCAAGACGTGACTGGGGAGGATTGGCTTCCAAGTTCACCCACATGACTATTGAGTGGTCTCAGGTCCTCACAGGCTGTTGGATGGAGATATCAGTTCTGTGCCACATGGGCCCTTCATAGATCATTATATAATGTGGTAACTGGCTTCCCCATAGAGTGAAGGATGGAGGGAGGGAGGAAGACCACCAAAATGGAAGCCACCATTTTTTTAGGAAATGACATTCCATAACTTTTAGTAGATTTTATTCATTACAAGCAAGTCACTAGGCCCAGGCCGCACTCAGGGGGGGGAAATTTATACAAGGATGTGAATGGCGGGACGTGGATTTCTTTGGGGTCCACCTTAAAGGCTGCTAATCACCGAGATGATCGACATATTTTTAAGTCTATGAATGCTGTATACCATACATGTCCATTAATAGAGAACCTGAAGTGTCTTAAAATCTCCAGAGACTTGGAAATCTTTGAGTGTACTTCATTTGACCAAATAATATTTTGTTTCAGATGCCAGATTGTTTAATTACATTTTCTATTAGTCCATCGTCTGTCTTTGAAAGATCCAAAGACCTCCGGTTACTTTAAGGTTGCCAAATAGATGTCTTCTAGCACTGGAAGCTTATATCATTTCTTTTCTCTGAATCTCTTTCTTGTGGGGCAGAGTATCGAGTACCAGGCACTGGTTCTGAACCCTAATGGAGTAGAATATCCTGCACCAATCATCAATCCCAGGGGAGGGATCCAAGTACATGGAGGGCAGCAGGGGTCATCACTGTGCCAACTACCAGAAATTGAAGACCAAACACCTCTGACCATTGTGTCTTGATATCAAAGCAGCAAGGAAAATGTAACACAGTTAAGCACTGGGTGGAACAACCCTTTACTCACATAGAGAAGAAACAGAGCCGGATCAGCTTTAATAGTGGGTATCAGTCGCCCAGGCCAGCCTGTCTTTCCCAGAGCAATTTACTTACTTACATGCCTCTCATGCCACAGTGGAAGGAGCCCATCTCCACCCCACAGAGGACAGATGAAGCAGTGGGGTTGGCCAGGTGCCACAGGACACCAGGGCTAAGCAGAACAAAAGAGTATTCGCTGAGCCTGAAACAAAGACAGCTATTCCCACCCAAGGTGATAAGCCCGGCATAGGCTGTGTGGGCCCATTCTTTTTTTTTTTGGTTTCTTCAATTAAAGTTTATTGGGGTGACAATGGTTAGTAAAGTTGCATAGGTTTGAAGTGTACAATTCTGTAATACATCATCTATATATCACACTATGTGTTCACCACCCAGGGTCTGTTCTCCTTCCGTCACCCATTCTTATGTGACTCAGGTGTGGACAGATGGCGTGGGTGAGACCGCCTTTCCTTAAATTTCTCTTTGCGTGTGGTTTATTGTTGCTGTTTTTTGTTTGGTTGTTTTGTTTTTCTTCCCCATAGAGAATTTAGTTAAGACCAGGGCATTTGGAAGAGTTCTTATAGAAACCAAAACATAATGGCTTCTTTGTCCTCAAAGCCCAAAAATCTGATTCACGGAGTATTTTTACCCTTATAAGAAACCATGTTCTGTTTTTAATCATTCACTTAAAACCAAACCGTGAGGGTCAATCACGAAATGATGTAATAACAAGTGCATTTTGAATTTAGTGAGGATAACGAACCTATATCATTTGAAACAAAAAGAGGGAAATAATATTCTAAGATAAGGGCTGCTATGATTTTATTTGGCCCTAAAGTATCCAGATATACCGTTAACCCTTAAACAACAAACATGACCGTTATAGGCACCCACCCACCTCCTGCATTCAAAAATCTGAATATAACTTTTGATTCTCCAGAAACGTAGTTGTCCATCAGTATCCCCATGGGATTGGTTCCAGGACAACTTGCAGGTACCAAAATCCATGGCTGTTCAAGCTTCCTGTATAAAAAGACATATGTCACTGGATACAGTTGGCCTTCTGCATCTGCGGACTCCCAACTGCAATATGAAAACAGTGCAGGTATCTATTGAAAAAAAATATCCATGTGTAAGTGGAGCTGCATAGTTCAAACCTGTGTTGTTTCAAGGTCAATTGTATTCTATTTTGTCCAGATTAGTTCCATCAAACACACAAAATTGAGATTTTTACTACCAATTAACTTAAGTTGTATAAATTTAGAAAATTCTCCTTGAACCACATGCTTTCTGTAAACTATTTCTGAAGTGTATTTGGAAGAGAAAACATTTTTTTTTTCTTTATGGGTGTTTTCCAATTAGAATTCCTGTGCTTATAGTGTGCCTGACCTCTTTTAAAACCTTAATTTAAATGAGGAGTAAAAAATTTAACTTTCTCTTGCAAGGTCCATTCCAGCTGCAGCATTCTTCAATTCTGTGTTTCAGAAAGGTACAGAGAGTTGTTCTGAATTGTAATTAGTAGCAATGAACTCTTCTTCAGGAGTGTGAACGGTAAGGTACAATCTCCTAACATTGTAACAACAACAACAAACATTTGGTTTCTGTATTCCTTCGGAGAACAGAAAAAGTAGAGAAACTTAGTCTGAAAGGTTTATTGGTTAATTTTTTAAACCTATACAGTAAATAAATTTTTGTTGGAGGAAATAATTATTTCTCTTGTCTCTGATTAAATTATCTGCATGACCTCAGCTTCTCATCCTAATTTTTCCTTATTATTTCTGAACACTTTTTAAAAAAAAATTAGTTATCCTCTCTTCTATTGCAGCTTCAATTTCTCCCTCCCTACTGTAACCTCTTTTCCTTGTGTCTACACACATGCCTACATTTCCCTTATTTCGAAACAGAAACAAAATTGAAATTTTCTTTTGGCCATGCTATTTCTTTAGGGATCTGGCTTGCCATCCTCCTTTTTAATAAACAATCCTTTGAAAGAGAAAAATTTCCACCCTCAATACCTCAACTCCTACTTTACACTCTCATTCTTTAACCCTCAATAATCTGCCTTCCACCTCAACTGTGTAACATCTGATCTGCAATCCTGACAGTCACATGATTGTATAGTAACACAAACAGTGAGTGGTCCTTCTGCAGTTTTCATCCTCCTTGAAAAGCGGTTGATAAGTAACACTAATGTCCTCCCCACCCCCATCCCTTTTGCAGAAGTCAATCACTCTGGCTTTCTCAGCATAGCATTTGACAGTCCTCATATCTCTCACTGCTTTATCTGTGACTATTAATTCCTCTCCTCTGTTATTCCAGAAACTCCACCCGGGCCATCTTTCTCCCTCTACAGCCTTCTCTTGGCCTTTATAGCCATTCTCCTAATTTTAAACATTTCCTTTTTCTTTTCTTTTTTTAATCACTAGTCCAAATCTCTCTTCTGAATTCTACACCTCATACTTTTGATTTAGAGAAACTTTGACATTAAATATTTCTTAGTTGCATTAGTTATTTAGTCAAGTAAATTATCAAAAAGGAGAGGTAGTAATAAAAAAAATCATAATACTATTATAAAATCACCTGCTTGATATTTGCAGCTGAGTATTACAACAATTGGGTAATTTAAAAGCGGAAATCAATCTAAGAGATACATAATATTATGAAAACTGAAGTTTAGAGTTGAGCTTCCATGGAGGAAACCCCATCAGCGTGGCTGTGTGAGGAAGCTGCTGCCTCTGCCATCGTCAGGAAGTTGACACTCGGTTCTGGCTCCAAAACCAAGCCACATCTGTGGAAATCAGGAAGCTTCCCAATAGGACATCCATCTGTTGAACCCAGAATATACCATTACAGATCCCGGCTCAAGAAACTCTTGTTTCTAGCATCAGCTAAGTGGGTGATCTGCATCTCCCAATGTTAATCAACTTCTAGTCTAAATCTGGAATGACTTACTTGTTTGGCATACTCTAAAAGGGCATGGAGAGTTGTAGATGGATGGTCATTTTCCAGCTGTCTTGTAGATTTTCAGCTCTGGCAGTGCAGAAAGGAACACTAGCTGGGCGCTGGGATTGGTGTTGATGGAGCCAGTTCATATATTGGTCATGCTCTTGATTCTGTCAGTAACTATACACTCCCTGCTTCCCATTCTTGATCTTCCATAAAACAATAATAGACA
The DNA here is from genome assembly GCF_057876585.1 of Rhinolophus sinicus. Lineage (NCBI taxonomy): Eukaryota > Metazoa > Chordata > Mammalia > Chiroptera > Rhinolophidae > Rhinolophus > Rhinolophus sinicus. The sequence goes on from NC_142516.1 coordinate 110,472,841, forward strand.
CACAAGAAAAAAATGCTCTTACCTACCCAAATGCAACTCTTGCTCGTACAAACAACAAAATAGCCTCTATCCAGAGGGCTATCCAAAGTCTTATCCATCCCTACATCCATTTCTGGGTGATAGCCCTTCCTCCCTTCATCCTGTAAGCTGTGGACTACATTGTAAAGTTAACTGCTACTTGGAAAATTGATCTTTTATAAAGCAGCAAAAAAAAAGGAGGAAGGATAAAGAAGGAATATCACATACTTAAGAGCAATTAACAAAATGTTTGCAGTTGCTACAGCCCTATTTTTCTACAGCTTATATGAGGACATAGGGGGCATTCATAACTTATTTCCTTTACTACCTGTATTAGCCAGGGTTCTCCAGTGAAACAGAACCAGTAGGATCTGGTTCTATCTATCTATCTATCTATCTATCTATCTATCTATCTATCTATCTATCTATCTAGCTATCTAGCTATCTAGCTATCTAGCTATCTAGCTATCTAGCTATCTAGCTATCATCTATCATCTATCTATCTGTTATAAGAAATTGACTCATATGATTATGGAGGTTGACAAGTTCCAAGATCTGCAGGCAGTCAGCTGGAGACCCAGGAGAGCCGATGGTGTGAGTTCCAGGCTGAGCCTGAGGGCCTGAGAACCAGGAGAGCAGATGTAAGTTCCAGTCCGAGACCCTACAGGCTCCAGGCCCAAGACGGGTTGATGTTTCAGTCTGAGTCTGAAGACTGGAAAAGGCCAATGTCCCACCGGCTCAACAGTCAGGCAGGAGGAGTTCCCTTACATAAAACAAAAAAGAGTCAGCTTATTTGTTCCATTCAGACTGACTGGGTGAGAGCCTCCCAAATTAAGGAGTGCAGTTTGCTTTACTCAACCTACTAATTCAAATGTTAATCTCATCCAAAAACACCCTCACAGGCATGCCCAGAGTAATGTTTGCCCTACTATCTGTGGCCCAGTCAGGTTGACAAAATTAACCATCACACCATCCATTCTAAACTGCCTTTTCCCTCAGATGACAATAAGCAAATAGCATTTATTCTCTGTGGGTGACTCAAATCTTCCCAGTCATAGCAGAATTGGGAGGTACCCAGAGGATCCCCAGTTTTCCAGACATATTCTTTCCTATCTTCACAAGATAGCAGTTACTCTATTTCCCTTAAACTGTATCGATCACCCCAGTAAACACGGTAACCCCCATTTCCCTGTGTTGGTCCAATGCCATGTGGACCCCCAAATGACCAGATCTCATATGCTAGTGCAATGTGACCATTTTTATTTTCTCAGCTGAGAATATTCCTCCCCGTTGGGTACTGTTTTAGTCACAATACAGACTAACCTGCTATAATGAAGAAATCTGAAAATAGAGTGGCTCAAACAAGATAGTTATTTCCTTCTCACATAAGTTCAGAGTTGGCAGGTGGTTCAGGGCATAAAACAGTCTCTGCTTAATGAGATTTTTCAAGAGTTCCATCAATCTTGTTCTATCTGGTTGCTCTGTAATGCCTTGGGGTCTTGTCTGCTTGGTCAGAAGTGGCTCACTTGCATTATACCTATGAATTCTAGCGCACATGAATGTGGAAAGAAAGGAAGTCAAGTTCAATCACTTTCTTTTGTAAAGGAGTTGGTCTGGAAGCGGCATGCATCATTCTGCTCACACCTCATTAGCTAGAACTTAATCACATGACTGCATAGATGCACTGGAAAACTGGAACTGGTAGTCTAACTGGGCAACCATGTGCTAAACAAATACTCAGAAGGTGTTCCATTCTTATGCAGAAAGGGATCCCTTGGTCTTGGGGAAATGATCAGTCTATGCTACAGTACTAAAACCTCTAAACAATCAAGATACCACAGTTCCAGGGACGGGGAGCAAAAATATTATGAGACGGACAGTAGGTATAGATAGGAGTGAGAGATGCCACTTTTTTTTTTTTTTTTTTTTAATTAAATTTATTGGGGTGACAATTGTTAGTAAAATCACATAGATTTCAGGTGTACAATTCTGTATTACATCATCTATAAATCCCATTGTATGTTCACCACCCAGAGTCAGTTCTCCTTCCATCACCATATATTTGATCCCCCTTACCCTCATCTCCCACCCCCCACCCCCCTTACCCTCTGGTAACCACTAAACTATTGTCTGTGTCACTCCTTGGTTCCCAGGTCTGTGCATTTTGGCTTTGGGAGACATAGCATCACATACTAAATGATGGTTTGAAGCATATATCAAAACCTGAAGGACAGTTCCCCAACCACGCTGGAATTGGCACCCACTGGGAGGATACATCTTCCCTATTGCCCACCCAGGGCTCCCTGATGGTCCTGAACTGCCGTATCAGTCTACGTCTGCACAGTTCTAATGTAGCATGTATATGCAAACCAAGCTCACATGTTTTTTTCCTCAATCAACTGGAAGAGTAGTCCTCATAAGACTCTAAAAGGGAGAGGAGGCAGTACGCCAAGAATAGAGATAGTGAGAATTTGAGTTGTTTGCTCGTGCAACTTACTCCTACTTTTATCTACAAATAATAATAGTACTTTTCAAGAATGCTGATACTTTACCTCACCAGTATAGTTCTCAGCGTCTTGACAAAGGGACTAACATCAGAGCTCTTAGAAGATAGAGTTAAGGGGTGGGTTTGTGGGTCACTCATTAAAATTTTAGCAGAATGATTTATTCTCCCTATTCATTGTTTTCCTTTCACATTACTCAAAAAAAAAAAAAAAAAAAAAAAAATTCTGTCCTCTCAACTTTAATCATCCTGGGCCGTGGTTTCAACCAACCAGTCAAGTGGATAATCAGAACTTGCAACAACAGCTCACATTGGCTAAAAATAAACCAATCCTAAGATTTTATTTCTCTTTCTCTGAATTAAAGTCCTCTGAATTTTTAAGAGTGTGAGTTTTGCAGCCAAATTTTCTAATTTTTGAATCCTGGTCTTATCCTAACTGGCTATGTGATCTTGTATTAGTTGCTTAACCCCTATATGTCTTACTTGCTGTATTTATAAAATAGGTTTATTATAGCACCTACTCATGGATTAATTGTGAGCACATTTAAACTGGGTAGAATAGTGTATAGCACAAAATACATATGACATAAATGATAACTATTATTTTTGTTGACTATAGGTCAGTATCTCTAGTTTGCCAGTAAATACCCTCCCTCCTTTTGTCCTAGACTTAACTTCCACTGCTCTTTAACACCAACCCTCTGTTTCATTTTTGCTAAGCTGGACTCCATCATGTTGCCTGATAATTTTCTCACTTCTGTGTTTGACAACTTTTTCTGACATGTCCTTTCATGGAACATTGCTTATTGGATTTCTCGCATTTTACTATGTTCATATCAGTTGCCACAGCCATTGTGAAACCTTTCTTTCTATTTTCCTGTCTGAATATGATCTTTCCTCCCCTAAATATTCATTACAGATCATGTTTTTTTGTTTGTTGTTTGTTTGTTTTGTTTTTTTCAGAACACCTTATTAATTAATTTTAACTGCTTAGAGAAGTCAACACATCTTAAATGAACACCTACCATGTTTCAGGGGATCGTTTCATGCTGTGAAAGGAGCTTGTTAATTTATAAGAGAAACAGACCTATAGATAGATAGTTCCAATACAGTGCTTTTATGTTACTAGAGTAATGGCTGGAGTTATCTTACGAGTTCAGAAGATAGGTTACTTAGTTCTGAATTGGAAAGCCAGTGAAGGCTTCCTGGAGGAAGTGATGCCAAAACAGAGTTGAAAAAAATGTTATGAAGTTAACCCGTGAAGTTTAGCAGGAGGGAATGACATAAACAATGCTTAGTGAATGATGTGCAGTTCACAATTTCTGAAGTGAACTCGGTTCACATGGGGCAGGGGTGGCGAAGACAGTGAGAAAGCACTGGAAAGGTAGATCCTAGAGGACTATGTGTGGGAGAGTAACAAGCTTGGTTGGATGTATTTTTAAGTGCCACTGATGGCTTTTCGGCAGATTTTTAATTTAGATAGTAGTATGTAGCAATATGGAGTTGGGGCTTTGGGAGCAAGAGAGACCAATTAAAAATATATTGCCATCACCCAGGTGAGAGATAGAAAGGGTAGGGAGTGTAGGGACTGATGGAAAAGAAGGAATAAATTTGGAAATTATTCATGAGAAAAATTAGAAAGACTTTATGATCAATTAATTTTGGGAAATGAGGAAGAGGAAGGAGGTAAATACAGAGGGTGCCAAAAAAAGGTGTACACACTTTAAGAAAGGGAAAAACTGTATTGAAATTGTAATGCAATGAATGATGCTAGCCTTCGATTAACACCATCTTTTGAGCAGACATTATACTACACATTTCTCCTGTGATTCAATTCAACTTCGAAAAGTACTGTAATACATAGATAACATCTCTTACAATGTGGACATTTTTTGGCACCCCCAATATAGCTTTCAGGTTTTAACAGGAGTTGGTGATACTGAAGAATATCACCTCAATCTGAAATTAACATTGTGCGGAAGACAAACAGCAGGCTTATTATGTTCACAACGTGCACTGCACTGATCACACACAGACATTTTCAGTTCCACTTACACAAAGAGATATCACTACCTGAAGCGACAACTTGACTGCAAAACAAAAAGGAGAATACATATTGATATAATCATGTTCCACAAAGTCTGTATCTATATACTTACCAGTTGTTCATACCATTTTATTTGCTACTGTAGACAAAACTGCTCAGATAGAAAACATCTATAATCTTAAAAATAAAGGGAGAGAAAAATAAAGGAGGGAAAGTAGAAATGAAAGACAAAGAAAAATAAAACATTCACGTGAAGTTGAGTGTTATTGAAATGTAAAATTCGATAAAAAAGTGGAGTTGGTAAATACAGTAATGCGAAGAGCAGATACCTAATTAGATAATGAAAAATTACTTTTGATTTAAGGTCAATAATATCTCCCTCATTCTTTTAAAAAAATAACTCAGGTAAATTATTGAATACTATAGATAATTTTTCTCTATGGAAACCGTAATGCTAGAGGGAAGTAATAATGGGAGACATACTGGACTAAAACCCCCAAAAACCTGGTTTCTAGCTCTGTCCTGTCATAAACTTGGCCAGACAAGTAACTAGAACTCTTTAAATTAGTCTCTTCATAAGCGTAAATGTATTATTTACGCCTTCTAAATTCTGTATCTGTTCAACACTTTTCTATAGCAAGGCCTAGACTCTTCATTTTTTTTCTCTCCAGTTATTCTCTTGTTGACATCTTTTGACATTAATAATCTGATTTACTGTGGCTCAGAAATATTTGCCTTCTTGTTCAAAAATGCTTGTGAAAACAGAGCGGCACAAGGGAGTTGGGCTCAGACATGGTTGCCCACAAAGTCCTCAAAAAAATCATTAATATAAAATGATAAAATGGTATAAATTAAGGTTCTGGAATGTATACTTTTAATTTCCACCCTTGCTAACATTGAAGGGACTAGAGGGATAAATAACATCTATAACTCAACGTTAAAGCCATCTCATTAACAGATTAAAGTGTTAAGACGTGATAAAAGATAATGTACTAGTCAACTTCAAGGGACAGATTGAAATGAAATGGCAGTGGGATACTGGGAGAATATAGTTAGAAAGCATTTTACAGAGTAGGCATTTAATAAATACAGGTTGAATAAATGTGTGAAAGAGCCCAGTCTTGACTTAATTTTTGCTCTACATTTACGTGAAAAATTTTAGTTAACTGTGTTTCCCCGAAAATAAGACCCAGCCGGACAATCAGCTCTAATGTCTTTTGGAGCAAAACTTAATATAAGACCCAGTATTTATTATATGATATGATATGATATTGTATTGTATTATATTATATTATACTATACTATATTATATTATATAAGATCCGGTCTTATAGTAAAATAAAACCAGGTCTTATATTAATTTTTGCTCCAAAAGATGCATTAGAGCTGATGTCCGGCTGGGTCTTATTTTCAGGGAAAAAGTATTATTATTAATGTTCTTCTTCAGAGGTTAATAGTTGTATATGTCTTTATCAGTAGAACAATCCCCATTCCCTCAGTCTCTCATCTGTAATGAACGTGAATCATTACACATGTATGTGTAATTACAAGTGTATGAAGATGCCAGTGTTTTTCAGTTTTGGCTGCCTGTTACTAACCAACTTAAAATGTTGGTTGAAGAGTTTAGTTTTCAGTTGACTTTACTATATGTGAATGTGGAGTAATGCTAGCCTTAAAATAAAAGTTTTGAAAAGAGGAAATCCTTTCTTCTAGAGCATATTTATTATAATTGAGGTGAAAACAGTAGTTATGCTATAATTTGCACAGTATAAAACACTTAAAATTAAGAAATTTTTAGAAAATTTGTAGTGCCAATACTTGGCTTCCAGAATTCATTAAATTGTATAGATCATCTGTTTTGCAGTTTTGTTTGTTTGTTTGTTTTTTGTTTGTTTTATTTTTTTATTTATTTATTTTTTTTTTTTTTGTAGAGTTTCATATGCAATCTCTACAGCTGTGAGAGGAAATGCGTTGTTCACAAAACTTAAAATTCAGTGGAGGAACTGATTAAATTTTTGAATTTATGTTTAGTTCCTAAATAACTTTCTTCTTTCCAGACCACCATGTCCTTGAAAAGTTAATTTTGTTTTATCTCTGGATACTGGAGGCTTCCCATGACAATGGAAGTTGAAAGCTTCCCAGGTAAAGATCCTTCAAAAGAATAAGCAACTCATGATAGGGAAGGATAAAAGTCAACAGTTTATATCACTCAATTGCTTTCAAGATTTTCATCAAATGTATCTCCTGCAGTTGAAACTTACTAGAGAAGCTTCCCAGCAGAGTTAAAATCATAAAACAATGACAATGTTACCTTTGTTTCTCTGAGCTTTCAGACAGGAAAGACAGCAACTGAACTGTGTATCAACTTACTTTCTTCCCCTTCTGGTGCTTAGAAAAATAATCTCTTACCCTGAGGTACAAGGCATCAGCCGCAATTTAAGCAAAACATACTTCCTTTTTGTTATCAGCTAGAAAAATACTATTCTATTCTAAGAGTGTTTATATTTTACAGATTCTGGTATGAATATGCTATGTATTTACTCAAGGTCAAAATATTTCAAAACACACACAAAAGTTCATTTCAATTTTAAAAAATAAATATTAACTTGTGGTTGAAAAACATTACTAATACCTTTTCATCAGATACCTAGAATTTGATTTCTTAAATCTGTATATATTATGGCAATGGCAATAACATATTTAAAAGTAAGCACTTGCAAAAATTAAGGGGTCTGTATTTTCTTATTTTTGGGGTGTTGCTAATTAATTCATGTCCTCATGTTGTTGTTTGCTTGGAGTCTACTATAAAGTATGTAAAAGAAGGCTTCGGTCCATTTCCATGTGTGTATGATATGCTCCTTCTTGGCAGCAAAGGCATGAAGGGAGCACAGTATGACAGGGTCCTCAAAATGTAAAGTACAGTTTTCAGTTGAGAAATTTTCTTAAAATCAACATTGCAGCTGCTTCACTAAAAAAAGAAAGAATGCTATACAAGACTTGCTTTATGTTATATTGCAGACTAATGAATGTTGAAATTAGTTCTCTTAGATATTCACTGAGTAGAAGTTTTGCTGTTGGATTACCTTTTTGAGGTTTAATTAAAAGAAAAATTCCTGGCACTGGCACTGAAAAGTTCAACACTGCCATAAGGTTCACTGAGACAAACTATAATAATCTGGCTAAATTTCAACTGGGTTAATTATATTTTGTCCACTTAAATTTTTCTTAGTTTCCTCTTTATTCATATAAATGCCATAGTCTGCTGACTGATACATAATATCTGTTACATTTCATTTCTTTAAAGTTTCTGAATGTTAGGAATTGTTACCACATCAGTTTAAATGTAAATGGTTTTGATTAGAATTAAATTTAAAATAAATTACTATGCTATTTTATTATAGTCCCTATAACATGGATCAATACACCCAAGGCAACCATATTCTACTATAACTCAATTAATACTGAAGCTGCAGTTTAAAAATTTCCTAGAGAATGAACAGTAAATGCATTTGGCAGAGGTATTAAAGTACATGCAGTTTTTCACCTCCATATCTCAGCCTCTGCCTCTCCTGAGGAGAGTTCACATTTGGGGAAGTTGACATAATTACTCTACAACAAAGACAAAAGATTCAACAAGGAGCTGGATGGGCCCATAAATTATTTTTATCGTCTTTTGTGGAAATTAAAATATTGCTTGGACTTTCATAGTTACTGTGGTGGCCAAGGAAATTAGCTTAACTCTGAACTACTTTTTATTTCCTAATAGATGTTTATCACGTCCCTAAACTTTTCCCCATCAGCAGTGTCGCTGGACTTGTCCACAATGATTGCTTTTGGCATTTCTTCACTGATTAGGTTTTATAAACCCTCCTTTAACTAGTTCACCGAAACTCCTGTGAGTTCTAATAACTCTCTTAGATTTCCTGTCCACTAAAGAGTTGACTGGCAATAGAGCAGGGAGCTCTAGTTCCCCCTTCCCAATATGTCCATCAGTTCTCCAGTCACCTGCAAAATGATGGAGAAAATGACATTTTGGGGACCTAACGTAAAATGTGCATGGACACTTCTTTGGACACGACACCATTTATTTTGTTCTGTAACATGAATAACGTAAAAACAGTGTACCTGTTTCTCAAATGTAACTTAAAGGCACATCTCTAGCCCCTTTCCCAGCAAGCCTGCTGCCCCCGGCCCTGTGGCCTGGAAGTTCTATTGCTCTGGTGCAGCTCCCAAGTGGCTACAGGGGCAGTGGACATAACCAGGGGGTGTCAGAGCCAGAAAATACTAGTGTGCTTCTCAGAAACTAGCAGGAGATGTCCTCTAAGACTAGCAGAAGTGGGAACAGTTGAGGGAATATAAGGTTGTGTGTTAGGCAGATGTGAACAGAGCAAAAGCCAGTGAAATTTGAATTATTACTGTTAATAACAGGAATCATTACGTGGAAAATTTAAGTGGTCCCCACCATCCATACTCTGAGTTAACTGTGAAAGCACAGGAAATGAGAAGAAGCCTTTCTTTCATTCAACCCGTGAACCACCCATAGGAAGAGTAATACCATATTTGCATATTTAAGGCACAAGGTGTTAAAGTCTGTCATACTTTGGCATGCATCAGAATCTACTGGAGGGCTTGTTAAGACAAAAGTTATTGGGTCCCATCCCCAGAGTTTCTGATTTAGTAGGTTTGCCAGAGGAAATTTGTGTTTGCAAAAGTTCCCAGGTGAGGCGTCTGTTGCTGGTCTGTGGGTGACATTCTGAAAACCACGGTGTTACAGCAGAGATGCATACAAGAAGCTACAGTAGAACACTTAAAAGGCCACAGAATAGATTCAACGGCCCACCCCAGTCCCAATTCTTCCTAGAAGGGGGATAAGCAGGGAGAGTTTTGCTACTGCAGTTCTTTTCAAGCAACTGCAGTACCTTTAAAGACAACTTATGTTACTATTGTCATTTCCATTTATGCCGAAAAGGTAAAAGAATAAAGGAAGCTGGAAATTCCGCTTTCACAGCTTATGTTAAACAGAGATGGAGAATTCCCCACAGCATCCTCCCATCTAAAGCACCTAAATATTTTTAGCCTGTGCTACTGAAAAACTGCAACTTCCACACCCTGTACTTGCATTTTTTAATTGGATTAAAAAATACTGTTTTGAGGGGCTCTTTTAATTATAGTGATTATCGATTCACTTAGGTTAGGTTTTAATTAGGGAGATTTCAATTTAATGGCAGCTCCCAAACAACAAGTATATAAAACTCAAATCTCATGGAGACTAGAAACAGATTTCTGCAACTCCCTGGAGCTTAGCAGCAGGAAGAGTGGACCTTCATTTTCAGAGGTGTGGTGCATGCAGCTGCAGTGTTTCTTCCTAATGCAGCTGCAGTGTTTCTTCTTAACTGCACATTTGGTGACTTCACATTGGGAGACTTAAATTGGCCAGGCTGAGAATATTTACACCATGCAAATTGTCAAATGCTGCAAATCAGAGATCTCTTCCCCATCCCACCGATTATTAATCAGTTACCAGCACAAAATTGATTTTAGTTCTTTCTCTGCTTCTCTTTCATATATATATACATATATACATATATACATATATACATATATACATATATATATATATATATATATATATATATATATATATTTACAAATGCACATAAACTTTATGAAAAGTTCAAATGCACATAAACTTTATGAAAAGTTCAAATTATTAGGTTGGTGCAAAAGTAATTGCGGCTTAAAAAGTTAAAAATAATTGCAAAAACCACAATTCCTTTCGCACTAACCTGACACAAAATACGTATTGAAATGTTGAATTGTAGAACAGCTGGGGTAGTGATAAGAGAGTGGCAGAAAAAACAATTCTCTAGAAAATGATTTTAAGTGAATTATTAAAACGCCACTGTAGTCATGTGCCACATAATGACATTTCGATCAATGACGGACCACATGTATGGCAATGGTCCCATAAGATCGTAATGGAGTGATGTGGTGATGTCATAGCACAACACAATATGGCACAGTGATGTCCCCTAAGCTTTCACATTCACTCCCCACTCACTCACTGACTCACTCAGAGCAACTTCCAGTCCTGCAAGCTCCATTTATGGTATGTGCCCTATTACAGGTCTACCATTTTCTGATCTTCTATATGGTATTTTTACTGTATCTTCTCTATATTTAGATATTATTTAGATAAACATTTATCATTGTGGTACAGTTGCCTACAGTATTCAGCACAGTAACATCCTGTATAGGCTTGTAGCCTAGGAGCAATAGGCTCTACCGTATAGCGTAGGTGTGTAGTAGGCTGTGCCATCCAGGTTTATGTAAGTGCACTCTAAGATGTTTGCACAATGATGAAATCGCCTAACGACACATTTCTCAGAACACACACCCCATTATTAGGCGACACATGACTGTACTTCAACACTCAGTTTTGTATCCTCCTTATCACCAGATTTCACCTTAAGTAAGCTCCCTGACACATAGCCTCTGATAACTTGTGGTTTTACAAACATGCCCCTCTATTTTTAAAACTTGAGTGTTATCATTTTGAAGCTGACAAGGATTTATTATTTTTTTTAAGGTTACAAAAACTTTATACAAAAACTAAGAAGTACCTGAAAGATACACGTAATAATTCCATTTAAAGTTAAACAAAAGTAAAAAACAAACAAACAAAAAAAACCCAAGATAAACTAATAGTGGTAGGTTTCAACCAATATATTTAAATAAATTCCACTCTATTACTTAATTACTGAATTACTTCACAGGTAGTAAAATACTAAGAACTTCATTAAAAAAAAAGGCACAATATAGCATATTTCATCATTAAAGGCAATTCATTTTGAAATCCCTGAACAAGTTGGCTTCAGAATACTCTACAATTCCAGATTACATTTTTAATTACAGCCACTTGTCTGGCAAATGTACATCAAGGCCTAGAAAGGAATGAGAAAATAGAAAGATCCAAAATCACTGTCTGTATTTCTATGTTAAAATGTTTGTTAAACTGTATCACATAGAAATTTAAAGCTGTGATACTATCACATGGTCAACTGAATTCTTGCTCATCAACAGAACCAAAATATCTCCAAGGTTAAGAATGTTTCCATTCCGGTTACTTACAATTAGTTCCTTTGAATGGTCAAAATGATAACTACATGTAAGTTTCTCACGTTAACTCTTAAGAAAGATTGTATTAAACTGTATTTGCTAATTGTCAATATTTTTAAATATTATTGAATATTATTGGATATTAACAAGTTATCCAAATCGTATGCGTTTTAAAATTACTGTATAAAATTGTAACTGTTTTGTACCCTTGCCTTTCATCTTCTATGCCAAAATATTAATAGATAATAGTTTGTTATTTGCAAAGCAGAAGTATTCAAAATTAAATTTAAGATGGAAAGCAATGTGTTTTACTGTTAAATGGTACATTGAGCTTTTAGCTATTTTATCACATGTAGACTTTGAGTGGTTAGCAGGCCATTTAAGCGTACAAGGAAATCAATGTTAGTTAGCCAAAGCATACGTGTATTGCAAATATAATCATCAGCCCCAGGGAAATAAATTGATTTCTTAAAAAAAACCACAAATATTTCAAAAGGACAAGTTAAAGATTTAAAAAAAACGTAGTGAAACTGATAAACTCTTAAAAGTAATTAGTTTTTCAACTAGTACTCCTAGTAATTTCTCTAGTTTTATCAGTAGGTATACCAAAAAAGAGGAGGCCAGGCTGTGTAATTGGCATTATATATGGTGTTAAAACAGAATGAATTCAAGCCATATTCACCATCAGGAACTTTGGTTTCACTCTGTATTTGGATTTGGGGGTATATTTATATTTACAAATGCGATTATCTTTGTCTGTAAGCTAACCAACCAGTAAAGAAGAGTTAGTCTGTGCAAATAAACTAGTATAGATGCAACCCAGTCAGGATGTGCATAAACCTTTTTTGTTTCGTTTTTAACTTTTTTTCTTCATACCTTGGTAGGGGAGTTATTTCTGTAAATATATATGTTATGAAGATGAACAAAACTCAAAAAAGTCACTAAAAATAAAATCACCGAAGTTTGCATGCAAAACCAAAAAATATTTAACACAGTACTGTAGAAAGTCAAAACTGACTTGAGAAATCTGGCTTTGACATGTTAAACAGACTAAAACCTCAGATAAACAGAACAAAATAACTTTTTTCTACTTTATAACACTGTGATACTCAGATATTTACGTTAACAGCCTCTACCAAGTCCTTTTAAAATTAGATGGAAGCAAGTGAATTTGGTAAACAAAATAAATTCTAATCACTGAAAAGCATTAAAGTTATACTGATATAAATAATATTTTATTTCTCTAGTAATATAATTATTCAATGTCACGATGAGCTTACTCAAATTAGGAGAGCAGCAGGTTTAAATTTGGAGAGTGTTCTTTAGTACTAACCAATTGGGAAATCATCTCTTAGACTATAACCAGTCTTTACAAATATAAATGAATCACAGCCAGAAATAAATCTTCCTAGTTCTTCAACTGATATCCTGAAGAAAATAGTGACTTATGGGGAAGGTGTTGGAAAATTGTTCCTTCCTCTTTTGTTTGTTACAAAAACAAGAGAAGTTACTAAATATTTATATATATGAAGTGAGAAAAAATGAGTAATGCAAAATATTTACCTTTTGTTCATCAACATATAGAGATCCGATACAATTAAAGAAATAAAACAAAACATGCTGTTTTCTGCATTCTGGTATGCCAACACATTCCATAGGGAAAAGTTCCACTACTGCTGCTAAATTAAAGGTGTATCTAATTTTTTTACTGAATTTGAGCTAAAAAAGGTCTTGTAACAGCCGGATGTGTTCTGATAAACCAAGAGGGACGTACGATGATTTGAGATTTTAGGTTTTTCTGTAACCTTCTATCAGTTTGCTGGTAGCATGTCCTGAGCCATCCCAAACTGGGCATATTTCTTCAAGTCATTGCCATTTAAATAAACTGTCATGTAGTTTTCTGCTACTAACAACTCCAAAGTGCCAATAACACACGTAAAGAGATTGTCCATCAGGCATCTATAGTTAGGTTGACCACTTTCAGGCAAAAAACAGACAGCAAACACAGCAATGGCATTTAATCCATCCTCCATGGCTGATAACTTTTTCATAGGATTCAGTTGCCTTCATGTCAACCCTGTGGTCCTGTTCTCCAATTCTGAAAATATGCTAGTGTCATTCATGTTTCTCTTCCTCTGTAGCTGTGTATTCAGTAATTGAACCTCTCCTAAAAACGTCAGGAGTTTGGGGTTTTGGAAGATTATTTTCCCAGTTCATCACTGTTCTCTGATGGTGTGTCTAAGCCATTTAAGTCAGTCTCCCCACTTTCATCTAAATCATCTGACAACACAGAGCCTTCTCTAGGATCCAAGGTCAGGCTCACGTCTGGAGCCATTAGTTTCTTTCTTGCTTTATTTCCATTAATCTCTAGTGAGTCAGGCTGGCTCTCTGGTCCAGATCCAGCCAAGATATTTGTTTCAATACTATCATCTTCTGGTAAAGGTATTGGAAAATCTTCATCTTACCATCCTTCCTTAAATTCCACACTTGCCACCCTCAGCTTGGACGCAATGTCAACTACAAACTCCTCAGAATCCAGGGAGGAAATGTTCCTGGAGCAAACCTTGGCCCCTTTGTCTTCTTCACCCCTCGAAGCTGCCAATGCAGGGCTGATGGCGAGATGGTAGAAGGTAGCGCCTAGCCGAGCCCCCTCCCTTCAGGTGGCGGGGGAGACGAGGGCCCAGGGTCCCCATCACAGCTGCAACAATGGTAGCGGCAGCCGTGTACCTGACCCGGATGCAGAGCGCTTTCGTATTCTTAATAATTTTCTACTTTACAGCTTCTTCTTTTTAAAGAATGTAATTTCTTCTTTTGTGTGGTTCCTCTAGCTTTGCTTCAGTTTTCGCTTTTCTTGAAAATTGTCATGTGAAAATTATCGTGTGATATTCTGAAAAGCGTTACAATCTGATCCTGTCATTTCCTTCCCCTCCTCCCCCCATCACTCGTTGAACAATCTGTGGAGAGGGCCCTTGAATCAGGTGCTCACCTTTGATTCCTCTGTGTCCAATTGGTGCTTTATTGTGTACAAAACACAACTGCAGGCTGGATAATAGGCGGGACGCCCTTCAGAAAGGCAGCTGTGGCCTGTTAAAAACCATAAATGATGCATCTGGTACTAATATGTTATTTCTATCCCCAAATGAAATATTCTATGTTATTAAGCTCATTATTTTAGCCTTTAGGTTTTTGTTTTGTTTTGGTTTTTGCTTTTTGACTTTTGCTCAGTACATTTAAAAAACTTGTCCTATTTTATATGATCTTAGAATTTGTTGCTTGTCTTCTGTCCCCATTTAAAGATAGTGAATAAAATGATGACCAGGATGGAACTGGAGATAGGACACAGTGTTACAAATATTAGTTCTGAATAAAGAAATAATTGGACACTTAAGACTCATTTAGAAAATTTGTCTGTTTTACCTGAGGATGGCTGTCTTCTTCCAGTATTATAGTAAAAATTTGTAATCTTGAAGAGCTCAAGATTTAATGTCTCTCTTAAATTCCCTTACCAGAAGCTCATCAAGAATTCTTTATTGCTAGGATCAAATTCCATCAGAGCTATATACCCCGGTATCTCCCTCCAGGCCTTCCCGTTTTGTTTAAACCTGTGGTGATAGATCTCAGCTCATCCTGCTGCACTCAGTTCCCCAGGCTATGTGGTGCAGAAGATAAATGATTGTCTGTTTCCATATCATAGCCATTAAAATGTAACTATAATGTGATGGTGCATGCAGGTTGCCTGCTCATTACTGTATAATCCTGTCTAACACAGCCATATGGCACTGGGAGTCTATACGAGATTGTACCTGTAACCTGGAAGTTAGATTTGGGTAATTTGGCTTATCGAAGTAATTTGCAACCATAATAGGTGAATATGAGTATGGCAAGCCTGACTGGGGACTAAGATGCTCAGAGAGCTCTGTTCATGGCTTTCCATGTCCCAGCGTGTCTCCTTCCTGGGTGAACTGGAAACCATCACTATAACCGGAGAGTATCTCCCAAGCAGAAAAGGGGTGATGTGCTTACTGGCTTGATGTCGTTTGGTTGTCTTTCAAAAAGCTCTATCCTTTGAGCTGATTTCTTTAAAATGCAACTTATGTAAGATTCACATACGAAATCTGGTTTTCAATAAGCCCTAAAATGAAAATTCAGTAGAATTAATTCACCAATTTCCAGTTTATGTCATCATTGCAGGACTTGGATCACAATCCACATTTCTTCTGTATCTTTAGTTATTTCAACATCAATTGTAATGATTCTTCAGGGTCCTCCTAGTTGTTCAGTTTCCCAGTCTCTGTGGACTTTTGTTTTTATTTCACATTGCTAGACAAAAATGACTACCGTGTTTCCCCGAAAATAAGACCTAACTGGTAAATAAGCCCTAGCACGATTTTTCAGGGTGACATCTCCTGAACATAAACCCTAATTTGTCTTTTGGAGCAAAAATTAATATAAGACCAGGTCTTATTTTCAGGGAAACATGGTACTCTTTGGACCCAAATCTTTTAAGGCATTGCTCAGTCTCTGTGGCCTCTAAGTAAGCTTAGTCCTTTCTGACTTGCAGCTCAGTATCTACCAAACCTTCCACAATGTTGCCTAAATTCCTAACTTTCTACTCCCTTTGGACAGGACCTTCAAGTTCTAAAACTTTTCTACTCTGCCAGTCTACGCATGCTTTTCTGGGCCCCCTTTTTATCCTAGGCTGTGTTCAAACATTTTGCTTTGCCTTCCAGGTGTCTGATTCCTCTACCCTTCTGTACTCTCCCAGTGCAACCGCTCCCTCACCTACCATACACCCTTTTACTTACTTAAAACATTCCTGTGACTGGATTTCAAACTTGGTGGAGGCAAGTGTAGATCATCCATGTTGCTCATTCTTGTTCAATCAGGCACATGACACTCAGAGTCCTTTCTCATAACAGGACTTCCAATCTTCCTCTCCCAGAAAGTCTCTTCCTTCTGTATATTCATGTCATCTACTATCAGCTAAATTGTCACTCATACTCGATAGTCCCAAATTTGCTTAATATTTTTTCATTCAAAATAAAAATAAACATCCTCACGATGCATACTACATAATTTGTAAGATAACTAATTCTATAAGAAAATGCACAAGTGAAGCAAATAGAGGGAGTGTGGTTTCATCACAACCTTACATCATAATCATTTTGTTGTCTAATTTAATTACCCTCACATTATTTTTTCTCCTCAGATCTTTGCACCTTTTCCAGTTTGCAATAATATGCACTCTGAATAAATTTCGAATCCAAACTCACATTCATAGAATCACTGTGCACAGAATCAGACTCAATTTCATCAAGTGAATATCAATGGCCTCCACTGAGGTCAATGGTTGAATGATCTCCTTTTAAACAAGACTTAGAAAGACGCCTCTGATTATTTATAATAACCAGAAAATATTTGTAACTCTGGACATAGTAGCTATAATAGTAATACTTTGTAAACCTACTGGTCATGTAGATTAAAGCAATAAGGTAGCACTCTTTTATAAACTGATAACATAATAATTGCATTTTAGTATTACTAGGAAGGAGAGCTGGCAAATACATAGCCAAAGAAGTATATAGAGAGCAGCAAGGATGGGAGTTTTATGTCCAAATTGGGGATTTATACTTGTTTAGAATTTTTTGGTTTGTTTTGTTTTTGGTGGGTATCTCTAAAAAGAAATGGCAGTATTATGTAGTCATTTTGCCTTTAGGAGATCCAAAAAATTGACTCCTGGCCTTTGGAAGGTGAGGACAATATCTACTTGAAATATGGTATAATATAATACAGAGTACCTACTTATTAATATCTTTTTTGTTTAAAATAGAGTTATTAAATAGCATGAAATATTTTGATAGAATATTTAAAAATAAAAGACATTTTTTGGTTACAAGGCATAACATTCAAGAGAGAGACACAAATCACACTTATTTCCATAAAAATAACTGACAAATTAGGATCAGTCAGCAAAGAAGGGAACCAAGATGAAGACATTACTTGAGTTTTAAAGAATAATAGGAAGATAAAAAATTGTATCATGAACAAAATAACATAGATGCCTGATGTTTAAATAATGAAGCCAAATTTCATCAGTCAGGGCCAATAAGAACAAAAATCCTGAACTGTCTGTAGGTTGCTAATAAGGAGTCACACTGTTACCACACAAAACATCGGAATAATGAAAAGTCATAGAGCAGAACATGAATTGACTTGAATCCTGTGGGAACATGCTAGATTTAGTTACATAAGATAATTGATTTTTAAAATGTGTTTAGTTGAAACCATTTACTGATATTTTTAAATAGAAAATCTGAAAATTCTTAGAGCGCCTGTGAAAACTTCTTTTCATTAGAGAAGATTCTACCAATTGTAATATATAGACTTTTTAACTTGAATGACCCAGACATAAAGAATCCCAATAAATCACAATACTTCAGAAAAACAAATTTGGTTTGATTCCAAAATTTTTGTGATGAAGGAAGGCTACAGTCACAGGTTAAATTATAGTGTCCATAAAGTGGTGTGTGAGAGAAAGTTAGTCATTAAATCTCAAAGGGCACTTATGGAAAGATCCATAATTCATGCATTGAGCAAAGCTTTTTCAAGCTCCTGTTATGGACAAGGCTGCTTGCCAAGTGATAGGCAGGATGCAAAGTTGAACAAGACATGGAGGCTGCATTCAAGAAATATACAGTTTTAATGCTACAGCTAAGACATAAAAAAATGGGTCACTAAAATGCAGAATGACAGCATTAACTAAGTGTTTCTATAGATTTAATTTGCAAGTTGAAAATAGCCTATACGTATATACTACACTGGAGCCCAGATCCAGACAGAAACATCTATAAACACACAGGATGACAGTAATTTGTACAATTACTTAAGACAACCAATCAGTTTTGCATTCTTAGATTACATAATTTGGGATATAGCTATGCAAGATTGAATGCTCTGCTACTATTCAAAATAATCTGTGAGTTAACCACCCCATAATTTGAGTTTAAAACAATTCTGTAAACTGCATAGAAGAAAACATAGGTACTAAACTTATGGACCTTGGGTTCAAAGAGCATTTGATGAATTTGACTCCAAAGGCATTGGAAGTAAAAGCTAAAATAAACGAATGGGACTATACGAAACTTAAAAGCTTCTGCACAGCAAAAGAAACCATCGACAAAAGAAAGAGGCAACAAACTGAATGGGAGAAGATTTTTGCCAACAGTGCCTCTGATAAGGGGCTAATATCCAAAATATACAAGGAACTCATGAAACTCAACAACAAAAAAACAAACAACCCAATTGAAAAATGGGCAGGCGACCTGAAGAGACGTTTCTCCAAAGAGGACATACAAATGGCCAATAGACATATGAAAAAATGCTCAACATCACTAATCATCAGAGAATTGCAAATAAAAACCACAATTAGATATCACCTCACCCCAGTCAGAATGGCTATCATCAACAAGACAAATAGTAACAACTGTTGGAGAGGCTGTGGAGAAAAAGGAACCCTCATACACTTTTTTGTTGGTGGGAATGCAGACTGGTACACCCGTTATGGATGGCAGTGTGGAATTTCCTCAAAAAATTACAAATAGAATTACCATATGACCCAGCAATCCCTCTCCTGGGTATCTACCTAAAAAATCTGAAAACGTTTATACATAAAGACACGTGTGCTTCAATGTTCATTGCAGCTTTATTTATGGTGGCCAAGACATGGAAACAACCAAAATGTCCTTTGATAGATGAATGGATAAAGAAGTTGTGGTATATAGACACAATGGAATACTATTCGGTGGCAAGAAAAGATGATATAGGACCATTTATGACAACATGGATGGATCTTGAGAGTACAGTGCTAAGTGAAATAAGTCAAACAGAAAAAGCAGAGAACCATATGATTTCACTGATATGTGGTATATAAACCAAAAACAACAAAAGAACAAGAAAAACAAATGAGAAACAAAAACTCATAGACACAGAAAATAGTTGAGTGGTTACCAGAGGGTAAGGGGGTTGGGGGCTGGGAGATGAGGGTAAGGGGGATCAAATATATGGTGATGGAAGGAGAACTGACTGGGTGGTGAACACACAATGGGATTTATGGATGATGTAATACAGAATTGTACACCTGAAATCTATGTAATTTCACTACCAATTGTCACCCCAATAAATTTAAGAAACAAACAAACAAACAAACAATTCTGATGCATTCTATATAACCATAAAATGTTCAGAGGGAAACAACACACTTTTCTGGAAGGAGGTTAGGTTAGGAAAGAACCTGCTGTCAGGGGTGGATTATGTGTGTTGCAGAGAGCTCTGGGGTTGCCTCCTCCCTGGGAGGGGAGACAAGGAGGAGGTACAGTTGGTTGATGAGCCAGGAAACCTCAGATAGGGACAGTGTGGCTGCCATGTAGAAGGAACAAACTGATGACATAACTACCATAATCCATGCTCTATTAAGTCTTTCTACAATATTCTGTTTCTCCAACTGGCTTCACTGGATTATCCTAAATCCGTGGGTAAATACAGTATTTCATCCTAGAAAATTTATATTATTGACAGGTTGGGGAGAAAAAATTTTTTTTAATTAAAATAAACACTCATATTCTGCAGGAGAAAGCATGTTTACATAAAATAGTAACATTTAATTTAAAAACCTCAGAAATGTCATGCTTTTGTGACCCTTTCCATATGCCCAGTTGATTCCTGTGGCCATACAGGTCAGTTTCCTCTGCTCTGAGAGGGACTTGTCTGAAACCTTTGAGAAGTGCTGATGGAAGGCCTCACTTCATCTTCACAATGAACCTGAGGTATTGATCTTGCGGGGATGAAAAACACAAGTGAAGCAATTCGTTGGGCTTCAGAGCTGAGAATCCAACTCAGCTACAGCTTTATCTCTGACCTGCTTCCACCCTGCAATTTTAAAAGGACTTTCATCTTCATAAGTTTGCTTAAATATCATAACTATTGCTGTTTCATAAAAGTTTAAAGCAAGGGTTGGTTATGTTGTGACCTCGTCACAGAGGTAGGAAGTGTCAGAGCTAACATCACACTCAGGGTTCTTGATTCCCAGGAAGGGAACTTTTCTATGACACTGACAACCGACTACAGCCACCTTCTAGCTCAGTTTGGAGACGCAGATACTTGTCAACTGACCAGACATAGTTCTCCTGCTAGTAGCAATAATAATGAATATCACTCTGGTGCTTTACCTTTTCTAAAGCTCTTGTTGTATATATTAGCTCATTCAGTCCTCCCAGTGACCCCTGTGGCAAAAAAATTCTGTTACTCCATTTAATTCTGTTACTCCAATTAATTAACTTCTATTTAGCTTCTCTGGGCACAATACTAGCCTCTTCCGATAGGTAATTATTCTATATCCGTAAACTCATTGTACTGTAATTATGATTGTCATCTATTGAGAAAACTCAAAGGCGTTTAATATCATTTATGCATCTAGCAACTCTAGTAAAACTAAAATCTTGTAAAATCAAGTAAAACTCTCTAATGCAATTACAAATGTCTTTTTTGCTATATAATATTTGTGTCATAATAGTGACTGGTGAAGTCTATTATTTTGCCTTGCTCACTTCTCATGGATGTTCCTGAAACATCCTCATTAGTTCACTTCCTCTCAGGACATCCCCCTTTTTCTTATTCCTGGGGGAGTTACTTCCTCTGGGGGGAGAAAGTTTTTCAATCAGAATTACTTGCTTATAAGTAATTTGTTACTTGCCTCCCTCTCTTCTCCCATCAGCATATCTCTCTAGGATATTTGAATTTAACAGACTACTTATATTTCTAGGTGATTGTTAATACAAATAAATTTCTATTTGCTGTATTCCAGGCAATGGAACTGAGCAAAGGGGAGATTGACAGAGAGAATAGGGAAGGCTTTTGGGAATTGGACAATTCTTAGTGACTGAAAACCACAGCATGTAGATTGCGAATTGCTTATACTTTGCATTCCCATGAGTTTGTCTGCCCTATGACCTGGTTATTGGCTGGATATCAGATGATGGAGTCTCCGATTAAAGGTAATACATGTGAAGAACAAAAACCCACTCCATACCCTTAGCCTATGTGGCCTTTCTGGGAAGACGCAAATATTGTTAAAAGAGACAGACTAGGAGTATTCACACATTACAAATATCAACACTTAGATTCAACTGGAAAGGCGCAATTTTATTTAAGTCAGATAAAGATAGCTGCAGGAAAAATTATAGTGCCTGAGAGTCTCTCTGTGTGATTTGCAAGTTTGTAGCAACACACTGTCTGACATGTTTAGTAAAATAATTGATTTGATGCATTTATAAACTCTGTGGGACACATGACTCCTAAAATGCTGCGGTGCCTGGTGAGGAGTCAGATTTCATGAATTAACTGTATTGTTGAGTGTCTTCATTGTACATGGAAATTTTGTAGTGTGATGGTGATCTGAAAATGTATGACATGAGTTCTGTTCTCTTTTGCTTCTAGTTCACCAGGACAATGACAAAACAAATGAATATGCCACTAAATATCAAGTTGGTATGTAAGTGCCAAAAGAGTAGAATAGACAAGAAATGCTCTGTAAGTTTGTATAGAGTCATACTAGCTGCCATATAGAGAAGTTAGTTCATTGAATTCTTAGAATAAACTTACAAGGTAAGATCTATATCCCTGATTCACCAAGGGGAAAATTAAGGCATAGAAAAGTTAAGAAATATGACCAGGGTCAGAGAGGTTGTAAGTGATAGAGTGTGGACTCATAGGGAGGCGGGCTTAAGAATTGATGCTTGCTCTTCTTTTCTACTGCCTCTCTGTGAGATGTAGCAGAGATAGTCAAAGGCCACTTAAAATATTTAATTTATTGACATTTGTCATATGATAAGTTTTTATAAACATGTATTATATAAAATGATAATTTAATTCATTAAATTAATACATTTTTTATTTTCTCAATTTCAATGAAACAATTTATTCAAACTCTTCTCATGTATTTTACACTACAAGTATCTCACACAGTTTTTATCATAAAACCACACAGTTTTTAGACCAGATTGTCTTTAATTCCATCTAAATTATCTGAGATACATTATCAGGCACATAAGTTTTAGAGCTGATAGTCTTTAATTCCATCCAAGTTACTGGAGACAAAGCACTTTTTAAAATGTATGATGGCGTCACTGGAAAATATATCCCTGTACAAAGTAATTCATTTACTTTTATTTTTTTAAATTTGTTTTTTGGTTGTATTTTTGTTATCTCTGCAATGTAACCACTTACTGTATATTTTAAAAAGTGATTCTTAAGAATCTTTTCTTTAACATCCAACACTTGTCATTGTGAGATCAAACCTCTAGAAAAATGATGAAGCTTGTGTTAAACTTATTTGTCTAAAAAAAAAGAAATTTGACTCGATTTGGTGGTCTCTGTAAGCATCTGACATTCACTTTGATAGAGGTCATTTCAGGCTCTCCTGTTCTCCCCAGTTCACTGTTGTACCAGATTAAGTGATTGAGTACCATATCACAATGGGAAAGTCTTGGTAAGGACTTAAATATAAGGACAAGTAGGGTAGCCCCAAAATGGATTTATTGAGGCAATTAAGACAGGATAAGGTAAGGATGATATAGATGTGAAAAGAAAGTCACTTAAGGATACAGTAAAAAGGACACATTTTCAGACATTTGTAACTGGTAAGCATGAAGAAAAGGGAAAGAGAATATTCGAAGATGACTGATGATCCCAGCTCTCATACAACTCTCCACATGCGATACATACTCAGTGTCCCCTACTTGTAAATATGAAGTCCAGTGGCTTGTGCAGGGACCCATAAGTCAAACCACATTTCTCTGATGCCAAAGCCTACTTGCCCTTTCATAGTATTTGTTTGTAAAGGTTCTGCTGTTTCTCCTTTGCCACATCGCCTATTTTATATGCTCTGTGGGCTGTCTGCATCACATGTTTATAAAAATGAAGCACGGAATATACCTTCAAGGAAGGATATATACAAAGAATGAACCAAATTATATGAGTGAGATATGGTTTTTGGTAAATACTTTGAATTTTGGTAGAATAACAAAGGCGTTAGTTAAAATGGGATGGGAGCTGTTGATGGAATCTCTTTTTCAATTTCTAGATCTTCTGGCCCCACCTAATCCAGGCCATTCCTATCTTTGCCGGGAAACTATACCTGCCCCTTGAATGCACCTGCTTGCTGGAAATTCTGCAAAGTTGCATGACTTTTTACAATTTTAACACACGTGTTTAAATGGGATGTTGTTTATGAAAAAAAAAACCTCTAAACATTATAATGTGCTTAGACATTTCGGAAACAAAGAAAATAGCATATATATATATATATATATATATATATATATATATATATATATATATATATATATATATATAAATTACCCAGAATTTTACCATACTGATATCTGTTGACCATCCAAAATACGTATTGCTAGATATTTTTCGTATGCACTGTGTGCACTTCTTTTATTTAAAAAATATATTTGTCACAAAGAAATGGAAAGACATTCCATGCTCATGGATTGGAAGAATCAACATAGTTAAAATGGCCATATTACCCAAAACAATATACAGATTTAATGTAATCCCCATCAAAATCCCAAAGGCATTTTTTAAAGAAATAGAACAAAAGTCATCAGATTTGTTTGGAACCACAAAAGACCCTGAATAGCCAAAGCAATCTAAGGAAAAAAGAACAATGCTGGAGGTATTACAATCCCTGACTTTAGCTTGTACTACAGGGCAACAATAATCAAAACAGCATGTAATTGGCAGAAAACCAGACACGTAGACCAATGGAATAGAATTGAGAATTCAGAAATAAAACCACATAAGTATGGACAGATAATTTTGACAAAGGAGCAAAAAACATACAATGGAGAAAAGACAGCCTCTTCAATAAATGGCGTTGGGAGAATTGGATAGCCATGTGCAAAAGAATGAAACTGGACTGCTATCTGTCACCATGTACCAAAATTAAATCAAAATGGATCAAAGACTTAAGCATAAGACCTGAAACAATAAACTGCATAGAAGAAAACATAGGTACTAAATTTATGGACCCTGGGTTCAAAGAGCAATTTATGAATTTGACTCCAAAGGCAAGGGAAGTAAAAGCTAAAATAAATGAATGGAACTATATCAAACTTAAAAGCTTCTGCACAGCAAAAGAAATCATCGACAAAAGAAAGAGGCAACCAACTGAATGGGAGATTTTGCAAACAGCACCTCTGATAAGAGGCTAACATCCAAAATACACAAGGAACTCATGCAACTCAACAACAAAAAAACAAACAACCCAATTGAAAAATGGGCAGAGGACCTGAAGAGACATTTCTCCAAAGAGGACATACAAATGGCAAATAGTCATATGAAAAAATGCTCAACATCACTACTCATCAGAGAAATGCAAATCAAAACCACAATGAGATATCACCTCACCCCAGTCAGAATGGCTATCATCAACAAGACAAATAGTAACAAGTATTGGAGAGGCTGTGGAGAAAAAGGAACCCTCATACACTGTCGGTGGGAATGCAGACTGGTGCAGCCACTATAGAAGGCAGTGTGGAGTTTCCTCAAAAAACTACAAATAGAATTACCGTATGACCCAGCAATCCCTCTCCTGGGTATCTACCCAAAAAATGTGAAAACATTTATGCATAAAGACACATGTGCTCCAATGTTCATTGCAGCTTTATTTACGGTGGCCAAGACATGGAAACAACAAAAATGGCCTTCAATAGATGAATGGATAAAGAAGATGTGGTATATATACACAATGGAATACTATTCAGTGGTAAGAAAAGATGAAATAAGACCATTTATGACAACATGGATGGATCTTGAGGTTATAATGCTAAGTGAAATAAGTCAGGCAGAAAAAGCAGAGAACCATATGATTTAACTGATATGTGGTATATAAACCAAAAACAACAAAGGAACAAGACAAACAAATGAGAAACAAAAACTCATAGACACAGACAATAGTTTATGGGTTACCAGAGGGTAAGGGGGGAGGAGGGTGATAGATGAGGATAAGGGGATCAAATATATGGTGATGGAAGGAGAACTGACTCTGGGTGGTGAACAAACAATGGGATTTATAGATGATGTAATACAGAATTGTACACCTGAAATCTATTTAACTTTACTAACAATTGTCACCCGATAAACTTTAATTAAATATATATATATATTTGATTTTTAAATATATTGAATTAAAAAAATGTACTAGGTATTGTGCTAGTCACTTGAGATTAAAAAAAAAAAAAAAAAAGACTGGTAAGGTTTCTGCCCTCATGGAGCTTGCTTTTAGTGTTTTAGCAGATAATCAATGAGTGAAAACTAATTTTTAAAATTACAAATATTATGTTATATGAAGGAAATGTGTGAAGATAAGCAATTAAAAGAGAGCCTATTTTAGAAAAGTTAGCCAAGAAAATGTTATATGATTACATAGACAGTAAAAGAAGAAACAATTTTAGAAGTAAATCTCTTTTCTTTGTCCAGTATTCATTTCCCACATCTAGGAATGGCATTTCACTTTTTTGGGGAACAACTCTCATGCATCATCTGGGTTCATCTTTCAGGGCCCTGTGGTGCACAACTGAGTAGTCAATATTCGTCTGGCTGCCATAATTTCTTTGAAGATGAACATTTAAACCAAAATAGGAAAATGTCATTGAATTTCTGGCCTTTAATTGGATCTA
Organism: Rhinolophus sinicus; assembly: GCF_057876585.1. Taxonomy (NCBI): domain Eukaryota; kingdom Metazoa; phylum Chordata; class Mammalia; order Chiroptera; family Rhinolophidae; genus Rhinolophus; species Rhinolophus sinicus. Next base: position 110,499,272 of record NC_142516.1, read on the forward strand.
CTGGGAAAAAAATTTTGTCTTCCTATTGGGGTAACCTGGAAAGATGTAACTGTGGAGCATCTGAGGATGCAGTGAGGTGAGAGCCTGAGTGAGAAGGGAGCCATCATGTAAGAAAACAGAGCCCAGTGAAGGAAAGAGGAATGTTCAGTCACATCATATGTGCATCTGTATGCAGTTGTGCACGGTGAGATTTTCAGTTATAGGGTTCAATAAATGTCCCTCTGCGACCCTCTTTTAAAAAACTTAATTAAGTTGATTTTGAAGATGATGAGTTTAGTATCAGATATGTTAAATTTGAGGTATTGTAGGTGATCAAAACTGGATCTAGTCATTCAGTTGCTATGATGTAGGACTATGCCGTCATGGTAAGATTATGACAAAATTATCCTATCTCTCAATTTATCTACCTTAATATGTCATAGTTTTATAATAATTAGATAACATGTTGTAAAGTAAAAATACACCCCCGTGTACCAAGACCCAGACACCTACACATATACAATATACACATTATAGTGCATGTGTATATAAAATATGTATAGACACAAATACATATTTTATACATGTTATATATCTATATATACATACAGACAGGCACACATACATACACATGCACATATATATGTAAACGTTTAACCCCCTGTGGAACAACATGCTTAACTCTGTATGCAGTTTGTCTTCTATATCTGTATGTATTTATCTATATCTATCTATCTATCTATCTATCTATCTATCTATCTATCTATCTATCTATCTATCTACCTAAGAACCAAAGTCTGATCTAAATTTAGTGTTCAGAAAAAGAAGACATTTTTCAAAGAATATAGAGATTGAAAAATAAAAAAGTTAGAGGAAAATTAGCATGTCTTGAAAAAAAAGGAAAGAAGAATTTTAAGATAGAATTGATGGTCAAAATTCTTTAGCATCTTCTGTGGTGGTGTCAGGATCGGTCATTATTTCCCACCTTCTGACTCCCTGCTCCAGTTAATTTTTGCCTCCACAAATAGTCTCAGAAATGGGTTCCTGCTCTTGGCAAAAGATAGTGCGAAGCACCCTTCGTCCAGGCTGTAGATCATTGCATGTTTCCTATAGCTAATCCTCAGATGTCGGCGTTTAACCCACTGTGGAACAACTTGTTAACTCTGTGTAAGCTCTGTTATCTAATAATGCTTGGACTCGACCTCCTTTGTTTTCTGAATCTAATGTGGTTTTTGGCATTGCTGCCCACCTGGAACTTGAATATGCTGCTCACCTACAATTTTTGATGGGCAGACAGGTGTGTCTCTTGTCCTTAGGATGAATTGCTTTGGGACGGAAATCATCCATCCTCTGGTACTCCTTAAACTTGTGCTATGTTTGCTCTAGTTCTGGTTACTTGTTTCACCCCTTGTATTTATTCAACATATATGGCCTGGCATGGAATACAGAAAATGAGGATAAGAACAATGAAAATGTCACGGGTAACCACTAACAATGCAATTTCAAGAGGCTGGAAGAAATAGAAACACTGAAAATCACTGTGTATCACTTTCTAGATCATCTAAATAAGAAGATTAGAAAAACAATAAAAAGTGATACTGTATTTTTCTTCACAGAAAAATAGCAAGAATAAAAAGGATGATTTGCTACATTTATGGTAGGAGTCAAAAAGTAAGGAATGAACATATTATTTAGAAGCTCCAAAATAGAGGGTGGATGTAGCAACTAGCCAAAAAGGAACACAGAATTGATTGCCACTTGTCAAATAGCAGGCATACAATGCATGATGTAGCCGTGATTGAACAAGTCCCCCTCATTGTAAAACCTGCTCAAATACCCTGTGTAACGTATATCTAAGTCTTTTAAGAATCATGACACAAACACACCCATCTCATGTTAAATTGTCAACCAACCCTGAGCATTCGCTGGAGCTGACCTGAAAACTGGACTCAGAGAGCAAGCTCAAAGTTCAGAATTAAACCTGGGGCTGGGTTGAAAAGAAGGTGGGTCAAGAAGGTAGAGGTCGAAAGGAGTAGAAAGTCAAAGCAATGAGATTTCTCAAAAGCCCAAGACCGCATGCTGTTTGTAGGTCATGAAAGGGCAGTCCACAAAGCAGGCAAGTGGGAAGGGAGGAGGGGAGATTGAAACAGGCACATCCTGGACACACAGGAGTCCTCATTCACTCCTTACTCTTGCAAGAGCCCAAACTTGGTATCTGGGTGAGGGCAGCCCAGAACTTAGGGACTGAGGATGGGCGTCAGGGGTCATCAGTTTGATTTATTTCGATCTCAGGTGAACATGGGCACCAGGGACACTCACCCAGTTGCTTTACGCAAAAATGAATTAAAACATAAAAAACAATCAGTTTTACTAGTGAATTTTTGTAGCCACGTCCCATAGGAAGAGACACATTCTCCTCAGGCCTAATTTATTATGTTTCTTCCTATCAAGAATTTTCAGTGAAGGCATATTAAGTAGCTATCTATTGTGTGCTTAAGTGCCAAGAACTTTATATAGCTTAGTTTTCCCATTCTTTGAGGTTTGGCTTTTCCTCATGTTGGGGTGAAAGATATTAGTTGGTTTTTCCAAAGTTATTCTATTAGCAAATGGTAGACTTTTGAAAGGCCTGTTTTTGATATTTCTCACTCAAAGGCCATAAATAATTTAAGATTTACTAATGTGCATTCATAGCATCGTGGCATAGGAGAGTTAATTTAGCACGCAGGCTGTGATCAACACCTTTAAGGCAGCTGCTGTCAGAAGAGTAGCTATTATTTCACATGCTAAAAAGCCAGAAATTAGGCTACTCATAGACGCAGAAAGCTCCTAAAGAAGCAGAATATAATCTGTTTCTCCATGCAGTGACAGGAAAATAACAATTAAATCCTGAATTACTTGGCTGCTCTGAATGAAGGTGGTTTGGGGTTCCTCGGATTGGAAAAGAAGATGGTAGAAGAAGAGTGCCCAGAAAATTGTCCCGGGTAACCTCATATACCACTCTGGTCCTTACAAACTGTGACTGGAGTTACTGAGTGATGCTCAGCTCATCCTTTCAAAGCAGATCCTAATACTGGCTCAGTGGAAGTGAACATTCGCCGACTTCATGCAGTTTTGAAGATAACCTTTGGCAGCTCTCTGCATGGTGTTGTTGCTCGACTCAGGTTAGAATACACTTCTTGTGGGAAAGGATGGCTCTGTGCCATCTAGTTACAACAGTTGGTGATGGTGATTTTCCTCTTATAATCTGACTCCATATTACATTTGGAGGGTGGGTGACCAGGCTACCTTGGCCATCTTTCCATCTGATCTAATCAAATTGGGCTTCCCATACATTTCACTCGTGAATGACATATTTTGTCCCATGGATACACTCTGGTGTGTAGTTCTGAAATGGGTTTGGGTCTATACATCCCAGTGGAATGTAGCAACGTGGACACAGATGTTTGAGGAAGGTGACATCTCTCCTCGGCCCTGTTTCTCTCTATCCCAGGCTCCATCCCCCTTGTTTGCAGTTGAATGCCAAAGCAGTGCAGCCATACACAGTACCCAGAGTTTTCACTGCAGTTTTCTCACATGTGAAAATACTGTCCATTCTCATATGAAGATGACAGAACTGAACTCAATGCATCTTTTATTATAAAATAAGGCCAGTAATTATGGTAATTTGTATTCCTTAAAAATGCTTATGTTTTGTGACAATAGTTGTCTGAAGGGAAAAAGGATGTATATCTACCTTGGTTTTCCTTTCAATTAGTACAATTATCCCACAACACTTTTGCCTCATGATCACAACTATTCTACTTCTTTACCTCTTTCATATCAACTACACTTGAAGGAAAGAAACGATTCCAGAATCCCTTTGGCCCTTTTTAAACATTGAATTTTGATATTTGAAAATAATTTTTTTTTAATAAAAATATATCCTGTTTTAACAATTAGCCTTGAAGCGGTTCCCACTCTGTTTATTTCAGCAGCTCGACTCCTTCAGAGCTATCTTTTCCTAATTATGTTTTCTACAAATTACCCAGCTAATATATTTTCTCTTTATTATTTTTGGTAAATTTAACCAAAATTGTCTTGGCTTATTATGGCTATCTCACACGGTAAATTAGCCTGTCTTTATTACATTAAAAGTCAGACAAAAAATTTATTTCTCCTCCTCTTTTTTTGTTTTGTTTTTTTTTCGTTTTTGTTTTTGTTTTTGTTTTTTGTTGCATGAACAGACTCTAAGCTGCTTCCTGTCCCACAATAGTTTAGCCATTGGGGCAAAGAAGTTCCCACCTGCCACTTGCAAACATGTCTCTACTTGCCATTTTGAAATTACTGTTGCCTTTGGATGGGGGAGAATGTCTTCCTTTGTCAAAATGGCAATGGGAGGCACAAGTGACAACCCCATTTCCTTAAGATTTGGGACTGCACAAAGCTGTCAGTTTTAAAAATGACACTGTGGCACAGTCTCTCTTTAAGGTGGTGCCTTTCATTTTTTGACTCCTGCTGTTCCTGACAGTTGAAATGGCAGCAGGAGGCAGAAACTAAAGTAAGTTCTCTTGGCATTCGCCCTTAGGTAGAAATTAATAATAGAAGAAGCAGGCCTGTGCTTAAAAACAGTTAGTGTCAAATGTCACATAATGGACTGTGACCAATCCCCTAACGAGATGACCCAAACTGTCCATAATTTTCCAAAGCCAGATTTAATTCTCAAACCTGCTTACAGTGTTAATCTGTGTTCTTATACTTGGAGAGCATTTGATATGTTCTAGAATATTATGTTCTACTTCAAGGACTATGCAAAACATTGCAACTGTAGGTCTCACTAAACCCTCAATTACTTGGCTGCTTTGAATTTTATAAATTGTGCATTGTGTCTTTTTTCTTTTTACTCTGTGTTTCTGATTTTGATGAATTAATATACACATTTTTTTCATGTGATAGCCTTTTGTGATATCATATAGCTCAGCTGATTTCAACCTAAACATTAACTCCATGGCTTTACAGATTTATTGGAACTGTATAGACTCTCCTAGTTTATTTATGAGTTGATGGAGTTTATTGTATTTCTTCTTTGTCTGATGCCTTTCAGTTCTGCACCATCAGCTGGTTTGAATGTAATATTTGCAATTCTTTTCTTTGTGGATGGATGCTATATTCCCAGGGCATGGTATCTGGACATACAATAGAATTTAAATGATCCTCTCCCAAACCCCACTTTGCTAGTTGAGTTCCCATATTCAGCTCTGGGAATAAGCCACGGCACGAGACTTAGCTGTGTGGTTATGTATGAGATGTGCATTCTGTACATCTTTTTGCTCAATAAAATTTCATATCAGTTCCTCTGGTAATTGAGAAATGCCTTAGCACGTACTTCCAACTCTTGCACAATCTCCCTTTCCTTACCAGCCGCTGATGTATATTGATTGATTTATCACTTCCTTAACTTCATTGTATAATCTTTTTAGCTCTCCCAAATGCCTCTTTCTCAAACTTGATTCTTCTTGTTTTTCTTATTTATCCATTTTTTATTCAGGGTACTTTCGTTTCTAGATGAGCCTCCTAACATTGGGGAAAGATAAATTATCCTTTAGCAATTCCCATTTTCTTAGCTTTTGTATAGATTTAGGATTACATATATTTTATCCCGCCTACATTGTGTAATACTCTAAAATTTGTTTTACATAAACTATTTATCCATTTAATATTACTCTGGTAACAATTCATTTTAGTTAGTAGTTTAGCTCTTCTGTATATTCCTAATCTGTCATTCATATCACTACAACTTAAGTAAGGTGTTGCTCCATATTAACCACTTCATGTTAAGAAACAATATTTTTCTCATATCCACAAGTTACTCACAAAATTTTTATTTTTACTTAGACCTAGATTATCTCTGATACTTTGGCTTATGGGAATACACTGGTATGCTCTTCTGAATTTCATGAAAATGTTCTTCATTGCCTGTTTTATCCTGTTGTGTAGTTGTTTTCATGTGAGAGGCCATCTTACTATACTATATGGACTCATATATGAACTCCTATGCTAAGGCAGGAGTTCCAAAACTTGCTTGTGTAGAGGAATCACTTGGGGAGCTTTGGGAAAACTAGATTCTCAGGGAGTCATTCCAGACTCATACATCTGAATTATCTGATAAAGACCCCAAGAGCTATATTTGTAACAAGCCCCCACTGGGAATCTTAGGTGAGATAGTCAGCATTAGTTCTAGGACAGAGATATTTGGGAACTAGTGTTAAGTGGTTTTTCCATTTGGGACTAAGTGTGTTTAAATACTTGAGGAAAATGAAATAATGAAGATGGGAAACATTCTTACATTTATGAGGTACTCCATTATTAATGCATGTTTGTTTTCAATCTCTCCTATAGGACTGTTTTTGGAGGCCAGATCACTTCACCTTGTCTCCACCTTGACACATGGGGACCCTCCACACAGATTTGTTGAGTATAGAAACTGTCTGAACGGCTTTTTATCAATGGTTATAGCTTTGTGGGAATCTGTCAGGACAAGTCTGGAGCCAGTTCCATTTAAAATGATAGATGATTTAAACAAGAGAGGAAGTCCCCTCCAGAGCAGGAGTGAGTGGAAAGAACACATGAGAGGAAAAATGTGGAGAGAAACAGGCAGATGTTTGAGACATGCAGGAAATGATCTTGAAAACATTAAAATTCAACATATAACTGCCGCCTTCCTTTGAAGATAACTTAAAATATCCCAGTGTGTTGAATGTTTCGCTGTTGTAACGGGATAGCCTACTCACAGTTACATCTTCCAGTTTGTTGCCTCCAAACATGGAATTTTGGTAAAATCAAGATAGACATCCTTGGGGAGAATTTTAAATTTTGTTTTATATTTCCAGATAGAAAATCACAGTAATAGAAGGCAGGGAAGGGTCATAATATATGAAAATTTATTTAATTTCTTAGTTCCTGCAGCAGTAACCAGTGAGGCTTTTTTGTCATAGTCTGTGTGTGTGTGTGTGTGTGTGTGTGTGTGTGTGTGTGTGTGTGTGAGAGAGAGAGAGAGAGAGAGAGAGCTCAATTGTTCAACTTCATTTTCTTGTGAGACAGATCAAACAATCTTTTCAAGATTTGTGTATATTAGCATGAAATTAGTACGTAAACCTCATAATTTCTCCGGAAAAAGTTCACTTCTAATCACTGAATAATACCAAATTAATAACTAAGAACTCTCATTACTTAATACACCGAAAGAAAATGAAATGAGCTAAAATATACGGATTTCAAAGTTCTAGTACCTTTCATTCCAACTTCAGCTATAGTTTGAACACTGTGTCATAGATGTGCTGCACAGTGCTTTTAAGGCTACAGAGGAATCATTGTGGGAAGGCGGTGTTTCCCAGTGCATATGTAAACAGGAATTATCCTACTGGGGAGTAGGCTTGATATTAAGCAAAATAACAAAATAGAGGAAGTGTAGTTGAGAGGTCCTCCCGCCCTTGTTAAACTTCCTAATTATTAAATGTTCTTTAACCAGTGAGATGTGAGCAGATGTGTGTCAATTGCCACTCTTTCTCCCTCTGACATAATAACTAGCAATGTGGCAGAGGATGGCTCCTCTGCCATCTTGGGCCCAGGGGCGAGGAAGATGTGATTAGATCCAGGTGGAGATTAGATCCAGGCAACTTGCTATGCACATGTAGTAAGGGAAAGTAATAAATTTTATTCTTTAAAGCCACTGAGATTGGGAGGCCATTGGTTACTGCATCACAACTTGGATCATCCTGATTGATACAAGGGGTAATATTTGGCAATTCACTAATTGCTAGTGCAGAATGTTTCAATAGGTTTAGTTACTTAAGAAGATACATTGTACCCAAAGTTTAAAACATATTGCACAATTTAACCACATAATATCACCCTTCTAAAAGAAAAATAGGTAATATGGAAATTTACTCAATGACTAGGAAATATAAAAATAATTGAAACTTAAAATTCAAAGAGACCTTAGAGGTCTATCTATTCTACTGCCCTGTATAGGCAGAAACAACCCTAAATATGGTCTTGCCTCTGTGAAACTCATTGCCTTTTTGAATCAGCAAATTCTGTTGTTGAAAATTACAATTGTTACGTGGAACTTTCTTTGGAGAAAATTATTTTCCTGAAGGTTAAGTTCTACTCTAGTAGGAAATTGTCTTCTGAGTCAGCCAATTCTGCTGCTGGTCAGCTATAATTATTAGTTGCATTTTATTTTTTTAATATTTAGCAAAATCTTCTCCGTGTTACTTAATTTTTGCAAATTCTACCCTCAAGAAAGTTTATATTAGATCCACTATGCTGTTCACATGACAATTTTTAAAATGTTTGGAGACAACTGTCATGTTACCCACTAAATATTCTGTTCCTTCAACCATTCATTACAGAAAACCCTTACCACTCATTTGGATGAAACTAATTGCTCTCCTCCAGACAACTTAGTTTAGAAATGTCTCTTTTAAGGTACACCAAGAACATGTGATATTCGAGAAAGGATATGACAGTTTCAGACTATATGAGGATTCCTCTTCTTGGGTATTTTATTTCTGTTACTACAGTTTGGGATTACATTAGCTTTTTAGAAGTTGAACAAGTAATTGGATCACCTAAATCTCCCAGGACTTTTCCTCATAATGTGTTATCAAACTCAGGCTTCATCTATCTTTTTCTTATTTACAAAATTCTGGAAAACAATATAGAACTTCATGTTCATTTTTAATAACTTCCACATTGTTATTTCAAAGCAAACATTACTTAGATTAATTTAATAGTATGACAATAAATTAATAAATGACAAAATGCTTAAATTAAGCATTTTGTTGTGTTTGTGTATAAATTTATATTATTGATAAGTGAAATAGTTCTCTTTTCCTTCCATTTATTAGATTTCTTGGAATTACATAAAATTTTCTAACTATGCAACATAATCACTCACATGCTTGTTTAAAAATATCAAAGTTAATCACATTATTGGTAAATTTTTATGTGAGTTATTCATTCATAGAGATTTTCCATTCCATTCATGTTACGTCCAAGAAAAATAACCTGCTCAAATGAAAACTGTTTAAAACTATTAAACATTAGCAATAGTAAAATAAATAATAAATGAAATATTAAATACTGTGTGATGTACAAAATCAGGCAAAAGGAAACTATCGTGTTTGATGTTAGGACAGGGGTTACCCATGGGCTGTGATATGTTGTAACTGGACAGGGAAAACGGCTACTTCTAGGATTCTGATAATGATTTGTTTCTTGATTTGGGAACTAGATACATAATTGTTGAAAAGTCACCCTTCTGTATACATATGATCAGTCTTCTTTTCTGTATCTTGTACTTCAATAGCAAGTTTACATGTTGAATGCTTTCTTATTGGGAATTATAATCATATTTCTCTAAACTATTAAATCCATTCAGCAAACTGGTTTAAAGGTAAAACCTATTTTCAGAGTTTCACCTGGAAGAATTGTTATTTCATCTACAGTGATGTCCTTATTTTGGTTACATTTTAAAGAAGCATTGTGGAATTACTACAATTTTGCCACTGCTAAAGGATTGCACATGTAACAAATATCCCTTCCACAGAGCTTTGCAAGTATGAAAGTACCAAATGGAATGATGCTTGTTTCTGGAAATTGGTTACGATTGAGTAGTAAGATCTCGTCACTTCCTCTCCATTTCCTCTTCATGCCAGGAAGAGGAGCACTTCTTTACATAACTGTTCTCTTTCTCTATTTTATTGGCTGCAGGTTTTGCCTGACACTTTCATCTATCACTATTTAAATCTGTTGAAAACTGACAGAATATTCCTGTTAAAAACAATGTATTGCCACTTTGCTTCAGGACATTGGAACAAACTATAATTAATATTAAGTTAGAGAATAGAGTCAGTAGTACTGGTGATGAGAGGTAGAAAAAAAATGAATAAAGAAAAGCAATGAAATACAATAGAAGCAGACAAAAGGGCATTAAAATAAAGAAGAAAGTAGAATAGCAAAAGAACTGAGGGAGAAATGAGTAATAAGGGGACAAAAAGAGAGACACGTGTTAAAGTGATCTCCCTTCTCTTTCCATCCCATCCCTTTCCTAGTGTGAAACTTAGCCTGTACTAATAGAAAACTTCCCATTCTGTCACTTTGGAAATCCTTCTTTTCTTTTTTCTTAGCTGCACGTGTCACTTGAACAACATGAGTTTAAATTCCAAGTGTCCACTTATACTCAAATTTGTTTTCAATAAATACTCTAAATATATTTTCTCTTCCTTATGATTTTCTTAATAATGTTTTATTTTCTATAGCTTACTTTATTGTGAGACAACAATATACAATACATATGACATGCAAAATATCTGTTAATAGACTGTTTACGTTATCAGTAAGGCTTCTGGTCAACAGTAGGTATTAGTCATTAAGTTTTGGGGGAGTCCAAAAGTTGTACATGGATTTTTTGGTGGCCTGGGGTGTTGGCACACCTAACCCCATCGTTCAAGGGTGAACTGTACTTTAATTCTTTTAACAAACATTTGCTGAGAGCCAGGCACTCTGCTTGGCTCTGAGGATACCAGGGAAATGCAATCCTCAAGGTCCTGCCCCTGGGATACCTGTCCTACATTAGGTAATGTATGGCGATGGTTAGCCTCACCCAAGATGCTGCAACCAGCATCAAATTTCTCGATAGTTTCCTGCCAGGACTATCCAATTGGATTGGTATTACTTATCAAAATTTATAAGCTTCTAGCCACCATGATCTTTTAAAATTCTGTATGTGTTTGAGTGTTTAGTTTTGTAAATGTATGTATTTTAGATTTAATTTGCATGTGTACAAGTAAACACTCTGTAATTGGTTTAGAGTTTGATTATTTTCAGTCTGTTGTTCTATGTTGTAAAGGTCAGAATATAGAGAAACAGACATTTCTTTAGTGCCTGCTTTATGGCATTGCTTTCCTGGAAAAATAGGATTGTATAAAGAAGAAATGGAGTCCATTACAGAAAGGAATTAAAGAAAAAAAGAAAATCCTCTGTCCCAGATAGCTAATTCAGGAAATCATTAGTTGAGGAGCCCTGGTGTATCTTAGTTTAATTTTTTAAATGTTGAAATAATGTACTTTTCTTACATTATGTGTGACATTTGCAGGTCTAAATAGCCTTAATTTTGCAGTCGCAAAATTTCTTTGGTATGGCAAAAGACTCATCTCATGGGACCAAGGAGAGTTAACAAAAAAAGAAAAAGAAAATTACAAATCAGTTTTAGACTGCAAATAAACTGGCAGACATTGCTGTGTGTCTCACATAGCAACTGCACATGAGCCCACCACGCAGTTGTGCATTTCCCCAGACACTCCGACATCAGCACTCGCTTACTTTTAAGAGCAGAATTGAGCCCTTTGGAAGCACATTACTTCTTCCTAATTGTTTTTTCTGCTATCTCAGGATATCCCGGGTGATATTCTACAACTTTAGAAGCCTGAACAACCACACTTTATTCATCACCATCAAAGTGAAATCTTCAGGTTACATCCAGCTAAGGGTGTTTCTTTGTTTCTTTTTTATGTTGCAATTTAAATCAGAGCACATGTGGCCTAGTTTCATTCCAATTTGGGATGTAAAATTTCCACCTCTACTAAAATAAATTTTTATCATAATATAATGATTTTGATTCCATAATAGACTTAAAAAAATAAAACCTTACAGATATCTGGCATTTAAATGCATACTAGTACAATGAATGATTTAATAATGTTACACAGTTAAATATTATATTTTAACTATACTCTTACATGACTGACATTTTAATACAGATGGTATCAGTTGCAAACAAAAATTCTTTTCATAAATGCTCTATTGATACCATAACGTCGAAGTTAACTCTAAATAATAGATCAATTAATGCATAGTTATTAGGGAAGTACTATCTTTCCTGTACAATTCTAGAGGTAGGATAAATATCTAACATACTTCTCTTTCTCAAGCAGAAAAAAAAAATACAGGGGAAACATAATTAAATGATTAATTATGGGGCACAGGTTTTCTTCCTACAGGAGTTGGAATGAAGATTGATCCAGCAAGGGTAGGTAAGACTTAGAAGAGTGGGAGAAAGTAGGAAAGATATTTCTGACAGTCCTAAAAGCTTGGTATTGAATGTGAGTCTGTGAGGAGAACTATTGGTACTTATGGAAGTACAGCATGAACCGAAGATTAAATTAGCAACTGGGGCCGAATGCAAAGAACCTTAAGACCATGAAGACTAATATAAGCAAGAAGAAACAGAAGGGCAGGAGAACAAACATTTACTGGTCATATATTATAAATAATAATAGGTAACATGTATTATTAGTTTACCCTGTGCCAAACACTGTTTTATGAAGCTTACATAATTTATATTCTGTAATTCTCAGACCAATCCTGTGAGTAGGTATCATTATCATTTTTATCTTAACAAAGAGAAAACCAAGACAGACGGAGAATATGTCACTAGACTATTTTACACAGGTAATATGCAGATCAGCGAAGATGTAAACCCAGGCAATGTAGCTTTCCAAGCCCATCACTTATATGCTTTGCCATCCAACCTCACAGTGAATCTCTAGGCCTAATCATTTACACAATCCTGCACAATATGTATCATCCCAATTTTCAGATTGATATGCCTGGTGTCCACAAACCATAACTATGTCAGTTATAGTTGAAACTTCTATTTACCTAAAAACACAATGCAAACCTTGACTCTGATTGCAATTGCAATAAAAGGATTGTAGACAGCAAAACTACATGCCGAGCCCTATCCGAGGTGCTGAAGATATAACTCTGGGACGTCATAATTAACTATTTTGTTATATATCTCTATATTTGCCTGTAGGCATTATAGTTGCTCAGCTATTAGTATTTCTTTCCAACTATCAACATTTACTTTGGCTTTTTCTGAATTCAGCCTAACCATTCCCTACACCCAGGCTTTGAAGACAAGACAGAAAACAGGAACGGAATTGCCCAACACTGCATGAGGAAAATAATTATCAGTTTCCTCTGGTGTGGGGCCAGATATTATGGCTATGAGAACTAATTATTAAATATTCAGGAAGTTTGAGAACTGGAAGTTATACTATTGGTAGCTTGGAATTAGTCATAGTGGAGTGTATCTACACAGAAATTGACAAATACTACACATCAGGGATTTTTTCTTTTTTTTAATGCAGTTTACCAGCACACACTGCCCTGTTTCTCCTTGATGAGATTGTCTAAATTTCATCCTTATTCTTTCAGATGCCCAGTGTAACTGTTATTTATTTCCTTTTTCTTATCAAACAGAGCTCATAAGAATGGAGAAAGGGAAGGAAGTTAATATCTCTTGTGCAGCCGTTATGTATCAAGCACAGTGCTTGTTCTACATATTATTTGATGTTTATGACAACTCAGTCAGTTAAATATTCCTTCCACTTTCATACTAAAAAATGGTGGCTCAGAAAGGTTATTTCCCCAACGTCAAACAGATAATAAGAACTGGAGTTGAATTTCCATGCAAGGTATGCATGATTTCAGAGCCTACTATCTTTCCATTGCATCCCACTGGCTCAGGCTGAACGGAAGTCAGTAAGTTATCCTCCTAGGTCCATTCAGAGTTACCAAATTTTGAAATGTTTTAGTAAGTAATTAACATAGTTACTTTGTTCATGTATTCATTCCATAGCACTCAAGGTGTAGTCAGTGGGTCCCAACCTGACAATGAGAGGCACATGTAATGCAGTACTGAAAGAGACACCCAAACAGGACGAGGAGGGAAGTGGAAGGCATTGCTTCTTCGTCAGAAGCATTTAAAAGAAGTTTTGCGGGGAGACAAAGGATTCTTGACACCCAGAGATCCTACTACATTCCTATTCCAATTAAAGCTGAGCCTGAAAATAGTGTTTAGTTCCGGTTCTCAGAAAGACTTTCTATACCATTTGAATAGTGAACTTGATAATGGAGTCTTTGTATTATAGAGCCTAAAATGGACGTATTTCAAAAAATTATTAAATTCTATTTTTGGTTTAGGTGGAAAGAAACATGAAGATATTTCCAGGGTATATTTGTCCCAATATCCAAAATTTCTTGTAGATTTGTTGAAACTTGGAGTAAGTCTTCCTAATCTCAACTCTGCTGTTTATTACCTACTTTACTACACTGTAACCATTGATAATTCACTAAACTTTTTGACATTTCCAATCTATCTTTCTAATCAACTTCTATCATTTTCCTGTAGAACCCTTAATTTTAGTAAACATTTTCTCATCAGTCTTCTGGACTTGGTGTCTCTGAAATGCCTTCTTTTCTCTTTGTCTTTTCAATCTTGTCCCACTTGAAGCCATAAATCAATTTTGTTTCCTTCCCATACCCTTCCTAGTCCCTGATATCTTCTTTATAACTTGTATTGTCTCTTCTAAATTCAAACTGTGCTTTCCTCATCCTCACCTGTTTGTAATTATAAACTCTTTTTGTCACTTATTGTAATGCTTTGTGCTTTTGTGTGTTTTACACATATCTTTTCCGTTTCTTTCCAAGACTTTTTTTTCTTTACAACCTAGAGGTTGGGGCCCTTACATTTCTTCACATTTCTCATGGCGCCAAGCAGAGTGTTATGCACCTGGACAGTCCAAAGAACAACCGCATTAATATGTACTAAAATTCATCATCGTTTTAGGAGTGGTTAGTATAGAACTATGCACAGTGTGAATGTTTAGTAAATATGATGATAATTACTTATATTACATCTGTTCTCATTGGAGCATGTTCAAAGAACCCAACCTTTGCATCACCTTTTTTTCCTTTTCTTGACCTGCATGAATTCTCATGAAAATTAACAGAAACAGTCATTATGGACTATATTGTGTTCTTCCAAATTTCATATGTTGAAGCCCTAATGCCCAGTATCTCCTGATATGACTGTATTTAAGGTTAAGTGACATCTTTAAAGTGGCCCCTAATCCAGTCTGACTAGTGTCTTCATAAAACGAGGAGATTAGGAGACAGACATAAAGAGGAAGGGGCATGTGAAGACCCAAGGCAAAGACAGCCATCTATAAGCCAAGGAGAGAGGCCTTAGAAGAAACGAAATCTGCCGACACCTTGATCTTGGAACCTCCAGAACTATGAGAAAATAATTTGTTGTTGTTTGAGCCACCAGCCTGTGGTGCTTTGTTGTGGCAGTTAGAGTACAATAATACGCCATCTTAGAAGAGCAGATTTGCCTGTACTTTTTCGTTGTACCAGCTGTTGTTTTTCTTTGGAGCTGGCCCTTTCATTTAGGTTCTGGGAGGAGCCAGTGAGTGCAATTGCTTAGCAGTGTGTCTGAGACAGCCCGTGTGCAAGGGTGGTATGATGGATTAATTGCTCTGAGGCCAGACTTTTTGGCTATAAACATCAGTTTTGTCCCCTATTAGTTGTATATCCATGAGCAAGTTGATTTCTTTTGTCTCAGTTTCTTCACCTGAAAAATAGAAATAATAAACACATCTTTTCATAAGGATGTTGAGAGAATTATGACATTAAATATATAATGCTTAGAACAATCCTCGGCATGTGGTAATGAATACATTCTAACTATTATTCGAAGATATTTATATTTAATATATTATTTGAAGTTATTTACTTTTGATAAATAGAATTCTAGCAACCTAACCAAAGTCTTTTTAGCACTGGAATTTAGGGTCCCATGGCTTTTAAAACATATTCCTCATATGCTGAAAAGCAAATTGTTCACCTCTTTATTGTGAGTATATACATACATTTTTATGAACCCAAGAAGAAGTAACCTATTAGCACTTCCCTTGTCAGAGGAAAAACACACATGCATGTGCATTGTCAAGTTTCCTGGCGCTCCTGCGTCTCTTTGTGTAGATGCCCCAGTCAGCAGGTCTTGAACTATCCTGTTGAATTATGAGACAAGCTGGCTCTGTATTCTGGTGCTGATGAATGGCTTAAAAAATGACTTCAATTGAAAATTTTTCTTTTTATTATCCATGTTTTCCTCCTAAATTAATGCTATAAAACCAGGGACACACTTTCTAAGGCATTTCTGTGATTTGAGATTATTGCTGTTATTGCCCTTAGATTTTTTCCCCCAAGGGGGTTGTAGAACCAACTGACTTTGCACATTGCAAGCATCTCATCTGTTATAAGATGCTAATAAGTTTTAATATGGCATCGTCTTGTGTTTATAAGCACAAACCTTATTGTAAATGTCAAAATAATTCAGATCTTAATATATCCCCTGTAGTGATACATTAATAAAGGCCACAGGAGCAAGTACTGTAGGTAGTTATTTCTTAATGGACAAGGATCTTTCTGCTATTTAATTTGGAGACCAAAACCTAGAGAGACCATAAATAACCAGCATTTCAATTTCAGAGAATGATGCTTGCTTTCCTCACAGCATGGGGGTATTTCCCCTGAAAAGCCTCATTTAATCTACCATGATAATGTAAAGACATGATAGAATTTTTTTAACTCATAATGGTCAAATAAATAAATATATTATATTCATCATTGTGTTACAATTACATATTGTAGAAGCAAAATGTTCTTGGAGATCATCTAGTTTTGCACACTGCTTTGCAGATAGGACCATGGGGGTCGAAGTAGTCGAATCACCATGGACCAGGACTGAGTCAGATCAACAACCTAATTCATTTGACTCCAATACCATTTTTTCTTTTGTGTTTTAATTACACCATCTATAATAATGATTTGAATAAAGGATTATAATTGGTAGACTTCATTACATTGTGCTAAAATAATATATTTTTGAGAAAAATATGGAAAATGCAAAGTGGATCTAGTTATTTTTGGTATTTATCCAAAAAAAGATCTCTACGTATAGTTAGGTACCAGCTATACTTAGAGATCGTTTTTCACCTTATTCAGGCAGGGCAGTGCCCTTTACTTTTATGCTTCTTCATGGATTGACTTCCATAAGAGAGCTGAGGACTAATGTGAATGGGATGGAACTTAAAACAAAATGCTCCTTAGCTGATAGACTAGTAGATTTTGGGACAAAACGCAACAAATCTGTATTTTAATTTGCCAACAGGAGGCAGCACAACCAAGTAATCCAACGCTGTTTTCATTCTTTGTCATTTGATTTTTAACAAACCTGACAAAGTGAAGAGCATAATATTGAGCAGGTTGATATAACCCCAGATTATGTCACCTCACTGGTCCTTTATAATGTGGATTTAAACTGTGATGATTTAGTGGTGGAAGAGGCACAGCTTCAAGCAGCAAATGATAGGAATCCTGGTACGGATGATGTGCCTTGTGACCCACCCATGGTATCCAGGTTAAGGAAGCACATGCTCTTCTATGCATCTCCATTTCAACTAGGGCATGCAGCTCATTCCTGGTTCAAGTGGCATTATGGGTTAGAGGAAATATTAGGAATTAGGCATTAGAAAGCCTGGCTTTTCCATGAACTATGAGATCTTGGCCTCTTGGCTTTAATCTAATCCTTTTGCCCTTAATTTTCTAATATGTAAAGTGGGGGGAGATACGTTAAAGTAAATTTTCTCCTTACGATAGTTTTACTGAGGTAATTACTATGCTTCTAAGAGAGAATGGGCAAGAAAAAAACAAAGTGAAATTTCCTACAGCAATGAGACTGGCAGGAAATCTCCATGGTTCTGTGTAGTATAACTCCAGTATCAGAAGGGTAATGGCGGAGTCGAAACACACCAGTTCCTGAAAATGGCACAGAGTTTCTTAAACCTGGAATGATCCAGTCAGAATACAAACTCAGTTTCTGTACCTCACAGTAGGTTTTAATATTTCTAGAATGTACTGCCTATTTGTAGACTTTGAGGCACTTTGATGGAAGATTATTTTTGATATTTAGAAAACTGGCAGGCTGCCTCTTGGAGATTTGTAGCTGCTGTGATTGACAACTGATTTCAGATACATATTTTTATTGCTTTGGTTAGGTGTGAGGATATATCAAAATGAATCGCTGAGTACTATGGAATAAAAGGAAAGTAGGGATTTTTCTACTTGTGTGATCTCCAAAGATCTTAAAGGAATCATTTGTAAAGCAAATTGGCTAAATATCATTTATAATAGTCTAAGCAAAGGTTACTTTTTCATATACAAAATAGATTTGGGAATTAAATTGGAGGTCTTTTAATTTGAATGTGTATTAGTTTTGTGGTAAGCATATTACTATTGAATTTTTCCTTTATTGTCAGTGTCTTAAGACTGATTTATTCAAGTCAGCAGATAATTTATTTGTTAATTGTGCTCACATGAATTGAAATTTGCTTCAAACCAATCCTCCTCTATTTACTATTTATTTGCACCGGACTTTACTTATTACTGTTATTTTAAAAATTATTTTCAGTAAGGAAAACTGTGAGGCAGAAATATTAAGGATTTGGATGAAAATGTAAGAGACGACATTTACTGACTTTACTCAAGTCTATGTATTACCTGTCAGGCTTAACTCACATTTTTGAATATTTTAAGGGCTTATTTTCAAAGTAAAGAGTATATAAAAGGTTGGAGGACTAAAAAGGAAAAACCTCTTTCTCTTTCCATTAGGGAATACTTGGATTCCATTAAGGTAAGACAGTTTCTGTTGAAGTAAGGCAGTATATTCAACTAGTAGCCAAAGCACAAAACTGTCATTCCTCTTTCTGTTACTGACCTTGGAAGCTCGTAATATTCGCAGGATTATTATTCTAACTTTTTTATATTAGTTTCCAAATGTGTAAAAATGGAGGTGATTATATAGTGGATTATTTTTCTTCATTTTATGAAGACTCTAAACCACTTATTTTTCCAACTGGTAGTAAGAACCCCATTTACACCATTTGTCTGGTTTCCTAGCCAGTGTCTTCAAACCAGGTCTCCTTGGATGACCAGTCAACTAGGTCACCGCCAGCAGAGAAGCATGTTGCAGTGCTTCTATGGTAGGTCCACACAACTCTTTTTGGAGAATTTACAAATCGTTATAAAAGAGGTAAGAGATCACTGGGGGAAAATATCCCAGAATAATCAGATGCATAGTACCAAAGGCGTTAGATTAATGTTAGAGCTTGATTGGTTTTACAATTAAGAGGGGATCAGAAGGAAAGAGAGCATATTTCTTCTTTTTTCATTGACATGACACGTCAGACATACATTATCCTTAGCCCTTTTAAAATTACTCAATGCCTTAATCCAGTAAGATTCATGATAGAGGCATTGTTCCTTTATAGCTATACCATAAAATACACTGTTGGTAGGAAATGATACTATAGGGCACAGTATGCTTATCCTAGAATGCAACCTGTTGAAGACCATGCATTGCTTCTTAGTCTTGAGCTCCATAGCAAATGTGGGTACTGACATACAAAATTCAGAGTATATCTTAATTCTTTGTTCCTTCTAATGGCAAGAATTTCAAGATTGAATAGAGATTTCAGACCTTACAACTGGTAACAGGGATGGAATGCTGAAATAAACCAGCATTTCTTTATTGGTATGATCCTGCATAGTTTACTTAGTTTTCTTATTGCAAAGTTCCTTCTACCATCACAGTGATTGGGCATGTGGGGCATAGTGTGAAATCCTCCATCATAATTAAAGGGATAAGTTTCCCTCCCCTTATACAACAAAAACAAACAAACAAAACCCCATATCATACCAGTATGGCCTCCAGTTGGGTCTGTCTCTCTTCTGGCTTCATGTTGCTTGATTCCTGCAGTTCTATCCCTTAGCAGACTGTAGGCAGGTTGACCATCTGCTGCTTGGTTACAGCTGCCTATTCTAAATTATGCTTCTGTTCTTCCATCTCATTTCTAAATGACTTACTATTGCTATCTGTTGCTTTTACCACCTGCTGAAAAGCTGGTGAAACAGGTCTTTACTTGGAATCTTTAGTTTTGAAGACACACAAATCTTGTTTCTTGTTCTTTAAAGACACACAAATCTAGTTTCTCATTTCCTAGACATGCATTGTAAACAGAGTTCTTTTCTAAACTAATAATCTTTTCTATGATATAACATGGGCCCTCCAGCAAATGACTGAGAACTAACTAGAAGTATACATGGAATGTACACCACATTAAGTCACATACCATAGATGTTACTGTTTTCTGCCAATGAATATGAATGCTATTATAATTTGGTTTTTAAATTTTACATTTTTAGTTACTAATACAAAATCTGGACTCAGTGTTTTTATATTATATTTAAAAAATATATATAAGAAGAAAAAAGGCAGCCAGAGAAGTAACAGAGCATGGAAACCTTTGGAAGTATTTATGAAACATAGCTGGACAGATCTGCTGAGACAGCCTAATCCAAAGAAAGATTAGCATGGCTCAATCATAAGAGCCCTCTCTATCATATGATCTATCATGGGAATAGAGCTTCAAGACTCTAGTACAATACTGTCAGATAGAAATATAATACAAGCCACTTAGCTAATTCTTATTTTCCAGTGGGCACACTAAAAAAAAAAAAAAAAAAAGTGAAAAGAAGCAGGTAAATAATTTTAATCATGTACTTTGTTTAGCCCAATGTATCCAACACGTTATTTCAACATACAGTAGATATACAATTATTAGCATGATATTATGCACTCTGATAATCCAGTGTGTATTTTATACTTATATAACATTTCCATTAATACTAGTGACATTTTAAGTGCTCAGTAGCTTCAGGTATCTAGAGGCTATTGAATTGGACAGGATAGTTTTAGAAGAATGATTGGCTATGATGCCCCTTATACAGCAACTACAGAAAATCAGATATCTCTCATATGTTTGACTAGTGTTGGATGGCATTTGAATCATTGATTCAGTGTAGGTAGCAAAATTTCATTCTTTTAGAAAACTTAGAAGCCCGGTTTGTCTTCTCACTCCGATAGTCATTCCATTAAGGCAGAACTCCACATGCTAGTAAGTTAAGAGGTTTTTCTCCCTAATTAGGGTGATGAAGATGATAGTTACTTGAATTATCCCAATAATTGTTTACTTTCAGAGGTGATATGTGAGCAATTAACATTTCTGGTATTAAATTGTCATGGTTTTCAAGATTTTTCATATATCTTATGAGACTTGAAATAGCCTTCCAAAACTTGGGTTATTCCCTTTGAGAATTCACTGTAATGGAAATTCACGTGGTGATACATTTAAATCAGGCTAGGATCACATTTTTCTTGCAAAGTTAATCTGTAGAATAATGCATATAGATGTAAAATAAAGAAGCAACACGATGTACAATATAGAGTAAAAACAATGCTACTTGCTATGGAAATAACAGTAGTAAGTTTAAGTTGAAATTCCCTAGGAACACCTCACAACTTAACATCTTATTCTTGCCAAGTAGCATGACCTCTTTAAAAGCTCTCATCTCATTTCCAAAAGGAAATAGAAAATCAATGAAAACATCAACAAGTAAAGTAAGCCAGTTGCTTCATATAGGAAATAGAAAATCAATAAACACCCAGCAAAGTAAGTTATATGGTAATATTTGTAAAAAAAAAAAAAAAAAAAGTTAATATGTGTTACAAGAAGAAAGTGTGAGTGTATGTGCATGTGTATCTATATATATATAATATACAGAATCACTTAATGCAAACTATTATCGAAATGTTAATCCCTCAGAGAGTTTGTGCTATGATGCTTTTCTCAGTTTGCTCTTCAAGCAAAGAAGGGCTAGAATTAGCATTAATAAATCACAATATAATTAGTTATTGGAAACATAGTTGTAATTTAGGTTGTATTTATACTTACTGATCCCTTCTAATTTGGTATTATTTGAATTGAAAAAACTCATTGTTAGATGCTGAAACCTAGAAATTTCATTCTCATCCATCTTTTTAGTATTCAGACCTTTCTGACCAAAATGTTATTTAGATTTTTCTTCTGTGTTTAGTCACAGTATAAATCTTACCATTATTTTATTCACATATTTAAAAGACATTAATGTTAGCTTTCCTAGAAGGCTTCATATATTTATAGAACAAGGCTTAATGTATGAATACGAATCTAATTCATTTGAAATAGCTTTTAATCTATATAATTTATAATGACTTTTAAATCACCTCTAGATATTTTAAAATGCTAAAACCTTTAGAATTATGAAATTGCATTTTAAGTTTAATATAGATAATATTTTAGTTACTTTGATATTGTAGGATGGGCAATAAAATAAATGTATCCTGAAAAGATATTTTAAAATTCCATTTCAATCAAGAAAATGTGAGATATGAAGAAAGGTATTATATGGATTTTAAAATAAATTTTAAAGCTGCATTTACTTTTTAAAATTTTAGAACAGGTTTATATTTACAGAACAATTTTGAAGATAGTACAGAGAGTTCCCATACACCCCACACCAAATTTTCTCTATTAATATGTTACATTAATATGGTTGATTTGTTACAATTAATGAACTGAGATTGATACGTTATTACTTTAAAAGTGTATAATTCATTTGTATGTCCTTAGACTTTTACCTAATGTCCTTTTTCTGTTCCAGGATTCCATCCAGGATACCACAGTACATTAGCCGTCATGTAGCCTTAGGCTCCTCTCAGCTGCGACAGTTTCTCAGGCTTTCCCTGTTTTTCATGGCCTTTGACAGTTCTGAGAATTACTGGTCAGATGTTTTGTAGACCATCCCTCAGCTGGGATTGTGTGATGTTTTTTTTCACGATTGGAATGGGATTATTATGTTTTAGGGAGAAAAACCACAGAAGTAGCGTGCCATTTTCATCACACCAAGGGTGCATACTAACCACATGACTAGTCACTGTTCATGTTGACAGAATTATCCAACTGAGAATAGTGTGCAACAGGTTTCTCCACTTTAAAGTTACTTTCCCTGTCCCTTTCCCATACTATACTCTTTAGAAATCAGTCATGATGTGCAGCCTACAGTAAAGGAGTGGGGATTTATGGTCCACCTTCTGGAAGATGGGGCATCTACAAAAATTATTTGGAATTCTTCTGCATAGGATATTTATCACTTCGTTCTTAATTAACTAAATCCTTTTGGGTATTTATATTTATTTTGGGAAATAATCCAACATTATTTTGTTGCTCCAATCGTTCCAGGTTCAGCCATTGGGAGCTCTTTTGTTTGGCTCCTGTGTTCCTTTGACATACCGACAACATTGTGGTGTTTTCTTTTTATAATTTTTTTTTTTTAACTCTTCCTCACTTTCCTGGTATTACAGGATGTACCAAGCCCCTTTTACATGCTTGCATGTCTCCTACCCAATCCTAGAATCAGACATTACTCCAAGGATCCCTCATTCCTTTTATTTCAGAATCTTATTAGAAACCAACATCTAGATGCTCAATATTGCAGATAGCGTTCTTGGATGATGAGTGTATATTGTGAATTTTTCATTTTTTTAATCCCCTATTTTCCTGTGATTTTAGCCTGTATATATTAGTCACAGAGAGGCTATCTTACTACTAGCTTATATTCATGCCTGTATCTTTTAATAGGCAGATATTGATATGCTACTTATAATCCCTTCTCTTCTCTGTATTAGCCTTGTTTTCTGAGAGGAGTTACTGTTTGCCTATTTTTGTTTTAAATGGTGACTTTTTTTTTAAAACACCATTTTGTTTCAAATGGTGACTTTCATTTTTAACCAGGCACACCTATTAGAGACAGATAGTGGTCATTCAATATTAAAAGGATAATGACAGAGGTTTGCATACTAGTTTTTATAGAAGCACAAAAGGAGAAAAATAGCATAACTTGTGAGGTGAAGTTCAAGAATGAATAAATTGTTTAAAATAATAAACAAATCATAAAGTCCATTATGATTATTTTGAGTCTTTTCACAAAAGAAGGTTCATTCATTTACTCCTGTTTTACCATGTGTGAGTTTGGTGATGGATATGGTGTCATTGCCATCGAAAGTAAACAGGAGTGCCTCATTTTTCAAAACCACACTGAAGCTAGTCTATAGAGCTTGTTGGTTCCATGCCTCGTTATGGTTGTTTGAGTTTATATGGAATTTCCATATTAGTTTTGCTGAGATAACAACAACAAAAATCTCAGTGGCTTACTTCAATAAAGACGTATTTCTGCTTGACTTGGGTCCTTGTGTCTTCTCATTCTGAGACCCAGGGTGATGGGGGAGCCTCCATGGCTCATGCTGGTCTCATGTCAGAGCAAGAACAGACAGTCTGAGCTCACAGCCATCACATTGAAGTCTTCTTAGATGTGCAAAGTGTCGTGTGCTTTCAAGGTCCAAGTCAGTACGTCCCACAGGGCCTTATATTTCAACAGAAGGCACAGGGTAAGCTACACGAAACTGGCAGAAATGTAGAAACAGAATACAGGGAGTGAGGGAGGAGGTGGAAACACTAGTCCAACCTCTCAAACTTTGTTTGAATACTTTTGTTTTAGGACTACATTAAATTGTATGTGTCAGAAAAACACTGAAAGAGAGAAAACAAAGTGCCTCAAAACAAGATAGAAATTTAATTCTGTCTCACACATAGAAGTCCAAGTAGGTCTGTGGTCACGATAGCATTCCATATTGTCAAAGACTAAGTTTTTTTTTTTTTGCTTTGTTTTTTAGCTCTGTGTGACTCATGGTTTGAGATGGTCCCAGGTGGTAGTATGAAGGAACTAGTAGTATTAGTATGAAGATAAAGAATGACACGCAGCTTTTTTTTAGAAGTGTCTAGGAAACTGCTAAATAGCAATTTTATTTACATTTTATTGACAAGAATGTAGTCACATAGCTATATGTAAATGCAGTAAAATCTGGTAAATATATTATTTATTCCTTGTGTCTCTGTGTTCAATCATTTTTTTTTTTTTTTCTACTGCTATAGAATAACTAGAGAAAGACTCCAGAATAAAAAACATGCTGTCAGGACTTGGAGCAAATTTCTTTGGAATAATCAAATAAAGTCTGGGGAATGAAGGAATATATGGCAATTTAAAAATACCAGATGAAAGGCAGAACATGCATTAGGTTGGTACAAAAGTAATTATGGTTTAAAAGGTTAAAAATAATTGAAAAAACCACAATTACTTTTACACCAACCTAATAAAAGAAGTCCAGAAAATAATAGTTCAATATAGTGCAAAATGTAATGAAGTAACAATAGATTTTGATCATAGGAGAGATGTAGTTTGAGGATGGAAATAACTTCATTTTTGAATAAAATAGGTACAGATCAGGTTCTCAAAGCATTAAAAGTTCAGTATTTTTCTGTAAAGGTAGTGGATCCATCTCAGGAACCCTAAATGAACTAAAAACTACCCCAAACTTGTTTCAGTTCTTATGATCCTGCATTTTTATTTGTTTCAAGTCAGTCATTTCCTCTGGTATTCTAATAAAAATGCTCAAAAAAGATCTCTTAGATTGCAGACATGTGCTTAGCTGTTCAAATATTTTCTGAATGAATTAATGGACTTGCAAATCAGACAACAGAGGAAAAGTAGGCTGAAAACTGCATTGTGTGCTCTGTGAAGCTGAAGAATTAGAGAAGTACTGTGTACTTTTAAAAGATAAACTGAGGCATATTCAAATGTTTAAGAGTTCATTTGAGCAAACAATTGTTTCAAATTGGGCAACATCAAACCCAAAGTGAATAGAAATGTTCCACCAATGGGAACTTATGGAGAGACTTTTATAGAGAAAAGGTGGAAACAAAGTAAAGAAATTATTGATTGGCTAAAGCTTAAAGCTTAGATGGCTGTTTGTGATTGGTTGTACTTAACGTTTTGATTTCATAACCTTGAGGCATTTTTAGGCTTAGATTTTGGTTTGTTTACATAGGGCACCACAACTTTACAGCCATTTCAGTCTAATGGCCTCTTTGTTTAAGTAATTTAACAATTTTCCCCTTTTGCTCATCCTGTCATATATGTGAGAGATATCAGAGTTAAGTTGCTCTTGTCTCATTGTGAAATTCATAGGTTATGATGTCAGATCTATGGAATAATTGTTTTAGCGGCTCATCTCATTGGCTATTTTGTTACTATTTCTTCAAGCACAGTGAGACCATCTGATGTACTGTTGATGGCTATGAACATACATTTAAGAACTTTGAGAGTACATAGCACACCAGGGAGACCACAATTAGGAGGATAACACCAAGAGACTTTGAAGCATGAACCTTTGTCGGGGTCCCCCATGAACCAAACTGGTTGGTATCAGATAAATCAAGTAATATACCCAAAGCAGCATCAACCTGTTTTATAGCCAGTTGGCTTGTTTGTGAATGTCCTGTATTTTATACAATTCCGGAAGTGTTGATCAAAGTACAGTATTTGTTATGGTACTGACTCCTCCTTGTTCAGCCAGTAGGTAATCTAAAGCAATTGTATTATCGAACACCACCTTAGCAAGAAAGTCTAGGGATTTTTGTTGTGCAGCTGTGGCCTTAGCAGTAGATTCAGCGATAGTTGCTAGAGTTAAGGAGCATGGTCTTCCTGTGCATTAACAGAGAAAAAAAATCAAGTAGCAAAAATGTAAAAGGAATCAAGGTTTCATATTGGAGATGAAGATCTTGGTTTGTGATCTTGGGAGAGCTGTCCATCTCAAGAAGCTGTCTGAGGGGAGGAACTTCTCTTATCAATTTTAATTTTAGATCTCCGGTTGACATGTAGTTCCAAGAGTCTGGAGGAGTCCTTTTAATTGGGGGAGGTGGACTGAAGGTTCAAGTCCTTGAAGTTTGGCTGCGGTCTGGGTAGTGAGGACAACCTGGTATGGTCCCTTCCAAGGACGTTCAAATGCAGTCTTTGTTCTTAGTGATTCCAAGCTAGAAGGCTGAGAGAAAATTGGAAAAGTCAGTTTGAAGAGTTGTAGCTAGATATTAGAGGAAACTAGAAGAATTCATGATCCAGTTCAGTTTACAGATATATAACTAAACCTCAAAGAATGAACAGGACTAGAATCTGATATCCACAAGATTGTGTTATAATTACTACTAAAACGTATTCTTTTCCTCAACAATCACCCTCATTTCTATCAAAGATAGTCACAGTAAGACTGATTTGTGTGCAAAATGAGTCTAGTCTTAACCCTTAGACTTCTTAATTCCAAGTGAAAATGAAGGAATCAGCAATTTGTGGACACTAACATTCTGTGGATTGTTAAATTTATAAATGCATTTTATAATTTCTAGAAGTATATTTTCTTCATAGTAAAATTTTCAGTGTGGCACAAAACATGTTTACTAGTAGTCCCAAATATCTTTAGTTTTTCTGTGGTAGGCAGCCAAAAGTAGATAAACATATGTTGATTAATTAATGTTTTAGTATTTTATCTTATTTGCAAATGATCTCAATAGCCAACAAATTTCTGTCATTTAACTTTAACTCAGCAAAAACTCTAAGCCTTCAAGTTACTAAAAGAGTTTAGGGATGATTTTTAAGTAGACATGTTTTATAAAAACCTTGTCATTGTTGAAAAGTTCATTTATAAACTTTTATTCCACTTCTATCTAATTCACTTGTTCATAACAATCATATTTTGATTACTCATGAAATTTCATGAGGCATTAAATAGCTAACCATTATCTTAAAAGTTATCTTTGTTGCTGACAAATTTTGTAACAGAGATAACTTATTTGGCTAGTAAACCCAAGTGGAATAAAGGTTGCATATCTGCATTAAATTTAATGCTGACAACTCTGAGCACATGCTTATTTTAATTAAACCAAGAAAGAAAATAGCTTTTATTCACTGAAGATTATCTTAGATCACATAAACTTAGAAAACATTTGGATTAGTTTTTATTTTCTGAGAGTATACTTAATTTATATAGTGCTTAATTGTCTTTAAGCCAATTAGATAGAGCTCTTTACAAATTAATTTTGGCAATATCATCCTGAGGTAGAATAATATTACATCTATAACGTATATACATACAAAAACATACAGACAGATGCAAACAGAGATTTTTATACCTTTTGTTTTAAAATTTCAGCCATGATATAGGTATGATAATGCAAAACTCACTAGTTTATACAATAACAAATCCAAATTGTGTTCCTGGCAGATGGAATATGTTAAGGTTACTTGCTCAGATGGATTAAACTTTTTACTAATATTTTGAAGAAGACTTAAGCGTTTTCATTTACCTAGTTTCCAAATAGCCTCCCCACTTTTTTTTCCCCCCTGATAAGAATTGCCTCCATTCCTAGAGAAGACTGGGTAGAACAATTACATCTCAAAGGCATAGGGACAGAATGCAAGTTCTTCCAAGAATGATTTTTGTTTCCTGAATCTAGAATTGTGTACCTACAAGCCTTTTGAGATGAATAGGAGAGGTTTTGGAATAGTAAAAGGGATAGGTGGACTTTTTCTACTTTTGTAAAGGCTCAGTTTGGAGGACTAGCTGTACAAGTAGTCCTCAATTTGAAGGACAGTTGTTTTTAATTCCTCAAAGAATTGGGTTGCAACCTGAATGAGATCAAGGTGCTGCCAACCCATCCAACTGCATTATCTTCAATTTGCTTCTTTATATGAGGGAGAAGATCTTCAACTAAGACGGAAAGCAAAAGGTTTCTGTTTTCTAGTTTTAGAGCTGTTTGCCTTTGGAATGTTTTAGTAAATTCTTCCACAAAGACTTCAGAAGGTTTCTCTCTCTCTCTGGGTACTGATAGGGAGCAAAATTTGTCACTGCAAATACGCTCTTTTGACATAGGGTTATTTTAGGCTGATTATTTTAAAGAAACAGCACACACAGGAGAAGCTCTGAAAACCAAGTAGAAGTTATCCTTTTGTAAGATACATTTACATTTAAAATGGAAATCTCCATTTGTAAGGGTGTCTCCTTTTCTGTACCAGTGAGAGTAGGATAACCAAATCTCTAGAAACTCTTATCAGTGGAGAAGACACCACCTTAAATCTGCATACCAATCCTATCCTCCTTTACTCTGCTATTCCTGGTAACCTCCCATAACTGGCTCCCCAAACTGAACATCTTTCTTTTGTCTTTACCTGGAGATAGTATTTAAGGTGGTGACTTGGGACATTTTGGGAGTTACTCAGTTTTCCTATCTTTTATTACAGGAAGTCTCAGCCAAGAACCTAGAAGGGTAGAGGGAAAATCATTTTTCCTCTACTACAGTATATAGTTTCATTTTAACTCAGGGGAGGAGGCCTAAAAAAAAAAAAGAAAAGTTCCTACCAGGCTCTAAATATTAGCTTCCAAATTTGGCCAACTTCTGACCATAAAACTATTAAAAAAATAATAATTCCAAATATATTGTAAGCTTTCAGCAAAGACAAACAGTAAATATTCCCGGCAATATTGAACAACTCCCTGGACCCAAGAGGCAGGCTCAAAAAGGGTGTAGAAGATATTACCCTTCCAAGATCCTCAGACTCTCCCAAAGACAGTCAAAAGAAAGAATGACTCAGACAATTCCCTTGAGAGCTGGCAGCAGTCAGTAGGACCCTAGCCACAAATAAATTACAATTCACATTTCTGTCGAGCCATATCTACCCATAAATGGGGTGCAACCCACATTTCTGTCTGGCCATATTTTGGGGGCCCCCAACCTGAGAGTTACCAAGCCAAGTCCAAGTTCTCAGGACACACACACACACACACACACACACACACAGAAACAAGAAGGCAATAGCTGTCCTTGGGAGAGAAAGGATGGACAATCAGTGGGTATCTAAAAGCTAATTCACAAGTCACAACTCAAAGATCTAATTCTTATAAATGTTTTTTTTTTTTTTTTTTCCAGCAATCTGAATTTGGAGAGGAAGGAATATGAAATTTTACTTTCTTCTCTTGACCAGACACCATAGATGGAGGTCTGGGAGAGATGTCTTTGATGGGCATTATCACCTGCTGGCTTTTGCCAGTTTTCCCAGGATCCTGTCTGAAGGCTCCGGAGTGAGTGGGGTGTCCCAGCAGGTCTCATCCTAGTCACTGTAGAGGAAGAAAAATAAATTTCCCTCTGCCCTTTATGGTGAGTGCTTGGCTGAGACCCCTTTTTTTTCTGGGGCGCCTCCTATATGGATAAACTCATCTAGATTAAAAGCTCTCCACTGTGGCCACTGTAATTCAAGGTTATCCTTGGTAAGGTTAACCTGCTTATTCAGCCTTAACACAAACTTTGTCTCACATGAGGCCTCACACTGGACCCAGTCCAGCTTAATTTGGACCCAGACACTCCAGATCTCGTCTGGTTTCCAAGTCCGAGCCAGTCTGACTCTGACTGGTTTCTGGAGCCAGGCTGCAAAAAGAAATGCTCAAAGTCTGAAAGCTCATAATGCAGAAGCTGTGGAGCTAAGATGGGAGAGGGACTTGCCCAGTACTTCCACAGGTGTGAGAAAGCAGGAGCTCAAGGGGTTCAGAAAGGTACCTTTGCCTGGTTGCTTGTTGCTCCTGGAGGCCATTGGAGGTCTCCTTTGGATATCTCTTCTGACATCAGAACTGTTAAAAGGTAAATTGGGGCATATTAAAAAAATAATAATAATTAAGAGTTTATTTGAGCAAAAAAATTGATTCTAATTGGGCAGTGCCAAACCAGAGGTGGTTAGGAGTGTCCCACCTACAGGAGCTGGGGGAGAGACTTTATAGAGAAACGGCAGAAGAAAAGTAAGGAAATTATTGACTAGTTATAGCTTAGTGCCTCCCTGGTTGTTTGTGATTGGTCATCCTTAGCATTTTGATTTCCTAACCTTGAGGCATGTACAGACTTAGATTTTAGTTTGCTTACTTAGGCCAACATGGTATTACAGCTGAATTTAACAGTAGGAGAGTTAATGGGACTATGAATTCTAATAAAAATGAGCAAATGTTGGATTAAAAATAATGGTAGCATATTAGACCATAATGGGAATTTTATGCTCACAATTTCATTTATAGTATTTTACTTAGTAGCATTTTCACATGCATAGGCACACTAGACATATTTCATATCTGTGACTTTTTGATACCTATTCTTCATTTTTTATAAGTGCTTAAGACAGATCCTAATATTCCTGGAGAATGTTCAGAGATATTTTTAGTGTGTGTGTGTGTGTGTGTGTGTGTGTGTGTGTAAATCCCTAGTTGGATGTAACTGGTTCATTCTACGTTGTGCTTGAGAATAACATTGCAGCTGTGACTGGTGAATATAAAGTACTTATTTTCTAATTAGTTGTAAAAAAATAAAAGTGTAATGATTATTGCATGCTTACAGAGTCCTAAGGTTAGACTTAGACTTAAAGTGTACTTTTAAAAATTTTTTTATGTTTCACGCTTTTGTTTTTTATTTTTGTATTTTAGAGCAAAGTGAA
This sequence comes from Rhinolophus sinicus, assembly GCF_057876585.1. Lineage (NCBI taxonomy): Eukaryota > Metazoa > Chordata > Mammalia > Chiroptera > Rhinolophidae > Rhinolophus > Rhinolophus sinicus. The sequence continues at coordinate 110,530,496 of NC_142516.1, forward strand.
TGCAGAAAATTCTAGGGGGGACTACCATGACCTTTAGAATGGCAGCATCAAAGGGATCTAGGGAAATATATGCTATGAACATTGAATAACACCAGTACTATGACTTAATGGAGATTTCCATGCTTCTGTACTATGAAAATACAGCATTGGGACCAGAGTTGAAAAGTTCAAAAACACAAAAGTTGAAGCATCTGTCGCATTTGTAATTTCTACATTAACTGTCCTGTGCAATGTTTGGTTCACTTTGTTCATGTTGGGAATTATTTAAGTCTCACTACTATATTTACAACAAGACTAGACTAAACAGTGATTACTTAATAGTCGGGGTGGGCATATCATTTAAAATGCTTCTTAAATTCTCAACTTCAATTAACAGCATATTAATATGCTGAACAATTTCATTAGACACTGTTACGGACTCATGATCTGTGTTTGAGAAATAACCTGATTGACTTCTTTTGTACCAGATGTGTTTCAACAGTTTTCTCTTTGCTTCACTGACAAAGGTTTTTGGAAGAATGAAATGAGCGCCCCTCACTCCCCCCTTTTCTTTGAAAAGCTGTGATCAGCAAGATGGGCATTTCTCTGCTGCCTTGCCTCTGTGGTGGGTAACAGCATGCAGATGGGGTGCAGCGCAGACGGTTGCTCCAAATTCCTTCCCCAAATAGCCATGCCTGCCAAATAGCTTTGACTTTGCAAACTCATCCATTGTGGGGAAAATGACCAATACTAATTATTCTCAAACTTTCAAATGGGGAGTGAAATATATGGAATACCGCTCAGGGCCATTTGCCGTTCAAAAGGCTTCAGATCTTCCACTAGGCCCCCAGTTTCTAAGCCTTTGCCACCGTTGCAGCAGCACACTTTGCTTTTTTGACAGCAGGAACAGCTCTCTGTCCCACTTTCTCTCCTAAACTTTAGCTAAACTTCAAACTTCTGCTTTTTTTCCCTCTTTTGCTAAAGCTGGTGATCACATACTGAGTAAATAATCTATAGACCATGATCTGCTGTCCTGTCAGGCTTGTTATCCAGACTCCAAACCCCTGATGTCTGAAACCTGCCTGATAAGTATTCCCAGGTAAGCTTCCTAAATACCTCCCCTACTGGTTACCATTGCTTACACACTTAGAAAACTCCCTCCTAGTACATTGACTATATTTGGAAGGACTAATTGGTGGTTCTGGTATCTTTGTTAGGAAAAAGTGACACTTTTTGAAGTTAATAAAAATCTCTTCAGCTACAGCCTTTTATCAGATGTAACAAAACATTGAACAAATATGCTCTCAGTGGTAGTGACAGTTCATTTCTGCTTTTCCGAGCCATCTTTTGAAAGAAAATGGTAAGAGAAGTTCCTTAAAGGCGTAAAATTAGTTTTTGAATAATGACAGTTCTTGATAGAAAATTGCTTTTTAAATCAATAGCTCAATTAACTTAGGTTCCAATTTGATTGCATCAGCATTTTCATAACATATATTTAAGTAATATATTTTCCAGTTGTTCTTAAGCAAGTTTTGATATATATTTCAAAGCTGTACAAACATTTTTCATTATATTATCTACTCTTTTGGAGGAAAGAAACCTATTTATCAAATATCACAATTAAGAAAGTGACTGTAATAATTCAGGTGTGACATCTACAAAACTACAAGGGGTTCTCTTTAGCCTTTACTAATAGAGAATATTTTTGAGAGAATGAGAGAGAGGGGAGAGGTAGAGAGAAATCATACTACTTGGGGATAGAAAGTTTATCTCAGTAGAATAGAACTTGATTTACTTACAAGTCAAAATTCAGCAAAATTAGTTTTTCAATATCTGAAGTCTTGTACAAGATATCCTTTAAAATTTTTGTTTATTGTCCACTTATAAATGTTAAAACTCATGTATTCTTTTTCAGTGAAAAAAGAGCAGAATAAACACAACACCCATAGGGTACTGGAGGGAGGGGCACTGATACTTCCCTTGTTCCATAATACCCATGAACTACTCACAAGTTACCCAAGTGAACATGAAGCCTAATTAAATAGATTGATAGCTTTAAGCCTTTTTTTAAAAGGAGTTCTGAAGATAACCACTGATTATTTTATAGCACTATCTTTTCAAGTATTTTGACAATTTCGGAAAAGAGAAAAGTCTAGCTTATTCATGCAAGTCTATTCTGTTACTTTTCAGCAGTTTCATTTTTTTCTTCTTTTTAAAATTTGGATTAAAAAATAAAAGTAGAACATATTAAGTAATCTAATTAAAATTATTCTGTTATGGTATGAACAATTAGCATGAGATCTACCTTCTTGAGGTTTTACTTCTGCAATACGTTATTGTTGACTATAAACTACCAAATTCAGTCATGAGGGATTTTTTTTCATATAATCAAAAGTGATACATGAATATATTATGTTTAAGTGTGTAGAAGAATATCTGAATGTGAAATTCATGTACCAGTAGTATGTATATTAACCCAGTAAAATTCAGAAGTCAGCATGCTAAAAAAATTCAAATAAGGATAATAACTTGACAATTTTGAATAGAAAGCTATAATTAGCAGCTTTTCTACCATACATTATTATATTTCCAAAATATTCAGCACTAAAAATGGTAAGGGTAAAATGGGACTTTGTAAAATTCAGAAAAATTTTGAATTAAATACAAAATACATGTATATTTATTATTTGAATCATTTATTAATTGAACCATTAACACAACAAAAATGTGTTCCGTTTGTTTTTGGTGCTGCACACTGTGTAAAGTACAAGAGATACAAAAGGTTTAGGCGCTCTCCCTGCCTTCAGTGACCTTAGAGAATTAAACTACTTTTAATTTAAAAATTGATCTCAAACCAAGTAAAATTTAAAACCAAAACAACAGCAAACACATAAAACAAAATTTATTGAGATATTAGCACCGATAAATGAAGAAATGTGATTTATTTTTAGAGCTAACTGGACATTTGTAGATTGTCCTGTTTTATGAGAGTAAATAGAGGCAATATTTTCACTAAGTATATAATGTAGTCTATGGAAAAGAAAAACTCTTTTGCTTAGGTTGCATAAAAAGATGTTAAAACACGGGTTAAATAAAAAGTACCGTATTCAGTTGATGAGAGATCAATGTCTCAATTCTATATTCGTTTCTAAAAGGCAAAACCTTTTTTTTTTTCAATTTCCCACTTTCTTCGTAATCTCAAGCTAAAATCTTCCTCAGTCTCTTGACTATTTCATACAGTAGAGATGATTTGTTCTGAAATATAAATATCAGAGTGTATCATGATGTACCCTACAAAAATTTTTTTGTTACTGTGAATTTTTCCTCAAATAATTAAATTTAGAAAATATTGTCTTTATTTTAATTCTTTGTTGTTGTTATTGAGACTAAAGCATAAAACCTAGATTATTAAATTTGGAATGACCTAGGTATGTAAATATGAAATTGAGAACTTAGATCTTGATAAATTAAAACAAAGATTGGCAAATTTCTTCTGTAAACGACCGGATAGTAAATACTTTGGGCCTTGCAGGCCATACGGTGTTCTGTAATGGTGAGAAATCTGCCACCAACAATACATAAATGAACAGGCATGGATGTGTTCTAATACAGTTTTATTTACACAAAGAGGCAGTGGTCTGGTTTTGGTTTGTGGGACATAGTTAGCCAACCTCTGGATTCAAACAAACATGGAATGAATAGGCTCTGATATTAACTGCAAATGTTAATGTGCCTGTGCTGATAAGTGATTGCTTCTATGGTCCATTTATGGTTGGGGAGACACAAGCTGTTAGTTCCTAAACTTCATTGAAGGACATAAATTTCACTTCTATCTTCTTATAATCAGATAGGTTTCTTACGGTGCTTACAAATCCCACTGTCATTCTGCCAAGGCATCAAGTTTTCTGTAGGTCAGTGCTTACTTCAATTCCTTTTCTTGTCATGGCATGTATGGAAAAGAATAATATTTATATAACACACTTGGGTGAATGGATGAAGCTGCTCATTGATGATAGAATGCAACTTAGATCTCTAACTTCCAGGTCTCTCTCAGTATCCCAAGATGGTCACACATATGTAAACCACTGTGCTGTAACACACTGGTTAAACAACTTCTTCTAGATAGAGTAATTTAGGAATTTTTTTTGCAGTAGACAATAGAAAAAGCAGCTGACAATGTTGATTATGTCTTTTAAGTTATAAGAATTCTTACTAAATTCTCACTTCCTCCTGAATTCTCTGCAGGCTTAAATGTCATTAACTTTCTCAGGAAAGTACAGGTTACAAAGAGTATCCAGGAGTGCTGGGATGATACAATATAAAAATTAAGGTTATTTTATTGTTCTAGTTCTGTTTCCAACTGTTTATATAATTTTAGGCCATTCATTTAAAACCATGGGACATTCATTTCCATTTTTTGTAAAGAAACTGGGAAAAACAAGATGTTCTCTAAGTCCATATTGAGGACTAACATTTCTATATAACACCCACCTTTAATACCTTAGGTAAGGCATTTTTTCTGGTGTCTTCCCTGTCCTCTGACCCTTTTTCTCAATGTTCTCAGCTTTTTGAAGAGGTAAGTGGCCTCACTAAAACATGTAAAAGCAATGTTTGAAGCATCTCATCATATCAATCCCCAGAAACTATTAGTCATGGTAAATTACACGTGCTGCTGAAATAAACAACCCAGAATTGTAGTGGCTGCCAAATAGAGTCTATGTCTGACAAACATTCCAGGCTGTTGTTTAGATCTCAGTGGAGATGTGTCAGAGGTGCTCTTCTCCATGCAAGCATTAAGAGAACAGGGTGGCTTTAGCTAGTGACTCCTAAATCTTGTAGGTTTCTACAGATGAAGGAAAAGGGAGCAGAGCTGGAAGATCTGGACAGTGCATCCAGCACTTCTGTCCACACTCCTTTGGCTAGGACTCAGTCACTATAAGTGGTGTTGGGACATATCAGCCAACAGCTTTCATAATGGAAAAGGAAATGAGGCTTGGGGAGTAAGTAGCATTTTCTCTGCCATAACCACCCAAACAAGTTTTCCCCAGAGTTGATGTTTTTATGTACGTGTACTTCCTACTTGGTGTGCAAAATGTGCAAGACCACCTTCTTCTTATACCCAAGGAGAATAAACCTGAGAATAAAATGGTAGAAACGATAATTCTCAAATTTTGGGAAATCGCTGAGACATCAACAATGAGAATAGGGCTGAGCTTAGGTCTCAAGTCTACAACTACAAATTTGAGTGTAACGAGAACTCTCGAGGGCAGTGGGCAAGTAAAAGATATAGTGCAGATAAAGCCATGTTTAGTTGCAGACATATATTCAGGTAAACTGCTAGAAGTCTCAGTATTAGAAAACCTGGCTTCTATAATAGATCAAATGAAAATGATTTAAAAATGAACATAATGATTAATTGATATGTATTTGATTAATAGGTCCACACTCCAGATCCATACACATACACACGCCCCTGCATACCCTAAACTCTCTTCTTCTCTAATGCTTTCTAACTCAGCTCTCACATGAAAAATTCTTTATGTTTTTTTCCCCTAGACTTAATATTTATGATATATGTTATACTAGCACCATTTAATATAGAGGCTATCAGGAACATTTTTGAGAATTATGCCTGTAAGCATTGACACAGAGTGTCCATTGATGTTTTTAAGATTAGAAATGATGGACTACTTCAAATAGTTCCTTAGCTTATATAAAACAAATGAAAAATTGCTATAAAATACACACAATCAAATGATATAGGTTATTAATCCAAATTATTTAATGTTCAAAGAATGATGTACTGTTTTTTTCAGAAATATTTTATAATTTTAGCACAGTCAAAACTCATTGAATTTCCCAATCCAAGCATTGGATACAAGCTCATTTGTTTTATATATAGACATGTATTTAAACCATTTTCTAGTGACTAGATACTATCACTGAGCTTCATGGAGCTTAACAATAAACTAAGCATTACATAGCTTTTAGTAAACTATGATTCTATTTCATAATGTTTTGGCACCATAGGTTATCAGAAAATGGTATTAATATTCTTTCTCAAACTAACATTCATAAAACTCTCCTAAATTGCTTTTTAAGTCAGCCTTTTATATGCTGCATTAAGATAATACTATCAGAATTTTCTTTTGATAAAATCGAGACATTCATAGTTGTTTTTTAAAAAAGTGAACTCATTTATGTAAAACTCACCACAAGCTATAATTTGCCAGGAAAAAAAAATGGGCAGCTGAATTCATGACATCGGTACATCAAAAAGATCTGAGTCATGTAGGTTGCAAAACTTCTGAGGGGCCTATTTTCCTGCCTCTGTTTTAAGCCATTCTTTTCTATCCCTGCACCACTTCTCTAAAATCACCTGAGCTCTTCCCAGCCCTGCTCTCTTGATCTTTCTTTCATTGGTCTATTAAGAGACAGTACAATTTGCTTTTTATCATGTTTATTGTTTATTGTCAGTTCTCCCTTCTAACTTGCACTCTAGAATCAATTAATGCTTTCCCAGTCTCTTTTTCTAAATTGAAATATGAATCTAACTGCAAGTATTATTTGTTATAACCTTTGCATGGGATCCGTTTTCTGTTTGCTTAAAAAACCAATAATGCAAAGATCACCCCAATTTTGGCTTTAATTCAGATGGTTAACAGCTCTGATGATACAGGTCGCCCTCCTCAGAATTAGAACATGCCTGTCTGAGTCTTGATGCATGACTCAGAGTAGTATCATGCATGACTCAGAGTACTCGTGCATACCAGAGTAGTATCATTGAACCAATTCTTACATGATTTTAAGTGTTTCATTACTAATGCACTTAATTCCAAATTAATTTGAAAAAAACAGATCCTAATTCCTTTTGAAATCATCTCAAATCCTTTTGGAAAAAAGGTCAATATCAATAAATGCAGGAATTTACTGTTGGACACACTTTGATTCCCACTTATTTTATTTGGAACTTTGCTAATAAAATATTTTTCCTTAAAAGCAGTGTGTCAGGATTGTTTTATTTCAGGGAGGTGTAGCATTGTCCAGGTCTCATGTTTCCCTCCTCCACCACTTATTTTTACACAAATGCAAATTATATAGTCTACTTAAACACCAAGAGTGGCTTTGTAGTGAATGCCACATCCTAAAAGTGTACCAGAGATCTGTGTGCAAGCAGAGAGAAGGCCTGAAGGCTTTGCTTCCACCAGTTTTTAGCCCTTTTGTCCTATTTTACCTTTCCCTCTTCAAAGGCTATCTCCTTTAAGTTTCTGACTAATAACTAGTGTTAACTTGCTGTCCATTGTACAAGTCCTGAGACCACAGCTGTCACACTCTACAGCAGTAATTTTCTATCTTCAGCATGAAATCTGAAATCAATATAGTTGGTCAAACCAGCTTTATTATTTTTAACCAAATAGTATAGTTTAGAGTAAAATGTAATGGAACAGAGTGGTATGGAACAGAGTAGAAAATATCAGCATACAGCTATGCAGTAAGGCTAAGTATTGCTTCAGTAAGCAGTCATTTCAGTTGTTGATATCTATAATACCATATGTATTATGGGGTCAACAAAGAGCACACAATTGCTCGAGTTTAGGAATTCTTAACCCAAAACCTATTATTTGGGCTTTAAAGTTTTCCATAAATCTCTTGAAATTGTATGTATAATTGTGCAGGTGTGTATATTTCACACACACACACACACACACACACGTATACATCATTTGCTTTTAGGGTTGGAATCATAACTTGCATCAGACTTTCAAACTGGGCTTATAATGCATAAGTTTAGGAACCTTATCTTTAGGAAGAGGTGTTCTCATCAGAAAAGTCCATGAATCAGTGATGCCCCAAATCAATTAGCATCCGGTAGGTGTTTGGCTTTCCTTTCAGACCAGGGGAAGCCATATTTTGTTGGTTTATCTGTGAGATTGTTATCTTAAAAAATGGAATTTGATTAGGTTATAAGGGGGAAAAATCTCTTGTAGAGATAATGCCTTCCATGTCCCTTAAAATTCACTCAATAGAAGCATCTGATATCACTCATGTCTGGGTTGTCTCTCTAAACCTCAGAGATGTGCAGATTGATTGTACATTCATTCATGCAGTCCTGGCTGTCAGGCATAGTTCTAGATGATTTTGCAAGGAGGTTTTATTTAGTCCTACACAAACGTTGGAGAGGAGGTGTTATTATCTGTTACTATCATTGTACAAGGAGACAGGGGCTTAAAGAACTTCAGAGATACATACAAATTCACTAGCCTCATAAAAGACAAAGCTAGAATTGGAACCTATGGCTTCTGATTCTGTTTCCTGTGTTTTCAGGATGCATGTAAAATGAATGGATTTCTAATGAGGGAATGCCTGTCATTGTGCTGTCATACTTATTATAATACTTTCCATGTTCAGGTTGTAATTAGTACCATTGGATCAGGTGTACCACTCTCCTTTATAAACCATCTTCAGTTGATCATTTAATAATTGGTCATTGTCCAAATTAGTACACATTTGAATGTAAAAAGTGACTCTACTAGTAATTATACTACAGTCCCAAGCAAACCAAGATATACGATTAACCAAATGACACTAGCATATCTTGGTTCTCTCTAGAACACCTTAGAACTGTAAGTACAGCAAAATTGAATTTGCACAATCTGGTTTATCATATAAACAATTCATTTTGTATATGTGAACTGATTTGTATAATTCTATATTTTTCTATTAATGAGATAAGTCCTTGTCTTACTATAGGTTTCTTAGTTAAGTTCAGGAATGATGAAAGAATTGAGCTAGGTATAAATGCTGATTCTCTGAAATATGGTCATTATATTCAAGACTTATTCCAATTTTCAGTATCGGTGATTTAAGAAATTGTTGAATAAGAAAATTAAGAGTTACACATAATTTTCTTCATTGATTATAAAGATAATCACTATGATAGGGGAAATAATTATTTTCTTGGAGTACAAAGAAGTAGGCTTGAATCTTGGCTATATTGTTCAATAACTGAAACTTGGGACAAACTAATTTACATCTTTACACCTGAGTTTTCTCATTTCTAAAAGGAATACATTAGTTTATGCTCTACCTACCTCACAGGAATGCTGTAAATTCAGAATAAGGTTATATGTAAGTGCTTCAGAAACTGTACAGTACTTAAAAATGTATATGTATGTATGTATGTATACGTGTGTATGTTTATATTTACATGTACATTTTTTCATGTTTCTATCCCACATATGTTAGAGTTTGGGTTATTTTCCTTTATAATAGAATTTTAACAAACACATTTTATAATTTAAAATAAATATATAGACAAAACTTTCTATATCTTTAAAATAATAATAAAAAGCTCCATAAAGGACAATCAGTTCTAACTTACTTCATACGGTTGTTTTCTAAAAATGTCCTGAAGATGGCACAATAGGTACACTTTGGCGCAAATATTATTAAGAGGTTATAAGAAAAATATATATGAGGTTAAAAGACTAAATTTAAAACAAGCATTTTGTAGGTTGGTAGAAGAAAATTTCTGAGCCTTTTAACCAATGCCCATTGTCTTAATATTGCAAGAGTCATTTGTTTCATTGTGCCTTAAGGAGTAGTACAAACAGGTAACTAGTCGGAAAACTGATATAGTCAGATGTTACTGATGAAAGTCAGGTTAGTTCATGTTGTACAGTTTTATCACTAAATTTACCCTTGGAATTGTAAAAGAGCTGATATGCTCATCTGTTATCTTCTGCCTAATGTACAATCTGCACCTAAATGCCAGTTTTTATTAGACACATTATGTCAGAGAGATGAGATTAGTTGAAAAAATACCTTTTTTTACTAAACTATAAAATACAGTGGGGTCTATTCTTAGGAAAAATATTGACAGGTTGCATTATTTCTGTGGGATTGTAATACAAGTTTTAAAAATGTGTATATACATTATGCCAGCTGGGTATTCTACAAAGCTGAACTAGAATTCATGAAACTATAGGTAGTAGAATTATGGGTGCCTGGTGAATACACAACTTTGATAGTATTGTGTGCTATATTGATGGAGTATCAGAGGTCACAGTTCTCATCCATGTCTGAGACTTACTTGTTTCTACATGTCAAACATATTAAATACTTACAATGTGTATAGTGTAGGGTCTCCACTTGTTAAGAACTCAAAATCTAAATATGACCAATATAAATTGACTTATATAAATTTACATTTAAATATCAGGTATAATTAATGTTTTATATATATATATATATATATATATATATATATATATATATATATATATAATGTTTTATATATATATATAAATATTTGTGAATATATATTCATATGCACTCTCTTACTGAATGTTCAATAAATGCATCGATGAAAAATAAATTTTACTAGCAAATTCTTTTCTAAGTGGTTGGAGAGAAGAATTGGTGTTTTCTATGTGTTGGCAAATCATGTCTCACTGGAAGGGAACGTTGCTTAAGCTGTTGAGAATTGAACTTTAGGACCAACAGCATTCCCATTTGATAAGATTAGAATTTAATCTGACAGCACTGAGATACTACAGTGATGTCAGCAATTCTGACAATTCAAAACTAATTATAAACTTACTTTCCCTGCATCAATATCCCAATACCTCTGGATTTTTTTTTTTTTTTTTTGAAATCAAAAGTGGTACTATTTTGACCATCAATAAATCATAGAAAAGTCAATGCAATCCTTTCAGTTTAGATGGATTGTTAAAAAAATTAAACTGACTTGAAGTTAAAGCATTTGAAATTTCGTCAGTTTATAAGATTAGGAACTGAAAATCTTGCCATCTGTCTTGAAATTTTCTTTTTGTGTTTTCTTTTTCAATAAACTATTTGCTTATTTAAAATATTTTAGTAGGCCTTTTGTATTCATTATCCTTAGATAATGGAAATGGCAAAACACATTTAGAAAATTATAGATCATGTTTACAAATAAGCTGCCATAAGTTATCAAAGGAACAATAAATAGGAAGATCAAAAATGGTTAAATGATAATTAACTTCATTGTCAGTAATGTCTCAATTTGACCCATGTAGGTTGATTTGACAATATGCATTTAAAGATGTCAAGCTACATATTCATGAATTTACTGTATGTTAACAATGTTTTCAAAATTGTCCATATATACCTTTATCAAAGTGACCTTTTCTAGTGCATTTTTCACTGGTTGCCTCCATTTCAAAGAATTTTATTTAAAGGAAATGAGCAAAATTGGTGAACAAATGAAACAAGCAAAGAAAAGCATAAAAAAGAAAATAATAACTTTTCAACTTTTTATTTTTAACTTAATCTGACAGAATCAAAGAATTAGTCCAGTGTTTGAAGAATCTCAAATGAATGTTAGAGCTTATTTGATCACATAATGTTAATAATTCACTGAACTTACCCCTTCTTTTTTTTTTTTTCATTGTGGAGTGACATTTCGTAGAATTGCCAAGCTTATAAAACCTTTGTGTATTGATATTGTTGTACAGTCCATATGTGATAGAATGAACAGATTGGTACCTTTTCTTTCAAAGGAGCCCCAAACAACAAATCATAGTGTCTTTAATAATTTCTAACTCTATGGTCTATAATCCAGTGACTTAGAGGATTGTCACATGTTAACTCAAGGAACAACGCTGTATCATCTACATTATGACAAGAGAATCAATAAATATTTGTGCAGGAACACGGTTGACTTAATTATTACTCAGAAATCAGAACAAGTGATGGAAGTAGCTGAAAGGGTGCTGGTTTACTATAGTTATATTTCATTGTAGTTAATTAGTTGTTCATATTTTCTTGGATAGATTTTGAAATTTGGTTTTCTCTATTTACATAGGAGATAATACTCAATGAGAGCAAGCCAGTTGTCATTACCTCCTTTTCAAAAGGTCATGTATATTTCTTAACAGCATGCTTTTTTCAGCCACCCCTTTTTAGTAGTCATACAGAACATGTCTCACATGTTTTATATATTTGAAAATGGAACCTAGCAACCTTCCAGAAGGAGTGTTGGAAAATTTACCAATTTATCTTAATTTTCTTCACTTAATTTGTTTTAAAATCTTAAGAACAGTAGTTGTTATTGCATTTTTAAACTTTTTTTTTTTTTTTTTTTTTTTGCATTGGTTTTCGGATTCTATAATATGGAGAGTTTAATTATCTTTTTCTAAAAAAATAGCAATCTGTAAACTGGATATATTTTATAGCGTGTAAGGCCACATATCAATTAGAGAGTATACCATCTTCTGTTCCAAAAGACTTTTAAATAGTAGTCATTATAATGATTTAGACGTGGCATTACATGAATAAGAGAAGGTGCTATGAATGATCGCTAATGGTTTCTTACAGCTTTAAGATTTTGTGATTTTTCTGAGTAAAGTTTGGGTGTTCCCAAAGCAATACAATTAGTCATGGTAAGTTAAATTATTCATATAAGCCATTTCCTTACCTTGTCTGAATAACCAATGCGAGCATGTATGAAGCTTTAGCAACATTAATGTTATGCCCCTTAGCAGAAGTAAAAGAGATGAGTTGAAGGAAAAGGGACGCTAGCTCCATTCTTTGAAACGTTGGTGTTGAGATCAGTGAATGTGACCTGGTTTCACTTTCAGTGATGTCTTTTTTAATTTGTGAAAACTCTAGAATGCCCTCACCTTCCTTGAGTAATGCTTACTGTCGGAGACTATTTAGGGACTCCAAAGATAAACTCACACAGGCCGTTTCTGCGCTAGTTGGATCACTACCACTGCCATGTTATTTTGGTCTTTTGGGTGTTTGTTGCAGCGCCTACATGATTCTGCTTCCTCTGACTTCTGCCATTCCTGCCAGCTTACCTTGCAGAGCACTGTTAATGAAATCTTTCTCAAACACTGTTTGTATCATGACACACATGGGAGAATGTTGTTTTCTTTCGGCCCAACCAGTGAAAATTACTTAATCCAATTTATTTTCTTTTTGGTTTTAAGTAAGAAAATTAAGAGCTATACTTATAGCCAGCTGTTGTTCCAAGTGCTGTGGAGCCCAGCATCTCTTCCTTCTGTTTCATTAAATTCATTAAGTCCATTAAATTCATCAAGCAGACACTGTTCGGTTTTATTTCTCGATGCCTAATTTTGTAAGCTACCTCATGTCCTTATGGAAATAGGTGAAGTATAATTCTTAAGCAAATAGATTTCAACATTTGCTCAAGAACTTTGAATGTCTCCTAATTTTCTACTGTATCAATTCTAAGTTCCTCGGTGTGGTTTACAAGATTCTCTGCTCTGTCTATTTAATTTTATCTCCCACGAATTCTCAGAATGTACTCTCTACTCTAATTAGGCCCATTTTCTTAAGGTTCTCTGAGGCTGTCATTCTCATTCTCACTTTTGCTTTGCCTGGAACCCATTATCTTGCCTCTAATGCACTTTTTTTCCCCTGTTCCTGAATAAATCCCGCTAATCTGTCCTTTAGGGACAAACTTACACCCTTACAACCTTCTTTATGAAGACTACCCTAATTATTCATGAATCTCCCCCTTTAATATTAAATTTTGCAGTTTCTGTGCTGCAAAAAAAGTAGCCCTTAAATTATTCATATTTTTTCATCAACTCCTTAACTACATTATGCATTTTAGAATTTTAGTGGATAGAGATTATGTATTAAAGGTCTTATGTTTCCCTATAGTGTCTAATATAAGGTTGATGACTCATTCAATAAACATTTTATGGTAGAGACCTGACCTCTGTTAACTCTTTCATGTATTATGGATTTCTAATATCCTTCATTTGGATACATGGCAAGACCAAGGAGTGCTTATCAGCCTTTCCCTTTGCTACTCTCCATCCTCTAGCCTTCCCTGCTGTCCTGGCTAATGAATGTTGAGCAGAAATGGTGTATTATTTTCAGCTGAGGTAGATATGAGCTGATGTGTCTCTCCTAATTACTCTTTCTTTCTTTGTGACTTTGGAGGCACATGTTCTAGATGGCAGAGCAACGAGATACAATAAGACCTATATTGGACTTTAGGTGGACAAGAAATCCACCAATATTGTTTTAAGCCATGGAGACTTTGAAGTTTGTCCCTTGCAAAAATGAATTTAATCATCCTTAGGAGTATGAGGTTAAAAATTATTGCATGTATGTTTTATAAAATCCTTAAGTTTTAATCCAGAGATCTATATTAATCCAGAACTACAAATACTGAGGAACTTCTGAATGCATTAAAATTGTTCGTGTCTTTGTAGCGTGCCCTTGGAAGCTGTTAGAATGAGCTCTGTGTGAGCACGAGTGACTCCATATTCAATGAGCAAGACTAACTCCATGTTGGACATGCACAGAGAACTTAGCAGATGATGCCCAGGGAGCTGCCCTATTGCCCTGATAATTTGGTGTTACCAGCTACACTCCGAAGTTCTGCTGCTGAAGATAAGGCTGGCTGCCCTGATAAGGTGACGGCAGGAAGGCACTCAGAACTGCATAAGTACTAAGGACTTTTGCAGCTCACAGAGCCGGTCTCGACAGAGAGGTGACCACGCTGTCACTCTGCTCTGAGAACCCTCTACTCTGCTCTGCTCCGCTTCAACAGAACCTCTGCTGGACCCACCTCCTCACTCCACCGGGACTCTGACTTTGGGTCTGGTTCGTTACTCTCTTTTACCTAATTTTGTATTACTCCATGTGCTTTACTGTTTGGTGTGTTGATGGCTGATGTTTGACTAAAGAGCATATTGAAAGGCATTTAAGATCTTGCATGCTCTGTTCTTTGCTCATGCCACGGCGACCGCGGAGACCTCAGTCAGTGCCAGGTAGATCCTTGGGGGTCTGAGAGTCTCTCGGTGGTTAGTCCCCCTGACTTGCAGGAAGAGACTGCTGCATGGACTGGGAGCCTAAGCAGTCCCTGGTGACATTGTCTACGGAAATCAGAGGCACATGTTTCATTCTTAGCTATTCTTGGCTATAGCGAATGTTGGCTCCAACTTCCTTTTGGCATTAAACATTGTCAATACCATATCTGAACCTTCTGAAAGGTTGTAACCTTAGTTAGAAATATTATTGACTAATGGTTGGTCAAGGGGATTAACCCTGGAGTCTGGGATTTTATTCAAAGTTCTTCTTTTGGTCTTGAAAAATACAAGAAAAAAAAGCTCAGCTGAAAGAACTTATTCTATTTTAGGTTATTTTGAAGAATGACATATTGTACAGAAATATTCTGCGTTCTAAGGGAGTTCAACATTAGTCTCAATATGCAACATAATAAAATAACTGTAGATGAGAAAGTCAAGCATAAAGGTGATGATACTCCATAACTTCATTTTCATTCCTTCATTATATTCCCTTATTAATAGAGCCTGTGGATTGCTACCTGATAATGAGTGTTCAAAAATGTCAACTGTTGAGGAAAGCTATACTTTTTATGGTCTTCTCATTTTGAAAAGAAACGTTTTGAATCTCAGGTTTAAAAATTTTTGACTTTGTTAACCATGAGTATACGCTGTCCTAATGGCTTAATAAGAATCATTACTACACAGCATGTGTCTAAGGAACTTAAGATTTATTTTTCATATTTAAAATGAAATGTTAGACCAAGATAAAAAAATATTCTTTGTAGCATGCCCCTGTAATGATAATAAGAGATGCTTAGAAGATGGAATTTCTCATATATTATTGGTAGGAATGTATTCTTTCTGGAAAGCAGTTTAGAAATTTACATCAAGATCCTTAAAAATGTTTGTATAATCTTCTCCCATAATCCCATTTCTCAAAACAACTAGGGATAATATGACACATAAGTATATATTGATATTTTTTCTTTTTAAATTTGTAAATGCTCTCTTAGTTTGGGCTGCTGTAACAAAATACTGGAGTGGATGACTTAAACAACAGACATTTATCTTTCATGGTTCTGGAGGCTGGAAGTCAAAGGTCAAGGAGGTGGTGAGTTTGGTTCTTGGTGAGGGCTCTGTCCCTGGTTTGCAGAAGGCTGCCTTCTCGCTGTGTTCTCACATGACTGAGAGAGCAGGAGCCCTGATCTCTCTTCTCTTCTTATAAGAACAGTAATCCTTGGGGGTGGGGTGGGGAGTGGATTACATCTAAACCTAATTACCTCCCATAGTCCCCATCTCCAAATACCATAAAATTGGGGGTTAAGATTTCAACATATAAATTTTTGGAGGACACGATTTAGTCTATAACAAATACCTAAGTGCAAAAAGACTCAGGGCTTGAGTAAGTATATTTTGGTACATTTTGATGATCATGTGTTCACAATCACTCAATATATATTATTTTAAAAATAATTTAAAATATTTAATGACATGGGAAAGTATTTGCAATGTTAAATAGAAAAACAGGTATAAAACTATATATACCCAATAACTCCAATTTAATATAAAAAATATGTAGCTACATTGAAAAAGGAAAATAAATACACAGAAATATTAATATCAATTATTTCTGGATGTTGGAATGGCTAAGATTTTTTAAAAAATGTGTATATTTCTACATCAAGGAATTTCTACACATAGAAATGAAGAATATAGAAGAACATATAGAAACTACTCAACCATTAAAATAAGCGTCAATTGTTTCGATCAGTGGAAATCACCAAATTCTGCTCTAGCTATATTTAACTTATATCATTTTGTTGTCTTTCTGTTAATGCATTTGCTGTTACTTCATAACAAACAAACAAACAAACAGCAGCAACAAAACCCCCTTTTCATCTTCATTGGACTAGCCTTCTTCACCCTAGCCATCAGGGACAATTGAGTGATGAACACTTCCTGACTCCCTTCGGGTCAGATTCTATGTTCTTTCTCTTTACTCCCATTGCATGTGTTGTACTCCTATATAATGGTATTAAATTATAATTGATTTTCTTGGCTGTGTCCCCTGCTAGATTGTAACTTTGTAGCCCTTTGAGGTCTTGAATGTCTTTCATCACCATGTTCTCAGCAGTCCATTATAACTGACACATAAACACCCGTCAATAAACGTTTGTTGATTGAACAATGCTTACAATGACTTATAGCAAGTGTGTACATACCAAATGAAGTGCTCTCTTGAGGCAGGTTAAACTCCTGATGTGATTATGTTCTAAATTTCTGGAATTTTCTGTCTAAATAGGCTGGAAATCCTATATAAAAAAATATACATCAAGTCCTGCCATTCAAAGATGATTTACATAATTATAAATATAAGATTAGAGGACATTTTTAGATATAGTTTTCAATAAAAAAGTCATGCCTGTAATCAATCTGAATAACCGAATTTGATCTTTCAAAAGCAGAGATGTTAACGGTAGTCTTTAACAAATTTTCCCACCTTTTTAGAATGTGTTATAAATTATGAAGTGCACTGGTCCTAAACTTCTCAACCCAAAACACAGGAATGTTTCCTAAATTTATTCGATAAGATTATTCATTAATTTGTGTGCAAAAGGCCGTTGTCATGGTAATAGCTGAAAGATAACGGAAACAATCCTGGCCATGTTTGCAAAGCAGGTGAATCTGCTCTATTGCAGAGCACTTTTCTAGCTTAAAAATAACTGAAGTAAAATACAAAGGGAATTAAAAATGAACACTTAAGAGTATTTTCACCATACAGATTTTAAAAATAAAGTTTGAAAATCCCCACATTTGGAAAGCCATTTCTATTAGGATAATCAAATATTCAGATCACTGACTTTTCTGTAGACTGTAGATTTTATTCGGATTGATTCAGAGCAATGCAGCTGGACTTAGTCTGATTTTCAGTGACTGAGTTAATAAAATGGCTGAGATGTGTCTGAAAAAGAAGACAAACAGATAAGATTATTTTTGTGGACAAAATATGCTATCTTTGATTCCCTACTCATGCTATTTGGCTTGTCATAACTTGCCATGATGCTAATTAGGTGACAGAATGAATGAATGTGCTTTCATGGAAGAATGGCAGACGCTAAAAATAATAAAAATGGCAATACCTGAGCTTGAATAATTTTATTACTGTGCATTCAGACAGTTTTGAAATCTGTGGAATTCCTGCTGGGAAACAATTTTTCCTTACTGAAAAGATCATTAAAAAGTCCATTTACTACAACAAAATACATGTTTTGACTCTGTGTGTGTGTGTGTGTATTTGTAGATTTTTCTCTTCAATATGGATGCATGAATTTCATTGATACAATTTAAAAGGAGTGAAAAAAATTAATACTGAGTAGCTATTTTTTTTGGTTGCTATATTCAAATAGCATTGGCAAAAATCACTGCTTGTAGATTTGTATGTTAGGAAAATAAAATACAGTTGTCTCTCAAACTGGAAGGTATATCTTATTATTTACTTGAAAGTTTAATGATCTTATAGCTATATTTTAAACAACATATATGCAACATTTTATAGTTGCAGTCATATCTGTATTTTAGAGCCAATACCTCAAAACAAATCAGGCTTATGTGTGTAAAATATGTGCATAGTTTTAACTGCTGCATAAAATACAAATACATATTACATATTTTACATAATCTCCACTCTAGCAAATACTACAGTATTTTACCAATTGCTGAGGATCAAAAACTTAGGATGTAAATTAAAAATAAATTATAAACCAAAATAGTTGCCTGGCATACCATTTACATTTTAATTCCAAGAAAATTTAAATATCAATAAGGTACATTTTAGCTGTTGCACTCAAAATGGAAGATATTTAGGTACTTTTAACAAGTGTTCAAAAATCCCAACAAATTCACATATAATTTTATCCACATGACACTGAATGTCTGAATAAATAATTAAAATTGAGTCCTAGCTAAACAGCTATCATTTCCCCTGTGTGAGATGAAATGGGAAAATATTTAGTATTATCCAGATAACTGACTCAATTCCTTGCATCTGGTATGTAATTGTTAGTATTGGAATATAGACAAGGTAGATAATTTGGGGATTTCTTCTGGATTCTTTAGCCTCAAAATGCAGGGAAAAGACATGAAACCTAAATCCTAGGTGTTGCTTATGTACCAGAGGGTTTTAGTGATACAGTAGAAAAATCATGATTGCTCTGTGCAGTACAGGCTTTAAAAATAACTTTCAGAGTGTTGATTTTCACAATTACAAATAAGTACAATTTAACTAGTAATTAAAATGGAAATGTTAACAAATGCTCTGCTTTGATGCCTCATTTGCAAGTACAGTTGATGATCTGTTTTGAAGCAGTGTGTCTCTCAGTTTAATCCTATTTGAAAATTTCCCTGAGGATATTCCTTTTCTTACAAAGTAAAGTGAATTATTTGAAAAAATATTAAAGTACAATTTTCTATACTGTTCTTTTAAAGAAATGAACAATTATTTGTGATATATTAGGGAACCAGCGCCAGCAGCATTAATTTATTATGGCAACAGATTCCCTAAGACATATACTTTGTTCCACTTTGTATCTACCATCTCTGTTTCTGCCATTAGAAAATTTTGAGATGCAGCATTCAATAACAGTAACATTAACCTATTTTGACAGTAATGCTAACTTTTTCTTGAATTAGAACAAATTATTTATTTTAGCAAAGTATACATTTTGGCTACCATGTGTTATCTTTTTAATAGACCCATATATAAGACATACTTATTTTGACATCCTCAAGTTTTGTTATATTCTATAAACTTAATAGATTCTCTTCTTTCAATGTATAATCTTTTTTTTTTCAAACACATTATTTCATAAGGAAAGTTTATCAGTATTTTATGACTAATGTTATTGTGTGCTTTTTCTAATGTTTCCAATGATTTTTCTTCCGGTTTAAATCATATTTCCTAAAATAAAACAAATTAAATTAACTCTTACATACCAGGTCAGTGTAGATATATCTGGGTAATTTGAGAGACAACTCAGGTCATTGTAGACATCTCAGGAGAATTAAGCTTACATACAAGGTCAGGGTAGACACACTTGGAAAATAATGGAACAGTGGCTGTTTAATACAGACAATCAAGGGGAGTTAGATAGATGTTTGGGATTAGGTTTGAAACATTGGTAAATTAAAGAGACAGATCAGAAAAGATAGCCCTGGGGTATTGAGGGAGCATCCAAGCATGGTGATGGAACTGGGGAATTATAAAATCAGCCCAGATCTGTGTAGACACAGCTGGGAATTTGAAGAGACTTTCCTGGTTTGTGTATACAACTTTTGAAATTAGGGCAACATCAAGGATAGTTTAGGAACTCCTTAGGATTAGAGATATCCTAGGTTTATAGTAGGCAAACCTAGGAAATTAGGGAGAAATGGCAAGTCCGTGTACACACACATAGGAAATTAGGACACTATCCACAGGGAGAGTAAACACATCTGAGAAGTTAGGGAGGCAACTCAATTCATGGTAGATATATTGGTGATTAGGGAGCCATCCAGAGCCAGGCCTCATACTACCTGGGGTATTAGAGAGACATCAAAAAAAATAAATAAATAACTCTTTGTAATTTGAGCTTTAGTCCTCGTCTCTAGAGTCATTTTTATATATGACTTTTAGTATATAATTTATAATAACATCATATATGGAATTTATGGAAAATGTGCTTAAATTGGTATATTTTGAAAATTACACTCAAAGGTGTATTAATGTAAGACACATATGAATTCCATGACTATTGTGACTTGCTTTATATAAATAAAACTATTTAAAATTCCCCTTTAAATATCTTTTGTATCAATTATATTTGGTTAAATTTTCGATATGAAAGAAATGCATACCCATGGCGTTTTAGACAATGTAGCAGGTTTGATGTCTTTGTATGCTTTATTTTCATGGGAACACAGAAAACCAGAGGGGTTATTATTGTTTTTCCCTTTGGAAATAAATCAGTAGGGTAATGGATAACAAACCACCTGTCTTCTGCTTGGAGAACGTGCTCTTTCTTGTTGCTTTGTGTTCAAAGAAGCTCTCCTGGTACCTGTTGCCATGTTCTGTTGTAAGTTAATAAAGTTACAGTCTAATGGTCTTTTGACTAACGTACATTTCTGAGGCTCTTTCGCCCAAAGGGTCCTCACTATTAGTAAAGTCGTTCCCAGTGCTCCTTTGATATTTTGCTTTTCTGTTCTTTCTGTGGATGAATGAATAAGAACAGTGATATTAATGGTGTACTTCCAATAATGTGTCCAATGCATCCTGGTCCCTAGCCCCAATTAATACCTGGAAATCAGTCATTTCCTCTGTCATGTTTATTAAGTCTTCAAAAGCAAAATCGAATCTAAACAAGCAAATAAACCCCTTTTTATTAATGTAGAAGTATATTTACTATTTATTTTAGAGGTTTATTCAATTTTGTCTTTTCCTTTTACATGACTTTTTGTGGAAGAAATGTTTATTCTCAATTAAGGCCAAATATTCATGTTTTAAATATGTTATCAGTTAAATAATTTATTGAATTCATGTGTACTTTGTCCTTCTTCATTCAAATTTATTAATGCCTCAATTTCTGAAGTCATAAATAGTTCATTGGATTTTCATTTCCAATATTAATCTGATTCTTATTTACTCATGACTGCTAAATTTGTCCAACTATTATGACTGATGCTTTGTTGGGGAATGACAAAGTACAATTTGATGTACAGTTTTGTAGAACTTGTTTTCTTATATTCCTTCTTAAAAGGTATTGAAGAAAATGTGAACATTTTATGATACCCTATGAATATATTCAGCTTTTAAAGTTTTTTCTTGTTTTCTTCAAGAGCACATTTGTAAATGTTACTCAGTATCCATATTTTATTAAATGTGTATTTTAAAATCTGGCTTTCCTTCTATGATGAGATATAACTAGTATTTTCTCACTTCGCTTTTATGATCCACTTCATATTTATATTCCATGTACTATGTTGCTCTAGGATATTAACTATCTTCATATTAGAGTGTAGGACTACAGAGTATTTACTTTTTAATCGTGCATTGTATGTTCAACACTGGCAAGTCACTTGGTCATCACCCATGAAAATCCCTCTTGTCTTTCCAGCTGTTGTGCATTTACCATCATGTCCCTACCCATACAGATCCATTATATCATTTCCATTTAATTCATCTTGTTGATCTCAATTTCTCCCCACCAATGTAAGACCTCTTCTCTATGAATCTTAAAGGTGGACAGAAAATCCATTTTGATATGCTCCCCATCTACACTCACCCTACCAGGATCTCAGATACTTGGATTTCCATTACTACTGTTTGTAAATCAAAAAGCCATTATTTTGAGTTTTTGTTCCCAATGACCACCTAACAAGTTATTATATAAATTTTCTTGCATTTAAATTTGAAGAGTAATATGGACTTGCTGGCCCATATTAAATTTTTGAATTCTGCTGAGAGAATCTCTTATTACTCCTCAGTCACTGTGCATTTTTCTGACTTGGGGTCCTTTTTTATTCTTCCAGAGATAACCTCTTCCTCCAGAATGATTTACTTTCTGAACTTGTGAGTGCAAAACTAACAAGATTTAGGTTAATTTATTTGATCGTTATGCCACCAAAAATTATTCATTTTAAGCCTTCATTTATTACGGGTCCTCCTATCACTATTATTTTGTAAATTGTACATTTTTAAAAAAATTGTGAATCACATTTTCCATAGAATATCTCCATAATTTTGTCCATGAACATTTCCTATAATTAAAGAACAATAATTTTCCTCACTTCCATTTCTAAATGCAATTATATTTTTATAGTAAAAATTTTGGCGCACATTTACCATGGGGTGGTTAGCTGAAAGCATTCAATATCCTGAATGCCAAATGGGAGAGCATCCCCCATGAAAGCATCCCCATTATTCTAGCTTCCTTGATCTCTTTGCTTGTGAACTTTTGCAATTCTTACAGCTTATATAACACACCTTTGTCCCAGTTTTATGTTGTCTTGAATCATTTATTTTGTGTTAGATTTACCTCCTGAAATCAATGGTAAACTTTTTTAGGACAGTGGATATGTGTTATATTTATACATTCCCTATACTGCTATAGTTCCAAAGGTTAAATTGTTAACATAAAGATTGAATTTTTATCAAACAGATTATCTCTAATTTTTAAACAAAGAATATGTATGCAGGTGATTAACTTTTAACAATAAGACCGTAGAGATACAGGCAAGTTAATTTAAACCTTAATTTTTATAGGTAAGGAAAATTATCCATACAAATTAAACGAGCGCTGAAAGATAATAGAGCAAAGTTGTTTCTTTAGCCTTTTTGAAATGTTTGCTCATTTCTACAATGTGCGCTGATACACACTGCTTGTCTATTAGCATCTTTATTGGTGGATCCGTATAAATAGTATTCCTTTTTTATTTTAGCTGAGAGACTGTCTAAACATGTATTAAAACGTGCAATTTAGATTATTTAAAATATGAAACATAAGCAATAATTCATCTCTCAGCTAATACCAGAATTTAATTGATGACTATAGTGATAGTTATGATGTATAACTGACATCTGACAGTCAAGTTTATTGAGGGAGTAAAACATAAAGTTTGTATGAAAGATTTCTATGTATTTTATAACTCTTTCATGTCATGTAATGATATAAGAAATTGCTAGTCTAACCATCAATGTTTCTTTTGCTGCAGCCATATCTCTGAGCCATTAGCAAACACTGAAGTTACATTCCAATGAAAAGTTTAAACTGAAATTTAAAATATTAAAATACATTTTATATCCTCTTTATGGAAGGTACACACACACGTAACTATACCAGCATAGCATAACTAATTTAAAAGTAGAAATCTAAAAACTTCTTTATGAAAAAAAAATATTCCAGCAATTTATTTTTCAAACTTTTCCTCTTCAATAAGTGTTTATTATCCTGCTTTATTAGGAATTAAATCATAAAATATAGGTATATCTGCATTTATTATTTGCTCATTTATCTAGTCTTCAAATTAGTAGGCCTAATATCTAATATGTGCTTCAGAATGGTGTTTCCGCCTTACGTATTTTTTCCTAGCCCACAGGAGAAAAAAATGCAATTTTACGATACAGGTTGTGCTGAAGAATGTAAAGCAGTTCATATGTTACAAGTACTTTGCTATATATACCATACAAGAGAGAAAAACGCATGCTGTTCCCTCAAATGCACATTTTAGTCCTAAGATTCAAACTATGAATAAGAATAAATAGGGAGAGGTTGGAGAACCCATTGTGTGGG
Source organism: Rhinolophus sinicus (assembly GCF_057876585.1). Taxonomy (NCBI): domain Eukaryota; kingdom Metazoa; phylum Chordata; class Mammalia; order Chiroptera; family Rhinolophidae; genus Rhinolophus; species Rhinolophus sinicus. The sequence continues at coordinate 110,554,614 of NC_142516.1, forward strand.
GTGAATGCCCTTTTGCCTGGCTGACTGTCCTCTGGCACATCATCTTTTCAGTGAATTTAATCCGAAGCTGTAGTTCTGCCGTTAGACACTAAGCAATGATCTTTTGTTCATTAACTACACACCCCTTGATGTCCAGCTCTCATTTACACAAAGTCAATATGCTGGTTTCAGTTCTTTTTGCTCTTCTCAAACAAACTATGACCTTTAATTGAAAGGAGAAAATTAGTTGTGATACTGTGGCAAGTGTTATCTTGTGAGATTTGAATTTATCTGAATAGATAGTAGGTGCGAGTTTTGTCCAGAGAGAGCTGAAGGTAGACGGAAAAAAATCAAGTAGGAATACTTGGAAGAAAAAGTGATATGCGAAATAAATATATAATAAACAGATTAATATGAAATCTACATAGAAAAACAATAGATTAATAGTGGCTGAATGTAGCGTTCACTGTGGAAAAACTGAGAGTAATCTTCTTGTATGTAATAGCCAGTGGCTTCTTCCTTTTCTTTTCTTTCTGAAATCATGCTGTTAGTGACTAATCAGTCGTAAGAACAATGTTACACTGTCCTCAGTTAACACTTGTCCTCATAAAAGCTTAAAACATAAAATGCCCTGATTTACTCATTGGTTTTATTTATCCTAAACTGTATACTCCCACTGCACAGCCTCTGGGCCCAATTAAATAATTTTAAGAAATTAGGTTAGCTAAAAAGAAAAGAAAAATGCCCCCCCCCCCCGCCTTGTTTGCAGATGCAAAAACTAGATGGTACCTCTACATTGAGGAGCTGACACAGACAGTGATAATATAAAGATCAAAAAGCAATAGAATCCTTGCATGTGTCTCCATCTCACCTTCCTTCTTATCCATTGTAGGGATAAAAGAAGGCAGCCTTCCTTTTTCCATCATCTGCTGTCACAATACTGACTGGCCTGCCTTGCAAAATTACCTCTAGAATGACACAGAATTTGTACCAAGTTCAGAAAGATGACAAAACTGAAGATCAAATAATATGCAATTGAGAAATGATTTTGAGGTATTTTTCAAAATATTAAAGGCTTTTGGGTGTTGGCCCTGACCAGTGGTACAGAGGACACCAAAAATAGATCAGGACACTTTTCAATAATATTGACAAATGGTACCTGCTCTGTGAAGCCTTCCTTAACTTTCCCAGGCAGGATAAGTGGTACAGGGACTGTTCTTACCAAAAGAAAATTTTAGGCCAGTACCTGATACTCTGAAGGATTTTGAAGGATTAAAGTTACTGAATATTTGAAATAAAGGCTGTCTGAAAATTCTGAACTGTATGATCATTATATGTTCCATTTATCAACTGCAACATAACAAGCTATCCCAAACTTAAGGACATAAAATGTCAACCAGTTCATTCTGCTTTGACTTCCTGTGAATTAAGAATAAAAATGGCATCAGGAATGGTTGTGTGCTCTGTGTCTGGGGCTGCACCTGGGAAGATTTGAGTGGCTGGAAGGAACTCACACTTTTGAGGCTGGAGCCACGTGGAGGTTTCTTCACCTACAAGTCAGGCTCCTGAGCTGGGATGACCAGAAGGCTCAGCTGGGACTGTTGGTCGGACACTTACATGTGCTTGCTCCATAAGGCTTAGGATTGTCACAGCGTGTCTGCAGGCTCCTAGGGCTGTGTTATGAGAGGAGATACCCAGGGAGCTAGCATTCCAAGAGAGCCTGATGGAAGCTGCATGCTTCTCTGGAACTTGTATGCCTTGGAAGTCACACAGCATTATTTCCTCTGTAATATGTAGGTCAAAGCAGTCACAGGCCTGCCTGATTCAAAAGGAGGGGACAGAGCCCTGATCTCCTGATGGGAGGAATGCCAAAGAATTTGGGGCCATCTTTCTGTACCCCCAGTACTCTTTCTGTACTTTTTGCCCAGTCCTCTGTAACTCTATCACTCAGTATTGCATTTCTCTTCTCCCTACATGACTATGAGCTCATGCAAGTCCCACATTATTTTTAATCTTTTTAAAAAAAGTTTAGACTCTAATAAAATATCTACTAAAATTAGACTTACTGAAAATATTGAATGAAGCAAGAATGATGTTTGCAAACATGCCTAGAGAAAATTAAAGAGCTAATAATTGAGACCTTCAAAATTATATGGTTTATCTCTGATTTAAATGTAGTCATTTGTATTTGAATAACTTGATAGGCATGAATCTAGTAAAATTTCATCGTTCAGTCAGGTTATTTGCACAACCTGTGTTTTTGTCATCTATGCTATTGTTTCAGAGTTTTCTAGAGATGGGCATTCGGGAAGGTGACAGTCCTACTTGTTTCTGGGAGAGTTTTATCAAATAAAAACCTGGTAGAAAACACAACGAGGCTATATAAAAAGAGTATGTGTTGTGTTGCTTTCCGGGTGCAGACTAAGCAGTGAACTTATCACCAAGAAGGTGGATAATAAGAAAAAGGCGATTGTGCCTCCAGAACTTTACATAGCTTTTATAGCTTTGCCATTTATATTCAAAGTTCTCTTGGAGGGGCCTTTCATTTGCCTGGAACATTATTCCCTAGTACATGCATGCCTCATTCTATCACTTATTTAAAACTTCTATTTAATTATCAACTCATTACCTTTCCTAACTATATTCCATGCAGCCCTTACCCCTATCAGTCATTCTATAGTTAGTCATAGCACTTGCCTATTATAAAACTATTTATTTGTTTACTTATCTATAGCTATCTTTCTTACTAGAAGGTAAATTCCAAAAGGACACGGCCTTTCAGCTTTATTTCCTAGTATAATTCCAGTTCTTAGAAGAGTGGTTGGCTTATTGGCATATATTTGCTATATAAAATAATGGATACAAAGAACATAAAGACAGCCTCTGTTGTGCAAGAGTTTAGAAGACAGCTAAACCTTGATACATTTAAGGATTTTATGTTACACAACTTGAAAAATAACATCTCAGTCTCTTGATAAATATACAAGGTGTGATAAAAAAATTCGGTGAATGTTTAAATTTAAAAAAATTATTACAGTAAAAGACACATTGCCATTAATTCCCCTCAAAATACTACCCCTCACTTCGACCACACTTATCCCATTGTTCTTGCCACTTTCTGAAGCAGTCTGGAAGTCCTGTTTCGTGAGTGTCCACTTCATTCTCCATCATGCCAACTCTCCGTTTCACACATCGCTTCTGGTAGGGCAATTTCTGTTAAATAAAACATTAAGGTGTGTGCGACTTCTGGCTCTTCCCCAAAGTAAAAAAGACCATGAAAGGTAAACATTTTGAATGAATTCAGGACATTGAAGCAGCCATGACAGTGCAACTAAAGACCCTTATGAAAGAGGACTTCCAGAACTGCTTCAGAAAGTGGCAAGAACAATGGGATAAGTGTGTTTGAAGCGAGGGGTAGTGTTCTGAGGGAGATTAATGACAACATGTGTTTTTACTATAATATATATATTTTTAAATTTATACATATCATGGAAATAATTCCACGTGAGCATAACAATTTATTAGCTTCCTAAATCCGAACATAATTTAAATCAAATAAGATTTATCATACGTCTGAAAGAAAGCATACTTCCATTTGCTAAAATTTGCCAATGTAATTCAGCTCATTAATAGACTGAGAAAAATCACATAAATATATCAATAGTTTCTGAAAAAGCATTCCACAATTTATTATTTATTTTAAATATTGAAACAATTTATAAAGTGTATTTCTATTTATGATATGTTCGTTGAAAACACTCAGAAAATTAGAAGGTACCTGTCTTAATATTTTAAAAGCTTATACCATAAATATAGGAAAGTCATATTTAAAGATTAATTTTAGACACATTATTTTTGAACAGGAGCAAAACAATGATGTCCAATTTTCACTATTATAATTCAATAAATTACTGGAGATTAGGGGTAATTCTTTAAAATCCAGTAAAATAAATGTGAATTTTTAGAAATTTTCAGAAAAATAATAAAATAGTAAAATAAGAGCTTAAATATGAATATTTATTAATATTTCAATTATATGATCTTCATACAAATCTTAGCAAATTTAACAAATTATGAATTAATAAGAGAAGTAAATAAGTTTACTGAGCATCAGATTAACTTACTCAGTTCTTCAGCATTCATCTAAATCAGTAATGACTAATAAAAAACGCAATATAAAACTATAGCAATAAAAATGAAAAGTATGTAGAAATTAACTGAGAAAGAATAACCTGCCAAACCATTATGATAGAAATTTTAAAACCACAGTAAAGGACATGAAAGGAGATTTTAATAAATGTAAGGCATAGTATGTCTTTAACAATATAAAAAATATTTCTTCTATTAATTTACAAATTCAATGTGATTCCAATAAAAATTCATTTTGAAGAATTGAACATACATACACAAATAAATGTTCATGCAAAGCTTAGTTAAGAAAAAAGATATCTCTGAGGAAATATATAAATGCAGTATAAAGCCTAAGTGATAAAAGCAATTAATACTATTAGAGGAAAAAGCAAAAAGATTAATGTAACAAAATAAAATTCAAAAACAGACTCCTTGACCTGGGAACTAGATGATGATGGAAGTGGCTCCATATCCAGTGGTGAAAGGCTGGGCAGTTCATAAATTATTTTGGGAAAACAGATTTACACAACTGAGAAATACAGTGGGCTCCCTATTCATATCACATGCAATGCACTCCAGATTACTTAATGTCATCAATGCAGATAGTAAATGTATAAAAATTATGGGGATGGGGGAGAAAGTTCTTTATAGAACCCTAAAAGCACAACGCACTTGGATTTAACTGCAATGAATTTATCTATATAAAAACTCAGGATTTTCATTCAGTGAAGAATACCACAGAATCAACAGATGGGTGACAGATTGGGAGATGTTTGCAAAGGGCTTAATATTGAAATTATACAAAGAATGTCTTATAAGCAACCAAAAAAGATGGAGAAATTTTAAGAAAATTGGCAAATGATATAAATAGTCACAAAATGACTAAGTTTGTTTTTAAGAAAGCACAATCTCTTTAATAATCAGATAAATGCAAAATATAGCAAGAATAAAATACTATTACACACCCACTAGATTCAAAAAATGAGAAGGATACAACCATGTGTTGACAAAGATATGGAGGAATGCTACTTATCATTTATTGCTTGTAGGAAGTCTGATGTAGCCTTTCTGAAGAGAAATATGTAGTGGTGAATTTACAAATGTTTGTCTTATTATTCACTAATCTGATATTTGTTATTATACTCCAGAAAGCCCTCAGTCCCAAGCAGGAACACATCAAATCGTGTTTGTGGAAGTAGAGAATTGGAGGCAACTTAGGCTTTTATTATTAGGGGAGTGAAAAAAAAGCAAAATGTATTGGATATATACTCTTGAACTGACATGTCTAATCTTCAAAACAATGTTGACTGAAAAAAGTGAAAACATGGTTTGTGTAAAATGTTTATTTCAGTTATTTGAACCTGTGATAAAAATAAAATATTATGTTAAATTATATTTTAAAACATAAGGACAATTGGTCATACTGACATATTCTATTTATGAATACATACATATTCTATAAATATACATTTTTTTGAAATTTCTCTACAGAATGAAGTAGAATGTTTAGTGTTATTCCTTAAAATTTTCTTAAGATTAGGTTCTTAAATGTTAGGCATTTTTGAATATGGTATGGGCATTCTGTGGTTAAAGCAATTTTCTTGTATGTCTTCACAATGCCATCAAACAAACAACAAATATGTGAAACATTTCTGTCATCGTAAATTGGAAAAGTGACAAGTCTGCCATTCTGCTCTTCTATTACTAGACAATATTTTCATTCTGGAAAACTGAAATATACAAAGTCTAAGTCTAACTTGGCCAGAATTATGCTTTAATTTTTTTGTTTCGGAGAACTTTGTCATAGTTTATGCACAACCCAAATTATCCACTAGGCACTCCCTTCCCTCTTTCCCTGTTTTACAGTTGAAATCTAAATCCAATACTTTTATAAAATTAAAGAATATTTTGTCAATCTGATGTACCAATTTTATCACATACCATGATGGTTTTTTATTTTTGGTAAAGTCACACTGGATTTGAAATTCTCTCTTTATATTATTCATCATATAGGAGAAATATTGGTTGGAAAGCAATGTAGAATAAAGATAAGAAGACTAGAAAATACTTCACTAAATAATTGAAAATGAGTTATAAAAGTGATGTAATTGTTAAGTTAAATCCAAATACAAGTGATAATTGTATTCATTTACGAAGAATTAAAATCTCATTAGAAAATAATGTAACATAACCTACAGGATAAAGTACCCATGAAAGTTGCTAATAGTTTTCTAAGTATATAACATTAAAAATTGAGCAGTTAATAATATGGGTGGCTATTGGCAAATAGTGCATGTAATAAAACCTGCACAAATACATATTCTTTCATTTTACAGAAACAGAGAAGCCTGGTATTTTACTGTATTTAGTCTATTCTTTGGAGTGATATTTTTAGGAATATCAACTGTATCTGTTATATGGTGTTTATTAAAGATAATTTTTATTTATTTATTTTTCATTTTAGTATTCAATTTTATTTATATTTTATTCTTTTTATTTTTAATTAAAGTTTGTTGGAGTGACAATAGTTAGTAAAGTTACATAGATATCAGATGTACAATTCTGTAATACATCATCTATATATCACATTGTGTGTCTACTACCCAGAGTCAGAGTCAATTCTTCTTCCACCATCATATATTTGATCTCATTTACCCTCATCTACCACCTCCCTTACCCTCTGGTAACCACTAAACTATTGTCTGTGTCTATAAGTTTTTGTTTCTTTGTCCTTTTCCTTTGTTTTTTCCTTAGTTTTGTATCTCACATATCAGTGAAATCATATGGTTCTTGACTTTTCTGTCTGATTTATTTTGCTTAGCATAATAATCTCAAGATCCACCCATGTTGTTGCAAATGGCACTATTTCATCTTATGGCAGAATAGTATTCCACTGTGCATACATATATATATCCATATCTTCTTTATCAATCATTTATCGAAGGACACTTTGATTGTTTCCATGTTTTGGCCACCGTAAATAAAGCTGCAATGAACATCAGAGCGCCTATATCTTTATGGATAAATGTTAGCCCAATATTTTTTATTTTTTAAATAATTTTTTACTTTCAATTACAGGGGCCATACAGTATTATATTATTTTCAGGTGTTCAACATAGTGATTACACATTTATATAACTTATGAATGATCACTCTGATAAATCAGATACACATCTGACATCATACATAATTATTACAATATTATTAACTATATTCCCTATGCTATACTTTACATCCCCATGACTATTTTGTAACTACCAATTTATACTTCTTAATCCTTTCATCCCCTTTACTTGTCCCCCCAACTCCATTCCCATCTGGCAACCATCAAAATGTTCTTGGTATCTCTGAGTTTATTTTTGTGTAGTTTGTTCATTTATTTTGTTCTTTAGATTCCACATGTAAGTGAAATCATATGGCATTTGCCATTCTATGTTTGACTTACTCCACTTAGCACAATACCATCTAGGTCCATCCATGTTGTTGCAAATGGCAAGATTGCATTCCTTTTTATGGTTGAGTAATATTCCATTTTATATATGTACCACTTCTTTACCCATTCAGCCACTGAAGGACACCCAGGCTACCTCCACATCTTGGCTATTGTAAATAATGCTGCAAAATGAACAAATGTATGCACATGTCCCTTTGAAGTAGTGTTTTCGGTTCCTTCAGATAAATACCCAGAAGTGGGATTACTGGGTCTTTCTTTGTCTCTTGTTATAGCCTTCATTTTTAAGTCTATTTTGTCTGGTATACGTATTGCTATGCCAGTTTTTTTCTTTTTTTTTCATTTTAATTTTCATGAAATATTTTTTCTATTCCTTTACTTTCAGTCTGTGTGTGTCTTTTGCTCTGAAGTGAGTATCTTGTAGGCAGCATATGTAAGGGTCTTGTTTTCTTATCCACTCAGCCACCCTATGCCTTTTGATTGGAGCATTTAATTCACTTACATTGGAAGTAATTGTTGATAGATATGTAGTTATTGCTATTTATTATTTGTATTTTTAATATTTCTTTCCTTTTTAAAGAAGTCCCTTTAATATTTCGTGTAATACTGGTTTGGTGGTGAACTTTTTTAGCTTTTTCTTGTCTGGGAAGCTCTTTACCCATTCTTTGATTTTAAATGATAGCCCTCCTGTTGCAGTTGAGCCTTGGTTGCTGTTTGCATGTTAATGTGAGTGTTTGACCCTTAGGCTGATTACTTGAGAGGACTGGCTGTGACTACAGTGGAGGAGCTGATTTGCAGAGCTGACTCTGTGGAGCAGGATTTGCTTTAGCGGGGCTCTGGTGCCTGCCCAGTCTGCCCTTTGGATTTGTCATTTGTGGTTGGGTGGTTGGGTGTTGCTCTCGTATGGCCTGAAGCAGGCCACCAGGTATGTTGGTTTTGGGGCCTCTTGGAAGGGGCTCTGTTCCAGCCATGGTCAGCTGCTACCTGTGTCCTGCCCAAGGCCACTTGGTATGAGCTACAAAGTGATCAGCAGATAGATCACTGTTTGTGCTGTGCTTGGAGGTGCCTGGGAGAGGCTAAATTGTAAACCGAGGCCAGCTGCTGCTAGTGATGGGCTTGGGGTTGCTTAGCAAGAGGTGGGGGACATACCAAGGCCAGATGCTGCTTCTTTGGGGTTTGTGAACCTTTGAGAGATTATAGGAGAGTCTGTACCATAAGCCAATGTGGGCCATTTGTATGGAAAAGACACTGGAAGCAGCTTGGGTGGGCCTGCAATTTGGATAGGGTGAGATCTCTGGGAATTACCAGAGCAGGACAAAAGAGATGAGCCAGGTTGATGGAGACTCAGATATGGAGCCCCCCCCCCCCCCATCTCCACACTGGGGTAGGAGGAGGTCTCAACAAAGGAACAATGTCTTCTGCCAGCACTTCTGACTGGGAGAAAGCTGCCCCAGTCCCTGAAGCCAGACAATTCATTTTCTTCCTATATGTCCCTGGTGCCTTTCAAGCTGCTGCCCCAGCCCGGGAGCTCAGAGCCAGTGAGTGTGTCATCAAGTAACTCTGTGCATTGTCCCTTTAAGAGGGGCATCTGGGACTCCAGCCACTCTCCATCTCACTCAGCCACAATCCCTGCTGGTTTTCACAGCCAGAAGTTATGGGGACATCTCTTCCCAGGACTGGTACTCTGGACTGAGGAGGGAACAGCCTGTTCCACATCTCTGCCCCTCCTACCAGTCTGGAGGTGGCTTATTCTGTATGTCATTAATTGTAGGTTCAGCTAGACTTCAGGTGATTCACAGTGATGGTTGTTCTGTGGTTTACTTGTAATTTTGATGTGGTTTTGACAGGAGGCAAGGACAACTTTTACTTATTTTGCCATCTTGACCAGAAGACACCAATCCCAGATAATTTTTAAATTGCAGGAAAATACAGGCTATTGAATCTTATTAGCAGATTTATTTTCTGTCCTGTCACTCTTGAATGTCCAGAGATTTGTCTCGTAAGATATGTATTATGGTATCTAACCTACCAATATCTTGCATGATATTTAATATTGATATATATCTTTGTTTTTGTCTTCTCGGAGTTTCAAAATGCCAGCTTGTGGTATCTCCTTTGTATATTATGAACTAAACTATTTGCTATTCTTTAAAATATCATGTTATCCATGATTTATCTTTTATCAAATTTAAATCTACAAACTACCAAAAGCATAATCTTATCACATTTTTTTCTAACCTAAGTATTTAACAATATAAATCAATGTTCTTTCATGTGCTACTAGGGAAAAAATAACTGGCTTTTAAATTTTTTTTAGTTGTAATTATAACAATAGCTATGACTTTTTTTTCCCCCCAGGTGGTCTATTTTTGTCCTGACATTTTTGTCTGTCCTATGAATTTCATCATGGGGAAGAAACAGCAGTTTGTCTTAGAGCAGCTCAATTTCGATCTCCAGGTGACAAGCTGATATTTCTTTCCTTTGAAGAAGATTTTAATATGATGGGTTAAATGTCAAGAAAAAAACTCCCATCATGTATTGAACCTTGCTAACCTCATTTCTCTTAATATTAATGACATATTGATATTTGATTTTTAAAAATGTTCTCTTTCTAACAGATGTAAAGATTTTAAAAGAATGCATTTATTTAGGTATTTTGTACATTGGTACAAATCATTTAGTGTAATGCCAACATTTTCGTAAATATGAAAGAAATCATCCACTTTAAAATTAATTACTTGCTTTAGCTGTACCACTAGTTTAAAGAATAAATCTAAATTTCTAGACTAAAAATTCTGTGATAGACTTTTTAATTTTAATTTTAAATATGGTTTATATACAAAAACATGAAGGAGAGAAAAGGCTAATATACTTGGAAGAAATAACTTGTACTTATTAGATAAAAGGAAAATAAATTATAAATAAGAGAGTTTAAAAATGTTTTATTAACTGTTACTGGCTCCTTCAACATACTCCACACATCAGTGTTTTGGATACACAAATATTCTTTCTTATTTTTGGAGGAAAACAAAATATTTTATGAGTTGTTTACTGCGTATGTGAGGCCATTAATTAAACAACAAAGATTAAACCTATTAAGCCACTTACAAGCCTGAAAGGTGATTACATTTCATAGCTTTACAGCAGACAGGACATAAAATAAGGCACGTCAAGAGTTGGGATTCATGACTCTCACATAGCTTTAAAATAAGGAAGAGACATTAGGTTTTTAGCCTATTGTATAAAGGCCACAATTACAGATTGCACCATTTTATCCTTCCCACTAATCTATACGCGCGCACACACACACACACACACACACACACACAGACGCACACACACACCATCATGAACACATTTTAAATGTCTGGTCTGTGCTTTTGTTATGATAACCACTAGCCACATGTAGATATTTAGGTTTAAATTTAATTAAATTTTAATAAAACAAAAAGTTCACTTCCTCATTTGCACTATTCACACTTCAAGTGCTCAAAAGCCATTTGTGGCTGTTGGCTACCATACTAAGCAGCATTGGCCTAAGACATTTCCATTATCACAGAAAGTTCTATTGGAAAGTGCTACTAATGGATTTCGCAGTGTGGAGATTTCTTGAAATATCTTTGATTCTTGCATGATGTCATCGTATTATGCATTCGATATTTTAATATCTAGTTATACCGTTCTGTTCACTAGCATAGAGCTGTGATGTGCATCTACGTACATTTCACAAACTTTAAAAAGATCATCGTTACTGTTTGCTATCAAGTTTAAGTTCTCAACAATGCACTCATGAGATAACTGGGCAGGTTGTTCACTAATTGCACTTTAGAGCAGACAAGATATATTTTCTTTGGGGAAATGAAGAGTGAAAATGTATGCTTGGTTACTTTCTTTTGTACTTAATTTGTATTTAAATCATTTATCTCAAAATGTTTAAAGGCAGGTTAAAAAAATTGGTGCCTTTGTTGAGAAACTTTGGACCGTTTTTCCTCAGAATGTTTTGTTGTGTAATTGCATCAGATATCCGACAGTCTAAGCAATCTTTCGAAGGAATTCACATTTTGTGATCTGAAGAATTTTGGGTGATAAAGGCCATGGGCATTTCAAACAGCAGGATGTTTATTATATTAAAACACAAGGGGACAATTTCAAGTCCAGCATGATATATTGGGTGTCATTTTAAAATGATTAAGTGCTTCAACCAAAAGTTATTTTATATAAAGTCAATTGTCTATCAAAGTAAGTAACTTTATCCTTATTAGGGAGAAGTTAAACAGACGTTTGGAAAGGTGACCTCAGTTCAGACAGGTAGTGATTGCAGAGTAAGGATTTAAACTTTTGTCCAACAAACCTCAAGTCAAAGTCCTGTGCTTTCAAAGTCCTCAGCACTGGTGTCCTGGTAAATTGGCTGTGATTTCTCTCTGATGTAAATGCTCCGAGTATGGCTACATTTAGACTACCCATGGTATTAAACCTCACACAATTCCCAAATATTTTGTTGTCTCTTCTGTGAACCAGTCTGAGCCACTGCAGCCCGTCACGATCCCTGTGCCTCTCCAATATACAGAAAACTTTGAGCGATGGGGGATAAATGAAAGATTCTACTGAAACCAGGAACATGATAGAAGTACAGACTGTCACCCTTCTCTGCCCCTGCATTTTACTATGTGGAAATGTTCATTAGGTGTGTTAACTTTTATCCAAGTCTGATTCTTTTTGAAGACAGTAAAATTACTTCATTATTATTCTCTTTTACTTGAACTACGTTGCATGATATGCATCCTAAAAGAAAAGGAAAAATCAGGCACCCTCATTCTTACTGAATACTCAATTTGATTCTCTTTTCTGTTCTCTCCCCAAGCTTATATCAGGCAGGTATATGACCACAGGTAAAGAATTTTGGTGAATCATAGAGTAAAACATGAACATTCCTCTGCATGTAGTAACATTTCCTGCATCCAATGATACAATTTTATTCTCACAAGTCTCTCAAGACTCAAGTGACCATATTATTTAATAACTATCATAAAGAACAGTATATTATTAACTATATATGTTAAGTTTATTTTCTTTTTTTACAGAAGTTTGCCAAATTATAACTACAAATAATCAGTATTAAAACTTCCAATGAGCTGTCCACTTTGCTCAATTACATGCATGCATTTCTTGATGCTGACTCAACTCTCCAGGCCCAGTGCCATGGTGGTATTACCCTAAATCCGATAAATCCGAGGCAGCAGTCCACAGGATAGAGAGGAACTTTGAACTGAGAGACTGGTAAAATCCCTGAAAACGTTCCACACTAGGTGGTCTCCATCCTGTTTGGATTTCCCTATGCATAAAGTCACCTCTGGAGCTTGTTCAAAAGGCAGTTTCCTAGGCTCCACTGCAAAAGATTCTAAAGCAGTAGGTTTAAGGAGTGGTTGAGGAACCGGCACTTTTCACAATCACACCATGTGGTTTTGGTAGAAGTTTTCTTCTCCTAAAACAGAATAAAGCTGAAGAAAGTTAATAATTTCAATTCCCTAAACAGATGATTTTTGTTCCATGTCTTAGAGACTTTGCTTCTCCTTTAGTGCATTCCCTTAAATCCTCCTCCTCGTCCTTTTAATTATTTTGCATTCCAGTTCACCGCTTATTGTGCATTGTATATAAAAGTGGTCTTAACCCCAGCCCTGAGCAAGGTTCTTTCTCCTTCCCCTGTGCACACAGGTAACACCATGTACATCTGTTCTTGCATCTATCACACTCCGTCCAGTGCTCTTGCATTTGTTCTGATTTGTTCCCGACCAGCCTGCAAGCTTCTTGAGAGCAGGGGTTGGGTTTCTTTTATGTTCTGTATCAGTGGCTTGCACATAGTAATCACTGATTAATTTTGTTAAATGGATGAGTGAACAAATCAGTTTACCTGCCACAGAAATTTCCTTACTTAGTTATACTTGACTGTTATGTTCTTAGGACATTAGGGAAGAAAACAACAAAAAAATCCCTGTGCATGTTTTAAAAGCACTATTATTGAAAAAGTGACCATCATGTTCCTGCATGATTCTCATGTAAAGACTCAATTGATAAATTCCTTTTAGAAAAGATTTGTTTCTTTTAAGGAATTCATATCATCATGGACTCAGATGGGAATCCTGTCTCCTCAGTTGCTCACTGAGTGACCTTTGGGCAATTTGCCTAAGATCTCTGGGCTTCAGTTTCCTTATCTTTAAAATGGGGCTATAATCTTACCAAAACCTTTAGGTTTGACTGAATCAATATATATAAACCACTTAGAATAGTAAGAAAACGATGTAAGTGTTGGTTTTTAATACTTGTTTAAAACTTTGGGGTTATGTTTCTCATATTAATGATATTATCCAGTCTTCTAAAAAGTCTGAAGGTAATTTTAATACCCATTAACAGTAGCTGACCAAACCATTAGTATATTTGTCTTTTTCTACTTGTTCATATTTTACGGTTATGTTTCTGCACAACCTGGTTTATGATATGCCTACATATGGTTTGCTCTTTTATTTCAAGTTGTTTTGAATAACCTGCAGAACATCTAAAGATAAATGATTAATAAATACTAAATTGTCCCAGGTATTCTACCTTTTAGTTAATGTATTGCCCTTTATATGTGCTTTATTTCTTTCTGTATTCCCACTCATCAGAGTCCCTTGCTGTTGTCAATATATTTTATTTAATCTCTCCATCCTCATTTCCTCTTCTGCTTTGGGAAAACCAAATAATCAGTCATTAGTTGCATTTATCTCAGTCAAGACTTTTCTGTGAGTTTTTAATAGTAAATAGCTCAAGTGATGCATATTTTGGTTGCATTTCTGGATAACTTTGGGTAGCTGTCACCTGATTTAAATGGACAGATAAGTCATCCAGATAAGTGAGATATTAAGGCAAATTGCACTCATTTGTATCATCTGTTATTTTTCCAAAAGCAAAACCTGGAAAGTGACAATAACTAGGTTTGAAGATGATAAGTAGTAATAAAGAGACAATTTGGAAATACAATATCCTCAAGGACATGAATTGATCAGTCTTAATAAAAATGTATTTCATAGATAATGGAAGCAGAGGGAAACACATTCAAAAATTTTTCAATACATCAAAAATAAATAGGACCTAGAATCTTAGAAAAGAGCACAAACCTTACCTCATATTTCTGTTTCACACAGTTTTTATCAACAGGCTTTTAGTCATTTGCTTCAGGTATGTTGATATCAGCAGTGTCATGGTTATGCTCCCTGAGTGAGCCTCCAATCACCTTGAACCAGTTTGAGGGGGGGGGGCTCCTAACAGATTTTCTTTTTAGAACTAAACGAGAAGCTTAAGTTGATGTGCAAATGTGATGTGTTGTTTAACCAGGGAATACTGAATTTCCAAAAAAAAAGTGGGGTTAAACTAAGCAAAAGGAATTGGGAAGGAAACTGAAAAAAAGGGTGGTTTGGGAAAATTAAGTTTGAATTTCGAAAATTTGAAAGACAATTCAAATTGAAATCATGAGCAAAAATTTCCACAAATGGTTTAGCTAGACACAGATGTTGGATGAGGAAGGATCACCAAGAATGATGTAGAGCTGGAACTTATTATGTCAGTTTTCTGCTTCTGTACCTACTTAGTCAGGTACTGTTCTTCTGAGTCACGCGTTAACTATGGGATTTGACAATACTACACGTGTACACTGATTGGCAGGGTCCTGATACGTGCAGGCTGCTGAAAGTCAGGGACAGTTAGGTTAATGTATAAACACGAGCAGGTGAAGAATATAATATTTGTCTGGGAAACAGATTTGTGTGAAAATGTTGAAAACAGCATTAGAGTTTAAAACGTCACCCATGTTTTCTCCACCTATCCTTCTTAATACCCCATAATACACTTACAGACTCATTTCTTGCTTCAAAGAAGGAGGAAGCTAGCACATTGGGGAGCTATTATCTCTTCTGATGAATCTATAGTGATTCCTAATAGTCACCCCATAATTATAGATTGATTCCTTTATTCATTGCTGCAGAACCTTTCCAAGTCCTTTCTTGGGTTTACTAGTCTATAATTACTGAGGATAACATTATTTATTTATGTGCTTTTGTAAAGTGGGTAATATGTTTGCATTTGCTCAGCATCTGGTATCTCATCGTTCCTTAGTCTTTAAATATAATAAGTAATGTTCCTGAGATTTAATCAGTAGCTTCTGATTGCTCCAGGGTAGATTTCATGAAGTCACAGAAAAACATGTACCTTGAATAAATAGTCACCTGTCCGGGTAAGCTACTGTTTATAGTCACTGCGCTATCAGTGTTGAATTTTATGTGAGGACTATGATTACACCTCATCCCTTTTGGGAAGAGGAAAGAAAATACAGTTTAAAGCCTGGCATTTTAGATCTCCTCTTTTATTTAAAAATATTTGTTAATTTCCTTTGAAGGTTATTTTGTCTGCTTATGGACAATCATCTTTACACAATGGAAGATTAAGAGCAGGGCCATTGGAACCAAGAGTCCTGGGTTCAGAATTTTAGCGCTGCCACTTAATATTTTTGGGAGCATGTTTGCTCGTTGGGTTTCAGTTTCCTTATCTGTAAAATGGAGCCATAGTGGGAAGGACCTACCTCACACCCAGTTAATAGGGAAACTGCAAAGATGAAATGAGTTATTATATAAAGCACTTAATGCAGTACATGGCATATGGTGGGCACTAAGACTATTCTCTTTTAAATAAGTAATATTTATGTCTATATAGTATCTACCACATGCATCATATTTATTACATACTCACATATATACATACATGCATAAATACAAACATTGTATTCTATTTCCCTTGTATGTTATTACTTTTTCCATACACATATATGTATTATAGATGTTTAAATGAGAAATTAAAATATTTTCAAGGTATGAGTGTAACTCACACAAATATAAAAAGAATACATGTCAAATATTTCATTTGACATATCAATTAATGAAGGAACCAACAAGATTCAAAGGAGGATACAAAACACACACACACACACACACACACACACACACACACACAGGTCATCAGGAATGATGAAATAAATGTGCTTGATGATCTATTTATATATGTCAATATGATAATATATCTACCTTATATTGCTGTATAATTCAATTCCCTTGCATTTTGCTAGTTATTGTTTACAGTATTCCATTATACTTGGTCTCTGCTTGCTTATATACCTCATCTTTAATTTTTTCCTCACTTTCATTTTCTATAGAATAATTTTTGGATTTTAGGTTTTAGAGAACTTATCCTTTTCCCAAGTTTGTACCTTGCAGTGTATTTTTCATTCATTGTCCTGATTCTGTTTAAGCATCTAATAATACTTCTATTTACACATTTACCTGCTCTGCTTTTTCCCCTCTAATCCATGAGCTCTTTTGTATTGTTTCTCTGTACTAACAGTTGCATTTTTGAGAAACGTTTGCTTTGTCTACAGTTTCCTCAGTTTCATGTATAAAATCCTTGCAGCTATTCCTCTATTCTTAGAAGATATTAAAAACCTAAATTGTCTTTTGGTTTTTCTTTTTGTTTTTATACAGTGTATGCCCTACACTTTTGTTAAACCCCTTCATCACATATCTGATGGCCATTTCTGTTTATCTCTGAGATTTTCTCACTTTACCAATTGTCTTCTTGAACTTCCATGCAAAATTTCTAATATAGACGACAGTGTCTTTTTGCTTCTTACTCTATTTCTAGTGATATTTGAAAGATGTCTTACCAAGAGTTTTATTACTCATTATCATTGCTTTAATTATGTATTCCTATAATTCTTTTGTGAATGTGATTAAGTATCCTCTTTTCTCATTATTGTTCCTGGTATAACTTCTAAAATCTGCATCAGCTGATTGCTTCTTCATCATTACAATTTAAAATCACCTCTTGACTCTGTTCATCCCTCACTGAAATTAGTTCAAAGTCCCCTCCTTGGATTAATGACCCCTCCTCACACTGTGCTCTCCTTTCCTTGAGAGATAAATAGATAAGTAGCCCATTCCATAATCATCAAATCATGAGATTAGAAGATAATGTTAGAGGTGATTTAGAGTTGATCCCCTAGATTCCAGATGGGAGGGAGGATACTGAAACTTGCCCACTCTTATGGTTATCTCTTCAGAGGGAGATTTGGGAACATCTTATGAGAATACAGTTATTTCTATGCTGTGATGCAGTTACTAAAAGTGAAGGTTCAATTAACAGCTACAAATTCATGTAAGTTTAAATCACATTATCGCCAATTATCCTTTGCTGGTATGTGCCAAAGGGGAATATTAACCAGTAAATTAGCATGTTTGATGTTTCATCCATATACAAATCAAATTCAAGATGTCTCTCACAAGGAGAAAGAAACAAAGTATATATCCTTAGCTAACTTTGTAGGACAAGAGAGTCAGTGAGGCACCAGTTTTTAGATAAAAAGTAATTCCCCTTTTGAATCATTTTGTGTTTGATTACTGATAATATTCAGCTGCATGTTAAGTGGAGAATGTTTCTAGAGTTGACACTTAAAAGTTTTCTACCAGTTTACTTACCTGTGTTATAACCAACAACAACATTATTTACATGTGACTTACTAAATCAGCAGGAGAACCCTCCTAGTTTAACCATTTCCTTTTCTGGGGGATGGTCTCATACTGAAATTGAATGGTAGATAAAAACAATTCAGAGAGAAACATCAATATTTTGCAGCATATTAATCATTAACACAAAATATTTTTAGGGCTCCTTATTACCACTAAACATTATTTACCCTTTCTTCTCTTTCTGAAATACCTAACATCCCCTATTGGGTGCAATTGAATTATCACCTTCTCCAGGAAATTTTTTCTGATTCTCTCAATTTGATTTGGGAAATCCCTCTGCACCATCCCCCTACCTAATGTGTGAGTTTATCATTGCACTGTGTGCCTGGAATGACTTGTCTGTGAATCAGTCAGCTGTACTGCGCTATGCGGCATTTTGTACATGGGGTAGTTCTATAGCCCTGTATCCTTGATGATTGACACTGCATCTGACATTTAGTAAATGGATTTCTAACCCACCCCTTACTATTATTTTGATCAAAATAACATTAGCCCATTAAAGAAAAACAATACTGGGTATTTGATAAAAAGGTTTAGCAAACTCATGGGGCATATGCAATACAAAAACCAAAACAGAACAACAACAACAAACCAAAATAAATGAACAAAAACAAGGAAGAAAGAAAATAATTAAATATATTTGCTAAATCCTATATCAGCTTTATAAATTTGATAGGTAATAGTTGCTAGAAACATTTAAAAAACATGGATAAGTTTTCTTTAGTTTTTAAAAATAAAATTTATGTAGGAGGGACACTATAGAGAGACGACACCAAGAACATTTTTCTCTGGTAACTCTGTGTCAACATTCCCCTGTGTCTGTTATTGAATAGTTAATCTTTGAAATAGCAAGTATCGTGGTGGTGGTGGTGGTGGTGGTGGCGGTGGTGGTGGTGGTGGTCTTGGGGCCCAAATCTGATCCCCTGATGATGGTCTGAAAGATAGTTTACCTCCTCATTTGAAGCATCAAGTTTCTAAGAGAAGATTCTTGTGAGACCTTCATAGAGAGAGTGTTAGGGAAACCTGATTCTCTGGTGAAGCTTATAGCAAGGGGAAGATGGGATACAGAAACAGAGTTTAGGGATCAAGACCATATTCAGATTCTGCAAGTTAATAGGGCCAGGGGCATATAGATATGCTGGTTGGCTAGAGCCTACTGATTGCTGAAAGAGGTGTGGCAATCTGTCCATGTCTGGGCCCTTATTTTCCCAGACAGAGGAAGCAGGGCTGAGATTTGACTGATAATTCTAGTGGGAATATCAGTGTTCTGCAGCAATCACCTTTCACAATGGCAAACTATACATCTTTG
This sequence comes from Rhinolophus sinicus, assembly GCF_057876585.1. Lineage (NCBI taxonomy): Eukaryota > Metazoa > Chordata > Mammalia > Chiroptera > Rhinolophidae > Rhinolophus > Rhinolophus sinicus. The sequence continues at coordinate 110,574,088 of NC_142516.1, forward strand.
CTAATACTTCTCCTATTTTCCCTTGAATTTCTTTAGTAATCTGATCTTGGTAACTTATCTTTTATCCAGTTTACCAATTTGATCTCTTCCTTTTGCCAGGCTATGAGAGGAGGCGAATTTTAGTGATAGCATGGTTATAAAATGACCCTTGAAAGTTGGAACCATGACTAAAAAGGAATTAAGTGAAACTCAAGAACAAATATTTCTGGGGAAAAAATCCAACTACAATAGGAAAACAAACAAGCAAACAAACAAAAAACTAAATAATCAACAAAAAATAATAGGAACTAAATGGCTAAGTATCTGTGCAAGTGAAAACAGAATGAAATTCAAAAGCTGACTCTAGTGCTTGATCCTACTCTAAAGATGTGTGAAATTGCAATCGACAGACAAGAGAGAAGCATTTCTGAGAAAGGTATTAGAGTCAAACATAAAAGGAATGCAGAGAATGTAAGAGTTTTAATAGGAATATCACAGTGATGTTTAAAGGATTACATCAATTGGAAATAGTTTACCTGTGAAGAAATGATTAATAAAATTCTTCCAGGAATCTATTCTGGAAAATAATATAATTATATAACAATATGAAGCTAAGGGCAATGATTAATAAATTGTAAGGTTTGGACTAATCATTTAGTACCAATTCAGAGAATAGGTTTAATGGGTTTGGAACAACTGAAAAGAATCTATTTAGGAAAAATGAGATTTAATCTGATTTTTTTAGGATGTATAGTATTTATAGGCCATAGAGTGTGGGCTATATTGGTATATTTCACAAAGAAATAACAGGAGTACATTTAAATATATTTAATTGGACATGACATAATTTGATTTTATAAGGAAGAATTTCCTAGTAAAGACTTTCAATACTTTGAAATATATTGCTGAGAATAACAATGGTATAGGGTGTATTGTTTAAATAATTCATTTTTTCTTCCTTGCTACACTCTCATTTTTATCAGGGTTTGATTACCCCTGATTAAGTGAAGGAGTGTATTGCACAGAGTATTTTATATTTTTGAAAATAATTTAAAATAAAATGCATAGCCATACAAATGTTCAAATTTCATGTACAGATTATTGGGCTTGGGAGTGAAATAAGGGTGGAAGTCTTTTTGAAAAATGTTCTCATCTTGATTCTATCATAGATTCTTTCTCTTAATTAAGAAGCTCACCAGGTCTTCTTAATACTATCCCCTAACTAGGTCCCTTATGTATCTGAGTTACTTGTATTGCGAGTGAAGGGAATCACTTAATACAAACTTATTAGACAACAGAGGAGCTTGAAAATCCCCCACTAGACCTTTCAATAAGGTTTAATCAACCAGGTAAGACCCTGATGAGGCTGGCAATTAGACTTACTGTATTTTTTTAAATGGAGATGCTGAGTTTCAAAATATTAAAATGCTATTTAAATACAGTGATGACAAAATTAGAGGTCCTGTTGCAGCCACAAATCAGAATCTGCATATCCCCCATCCTTACAGCTCATTACAGTGCTTTGTTGAATTAACAAGTATTAATCTGCCTCTGAATTGCCACTAGGAATTTTGCCTGATTCAATATTGCCATGTGAATGGAAAAACTAGTTGGGATACTTATAGATATTATGTTGGAAACAATTAAACTCAGTTTTCTTTTTATCCTCTATATATCTGAACTGAATTAACATTTCTTTTAAAAATATATATAGTTTACATATATGTCTGTATAAATGTATAATTAGAAATACGTATATACATATTTAATGGACATGGTAAATATTCAAATAAAACACATATATACATGATAATTAATGGATTTAATGAATATTCAAAATGTGTCAAACATTATATTATTAAAGATAGTTTCACAGAATCATACACCTGAAATCTATGTAACTTTACTAACAATTGTCACCCCAATAAACTTTAATAAAAAAAAATAAAGACAGTTTCTTCATTTGTTAGGTTTTTAAGTGGCAAGTCTAAGGGCAAATGCCAATTTAAATAAGAGACTTAATTCTCCCTATTGAAAATAAGAGGTTTTTAATGATTGTTTCAATGTCCTTAGTGTTTATCAATCTATTTGGATTTCCTAGTTCTTCATGAGTCAGTCTACGAAGGCTATATAATTCTAATATCTTGTCTATTTCTTCTAGGTTATTGAATTTGGTGGCATATAGTCTTTCATAGAATTCTTGTATGATCCTTTGTATTTCTGTGGTACCCATTGAAATTTCTGTTTGAGTTCTGATTTTGTTTATTGGTGTCTTTTCTCTCTTATCTTTAATGAGTCTAACCAGGAGTTAGTCAATTTCATTAATCTTTTCAAAGAACCAGCTCTTTCTTGCATTAATTTTTCCCATTGTCTTTTTGTTTTCTATTTCACTTAATTTCTGCTGTAATTTTTATTATTTTCTTCCTTCTGTTGATTGTAGACTTCATTTTTCTCCTTTTTCTAGTTCTTCAATATGTAATGTTAGGTTGTTTATTTGGGATTTCTCTTGTTTTTTGAAATAGGCCTGTAATGATAAAATTTTCCTCTTACTACCACTTTTGCAGCATCCCAAAAGTTTTGATAAGTTCTATCTGTCACTTGTTTATATGTATCTTTTGATCTGTCCTTTAATTTCTTCTTTGATCCAGTCGTTCTTTAGTACAATGTTATTTAATCTCCATATATTTGTGGTTTTCCAACGTTCTTTTTGCAATTTATCTCCAATTTCAAAGCACGTGGTTGGAGAATATGCTTGGTGTGATTTCAGTCTACTTAAATTTGTTGAGGCTAGTTTTGTGTCCCAACATATGATCTAACCTTGAGAATGTTCCATGTGCACTAGAGAAGAATGTATATTGTGGTGTTCTGTGATGAAAGGATCTGTGAATGTCAATTATGTCCATTAAATCTAATGTGTCATTTAAGCCTGATATTTCTTTATTGATTTTCCGTTTTGATGATCTTTTCATGGATGTCAATGAGGTATTTAGGTCCCCAACTATAATTGTGTTTTTGTCAGTTTCTCCCTTTAGTTCTATTATTAGTTGCTTTACATATTTTGTGCTCCCTGTTTGGTAGCTTATATGTTGGTAAGTTTTACATTTCCATGATGTATTGTCACCTTTATCATTATGAAATGTCCATCTTTGTCTCTTTTTACCTTTTTATCTTGAAGTCTATTTTGTCACATATAAGTATGGCTACACCCATACTTTCCTCTGAATTCTATTGGTTTGAAATATCGTTTCCCACCCTTTCAGTTTGAGTCTATATTTGTCCTTGAAGCTGAGATATTTGTGTGTCTCTTGAAGGCAACATATGGTTGTGTTTTGTTTCTTTTCTTTTTTTTTTAATTTATATTTTAAATTTATTGGGGTGACAATTGTTAGTAAAATTACATAGATTTCAGGTGTACAATTCTGTATTACATCATCTATAAATCCCATTGTGTGTTCACCACCCAGTCAGTTCTCCTTCCATCACCATATATTTGAGTGTTTTGTTTCTTGATCCAATCTGCTACTCTGTGCCTTTTTATTGGTGAGTTAATGACATTTACATTTAGGGTGATTATTATTTTTTTATGCTCAAACAGTTGAAAAAAATATATTAAAGGGAATGATAAAACAAACATGGTAATATAACAATTATTAGGGAATCCTTTTTACTGTTTTTGTAACTTCTGAAAATCTGAAATTACTTCAAAGGGTGATTATTGATGTATGAGGATTTCCTACAGTCAACAGATATATGAAAAGATGCTCAACTTCATTAGCTATTAGAGAAATGCAAATCAAAACCATAATAAGATACTACCTCACACCTGTTAGAATGGCTATTTTCAATAAGACAAGTAATAACAAGTGTTAGTTGTGAAGAAAAAGAAACCCTCAGACACTGCTAATTGGATTGTAAATTGGTACAGCCTCTATTGGAAATAGTATAGTGGTTCCTCAAAATAGTAAGAATAGAATTACCATATGACCCAGCAATTACTCTTCTGGGTATCTACCCCAAAAATCTGTAAGCATTTATCTGTAAAGATATATGTACCCCTGTGTTCATTGCAGCACCATTCACAGTGGCCAAGACAGGAAACAACCAAAATATCCTTTGATTGATGATTTAATGTGGCATATATATATATATATATATATATATATATATATATATATATTACTCAGCCCTAAGACAAGATGAAATACTGTCATTTGTGACAACATGGATGGATGTTGTGATTATCATGCTAAGCAAAATTAATCAGACAGGAAAAATCAAGAACCACATGACCTTACTCATATGTGGGATATAAAACTAAAAGCAACAAATGAACAAGACAAAAAGCAAACACAAGCTCATAAACACAGTTAAGTGGTTACCAGCAGATAAGGGGGGAGGAGGGTGGTAGAAGAATGTTAAGGGTAATCAAATATATGGTGACAGAAGGAGAATTGACTTTGGGTGGTGAACACACAACACAATGTAGAGAGGGTGCCAAAAAAATGTAAACACGTTTTAAGAAAGGAAAATACTATTAAAATTGTAATACTCAATATATACCAATAACAAAATGTGAACAAAATTCTCATTTGACTTCTGAAATTACAAGAGGTGCTCAAAGTGGTTACCATCTGTGTCCAGACTCTTCTGATTATGACAAACTACTGCTTGAGCAACGATGACCAAAGTGTCCACTTGTGTACACTTTTTTGGTACCCCCGGTATAGATGATGTATTATAGAACTGTACACTTGAAACCTATATACTTTTACTAACCAATGTCACACCAATAAGTTTTGTTAAAAAAAATAAAGTAAGAGACTCTCCCCTTTCCCTGTTCTTACAGGATTTACTTTAGAAAACTTGTAATTGTAAGTCTTTCTCTCTTTAAAATATATATAAATGTTTTAAAAGCTCACTAAGCCTCTGGCCAGCTTTACAACCCAGATTGTCTTTCTCAAGGGTCTGGGAACCATCTCTTTAAGATGTAATTACTAAGGAAGAAAGCACTCCTAGCTCCTTGTATCTGTGGGAAGGTAGGAGCCTAAAATTGTGGGTATCTTATTCCAAGTTGCAAAACTATCCCCATTCATAAATATATTAGAAGTTTATTTTTCCTTTGGATAAAGCCAATTAGCTAACACAGATGGTCACCCCAATTATGTGGGTACGTGAACCATGTGTAACATGAACTGTGTGTGACATATGGTGCTATCATCTTCTTACTTGAGAACCAGTTATTGACCTTGAGAACATGTATGTAATTGGCTATATCTGCTTGGCTATGTAAAAGGTGAGATTTTTTTTTTCTATCTTTGAAATTTCTTACTGCACTGTGTGTGAGGCACATCACATTCTGTTTTAATGCTTATTCAATAATATAATTGATTTCTTTCTCTTCTATTTTTGTGGAAAGTTTTTTGAATTGGGAGGATATTTTGTGTTTTAATTCTATTTCCCTAACACAAACAACAGATACCACTATGTTTTTTAACAGAGAAAGGGGATGTGTTTAAAATATCAGATAGCCAAAAATTCTCAAGATGATTGGATACTCTGAAATGTAAACCAATAAAACATGACCATTAAATCTGAGCAGGCCAGTTTTCTAGTTTGACATGTAAAGTGGGAAATTACCTAAGTGTGGGAATGATTTTTTTAAACACATTAGACAGCCCTGTACTTTATCTACGTTATCCTCAAATATAATCATTGTCAGTTATGCAATTCATCTAAACTCTGCACATACAGGCTGATGATATAAAAATACATATTCAGTTTTAAATACTGTTTTTATAAAATCTTTATTGGAGTGTGATGCACATATATAAAAGTGTACAAAAATAAATGTATAACCCAAAGAATTATCAAAGCTAATATGAATGTAACCTCATCTCAGGTCAAGAAATGGAACATTGCTCGAACCACAAACCAGCAACAAGTTCCTCTTCCCTTCCCATTTCTGACCTCTAATATCATAGATAATTGTTTTTGCCTGTTTTAAAGTTTACATAACTAGATCATACAGTGTATATTCTTTTGAGTCTGTCTGCTTTTGCTCAAGATTATCTTTGTCAGATTATGTTTGTGAATGTGTAACTATAGTTCATTCACTGAACTACCATGTGGGATTTTATTTATATGAATACACCACAAGTTTTTTGTTTTAATATTGATGTTTGTTTGTTTGTTTGTTTGTTTTTTTCAATTGAGGGTGGTTATAAATAAAACTGCTATAAATATTTTGAAAATGTCTTTTGATGCACACATATATGCAATGCTGTTTAATATATACTCTGAGTGGAATTGTAGGGGCATAGATCAACTTTAATAAGCAGTGTGTGCAAAGTGGATGTACCAATTTGCACACCTATAGCATTTATGAGAGTTCCTACTTCTGTGCTCACCAAAACTTAGCTGTAAATCTCTTTTTAATTTAAGCCATTCTAATGCATGTATAATGGTGTCTCATGGAGGTTTTATTTCCGATTACTAAAGAGGGAGCATACCTTTTCATATTTTTAATAATAATTTGTATATCTTTCCTGTGAAAGGATATCCTTTTTGCTTATTTAGGATTGAGTTGTTTATCTTTTCATATTAATTTGAATAAATGATTTATATAGTATTCTGGATACAAGTTGTTTGTTGGCTATATATGTCGCAAGTGTCTTCTCTCATTAAGTGATTTGATTTGTACTTCTATAATGGTATCTTTTGATGAACAGAATTTTAAAACTTTACTGTATTCTAATTTATCAATATTTTATTATTAATGTATATGCATTTGCACACATTTATTTAGGATTTGTTCATTTCTTTCAATAACTGTATGTTTAGATTTAGTCCTATTATTTGTTTTTTGTATGTGCTCATAAAATGATATCTTATTAAAATTTAACTTTGTAATTACTGTTGCTGGTGTATAGAAATAAAAATAATTTTTACATATTGACATTATTTCCAACAAAATTTCCAAACTCACTTATTAGTTCTGATATATTATCTATAGATCCTGATAGATTATTTACATTTGTTAGCATTGATTCTTGTGTAACAGTATACATTAGAGCTCATTTAATATTAGTAAACACAGAACTGAATAATTATTTTTAATGGCTGCAGAGTGTTTTATGATATTGCTATATTATACATCAGCGGAGTAATTAAGATTGAGACTCTGGAGTCAGACTCCTGGATTTGAATAATGATTTCACCACTTACTAGCTGAGTGACCTTAGAAATGTGAATTAACCTCCCTATGCCTCACTTCTTATAGGAAACATTCATATATATGTTTTGCTCTTACAAGCATTGTTTCAGTAAATGGGTGTGGAATTCCATATTCAACTATTTCTCCAAAAATTTTGTACTAATCTGTACTCCTACCAGCGGTTTGCAAGAGTTTGTATTGCTTTACATTTTTACCAACATTTGGTAATGTCAAACTTGTATGTTTTTGAAATCTTGTCAAATTTTAAATATTGACAAATAACAGTCATAAAAGAGTATGTTATTGTTAGAATTTTTATGATTACTAGTGAGTATAAGAAACTTTTTATATGCTTGTTAGCTATTTGGCTCTCTGTGAATTGCTAATTACTTTGCCTATTTTTACATTGAATTGCTTTTATTTTCTTATTAATTTAAAGAATTCTTTAAACATATTGAATGTTTATTCTGTTTTGGTTACATAGAGTACAAATATTTCTTCTACTTTGTGGTTTCTTTCCTGTTTTGTTTACATTGAATTTTGTTGTAGAGAAATTACTCAGTCTTTTATATTAAGTTTTTTGCTTTTTTGTCTTATATAAAAAATCCTTTCTCATCTTGATATTTACGATAGTCTTTCATCTTTTATTTCAAAAACTTTATAGATATGCTTTTCACATATATATCTTTAATGTGCCTTGAGTTTATTTTTATATATGGTTTGAAATAGGGATCTAATTTCATTTTGCTTATTTTCCACATGGATAACCAACTATCCCAGAACAAATTATTAAAAACGTCTTCCTTTCCCTGCTGATTTGCAATGATAATTCTATCTTATATCATGGCTCCATTTCTAAGCACTTTTGAGTACCAATTTTATTCTTGTCTATCCTTAACAAATTCCCACAATCTTATTTATTATAATTTTATACTATGACTTTTAGGTATCTCAACCCCTCCCTCCACTGTTATTTTTCTTTAAGAATTTTGGCTATTTTTGGACATTGAAATTTTCATATAGGTTTTAGAAACAATTTGTAAAGTTTCTCCAAAACAACAGCAAAAAATGTTACTTGTTTTAATGTTGAAAGGAATTGTTTTGGCTCAAGATAAATTTTGGAAGAATTGACATCTTTCCAATATTTAATCTTCAATTAACATATCTCTTTTTGTATTTAGAATTGTATAAAGTTATTGCATACCATTGCTACAGGTTTACCTAGATAAATTATAGTTTTGTTTGTTGTTGTGAAATTTAATTTTTAAAAATTTATTTTTGTGTTGTTGCTATTTTACAGTAAAATAATAGATTTTTTAACAATGTTCTTGTTATCAAACTTGCTGAACTAGCTTTTTTGTTGTAAGTTTATAGATATGTTTATATTGCCTATATATACAATTATAACATAAGCAAAAAATTAGTTTTCTTTTTCATTTCCAATATTTATGATTTTATTTTTTTCCACTCTTTATTTTTCTATTTATAAACTACAGTAGAATACTGGATCAAAGTAGTCATATTAAGCATACTCATATGTTTCTGATTTTTAAAGAAAGGCCTCTAATCTTTCACCAGTATATGTCATGTTTGATCAAGGTTTTAGAAACATACCATAATCACTTTAGATAATATCCTTCTGTTCTTTTTACCAATAAATTTATTTTAAAGTTTTGTAGTGAAATTGAATATTAGCATGTAATTTTTATGTATCTAATAAAATGCACTTAAGATTTTTATATTTAATCACTAAATATAGTTGTAATAATTTGCTAGGGCTGCCATAAAATAATACCACAGACTTTGTGGCTTAAACAACAAAAATTTATTTTTTCACAGTTCTGGAGGACAAAGGTCTAAAAGAAGTTGGCAAGTTTAGTTTTTCCTTAGGCTTCTTTCCTTGGCTCGCATATGGTTGCCTTCTTTGTCTTCAAATGACCTTTCCTCTGTATGTGTGTATCCCTGCTCTCTCTCTCTCTCTCTCTCTCTCTCTCTCTCTCTCTCTCTCTCTCTCTCTCTCTCTCTCTCCCTCCTTTCCACCCCTTGCCTTTCTCTCTCTGTCTGTCTCTCTTCTTATAAGGACATCAGTCATATTGGATCAGGGCCTATCCTAAAGGCATTCATTTTAATGTAATCACACTTTGAAGGCCTAATACTTAAATATAGTTACATTCTTGGGTACTGGAGGTTAGGACTTAAACGCATAAATTTGGTGGGTTCACAATTCAGCACATTCCACTCTAATGTCTTTGTAAACTTGATCATGATGGATTTTTAAAAACTTTGTTGTGGTATAAATTATGTGCAAAAATGCATTCCTTTAAATTGTATAGTGAATGAATTTTGGCAAATGTATACACCTACAAAGCTTTGACTTCAATCAAGGTATACAACATACCCATTACCACACATGGTCCTTCGTGATACTTTGCAGTCCATCTCCTAATACTCTGCGCTATGAACCATGTAAGTGATTTCAATCCCTATAAGTTATCTTTGTGTGTTCTAGAACTTCATGCACTGGAAATTAGAGAGGGTGCATTCTTTTGTATTTGGTTTATTTAGCTCAGCATAATCTGTTTGAGATTCACTCATGTTGTTGTGTGTATCAGTAGCTTGTTATTTCTAATCCCAAGTAGTATTCCACTGTATGAATATATATAATTTTTTATCTATTCCTCAGTTGATGGACACTTAGGATGTTTTCAGTTTTGAGCTGTTATGAGTAAAGCTGCTATGAAAATTTGTATATGAATCTTCTTCTGTGTACATGTTTTCACTTCTCCTGGGAAAACACCAAGAAATGGAATAGTTAGATCATATCAAATGTATGTTTAAATTTACGAGAGACTGCTGGAGAGTTTCTACAATGGTTATAGAAATTTACCTACCAACAAGCAATATGTAAGGTTTCCAGTTTCTCTTTGTCTTTTCTAACACTTGGTATTACCTGTCTTTTTAATTTTAGCAATCTGGTGGGTGTGTATTGGTATCCAAATGTAGGTTTAATTTGCATTCATTGAATGAGTAAAGATGGTGAGCATCTTTTCATGACTTGTTATTCAAATGTCTTTTGATGAAGTGTTTGTTGAAATCTTTTGCTCATTTTTAATTGGGTTGCTTGTCTTCTTACTATTGAATTGTAATAATTCTTTTTACATTCTTGGTTGAATATTTTGCTTAAATGCATCAATATCTTCTCCAGTCTGTGGCTTTTCACTTTCGTAAGGGAATATTTCTACAAGTAGAAGTTCTAAATTTGAAGAAGTCCAATTTATCATTATTTTCTTTTTCTATTGGTGCTTTTTGTTCCTTTTCCAAGAAATGTTTGCCTAATCAAAAGTTGCAATGCATTTTTCATTTTTAATGAAATTTTGAGTTTTCCCTTTTATATTTGTCTATGATTCATTTTTAAATAACTCTTGGGTGTGGTGAGATTCACAAGCCTACTCACTTTAATATCTAACATTAATGTGTAAGTCTACAGTCCTTCATCTCAAAAAGAAAGAAATTTAATAGGATTGATTAGGACAAATTTTTTCCTTTCTTACCAACAATTGTTATATTTGAATTCTCACTTTTCAATGGTTACAAAATTGACTCATTATTTTTTGTTTATGCTGCTTTTGCATTAACTATGCAGTTAATGCATTTTAAAGTTTATCTACAAATTTAATAATTTCTTTGCTCACTATTTATCCTATATTTCAGGCATTTCTTATAAGGATTGAATTCCTTATATTTGAAATATATCCTTTATTGTTAGTATCATTAGCAAAAAAATAAAAATAGTAGTATTTATTTGTTTATTTTTGTAAAACCTCTGTTTTTCCCCCACCTCTGAAAATATAGCCCTTTTCGCTTAGCCAAATATAAGTACCTTACTTATCTTTTCTCTATCAATGCATTAATGATATTTCCCATTGTTTATATGTTTTATTTTGTCTGTTTAGTAGCCCTTCCATTAGTCTAAATATCATTCCTTTGAAACTAATCTGCGTTTCTTACTACTGCATTTAAGATTGTCTCTTTTTCTCCTTTGTTTTCTATTTAATATTGATCTATCTATATATTATTTACTTTTATCTTTTTATAGGATATTTTGTAGTACTGAATCTGAGGAATTATATATATATATATATATATATATATATATATATAAATATATATATATATATATATATATATATATATATATATATTTACTATTTAAGGAAGATTCTCCAAGATTATCATTTGAATATTACCTTTCTCCATTCTCTTTCATTTTTTCATATGAACGATAGTCACCATTGTTTATAATAGATCCTCAGAATTTATTCATCTTATGGATGAAAGTTTATACCTTGTTACTAATCTCTTCCTATTTCCCCCATCCCCATCCATTGGCAGCAACCATTTTCCTAATCTCTATTTTGGAGTTTGACTCTTAAAAAAATTGTTTTTTTTTTTAGAATCAACATATAAGTGATATGATACAGTATTTGCCTTTCTTTGTCTGGCTTATTTCACTTAGCATAATGCTCTCAAATTCTATCCATATTGCAAAAGGCAGGATTTTCTTCTTTCTTATGGCTAAATAATACTGCATTATCTCTCTCTCTCTCTCTCTCTCTCTCTAGATAGATCTAGAGATAGAGGTAGAGATAGATCTAGAGATAGAGATAGATAAATATAGATATAGGTAGATAGACAGATAGAGAGACAGACAGACAGACAGACAGACAGATAGACAGATAGATACAGATATATATTACATTTTCTTTATTCATTCATCTGTTAATAGGTACTTAGGTTGTTTCCATATCTTGGCAAATAGGAATAATGCTGCAATGAACATAGCAGCGCAGATATCTCTTTGCTATCCTGTTATCATTTCCTGCAGATATGTATACCCAAAAAATGGGATTGCTGGATCATATGGTAGTTTTATCTTTAATTTTTTGAGGAATCTTCTTACTGGTTTCCACAGTGACTGCGCCAGTTCACATTCTCACCTACAGTGCACAAGGGTTCCTTAGGTTGCCTGTTCATTTTGTTGATGGTTTCCTTTGCTGTGCAAAAGCCCTAGGGGGATAGCCAGTTAAGAACTATTTCTTTGTTTTCTACAGTCCTGTTGGACCCAGGAACATAAGCTCTGCTGACCACTAAAGCCAGGTGAACAAGGGGTGCTTCCACTGTTTGGTAGCCACAAAAACAGGGGTGCTAGACCTGTGTACAAACTCCTTTTAAGGTGATACCAGTGACTTGGAGTGGGCCAGAGGGAGCACGCAAAGATGGTGCCCATTGGTTTCCCGTCTTTAGAGAAGAGTGCAGTCAGCCTCTAGATATGTGTTATGTTAGAAGGCTGACCCTCAGCTTGCAGCTTTTAAGCTTTACAAATAGGCCATTTTCATGTGAAGAGTGGAAGATGGGTCTTCCACCCTGCCTCTGAGCTGAGCCCTGGGGATATTTAAATTCACCAATTTTCTTTTCAGTTTTATCTAATTGCTTAGCCCACTCAATTTTTGACAATTGCTATATATATTTTAATATCCAAGCTTCTGTTTTCTTTAAATGTGCCTGTGTTGTTGTTGTTGTTGTTTTTTTTTAAAGTCTATTGAGCTGGATTTTTGTTTGTTTGCTTTTGACTAATTCGTTTTATGTCAGTCATTTGAACTCATTATATTGTCTATATCTGATAGTTCTATTATTTGTAATTCTTGAGTATTTCTTCCTGCTAGCTGTTGTGTTGGCTGGTTCACACTTATGTTGGGTTGTTTTCTAATATATTTTGTAAGAGTTGGGGGAAAATATTTAGTGACAGTTTGCAGTAAAACTTTGGGCTGTGCAGAAGGCATGCACCTTAAGAGAGGTTTTTTGTTAGTTTCTTTTTGGTTTTTGTCTGTGTTTTTCAAGAGTTGCAAGTGTCTCAACAGCTCAGGCTGCACTTAATGTTGACTTTTTAAAATAAGGATTCCTGAGTCATACTTGAAATTCAGGCCTCCAGCCTATTGTGTTTATGCATTTCCAAGAGATCTTTAATTTTTTCTGAGTAGAGCCCAGGAAAAAAATAGGCAAAAAATATCTTCTTCCATCAGGGAGAGCATTTTTTTTTTCAATTTAATTTTATGCTTTTACTGAGTCTTCATCCAAAGTGTATGTGGGTTCTTAGTAACAATTCCTCAAGGTCCTTTTCCCTGTCCTCATGTGTGACTGTGTGAGTTTTACTCAAGCCCCAGTTTCCTGGGATCTGCAGAATCCCTTAGTTCATGGGCTTCTGTTGCAGCTTCAGCTCATGGGCATAACCATGTGTTTGTCTCTCAGGATTTTCTGTACACTCTTCTACATCTCTTCTCTCTTTACTTACAGATATCTCATACACACATGCATACACAGGCATCTCCATTTTTATGCATTTCTAAAAGGTTTGTGTCGGGAGATTTTTCATGGGTTCATCCAGGGCTTCTTCCTTGTTTGGCAGAGGGATTCCAGTGATCATCACAGGGGAAGTCAATGTGATGTTATCATTTTGTTTGGAGCAACCACCTCTGGTACCAACTGTTTCATACAAAGGCATCTTGAGGCTCTTTTCTGGTTCCTAGGTCCCTCAGAGACCACATGTGAAATAAGGTTGCACCCAGATAGAGAGCAACAGTTGCTGTATTCTTTATAAAGCCTTGGATTATCTGGGTAGTGTTTAGATGTTCTGGTCAAACAGAGTCACTGTAGTAAATTGTGGGAAGGACAATGCAATAGAAAAGACACATACCGACTATTTCATCTATCTTTTCAGTAAGAGAAAGGGGTTAAACCACAGAAAAGCCATTTTGCTACAATTGCCCTCTTTGGATATACCTCTGGTCACTCGGGGAGACTTCTGTTACATTACTCAGCATCGTATTCTGATTCGCATCTCCTGCATCAGATTCTTTGTTATTTTTCCTTTTAAGGTTAGTAGATAGAGTGGTAGTTCTTACAAACCACAGTCTCTTTGCACTAAGTCAAAACACGCATTAGTTGTCAAGTTCAAAAGTTATTAGATATCGTCCTGTATTCCCAGGGTCTTTCTTATTAAGTTATAATATTCAGTTAACAATGTTATTTTTCTATATTTGAAAACTCTAATAGCATTAATCGGTATGACCCTTTTTATTATGACAAAGTAAAATGCCCTATCTAAAGACTTTTGTAAAGCAGAGTTTTTCCAAATACGTTGTAAGGATGATTTGTAAATGTGTGCCTTAAGTTATATAGGAGGGGAACAATAAGAATGTTTGGACTTCTGAGTTATAACAATCTGAATATATTTGAGTCAGGGTAGAATATGAAGAAGAGAAACTTATTTTTCCTGTCTGTATTAATAGTATCAGATGCCTTTCAATCAACCTGGTAGCCTTTGATTTCATAATGAAATATCCATAAATAAAGGTGCAAAATGACTTAGGAAATGGGGTATGAACCTTTTATCAAGAAGATAAACTGCTAATACTCGTCTTTCTATTTAGTCATCGTACTTATATTTATCTTATGCTTCAGACATTCTATTAAGCACAAAATGTACAAACATGAGCAAGTTGGCTCTTTTCTAAAGGAAGTAATGTTTTGCTAAGAGGATAAACACTAAACACTAGATGTACCTATATCTATATACAAATACATATCTCTGTCTATCTCTATCTATCTATCTATCTATCTATCTATCATCTATCTATCTATCTATCTATCTATCTATACTAGGGGTGCCAAAAATGTATATACATGACTTGTATTCATCTTTTGTTTTTGGTATATATTGAGTATTACAATTTTAATACAGTTTTTCCTTTTCTTAAAATATGTATACATTTTATGATCTATCTATCTATCTATCTATCTATCTATCTATCTATCTATCTATCTATAGAGAGAGAGCAAATGAGATATCTCATTGGGAAAAAATTCACAGATGATTGAGCTCAATGTAATTTATCAGTCAGGCAAAGAAAAAACACATTACAGACAGAGGGATATATATATATATATATATATTCAGAGAAACTGAGGTAATTTGAAATTTCTGAAGTGTAGGATGCATATGAGGGAGTGGTGGGAGTTTAGATTAGAATAGGACAGATAGAGAGTTAAACCATATAGGGCCTTATATCATAAACCATATAGAGCTTTGACTTTAATCTTCCAATGACAGAAAGCTACTCAACAATTTTAAGGAGAAAGAGCTTATAACATTACTTACCTTTCATTCTCTCAGTCATTTACTTCCTCAAATGGTACTAGACTTTGTCAGTCACTATAGCTCTTCTAAAAATCTAAATTTTATGTATCCTATTATTACCACACTTGTCACAGCTCACTCTTAGTCCAAAAATCATCCAGTACCACCAAGACTCCTTAATCCACTGGTGTTACCATCATTTAACCATCCCTCACCTGCTTAGTGTTCTTGATCCTTACCCAGCATGGATTTCATGGTAAATCACTGTTAAAAGTTGCATTAATTTCAACCTTTTTACCCCACCTTTCTTGCTTGTACTGGCTTGGCAAACCTACAACCCGGAAGAAATTCAACTCTGCACCTAATTCCATACCTGTATTAAATGAGGCTGAAGAAAACACACAATCATGCTGACCAATCGCACTTCAAGTGGGCTGCTTGGCTCAGACTGTGTGTCCAGAACCTATTCTTCCAAGATGACCTTTTCGTATATTTTATTATATTTTTATACCCCAATCTCTCTTCCCCCATCTTCAGCTTGCATTCTATTTCACTGAAAAGATGAAGTAATCAGAAGAGAACTTCCACAGACTGACTGTCCCTTCTCTGTCCCCAGTGCTTGCACCAAACATATGCTACTCTCTGTTACCACAAGAGGAATTTCTGTGATACTGTGTACAACAAATGTCTCTACTTCCTTTGTTTAACACACTACCACTTTATTCCTTGTAATAGCTAACACTCTATGTCCCATTCCTCATAGCCTAATCCTTTTGAAACAGGCTCCTGTCAAATTTTACCCTCACCTCTCCATTTTAATTGCTCTTATGACTCACCAATGACTTCCATGTTGAAACCATACTTGTTGCTACAAGCTGCCATTATATTATCCGTCTTAGCAACACTGGCATAATACTTCCTCCATTTTCCTTAATACACTAGTATTTCACATGGGCTACAATAACCACATGTACTTCATTTCCTCCTACATCACTGGACACTCCTTCTCAGGCACCTCTGCAGATACAGTAGAAAATGAGATTTCTTTTTTAGATCAGAGAAATAACTGGATATGTGTATGTCATCAGAATAAGCCAATTAGAATTTAAAAATAAGAAAAGGAAAACAAGGAAAGAATCATTTCAGCAGTGTTTTTGAGTACCCGAGAGGAGTTGGGAGCCTGGGCAAAGTGGAGGAATTGGTTTTAGAAAGGGTCATAGAAAGTTCATATAAGTTAACAGATGGGAGAGTAGATTACATAGGAGCAGATGGTGGTAGGTAATAGATGTGGTATTGAGAGTCTGTTAAATGTTACCTTGTGATTGCTCCATTTTTCTTCATGAAGTAAAAATAAACTCATTAACTAAAGGAGTGGATGGAGGGATAGAGGAGGAGGTTTTGGGACATGAGCAGTTAAGTGAAGTAATAAATCTGTGTTTCAATCAACCCTAGAGAGACCTGCCCAAACCCACAAACTCCCCTTTCCAGAAAGTCACCAGATGCTTGAGCTAATGACATAACGAAGACTGAGCAAAGAGATAGAGGTTTACTATTAATAGCATACTACTGAGCACTCCCAGAAAGCAATGGAATTCACCAGCTTTAGGTTGGTGGAGATTGGGTCATCGGAGAAGTGGCAGGATTACAGAAGGGAAAGAACGTATGCATTGATTAGGGAGATATTACATTTCCTACTAGTCATCACCTAATTGTATTTGAGCATTAATCAACACTTGCAGATGCCATCAAACAGGGAATTTTTTTTCTAGATTTAACACAGCATGTCATAAGGACCCCGTATAAGTTATGATGTGTTGGTTAAGCAGGGTGAGGACTGGAGAGAGGCACGTTGTAGGACTTGGGGCATCCCTAAGTCAAAAGGGACTTGTGTTAAGCAGTTATCACTCACGTATCACAAACTGGTTAGCCCTTCTCATTTCAGTCACTTGGGGTTGAGGTAGGGCAAACCTATTACAGCTGTATGGTATGGTATGCTACATAACCTACTTTCTTCTGAAGTTACTTGTATCTACACAGTGGACTTTAAGATCCTTGAGGGCAAGGATCTTTTTGAATGACCAGTGGTACCCAGTATAGTGTCTGGCCCTATTTGACACAATAAATATTCTTTGAAAAATGAGTTACATTTTTCAACCTTTATTCTCACACAGTTTACAGAAATGGCAGAATCAGTGTGGAAACCAAGGAATGATTTCAAAGTAACTCAAATGGTTTCATTTCTCAAACACTGTATTATTAATCAGGACCCTTGTTTTTGAGTGACTATAAACAGGTCAAGTGTTTTATAGGAGAAAAGATTTCCTTTTTCATTTCCCTCACACAAATGAGAAATCCAAGAAAGGAACCAATTTCAGTCATGCCTGGATCAAAGGTTTATTCCTCCAAAGCCCAGCTTCCATCTCTCTCTCTCTCTCTGGCTCTGCTCACAGTGATTGGATTAATTCTCCCACGAGCTATCTCTAAGTGGTGGCAGAAATAAGGGCTGCCTAAAGCCCCAAGCTGACAATTGCCTTTCAACCTTTGATCTCAAATCTGGGCCACTCCTTGGAATTTGAGTAAAGAAGAAAACTAAGCAGGAAAATGTACCATCTGTGCTTCCGTGGATAGAGATGGAGCAGTTACATAGGAAATGGTTTTGTTCTTTCATGGGTTTAGAACATTTAATTTGCATCCAGTGGTCATGCTCTTCTTGTTTACAAGAATGACTTTTATAGCTTGTTTGCCTGATGGACTCTTATTTAGCTTTCAAAACCCTTCTCAGGTTTCATCTTCTCTGTGAAATTGTCTGCATCTGTCTGGATTCAGACAATTAGTAAAAGATTCACTAGAAGTATTAGGGAAAACAAAACAAAACAACTATTTAATATAGGAATCTATATATGGGATCTAATATAGGAATTAGACTTTATCTGTCTGTGGTTGGGTCTGGAAGACCAAAGGCTTGGAAGGCTGAGTCTAAGAGATTTGGAATAATAGTCATTATGTGAGCCTGAAGGAAGCTGCTGATTCTGGGGAACCACAAGGTGGAATTTTGTGGAGGGGTCTGGACATCTGTGGCACCAGTAACTATAGAATGCCAAATTTAGTGGTTTTGCTTTCCTTCTTCCTTCCAAATCTTCCACAAATTCCTCTCAGTGGCAGATTCTATCTTGACAATGTTCAGACCAAGTGGTTTCTGGGAAATGTAGTTTCTAGCCTTAGAAAGGAATGGTGGTGATGTTACCAACATGACATCTGCCGGCCCAAAGCACTGTCCATAGTTAGCTGCTGCACCCACCAGCCCACCCACACAACTAGAGAGGCCATGCTTCCTCTGCTGTAGTCCAGTTGTACTTCTTACTTCTGTGCACTCCATCTATATTTCTGTCATTACATTTTACTTACTTATTCACATTACTGCCCTCTTCACTAGGTTGTGACTATAGGCACTGCTTTCTCACTCATTTTCATCTCTTAAGAACCTAACACATAGTAATCCCTTAATAAATACCCACTGATCTAAAATATTTTAATAAAAATATTTCAAAAATTGGATGAAAGGACTAGGATACAAATAGATCACAGTAAAATTAAGGCAGAAAAATGCCACTGCTGAATGTGAGAAGTTTTGTTTCTAGAAGTTGTATTTCTTACAGTGTGAAAGCTCCAGTGAAAATCCAGGAGAATGCTGAACCCACTCTAGGGTTAGAGTAGTTGGTTGTTTGATTTTATGTGTTTATTTTGAAGAAAATGTCAAAGGCATAAACCTTTGTTTTGATTAAGGTTGCAGTTACCCAATTGGCAAAATAATCTTAATCTCAGTATTAAAATAATGGCAAGTTAGAAACAAACAACACTATATTCTTAATCTAAGAGAATAGTGCCATCATAGTTCCTAAATGATTAAACTTAATTGTTGAGAAAAATTTCAAATCGTCAATTTGTATGTGTTCAGCATTATATATTTTATTAGAACTGGTTGAGTCATTAATTGTGTAGCCTAAATGACTTTAAGAATTTCTTTATTAGCCTGCCCTACCTTTAATTCTAATTTGCAAAAGCTATTTAAGATACATCTGAAAACAGATATATTTTAATGCCAAAAATATTGTGCTACTTTCCTTTGAACGTATCTCTTTGTCTTGGAGTATTTATCTTTGTTGATACTGCATTGTTTTCGAATTTAAGAGCACTGAGTTTAATTCTGAATTCTGTCACTAACTTGGTGTACTTTGTCCAAGTCACTTTTCTACCCAGTGCATGAGAATAAAAACAGGCATCTAATCTCACTCTATTGGAAAACCTACAATAATGTTTTCAAAGAACTTTGTGTTCCTAAGGCAAAATGCCCTCCTTAAACACAAAGTTTCGTTCTTTCTAAACATGAATTAAATCTGAAAAAAAAGTCCAAAACATGATGGGATTTCTTTTTCCTGCATAAAAAATTGAAATGACATGTTGCACGAGACATTCCAGGGTCCACTGAATAAGCCCCTAACTCATTTAATGTTTGTTCCCAGAGGTGCCTTAAGAACCATACCTGCAGCACACTAAAGTCATGTCCTTATGGCATTTCAGGTCTCCCTTTTGCTTTTAGTTCTTCATATATCATGTACAAAATAACAAGTCATTAATAAAAAGTAAAAAACCCTGGAGAAATACTTCCCCCATTCTTTTGAGGAATTCCGAGTTAATTGCCCATTCTGCTATACTTCACTATAAACAGAAGCCATTGCCCCCTGTGCAGAGTATACTGTAAGATTGAAATGATATTGTACGCTAGGACTCTTGCTTTATAGCACTTTATAAGCAAATACATTTGCAGGAGTCTTAACACTATGAAGATAAGATCAAGAGCAGGCATTTTTAGGTCTCTGAGCTCCACTGGAAGAGGACAAAAATCCCTTTAATGAATGCATAATGTCATTTGCATATAGTAAGTATCCACTGAGTGTGTGGTAGGATGTACAAAAGGCTGTGGGTGAAGGGAGGTTGGAGAAGGAAGAGTACTAATAATTTAAAGTTGACAGAAATCTCTAAGAATATCCTTCTAGTTTATTTATTCTACTGTTACAAGTGCACTCCTCTTTTTTGATCTTAATTGAAAAGTCAATCTACTATTCCTTCCATATTTATGCCATTTAATATCCTCTTCTGGTTTTACTTTCTTTCCTATGTACTTAAGATTTTAAGGGTCATTATCCCAGGCATTCTCTTCTTTGGATGCTGAACATCGCTCTCCATTTCACCTACCTGGAAAAACCCCAGACTTTGCCGAGACCCAAATATAACTTGCTTGATTTATCCTCAACCCTCACCTAGGTTACTATATAAGGATACCCCCACTTTAGAGACTCCCACTAACCTCTTCAGTATCCTCCCGGTGTCTTTGTAAAAGGGCTTACAAGACTGGGGGCATTCTATGTCCAGAATTTTGTCCCATGGCATGTTCCCAACTCACTGGAAAGGTAGGATAAAGTTTTAAATGGGATTATTCAATAATCCAGGTCTATTCTCCCTGGATATTTAGCCAGTTCCCATCCAGCATTCTTCTTCTACATTATGGAAACTCATTCTTCTCTACCTGCTTTCTGTCTTCAGATTGGCTGACCAAAACTCACTTCAATGCCCAGCAACCAAAGTGCAATTCGGGTTCTAAATCATGTTTTGTTACAAGATCATGTCCTTCATTGGTAAAATGAGGTAGATTTGGTTAACCTTGAATTTGAAGTGGTTTATCAAGATATTTCTTTTAAGAAATTTTCTTCCCAGAATATATATATATATATATATATATATATATATATATATATATATATATTCCGCTGTTTTGAATCCACTGTTTCCTCTTCAATTCTGACAACTGTTATTGTGACAAGTTATGTGATTGAACTGATTGAGTTCAATTCAAATCACATTATTCAGGACTAGTTGGATCCTTATGGCTGCTTCACAGATCTCTTCTTTTTAGCTTTTAAATTCTGAACATTAGCTCTTCTAATTTATTTTATTCTCATCAAGGCCTGACGTTCCTCTCAATTCATGACTTTTTATTCTAATAAAATAACCGAGTAATGTTAACTCCCTCTGCTACACCTTAAAATGTTCTCTTTTCTGCTCTTCCCCACTCTTTTCTCTCTAAGGAAAAACTATCCATTCTTACTTCCAAGATTATTGTTGGTTTAGTAATAGTGTAGCCCTCTGTTAGATGATTCTTATGATTTCTTTCATTTTACCCTGAATCCTAAAGAGAGTGAATTATCAGGGAAATATTGGGTTTCCTGTTCTCTTTGCTATGTGCTTACCTCTTCACCCTGTGTTTGTAATTGCCTCAAATGTTGCCTGGGTTTAATGCCTTCCATATTTCTCCTCTTCGTTCTGTGTCCCACCCTCCACTTACGGGCTCATAACCTCACAGTCTAGAAATCCTAGTGTTACCAAAGGGTGAAAGTCTCCTTTTGAGGACTCCAAGAGGGGTTCTTTTCCTCTTTGGCGTTCCGAAGCCAATGATGAGATGGAAACTGAGCATAAACAGCGCAAGCTTTTATTCTACTGCCAGAAAAAGGAGAAATGGGAGCTCAGCTCGCAGATCAACTTCTCCTTTAGCGGTGGAGAAGTGGCCTAAACAGGACAGTAGAAATGAAGAGGGCGTTAGGTAAATAGGTAGGAGGAATATTCATGGCTTTTCTGGGGGAGGGGTGGCTGCTCTCTCTCGGAATCAAGGTTCCACCTCTTTTTGTTCGGTTATGAGCTCTTCCTGCCATTGGATTGGCGGTTGTCAATTGTCATGGCGCTGGTAGGTGTGTTATTTAGCATGGAGACTATATTACAGCGCGTTTTAAAATCTTTTGGAGGTCATTTGGACAGTCATCTTGCTTTTCACTGGATTCAGCTAATCTTGACAAGTTTTAACTGCTGACCCAGGACCTTCCTGTTTCTCAGAGACAGAACTGTGGGGGAGGTTCAGCCAGTCCTCTTAGACCTTAAGGCAGGTCCTGCAGGCGCGCCACAGGGTAACACTACTTGCCCTCGAGTCCCATCTCACAATTTACTTCTCTTTAGCAAGCTCTCCATCCTAGTAGTATCACAATGCTCTATGGTATAATTATTCCTTTGCAGATTAGTCTATATCATTCCCTCCTGATTTGGAGGGTCTTGGTCCTAATCAGGGTCTTGGTCCTAATCAACCTTGGAGGGTCTTGTCACCTACTACCTAGTGTTAAGGTTAGAGTTAGGGATACACATTTGTAAGTGGACCACATGTCCTACTTACAAGGAGTCCTATTTGGGATGAGTTATTATTATTATTATTATTATTATTATTATTATTATTTTAGTAGGAAGTGAACATGAGAAAAGGAAAGATTAATGAGGCATTCCAGACTCAGGTGCTTCATTAAGCTGATTTTTCTACCTTTGTTTGATCAGGAGGCCATATTCTGATTATTTGAAATGTCCCCAGATAATTTCTTAACAAGAAGAGCAAAGCTACTTCCCTTTGAATTTGCCTTGCCCATACTATTTATTCAAGATATAAATGAAAATAATATTATTAAACATGAATTAAACCAGCATATTTTGAAGATTTTGATTTTGTACACATTTGTACGGTCACCGTTCTCATGCATAATATGTGATATATTAGCTGTATTGCAAACTGGTATCATTCGTCCAAGAAATTTTGAAAAAGGAAATGTTGGTCTTCAGCCCCCTCTACTACTTCTTTATGAGCCTTCTGCATTCCAGCCAGTAACCAAGACCTTAGTCCTCATGCTGCCTGTTTCCTACAGCACTTTACCTGGGTCCGAATGGACCTGCACTTTTGTTTGTTTGCTTTGTTTTAAACCTCAGTGTAGACAGTTTCTGAATATCCACTTGACTTACCTTGACAAGTTATATGCCAGTATTTTGATATAATATTTTGTAAGTTTTTACAGTTATCATAACATACTTAGCAGGTGGTTTCCAAGCTATAACATTTTAATATTAACAGTCATTTCACTCGTGAAGGCAGACTAATAAAAGTAATGTTTTTGGATATGTTAGTTTTTCAGCAACTTTTGAAGCTTTTCACTGGCTAAACCATAATTTCTCAGACTATATCTTTGACTCCCCAGAGAATTCAAAGATTGCCTTTAGAGTACCAAGTGTTTGTACAGAGTTTGCAACAATTTGTGTATGCATGTTTACATTTTTTTTTTAAAGATGATCTCAATTGTTATTCAAACTCTCAGGGGGATCTGAGACCTCTCAATGTGTTAAAAATCTTTGACCTAGTTTTAGAAATTTCAAAGACTCATTTAAATGGAGTAAACAAATATGCATGCAATAAAAATTAGTGAACAGTGAATAGCAGCTGCTCATCTTACATATAGTCACTCTATATACTACTGGGTGCATACTTATAATAGTATGGTATCTCACATTAATAGTTTGCCATACCCTGAGCATTTACTAGAGCTTGTCCTTTGCCAATCTGAGAATCTCAAAATCCTCAAGGGTTAGTTTTCCCCCCAAACTGAATAATTCTCTAGTTAGTTTCCTCTCTTAATAGGTCACAGATACTAATCTTTTAAATTAGCATTTAATGCAAAAAATCATAAAATGTGGTCCAAAATATTTTGCTTTGTTTTATTTTATTTTTAAAACACTTTTTATGTGGAGTTTTTAGCTTCAATCTTCCAAGAACATATTTTAAAAATATATATTTGAAATCTGAAACTATACTACTACTAAGATAGAAAACAAAATGGAACAAAGTTGCTGACACTCCTAACCCACAAATTTGAATATAGGTTGTTTCATAATATTGCCTAAGGTATTATATTTAATAGTGAATTGGTAGAATAGAAGATAATGTTAATTTTAATAAAATTAACTTTGTCAGTGTTTTATATTTCTTTTTATATTTGCCCCAGGATATTTCTAGTTAAAACCCAGGGCCTCATTTACAGTCAAAAAGGATGAACTTCTTGGCATAGTGTGGCAGTCCTACTGGTTGAGCTTAAATAGCTCAGTAGTGTTCCAGCAAATCAGTACTAGATGGTCTCTTGGGCATGTTTTAAATTTGTATTTTTTTAAAAAATATACAGAAACATAAGCATGATGGTTATAAAAACACATTTGAACTCAGTGTGACTGCATATAAATTTTTTTCAAATCAGGTATCAGACCATTTATCTGAACAGAGATATTACTTATTGTGCTTCAAATCATGTTTGTGCACATACCTTAAAAGTATCCACAAGAAGCAATAATAAGAATGCACTTCTCATTTAATGCTAAGCTCTCTTTTGCCTTGCTCAATTAATTGTCACTGAGTGCAATTTTATCATAGTTAAAATGAATTCAGGCCTATTTCCCAGTAGTAATAATTTTGGAGGGTTAGAGAAATTAATATTCCTCAAAAACTAATTAATAATCTCTAAAGAATCATTTGCATAAAGGATGTTAGAGTCTTGCAACCATTATGTGTTGTGTGTAACTGATTAAAAGGTCCATTTTCATTATTGCATATAGCCATAAGGTGACAGGCGTGACCACTCCAAATGGCCAAGCAAAAGGCTAAGTGATTGAGAAATCATGTGGCATTATTTCATCCAAAAGATCACACTGTTCTTTTTAGTAAGTTCTATCAAAGGAAAGAAGGAAGGAAGGAAGGAAGGAAGGAAGGAAGGAAGGAAGGAAGGAAGGAAGGAAGGAAGGAAGGAAGGAAGGAAGGAAAATAGGAAGGGAAGAAGGGAGGAAGGAAGGAGAAGCTCACCAAAATAGTGGTGATGGTTTTTGAACCTATGCATTGTTCTACCATCAATTTCAGTACTATTCGTGTTTTTTCTACTTGAGGTTTGTTTCTACATTTTAACACTGCTATGTATCAAGATGAAATGTTGATTTCACCATAAACCTGCATGGAAACAGGTTCATTACATAATACATATATTTATATTAGCAGAAATAACTTTCCAACTTTTCGTTTGTTTTGATGTCAATTTATTATAAGAAACTATTGGCTGGAAACAGAGCTATTGTGTGGCTCTGCTGAAAATTAATGTGTATAACAGCCTTAATATGTTAAATTTGTTTGACTTATTGGTAAAGTCTACCAAACAAGCTCCATGCAACAGAGCATAATTCTTAGCAGACAGAAGATCCATTCATTATTTCTATTATAATTACAGTGAAAACATTATTGATAAATCAAACCAAAATAATTACTCTTTGAAAAGGAAAGGATATTTAGCTTTCGAATGTCATGGAAGATGTGTATAAAATCTGTTAGCTTGCTCACTCTCAAACTTGCTGGGACAGCCCAGAAATATCAAATGCAACTTTCCACATCATTTCCTCCACCAGACTTCATTTCCACCATCAACAGTGGTGAAATTACAGGCCTTCAAACAGAACATATGGAACAAAAATCATTTTATCTGAATGGAGATGTAATATCAAGTCCCCACCCCAACCTCAAGCAAAATAAAACAAAATGAGGCATTTTTATAGCTTTGAAGACAATCCACAGGAGGTAAATTTACCCCCACAGCAACACCCTACTGAAAAGTGTGTGCTTAGAAAACATTTCAATTACTAGCTAGCTGAACATGATTCACAATTCTCAACCAAATTTTTTTTCCAGTCCTCTGAATATGCAGAAAATTACTTGAAGAAATGACTATAGAAAATAAGAATGCTACAGTCAGCAGTTGAAAATGGAGAGAGTAATGTTGAATAGCTTCGTCCAATAAATTTATTGAAATTACACTAATGCATTATGTTGGTGGACTCTACATTTGAAGATAACATGATGAACTGATGTTGTTAATTGGGCATAAAGGTACCTGCAAGGATCCATATGTAGACAGGAACCTTTTTCACTGTACATCTGAAGAATCTTTTGGCTTGGGGAAATGGTTGTTTTTGGCTTATTCTCTTCCCTTAAAATGCCTGCGGCTTTTGCTGAATGTGAATGACCTGACCTCATTTCTGTTTGCTGTGTGCCAGGTCAGTCTGTCTGCTGTTGTTATTTCCCAAAAGTCGGCAGCTATTCCACATTGTTTCAAATTGTGTTTCTGTATTCTTGAAGCTTTCTTCAGACTGCTGTGCTTATAGCCATTGTAGGACATTCTAGGAGCAAAGCACTTCCACAATCTTAGAAAATGTAATAGGAAAAATACAAAAATTACTTCATTTGCTAAACCACACAAAGCAGGAACATTTGCTTAAAAATGTCCCTAAAGAATGTTGCTGGATATTTGCATCAAGAAAAATCTCTTTAATTACAAAATAGCAAAACAATAGTTTCAACATTGAAATAACACCCTGGGTTAGCAGTGGTTTGGATAATCCCCCAAAGAGACTGAATGTGTTTACGAAAATAAACAAAAATGCTGCTAAGTCTAAACTGTAGAAGAGAATAAAGATAATCTCTAGTTTACAGGCTTGGATTCCAGGAATTATATATAAAGCAATTTAGAAGAAGCAACAGAATACAGAATTTTAGCTTAAGAGTTATAGAGGGCTGAGTTGTAATTAAGTGGGTTAGCGTATTTCTTCCTAAAATAAACTGTACATTTCATATTTGTAGGGGTCCTTTTGAAGTAATCAGAAATCATTTGGATTCTCATATTTAAAATGATTTTAGATGAGATAGTTTATAAGATTTTATTGATATGACCAAGTTCATTCAGGGATAAGCAGAACATTAATTAATATGTACAAATAATATTATAATAATTTAAGTACATTAAATATAGAAAAGTTTGATACTTTTTTCTTTAATAACTGTTTTCAAAATATCGTATATGCAGCACCATTAGATGAACTCATGGGTGTTACTTAAATCTACATATTATGTCCTACATAGTCACAATATGAAATTCAAACTTTGTGGCTTCCCACCCACCTGCACTCTGTTACTGAAAGCACTTCAAAATATGTATCTGTTTAATTTACAAATTTTGTATGCCTTGGATGCAGGAGGAGTATGAGACTGAGTGCGATCTTTTGTGGAACGCCAGAGAACCGAAGTTAGTGTAGAAGGGTTAAACAACAATATGGTGGCAGAAGTAGAATCAGGAAATTCTGACTTTTCATTTTGGGAGCAAGTACATTTCATAGTAGGGATTATATATATTACAGCACAGGCACACTGTGTGCAATAAAGGAATTCCTTTTGTAGCATAAACACTTATTATACATGTAATGTATTTCATAATATATTATATATGGTAACTTCAGAGGGTCTGTACTTGCTCACTGTACATTAGATGGCACTTTGGCATGAAAAAAAGTGCATGGAGGGCTTAATGATACTTATTATTTAGTTCTCAATGTCCTTTCAGTTGCCCTAATCTCATGATGTAATTTTAGAGGATTTAAAGGTAAATGGTTCTAAATTATAAAAATAAATTACATTCAGTGTTACTTAAAATAATTATACCATTGACTAAAAATTATGTTTTTCTTACATGTAAATGATTAGGAGTTAAATGTAACAACATTGTTGCTGATGGTTAGCCTCTACTTGTCTATTAGTAACACGTGCTAAACAGCTATTTAAAATGCTTCCTCAAAAAGTTCTCAGGGGAACTTCACTCTAGTATGAAGCATACTCATTTGGCAAATGTATATCATATTTGACCTTTGATTTGTCTGTACTGATCTGCAGTATGTCCTTATCAAAGACTTAAGAAATAGAGGAAGAAACATTGTATTGGGCCATGGGTGAAATACCAGATTTGCCTTCCAGGAATATGGATTTGCATTTTTGGTAAAGAGATCAGGGAGGGTCAAGTCAGAGCAATATGCCTCATGGATATTGAGTAGAGAAGTCAATCTCAGGAAGAGGACGATGTACCGACACCTTTTGGGACGCCTTTCACACCAATGGTCGTTTGCTGCTGTTAGCAGTAGTTATACTTTTCCTTATGCACAGGAAGAAACTTCTATGTTAGGTATTGGCTGTCCTCCAAAGTCAAGATTTAGTAATTATAAAATTGGTCTAATGGAGTCTTTTAACAAGTCCTATTCTCTAACCACAATCTTAATCAAATCACTCAGTAATTCCAAATTTTCACTTATATTAAAGCAGTGTGGATGGATCTTTTATAATTACTGAAGACATACAGATTATCATGTCTTTCCTCACAGAAATAAGATGACAAAAATTCAACAATCAGCGATGAATCAGAAATGCTATTTGATTTTTATAATTTAAAATATTCATAAATACCATGTGCAATTTTACTTTAATCATTAATCATAAACTAATTCATGAGGACTCCTATAAACCTTGTGTGAGCAGTATTTATTGCGTTGTAGCCAAGAGCCTGTCAACCTGTCCCAGCAGTGAGAGCTCAAGTTAGTTATTTAGCTTCTCTGTGCCTTGGTTACCTCATATATAAAGGGAGAATAATAATGGTGTCAATTTTCTACGGTTGTTGTGAAAATTAAATGTAAATCTCTTAAAATGGTGCCTAATATTTTGTAAGTTAATATCCTAAAGAAGTTACATATTTAATTAAATGTGAAATATTATCTCTAAATATTAGCAAAATAGTAATTTTCAGTAAGAATTATTTCATATCCTCACTATTAAGTTACTGAGTTAATAGAACAAAAGTATGACTCTTTGTTTAGATAATTTTTCCGACCTCTGAGAATGGTTTACTTTACTTAAATTACTACAACCCTTTTAGTAAGAAGCTGGCTAGTAACATTGGTAAAAAGTGATCATAAAATAAGTGTTATCCAGAAAATATTAAAATTAGATACTTGTTCCCAATTGAACTTGTACATATACATATATATGTATATGATTGCTATTATTTAATATATATATACATATATATCATTTATGTAATATATGTGATTGCATTGTAATATGTTTCCTTAATTTTAATACCTCAGGGCTTGTCATGAATAAAGACTATCTTAAAAAATAAGAAATCTGCTATTTTTCCAATATCATTATAACTGGTACTACCAACTAATAATTATAAGACATATTTTGTTTGATGGGATAATGTATGAAATTGTAATCGAGGGCTACAAATCAATAAAGTGGGTGAACTTTTTTCTCTTTGTGTTGGGTTATAAAATTGGCAGTAAACCTCTAAATCTGTAATCCAGGGCTTGTCTTCTTCCAGCTTTTCATGGCCTGCTCTACTAACTGTATACTTTTGTTTTGGCTTATATCTTATATCTTTTCAACTGTACTACCTCTCAGCCTACAAATATTGTTTGACTTCCCATATTAAAATATTTTTTCTGGCCAATTACTCCCTTTTAGTTTAGCACCCTATCTTTTGTTCCTTCATCAACTCATTAAATAACAAACTGTGTTTCAGATATGTGCTAGACTCTGACAATATGAAGATGAAGGAGACACAATCTCTCTGTCTGAGGAAATTCACAGTCTAATGGAAAATACAGGCGGGAGATACAGGTGTTAAACCTCCTGCCTGCAGAGATCTCAGTTCTTCTCTCACTTCCCTGACTCCCCTTATATGTCCCCTTAGAGTAGCTACATGGACCAAGGCCTGATAGGTGGTGTTTTTCTTCAATTCACATTCTCTATTTCTTCTTCAGTTCATAGGTTCATAGGTGAACACAAATCAGATTGGCTCCTCTAGGTTTAGGATTTGTATTTGGGATACAGAGACTGTGGGATACAACCTGGGGTGGAGCATGATGTAGATGGTAAAAATCCAGTCTGCAAAAATAGAAGAAGGAAGTAGATGGATGGAAAATAAATATATATCATAGTACCATGTTTGAGATAGATAGATAGATAGATAGATAGATAGATAGATATGCTTGAAGACATCTTCATTTCTTTGAAGCTCTATTATATAATATAATCATAATGATATATGTGTGCATGTATAATAATAATTATACATATCTGTGTATACATATCACCATACACACATATAGAGTCATATATAGTAGACTGAGTATCCATTTCTTATGGTGATTTACGTATTAGTTCTATGGAAAAATGAATTGTTGGCCAAACAGGCAGGTGAGGAAAGTAACAGACACTCCTTATTTCTCATAAAAGAAACAGTACATGCCAAGACATCATGGCATTAACAACAAATTGTGTTTGGGGAATAAAACTCTTCTTAAGTAGGAGAGGCCAGGGTATGTCTGAAACAGTGGCCAGAGGTGATGCTGGAATAGAATGCAGAAGGTAGATCATGAGTGGCCATGTCCTCCCCACTGTGGACTTTGAATTGTATTCTGTAGCTGATTGGGAGTCACTGAAGGATTTTACCAAGAGGAGTAACATGATCAGATTTTTGTTTTAGAAGATTGACCTTTCAGGTACTCTCAGGTGAATTGTTGGCTGGCCATATGCAATATGTCTTATACCACGTCCAAATGAAAATGCTCATGAAAATTTCATTCTGTCCGCTACACACAAAAGTTATGAAAATAAACCATGACAATGAAACCTAAAAATAATAATCAATCTATGCAAGAATTAACTGAAAAAATAATAGGCTGGAATAATAAACATAACCCTTGCCTGTGCATGCCTTGAGGGCAATAAGAAGATAGGCAACAGAAGACTTCTGTTTATTTGTCGTCCAGCTTGGGTTAAAGAGAATGTTAAACTAGAGAACATGTAGTCACTCCATTACTGAACAGGAGTACCTCATTAATATGTCACTTGTCCATACATTGTGGGTTTTTTGTTTGTTTGTTTGTTTTGTTTTTCTGATAAAGGGTTGCGAAAACAGTTTGGAGACCACTGCTTTTATTCTACCTTTGTTCTCTTTTCAGAGTCCTAGGAAGGGACAGAAAGAATCAATAGTCCAGTGAAGCCACTCTGGAATAATCTTTAGCTAGTTATTGGAAATAAGGCTAAGGGCAGTAGTCAATCAATTCACTTCTGGCTTTAGATTTGAGAGAACAGTGTTCTCAATATTACGTGAATGGCATTAGAGTTAGAAATAAAGTCGGGTGATGAGGAAAATTTGAACACTCTTTTGTTGGCACTATGGTCACCTTAGCAGTACTCCCCTTGGGAAGCTATGCACTGATGCCAGCACTTAGTTCCCCCTTTAAAGCAATTTTGGAACTCTTTTTCTGTAATGGCCATCAGAGCTGTTGTCATATTACCCTTTACGTCCTGAATGTCATCCAAATGTCTTCCTTTCAGTATTTCCTTTATCTTTGGGTAAAGAAAGAAGTCATTGGGGGCCACATCAGGTGAGTAGGGAGGGTGTTCCAATACAGTTATTTGTTTACTGGCTAAAAACTCCCTCACAGACAGTGTCGTGTGAGCTGGTGCATTGTTGTGATGCAAGAGCCATGAATTGTTGGCAAAAAGTTCAGGTTATCTAACTTTTTCATGCAGCCTTTTCAGAAATCCCAAAAAGTAAACTTGATTAACTGTTTGTCCAGTTGGTACAAATTCACAATGAATAATCCCTCTGCTATCAAAAAAGGTTAATAGCATTGCTTTGAGACTTGATTGAGACTGATGGAAGTTTTTTGGTAGTGGAGAAATGGCTGACTTCCATTATGCACTTTGACGCTTTGTTTCAGGGTTGTATTAGTACACCCCTGTTTCATGACCAGTGATAACATGGCCTAAAACATCATCTTGCCTCTCCAAAAGGTCTTGGCAAACTTTGGCTCTTCTTTTGCTTTTGCTCATCAGTGAGCTCCTTTGGGACCAATTTTGCACACACCTTTCTCATGCTATGATTTTCAGTTAAGATTTTCCTAACTGTTTCTCTATCAATGTTTACTTGGTCTGCTATGCTTCTCACAGTCAGCCGACGACTTGGATAAACAATTCAATGAATTTTTGCAATGTTTTCATCAGTTCTGCTCATTATGGCCGCCCTGACCTCTCGTCATCAGTGATGTATCCTCTCCTCTCAAAAAAACATTTAATCCATTCGTACACTGCTGTTTTCTTCATGGCATTATCACCATAAACTTGGAGTAACATGTCCCTGATTTCACTTCCACTCTTGCCAAGTTTAACAAGAAATTTAATGTTTGTTCATTGCTCTAATTCAAGCTCAGACATTCTTGTGACTGCACAGAAAAACATGCAACAACGATCATGAATGCCACTCAGCGAGACACCGTCACACATCTACACAAACACAGCTGTGAGACGCTCATATACCAAGGTTATGAAACCTTATGGAGCTGTTTGTACAGTGCTGCCGATGTTAGTGCACGGTGGCAAGTTCACGAACATAATTGTTAGACCTTGTAAATCACTTACCATTATTGCTTTCATTCTACCTGCCTGTTTTTTTCCCCAACTCCGTAGACTCAGAAACACTCTTCAGTAACTTTGTTTTTCACATGTAAGACTGAAAGCAAATCGATGGTAATAATGAGGGAGAATGGGAAGACACACTGTGCTTGATTGAGACTGCATTGATTCTAAAGATCAATTTTGAGATAATTGGCATCTTAACAATTTTCATTCTTTGATCCTTGAACATGATGTAGTTCTCCATTGATTTTAACCTTCCTTAATTTCTTGCAGTGACTTTTTGTAGTTTTCACTGTACATGGCTTGCCCAAAGTTTCAAAATTTATTCTGAATATCTTGTTTCTGGATGTATTGTAAGATAAATTAATTTAAAATTTAATTTCTAGTTTTGTCTCAGTGCTTTTATATAGACATGCAATTTTTAATTGACTGTATGCTCTGCATCTTGTTAAATTCACTAATTAATTTTGATAACTTTCTTACATATTCCTTCAGATTTTATTGATAGAGGATAATCAAGTCATTCCTAATCTTTTTGAATTTTATTTCATTTTCCCCCTGATTGCACTATAACTACGTTGAGTAGAAGAGATGAGAGAGGATATTTTTTGTTGTATTTCTGATCTTAGTGGAAAATTATTGTCTTTCCACCTACACTGTGAGGTGAACTCTGGGCTTTTGGAGATACTAGTTATTAAGTTAAGAAAGTTCCCTTCTATTCCTTATTTTTTTGGAGTTATTATCATGAATATTTGCTGGATATTTCTTCCTTTAATTTTTTTACCACTGAGAAGTATTTTTTTTTTTTTTTAAATTAAGAATCAAATTTCTTTAAGAGATGTAAGGCTCTTTAGATTCTGTATTTTTTTCTTGAGTCAATCTTTGTGTCTTTTAAGGAATCTAATTCAACTATTTTGTCAAATATATTGGCTTATATAATTATTCACAATATTCTCTTGTTAATCTTTTGGTGTCTACAATATCTGTAGCGATGTTACATATTTCATTTGTGACATTTATAATTTGCATCTTCCTTTTTATTGTTAATCAATCTAGTTAAGAGTTTTATTAATTGTGCTGATTTTTTCAAAGAACTTACTTTTTGTATCATTTACTTTCATTATTATCTTTTCATTGTCTATTTCATTGATTTTTGTTTTTATTTTTTGTGTAAGTTTATTTTTATTCCAAGTTTGCTGAGAGTTTTTAAATTATAAATCAGTGTAACTTCTTTGTTAAGTGGATAGTGTTCCATCAACACTCAAGGGGAGGGGGGACTTACAAATTTGTATGACAGAGAACAGGAACCTGTCTACCATAGGTAATATAGATTAATCTTCATGCAAGGCTTGTTAAACCCAGTTTTACTAAGGTGTCACTCTTCTGTGGTCTTACTGAATACCCTGTGTGTTCAATGAGGATTTTCTATTCAGGATAGTTAGAACTCAAATGTTCTCTTTCCCTGGGTGAACTTTGAGAATTGTTCTGTTTATAAGTTCCTGTTCTTCTTTACCTGGTCTCATGGAGTTTCACTCTTTGCCTGTGCATCTGAATTTTCAGCAATAAGCGTTAGGGGAACATTAGGCAGATTTCTGGAGCTCTTTCTCTGTATAGCTTTCTCTCCGTCCGTACTCTGTTCTGGCTGTCTCAGCCTCTTCGAACTCTGATTTCTTTCTCTTTAACTAAGGGAGACTGATTTTTCTCTAGGGAGAAGGCTGAGTTTGTTGCAGGACTCACCATGCTTGTTTCTGTCCTTCAGGGATTCAGTCTTGTGCTGCCTGTTGTACAATGTCTAAAAGTAGTTTCCTTATATACTTTGTCAAATGTTCTATTTATTAATAGCAGGGAGGCAGTTTCAGTATTACAAAATCTGAAATAGCCTGAAGCAGAAGTCTCCATGTTTGATTTTTGAATGAAGATAGGTGTCGGTACCAAAATATGGAGGACTGGAGATGAAAGTAATCCATTATTCTCCACACTTGATTTTGGTTTGTTTTTGTAAACCAACATGAACTTGTTTCCATGTTTTGAATGTTGGTAAGAACTAGAATTTGGATAGTGAAGCATACAATTTTAGGGTGAATAATACCTTATGGATGAATAATACCTTATTCTGCTTGTAATTCTGCTGTAGGGTTATCTAAAACAAAAATTTTCTCTCTTCACCTCCACAGTTAAGTGATTTAATTTTTGTACCTGTTTCTAAATGTCCATCTCAAATTAGGCAAACATTTTGGAGGTCATTGAGAGGACCTGACTTCTGGTTGACCCAAGAGCTGGACCCCGGCAACTGGAGGCTCCTCACCCCTCCCCTGTCCTGTGGGAACACTTGTTCCCACAATTTGAGCCATTTTCAAGGACACAGCCTTGAAAGAGAAATATGTTGTCAAGACCATCTAGAAGGTACACAGTAGTACACCTGTATCTATGATTTTGATTTCTGTGTTGTCAGTTGCCTATAATTAACCATATATTCAATGGACAATTCTAGATATAAACAATTCATATGTTTTAAATTGCAGGCCGTTCTAAGCATAATGAAATCTCCTGTCATCCTGCTTTGTCTTGCCTGGGACATGAATCATCCCTTTGTCCAGAATCTCCATACTGTATATGTTCCCCCCACCCCATAGTCACTTAGTTATCAGGTCAGTTATGAGGGAGAAAGAGACCACATTCACATAACTTTTATTACAGTATATTATTATAATTGTTCTAGTTCATTATTAGTTACTATTGTTAATCTCTTACTGTGCCTAATTTATAAATCAAACTTTATCATAGTTATATATATATATATATATATATATATATATATATATATATATATAACTTAGATTGAGTCCTTTAGAAAACCCTTGTTCTTTGTCCATGTCAACTGTAATTATAGAGTAATTTTGTGAATGATTCCTTTACATGCCTATCATTTGGAGATATACTAGTGTTTTTTCCTAAAAAGAAACATTTACATATTAATTATGATCTAGTATGGTATATCCAAGCCTGTTTAGAGTTTAGTATTAATTTCTAATGGTTCTCTTTTATAGAATTTAACTTGTGAATTTATTAAAATATCTAAACTTGCTCACCCTTAGGGTATGTAAGAATGAGCTTCTGCATTCCTGGGAGCAAATTGCAGATCAGCATTTTTAATGCTGCCTAAGATCCTTTGTGTGTGTGTTTTTTAAAATTACCAACATAGATCAAGTTTATGTTAATTGTATGAAAAAGCAACAGAAATGATCAGTAACATTTACACAACTTTAAGTAGTTAACCTAGTTCTGAGGCAGCAGAATTATTCAATAGTCAGCACCTTAAAGTAGGTAAGACATGTAATAAAGCATTTTTTACTACTTTTTGCAGGCATCATTGCGTAATGCGCGTGTCGTAAGGATGTGGTTTAAATCAAGTATCTCAATCTAAGCTAAGCATGTTTCTTTACGTATGTGAAGCAGTCTACTCTGAATGCTTTCTCTTTTCTTCAAAGGTTCCATGCAGCTCTTAGCAGGAGTAGAAATGACACGAAAATGACAGCATAGAGCAGGCACACGAATCCCTTGTGCAAATTACACATCAAAAACCAGGAAAAAAATACCTGAACTTATAAACTTTATTTAAAAAATCAACATTTATGGAGTGTAGAGTTCAATACTTTATTGACTGAAAAATAAGCCCATCTTTTTTCCTTGAAAAGGAGACCCCCGAGTAACGCAAAAAAAGAAACAAATGTTAGAAAGGAGTTGCTGTATACTCATCAGGGGCTGGGTAGCATTTTCCATCTATCTCAAACACTAATTTTCTACATTATTACATTTTCCTTCTGAATAAATGTATGATTTCATCAATAAAAGGTGAGTAACAGATCAATATTATTTTTTAATTGAATCTATGATTTTAGATGGAACATAGGTTTAATTGAACATCGGTCAATACTGTAGGCAGCATCAGCAAAGATCTGTGTTTAATCAAAAGTCCATGAAGTCTTATAGTAATATTATACTGATATTTCCAGGGAAAGAGTGGCCCCCTCCCTCTTACACTCCCCTTTCTTCCTTGCACTTACTTCCTGATTGTCCTGTTACCAGGCTGGACCTTTGATAGTATGTCCACCATTGACAGATTCTTATTAGCGTGGTTGTGTGTATTAAAATTTTTATCCAATCAATAGTCCACAAGTTTCTCTCTTAAACACATACGTCTTACAGGGCATTAGAGACCATGGAAATAATATTTTTAACTTGTGCTATGTGGTGGTTAATTTTACATGTCATCTTGACTGGGCTACTTGTTACCCAGATAGCTGGTAACGTATAATTTCTTGGTGTGTCTGTGAGGGTGTTTCTGGAAAAGGTTAGCATTTGATTCAGTGGAAGGAGGAAAGAAGATCCTCCTTTACCAATGTAGGTGGGCTTCACTCAATCAATTGAGGGACAGGGAGGGTGAATTTTCTCTCTTGGTTGAGTTGGGACATCCTTCTTCTTCCCTTGCATTTCAATGCTCCTAACTCTTGGGCCTTTGGACGTGAACTGAATTACACATCTGATTTGCCTGGTTGTACAGCTTGGAGATGGCAGAATGTAGGACTTCCCAACCTCCATAGTCATGTGAGTTAATTCCCATAATTAATCTCTTTCTGTGTCTGTCTCTATGTACACATGCATGCATACATACATACTTATATACATGTGTATATTATATGTATATATACATGCATGTAATTATATGTTGTATGTTTTTATGGGTTGGAAGAAAATTTTTGTTTTTAATTATATTTTCCCAATGACAGCTGAATACAAATTTTGAAATTTTAACTAAGTATTGTTTTTACAGAAGAATCTGAGATCCAGGAAAGATCACATAACTGGCCTGTTATGGATCATGCAGCTGATCAGCAACAAAGCCACTATTAGAAGCTACAGCTTCTACTTTCAACAGTGTGCGCTTTCCACACTCCTCAAGGCTCCTGTCCATATTCAAAAACTTAATTGTTTTTGAATGTTCTCAATATGACTGGTTAATACATCCAGAAGAATAGTTTTTTCCATGCTTTAGTGGAAATCTGCGTGATTTGACTTCCAAGGTTATTGACATTTCCTAAGTGATAGCTGCTCATTGAAATGTGTAAAGACTTAT
The DNA here is from genome assembly GCF_057876585.1 of Rhinolophus sinicus. Lineage (NCBI taxonomy): Eukaryota > Metazoa > Chordata > Mammalia > Chiroptera > Rhinolophidae > Rhinolophus > Rhinolophus sinicus. Next base: position 110,611,859 of record NC_142516.1, read on the forward strand.
TTAGCAGACTTAATGAATATTTAATCAATTCTACACTTTGAGCATGCAGAGTCAAGTATGCGAGAGAGGAAAAAAAGAAGAGGGGTGTGGAAGCCCTTTACAAACAAATTGATTTATTAATATCATTTTAGTTGTTCCAATAAGATATGACATGAAATGTATTTACAAGATTAAAAAATATACCTGTATTACTTTTAATGAGAGAAATTCAAAGAAGTGATACATAACTGCAGGATTGAGAAGTAATAAAAAATAGATAGTAATAAATGTTATGCTACAGTAGTTTTGACTGCTTAGGGGAAATAGATTTGGAATAAAAATGAGATGGGCGAAACAATCTAACTTGTACCAATATACTTTGTAAATTACCCAAAAAGTGAATAACCAATTTCTAAAATTGCTTACATGAGAATGAAAGAAAGTGAAGGTCTGCTGAATCAGTCTTTCACAAGACTGTAATGTGTAAATGTCTTTTTAAAAATTGTGTTTGGGCATTTAGTCTCATAAAAACAATTTCTTACAAAATGTCTGAGGAATGAAGGCTTCTAACCAGCAGCAATCATGGGACGTAAACTTAGATTAGAATAGGTTGCTGATACTCTTTCTATCTTTTATGCTGTTATACTAAGTTTTTAAAAAAGAATTAAGGGCTAAGGAGAAGGAGGGGATTTTAGTTAAATATTACCCTCATTTTAGTGTGTGAACTTGCCTGAATATTAAAATACTTGGATTTTTTTTGGGGGGGCGGGTGTGTGGAGGATACAGGAACAGGAGAGATAATAACCTCACTTAAATGATTTAACCAAAAAGTATTCTACATAATTTGTTGTTGCAATATGGTTTTTCAAAAGTACTGTCATACATCAGAAGAATGATGCCTATTTCATATCACTGATCATTATTAGATAAAATGGAAACAATGATCTGAAGAAATCCTTTACTTTTAATTTGCATTTGAATTTAAGTAAATGCAAATTAATTAGTATTATGTTCCACCTCATTGCTACTTAACAGTGGTTTTGTCCTGTATTAATTTATGTGCCTGTAATTTAAATAAATGTACTTTAAACTCATAAGTTTCGCTTATAATTCAAATTTTTTCATAAACTTCTTCATAAACTGAACATATCTCCCCAAAGTGTTAATATATAGATGTATATGGTATAAAAAAGTTTGTTTAAACTTGTTTCTTTAAACATTTATTGCTTGACAGAGCTGGGGGAAAATATGAACTATGAACATATATAAAAGATGTGAATATACTAATAGCCTTTAAAATTATTATTTAAGAATCGTACAACTCATCCAGGTTGATAATAGATAGTATAACATAAAGTATCATTTTTTTTGTAAATTTGGTAGTGGTAAAATTCTTGCTTTATCATTTAAATGAAATTCAAAGTAATTCTGCAACTCATAGTCATATTTTAATAATTGCAAACTAGCGAAAAATAAAAAATGATGAAATAAGAGCACAATAGATATTCAGAGAAGCCACTTTCTGCTGTGGTGTGATTTTTGCAATGATAATTGCAGAAGTAGATGCCAATTTTAGAAAACAGAGAACAAACTGAAAAAAAAAATCACTTCATACCCATCATTCAGATAGCCATCATTAGCATATTTGCATTATGTATATTTGTGTTCAATATTTTTTCTATGCCCAAATTGTAATCAAACTCTAAGTATAGTTTACATAGTACTTTTCTCACTAAATATTATATTACGAAATTTTTCTCATGCCATCATTTCATTACATAAAATATACTTTTATATAGATTTACTTTAATTAATAAGTTAATTATTTTCTAATTTTTGAAAATTTGACATATTTCCATATTATATAACAAGATTATTATTGCAGCAAGATTGCAATGGAGTATTTTTACATATTTTTATATCCAAATATGTGATGATGTACTTAGGAAAGATATCAGAATTAGGATAAGTAAGTGGTGTATACATTTCTAAGTCTCTCCATACAAACTGTTAAATGCTTTCCAGATGCTCAAATTAATTTATATTCCCTTTACCCACTTTTGAGCATTGGATAATATTAAAAAAATTTTTTTCCATATATTAGGGCATATATTTCTTTAATTACTATAGTAAATACAGAAATTAAATTTTTTTATATATTTATTAAATAATTATATTTTCTTATTTTCTCTTAAGTCTAATTGGCCTATTTGTTATCATATTTTCCTACTTTTCACATTTTTTTTATTTTTAAAAAGATTTTTATTAAAATATAGCTAACATACAAGATTATATTATTTTCAGGTGTACATCATAGTTACTCAACGATACCCAGCTGGCACTATCAGGGTTAGTACACATGATTGATTATATTCCCTATGCTAAAGAAGTGATCACCATGATAAGTCCAACAACCATCTGACACTGTACCACGGTATCACAATATTATTGATCTTCATCCCCTCTTTTAAATTTTCAATTAGAATTGACACTCAATATTATTTTATATTAGTTTCTAGTGTACAGCATAGTGGTTAGACATTTATATGATTTAGAAAGTGAACCCCTGTGACTAGTACCTGGCACTATAGATAGTTATTACCATATTATTGATTATATTTCCTATACTTTACATCCCATGATTATTTTGCAACTACCAATTTGTATTTCTTAATCCCATCACCTTTTCACCTAACCCCTCTCATCTATCACCCCAATAGATCTAGTACCCCTCTGACACCATGCATAGTTATTACAATATTATTGACTATATTCCTTATGCTATGCCCTATATCCCTATGACTATGTATAACAACCAATTCATACTTCTTAATCCCTTCCGCTTTTCACCCACTCCCAAACCCTCTCCAATCTGGCAACCATCAAAATATTCTCTGTATCTATGAGTTTGTTTCTGGTTTTTTTTTTTGTTTTGTTTTTTTTGTTCTTTCCATTTCACTTATAAGTGAAATCATATGACATTTGTCTTTCACTGTCTGACTTATTACACTCAGCACAGTACCCTCTAGGTCCATCCGTGTGTCACAGTGTCACAGATGGCAAGATTTCCTTATTTTTTATGGCTGAGTAATATTCCACTATATATATATATATATATATATATATATATATATATATATATATATATATAACACCTCTTTATCTATTCTTCCATTCAGGGACACACACAGTGTGTGAGTATGTGTGTGTGTACAAACACAACATTAACCTTGGCATATTTTCCCATGAAAATGTTTTAAAACTTAAATTTCTTTATGTTGTGGTTTGGCATTAAGAAACTTTAGTTACTGTACATTACATCCTCAACATTTTTTATATTACTTCTGATGTTTAAATAATTAACCAATTGCTTCCAATTCAGCAACAAGCTAAATATTTCTTTAAATTTATTTTTTAATAATTTATTTAAATATTCACTCTTTTGTCTATGTGAAACTGATTTTGGTTTATGATGTTAAAACTATTAAATAATACATTCCTTCTCCATTGGTTTGTGATAGTTTCTTCAGCACAAAATCAATGTTTATAAACAGTAGGGTCTATTTTATGGCAAATTCTATTAATTTGCCAGTTGAATTTGCTATTGCACCAGATTATTATTGTATTGAATTATTATATTGGATTTTTTTTGTACAGTTCTCTTTTAATTATTTAGGCTAACATTCAGAAAAGCATGTCCCTCCCTATTACTCTTCTATTTTCAAGTTTTTAAAACTATTATTGCCTCTATTTTTTCAGTGAAGTTTGGAGTTTAAAAAAAAAAAGTATAATGAAATAACAAATACCACGGTTTTTTTCTGATAACCACAGGGAAAAGTATCCTTACCTTGGGGCAGCCAGACACTCAGAACACAAGGCATTAAGCCTAATATCTGTGCAAGAGAGAGATACAGAGACCAACTAAAGAGCAGGTGGTTTTTATTTATTTATTTTTTCTTTTGCTACACATGGTAGTTTTGAATAGACCGAAGTTATTACCTCCTTTTCAAACACAACACTACCATTAGCTTGTCTTCATATGTTTGGAAAAATGAAAATAATTTGACTTACATATTGAATCTGGTTGGCTTCTGAAAAACTTGTGTTTCATTGGTATGCATCTTAAGGACTACTGTAACCCCATCTCATCCTTATGAGAAGATATGGATTCTGTTCTATTTTTAGAAGAAAAATATTATGGATCTTTCATGCAAAGCATTCTGAAGATTAACTATTTAACAACTTAAGTCAGCTTTCAAATAATAAATTAATACCAATATTATGCTAATAAGTAACTCTAACATTTGCTTAACAATGAATTTACCTACTTTGGAAGAAGATCAAGTATTTTAATATATCTGTAAAAAAGTATTCTGGGGGGGAAAATCAAAATTCTATTAATAAACTTCTATTTTAGGCTAGATAGTAATGTTTAGTTGGCCAACTATACATTATAAAGACCCGTCTTTGATTAAATAAAGTGATGATCATACTGCATAACATTTATTGCTTTATATTCTGCAAAATATCATCATTACATTTATTTCAGTTAATGGACATTCAAACGGAGCCATTGCTGCCAGAATTCTGAGCATTATTTTTAGGTATTTTTCTTTAATGACAGGAAGGCAAGGAAAAGTAAGTCTTTTTCTAGTTATTTGTCCAGATGCTAGTTCAAAACAATCTTTGTACAGTTTTAATACAAAGTTTTTCAATGTTAGAAAGGTTCCTTATTTAAGGGAAAAAAAATGAGTATCATAAAGACAAACTTTCTTGGTCGACAGAGGGCATCGAACTGAAATGGTGCTGGAAACAGATCTGTGAGAGAAGTCGAATGTGCCTGAGGCAGAAAGATGCTAATTTTGTTTTATTGGATTTTACTGTAGCTATTAATATATTTTGCTAGAGATTTATGTGATCAATTTGTCCAATGGCCTGAACTAATTCTCCCAGTACATTTTATCAGAACATACGACTTTTTCTCTTATTTTTCCATACATGGGAAATATTATTCTGTTTCCAGACACCTTAGGTATTACAAGAATTTTCTGAACAAGTAAAGAAAACTAAACCCAAAATATTATCATTGTGTTTCCTTAATGTTTCTCCCACAAATAAACCAAGATTATTTAGTTACATTATTGCATGTCTCTAATGTTATTGGATTCTTCAATGAAATGACAAATGGATTACAGTTTTGGTTGTGTGGTCTTCATTGCCCTGTTGTTCTTTTAATATTATTTTCCTCTGACAAGTAGTTATTTTTCATTGACACATTGAATCATGGGTAATAATATTTTAATAATGGTGGATGTGAAATTTAATAACCCACATGTATGGCAATTGAACAGGAATGCTCTCCATCTCAAACACAAAGAAAAACACTCCATCAGTAGTTATAAATTTGCATATGAATTTTGAATCTATATGGGATTCTGAATAAAAAGCATGCACAAGTAAAAGTGTACATTAGCAAACTGTACTCAAGTTCTCTGTTTATAGATAACTTATTTCACAAGATGTTCGCTACTGTGACAGTCATTATCAATAAGAATTCCTTAGTTACGAAACTCTTGTAGTGTGTCAGCTGCTATCAGTTTTGAAATATTTACTGTTATTTAATATGCTTTGCTATTTGAATATAAAACTGGTTTTACAAACAGGATATCTATGTGACTATAATTTATCTTGAAATGAACTGTTGCTTTATGCATTTCAAAAACAAGAATATTGTGTAAAATAATTTTATATTTAGTGATATACGACTATATTTATATTTACAGATCTTTCTTCCTTCTTTCTTTGCTTCCTTCCTCCCTCCGCTCCCATCTCCTCCTCTTTTTTCCCTTCCCTTTCCTTCCTATTCTTTCCCTTTCTTTCCCTTCCCTTCCTTTTCCTCTAGTACCAAGCTCGTTTTCTTCAAGGTCAGTATATGAAAGACAAAATAACGAAAACTTTAATCACTTTTTCAAAATCATTTTTATGTATTATTCCCCTATCTGGCCTAGGGAAAATTGAAAAGATTATTGAAAAAGTTGAATAAACTTCCTACATATATTCCAAATGTCCTTTAAAGAGTGTCCTCATGTTTTTAAACCTATACAAAACATTATAGCATTTTTGGTCCTCTTATCCTATATTACAGATAAATTGTTTGTATTGGCTAATCTATTCATTTTATGGATGCAAGAAATCCTCATTGTTATTATTTATTATTTATTAGAAGAAGAGCAAGAGAGAAGTTAAGAGAAGTAACAGGGACTGTTCAGAGCAGGTCCTGTGGCACAGGAATAGGCTTCGATTTTTACTCTGAGTGAAAAAGAGAGCCATTGGAAGAGTGTGAGGAGGGGAGTGTCAAATAGGCACGACCACCAAATTATCAAAAGCTAACATCAGTTCTAAATTGTGTGTTAACATTATCCTAATATAAAACACACATTAAACCAAACTCTAAAAATCTACCTGTTAAATTATGAATGTGCGTTATTGGTTAATTAGACAACTTCCATTGATTTTTAAACTCAAATGAATTATCCATGTAAGATGGCTTAAAATAGGAAAGTATTTTTATTTTAGTATAAAAGTTTTGTGAGGTGATAAATATCTTTGATGTCTTTGAAAAACTGTCAATCTAATAATGATAACATTTTATTTTCCTTGGGGTCTGGAATTCAAAGTTCCATATTTAGAAGCTGTGGGTATTTAAAAAGTAGAAAATATGTGGAACATTGAAATATACAAGGATATGAGTCTTACCCTAACTAAGTGTAAACTAATGGCTCTTTGCATTATGGTTGTTGAAATTCTTGTTCCGCATATAGCATGTTCAATCCTGAAAATTAAGTCAAATTTCAAGTATTTTCTCTTTAATGGAGCACATTAATTATAGAAAATAATCATATCATATTCTATCATGCATTTCCTAGATTTAACTTATAAACTTATATACTTCAGTCTTACCATTGCTGGATATTGTTGATTTACTGTTGAATAATGCCGTTTATACTAGAAGGGACTAAAGAGAAAATAGCACAGTGAATTGACAATTGAATGGTGGATGTTTTAATGTAATAGAAATGCTAAGTTTTCACAAGTAGATATATATGTATGTATGTATGTATTTATTTATTATGTTGTCTTTAGTGATGATCACTCCATGGCAATCCTAATTTATATAACCTAACTGCATATGGGAGCTGAATAGGAAAAAAAATACTATAATATAAAGGGAAATTATTGTACACAACTGGAGTTTCTAATTTTGAATGACATATTACAATTTCAGGTTCATATAAAATTATCAGAATTTAAAAAACAATTGGTGCTTAATAATTATTTCATATAAAATATACATTAATGTAAATAATTTTCTAAATTGTTGAATTGTCAATTTGCAGGGTTATGATTATTAATTGGATAGATATTTATAAAAGAACTACCATATTGTCATGTAATAGTCATATTATTTCACAGCTTCTGTAACTCTTTGTCTGTTTAAATGAGCTTTTATTAGTTCTATGATCCAGTTGGATGGGTACTGTGCCAATCCTTGGTGAAAAGCTATGCTCTTTTAGGGAGCATTAGTTTGAGGGGAGCAGAATGATTCATTTGTATCGGGGTTGTAAACAAAAATCAGGAGAAAGAAGTTTCACAGTGAAAAAACAATCTCCAAAAAGAGAAATGCATGTAAGTATCAGGATAAAACTACCAGGTCTGGTTTTGAGTTGTGAAATCATAAATCAAGAATAGAGGTAGACAAACTCAAGATAATATGTCCAGGTAAGCAAGCATGGGAAACTGATCATCAAAAGAGAAAAGATCCTTTTCTATGGCTATATATAGTATAACATCATTTAAATTTGAATCTACTTTGAATCACTAGTAATGCTGCTACTTTGTTCCTTCACCATGAACTGAAAAAAAGAGCTTTGAAATTGTCAGCTCTTATTAGAAGCGTTTTTAAAGTATGTCCCTAAATTTAAACTTCATCACCTTTCATGTAACACATTATCTCTTTTATTATCTGCCTCACCTAAATTTTCTGGAAGTCACTGGGAAATTAGAAGAAAGATATTGAGCATATCAATAATTTTTTAGAGCAAGCATTTAAATGCAGTGGAGTGAAGTAATAGATTTTGATGGGAGATAGTATTATTTAGTTTTTCTCTATTACTTCTAGTTATTTTTTCAGATATAATGAAAATGTTTAGAAAGTGCAATAGATGTCCATTGTCCCCTACAGCTCCAACCCCTACCTCTAAAACAAGCATATCCCAAGTCCAGGGTGGGGAAAGCAAAATGCAGAGGAAGCTATCACCAAAAATTGTAATCATTTATTTGTACATTACATTTTATAAGCCACCTTGAGAAATCTGATTTTATATGGTGCCGAGGTTAGTAATGTAGTCCCTGGAGTCAGAAAAACTGGAGTTTGACACTTGCTTCTGGTGCTTTTCCTCTCTGTGGTCTTATACAAGTGATTCCAATCTTTAGTTTATTCACCTGTAAGTTGAAGAAAATGCTAGCATTTACTTTGAGCATGAAACAAGTTAATGCATGCAAAGTTTGTAGAAGTGTATAGAGAATATACATCAAAAGCACTCCATACATAGCTATTCTTCAATATCTTAATAATCTGGAAACCTAACTCATCATCTAAAAACCCTGGTTTCCTACGATCTACAAGGTAAAGCCAAGATCTTTGCTGCCATTGAAGGTCCTTTCTAGCCTAATCAAAACTTCCCTTTCCATCCTCACCTCCTGTATATCCAAAAGGATGTAGGTGTGTAAATATCACACGTTTTCTGATAGAGCTTCATAGTACTATACACCAAATCAAAATGGGTTATTTTCAAAAAGCCATGATCATTTTCACACAAGTTTGCTTTGTCCAGATAACATTCTACATTTTTTCAACCTTACATCTCACTATGCATGTTCTAAGATCCAGCTAATTCTCACCTCCTATTGTAAACCTCCCCGGTCCCTCCAGTCATAAGTAATTAGTTTCTCCTTTGTGTTCTTACATGATATAAATATGACACACACACACACACACACACACACACACACACGTATTTTTTTATTTCAGTGGTATAACTGGTACTATCTATTAATGTGCGTATCTATGCCACAAAATTATAAATTCCTCATGAACTTGAGAGCTTTGAGATCCCATGTCCTGTGTTTATCGTAGTTCTTAGGACATGGTAAGTATTCAATAGTTTTTTCATAAAAAATGCATGGATATTAAGAAAACAATAGGAGATATTCACATAGCATTACAGACACTCTAATGAACATCGTTCTGGGTGGAATGTTTGTGTCCCCGCCAAATTCACGTGTTGAAGCCTATACCCTAATACGATGGTATTTGAAGGTGGGGTCTTCAGAAAGTAATTCGTTTTATATGAGGTAATGAGAGTGAGACTCTCATGAAGGGACTAGTGCCCTTGTAAAAAGAGGAAGACAGAGAGACCTCTCTCTCCACCCACACTCACCAAGGAAATGTTGTGAGCACACAGTGAGAATGCAGTTGTCTACAAGTGGGACCTCACCAGGAAGCAAATCTGCTAGCAACCTTGATCTGCACTTCGCAGCTTCCATAACTGTAAGAAATAAATGTCTGTTGTTTAAGCCACCCAGTCCATAGCATTTTGTTATAGCATCTCAAGTAAGACAAACATGTTATTTGATGTTTTAATATTATATATAGAGATGTAGTGCATCTTCGAGGGAAGTTAGTCTATTATGGGACTGGTATCTTAGTTAGAGCATATCACTGGTTTCAAATTAGAAGACTTTCATAGAATGAATATAGACAAAATAAAAGAAAAATTTTGGTGATCGAGTGGTCAAGCAGGCTGGAGGGAGATATAAGAAATCTAGTTTATAATGCAGTGGGGAATTAATAAATATGGCAATAACTGACTCACAGTGAATGGAGGAATCAATTAATAAATGAAAACTTAGAAGGCTGTCCTCCACTGAACTTTAATGTTAGTAGGTCTTACTTTTTGGAAAGTGTTTTTCCACTGAGTTCCCCTTACTTCTTGACAATTAAAGACTATAGAATCAACTCCATCAGGCGTGACCTCACACCTTTGCACATTTCTACGGTTATTCCAGACATTCAATTCTGTTTATCTAGTGTTTTAGTAAATTGTCCATTAATTTTGAATTCAGAGCAAGCTTTAAGTCATCAATAGGAAGATTAGACCTAATCATTAGCAAAGGCTATCAGTTCCAAATAAAATTGATTGTTACTTTTTAAATGCCTAAGAGAAGAATATCCAAATATTTCAAGGTAGTTGGATCTAAGTACATTTATTTGACCACAGATTTTGATGCAAGTACTTCATAATATCATTGCATTTTAAGCAATTAACTTTTCACATGTTTATATATTCATGCATTATGCAGGTCATTTATTTTAATTAAAATAATACAGCACCTTCAAATGATTGATAATTGGGTGTTTCCCAGGAATAAATTTTACTTTATTAAGAATAACCAGAATTACAGTAATAGATGTTTAATCTACTTCTGCATAAAGTTAGTTGCATAAAGTTGTCTTCATTGGTAAATAAAAATATATATTGTCAGGATTTGAGATTTGTGTATATTTTATGTCATTCGGAAATGAATAGCAGAATAGGCTTTTTTTTTTTTTTTTTTTTCACCCACACAAGCCGTTTATTGAAATCTTTGTTGTAATTCAAGCTAAGGCTATATTAATCCTATTATCCTGCATCCATGTTTCGGGGGGGGGAAGAAAAAAATAATGGTTTCTTTAAAATAGATGATACTCTGATACCGCTCCCAATCCCAACGTGTAAACTGTGCCCTTATTTTTTACATATCACTTCATAAGTCAATATTTTTGTGTCTCTTTCTTAGTTTTCCTTTCTTTCATAAAAACTATCCTATTCTATACTTCCCCCAATTCCTGCTCTAAGATGGGATATCTATGTTTTTCTGGGAAAAATACAACAATAATTTCATATTTATTGCAGGAATGACAACTGAGAAATGAAATGCTTCTAACACTGCATCCAAATAATCCCAGATAAGGATCATTTTCATGCTTAATAAGTAGCTCTGTTCACTGTATCTTGTTTTATTTGTTTCATAGTTTTTCCTGGTGTGACGGTCTTGTAATAATTTTTGGCTCTAAAGTATGCTGTTGTTTGATTTTAATAAGACATCAGCTTGCAGTAAACTGAACAGATGTGATTTAAAGTGCTGATCTATCTTACAGATCCCCATAAACTTCCATTCCTATTTCATAGGAATGAATAGGAATAAAATCCAGTGCAATTTTATGTAGACTAATCTATTTCTAAGTTTTTATATCCTGACACTATCACCTCCCATTTCACAGCAAGCATTTTTTTTTTGGTAAGAAAGCCTCCAGAAAAAAAAAAAAAAAAAGTTATTGGGTTGATTTCTCTGGAAAACTCTTTGAAAATCTCATGTTTACCATAACAGACTCAGCAGATTCCACTGGCTAAGAGTCAAAAAATTAACATTAGGTTTCTCTGTGTAGTAGACATTAATGTACCTTTTTGTTCAATGAGCTACTTTACCATATGAAATATAAAGTTCCACTCTGTGATTATGTCTTGAGCCAGCTGAGTTATAGGCATTTCAAGTACTTTTTGGAGAGTAGATTTTAAATAACCCAGTTCATAGCACTTAAAATATTCTACTGACATCCTGAGGGTTACTTACCCATAGATTTTCAACATAAGCATAATGCAGCATCAATAAAGGGCCATATAAATGCTCAAATATTTTGTTCCTTAAAAACATGTTTGGGTATTTTTTACAGGAAAATAAACTAGTTATAAATGTTAAAATTTGTTACCGAAAATATGGAATTGGTTAACCATGAAATTCTGAGCTGCTGCAACAGGGAGGATAGTTACTGTGTTACGCTGGAAATGTCACAATCATTAAAAAAAACAAACAAAAAAACAAAACAAAATCTTTTAGGTTAAATTTGTTCTGGCAACTTTTCTAGTTGCCTACAGGCAGGTTGGGATTAATTTACCACTACCATCGCAGAAGGACAGAAGAAATGACAGACAATTCAAGAACATACAAAGAGAGAGAACATGGCAGTCCTACAAATAGAAGTAACTGTACCAGATAGTTTTCACCATCAAGGATTTCACATCTGTTCAAGAGATGTGTTTGCTAGTATTTCTCATAACTGAAAACACATATAATTCAGTGATTTCCATTATCAACCATAACAAGTTACTACGTATCACACTAACCTTCTGTAAACTATAAAAGTATTAAAAGCTGCATTAGTACATAAAGGAACTCTTTGAAAGTATCAGAGAACAATCAAGATAGAGCTTGGGGCGGGATGGGGGGCAAATTCTGGAGATAAGAGAGGGAGATGTGTGGGCCCCAAGTTCATCTCTGCATTTTCTCTCAGGATTTTTCCTAGTCAGTGGGTGAGGGGACAGAGCAGAAAGTGACGGCCTGGAGCTCATGGAGGTCTCATTGTGCTGGGGAGATGCAAAGTGGTTTTAGGCTTTCCAAGAAGAATTGAATTTGAGGGAGAAAATAACTGCACAGAAGTGAATGCGAGACTGCATAGTTTACTGCCAAGGCTTTGACCACTTCCTAAACTGTGTGGTCTGCAGGAACAGATCCAGGCACCAACTAGCAAGCTATAGTTTGATATCTAAAGAACTGAGCAAACATTTCGGCGGTCTTACAGTTCTGTAGAAAATGAAGCGGCAAGGTAGAGATTAACAAATTGGATGACCCCCACAGGAAAGTCAAGGATTTTCAGTTAAGTTCCCAGAAAGCATATGCTTTAAGAAAAAGTTCTATGCCTGATGCCTACAGGGTGAGAGCTTACCAAAGAAAATCCAAAATTCACAAAGATCAGGGCGACCCACCAAGACACTATGTCTGCATGAAGATTAATTATTTGTTAAGGAAGATCATCAGCTAGAACCTCTACAATTGTTATTAAAAATTATCAGAAATGTCTGTAAAAATGCATGAAAGCAAGATGAAAATGCAGATGATGAAAATCTAGATATTTATTTTACATAATCATGATTATCATGTTCCAAAAAAAAAAAAAAAAAAAGAGAGAGCAAGAACGAAAGGAAAAGAGAGATTTACCAGAGACATGAAACCTATAAGAAAGTCAACTTAAAATGTTAAAACTAAAGAAATACAATAACTGCGTATAAGAATTAAAAAGGTAGACTTATCACCATATTAAATATGGCAGAAGAAAAAAATAGGAGACTGAAAAAGATCAGAATATTTTAAACACATATAGAAACAGGATGGGAAATTCAGAAAAGAGTGTAAAAGGTATAGGGGCTGTACTGAAAAAAAATCTAAATTATGCGTAATTTGAGTCCCAGAGTAAGAGGAGAATAAAACAGAAGCAATATGTGAAATAATATTGCCTGAGAATTTCCAACACTCGCAAAGACATCAACCTACAATTCAGGAAGCTTTATGGACCCCAATCAGAAAAAAATATGAAGAAAATTACACCTAAGTGGATCGTATAAAATTGCTGAACAGAGATAAAGATAAAAATCTTCAAAGTAGCTAGAGTAAAACATACAGTTTCTTCAAAAGAAAAATTAAGAGTACTAGCCTATTTTGCAGTACAAACAATAACAGCAAGAACAAAGAGGAACTGCATTTTTTTTCAGGTTTATGCAGTATAATTGATTTCTAACATAAGAGAACTGTAAGGTATACGTTATTGATATGTGTAGATATTGAAAAATGATTACCACAATATGGTTAGTTAGCACATGCATCCTTTCACATAGTCACTGGGTGTGTGTGTGTGTGTGTGTGTGTGTGTGTGTGTTGAGAACTTTTCAGATTTACTCTCTTAGCAACTTTCAAGCATATAAAACAGTATTTTCACCTATAGTCACATGCTTTACATTAGATGCACAGAACTTATTCATCTTATAACTGGAAGTTTGCACCATTTGACCACCTTCACCCGTTACCCACCCCATGCCTAACCTCTAGCAAACACCAATCTACTGTTTCTATGAGTTTAGTATATTTTAGATTCCACATACAAGTGAGACCATGCAGTATTTGTTTTTCTCTGTCTGACTGCCTTCCTCCTTGCATAATGTCCTCAACATCCATACATATTGTCACAATGGCAGGATTTTCTTTTTTTATGGCTGAATAATATTTCATTCTCTCTCCATGTCTTTCTCACCTCTATAGTATCTGTCTGTGTCGCATTTTCTTTATCTATGCATCTGTCAATGGACTCTTTGGTGTTTCCTTGGCTATTGTGAATAATGCTGCAGTAAACACAGAGAAGCTGACATTATTTGGAGATAGGCTTTTATATTTTTTTGATACATATTCAGAAGTGGGATTGCTGGATCAGGTTCTATTTTTAATTTTTTGAAAAACCTCATAATATTTTTCATAGTGGCTGCACCAATTTGTATTTCCACCCACAGCGCGCAAAGGTTCGCTTTTCTTCATATTCTTGCCAGTATCTACTATCTCCTGTCGTTTGATAACAGCCATTCTAAAAGGTGTGAGGTGATATCTTATTGTGGTTTTGATCTGTATTTCCCTGATGATTAGTGATATTGAGCATCTTTTCATGTACCTATTGGCCATTTGTATATTTTCTTTGTAAAAATGTCCATTCAAGTCCTTTGTTCATCTTTAAATTAGATTTTTTTTTTTTGCTGTTGAGTTATGTGAGTTCCTTGTATATTTTTAGATAAAACACTGATCACATATGTAATTTGCAAATATTTTCTCCTATTCAATAGGTTGCCTTTTCCTTTTGTTGATTACTTCTTCGCTGTGCAGAAGCTTTTTAAGTGTGAGGTAGTCCCACACAAATGTTTATTTTTACTTTTCTTGCCTGTGCTTTTGGTGTCCTATCCAAACAAAAATTATTGCCAAAACCAATGTGAAGGAGCTTTCCCCTTATGTTTGCTTCTAGGAGTTTTATGGCTTCAGGTTTTACATTTAAGTCTTTATCTATTTTGAATTAGTTTTTTTGAGTGGTGTAAGATCCAGTTCCAATTTCATTCTGCGACAGTTGATGGGAACATTCTCATAGACATCCAGCTCTCCTGGGGCCTTGGACAACTACCTGCCTTGGTGCTTTAGGTTAACGTCTCCAGAATCTGCTTCGTGAACTTTGTTCTTCACCTGTGCTTACATTTAGTGGCAATTTCCATATAGTTGTCCTCCCTTCCCTTCTCTGCCACCTCCACCTTCCCCAAGCTCTCACAAAGTTTGTGTAAACTCTCACTTGTGTACGATCAGTTTGTTCTCAGGCCTTATTTTCTTGAATAAGTCCAGGTTGTTACCAGACCTCCAATAGACCACATTTCCACTGGAGTAAAGGAGATATATAATTATGTGATACAGTCCAACAATGGGATGTTATGTAACTGTGGTTCTCAACTGGGAGCAATTTTGTCTCCCACTGGACACTTGAAAATATGCAGAGATATTTTTGGTTGTCACAACTTGGGGGAATACTACTGGCATTATTGAGTAGAGGCCAGCAATCTTGCTAAGCATCTTATTGTGCACAGGACACTCCCTGGTAGCAAAGAATTAGTCCAAAATGTGAATAGGGACTAGGTTGAGAAGCCTGCTATGCAGTAATGAAAGACAAACAATCTGCCTCTACTACTATACTCAATATCCAAACAGAATCTCAAAGCCATAATGTGTGTTGGTTCACAGCCTCCACAGATAAAATTAGAACTTGGCCCCCATACACGAAGGGCAAGGAAAGACCAAGGAAAGATGCGCACCACTCTTGATTGGCAGGTGGCAGCTTTTATACGCAAGGGAACTTACACACGAGCCTTGTCTTAGGTGGCCACAAGAACTCTTCACTGCCTGTTGGAACCTTAAGAGTCTGTGTAGAGGCCTTAATGGGGTTCAGTCACCTATACAGTCCAGATAGTCCACATATGAGGTCAGACAATTAAGTTCGCAAACTTGTTGCTAACTTTTTTTGATATCAGAGGGAATATTCATTATGAATTTGTACCAATTGGACAAATTGTTAACCAAGTTTACTATTTGGAAGTGCTGAAAAGGCTGCGTGAAAAAATTAGACGACCTGAACTTTTCATGACTCTTCCATCACGACAATGTACCAGCTCACACAGCACTGTTTGTGAGGGAGTTTTTAGCCAGTAAACAAATAACTGTATTGGATCACCTTCCCTACTCACATGATCTGGCTCCTAATTACTTCTTTCTTTACCTGAAGATAAAGGAAATATTGAAAAGAAGACATTTTGATGACATTCAGGACATCAAGGGTAATACGACAACAGCTCTGATGGCTATTCCAGAAAAAGAATTCCAAAATTGCTTTGAAGGGTGGACTAGGCACTGGCATTAGTGCTTAGCATCCCAAGGGGAGTACTTCTAAGGTGACCATAGTGATATTCAGCAATGAGGTATGCAGCACTTTTTCTAGGATGAGTTCGTGAACTTAATTGTCAGACCTCGTATACACGAAATAATGCATTACCATCTCAGGGCTGTGTCCTTGAAGTGGCTCCTAGTATGGGAACAGTAGGCAGAACATACATTCCAAGGACAGGGGAGGGGTAAGAAGCCTCCAATTACCCGGGACCAGCTTGTGTGTCAGTGGGCAGTCATGTCCTCTCCCTGACCTCCTGCAACAATCTGGGGAAAATCAGCCAGACTAAATTATTTATTATATAATGTATGAATCCATCTAGATGAAATTTAAAAATTGCCCAAAATACATCTATGGTTATCTTTGGAAGAGGTGGGCTAGGAGAAAGCAAGAAGTTCATTTGGAAGACTATATCTTGAACAACACAGTGAGTGGTATTTCATGTGGAGAATAGGCAGATAATAGCTTCTTGAAAGACAGGAGGTAAAAACCTCAAAGCCTGGGTATTTGGACATTAATGCAGTACATGTTAGCACAGAGGATAGCAATTTGAGTGATAGCAGTGCTGAAAGCATGTGGTGAGGAATAAGGAATTTGGAAGCTGAATATAGTAATTGCGTTCTTAAAAACCAAGCAAGAAAGTCTAAATTATTATGATTCGTTGGGTAAAGAGATTTTATGAATTGAGCTAGCTCATGTTTCTCACTACCTACATGATATACATACATATATACAACCTGTTTTATACATGTTTTATTTTGTATATCAGCTTATATATGTGGTTTGATTATTTTCCTTAATAAATCTTTGTGGTAAGATTGCTTATCCTACATCTGATATTTCTAGGAATGCTTACCTTCGTAAAAACAGCAGTACTTAAATCTTAAAGCATATCCTTTCCTTATATTCATTCTCGATCTAATGATGCAAGCTATTTTTTTTACAGCTTACTTTATCCCATGTTTCAGATAAATGTAGTAAGCCAGTATATTTTGGTTTTGTTTTGCATCTTGCTGTAATATGGTTATAGGCCTCCAACAATAAGACCAATAAATAGTATTCACTTGAATTTTCATGTGCAAAAGCAGTAAGATAGCAATAATCTTACGTTAAGTCATCAGAAATTTAGCTAATGTTTTATCTGCGTGTGTCTGTGTGAAGGTATAATTTTCAATATGTACTCGTGTACCACTTCCTTACACAGGTGGACAACAACTTTAATAGGATCAAGAGTCTATTAAAAGTGTGCAGGTATACGTGGAGCTGAATGAGCAGGAAACAGTGTAGGAGAATTTGTCATCCAATGGAAAGTACCACTAATGGTTAAATGGCTTCAACTATATATATACGGGCAATCACTGTTATAACAGGTATACCGTATTTTACCTTTGTAAAATATTTTGAGATGAACTTGTAAGAAAAATAATTCTAAAGTTATCCTTCCCTAACTTCTTCTCTGGAAAAGTCCCATGATTATTCTTGTGTGTATCATCCTTTGCTACAAACTAAATAAACCTACATTTTTTTCAGCCACAACTATATTCTCGGTGGTCTTTAGTTGGGGGCTTCTATCATTAGTTAACAAAAGTAAAATTCAGAACAGTGTAGAATTGTTATGTAATAGACAGATGAGCTCCGACACTGCATTTCAAATTTTTATTTAAATGGCTAGAAAAGCCTGTAGGAACTTATTTAAAATATTTTCCTCTTTTCTGCCTTTAATTATTCTCTACAATAAAGATAAGGTAAAGGTATAGTGTAATAACAGATGCTTTTTACCCTAAAAAAATTCTTTTAAACTTCCCAAAACACTAATTTCTCTGACACTATCTGAATGCTGACTTAATAATATTACCTGATACCCCAGATATTTAATGTCTTTCAATCATTCTCAGGGAAAATCAGAGAAATTATGAGCTTCAGGTTAACCAAAGCAGAGCAATTACGTGAATTATCTGATACTGAAAACCTGTATAATTGAGGCTATTATGATTACATAAAGTGATAAAAGCTACACTACATTTTAAAAATCATATTTACTTTTCTTCTTAGGGAAGTATATATGCATAAAGTAAAGCTTAGGTAGCACTTACAAATTACTGTATAGTTAGAAACTGAATAATTACAGTCCTAATTTCTTACATTATTGTTATGATTATTTTATTAAATATTTTTACCAAAAATTTTAACTGCATTTTACCCCTAAACGACAAACAATGAACTGGAGAGGGATAATTGTGAAGATCTATTTAAAAATATTTAAACTATAAGCTCTGATCCATTAATAACATGGATATTAGGAAGTTTGAGGAGGCATAGATGAAACTTATATGGATTAATATGTTCAACTAAAAGGACAAATTTTTCTTCATCCTTTAGGCCCCATCTGATGCACCACAAAATCTATTTAGTTACATGAATAATCATGTTATCCACCTCATTTCCCCAAAATGAATACACTTGAGTTGAGTGGAAAAGTTTGAAAATGACCCATTTGCAATAGAATCATTATTTCTACTTTGATCTCATTAGTCCATTTAATTCAAGAAAATAAATCAAGTCCAGGAATAAAAATCTCAGTAGGCATTGCCTCTGAGTATTATCTAATGATACTATGCATCAATGAAAGCTACTTGTTACATGAATTTTTGGTGGATCTTTGTGTGTGGTTTATATGGTAATGGGGAAAATGTCCTGTTTTGAGAATTTCTTGTGTTGCAGTTTCCCAAACTGCTCTCTTTCCTGGAGTGAAACCAAAGATGGGTATCATTTAAAATAAAGAGATCCCTGAACTCTCTAGTAATTGAAGATCAGTCACAACAGGATTCGTTTACTGCACCTTCGAAATGTTGCAAATGTCTGTATAAAACAGGTGGTTAATTGTGTATTACTATGTATTAATATTATTTATTATAGTTCACATTCTTATTTTGTGCTGTATTGTGCAATGCAAACAGTTGAGATATGATGTTGAGCTATGTGATTAGTTGAAATTATTAATTTGGCCATGTTTTAATGTGCAGCACACTCAGAATACAGATTTATGATATCAGCACTCACTAATTGGAATTGCACAACTAGTGAGGTTGACCCTGAGATAAAATTCCTTCCCTTAAGAAATATTCTCTGATTATACATAGAATAAATATTAATTTTAGAAAAATTTGGAAAAGTTCTTAGAAAAACAAAAACAAAACAACTTAGCCATGATTGCACCATACAGAATTAACTATTGTTAGCATTTCATGAAAAGGCTTCATACATAAATTTTAAAATCTAAAGGAGAATCACAAAGACAATGTACACTGCAAAGGTATATTACATTTTGTAACCTATTATATTTAACAGCAGATGTCCCCCCCATGTATCTAAGTATTGCATATGTTGCCATGCTAATTTAACTCATAATGATCAGAAAGGCATGCAGGTGAAATTCTTAACTAAAAATGACTCATTGTTTTACAGAGTTGACCAGCAGTACATCTGAAGCCCAGATGATAAAGCCAATTTTTTCTCTGCTATTGTCCTTGGGTCCTTTTTAAGCAGTCAGAACATTTTTAAGACTCATTTAACATTTGGAAGCCTCCTTCTCCTCTGGTCTCCCTTCTTACCGTTATCTCCTTTTTTTCCATAGGTAGCAACTCTGCTACTTATTGGTATTCCTTTAATCCACACAACACTATCAATATTTGGAATTCTTTAGAGAGGAATACCTAACAGAAAAAAATACATGTACAATTATATATACTTGTACATGCATATATTGTTTGTTTTTGGTATCTAAATCCTAACATACTTTTTCAAATAGAAATGAGGATGGTGAGGATACAAAGGGCTGATGGAAGCCTGGATTCCCACATATTCCATGATTTTTGTGGCAATATATCACTTCATCATATGGATTTGCCAGAACTTACTTAACAATACAAATGAATTAATTACTGATAATTACAACATGGATCTCAAAACCCAGTATATTGAGTGAAATAAGCCAGGGATAAAAGAGCGTGCATGGTATAATTCTATTCACATGAAACTCACAAAAAGGCTAATATAATCTGTGACAGCAAACAGATCAGTGGTTGCCCAGGACTACGGCTGGAGAGATGATTGACAGATAAAATGTCCAAATGAAGGGATTTCTGAAGTGATGAAAACTTCCTGTCTTGATTTGGGTGCTCGTCACACGGGCATATACATTTATGAAGATACATTGAAATGCGCACTTCATTGGATACCCTTGATATATATTAAATGCCAATAAAGAATATAAAAATAAACAATAAAAGCAAACAATAGCAAGAGCTGTCAGATGGCAGAAGTCAGTTTCATGGAGGAGGGGACTTAACAGTAACTGCAAGATCAAAGTCATTTTAGGAGGCAAGATTATAGTTTTTGAGAAAACCCACTGTTAAGAAACGCTCCTACAGGTGAGAAGTTTATCTGGATTATTGTTATCCTCACGTCTTCTGGAAGAAACAAATATGTTTTTCCTGTGAGACTTAGAGAAATAAAGAAGGGAGAGACAGGGGGAGGAGTGAGATCTTTCCTTTTATAAATGGCTAGATTTATCCAGAACCCAAGTAGCAGCTGAACTCAGGCAGGAATACAGGTGTCTTGAGTCCCACTCTGGCGCTCCTTACACTATTCACCTTGTTCCCAACTCTCAGGAGTCCGGGAATAACATGCAGCAGAAAATCATTTTGGCTTTTATGCCCCCCAGACCAGGATGAGAATCCTAGTCTCACCACCTACTGGCTTTGTGACTTTGGCCCAATTATTTAAATTTTATTTCGTTCAGTTTATTCTTTGGTAAATTGAGAAATACCCGTGAGCATCAAATGAGGCAGCATATATCCAGTACGTAATGCCGTGGTTGGTGTATAGAAAGCATTGAATACATAGTAAGTATTACTAAGCCATGGTAATAGAAACCGAGTTTCATAGTTCCCATTTCACTTACTTACTGTTCTCTATCATTTCTGTTTTGTGAAAAAAGTTACAGATCAAATAGGCTCTCCAACTCTCAGCTGGTGCTATGAGTTACCAAAAGGTCTCTGTGCCACATCTTTCTTGTGTCATCCCTAAATTATTTTCAGGCAGAAAAATCATGCAAGACGTGTAACTTCATGGTAGGAACCGTGGTAGGCTTAAAAGTGACCCCCCAAAATGTACATATCTTAGTCCTGGGAACCTGGGAACATATCTATCTTGCATGGTGAAAAGAATTTTGGGGATCAGAGAGTAAGGTAAGGCTATTCCGATGGGAACATCAGCCTAGATAATCAGGTGGATTCAATCTAATCACAGGGGCCTTATAAGGGAGGCAGGCAGCTCAGAGCAGTAGTAGGAGATGTGATGGAAGGAAGGCTCCAGGACCCGAGGAACACAGTCAGGTGCTGGACACTGAAAAAGCCAAGGAAGGAGTTCTTCCCTAGAGCCTCCGGGAGGCCCAGCCCTGCCAGACACCTTGCTTTCGACTTCTCACGGTAGGATGAGTCATTTTTGTTGTTTGAAGGCACTATGTTTGTGGCAAGTTGTTGCAGCAACCAGAGGAAACTAGACAGGAAAGTGAGATAACAAGTGAAACCACAGATTTTCTCAGCAAGTGTCCCAACAGTCTCCTTGAATCTAAGACCATGTCCCTGAAGTAGTTTCCGAGGCTGCTCACTGTTGTGGCCCCTTATTGTTAGGTTGCTTTAAGATTCAGTGACCATATATCCCACCACCACCAGCCCACTCATAACGAGAGGGGAAGGGAGTCTGTCTTTTCTGCTATCCAACAACCTGCAGGTAATAACCACCTGGCCTTTAGCTCTTCATTTGTTAAATATGTGCTGTTGGCTACAAGGGTCTGGCTGAGCTGGCTAAGGACGACCCAGGGCAAACTCATCATTGCTAATGGGACAAAGTTCTGTACTTTTAACTGCAGCTAGAAATAGAGAAAGAGGGAAGTTATTTTTTTCTGCAGTCTCATAAGCACATTTATACATATAGGTCACTTAGGACTTTAGAAAGAAAGGGTGAATTTGTTAATGTTTAGAAAAGTGAAATTTAAAATCAACACAGTCTACATCATTCTTAGAAGTGAAAGTTACTTAAAGTAACAACTACCTTTTAGGAAGAGCTGGTCAATGGATTATAGTACATATTTTTGCTGCTTTGCAAAGTATCTGAAAGAGCTGTATGTTTTCCTCAGACTAATGATTTTGAGAAGAACACTGCAGGTTGAATCACTTTAGTGATAATGAAACATTCAATTAAAGTAAGGCTTTTGTAATGGCTATAATTACAAATGAATGGTTTACAAAGAGAAACGCTATACTTGAAAAATCTATTTGAGTTCTTTTTGTAATTCTAAATTTAAAAGGAAGGAGAGAGGAAACAATCATTTTAAACATTCCTTTCTTTTCAAGTGAATGTAGATGGAAATTTTTTTTGATGTATTTTGAGTATTTATTACCATTTTTAACATAATTTAACTTTAAGCTTATGATTTTACTCTCATTAGTTTCAGGTGTACAAAACAATGTACTAGTTAAACATGTAGCATTTATACCCCTCACAAAGTGATAGCCCTCCTCCCCCAATCTACTATGCCTCTGACATCACATACAGCCGATACATTTCCACGGTCTCTATTCCTAATGCTGTACTGCAGTTCTTGTAAATATAAATAAATAAATAAATAAATAAATAAATAAATATATATATATATATATATATATATATATATATATATATATATATATATATGTAATTATAGCTGACATTCATAATTGTTCAACTTCAGCTTCAGGTGTACAGTGCAGTGATCGGACACCCACACCATCCCTGAAGTGGTCTCCCTAATGAGACAAGTGTCCCATCAGGTACCCTACAAAATCTTTACAACATTATTGATTATATTCCCCAAACTGAATTTCGTATCCCCGTGGCAATCTTGTGGTTACCGATTATGCTTTCTAATCCCCTCACTTTCTCCCTCACCCCCACCCCTCTCCCATCTAGCAACCCTTCGTTTTTTCTTTATATCTGAGACTGTTTCTGATTAGTTCATTCATTTATTCTTTTCTTTAGAGTCCACATATAAGTGAGGTCATACAGTATTTCTTTCTTTGTTCTTGAAAGTACTTGTTTCCGGTATTCTGAATTCGATAACTTTTCTGGCAGCCGCTTCAGTGGTGTTAAGTAGCAATGGGAAGGGAGGACTCAGTAGCTTGTAACAGAATTAAAATCGAATGGAAGTTCTCTTTGCTTGATGAGACCACATGGCTTCAAAACTCTGACTGAATCTCCATCCAGGACTCTTTCTCAGCTTTGGCTGCAGGTTAAAGGAATCAAGTGTGGAGTGTTCAAAATCTGTTAACACCTGATTCCTGCCATCAGAGTCAGATTAGGTAGTTTGGGGTGTGGCCTAACATTGAGGTAAAGCTTCTGTCCTGTTGTCATATTCAGCCTGGCCTGCCCCCCAGCCTGCCCTTACTGCGATCTATGGAAGTTCTGTGATTTGTCCTTACCCTATAACCATGGCCCCTCTCACTTAAAAAACAAAGTTTCATCTAGCTGAGCCTCAGAAAGTTTGATTTTCAACATGGCGTTACCCCCTCCAGGAAAGACCAACAATGGCTCAGACTAAGCCCACCTAAATTGTCCATTGGGATATAAAGAAATGTATATGGAGGGCTTTGTTTGATTTATCATAGATCAAGCATACGTCTTAGAGGGTTAATAAAGATGTGTGTGATGACTTAAAGAGTTTTGAATACAAAAGGACACTTGTGGTAAACCGGTTGAAGCTATTTGTACCCTCCAGGATGTTCTGAAATTGTCAGACCTGGGGCAAACTGTTACATGCTTTACAGTCTCGTCTCCTACCCAAGCTATACAAATAAACTATGTAATGATAGAAAACACATATAAGCCATGTGATCAAAAAGAAGAAAAGGATTTCTCAAAGGAGCAGAAACTATGAGGAATTCTTAAGGGAGTGACAGCAGCTCAGATTACATACTGAAGAGTGAAATGGAAGCACACTCTGAATGTTGAGAGTCTGCAGGAGAGAAGTTCACAGATGATGGTGGTTGCATCAAGGAAGATATAGGCTGAGAAGTAGGAGAGGCCTAGGGGAACCTGGCAGGGAGGTTAACTCAGGCACCGCAGAGGGACCAGTCATCCTGTTTGATCTTCTGAGCCAGGGCACTGAGATGGGGCGTCTAATAAACTTGGGAGCCATGCTGACAGGCAGAAGAACAAGGCCCTGAGTGCAGAAGGTGCCAGGCCCTGTAGGGGGATGGAGGCTCCCTGTGCGGTACTCTCCTCTCTGGTGGGAGAGGGGAAAGCATCTTCAAGGAGGCTGCTGCCTTCCATAGCCTGAGGTGGAGTGTAGCAGGAGAAATAGTTAACAGTCTTAGTGTGAGTAGGTTCCAGGAGAACTTACCTCTGTATCCTTATGAAAAGCCTTCATTCTTAGTCACATTCTTCTGTATTTCGAAGACCTATTATGTACATAAAATTCAGGTTTTTTATATCCTCTTTATGTACTGACATCTTTATCACGAAAATGACTTCATTCTTAGTCATACTCATCTGTAATCTATTTTGCCTACTATTAATGTAGTGACAACAGATTTATTTTGATTATTTTAGAATGGTCTATCACTTCCATCCTTTTGCTTTTTTTCCTACTTAGATATCAATATTGAAAGTACATTTCTTTTAGCAGGATAAAGTTGGGACAGAGAGCTGAAAATTTCTGCTTTTTAATTGTAGTGTTTGTCATTTACATCTAATATGTGGTTGGGTTTAAGTCAGTGAGGTTCGCAGTGTTTACAGCTGGCCATCTTCAACTTCAGCAGGGATGAAGCCATATTTACATTCCCACATTTGTTTAAAATCAGAAATGAGAGTTTTCTATTTGTCTAAAAACTGAACATAAAAATAAGCATCTATTGACTTACTTTCCTAGATTTGCCTTTATAAAGTGCTAACTTATAAGTAACTGGAATATTTAGACTGTAATAATATCTAGAGAGGCTATAAATTCTATCCTCTATGGGAGAGGTGGTGGCCTAATGTAAACAAGAAATATCTGTCTTAATTGGAGCACTCAACTTTTATAGACTGTACTATATGCTATGCATAGAGCTGGTTATATTGCACTTCTGTGTCATCTTGGATATTTAATCCAACACTTGTTGGTTCATGACCCAACATTGGTTTTATAGATTTCCTAAGATTAGGATGAGACTCCTGGTCCTTTGTTAAGTTTTAAGCTGGAATTAGAGTGAGAATAAGATGGATAAGTCAAGTGTAGACACAAGCAGACTTTGGTTCCACTGGCCACATTCTCAATGTTGTCCAATCCCATATGCTGCATTTTATAATTTTCTCTCTATTTCCACTAACTCCATACATGAGGAACCTCTTAACACATCCATCAAGTGGAGATAACAGGTTTCACAAATATGGACATTAAATTACAGTAAAACAAAACAAAACAAAAAAACAACAAATCAAAGTGATTTATGCATCTAGGGAGAAAAATTTGATATTTTTCCTGTGATGTTGTCTTTGATATATATTTTATATTAAAGTGATTAATGCATATTGTATATATGGAATCTAAGAAATTGAACTTGAATTATTAACAAAGTTATCAGTACACATAATAGTAAATCTAATGGTTGTGGTACTCGCTTTGGCAGCACATATGGCTGTGGTTTTGATACACTTCGCTGAGTTATTAACTAGAGGGAGTAAATATTGCTATTTAACTTAGAAGGCAAATTTAAAAGATGCCTGTGTTGTGCAGATGGGCTCCTGATAGGTTACCTATTTGGTTCAACTGAGGGTTATAACTATTTTGGACACTTATGTACACTTTTATAAACGATTGATTTTTAAAAGCAAAGTATTGGGTAACTTGTTTGTGACATCTAGAGGCATATGAAATTAGAAAAAATATGTCATGGAAGATTTTTAGAGAAAACTGTGATACAAATTATGGAATCCTTATTAGTGAGCCATAGAATTATGTTTCTGACAAAAATATACACTATTTTAATAATTGTGTCAGTAGAACTGTAGCTTGTTTAAACAAAGCTATACAGATACTTATTTTCTTGTGATGCCCTAATCTGACAGTCTGGGGACAATCATTATAAACATTACTTTAGATAGAATTTCATACTTAGTTTTCACTAATCTTGCAATGGTGGCTTTAGCCAAGGCAAGAGGCCAATTCACAGAGCCCATCGTGACCATATCACATTCCAATAATATCTAGTTCTGAAATTCTCAGCACTTTTTTATTTATTTATTTTTAATTTTATTTTTAAATTACAATTGACATACAATATTGTTAGTTTCAGGTATACAACATAGTGATTAGATGTTTACATAACATATGAAGTGATCATCCTGAGAAATCTAGTACCCCTCTGACACCATATATAATTATTGCTATATTACTGACATATTACTCATGCTTTACATCCTCATGAGTATTTTGTAACTGACAATTTGTACTTCTTAAGCCCTCCTCCCTTTCACCCATTCCCCAAACGCCCTCCCATCTGGCAGCCATCAAAGTGTTCTTGTATCTATGGGTTTGTTTCTGTTTTGTTTGTTCAATTATTATTATTATTATTATTATTTATTTTAGATTGCACGTGTAAGTGAAATCATGACATTTGTCTTTCTCTGTCTGACTTATTTCACTCAGCATAATAACACCTAGATTAGTCCAGGTTGTTGCAGATGACAATGTTTCCTTTTCTTTTTTTTAATAGCTGAGTAATGTTGTGGTATGTGTGTGTGTGTGCTATATTTGTATATCTATGTAAGTACCACTTCTTTGTTCATTTAGTGATGTATACCCAAGTTGCCTCCAATATCTTACTATTGTAAATAGTGTTGCAATGAACATATGGATGCATATGTCTATTTGAAATAGAGTTTTAGGTATCTTTTGATAAATACTAAGAAGTGGAATTACTGGGTCCTTCTTTGTCTGTTGTTATAGCCTTTGTTTTAAAGTCTATTTCGTCTGCTATAGATATTGCTACCCCCAGTTGTTTTGTTGTTTCTGTTTTTGTGAAATAGCTTTTTCCATTAATTTACTTTCAGTCTGTGTGTGTCTTTCATCTGAAGTGAGTCCCTTGTAGGCAACATATGTAAGGGTTTGTTTTCTTAATCTATTCAGGCACCCTTTGTCTTTTGATTGGAACACTTAATCCATTTACATTGAGAGTAATTATTGACAGATACGTAGTTATTGCAATTTTATTCATATTTTTTATCTTTTTCCCCCATTTTCTTAAAGAAGTCCCTTTGACATTCCTTGTAATACTGGTTTGGTGGTGATGCACTCCTTTAGCTTTGTCTTGTCTGGGAAGCTCTTTAACTGTCCTCCAATTTTAAATGATAGCTTTGCCGGGTAGAGTAAGCTTGGTTGTAGGTCCTCCTTGCTTTTCATCATTTTTAATATTTATTGCCAATCTCTTCTGGCCTATAAAGTTACTGTTGGGAAATCAGCTGACAGTCTTATGAGAGTTCCCTTGTAGATAACTCACTGCTCTTCTTTTGCTGCTTTTAAGATTCTCTTTGTCTTTAACCTTTGACATTTTAATTATGATGTGTCTTGGTGAGGGCTTATTTCAGTTTATCTTGTTTGGGACTCTGCTCTTCCTGGAAATGTGTATTTCCTTTGCCAGCTTAGGAAATGTTTCTGTCATTTCTTTAAATAGTTTTTCAATTCCTTGCTCTCTTCTTCTGGTACCCCGATGATGTAAACGTTGTTAGGCTTGGTGTTGACCCAAAGGCCCCTTAACCTATCCTCACTGTTTTTGATTCTTTTTTCTTTTTGCTGTTCTGATAGGGTGTTTTCTGCTACCTCATCTTCCAAATCACTAATTCTATCCTCTGCTTCATCTACTTTCCTGTTGATTCCCTGTAATGTATTCTTTATTTCTGACTGGTTCTTTTTTTATGTTTTCTATCTCCATTTTTATATTTCCTATCTCTTTGTTAAAGTTCTCTCACTGAGATCACTAAGCATTCTTATAATTAGAGTTTTGAACTTTGTATCTGGTAGACTGCTTGTCTCCATTTTGTTTGGTTCTTTTTCTGGAACTTTGTTTTGTTCTTTCATTTGGGACATGTTTGTCTCTTCACTGCTTCCCTGTGTTTGCTTCTATGTATTAGATAGAGCTGCTATGTCTGCTAGTCATAGTAGAGTGACCTTATGTAGTAGCTGTCCTGTGGAGCCCAGTGGTATGGTCTCCCTGGTCACCTGAACAGATATGTCCCTTGTGTGGATTGTCCATGCCTTCCTTTTGCAGTTGAGCCTTGGTTACTGTTTGCATATCAATGGGAGTGATTGGCCCTTGGGCAGATTACTTGAAAGGACTGGCTGTGACTATAGTGGAGGAGCTATTTTGCAGAGAATCAACCTTGTGGAGCAGGATTTTCTTTAGTGGGGCTCTGGTGCCTGCCCAGTCTGCCCTTTGGGTGTGTTGTTTGTGGAGGTGGTTGGGTGTTGCTCTGGTGTGACCTGAAGCAGGCCACCAGGTATTTTGGCTTCAGGATCTCTTGGGAGGGGCTCTGTTGCAGGCCAAGGTCACCTGCAGCCTGTGACCTGACTGAGGACAATTGGTAATCTGTGGATGCTTGTCACTTTTGCTAGGCTTGGAGTTGCCTGGGTAAGCTGCCAACTAAGGTCTGCTGCCTCTAGTTTCATGTTTGGTGCTGTTTAGCAAGATGTATGGGGTATGCCATGGCCAGATTCTGCTTGTTTGCAGTACGTGAACCTTTGAGAGATCTTAGGAAATGCTGTAGCATGGGCTAAGACAGGCCATTTGTATGGAAAAACCTCTAGAAGTGGCTTGGGTTGGCCAGCAAGTCGGATGTGGGGGAAGTGTCAGTGAATCACCAGAGCAGAGCAAACAGCGTTAGCCAGGTTGATAGAGACTCAGATATGGTGCCTGCCGTGTGCAGACTGGGTGATAGGAGGGCTCAACAAGGAAATGAGACTTCTACCTGGATTTCTCTTTTTTTTTTTTCTTTAAATTAAAGTTTATCAGGGCAACAATTGTTAGTAAAGTTATGCAGAATTCAGGTGTACCATTCTGTAATACATTCTCTGTATCTCACATTGTGTGTTCACCACCCAGAGTCAGTTCTCCTTCCATCACCATATATTAGACCCCATTTACTTTACCGTCTTCTAGAGCCACACTCCCCCCTCTCCCCTTACCCTCTGGTAACCCATAAACTTGTCTGTATCTATGAGTTTTTGTTCTTTCAGTTGTTTGTCTTGTTCTTTTGTTGTTTTCGGTTTATATACCACGTATCAGTGAAATCATATGGTTCTCTGCTTTTTCTGTCTGATTTATTTTGCTTGGCATTATAATCTCAAGATCCATCCATGTTGTCACAAATGGCACTATTTCATCTTTTCTTACCGCCAAATAGTATTCCGTTGTGTATATATACCACAACTTCTTTATCCATTCATCTATCAAAGGACATTTTGGTTGTTTCCATGTCTTGGCCACCGTAAACAAAGCTGCAATGAACATTGGAGCACACTTGTCTTTATGGATAAATGTTTTCAGATTTTTTGGGTAGATACTCAGGAGAGGAATTGCTGGGTCATATGGTAATTCTATTGGTAGTTTTTTGAGGAACCTCCACACTGCCTTCCATAGTGGCTGCACCAGTCTGCATTCCCACCAACAATGTGTGAGGGTTCCTTTTTCTCCACAGCCTCTCAAACACTTGTTACTATTTGTCTTGTTGATGATAGCCATTCTGACTGGGGTGAGGTGATATCTCATTGTGGTTTTTCTTTGCATTTCTCTGATGATTAGTGATGTTGAGCATTTTTTTCATATGTCTATTTGCCATTTGTATGTCCTCTTTGGAGAAACATCTCTTCAGGTCCTCTGCCCATTTTTCAATTGGATTGTTTGTTTTTTCATTGTTGAGTTGCATGAGATCCTTGTATATTTTTGATATTAGTCCCTTATCAGAGACATTGTTCGCAAAACACTTCTCCCATTCTTTTGGTTGCCTCTTTATTTTGTCGATGGTTTCTTTTGCTATGCAGAAGCTTTTAAGTTTGATATATTCCCATTCATTTATTTGAGCTTTTACGTCCCTTGCCTTTGGAGTCAAATTCATAAAATGCTCTTTGAACCCAAGATTCATAAGTTTAGTACCAAAGTTTTCTTCTATGCAGGATTTACTTTAGCTTTACTTCCCTTGCCTTTCGAGTCAAATTCATAAAATGCTCTTTGAACCCAAGGTCCGTAAGTGCAGTACCTAAGTTTTCTTCCATGCAGTTTATTGTTTCAGGTCTTATGCTTAAGTATGTTATCCATTTTGATTTAATTTTGGTATATGGTGACAGATAGCAGTCCAGTTTCATTATTTTGCCTGTGGCTCTCCAATTCTCCTAGCACCATTTATTGAAGAGGCTGTCTTTTCTCCATTGTATTGTTTTTCTCCATTGTTTTTTGTTTCTTTTTCAAAAATAGTCTGTCCATATTTATGTGGTTTTATTTCTGAGTTCTCAATTCTATTCCATTGATCTATGTGTCTGTTTTTCTACCAATATCATGCTGTTTTGATCATTGTTGCCCTGTAGTACAAGTTAAAGTCATGGAGTGTGATACCTCCAGCATTGTTCTTTTTTATTAGGATTGCATTGGCTCTTCGGAGTCTTTTGTGGTTCCATAAACTCTGATGATGTTTTGTTCTATTTTTTTAAAAACTGCCATTGGGATTTTGATGGGGATTACATTAAATCTGTATATTGCTTTGGGTAATACGGCCATTTTAACTATGTTGATTCTTCCAGTCCATGAGCATGGAATGCTTTCCATTTCTTTGTGAATTCTTCAATTTCTTTTAAAAATATCTTATAGTTTTCAGCATACAGGTCTTTCACATCCTTGGTTAAGTTTATTCCTAGGTATTTTATTCTTTTCGTTGCAATTGCAAAATGAATTTTTTTTAAATTTCTTTTTCTGAGATTTCATTATTAGTATATAGGAATGCAATGGACTTTTGTATGTTGATTTTGTAGCCAGCAACTTTACTGTATTCGTTGATTGTTTCTAATAGCTTTTTGGTAGAGTCTGTAGGCTTTTCTATATCTGGCATCATGTCATCTGCAAAGAGTGACAATTTAACTTCATCATTCCCAATTTGGATGCCTTTTATTTCTTTCCCTTGCCTGATTGCTCTGGCCAGGATTTGCAACATTATGTTGAAAAGCAGAGGTGATATGCGACAGCTCTGTCATGTTCCTGAATGTAGAGCAAAGGGCTTCAGTTTTCCACTGTTAATTATGATATTAGCTAAGAGTTTGTCATATATGGCCTTTATTATTTTAAGGTATTTTCCTTCCATACCTATTTTATTATGTGTTTTAATCATGAATGAATGTTGTGTCTTGTCAAACGCTTTTTCTGTGTCAATTGATATAATTAAATGATTTTTGTCCTTTACTTTGTTTATGTGATGTATCACATTGATGGATTTGCATATGTTGAACCATCCTTGTGGCCCTGGGATGAACCCGACTTGATCGTGATGAATAATCTTTTTAATGTATTGTTGCATTTGATTTGCTAGAATTTTGTTTAGCGTCTGTATTCATCAGAGATACTAGTCTGTAGTTTTCTTTTTTTTGTGTTATCCTTACCAGATTTTGGTATCAGAATAATGTTAGCCTCATAAAATGAGTTAGGGACTATTGTCTCTTCTTCAGTTTTTTGGAAGAGTTTGAGTAGGATGGTTATTAGATCCTCTTTGAAGGTTTGGTAGAATTCACTAGTGAAATCATCTGGTCCCAGACTTTTGTTTTTGGGAAATTTTCAGATGACTGATTTAATTTCCTTACTGGTGATCGGTGTATTTAGATTTTCCAGTTCTTCATGATTCAGCCTAGGAAGGCTATATGTTTCTAAGAACTTGTCCATTTCTTCTAGGTTATTGAATTTGGTGGCATATAGTTCTTCATAGTATTCTTGGATGATCCTTTGTATTTCTGTGGCGTCCGTGATAATGTCCTCTTTTTCATATCTGATTTTGTTAATTAGTGTCTTCTCCCTTTTTATCTTAGTGAGTCTAGCCAAGGGTTTGTCAATTTTGTTGATCTTTTCAAAGAACCAGCTCTTTGTCACATTAACTTTTTCTATTGTCTTTTTGTTCTCTATTTCATTTAGTTCTGCTCTGATTTTTATTATCTCCTTTCTTCTGTTCATTTGTTCTTCTTTTTCTAGTTCTTTAAGGTGTAATGTTAGGTTGTTTATTTAGGATTTTTTCTTGTTTCTTGAGATAGGCCTATAGTGATATAAATTTCCCTCTTAAAACTGCTTTTGCTGCATCTCGAAAATCCATTCTCATTTGTTTCTATGTATCTTTGATCTCTCCTCTTATTTCTTCTTTGACCTGATTGTTCTTTAAAAGTATGTTGTTTAATCTCCACATATTTGTGGGTTTTCCTGCTTCCTTTTTGCAATATCCAATTTCAAAGACTTGTGATCAGAGAATATACTTGGTATGATTTCAATCTTCTTAAATTTGCTGAGGCTAGTTTTATGTCCCAATATATGGTCTATCCTTGAGAATATTCCATGTACACTAGAAAAAAAAAAGTATAGTCTGATGTTTTAGGATGAAGTGCTCTATAAATGTCAATTATGTCCATTTCATCTAATGTATCATTTAGGGCTGATATTTCTTTATTTTCTGTTTGTATGATCTATCCATAGCTGACAATGATGTATTAAGGTCCCCTACTATAATTGTGTTTTGGTCAATTTCTCTGTTTAGTTCTGTTAGTAGTTGCTTGGTATATTTCATTGCTCTCTAATTGGGGGCATAAATATTGATGACTGTTAAGTCTTCTTGTTGTGTAGTCCCCTCTGTCATTATGAAATATCCATCTTTGGCTCCTGTTACCTTTTTTATACTGAAGTCTGTTTCATCTGATATCTGTATGGCCACACCTGATTTTCTCTGGATACCATTTGCTTGAAGTGTTAATTTCTACCCTTTCACTTTGAATGTACGTTTGTCCTTGTAGCTGAGATGTGTCTCTTGGAGGCAGCATATGGTTGGGTTTAGTTTTTTGATCCAATCTGCTACTCTGTGCCTTTTTATTGGTGAGTTCAGTCCATTTACATTTAGGGTGATTATAGATATGTGAGGATTTCCTATCATTTTATCTTTAGTTTTCTGGTAAGACTTTGTCTCCATTGTTCCTTTGTCTTTTTGTTTTTGTCTATTGTTTCTCTTTGGTTCTACCAGCATTTGTGTGTCAGAAAAAGCTGCCCTTCTAGCCCTCACTCTGAAGTCAGGCAATTCATTTGCTTCTTGTATGTCCTTTGTGCTTTTCAAGCTGCTTCCCCAGACTTGGAGCTCAGAGCCAGTGAGGCCATCAGGGGTAAGTCCATGTGCCAGTACTTTAAGAGGAATGCCTGCGACTCCAGCCACCATCTATCATAGCCACAATCTACTGATTTTCACAGCCAGAAGTTGTGGGGACTTCTCTTTCTGGCACTGGAACCTGGGTTGGAGATTCTGATGGGGGACTGGAAACCCCTCACTCCTCAGAAGGGACTTACACAGCTGAGCTATCCTTCCCCATTTTTGAATGCCACACATGGGTATGAGAACAGCTTGTTCTGCATCTCTGGCCTTCCTTCCAGTTTCAATATGGCTTCTTAGTTATAGGACGTCTGTTCAACTAGACTTCAGGTGATTCTCAATGATGGTTGTTTTGTAGTTTAGTTTTGAGGTGGTGGTGGGAGGAGGTAAGCACAATGTTAACCCAATCCACTATCTTGACCTGCTAAGCACTTTTAACAGCAACTTCTCATTTGTTTTTAATAGGTAATTATATACTGAGAGACAGTGTCCTAGGATTATTTTGGAATGCATGATTTGGAAATTTTAGATAGTTCTGGCGTAAGTCACAAGTTTAATTCAGATTAAACCTTCATTCACAACTAACATTCTTTTCCATTTTTCCCTTTGCTTTAATAAATACGTTGCAAATTTTTAGACATTCTAAATTTCTGAAAACAAAATCAGTGGTATTTTAAAATACAAGTTGTTGTTAGACCATAACTTATTATAGTAATTGTTATTTTGCAAAACTATAAATACTGACGCACTAGACTGAAGGGAAGGGACATCTTTTTCCTCTTTCTATCCCAGAGCTTAGTATCTTCCTATACAGAATATTGCATTTTAACTGAATTAAACTGAGACAGGTGGAAGAATGGATATGAAAAAATATGTCAATGTGTGCATGTTTACATACATACAATATTAGATTAATTTAAGGAAGTTCATATTATAGTAGAAATATGTGTTAATGTTTGTAGATGAGAAATAAATGGAAAAATCAAAATAGGATCTATTATGTACAAAGTATTGTAGAAGATAGTAAGAAACAGAAAATTGTTTGTCAATTTTTACTTTAATAAGAAAAATTTCTTTTGTGTAGATAAAGTTAAGTAGTCATTAAGGACAAACAGTTCAATAAATTAGTTAACTACTAGATTGCATTATATATTTTTGGCACCAATCATCTTTTTTCCCTTTATAATGCCATCCCAGTTTCCTGAAGAAGGGAAATTTCTTTCTACATTGGTGAGGTAGTATATCTGGGTACTTGCATTTCCATTATAGACTAGTTGGTGTACTTCTGTTTGATCTCTTTTCTCCACACTTACAGCTGCATAATTAGCTGATAATCTTGGTTAATCGAACCTCTCTCCTGGAACATTGAAACTTAATTATTAAAATGAGGAAGTTAAAATGTTCACAATTGACGCATTCTATTGAAGTGCCGGTTTAAGTTTGCGTAGTGGACCCAACAACCGATAGCTGCATGTGCATATTTAGTCCAAGTATGGTTATTCCTTCTGGAATCCTGTGATTGATGTTCTATCTTTCGAATAACAGCTGTAACCCTAAAAGTTAGGCAGAGTTGCTTGTTTTCATCTTTAGAATGTTTTTTCAGTCTCTTAAAAATCCCAGCTAGAACAACTATTAAATAACTATTAATAAGAATCAGTAGTGGATATCAGAGGTAGGAAAGAGTGCTCTGAAAAAATTTCCCAAAGAAATGTTTGTTTTGGGACTTGAAGGATGGCGGGTGTGTGTGGGGGAATTAACTATGTTACATGAAGAAGGAATAACAGTCAGTGATGGAGAAAGACTGGTACCAAATATTGGAAGTGTAAAATAAATATGTACTGTATTTGGGGGTAGAAATAAATATTTTCATGTTATAAATGCAAGAGTAAAACAGTAGATTAAGAATGCCTTTTGAAAATCTTGATGCTGGCTTTTTAGAATAGTATACACAGTGTATATTTGAAGATGCTAAGTTAGACTACAAAAGAATGGATTTCTGCTTTAGAAAAGAATCAATTAGTCTAACTACAGATTAATAAAAAGAATAATCTTTCATTTATTTCTTGGACTTTGCCTTGCTTTTAAGTTTTTAGTTACATTTACAGATAACTAAGTATACATAACTAATTATACATTATCTAGAAATTGGTATTACAAATCTCTAAATCCTTAATGTGTCAATAAGAAAATTATATAGTTTTCTAAAATACAGAATAGCAGAAAAAGATAGCTAAGAATTTTTTAATGATCAATTTTTGAGATCTCTTAATAGGATTTGCAGATAATAAAAATCAAGGCAAGAAGCAAGTCACAAAATTACAAAATCTATCTACAAAGAGATTTCAATAATTTTAAAAGAGAAATTTGAGTATAATTTCTGATCATAAAAATGCAGAAATTGTATCCTCACATACAATTAGGTTAGCATTGACATACAATCCATATAACTCAGGACCCAAAATTTTATTGAGTCTAAACCACTGTGATTTCTATATTAATTAACAAAGTAAATCACAGAGCAACATTCTATTTTTGTTGATGAAAAATAAGTGTTGCAATCAATCATGTATAAGTAATTTTGACATGGCTTAGGCAAAACATCTGGATTTTGATAGAGTTTTGTTTTCATTATCTGCAGTTTCACTAAGTAGATATTCATAGTCCTTTTTGATAATGTATTCTCTAGGCATTTTCAAGTTTTTTATTTACTGACTACCCTTGTTTTGATGAATAAGAAAATAAAGGAGCTATGATATTGGGTACCATCAATATAGGTCTGTCCAAAATGGCAGCCATTAGCCATATGTTGCTGCTGAGGTCTTGAAATGTGGCTGGTTTGAATTGAGGTATGCTGAAGTAGAAAGTGCACACTGACTTTTGAAGATTTTTTAGGAGAAAGTTTTATGTATTCATAGAATAAAGTACATATGGTTGGGAAAAATAGTACTAAATTAATTTCACTTAACTTCATTTTATATTTTAAGGGAAACTGTGTATGTGTTAATGAACTAAGGATTTCCAGACTCCCTCTACATCTTGACTCTATGGGGAGGAGACATGCACATATTTCATTGGGCAGTGACACTCCATAGTGACTGTTCAGGTCATCATTTACTTAAAACATGGATGAGGAAAAACAAAAAAATCAATTCAGGGCCAGAGCCACTGAGTGGAGTTTGCACATTTTTCCCGTGTCTGGGTGGGTTTTCTCTGGATACTCTGGACTCATCTCACATCCCAAAGATATTCACGTGAGGTGAATCGGCGTGTCTACACTGTCCCAGTCAGAGTGAGTATAGGTGTGGGTTGAGTGGCCCTGAAATGGAAGGATGTCCTATTCAGGACTGGTCCCACTTTGGTTCTGAGATGCAGGGAGAGGCTCAAGTCA
The DNA here is from genome assembly GCF_057876585.1 of Rhinolophus sinicus. Lineage (NCBI taxonomy): Eukaryota > Metazoa > Chordata > Mammalia > Chiroptera > Rhinolophidae > Rhinolophus > Rhinolophus sinicus. The sequence continues at coordinate 110,649,121 of NC_142516.1, forward strand.
CCTGCAACCCTGAATTGGAATTAACTTGTTGGAAAAGAATTCACTTGTTTTTATTCAGCTTTCTTACATGTACTTAAATAGCTCACACTTTTTTCAGTGTTTAATATTAGAAGTGTTGGGGTCTTTAATTAGAAGTTTGGTCGTGATTTTTTGATTAGAATCTGTGATATGCCATAGGAACTTAACTCTTGTTTCTATTAATTAGTCTAGCGTAAACGTGGTTTTGTTATACATCGTTTCTCTTAAAGTCACAATTTCTATATCCACCATGTTAAATGAGGGCTATGGTACTTGCTTGCAGCATTGGCTTGGTTTTGGTTAAAAATGCCTTTTTCAGTGATAAGTTTGGTTTAATTCAAATACATAGATTGATTTTAATTTTTGATTTTGATGTTTTGTAATAAAAAGACAGGTTTTTTTTAGCTGCTTGCATTCATTATGGTTTCTCAGGGGATGGCTTAAGAGTTCCCATGCCACCACATGTATAGAATACATTATTTTTGAATAAATGTAGCTTGGCAAGTATCATTAATCAAATTTATAAGATTATTTTCTAATATGCTTTGCCTGTCAACTTTCTTAGTAATTCTTTTACACCCCACAGTGAAAATGACCCATCATACAATCTGTTGATGGTATTCATTGAATTAGAATTTGGCTGATAATACATCTCACATACTTTAAAATACAGTAACCAACAGGACATGTTATTTAACATACAACATTTCCATCTGGTGTACAATTGGTTACAATATTCCAGTCTGGTATGAGAGCATTGGGTGTGCACTGTTGTCTACACATCTAAAAACCAGGAAATACATTCATAGTCTCATTTTTTTGCATTATAATTAAACATTTTCCCAAAAATTCCTTATAGAATTAAAGCCTATATACCTTGAATATTAAACTTTAAGTGGTTTTTTTATCATTTTGTTCAGTGTATACAACCACAATGTTTAAATTTGATGAGCAGTTCGTCCTTGTTCTGCATGGTGCCATGTGAATGGAAACTTGCCCATTTTGGGGTAAAGCCCTCTTATTTTAGGTTCCATGCTAATTCTCAATTATGAAACCATTTGGGAAAGCAAGTCATATAACTATGAAGCATTCAAAATTTATGTAGATTTATTATACCATGAAGTATAAATTAAGAAAGTAAGTGCTGTAACAGTTAATTCTGAGATCTGTGCCAAATGTGGTATTCCTAAATCCCCTGGAGACTCTTAAGCTGCTATTGATTTAAAGGGTAGAAAATGTCATCTTCTCAATTGTCTTTAATGTCTTCCCATCCTATCTTTGTTATTAAAACTGATTATGAGTATTTTACCTTGTTGCAGAGACCAAGAATAGCATTATGCTATAATCATTTAGTAAGTGTTTTATATGATCCCCAATGAATACAAGAACCTAAAAACTGAGTGTCATAATGCCAATGTATTACTGACAAGTCCCAGACTTACTCAGTTTATAAGTTTCTTCTGTGGAAAGTTTATACGATTTTTTAAATCTTAAATCGCCAAGATTTATGTATTGGTGGGAAAATTTTTAAATACACAATTAGTAATCTATGAAAATTGCCCATGTTAAGTTGATCTCTTCCAAAAGACTGAGGCAGTCCAATGGAATAATGACATCAGGTTAACATTGTTCCTAGAACTTGGTTACTCCTTTTCCAGCATATTCTCCTTAATTTTGACTCCTTTCCTAGCACAAAAAGCCTGTCAAAGTACTATAATACTAATACATTGCCAAGATGTATTGTGTTCTTTTCTTGTTTATTTAACTCTCCTAACAATCTTATGAAACAGGCACCATAATTATCTCATTTTTGCAGATGAGGGAAAAAGACTAAGACCAAACTGTAAAGGTTACATAACAGCAAGTAGAGAAGTCAGACCTTGGGCCCTGAACTGAGCCAAGCTAACGCCATTGCTTTTGCCATACTATATAGCTGCTCCCTTCCTTTCCATGGATAAATCTTTAAATCACCTTGCATTTCTTTCTGATGTGCTCTCCCCACCCCACCCTGCACCCCTCCTTTCGTGCCCCCCTCATTTCTTTTTCTTTCATTTCTTTATTTTCCTCTAGTATTACCTATTTCTCTCATTTTCTTTCCTTTCGTGCCTTGTGATTTTCTCTTCAGAACTTTGCTGAAACTTCTGTATCTCCCAAATTTCTACTTTATTACCTACTTAACCTCATTCTTCTTGACTTTATCCTAACATTTAATACAACTAGGTAGGTCAGCCTCTCAAAAATTTCTCCTTGATTTCTATAACAGTATGTTATCCTACTTCTCTTTCCTTTTTCATAATGCTTTTATTTATGATCTACTGGCTTCAACTACAAGTATTGCTCAAAGTTTTATCTTTGATACTCCTTCTTGGTCATCCATTTTAATCGCTACAACCCTTGTTTCTGTGGTGATGATGATTTATGATCATGAGTCTAGAATTCTCACAGGATATCTGTTCTAATATTTTGAATTGTCAGATATTCACTCCTGCTGGGACATTTATCTACTCTATTCTAAGGCTTACCTAAAAGCAAGATTTGATAAAAAGGCAATTGTCCTAGCACTTTATTGCCAGATTAATAGGCCTCAAATGCCTTTTTTTCATATTCTCACTGCTGTCTTCAAATAAGAGCAACAAATAATTACTGTCTTCTCTATGTACTTGTCTGGATTTTCAGGACTATCTTAATTTGGTATTTTATTTAGCAATCCTTCTCACCCATACCTTGCTTTTCCCCTCAGGCATGGTATCCCTTAGCCCATATTCTCCTTTCTTCCTCATATAAGAAACCCATACAAGAAAATATCCATATATGGGTTTATTTCTCAACTATAAATGAAAAAATATGTGTAATTTCCCCATTGTCTCTCTTCCCACTGCCCAGAAATGTATCACCGTCTCTCCATCATCCATAATTCTTTTTTTTCTCTCTCTTTGTCATGGTCTTGAGCATTCTTCTTATCTATCCAAGTTTTAGTAAATTGTGATGGTAAAAATGAAAACCAGTATCTTCCATTAAGTGGACTCCCTCCTTTCCTCCTCTCCTCATTCATCCTCATCTTCAAATTATTAAATCATGCTGGCATAATTGTTTAACACTTAGTGTAATAATGCCTTTGATCATACTAAATTTGCATGTGACATCATTATTTTTTTTCTTTCCTGTTCCCCGTATAATGCAGCAGGGCTCAGCCCACAATAGGCATTCAATAAACATATTTTGATGGATTTAATTCTTGGTCATAAAATACATACCCGTATTTCTCAGAAAATTGCATAAATAGTTCCTTCTCTATGTGACACAACAAGAATTCTCTTTTCTAAAAGGAGACAAGTTATTGTGTTCATTACATAATGACTCCTAAAAGACTCTTCAACTAATTCTAATGATATTAAGGGATAGTTTTTTTGGAAGTTAACAATTAATTATTATAATTATTCAGTGAATAGAGAAGAAAATATCCATATATGGGTTTATTTGTCAACTATAAATGAAAAAAATATCTGTAATTTCCCCATTTAACCAAACTTTTATGAGGAAGGTCACTGCCTCGGACTTTTTATTTTCTTGTGAACGTCACTAGGAATTATTTGCCATACTATAATAGTATTTATACACAGCCCCATAGTGCCCTGTCTTTTATCTATCATCTACCCCAATTGTACGTAGAACAAGGGGCTTATTATGTATCTGCAGTGATTTACTTATATACATCTGTTACCTATAGCTTTTTAATACTAGTTTGTGTTTGCTTTTGTTATTGGGAAGATAATTAAAGACTAAGATGTAGCCTTATTCCTTACTCCCAGTGCCCTGTTGTGTGTATTGTGGTCCATCCAAAGATGCTTCTGGTTGTATAACTTCATTTACTGACAAAAAATCCTTAGCCTGACAGTGAAAGAGTGTTTTCACCATGTGCAAGAAGCCATTTGTCAAAAGTGACCTTGTATGTGAAACAGTTACAATTATTAGTTGATTCAAGTGTCAAAGTCCCATCATGAGGAAGTCAGCTAGGAATTTTTTTTTCTTATTTGATAATATAAGTCTTTCAAGAAGAGTTATAGATGGATTTGATATTTCTGTCTAAGGTTGAAAACTTACCCTGAAATGTGCCCAGAACAAGTTAGAGGATCGCCTTTGTTGAACTGAGTTTATATATCATAATTTTGGTATCCCTGTAGTTTGTTCATAAAATCATAACTCTTAGAACAATATCTTGTTTTCATTTATCTTGTTTTAATGCTAACATAAGTAAGGTACAACAAAAGCTTTGTAAACAAAATTTCTCTGTATGATACATTATTTTCTGGAATCTGTGCATAAATTAGCAGTAGATGACGATGGAAACTTTTTTTATTTAAAAACTTAATTTTTAAGCATAAATTTGTTATTAATGACAGTATGTAGTTGATTATAAATGAAATGCTATAGTTTTGTAACTACAAAATATAAGATACAGCTAAAAGTTCAGATGGCATGAAAAGTACAAAACACATTAGAGAAGCTGCTTCAGGAAAACTTTCAATGGATTAACAATAAAAGTTCCTCAATGCAACAGACTATAGACCTCCTTTTATTAACGCAATACTTTATTTTAATTGAGAAGGTAAGCCAAATTATTAGAGCTTGCAGATTTTATATAGATAATTAAAACATAATCATATAAAATAGAAGTGTTAAAACTCAAAAGCATTTCTGAATGAAAATAGAAAGTATGAAAAATACGACAAATAATGTGACAATGGGGATATAAGCTAAAGAGAAGAGACTTTTAAGAGGCAAAGAAAGGTATTTAACATTAAAATCATGGCGTGTGATAGGTCTCAAGCCTACTTCCGTGAGAAAACATCCTGGCAAAGAACTAATGTGCCTTGTAATGGCTGGAGCAATGTTAAGTCAGCCATATGGGGAACTAAAAATAAGTCTCTTGTTAAATCCATCTTTGGTGACAGAGATGTCACATTGAAAGTAAAGAGCAGAAAATGAACTTTGTAGAAGAAATTCATGTTCCTTATGGATTTGTCTATATGTGAGCACCAAGTGCTATAGAAGTTAGTAAATTGGAACAAAATTGGCATGAGTATTTGTATGTGCCCCAAATATTCTTTATCCAATCCCCTCCCGTCAAGGCTTTTATTATTCTTAAAAATCACTCTGTGTGTGTGTGTGTGTGTGTGTGTGTGTGTGTGTGTATGTGTGTATGTGTAGATGCATATATTTATTTGGTACTGTAGAACCATGAAAATTACCATGCAAACTGAAACTGTGTGAAGTGATCTTACTAATCTATTAACCAATGGAAAAAAAATATTGTTTTTCCAAGACTTTTATGAACTTTAGTCTAAATATTAAAAACTCTCTTATTTCATTTATGAATGCATAGAAAGATGAAAAATAATGAAACTAATATTTATTTAGTCCACTGTAATTTGACACATTGGAAACATTGAGAATTATTATTATTTTTTTTGTTTTTTAGCCAACTGCAATGAATACTGAACATTAGTCTGACTGTGACATTCATCTCTTCGCATGAGGGGACTGGTGAATTCAGGTAAGTGGATCAGAGAAGTTTCTCTGACCTGTCGCTGGTCCCCATTGTAGGACTCCTTTTCTGTTTTACACTGTGCCTATCCTGTATCTGCCTGCCTCAGAGTCAGGATTACTATTGGAAAAGGATATTTGGTTGCTACATTTACAGTTGCATGGGACAGCCAATTCTTGGTAAAGCACGTAGCAAAAAATTGTTTTGAACAGTACTTGTTTTTTTCTTATTGTGTAACTTACGACATGGGACGAGTATCTCTGCTTGCACTAATTGTCATACTCCTGAAGTGGGATCACCTTTCAACATTTTTCTCCTTGTGCCATCAGTGTTGTGGAACATCAATGGGTTCCTTTAACATGAAGATTTTGCCCACTTTTCTACCTCTGGGTCATCTTTATCCTGCTTGTCGCTACCACTTTCATCTTTATGTTGTTAAGTTCACCATCACTAGGTTCCTTTGGCTGTAAATCCAGAGTCTCTGGACCAGCAACAGTGATGGCATGCCCACAGTTTGCAGCTTCTATGGCTCTGGTACAGTTGATTCTAACTGGACTTCTAGTGTTTGGATTTTGTTGTTGTTGTTGTTGTTGTTTTGCTGTACTTTCATGTTTATTAGCTAATTTCTCTTTGAATTATCCAGTTCTGTAAAAATGTTACTTAGGTTTATCACTGGGAGACAAGGAAGCAATACATTTACATCCTCTCCTGTCTGTGCATGAATTGAATTACTGAAGCGCGGTGATGAATCACAATGAAACTTGAGATAGTTGCTATGATTGGCATTTATCATGATGCACATCTGTTATTTACATAGCGGTTTGCATACTGAAGAGCTAGCAGCAAAGTTTGTATTTAACGCAATTAATTACTCATAGTTAATATGGAAACTGAAATTTGAACTGTTGTGGGGTGAGTGTGGTATTATCTAACTAAACCACAGTAACTGAAATTCACGCATATTGGAGTCATGCGAAAAAAGGCAGCTGGTGTGTGTATGTGTGTGTATGTGTGTGTGTGTGTATACAACTTTGTATGCTATATTGTACCATTTGGTGTAAAAATGTTTTGTTCTTGTGTAAGCCTGGAATGTTCTCTGTCTCAGGATGTGACCTAAAAGTCAGCATAAAGGTTTTAAGAGGTAACTAGAGACGCCTCTGAAACCAATTTTGAAATTCCAACACTGCTTGAGATGTTGTTATATGATTTTAGGATTTCTTTCTTTAATAACAGTCTGAAGATATTTTATGCTTTCTTTCCCAAGAGACCTTTCCCTGGAGGGGAGGATATAGGAAGTTGGGTGGTTGGGGCACCAGGAGTTGTTTGATCTTCCCAATTATGAAAGCCTCAAAATTTTTATTTATTGAGATACAATTGACCTATATCATTGTGTAATTTTCAGGTGTACAATGTGTTGGCTTGACAAATTCATATACTGCGCTATGTTACCATCATAGCGTTAGCTAATACCGCTGGCTGTCACATCACATAATTATCATTTCTCTGGTGAAAACAATTAAGTCTCTTAACAATTTGAGTATATAATACAGTATCGTTGATTATAATCATTATGCTGTGCGTTAGCTCTCCAGAACTTATTCACTGACTGGTTGCAAATTCTCCCCTTAAACAGCACCCCACAATTCCTCTACATCCTAGGCCCGGTAACCACGATTCTACTGTTTCCACCAGATCAGCTTGAAAGTCCTCAAGTTAAGCTATAACTGCATATTTAAATGACCATATGACTACAGTTTGAATACATACTGACAGGATTTAGAAAATATTTTTATTACTCTTTATTAACCAAATTCCTTAATTCTTAGATGCAAAAGGAAGAGACTCTAGACTTTTTACCCTGAAAGTTTCTCCTCACCAACATATGCCACTTAACATCATAGAATTTCAGAGCTGATGGAGATCATAGACTCCTCTAGGACAAATATTTCCTCATAAGTTGAGAAAATGAGGAATCAAAGAAAAGGAAACAAATGAAAATAGGGTCATATTTTTTCTCAGATAACCTAGTGTAGCTAAAATATTTGTGAGGTTTACAATCTGGAGAGTATACTTTCATATCTATTATTTGATTTAATTCTCACAACAGTAGCCCTCTGAAGTCTAATAGCAGGAATTATTAAGGTCACTTTACCAATAAAAAACGGACTTACAGAAGTCAAATGTCTTTCCCGAGGCAACACAGCTCCTGAGAGGAGCCCTTATTTCATCCTGGCACCAAGGCTCTATCTGTTACCTACCTGGGGGGCCTTTACCAGTGAAAATGGAAACAGCTTCCACACATACGTGTAGTACCTCATTTACAGAAGCAACCAAATAAAGCTTTGAGTGATTTCCCTGCATAAGTCCTTGGGAATCTTGATCTCTTTTTCCAAAGGTTTGCAGGTGTTGTTATTCTAATCTACAAAATATAACTTGCTGGAACTATTACTTCGGGGTCATGCAGAAAGCTTTCTATACCTATATACAGAATGAAAATGACTACATGGTTTACTCTGGGAATGCAGACTGTATTACTGTCAAATAATTTGCATATTGTTAATGCTTTGCCTGTGGAGTGTTCCAGGCAGACCCAGAGCTCAGTACTCCTGAGTTTCCCTTCATTTCAACTGCTGTCTAACCTATATGATAATGATTTCATTAGTTGGTTGACTTCTCCAAAGGGGTTCTAAACTTTTCAGACAAGTTTTTATTATATCGCATATACATATTCATAATTTCTTTCCTACCAACTACCTAGGCAAGGAACTTAAAGATATATTAACACAAATTATGTAAATTATGTATAAAGAAATTAAAATGTTAAGTTTTAAGGAGGATATTCATTCTTATTTAAAGATTTGAGTTCTCTCTGTCCATGTTTTGTATGTAAAGTAGCCATCCTAAAATAGGAGGATGCTTACTATAGAAATGATGGTGACATTTTCAAAACAGTCATAACTAGTATATATAGAAAGAATAAACCTGTGATTTCTCCAGTTAGTCTTTTCATGCTCAACTTCCCCATATACGAGGTTTAAAGATGGCTAAAATTTTCATGCCAAAAATTGGATGTCCACAGCAAATTTGATGTGATAGATAAGTCACAAAAATAACTTTGAACCTTTTGTGTCAAAGCATGATAAATCAAGAGTGGTAAATTTAATGGAGTAAACACTTGCAGGTGTATTTGTGGGATTAAAACATTTATGTTGAGAATGCTACTCATGTAACATCTTACATAGACTTTTTTTTCTCAATACATACAATCAACAATCAATTTCCCCTTGTCCTTTATGATTATAAAAAGTTCAAATAATTTACTTTTTTCTGTAAATAGTAATTAATTTTGAATAATTTTTATTACAATTTGTTTAAATTTTTATAAAACTTCATCAAATTATTGTGAGTCATTATTTAAAAATTCCTTTATTTAAATTTATCTGAAATGTAAGCTTAGAAATTTATAATTTCTGAACTAGTCCAGTGGGATAATATACATTAACAGCCTGAAATTCTACTTGGAGTTATCTGTATGTAACAAGCAATTTGTTCAAGGTGAACATTCTTAAACACACACGACGTTTGCCTATTTCCTAGGGGCTCACATCAAATATATCCAACAGTCTAATGATCTTGCCACCAGCTTCCTCCCAGAAAACTGACATATACATTTATAAGGTTAAGTAAAATATATAATGGGAAAACCAAAAGAGGAAGAATGATTACAAATCAAAGAAACATATTGTAGGTTTTCTTATCTTCACTGACAATTTAAACCTTTGTATAATGATCATGTCAAGAACAATATCTAGTCTTGTGGATTTTCTATATATTGGACTTGACAATTCAAGTTCAGTGTGACAAACTGAAATAATTGTTTTACATATGAGATAGGCTTTTAAAAAATGAGATCATTCTGGGTTATGATCTCAAGAACTGTGCTTGACTATTCCTGTCACCACAATGTTTTCACCATATAAAGACATCTGAAATACGCTGTGAGTAATACTGTAGTACCAAGCTGGTAAGATATTATAGATCAAATACAAACAATCGCAATTCAAAGGATAAATGATTCATTTATTTTTGGTACTAAGTAATTTCCATTTTAGAGAATTACGTTTACGACTTAAACAGATTTGTATATATATTTAAACATGGTTAATAGATTAAGGGAGATTAAACCACAAAATGGTTAGTGGTTATTCTTGGTGATTTTAAAAGAATTTCTAAAGGCAATTCCCCCCCCCTCCCCCCCAAATTGCTTGACTCCCACAGACACCTCCATCTTGTATCATAGCTCTGTGCCTGGGCTTATGTTTCTTCAAATAAATTTTAATAGAACTGTTACCGAATCTCTTTAAGACACTGGGGATTTTAAATTGATCATTGTTCTTACATTTCATTAATTTGTATGTCAGACTTGCATTTTTCTCTTTTGACTCATTGGGTTCATCTGTCTAGAATAAAAGTAAACAATTTGCTATGTCTTAGGGAATAACTCACATTTTACTCTAGTTTTGATTCTATTCGTTTGTGTCCTTTTTGGTTTTGTAAGTGCTTGAGAGAAATTTCTGGATTTCCAGACATTCAATATTGATATTAGATTAGGTTCTATTGTGTTTACTGCAGCATGTTTTTTCCCCCCCATTCTCAGCTGTCTTACCCACAGTTCCATCCTCTGCTCAGCTCTACCAACTGTAGGAAAGAGTTGACTGGCTATACAGAAATCCTTCTTTCAGGAATCAGGTGAAAGTGTTGTGTCCCACATTAGAAATAGCAATGGTGTAAGGTGATTTATTGCCTCCAATGTGAAGCATTCTAATTGAACTATTTCTATCTAAATTGCAGTCAATATTAACAGAATGATTCATACGGAATCTCAAAAGTTTTGATAAAAATTAAATCTATTCCTAGAAAATTGGTACCTATTATATAAATGGCAAGCTATTTCTAGTCCTCTTCTCAGGGTTGCATTTCCAGGGCAGCAGGTTATGTAACCTTAAAAGTGGAGGAAAATGTTTTTGGCACTTTGCAGTATCACATTGTTTCAAGACAGAGCAGGATACTAGGATGACAAATAGTTCTGTCTCTTCAACGGCGTTTATAACTTTCACTTATCTTACTACTATTATCTCTCTTCAAATATCAGACTATCCAGCTTCTTAGACTTTTCCTCATAAATCCCTTCCTTCATTCTTCATTTTAAAACTCCACAGATGATTTTGCTTAATTGTTTTAATTTCAGAAAAACCTAATTTCCTAATGGTGTATTTCTCTAAACACATAGAAAAGACCTACATTTTATTGCTTAATTATAACCAAGAGAACATAATTTTCCTCAAAAGAGCTTGGTAAAATACTCGTAAGATGATACTTATGGTCTTAAGTATGGATAGGTTTGATGGAATGGGAGTTGGCAGTTACAATATGGTGTCAGTGAAGGGAATTTTATTGTGTTATCACAAAGATTGAGTTTTTGACTTACATATTCAATACTTTTCTTGATGAGTTAGAATAATAATGAAGCATATTCTCAAAGAGTGAACTATAAAGGAATACAGTGGTGTCTTAACATGATGGGGGAATTGTTCTTATAATTTAGAAAAAATCTTGCAAAATATTAAAAAGCATGGGAGATGGCGAAAAACTGTGCAGATACAACTATACTTTTTAAATCTTAAGAGGTTTTTTTTTTTTTTTTTTTTTTTTGAGGAATTGTCTCTCTGAAATAGTTAGTATTTTTTTTAGCCATAATTGTCTAGTTGTTAGCAATGAATGGTTTGGAGTCAGACTGTTGGGAATCGTATACTTGTGTTAGCACTGGGCATGATATTAGATACATTTATTTTATTTTCCTGTACCATAATTTTTCTATAAAATGAGGATAGCTATTTCATAGAGCTACTGTGAAAATTAAGTATGGGGATATATGTGTGAAATGTAAACTTTTACATAGTATGAGCTCCCAAATATTAGCTAATATTCCTTTTATCATTACTATATGCAAGTCACTGTGGGGAATCCAAAATTGAAAACAGTACAGCGACAACAAAAAGAAGTGCTCATTTCCAAAGAGGGAAACCGGCTGTAGTAAACAGAACAAAATTGATGGTGACAGAAATCTGAATCTTGTGCTTGGGTGCTGTAGCAAATTTAGAGATGATTGGAAGCTCACAGGTTAGAACTTTACAGATTTATTTCCATTCTGGATATTTGATGCAGTTGTTTTTGTGATGCAGTTGTTTTTGTGATTCATAATTTTCATTAAATCAAACTTTAATTAAAAAGTTTCTGCCTGGAGACACTTCCTTTGAAATTCTAAGCAAGGCTCAGTAGGACTATTTGCCTGTTTGTGACAATATTAAATATCAGCATGAAAAAGAGCAGTTTAGCAGACATGGATAATCATATACTTTAACAGTCTTAATGGACAGGTGTATTTAATATAATCTGTGACTAAAACCATGGCTCATACAATAATAATCTTATTTACATATGCTAATCTACATGTAATAACATACTTATCCAGTACTATTTGAATGATTTCCATATTATAAATTATAATGTATGAATCATTCTTAATATCTAGGAGGTTTACGTAAAACATAGGTGTTTCAGTTGCATTTCTAAAAGTAGTATCTGAGCTTGGGGCAGCATACTTATTTGAGACTTGACTCCAACCAGTAGAAGTGAGGAAGCAGAGTGAAGCAGGACAGACAGGAATGTGTCATTAGTGTCATTGCTGCAGGCAAAAGGGATTGGATTTTGCAGGGACAGCTGAGAAGCATGTAGAAGGCTTCCCAGATTTGTCTCTAGAGCTGCAGCATTTATCCACCAGCTCCCATCCTGCACAGGCTGAGGGTGGCCCCTCACTTCTGTAAAGCACTTGTGCTGGAACAGTCAGTCAGGGTCATAGGCTCTGAAGATGACTTTATGACACAAATCTGAAAGGATTTGGAAAGGCAATTGTGGTGGAATACTCAGTCCGAGGATCAGTTTGCATGAAACTATCCAATCTAGCTGTCTCTGAAATTAAGGACGAGCCAAGGAAATGAGAAGGGGCAGCAAAAGCATCTTCTATCTGCCTCCTGTCCGCCCTTTGTACTACTCAGATCCATCATTAGGTCTTTTTAGTTACCAGCTCTGCGTGGTGGTTGTCGGCCATAGTTTCTTCAAAAGATTTCTTACAGAAAGTACTTGTAAGTGTAACAGGCTTGAATTTCCATTACTACAGGTGGTTCAAGTGCTATAATGAATATTCATCTCCCTTTTCCATCACCCATGCTAGATTTCCCTTGCTCTTGACCAACATTTCAGCTTGCTCATGGCAGTTGAGGGGCAGCATATCATCTCTGGGGGACTTGAGCTCTTGTCAGGTCATGAAGGCTGTGATCTCCCATTCACTTCTGTCAATGGGCACAGAGTACCAAGAGATGGTCCAGGGACTTCTCCGTTCCAGACTACTTGTCCCCTTAGGTAGCAACAACCCTTGATACACGTGATATCCAGGTCAATAACCACCATCAGTAGGGTCTGTGCTGGTGACAGGTTAAGTGTTCAGGAATGAATGTGGTGCCCATGTATCATACTTGTCCTTGCCCACCATACCAACTCCTTTTGTGGGACTATTGGACAAGTATGAGGCTGGCTGAGGAAAGGGACCAGCTGAAAGCGCCAGGGAAATCATCTTGTCACCTAAGTTGTCGACTACCACCAATGTGAATATCCTTTCTGGTGAATATTGACCTGAGACACAAACATGATCACATTTATCCCAAATGCCCATTTATATATTTCTTTCACGAATCTTTTGGGCTAGCATCTTAATCTTGTTATTTTGAGAACCACAACCCAACTGCCATGATATTTGCCACTGCCTAGGAGTTCATGGATGCCCTTACCTCAGCCTAATTCAGCCTCTTTACCAGGACAGCCTAATGTACAGCACTACGGCATGGAACCCTACTGACTGGATGATTCTCCCTCACGTTTGTCTTTCAGGCCACCCGAATGGGTCTGTGGTACTAGCAACACTACTGAGACACACGGTTTCCAACCCACACATGCATTAAGCTGACCACCTGTGAACCAGATCTGAGTTGTTTCCTTCCCTCTAAATGCTCATCTTATGGAACTTCTTCAATGCCATAGGTTGAGCTGAGGAAGACATGTTTGTCCAAGTGTTAGGAGGCTCTGTGCATCCTATTCACAAAACTTATTTCAGGCATTTGGATCTACTTGGGCCTTATCACTGATATACCATAGCCACTGCCTGAAAGGTTTGTGCCATCTAACTAATCTTATGACTTATAGGTCTGAGGAGGCTCCTGAGGTTGGGCAGCTGTGATTTCAGAGTCACTGATATCCTGTGGGCAGATGCTCACTAATTCAGGGCCCAGTGGCATATCAGGAAATGATTACCAAAGATACATTTCTCTGTTGCAAATAGCATGGCCTTGCTCTGGAACCCCGGGAGTCTGCTCTGTGACTCTCCTGTGAGGGCTTTCCAGACACTTCTCAGACACCTTCCAGACACTTCTTTAGTAACTATAGGTACTTATAGTTGTTGGCTCTCCCAGGTCATGCAGCTCGCATGTTAGGACTTTACAGCATGGTCTGGACCCAATAGTCCTGTTCTGGGCCTCACTTGAACTTGGGAACCTTTTGAGCCATCCAACAAACGAGTCAGAGTAGTATTTGCAGGAATTACATATGCTGCCTCCCAAATCTTAAGAGGTCCCTCTAGTGCTGGAACTTTGATTTTGCAGTAGGGAGCTCAAGGTGTACTAATTTGTCCTTTAGTGTTAGAGGTGCCATCTTGGAATGTCCTGGATCATTGAATTCCCCCAAATTTCACCAATGTGAAAGGCCTCTGAATCTCTTTAGGTTTTTATTTCCACCTTTTAAAGCACTTGCCCCATTACCACATAGTGAGCCAGTGTGACACATAGTGGAATAAGATATAAGGTCCTCACAGACCACTTTGAGAGAACAGGAGTTAACATAATACTGAGGCAAGACTGTATGTACTGTGGCCTTTTTCACATAAAATATGAACTGCTTTTTGAGGAGGACTGAACAGATTACATTCATCAGATCAATAACCACATACTAAGTTCCAGAGGTTGTGTTAATCTATTTCAGTTTATACATCACTTGCAGCCTAGTGGCTGTCAAAAGGGTTTCTATTTGGTTAAGTCTTTTTAACTCACCTATCACCTGCCACTATGCATCTCGTTTATGAAGGGACCATAAAAGTGAAATCGAAAGGGATACATTGGTACTTAAAATATTTGTATAATTTAAGTCTGAGGATATTGCTAAACTTTTCAAATCTACCAGGGATGAAGAATTGCTTCTGATTAATTAATTAGGCTGAAGGTGGACCTTCCTGCCATGTTGACTCTTAATCCAGGGTCAATATATTAATTGGGGGTTATGACAACTTCCATGTATATCTGTCCCCATTAGTCATTTGGGGACGTGAGGTTCATTCAGATCCATTGGGTCCACAGTAAGACGGAAGACTTTGACTACTATTCCACTTATCATCTGGCCTCCATTAGAAACCTACTCCACCCAAGAGGCCTTTATGGTTTTCTGAGGGGGTGGAACTGTCCCTTATTATATTAGTTTTCTATTGCTGTGTAACATTTTCACAATCTTAGTGTTAAAATAAAAACATACATGACATACATGGGTTATCTCACAATTCTCTAGGTTAAAAGTCCAGGCCAGGTATAGCATGACTGGTTTCTCTGATCAGAGTTTCACAAGGCTGAATTCAGGGCATTAGTTTGGCTGTGACCTTATCTAAGGCTGGCAATGTCATCTTCCAAGCTACGGTACTTGTTATTGACATAACCCATTTTCTAGTGACTGTACAACTGAGATTTGTTTTCTTGCCAGTTATCAGGGGAGACAATGCTCAGTTCCTAGAGGACAGTCTCAGGTTCTTGCTACGTGACTTCTTCTATGGGCCCACTCACAAAAATGGCAGAATTTCTGATTTCTCAAATCTATTATTTAAGGAAGGGCCCAATCCTTTAAGGGCTCACCTGATTAGGCCAGGTCCACTCTGGATAATTATGTTAATGATTGATTGATGTGGAAATCTTAATTATATCTAAGATTTTTTTAACTGCAATATAATATAACCCATTCGTGAAAGTGACATTCACATTCTCAGTCCTACCCATATTTGTGGGGAAGGGATTTTATAGAGCAGGAATCTTGGAAGCTGCCTTAGAATTTTCTTCTAGTCACATCCAATATTGTCAACTCAGACTCCGCATTGTGCAGCCTTCTGAAAGGTTTGAGTATTTTTCTTGTTGTCAAGTACAGTTACTCTGATAAATGGCTGCAGAGCCCATTGAGAAAATATTTACATCGCTACTGCTCTTAGGAAGACCAGTTCCACAGTAATGTCCTCTATTGGGCTATACAGGAAAGTCATTAACATTTTGGTGATGATACTGTCCCTCTCACTAGTGTGCAACTAACACTGTGGAGAATTTGTTTCTTCAGGAGGGTACTATTAATAGCACAGCATGAAGCATGTCATCACTATTTCTAACTCTTAGATGGACTAACAGAATGAGCAGTCTTCTGAAAGTAAAAGCCAGGGTGTGTGTGCACATGCCCTCACACACATACATCTATAGCTTTTCCTAGCTGTGTGACACAGTTATTTTTCTTCCTAAGGACAATTATTTATGTGCAAATAAAGTGGGTTCTTCAAATTCTGATTTTCAATGATTGCAATATGGATGGTGCTTTAACTTCTGGACACCCCGTGTGTTCTTAGTCTGTCATTCCCTTTTGATGTGAAGATGGACGAATGTTTTCTACTTGATCCACAGGGACAGGTTTATAGTTTTAGGATTCCAAGCCCTATCAAGCCCATGGGGCCAGCATTTCTATTGCAGGAGGGCAACTTTCTTATTTTGCAGATCTAGAAAATATACAGCCATGGTATATATATAACTACAATGCACATAATTTCATTTGGAATTATGGACTCCAAAGATCTGCATAAAAGCATAAGGCCCCAATCCTAAATGGTGAAGGGTTGTGTGTCTCAAGTCTTTGTGGGTGCAGACTCAGTGAGCTATTTGGGATAGAGAAAGGAAGAGTATGCACTTGAAAGACAAGCATTCACAGAATAAAAATTTATCTGACAACTGCAATTATCCAGACACTGCAGAAATATGTTGCAATGAATGAAGTTTGAGATCATTTACTTATAGTTGACTGTAGAAATATTTACATAATATGTCCACATTTAATTGCAGAGATGTACAAAATAAAATTTATGAAATTGTTTTTAACTGTGGAATCATTTATGTCTTAGGAAATAAGCTCTTAAGCTAAGTTCTAGATCTGAAAATGAAGATTCTCAACTGCATAATTGTGGTGGTTACTAGGTGATTTTTCAGACCAGACCTAATGCAAACAAGATCGCAGGTCAATTTGCTTTGCTTTGTTCTGTGACTAAGGTCTGCTCTTACCAGGTGTGATAGGAATCACCCAGGGGAATCATGGCTGGTTCTGGGAGAACTCATCATCACTACCTCAAGAGGGAGAAAATAAATGACAAACATTCCTATTTCTAATGGTTAACAATATAATCTCATCAATAAAAATGCACAATATTTTTCACATTTCTGATAAATAGAATTTTAAATACTATTCAATTCATTTTCAAGCTGTTCTGTACTACACACTATAATTCTGCTGTATTTTTCCCAGAAACATATTTCTTTAAGTCATATTACTTTATGTGTCTGTACATTAAAGTATATAAGTAAATTATCTCCAACTTCATTCATTGCAAATAAATTATTCTCTGTATTTTTTTTTTCATGTAATTTTGTATCATTACCAAATTTAGACACTTTAATTGTACAGTTTGGGGATAATTTCACAAAGAAGCTCTAAAGTTCTAATGAAGCTGTAGACACCTTGTTTCTATTTCTCCATTATGCTATTGCCTTTAATTAAAGACCTATAATAATTTTATTTTATTATTTTTAGTTAATTTTTTTTTTATTTCCAAACTAAGCACTCTGACATGATAATTTAGTTTCTTACATGAAATCATATAATATTCATTTTGGACGAAGTTATTATGATAACGTTTTCTTGAAATGTTTATAGAGATGTAATACAGAATGTACACCTGAAATTTATGTAACTTTACTAACAATTGTCACCCCAATAAACTTTAATTTAAAAAAAAGAAATACATATTATATTTAAATTTATTAGCTTTGACACCAGCATCACGAGAGTATAGAGCTATGTTCAGAATCTCCTTCTAATTACACATTTTTATAGTCAGTGCCCTTTTGTGGTGTCAGTTCCTGACCTTTCTGATCCCTATGGGTGTAGTTTTATATCTGACAGATTCATTCTTAAGCATTGACCTCCTTCCAGTTTTTGCTGATCTTCTTGCCTGCAGTGTTCTATTCAGTATTTTTGCTAACAGTTGTCCAATTTCCTTTGTGGTTTCTCTTAAGTTCTGAAAATTCTCAAATGATATTCTCCTGAACCCAAGTGACTGGGTACTCAGTATGGATTTAGTGATATGCCTATTTGGGATACAGTAGATTTTTTATGTTCTTCCCTCATGTCAGAGATTTTAGGAAATGATACTTTTCAAATTCTCAGTTGGCAGTTCTGAGCTCAGTCAGGATGTTGAAGAATCATAACCCCAATTTTTATCATCTTTGGTTTGGGTCACATTTCTCTTTGTTGCCTCCAGGAACGTCCTGTAATTGTGCACATTGCTCCTCACCTTCCAGGTTGGAGGTGTGTGACTAGTGTATCACCAGCTGAGGTGCGGAAGCAGCCTTCTGGTGAGTCAGCATGTATACCATAAAAAACTTGGGATTGGGAATAACATAGAACTGGATTTAATCTGTACTAGGCTATTTTGTGCTGTCTGACACTAAGCAATTTAACTTCCTCTAACTTTTTTTTTCTTGATAAACCGTTCAATAATATCTAACTTGATGGCTATTGAGAAGATGAAAGGAAGTATTGTGCACCTAGTGGATTGTACACTGCATACCACATAGTGGTTACTCTATAAATAGTTGATTTCCTTCCCTGTCCAGTGCCGTCAACCCATGGAAGAGTTGGTCACTGACATTTCTATGGCTTTATACTGATAGAGGGGAGTTCCACGTGTAAATTGAGCTACTGTGGATAGCAGTCTAAACACACCATTTCTAAAAAATTTGGAAAAATTTCTTGCTGCCACCATTTTTGGACTCCATGACTGGAGCCTAAGGCTCAGTCCTATGTACATTCATGGTCTTCATGGTCTTCACCCTCTTCCTTTTTTTTTCTAGTTCAATTGTACAGATTGTAAAATTTTCCTAGACCTTGACTGACCCAGGAAATTGTCATGGGTGACTGGCTACTCTCTGGAGGAGAGAAATATGTACATAGCAGCCTGCCATGGGAGTGGACAGCGTGTTCAGTGTGCCTCTGCTTTCTAAATGTATTTGAGATTATTTGTATTTGAGTGTTCCTTTGGGAGAATTGATAAATCCTACCTCTCTTAGGCTCTGTCCATCAGGCCTCCATTACTGACACAAGGGCAGGAGCGTCAGATTGCACTG
This sequence comes from Rhinolophus sinicus, assembly GCF_057876585.1. Taxonomy (NCBI): domain Eukaryota; kingdom Metazoa; phylum Chordata; class Mammalia; order Chiroptera; family Rhinolophidae; genus Rhinolophus; species Rhinolophus sinicus. The sequence continues at coordinate 110,668,318 of NC_142516.1, forward strand.
CCTATGAGAGTTTATGCAAAACATTCAATACACTTCCGTGGAGTGGGCAGTCAGGTCAATTAGAGTTATTTTATGACCAAAGATAGTGTCTTATTTTCAATAAAGTAGAGGCTTAAGAACAATGGTCTGGTTGGAAGTATGAGCTAGGTGAATTGTTTTGAAGCTGTATGAATACCAATCGTGCCATAATATATAGGTTGTATATTTTTGTGGCCTGAGTATAAAGTTAGATTTCACATATTGAGTCATTGTCTTGGTTCACTTGCTGTGACCACTTGTCTTGGCAGTTTGCTTTATATTATTGTGATTTAGTTCTTACAATGAAACAATTGAGGTATTCTTTATTTACTCATGTAGGTCTTACTTAGTGGATCAAAGCAGACTGAGGAGTGATTTATGCAGTGCTAGACAGACAGAGAACCTTGAAAGCTGTTGCTTACTTTGTGCTGGGTGGTAATTGAAGTGACTGTCATTGCTTATCATTTTGCCTTTGAATTAAGTACTTTAATCTTTAAAACTACTTTTATCCTTACTGTTTATTTCTTCACTTCTCTCACTTTTCTCTGGTCATATAGACACTTAACAAGGCCCATACTATCTGTAATTAAGCTGTGTGGTTTTGATTAATGTGTAGAAATTGACCTCTTTTATTTATCACTAACACATCTGATGTGTACTTTTATTGTGCATATAAATCCACATCTGTGACCATGTGACGCTCAACACCTATGGAAGAACTTACATCTGGGGTTTCTTATTTTCAGCAGTCATTACCACTAATTCTTCTTCTGCATCACTTAATCATTTATTTTTTTCTTTTAAAATTGTGTTCACCTACTCTTTTTATCTTCATGCCTGCAAAATTACATACTGAGTTGTAATACCGCACAGGACTAGCTCTACACATACACCCACCATCTCATTTCCACTTCTTAATGTACTCCAGTCAGTATTTTTATACTGAAAGCCTTTCATTACTTATTTCACTCTGGCCTTTTTATACTTTTTTTATTTGCTCAGTCAGTTTTATAATCTTAGTTGCTCTTTTTTGTCAAGTGGCTTATAACATATTCTTCCAAGTACAATAGTTCTTTCTCTAAAACATGTATAACTTGAGTTCATAATGACTTTCCACTACTATATTTTTCCCATCTATTCCATTTTGGAATAGCTAATAGAAATACGCATTAAACATAATTCTGATTTTTCTGTTAAACCAACAGGGACTGAAATATGCCCCTTACCAATCTCATTATTACCCCAGAGCTATCATATAAAATAGTGGTATTTGTGAACAATGGCCGTGACAGAAATTTGAGGAAAGAAATAGTTTGTCAAACCATATTTTCCAGCAGTTATACCATTTCTCTTTCCCACCCAACATACAGGGCATGGCTCACCAACATGTGTCCCAAAACTGCTGTGAGCTTTGGACATGGGTTGGAATGCGGATGTTCTGTCCTGTATTATGTGCTTTGGTTTGGTAGCTATGTTTATGCTGGGAGCATCCCAGCTTTAAGGTGGTTCAAAGTGAGTTCCCGTACTGATTTTCTTAGAGCCAGCCAGTGTCAGGCAGCCCTGAGTGATCTGCACTGACTCAAGGTCATCCTTGCTTTGAAGACCTCTGGAGAATCCTATCAGACAATTAAATTATGAGGTTTACATAGAGGTTGGGTTAGTTGTTATAGTTCAAGAAATAACTATTAATTCAGAATACATGTACTGAATGTGTTCTGTAGTCCATACCCATAAAACCTATCAGTCCTTCATGCCAACCAACTGATGTGCTGAATTCTGTGGGTTCACTGAAGCTTTTACCCTGCATATTTTTAAAAGATGAGTATTGCTATTACTCTTCTCTATCTTTAACTGAAATGACTTTCACATAGCTATAAACTATTTGATAGTGTATGTGAAGGCTATCTTTTATTGTATGACTACTTACAAAAGTTCAAGCACTCCAGAGAAATGTTGCCTTCTCTATTAAGCTGAACTCCCATCATTCAAAGGTCCCATGTTAACAGGGCTTGTCCCTGATTCCCACTGTGTTTCAAGGGCATTTATTGAACACTTATACCCCCATGCCACATGGCTTCATTTCAGCTTATTCTAAGCTGCTTAGCTGCTCTGCAGTTATTTCCCCTCCATACAGTGATTATCTCATGGAATTGTGCTGCTTCAGTACCAGTGAGTTGGCTACACTACCAAAACTCATGGGGTTTAGTTTATTTTTTCTGCCGTGTTGTGCTATATCTAGTTTTTTTTTTTTTTTTTTTTTTTTTAGGAAATACAGGTGAATCAATTAACATTCTGGAGATGCTGTTGCTCAGTGTATACACTTTAATGAAGCTTTTTTTTTTTTTTTTTAATTGACCACTGGAAGACCAATCAAATGCTGTGGTTGTTTTTAGCTTTATACAACATTGTAACAGAAATACTATTGGAGAGTAAGCAGTAAGAGGTTTCTGGATGTCTTTCAATGGAAGATACTTAAGCTACCTTTCAGTTCGTCCTGGGTTTATACAGAGGAAATGCTTCCAAGCAGATTGTGTTATTTGAGCCTTTTCCAGCTCCTGCTTTATTGTTTACACAGTCTACAGAAGACAGAGCAGGAGAGCAGGAAGCACAGCCATCTCTTATAGGCATCATTGTCTTCATGGCAGTGAGGTTTGGACTAGATCCCTTAGTAGAATGCCAAAACAGCTAAAACCCTGGGATTTTCCAAATGCAAAAGGATTCTCTTCATGGGAGGTGAGCTACTAAGGGAAAGGCAGAAAGCAAGGGTGAGAGAGATATAGAATACCTGATCTAAATATGTAGCATCTGAACAAGATGGTCCTCTAAGATGCAAATACTGTTTTGGAAATAGAATTGATTTGCCCATTTTTTTTTTTTCTTTACTGATGTATTTCAACCTTTAATGTTGATGAAATCACTTCTCTTTTAAATTTAAATATATGTATTTCATTGAAATGTTCCAGTGTGATGACGCTGTGCTACCTTTAGAAAATGTACCTCTTGGCTTATAAACCATTACATGTCAAACATCTGCTTAATCACATCATGCCTTCTAAGACAGTGAACTTTTGTTTTCCCTCATAAGATTTTTTTTTTGGGGGGTATGAATTATTGCACATGCATCAATGTTTGGGTTCTGTTAGAGTTACATTTCAGGCTTGCCTTAATTATAGAGAACTAAAGCCACCTACCGGGTTTTTAATACTATGTTTGTCAAGGTTTATTTTAAAATTTGAATTCTTAATTTTTTCTGGAGCCAACATATATTAGTCATTGCTAAACACTTTATGTAGCTGTGGGGAGCCATGGTTGCAGTTAACTTTAAAGCCTTAACTTAATGGCTCAGTTTATACTTAACCTATTTCCTCCCACTGAGGCAATTGTCTCTGCCTGCATCTGGAGAGAGCTTGCATGCTGCTCAGGAATGTGGTGGGAGTGGCCAGTTCCCAGAACAGAAGGCTGATGCCTATCAGGGCTATTGATAAGATAATTACATTTGGGAGTTTCAGTAAATTTTGTGTCTCCTGTGTTAAAGTTAAAGATTCACTGTTAACTAGGTAATGCATTTTTGTACTTGCTAAACTGCACGTCCACAGAAGGTATAAATTCTGGGGACAAAATAAACTCAGCGTCTCCAGGAACACTGGGGTCCGCGATCGCCATCATCAAAGTGTGAGTGCCTTTTTTCATTCCCACTCCCCTTGTCAGGAACCGTTCGACTCGTGGCGGCTGGCCCGCTACATGTAGCCAAGAAAAAGTTCAGTGTCCCACTCGCTAGAGATTTAGAAGAATGAGTGTAGTCAGCTGGCTTAATGATTTTGTATAAACTTTTCATATTCAGGTTATCCAGATTTATTGTAAATATAGTGCTATAAGCTACATAATTTTGTTAACAAATTCAAATAGTGGCTTAATAGAATCCTAGCTAACCTTGACAATGATACAAGAAAGGTTAACCATTAATAAGTATCGAGTCTTAATTTTGCTTCAATGCCCATTGTTTCCCAAGCTTATTGAATCAGAAGAAGATGAGCTTTCTCATTTACATGAGACTTGAAACATTTATATTGTCCCAGTTTTCTAAGTGGTATATATTAAGTCAGGTTTATGGGACCAATGTGTCAGATGTGGAGCACTACCACTAAATGCTTCTTAAAAGCACCGATAAAGTTCCATGATTCTTTGAGGCAGGAGAAAAACTTGTGTTCCACAGCTTTAACAGAAATACTTGCAAGTCTTGATATTTGAAATTAGAAGCGTTGTGAACCTCTTCCATCTGACTAGACTCAGTCAAATGGTCATGGGCTCTTAAAATGAAAGGTATTTCCTCCTTTCTTCCATCTGGCAGACACACACTCCATTTTAAACTGTAGTGTAACAACTAACTGGATAGATTTCAGAAGAGCTGCCTTAGTATCTCCATCTATTCTTTATGGTTGGTTTGATGGACTGCAATCAGTTGGAGGAGGAAAGAATCACAAAAGGTGTACCATCAGCAAGGACTTATTGAGAGGCTTCAGCGTAAAGAACACTGGACTAGTCATCGTAGGGATAAAAGAGAGATCAAGGGCATGGCTCTGGTCCCAGAGACATAGACGATGGATGATTCAGTATTGCAGCAAGACATCTCTTGCTATAAAATAACATTTAATCTCTTTGCTGCCTCCAAGTTGTGCTGCATAAAAATAAATCGAAGATCATCATTTCCTTTTAGATAGCATCACTAGATATGATTGCCCATTTGGGTACCCAGAAGCACTGTCCGTCTATTCACAAGTCTTCAATCATTCTACACAGCCTCTGACATTACATGCAAATTCCTCCTCCCAGTTTCAACTTCCCATAGAATATAACTTCAATTTATATTTTTAAATTACATCTCATTAACCTAAAATAATGAAATTACCACTAATAATTGAAAGTTCCATTTGTGCAGTCTACTTCGTTCTGGGCTTTATCATATGTGAAACAAAGAAATATACAGTCAGTCCTTGCTTTGTGTGTGAACTAAAACTCATGAATTTTGGAACCATGTCCTTACTACCTTTGTATTTTCCTTCAGAATGTTTGACTTGCAGAAGAATTGCAAAGATAGTACAGAGTTCTCCTATACCTTCACATAACTTTTCCTGATTTTTTTTTTTTTTTTAACCATAGTGCATTTATCAAAACTAGGAACTTAATGTTGCGATATAATGAACAAAACTACCTGACTTGGATACCACTGGTTTTTTCACAAATGCCCTTTTTGTGTTCCAAGATCCAATTCAGGATATGACGTTGCATTTAGTCTTTACCTCCTTAGTCTCTTTGAGTCTATGAGCATTTCTTGGTCTTTTCTTTCACAAGTTTGACTCTTTTGAGGATTGCTGGTTAGATATTTTTGTCTACTATCCCTCAGTTTGGGTTTGATTGATAGTTTTCATAATTAACCTGGTATTACATGTTTTGTGAAGGAATACCACTGAGGTGTTCTTATCACACCATAGTGAGGTGATAGCAGCATGATTTACTTTGGATGATGTTAACCATGATTATTTAAGGAAGTGATTGGCAGGATTCTCCAATGTAAATTTACTTTTCCTTTCCATAGTCCAATCACTAGAAGTAAGTTATTAAGTCCAGCCCCACTCAACAAGGTGTTTAAACTCCACCTCTTGAGGTGAAGAGTATCAAACATGTGTGGATATATGCTACAGTGATCACAATAATAAATATTTTAGGGGTGGGGAAAAAATCTGTTAAAACTTTGACCACATTTTAGTATTTGTCTGTGCATATTTGCCTTCATCAATTATAACTGTGGTGTTCCTAGAAATGCTAATGCTCCAATAGTGTTAAAAAACCACAATCTGGGTTTTCAAATATACTACAATAAAAGGAGCCATGCCTCTTGAAGAAATGGCTGATTCTGGATTGATGCAGTAAATACACAAGATGAATGTAGAGCATCTTGTAGGTGACAGAAAGTGCTAAAAACAAAGGCTGGAGGCATATTAAAAGGACAACTCAAAAGTCTCCCAAAGGCCAAAGCTGGAACAGTTTCACCAACAAAATAAATTGTGACAATAAAAATTATAATCTCTCAAATAAAATTAATATCTGTAAGTCCATACTGATAAAACAAAATGAATAAATGAGAGAAAAGGGACATTTTTTGCAGAATAATTCCAATTATTAAATGTAGGAACAATGAAAAAGAAAATTGAGATACAATTTGATAATTTCCATCCAATGTACTATCTGCCAAAAATATACTTCATATAATTTTTATCAAATCTATAAACCATTTTGCTCAGTGCTCTTAGCAATTAATCCAAATGCTATTTATGCTACAATATTCTATTTTATAATAAAATTGACATTAATTGTTGAAAATTTGAAAAACGTAAAGAAAAGAATTCATGCAGTCAAGACATAAATCACTTTGGCTTCTAGTATGTATATTCACTGTACTTTTATTTGTATTTCCTTTTGTGAGAATTTATATATGTATGGATCTTGTATACAAAATTTGAATAATACTGAATATGCTGGTTTGCTCTTTGAATTTTCATTTAGTGTTTGTTATGAGCCCTTCCCCCCCAGTATTAGTATTTTTAAAAGCATTATTTTAATTACTGGGTTCTATTTTATTATATAGAAGGTTCACATACATGTGTCTAAAAAGATGTCCTTTAGATCTTTTATATAATGCTGTAATGCCCTTGTACATATATCATTATCGGTAAGGTGAGCTTTTTAGGATTACTAGTTCAAAGAATAGAAACATTTAAAGCTACAGAAACATGACTTAATACTATCACAAAACTAGTATAATTTAACCATTGCAATATTTTGGACATTTAAATAATTCCAGGCATTTCACACTATCACCAATGGTACATGTGTATTTACCTGAATTACTGACTAAATTTTCAAGTGTCTTAGGCTACTAATACATATTGCTAAAGTGATTTCAAAAATAGATCACACTATGGCCATCATTAATTATTTCTGTTTTATGTACTGTTGCTTAATGCTAACTATACTCATTTTGTTTAAATCTTTGCCAATTTTATATGTGATAAATATATCTTTTAAGATTTGCTTTTCTACAATTTTTAGTGAGTTTGAACATGTAAACATTGTAAAGGAATATAATCTTTGAAAATGAGTTTTATATCATGAATACATGTGAATTATCTTTCATATAATTTAGCACATATTTTTATCTAATGGTCAATCACTAATTACTAGATACTTCCAATAATTCAACATAACTTCAAAATAGAGTCTTATTCAAAGTTTTTAACAGAAGTATATTTTACTTAACTAGCATTATTGAGATATGATTGACTATATATATATGTGTGTGTATATATATATATGTGTGTATATATATATATATATATATATATATATATATATACACACATACATATACATATATAAAATTAGGTTCTACATGAAGTATGTTTATTTTGCTGGCAGAAAAAGGGAACCTAGAAAACAAAATATAACTATTTTGAAATAGACTATGAAAACTAAGCTGAAATATATATCCCACAAGGTATTTTAAAATATTTTTATATGTGTATAAATTTTAATTCAAAATTTTTTGTTTTCATAAAACTCAAATTACTTTATACACAATTATAGAAGTGTCAAAATACAATATACAGATTATGTATTATAGAATTATACATTTGAAACCTATGTAATTTTATTAACCAATATCACCCCAATAAATTTAACAAAAATAATTAATATTCTTAGAGCAGGTAATGAAAATTAAAAATAATTTTGTCATTTTAGCACTACGTAATGTAAATAGAAAATATAATCATAATTTCAATAAAAGATGTTTAGCTTTTGAAATATGAGCTATATGTATATCATAATTTATTGGTGGTAGGTATGTAACTTGAAATGTCATTGCCATCGTTTCACGATCATTAACCTGTTTAAGTTAGCAGATCTCTATAGTCTAATGAAATACATACTTGGATAAGTTCTGCTGTCTTGTCTGCCAAGAAGAAGAAAACAAAAAAACATTAAAATACAATCTTTACTGTTGAAACACCTAAAGAGGCCAGAAGGGACTTTAAGTTCTCACTGAAGTGCAAGAAAAGGCAAAAATTAAGGCAGAATACACATTTTCATTATGTTAATTTCTTTTATCAGCAAAAGTAGAAAAACCATCCATCTGTTGAATTAAAAACATGTTTGCCAAGCACTTTATTCCTTTTAATTTTAATCCTTGTGAATTCTGAGAGAAATGAAATCCATATGTTTGCTATTTTTACTTTAAGATGCTACCAAAATGAAGCAAATTTATTCACGTTAATTGTACTTCCTCTCAATCTATTCTTCATCAATTTCAGACTAAATTTTTTTTAAGTACAAAGAAGATAGAAAACAGAGCCATGATTAGTTACATAGATTTTTTTAATCACTTTTTCATTAATCTATTCTTTTATTCTATGTAAAATTGAAGTGCCAGGCTGTATCAGAGAGTACATTAAATCTTTATAAAAATATAAATAAGTCATAGTGTCTGCCATCAAGTTGCTAACACTCTAGTCCTAGAAATAATCAAGGTGACCATAGCCTTGCAAATTACACTAAAAAACACATGAGAAAGATTGTCCATTTTCTTGATGAAGGGTGAGTAAAAGGAGAGTTGACATCATTAGAATAACGAAAGGCATCCTCTGAATTCTGGCTTAGAATCTTGTCTGGCTAGCAATTCTACAAGTTTGTCCTAATTGCAAGGAGATACATACTGAATGACTAATTGGATTGATTTGGGGGATTTTTTACTAACCAGTAATGACAGCTAACACTTCCATGGGTTTTCTACATGACAGGCACTACTTTGTATTTTCTTTGTATTATGTTTTATCCTCATAGTAACTCATGGAGTAGTTATTCTTTCTCTATTTTACAAAGACTTTGAGACAAATTTGACAAAGCCTACTTCAGTTATGCTTCCTGATTTCAGAGTTTGTATGCTTAAACTCGACGTTCTATCACTTTTCAGAAGAGTGGAGGTTAATGAGGTTGATTGAAAAAATGAACCAGTAATGTGCACTGGTTTACACTCCTTTTCTCCTGAAATAAAAAATGCCATTATTTTGGATGATTATAGGAAGAAAATTCACTCTCTCATTATGGCTGTTGGCTGATATCTGATACTTTGATCAGATGAAATATATAAAGCCACAATTGAAAGTATACATTTCATAAAGGGCTGCTCTTATTTCTACAATTTATAGCACTTGACCTGTGGTCTTAGCATATCATGTGATGCTATGAACCACCACACCGTTTCAACACTCATTAATGTGATTTACTGGGCTCTGTAGTGTATGACAGGATGAGAAGAGGAATGCAATTGATTGTAATGGAAAGGGCATGGAAACAATCTGGCTGCTTCGTAAAACAGCAAGATCCCATCATATAATAAACTAAAATGAGACCTCAATTTTTTGTGTGTTGACAAATGACATTCCTATAACATACGAGGAGTGATTAAGCAATACAGTGAATATTTAAATTAAAAAAAAAATTATAGTAAAAGACACATTGCCATTAATTCCCCTCAAAATACTCCCCCTCACTTTGAACACACATCCCATTGTTCTTGCCACTTTTTGAAGTAGTTCTGGAAGTCCTCTTTTGTGTCTTTAGTTGCACTGTTGTGGCTGCCTCGATGTCCTGAAACGTATTGACTTTGGGGAAGAGCCAGAAGTTTCTGGGTGCGAGGTCTGGTGAATAAGGTGGATGAGGACACAACGCGATGTTTTTATTTGACAGAAATTGCCATATAACAAGCAATGTATGACACGAAGCATGGTCATGATGGAGGATGATTTACGGCACACTTTAAAACACATTTTTTTTCAACCGTAGCTCACACCTGACTTACTGCACTGAACAAGTTGAAACTTGTCACACACTGTTTCTAAGGTTTGACCTGCAGTTTCTCATATTGAAGATCCCTGCCTTTCCATTGGATGGCACTCGATAGCAGCAGTCAGTGTATTTTGTCATCACAAGGGAAAGGCTCTGTGTTACACATCACTTCTGGTATGGCAGTTTCTGTCAAATAAAAACGTGTCGCCTCATCCACCTTATTCACTGGATCTGGCACTGTGCAACTTCTGGCTCTTCCCTAAAGTTAAAATGATTCAGGACATTGAGGAGCCATGGCAGCGCAACTAAAGACACTCACGAAAGAACATTTTCAGAACTGCTTCAGAAAGTGGTAAGAACGATGGGAGAAGTATGTTCGAAGTGAGGGTGGGCGGGTATTTTAAGGGGGATTAATGGCAATGTGTCTTGTACTATAACACATTTTTTTATTTAAACATTCATGTAGTTTTTTATCACAACTTGTAATTAAATGTCTGTTTAGTTTCCTGTTGGTATAGACAGTGTAAGAAAGAGAGAAATGCTGTAGAATAAAAATAAATGAAATGTAGAATTGATATTGATAACTAAGCCTTCCAGAATGCATACGTATACATATATAGCATAATGATGCAAAGCTAATCTTCAAAAAAGAAAGGAATCTGAGAAAAAGTGAACATAGGCAGTGTTCAGCGCATTAATCAAATTATCAAAGAAACAAATGTTAGAACTATTTTTTTGTAATTTAAAATTTCAGAAAATAATATATGTAGATACTTTAAAGGGGAAAAGAGAATGCAGTTAGAATTTTCTGTAAGCTATCATCTATGTATGATGACAGCAGAAAAATATTGTCATAAGTGTAGGGTTCAAAAAATACACCAATTTCATTCCTTTGTGTGTGACTGTCCAGTTTTCCCTTCTTAGCTCCTTTGTTTTAGGTATTTGAATTGACCATAACTGTATGGGATTATTTCTGGTCTCTGTGTTGTGTTCCATTGATCTATGTGTCTGTTTTTATACCAAATACCATACTATTCTGATGACTATAGCTTTCTAATATAGTTTTAAAATAGGGAGTGGGATGTCTCCAGTTTCGTTTTTTGTTTTTTTTAATTGCTTTGGCTTTTTGGGGTCTTTTGTGGTTCTGTATAAATTCTAGGATAGTGTTTTGTATATCTATAAAAAATGCCCTTGGGATTATGATAGGGATTACGTTGATGCTGTAGATTGCTTCAGGTAATATGGATACTTTGAAAATATTTCTTCCAATTCATGAGCACAGAATATCTTTCCATTTATTTGTATGTTCAATTTCTTTCATCAATGTCTTGAAGTTTTCAGCATATAGTTCTTTCACCTCCTTGGTTAAATGCATTTCTAGGTATTTTATTCTTTCTGAAGTATTGTAAATGGTATTGTTTTCCTAATTTCTTTGTGATAGTTTGTTGTTTGTTAGTGTATAGAATGCAACTGATCTTTTTATATTGATTTGTGTCCTGCCACTTTATTGCATTCATTTATTCTAGCAATTTTTGGTGGAGTCTTTAGAGTTTTCTATATATATAATATCATGCCATCTGCAAAAAGTGACAGTTTTACTTCTTTCTTTTCAATTTGGATGCCTTTTAGATATTTTTCTTGCCTAAGTGCTCTGGTGAGGATTTTCGGTACTATGTTGAATAAAAGTGGTGAAAGTATGCATCCTCGTCTTGTTTCTGATCTTAGAGGAAAAGCTTTTAGTTTTTCACTCTTGAGTATGTTGTTAGTCGTGGGCTTCTCATATATGGCCTTTATTATATTGACGTATATTCCTGATATACCCACTTTGTTGAGATTTATTTTTAAATCATAAATGGATTTTGAAAGGTTTTTAGTGAATGTATATTTGAGTGCAAGAAAAGTTTTGAATTTAATTAACTTTTAGAAAGCAGAAAACAGGGTGTAATCACAAATATGAGTGTGGTGCAAAAGTAATTGTGTCGTTTGCAATTATTTTTAACCTTTTAAACCACAATTACATTTGCACCAACCTAATAATATCTATAAACTAATAATACATGCTCAAACAAAGCTTCAAAAATTATAACTACTTAGCAAAAGAAACAGCAAAAATGAAAATAACATTGCATTAATAACTATCAGTCAGAAAAGAAAAATTATACCTGCCTTAATGACTACAACCTTCTAGGTTCAAGATTATTTACCTGTCTTGGCCTCCTGTGGGGCCCAGGGATTCAAAAGCCTCTATCCTCAAGACTCCCCTGGAAATGGGTCAGGATCACCTTTAATTATATGCACTGGGTCACATTTTGAGGGATGATTTATAGTGTAAGGCACAGTAATTCTACTCTGGATACATAAGGTAAGAAAAAAATCCAAAATGCAGACAAAAATTTATGCAGAAGTATATTTATAAATATATTATTTAAAATTTAACACAATATAGGAAATAACAAAATTTCTAACAATAGGAAAATAATTAAATTATGGTATGTAGATTGTTATCTGATCATAAATAACAATTTTAATTGCATTCAAAATTATGATATGTACTAAATACATGGAAATTTGATATAGAATATGATATGTAATCAATAAAATGGAAAGACAGCAAAAATATTTCAAGGGTATCTTTTTTTAATAGTTAGACATTTATCATTTATATCCCGCACACAGTGATAACCTGCCTCCCCCATATACTACCCCTCTGACATCGCATACAGCCATTACATTTCCACTGTCTCTATTTCTAATGCTGTACTCTGCTTCTTATAACCATATATATAATTGTAGTTGACATTCATTGTTGTTCAGCTTCAGCTTCAGGTGTACAGTGCAGTGATCAGGCATCTACATCATCCCTGAGGTGGTCTCCCTAATGAGACAAATGCCCATTGGATACTTAAGGGTATCTTTTATGTAATAGGAATATAAATGACTTATTCTGTTTATATGATGTTTCAATTTCTAGTTTTCTGTGGGCATGAATTATTTTTTAATTTTACAGAAAAGTTAGCATTTTTTTGAATGAGAACTATACATAAAACAAAAATAAAAATTAAAATACAAATTAAGATATATGAGCATGTTTGGTAAAACGTAAAGTCTTACATAAGTATGAAATTATAATTATTCATGGAACTTGATTCTGTGAACTAATTCTTTTATTAAACATATACTCAGTATCAGTAGAGAATCATTTTGCTACATTCTTTTAGTGTGGTAGGAAGGAACAAACATTGTTTTATGTGTAGTTGCCCTTGAGCTGAGAAAGGTGTTTCATACATGGCATAAAAGTTCACTCTCTTATACACAGAAAAGATTGGTACAACCCAGATAAATTTATCAGTGTCTTGTTGTGGATAAAAGGAACCAGACTCAGGAAATATTAACCCAAGTCAAAAGGCAAATAAGATTTTCTGTTGAACTGTGCTTTAAGAGAAACCCAATTCAGTCTAGGCTATGGTTTAAATAAAAGTGTCACACTCAGTCTCAAAGTTTTCCTGTAATTTTCTTTGAAATTACTCAAATATGGAAAACCTCTCAAAGCAAAGTAAATGAATGGTTTCCTTGTTCTAGAAAGCATATCAAAGGGGAAATCTTTGAGGTTTGTTTAATGGCATGCCTTATGGGGGTGGAGGGACAGGTATAGGATATTAGTTTGTTTGATGAATCCTCACCTACACGGAATGGAACATTTGGTTGTATCTGTCAATTAGTTCAACGTAGACTACTATTAGTTTAGTGCAAAAGTAATTGCATGTTAAAAGGTTAAAAACAGTTGCAAGAATCGCAATTACTTTTGCACCAACCTAATAGAAGCTGTCCTGCTGGAAGATGGTATACCCCAATAGCAAAGGAAAAGAGAGCTATAGTAAATGTCTTTATTATCAACATGTATAGGGATATTATGTGGAGTTATTTTATATAATAACAGTATTTTCTGTTATTTTGTTACCTCTCCCATTTGAGCTTTAGCACATGAGCATCTATAGCTTGTGGGAGGTTTGCTAGAGCAGAATCCAAAAGTAATAGAATCAAAATTTTGGATTTTTAGAAGTTTCAGATATAAGAAAAAAAAGATAACTTAGAAGAATAGACAGTCGGATATTTCCCTGTCTTCACATCAGAAAAAGTTGCTAAACTAGGTTGGAGTAGGAGTGAGAAAGAGAATCAGAATTCAAAAAGGTGCTTTTCTAGTGGGTCTCATTTGTAGGATGTGAGGGGGCCTGGAATACCATATTGGAGAACTTGAGAGCAAACACGATCTGTTATCCCATTTTTGGTTAGCCTTGGGAAGTGATAAAATCCCACTCTGCTGGGGAAGGCAGGGGAGCATAGGCTAGGAAGGACTGCATGTCATTTTGTGGCAGTAGAGCATTTAAACAGCCTCACAGTATTTCCTTAGGCACCATGGAAAAGCATCTGAATTTTTCTGGTTATCCCAGAAGAATCCCAGAATTGCCTGGAACTTAGAAAGGTTATCAGGTTGGGAGTGAAAGACAATGATTGTGACCTTAGAAGTTCACACAAGGCAATATGCATCCCTCACTTGACACCACTAGGGTCCAACAAGACTAAGACCCAACTTTGCAATGGTGTTACGTCGCCATCTGAAAGAATCACTTGACTCTCTAGAGATCTTCTTCAGCTAAAGAAAAACAAAGTGGCATTACTTGTTTAGTTGAGTTAGTGGCTTGAGACTGTAACTCACAACTACCATGTATAATTCACCAACATCCAGGTAAAGAGCTTTGAACAGTACATAGTCCTGACCATATTTCTGATCACTCTCCAATATATTTCCTAGATTGAGTTCTCTTAATTAATGATATGTAAATATTAGAAAGGGCTCATGAGAACACTGAAATAGACCGTACTAAACAAGTCTTAAAAATATTTTACATAAAAGCAATGTTTTTACAGCATAAAAAGTTTAAAAATAAATAGAATAGAAATGTATTAAAATAAACTTCAAAATACTACAATAGGTATATATACACAAATATACAAGTGTTATAAATTCCCCATTAAAAGTCAAATTAATTTATATTCATAATCCCTTTGCCTGGTATAATTCTATATGAGTAAAAAGAATGCCCTAAAGAAAATAAGTGAGGTTGAAGGAGAGTTTTCTGGGCAAAGGGTCTCCGGAGTGAGGATGAAAATGGCATAGAAACAGGGAATGACACGTGTTTAGTATTTGATAAAGGACAGGAGAGGGATTGTCCAGACATGGCCGGTTTGATGGAGCCAATAAAGTGAGGGACAGTTACATGAGATGAATCTGCAGTGGTAGAGGGGCTGAACTCAGCAAGTGTGGGATTTGTCCTAAAGGCACAGGGAAGCCATTGAAGGGTTTCAAGTAGGGGGTTGAGATAATCACATATGTACTTTAAGAAGAAAGGCCTACCTGCTGTGAGAAGAATGGGATGGAGTAAGGATGAGACAGGGCAAACTGATGGAACAGAAATCAGTTCAGAAGCTACTACAGGTGAAGGATAAGAGTCACCTGGACTAATGTGACTTTTATATACACAATCATATACATATACAGAGATGTAATATACACATATAGACATAAGCACTTATATTTCTATATTAACAGTTAGTTTTAGATACCCATGGAATAGTTACAAATGGCCATATATTAAATACCATCATTTATAAAATATAATTTTTTTTTGCAGTTAATCTAACAAGGTACGCAAGAAATACCTTAAGTAGCACACTGTCTTTTGGAATCTTGTGTTTCAAGATGCTCATTTAGCTTCACAGTTTAGAGAGAAGATGGAATTCTTAGTTCTAGTTAAGAGACCATGATTAAGTATTTCAAAGTGTCTTGTGAGTTTGCTGAAATGTCAGCCAGGTTTTGCCCATTTCTCTAATAGAAATGGCAGGACATTTCTTGCAAGGAATGTGAACTGTAGGTCACTGCATGAAAAATCTTTAGTGATGTGGAAAAAGTCTGTCAATGTGTCAAGACCTTTGGGGTCAGTGTAGAAACACTGCATATTGTGAATTCACAGGCGCAAGAACTGGCCACAAAATCTGCCTCAGTGCATAGTGGGTGAGGAAAACCTGACCCACAGTCAAAGTTGTAGGAAAAAGGATAGCTGCTGGGGTCATTTTGCAAATTAGTAGGCTTGAAGTAATTACCTTTCGAAATGACCATAGTTTGCACAAAAGAGAAGATACAAAAGTTGAACACGTTGAAAAACTGCTGTGCCTCTCGTTAGGTCAAGGTAAAGAAAGGAAAAGCAAGTAGTAATTTGGAAAAATCCACACACACATACAAATGTATGTATTCTCCATTGCTACTGAAAAACATCATACCCATTATGGTCCAGACTAAACTGTTAATCTATAATCTGTATTTAATACTAAATTCAGTAAAAATGATAGGATTGTAGTTAATGTGTATTTTCTGGCGGGACTGATGGAGGGAAAAATATGGATAACCACAGTTTGTAATAACTAGCTATTACGAGAATTAAAATCAGAGTCATATATCAATCAGTGATGCATATAAAGTGTTCACAGAATGCCGAATGCCTTGTGAAACCTGTGTAGAAATCCTTATATTATTTTCTCCATCGAGAAAGACCTTGGCAGCCAGATACCATTCGTGGTGTATATCTTACAACTAAGAATATACATTTTGAAATGTTCTCAAAACTAGTTGAGCTAAAATGTATATTAAGATTATGTATACTATTTTCTCTGTCAATTGCATATCTACTTCATTCAAGATTATCTATGAATATTTAGAAGTAAGATCAACCTACTATTAAGAGAAGTATTTGAAATTAGCTTTATCCATTTTCACATGCACTTAAGATGCTGACATATATTGTTTTCAGAATTATATGCCTCTACTTCGTCTTCCTATGAGCAAGTATGATTCAAACTATAACGGCTAGTTGGACTCCTAGATGCTGTTTTTACTCCTGACCCCACAGCAGAGACAGTTGGATCCTTTCCACCCTCCTTACCTAGCCTTTTTCGAGGTCTTAGGTTTTATCTCTGTTTTCATGCCTTGGAACCAATTTTGACTTTTGGCTATATTTTAAGAAACCTGATTTTCTTGGGTCAAATACGTGAGCATTAAATATTTCTGTTTGGAACTTACCTTAGAGTCTAGTTCCTAGAATTGGTCATGTCCCTATAGCTTGTATTACATCCTGAATTCAGATACTGAAATTCTAGTACTTTTGCTGTAAGTTCTATAGGGCAATATTTTAAAGATTGGCATCATCTCTTAGTGTGACCAGACCTTCCAGCTATAGGGGTGTTAGATTCCACCAATTAAGAACCTACTTCCTGTCATTTGCATATCTTCTTGAAGCTCTACAAATTTGAAAGTTCCTAGATATTATTACCATTACCATTTCTTGCTATTAGAGACCGTATTTCCCTGAAAATAAGACTGGGTCTTATATTAATTTTTGCTCCAAAAAACGCATTAGGGCTTATTTTCAAGGGATGTCTTATTTTTTCATGTACAACAGACTACATTTATTCAAATACAGTCATGTCATCTGGAACAGAGTCGAAACATACTAAATGCATCTGTCTCGCTGATGATCTTAACTGGGGCTTATTTTCCGGGTAGGTCTTATTTTCGGGGAAACACAGTAATAAATGACTTTGTCTGTTGTGAGAGAAAGTAAAGAGTATCCTTCCCAGGACAAACCATAGAAAAGTCAGCCTATGATTCTAGCTTTATATTCTATCTATGTGGTGAACAAGAAGGTCACATATTCCACGTGGTGTAGTTGCAACAAGGCGGGGCCACCATCTATCGGTTTTAAAGTACCTATAGCAAAACTCCTTGTTGGAATGTATTATAGGGTTTTATTTGACTTTGAAGGCTTGTGTATTAAACTGCTGAGATTATGGAGTTCATATTGCTGTGGGGTAACTTTCCAAATGCACACAGAAAAGAATGTTAATATTCTTACCACGCACACAAAATAATAATCAAGGGGGTGGGAAAACTTTGGGAAGTGATACATATTTCTATGGCTCTGATGGTAGCGACAGTTTCAGGGATATATATGCACCCCACACTCATACAAATTAAATATGTAGAGCTTTTTACATATCTCAAAGTAGTTTTAAAAATAGGAAATTTCTATTGAATCTCTAGATTTTAGGATTATTGAAGGAAAACACTGAGGATGGGTAGTGTCTTGATAAATGAACTAAGAGAGGGTGGTGTATTCCAGGCAGAAAAAAAAAAATATTAGGGCAATTACAGAAAAATAAAGTGTACAACCTGTTTAGAGACAGCGGTTATTTCAGAATTATTCTCACTTCTACTTTCTCATTGCACTCTGTATCTCTACCATGGCTTTTCCCATGGTTACCTTTGTTAGAACTAATTAGGAATATATCATTTCTTTGTGAACAAGAACATTTTCTTCTTTTGCTCTCTCTATTATCCAATCTATCTTGTGTAAAATAGTTGTCCAATAAACATTTCTAAATTTCATTTATCTAGAATTAAAGAATTTATGATTTTTTTCCTAAATGTTTCATTCTTTTTAAAACCATTCTTATTCATATATACATTGCCAGAAACAAAAGAAATCTTACTCTAAGCAAGGCACACAGGACTGCTATATACCTTGTGTAAACAAAATAACTTCAAGCTGTATTTTCCTAAGAAGACATTTTGAATCTCTGAGTACTTATAAACATTTGTTAAAAATATCCCTGGATAAAGTCCTTAAAAAGGCTTATAACATTAACAGCTCTCTGTGATGTACATAAATACACACATTAGTAAAATGTCACAGGTTAGAGTCCTTAAAAATGCTTAAAGTGTAACGGTTCACACAGCATTATGCATAAATATATACATTAGGAAATATCAGAGGATACAATTGTTAAAAACTGCTTATAGCATTAACAGGTATTACTGTGAAGTGCATATAACAAAAGAATTACCTAATCCACAAAAGGGTTCATGAACAAGACCTAGGCTCTACCACCATAATGTTGCAGTTTGCAGCAATAGACATTCAAAGAATTCTGTGGTGCTTCACACGCATACACCCTTCTTTGCAACTAACCCAGATGTTATCTGACCTGAAATCAATATACAGAGATTATTGCTACAGAATTCTTTGACCCTGGAATATGTCTTTTTTTTTTCTTTTCCTTTTCATAGTCTATATTTATAGAATCCCTTTAAATGGCTTTGAAGGAGCTAAATTTATTTTCTGTGAAAACAATTCTCTCTCCTTTTTCTCTGAAGTTCTACAGAATGGAAATGTGTGTGTAAGTAAGCTTTTTGCTTACATTGCCAAAGAAGGACTTCCCAATGATACCATTTATCCAGGACATAAGTGAGTTGGCCAAAGAGCACCTGAAATTTATCAGGTCTTGAATCAATATACACAGGACTTTAAAACTCAAGATATACTAAAAATTGATATTCAGACTGTCCAACACGGCTCTAGACTAGCTGTCTAATTCCTAGAACATCTGTAGAGCAAGCAACTGGCGATGGGAGACAACTGAAAATGTTTTCAATCAGTGATAGATTAGTTGGAAACCAGAAGGCCTGTTACAAGGCAAAAAGCCTTGTGATAAAGCTTTACAAGAGGTAACATGAAAATTCAGACAGGTGGGGGCGTTCAGTGTCTGCCCTCTCTGAGAATATTTTCTATCAACAAATAATATTGACCCCACGGAAACTTGGCAGTAAGAAAACGGGGGTCTTAAGAGCAGAGAGTCTGGTCTTCTCTCTGATCCAGACACCAGTATTTCATACTCATGTTAATAATATATTCTATCACCCACGGAAGAGAAGCCTGATAGTAAGACGCCGCTATGGTGATATGGTCTGAATGTCTGTCCCTCCTGCTACCTACCGCCATTCACATCTTGAAACCTAACCCTTATGGTGATGTTCTTAGGACATAGGGCCTTTGGGAGATGACTGTGCTCATAAATGGAATTAGTGCCTTTGAAAAGTGGTTAGAGAAAGCTCCCTTGTCTCTTCTACTATGTGAGGACACAGCAAAGTGATAGTCTGTGAACCAGGAAGTGGGCTCTCACCTGATACCAAATCTGCCGGCATCTTGATGGAGGACTTTCCAGCCCCAGAACTGTGAGAACTAAATTTGTTACTTATAAGCCACCCAGTTTATGCTACTCTGTTACAACTACTCTGAATGGACTGATGAATGCCCATTATTGGGACTTTCTGATGGCTCCTCATTGACTCCCGAAAAGCTCAAAACTTAGCATGATAAGCTGGGCCCTTCACATTTTGATCCTGTATTGTCAGATTGACCTCCAATGTCTGCCTTCCATCTAGCGCCCAACGACTCTAAACTTTTCACGTTTCTAGGCGTATGTATTTTTTTAAGCTTCCTTTGTATATGCACTTTCTCTTGCCAGGAATGGCCTGTCACCAGGTGAACTCCTGCTTATTCTTCAAGATACGCATGCCTTTCCTCTTCAGCCTTCTCAGATGACCAGATAGTTACAGCACACTTCAGAATGTTGCTATTTCTGTGGGAAGGTGTTTCTAGGGGCAGTTAGACTCGTAGATCCTTCAGAAAGCAACTTTTCACATAGAAGCCCAGTCTGCAACTGTCGAATAAAGTAATGAGGGCCGTAATATCACATCACTCTGAAGAAAATTGCTTGTTATACATTTGAGAACATCTTTTTTCTTTGTAATATGTATACCAGATTTACTAGATTTAATGGAAATACTCTTTCCTTTGTTTCTTTTTTCTTTAGTGCATTTGAATCATAATTCTTAATGTGTGTTCAATTCCAAATTAAATAACTGCTGATAAATATGAGTGGAAGTAACTGATACCTGAAAAATGTGAAATAATTAAATAATGATATGAGAATATTTTCCTTTTTTGGACTTCCTAATAAAGATCAAGTTTTGTTGGGAATAAAAATTTTCAGTTCTACTTCTAGATGTTATTTACCTTAGCACATAATTTTCTATTGTGATTTTGCAATAATAGCACATGGAAAAACAAAAATGATTAGATTATTAGAACCTTGGTAACCAAGCTATAAAATAGTTGATGAAATTGAAGGACGTTCTTAAACTACGTAATCTAGAGGTTGTTTATGCAGGAGCCCTTAGTTTTTGAGTAACTTTGGCTGCCATCTAAAGAATCATTGTTATCACTAATATTTTCTTTATTTGCTATGTAACCAAGTTCCCCAGGTTTCCTTGTTACTGGCTGCTTTTATTTTTTAGGAAAGAGGATTAGGTTCATTATTTGATTTCAGCATATTTAAGATTTATCAAAAAGCCTGCACTGTATGACTAAAGTAGGTAGTTTTTAATCCAGGACCTCATAGCTCATTATTATAAATAATGTCCTCAGAGTAATACTTTTCCTGCTAATATGTCCAATGTACAGAACCTGATTTGATGATTTAAGTATAGGCATAACTAGCTTTGTTCTTCCCTTTTTGATCAGAGCACAGTGGCTATAGTAATAAAAACAGATTTCTATATTTCCCCAAAACCTCTGAACACAGAACAAGTACATCCATGTTTGATCTTGTCAACAACACACAAGGCTAAAAATGGAGGTGATACTGGGGAACAGAAGGGAGTGTGAGAGATTGGGAGAGAGAGGGAATTTATTCCAAAGATTCTATTAATAAAGAAGCTCATTGATATAGTCAATAAACACTTACTTGGTTCCTAGCATTGAACCATGAGTTCATGAGTTTTGGGGGTATGGCCCAAAAGTAGTGGTTAGAATAGTGATTTTTGCTCTCAATAATCTTTTCAACTAAATGGAAAGCTAAATAACCATGTATATTATGACCTCATAAAAAAGTCCCAGAAGTCTTTATATATATATGTATGTATGTATGTATGTATGTATGTATGTATATGTATATGTATATGTATATGTATATGTATATGTATATGTATATATATATATATGGTGTTAATAATATTGATATTTATGCTATGCATTCCAGTTTTCTTTCTTTAAGGCTCTCTCCCATCCTAGGAGAGATTTCGTGATTCTTCATAAAATAAAGATTCCTCATATTTAAAAATTTAGGTTCAGAGCATTTTTACCTCCACATGCTAGTCTTTATTTCAGTTTTGTTGCCCCCACAACTGATGGAATGTGTGTGTCATCCATTTAGGTTCTCATTTCAATTATTCAGCCTGATGTTTCAGCACTTCTCAGCCTCTTATCTCTGTTTCCCTCCAATTAAATTTTGATTTCAACTTCTCAGTACTGATTTCCCCATCCCTAGGATCTTTACTTTGCATGAAGTTCTAGAAGCATTCTTTTCTATTCTGGTTGGTTTGCTTTTTGGGTAGTTTCTAGACAATGATCCTAAGCAAACACATTTAATTGCTTTTCCAAATGCCTAAAGAAAAAAAAAGTGCGAGCATTATGTATGACATACAAAATCTGTCTCAGCTTTGCCCCAATCTATTTTTCCAAATATTTTTGCATTTCTTCAGACACATTAAATAATTTAACCATTTTCAAGCATATCTTTTCATATTTAGTGCAGTCAATTCTCATTATTTTGGTAACGTTCTACAAAGTTGCCAAGAACCCTAATTAGTGAATACTGAACCATTTGCTTCAAGGGGAAATACAGGATTAACCTCCTGCAAACTTCTGCTCACAGTAGTTTTGTTAATTGATTAATATGTAACTTATGTGTATTTCTGTTTAAAGACATCTCATGTAATATGTATTGTTGGTTCATTAACATGAAATTCACGAGTAGCAGTGCTATAACACATGGACAAACAAAGCTTAGCTAATAACGTATTTTTTCTGTAAAGCACACCACAGCCTCTTGTACTTACTTAGAAACACTACAAAGCACTTCAGCACTGTGCTTGGGGGCCATTTTAAATGGCACAATCACCAACAAAAATCTCAAAAATGAGAAGCGTGGCACTAAAAATATGTCACTATGAAAAGGACACTTGTTTACAGTGTGACAGCTAAAACAAGAAGGCACAATGTCGCTTGTTTGACCTCAGCTGGGAATATACACGTCCTACAACTCAAATTTTTCACCGCTCTGCTCACGTCCTTGAATAACTGTGAAAGCACTGCTAGTATTAATTTTGGAGTTACAAATACACTTCTACCAGTAGATGAATTTACAAATACCAAATTCACCAATGATAAGAGTTGACTGTACTTCTAAGTAAGGTATAAGCAAAAAGTTGCAAATGGACTGAAAAATATTGTAGTTTTGGCAGAAGTTGTGAAATTCTTATACATTGGAGTATTCAAACATTTATTCTCACCTCAGGGGAAAGATGATGGCCAGCATATATTGAATTCTTATGTACCAGGTTCTGTACAAAGCACTTACATATGTTAATTCTTTTAAGCTGAACCCCAGTCATGAGTTGTGGAAGGAAAGTCATGTCACAGTGTATGTACAGGGAAGAACAAGTGATTTGCTAGCAAAGCAGCTGCCTCACATGTGAACTGAATAGGAAATATGAGTCAGGGCAGAGGGAAGCATAACCTCAGTGTGCATGTGGAGCAGACAGTGACAAAAAACCTGTTCACAAGGCCAAACGTACTCTCATGTTTTAAACTCAAGAATTATGACTAGAACCTTGAGTTGAATATGGCAAAAATGTTACTTCTTGGCAAAAGAATCACATGCTCCGAGTTTTTAAGAAAGGATTGCCTCTAAGAAGTCTACCTTATATACTAGCTAAAGGTCAGCGTCCAAGAAAATAAAAGTTAATCTTTTGTAACTTTGTTTTTTTGTCCCTTGTTTTCATATTTTCCCTCCATTTTCTCAGGAACTCCATGGGGTAGCACATTCTTTCCCATGTCAGGCATTCATTCATCTACATAGAACAAAACAAGTGCAAAACTTTTAATTATATCTTGGCTAGAATTTTTCTGAGAAATTTTAAGTATAGGCCTGGTCTTGCACCCTTCACCAAGTACGCAAGGAAAATTAAATCATTAAATGGAATACCAATGTTTTTAAAATAGGACCTTTTAAAGACAACTTGAAATGGAATGTTTTATTAACTAGACATAGTCAAGTAGTCAAAAATATTTCTCCTAGAAACTCATTTCTTTTTTGACTGTTATCATGTAGGCTAACTTTCTTTTGACCTCTGATGTGTAATAGTTTCATATCTCAAAACTCACAGGCAGGTCATACTCTCGCATTACAATCTCTCTATTTCATCTTCACATCATTGCTGCTTTCTTCATTCAGGAAAGTCATTATACTCTTGACATTATTTTGTCAGGTGTGTTATTGTAAACCACCTAATTACATTAACAAATCTATGTAAAAAGGGGTGAGAAGGACAGTTCTTGTAATTAACAAGTTGCTTTTCTACCCCCAAATAATGGAACTACCTTGAAAGCAAATTTAAATTAACAGCTCTAAATAGGTGAGCTATAAAATGCTTCGATACAAAAAGGAAGAGAAGGAAGTAGTAAAAACAATGAGTATCATTTTCAAAGGAACATTCTATATATGTCTGTCACTTGTAGTAAAGTTCTTCCAGATACTAAAAATACTTAATCCAGCACAGCAAACAGAGGTAAGGACTTAAAGATAGAAAGGTGGAGGGGAGGGGGGTTTAAAAATGATCCAAACCTGGTCCATTTCTGTTTTACCTATTAGTCTCAGATTTTTCCCCGACATTTTCCACTACTCCACATTTTGTGTGTCACTTCCTCTGTCATTCTCTGTAGAAAGTTTCCATAAAGAAATGTTACAACTGGTGGATAATAATATTAGTGTCTCCCAATTCCTGATATCTATCTTCTTTATTCCTCTTTATTCAATTGAGTTGTTCTGTTTTCAGGATTTTTGTTTCATTTTATATTTTTTCCCTAATTGATCACAAAAAATATCTGCTTTATTAACTATAAAAAATAACAAATCTCAGAATACACGTATGTCATGACAGCTAATTCATTCCTGTATTCACCAGTAAATATTAAGGAATGCCTAATGTATTTCAGAAACTTGTAATTTCCATTTAGACTAAAACAAGCAGGTGCCTGCTCTTGTGATGTTTACTCTCTAGTGGAGGAGAGATACACATCAAGACAGTCACACAGAGAGCATTGGTGCAAACTGGGGCAAGCACAATGAAGGAAGAAACCGGGTTGTATACGCATAAAAATCACAGTGAAAAAAAAACAAAAACCGTGGGGTCACAAATGGTTTTCCTGAGGAAGTACAACTTGAACTAAAATCTCACTGCTGGAAAGGGATGTAGTAGACTTATAACGTACAGGAAGCATATGAAAAGACCCCACAAAAGGATGAATGAGAAAGTTTGGGGAAGTGAGAGGACTGGGAGGCTGAAGGAAGCCAAAGGGAAGATGGAGCTGACTGGGGTGAAGTGGCTAGGTGTTAGACACCTGTGAGCCCTCCTCTGGGAGCTGCCGAATGCAGTGCAAAGCCAGAGAGTTTCAAGCTGAGAGGCAGTGAATGGCGGGCCCCTATTTGCCCTTTTGCAAAGTTAACTCTCACAAAAATCACTTGATATGTAAATCAGTAAATATAAGAATTACAAGCTTCAGGATGTGAGAATAGTTTTACTTTTGATATCATAGAAATAGATTTTACTACATCCTTTAATATTCATTTTGTTCCCGTACTAAACATTATTTGCTGTGTTATTTTTGAAATGTATTATTCAACATATAACGTTTCATGTATATAGCTAATTTGAATAATTTAAGCAGATTATATCCTCTCTATATAGGAAAAATCATGATGATCTGATGTAAAAGAGAATACTTTTTTTTTTAACTTATAATTACTCCTTTATTGTTGATAACACACCAATTTCCTAAGAGGTGCTTGAGTAAGCCCTTGGGATTTCATTGTCTTAGTGCATTGGGTGGTTTCCCACCACTTCTGTGGGGAAAGAGGACCACGTGAGTGATCTACTTGCATTCCTCTTTCTTTGTTTGGCTAACCTCCTCTGTTGGCTTGGTTATTCTTTCTGTGATATGTCCTTGAACAGTTTTCTGAGTCTGTAATTGCTCCTTATGAATTTTCCACTCATAAGTGCTTACTGTCTTTTGGGCCTCTTCCTGAAACAGCTGTACCTTATTCCAAATGAATTGCCTTTCAGAGTAGCATGCAGATAAGGGCTCAAACACTGTGGCACATCTAATATTGAAAAATAATGTATTTAGGCAAGTAATATTATTGATAGCAAAATAAGAGGTATGACTCTCTATAAATTTATTGCTTCTCTGAATAACCATTTAGTTTTGTGACCTCTGATGTGCTTAGTATACATTTGACTATCTCTGGAACAACCCATATCCTTTTTACCACCCACAAGTAAAAAGCGAGAAATAGAGTTTTATCTCCACCTTATTCTTCCCATGGTTACCCTTCATTCTTATATTTTAATCATAGGCCCAATACTATATTCCATGTATTATTTATTAGATTAATAAATGGTCAGTTATTGAGTATTGACAATTAATTGATAATCAAACAATTAGCCCTGTGCAAGGTGCTGGGGTTACAAAAGAGAAAATAATATGGCCCTTTCCTTCTGAGACTTCTTGGTGCTGTGGGGAGAATTTCCTTTAAACAACTAATCACTACAACATGATAAATCCCTTATGGGAGCTGGGTGCAAAATGTCACTGGAGTATAGAAACAAAAACGATCTGGGAGATTATGAATTATAAAATGAATACAATTTTTCTAGATTAGATAGGGCACTACCTATCTTTAGTATTTCCGGAGATAATCTAACTCTGATCTGATCAATGTTTTTATAAAGCAGGTAATGGTTTACATTTTCTCAAAGCTCAGAGAAGTTAGTTATAATTTTTATTATACCATTGTGCTTTAACACTACCTTTTATGTCAGAATAAACCCCCGTTTCCTGAAAATATCCTATGGCTCACAGTTACTTTTCTGAAGTCAGTCATTCCTGGAGTCTCAGTACTTGGTGGCTCATTATTGGGCATATTATGTTCAATAATGACACATGAGATGACAAATGTGAGGATTCTCCTTCTTCTTCTTTTTTTTTTTAACTTGTCACATCACTTGAAGCCTGATTGGACATTCTTATCAAAATACGTACTAATAAGACAGCTGTGCTTTTCTTTTGTTTTTTCAAACCTAGCTAGTATTTTATTTGCAATAAAGAAACTGAAGGGCCATCAAAGTTGTGTAGAGCATCTGCTTCCAAAATTAGTGTCATGTACAGGAATTTAATCCTCAGTAATTCTCATCTATTTAGGAACCTGGAAATGCATGTGTTTTTTAAGTCGATAGGTGAGTTAACTATGCACATCTAGTTCCACTCTATCACCTTATATCAAGTGTGTGAGCACCATTTTCCAAATGGCAAAGACATGGTAATAACCTAGGACTTATGCATGGTAATGAATCATATCACAGGGCTCAGTCTGTCTAAAAAGGTACTAAGAACACTCTATGCCTGCTAAGAAGCATATGGAGAAACATGACATATGATCTGGTTTATACAAGCACAACTTAAAATTTTAATGTAGTCAAGAGCAGGTGGGATTTCTATAAATAATGAGCCCGACTAGATTTCATCATCTCAATTGGGATTGAGTCACATTTTATCATTTCTTAAGTTTTTCTCAGTCTCTTGGACGGTAGGAAAAAGCATTAACCATATTTTCTTCATCCCTGTGTTTCTAGAGGCATCTTTGCCCTATTTTCCACAAAATGTAAGTAATTCATGTGTGAAGTTGGATATGTGTATGTGAAAACCAACTGTGTGTTAGGATAGTTAAAGGAGCTTAAATTCATTTTAACAGGAGGCAATAAACTGGGAAAAGACACCTCCTCCCACCCTATCAATGTCTATCTTTATCTGAGTCTAGAGGGTATTTTCTCATATGATCTATAGTTTATCAGATGGTTAGTAAGTTGCCTGACTTTTATCCCTGTGTCTCCTAAGACTGAAAACACTGCTGTTTTCCTTCACTAACTGTAAAGCAGTTTTATTCTAGAGACATATTTTAATGTGCTCTGATCCAAACAATGAGCAAAGTTTCTGGTTCACTAACAATTGCATTTTGCAAGGCTGTATCTAAGTAGACGACTATGAAGTTGAATCTTCATTCCCTCGAGTTTAGTAGTCCAAAAAACCAAAAATTATTAGAGTGCAATGAAACATGTCTTAAATTTTTGAGTACAGAATATGCATTGCTTTATGTAGCAGAAAAGGCAAAATATGCTATAAGTTAAAAAGACAATATTTGTAATATTTATAGTACTCTTGGTCCTTTATAGTATTCTATAATAAAGTTCCTTTACCAAATGAACAAGTGTAAAATGGATCTTGTCACTTAGAAACAAGTACATTGCTATTCTAGGAGATTTATTTGTTCACATATTATATATTCTACATACGTCTACACGATGTATAAAAAATGTAAACTAATGAATATCCTTTGAAAACTAATAAAATATCCTTCAAAATACTAGTAAAGTGCATATCCAGTTTAGCTTACTAATATCCATTACAATGCTTTTGAAAATATTAAATACTTCATGTTAAGTTCCAAGACCCGTATTTTAAAATTTAGTTATCAATGTCCATTGATTCATTCAAACAATATCTATTAACTAACAGCTCTACACCAAGCAGTGGGGTTGCAACTATGACCATATCAGACATAATTCCTTCCCCCTCAGGGAGATAGATTACACTTTAGAGCAGAAGACAGACAATAAACGAGCAACAACAAATAAATATCTAAAGTATAAATTATGATAAGTACCATGAAAGAAAGAAATTCATCGCCATCCAGATGAAAATATTTTGGGTCCATAGGTCTGTGTAAAAGAGGTCTCAGGATGGATGGACCATTATGGGCTTGGTTCTGAAGTTAGGGATGGGTTTTTTCAATGCTGACTGGACAAATCAACTACCCTTCCGATATGGGACATAATGCTTTTTAAATAGGGAAAATAGCCCTTACATAGAAACACTTTAATGTACTTTGTGAAATCAGTCTACATTTTCTGACTAGAACAGTGATAAGAAAATTATTATGTCTTGTGGGCAATGCAGTTTTCATTTTACAAAGCACTCAAGAGGCTTTGATGTGATTTTGTGTCTCCAAATAAAGTTAATTATATATATTTTGACAATTCTGCATGTTTCCTTCAAATAACTAGAGATGCAAAATTAACTCATTTTTTCACACATTTTGGGGACTAAAAGAAGGCTGGAAATCACTGGTATAACCTTAATATGGTTAGAATATTATGTGAAATATAAACTTTAATTTACAAATATCACATCAGATTGAAAAAGACTATCATTCTTTTCCTTGGTTTTCTGGTTTAGAAAACAATATCTATTAGATACAAAATTAGTAAATATCATATTATATTTGAATTTAAACTGATAAAAATAAATATGTACTGATAAGATAAAATGTATTCAAGCTATACTAAATAGATAACCATTAGTGTCAGGACTCTCTTTTGCACTTTGTGACTACTGCTTCTCAGAGACTTAAATATTAAGCACATTGATTTAGGAACTTTATGTGGTAGGTACTCAGTAAGTTCAGACATTTCTTCTACAATATTTCTCTGAAGGTAATTGTAAATAACAGATGAACATAAAAATGTGCTGTCATGGTGTTCTTATTTTTTATGATCAGCATTTCATTTAAAATGTTTTGTTTATTGTATAATAAACTTATTGTCTAAACTAATATAAAGAACTTATTAGTAATGCATAAAAGCATAGTAGACATTGACTTTGGAAATATTTGGAATGTATTTAATAGCCCAGTATTAGAAACGCTTTAAAATTGTTTTATCTAACGCATTTGCGTTTCTTTTTCATTTACTTTGCACATACCTATAGCTCTTCTGTCTTACTAACTCCAACTTGTACTTCATGAGTAGAAATTTGAGATAAAATTGAGTTTACTGATCCCATTTTGAGGTAAATACACAGGACCAGGAGTCTGAATTTCCTCCGTTTATAATCAGATTGCAATCTAAGACACAGGAGCAGCTCACACTGTGCTCCTTCTGTACATCGCAGCCATAATAGGAAGGTGCCAAATGTCCTAATGACTCCACTTTTCATTTCTGGGAGGAAGTCTCAACTTCAATATAACGGTCCCTTTTCCATCTCGATGCTCATGTGGAGACTAAAAACAGGTTGAAAAGAAATATCGTATGCAGCTACATAAAAATCTCTCATTGAAATGAAATTTTCTAGTTTTTAGTTAAATGAGAGCATAAAGAAACTATTGCTAAGAGGAGCCCATCTACCTGCAAATGCAATATCAAGCCATTTTAGTAGCCTAGCAATACTTAGACCCATTATTTAAATTTCATTAGCCCATTGCTGTAACACTTTTACAAATCATGTTGTATATAAATGCACTTCAATTACAATGGTAAACATTACTGAAAATAGAATAAAAGTCAATATAATTTCAAAATATAGTGCTAAGCTTTTCCTTAAATGTCCTATATTTTTTCATTCTGCCCACTCTTTGGGGAAAATTAAATATGAAAACATTCATAAATAGGATGTCCAGCTTCAAGAACCGCTTAAGCAAATAATTGTTTTCCTTGAACTTTTTCTCATTCTTGAAACTTTTTTTTTTTTTTTTTAATTGGTGAAAGAAAAGGGGAAAGAGCGTGGAGAATAGGAGAAATGGAGAAGTATTACAGCTATAGCAGCAGCTCCAAAGGACTCCCGTCTGGGAATGAATTGTTCCTTGGAGTTACAGTGTTGTAGGTGTCAACTGCAAAATAAGCTTAGCACAGGGTAATAGTTAATTTACGTAACTGATTTTATTTCCTCATAGAAAACTGTATTCTCTTTCTGTACAATTAAATCAAAGGGAGAGTTCAGTTTAGGGAAAGTTCAATTTAGACAATTTGAACATGACGTAATGATCAGTTATGGTTACCTTTGGGTCCACGGAGCTTATTATGTTTTAATGACTTTGTTTCTTTTTATACGGTTATTTGTAAATTATATAGTCAGTGTTCGTACTCCAAAGTGAGTTCCCAATTATGTTCTAAAACAATGATATTGTAATTAAGGAAGAAAAAAATAAACCCAGTCAAGATACCCATATCATCTTTAGTATATTTTGACAAAGTAAAACTTAAAAAAATTCTGTGCAGAACAATGAAACAAATTGACAAAAAAAGTCCCACAAAAAGATTTCCTTTTTGATGTCCCTTGTTAATATTTTTATGGACCTATTAAGTTTAAGAGATTTTTAATGCAGCAGGCTTTGTTATTAGGGACGTGTGTGTGTGTGTGTGTGTGTGTGTGTGTGTGTGTGAAATATATATGTACACAATATATTTACACAATATACATTTCAGTCTTTATTACGGCGGGAACAATAAAATAACAGACTGCAATGCATTGGCATCACAAAGAAAATGTAATAAATGACTTTATAACTGTAGTAAAAGTTGCATGAGTACCAGCAGCTGTACCAGAGATGCTGCTACAGAGCACTTTATGACCTAATGGCACTCTGTGGGCTGATGATATTATGTGTGTGTGTAATGCCAGCAGTTTTCAAGGCCTAGATTTCAATTCGATAAATAATTGAAAGCATTTTTAGACTTTCCATAAAATGTTTAATAAGAGATCAAACCCTCCCTCCCTGTAGTGGAAAATTAAGTAGTTTTTATGGGAGTATTTTATGATGAAATTCTAACTACTAAGTGTGGAAAAAGTGGTGTTAAGCATAGTGGTTGAAAATAAAGAATGGTTCAAAGAGTTTATATTGTCTAAAATTTGATTAACAGTTTCTTAGACTTAAATTTTCCTTCTTTCCTTAAGCTTTGGCTTTTTGCTATTGAAGTTTGCATAAAATATCATAATTTATTGAACTAAATAAGTAGAGTATGGCATTGTTGTGGAGCAATATGAATATGCCAGAATGTAAAAGGACAGGAGAACTGCAGTGAGTCAGTGTTCTGAAAAGACAGAATGGATAATCCTGTATGGTAAATATGCAATTCACCACGGATTCTTTATGCTGTTAAAGAAAAAAAAAAAAAAGAGAATGATTTTCTCATCTCATTCACAGAACAGATGAGATGTGAAATGAGTGCTCTCTGAGTGGATGAAAATTTCATATAATGCACAATCTGGGAGATTGGGATTTTATTTAAATAGGGAAAAAAAATTTCCCCTTGGAGAAATTTTAATAGTAATTCCTGCTACCACATATGACTTTTTTTCCCCTGTTTTAAGAGGAATGAATACACAACTTTTGCTCGTTTGTTAAATGCTTTCCTCCTTCATTTTATTTGGCTGTTCAGAGCCTGAAGGGAATTCATGTATACACTACAGCAATTGAAGTGAGGTTACTAATCAATTATTACAAACATTGGCTGTCAATTTCTCCATATGGCACATATTCTTGGTTAATCAAATATACATCATTAGTCGACTGTCTTCCTAATGTGATATGAAAAGATTAAAATTATATAAAACAGTGAAATCTCTCTAAGACAAACATGTCTAAAACTGTCTCTTGAGAATTGTTTAACAGAAAATAGCAAAAAATTCAACTAACAAACATAAAAAGAAAAACATTTTAAGGTTAGACGATTTATGGTAAACATCACCTCCCCAACTTGGGAACAACAATTTCTGCTAATCTAGGTGGACATTTATGCCTTATTGAGCAGTCACAAGTAGAAAACTCTTCATCTTTTTTGCTTTATGTTTATAATAGCTAATTTGCTCTGATGATAGCATATACTCTGGGAAACAGAGATGTTACTATTTAGCATCAGGATGAAAAATGTAAATGGCAGGTAAACTCTTCTCAAGATATCTTAATGAAAGGAGCAAGAAGTTTGAGAGCATGAGATGGTTCTATCATCTGCATCAAATAAGGGAAAGATCAGGACTCTAGGTCTGAATGTTAACTCTGCTACTCAGTAGCTATGATTTTATTTTTATTTTTATTTCTATGGGTCTGTATTTAAATGAATTTAATCGTAGGACTGAAGGGATGCTCACGCAAGTTATTGAATTGACAGCACATAGCTTAGAAAAAAGCCAATCCCAATATTTCATAAATGTTGCTTGCTTCTCATTTTGCTTTCTTTCTTCCTGTCCCTTTATTACCTTTTACTGATATCTCACTAGGATTCAAAATTCTAGAAATTATGAGATACTTCATCGGTGCTCAGTTTCGTAGCGTGTTTATTTTGCACATATTTGCCCATCTCTATTGTGTACATTTTAATAGTATAACTTATGCCATCCCAAATTTTCTTTTGTACAGAGATGGCAACAAAATTGTTAGAGGAAAAAAGAAAACTGTACTTTTCCCAACATTGTCTGGGTGAGAGCAGTCTCCGTAACTGGACACTGTGGCCTTATATTCTATCCTGATTAAAACTCGTATTGCTCCCATCCTTCCTCCTGTAGTCTTGAAGGGGATGGTAAAGTCAATTTCTTCACCACCCAGGTTAGAACCAATGTAGAAATGAAAATGGGAGTCAGATAGATGGCAGAAATTTACCTTCGTTACTTGCCAATGTTAGCTTGGCGAATGTAACTTGGATGAATGGCAAAAGTGGGCTGCCTAATATGGAACGTTAAACTAAGATAGAGTTTCCCAGCTGGTCAGAGGTTGTGCTAGATATCCCCAAGCTTTCCCTGCAGTGGTAGATGCTGTGGCTAAAAAACTAAGCAGGGTAGAGTAACACAGAATCAGATTCTTCTCCTAAAACAAAGTGGAGGAAAAGAACCAAAAAACACTCGGGATCTTCTAACTTCACCAAATAAGCTGCTCTTTCTTTCATGGAGAGGAAGGAGTAAAAGAACTGGGAAAGATTCAAATGGACTTTCTGCTACCTTCCAGAGATGGATTAAGTTTTTTTAAATATATATATTTTTTTGTTTTCTTTGATATCCTGTTTCTTCAATGATGGTTCGCCACCACTTTCCACAGACTTTCATTAACCTGCCTCTGAACTTGGCCCAGGTGTTGATATAATTTCTGGACTGGAGTGCTGCCTTTTCTATTTTTTTTTCTTTTCTTTCTTTCATAGTAACATACACTATAATATTACACTTTATGGTGATAACGACATACTCATTGATTTCACGTTCAGTGAGTCCTGGGCCGGCTGAAACTATTCACTGTTCAAACATTTTTTTACATCTATTCATTTTAGAGATGGATAATCCCTTTGAACAATCTGTTCCTCACACCAGCACAAAAACAGGGCGACACTATTACTTTCCTGCCTGGTTCCCCTTTCATAGGGAACCCTATGTATTGCCTTCTGTTAGAGGCCTTATTCCCCAAAATTTTCAGGCTGTTCTCTTAGGTCACAGGCAAAAATAGCACACCCATCTTCAATTGCTATGACACCTTCAAACTTATCCACTAAATTTTGAAAACTCGATGCTGATCTTCCCGAACTCTTCTCAAATATGTATAAATTTTCTGTAAATACTTTGTAGAGCGGTCCCAACTAGAAAGTATATTTTCCCTGTTTCTTTAAATATTAGTCACTTTTTAAAACTTTAGAACCCTGCATTTGGGATCCCTCTGAATGAATAATTTTGCTCTGCTCTCTAAGGATTATGTTAAATTTCTTGGAGCCCTAGTTACCTTTATCAGGTAAGAACTAAACCATCTCCTCTTTTTCAATTCCCTATTCAGAAATCTGGCTTCCTCTTTTCCCTATCCAGTCTGAACCTCAAGATTATTATTTCTTTCCCAACCCCATTTATTGAATAGATTGCCTTCATCTCATTGTATATTCTTGTCTCCTTTGTAATAGAAAACGACTATATTGGCATGGTTTATTTCTGGGTTGTCTATTCTTTTCCATTAATCTGTGTATCTGTCTTTATGCCAGTGCCATGCTGTTTTGATTAACATAGCCTTGTAGTATAGTTTGAGATCAGGTATTGTGATACCTCCCACTTTGTGTGAGGGCTATTCAGGGTCTTTTATGATTCCATATAAATTTTAGGATTATTTGTTCTAGTTCTGTGAAAAATGTAATTGCTTATTGTGATAAGGATTGCGTCGACTCTATAAATTGTTTTGGGTAGTATGGACATTTTAATTGTATTAATTCTTCCTATCCATGAGCAAAGTATACACTTCCATTTATTTGTATTTTCTTCAATTTCTTTCTTCAGTGTTTTATAATTTTCTGAGTACAAGTCTTTCACCTCCTTCATTAAATTTAATCCTAAATTTTTTATTAATATTTGTTTTTTTGATGCAGTTGTAAATGGGATTGTTTTCTTAATTTTTCTTTCTGATAGTTCTTTATCATTTAAAAATGCAACTGACATGTGCAAAAAAAAAAAAAGAAACTGGATCACCTTCTTACCCTATATATAATAAACTCAAAATGAATCAAAGACTTAAATGTAAGACCTAAAACTATAAAAGTCCTAGAATAATACATAGGCAGTAAACTTTAACATTGCTCCTACTAATATTTTTCCTGATATATCTCATTGAGCAAGGGGAACAAAAGAAATAATAAATAAATGGGACTAGATCACTAAATCTTACCATTTGACAACATGGCTGGACCTAGAGGGTATTATGCTAAGTGAGATAAGTCAGACAGAGAAAGACAAATACCATATGATCTCACTTACATGTGGAATCTAAGAACAAAATGAAGGAACAAACAAAACAAAAACAAAATCATACATACAGAGAACAAACTGATGGTTGCCAGAGGAGACAGGGATTGAGGGGCTGGGTAAAAAAGGGAAAGGGATGAAGAAATATAAATTGGTAGTTACAAAATAGTCATGGGGATGTAAAGTACAGCATAGAGACTATGGTCAGTAATGTAATAACTATTACGGTATCAGGTGGGTACTAGATTAATCGGAGGGATCACTTTGTAAATTATATGAATGTCTAACCACTATACTGTTCACCTATACCTAACATAAAATAATATTGAATGCCAACTATAATTGAAAAATAAAAATAATTTAAAAACATTTCTTTATTGCCCTGTAAGTTTCCAACATTTCTTCTAAGAAAATTCTCATCTTCCTGTTTAATCATTGTCTTCTTTTAATTGGTTTTCATATTACCAGCAGATCCAGTTCCTCTTTGATTTCCTAAGGAAACCTGAATCTTAGTGGTACAATGTTTGAGCAACAGCTTTTTAAAAATAACTTTTTTGGCCTTTGGGTTTATAGTAAATTTATTGAATTATTTAGTCTCATTAGTTCAAAAAATGGCATATATATTTTCTTTATAATGAGTTACTGTTTTCAGTTTTTTAATTGAGATATGATTTCCATAAAATTAAAGGTACAATTCTTAAAAGTAAACTTTTGGTGAATTTGGAAAAGGTACTTATGTAACCCACACCTGAAACAGAATATAAAGTATTTCCATCACCCCAGGATGTCTACTGTGCCACTTTCTGGTCAGTCTCCAACCCGCTGAAATGAACTACTGGTTCTGACTTATATCACATTAGCTTTGCTTTTTTGTAAACGTCAAATAAAAGGAATCAAGCAATATGTACTCTTTCATGTTTACTCTACTTTGTTCAACGTGTATTTGTCAGTCTCGCATGTATTTTGTTCTCCCCTTCCCTTCCCTTCCCTTTCCTTCCTTTCCTTTCCTTTTTCTTCCCTTCCCTTCCCTTCCCTTCCCTTCCCTTCCCTTCCCTTCCCTTCCCTTCCCTTCCCTTCCCTTCCGGTCCCTTCTTTTCCCTGCCCTGCCCTGCCCTGCCTTTCCCTGCCCTGCCCTGCCTTTCCCTGCCCTGCCCTGCCTTTCCCTGCCCTGCCCTGCCTTTCCCTGCCCTGCCTTTCCCTGCCCTGCCCTGCCCTGCCTTTCCCTGCCCTGCCCTGCCCTGCCTTTCCCTGCCCTGCCCTGCCTTTCCCTGCCCTGCCCTGCCCTGCCTTTCCCTGCCCTGCCCTGCCCTGCCTTTCCCTGCCCTGCCCTGCCCTGCCTTTCCCTGCCCTGCCCTGCCCTGCCTTTCCCTGCCCTGCCCTGCCCTGCCTTTCCCTGCCCTGCCTTGCCCTGCCCTGCCTTGCCCTGCCCTGCCCTGCCCTGCCTTTCCCTGCCCTGCCCTGCCCTGCCTTTCCCTGCCCTGC
Organism: Rhinolophus sinicus; assembly: GCF_057876585.1. Lineage (NCBI taxonomy): Eukaryota > Metazoa > Chordata > Mammalia > Chiroptera > Rhinolophidae > Rhinolophus > Rhinolophus sinicus. The sequence goes on from NC_142516.1 coordinate 110,705,379, forward strand.
CCTGCCTTTCCCTGCCCTGCCTTTCCCTGCCCTGCCCTGCCCTGCCTTTCCCTGCCCTGCCTTTCCCTGCCCTGCCCTGCCCTGCCCTGCCCTGCCTTGCCCTGCCCTGCCCTGCCTTGCCCTGCCCTGCCCTGCCTTTCCCTGCCCTGCCCTGCATTTCCCTGCCCTGCCCTGCCTTTCCCTGCCCTGACCTGCCTTTCCCTGCCCTGCCCTGCCCTGCCTTTCCCTGCCCTGCCTTTCCCTGCCCTGCCTTTCCCTGCCCTGCCCTGCCCTGCCTTTCCCTGCCCTGCCTTTCCCTGCCCTGCCCTGCCTTTCCCTGCCCTGCCCTGCCTTTCCCTGCCCTGCCCTGCCTTTCCCTGCCCTGCCCTGCCCTGCCCTGCCTTTCCCTGCCCTGCCCTGCCTTTCCCTGCCCTGCCTTTCCCTGCCCTGCCTTTCCCTGCCCTGCCCTGCCCTGCCCTTCCCTGCCCTGCCCTGCCCTGCCCTGCCTTTCCCTGCCCTGCCTTGCCCTGCCCTGCCTTGCCCTGCCTTTCCCTGCCCTGCCCTGCCTTTCCCTGCCCTGCCCTGCCCTGCCCTGCCTTTCCCTGCCCTGCCCTGCCTTTCCCTGCCCTGCCCTGCCTTTCCCTGCCCTGCCCTGCCTTTCCCTGCCCTGCCTTTCCCTGCCCTGCCCTGCCCTGCCCTGCCTTTCCCTGCCCTGCCCTGCCCTGCCCTGCCTTTCCCTGCCCTGCCCTGCCCTGCCTTTCCCTGCCCTGCCCTGCCTTTCCCTGCCCTGCCTTTCCCTGCCCTGCCCTGCCTTTCCCTGCCCTGCCCTGCCCTGCCCTGCCTTTCCCTGCCCTGCCCTGCCCTGCCTTTCCCTGCCCTGCCCTGCCTTTCCCTGCCCTGCCTTTCCCTGCCTTTCCCTGCCCTGCCTTGCCCTGCCTTTCCCTGCCCTGCCCTGCCTTTCCCTGCCCTGCCCTGCCCTGCCCTGCCTTTCCCTGCCCTGCCCTGCCTTTCCCTGCCCTGCCCTGCCTTTCCCTGCCTTTCCCTTCCTGTAGTATTCTCTCAGATTTCTGTATTTGTAGATTTTATGAAGATTTTCTTTGAAATTCTGAGGAAAGTCTGTTCCAGTGCCAATTTGCTGAGAGTTTTTAAATCATAAATGGTTGTTGAATTTCATCAAATGTTTTCAGGCATTTGTTGACACAAATCACATAATTTTCTTCCATATAATGTAATGCATTGCTTTGAGCAATATGTAACTATTTTCATGATGTAGATTATTTTGAAAACATTTTTGCATTTGATTTGAGACTTTTCATATGGAATTTTACTTCTATGTTTGTGAATATTGTTGTTTTTTTCTTATAACGTCCTTGTCAGATTTTCGTGTAAGAGTTACACTGATCTCATAAAATGAGTTGGGGATATTTTTTTTCTATTTTTTTTCAAGAAGTATTTATAGGTTCTGTTTTCTTTCTTCATAAAATATTTGCTAAAATTAAACAGTAAAGCTATCTACACATGTAGTTTTGTTTGGTGGAAATTATTTATAAATTCAATATCTTTTTATTATAGGGTAATTAAGATTTTGTATTTCTTCTAGTCTGTTTTGGTAATATGTGCTTTTGTTTGACTTAGTTGTTTTTATCAAAGTTGTTAAATTTACTGGCAAAAAGTTTACTTATAACATTCCCTTATTAATGTTTTCACATACATAGGGTTTGAAGTGCTGTATTTTCTTCCATTCCCAGTACTGGAATCTGGAAGAACTATAATCACAAATACAATCAGCGCAAACAAAACACACACACACACACACACACACACACACACACACACACACACACACACACACACACACACACCACACCCCCCCACACCTGAAATTATGAGAAGAAAACAGTGTAGAAGTAATGTAGGTAGAGATAAATGATGTCATGAGCATTCCCACAGTGGTTGAATCCAGGGGCCCTGTTATAAGAAAATGGTTATTTGTTTTAAATGTAATCTTTCTAAAACTGCCCTGTTTTAGGAAAGCTCTGCCCATGAATTTCCAGATCAGCTCCAGCTGCTTAGTGAAAAACCAGCATGTGCTTGTACTGCCAAAGGTCACTTCTTATTAGGTGGCAAGGCCTTCATTCCTGCTTATAGGAAATAGCTGTGCACCTATAAAAACAAGCTTTTACCTGGGAGAAGCTGGCCACATGCTGCAGTGACTGCAAGCTCAAATGCCTGAAGGTCCTGCTGCTAATAGCGACCAGTCCTGGACCCACCAACGGCCTGTCTGTACGATCAAACTCTGTATGAGTTTGATCCCAAATTTCATTCATTGTCTAATATTAAAGGGTCCAAGCCTTAGTATGAGATGTGTGGGTTTGAAACCTTTATCTCCTACCAAATTTGGATCCACTAAGAAATGCACAAGAATCCAACAAATCACCGTATTACAGGTAGAGTCTGGATTGAAAGGTAATAACTTATGTATTTGGAATTAATGGGTTTCCTGGTTTATAATCATGATCGTGTAGGGAATTGCCCATCCACTTTCAGGAAGGTCTGGAAAAATGACAGGGCTCCCTCAACCGATTCTATATGCAAACTTTGGGACTGAAAAGCATGCATGAAGTGGCAGTGTGGAGTGGGTGCTACTAGTAGTAGTAGGACCATCTCACATAAAAGAGAAGACATATTATGTAAGTCGCTCCTTCTCTCATGGGAAAAGAATTATGGACAGGAAGAGTTTTTCTAATGGAAACTCATCCACCCAAAGACAATGAAAGTGAGGGCTAAGCATGATTTACAATAAACTTGATTATGTCTACTTGACATTTGGCCTGCCTGATTTTCTGAGAAGCTTTCTTTAGGAAAAAGCAGATGTATGCTTTCATTCCCCTGGTATAATCCATGTACATATTTATACATATCTCATATTACGTACACAAAATACTTATGAATGATGTCTTATTTAAGAACTTTGGAAGAGATTACTTGTTTTAAATCCCTAAAATCTCCAAATCTTTTCAATTTTGACCTAGCTTTAAAATTCGACGTCAGGAATTCCAACACAAATCACCAAGCACTGAATTTAATGGGGAATCCCATGAGGATACTGGATCCCTCATGGTCCTTTCTCTTCCCCCAATTATTATTATTATTATTATTATTATTTCTTTAAGGAAAGGATAAAATAATCACATTAAGCTTAATGTCTAATGCCATCTGAAGGTGTTAATCATCTTAGGTTTATTTGAATTTTAAAAGAAGTGAATTGTAGACAATGGCATTAATTTTGAGTTTTCAGGCATCAACCACTGAATGAGGATAATGTGGTCTTCTAGATCTCCTTTAGATCAGAGTCCTCTTTTCTGCCCGTTCATAGTTTCTGCTTTGCTTTCAGGTAATACCAATTTAAGGAAAGCCAGACAAACATTATCTCTTTTAACTGGGAGACCCAAAATTTAGGCATTGTAAAACTTCTGGAGTATAACTAGGGTCACTTATTAGCAGATTAGATTATTAATTAACTCATGTATTAAATTTCAACACATCCCATATTTGGATGCAGTGAACTAATATACAGCAAAGCCTATTAATTTTTAAAAGATATAACTCAAAATGTAAATTGCTAAAATTCCAAGTATCTGCACCATGTAGTTTCCCTCTTGCTTATAAACGATCACTGTAAGAGCTGTCTGGATGAGCGGTGTTTTGCTTTTTTGCTGTTGTTGCTTTCAATATTTGTCTCTTTGTTTCTTATGTAACTACTCATGGGATAATTTCCTGGAATGTAGCTATTTTTTCTTTTCAGATCAAGATACATGATTTCTCTGATGAAAAAAATATAATCTAATTTGACTGTATCTTATTCATAATGGCAGAAACGTTAGATCTGCATTTATTATTTAAAGTTTCCAACAAACTTTGAAGTATAAGCATACTGACTTTGTGTGAGTGGGTTTGTGGGTCCATTAATGGAACTTTATTCTATTTAAACTATTTAAATATACATACATTCTTGCATGTTTTAATCTGTATACTACCTTCTACTTGTTTGTGCACAAATGTGTACAAATTAAATAAAATAATAAAACAAGAAAGACAAAGAATACAGAAATTTAATTTGGAAAATTCAGTATTTATAAAATATCTAACAGCTTGTGAGTTGTGTATTAGATAATGAACTTAGTGACACACGTCTTATCATTTTGATAATCACATTGAGAATCAGTTCATTTTCCCACTACTAAATTTGAGACTGTCAACTTAAGTGGATGTATCTCAGAGGTAATTATACATATTCCTTCAAAATGATTCCTTGTCCTCGGATTAAAATTCTGTCTGGTTCTATAATCAGACAATAAATTTGATTTCAAACATCAACCTTCCTTTTATAGCTTATTTGAAAAAAAAATATTTCTTATATCTTAAATGACTCCCTACTTTCTACATATGTGGTGATATGATTTTAGATTTTTGACTATTTTTGTCATTTTTTTGTTTGTTTCAGTAGGTGCTCCAGGCAAATTCAGATGCTGATTGTTTTAACTTCAGTAGTTCCATTTTCAAGGCCTACAGTGTTCACATGGACATTTCCTAGGACACAGTGTAGATTGGTGCAGAGACTGCCTTCCATTCTGAGCTTCTGAATAAACCAGGGAGGCTTTGTCTAGTCGTCAAGCCTCACCTTAGTCCTTGCCCTACAGCATCTGTAGCTTTTGAAACATCTCTTTCATTGCTTTGTTTCCTAGAAACCTGACTTAATTATATAGAAAGATTTTATATTCTTTCTATAAATCTTTCTATATAATTTGGAGGTAATGAGCTAAATAACATGAGCATATTGGATTCTGTGATTCCTTGACCTGAATTTGTATTTAGGTCCACCAAACAAAACATGTAGTTGAAAGATTGACAAAACGATAAACATCTCTTGTTTGTTACTTACTGAAAGCATTGAGGATGATTGAGGTGTAGAGAGTTTCACATCCTTAGACTTCTCTCTTTAGATTTAGAGACAAAATTTACTTTTTCCTTGATTTAAACTTTCATTTAACCTATGTAACTGGGGTTATGTAACCTATGTGCTGTGTAAACTACAGTTTGAGAAATTTTATGCATCATAAAATCAGTTTATTATGTCGGAAGAGCATTTTAAAAATGAAACATAATGAAACCCAGTTAGAGTAGAATAAAATTAAATAAAATAAAGTAGAAAAGGTGGAAAATACATTACACATAGAAAGAATCAGTGTTTGCTGAACCCACATGTTAATCATGTTTGCTCATGCAAGCTCATGCATAAATTATTGTGTACTGGTAAAATATATTTTTGCATATGGATTAGAATCAAAAGAGTTTGAAAGTTACTGATTTACTACATAATGACAAATCATTATATTTTATACTCAACCAGTGTTTCAATGTCCAGAGAATACAACAATCTACCTAATATATTAACAGTCTCAGGATTATTTATCCATAGTATCAGAAACGCATCAAGCTTTATACGAGAGATTGATTATGTTCTTAGTGTAACCCTAAGCTGCAATCTTAAATAATTAAGATTTAAAAACTAGCCAGGCAACATCTCTAAGTCTTGCTACCTGAAATTCTAGCCAGAAGCCTGGAGTGAGCCCCAAGTTTATGTCAATGTTCTTTTCAAAAGTATTGATTGAAAATATCCTCTATGCCAGGCACTGATTTAAATACTGGGGATATAGCTGTAAATAAGTTACTGAATTTATGTGCTAGTGGAGAAGACAGGCAATAAATAAATAACAACAAAGCCAATTTTGATCTATGTGATGATACAATTATAAAGGTAACATATAAATATGGTACAAAGCAAGGTAATAGAAATAAAAAGAGTAATCCTGGGCAAAAAATTTTATACAAGGTTCTCCCTGAGTGCTCCTCTGAAGAGGTGACATTGAGGAAGAAATACAGTATCAGACAGAAAAACAAACAAACAAACAAAAAACATGTGCAAAGTTTTGAGGTGGAAGTGAACTTAGTGTATTTAAGTGATAGTGAAAAAGCCAGTGTGGCTGAAATCATGAGAATGAAGATTGGTTTGTTATATTATACAGTTAAAAATAAATGGAACCAGAGCAAGCACAGTTTGCTCTAACTTGATTAGAATTTCAGATATTGTTTTGTAAGCAATGGGAAGATTTTGAACAGGGTAGTGATGTGGTCTACACATTTAAAATATTTTTGTGACTGTGTTAAGAACAGACCATAGGAGTTGGAGCAGAAGGTCTAGTGAGGAACCTATAAAATCTATCCAAGAGTCAGTATGAAATGCGTTAGGGTAAAGTGAGAAACTTCAGCTAGAAGCTGTAGAAGTTGGGACAAGTGCTCAAATTTGCCTCTATTTTGCTAACAGAGCTACTTGAATGGGAATGAGAGAAGGAAAGCAGGAATGTTTCCTAGACATTTGGCCTGATGAAATGATCATACCATTTATCTAGATGGTGAAGAGTGTAGGTGAGGCAGGTTTGTTTTATTTTTTGACGTTATATGGTAAAGAAAAGACATGGAGTCAAGAGTTCTATTTTAAACTTGATAAGTTGAAGACGTCTGTTAAGCTTTCAAGCAGAAATGTCAAGTAGATAGTTTCATACACAAATAGAGATGACTTCCAGCTTGGGAGTGAAGATTATATGTATATTATCATTTGACTCCTAAGTGTTGAACATTGATTTCTGAATTATTCATTCAGAACTTCTTGAACTAGCCTTTCTTGCTCAGATAACCTACGGCAAAGACATAAAAGGGATGTTTTGATTAATTCTATCATAATTTTATATTAATTTGTCTACTCATTCATTCATCAAATATGCATTGAAATGATATTTTTAAATGTGGGACTTGGAGAGGTAAATGGAGAAATAGAGGAGAAAGAGAAGGTGACTAAACATGGAACCCTAGAATAGTCTGATATTTAAAGGTCCAAGAAAGGGAGGAGGCCACGGAGAAGACTGACAAGGAGAAGTCTGTGTGATAGGCACAAAACCAGAATAGGGGAGAAATATTTTAAGAAGGCATAGTTGGTAAGTGTGTCAAGTCATTAACTAACGAAGGTCACTGGAGATCTTGACAAGACGGATTTCGGTGGAATGGTCCTGATGAAAGTCTAATTGGGGCAGTTAAGAAGACAGTGGGATCTAAAACTGTAGGATTGTTAGCAAGACATATATATTTCGTAAGGAATGTTACTCTTCACACAAAAATGAAATCAGGCTTTGGTACCATCTGTAGTAAATTATGAGGCCAAGGATTTTTTTTTTTTTTTAAATGGGAGATACTTGGTGGGAGTATTACAGCAGAAAAAGGAAAAATTAATAACAAGGAGGGAAAAATATAGGAGCAAAGTCTTTGTTTTTAGGTGGGAGGAGTAAGATGACACAAATGCAGGGTGGGATTTAAGTAGGAACAGGGAAAATTTATCCAACATTATATTAAGGGAAACAAAGAATATAAGTTAAGTTGCACTGAAAATATATATATTTTTTAAATCAACAGACTAAGAGAGGGAAGGATGAATATGTTAGGTTTGCACGTGAGAAAGAAGCTATGAAACAATCACCTTGGAGAAGAGGAGGGTAATTGGCCAGGAAAACAGCATAAAATTGCTGAGTTCTGGGGGCTTAGTTGACAGTTTTGGAGGTAAATGCATATTAAAATCAGCCAGCAAGATTCCTTGTGTTCTCTAATCACTTGTGGACATGTAGGCACAATGTAGAAAGACAGCTGGACTGAACCGGAGTTGAGGTGTTGCCAAGTGAGAATGACTGGGGGAGAAATACAGACAAATTTGAAGCTTCATGTTAGGGAATAATTGTGAAATCTGAATAGTTTAATAAGTGAAGTCATTTCAGGGGGGAAGTCTGGACAGTGTAAGAGAGGGTAGACTCAATTAAGGAAAGTTCTAAGAGTAAATCTTTGGGAGGCTTGAATTCCTATCCTAAGGGAACAAAACTAAGAGGCACTCACTTGAGAATTGCATGAATGTAATTGAGATTATTTTATCTAGTTATTGATAATGCTAAAATTTAGTTATTGATAAAGATAATGAATAAGTCATTTAGTCACTGAGTTGAGACTGAAAGAGAGAAAAAGATCTCTGGATATAAGGTCAAGGAATTGAAAGTTCAGAGTATTGATATTGAGTAGATTGTTCTTCTGGATGCTGACATCAGGAATGATGAAAGACATAGTGTTGGCAAGAATGGCAGTGAGTTATATGCGGTACATTCAGTGAATGATGGGGCAGGACCAATTGGTCCATCAGTTACTGCACCAAGAAGACATTGAGGGTGGTACCGCTTGGAAACCAGGTGGGAGAGAGGGCAAACTGTCTATAAGTCAGGGAAAGTAGGAAATGTTTCTACCACACTGGGCTTTCTGATACATGGAGTTGAGAAGAAAAAGCAAAACAAATAAGCAAGCAACAAAAACCAGCCATCATATGTAATGATGTCGGGGGAACTAGTGACTCCAGGGAAATCCAATCAGATTGATTGTTTTTTGTTTTTAGTTTTTCCTTTTAGAGGTTTAAGTGACAAATGAAATCATAAAATACTTAAACCATACCTCTTGGTGATTTGATATATAGATAGATAGATAGATAGATGATTGATAGATAGGTAGGTAGGTAGGTAGGTAGAGAGAGAGAGAGAGAGAGAGAGAGAGAGAGAGAGAGAGATAGTAAAATGATTCCTATCATCTAGTTAATTAACAAATGCATCACCATATTTATCTTTTCTTTTGGTGAGACCATTTAAGTTCTACTCATTAAATGTCAGTTATATAATACAGTGTTGTCAACTATAGCCACTATGTTTGACATTAGATCCTAAGACCTAATTCACCTTAGAGCATCTTTATCCATTTATCTGTTGAACACTTAGTTGCACATCCTGGCCATTGCGAGTATGTTGCAGTGAACGTGGGAGTACAGAGTCTCTTTTCATCTCTTTTGTTTTCATTTTCTTCAGATATATACCCAGACATGTGATTCCTGCATCATATGGTAATTCCTGCTTTAATTTTTCGAGAAACATTCATACTGTTTACCATTGTGGCTTCACTAATTTACAATCCCACCAAAAAGTGCACAATGGTTCCCTTTTCTTCACTTTGTTGCCAACATTTATGCCTTTTGATAGCTATTCTAATGGATGATATCTCATTTTCTTTTGATTTGCATTTGCCTAATGATTAGTGATGTTGAGCACCTTTTAATGGATCTATTGACCATTTGTATTCCTCTTTGGAAAAATGTCAATTGAGTCCCTCTGCCCATTTTTAATCAATTTTGTTTTTTGCTGTTGAGTTTTAAGAGATCTTTATATATTTTTGGATCTTTATATCTATTTTGGATATTAACCCTTTATCAGATATGATTTGCAAATATTTTCTCTTATTCTGTCAGTTACATTTTTATCTTATTGATGGTTTCCATTGTTGTGCAGGAGCTTTTTATTAATAGTTTGATGTAGTCCCACTTGTTTATTTTTGCTTTTGGTATCAAATCCAAAAAAAAATATATATATATATATATATATATTATTGTTGAGACAAATGTCAAGTTGCTTACCCGTTAAGGTTTTTCTCAAGCAGTTTTTACAGTTTTGTCTCCAAAGTTCAAGTCTTTAATCCATTTTGAGTAGATTTTTACATATGGATAATTATAAGGGTCCAGTTTCATTCTTTTGCACAAGGCTGTCCAGTTTTCCCAGCAGCATTTATTGAAGAGACTCTCTTTTTTCCATTTTATGTTCTTGTTTTGTTTGTTGTAAATGAATTGACCAAATAATGCTTGAGTTTATTCCTGGGTGCTCTGTTCTGTTTGATCTATGTGTCTGTTTTTTATTCTAGTACCGTAACTGTTTTGTTGATTATAGCTTTGTAACATAGCGTGAAATTGGAAGGCATAATGCCTCTAGCTCTGTTCTCATATCTCAGTATTGCTTTGGTTACTCGGGTCTTTGAGATTCCATACAAATTTTAGGATTGTCCTATTTCGGTGAAAAATATAGTTGGAATTTTGATAGGAATTACATTGAATCAGTGGATTGCTTTGGGTATTATGAAGATTTTAACAACATTAATTCCTCCAATCCATGAACATGAAATATCTTGCTATCTATTTGTGTGTTCAGTTTCATTCATCAATGTATCAGTTTTCAGTGTACGAATTTTTTACCTCCTTGGTTAAATTTATTCCCAACTATTTTATTCTTTTTGATGCAATTACAAATGAGATTGTTGCCTTAATTTCTTTTTCTGGGAGTTGTTGTCAGTGTACAGAAATCATGAAAGGCCAGACCATCAAGACCAAAGGATGACTTATTGGGAGCTCATGTTGCTTTTTAGGAGAATATTAGTGGTCAAAGGGAAACAAACAGAATTTAGTTAAGCTGCCTTATTTTACTGACAATACTACTAAAATAAGCATAGTCTTCCCAAATCAGAGTAGCAAATTTCATTTTAAAACTTAAAACCCCTAACTTCTAATTCATGCTCTTCATGTTAGATTCTGTGAGTCTTTATGAATTATCATCTCTGATTTCTGAACTTTGTAGTTATCTTAGCTATTTTGTATTTGCCCAAGGCTTGTTTTGAATTCCAAATTGCTCATATATTAATAGTCAATATAAGCTCATTTGTAAGTAACAATCAATTTTCAATTTTTATAGAATAATGTATACAATAACTCCTGTCTACTGATATAGGTATAATTATAATACACATATGATTTGTACAGTAATTATTCATTCTCAACCATGCCTTTACATACATGAAGAGTTAAAAAAAATTTTCCTGGATCCTATCAACCCCCCAAAAAATACATATTTAAAAACTCTCCAGGTGATTTTATTGTGGAGCCAGTGTTTAGAACCCTCTAATTAGCTATCAGAGCTACATAGACATCAGCAAACCTATATAGCTAAGCACTTCCTTTTTTTAGAGAATATTAAATAATAAACTTAGGATCTTTGACTGTTTATTATAACACTATGATAATTAAACAAGATATTCAAGACAATAATTTAAAAATCTTTAGTAACTTTCTTACATTTGTAGAATCAAATTCAAATTCCTTGGAATACGTACTTCCCATGTGCTGGCTTCCAGGTTATCCAGTTTCACCATAGTCCAGTCTCTTTGCAGTTGTGGTATAGGTCTCTTTGGTTAATAGCCTCTGGCTCAGTGTGGTCGCTACTTCCCTTTTCCCTATCATCCTCCACTTCGGTCAGTTGATGAGGGATATACTCAGGGAATGACCATATTCTGGGCAGTTAGTTCACTTGTCTAAATTCTAGAGTTTGATTTCAAGCTCCAATATATTTGATCCCCAGTGTAAATCACTTTGCAGTACCTTTGCCCTGATCAAAATAATGTGATATTCCTAATTTGTAATTTTCAGAGAAGTATAGGAATATTGAAGGACTATAAAACTTTTAATGTAAAAAAAAAAAAAATTACAACATTATTCTTCAGGATGCAATATAAATCCTTCAATACTTGAACAACTTTTTTAGCATTATTTAAACAAAGCATATTATTATCCTAAATAATTCTTTATTTAAATGCCTAGATCATGAGTAGGCACAATTTTTCTGTAAAGGCCGAATAGTAAATATTTAGGCTTTGGGGTCCACATATATGACTTCTGTGTTGCATATTCCTTCTTTTTCATTTTGTCCTTTTTTCCATCTCTTCCTTTTCCCACTCATCCTGCCCCATCCTTCTCTTCCTTCCTACCTGTATTCTTCTTTACAACCCTTTCAACATGCAAAAACCATTCTTAGCTCAAGGATCATACAAAAACGTACATCGGTAACAGACATTTGTACACCTGAAACTAAAACAAGAAAACAAACAAACTGAAAAACAGACACTGGGATCCACTTTGTCATAGTCAATAGCTTGCCAACCCCTAGCTTAGAAAAATGTCTGGTATTTGGTAGGTATGCTTTTTATGCCTGCTTTAAAGAAGTACAAAATTTGTCACTATTAAAATTTCTTTAAAAACTTAAAAATGTTTTGTTGTTGAATATACCAATAAGACTTTAGTCCACAAATTCATACTTAGAATTTTATTTATTTATTTATTTATTTTATAATTATTATTATTTTTGATTAGTTTCAGGTGCACAAAACAAAGTAATACTTAGACGTTTATCGTTTGTATCCCTCACACTTTGTCAACCCCCCTCCCCCCATCCACTATCCCTTTAACATGGCACACAGCCATTACATCTCCACTGTCTCTATTCCTAATGCTGTACTCCGCTTCTTGTAAATATATATATATATATATATATATATATATATATATATATATATATATATATATATAAACTTGTAGTTGACATTCATTATTGTTCAGCTTCCATACTTAGAATTTTTAACCATCTAAACATTATTGACTCTTAATCAACTTATCAGGCAGGACCTATTAGAAATTAAAAAAATATATATTTACTTTCTTTATTCTCTTAAGCTTTTACCTGAGACTTTCTTGGAATTTTGTTGCTACCATTTATTAAAGTTGCTAGGATATGTGGAAATTTGTATTTTATGGTTCAAGATCTGGTCAACCTGTCCAGCTCATGACATTTTTTCAGTATCTTCATTATTTCAGTCTTTTTTTTTTTAAATAATATTTCCAATTTGTGCAAGCAAAAACCTGGACAGATTCTCCTAGTAGCTAAGTGATTCTTATTATAATGACAATATCACTTTATTTTGTTCAAATTTTTCTGATTTACACATTATGGTTATTTGCATTGACATTACATTCATTTTGTCGCAAATGTTAATTCACACATAATATATCACAACTTGATATTAAATATTTGTCCAACAATTTTACTTTTTATATGTATCAATATCCTCATGTAAAGGAAATACATCAGATTAAATAATCTCTAATTTTCCCTCTTTTCCTACTTTCCTTCAATAGAGTGTCTCAATTATTTTCATGTGTAGCCCATTATCCATCATTCATAAATGGACAATTATGTTTTTCAATCCTAACTAAGGCAATGCCACAATCCCTTTGAGAATCTAAGAAAATATCTACTCTCTTTCAAAATGAAATAAAGTTTATATCTAAAATGTAACACAACTGAGAGTTTATTAGTGCCTATGAATTCTATCCACATATTCAGGTTTCAGAGAGTCAAGTTTAATGACATCCTTCCTAATGACTGCCGTTTATAGCTTTCCTAAAAATCGGTCTCATTGAATCCCTTTTTCAGCTCAGCAGGCCTGCCCTCTGCATAACTTTAATGATGAATGAAACTTTGATTCAGTCTGAATCTCATGGTCATACGTTTCATCAAACTATTCACCAATACTTCATTTTTTTTCCTTCCATTTAGATCCTGCACAATTCCTATCAAGCCTGGAAAATAGTCATAGTCCAATTTTATTATTATAATTCATGGTTTGCCAAACATGGCTGGAAAATGTAATCACACCTCTATGATTGAACTCAGGTTATAGTCTAGTTATTAGTCTAATATCATCTGGATTTCCCTGATGCTTAGCAAATCTTCATTTCCTTTGCCATGTTTTAATACATTAGTTTTTCAAAAGTGTTTATAATCCTCTTAATGATTTTTATACTTAGGAAATTATTAGTTAGTGGGGATGAAAAGGTAAGAGAGACTTGCTTCCATTGTGTGCACATTCTAAATGGGGGTACAGTTGGAACATAAACAAGAAAAGTTAGTCTTTATGAGGAAAAAAAACAACAACAACAACTAGAATAATTCATCCATTCATTTCTTCAAAAACTATTCACTGAGTGTTTACCACATGCCAGTTATTCTTCTACGTGCCCCAGATCCAACAGTGAATAAGATAAACAAAATTTTTTTCCTTATTGGGCTTATTTATGTTCAGATAATACGTGGAGAGGGACAGGATGGGTCTCAGAAAAAGTAAAGCTTTATTTTAGGTGAATATAAAGCCAAGTCCTGATGATATGTAACACCAGTCACGGATGACTGGGCAAGTACAGAAGGTTCCAAGGAGAAGGAAAAGCTATGTAAAGGCTCTGAGTATAGTTACAAGCTTGGAGAATTCATGGAGTCATGGCTGAATCAGATTAGGTAAGAAGCAGTGTACAATTTGAAATCAATGCAAAGGGAGTGGGATCACACAGGACTTTATGAGGCAGTGTGCAGAGCCTAGATTTTATTCTATGTCACTGATAATCTACTAGAAGATCTAAACAGGCTACTGATATTATCTGTCCTATAATTTTAAAAGAGATCCCTCTGGCTGCTCTGCACAGAATAGACATAACTCCTAGTTGTGTGACTGTACACTTCAGTTTGTTCATCTCTAAATGGGAATACTGTCAGTACTTTCATGATTTAAAAAAAGCAAATTAATTCATGTGTATAAAAGTGTCCTCAACAGGGTATTGCACAAATTATATGCTCTATAGATTATCTGTTTATTAACTCATTGTAGGGCACCTAGTGAAATAGAGAAGAGAGGGACGTCAGGAGTCCGTGGACAAAAGGTCATGGTATTTTGCACTATAGTGGAAGGTGTGGGAATAGAAAGCCACTAATCAAATATAGGATTGGGGGCAGGAGAAGATTGGCAAGATTTGACTGAAGACTGTATCAGGTGATTGGTGGGGAGAAAGGCAAAGTGCAGGAATCCTCAGAAGTGTTGTTCTTTCCTCAATCTACCCTGCTATACTGGTGCTGGTTACAAGTTGGAGCATACTTGGAAAAGGACAGATTTAAGAGGCTTGGCTGATAGAGGGAGGCCATATATAAGAAACTCTTTTCTGAGTATATTAATATTCAGAGCCATATTGGATGGCAATGCAGAGATGGTTAAGTATGAAGTTAAATGGATCAGTGTGGCGTTCTGCAGAGTAGTCAAGAAAAAAGAACGGTCAGGACAAAACCTGGGGCTGTGTTCACATTTAGACGCCAAGCAGAAAAGGAAGAGTCAGCGAAGGAGATTGTGGAAAAGGCAGCTGGTGAGAGAAGAGAAAACCCCTTTCCTGACAGTTGTGTGAAGAAAGTGTTCCAATAAAGCAAAGAGGTCATTTGTATTGCATGCAACTGTGAGGTCAAAGAACAGAGAAGGGGCTGTTAGATTTGGAAAAATAGAGTCATTCACGATCCTGACAAAATGTTCTAAATTAATCTGGCAAGAGAGCTTGATTGATATGGATTGTGGAGCGAATATGCATTGAGAAATTGAAAATAGTATTTATAAACCACATTTTATTTTGGTAAAATAGAAGAAAGACAGACTTACTTACGTTTATCAAATTTATCATATCCTTCTCTTCAGGCTACTAACATGTTCCTCTGTTTTCTTCCATCATGTTCATTTAAAAGAAGGTGTTTTTATTTCTTTACTAACTTCTACTTTGATCATTTTGTTTCACTAACCGGCTTAGTAAATTGCTCTCTTAAGGGTACAGAACATCCCAGCAGCCTTTTATTTCCTGAATTTATTTCCCTTGACGTGTCAGGAGTATTTGACATTATTAAAAACCTTTCTTGATATATTTTTCTCTAAAATTTTTGACTCAACTACATATAATAATTTCTCTCATCTCACTAATTACTATTTCATTTTCTCATTTAACATCCGATTTCCCATTTAGGTTTTTAAAAAAGTAACCCGGAGCAACTGCTCTCCAAAATATTTCAAGTTAAATTGAAACTTGCTTAAGATCCCAAGACCCTGACTTGAAAATGGTACCCAAACCATTTCTTGCTTGGAGTCCTTGGCTCCATCAGATCATGTCATGAGTCTTCTGAAACCCAGGAGCTGCTCCCAAGTGGGCGAGCTCCTGGGTCAGCTCACTGTTGACATTGCTGTCCTTGTTCCTTGTGGCCCTTGCCACCACATGGAATGTGGGCCTCCCCTGTTCATCTGACCCAGCTGATTCCTGCTGCAGTCATGTCACAGCTGCTTGGTGCTTGGACCCACAGGACGTCCAGCAGGGATGTTCCTTTAGTGCTCTGCTTTCACTGCTTCCCCATTTTCCGGATTGCTCAGGCCACAAATATTTTCAGTCATGCATATTCACTATCATCCAAGGCCTCACTTCCCTCGGGATCCGGTGCTAGAACTGGGTATCTCACTTCTGCCCATTTGGAAATCTCAACGTGGGATCACGTCCCAGTCCTGGAGGTGTGGTGCATATTCTCCTGGAGTCCAGAAGCTTTAAGTACACCTCCTGAACTCAAAGAGGATTTTTTGTTTTGTTTTGTTTTTTGTTTTTTGTTTTTTAACTCCTTGTCATGGAGATATTAGTTAGGATTGTCTTGAAGGGAGTCCCAGAATTGTAAAAAGTGCTTCTCAAATATCAGTCAAAATGATCACAAAGGAAGAATCTCCGTTTCCTTATTGGAATTCTGATTTGATGGGTCTGAAGTGGAGCTCAAGAATGTATATTTGAATGACTTCTCTAGAATTAGATGTATATTGTCTAAGGGCCACATTTTGAGAAATACTGCTTAGAGACACAAAAATAGCATTGTTCTCCCTGGGGATAAGGATGTGATGAAATCTTAAAAGAATCAAAACAATTCAACTTCTTTCTGGGAGAGGACAGTAAGGAAGAAAAATTTATGCTTCACAGGTAAGACATGCAGAGGAAAAAGCAGGGAACTCTAAGGTATCCTTCTTGCTAACGCAGCATAGAAAACAAAACACAGGTTACGTTTTTAGGAGGACACACCAGTGACCTAATAATCAACAAGAAACCCTATTTCACAAAAATAAGCATATTGATTTGTTATGATTATTCCTCAATGTGACATAAAGTCAAGTCAAGTGAAGCAAAATGCCCCTGCATTAGGCCCGGGACCTGACTGGCACATTGGACATTAATGGTCAAGACCCAAGATATGTCTCTGGCCTCCTTCTACCTCCCGCTGACCGATGAAGACAATAACGCTGGCTCTGGGCTTCTTGTCTTGACTCACATTCCCGTTCTTCACTTCCCTCCATGCTGTAGTGCCCTGTGGAACTTCACTTCTTCCGCAATCGCTCTTATACGCTAGCATGCTTGTCAGATGTTCTGTTGCTCCTTGCCTTACCTGAGTCCTCATTCTGTTTGAGGATATTAATTCCCCCGTAGTCCTCTCAAGTGAACTATGTTTTCAACAAAACATTTCATCTAGCTCAGAGTCTAGAGCTAGGCTTGTCAATGAGTTCTACTTCTAGGTACCACTTCTAGACCATCAGTATCCTCATCCTGCTTTTAAAACTCTTGTCCCTTTGAGACTCACCATCTCCAGCACCACATTCTAGGTGTGTACACTCTTAAATCTACCCCATTTTAGGTTTTATATTTACCCTCACTTTTCTCAAATCGTGACTGCCAGAGTTCCTGATATCCCCAATGGTTTCCGTATCTCTAACTTCCACAATAATGAACGTGGCCTTTAGTATACACTTTACTTGGCCTCTTTTCCGACTTCGATACCGGTGACCATTTCTTCCTTTTGGAAAGTCACTTCTGCATGCCTGTCAGTGACAGGGCTATTTTTACTTATGCGCTATTCCACGTGAACCCCACTTGGGATTGATAGCCAAATTTTATAGATGAAAAAAAAAAAAAAAATCCCAGTTAAGTAGTTTAAGTGCTAGTAAGGGCATATCAGAAATTTAAACCTATAACCATCTTAAGGATCTTAACCAGAACATTTTATGATCTCCCTATTTTTAATGAGATCCCAGTTCAGCATTACACAGTGAAAAGCCTTAGACAACGAGGAGGTGAAACATGATTCCGGGAACTGGGAGATGGCAGTTGGATGTTGAAAAAAGCTAACATTTCAGATCAACCTCACTGACACCCTCTGTACTACCTCCACTGATCCTCAGATGTGACTCTTCTTTCCCCAAATTTACCTGAAGCAATTATTTTTGCTAGAGGAACAAACCAACCAAAAAGTGACAGGTACAAAAATAATTTTCCAATGATGAAGTTCAACTCCTCATTTCAGTCACTTCTTTTCAGGCAGCAAGTGACTTATTTGCTGTGTAGCCAACACATGCTGCCTTATCTGTGTTGTTTCTTGTTGTGTTCTTCATCTGTCTTTGCAGACTCAGGCTTGACTTCTCCAGCAAAAATTGCATTCAACATTATTTTTCTACTCTATTGTTACTTGTGGAAATTGTGGAAAATATGTGCTTTATTTCTATAAGTACCCAGATTCAAAATTATTATGTAATAAGTTAGTCTCCATAAAAGATTGCTGGTCACACAATCACCTTTAACATGTGGATGGATAGGCCATAACTTTCTTTTAAATTAAATAATACAACAGATATGGTTTGCCTTTTTAATTTACAATTGTTCAAATTATACTTCTTTCTCAGCACAAGAAAATATTAAGTAAGTTAAAAAACAGAATTTTGGCCCTATGCTGAGTTGAAACTTACTGAATAGTCACTTACTTAGTGCCCTTGTGAATACAGCTTTCTAATACACCACCAGGGAGTAGATTCGACTTTGTGATAATTTGGATTATTAGGTATTTAAAAAATAAAACCTCAGCTAGAATTGCACTTTTAATACAAACAACATTTCATTATATTGTCAGCTCCCTAAAGAGAGTTACCCTTTCTTTACTGGAAGTTCCTTTTCCATTTACACAATTGATGTTCAGAAAAAGAATTTTAGATAATACTGATAATAAGAGTGTCATGAAAGGAAAGGTTAATGTCTTTATCTATGTAAAAATGAGGTGAGAAGTGTATGATTTGAAGAAAATGAAAAGACTGAAACTCTGATGCTGGAAGGAATTGCATTTGAACGGATGAAGTATATTTCATTATTTCTTTTCTTGTTTAAACCAACTATGGTTTAGGAACATTCTTGCAAAAAGACAGGCACATGGAGATATTTATCAGTCAGATAAGAGTCCATTCAAATTGGAGGTTTATTTATTTATTTTTTATATTGCTATTGTAGAAATTCAGTTAAGTGCAAGGTCTAGTGATGGAGACAATATAGAATGATAGAAAATTTATATTTTTCTTACTATTCTTATCTTTTTATATAAATAGAGAGATAAAACACAGTTTCATATAAGAAAAGGAAATTGACTTTTCCTCACTTTTAATTCTGTATCGAAAGCTTCTTCATCATAAAGCATACCCTGGCCCATGCAATTTGACACCCACTTGCAAATCCTTATCAGCAATATATATTTTTTTTATCTTTGGTTCCCTGATTCTATTACCAGCAAAGACATACTCTTATTTAAAATTGCTTATAAATATGCCTCAGTTGAGTGTTAATTTTCTTTTCCTAATCTCTAAGATGTTATAAAATAGAAGCACCCCATAAATCGAAAGTATGATGATTTTTGGTCATCTGAGTATTCTTTTTATTTTCTGCAGTATGAAAAAGAAAACAGCATTCTAAAATAAAGACAAAGAAAAATTCAAATATTCTCCCAATATTTCAGGGAGCATGAAAATGAATACAGAGGAAGAAAGATGAATAAATTAGTAATTTTATTAAAATTATTTACAAGCTTTTAAGCTGAGTTTTACCTTTATACAAGCTTTTCTCTATAAATTTCAAGGAATCTTCATATGAGTCCTGTGAGGTAAAGAGAGCATTAATATTACTGTTTCCATAGAAGGCAATAAAGCTCAGAGACGTTGGGATGAGTTGCCAAGGTCACACAGGCAGCATGTAGCAAATAACCTAGGTTTCCTTATTCCAAACTAAGTGTTACTTTTAATAACCACAGCTGCCACCTCACAATGTACATTTGGGAGAATACTTAAAAATAATTGGGATTATTGGTGTATCTTACAGGTACATGGAACTCTAATTCTGCATGTTTCCCCATCATTACAAGTAAACAGTAAACTACATTCACCCTTCCTGGGGATATTTTTTGGACTAAGTAATTTTAAGCAAACAAATGACCAAAAAGTATGATAATAAGAATTGCCAGTTGACTTTTATTCTTGCCACAGGCAGCAGTGTGGCAGGTGCACGTAAGTCTTGGTGAGACTTATTAAAAATAGGACCAGTTCGTACACTAGCTATATTTGGACTGGTTCTGCACCTATGGCAACCATAAATTGTAATTGGCTGTTGACGGTTATTACTTCATTGTTTCTGGGACGGATAGCCACATATTGTAATTTCATATAAACAACAAAGAATTATAACCCAATAATCACAGTGATTGATTGAGAAATAGTCTCTTAGAAGTACCATAGCTATTTTACTCAAGCAATGCTAATGACCTTGACTTCATTCAATAAGATATTTCTTTAAGTAGTTCAAGAAAATGCATTCATTTTTATTATCACTATGCCTAGCACAAGTAATCCATTTTTCATCCATGAGTTTTTGGAGATTCAAATTCAGTCATGGAATTACAGACTGGATTTTTATGTTCACTGAGAAAATAGGCATTGAAAGATAAATAAGAAATCTGTTAATTCTCAGTAAACAGACAAATCTCAGCTTTAGTACCAACAGTGCCTGGGGGGAGGGTAGTGGTTCAGTCTTGCTGTTCAGGAGGCCCAGATAGTTTCTCAAAGATATTGAACACTAGCAATCAAAGATAAACTTTTTATATTGACACACCGTTTTAGAATAAGGAGTGATGGTAGACTCCTGGCAGGTGTTCTTTACAAACCTGTAGTTGGTCAGTATTACTGTGGGTGGCTTTCTGAGCCTCTCTGGTCCACAGCTTGCATGAACACTACCTCACATTGTTCAGGAGCCCTGTTTCTAGTCTTCTCAATTGAACATCATGTGAACCGTACATTTTTAAGAAGCTGGAAGGATGTTGTATAAAGCAGTGGCTCTCACATGTGAACGTACCCCAGAATTGCCGTATGGGCTTGGTTTTATAGTTTGCATCAGTGTACCCCCAGAGTTACTGATTAAGTAGATCTGGAATGGGGCCTGATGCTTCATGTTTCTGCCAAATTCCTAGATGATTTTAATGATGCTGGACCAGAGCCTACCCTTTGACAACCACTGGTCTATATTAATAGTTAATAGCAGGGTCTCTCGCATCAGAGTGCCAAAATTCAAATTGAATTCCATCACTTCACAGCAGGTTTAACTTTAGTGAGTTTTTCGTTTGTTTGTTCTGTTTTGTTTTTGTGGCTTAGTTCTTTGATCTGTGCAATGGGTCTAATACTAGTACTGTATAACTCATAGAATTACTAAAGATAGTGCCCCAAATAGAGGAAGCAATCAACAAGTTAGTTATTGTCATTATTCTCAGAGATCCATTTGACTCTAAGCTCAGGATGGCCAATAAATATTATCTGCTGTTTACAGATACACCACGCTCATGATGAGTCCCACCAGATATAAGGGAAATAACACCTTGAGTTATGTATTTAACTTTAGCTGAAATATTTCAAGAAAGGCTTTGATAAGCTGGAATACATCTAGGGAAGGCAAAGGAATTCAAAATTGTCACATGAGGGATGGTTGGAAATATTCCTAGAGAAGGGAATCCATAATAACGGCACCTCACTATGTTAGAATATCCAAACGACTATCATACATAGATGCCCTATTATGTGCGTTCCAAACAAATTTTGCCTTTACATAAAGAATATGCTACTGGTTATACTCTTAGAAAGAATGGGATTATTCTTTGTTTTAATTCCTTGTTATTGATTGTGTTGGAGAAAGAAATGAGTGATTCTTTATTATGAACTTTGGAGAAAAATATGCTACTTGCACAGAAGTCTGGGTTAGGCAGTCTTTTAGGGACTTTCGATATCTAAAACACTGATTCCTTGGTCCTACGGACTTGCCTTTACCTTCGACCCCATATAGATCATGTTTCCAAACGAGGGACTATATTCGAAGTCTAGCTGATTATGATGTAATTAAATGTGCCTACAACAGTTGTTGATTTTATTCAGTAAAATGTGCCTACATGGCCCCACAAGAAGTAGAATCTTCATTATGACAGTCCTGCTGCTTAAATACCAGTCTGAGACAATTGTACTGAGTTGTGACAAATTGGACTGTCCATATTTTCAATCATGCCTGATTCTCCTATTGTTGTATGAACATGGATTGCGTTATCTTAGTGCAACCACCTGGCTCACCACAATGCAAAGCTGCTGTTACAGCAAAGACAAGAAGAAGGCCTGCTGCTGTTGACTAGGCTTTTTGAAACCGGCAGTAGGGAGAGAACCAAGGAGCAATGATGATGGAGGTGACTGTCCTTAGGGAATGCTGTCTCTCACCAAACATTGCTGTAAAAACTATATTTCCCCTCTGTAAAACATCTATCTATGAGTGTTCACTGCATAATTCATTCAGTCTATTTCACGCTTTTGCCAATTGTGCATTTATGTTTTGCTGTTTCCCTCCAGACAGATAAATACTATATGTTAAATGACAAAACTTTGGGTGTTGTATAGCATGGATAGATATTAAGCAATAAACAGCAGTGAAGGAAAATATTTAAAAGACTTTCTAGCAGATACATTGGTATAAGGGAAAGGGCAGAAGGCGAACTGACTTTGGTTGGTGAACACACAATCTGATGTATAGATAATGTATTACAGAATTGTACACCTGAAACCTATGTAACTTTACTAACCATTGGTACCCCAATAAACTTTAATTAGAGAGAGAGAGAGAGAGAGAGAGAGAGAGAGAGAGAGAGAGAGAGAGAGAGACAGAGAGAGACAGAGAGAGACAGAGAGAGCATGGCATCAGGCAGAACTGTTTTAATGCCAGATCTTTTACTTGCTGTTGTTTAAATTTTGGCAAATTGTAGTTAGCCTTGGCTCTCACCCGTGTAATGGCGGGTAAGTGTGACTTGAGCTGGGGTGGTTTGTGTATTGTGGGAAGGACCTCCATGAACCAGGGAAGGGGTGGACTTTCATATCACACAAAATACAACTTGGCAGGTATACGCAGTGGAAGGCACAAAGGCACCTAGACACACAAGCCTTGCTTAAAACCTGTTTGAATTCACTGAGCATCTAAGGAAAGAAACTGTCAAAACAAGACCTGATAAGCAAGGAAAGCCCACAGCCATGTATACCCAGGTATTGTGCAGGAAGCAGGGAGTGAAGTACCATGAACATCAACTACTGTGCTGACATCATACAGGACACTTTTTGGGGAGATGGTTTTAAGCATTAAAAGTACTGTGTTTAAATTCAATGTTCAGCAGACACCATTCTGTTAAAAATTATTTTTCCTGTGTAGGTCTGGTTATCTAAGAGTCCCTGTTCTGGTTATATTTGTCATTATAAATTGAAGTTTGCAGATTTGGTTAATGAAAGGCAACCTGAGAGACTAATCCCCCTGCAGTGTGCTATTTTTTACAAGACCTGAGCCTGTGAGGATGAGAGCCAGACCTAGTGTAAATTCACCAACATGATACATTTTACTCTATGAGACCTTTTGGAAGAAAGCCTGCCAGCTTTCCGCTGAACACCAACTTCAGTATACTGACATTTTGAAACATCTTTATCGGCCCTGTGCAGTTTTGAGAATTAGAGGCAATGTAAGTGAATAAACTGGAATTTAATGGATTTTATTAAACTTAATAAATATTACTATAGACATCTGAATTTAAAATGATTATTCACTATTATATTTAGGGCAGTTTATTGAATAAAAAATATAATCACAAGGGGAGTTACAGAAGGAATCTTTAAAAGTAAATTTGTTAAGTGGTGACCGTATTATAACAATAGAAAGAGTATGTCATATTTATGGAACATATAATACGTATCAGGAACTACTGAGAATACTTTACATATATTAACTCTTAATCCGCAAAATAACCTTGTGAAGTTATCATAGTCTCCTATTTAGGGAACTGAGTCATACAAAGTTAAAACAACTCATGAAAGTGTTTAGCCCAGAGAGTCTGGAGCTGACCCTGTACTGTAAACACCCTCAAGGAATGTGGTATGTTAGGGGATGCTGCAGAATACAACTCACCTTCCCAACATCTACCTCAACTTCCTTCTATCTGCCCAACTAAAAGAGAATTTTTGTAATCTCTCTCTGTCTCTCTCTGTCTGTCTCTGTCTGTCTCTGTCTGTCTCTGTCTGTCTCTCTCTGTCTCTCTCTCTCTCTCCAGGTGTGATCTCCCTCTAAAGTGTGACTAAATTCTGAAAGTTAACAAAATTGTCAAATTGGAGCTCAAGAATGGCACAATAAAAGGGTGGGAGAGGTAGTCGTACAATTGCATGTATGCATACACACATGCATGTATGTGTTTTATTGCTCTCCATCCTCTTTTTCCTCTTGGCCTCCATGAAAATGTGAAAGTTGGAACTTCAGCAATCATTTTGGATCTCAAAGTGACCCCAAAGACAGAATCCATGCTAGTAAAGCTATTCAGATAGAGTTTGGTCTCTGATGAAATAGAAGCTGCAAATCAAACATGGATGTTTTCATTGGACCTCTTTTTACTTGACAGAATATAACCTTGTGTATTTAAACCAGTTATATTTTGGGGTTTCTATTATAAGCAGCCAAAACTGATCCTAACAGCTAACAGGGTGAGGGTTGGCAAAAGAGAAAATATTTTTAATCATGTTTCCATTAAAAAATGGAAGCCAAGTCACCAATGATGATCTTTCTCATATTCCTCCACTTACCTCTATCTTTCATGGCTATTTTTGTTTTAATGAAACTTGTGAATTTGGTAGTATTTCAGGATAGTTTCACAAAGGTAGAATCAATTTCCTACCTTAAATAAAGTAATCACGTAATGTCCCCAAACTGCAAAACTTGTGAGAATGATAGGAGGCTCTATTAATAATTATGGTTGAAAAATGTACACCCATTTTTCAACCCAGCCAAGGCTGCCTGGGTAAACCATGCTTAAAGATAGGAAAACTGAAGGAAAAGAGGGAAAGATACTATAGTAGAGACAAAAATGTGAAGTAGAAGGAGAGAGTGACTGATTTTCTTTTTACCTTTTAAAATATTTTTTTATTTTTCAATTTCAGTTGGCATACAGTATTATATTAGTTTCAGATATACAGCATAGTGATTAGACATTTATATAACATACGAAGTGATTCTGACACCATAGTTCTTTACAAAATTGTCTATATACTTTATGCTATACTTTATATCCCCATGACTATTTTGTAACTACTAATTGGTACTTCTTAATCCCCTCCCCTTTTTCACACATACCCCCAAACCCCATCCCATCTGGCAACCATCAAAATGTTCTCTATATCTATGGGCCTGTTTCTGTTTTGTTTGTTCATTTATTTTGTTCTTTAGGTTCCACATATAAGTGAAATCATATGGACTTTTCCTTTCTCTGTTTGATTTACTCCCCTCAGCACAATAACCTCTAGGTCCATCTATTTTGTTGCACATGGCAAGATTTCATTCTTTTTTGATGGCTGGGTAATATTCCAATGTATGTATGTACCACCTTTTTATCCATTCATCCGTTGATTGACACAAAGGTTGCATCCACATCTTGGCTATTGCAAATGATGCCGCTGAACATATGGGTGCTCATGTCCCTTCAAAGTAGTCTTTTGGGTATCTTTGGATAAATATTCAGAAGTGGGATTACTGGGTCCTTGTTTGTCTCTTGTTATAGCCTTTGATTTAAAGTCTATTTTGTCTGGTATAAGTATTGCTACCCAAGCTTTTTTGTTATTTTTATCCATTTTCATGAACTACCTTCTTCTGCCCCTTTATTTTCAGTTTGTGTGTGTCTTTCGATTTGAAGTTAGTGTCTTGTAGGCAACATATATTAGAGTTTTCTTTTCTTATTCAGCCATCCTATGTCTTTGGATTGGAGCATTTGATCCATTTACATTTAAAGTATTGATATGTATGTAATCATTGTGATTTATTACTCATATTTTTTACCTTTTTAAAGAAGTCTCTCTAACATTTGTTGTAATACTGGTTTGATGGTGATGAGCTCTTTCAGCTTTTTCTTGTCTGGGAAGCTCTGTCCTTCTATTCTAAATGGTAGCTTTGCTAAGTAGAGTAATCTTGGTTGTAGGTCCTTGCTTTACATCACTTTAAATATTTCTTGCCAATCCCTCTGTCTGGCAAAGTTCCTGTTAAGAAATTAGTTGATAGTTTTATGGGAGCTCCCTTGTAGGTAACTAAGTGCTTTTCTCTTATTGTTTATAAGATTCTCTTTTAGAGAAAGACTGATTTTTATTTTTTGGGGGGTTTAATTTCTATCCCATAGTGCCTCACAATTTCAGGAATCATAAGTAAAGATTAGATGCTGATAACGGGGCTCACTGTGGTTGTTATTATTACAATAATCACAATTATGATCTATGAACATTATTTAATATGAACACCATATTTCAATGGGAGTTTATGGAAAAACAAATCTTAAAAGTAATTTCAGAGTTCTGCCAATCCTTTGCTGAAATAGTGCATCGGGGCAGATAGGAATAAGTAAGTCTGCTAGTTATTTGTTTTCCCAGAAAACCATAAGAGGTCTAGGTTAGTTTTAAGTAGACATGCAATTCTACCTGGTGATGAGACCTTCTATCACTACTAGATTTTGGTTTTTTTATGGCTAAAGTGTGGGTTTTTCCACAGTGGTTCACCATATCATGTACTCAAGAAGCAAAATAACCAAACATCTCGAACATCTACTTTACTTTAAAGTCTCCTAAATTAATGCTGAACAAAGACCACTGAAGCAGAAAATAAAAGCATATCTACGTATATGAAGAAGGATTACGGAATATGTGATGCAGCAGTTTCATGAAGATGGACTTGCTAAGGAAAATGATAGGCCCAGTGGGAATGAAAGAGAATAGACACTGATGGTTTGTAGTAGAGCCAACCAAAGGGGGGGAAAATGTAGCCACCATATCTAAGCAAAGAGAACCACAATAAGAAAACTGAAGGAGGAAACAAATGACAAGAACAAAATAATTTTCCTCTTTGATCGGCAGTAGCTCAAGTTAGGAAAGACAATTTTATCTGCATGTATCTTAATTGGAGATTCAGAGTGAGAAAAAAATAGGCTTTATTTAGGTTTCTAAATGAATTTCTCCTTTGTGATCTCAAAACAAAAGGCCAAAAAAAAGGAATAATTGCATGTGCATAACACCCACAGGATAACAAGTATTCAACAATGAAGAAAAGTGATACAACTGTGAGAAATACAGTGCTTTCAGGATGAACAGCTGCCTAGAAATTCAGTTTCCAATGGGGAGAGCAAGATCACTCATTAAGTTGTGTACAGTCTGGTGCTGCACACAGTATTATGTGGTCTATAGTCCTGGAGGATTGGCCATGGGTAAAGCGAAAGCTATTTTAAAATTTTGATTTTGTTTCACAATATGCTTTCTAGCTTATTTTGTTTTGCTTTCTGTGAGATAGAAATATTCTGCTTATAAATAACATGCAAGTGGCAGATAATTGAATTCCAACCTGGGCATATATTGCCTAGGAAGTGAACAGAAAAACTATCTAGTATTTTGAGTAGCACTTGAATAAAGGAGTAAATAAGAAATGAAGTTTACCATCTTATTTCTTGTTTTTCCAAACTTCTACTTCTTAGCTTTGAAATGATTCATTTATGTACATCCTTTAAAAATAAGAAAGATAGCAGTTAAGGTTCAAAAGTATTTATTTAAAAAATTTTTTAACCTTTTTGAATTGTTAAACGAGAGAATTAATTTATTTTTAACTGTCTCACTTATAATTTTATTTTTTTTTACTGTTACAACAAATAAATCTACACTCCACCAATTACTCCTAATACATTCTTTTGGTTTTCTTGTTTTTTAAATTAGTTTATTTTTATTTATGATGTGCTATTTGATATATACAAGAGAGAATAAATAATTTATGTATTTGAACATAATTTAAAAATGAGTATGATAAAATCAATACCCAACCTACGAACCAGAATTATTGCATTTCTCAAAGTACTCTTTATTCCCTAGCTCCCCAAAAGATAATCACTGTCCTGAATTTTGAGTTTAATCTTGTGCTGTTTCTGAATAACACAATTTTATTGCATACATATACAGGGGGTGCCAAAAATGTATACAAGTGGACACTTTGGTGAACGTTGCTCAAGCAATAGTTCGCGGTAATCAGAAATGTCTGGACACTGATGGTAACCACTTTGAGCGTGTCTTGTAATTGCAGAAGTCAAATGTGACTTGTATTCATCTTTTGTTATCAGTATATATTGCATATTACAATTTTAATACAGTTTTCCTTTCTTAAAATGTGTATACATGTTTTTGGCAACCTCCGTATATTCCTAGGTAAAACGTTACTGTTTTTACTTTTAATCTGTATAATTGAAATGTTTTTCTAGTCTCATAGATTAGCTATTTTTACTCTGTATTACATATCAGAAAGTCATTCATGTTGTATGTAACTGTAGTGCATTCATTTCTCTACTTTGAAGTCCCATCACACGCATATACCATGTTTCCCTGAAAATAAGACCTGGTCTTATATTAATTTTCACTCCAAAAGATGCATTAGGGCGTATGTTCAGGGGATGCCATCCTGACAAATCATGCTAGGACTTATTTTCCGGTTAGGTCTTATTTTCGGGGAAACACGGTAGCACAACGCATTAATTTTTCTGTTGGATAATATTTTTTCTTAGTTGATGCTGTTTTTATTACGGACAATGCTATTATAAACATTTTTGCGTAGATGTTCTATTTCATATATAAAATATTTCTTAGGTCATAAACCTGCCACTGGAAATTTGTTACAATAGAGTATGTGAATATTCAACTTTAAAGATAATTCTATATCATTTTCCAATATAGTTATATCTATTTACACCAAAAATAAGATGATTTAAGACTTCCAGTTCATTTATATCACTTCCAACACTTTGTATTTTCAGATTTCTTAATTCTGGAAATTTAATAGGTGTAAAAATTATATCTCAATGTCATTTAAATTTTATATTTATTGAAAAAATAATTTATAATATTCTCTTTTAAATTTCTACTGTAGTTTTTTGGTCTGTTTTCATGTCTAATACTTGTGGCCAGTTTTTTGTTCTTTGATCTATTTTCCTAGACTTTAAAAATTCGTCTTCATTGTTCTTTTCCATTTTTAATGTTTATTTTCTGTTTCAATGGTGTCTGCTCTAAACTTCTCTATTTCTTTCTTTTTTTTCTTTCTCAAACTTTTTAAAAGTTTGCTCATTTCATTTCTCTCCTAATCTTTTATTTTGTTTTATATTGTATTTTTTACATTTTTAAACCTCACACATTAAAAGCATTAGTTAGATACCAACAATATTTGTTTTGATTTTCAATCACATTGCAGCCAATGTATTATTTGCTCATGTTTCTTGTATCTCATGTCATTCTGGTATCACTGTCTTTCTCTCTTGAGATATATTGTTGAGATGTCCTTTTACTAAATTGTTCTTTTAGAAAAGGTCCATTTGCTGTCAACTATCTCATTTTTTTTTTTTAATCCTGAAAATGAGTTTTATATTTAACTATCAGTTCTGAAGAATAATTGCTGGTCAGATTGTTAGTTTTTATAATAACTTCAATATATATTATTTCACTGTCTTCTTGCTTTAGTCTTTGCTGTTGAAAAATCAGCAACTCTTAGATATTATGATTTTTTTCTCAAGCCTTTAAAAAAAATGTGTCTGTTTCTAGTCAAATTCAGGGTCAAAAATCAAGGCTTGAAGCAAATTATCCCACTTTGAGAGTAATATCTCAGTATGGAAGTTCAGGGTTACATAGCTCAGCTTCTCTACCTTGTCACTGCTGTAGGATAAACCCTACTGCTCACGGGACTTCTGCATGCCTCATCCTTTTTGTTTTTTTTTAATATTTTCAATTACAGGTGACATTCAATATTATTTTATATTAGTTTCAGGTGTAGAGCATAGTACTAGTTAGGCATTTATATAATTTATGAAATGATCCCTGAGTACTCTAGTACCCACCTGGCATTATACATAATTATTATACAATATTATTGACTATATTCTCTATGCTGTACTTTATATCCTTTTCACTCTTTCATAACAACCAATTTGTACTTCTTAAACTTTTCAACTTTTTTACCCAGTCACCCTCCTATCTGGCAACCATCAGTTTGTTCTCTGTATCTGAGTTTGTTTTTGTTTTGTTTGATGATTTATTTTGTTTGCTGATTTATTGATGATAGCCATTTTGACAGGTGTGAGGTGAGATCTCATTGTGGCTTCAATTTGTATTTCTCTGATGATTAGTGATGTTAAGCATCATATATATATATATATATATATATATATATATATATATATATATATATATATATATAAAACTTTCTATGTGTCCTCTTTGCAGAAATGTCTATTCAGGTCCTCTACCCATTCTTTAATTGGATTGCTAGTTGTTTTGGTGTCTAGTTACATGAGATTTTTTATTTCTAATATAAATTTTGGATATTAACCCCTTATCAGATGTGTCATTGGTGAATATCTTCTCCCATTCAGTAGGTTGTCTTTTCATTTTTTTTTTTTTTTGATGGATTCCTTTGCTGTGCAAAATCTGTAGTGTAATGCAGCCTCATTTTTTTGTTTGTTTGTTTCCCTTGCCATAGGATATATCTAAGAAAAAATAATCATGAAGAGCAATGTCAGAGGATTTACTGCCTGTTTTCTTTTAGAAGTTTTATGGTTTCAGGTCTTACATTTAAGTCTTTAATCCATTTTGAATTTATTATTGTATATGTTATAAGAAGGTGGACTCATTTCATTTTTTTGCATACACATGCCCAGTTTCCCCAGTAGGATTTATTGAATAGACTGTCTTCACCCCATTGTATATTCTTGCTTCCTTTTCATAGATTAATTGACCATATAGGCATGGATTTATTTCTGAGGTCTCTATTCTTTTCCATTGATCTATGTGTCTGTTTTTATGCCAGTACCATGCTGTTTTGATTACTATAGTCTTGTAGTATAATTTGATGTCAGTTATTGTGATACCTCCCACTTTGTTATTTCTCAAAATTGCCGAGGCTAGCTGGGATCCTTTATGGTCCATATCAATTTTGGGATTATTTGTGCTAGTTCTGTGAAAAATGCCATTGGTATTTTGATAGGGATTGCATTGAATGTATAGATTGCTTTGGGTAGTATGGACATTTTAATAATGTCAATTCTTCCTATTATGAGTACGGTATATGTTTCCGTTTATTTGTGTCTTCTTTAATTTCTTTCTTCAGTGTCTTATATTTTTCCAAGTATAAGTCTCTTACCTCTTTGGTTAAATTTATTCCTATATATCTTTTAGATGCAATTGTAAATGGGAGTGTGTTCTTAATTTCTCTTATAGTTCAATATTGGTGTATAAAAATGCAACAGATTTGTGAATAATAATTTTGTATCTTCCTATTTTATTGCATTAATTTATCAGTTCTAACAGTTTTTTTTTGGTAGAAACTTTAGGATTCTCTATATATACCCTGTTTCCTCGAAAATAAGACCTAGCCGGACAATCAGCTCTAATGCATCTTTTGGAGCAAAAATTAATGTAAGATCTGGTATTATACTATATTATGTTATGTTATAATATATTATAAAGACCAGGTCTTATAGTAAAATAAGACCGGGTCTTATATTAATTTTTGATGCAAAAGACACATTGGAGCTGATTGTCCGTCTAGGTCTTATTCTTTTGGGAAACATGGAATTTCATGCTATCTGCAAATAATGACAGTTTTACTTCTTCTTTTTCAATTAGAATGCTTTTTATTTCTTTTTGTTGTCTGATTGCTGTAGACAGGACTTCCAATATTTATACTGAATAAAAGTGGTGAAAGTGGACATCTTTGTTTTATTCCTGGTCTTAAGCAAAACACTTTTAGTTTTCACCATTGAGTACGATGTTAGCTGTGGGTTTGTCCTTTATGGCCTTTATTATGTTGTGGTAAGTTCCCTCTACTCACACTTTGCTGAGAGTTTTTATCATGAAAGGATGCTGGGTTTTGTCAAAAGCTTTTTCTGCACCTATTGATATGATTGTGATTTTTATTCTTCATTTTATTTATGTGGTGTATCATGTTAATTGATTTGTGGATAATTGAACCAAACTTGCATCCCAGGAATAAGTCCCACTTGACTGTTGTATATGCTCTTCTTAATGTATTACTGAATTCAGTTTGCTAATATTTTGTTCAGGATTTTTTCATCTACATCAGGGATATTGGCCTATAATTTTCTTTTTTTGTAATTTCTTTGTCTGGCTTTGGAATCAGGGTAATGATGGCCATTTAAAATGAGATTGGGAGCCTTGAATATACTTGCATTTTTTGGAATAGTTTGAGATGGATAGGACTTAATTCTTATTTGAATGTTTGGTAAAATTCACCTATGAAGCCATCTGGTCCAGAAATTTTGTTTGTTGGGTATTTTTTGATTACTGATTCAATTTCATTATTAGTAATTGGTACATTAAGATTTTCTGTGTCTTCTTGATTCAGTCTTGGAAGATTCTATGTTTCTAGGAATTTATCCATTTCTTGCATATTGTCCAATTTGTTGGCATAGAATTGTTTGTAATATTTTCTCATAATCTTTTGTATTTCTTTGGTGTCATTTGTTTACTTCTCCTCTTTCATTTCTGATTTTCTTTGTTTGGGTCCTCATTTTTTCTTCATGAGTCTGGTTAAAGGCTTATCAATTTTGTTTATCTTTTTGAATAATCAGCTCTTGATTTCACTGATATTTTGTATTTGTATTTAGACTCTATTTTGTGCGTTTCTGCTTTGATCTTTATTATTTTCTTCTGTCTACTCACTTTGTGCTTTGTGAGCTGTTCTTTTTCTAGTTCCTTTCAGTGTAAGATTAGATTGTTTACGTGAGACTTTTCTTCTTTCTTGAGGTAGGCCTGTAACACTATGAATTTCCCTCTTTAGGAATGCTTTTGCTGTGTCCCATAGATTTTGAGTTTTATTTTTATTTTTTTGTTGTTGCTGTCATTTTCATTTGTCTCAAGGTATCTTTTGATTTCTTCCTTGATCTCATTGTTAACCTATTCATTGTTTAGTATCATGTTATTTGTCCTCCATGTGTTTGTGTGTTTTTCAGATTTTTTTCCTTGTAATTGATTTCTAGTTTTATATCATTGTGATCAGAGTAGATGCTTGATATGAGTTTTCTTATTAGTTTCATGTGTACAAAGCACTATAATAATTAGACATTTATCATTTATACTCCTCATAAAGTGATAACCTCCCTCCCCCAATCTACCCCTCTGACATCACATACAGCTATTACAGTTCCACTGTCTGTATTCCTTCTATTCCTTATGCTGTACTCCATTCTTGTGAATATATAGATATCAATATAGATATAGATTAAATTATAGTTGACATTTACTATTATTCAGCTTCAGCTTCAGGTGTACAGCACAGTGATGAGGCATCTTCATCATTCCTGAAGTGGTTTCTCTAATAAGACAAGTGTCCATCGGATACCCTACAAAACCTTTACAACATTATTGATTGTATTCCCCAAATTGACTTTCATATCCCCGTGGCAATCTTGTGGTTACCGATTGTGTTTTCTAATCCCCTCACCTTCTCCCTTATCCCCACCCCACTTCCATCTAGCAACCCTCAGTTTTTCCTATATGTCTCTGAGACTGTTTCTGATTAGTTCATTCATTTATTGTATTCTTTAGATTCCACATATAAGTGAGATCATATGGTATTTGTCTTTCTCTGTCTGACTTATTTCACTTAGTATAATGTTCTCCAAGTCCATCCATATTGTTGCAGATGGTAAGATTTCATTCTTCTTTATGGCTGCATAATGCTCCATATATATGGAGTGGTATAAGGGTACCACAGTTTCTTAATCCAGTCATCTGCCAATGGGCATTTCGGTTGTTCCCCTGCCTTGGCTATTGTGAATAGTGCTGCAGTAAACATAAGGGTGCATAGGTTTTATTCGAATTAGCATTTTGGAATTCTCTGGATAGATACCCAAGGGTGGAATTGCTGGGTCATAAGGTAGTTCCATTTTTAATTTTTTGAGATACCTCCATACTGTCTTCCACAGTGGGTGCACCAATCTGCAACCCCACCAACAGTGCAGAAGTGTTCCCTTTTCTCCACATCTTCTCCAGAACTTGTTGTTTGTTGATTTATTGATGGTAGCCATTCTGACCGGAGTGAGGTGGTATCTCATTGTGATTTTCGTTTGCATTTCTCTAATGATTAGTGAGGTTGAGCATTTTTTCATATGTCTTCTATCTGTATGTCCTCTTTAGAAAAATGTCTCTTCACGTCTCTGCCCAGTTTTTAGTTAGATTGTTTGTTTTTTGGTGTTGAGTTGAATGAGTTTTTACAAATTTTGGATATTAACTCCTTATCAGATATATCAATGACAAATATCTTCTCCCATTCAATAGGCTCCCTTTTTGTTTTAGTGATGGTTTCCTTAGCTATGAAAAAACTTTTTAGTTTAGCATAATGCCATATATTTATTTTTTCTCTTACTCTCCTTGCTGGAGGGGATATATCAATAGAAATATTACTCCAGGTAATGTCTGCAAACTTTCATCCTATATTTTTTTCTAGGAGTTTTATGGTTTCAGATCTTACATTTAAGTCTTTAATCCATTTTGAATTTATTCTTGTATATGGTGTAAGGAGGTGGTCCAGCTTCATTTTTGTGCATGTGTCTGTCCAGGTTTCCCAGCACCATTTATTGAACAGACTATCTTTACCCCAATGTAAATTCTTGCTTCCATTGCCATAGATTAAATGACCATATAGGCATGGATTTATTTCTGGGCTCTCTATTATGTTCCATTGACCTATGTGTCTGTTTTTATGCCAGGACCATGCTGTTTTGATTACTATAGACTTGTAGTATAATTTGATGTCAGGTATCATGATAACACCCACTTTGTTCTTATTTCTCAAGATTGCTGAGGCTATCTGGGGTCTTTCATGGTTCCATATAAGTTTTAGGATTATACGTTTTATTTCTGTGAAAAAATGTCCTTGGCAGTTTGATAGGAATTGCATTGAGTCTGTATATTACCTTAGGTAGTATGAACATTTTAACAATATTAATTTTTCCTATCCGTGAGCATGGCATGTGTTTCCATCTATTTGTATATTCTTTAATTTTTCTCTTCATCATCTTATAATTTTCTGAGTATAGGTCTTTTACTTCTTTGTTTAAATTTATTCCTAGGTATTTTATAGTCTGAAACAATTGTAAATGGGACTGTTTTCTTAATTTCTCCTTCTTATATTTTATTATTGGTATATACAAATGCAACTGATTTCTGAATATTAATTTTGCATCCTGCTACTTTATTAAATTCATTTATCAGTTTTATTAGTTTTTTGGTGGAGTTTTTGGGGTTCTCTTTATATAGTATCATGTCATCTGCATATAATGACAATTTTACTTCCTCCTTACTGATTTGGATGCCTTTTATTTCTTTTTCTTGTCTAATTGCTATAGCTTGAACTTCCAGCACTATGTTGAATAGAAGTGGAGAAAGTGGGCAAACTTGCCTTGTTCCTGATCTTAAGGGGAATGGTTTTAGCTTTTCCCCATTGAGTACGATGTTAGCTGTGGGTTTATCATATATGGCCTTTATTATGTCGAGATATGATCTCTCTATTCCCACTTTCTTAAGAGTTTTTATCAAAATGGCTGCTGGATTTTTTCGAATGCTTTTTCTGCATCTATTGATATGATCATATGATTTTTATTTTTCATTTTGTTAATGTGGTGTATCACATTAATTGATTTGCAGATGTTCAACCAACTTTGCATACCAGGAATGAATCCCACTTGATCATGGTGTGTAATTTTTTTAATGTATTGCTGAATTCTGTTCACTAATATTTTGTTGAGGATTTTTGCATCTGTGTTCATTAGTGATATTGGCCTGTAGTTTTCTTTTTTTTGGTAATGTCTGTCTGATTTTGGGATCAGGGTGATAGTGGCCTCGTAAAAAGTGTTTGGGAGACTTCCTCCCTTCTGGATTTTTTGGAATAGTTTGAGAAGAATAAGTGATAATTCTTTTTTGAATGTTTTATAAAATTGTGCCATAAAACCATCTGGTCCAGGGCTTTTGTTTGTTGGGAGCTTGTTGATTACTGATTCAATTTCCCTGGTAGTAATCAGTCTATTCAGGTTTTCCATTTCTTCTTGAATTAGCCTTGGAAGGTTGTATGTTTATAGAGAATTGTCAGTTTCTTCCAGATTGTCTAATTTGTTGGCATATAGTTGCTCATAGTAATTTCTTTCTTTTCTTTCCTTTTTTTGTATTTCTGTGGTGTCTGTTGTCAATTCTCTTCCATTTCTAATTTTATTAATTTGGGTCCCCTTTCTCTTTTGTTGATGAGTCTGGCTAAAGGCTTGTCGATTTTGTTTATCTTCTCTAAAAACCAGCTCCTGGATTCATTGATCTTTCATATTGTTTTTTGGGTCTCTGTTTCATTTATTTTCACTCTGATTTTTATTATCGCCTTCCTTGTACTCCTTTTGGGAGTATTTTGCTGTTTTTTGGGGGATCCCTTAAGTGTAAGTACAACCTGTTGATTTGTGATTTTTCTTGTTTCTTTAGGTGGGCCTGCATTGCTATGAATTTCCTTCTTAGGAGTGCTTTCACTGCATCCCATAGATTTTGGGTTGTCGTGTTTTCATTTTCGTTTGTCTTGAGATATCTTTTGATTTTGTCCTTGATCTCATTGTTGTCCCATTCATTATTTAATAACATGTTATTCAGCCTCCATGTATTTGTGTGTCTTTCCACTTTTACCCCCTGTAGTTGATTTCTAATTTCATCACACCCTGGTCAGAGAAGACACTTGGTATGATTTCAATCTTCTTAAATTTATTGAGACTTTTTTGTGTCCTAACATGTGGTCTATCTTGGAAAATGTTCCATGTGCACTGGAAAATAATGTATATTCTGCTGCTATAGGATGAAATGCTGTAAAAATATCAATTAAATCCATCTGGTCTAATTTGTTATGTAGGCCAGTGTTTCTTTGTTGATTTTCTGTCTGGAGTTCTATCAGTTGATGTCAGTGGGATGTTAATATCCTCGACTGTGACTGCATCACTGTCAGTATCTCTCTTTACATTGTTTAATATTTGTTTTATGTATTTCGGTGCTCCTATGTTGGGTGCATGAATGTTTACAAGTATTGTATCCTCTTGTTGGATTGCTCCCTTTATCATGATGAAATGTCCTTCTTTGTTTCTTATAGCCTTTGTTTTAAAGTCTATATCATGATGTAGGTATTGCTACCCTAGATCTTTTAATTTTTCATTTCCATTTGCATGGAATGTTTTTTTTTTCCATATTTTTACTTTCAGTCTGAGTTTGTCTTTTGATCTGAAGTGGGTCTTTTATAGACAGCATATGTATGGGTCTTGCTTTCTTATCCATTCTGATATCCTATGTCTTTTGATTGGAGCATTGATAGGTACTTAGGTATTGCTATTTTATTATTCATATTTATGTTTTTCCCCCTTCTTATTATTAAAAAAAGTCCCTTTAACCTTTCTTGCAATACTGGCTTGGTGTTGGTAAATTCTTTTAGCTTTTTCTTATCTGAGAAACTCTTTACCTATCCTTTGATTTTCAGTTAATGCCTTGCTCAGTAGAATAGCCTTGGTTGTAGGTTCTTGCTTTTCATCACTTTGAATATTTTGTGCTAATCCCTTCTTGCCTGCAAAGTTTCTGTTGATAAACCAGCTGAAAGTCTGATGGGACCACCCTAGTAAGTAACTAGTGGCCTTTCTCTTGCTGCTTTTAGGATTTTCCTCTTTTTCTTTAACCTTTTCCATTTTAATTATGATGTATCTCAGTGTGGGCCTTTTTGGGTTCAACTTGTTTGGGACTCTTTGTTCTTCCTGGACTTGTATGTCTATTTTCTTCACCAGGTTAGAGAAGTTTTCCATAATTATTTCTTCTAATAGGTTCTCAATTCCTTGCACTCTTTCTGTTCTTCCTGGTACCCCTATGATGTGAATGTTGGTACACTTGATGTTGTCCCAGAGGTCCCTTAAATTATCCCCATTTTTAATCTTTTAAACTCTTTTTGCTGTTCTGATTGGCTGTTGTTTGCTATCTTGTTTACCAAATTGCTGATTTGATCCTCTGCTTAATATGCTGTTGATTCCTTCTAATGTAGTCTTCATTTCAGTTTTGTATTCTTCATTTCTGACTGGTTCTTTTTTATGAATTCTATGTCATTTTTTATTCTTCCTATCTCTGTTGAAATTCTCACTAAGTGCCTTTAGCATCCTTATAACCAGTGTTTTGAACTCTGTAACTGGTAGATTGCTTGCCTCTATTTCATTTTCTGGAGTTTTCTCCCTTTCTTTAATTTGGGAAATGTTTCTTTGTTTCCTCATTTTGGCACCTTCTCTGCATTTGTTTCTATGTGTTAGGTGGATCTTCTATGTTTTCCAGTCTTGTCAGGGTGGTTTTATGTAGTAGGTGTCCTGTAGGGTTCAGTGGCACAGTCTCCTGGGTCTCCTGAGTTGAATGCTCCAGGTGCGTCCTTTGTGTGTGTTGTATGTGCCATCCTGTTGTAATTAAGCCTTGAGTGCTGTTGGCACATCAGTGGGTGGGATTGCCCCCCCACCCCAAGATTACTGGCAGTAAGGATTGGCCATGACCACAGGCTAAGGGCTGCTGTGCAGGGGTGACCTCATTGAGTGGGTTTCACTCCTGGGGTAGCTCAGCAAAAGGCCCAAGGCATCCCAGTGACTACTGCTGCCTGCCTGTAAGGCTCAGACACCAAAAAAGCCTCCAGTACTGTGCAAGTTGATTGGGTTGGAGTCTCAGGGAATCACCAGGGTGGGGGGGAATGGTGTTCACCAGATTAGTACAGATTCGGATTTGGTGCCAGTGCTGAGCCTGGGGCCACACAAAATGTTCAGAGCACACTGAAGCCAGCTGCCACCAGAGTTTGTGAATAAAGTTTTATTGTAACACAGTCACACCATTTGTTTCTGCATTATCTATATACTCCAATGATGGATTTGAGTAATTGTAAGAGAAAACATATGACCCACACAGCCTATAATATTTGCTATTTGATGCTTTATAGAAAACTTTTTGTCAACCCCTGACTGAGCTCTATCACTCTAAAAACACATTTGCGTTTGATACATTATATAGACCCAATATTTGTTTTTCTTTATCTTTGTATTAATTAGGATGCCTTCAGTTGCAAGTAACAGAGGCTCAATTCATAGTTCCAGACGCAATAAATTGATCAATTCAGCAGTCGAGCAGCGTTATTATAGACACATATTCTTTTCACTTTTTTTTTCCCCTGAATCATCATCAGGGTGTTAGCTTTTGTGCTTAGCTTTACCTATTAATGGTAATAAGATGGTTTGTAGAAGACCACGCTGATAGCACATAAGTATTTCCTAATATTAATCTTCTTAGTAAGGAGAAGCACCCCTAGAAGCCATCCTCCTGCACACCTCCCACCAATCCAGAATAGCATTATATGTTCATGCTTAAACCAACCACTGGCCAGGAGAGTAAAGTTGCCATGATTAATGTCAAAGTCAGAGTTTTTGCTGCAATAATGGTGTGAAACAAATATTCCCGATATTTCGGTGACTTCACTGTGAAATATTTTTAATTCACAGGACTGCAGGTCAGATAATGTGGCTTTTACTTCAGAATGTAGGTCAGAGTAAAGTCCTTTCCATATTCTTATTTTGGAACTAATGGCTAATGGAAGTACACTTTTCCAGTGGTCGCAAATGGACTCTACAAGATGGCAACCCAAATGACATAGCCAAATTTAAGGCTCCTAATGGGACCTGGTATACAGTGTATCTGCTTTCTTTCACTCGTCAAGGCCAGTCACACAAACAAGTTCAGTATCAGTGTGGGAAAGAGCAACCTCTTCTTGAGGGGGGAGCACTGTAAAGTTACACATTAAAGGGTATAATTGTGTAATTCCATTACAGAGATGGGATCAGAATTGAGAACAATAATCCAGTCATCACACTTAGCTCAGATCAACAATATTAGACTCTTGAACTGGGTGAAAGGTCATACTCCCAGAAGTGTTATCACTATTTCATATGAACACAAAACAAGGGTTTTGTTATTTAAATAAAAACAAAGAATGCATGCTGCTTTATTCTTTCACCCATCATATTCTAACTGTTATTGCAATATTTCCAGCAAACTGAGGAAACACAAGAGGATGGCTTTAATAGTATCACAAATATAAATGGCCTGAGAGTAGGAAAATAGATACAAAATATCCATTTTTTTTTCTGCACTAACACATTGATAACAAAGCTCTCTTAAATATATTATGCTACTATTTCCTCAATAAACAAAACAAGTCTACCACACCTATCACACCTCTCAGTTCTTGTCAGTTAGAAATAGTAACAAATATTTTCCATTCAACCATTCAACTGATCTAGAGACTTTCTATCTTCTTATTGTGGTCATTATTCTTATGTAAGAGCCGCTCCAATTTTTTTTTTCTTATTCATAATCTTGTTTAAAACACCCTAATTTCCTCCTACTTTTTACAAACTTTATTCTTTATCAATGATATAAAACCTGAGTTCTTTTGTATTAGTTTTTTTTTCTATTTTCCTAGTTTGATCACGTCAGATGATCTTTTATGGCATAGCATTGAGAACACATTTATTAACCTTTTTCCTTAGAAGAAATTTGATTTCATTTTTAAAATTTGTTTCATACATTTTAAAATATCATTCAAGGTAAATCTTTTTTTTTAAATTTATCTCTCCATTTGGAGAGATAAGGAAAGACTATTTTTCAAGTATGTCCTATTAATCAGCAAACTTGTTACTAATTACACACGGGCCCCAGGCCATGAGCACGGGCTGGAAGAGCAGCAATGCGAACAGTGATCACAGGCCAATGAGGCATGCAGCTTGCTGGAGGGCCCAGGGCAGGACAAATGGAAGCCGGTTTTATGGAGCAGCCTATAAGGCTCCAGGGAACAAGGATAAGCCGGGGAAAGGCACTAACAGACAGCACAGAGAAAATTACCAGCAAAGGACAGATGGATGGGATGTCCAGTAACCAAGAAGAAATCTGTGAAATTATTAGTGTGAGGGAATGGGTAGATAGAGTCCTTGAGGAAAAAAAATAAATAGTAAATGATAGGTGTCTGCATAAGCTGAAGCAATAGCTAGAAGTGTGTGGAATGGCAGGCCAGTCCTCAGAAAGCTTGATAAGCAGAGCACAGCTGCCACGGAGGGTCAGGCTAAAGTAAACTTTCAAATCTAAGTAATACCAATTTAGCCAAGAGGCTAGAAACACACATCCTGCTTTAGGGTCATGAGTGACACTTTAGAGGCTTAGGAAAGGGAATATTGTGTGCTATTTTCATCAGTGCATTCTTACTTTGCTTTCTGTAGTGAATTCACTGGTCAAATAATACCAAGAGAAGAGGCGGGCAATGATATACACTCAGAACAAGAATTTATAAAGCTATTTATCCTTTTAAGATACTTAGCTAGACTCTGTGAAGCTATTGTCAGTACAGCTCCTCAAATATCAGGTTTTCAGCTGACACACAAGAGCAATTTATTTTCCTGGAGGACCTTTGGCAGTTAAAGTATTCATGCATGGCCACACCCCTGGCTACAATGAGCATGCTCAGAAATCAAGACTGAAAGCCCTCAAACTACACAAGGAAAGCCAACACACAAAGGAGGTTGAGGAAGAGAGATACTAGGTGGGTGCACTTCTCAGTGCTGTTCCATATCCAAGCGATCATACAATGTGGATTATGTCAGAGCTATTTGTTTGGTTTAGGGAGAGTATTCCTGTGCTAGAGCTGCCTTAACAAAGTACCATAAACTAGGTGGTTTAAACAACAGACATTTATTGTCTCACAGTTCTGGAGGTCAGAGGTCAGAGATAAAGCTGTCAGCATCCACGGTTCCTTCTGGGGGCGTCAAGGAAGAATCTATTTCATTCATTTCTGGTAACTTCTGGTGGTTTGTTGGCAATGTTTGACATTCTTTGGCTTGTAGATGCATCCTGCTGAGGGTGCTTCATCTTCATGTGTGCTGTCTGCATGCATGTCTCTTTGTAAAAATTTCTCCTTTTAATATGACAGCAAACATACCGGATTAGGGCCTAATCTAAAGACCTTATTTTAACTTAATTGCACCTATAAATAATAACTTATTTCGAAATAAGGGCTCATATTCTGAGATACTGGGGGTTAGGACTTTAACATACCTTTTTGGGGGGATGTAATTCAACCTATAACAGGTGTGGTAGATGAAAGAGTGAGTCAAGTAATACAATTTATTCATGTCTTTTAGAGATCAACTTCTCACCATATTTCAATGGTGAGAAAACTGAAAGTAAGAAGACAAATCATAGCGCAAGAAGGATCCTTAGGATGGTACTAGATGGGCCTGGGCTAGAAGCAGATCTCCTGATCACCAACCATTACAGTGCTTTGAAGCTTCATTGTAAAGACCACTAAACCCTTTAGATGAATGCTTCTCAATTATGGGGTCACAGAGATGCTTTGAGACTATCACTGAAACTTGGGCCCTCTCCTCAGTAAACGTTGTGAACAAAAACCCAGCATTTCAGAGATATCAAGAACAGCTTTGCATTCTGGCTAAAATTGTCCTTTCTTAGACGTTTGCTTTAGTCAAATAATCCTCTGTATGTTTTGGTGCCATATAAAACTTTTAAAAATTGTCTAAAATAGCAAAGATATCATGAAACCTTTAGGCTGGGAAAAAAATGCATATTCACCCAGAGTGGAAATTCCCCCACTTCTGTATTTTTCACCTATCCTGGGAGTTGCAGGGGAAAGAAAGGGGCTGCTTTCAGCAACATGATTCCAGTCACTGGTCATCTCCTTTAACTTTCTGTTTACAGGTCAGGGAGGTAGGCTTGTGTATGGTTTTGCGTTGATGTAAAATTACTGAATGAAAGAACACCATTATAGTCACTCTGATACATGGGTGTTGCATCTGGAATTTTGCTAAAATTCAGTGGTTTTGGCTGATCTCCTTGGCTCTGAGTATTGGCTCTATCCAGATATAATAGCTCTCATCTGCCTTGCTTCTCAGCAGGAACTTGACTGAGTTGGAAGCCTGGGGAACACAATCTAGGGCCTCCTGAGAGCTGTGTGCTGGGCCAGGAATCCTTCCAGTGCTTTTACAAAGATCCCTATATCACAGCTTATATTTTTGTCATTGCAACAATAATGCTAGTTAAAATGTGTTCAGAGCAAGGTTTTGTCTTTTCAGTGTTTCTCTCTCTCCAAATTAGAAAAGACAATTAATAAAAAAAAGGAGTCGAAAACCCCATTTCCTGAAGCTACCTGTGGCCTCCTTTCCTTTGGAATAAATTTCTCACACAATCAAGACTTCTGTGAGCTCCTGGGCTCTTTTTGAATGGAAATCAGGCAAAATGTGTTTTGATCCTTTTTTAGATCTGCAGGGTAGTGGTGAGTATTGGATGTAAAATTCCCTGACTAGATTTTAATCCTCATCCAATATCTTTTTCTAACACAACCTCTGACACCTTTGAATTCAGAATATTGACATAATTTTGATGGTGAGACATATGCTTTGAACCTGGCATTTGGATGTATATGCCTCAGGTAGTACTTTTAAACATCATCAAATTTAAATACAGGTATTGGCAAGATGACAATTATCATTTGAACTCAGACAAGGAGGCTAATTTGGGGGCTAATTTGGGACAGAGAAAAAAAATCCAAACAATCACATTTAAACAAACAGTTTAAATAAGTAGTTCGCATTCTTCAGTGTACTACTCTTAAAGTCATTTGTAATATGAACCGCCCCAAATTTTCAGTTTCATCTTCCATTCTAGCCGTCTGTCTTCCCTGGAAGAAGCATGTGTGTTCCATACTTTGAGCACACTCTGCCCTTTGAGATACTGAATGTACAAATGGACAATGGCCATGCCACACATGGACACAGAAGGGTGACCCACAACCTCTGGAGCAGTCGGCCCAGAACGGCCAGACCTTGATCACTAAATGCCAGTTTCTCTGTTTTTCATTCCTGTTTTGAACACAGGATCAAGCAGAGAAAGCTAAATATGCTCCCCCAACTAACCTGACAGGATTTTTACATATACACTATGTCCTTTGTATTTTTATAAACATTTATTTGTCTTGGAGTGTTCATTTTAGTAATCCAAACTGTGGATAGAATGATAGCAGGCTTTCTTCTCTTTTTCTGATCTCTTCCAGACTACGTCTTTTATTAAAATACATTATAGACAGTCTCTGAATGATTCTTAAATGTATACATTTTTTTAATACTTACGTTTCCTAGGATATAAAAAATTTTTGGTTTTCCCATTTGTGTGGGTCTTATGTTCCTATAGTTGAAGAACTTGCTCTCCCTTTGTACACCTCACTGAATGTTTAAAATTGA
This sequence comes from Rhinolophus sinicus, assembly GCF_057876585.1. Classification (NCBI taxonomy): domain Eukaryota; kingdom Metazoa; phylum Chordata; class Mammalia; order Chiroptera; family Rhinolophidae; genus Rhinolophus; species Rhinolophus sinicus. Next base: position 110,749,826 of record NC_142516.1, read on the forward strand.
ATCTCAGGTTTTGCTGCCTGATTATGTCTTCTTATTGGTCCCTAGTCTTTCCCTCTTGAATTCCTTGCTTTTGCCTGATTGTCATATATTTACTATGACCATACTCTTCTGATACAGTTTTCTGTTATCCTTCACAGCATTTCTTCTCCATAACATATTTTGGATATCTTTGAACCATGGTTCTCAAACTTTAATGTTAGTATGACCCACCTTTGGGTCTTGTCAAAATGAATATTCTGATTCAGTTGATCTGGCTTAGATTCATGCTCTAAATTTCTCATGGCTTCCAGCTCCCACAGAACACATTCTGAGTGACAAGTTTTAAAATATTTTCCAAACCTGACGGATTATTTCAAAAATGCCCGAGGATATGAATACAAGCCATATAAACACATCAAACGAACACAGGCACATACAAATGTGTAGATAGGTACATGAATTCCTTGGCCCCAACTCAGACATATGGATCAGTCCTGGACAAATGTATTTCTAATTATTCCTCTAGGAATAATCGAATCCTAATTATCTCCCAAAGGTCCTATGTCCAAATACCATCACACTGGGAGTTGGGGCTTCAACATGTGAATTTGGGGAAGGTGACACAATCCAGTCCATAGCAATCAGTGTCCAGCATCAAATGCCAGCATTGCCAAGATCATAATACAACAGAGTGAAGCAGATGAAACCGGATCAATGATTCTGATTTCTCAACTTTACTCAGACTCTCTGAAATAAACCAGTCATGGCTCATTCCCTGTTTGCCTTCAGTGGCACCAGAAGTTCAAGGCTCCCTAAAAGTCAGTTATGACCCAGACCCTCCCTCCCATTCTCAGGGTAGAACATGTGAGCTGATGCAGTCTTCAGCTCCCTCCCTCTTGCTGAGGTGCTTTAGCAGTGGCCACTAGAACACCACATTTTGGGGCTACAATTTCCTTTCTATTTGTATTCTAAGCTCTGAAGATTGCTTTTTCTGTAGCCTAGCTGTCCCCATGTTAACTACAGCCTTCTCAAACAGGGCTCATTTATTCTCACGCATCTCGCATAGCTGAAAAATCAGGAGGTGAGCATCAGTATCTGGCTGTTCCCGGTCATTGCTTCTAGATCAATATTCCCACCAAAACAAAAAACAAGAACAGAAAACAGAACTCCGTACTTATTTGAGGCTGATGCCGCACTAGCTGACTCACTGTATTCACATTCCTCTGATCTCCTGTTGACTCCACAGCACTGAATGAGACCTTGGATCCATGGTGAAGGCACTATGCACATGGATAAAACATCCCACAGTACGGCCTTTCAGTTGTTTGACTTCATTTTCAGAAACTGTCTTCTCTGCCCTACCTAAGTTCTCAGTCTTAAGATAACACCCCTGTGTTAATTTCCTAGGACTGCAGTAAAAAGTACCATAAACTGGGTACCTAAAACAACAGAAATGTATTTTTTCACAGTTCTAAGGGCTAGCAGTTTGAAATCAAGGTGTTGGCAGAGATGGCGTGTTCCCTCTGAATCCTGTACGTGGCGATCCTTCGTTGTCTCTTCCAGCTTCTGATGTACCCAGGCATTTGGGACTTGTAGATACAACAGTCCAATCTCTGCCTCCTTTTCACATGGCATTCTCCTTCTCTGTCTGTGTCCAAATTTCCCTCTTAAGGACACTAGTCGTATTGCAGCAGGGCCCACTGTAATGACCTCAGGTTACCTTGATTACATCTGCTAAGACGCTTTTTCTAAATAAGGTCAAATTCCCAAGTACCAGAGGTTATAACTTCAACATATTGTGGACAGGGTATGGAGGCTATATCAATGCAAGCATCTTTCATTTTGCATGATCCAATAAACCCACTCGAGTATTCTTTCCATAATACTGTGTTTCCCTGAAAATAAGACCTAGCTGGACAATCACCTCTAATGCATTTTTTGGAGCAAAAATTAATATAAGGCCCAGTCTTATCTTACTATAAGACCCGGTATAATATAATATAATATAATATAATATAATATAATATAATATAATATAATATAATTAATATAATATAATATAATATAATAAATACCGGGTCTTATATTAATTTTTGCTTCAAAAGACGCATTAGACCTGATTGTCCAGCTAGGTCTTATTTTGGGGGAAGCAGGGTATCATAATTACTGGTTCATTGACCCCAGCACTTCCGTGGTATTTATCAACTCCTGCCTGGCCATGTGGACTACTTTTCAATCCCAAACTCTATTGTCAATAGCGTCAAGAAAACACCCACATTCTTTTGTCCCCGTCTTACTCTGTGACACTCACCAGGAGAAACTGCAGCTAGCTACCTTTGCACTCCATTGTCTGTCATCTTCAATGCTACCAATGAAACAGAGTGTTTCTGGAGAAAAATCACAAAAATAAGCTGGCTGTTTTCACTCTAAGTTTGTGCTCAGAAAGGCCGTTGTAATGCCACTCTGTCGCGCTACTATGTAGGCTCTTATAGTATCATAATGGTTATTTCCCACCCACTTCCACCTCAAAGCTCTTCCATCCCTTTCCTTAGCCTCATATTCAGTTGATGACTTTACATTGTGTTTCTTGAGAAACAGAAACAGCCATAAGACAGAACGTCTTCAGAAAGACTACAAACCTCTCTCCATTTGCCTTTTTCTATCAAGAGTATTTCCTTCAGTTGTTCTCTGGATCCTTTTTCTTATCAACTCATTGGGTAGCTCCCCTGTCTCACAAATATCTTTTACTTGTTATTGGGTGTATTAGTTTGCTTAGGCTGCCAGAGCAAGATACCACAGGCTGGGTGCTTTAAACAACAGACATTGATTGTCTCACAGCTGGAAACCCAAGATCAACGTGGAAACAGGATTGGTTTCTGGTGAGACTTCTCCATGGCTTGCACATGGTATCCTCTTGCTGTGCTGTCATACACACACACACACACACACACACACACACACACACACACACACACACACGGAGAGAGATAGCGAGAGAGAGCAATCTGGTGTCTGTTCCCGGTCTATAAGAATACCAGTCCTACTGTATTAGGGCCTCACCCTTATGACCTCATTGAACCTTACTTCCTTTAAGGCCCAGCTCCAAACAGAGTTACATTGAGGGTTAGGACTTCAGTGCATGAATTTGGGGGGAGGGAGTACAAGTCACGTTCATAACACTGGCTCATTATGTTTCTTTACAAATATGTTCTATTTTCTCTCTGTCTCTTTTTAACCCCAGCCCTCCAGCCCCGTTGGTCACACAGCTACTGCTGGCTCCTTCTCCATCTAAACTTGAAGTATGGGTTCTTCTTAGGGATTGTTCCTAGTTACTCTTCATATTTGCATTCTCTCACTAAATGACCTCTGTAAGGGCAAATACAAATGAAAAGTAAGAGGCTTAATTCCTGCTGAAAATAAGGGTAGCAACTTCTCTCCCTTACCTTAGAGCGTTTACTTTTGACCATTTGTAGATTATTTCTCCATCTCTTTGATGTGCTTATAAAGCTTTTTAAAAGCTAAATAAGCCTCTCTCTTTAGCTTTAAAACCAATGAGAAACATCTCTTTGGAATGCAAGTAGGGACTATAGTACCTCTATCTCCCAGCTACTCTGGATGGTTAGGAGGCAGACTTCAGCCTGGCTCCAATCTGCAGAACTGTTTTCTATCATGAAGATCTGAGAAGTTTGTTTCCTTTGTGGAAAGCCAAGTAACTAACACAGAGATAGTCACCGATATCCAGGTGAACTTAGGATGGTCTGTGCGATGAATGGTCTTGTCAGGTCCTCTTATTGGAGGACTAGTGATTGTTGACCTTGGAGGATCAAGGTAATGAGTTGTTATTTGGTTGGCTCTGTAACAGGGTGAGATTTCTTTCTGTCTTTGTGATCTTTTAGTGGATTGCCATGATGCACATGACATTCTGATTGAATGCTTATTCAGTAATAAAATTGTTTTCTTTCTTCTACCTTTGTGGAGAGGTTTTCCGGGTTGGGAGAGGATTTTTGTCTTTAAATATATATTTCCCAAATTTTATCCATATTCTTAGTTTATGAAGGCTCCCAAATTTTGTCTCAGGCTACAACCTCTTCTCCTAGTTACAGAGTCTCTAAATTTCCACTCCGATATCTCACAGATATTTCAAGTTCAGAAAACTCAAGTATTATCAATGTCTTTTACTAAAACTTGTCCTCACTGAGTTTCTGTTTTGTTTTGTTTTTTAATGTGTTGTGTAACTGTCTATTGGTTCCTGCTAGAAATATATTGTCCTATATTTTTATTCACACATCCAAGTTTTTATTTTTGCATCATGTCAGGAAGACCTCTTGATGGTATTTCCAATCAAGACCAAACTAATTCCAATGCAGACTTTGAGTCTGTCCTCTTTTCTGAATCTTAGTTTAAGATTCAGAAAATCTTATAGTTTTTGTGATAAGAGTATTACCATATTACCCACCTTTTTGTCCATTTTTGCCCCCTCTACACGATTCTCTACACCATAACAAGACTGATCCTCTTATAAAGTAAGAAGACTTATTTTATCCCTCTTTTTTTAATCCCTCTTCTTACACTGTAGTCAAATTGCAGAATGTGAACATAGGAAAGTTTTGTAACTTTCATCATTTTTGCTGAGCTTCTATTAACATCTCAATTCAGGCACTTATTTATAACAAAATATTTATTAAGGAAGCACTGTGTTACAAGGACACTAGTTTTTACTCTGAATGTAAATTGACAAACACAACACTAATACATAATAATTAATTTATTTTCTTTATGACGTTACTTGATAAAATTAGAATTGATTTACCTCATACATTTTCAAGTATAATCCTATAATAAAAGGCAGTGCATTCCATGCAATACCCACCTGTTTATTAAGCATTAATCATAGCTGTGGCAGATGTGGCCAGGAGAATGCCCTGTACTAGACCACTTACTGGGTAATTAAATGTTCTTCTGTCACAGTACTCACTTAACATCACAAAGATTCTTTTTCCTCTAATGAAAATAGTTTTCTTTTTCTTTTTTCAGTAAGCTGCTAAACATTCTGTGATATTTCCAGAACATGCATATTATGCAAAGCTAGAAATTCAATTCAGAAGCATGGACTAGCTTACTAGCTGAACACTAGGAATTCAGACTTGTTGAGTGCCAAGCTGAAAGAGGTAATAAAAACATTGCTATATTACTGACAAGGTTATTTAATATGTTAAATGTAAATAGAAGTATTGGAAGAAGTAAAACACACATTGGTAAGTAACATGATTTTATCAGTAAGTGTTTATGTATCACCTGGTTAGTGCTCTAGGCATCTCCAAAGCTTGCAGTACATCAGTGAACAAAATGTGCCTGTGAATCATATATATCTTATATGGGAGCTAGATGATAAAAATAAGAATGATAAAAAGCAAATTATGGTGTTATGAAGACATGAATAATAGTACTGAGGGAGATAGAAAGAATATGAGATGGGGTGCCAGGGACCAGCTGATGGCAAGATTAAATAAAGAGGTCAGGATACATTTTACTGCAAGATTTGAAGAAAGCATTGAATAAAAAACTTCAGTCAGGGTGGCTGGTTGGCTCAGTTGGTTAGAGCGCAGTGCTCATAAAACCCAGGTCGCTGGTTCGATTCCCACATGGGCCAGTGAGCTGCACCCTCCACAACTAGACTGAAAACAACGACTTAACTTGGAGCTCAGCTGCACTCTCCACAACTAGATTGAAAAATAACAATACAGAAAAAACAAAGCAACAACAACAACAACTTGACATGAAGCTGATCGATGCTGGAAAAACACACTGTTCCCCAATATTCCCCAATAAAAAATTAACAACAAAGAAAGAACTTTAGTCAATGGGATATTTGGGGAAGAGTGAACTAGGTAGAGGGACCAGCTAGAACAAAGGCCCTACAGTATCCCAATAAGTGTGTTTGAGGTACTACATGGAAGCCTGCATGCCTGAAGTGGAGTGAGCAGGGGAGAGGGGAATAGGAGGGAAGAGGAGATGAGAATGGTAGCAGGGAGCCAGATTACTTATGGGTTTATCTTATTGTGCCATTGTAAAGACGTGGCCTCTTATGCTGAGTAAAATAAGGATAATTACAGAGTATGGAGGAAAGGAATGCATGCTGTGACTTACATTAAAATGATCACTCTGGCTGTGGTGATCCCCGTAGGGATGAAGGAAGGAGCAAAGCAACATGTTGGACTTTACTGCAATAATTCAACTTATTGCTGAAAATGAGGAAAGACAAAGTATTAGCAGTAGGTTTGGTGACTGTGGTTGGTTTCTGGATGTCTTATGATAATTAAGGCACCTGATTTGCTATTCAAATGGATGTAGATTATATAATAAATATAATGACTCCAAGTTTTTGGCTTCTGTAGTTGGAAGATTTGAACTGCTGTCTACTGAGATGGAATGCTGTGGATGGAACTGTTTTTGTTTTGTTTTTAGTGGGGAGAAGATAATAAATATTCAGTTTAATATTTCTTATTTAAGGCACCTCTTGGAAATTTATCCAAATGGAAAGGTCAAGTAGTCAGATAGACTATTTCACATCTGTACTTTGGGAGAAAGTTCTGTGCAAGAGATGTAAATTTGGGAGTTATCAGCTGGTAGATGGTATTTAAAATGATGAAACTGGATGGAGATATCAACTGAATAAGTATACATACAGAAGAAACTAAGTAAAAAGCCCTCGGGGTGCTTCAACATACAGAGTTTGGGACAAAAGATGAAACAAAGCAAGGATTATAAAGAACTGTGCTAAGGGAAAACAAGAGCGTGGCATTTTAAATACTTTTCTTTTTGATGCATTGAATGACAGTATGATTTTGAGTTGACTCATCTGAAGAGGTGATGGCTAAAGTGTGTATCAGATTGATGGGATGGAGGTGGGAGGGAGGGCAGGCCTCATGGGAGTGTGGTCTATGTAGTTGCCTGAGGCCCCACACGGAAGCATTCAGAGGGTCCTGTACTTGGTCTAATGCTCTGTCACCATGGGATTCTTAATTTTTAACAAACCTGTCCCTCCAGTTTTTATTTTATACTAAGTCCCACATGTTATATAGCTATTTTGGGGTACGGGAGGTTTGATGATAGGAAATGTGGGTACGTATAATTGTTCATTTTTAGGTTATGTTTTGGGTATCTGAGGCATAACATAGAAACAGTTAACTTATTCACAGATGATTTTTAAAAAATCAGATTCTCTTTCTGATTAAATACCCCTCCCCCAATCATCCCCTACAATTACAGTTTCAAAATCCTTTTCAAAGAAAAAAGTAGGTTCCTGATTGCTAAAAGACCATTTTATGCTTGGCTCTGCACAGTGTTTTCTGGATGGGAAGTGTTTCTAATTTGTTAACTATGTGCTTTAGAGACATATGAGTATCATGTTGCCAACTTAAGATGGGTTTATCAGGACGTAGCCCCATCATGTCATGGAACATCTGTAATGCAGTTATTGAGCTAGACACTGATTACTAATCCCAGGATATTTTGTTGCCAGAAGTAACAAGAAACTAACAGGACCTGTTCTAATTTCATCTAAAAGCAAGGAAAGAATTAGCTCAGGTCTTACTTTTAGGTCTTTAATCCATTTTAATTTTTGTGTATGGTTATAACAGTGGTCCATTTCATTCTTTTGCACATGGCTGTCAAATTTTCCCATTACCTTTTTTTTTTTTTTTATAAGAGATTGTCATTTCCCCATTGTATGTTCTTGGCTCCTTTGTCTTAATTTAACATAAATGTGTAGGTGTATTTCTGGGCTCTCTATTGTGTTCCATTGACCTATGTGGCTGTTTTTAATCAATACCACACAATTTTGATTACCATAGCTTTGTAACAGAGTTTGAAATCAGGAGGGTGATAGCTCCAGCTCTGTTCTTCTTTCTGGTGAAAGCATCTGGTCCTGGACTTTTGTATGTTGGGAGGATTTTGATCACTGATTCTATTGCCTTACTAGTATTTTGCCTGTTCCGATTTTCTATTTCTTCATGAAAGTTGTATATTTTCAGATATGCATTCATTTCTTCCCGGTTGTCCAATTTGTTGGCATATAATCCTTCATAGTACTCTCTTATGATACTTTGTATTTATGTGGTTATGAGCTGTAATACCTCCTCTTTCTGATTTTATTTGAGACCTTTTTCTTGGTGACTCTAGTTAAACTTTTGTCAATTTTGTTTATCCCTTAAAAGAAACTGCTCTTGGTATAGGTTATTTCTATATACAGGAAGGATGTTAGCAAATATATGTCAATTTTGAATCCTAGTGCCATACTAATTTCTCTAAGTATTTGACTTTTTCAGTCAAATCTTTTGGATTTTCTATGTAAATAATAAAACTATGTTCTGATAGTGATCATTTTATGTCCTCCTTTATGACTTTTATTGCTATAGTACCTTGAACACCTTAAATGAAAGTGTCAGATTAGATAGCCAATATCAGTAACTCTTTGGCTAAGGATAAATTTTGTGAAAACTGTCTTATGGAAATTATGAGTATATCTATTTGAAAAAACAGTTTAAAATTCAAGAATAGATGTTGAATTATGTAAATACTCCAGCATCTGTAGATATGATCACATGATTTTTATTGTGTTTATATGATAAAGTATGTTAATAATTTTCTTAATTTTTATCTATTTGTGTAGGTATGAGATACACTGCAAATTATCTTACTGATGATATTATTTGTTGATTTATTTAAAAATTTTTACATTGCTCAGCATAACTGATCTATACCTTTTTAAATGTATTGTATACATTTTAGAATTTATTGTCAATTAATATGCTTGATTGGAAAAAAAAGAATTTAGGGCTTCCACTTCTGTTCATGTCATAGTGAATACTACTAAGCATACCCTCCTGCCATAAAAAATAATAATAATATTTGGACAAAATATATGAAACAATTGTTTTGTTTGCAAAAATTGAAAGACAAGATAGTTCAGGACTATGATCCCTGAAAAATGAGAAGCAAATTAGGTAAGCTATATAATTATCCCTGTTTACAAACTAGAACCGTTTTCCAGATCATGGAATTAAGAAGGTAAACAGAAGCAGAGCACAGTGGTCTGAATGAATTAAAGAGATAAAGATCAGAGTTTGGGGAAATTCATGCCAACTGAAATTTGGGTGCAAAATATTTGAGAGGAGTTGTGTATACAAATAGCTCCAGAAATCTGCATAGAATTTGGTTAGATACTCCTCTCAAATTTAGCACACGGGAGCATGAGACATGTTCCATTCATAGAACTTATAAATACATTCCCACTTTTTTTTTTAATGGCTGTATTGCAGTCCAATACGTTTTGAAATAATTTCGGTATTGGAGGGTTTCTTTATTCTTTTTTTTTACAGGAAACCTTACCCAAAATGAACATTGCCAAAATAAAGGCCTAGCTGTTTTGGCCAAATCATTTGAAAGGGAGTTGGAACATCCTCCAGTCAGGGAACAATGAAGCAATAAATGATGGTAACTTTTTGCCCCAAAGACAAGTGATTCCACAGAAAACGGATTAAAACCTGCTTTATGTAGAGAAATCGATCTAAAATTGGAATTCCAGATACTGTAGGGGCACAGGATGAGGCAATATCGTCAGTTTCCTGTTGGGACCTGTAGGGAAAGCCACAGAGCACTTTCTCCCTGTGGGACCAAAAAAGTGATTTCCCAGCTGGGATGAGTACTGACTTCTGAGGGCTCCCACTGAGCCCTCCTAAGAATGGTTCTGGCTGCAGGCAGCCTCCTTGGGGTTTTGCCTACCTTTGCAGTGATATGAGGTGACAGCACCCTCTCCTTAGTGGGAGATATCTCTAAAAGGCTGTCACAGCCAGTTGGGGTCTCAGCTCAGGCCTCTGTTACAACTTCATGGCTGTTCAATTTCTCCTTCTGTCCAGTCTTCTGTCATCTGCTGATGAAGGTTGTTCCTAAAAGCACTGTCTAATAATCCACCTGTGTGCTCCCATTTCTGTCTCAGATTCTCTTTTCTGGGAAAATGACCCATGGCAGCACCCCACAAATTGAGATGAAAAGTAATTTTATATTTCCACATAGTTCACCTCAATCATTATTGTACTAAATAGCTCTCAGAAGCTGACTTAAAGGGAAATGACTTGAAATATATATTAAATATATATAGCCTTACAAAACATAGGACTTTAGTCACTAAAATAATCTGCTATAACCTGGAAAATACTCAAGTGAGTAACGGCTATAAAATTGACCTAATACAGCTACTTAGAAGGGGAAAAGAATAGTTCACTGTACCTATTGAATCCAGTGTTATGATTCCCTGCTCAGAGTGAAAAAGAAATCAATTCAAATATCTGAATTGGACAGTCCGCCATTTGCAATAGGAAAGAAATCGCTAACTCATTTTTCAAAGACCTTCTTTAGGACATGACATGCCAAGGTCATGATCAAAATCATGCCTTAGTCTTGAAAACTACTCTCTCTCAATGTCAGTACTTTCAGGGCTATAGTCTATAAGGCTAAATCACATCCTTTAAAGATACTCATTCAATACCTTCCTGTCTTAAATATTATCATCCGTGTACTTGAAAGAAATGTATTTCTTTAAAAAAAATATTTTGAAAGACAAATTCTAAGGCCTTTTCAGCATCAGATTCATTGTTCTTGAATGCTGTACACATTAAGTAACATAAAAATGTCATACAGGAAGCAAAAAAGAATGAACGAATTATGGGGAACAAGGGGTTTATTCTGTAGTATTAATATGAAATTTATCAAATACCAAATATGTGGCTTGCATAGGGAGTTTTTATTCAGAAGTAGATGAAGAATTAAAAATATGAAGTTAAACTGTACTTATAAATGTATATCTGAAGCTCACTGATAACTGATATTCATAATGCTTGATTTGGCAAGAGAATGGATTTCAGGTTATTAAAAAGAAAGCTAAGGTTGGAGTTAGGCTCTTCTATTTAACAATAACACTGTGCAATTCATATAGCTTTCTGAGCAAGAGTATCTGTAGTACCAAGGAAAGATAATACTAATGCAGTACCTGATGCTATAAACTATAAAAATTATATGGCACAATAGGGAATTCAAGATTCTATAGTTCTCTCAGAGTAATGAAAGATCTATTGAATTTATTTTGTAACATTAGACCAGGTATTAACAATATTTTAGTTTACAGACTTAGTTTATGTTGTAGTATATCTTTCTAAAAGAGAGAATGATATTATCCACAAGTCCCTATTCCTCATCCATGTAAGAGAGGTGGGTGCTGTCATTACTTTAAAGGTGATAGCTGTGATTCTAAGTCAGGGCCAGTTGTAAAAATGGATGAAACCCAGCATAGTCTATATCTGTGAAGAATGCTAGGCAGAACTCCCTAACCCACAATCTTTCTTTTCACTGGACTTGAAAAGCAATTTCCTTAGCAATTCATTCCTCTAGATCCTTCATATATCTGTCTCCAACTAGAGAGGTAGCACTAAAGGTTATCGCCAGGAAAGTTTGTACTACCAGAAGAGCGGGAAACTAGTAAAGAGCAGCCCTTTGGGAAGGGGACCCAGGAACAGACTGGAGAAAATGCAGGACAGGAATGAGGAGGAGTTAGAGGGACTGTGAGGTGAAGAAGCAATCAGGAGAAATGTGGCCAAATTCATCATCTGCTGCCAGTAAACTGTACGTTTGCACCACAAGAGAAGTTTCCTTGTTGGTCATTTTGGAAAAAAGAAATCATTTGTTGTCTGTTCAAAACACCATTAAATGGGGATTACACGCAATTCACTCTTTTTTCTTTGTACTTCATTGAAATCTTAAAGTTTAAAAAGCAATTAATAGATAGTACTTTTAAAATAAGACACAGATAATATAAGCAAAACAAATAGTCTATCACTGTTAATGTAGAGAAAAAGATGGATCTATTTTGAGAAAGTTTATGTAGGGAATACCTAGGATCAGGGTCCATAATCTAAGGACATGTGAAATGAGCCCTGTGCCCTGGGGTGGGGGGGTCTTCCTGGTGTGGGTGTGATGACTATGAAAGGCTGGTGCCCCCAGCAATAGTCTCCCCATGGGGCTCCTGGCTGAGGCTCCACACATCTGTCACTCGGACGTCTTGTGTTTCCGTAGATTTGTAAGTTTTCAAACTGAACTTGGACAATTCCACAATTAGCTGCTCAGCCTGACACTCAGTATTGACCTTGGTGCCTCCTTTTCAAGATAGGAAAGTTGGACTATACCATTTATAATGATTTTTATTTTTCAAAACTGATTTTTTAATTGTTTTAATCAGCGGTATTGGGATATAATTCACAGAATTATAATTCAGATTTAAGAGTACAATCTGAAAAACTTCAACAAATGTATATGGTTATGTAACTACCACCATGATCATGATATAGGAGGTTTCATCCTCCTTCCCTCCTCCCCCAACTTTCCTTTGCAGTTAATTCCTGGCTCCTATCCTGCATCCTTACTTATCTGCTACTATCACCAAAGTACTGCCTTTTTCTATAATTTCATCTGAGTGGAATCATATTATAATTCTTTTGCGTCAACCTTTTTTTTTTTTTTTTACTTAGCATAACACCTTTTATATTCATCCATGATATTGTTTATTTCTTTTTATTGCTAAATAGAAATCCATTGCATGGGTGTACCACAATTTGTTTATTTCTTTACCAGGGGATAACATTTGGGTTGCTTCTAGTTTTTGGCTATTTCAAAGAGAGTTGTATTGATTCTAGAACAAGCTTTTGTGTGAGAATACATTTTCTCCAAGTAAATATCTAGTAGTGGAATTGCTGGCTCACGTGCTAAGTATATGTTTAACTTCATAAGCAACCACCAAAATGTTTTCTAAAGTGACTTTGGCATTTTGAATTTTTACCAGAAATGTAGAAATCCTCCAGTTCCTTAATGTTTTGGCCAGCATTTGGTAATGTAGATGTTTAGCCACAGATTATGATGGTATTTAATTGTAATTTTAATTTGCATTCCCCCAATGACTAATGATGTTGAATGTCTTTGCATGTGCTCATTGACCATTTGTATATTTCCTTGGCTAAATTGTCTATTTAAATCATTTGTCAAATGAGGATATTTGTCTAACTACTAAATTGTAAGAGTTTTTTATAAAAAAACAAAAAACAAACACGAGTTCTTTATATGTTCTGTATGCAGATCCTTTATCAGACATGTATTTTGGAAATATTTTCTTCTAGTCTGTGGTTTAGATTTTTATTTATTTTTAAGGCAGGGTCTTTTAAATAGAAAATTTTGAATTTTGATGTGTCAAAATTAATAATTATTTTTAAATAAGATTTCATTTTTTTCTATGTCAAGAAATATTTTCTTAACCTAAAGTCATAAGATTTGCCCTATGTTTTCTTCTAGAACATTTCTACTTTTAGTTCTAAGAGTTAGATGAATTCAATTTACTTTTCATAAATGGTATGTGGTAAGGGGTGAGCTTGATTTTTCACATATGGATAGCCTATTATTCCAGCACCTTTTTCTAAAAGACTGTCCTTCCTCCATTAAATTATCTGGGTACCTTTGTCAAATACTAATTGAAACATGTATGAATCTACTTATGGGTTGTGAGTATCTCACAGGGGTATTAGTAGGAACTCCACCTTCAACCTCAGCAACAACAGAAAAAGAAATATCCACTTTGCTTTCTATCATAACTTTGTAATACTTAGAGTATTACAGTAAATCTTGTGATTGAAAACGAGAAGAAGGGATATGTGTTTTTGATGTGTTTTTGCTATTCAACAGCATGGGTGTCAGTGAAAATATAGATTTGAGCATAGAGAAAATTTTAATTTTAGCTTCTCCACTTAATTAGCCATATTATAGAAAGTTATATAATTTATTTGAATTTCCATCTATTCTTTAGTTTAAAAAAGTTCGTTTCAATACTGAATGAAGTTATATTTAGGAAAATTCATATTATGTAGGTACTCAGTATATTGTTCTTCAACTCATAATATTCATTTTTGAGATCTTTATCTGAAGATTACTAGTGATAAAGATATCTATCAGTAGAAAACAATAACATGACATTCTGGGAAGTTGTTATAAGAGTTAAAATCGGGAGAGCTGGTAGAAAAATGGCTAATGGATGAGCCTTGACTCATAAATGTAAATAAAGCGATAATACTAGAATTGATATGGATTTCTATCTCTGGATCACCTGACGTGTTAATTTCAAAATAGTTGGTTAGAGTATTAGAACTCATGAAAATGTTAATATCAATCACAATTTAGGGTAAAAGGGAAGCTGGAGTAGTTGAGTAAATGTCCAGAATCTTAAAATCAATCAGCAAGATATACAGAAGCAATCATAGAATGGTATCTGGTGGGTGGCAGAGTCTAGATCATGCAATTCTATCTCATTTTGAAAGAAAACTAGTGTCCGATCTGCAATCGGTACAGAAAACTTGAGTCACTTGCTCAATTGTAGACTATATGTTAATATCTTTTAAAATTGTTGTCCATACCTTGATTTACTTCAACTGATTTTCTTGGCATATTAGCTATCATAAATTCTGTATGAAATGAAGTAGGTGGTAGGAAATATTTGGAGATATTTTCAGGTGTGATGTTTTGAATAATTGAATATTTGAATTGCCATTTGCCTATATACTGGTGATCATTATAAAACTGTGTTGAGTAACATCCTACCAGCTTTGAAATGGTCTCTGTAGAAAAACTATTATCTCTGTAGAATACTGTTTCCTCTAGGATGAAAGCAATTTTGAAAAGCTTGAAAGTAGGTGATGTGTTCCTTTTTTTGTTTTAGTAATGACAGAGTTTAAAAAGTAAATGCTATAGATAGAAATTAAATCACAAAAAACTAAACATATTTTTATATATACAAATTTCAGAAACAATTACTTTATGTGTATAGCTTTTGCATGCTAACATGCACTGTTCATTAATAAAACACAGTCATTCTTTATTATAGACAAAACAAATGTTCTTTATATCACTCTAGAGAAAGACTGTTTAGAAATAAACAAGCAATGCCTAAGGAAATGTGGAATTTAGCAAAAATAGCCACCCAAGCTAAGTTATCTTTTGGGGAAAGGAAATAAGAGATAAACAACCATCCTGAAGGGAGTTGATTTGAAAATAAATTAAACTGTTTCCCATGAGAGGCACAGTTTAGAGAGAGATCAAGTATTCGTGAATACTGCCCAGCAGCCATTCACAACAAAAAGAACACCCAAATGACATTTAAACAAATGTGCTTTCTTTTGTAGTAGTCCATTTGTAAGTTTTAAAAAATTACTCATAAATAATTAAATATTTCTTTGGTCTTTTGTTATTTAGAAGCATTCTTATATTTTCAACATTTTATAATTTAATTATTTCTTTCAGTTTTTCTAATATCTTTGCAAATATGATTTTGAATTAACAATTTGTACTTTACTTTTATTAGCACCATTCCTTTCTTAAAGGTTAAGGTAAATTTCTTATCTTTCAGGGTTTGCCATTTCAATGAAAGTCTTATAATATTTCTCCAGATTTAAGCTTACCATGACCTTACTTTTACATTTGAAAAAAGTCAAAGATCGAGATCATATTAAAATATTATTTTGCAATTTTCATCTTATTTCGGAGATTTTCATCTGAAATTCAAATAGGTGAATATATACAGTCATTTGTAATTCACTGAAACACCCTGGCCAAGGGAACCATGTCGAGGTACTCTTGTCATTTCCTCGTGCCACCTGAACTCCAGACTCCCTGCAACTGTAACAGAGAGCCAGCCACACTTGTCAATGGAATCCCACAACCTTCTTTGAAGACATTTATTTTTCCTTTGGTGGTTGTCAAATCCCTGTATCCTGACTTCGGTTATCATGTCAGTTGGTCTTGCTCATTTCAATGTTTGCATTTGAACAATTACTCAAATAATCAGTTCCACTAATCAAACACCATCTATGTGAGATTCTTCCTCTTGCGTTTTGTATTTAGCCTACATGTGGTCTATAGGTTTTTATTTTATGTCGCCAATCCAGAAAGGCGGGGTATGACAGACACATTTCCACGAGGAACTGTGACTCAGTACTCAGCCACTTTTGTGGCTCTGGTACTACTGCCTGACCTTTCTTAATGCCAGCAGGGTAAGAATAGTATTCAAACAAATGCAAGAATTTGGGAAGTTGAAGGATAATAATAGGAATACTCTTAAGAATTTCTCTTCCCAGATATATCATTAAAGTTCAGGAATATTGATCAGATACCTTTCTTTGTCCCATATATAATGTAGTTAATGTTGACTGGTGCTTAATCTTTTCCAAACTATATTCTAAATGCCATTGAATAATGTGTTTGATACAACCCCGTGATGAGGTTAATTCCATTTTTACAGATGAAGAAACTGAGTCAAGAGAAGTTATATGGTTTGCTCAAGGTTACACAGCTTGATACAATACGATTTCAGTCCAGCCACATGGACTTCAAAGCCCTGGTTCTACCACTCTTTAACCCTAGCTCATCAGGTACTAATCAGTCAATTGTACTGTGGTTGATACTGGGCAGTGTTGGAGCATCTCTCATGTCAAGAATGGCAAGTGTTCTTTAAGAGGGCCATTTTGATAGCATTTTTTCTGATTGATTGATTGATATGTTAAGAGTACATAAATACTAAAAAGACATAGACTGTCAAACCATGGGAAAACATGCATGGAGGAAATATAAAGTACCAAGTAAAGAAACCAATTTGAAGAGGCTATATATTGTATAATTTCAATCATATAATGTTCTCGAAAACACAAAATGATGGAGACAGTAAAAAGATCAGTGATTGCCAGAAGTGGGAGAGGAGATGAATAGGCAGAGGACAGAGGATGGTTAGTGAAAATACTCCATATGATACCATATTGATGGCTACATGTCATTATGCATTTGACCAAACCCATAGAATGTACCCCAGGAGTGAACTATAATGTAAACTATGGACTTTGGGTGATAATAATGTCAACCAGACTCATCAATTGTAACAGGTGTACCATTTTGAGGTGGGATTTTCATAGTGCGGAGGCTGCATGTGTGTGGGGTCAGGGAATATATGGGAAATCTCTGCACCTTCTGTTCAATTTGCTGTGAATCTAAAACTGCTTGAAAAATAGTCTTCAAAAAAGTTTGTAAATCATAGAACCTCACTACACCACAAAGTCTCTACTGGTGGGAAGGAAGCCCATATGGTTGCCGATAATCTGCCTTTACACTTGTATTTGATAGGATGACTTTAATCAATGTGTCATCATTTGTTATTATTTTTGAGCAAAGCTGCACATGTGCAAATCACATCCCCAGGAGTTCTCTTAATAATTACTCCTTCCTTTCTTTCATTTTTTCTTTCTATTTAGTTAACCAGCAGAGGTTAACTAACAGCCAGATGCTAAAGTGCTTTCTTTATAATACAAGCTTTTCTTAAATATATTACTAGTAAACAACCAAACAAAACTATGATTCATTATTATTAATTATTAACATTTGACATTATAATAATGTATCAGTTAGGGTTTAGGCAGGAAACAGAGTTCATACACACAAAAAAGTATGAAGGGAACAAAAGGACTATTTACAATGGTTTGAGCAGGGATAAAGGGACAAATAAGTTCTCAATATAGGGACCCAGAGCTTAGTGCCCCCACTGGGAAGACATTGCCATCCTCAGGCTTAAAGGTACCAGGAGGTGAATCGTGTTACTAGTGCTCAGTGAGAGATGAGGAGGCTCAGCCACGGAGTTGAGATAGTGGCGGCAGCCTCCCTGCCTCTACGGGCAAGCGACTATTGCTGAGGGAGACATAGAAGGAGCAAGACCTGAATCAAAAGCCTATGTCCATCTCTCTTTCCTCTAATCTCAAAGCCAACATGCAGAGATACTGAGTTGCATAGAACTCAAGAGTTAGCCTCCTGGGTCACAGCAGAGCAAAGGAAAACAGATCAGACTTGACTGGGGCGGGATAGGAGGGGTCTTTAGGTGGGGGGAGGATAAATAACCATCAGAAACATTCAAATTGGGCCCATAAATCATTTTCTTAAAACTCTCTTAATACTTATTTCTATCCCTTTATAGACTGTATTTGTGTCTCTTTTAAGATATTTGATTTAACAAACTAAATTTCATCATGTTGTAAAATGAGGATGTAACATCTACGCCCTCTACTTCTCAGGGTTGCTTTGCAGATCGAAAAAGGTCAATTTTTATCAACAGTGTGCAGGATTGCTCTACCAACCTTGTATCTAGAGTGAAGCATGAATGGTAGTTGTATGAGATGTCCTTGACAGTCTAGGTACTTAGACCCTCCTGGGAACTTTGCTCAGTATTGCATGAAATTATAAGCAATATATTAAACTAATTGAAGGGAAGCGAAAACACTATGATCCTTAAACAGATGCATAAAATTGGCTTTGCACATAAAAGGAGTAGACAAGAGGTCATAAATAAAATTAGTAAGGGGAAGGCATCAATATTACGCACCAGAAGAATCGCTGTATTATAGATTCAGAAAAAGAGGAGTAGATTGAGCCATTTTAGTGTCTGAGTTGAAAAAAGAGAATAATTTGCATTTACACTTGAAATGATGACTGGCAGGGGAGTACAAGGAAATGGAAAGGGGTATCTGTATGTATTGGCTGAGCATGAATTATTAAAAGGAAGAATTGGAGTCTGTAATTAGTATGTACTTTGTATATCTTGATCTTTGCTAATTTGAACATGAGTTTGTTTTTACTGTTGGTTAATGACCCAAAAGTAGGAAACAACATAATCAATGCAATAAACTCCACCAAACTTATAGTCCCAATATTAGCAAATAATAATTGGAAGAGGTCCAATGGTGGTATAAATCCTTAAATTTGTGAAAGTGGGCAATATTAACCTGGTTAAATCCTTTAAATATTATGCACACAGCATCGGTAGAAAAAGACTAGGAATTACTTGCAAAACTATTCAGAAAAACTGGGGTTTTAAACAATAATTGCACAATGACCTATAGAAAATAGATGTATTCACTTGTTGATGCTGATTATGTTACAGATCCGCTGATATAATTTCCAAAATAAGGAAGTACATTGTAACACAATTTACTTTGAATCTCTTTTTCTGAGGTGTCTCTGATTTCCTGGAACCCAAAGCCTAGGAAAGAGGGCTGCACTTTATCTCCCTCTTTGAGTTATTATTATCAAAATTGTTATTACTGTTGCAGCATTTTGGGTCTCTTTGAACTTCTGCCTTTTGTACTATTATTAAAAATTACCTGTGCAATAACTATAGGAAATCTCACCTAATGAGACAATGTTTATATTCTAGAATGTTTTTAGCCAAGATTCAGGTAGGTCTTAGGCAATGTCTGGTTATATTTGCCTTGATATAGAATAGAATTTCCTGCTTTCTGAGTGTTGTACATTGTCTTATAAATCCCAGGCTTTTCCCCTCTCTTTACATAAAAAGTTGTAACTGGCCAAAACATCACTCTTGCACTCTCTCCTTCTAATTACTATTATAAAATATGTCATTTCTGGGAGGAATGCTCTATTTAAAAATTATATTTATCAAGTGTATATCATTATATCCCCTCTATAGAGAGTTGTTCAACACACTGTTAGAAGCAAGATCAGGATTCTATTTGGGAATTTATAATTGTAATCTCGGATCCTCATTGTAACTCTACATGCGTGCTAATTCTTGGCTCGGGCTCAAGAGACCCTGTATAACCACAAACCATCTAGAAACCTGGAGGCTAAGATTAAGCAAACATTGAAAATACTTATTAATTTTTTTGCAGAAATGGATTAATTAATTTTTGATAGTGTTAAAAAATTAAAAATCATATGGTAATTACATTTTGAAAGCAATCACAATTGTGCAGTGATGTACTTTTATTGTAGGAATAAAAAGAAAATAGAAGTCATAATTTCTTTAAACATGAGAATATGTGTACTTACTCCCTTCGTTACAGAGTTACATCTTTCTGTGTTACTAGTTGTATATGTAAGAAGGAAGCTTGCAAGGTTTAACATCTCTGAGATATTTTTCTCATCTGTAAAATGAAAGTTTTTCTAGTATCTGATCTCTATGGTCCCATTTAGGTCTAAGATATAAGATCCTCTCAAAATATATGTTTATTTCTTTTAAAGAGCCAGCTACCAAATTATAATAAAAAATCAAGCCATTTAATGGTACCAAGTTTGATAACATCAGAATTAGGAACACTAACCATAATACTGAAGGAGCGATTAGCATTTTCAAAATTATAATAAAAATATATACTGAGTGCCCACAGCGTACAAGGATCAACATGTAATTAAGATTTTAACACTTTACAATTTTATTTTTTTCTGAAGCAGCTTCTTAACACATAATTAGAGATTTTATTTTTTTAAATTTTTTTATGATTTTTTAATTTTTAAATTACAGTTTGACATACAATATTATATAAGTTTCAGGTGTACAACATAGTGTTTAGACATTTATATAACTTATGAAGTGATCACCCTGATAAATTTAGTACCCATCTGACACCATACATCATTACTACAATATTATCGACTATATTCCTTATGCTGTGCTTTTTTCATACCCATGACTATTTTGTAACTATCAATTTGTACCTCTTAATCCCTTCCTCCCCTTCACCCATCCCCCCAATTCTCCTCCCATCTGGCAACTTTCAAAATGGTCTCTGTACCTATGAGTCTGTCTCTGTTTTATTTGTTCGTTTATTTTGTTCTTTAGATTCCACATATAAGTGAAACCATGTGGACTTTGACTTTGACTTACTCTACTCAGCACAATACTCTCTAGGTCTATCCATATTGCTGCAGATGGCAATATAACATTCCTTTTTGTGGCTGAGTAATATTTCATTGTATGCATGTGATACCTCTTCTTTACTCATCCAATGATGGACACCAGGCAACCTTCACATCTTGGCCATTGTAAACAATGCTGCAATGAACATACGGATACACACATCCCCTCAAAGTATTATTTTGGGTTTCTTTGGATAAATACCCAGAGGTGGGATTACTGGGTCCTTATCTGTTGCTTGCTATAGCCTTGCTTTAAAGTCTATTTTGTTTGGTGTAAGTATTGCTACACCAGTTTTTTTTTTTTTTTTTTTCTATGAAATATCTTTTTCCATCCCTTTACTTCCAGTATCTTTTTCTACCTTTTTACTTTCAGTCTGTGTGTGTCTTTTAATCTGAAGTGAGTAGGCAGCATTTTTAAGGGTTTTGTTTTTATATCCATTTAGCCACCCTATGTCTTTAGATTAGAACATTTAATGCATTTACATTGAAAGTAATTGTTGATGTATATGTAGTTATTGCCATTTTATTACTCATATTTTTTATCTTTCCTCCTCCACCTCTTCCTCTTCCTACTTCTTTTCCTCTTGACTTTTCTTGTAATACAGGTTTGATGGTGATGAACTTCTTTAGCTTTTTCTTGTCTGGGAAGCTCTTTGTCCCTTGATTCTAAATCATAGCTTTTCTGGGTAGAATAATCTTGGTTGTAGGTCCTCGCTTTTCATTCCTTTGAATATTATGTGCCAGTTCCTTCTGGCCTGCAAAGTTTCTGTTGAGAAATCAGCTGACAGTCTGATGGGAGCTCCAGTGTACGTAACCAACTGCCTTTTTCTTGCTGCTTTTAAGATTCTGTCTTTGTCTTTAACCTTTGGCATTTTAATTATGATGTGTCTTGGTGTGGGCCTCTTTGGGTTCACCTTGTTTGGGACTCTCTGCACTTCCTGAGCTTGTATATCTATTTCTTTGGCTAGGTTAGGGAAGTTATTTTGTCATATTTCTTCAAATAGGTTTTCAATCCTTTGCTCTCTTTCTTCTCCTTCTGGTATCCCTATGATGTGAATGTCAATATGCTTGAAGTTGTCCCAGAGGCCACTTAAATTGTCCTCACTTTTTGGATTCTTTTTTCTTTGTACAATTCTGATTGGGTTTTTTCTGCTACCTTATCTTACCAATTGCTGCTTCAAACCTCTGCTTCATCTTACCTACTGTTGATTCCCTCTAATGTATTCTTTATTGCACTCATCATATCTTCATTCCTGATGGGTTCTTTTTTATGTTTTCTATCTCTTTGTTGAAGTTCTCATTGAGAGAATTGAATTTCCTTATAACCAGTGTTTTGAATTCTGCATCTGATAGAGTGCTTGTTCCCATTTTGTTTAGTTCTTTATCTGGAGCTTTGTCCTGTTCTTTCATTTGTGCCATGTTTTTTGTCTCCCCATTTGGCTGCCACCTTGTGTTTATTTTTATGTATTAAGTTGAGCTGCTATATCTCCCAGTTTTAGTAGAGTGTCTTTATGTATTAGATGTCCCCTGGAGCCCAGTGGTGCTCTCTTCATGGTCACCTGAGATGAGTGCTCCAGGTGTGTCCCTGGTTTGGGTTGTGTGTGCCCTCCTATTGTAGTTGAGCCTTGGTTGCTGTTAGTATGTCAATAGGAAGAATTGACCTTTGGACTGTTGGTTGTGAGGACTGGCCTTAACTACTATGGAGGAGCTGTTGTGCAGGGGCAGAACCTACAAAGCAGGATTTGTTTTAGCAGGGCTCTGGTGCCTGCCCAGTCTGCCCTTTGGGTGTGTCATCTGTGGAGGTAGCCTGGTGGTGCTCCGGAGTGGTCCAAATCTAGCCACCAGGTGCCAACCCAGAGCCTTTTTGGAGGGTCCCTGCTTTATGCCAAGTTCAGCCTCTGCTCTGCCTGGGGTACTTGGTATGTGACACAAAGCGATCCACAGATATCTTCCACCTGTGCTAGGCTTGGAGATGCCTGGAAGAGGCTAGGTTGCTAACCGAGGCCAGCTCCCCCTAGTCCTGGGCTTGGGGCTGCTTAGTAAGAGTGATGTAACACACCGAGGCCCGATGTTGCTTGTTTGGAGTTTGTGAAGTATTGAGAGATTTTTAAAAAGTGTGCAACATGAGCCAAGACAGGCTGTTTATACCGAAAAGCCACTAGGAGCCTCTTGGGTGGGCCCACAAGTTGGGTGGGGCAGGGTCTCAGGGGATCGCCAGGGCAGGGCGAACAATGTTAGTTAGGTTGATGGAGACTCAGAGATGTTGGCCACCTGCATCTGCATACTGGGAGGAGTGTCCCGTTCAACAGAGGAACAGTCGATTCTGCCAGCACTTCTGTCTGGTAGAAAGCTGACCCTCCAGCCCTTGCCCTGAAGTCAGACAATACTGCTTCTCCCTATGTGTTCCTGGAGTCTTTTGACTGCTGGCTCAGAGCTGGAACTCAGAGCAAGTAAGTCCATCAGTGAAAAAGTCCATGTGCAGTCCTTTTAATAGGAAAACCTGTGACTCCACCCTCTGTCTCACACAGCCACAATCTCAGCTGGTTTTCATAGCCAGAAGTCATGGGGACTTCTCTCCCCAGCTGTGAAACTCTAGGCTGGAGAGCCTGGTGTGGGGCTGGGACCCCTCGCTTGTCAGGGGGACATCTGCAGCTGAGATACTCCTCTCGATTTTTAACTGCCAAATGTAGGTATGGGGACAATCCTGTTTTGCATTTTAGCCCCTCCAACTAGTCTTGACATAGCTTCTTCTGTTTATCTTTAGTTATAGGACTTCTGTTCAGCTAGACTTCAGGTGATTCTCAATGATGGTTCTTCTGCAGTTTAGTTGTAATTCTGATGTGGCTGTGAGGGTGTGCAAGCACAACATTTACCTGCTCCACCATCTTGACTGGAAAAAACTATCATCAGAATTTTAAAATGTATGCATTTACTCGGTAGTGTTGGTTGCTATGTATATGTCAAGTGTTTTCTAGTGGTGCCACAAAATGCTTATGAATTTCATTAGGTTATTGATGTTGTCACTTTAGAAAATAAGTTCATCCACTACATAGAAACAGTGTACATTATAAAATTGTGACTTATGTACAGTTATTACATGTACAAAATTAACAATCACCAGGCTAACAATTTCATATGGATGTATGAAATACACACAATTCTTGCCTTGATTCTCACTCTTTTTCTTTCCATTCATTAAAAAAAAACAAAAAACAAAAAAAAAACAAAAAAAAAAAACAAACAACAAAAAAAAAACAACCCATATTTTTCAGTTCTTATTAAAAAAGAATCACTATTTTGTTGGAGCAGTTACTTTACTGACTTCTTGAAATTTCTTATGTTCATCTAGGGCTCTCCTAGTCTGTTTTGGCCTTCAAATATATTTATTCTTAATTACCTTCTTGGTCAACTGCACATAAGAACATAAGTAAGATGGTAGAATTTAATTTCACAAAACTTCCTTTCCCAAATACTGATGAACAAAATCTATTAAAAGCTAGTAAGCAGAGGAAAACAAAACAAAGTTTCATACACAAAATAAGGGAAGAGGCATAACTTAAAGAAATCATGTTCAGTACTTTAAGCCAAGGAACAAAACAATATCCACTTTAATCGAATCTTACAGACAAAGCAGAAATAAATCATGGTTCCTCAAACTGCCTTCTTCCTCTAGAAACCATCCTGGTAATATGATAAAGTCCTGAGGAATTCCCATTTATTCCTTTTATTCTCAAGTGTATAAAGGGACAAACTGAATGGGCCAATTTTTCTGTTCCCAGTTGTGACTGAGGAAAATTGGAAACTATTCACAGCTAGAAAAGGCTAAAATATGGTAAAGTGAACAGAGCTTATTATCTCCAACAAAATAGACTATAGGCCTAGAGTGTGTATTGGACTGGGGAGATGATCTGAGGCCCAATGGTATCCTCCTATGTGAATAGGACACACCACTAAATTAATTAAAATGAAAACCTGCTGAAGGGCATTTAACAAAAATCAAGGTATTCTAACAAAGACTACATGTAGCTTAAAGTTAAGCCTTTGAACTTCTAGGATAAAGATAGAATTCTTTAGACAATCACACCAAAAAATATCACCTAAAAGCAGGAAAAATTAGCCTGGTGTCCAACTTCTCCATAATAAAGTCAAAGTCAGAAGACAATGAAGCACTGTCTTCAAAGTACTGAGGGAAAGAAAATATGACCCAAGAATATCATTCATAGTCACAACAGTATTCCAGTACCAGCATAAAAGGACTTGAGAGATGGAGCAACATGAACTCTACATTTCAAAAAGAAAAAAGAAAAGAAAGGAAAGAAAAATACTTTGACAAGAAAATCTACACAATTAGATATGAATCAGAATAATGAACTCAGGACTCAAAGCTATTATTTCTGGTGAGCACCGAATCCCTTTATGTGTCGAAATAACAGTAATAAAATCGTATTATGCTGCCTGTTGTTAGTAGGTAGCCAGCAGTTTTTAAGGACTTTCTTCAATTAATCTTCTCAAAACCTATAATGTAGATACTATTCTTATCTTTGTTATGTAGATGAGGAAAACAGAAGTGTAAAGTAGTCAAAGTAACTAGTTTAAAGACACAGAAGAGGGGAGTAATTTATTTGAACCCAGGACGAGGCCCAGGAACAATCAACCTCTTCACTGCTGCAACTAACTATGTTCACTCCATGGCCACAGGCATTCCAGTTTCTGAACATGGGCTATTACAAACCTGGGTCAAGGTTGTTAGAAAGGCTATTTTGCCTTCAGATATGTGGCATTTTTCTTTGACTTAATGTAGATCACTTAAAGTGATGGAATTATTGGTATATTTACATTTATATCTTTCAATTTACTGTTCTCGTTGTCATAGCTATTATACTGTCTCTCTTGCTATCTTTTTGGATCAATGTGGTAATTATCATATTTATTTAATTCTCTCCACTGTAGGCTTATTTTGATACATTCTCCAGCTGTTCTTTTCGTGGTTAACCTCCATATTACAACATGCATCCTGGGAGGTGTCGTTTTATTAGAGTGTAATATAACTCAGTACTTTTATGTTCTTCCAGACAAGGCTGGGATCCTAGAGCAGTTTAATCACATTTATCTCCCTCTGTGTTCAAGGCTTAATCCTGACAGATGCACGTATAACATATGTACAAAAATGGCACAAATCATAAATGTACAACTTGATAAAATCATATAAAGTGAACACCCATATAAACAGCATTCAGATCAAGAAACAGAACATGACTAGGATAACAAAAGTTTTCTTGTACCCCCATCAGTCCTTACCGCTTCCAAGAGACACCACTATTATGAATTACATTTTTTTTAAAGTGGTTTTGTTCACTTTTAAACCTTAAGAATTGAATCATGCTTCATATACACGTTTTGGTCCTTCCCTTACTGAAGAATCATCCAAATGCTTTCATTTGTACCTATAATGTTTGTCATTTTCATTGCCCTATCGTAGCATTCCATTGTATAAATATGCCACTTGTTGTGCTCTACCCACTGTAGGAGATAGAGTGACTAAAAACAACAATCATACACACACACACATATATATATGAGATGCATGTGTTATATAGGTGATATATATATATACATATATATACATAATGAATATCATTAAAATATCCATATTACCCAAAGCAATCTACAGATGCAATGCAATCTTTATCAAAATTGTGATTACACACACATTATATATATATGTGTATATATATATACATATACATATACATATACATATATATATGTATATATAGTGTGTGTGTGTATATAAAGGCAGGACCAAAACATGTATATAAAGGAAGGACCAAAATGTGTGTGCATATATATATATATATATATATGATATATTCATAAAATCAGACAAAATCCACAGCCTACCTAAATCTCTTTTCTGCTTTGCTTTCCCTGTAAGGCAAATGTGGAACAATGCTTTCAGGATTCTTTAGAAGCCCTATTGTTTAATGAAGAAGATCTGAAAGGCATTCCCTGTGGATTTTTTTAGGTCTCTTTTCTGTTTAAAAGATTTTATGAATTGCTCCCTTAAGTATTTCTGGAGTCTTAGCAAAGGATGTTATGGTCCTTTCTGAGATTTGAATTCTAGACATCCTTCAGTGCCACATGGAACACAAGATTCACTAATGCACGGCTCCTATAATTCTTGAAACATGAGATCATGAGATAAAAATCATGAGACAGAAAAATGAGGTGTTTTAATCTAGTAAGTTTTGAGGTGGTTCATTCTGCTGCAATAACTAACTGGGAGTGTCTTTTTTATTTTTTTTTTATTTAGTCATGGTGTACATGCAGTAGTATTGCATTGTGCTTTTTTAGTTTATATTTCACTAATGACTAATATTGCTGAGCAACTTGTTTTGATATTCTTTTTTTTTAAATTTAATTATATATATATATATATATATATATATATATATATATATATATATATATATACATATATATATATTTTTTTAATGTTCCACAGGAGTGGAATTCATTTATTTTATTTATTTATTTATTTATTTTTAATTAGTTTCAGGTGCACAAGACAAAGCAAAACTTAGACGTTTATCATTTATATCCCTCACACTGTGTGAACCCCCCTCCCCCCATCCACCATCCCCCCGTACGTTCCCAAAACCTCTCACCTTCCCCTTATCCCCACCCCCCCGCCCCTCTAGCAACCCTCTGT
The DNA here is from genome assembly GCF_057876585.1 of Rhinolophus sinicus. Classification (NCBI taxonomy): domain Eukaryota; kingdom Metazoa; phylum Chordata; class Mammalia; order Chiroptera; family Rhinolophidae; genus Rhinolophus; species Rhinolophus sinicus. The sequence goes on from NC_142516.1 coordinate 110,777,352, forward strand.
TTTTCCTCCATGTTTCCAAAACTGTCTCTGATTAGTTCATTCACTTATTCTTTTCTTTAGATTCCGCATATAAGTGAGATCATATGGTATTTGTCTTTCTCTTTCTGACTTATTTCACTTAACATAATGTTCTCTAGGTCCATCCATGTTGTTGCAAATGGTAAGATTTCTTTCTTCTTTATGGCTGCGTAATACTCCATTGTATAAATGTACCACAGTTTCTTAATCCAGTCATCTACTGATGGGCATTTCGGTTGTTTCCAGGTCTTGGCTATTGTGTATAGTGCTGCAATAAACATAGGAGTGCATAAAGATTTTTGAATTGGAGATTTGGATTTCTCCGGATAGATACGTAGGAGTGGGATTGCTGGATCATAAGGTAGTTCCATTTTCAGATTTTTGAGATACCTCCAAACTGTTTTCCATAGTGGCTGCACCAATCTGCAATCCCACCAACAGTGCACCAGCGTTCCCTTTTCTCCGCATCCACGCCAGCATGATATTCTTTAGTGAGATCCTTGTTCAATTTATTTTTCTCTTGCCAATTGATCTTGAGTTTCTCTCTTTGAGTTTTGAATCTTTTAGATTAGATTCAACCATGTAAAGTTGAGGGGTTTAGAATTTCCCCTTTAATTCTGTTTACCATTGTTTTATTGAACTTAAAATTGAATTATTGACAATTGTGGAGTTACGATTTCCAGATATATTGACTTTTGTGTCAGTTATTTTTTGCCACATAATTTTGCATAATGAACTACCCCTAACCTAATGACTCCAGACCATAAGGATATATTTCTAAGAAGTGGATAGATTACCAGGCAAATGTTTTCTCTCATTCAGTAGGTTGCTTTGCATTTTGCCGATGGTTTCCTTTGCTCTGTAAATTTTTTTTTAGTTTAATGTACTCCCATTGTTTATTTTTGCTTTTGTTGCCTCCACTTTTGGACTTGGTTCTAAAAATTCAACTGCAAGACCGGTGTCAAGGAGCTTACCATTTATATTTACTTCTCTGAGTTTTATGTCTTACATTCAGATCTTTAATCTATTTTGAGATAATTTTGTCTATGGTAGTAGTGGAGATAGTAGATAGTATAGTGTAAGATAGTAGTATAGATTCATTCTTTTGTATGTGGCTGTCCAGATTTCTTAACACAATTTATTGACAAGACTGCCCTTTCCACTTTGTATATTTTTGGCTCCTTTCTCATAAATAAATTGATCTCATCTGTGTGGGTTTATTTTGGGGTTCTCTATTCTGTTCCACTGATCTATGTGTCTGTTTTTATGCTGATATTATACTGTTGTGATTACTATAGTTTTGTAGTATAGTTTGAAATCAGGGATCGTGATACCTCCAGCTTTGTTCTTCTTTCTCAAGGTTGCTTTGACTGTTTAGGGTCTTTTGTGGTTCCATACAAATTTTAGATTTATTTTTTCTAGTTCTGTGAAAAAAATATCATTGGCATTTTGATAGAGATTGCATTGCATCTGTAGATTGCTTTGGGTAATATGGATATTTTAATGATATTCATTCTTTCAATCTAGGAGCATAGCATAACTTTCCATTTATTTGTGTCTTCCTCAGTATCTTTTGTCAGTGTCATATAGTTTTCAGTGTGCAGGTCTTTTACCTCCTTGGTTAAATTTATTCCTAGGTATTTTATTCTTTTTGATGTAAGTATAAATTGATTCTTGTATTAATTTCTCTTTCTGATAATTTGTTATTAGTGTATAGAAAAGCAGCAGATTACTATATATTGATTTTGTATTTTGCAACTTTACTGAATTCATGTACTAGTTCTGACAGTTTTTTGGTTGGAGTCTTTAGGGTTTTGAATATACGGTACATAGTATCATGTCATCTGCAAATAATGACAGGTTTATTACTTCCTTTCCATTTTGGGTGCCTGTAATTTTTTTTTTTCCTGCCTAATATCTCTGGCTAGGACTTTTTAATTATGTTGAATTGCAAGTTGTGAGAATGGGCATCCTTGTCTTCTGATCTTAGGGGAAAAGCTTTCATGTTAGCTGTGCTTTTGTCACATATGGCCTTCAATATGTTGAAGTATATTCCTTCTATACCCACTTTTTCTGAGTTTTTATTGTAAATGGATGCTGAATTTTGTCAAATGCTTTTTCTGCATCTATTGATACGATCATCTGATTTTTATGCTTCATTTTGTTAATGTGCTGTAACATGTTGATTGATTTACAGATGTTACACCATTTTTGCATTCCTGGAATAAATTTCATTTGATCATGGTGTATGATCCTTTTTATTTATTGTTAAATTAAGTTTGCTAATTTTTTTTGAAGAATTTTGAATCCATGTTCATCAGGGTTATTGGCCTATAATTTTTATTATTTATTTATTTGTTTGTTTTGTTTGTTTATTTGTGGCATCCTTGTCTCGTTTTGGTATCAGGGTAATACTAGCCTGGTAAAGTCAGTTTGGAAGTATTCCCTCCTCTTCAATTTCTTGAAAGAGTTTGAGAAGGATAGGTATTAAATTTTCTTAGAATATTTAGTAGCACTCACCAGTAAATCTGGTCCTGGACTTTTCTTTGTTGGGAAATTTTTAATTACTGACTTAATCTCCTTACTAATAATCGGTCTATTTAGATTTTTCGATTTGCACCTGATTCAGTCTTGGATAATTGTATGTATTTAGGAATTTATCTGTTTTTTTCTAGTCTGTTTAATATGTTGTCATATAACTGTTCATAGTAATATCTTATGATCCTTTATATTTCTGTGGCATCAGTTGTAACTTCTCATTCATTTCTGATTTTTATTTGAGCCCTCTCTTTTTCATCTTGGTTAAATTAGGTACAGGATGTCTCCATTTTATCTAGGGTGTGCCTAGATCTATTAGTGTTTCAGAGTGAGGGATCTCAGCACCTAGCTGTAGGCTCTTGGAAGCTACACAGGCAGCAGCTTTTAAGGTGTGCCAGGAAATACAGTTCTGTGGAACCACACTCTTAAACCCTACTTGCCTCCACATCAAGTGATCTGGAGATGTCCCCTTAGCAACAGTTGCAGAAACTGGAACTCCTGATGAGTGTATGAGCTCCTTTCTGGGAGGTACTGGCAAGCTGTAGTAAGGCCTAAGACTAGCACAAAGATGGAGTCTCCCGGCCCACCTTTCCCAAAAGCACTTCCATAGTCTCCAGATGTGTGGCAAACTTGAAGCCTGTACCTCAGGCTGAAGCTCCAGGACAATAGGCCTTTTTCACAGGAAGACTGAGGGCATGTCAGTTTGTTGTGTGTTCAGTGCTCTGGGGTTGGTAGCCTGCCAGGAACTGTCTCTCTGATTGTTTTAGAACTGTGGTGCCCAGAAATACAATGCCCCTTTGATGCCAGTGCCAAGCACTCATGGGTGTCCCCTGTGTAGGCTGGATGCACTCACAGACTTTGTCAGGGCTGTGGGAGCAGCACATTTCACATCATTTTAAAAATTATATTGATGTATCTTTTTGGAAGCATAAAATTTACAGAAGCCCAAAATTGTTGCTTGTTTTAAAAAGAGAAAAAGATAATTGAATAAGCTGAAACCCAAAATTAAAATGCATTAGACAGAGAGAGATTACATTAATACCATGGGTTTACAGTAGTTTAATCATATATCCTTTCACCTGTACAAACTGCATTTCTTACATCACTATTTGGCTTCAGTATTCAACAAAGGTGACAAGAGTAGCTTAGAATATAATTTAGTGAGGCACCTGGGTTAGATAGGGTGAATATTGAATAAACACCTCATATTTTATACATCAGCAGAAATTACAATTATGTTGCTTTTTTGTTAGATGGGGGCAGAGTTCTATAACATATTTGTGACATTTTCACCTTACATTCTCTCATCAATATTTATCATTTAATTAGAATATTTTCCCTGAAATTTCACTGTATTATACTGTGCCATTATTAGTACCTTGGAAGAATAGTTTATTGAAAATCTGATTTTATAAATCTGTCTTATAATTAGAGAACATAATAGAACTCTTTCTACAGGTTAATTAACCAAATCTTTATGTAGGTAAGATTATTTATGAAATTAGGAATATATATTCGTTAGTTCTCATCCAGTGAATATACCATCAGATTCCCCCATAATTCTTAGCATCCACAACAACATAAAGACATCAAAGCATATAAAAAGACAAATGACACAGCAAAAGAAATCCTTAGCAAAAGGAATTTGCTAATTTTGATAAATTCAAACAATCTTTATGTAAATTTTTCACACTTGAAAAACTCCAAAGTCATTAAATTAAGACTTCCAAAGTCGTTGCTCCTTTTTCTGGTATGACCCATTGCCATTAATCCCTTCCATTCCACTATCCACTGTAACATTTCATTCCCTAGTTATCATTTGTTTTAGGTTTCCAAAGTTTAATATTTTCCCTCCCCTTCCCCCCTCAACTCCTTCCCTCACCACCTGCTTTCCTTCCCCTGTCTTACTCTCCTCTTACTCAAATAGTAGCACTACATTCCCTATATTTTATGTTTTGGCTTCCTTTTCTCCATAACCCTGATGGACTACTTAGCGAGGAGGATGAGACCATGGCCATTTGCTCATCATTATATCTCCAATGTTCAGAATAGTATACATGGTAGACATCCAATACATATTTGTAGAATAATTTATATAACATGACTAATGATTGATTTTTCCAGTTTAGAGCTTTAGTGTAAATAAACTTTCATGATTAATTAAAATATCTTTATATTTGACATGGCAACAGTTCTTCTAAAAAGAAGAAAATATTACTTGTGTTAAAGCATTTAACTTCATGGGAGTCCTCTAAGATGGTCTCTCAGAAAAGCATTTATTGAGCATTGGATGTGATTCTCCATATTACTACTTTAGGAGTGATAGACTTTTTGTATTTCAGAGTAATAGAAAATACTGTTATGCATGTCAGTCTCTACATTATTTAAATACAATGGATATGCAAATTCAGATCTCATTTGTGAGAGGGTTTAAATGTCCATTCATATAATATTTTCATGCTAAAGGTTAAGAAGATCTGGTTGCTAAACCAACTGAGAGCAGTATTATCTTGAAACAAAAAGTTTTATAGTGGCATAAGGTCAGATTTTAGCTATAATAACTTCATCCACAATGATCGATTGAGAGCAGAGTAAGAGTTTTATGATGATGTCTCCATCCCCTGCTAATCACTGGGTTTTGAACATAGATCTTTACACATTTACTGACAGAATTTTACAATTGGAATTATAACTCAAGATTTTGGGGGAACAAATATCTTGAATAAGTATAAATATTTTTAGAACAGTGCTTTACGTAATCTAATGTGTTTTTGTACCTGAAGTCATCCACATAACTTTTTATGAAAATAAATTATATGACTTATACTGCAATAATTGCCTTTAACGTATTTAAAATTATATCCTATTGTAGTGATGATTGTAACGAGTATGTTTAAACTTTTGCTTTGTGATTCAGGTTCATTATTTTACTCAATGATTTTACTTTCTAAAGTTTGTATGCAAATATTGTGAACTCAGAAGAAATTGAGGTTTATATGTTCCTAAATAAATCACACCTATCACCATGTTTTTATTAATAAACCACAATTATTGTGGATAAATTGCCTTCCCTAAAAAGAGTATATTGCATATTATTCAATCTAACAACATATCATCTTCCTATGTAAATAATAGTGCATTGATAGGCATTCTAAGAGACGTATAATTGCAGTCCAAGGCAGGATGGGATTTTGTGTCAAATGAATAAGGCAGGTGAAATCTTTAGGAAACTAGTTACCCTCAGGGCAGGAGCACAGAGAGGAATATATGTCAGAGAGGTGGTCTTGAAACAGGGTTTTAAAGGTTTAGGTGAAAACAAATATGTATCTCAACATTTTAAAATAGGTTTACCTAAGCTGTTAAATATTTCCAAGAGGAATTTTATCCTTTAATCATAAATCTGTGCCAAGTAGAGTTCATAAAACTGCTATGGCAAGTTCCTACTTTGTCTCCAGAATTTATTCTTAGAAACCTGACTGTAGAGCAGATTGTTATAAAAATTTTACATTCCCTCATAGGAACAATGTTATAATTTGACATTATATGGGAGACCAAGCATCAAATACATCATAGACATGACTGAAAATCTGTCATAAAGTGAGACAGACAAGTATAAATTTGTGTAATAATTTTAAATGGTAAAATTATGCTCCATGTTCTATGCAATGGGCATAAATGTACCTTATACTCTGATAATTCACAGGCCCCAGTGAATCATAAAAATCGAATATATAAAATGCAGTCCTACTATATTAGAAATTTGAACTAGTCACAAGATTTAGTCAATTTAATTTTCCACTACTGCTTCATACTTGGGAGACAGGAGGGACTCAGAGCTTTTCTTTCCCTCCTCTTAACACTGCCTCCCCATTCTATTCCTGTCCCCCACCCCCATGACTAAAACAGTTACTGCATTAACTATGACTTGCAGTATAGATACTCCTCAACTTGCAATGGGGCTATGTCCAGATAAACTCAGTGTAAATTGAAAATATCATTAGTCAAAAAGGCATTTAACACACCTCACCTACCAAACAGCACAGCTTAGCCGAGCCTACCTTAAACATGATCAGAACACTTACATTAGCCTACAGGTGGGCAAAAATCACCTAACACTAAGACTATTCTAGAATAAAGTATTGAATGTCTCCCATAATTTATTGATTACCATAGCCAAAAAGATGCTGGCAACACAGTACCCTGTAGATACCAGTTGTTTACCCTCGTGATTGAGCAGCTTACTGGGAGCTGTGGCTCACTGGAGCTGCCCAGCATCATCAGAGGGTATCATACCACGTTTTTCTAGCCCAGAAGAGGTCAAATTCAAAATTCAAAGTAAGTTTTCTGCTGAATGTGAATTGCTATTGCGCCATTGTGATGTCAAACAATGGTAAGTTGAACCATCATAAATCGAGGACTCTCTGTATGTTGATCCTTCTCACTTAGAGAATCATTAAATGATGTCACTGAGATGTGTCTTAGACCAAAATGTGGTCTAATAATCCTAAACACAAGAGGATTATTTGGAAATCCTTTTCCTAAATGGAAGAAGGTATGTGTTTCTCCTATTGACATACATTTGTATGCTGTTTGTTCATTGGTTTATGAATGGTAAAGGCCTGGGAAAAAAAGAAACTCTTTGATATAAAAAAAAAAAAAATATGTGGAAATATCTCCATATCTTTTTCTCTGGTATAAGGAGGTGCGATTGCCAGATGTTGAGCAGAAAAAAGGCAAGCTGAAGAGCTGTTGATTTAAAATATGAGAAATATAGGCATCTCCATAATAGCTGAGAGGTTTGCTAGGGAAATACTTATTAAGTGCTGTCAAAATCAGGAAGACTTGGGTAGTGGCTCTGAAGTACATGCAAAATTTCAGTGTACAGCTGTAGGTGATTTAGTCACTGCAGTTTTTAAAACATGCTCATTCTGGGGAAAGTTTTGTGTTTTTGAAAGATAATTTAAAAAAGTTTCTTATGTCTCAAAATGTCATTAATTTAACTTAAATATTTATCTGTCAGATAATGTTAAATTTATTAAACAGAAAAGTAAAGGAAATAAAGAGTATACCAAAATGTTCTAGATCTCATCGCTCACACTGGAAACTAATCTTAGGATTTCCAGATATCTTTGATTATGGTGACTACTCAGTGTATTCACCTCAGGCTTTCAGTGTATTTCAAGGAACCCTTTAGTTTCTTTTAATTCGTGGTTGATGTGCTCTTACTTTCATTGGTTGTTTCTACCTCTGGTATAGTCACACGGAGCAAGTATATTCTTCAGTATTTTCTGACATCTGCTATCTTCAATCTCTCATTGTGTTTAATTTCACTTAAATGAAGCAATTTAAATGGCCAGGTAGCATGCTCAAAATTTCACCTACCCCACAAATTAAACACATAGACAGAAACTAAAAGATACTTTAAAAACTCTTACCTTTTCCCAGACATCAGTTTCTGAGTTTGGTACAAACCATCACAGGACATGTGCTGCCTGCCTTCACTTCCCATGATAGTGGAACTTCATCCCTCTGCCAGCTGACCTTCTGTTGGAATTGCTTTCTCCAATTTTGTTTTTTCAATCTTGTCAATTAAAGTCAATCACCCTTTCACATCCCTCCTTTCTTCTCTGGAACATCAACACTATCAACACTTCCTTGAAATTTTGTAATCTTCTCTCACAAAGTACTTTCATACTTCTGCATTGCATGCTGTCACTCTCAGCTTTTTCTTGCTCGTGAGCATTCCCCACTCTTCTGCACTCATTTCTCTTTTTCAGTACAGTCATCCTTAGTGATCTTAAGTATGCACAATTGACTTTGGTTTCTTTACAGAGATAGGTCCCAGAATTGTATCCTCAGGCTGACATCGCCAAAACTTACATTCTTTAATGCCTGCAGGGAGTTTCCATCTAGTTATCTTCCTACAACTTTCTTCCCAATATCTCAGTCTAAATTTTACATACCTGTTTTCTAAAACTCAGTCGAGATCCCAACCCCACTGTGAAATCCTCGAGTTTAAATAAACTTGCCCCTCAGTTATGCTACTGAAATTGTGCCTATTTCTAGAATATAAAACTTTTATTATGTGATATATAGGTGATGTATTACAGAATTGCACACTTGAAATCTATGTAACTTTACTAACTGTTGTCACCCCAATGAATTAAAAACAAAACAAAAGAAAACTTTTATTCTTACACTTGCTTAGTAAAGGTGATCATAGCACTATAACAGTGTTTTTAAATTTGCTGAAGGATTGATCACAAAGGTCCCACAGTGGGTGTTGATGTAATGTGGTTTCTTCCCAGTGCTCTGAATGTCAACGTGAAGGAAATGTACTAAAGGAAAAAAACCTCTGAAACAGTAAATATTCAATTAGAAACCACTATAGTTTATATAGTGGGCCAGGATTTTTTACATTAGAATTCATGAAAACGCTGACAGTGTTAAAATACAGTGACCTTAAGAGCTAACAATATGACAAGATTCTCTTTAATTTGGAAGTACATATACCATCTCCAAAGGATTTTATTTACTGCAAATATTTGGTCCATATATTTAAAGCTGAATCTCATAATTCTAAATATTAAAATGTAAGCCAGGCATATTCCTTTGACATAAAAAGGAGAATGGCTCTATGTGAGATCCATACACTCCACAGAAATTATGTTATTAATGTTGCTATAGAATTTACATTTTAATAGCATCACAAGAATCAGAGTACACACAGACGTAGTATCCATAAAGAATAGAGAACAACTTTATGTGGCAAAATATGGGTCTGTCTTTCAGTTCTCCCTGTGTTAATTTATATCTTAGTGCTCTGATCCCATTTCACAGTTGTGAAAAAACAACAACAAAACACCTTGAGCTTCCTGCTAATTCAAACTTTCAGTCATGTTTTCTTTACTGGGTTTCTCATTCCAACCTAGTGGGCTAATTCATTATTGAAATATGGTACAATATCATAATGCTTCACAATGGACAGCCCAATGGCATCTTCATGTGAGTTCAAATAAAGGCATCGTATCTTAATATGCTTTACTTCTAATCCTTGTAATACTGATTGCCTTTAACATACACATCATTGCTAGCACATACTTGTAATAAATAAATAAATACATTGCCTATGAACAGATGGCACCTCCTTACATGTGACACACTTGTGCAGTGCACAATCCCCACAACTGTATGAAAAGACTGTGGACTATGCAACATTTTGTGGTTTCTGACCCTCAGTTTCCTAATTTTTTTAATGATAATAGTAACTGTTTTATAGAGATCTTTGAAGCACATGTAAAAGCATTACATTTCAACTCTTAGCATAACATCATTATTCAATAAATCTTAGTTTTCTTTTTCCTAAGAGTACTTAAATAAATTTCTAAAGACTCATTTTCTCCAAGAATGTTTTCCTAAGATTCTAGCCCAGAGATCAGTAAACTTTTTCAATAAAGTGGCAGATAGTAGATATTTTTAATTTAGGATTTACAGGCTGTACAAACAGCCTACTGTGACTACTCAACCACTGTACCGTAAAAGTAACCATAGAACAGATGACATGCAAATGAAATGAATGAGCATGACTGTGTTCTAATAAGAAATAATAATAAAAAAAAACAGAAACAAAACAGAGAGGGCTTGATTTGGCCCATAAGCCATAGTTACTGACCTCTGGTTCAGCCTATATTATCTCATTTCTTCATTAATACTTGGAAGAGTTATTTTAGTTATGTTTTTAGGCCCTAATCCAGACAAAGTTGCATAATAAGCTACATTTCATTTAATTCTCTCTCAAAACAGTTTATGCTTCAATCAAGGATAAAATTAGAAAAAAATTACCTTCTGAAGACTTTTCCTTTTTGACTATATGTATTTCTATTTTTTTCCTTATCTCTGGTCCAAACTGATGGTTTTTCTTCCTTTCTTTTAGAGAGCAAATACATTTCTTCCTATTGACATTTATTGTTTAGACATTATTCTTTTTTTTTTCCATGTCTCATTTTTGTAGAAATTTTAAAAAATAAATCCTTTTGATGTGAGAGGCCCTAAACCTTATTTTCTAAGCTTTTCTTTTTAATCAAATGAGATGTTTCAAGGCAGTATTCATCATATTATGGGGTACACAGTACACATGCCATGACTTTTGAAGCTTTTCACGAACGCTGTATTCTCATGGTCTATCACCTTATGAATTCTTGCTCAAGCAAAATTATCAATGCCTATTAGTCCCAGAGCTTCCAGTCTATAAGGCACCATTAACTCAAGTTTGTTGCCTGAAGCAATCTTTAAAAGAAGGCTTTGGATCAATGTAGGTGAACCATGTGTCACAGAACAGAAGTTAATTTAACTTCCATTAAAAACAAAGCAAAACCTAAATAAATAAATAAATAAATAAATAAATAAATAAATAAATAAATAAATAAAATAAAATAAAAAAAAATAAAACACTGTCCTGAAGTTTCCCAGCCCTGGGCAGGAATGTATACCAAACTCCATCAACACGAAAATAAAAGTTATTTTGCCGTTTTCAATAATACCATTTTCTCCAGGGGTATTTTATGTATTTTATCCTTCCTTCAGAAAGGGTTATTTCTTTCTGTTAGTTTTATTATGGAGCTAGAGGATTTAATGCATAGAAAAACTGAAGTCAAACCAATAATCCTTTAATACATATGAAACTACTACAAGCCAAGTAGCACAGCATCAAATAAAATTTGTTTAAAAAAAAAATTAGAAATAGACATAGTGAAAGATTTGAATATACTGCCTACAGTGTATTGCTGATGGTGGTGTTGACCTAAGCAAAGTGCATAATAGGTATCTGATGAACTATTACAACTTTGTTTTCAAAGAATAAAAGCATAGGGAATACAAGAGATAAAAACTTAAGTGGAAATTAAAGCAAGAGATTCTTCTGTTAGAATTTTTTTTGCTATCACCCTGGAAGGAATTCATAGGCTCACAAAAACAGCAAACGAGTCTGTAGTAATTATCTCAGTCTGACAGCAGCATCCCTTACACCCGAGGCAACGGGTGTCCCAGCAGATTGGCCGCCTTGATTTGAAATCATTTTCATGCTACACAACACTTCTTTCTCTTTGTTCTCTACCAGTGTTTATGAATCCAGACCATGTCATATAACCTGCTCAGTTGAATGTTTCCTTGCCTCTTTTATGAGTTGTACTCAGTTGCAGCAAAACTGTTCCCAAGCTTGTCACACATTTGTAAACAAGTATAGAGGTTTGTTTCATTCCCAGGTGAATGAAAAAGAAAGACACTATGCAAAATCTACAAACAGGAATTGTAAAAATATGTCTGCAAAAAAAAAAAAAAAAAAAAAAAAAAGTAAACTGCAATTACTATATAAACACTGATGATATTATAATCATGGATAACTTATTTTTTTTCTTATATCTTTTTTTTTCTGAAATGCTATTAATGTTACCAGGAATCACTGTGAAAACCTTGACTAAAATTATTTTCTGCTCTGAGAGTCTATAAATCTCAGGCAAATGTATAGAATTTGAAGACTATCTGGAAGGAGCTCTCAAAAGTTTACCCTCTTTAAGAACTTGAGTCTTCCCAGGTTCTAGCAGGAAATATTTAGCTGTCATTATTGTTCCTGGAACGAGTGGACGATAATCTGAAACTCAGACACTTGACAACAGGACACTGCTGGCATCTCTTTCTACAAAGACATCTTATCATTGGCTTTGTAATTCATTGTTACAGTGTGAGAACAATGAACATTTATTTCCCTTTTGGGGACTAAGTAGAGTGCTGTTACCAGTGAACAAAAAGTGACCCATGTTGCTTATAACCAAAAGGCTATCATAACCACATCCTAGATATTAATTTATTGAACAAATATTTAACAGATGTCTAATATGTATCAGGCATTACTTAGGCCATTGAGAAATATCAGTTAAAAAATGCATCAAAAACACAATTGAAAGCTCCATAAACTAAACAGGCAGAGGGTTAAATGTCAGTTTGTACAATATTTCCTCACGCTGTCAAACTAGTATACTCATCACTAAAGAATGAGAATTCCTTATTTATTGTCTGCTTTCATATTTTGTGAATAACTCAATTTTTCAGCAATGCAAAGATCACTGATATAGATATAAATACTTCTACTACATAATTCATTCTCTATGATTAAATGAAGCATATCCACATACTCTTGTCTTATAAATTTCCCGATTAAAGTTTGAATTTTTTGTTAAAGCATATATTTTTTTCTTTCAGTTTTTCACATCTGGTAAGAATTTTTTTTTTTTTAAATTACCCTTCTTTATATATTCTATATAAATATTTTAAATACTCCATTTATCGGTAATATGTTATGCTTAATAGACTATCCTAGTTATTGAATATATATATGTAATTTTACTGATTGAAATTGCTTTAGATCAGAAGTTCTTGTTTTCTGAAAATGCATTAAAGAATTGCTAATTAATGGGTTCCGACGTTTGTTTTATATTCTGGCAGAATTTTGTCAAAAACGTAAATCGAGCCAAGGGCTGAAACAACCATGGCTCCAAGAATTTCAGATGACACTTCTGCAAAATGAGCTTCAATTCAGTTACATGTACGAGTAAGAATTAGTTTTCTGGCCTTTGGCTCCAGATGATGGACTCCTATAATTAGACTGTAAAGTTCTGCATGTGATTAAATCTGCAGTCCTTTGATTCTCCTCATCAAAATACATTATACACGTTTTGAACCTCTCTCTATTCGCCTTCAAGGTTTTGTGCTTCTCTCTTTATGTAATCTCACGACAGTTTAATAGGACATCTGTTTAGAGTCATATATATATATATATATATATATATATATATATATATATATATGATTGGAAAAAAAAAATTATATATATATATATATATATATATATATATATATATATATATATATATATATATATTTATAAATGGGATACGAATTAGTATTTTGACTCCTCTCCTTATTTTTTAAATAGGCTGTTTAGGATACTTTCAAAAACTTCTAAGGTTTATAAAGTAGGTAGAGAGGAGCAAAACTTGAGAGAAAGCTTACATTCTGAGAGAAAGTTCTTTTGGCATCAAAAGATAAAGAAGGCAAATTGTCTTGCCAAAATTAGAAAGGGACAAAGCCAAGAAAATCTTTTCATTGTATATAGCCCCTGGCATATTGTAGTTGCTTAGGAGATCTTCATTTAGTTATAATTATAGTTATATGATATTATAATTATAGATAATTATATAATGATTATATAATTTACTATGATAATGAAAATGCCTCAGAGCTGGTGAACAAGTAATCACCAATATAAGATTTTCCTGGAGGTATCTCCATTTCTAACACGTTCTTCTTGTTTTCATGTAATATTAATTTTGGAAGAATGTGTGCTTAATAAAAGCAGAGGCAAATGAAATAAAAATAAAATGCGCATTCTGTTCATACACATGTTTTTTTCACTTTTGTTTTATTGTGGTAAAATTGACATAATATAAAATTTACCATTATAACCATTTTTAAGTGTACAGTTTGGTACTACGGGTATTAAGTACATTCACATTGTTGTATAACCATCACTAATATCCATCTCCAGAACGTTTTCATCTTCCCAAACTAATATATATATATATATATATATATATATATATATATATATATACATATATATATATATATATACACACATACACACACATACATGTAAAATGTAGATATGCAATTTTATCCTGTTTGGAGTTTATTGAATTTTGGGGATAGATGGATTATTTTTCTTAAAATATGAAAAGATTTTGGACATCATTTATTCAGATATTTTTTGTGTATACTTCTCTCCCTCCTCTACTTCTGGGACTCCCATGATGTGTATTTTGGTACACTTGATAGTTTCCCATAGATCTCTGAGTCTCTGTTCATTACTTTTCATTCTTTTTTGTTCACTCTCTCAGACATTTGCTGCTGATCACTTTCCTCAAATGCCCTAGGAGAAAGCTGTTAGCACTGAGCAAGCTTTGAGTGAGGGCAAATAATGACAGGCTTTATGTATGGGTTTTCCAGAAACTGTCAGATGATCATAATGCTCTGCAGGTGAGGCTTTTGGATAGCTCCCACCAGTGCCACCCCCTCCAGTGGCTACTGTACTAGGCTACTGCTTTTCATGAGCACTGTAACTGTAGGGCTGTTGATTTTCAAGGCTATCTTTGAGCTGGCGCATGGGAATAGGGAAAATGAAAACATTACAATGTTTGTTTTTCATATGTTTTTCATAGAATAAATGCTCCTTGGATTATTGAAAGCCTTTGGTTAATTTTTAAAGTTGTAATAAAGTTGATTTTGACAATTTTTATAGTTTAGGTTTTCTTTTTCTTTCTGTCTCTGTCTTTTTTTAAATAACTTGGTGCACAAACCTTGTGATGCTTTAAAGTCATCATTTTCAAGACCAACTCTCAGTTTCAGATTAAAGTTTAAATGCTAGGTGATTCAATTTTGGTCATTGAAAAGTTATGTAAAGGAATGTTTCCTATAAACCCTCCTTTAATGAGAGAGGAAATAAAGGATGGTTTTAGTAACACTAACAAATACAAAATTGACTCCTTTTATAGACATTGTAAGAATCACCATTTCTTAAAAAATCATAATAATTATTTTCATTATTGAAATCAGTGATAACAAGGGAGACTTTACATATACAGGAACAGAAAATATTCAATTTATGCTGTCTTTTAGCAAACAGAACCAATGTAAACTTTTATTACTGGGTAAGGATTTTTAACATGGTAATAACAAGCATATTATGAGCACTGCTGCACTCAAAAGTGTTTTTCATAAAGATAGTCTGGGGATTAAAAATGGAAAGATTAAAGCATTTTGGTAATTTAATTTAAATGTATTCATGATGGTCTTATATCAAACAGATTGTTTACTCAGCATAGTGCTAAGGTGCTTTCTTGTTTCAGAGAAAAAGTGTTCACTCACTGTTAAGCCTTACAGTTCCAAATACAGTGCAAAATAGAGGAAAAGAGAACTCAGAAGAGATCTTAATAATCTGGATGCAACGCAGGGACCAAATTTTATTTGGCTAGCCACAATGTCTAATTTCAGAGAAGTTTCTGGTTTCCGATACACACTGCTTTATCTCAGGATTGAAAACAAGTGACAGAATCAACTTAAGGAAGTGTCAACTTTCCTAACTACATTAGAAGAGGAAAGGGTGAGAGGTTGTGGAGAAGTCCATGTAACATGTAATGAAAAACGCACTAGACTTAAGCCACAAGGTCAGAATTTGGCTCCTAGCACTAGTATAATTAGCTATGGGATTAGGTTAGTGGGAAATACTTTATTTATTTGTTTTTGAAAATCAGAGGTCTCAACTCTCAAAATTGAATAACAGTAATAAAATGGCTAACATGTGAATGAAATGAGAGTATTTCTTGTAGTGCAGTATTTCTTGTGTGTGTATGTAACTTTACTATTGTCACCCCAATAAACTTTATTAAAAATATAACTGAGAGTATATGAGAAAGTTGGAATATTTTTATGCCTTTATAAATAGTGTAAGAGAGCTCTTCTCATGCCATCAAAATTAATGTTTTCTCAAGGAAGCTTCTATCCATTAACTGTTTGATTTTTTAATTATTCATTTTTTAATTACAGTTGACATACAATATTATAGTAGTTTCAGGTGCACAACTTGGTTGTTCGACATTTATATACCTTATGAAGTGATCACTGCAATAAGTCTAGTAACCATCTGCCACTGTACAGTTATTACAATATTATGACTATATCGACTATGCTGTACATTACATCCCTGTGACTTACTTTATAATTGGAGTTTTGTACTTCTTAGTCCCCTTCACCTTTTTCACCCATCCTCTCCCTCTTCCTCCTTCCATCTGAGAACTCAGATACAGAGAACAAAGTCTGATTTTGTTTCCCCTCTCTTCCAACCTGCAGATGATGATTATATATTTTAATTTGCACACAGGAAATTCCCATTCTAATAAGGATTTAACACGTTAAAATGCATGTCCTCATATGTCTTAGAGTGTTTACATTGCCACACAAAGCCCAGCTCAGAAAGTCTCTTCTGTGCAGCGCAGTGCCGGTAAAATATTTTGGATGCTGCTAGGGTAATTGGGCTCTTCCTGAGAGTACTCAGGTGATGGTTTTTCACTATAAAGAAACCTCTTTCAGTGTCATCAGCTGCCCATTTGTGGCTTGGTGGGAAGAAAAAGGATGTTAGGGAAGATCGCAATAACTTAACTTGCAACCCGCTGTTATGGACCTGACAGCTGAACAGATGCTTTTTCTCTGTGGGAGACTGTTAACCTGTACCAGCAAGTCTGATTTTCACTGAACCCAGTACAATATTAATGGAAAACCACAGGAAGAGGAGAAGAGGTGTGTCCCAGGCCATGCTAGGCTGCTACTACCACAGTTAATCACCTCCCAGTTCATGTTAGAAGTTTCCCTTTCTAGCCTCTTTGAATTAAACAAAATTGGATTTGTTCAGGATGTGATGATAGAGAAATATTTTAGAGTCTGGAATGGAGAGGGTGGCTCAAACAAAGAAGTTATCTGTTCCACTTCAAAAGATAAATTAGCAGAAAACTCAGATAATAATTTCAAATTATTAACTGAAATTTATGAAACTTTGAAGACGGTATTTGATAAAATTATATTTTATTTTTAAAATAACTTTTTGAAGAAAAAAGCTTGTTTGAATTAAGGTGAAATTACAAAATTTAAATGTATTTCAAGTAGAGAATACAATTACGATTAGAGAACTATGTAACATAAAGCCTTAAATTCATTAAATTCATTGTTATCCTTTAGGGACGGTATCATAAAGCTAACATAAATGAGAATTTGTTAGTTTTTAAACTTTTCCAGTGTTAACTTCCGTAAACTCTTGAATTCTTGTCAGGTTGGCTTCCTCTGTTTCTCCCTCTTTTGTCTCTCTCTGCTGCCATTCATTCATTGCTTCCAAATGTGCCAGGCAGTGTGTTGGCAGCTGGGGATGCAATAATGAGCAACAAACATGGTTCCTACTCCTGGGGAACTTACCACACAGCAGAGTAACAGAGATGAATCAATTGTATAATAAAATGTAAACCTTCAACTGTGACCACTGAGACCAAAGATAGGTGTAGCATTTCCAAGAGGCTACTGACGTAGGCCGTTGACATAAGCTGCTGACTATTGTGACTTAGCCCCGTTAATTGATGAAAAAACTAGCCAGACATGCTTCACATCCAACAATTGAAGCTTGCTGTCAGAGACGTTAGGCTGGGAGAAGACAAGAAATGGATCCTTTGATACTTTTTGTACTTTGCTATCATAGGGACCATGTATACAATAATTTTTTCTCCTGTTGGTGATGAGATACGTATTTAGTTCCTCAAATCAACATTTTCCTCTCCTGTTGGTAATGTGATAGCTAATGAAAATTTGTTCACTATTATGGTGTGAAACTATCCTTAATACTATTTTCCATTTATTTTATTTGGGTTTTTATAGTTTGAGATACTGTATAAAGAATTGCACAGTTTTCTTAAATTTTGTATCATGGGGTTAATAATAATTAGATGTCCTCACTGTTCTTTTGGCAGGAATAGTTTTGACTTTTTAACAGTTATGTCTCCGGTAGGAGACCCTATGTAATTTATAAAAAGCATTCAATAAATGATTTACTATAAATCCTTGGCACAGTCACTGGAATATGGTAATTCATTTGTTCTACCAATAATAATATGGAAATCAAATGTTAGATTTGTCTAGATTTACCTAAATTCCATGTTAGAAGTTATAAATTTGGTAAACTTTATAAATTATACAGATATATTTAAAGTAGTCATTGATAAGGACATTTCTTTAAGAAGAAAAGAAAAAGCAATGTTCAGGTTGTGAAATGAGCCATACTAGGAAATGATAGCAAGCTTTATTTAAGCTATGAATCAAAGAATTCTGTTTGCCTGGAATGATAATTAAAGTTGGTTAGCAAGGAAATAAAATTGTTTCTGTATAGTCACAACTATTTAAGTGTTGTTCAATTTATGTAGATTATCTCTGGCTTCTCATTGACTACTCAAGTACTTTTTAAAAAATTACTGCCAACTTATTAAGGCATTTACAAAACAGGGCATGGCATTCAATTATTTGTATTTAGTGATGGTTTAGTGGTATAAGGTGAGCACTCAACCTTAAAAAAAGAGCGCTTTTTTTTTTTTTTTTAAGATAATCCTATAAAGGACACATTTCAAGAACCTTTCTTGATACTGAGAACCATACATGACACCTAAAGACATTGTGTTTTCATGATTAAACACTATCTGGATAAAACACAAGAAAACATAACTTACAAGAAAATTTTCACATCTTTTGGTGAGATTATTATCTGACAGTGCTCCATAAAATTCTACTTAATAACAATTTAACTTTTCACCCTATTTTAATATTCTTTCTTCTATGTTTAATTTCAGCACATTTTTGTATTTTAGCCATTTCTGCTGTAGGTAATGCAATGAAAGTCTTAACATATTTGGTGAAAAAATTATTTTAGTTTAATCACACAAGTTAGTTCAGCTCCATTTATATGAGTATTTTTAAAATTACTTTGATTTCACAAAACCTTTGAAAGTTTTCTATCCTTTTGCTGTGACCATTATCTGGTGGTGGGTCATGCAATTCTACTTAATAATAATTGATCTGTCCTCTCTATTGTAATGTTTGTTCTTCACTTCTGTACAATATGAGAAGAGACTGAAATATTTTGATATATTTTTTTCTTTTTAGTTTTTCTTTATTTTTTGCATTGTAAGCCATGGGGAGAATGTCTTGGACCTCAAAATGACATATTTTATTTAAAAAAAAAAATCATACTAGATTATTTCAGATAATTTAGCTCTGGTCCATTTATATGTGTATTTTTAACCATTTTGTGAATACAGAAATGTTTTAAAAACTAATGCAACTATAAACCTTTTCCCCAGAAAACATGTGACAAATTCATATAAATTTCTGTATTTACAGAAGAATCATTGACTTGACAACTCTAAGAAACTGTATAGATGTGTGTGTGTGTGTGTGTGTGTTTGTGTGTTTGTATGTACCTACACTGTGAAGGTAACTGGACCAGTAAGAAGATATTCAAAATATACAAGTGCATTGTTAGAAAAATAGGGGCTTAGCAGATGTAGAACTAGCAGGAATGTCTTGCCATGGACACATAGGGTTGTTGGGGAGCATGGCATGGAGGATGGTGACCGGGGATACGTTGTTAAAGAAATAAGGAAGAGGATGTGTAGATTTACTTAAGATACCAAGAGAACATTAGAGACAAAAAGCTCATCTTGGACCCAAATTATATTTTACAGAGGAAATCTACTTACGGCAAAACTAACACTACTCATTTCTGAGTTATCTTAAGGAGATTTCTGAATTCTATTTAGGATAACCTTAAGTTGTTCTGAGACTTAACAGCTGAAATACTATATTTGCATATAGAAATATTTGAATTTTAAATTGAAAGTATATTTCTTAAAATTAAAACAATAGAGGACTTCCTTACTAATTCACGTCATAGTCATTTCCTGAGCATCTAGCTAGATTTATCTGTTGATGTTGGGTACTAGTGTTTTTACTTTGTAATTTCCAAAGTGTATGTTTTAGAACCCCAAAGTAGCTTATTCAATGGTTGTCTCTGGACTAATATAATCCAGATGTTAATTTAAAATCCCAAACTATTAAGGGAATTGTTTAAAAGTTAAATGATTCAATTACTAGGAAAAGTTCTTCAAGATTTGGAAACTAATTATAATCTGTAGTTCAAAGCTCTAGAGGAATATGCCACTAGGGTAGGAACTCATTTAGTTTTTCCATATCCTTTTGGACTTTTCTTGGGCAAATTTAGATTTCATTACTGCTCTTTAATAGGTTCCTTGATGAATTTGGCTGCTTAGATCCACTACTAGAAATGAGAAGGTTAATTATGATCATTCATTTAAAAATTTTTGAACAAAATAGGCAGAGGAAAGATAATAGATTTCTATATATTTCATATTCAAAGTGCAATTTTAGCTTTTTTATTGGAATTTTCAAACAAAAAAGTAGGGAGAATACTTTAACAAACTCATATTTCCCTATCATCTAGCTTTAACAATGATTAATCATTTGCCATATTCGGTATATTAGTATCTGTTTTTAAGTGTTAAAAGATTCTCAACTGCTTGAACATATACAGCTGATTGAATAAAACAGAACATACTGCTCGGTGATTTAACACACAGTAACACCCATGTAATCACGGCCGTGGTCAAGACCTACAACATCGTTAGAACCCAGCTGCCTGCTGCTCCTTCCTCATAATTATAACCTACCTATCTCTCAAGTTTAACCAGTGTCTTCAGCTTCATAGTAATCACTTCTTTTTGCTTTTGTTGATAACTTTTAATCACTAAAGCATCCATTCTTAATGACTACAATTTTGTCTATTTGATAAACTTTGTATAAGTAGAGTTGCAGCATAGGTATTATTTTGTGTCTGGCATATTTCCTTAATAATGTAATGGGTTTGAAGTATTTATTCATGTTACTGTCTGTGACACTTTTTCATTAATTTTCACAGTTGTATTGTATAAATATATCACAATTTAGTTATTTATTCCGTTGGTACTAGACATGTTCAGTGAGTTCTAGTTTGGGAATATTATAAGTAATGCCACATTCACATCTTGGTTGTATCTCATTGTATACATGCACATTCATTTCCCATTTCTGCTGAATGAAATTGTTGGGTCTTATCATATACAGATACACATTTCGGAAAATAATACTAAAAAAAAAAAAAAAAAAAAAAAAACCTGGTTAGTTGGTTAGTTTTGACTCAGTAAATTAGTGCAAGATAAACCGAGTCTGTTAATCATGTTATTTAACATGGCTACATATTTACTGATTTTTTTCAAAAATCAATAACTGAGAGAAATGTGAAAAGAAAATGTCCCAACATTCTTCCAGATAGATCTATTTATCCTTCTATGTTTCCCAGTTTTTGGATTTTTCCAGTTTTTTGGCCCTGCTCCTGATTTTTCTAAGGAGCACAGATGGATGGTTTCTAAAGATGACACGGTGAGAGGGTGTAAACTCCCCTGTGACGGCAGTTCTAAGGGGTTCTGAAGTCTCACACTGCCCACAATTGGCCTTTAGCAACATTGCTACTCTGGATTTGTCTTGTATTGTCCTGAAGAAATAATTGCAGAATGATTTTGATTTTTTAAAAAAAAACTAATATTGCCAAGTGCGTTTCTTTGCAAAATCGGGTCTCTTTGTTGTGATAGGATAATTAAGTTAATTTTATTTGGTATAGCGATAGCCATATTTTTGTTCAACATTTATTGTATTTTGTGTTATTTTTCCTTACTGTCCTTGTTTTCACAGGTATAGTTGAGTTGGTTCTCTTTTTTTTTTATTTTTTATTTTATTAAATTTATTGGGGTGACAATTGTTAGTAAAATTACATAGATTTCAGGTGTACAATTCTGTATCACAACATCTATAAATCCCATTGTGTGTTCATCACCCAGAGTCAGTTCTCCTTCCATCACCATATATTTGATTCCCCTTACCCTCATCTCCCATCCCCCACCCCCCACCTCCGTTCTCTTTTTTAATTTGGAATTTCTCAAGTATTCTTTCATTCCATTAGAGGTAACTTCTCTTTCATAGTACTCATGAAGTCCTCTGATTCTTTTTTTTTTCTATCTTCCATAAGATAGGTCAAGCCAAATACTTTTATTTACCTGTTCTCTCCATCTTCTCCAGTGAGACTAAGGCATCTTTACTATGACTTTTATAATTTCAAAGCCCACTTAGGCATATAATTTTTTCTGAAATTGCTGTTAATTTAATTATCTGCTGTTACTAGGTCTTTCCCTCTGCAGTATATTTCTTCAAAAATCTGTATTGAATATTGGAGCAATGTATTGTCATTTATTCTATATGTATAAACACATCTCAAAACTTAATGACTTACTACTCATTATTGTCTTCTCATTTTTTTTTTTTTATGTTTTATTTTGGTATATTGCAGTATGGGTTCTGATTTAGTTGGTTGTGTAGAATTATTTCTGAAATATTTTTTTACATTTGGTATAAGGATGAAAAAATAATAATAATTGCATTTGAAAAGTTCTTTGTTTACTCAGATAACTTAATGATATTTTGACTTGAAACTATACTTGTGATATTTAGTCCTTAGCCCTTATTACTCTGCAGTCTATAGAAACTACACTGTTCTAACATCTTCTAGTTTTTGAGGTTTGTGTATGCCATAGCTAGCTGGTTAGTTGTGGGTTTTTTAGTAGTGTTTTAGTACTATTTTTTCATTTGCTTTTTTTCCCCCTGATATCTTGTAAGATTACATTCATAAATCCTATACTTTCAGATCCAGAATTAAGTGTGTGTGAGTGTGTGTGTGTGTGTACTGGGTTTTCATTTCCTTCTTAGGTCTCTCTGTGTTGTGACTGCAGTGGTATTCAAGCTGTGTCTGTCTCTTCAAACCTTTGTATTTCTTTAATCAATTCTGCCTCCTCTGTGTGTTTTGCTTCTTCTTGTTGTCTAGCCTGTTACTCCATTAGTCCATTTAGGTCTGTTATTCTTCTAGAACTTCTCCTTGTTTGCTGGTTCTGCTAAGGGGATTCATTAAGTGGCTGAAATCCTATGAGAGGTCGGGGGCACAGTGGTTTCTGCTCGCCTTGATCAGCTATCATCTGATAACAGCTATCAGCAAGTTATCAGTTCCTTATCTAGGCACCTGGTTGAAGTTACCTGGTCTCTTTATCTGCAAGCTTTGGTACTTTCCTCGGCTAGAGAATCTGCTGAGTCCCCCAGGAGACACCTACATGGTCAAATACAGTCTCAATTCAAGAGGGAGGAAGGGAAGTGAGGGAAACAGCAGAGTTCTCTAGGTATTCTTCAATTTCATTTAAATTATGGTTCAATATTAAAAAAAGTGATTTATATATAACTTTTAAGGCATCTGTAGAGTCAAATGAAATATATCTGTAATATGCTTGGTACATTATATTTATCAAATATATCATACTTTTATTACTTGGTAGAAATACTATTAAGTACGAAGTTCATTCTCATTTCATGTTCTTAAATATTTACAGGATGCAATGCTTTCTATGCAATCTATGATTAAATGTAAAAGAGACTTGCCTAATACTAGTCATTTAATAAAATTTAGATCTATGGACAAAGGAAATTGAAAAAACCAAATTAGATTACTGAAAGTCTCCTTTATTATGGTAGAATTGGAGAATTAAAATGAGACCTAAGCTTTAGTCTTTCTATGTTATAATAACTTATATCTTAGTCTTTATACTTCAGTCTTTCTTAGTTATACTCTTGTGTTATACTGTATACTTGAATTATGTTGTACAGAGAAGAACTTATTGACTTCATAATACAACCAAATATATTACTGGATAAAAAGTTAAAAAAAAGATTTAGTTTAAAGGCATCATGCTTTAGATACAGAAATAAATATTTTGGTGACAAAAGTTGCATTTACCAAATGTATTTTACTTCTGTATGTTTTGAATAGAATAATTCTTAGGTTTCTTCTAGGAATTTTTTAAAACAGACGTCCTATTTGTAAATAAAACACATGTAAATGTCAGTTTAACATTAATTCATAATACAACATTTTGAAAAAAAATAAGTGGAATAATAAAAACTACTGTTTGCAATACTTGGAAAAATTATATTTTAAATAAAAATTACTTGACAAAATAATATATTTTACGAAATCATTCTCTTGAGAATTTTATAGGTACTTATACAATTTCTTAAATAAATTCTGAAGTAGTATATTATTGTTTGCTAAAGAAAGGGATGTTCTTTGGTAGGCATTTTTGCAGTTAATGGTTTATCAGTTTTATACATTTAAAAAGTTCGCAATGCATAATTTTCCGATTGCTTCCCATACATATTCAATAGATGATACATTTAACAAAAATAAACCACCATGGGAAGATAGTAAAGGTGCAGTATTGTAGAATATAAAAAAAACTCCTGTTTTGAAAAATGGGACCTCTCTTATTTATTTACCAAAAATTTTCTTAGTGTTCTAACAATATTAACATATTCACTACTTACAATAATCCTTTTGAAGCCATTACCCTAATTTACTAAAGAGGAAATTGGGAACAACTAGGTATCAAGCTTAACAGAAGTCATACAGGTGGCAGAAATGATCCCCTTCTGGGGTTCTGTCTCCAAGTCTGGGCATGCTCTGAGCCTCCTACCATGCTGCCTCCCTTGTCAAGGGCTGGCCCCTGATGTACTGACAGTGGGAGGTCATGTACATTGTCTAACCTCTCCATGCTGTGGTTACTTCAGCTGTGAAATAGAGAAGATTTCCCATAAAGTTTATCCCATAAAGATGAAATGGTAGATGTATATCACTTAGCAGGGTTCCTGCCTTCTATTATTATCTATTATGTCTTCTATTTATCTATTATTGTCTTCTATTTATCTAATATCTATTATGTTTTCTATTATTAATTAGTTAATTTTGTTCAGTTGGAAATTTTGAAAAAAAGTAAAATCTTTGACAATGTTGAATATGATTTGACCATAGTAAGACTTTATCTACAGAGGTCAGAAGGTATTTTGGAAAAGTCGACAAACTGCATCCTATAAATGGCATTATGTTTTCCAATCCATCTTTAATATTAGGGTTTCCCAAAAGGGGCAAGAATAAATCCTGGAAATTATACTAGTACTTCTAAATGGTCTTCATTAAATCTATTGTTGTATTTTTCTTTTTTAAATATACCGATCAATATCGATTTCAATATTTAGAGGAGAAATACATTTAAAAGCTTTTGGGCTATTTGTAACAAACACCCTCTCCTACTTGTGTCACTATACAATGTTGGATGGAAGCCTATTTAGTTGTGTATATGTTCCATTAGCCTCTCTAATTCTGTTTGTAGTAGCTAAAGCTAGTAGTAAAAAAATGTAAAAGCTGCTTTCATCTGCAGTTATTAACTAGAGGGAACTCCAAACTTAGATTTAAAGCCATGTATTGTATAAAGCTTCTGTCCAATAAAAAAATCCTCAATTACCTTAAGAGCTTGCCTTTACCATGCTATTACATTTACAGGGCTTACTCCTTTTACAAAATTTCAGCTTCCAGAGTTCCGAGATGATTTGAGCAATTATTTATGATGGCATTACCTCATACTCATTTTCTCCTCAGCAGAGTTGTATCTGTGTCAAGCCCAAGTACTGTGAGCCAATTGAACTTGCTCCCCTTTCTTTGTTATAATCAATAAAATGCATTCCCTTGAGATCACACTTATTTATCTCCTTAGATTAGATGCAGTATCCTTTTACCCTGTACGTAGAAAAAAAATAAATAAATAAAAACCAAACCAAAAAAAGAAAAAAGAAGCCAAGTTGCATTCTAGGATTCTGTTTCCATGTTACTAAATTTTATATTGCTGGATGAAGGTGAGATTATTAACTATGTGCAATAAAGACATACATATTTAGAAAGAGGGTTGATCAGTTGGTTTTTGGTAATGAGATATCAACCTCTCAGTATGAATTCTGGCAACTGTAGGAAGATGCTGTGCAAAATGTCCTACATAGCACTTCTATTTCAATATTGAGATCTCTATTATTTAGCCTAAACCTATGTTTCTCAGGAGGTTACCAGGTCTCTCATTTTTTGATGAAATTACCGAGAGGCTACATAAATTTTCTTTGGTCACATCAGTAGTATGTGAAGCAAAAGTTAAAAACTAAATGCATTTTGCTATATGTTTTGAAATTCTATGGGTTTTGGATAATAAATGTTTATTAATAGAGCTGAATAAAACATATTTCCTGTAAAGTTTTTAGGAGTTGAAAATGATGAGGGCAATTTAATAACAGTTTATAGACATTTTTATACTCCATTAAAATATTTGAATAGAATCTTGCAGCTGAGTATCAGGCTTCAAGTAGTAACCTTTGTGACTGGGAACAATAGACATGTACATTTTATTCATTGTGACATTTGGTAAACTTACCATCCTGTGACACATCTTTATCCTCTTAAAAAGGGCAAACTTTTGAAATCTCTGGTAGAGGTTGTCTAGCTCCTCTCTTTTCCTCTTCACTAATATAAAAGTTTATTACAATCTTTGGAAAAGGAGTAGAAACATTGAAGCTGAAATAAAACCGAGAATCTAAAAGTTTAACGGAAGTTGTAAACCTTGCTGGGTATATGATATTGTTAAGACCTGGGTATTTACCGAGCTGACCTGCATACTTCTAACATGTTCATCCTCCAAAACTGTTCAGTCACATTCTCAAAAGGAAAACTGATTAGATGTCTGAGCTCCCTGTGAAACCTTGGAAAAGACTATAAACTGAGTTTACAGGGGACTATAAAGACAATAGAAATGTGTAGCTAAAAGTAACACTTGGGTTCCAGAGGTTGTGAAGTTGAATAGATACCTGGTGTACTCAATATCATAATATACGATGCTTTGAAAACTTTGAGATTAAAATGGGTTGAATCACTGTAAAAATAAGTACCTCAAAAGGTAAATATTTATTTACTCAAACCATTTCTATATGAAAGGCAAACTGAAAATAAACTACAGAGATTAAGATCTGCGCTGATTTTAAATACAAATTAGGTTACTTTTTTCTGTCTTCTATGGGATAATATTTAAAGACCACTTAGTACAATCTAGAGATATCAATGCAAAGATGCTATCAAAATCTCTCCCATAAATATTGTTGGATGAATATAAATGTAGTTCATTAAGAAATACAATGTAAAATTTTCTCAAATGCTTTTCTTCATTCATCAAGTTTACTGAACAACTGTTTCACTGTTTACTTCATTATGCCTTTCTCTGTGTAGAAATGTACTGCTTTGTCAATACTGGCAAACCCAGACTGGGGCCTTCTCTGTATAGAACACATGAAAGTGAAAGCTGGATTACTTTATATTTTCTCTAACATGTTAGTTAATAACTTCCACACAAATAATTGTTTTAACCAATTTGAGATTTTTCACTTTTGAAATTTTCTTTTCTTTTGTCCTTCATTTTCTTGCTGTCATAATTTCTGAAAGAAAGTAAACTGTGTGTGCTGATCATTTCTAAAAATCACAAAAGAGGCTTTGGTAATAAGACCATTTTACATTCCTAGTAGACACCAGGCAAGTAGTTAGTCATTTTAAGAATGCTGAGAGAGCCCTTTACCTAAGGAAACCTTTCACACCCTTCATCATGCTCCCTCCCACCTTCTCTCCCTTCCACTGACATTGCAGCCACCTCTTTCCAAGTGTTGTGCTAACACTTCTTTGGAAGTCTGGGCTTCAGATGTAGGAATTATTGGAGAGAATAGATCTGTATCCACGACCCTGCGGCACTAAATTCTATCAAAAATTAATAAAATAACAGAATCAGGCATTCAAGTTGTGTTCCTATAATACGTTGATATATATTCAAATTCCAAATTTAACTTTGCATTCTAGTCATACGTTTGCCTGTCTTTCCTGTTAAAAGGTGATTTCCTGATAGCTGGAGTTTTCATATTCACCTTGTCATTTTTATAATATTACATAGCATGATATGTGCTTGACCTAACAGGTTAATCATTGCTTGATTAATCTTTATTAGCAACATGGATAAGTAAATGAATCAGTAAATAAACAGCTATTCTATTTTGCTTTTAGGTAGATACGGAATCAGTGAGTAAATTTGGAAGGGACTTCTATTCATACAATTTACAATTGCTCCTTCTAGGGCTCACAGTGAGGAATACATGAATTCAGGGTCTTGCAAGCTTGCTAAAATAAAAAGAATGCTGAGAGGATATACTCCAGGAAGCCATTTTGTCTGGTTGACATATTGGTTCCCTCAGGGTTAGTATAAAATTAGTCCCTTGTTTTGTTATAGACTGTGATTATCGGAAATGTTCGCTTTGTATAGGTCTGCCCTCTGACTTAATAATGAGAGTCTTGAGTTTAAAAAAAAAAAAAATCTGTGACCCTCAAGTAAATCTTGAACAACGTTAAGGTGTTTTTTCTGCTTCCATCATTCCTTTCCCCCTCCTATTACCTTGCCTATGGAGAAGTGAATCACTCTTCTAAGGCTGTAGGTTTCATCTAACTGGTATTTAACCAACCTAATTTTCTCTCTAATGTCAGGGCATATTCTGCTGTAGCTTTAGAGTTGTAGTTTTCCCAGTTCTCACTAATAAGGCTATATTTCCTTGATCAAAAATAAGATTAAAGTTAAAATCATACATAAGTTTTCCCCCAGTTTGAATTGCTAGAGGAGCAAATGTCAATAGGTAATGCATCTCCAGAATGTGAGAATTGAAGCATGTTAAAATTAGATAACAAAAATTAGCATGTTTGTTTTCAAATAATATAAATATATTCACTGTTCATTATCTGTTTGTCTTGCTCACCTTCTTTTTCACCTGTCCTTTTCCTGGTAAATATTCACTCCCTTTCGATTAAAAGTGCGCCAAACCTTCAAGATAAAGGTGTTATAGATTTCTTACATGAATTCTTTACTGAGAATTTATCTAAAATAATGAGCTAATTAACCTTTTACATCCTGCTTCCTATATTTATAAAATCTCACAATCTATTTCATTAATAAAAACATCCCTGGTATGTATTGCCTTTTTTGTTTTCTTTTTTTACCTTCAGGAGGAGTTATCAACCAAGTGACCTGCCTCATAGACACACACCCATGCACCCACACCCATACCTACACACACACACCACACAAAACCATGCATATACATACATATACACACTCACATTTTAAGGTTTACTCTGCTCATATGGGGACTGAATTCTGCTATCCTGGGGTCTTTTAAATCTTTTTAAATTCTGGCTATACTTTGTCTCAACATAGGAATTCACATTTTTTTTGCCATATAATTTTTCTTTCCACTCTTGGATAAATGTAAATACTGTAGTTAGAAATGTACTGGTAAAAACAAAACAAAACTTCTCATGATCTTGATTTTCAAGACAATTATTTTTTTTCTGGTAAAAATATAAATTTGTATTTTTCCTTTGTCACACAACTGAAAAACAAAATCTATGAAATGATTAACATTGTCTTAGGTAAAGACCAAATCATGAAGTAAAAGTGAAATAATTATCTCATAGTCCTGTAATATTAATTCAGTTATAATCAAAATACATATTTTAGTTGTTCTCGATGCATGATATATACATATTTAAAGTAATTGTTTCTATTGGTTTTGCGTGTGTATCAGATAAAGCATTCTACATGCTACATTTCAATAAACACATTGCTCAGCCTTCTACTCTGTGTTAATATTCTTCAAAGAGCTCAGCTGTACTAGTCACCTGAAAAATTATTTTGTCGAGTCCTTTTAGTAGTGAGGATGAGGATAATTTCACCCTGGAGGATTCTTTCCATGACTAATCGACATGGCCTCAGATCTCAACCCGAGCTTTCAAAATGCATCCTTACTAGCCTAAGCCAATTGAATAACTGATAGGATAATATACGATTTAGCGGCAGGAAAATAAGTGTAAGAAGCTCCCTCCCACCCATAATCTGTACCTGAAATGAAAATAAATGTTTTATTAATATGAAAGTGCACGGAGAAATTTATACCAGCGCTGCATGAGGCCCTTTGTCACGCATGTAAAGTGAACTGGACACACTGATGCGTGGACTCTACAGCCAGATAATCTAGGCTTTTTAATTCTTCAAAACATTTCTCCCTTATCTTCATATTACCATAACATAAAATTTAAGACCAATTACTGAGATTAAGAGTGTGCATGGGGAAGTATAGAAATATCAATATTCATACTTTGTTGAAGGATTCAGGACACAATGCCCAGAAAAGGAAAAGTTCAGCTAATGTTTCCAAAGGCTGACATCGGCCCCCTCAACCTCTTTCCCTGGTTTGATTTTTGTACATCACCCTTACAGCTGTGTGATTTTTATGTATTTACCCGTTTTCTTGTTTTTCTGTCAGGCTTTCCCCACAAGAATGTTAGCCTGCAAGGACAGGAACGTGATCTCTTTTGTTCCATGCCCCATGCACAGTAACTAAAATAGCACCTGCACTTTGTCGGTACTCAGGAGATACTTGGTGAATAAATAAGTCAGCCAGGGAGTCAGCCCCAGAATAGTCCTCGCAACAAAAGGATTTGTGAATAGGGAGCTCAGAAGCGATGTTTACAAAGAAACCCATCCTCCTCCTCACAGAGCTTTGTCATCACAGTATGTGCAAGTGACCAGATCTTTAGAAATATCTGTGCTAAACTATGTCCAAAGTCAGATGTTTTCCAGAGACAAAGGTACGTATTATTAGAATATTCATGACTCTCCCTCACTTTCTGTGCAATTGAGGGAGAGTTGACTCTAGTGTGTAATTCTTGCTTATTTCCATTTCTAGTAATGTACACATATACATTCATGTGCATGTTGATTTAAAGAGAATTTCATGCTTGGAAAAATGTGTCTGTGAATATAGAAGGAGCTATAATAAAGCCAAGTTCTTTATGCAATAGGGGTTCCTTTTATGCCAAACAAATTATAAGGCAAAGGTTAATGTAGTATATTTAGGAAGAAAGAATAATGCTGAAATGTGCTGTTGTTCTTCTAAGACAGGTACAATTTCAGGAAGGATTAACAGGAATTTATTGAGTGCCAGTTAATGATATGAGGTAATTTTAAAAGTGTTCCCTTAACAATGCTTAAACTTATTTAATTAGAACATTTTAACCTTATTTTATATGCTGAGGAAAAGGCAATATTTGAGTGCTGTAAGTTAGGTACTTCGCATTTCAAACTTTCAAAACTAATTAACCTAAAGATGTCCAGTATCTTTTTTAACTGTCTTTGAACATGTAGTTTATAACATTTATGTCAAAACAATTTTATTGACAGTAGTCTAGGAAAGTAATATAATTTTGAGACAATATTTCTGAAAGAGAGGAAATGCCTTTTTATCTTCTCATGTACTTACCAAAATCAGTTTGGCAAAATCAGCAGACCTTTATTGTCCAACTGGCACTGGCTATGCTGAATCTTTACCAAATGCATTTCATTTTTAATGAGATTCTTTTGACTTTGTTGTTCCAGTGCCAGAGGGTGCAGATATGCAGCTAGGGTTGAGCAGTGTCTGACACTGTCCAGAGTGCCAGTTTGGACAATTTAGTCATGTAGAATTTTTTGGCCTATATTTGTTGTTAATGTCCTTCTGAACTCAGAGAAGAATTGTACATTTTAAAAATTACTGTCCTACAAGGCACTTGCTCTAAAATGTAATTGGGAGTTCTGCCTTCATCATTCTACAACAACAAAGATAGTCAGAAGTTGTCTAGTCTAAACCTGTGTCCACGTTGAATTTGATCCAAGACAGAGGATGCTCTGTGTTATTTTGGTAGAGTTTACATCTTGGGTGTTCTTTAATCTTTACTGGCTGGTTGATTCAAACTGTACAGTTTAATCCCACTGAAATTATTAATGTTAGAAACACATTTTAAATGTAGTATCTCCCATTATATTTTCCAGTATCATAATTCATTGTTTACTTTTATTACCTTGCCCTATGTGGTTGGGAAAATCACTTCAGTTTTCTGAATTTCATTCTCCTTTTTCATAAAGAAATGGAAGTTGGTTTAGGAAGCTTAGGAGTCATATATTTCTATCCTCTATTTAAAGATACCTGGAAATGCACATTTATGGTATGATCAAAAACTATAAAAATTAATTTTTTTGCCATATGTAGATAAATACATCTTTAATCTTTTATGCTCCATCAAAGGGATACAGACATGATATTATATGCTATACTAAATCCATAGTCCAGTGATGTCAGATACTTACGAAAGGGAGATAAAAGATAAGGGCCCTTCCAGAAAATTTCCTAAAATAAGACATCAGTTTCCACTAAAATTGTCATTAATAGTTCAGAATACCTTTACTAACTTGGAAAGAGACACAAGTAGCCACATGAAAATAAAGGCTATGAAATCATTCTTCTTATAATTATTTTAAGGAGTCTGACATAATATTCCCCACATGTAGAAATAATTTAATATTTACTTAGACGTTTCTGAATGTTTGGAGTACATTTGAATATGACATTCATTTAATTAAAATATTTAGAGTTTTCTCGAATGACTTCCTCTATAACCTTACTTCAACAGATAATTGCCAGTTCTGTGCATCCTTTTAAAAACTGCCTCCTAAATATAATTAATTAGTAAGCTTTTAAAAACTCCCACATCTCAAGAATGTTTTATAAAAAGGCAAAGTTAATGATTTAAAATGTAATTTATATTAAATCAAACTATTCCCCACTCTTGCAGAAAGATTTAGCTTGCTTTAAAAATTGAAGAAATACAAAATATAGTCACATGGTAAACACTTCGCCAATAACCTTTATGCTAAATGATCTATTGTGCCATTTAAGGTCATGATCTCTTATTTCATTCATAGATAAAATGTCAGTCGCTCCTGTATCTGGAAGGATCTGTTTAGAGGCAAATGCTATTCAAATGCTGTTCTGCAGAAATAGCAATGTACAGTGTCATGGTTCTTGGCACAGAACTGATGATGCATTGCCCCAGCATACAGAGACATCATTCCCATAAAACGTGTAACATTATAGTTCAGGGACTATTTAACCTTTAATACAAATCATTTTTATTGTCCCAGTAGAACTCAAACACTTTATTCTTTATATTTCTCTTTGGCACTATGTACCAATTGCAATGCTATTCTGTCAGGATGGAAAGAAAAGACATGTTAAAGCTCATCCATGTGCATTACCTCTGAAAAACTCCTTAAGGAATGAATAGCCATCTTCACCAGATACAGCAACACGAAGACTCAAAATTTGTCAGTGATGTCAGATAGCTATGAAATGAAATTATATCTCTCAGACTTCCCCTTTCTCTTAGTTTCAAGATTACCTGGAGTTTGTTGTTTTCTTCTCTCTCTACTCTGTCAGTGATGTACCTTCTGGTAATTCTAATAGAACATCCTACAACATTGAATAGGACAAAAATATCGGGATAAAACTTACTGCTGCCTATATGTTTATTTTTCACATTGTCTGTTTCTTATTGTTTACTCCTAGGTTTTCTGGTAGAAATTATCAGAAAAAAACACAAAACAAAACATAAAACCAATTCTAATTTTTAAAAAATCTTTTGCTGGTATGGAGGTAAGCTCATTTACATTAAAATACATCTTCTCAGAAAGTTGGTTCTCTATCTTTTCCTATTTTGTTTGTCTTGCAGTCTCATGCTTATTCTTTTCTTCTTTACAGCCTGCCAGAGACAAAATCTTCAGCAGGCTTCTTGCAGGGAAAATGAGGAAACAAAAAGAAATACAATGTAACAGAATAAAGTGCTTTAAATTCCAGTGGGAGAATAAAAATGATTTGTGTTAAAGGTTAAATAGCCCCTAAACCATAATGTTACAAGTTTTATAGGAACGGTGCTTCTATATTCTTGTGCAATGCGTCATCAATCCACAGCCAAATGCCACTGACATTATGTATTTTTTATCTCTGTAAAACAATATTTGGATACCACTTACCTTTGAGGCAGTTCTTTTGGAAATTATAAATGTATTTCTTTCTGAGGATCAAAAGAATGCACATCAAAATGAAAGATGAAGTGTGGAATCTGAATTCACAGCTGCTTTATGCAATCTGGAAGGAGTGCAGGATTTCTCATTTTAGTTCACTTCTCAAAGCTTTGTAGATAGAAGCCTAAAATGATATATTTGAATTTTAAAAAATATTCTTCTTTTCTCTGGTTGTGTAAATGATTGCAATCAATCAGATTTTCTTTGTTCAAGAAGAACCATGAAATTACAATAGGAAGTTTTTTTCACATGTAATTTTAGTTATACAGTGAGTGGGCAATGACTGACAGCTTAATAGAGTCCCACTGTGGCAAGAATATGATGTTATTTTGG
Organism: Rhinolophus sinicus; assembly: GCF_057876585.1. NCBI lineage: Eukaryota > Metazoa > Chordata > Mammalia > Chiroptera > Rhinolophidae > Rhinolophus > Rhinolophus sinicus. The sequence goes on from NC_142516.1 coordinate 110,811,935, forward strand.
GATAAATATTTTTATTTAAGAAAAGATAACTTACACTAAGTTGACTTTTTAAGTCTCCTTTGAAAATACTTTTGAAGGACACAAAGTATATTTGGAGTCCATTATTTTATACTTATAAGAACTAATATAATTTTTAATGAGACTATTAAGACATTAAAACCTTCCCAGTAACAAACAAACACAAAAAAAAGAAATCTGAAGCAAAATTAAATAATATAGTTTATGCTAGTTTGCAATATATAAACATTTTCTGGGCAGTATTGATGGCTATTTTAAAAGTGCCACATTAGTTGCAAGATGACTTTTAAATATATGGGCAAATTAATTCTATTAAAAAATAAATACAAATGGTAGGCTGGGTTACGACCACGCCAATGTACTTTCTGGCATTTAGAAAGAAAATCTGACTTTATGCATCAGAGGTTTTGCAAATACACTGTTCCATAAAACCAATCTCAGCATATTCTGGATTTGCTTGAAGATTCAAAAATGAGTTTAATACTAAACTGTAAAAATATAGTACCGTGTCTCCCTGAAAATAAGACCTGGCCAGACCATCAGCTTTAATGCGTCTTTTGGAGCAAAAATTAATAGAAGACCCAGTATTATATTGACCCAGTTTTATAGTAAAATAAGACCAGGTCTTATATTTTTGCTCCAAAAGACACATTAAAGCTGATTGTCCCGCTAGGTCTTATTTTCGGGGAAATACAGTATTTAATATAATTTTCCTCTGTACTCATTAAAAAAAAGAATAAATCAAGGGAAGTTGGATGACTCCAAGCCAGAAGTTATAACAAACATGTTATTTGGATGGCAGGATTATGATGCACAGTGGTCTCAACAGGTTGGAAAGATGTGAAAGAGGTCAGCTTTCTTCATGTCAGTTTTCCACATTTAATAATGAGGTCTCCTGTCATTATTCTTGATATTGCAAGATTCTGCATATGAACATTCCAAAAATCTATCCTCATAATTCCTGGCCTTCTGAATTCTGATAATTTATCTTTATTCCATTTAAGAGCATACACACTCTCATAGCAATAGTAATAAGGGTTATCACTTCTAGACTGTCTTCCATTTATCAGACAATAATCAATTCAGTTTATCTAATTTAATCCTCACAGCATAATGAGTTAAAATTTATCTCAATTTTGCAAATGAGGAAATTGGGATTCACAAAGTTGAATAGATTGCTTAAGCTCACACAGCTCTTAAACCAAGTATTTATTCTTCTAAAGTTTTACCTCTGAATCCCACAAATACTCAAACTTGGTTCAGTTCTTACTGCTGTGTCTTCCTTCATACGCCAGGCTGCTGAGTAAAACAGACAAAATCACACAGCTGGCTACATCACTATGTAGTTTACTCTGTACTTTCTATACTATAATGTGTTCTCTGAAATGTCACTGATGTGCTTTCCTTTCTTGGTCACATCTTCCTTCTGTTGTGTCATGATGGAAACTTCTCTGTTCCCAGCAAGCCTCTTGCCCAAATATCCATCATAACCTGCCTTCCTCAACAGCTAGCCTCGTCTTCTACTTTGCAGAGATCATTGAGGCCAAGGGATTTAAACTGGCTTTGATACCTAGTCTGTCTATAAACAAAGCTGTCTTTACCTATATCCATTCTTTCCTCCTTTGTTCCAGGCCCAGAGACAGAATGGCCCATTTGGAGTTCAAGTTTTTCTTTCTCCTGTGATATGAATTTGAAATCCTTCTTTGTATCCATTCTTCACCCAGCAACTGTAATTTGTGCTTCATGGCCCTATGCATGGTTTTCTTTGGTGGAATATTCTCGGGCAGGATATTCCCCATGCTTCCCAAAGACAGTCATTTTTCTGTGTTCTTAAGGATGTGTGTTATATATACACCTATCATACTTATCCTTGCATGGTATATGAGGTGGTTTGCTCACCTGGTTGAATATCTGAAACAGTCATTTCCTGACCTCCTTTCCCAGATAGGATAATTCTGCAGGACTGCATCAGGACTTAGCATCCTGTGTTTTGTAAGTATTGCTGCTGTGATGATCGTCCTGGGTTTGGAATCACTGAGTAGTGATAAGAACATTCACTTGAGGATAGAGAGAAATAGGGTTTAATTTCAGCTCTGAAATTTACTAGAGGAATGGATTTCCACAAATTTCTCAAATTGTCTGGGCCCCAGTAATAGACCTTCTTGTCTCTGTCTTCAAAATATATCAAGATTCCTGCCAGGCCTTATTCTTTCTACCAAATGCTCAAGCAGTCGTCATCTCTCATATGGTCTTTTGCAACCCCCTAACTGATCTGTTTCACATTTGCATACCATATTATATATTTTCCACTCAGAACCTGTAGAGATTCCTTGATGGAAAAATCATTTAATGCTGTTCCTGTCCTTCGAATCTTCCAGTAGCTCTTTTGGCATGTAAAATATGATTCAAATTCTTCACAATGGCCCATGTGACTCTATGATCTGCTGATACACATTACAATTTTCCTGCTACCTCCTTGATTTTTTTCCTCTTACTTTCCTCTCAATTCTTCGTTTCACAGCAGACACACTGGGCTCTTTGCTGTCCCTTGAATATGCAAAAGAAGTGCAAGCTGCAGACCTTTGGGACTTGCTCCTCTCTTGGTCTAGACTGTTTCCCCAGATATTCCCATGACTCTCTTCTTCCATCTATTCAGACTTGTGAAAAATCACCTCCTCTGAGATGTCTTCCGTGGCAATCCTAAATAAAAGCACACGTACATCACACTCACTAATTACCTTCTGATGTATTACATATTACACATTTGCTTTGTTTTTTAAATTATTTCTTTCAATACTATCCTGTACACACATTTTCTTTAAATTTAACTGTTTTCATCAGTTTTCCTGACTGGATAGGCAGAGCAACATGGAGTAAATTCAAGAGGCCAGAGATCCTGGGCAAGAGATGCAGGAGTGATTTCCATTGGCTGATGGGGGCAACACTAGAGAAAATCAGCAGGAGATTGTGTTGTCTCTTGCCCAATAGGATCACTCACAGCAAATCTAAGACCTTAGCAATGAAAAAGCCAGAATGCTCTAATTTCCTAGTGCCTGTGAAAGTCATGCCAGGAAAAGAGAGGCAATCTGCCAGATTAAGGGAGCTGCAATGTTTCCTTTTCTCTAGTTTTATTTATAAAATGTTCATAGTTCTAATGGGAGAACAACTTTTATAGGGAATAAAATAACACAGAGCTTTCCTCTCTTAATTTTTTTTTGTATGTATAGTCTAGTTCATTCCACATTAATATGTACTGTAATTAGGGGTCACATTTTGTTGAATGTGAACTAGCCATAGTTAACCAGGGATATTATGGTGAAAAGCTATATATTTTCTGAATTCCATTTCTAGTCTCTAAAACTATCTAGTTCCTGAAACAGCATGTTTTAAAGACAGAAAGTAATACATGTTTTTGAATGTGGTACCAGTAAGCCTAAAATAATAGCACAAATTATTTTGATTAAAGAAAAAATCATGGTTTATTTTCCTCATTATAGTACATCAGTTATAGTATTACTGGGCCTGTATTTTCCCCCAAATAAAAATGGACTCTATGTGATTATATTTTTAACATAGAATGGAAAAAAGTGTGGCTTAGAAGCCTTGTTATTAGTTTCTCTTTGTAAAATGGCACTTGGTTAATTAGAATTTGTATCTCTCCATAAATATTTCATTGGAAATTTATTAAATAAGCTTTAAGCCTTGTCACTGAGGTGAATGGCGATTGTCTAATTTAAGCTTGACATTTTATCTGTAATATTGCCTTTGTCTGGTGACACAATTTTGTATCAGCTTAAGGAGAGTGAGCTTAGTTTATTCTATTGCCCCTTTGTTACATTGTCATGACAAAGTTTCACACAGAACTATTTTATTTTACTCTTTACCACTGTATTAGCTACACTACTGTTTAAATGACTTCTCCATTAATTGACAAAATGACCCATTGTGCATTGAAGTATGCCACCACCACAAAACTAAAATAAAAAAGTCCAAAAATATTGTTTATATTTAATTACTATATATTTATTGGTTATTCATTTGTTTTAAGTGTGGGATATTTAGGTGAGGTTCATACCAACTGGAGTAGCTACCAGGAGTTCCAAAAATAGGACATAGTAAAGTACTGAGAGACATTATTGCATAGAAAAAAATCCTTCAATGTTTTGATGTCCCTAAATTCATTCCTGTACTTTGGTACATATTATTGTGCTGCTTTTTCAAGGTTTTGGTTCAAGTAACAGCATTTTCCCCCCTCCACTCAAAACATTATATGTAGCACACTCTCACTTTAAGGAGGCAAGTGCTTCTGGATTCTTGTGCTGTCTATAGCACTGACTTTCAGTAGGATCGTCTTAATATCATTTTTAATCAAAAGGTCTATTCTTTAACCTACAGAAACACAAGTTTGAGAGTTTAATCACTTTGTAATTTTATATAAATTTGTATTATGTGATCACTGGGTAGTAATTTAATTGCTCATGGAAGGCTATAGATCAGATTTTTAAAAGATGTTAATCACGTCATAGATCACCTTTTGTTTGTACACCATTGTGTTCTTACTTAGAGAGAAATATACCATGCACATACACATAATTTCAAACTCGTATTCACACTCGTGTTAGTTATTAGTGATGGAAAAGTATACAGTACACTCTTGACTGTGCCGTGACTATTTAATGACCTAACATGATTTAACTTGATATTATTTGAGGAAATAGAGTTTGAAGATGAAAATATGCATTTTAATCAGGAAATTATATTTCCTGATCCTCCTTAGTTTAAAATAGTCAATTTGTTCAATAAAACAGATCCTTTAAAATATTTCGCATTAGATATTTTGAGCTATTTCTCTTCTATTAAAAATCATCTATGAAAATATAACAGTGGCTCTCTCTCTTGATTAAAGAGGATTGGCATCATAATGATATATTATTAGATCTATACTCTATTCTTCTTAACTGGGTTCATTCTAATTTATAGAGGGATCATTATTAGGATAATGGAAACAGTGTCCTCAAAAACAGGTGACTATTTAGTAGGGACCCTGACAATGCCATTTCCACTTCAAAAGAGTTAAGGGAATCTACATGCTAAGTTATTTTTTAAGGGTTAAAAACAAGGTTTAATGATATATAACACATCACAAAATATATAATTTATGAATATTGTTAAAAAGGTCATAAAACTAGGACTATATTTATCCAATTTAACATTTCCTTTTTATATCATGACTGGGATCTTCAATATTTAGTAAACTAAATCATTTTTTATAAAGCAATAAAATAACAGATTATCATAAGAGATTATTTTGTTATGGCTGCATGTGAAAGTGTAATATATCACAGCAGGAAGACTATGTTTGTGACATTCAAATAATTTGGGGGTGATAGTAGATGTTTGACCCTGCTAAATATGTGCTAGGATTAGCAATACTTTCCTGATCTTTGGGTGATATTAGTCTTAGAATTGAGATATAATCATTACATTTTCAATGAAATATGTGTTTATAAAAGTAATTCTGTGTTTTCCCAATTTCATGACACATTTTAATAGTACTGTGAAGATGTCTGTCTTTGAAGAGTCCTTCAAAGCTCTAGGGAAACCAAATCTCCTTATTTTCAACATTTCTTTAATGTGTCAGCTCTTTCCAACTTTGATTTATGAAGAGATACCATTTTGTGTTGAATTAGCATGCATTTTTTAAACTTCTAAATGAAAATAAATTATGTTATTATTTGGTTGCAAACCGAAATTATTGGGTGCAAGCTGATTTTTAAACCAGTGTTTCTCGTGGTGGGGGGCAGAGGCAGTTTCACTGCCTGGAGGATGTTTGACAATATCTGGAGATATCTGTAGTTGTTCAGCTGGCAAGAGATTCTAGAATCTAGTGGGTACAGGCCAGAGGTGCTGCTAAACACCCCACAGTGCATACAGCTCCACACAACGAAGAATGTCAGTAGTGCTGAGGTACAGAGAATCTGCTTTAGACTAATCATTGAAAGCTAAAGTAGAGGGTGATCAAACTGTTTCTTGTGAAACTTTGAGAAAAAAGAAAAGAAAAAAAATCTCTATCCAACCATTTTACATTTCTGACATCTGTGTTGCATGTGATTGGAGATTCTTTCTTCTAAATATCTATTGTGTATTTCAATGACTGCTGGGATAAGAGCTACTTGTTTCTACAGTAATTGTCACAGGAAAATTGCCAGATGGTGATACTGAGAAGGGCAGCATAAAACAAAAGCAAGCAAATTCCCCTCCCCCCAAAAAAGTCTATAAGTGTTTTCTTTCCCATTTCACTTTCTGTTTGTATAGGCTAATGTTTCAAATATGTTCTATCCTTCTTTGAGTACAAGAAAGGAGTCATTCATGCAAATGACACCCAGATATAGAGCAGACATGACTCATGAGATTCTTTTTTTTTAATTGTAGAACTGTATGTTTATTTTTTAATCTCACTCCCCCTAAATAAGAATCTTACTCCCCCTACATTAGAATATTCAAGTAATGTAGCAGAAAACAATGCCTTTTACATAAGGTTAGGCAAAAAACCACACATTTAATTTTCTCTTCATCTAGGTTGGCCGAAGAACACAAAATCTTATAGGCCAGCTGATGTTCCCTTTTTCGTGCTCCGTCACTGAGTTAAGCTTGAAGTGAGATTCTTTTAACATACCTGTTTATAATTCATTCCAACCAGCTCTTTAACATTACTGGGGAAGGTTTTCTTTTGCCACTAAATGGAAGATTTTGTGGGTACCATGACTCTTACGTTCACTCCTGAGGAGTCCTGTGGTAACTTGAAATCACAAAACTCAACATGAAATCAGCAGCTATGAATTTGATGGAAATCTTCATTGTGACATGTAGGATTGGCTGCAGGCAGATGCCGACTGCTTGGGAATACCCCCATCAGCTACTTCTCTCTTTCCACTCACTTTTCCCCAACGCCTCCCAAGTTTGCAGTGTAGAAAAGGAATGGTGAAGAGGTAGAGTTTATACAAACTTTTCCCTTGACTGTTACGGCTCTCAGATGATTTTGTGTTCTCTAGGTCTGGCAGATTGTTAGAGCTGACTTTCATTAGTTACTAGTCTAGTCTAAGCTTTCATGGTGACTTTGGGCATCCAGTGCTTGGACGCTCTGCTCTGACACAGGTTACGGGTTCCTTTTCGCTGAGTATTACGCTCTGTAAAACCATGGTTTTTCAGGGTTCCCTTCCATGAAAAAACTCTTTGCTTGGGTCTCACTGTATACACAGATTGTACCTTAAGCAGGAGTCACATTGTCTCCAGGCTGGTTTTTTCTCCTCCCACATAACAAAATATCTGGTCTGTAGGAAACACTCAATGAAACACAAATCAAGGATGGTCCTTTTGAGTCAATTCTCTCTCTAGGCTTGAGGGGAAGGTAGCACTTCCCCCATCTGTCTACATTTGGCAGGGTGCCTGTAGACTTAGCACACCAGCAATTCTCTCCAGGGAATCTCTCTCCATCTCTGTTCTAAGGTATGGACACAGCTAGTTACTTTGAAATCTGAGCCTCTGTAGGCTTCACATTTGCTGGCTTAACTGACATTTATTATCAACTGTGGCCTAAGCCAAAACTTCAAAGTGACCAATTCTGATTACCGGCAAAATTTAAATCATAATTTGCTCATGACCCAAAATTTCATCATATTTGATAAAATGGTAAGTGAAACTATATGGATGCCATTTTACTCATGAGTCTTTCTAGTTATAATTTAAAAAAAATAACAAAAAAAAAAAACTTGAGGAATATACAAGTAACTCTGAGAGTGTAAAAGACTTATTTACATCTTAGATTATGTTTTTGCCCAAATAATGGCCATGCGATGCTTTAAATAAAACATTAAGGAAGACACAGTCTATGTTTTTAGCATAATGGTACAGATGAAACAAAGGAGGAATTGTTCTTGATTTCCAATGCATTTTATATATATATGTATGTATGTATGTATGTATATATATACACACACATATGTATGTATATATATTTAAATGATTTTTAATTGTACAGTTTTCAATTTTCTATTTTTTTAATTGATACATGATCTTTAATTGTACAATTTTTTTTCTTTCTTGAATGATTTTTAATTGTACAATTTCCAATTTTGGTGTGAAATACTAAGTAACTGGTGATAAGACAAAGAGATCTAAGCAAGCTGCTTGGAACAGAGCTATTTTGACAATGCTAAGCTAGCTAGCGATACTGCTCAGACCATACACAACTTATTCTATTCACATATTTCCTGCTGCTCTGGAAAATAAAACTGAGACTTCACTGCAGGGGCTGCACTAGCTGGAATGCGATACTGTGTTTGTATAACCTATGATCTTGTTTGCAGACAAAAGTAATTCATACAGGTAGAAAAGGGCATCATGAAACACATCCGCCTCCGATTCTGTAGGAAGAGTGTGAGGATTGCCCAGAGGGTGCTAAGCGAGACTAAGTAACTGCAACAAGCAAACTGAAAGGAAAATGTGTTCTTCCCAGTTAACTCTTGAGAGTGGGAAATGGAGAAAGTATGTCTGAGCTATTTTAGTATCTTCCAGGAAAGTTATATTTGTTTGTTTTTTAAAATAAGCATTTTAGCTTTTTTTTGCATTTCATATATATAATCATTGTATCATATATATATATATATATATATATATATATATATATATATATATATATATATGTATATATTTGCTATCTATTTTTCACTTGAATTTATTTTAATTCTGCAGCCTATTTTGCATTAAGTGCTCAGGGTCAAGGCTTGCACATGTGCTCTTGTGCTCTTGCATTTTGGTTTTGCCTTTTTCTTAATTCCGTGTAATATAATGATTACTATTATGATATAGAAAACATATTTTAGATTTATCTGTATATTTACCAGTTTCTTAACCTTCCTTTCTGGCATCTCAGCCTCTTTTTGACATCTCTCTCTTTTTTTTTTTTTTTTTTACTCTCTCAAGTTATGCCTTTATGTGCTCCTTCAGTAAAATTGTGTTTATGGTGGGAAGACATCAGTGTCGTGTGTCTGAAAGCACATTTATTTCTCCTTCAATCTTGAATGATTGCTTTGCTGGATAAAAATCCTACTTGATGTTGCTTTGCAGAAATCAGGGGTTTAATTTGGAAGTAGTACTTTCTTGTAGAGAGGAGTTGTCTCTTGTTTGCCCTGAGGACAGTGAAGTCCTGTGGCCCCCAATAACATTTTGGCTGCCTTTGAGAGACCTGGTTATTGTGGGAGTCGCATGGTAAGCAATCTGTTCCACTTTAGGAAAAGAACAACTGTGGTTTTCTGAAAGAGTATCCCTCAAAGAAGTATTTTCAAATTTTATTTGATCTGTTTTTTTGAGATATATTTAGAAATATCCATGGTATCCTGTGAAAGATTTTCTAAATTACTAAACATTAAAAGAAGATAGTTGACTTACTAAAAATAAATTTGATGATTTTAATAATATTTTTGAAGATTGTCCAAACTTTTTTTCCTGACTCCTTTGTATAAGGTTAGGTGGTGGACATGTTAAGTGGTAGAATGAAATGTATTCAAGTTTTGTGCTTAAAGCATAATGGATTAATGAATAAAACTGTATAACAGATATTACTCTCCAAATTGTTGCTTGGCAATATTTGGACTGCCTAAGCTGTTATAGTAATGTATAACTATGATTTTCAGTGGGGAAAGCAAGAGTGAAATTGAGATTTAACACAAAAACTACAAGTTTATTATTTAGTAATAGAATCCATCCAAACTCACTAAAGTTTAATTTTCAAATCACAAATTTATAATCTCTATTTTGTTCTAATTTTAATTGCTCCCATCAGAATTTTTAATTAAGAAAGCTATTATAGATGGTTATATAATGCATCTCTCATATTTTATTTGTCCTAAAGTAAAATCATTTTATAGTTAGGATATACATCTTCAGTAAACTAGATTTCCTGGATGGATAATACAGTCCATCTTTTGTACAGAGCTCCAGGCTCTGTCTATCATGGGTATTGACCTTACTAACATAGCACCTCCTGTGAATAATTCTTGCTCTGATTATATGAAATTATGAGCCAATAGGCCCAATTTGAGATGACATGGCTCTTTAAGCAAGATTTGTAGTGATCCCTGTACCTTTGTAAAGAGAAGTTCACATTTGTCATAAAAGGTGCCATAATATGTGTAAAGCTACTAATATTTAATTTAAAATTAATATTTATAAATTAAATATGATTCAGAAAGTAAATACTATAATTAATGCATATTAATAGTCACATATATTTTTATTTTTATTTATGCTACTTATTATGGATCTCTTGGTCAGAAAAAATAAAATAAAATAAAAGTCATGAAAGATAGCACATACAGAATTCCAACATACAGAATTCCTTAATTTTTCAATAATTTTAGTGCTGTGTAATGATAAATTGACACAAAATAGATTACTTCTAAAATAATGGCCTATAGTAAAGAAGATATTTCAAACTCCTTTGAAGAAGTAGTTGCCATCTATCATTTGGCTTTTTATATTAATTTTCTAAGTTTATAATTTAACCCTTTGAAATTTATCGACTGTATTTTAACAATATTTTTTAATGAAATGATCATTGAGAAGAATTTAAAGTACTGTGAATTGGGTGGGTGGAACACAAAAACTTGTTTTAGTTTTTCTATATATTCCATGCCCTGAGAACTCTATGAAGTCTGGGCTTACTCTACGTTTTTTTGTTTTGTTTTTGGTTTTTCTTGTTTATCTATTGCACCTATGAGAGTGGACAACACAGAGTGAGCATTCAGTATGTGCTTACTGTAAGAACACTTGAATAAATGTGTGAAGAATACCAAATCTGGGTATTGATCTCTTGTCATCATTCAGTTCAGAACCATGACTCTTTTGTTTCTCATTATTTTATCCTCTATATCCTGTCTACATGTAGCTTTTATAATATGCCTTTCTTAGCATCTTAGTTACATTTAGCCTTCTGGTTTTATTTAAAAAAATGTATACCATTCTTTAAAAATGTGACTCAAAGCCCTTAACTAATTAATTCTTTAAGGTATCTATCTATTTATCTACCATCTATCTAACCATTTATCTACACATATTGAGAATATCAAGCAGCATCAGACTTTTAAGCCACCAAATAAAAACTCTAATACCTGTTCTGATATCCCGAAGGCTGAATACCAGCCTTAACGTTATCTATTTTTAGGTTGTCTTTCTCTCCTGGCCCTCTAAGTAAAACAGAAAAGGAAGTTAGCGCTTCATTATACAAAGCTTGTGTTGTATTTTCTCAGGGACATTTATAACAGTCATGGATTGAAAATGGAAGAACCAGGAAAGCATGGTTTGAGCCATGACCTGCTTGTCTTTTTGTAGGGAAATTTAGGAACTTATCTGATCATAATAGGATCTGTTGCCAGTCCACGAACGTAACAGCAACATTTCTTCTAAGTAATATCCATAATCTTCCTCCTCTTTCACATCATCATGTTTAATCTTGTTATAATTAGCAGTTGCAAGAAGTTTTGGGTCTACATATTTTACAATGTCAGTTCATTTACTACCTAACCTTTATAAATAGCCCATTTTAAGCTGGTTAACATCATGACTCTGAAAATACCAACTATGAAGTTTTACTAAAATAAGTCATCATGTTGAATAAATACACAAATGTGACCTTTGGTATATATGCACATATAAACACGGGGCTAAACACTTTCTTGTATTTACCATTGAAGCATGATTCTTGAATACAAGTAGAAATATGCACGCTTAAAGAATCTGGAGAGAAAACAATGAGGTCAGTTAGAATGACACATTGTCATCACTGGTGCACCAGAAGGGGGAGGGCAAGTGAGTATGTATTTTCCAGAGTCTAGAGTATGTTTCTGATTCTCTGAGGAAATTTTTCTAAACACCAGATGAGTGTACAATGCAAATGTGAGATACAGATAATTGCTATATCATTAATGTTATTATTTAACATGTTTTGTACTCCCCTATAGGCTAGACATTGTGATAAATGCTTTCAAATATCATATTGATTTAATCCTCATTACAAATCTGTGGGTTTGATGTAAATATCAATAGTTTACATATAAGGAGAATGAAGTGCAAACAGATAAAATAACTTGTGATAGCATGGTATCTGCATTCATGTAAAAGGAAGTGAGTTATTTTAAATAAAATGAAATGTATAACTCAATAAAAGGTAACATTGAATTAAAAGGATTGAATACCCTGTTTACCCAAAAATAAGATCTAGCTGGACAATCAGCTCTAATGTGTCTTTTGGAGCAAAACTTAATATAAAACCCGCTATTATATTGTATTATATTGTACTATATTATATAAGACCCGATATTATATTATATTATATAAGGTATTATATTATATTATACCCGGTTTTATATTATATATAATATATTGGTTGAAAATGTTAATCTTTTCAACCAACCGGTATTATATTGTATTGTATTGTATTGTATTGTATTGTGTTGTGTTGTGTTGTGTTGTGTTGTGTTGTGTTGTATTGTATTGTATTACATTATATTATATTATATTACATTATACCTGGTTTAATAATAAAATAAGACAGGGTCTTATATTAATTTTTGCTCCAAAAGACTCATGAGAGCTCATTGTCCAGCTAGGTCTTATGTTCGGGGAAACATGGTAAATCTATCAGGACTCAAAATGGGTTAAAATACATTAACTATATATTAAAATTTAAAAATATATTATCTAAGTATTTTTCATCTAAATACTTTGACTATTACTTCCTAAGTTTATTAAGGTGTGCCATGGCATGACTGACCAAAAAATATTTATGTATGAAAAATATATATATATATTTCTAAATACACATAAACAAGCTTCTAAACGTACCCTTCTTCACTGTTTCACTCAACATACTTACTAACAATTTAGAAAACACACTCTGCTATGTTTTATTACAAAATAGAGAAGACTTAAATCGCATCTCCAAAACTGACACGCCACTACATTATTAATGGTGCCACTGAGGCCATTTAAACTATAGCGTATGTGCATTTACATTGGAGGGCACATCAGATGTAAAGCTTTCAGATTTTAATATATTTAATTTGGCACAGTTGGTACTGGTCTTTAAAAACTGTTAATCTTTTCAACCAATATCACAAAATGTCAGTGTCTTCATTTGTAGAGTATAATAGGCTTATATCCTGAAACAATAACGTTATAATAGCTTGTCTGTTGCTTGGTTGGCTCTACAAATTCAGTACGAACAAGTGGTTGCCTGCCCTACTTTTGCTCAAGGTTCTCTATGGATGCCCTTCTTTTTTTGTCAGGAATGTTACCCGCATTTATAATTGTTTTGCTTTAAAATCAACTTGAGAATTTAGATTAATTTTCTATTGCCATGTAATTCACTTTAATTTTCTATTGTTGATGTAATTAGAAACTAAAAAACATTTATATTTGTAATGTGATGAGAACATTAGCATGGATTTTAATACTATTTTGACTGATCTTTATTCATACGTATTTTTTATCACAGAGACAAAACTAAGCTTTGCAGTATAAGAACAGAAGTGTGAACAAGGTTTTATTAGTACAGATTACTTCTTTCTCCCAATGATAATATTGAACTTCAGTCTTCAGTGGAAGTGGTGAATTCATTCTACTTGACTACTTTCTTTTCTCAATGGTTTCATTTCTACAATACAGTTTAAATCATATTATTAAAAAACAAAAACAAAACATTAACAGGTCACTTAATAGAAGATTTCACTTCTAAAAATCCTACCATTGTGTTTTCAATTCTATGATGTCACGTATTATGTTCAGAATTCTTATTCCATTTACTCTGTTTTATTAAAACAATTGAGGTATAATCATCCATACGAGAAACTCTTACTCTAAAACTACCTTCAAAGCATTAATAACTCAGTGTTGTACGCTCTGTTGAAAAACTTCAGTGATTTTGCGGCTTCATTGCATTTTCACTTCTAGCATTTCCTTTTATGCACAAGATTGAAAAGGACTAAATTTAATTTCTGGCATGCACCACTTGTTATCTTCAAATAAATATATGCAGGCTAAAGAAAGCATGATTCTATAGGTAAACATTATTGAGCCCATTTTAGGAAGAATTTCCCAAAATTAACCCATTTCTCAGTTTAGCCTAATGTTATAGGAAATAGCATCTCTATTTGATGTATTTCTAAATAGAAAGAATTTATAATGTGCTTCTCTTTCTAGAGGCCAACTCATCACTTGAACGCTTTTTCAAATCGAGTACACTGGCACCACATATTGAACTTGTCTAGTTTCAGTTATATGAAATACTGCACCGGCATAGCTACTATTCATTAGATAATTTGCTCGTATTTTGTTTCAGTCTTGGCGATTGTTTGGGTTTCTGCTTTACCATTTGCAGATGAACGCAACATTGGGGGTTGCATATATTTCAAACACTATCACAGATAATCCACACTGTTTGCCCTTATGCTGCCTATTAATCCTAAAGCTCATTGACCAGTTTCGTACTCCTTCTACCTCTGGAAACCCTGAACATAATAGCTTAATCCATTAGATTGTATTAATATTATTAACTACAGATAATTAAATGTTATTTTAGTACTTGCTATAATAAAGTGATTTGGGCTTACCAATTTAAATCATTCAAGGCTTATTGAAATAGTAGTAAAATTCTAATTGTCTGTGATACAACTTTAGGGGCTTTTTAAGAAAAAATAATGCATTTAAATATACGTTGTAAAGGAGAGTCTATTGGTGTTTTTTTTTTTTTTTTTTTTTTTTTTTGAGCAGCCTAAAACCAATGTAGAATACACTGTATATTACATTAATTTCTAAATAACACAGATTATTTACTTTATTTTTCATATGAAATAGAAAATTACATGTTTCATGGTGAATAAACCTTTTAAATCTGACAGTTGGTTATTCTATTGTGTCTGTTTTATCTAAACTGAAATACTTCCAATAAGATTGGTGCTATACACACAAAAAAGGAATATTTTATGCCTGAATGATTCCATATATATGTCTGTATATACATGTGGCGTATCATCTATTTATCTGTCTGTATGTCTCTCTCTCTCTCTATATCTATAGCTATATCTATAGCTATATCTATATCTATATCTATATCTATATCTATATCTATATCTATATCTATATCTATATCTATATCTATATCTATATCTATATCTATATCTATATCTATATCTATATCTATATCTATATATCTATCTGAGGTTTCAAAGAGAGATTCATGTTGGGTGTGGAACCTCCGTAAAGCAGAATGGGTGTGGAAACTCCGTAAAGCAGAATGACTTGGGACAAAGATGGTAGATAGTGTGAGCTTGTGTTAAGGAATTTTGCCTCTGTTTGAGGTTCAGGTTTCTCACTTGGAATATAGGAATAGTGATACTTTGCTTATAATATTATTTCCTTATTTCCTATAGGGTGGTTGTGTTCCGTTAAAAAGATGAGTGACTTTCACAATAAATATCATATAGTGACTGTTCAGTAAATGGTAGCTTTCATTAATATTACTGATAAGGAGGTACTTGTAAAGATTTTGTAACCAAATTGTTCCTCTACTACTTAATAGCTATTTATTCTTTTCAAGTCAATCAACTTCTCTGAGCCTCAGGTTGCTCTTCTATAAAATTGATAGAAAAGTTGCCTTAAAATTATCAAGACAATTTGTGTAGTGTAAAGCACCTAATAAAACTATGAAAAATGTTGCTCTCATTTTCTTGTCTCATGGAGGATGCCATCTTCAGTCATTGGAGGTTAATCGAGTAATCAGGAGTATTTTTTAGATAGGGAATTAAGAAATAGGTAAAAATTAACAAAAGTCATCAGAAGTATTACAAGTGTTATTAATTCATAAGTACCAATGAATTTTAGAACTAAAAGAGTTGGGGATTTAGCCAACATGTAACAAGAGCTAGGGGAATATGAAAATAACTGAATTCTGATTGTACTGGATCAAGATGGATGAGATATCAGGTCAGATATCAAAAAGTTTATTGGCATAGAAGCACTCACCTGTTACATAGGAGTTACACTACCATGAATATAGGATGGCTCTGAGAGTGTGGGGAAAGAGAGAGCCAACAGAAAGTGAAGGAGCAGTGTCACCTTTGTGGCAGAGGGTTAAATGATGGGTCCAGCAGTGTGATCTGTAATGGATGTATGGTTTGTTGCCCATATCTCCCCTTAAGGACTGAGACACTCCTTCGCCAACTGCTGAGAGTGCTGGTGGCTGTTAAATCCCTCCCTTGGAATCGTTGAAGAGTAGAGTAGCCTCATCTAGGTATATTCTACCTCCTTGTTAGCAGCCTTAACCCAAAGTCTGTTAGATGTGACTGGTATAAAGATTCCTGCCCTTGTCCTCAAAGTAGGTCAATTGTAAAGAGAAGTCCTAGGTCCAGAGCTCCTTCTGGAATTGGCTGAGGCCTTTGTCGTGACTACATTGCAGTTCAACACCTCTTCTGCCAATTCTACTACTTTCACTCCCCAACAAACTTTGTTTTTCTCTTTTTGTTTTATTAAAGTATACCTAACATAAGTTTTTTCCATTTTAACCATTTTACATGTACAATTCAGTAGCATTAAATATTCACATTATGCAAATATTATTACATTCCATCTCCAGAACTTTTCATCCTCCCAAACTGAAACTTTGTATCCATTAAACATCCCTTTGTATCCATTAAACATCCCTATCCATCCCCTTCTCACCCCAGTCCCTGGTAAACACTAGTGTATTTTCTGTCTCTGTAAACTTGGCTATGCCAAGTACCTTATATGTGTAGAATCATATAATATTTATAATATTATGTTGGGCTTATTTCAATTAGCATAAAATTTTCAAGGTTTATCCCCATAGCAGCATAAGCAAGAATGTCCTTCCTCTTTACAGCTATGGAATATACTATTGTGTATATATGCAAACTTGTTTAAACAGATACCTGTTGATGGACACTTGGGTTGTTTCCACCTTTTGGTCATTGTGAGTAATGCTGCTATGAACATTAGTGTACAAATATCTTTATCCCTGCTTTCAATACTTTGGGATATACAACCAGAAGTGAAATTGCTGGATCATATGGTAATTCTATGTTTAATTTTGTGAAGAACTGCCATTCTGTTTTTCACAGTGCTTGCACCATTTTACATTCAGATCAGTAAGGCATAATGGCTCTAATTTCTCTACACACTCACCAACAATTATTTTTTTGTTCATTTGTTTGGTAATAACACTCTAATAGATGTGACGTGGTAGCTTGTTGTAAGTTTGATTTGTGTTTCCCTAATGACTAGTTGAGCATATTCTCATATCCTTATTGGCCATTGGCATATCTTCTTTGGAGAAATATCCAAGTCCCATTTTTAAATTGACTCACTTGTAATTGTTGAGTTTTAGCAGTTGTTTGTACATTCTGGATATAAATCCTTTATCAAATACATAATTTGCAATATTTTCTCCTATGTGAGTTGTCCTTTCAGTGTCTTGGTAGTGTCTCTTAAGGCACAGAAGTTTTACATTTTGATATAGTTCAATTTGTCTATATTTCCTTTTGTTACTTGTGCTTTTGCTGTCATATCTATTGTATCATTGCCAAAATCAATGTCATGGAAATTTCCCTGTGTGCTTTCTTCTATAAATTTTATGGCTTTAGTTTTTTTATATTTAGGTCTTGAATCCATTTTGAGTTAAGGTTTGTACATGTCATAAGATAAGAGTCCAACTTTATTATTTTGCATTTGGATATCTAGTTCTCTCAGCACCATTTACTGAAAAAACTGCCCTTTCCCCAAATGAATTGTCTTGGCACTCTTGTTGAAAATCATTTGACTACATATTGCAAGAGTTAATTTTGGGCTCTTTGTTCTACTTCACTGGCCTATATGTCTGTATATATAGCTATCAGACTCTTGATTACTGTAGTTTTGCAGTGACTTTTGAAATGAGCTGTGAATCCTCCAACTTCATTCTTTATCACGAATATTTTGCCTATTCAGGGTTCCTTGAGATTTCACATGAATTTCCAACAAACTTTTATCCTGAGGCAACAACTCAATGAATGTTTTGCATGACAATTTTCATTTTATAATGTCAATATTTAATGACCAACTAAAATGAATTGAATTCAAATTATTTTATCAAATATTTTTCAAAACTAAGAGCTATGTTTTATATTGGAATTGGGAATACAAAAATGTGTACATCCTCTCTTATGTAGAGCCTATCATCTTGTTAAGAGATCATAACCATCCAAATATTTCATGATCTTCCTTCTTTTTCCTAAACTTTTTTATTAACATCAGTAACTGTTAACTTGATATCTCACAGTTTAAGCCAAATAATTTTTACATCTTTTTCTTTATCCTATCCACCTTTGTGTTGATCAGTAACAGTCTTATAACTTATTTTCCAAAAATATTTTCTGATTCTTGCATTTATTTACAGTTACCAACTATTAGCTCATTTTTCTGCATCTTGAGTCCTGTTAGAGGATCCTGGATACCTGTACAGTGACTTTTTTTTTGGTTTCTTCCCTACTTTCTTTCTTAGACATCATTCACATTCCATTCATGCTGTATAGTTGGAAAGACTAAACTTGAGTCTTAACCACCATGTTGTCAAATACTAACTGCAAATCTGGACCATTCCTTTAATGTATTTTAGCCTCATTTCTTACACATATTAAATGGAAATAATAACAATTTTATTTAATTAACATTAATAAGTTATTTATTGTTATTTTATTATTATAATGATAATAATCACACACTGAGATACTATACAAGAAATAGTTTAGCCCAGCCTCTGGCATGTTGTACTTGTTCATTTTTTTTCTTATTCTTGGCTTAGGGTTTTTGTTTATTTGTTTTGTTTTTTTATTCAGCATTGACTTCTGAGTATTTCTTTATCAAATTGAAATTACTTTAATTTTCAAAATCTCTTTTAATCCTCCAAATAATGCATTGTGAATATACTTGATGATCTAACTTACCCTATGATCAAAAGTATATTTTTTATTCGTCATTTTAGTGAGGTTGGATAATAAAACTCTCTTAAAATTTTATAAATTCATCTTAATTATTCACACTGATAAATGTCTCTTAGGATCTATGTTAACATGCTGTTGTTTTCCCCTCTCTTTCCCATTATTCAGTTTTTTAAAAATGCCTGTTGCTCTCACTTCTTCATTGTCAGTTCCCCTAGTCTATCCAGCTTTCGTGTGCACCTCCTGAAGTGGCAGTGTAATTTAGTCACAGGAGCTGCAGGCTTTGAGGTGTGCAGATGATGATGCACAACAAAACCTCCAACAACTGCCCCTTCAGGCCTAACTGCTGCCATAGCTCGAAGCATCAGCTGCGTCATGGCCAAGTTGACTGCTTATGGATATATGGTTTTGCCCCACATTTTGTGATTCCATGCTGTTTTAATACTCATTCGCTGGCTGGAAATGTTTCTTCTCCAATACCTTAAAATCCATCTCCTAAGTATGCCACCACCATGAAAAGTTATCTTGTTGTCTCATTTATATGAAACCCAGTCTCGTTAAACTCTACATAATAATATTTACTCTTTTGCAGCATTTATCTTGTTCTTCATATATCGTATCTATTTAGTTCCTTATTTCATTATATTCTAAGGTAGATTGAAACACCTTGAGGACAACAAATGTCTTCATTTCATCTCTTTACATACTCGTAACTATTTGATAATTCCATGATACTGGGAGCAAAATGAATGTTAATTAAATTTAATTTATTAGAAATATATCATCTGTGTTTTTCATTTATACATCTTTATATATATATATATTTTTCTAAACAGTTTAAGGAAAAAAGTATAGAAACTGTAACCTTCATGCATAACCTGGCTGATATGTACGAAAGGTGACTGGAAATCTTTTAAACGCTCACATATGTCTGAATAGTCCGGTAACAAGAAGTTTAGAGCACTAGAGGAACTAAGCATAGAAATTAGCGTTAATTGTTAATAAAGCTCTATGGTATCATGCCTGCTGGCTTTATGGCAAATAAGTAGGAATTAGTAGTCTTTTCCTGGGTTCAGAGGTGTATTTAAAATTTTAGATTTTAATGTGCTATGATCTTTATACTGTCTAAGGTCTTTTGCATAGCAATTTTGAAAATATTAATTATTCTGAACTTATTCTTATAATTTGTATTTTTATATCTGCTGTATCCTTTCAATTTATTGCTCTGATCTTATTTTTGGTTCAGCAATCAATTTCAGTTGAGGTCCTGATCATTCCAGTTAATTTAGTGAACTACAAGATATAAAATTATTGTAAGGAAAATCTCCTCACATTTTCACAGTGGTAGGGGTCAGGGAGAGTTCTTACATGAAATATTTAAGAAACATCTGACTGTAACCCAACCAGCATGTGGGGAAATTACATTATTTCTTAGACTATTTTAACATCAAAGGTAGCTCTGAAGTGAACGATAGTTATTAAAAGCCGAATTACTGAAAGTATATCTGGTTAGTGCACTTAAACAGATTTCAGCACACTAAAATAATTTAAAATCTGAAGTGTGATCCAGAATCACATATGTCAATTACTATGTTGTCTGTGGTATTAAAAATGCATGCAGCTGGAGGCTTTAATTATATGAGATTTCTCTGACTTAGAGAAGCTAAGGCTTTTACTTTTTGAAAAAGTCACCTTTTTCAGAAATCCAAGGGAAAACATTTGTGTAATGCATATTGCCTTTTCCAATTACCTATTATTGAAAGGCAGAAAAACACCAGAGAGTTATAAAAGTGAACTGAAAATAGAGTTGTGTATGAAATTTGATTATTGTTTGCTGACACCGATTGCCTGGGAAAGAGTAAATTTTTGAGAAGGATTTTTCTTCCCCATATCCCCTTATCATTAAAACAAGTGTGATCTAGTATATTTTGTTTGCTCTACACTAATAAGGACGCCTACAATTATATTTTTCAAGTGAATTTTGGACCTATCTTTCACAAATAGGTGATATTTATTTTTCTTTACCATTAATAAATAATAGAGTCCAACAAAATACAAAATTAATACAATATACATGTATGTGTGTGTACACACATGTGGATAATGCAAAATTTTTCATCATGTATTTCATTTTGTCATAAGATTCTTTTATTATAAAATAATATTCATCATTAGCTTATATAAAGCTACATGAGTTGCCTCTAAATATGTGACTAATACTGGGGGTGCCAAAAAATGTATGCACATTTTAAGCAATGTTAACATTTTGGTCAATGTTGCTCAAGCTGTACTTCGCCGTAATCAGAAGTGTCTGGACGCTGATGGTAACCACTTTGAGCAGCTCTTATAATTACAGAAGTCAAACGTGACTTGTATTCATCTTTTGTTATCGGTATATATTGAGTATTACAATTTAATACAGTTTTCCTTTCTTAAAATGTGTATACATTTTTTTGCACCCTCTGTAGATACAGTATTATAGGAACATCGTGAAATATGGACCTTGAGAAATCACTAAACCCACCATCCTGTAAGACAAAAATAGGTCCCAAGAATATAAATTGCTTTTATTTCTTCAAGGACAGATGATAGTTTTCTTGATTTCTATTTGCTGAAATTTCCTTCCTTTTTTTTCCTTCCAGAATTCCTGTGCACTGTGCAGCTCTCCACATTTCCCAAGGAAGCAAGCAGAACAGTGACCCAAACCTTGCTCAGGTGAGTGACAATAGTTCACTGATTTGATGGTTTGCTCTTTTAGATATGATTTATTTTATCCCTGAAAATGAGCCTGGCTTGACTTTTGCTCAGAATCAAGGAGAGTGTTGGAATAAATCTACTGTTTAAGTGACAGAAGAAAATCAAATGTATCTCTCATTAAATAGAAAGTCAGTGTGAGTTTTGCAACCCTTCCTCTTATCTACAAAACATGTCTTACGGGATCCAGCATGAGGCTGTGAAAGAAAAATATGACCTAATTTTCTAAAGAGTTTTTCAAAGAATAGTTGTTAGGTAGAGTGCCATTAAAAATGGTCTACCAACAGATAAGATATTCTTTAAGTGATAAGGAAAAGTGACATTCTTTGTACATCTACAAATTCGGTCTTTGACCAAATTCTTTTCATTAGTTTCAGATCTCATATTTCTCATAAGAATGTAAGAACATGTAGGAGTTTTGAATTAGATATTTATCTTACTACACAATAATTAGGACTTTCCTACTTAAAGGTATGTGTGTTGCTATTCCTAGGATTACATAGGTGTTTGTTGATTTGTTGAGGTGTGGAAATCAAGGCCCTGAGCATGGTCTGTGACTCCCATCAGGCAGCACTGTGATTCCAATACCTCCCCCCTCCTGCCCCCTTCCCCATCAAATGTACTTCGTTTCTCATGGGCAATTTCTTAGGTCAATAATACTGCTGTTTTCCAGAGAACTTGAAACGAGAGTTCTAAGCATAAACAGTTTCGTAATTTTTCCTATTTCTGCCATCTCTGCTGCAGAAGTTGCTATCATTTGAAATTGTGACATTAAGCCACACTAGGTTTAGTGGATCACTCTCAGTCAAATGATTATACTAAGGAACAGCATGGTTTTGGATGGAGGGCACCCAGAAAGTTAATCAGGCCAGGGCACTCTGGTCACTGTGCTTGCCATAACCCAAGACCAGTTTTTCAGACACGTACTTATCATGGATGTATTTCTGCAAAGAATGTGTTTAAGCTTTACAGCACACTCAAGAATACTGAAGACTGGGATAATGAAATGCTTCTGAATTAAATTTTTTTTTGGATAAATTATAGCATTTATTTAATGTTTTGGGTTTGTAATTTTAGAAGATTTATACAAGGGAGTAATTCCTCTATTTTTGAATCACACCACTTAATAGCTAAAGGGTATCTTGGAACACATACTTTTCCAAACCGATTTAGCTGAAGCTAAATCAATTGGGAAATGTCCCAAGAATATATAGCATGTTATTGGCCCAGTTAGAGTTGTTCTCTGATCCATGCTAGTATTCTTTCTGCTGTACTAGTTTGTATCTTTTAAAAATAAAAGTGAGTGTGAGAGGGGGATTGTATTTAGAAGAATCTCTAAAATGTAAATGATAAAGAAAAAAGTGACTTTGCCACTCACTCTCTTAGTTCATGAAGAGTTTAGTTAAAATGACAGTCATGCTGTCTTATTTATGTACGGTGCCTAGGGCAGAGATGGCCTGTACCTCCATCCTCCCTCATAACATGGTACTTTGTGCTCTGAAGCTGACAGGGCCTGGCCACATATGACCTATCTGTATGTGTATACCTGGTAGTTACTTATTGGATGTTTGATCTGAAGCCAGGCACTTAAACTCTTTGAGATCAGTTTACTTACATATACAAAGTGTGGGCAATATTACTTCCTGATCTGCTTCATGAAACCATGGTTAGTTCGATAAGATTTATAAAATATTACATAAACATGTGGTTTTGAAAGGGAGATGTCATAAAATATCAAAGTATCTAGTATAATTAATCATCAGCATGATCTCCTCGGCAGAAACATGGCCTTTGAACGTTAAGCCACCTTCCACTATATATGGGCCTCAGATTCCTGCTCCCTGGTGGAAATACCTAAAGTAGTTGGATATACAATCCTTAGGGGAATAATTTTTTCCAGTATCCATTTTTAGGCAAGTGATATAGCACTGTTCAAGCATTTTAGAGCCAAAGTGTCAACTAACCAATTCATTGAGATTCCCTAAAACACAAATTTCTCACTGCTTTGCAGCCAACTTTCCATATCATAATGACATAATGCATGAAACTTGAGCTTCTAATCAAAACATTTTTAGTTCCAACAGATCACATCACAAAGGCATGTTTTTAAAACCTGATTCAGAGCTTCTGAGGCGATTTCTATCATTTACTAATTTCCATACAAGGAGTATCTCCTTAGAAATGATAAGACTTTAACATATTTTAATGGATTCTATTGCAAATATTAGGCCTTTATTATCAGGTCTCGAAAGAAAATGCAGCTGAAGAAATATATCTCCTCCCCACTATCTAGGCCCCTATTGGTGTTACACTGTCATCCCTTCAAATTTATGCAGCATGTTTTTGTATCATGTCATGATGACACTTGTTCTGTGATTGACATGTATTTCTCCAGGTTGTGATTTCCTTACATACTAACTTCTTCACACATGCACGCATGCATGCACAGATTTATTTGTGTATTTTCTTTACAAGTATTTTCACCATCTTTTTTTGTTTTTGTTTTTAATCATGCAGGCATTTATTTGATCCATGTAACTGGTGATAAATCAGCATTTTGTCAGGCTGCACACATGTATTTTGCTAAGTTAAGAGACATGATTCAGTTATAAGTGGATTCAAGAGCACACTAAGCTCGAAATCCTTGAGTGTTCTTGTGGAAGCCACAGGGCTGTACTACACAGCTTCATAGATGACGCCTAAATCGTTATTTTTTAGAGGTAGAAATACATACAATTATTGTGACTTTTGGTCCTATTTCAAAGGCTATACAAAGTAGAGACTTAAGATGAGAAAATGTGATTTTAAATCCCATGTGCACCCAGAAATATTTCTTTGTGTGGTTTGATTTTAAACTAATAAAATATGGCATAGCACATTTACATATTAAGGAACACTTTCTAATCTGATCCTCTCTGGAAAACTATGGAAATTGTAACTATAATAACAAAAACACTGATATTTACACACAGTGTCGCATGAGAATCCCATGTCTTTATACAGAAGAAAGGTTCCAATATATGCTGGATACCTCCTGCATATTAAGTTTTTAGTATAAACAAATATAGATAAAGGAAGACAAAATCTATAATATTGTTTTAAAAAGAGCTATTTTTAATCTATAAATAACTACAAGAGTAATTATAAATCATTATTTAAAAATAGAGGCTGTAGCTATCATTCTTTTTGCTTTCTTTCATTTTTACTCTGCTGCTTGTCACTAATTGACATGTTCTTATAGATTCATTTTCTCACTGTCTGCCTCCTTTTAGAAAACAGTACCATGAGTCTTTGGACATTTTCTGTCCTGTCTTGTGCTGTCTCCAATGGTCAGGAGAATGCTTAGGATATAGAGCTTAAATCATAAAAAAAAAATAGTTGGATTTCAATTTTTTTTTCTGGAATTTTCTCAATCTATATGTTATTATTATTTTGTTTTTTGAGGTATGACAAAATTTCTATTTTATATGTTATTTGTTATTTTTGAATTATACTTATATGTGTACATGTATAAGTAACCTTGAAGCACTATGTTCATCTTCTTACATTTTGAAGAAATACTTATAATTCAAAGTGTCGATAAAGATGTAGAATGCATTCTATTACCCAAAGATGTAAATATAGGAGATTAAGGGGGCAATATAAATAGTACAAGAAACTGAACAGGAAATGAAACAATTTTATTCTTGGGAAAGAGAGATGAAGATGAAATATTACCTGGTCAGTTAGTTGGTAGTTTTCCTGTATAAATATATTATAATAATGAAAGATAATGTGTGGGGGAAAAAAACAACACTTTACAAAAACAGTTGAAAAGATATTAATATAAATGGGGTTAATGGGGTGAAGTACTAGCTTGTTACAAGCCTATGAACTAGTAGTGCCATCTCCCTGGACTACAGTATTCAAGATATGATGACTTTATTCCTACTGTTTAAAAGCAAGTATTTTTGTATATCCAAATATGCAAAGAAGTCTTAAAGATCAGCAATAATAAAATTAACCAACCTAAAATGGTCAGAAGATCTGAAGGGCAGATGGTAGGAGCCAGGTATCTCACTGTTGGAGTGTAAATTACACATAAGCAGGGAGAGAAAGCTAGAATGATCCATGTGGTAATGAAATCGATTTGCAGAGATAATAAGTCATGTTTAACCTAATACAGGCAGTTACATATAGAAATGTTTATATTACATATATACACACAGTTTTGTATACACACAGATTTCTTTGACCTATGAGTTCAGAAACCCTGAAAGAAATGACACACAGGTAACAATGAGCACACCTAGCACCCAGACTTGAGAATCTAATTCTCCAATAAAATGAACTATGACACCTAGGACAAATTGCTGATTACAGGGCTGGGGGAGTAATAAATATACAAGCATCTTGTAGTGTCAGAAGGTATGGAGTTACTAAGCGCTCTCTCTCTCTCTCTCTCTCTCTCTCTCTCTCTCTCTCTCTCTCTCTCTCTCTCTCTCTCTCACACACACACACACACACACGGGGGTGTTTCAAAGGGACATAGATGCCAACTAGCTCCCAATGTCCAATACTAGAGAAATTTGAGGAACAAAATAAATAAAATAGTGTTGGATTGTAACCCAAAATATAAAACAAATATCCATGAGTCCATATGGCTACAGAAAATAATTGACTAAATTAATAAATTATGGAGCAGAGAAACACTTTCATACAGAAGAAGAACTCTAAGTAACTGTTGTAGATTCTCCACATTCAAGGAGAGGCACAATTCCACTTTCTTAAGTGTGGGCTGCATATAGTAATTTCCTTCCAAAGAGAACACTATAAAAAACAGATCTTTTTTTTAAAGGCAACTTTACAGTGAAGCAATATGACAAACACTTTCGCAGGTGATAAAGGTCAACATTAATAGTCATAAATCATGTTGCTAGTTGTACCATTGATATGATGCAATGAATATGGCATTTTATTTCTGTGACCTTTCTCCCCAAAGCCCATAACCCCAATACCATTAGGAGAAAAACAAATCCCAATAGAGAAAAACAAAATACTTGACCATTACTCCTCAAATCTGTCAAGAGCATCAAAAACAAGAAAGACTGAAAAAACTATTATAGCCAAGAGGAGATATAAGCAGAGATGATACTTAAATTTAATGTGGTATCCTGGATGGGATCCCTTAACAGAAAGAGGACTTTAACTAATGAAATCTGAATAAAGTCTGCACTTTAATTAATAAATATGTATTGATATTGGTTTACTAATTGTAACAAATGTATGTACTAATGTAAGAATTTGTGATTGGGGAAAACCGGGTATAGGGTATATGGAACTCTGCACTATCTTTCCAATTTTTCTGTAAACATAAAACTGTTCTAGAGACAAAGTTTATTTATAAAAGGTAGGTCAAAGGTAAAGATCATTATGAGATACTAGAATGCTGTATTTGAACCTGAATCACTTGTTCTAAAATACTGATGCATAATTATTTACCCTGTGAGATCCATGGTTCTATTCCTGAGTTGAACACAAACTCAATAATTCTTCTTGTGTTCAAATCTGTAAAACTTAATGTAGATGTTTTCTGTTAGACACTCCCCACCTCCCACCCCCATTAAGCATAGTGCAGTTTCGAGAAAAGAAGGGGGCAAAATCAAGAACAACTTGAATAAACTACCAGCCCAAACTTCAGGAACCTGTGGGGGCTGGTGTGTTGGTGCTGGATTTATGTGCAATAGTGAGGTACTTGCAATTAACTTCGTTCAGTGCTTGTTACAAGGTGATCACTCAAGACATGTCACTTTAATTTTTACTGGTCAGGGCAACATCGGATACAAGCTTAGGCATGATGATTACATACAAAGACATGATGATTACATGCTGATTAAATACAAAGGTTTGGTTTGAATAAATGTTTTTGAGTTCCTATTTCTTGCTAAATCCAGTGAAGATAAGTTCCCCACTTAATAAAATACATGCTGCAGTAGTGGATTTTACTTGCTATGTAATAAAGGTGAAGGAAGTCAATGCTGTGCAATAGGGCTTATACTGACATTGTAGTCATGACAGAAAAATGTCTAAATACAATTGAGGGAAGAAGAAAGGGTTGATGGAAACATGGTAATTTTCGCTGAAATGAGATGGCTGAGTAAGACTTCTGAGGCGATATGGCATTTTAAATGGAAGCAATAGCATGAGTTAAATATCAGTGCTATGAAAACGTGTATGATATTGGGCAATGCTAGTTAAGCCTGATAGTGGGAGAACAGGGTATAGGAAGGGAAACAATGAGACATATAGTGAAGAACTGAGCTTAACTATCTCCATCTTTGAAGTCATAGTTAATCCATTTGGAATTTAGGTCCATGTGCAAAGTGAACCAATTAAAAATGTTTTGATCTGACTTGAGATTTAAGGAGCTACCTCTTTCTCTGGCTCAAAACTCTAAGCAACGTAGTTAGGTTGTCTCTTTTTTGATTGACATTTCATTAGCATAATGTAAAATAAACATGAAATTCATGGTGTTTTAAAAGAATATATGTTGTTTCTGCACAGAATGAATAATATTTGATACTTGTATGATATAGTGTTCATGAAAATAGAAACACCACTCTTTCTTGAGTGGCCAGAACATTCCTGTATCGTAAAAAATAATCATAATCTGTGTGAATTATACTTTATAATTACCAGGGCAAGTACAGTATTAATATGAATTTAAAATAGAGTAAGATTAAAAGCACACAATTTAGTTCAAATATGACATCTTGACAACCTGCAAAAATTGCTAGAAATAAGTGATTCTTCTTATTGAGAAATATAAGGATTCATTGATTATTTAATATTTTAGATGATTTACATTAGAGTTACTGTCACATGGGAATAGTGTTCTTGGTAACTGGTTATATTGTGTGGTTGTGTCACTGACTAGAATAAGTCAAACTGTGTAAGGGGAGTCACTTTACTCTCTTCTTATTGGGACAGATACTACTCTCACTGCAATGTGGTGGTTGTAAAGCTTGATACTGTATCAGATGGAAAGAATGGTCTCTAGATTTCAGGCGATTTCCAGGCTTTATATAGTTACACTATGCTAGCCCTTGTTATTTATTTATTTATTTTTCAAAAATCCTGCTGACTTTCGTTGGGGTCCAAGCCTCGAGTACTGATTCAATCTTATATTTGACTTAGAAAAAAGAAAAACTAAGAGAGGACAATATTATTACAAGATTATTTGATTACCTGAAACCATATCACCATACATTCTAGAATTAGATTTAGGTGATGAAAATGTATGAATTTTAAGAAAATGTTTCTAGTTCAGCTATATTCTGTTATTTTTCATATTCATGAAATAACATTTGTGAAGCACTTAATCCCCAAGTTAAATAAAGGAAAATTGTGTTTGCCTAGTTTCTGTTTTCATCACCTAAAATTGGAATGACCCTGACTTGGACTCCTCTCAAAAATGTTTTGAAGGAATAAACACACACTTCTCTTAAAGAAAAAAAAGAGCAAGTTTAAGTTCCTGTGTTTAATAAGTTACACTTTTTTTATCAATATAAATAAGTAAAAGTATAAACCAACTTATGTAATGTGTCTAAGAAAAAAATATATTCCACATTTGTATTACTTTCAAGGTGATCCTAGTTAATTAAAAAACAACCATAACAAAAACGCAAATGACTATACGCTTTACTTGATCCTTCAAATTTGTAAAAAGTGTGATTAAATGTCTAAACTGATTTTCAGTGTTTTGTTACTGTGCCTGTCTCTTTGATAATAGGTGTTACTGAATTATGTGAAACAACAGAAATTCTTAAATGTATTTACAGGTGGTGAGGACAATTATAAAGGTATGCAAATGTATTCTAAACATGAGCAGATGATTACACTGCTCAGTAATAATAAAACATTTATGTATTCAAACAAACACAGATAAACAAAGACATCTCCAAGGAAGAGAAGGAAAAGACTTGGCAAATTAAAAAGTACCACTAAATTTACTTTTTTTATAAACGGTGTATCGTGTTATTTGGAGATCATATATTGATGCTTCTTTTATGATCTCAACTAACATTTTCTTGTGAGTTTTTATACCTGTAAATATATAGTTGTGATAGAATCTCTCCATTCATATATAAGATGTGTATACGTGTGTATGTGTATATACATACATATATACACGTATATATGTATATCATCAATATCTAAGTTTTCATAGGTACTAACCATAACAGGTATGAATTGCATTTTCATATGCTTTTTATGTTTTCAATATTAAATGTATATACTATATAATAAGTAGTATGCACTATATCATATATAACAAAATATGTAATATACAATATATAAATGCTTGCTACATGGTGAATAATGTATGATACAGAGTGTTATATTTTCTACATTCTGTATTACATATATAATTATATTGTTTAGATATAATAAATCAAAATAACAGATAATTATACAAAATGGAAAGCCCACCTTTTTTAGATCAAATTTACACTATTGTTTAAATAAATTTTGCTATGGTAAAGATTTCATTTAAAAACATGGAAAATAAATGAAACAAAATAAGGCATGCAAATATATTTTCATTTGCTTTGTAACCAGTCTATCACAAATTTTGAATAAGTTGAGTGCAAAGTGGAAATGAATCAAATTTTTTCAACTTTTGTCTTCCAGTATGCTGTTTAGGATCTCCCTCCCCTGCCCTTTTTAGAAATCTCAAGGATAGCCCATAGACTTCCCAGTCACTTTAGTTATAGTAAGTGTCTCACTTTGGTAATTAAAATAATTGAAGTATCAAAAGTAAATTAAAAATTTCAATATCCAATATAAAATTTCAATATCATATCAAATTATATTTTCCTCCTTCTTCAGCTCAGGGGCCTGCAGTGGGGAACGGGTATGGCAAAGCATGGGAGCCAGCTTGCAAGAACCCTCAGTGGCCACATTTGGGGCACTGAAAATAAAAATGATAACAATAGTATGGGTTATAAACCATTGAATTGGAAAAATAATTAATGAGTCCATAGTGGCACTCAAAAGAAGAAGTAGAAATTGGAAAGTTCTTTTTATACAGAAAAATGTCAGCTAATAAACATAGAAAGGCTAATAGAATTAGAATATTAAATAAATAATGTTTGATCCAGCAAGGCTGTCTGAGAGAACACTTGTTGGGAAAAGATATTGCCAAGATCTCAGGGTATTTCAGATTACTTACAGAAAATATATTCATTCAGAAATTTAGCATCCTAGGTTAACATTAATAGCTGACACTACGTTTTACCTGATTGGATGCAGCATGAAGTATACCACGTACTTATCTGGCATTCTTGCTCAAAATGTTTAACATGAATCTAACTATAAGACACACACACACACACACACACACACACACACACACACAGAAACAACCAGATTTTGTGGCAAACTGAATTATAATTACACATTTTTCAACAGGTTGAATTTTTAAATATTAATAACAACAACACAGTGTCAGTCATTTAAAAACAGCCTAGAGATGGTTTGAAATTAAAAGAGATTTAAGAGACAATCTATTATAGTTGCATGATCCTTAATTTGAGCCTAGATTGGGAGATGAAAGCCTGGAGAGGACATTTTTAGAAACACTTTGATATAGATTTTATTATTTATATTTGAGTACACCCTGCAAGAATTCATATATTTATTATTCAGTTAAATATTTTCTGTAATTTCTATTGGATTTTATGTTTGAATTATGGACTATTCAGATATGTGTAACTTAATATCTAGGCATATGGGGGATGTTCTATTTATTTATTTTTAATAGACATCTAGCTTAGTTGCATTGTGGTCAGAGAAATCAAACTATTTCAATATTTTAAATATTTTAGAATTACTTTATGGCCTGCTCTGCAATTTGGAAAATGTTTCATGGTAGCTGGGAAAAAAGAAAAGTGATTTCTGTTGTTTTATGGTGCCAGGTTGTATATGTGGAAATGAAGTTCAATTTTCAAAATTATATTTAAAAATAAATATTTCTTCCTCATTTTCCATTTCTTTTATCAACTACTGAAAAAGTTTTGTTAATGGTGCCCATTGAGATTGTGAATTTTTTTCTCCTCATAGTTTGATTTTTGATATATGTGTGTGTGTTAAGCTATGTATGTTGAATTTTGGGATTGTGAAATATTTATAATAAATTCATTGTTATGAAATGTCTATCTTCATATCAGGTATAATTCTTCTGTTAAATTCGACTCTTAACAGATTTTGGGGTGTTAGTGATTACCTGATAAATCTTTCTCTAAACTATCAACAGTTCTGTATCTTTATCTTTACCACATATCTCTTGAGAGTATAATAGGTTTAGATTTTGACTCAAATCTACTTTTACAATATTAGTGCCTAACTTGGAGAATTTAACCCATATTCAATATAATAACTGATATAGTTGGGTTTTTACCTATAATGTTATTCGGTTTTCTATTGGATTCACCAAAATAAGATCCTATTTTCCTTCTAAGTTGTCTTCTTTTCAGTTAATGAATATTTGTAATTACTCCATATTTCCATTTAAAAATTTGTCACTCTTTCCTTTTAATAATTTAATTATTTTGAATATTACTTTATATATCTTTGACTTTTTTCAGTTTAATGCAAATATTTACCTAATAATTCTAGATTTATTAGAACACATTATCTACTTCTGATAGCTTTATCACCACTTATCACTTACTTATTGCTATGCGTTTCCCTCTAAATATATTTTCAATCCCATGATACATTACTGTTGTTTTATAGACTCAGTATTCATATACATTTATAAACTTAACTCCTTTTCTATTATTCATCATTCTTCTTGAATTTCATGTTTTTAACTGCAATTGTTTTTCTTTTGCTTCATTTACATTTTTATTTCTTTAAATTGAAAAGTGCAGGTGAGAAATTACCTCATTTGTGTTTATAAGTATTTTTTCTATTTAGTTTAAATATTTTCTAAATTTTGAAAGAAAATACAGACTCGCAAAGGAATTTTTTAACATGTGACCAACACCCAGTAAAAATACCCTCCAAAATGAGAGCACTAATGCATGTTAGTTTTGCCTGTTTTTACACTGTATATAACTGGACATATGCAGTATGTACCTGTGTCTGACGTTTTTGCATTATGTTACATATTTGAAATTTATAAATATTTTGGCATGTACTTCGGTTAAATGATTTTTGGTTAGGTGTTGCTCCCTTTTGTAGAAATAATTAAAAACATGTTATTATATTATCTGTTGGCTTTTAAATTTTCTTTTAAGAAGTCAGCTGTTAGTCTTACTGTTGCTTATTGGAAGGCATGTGCATTAGTTTGCTTAGGCTGCCATAATAAGACACCACAGACTGGATGGTTTAAAGAACAGAAATTTCTTTCTTCACAGTTAGAAATCCAAGATCAAGGTATCAGCAGGGCTGATAAGAGAGGTCTCTTATGGTAGCCTTCTTGCTGTGTCCTCACATGATCTGTCCTCTGTGATTGCACATCCTTTGTGTCCAAATTTCCTTTTCTTATAAAGACATCAGCCAGAATGGATTAGGCCTTACTTTAATGTCATCATTTTAATTTAATCACTTTTTTAAGGACCCTGTCTCCAAATAGTTACATTCTGAAGTACTAGGAATTAAGGCTTCAACATATGCATTTTATAGGGGCACAATTCGGCCCATATTAGAGTGTGTGTGTGTGTGTGTGTGTGTGTGTGTGTGTGTGTGTATTTAATGCTCTTATGATAGTTTCTTTGGTTTGGTTTTTGTCATCAAATTTTGATTTTTGTCCTTCACTTTGCCTTCTCCTTATGTTATTTCAATTATATATATGTTAGGATTTTTGTGCATTCCATTAATCTTTTAAGCTCATTTCCACATTTCTACTCTACTCTTTGTTTCCTGTGTGCTTCAGATTGATTTATTTCATGATAAATATTCCATCTATTAATCTGTATTTTGCTGTGTCCAGTCTGTTGCTCCATTTGCTAATTTGTGTTTTGTTGTGTCCATTGTATTGTGAAACCCATCCTTTGAGTACTTATTTTTAGTTATAATACCCATTTTCCAGAAAACCATTTAATTTTCTATGAACTAAAGTTCTGTAGGGAATTTTCCATCCTTTCACCAATTTATCTCATCCATCTTTTCTTCATTTTCTGTAACAAATTCATCATAATTGTTGTCTGCTTCCTTTCCTGTGTGGGTCACCTGTTTGTTCAACATTTCTATTGCCTGAAGTTTCGGGTTTTTTGTTAGTTTATTTATTATGTAGTCTTGCTTCCTTCATGTATATTTTTAATGTATGCTGAACTATGTATATAAAATAACTCTAGAAGTGTTAGATCATGTTATCTTTCACAGGAGAGGGCTTATACTTCTATTATCATATAGAGTCTGGTGGGGGGCAGGAGTCTCACGATTATTTAATCAGGGCCTGAGCTGAGTCAAGGCTGGGTTTTAGTGTAAATTTAAATTTACCTGCTGCTTACTCCTGTCTCCAGAACGTGTCCCACAGAACTTTGAATATATATCTTTGCTGGATGTGGGATCTTTAGCTCTGAAAGACTATTGGTAACTTTTGGTAGTCTTCCAGAAGATTTTATATTTTCTCTTTAGCCTACTTGTTATGATTTAAAAATGTCATATATCTCCAAATGGAGACTGCCCAGTGTCCTTAAAACACCTATGTTTGCCGTTTAGATACTTTCACCATAAGCTCAGCCGATGCGTCCTCCCCTCAGTAGTGGTCTTCCTCTAGGAGCCAAGTGTATCATCATGGCCTCTTACCATTGTGTATTAGTGTTAGCAAGTTATTTAAGAAAAGGCAATGGCCAATTCCACCTTCTTTTCAGGTTTCAATGCCCTAGGATCACTTGTCCCAGCAGGTCTTTGTCCACTATACAACATAACACATAGACAATCTTCTGTTTGCTTTAAGAAGTTTTCACTGTAATCCTGTGTCTTCTTTAACATCCTCAAAATTCAGTAAAATGCTTTTAGGGAAAATCAATCTTGAGTTTGAGGCCCATCAAAACGCACATTTCATTTTAGCAGTTGTATGCAATTGCCAAAAGCTTTTCTAGTTCTTCCCCCTCGTTACACACACACACACACACACACACACACACACACACACACACACACACACACACACACACACACCATGGTCTTCTACCTATCTAGGCCTGCATTCTGAATCTGTAAAAGCAATAGGAAATAAAAAGCAAAAAATATGTAGCTGTTAACCCTTACCTCACATCTGAACAGTGTGTTTCCTATATAAATTGAACCCATCTAGTGCTTGTTGGTTTGAAAGCTCACTGATGGCATTGAAAATGTGATTTTGTAACTTTATCATTTATCTTGCTTTACTAGTTGTTGGCAGTGAGGGCATTGGCCTACCCAAATCTACTGAACTTCACAGAAGCAGACCTCTCATATGCTTTTTTAAATTGTCTTCTAAGGTTTGAGTACAAATAAACCTACATGTATGGAAAGCTAATTTATAGATCCAAAAGGTAATACAGGTTTTAGGGTCAGTTATGAGCTATGTAAGTGAATTTGAAATATTCCATATACATTTCATCAATTTAAGATACTGGTGAATATTTTTTTGGGAGGACTTAAATATCAAAATGAATATTATATATGTAGGCACATGTCTGTGTATATATATGTATATGTATACATGTATATACATATATATAGTTATATGTATATACACAAATATGTATATATATACAGATATACTATATATGTATATATATACACACAGATATACTATATGTGCCTACATATATATGTGCCTACATATATATGACAAAATACATGTTTTTAATTATAAAATATATATCTATATAGGGATATATAAATATAGGTACATAGTTTATGGATAAACACACAACTGTACATTTAGACAGTAATGTGTTTTTGGCTGCATAGGCCATGCTTCAATAGATGTAAGATGTTAAATCTTTATAGAAACCAAGCCGTAGATGTGAAATAAACTTTAAAATAACTTTAAGTTTAATTAATTCAATTATGACCACCAGTCATCTTAGGGCCGACAACTCAATAAAACATGAATGTATTCTCTCAATAGCTTGGGAATTAGAAATATTTGAAATTGCTAAAAAAATAAAAATAAAAATCAAGTTTTAAGGCTAGAATATGATTTTTAAAAAGTGCTGTATTAGTTAGCTATGTTGCATAAAAGTTAACCGCAAACTTAAAAAAAAACACAAAAAAAAACACACACCTATTCATTACCTCTCTTGTTTGTGCTGGTCCAGTGTCTCTCTCTGCATGGTTTAGCTCTCTCCCATCCTCAGGATCTTGGAAAGCTGCCCACAGCAGTCAGCCAGGCTGTGGTCTCATCTGGAGTCTTAACTTGGGAAGAACTCACTCCCATGCTTAATCAGGTTGTTAGCAGGGTTCATATTCTTATGGTTATGGGACTGAGAGCTCCAGATTTTCACTGCCTGTCATCTGGAAGCTCCTAAAAGCCACCCACAGTTCCCTCATTTGTGGCCTTCTCTAAGCAGTTGGCAACATATTTGCTTGTTTCTTCAAGGCCACCAGGAAACCAAGAGAGTAAGTCTGATAGCAAGATAACAACTCATAGAATGTAACAAATCATGGCAGTGACAGCCCATCACCTTTGCTGTATTTGATTGGTAGAGCAAGGCATCTCTTCCCCACCCTCCAGGGGAGGGATTACAGAGTCACACACACCAGTGTTCTAGGGTCCTTAGGACCACCTTAGAGTTTGTCTGCCCCAGTATCCTGATCATTGATATGATTCCTCTAAATATATGGTTTCAAAGTGAATTTGGATCATTAAGAAAAAGAAAAGGAAAATCAGACAGAGATCATTAGTTTAGTTATAGACATGACAAAATTCTTACAAAAATATACTTAAAGTTTCTGTTTTGAATGTGTTTGTTTAAATGTTTCAGAGCAAATAAAGTTTAGAATTCTACCTCCCAAAGGAACTTCAGTTGTTAACTTGAAAATGTACTCTTTATGTATTTATTTCTTTGCTAAGGAACAGAAAACATACTGTTCAGTTTAAAGCGACTATGTACTCAGGATTGTCGATGTCTTCAAAGCCATGCATAACTGACGTGTGTACTCGTTCATGTTTGTAGAAGGGAAATCTTAATTATGAGAGAATATTTGGATTCAACAGCTATAACACCTGCCAACCCACCATTTAAAATATTTTTAGCCTTAGGGTTAATGTTTCATTTGACAGGTGTCTCATTTTCCCCCTTCCTCTTACTGCTGTTGTTGATTCTTTGCAACCCTAAGGACATGTATTCTTCATCACAAGGAGTTAGATGGAACATTCTGAGCTCTTACTCTTTTAGCCCGTTTGCACTTATTTTGGCTTGGCTGTAAAGTTAGATATTTGAATTTGTTTTCTAGCATGATATTAGAAAGGTTAAAATGTATTGATATACATTTTGAAATATATCTGACAGATTGAATTCTGAAAATTCCTTATGTAATCTATTTCATTTATATCTAATAACAAAAATACATATAAATCAGATCCTTGCAATCATTTAAATAAATGAGGCCCCTGATCATTTTATTCTGAATTTTTATTTGAGCATACTGATTGAACTCTAATTCGAGTACAGCAAAGTGCAGTATATAAAAATTAAAAGTCGACAGCACTTACCCTGTCTAAATTTGGGTTTTAATTTTTTTCAATTAAAATTTATCGGGGTGACAATGGTTAGTAAAGTTGCATAGGTTTCAAGCGTACAATTCTGTAATACATCATCTGTATCTCACATTGTGTGTTTATCACCCAGAATCAGTTCTCCCTCCATCACCATGTATTTGACCCCCTTTACCCTTTTCTACTTCCCCCACCCCTCCTTACCCTCTGGTAACCACTAAACTGTTGTCTGTGTCTATGAGTTTTTATTTCTTTATTTGTATGTCTTGTTCCTTTATTGCTTTCTGTTTTATATCGCACATATCACTGAAATCATATGGTTCTTAACGTTTTCCTGTGTGACTTATTTAAACTTAATGTTTATTTAAAACATGTTAAAAGACTGTTTCATTCTTTATAGATGATTACTGTGGGTAAACACCAAACTGACTATATAAAACTGGTAGTAAACATTCAAAGTACGTCCAAGTCTTTTCTGTTGGGATGACCAGACCAAATTGAAATGGCTAATGATTTCCTCTTTAACCATATGCTTGTTGGTCAAACTGGGTTTCTGACATTAATTAGAGTTTTGATCATACTATTGAGGTCATTATGAAACACAGTTTTCATTTAACACTTAAATTGAATATTGGAGTTCTCGTATGTTGGTGATTGGAATGCAAAATTGTACAGATGTTTTGGAAAACAGAATAGCATCAGAGATAAAGTTAATCTAAAATTACATCCAACAATTCCACTTCTAGAGATTTACCCAAGAACGATGAAAATACATATCTACACAATTACCTTTACGCAAATGTCAGTAGTAGCATTGCTGATAATAGCCAAAATTTAGAAATAATCCAAATGACCATTAACTGATGCTAACCAAATTTAGGTACATACATGTTGTGGAATATACACTGAAATAAAGAAAGAACAAAAACAGTTGACACGTGTAACCACCGGGATCAATTACAAAAGTTCATGCTAAGTGAAAGAACTCAAATACAAAAGAATAAATATTGTAGGCTTTTATTTATATTACATTTTAGAAAAAGCAAATAGTACTGACCAAAAGCGGATGAATGACAGGCAGGGTTCAGGGAAAAAAGGTTAACTATAAAATGGCTTGAGGGAACTTTTTGAGATATTGGTAAAATTTTATCTTGATTGTAGTTATTATTACATGAATATATACAGTACCCTAAAACTCATCAAATTGCTCATTGAAAACAAATAGCAATTATTGAACGTAACTTATACCACATTCAAATTGTTGAAAAACAAAACAGAAAAAACAAACAAACCGAGTCGTGGCCTGAGTAAGAGACCCAGTTCATATATTGAGTTGGACATAATTGTGCAGGGTTTTATAACGTGTTCTATCAATGAAAAATAAAAATATTAAGTATCTATTTTTAATGACCTTGTGGGAGACATAAAAGATAGCTAAGACTAAGTCTGCATTATCAAACATTTTATAATGTGGTAAAAAATAAACGAAAACATGGCCATGAAGGATAATGGTTAGGAGTACAGATTCTAGATGTATATAGTCTAATGTCAATCTCATCTGTGCCACTTACTGTGTGAACTTTGGAAATAACATAACCTCTCAGTGCGGCAGTTTTCTCTTCTATAAAATGGAAGTAAAAATAGGGTTTATTGACAAGCTTGATGTCTGTTTCTCCAAATAAAACTTTTAGAGCAGCACTTGCCTTAGTCTAAGTAAAAAATAAATAGTTATTATTAGAAATTATCTATGGCAATATAAATGCTTTACTTACCTGGCAAATAAGAGTAATTAATGGATGAAAAAAACACACATATAACTATTTAAATTAAGTTTAGTGTACATACTGATTTAGTTAAATCGGGCCAGTAAATAGTTTTTCTCCAGTATTCCATATTACTCCAAACCATAGGGAATTCCATCATGTAGTTACAAATAACTTTTTTCATAATATTGGTTAAATCTCTGTTTTAAAAGTATTGACTACTTTAAAAACCAAGAATATACTTAGAATTGAAAAAATAAGTTCAAGAATTAATCATATCATATAAATAATTGAAAATGTTTGAATTGAATTTGAGCATTAATCTTTATATTTCTATGAATGAATCTGCCTAGAGGCAAATATGTACGTTACCTAACAAATAAGCCTTTAATATTTATCTAAAGCAATTATTAACAAAATATATTGTAATAACCCTTATACATACTTATAATGATGTTAAACATGGGACTTGTAAGACTGAAGACAGAATTTTTTTAATGACTTTCTAAAATACTCGAAATAGATTCTTTGTATTCATTGTCATAGAAAAAAGAAAAGCAAAATGATTGTAAGTGGCAGGAACCTGAACTCTACGTAGGGGATGAATTGTGTAGAATAGTTCTTGATTGTATAAAAACCACTGATTCCAAAATGTCTGTTATTCTATAGCAACAATTATACCTGTTTAAATCAATGGGAATTTTAGAATGCAGCAAAGGGATTGAATTGAGTCCTGAGTAATTAATTAAAATGACAAATGTGTGTAAATGATGAATATAGACCATTGTAATTAGGGACTCACCAGGTGTAGTAAATATGCCCTACTTTACATTTTTCAAAATTGCTTATAGCCTAATGGTAAGGTGATTTTCCAGGCTCATCTGAAATCCCAGCTCTCTGCAGACAATGGGTGATCTAGTTAGAATTTCCCTTGCAACAGTGAGTATGTATCTAATGACATACAGAGGTAATAAAATAAATGTTTAGAATAGTTCCAGAGAATGAAGAATCTCTGTAGGAGGTAAAGAGGTGAATGGAATAATTAACTTAGGGTTGGAATGAAAAATAATTCATATTTTGCCCTTAGAACAAGGTTAGGTAAAATATTTGTACCATTTGTGTTAGTATTTTCAAAACATTGCCAGAAAAATCTACTCAAGTCTTTTCTCATTTAAAAACTTGAGATTTGTCCAAATGTGATTAATCTGATAACTTATTCTCTCCACTTTTACAAAATAGAGACTCACAGCTGTTACTAATTACAAGTGTACCCTTCATAAAATGATCCAATAAAAAAATCCAAATTTACTAGAAGATTAAGTTCAGATGAGTTGATTTGAATTAACGAAGGACACTTTTTTCTTACTTAATCCTTTAAAAATTTGCATTAATACACTTAACTGATTCAAAAATATTTTTTAAATAATTGATGTTCAGATTTAGATAGCAGATTTAGACAAGTAGCTGATGTACAGATTTAGACAAGTAGCTAAAATGTTATGAGTCATTGATACACTGCTATTGAATATAAGTGAACCTAAAGCATCTGAAATTCTAATAACCAATGGATTTCTGTACTTGAAGCATTATGATGTCAGTGAATTTTGACCTCAGCTCCTGAAGGTTGGCTCAAGGGGCTGTATTAAAGACATGCATAGGTAAATTTATGCAGTCCCCAAATACACACCTTTTATTTTCATTTGAAATTCAGTGTTTTGTGTTTTAATTATTTAAAGATTGGCGATTAGTTTTGTAACCTAAAAAATTTATTTATTAAAATTATACCAGTACTTTTGTAAACTATACAGAAAAGTTAATGAGACAAACATGTGCATTTAGAGATCTTCATGTCAGTCATGACAGATTCCTGCAGAGGGAATTTCCCCTACGACCCTATTTGTTTGTGGGGATGCAGGGCAATTCTTGCTTAGGTGTACACATTCAATCTTCACTTCTTGATGGTTCTCTTCTGCTATGAATGTGTGTGTCCCGTTGTTTCCTGCTTAGAATAGACATTTACCTTCCTCATCTAATACTGCTGGTTTGCAAATTGGCCCCCGTACCCGGAGGGCTAAGAGAGATGAAAGCAAGAGGCAGACCCTTCCAGATTGGTAGGTGCCAGGTTTAGTAAGCAAGAGAACTTATATATGAGTGCCCCGAAGACAAGTAGGTCTCTGCACCTGCTCACCAGAATCTTAAAAGCTTGCATAGAGGCCTTAACAGGGTTCAGTCACTAGACTGTCCCGATGGTCTCAGTAGCACATTGCTCTCATAAGGCTGCATCCTTGAAAATGGCTCCCACTGAGGGAACAGTGGGAGAATGCACATTCTAAGGACAGGGGAAGAGCTGAGGAACCTCTGATTGCCCAGTCCAGCTCACAGGTCAACCAGCAATCACATCCGCTCAACCTCTGCCAATATCCAGCAGCCATTGGAGGAGGACTAGGACCAGGTAGATGATTAATTTGACCCATTCCTCACCTACTGTAAAGGTGAGAATTCTTGAACTGTTCTGTACAGTAGCCAAGATACAGACAAAGGCACGTCTAATTCTAAAGGCTAAGCTGCTTCCCCAGGTGGATGTCATCTTTACATAATCTCATTTCTGTTAGTGATCCTTTGGTGTTTGCCTCAGAGCCATGGTGCATGACCACATCAGATGCACACAGCACACTTGCTCGGTGTACCACACATATACTTGTAGACAGAAGTGTGACTGCGGCTTCCGAGTTTCCCATTACAATCACTCCTATATTTTACAACGCAATTTCCAGTCCTGCACCTTATTGACTTTCGATACCAGTAATTTTTCTATTGGAGATTATTTTAGCATTCAGAATTTAGCAATTGACTGCATTTTTCCAGAATGACATAATATCTATAATATGTATAAATGATACATATATATGTATATATATGTAATACCTATGATAATGAACATTCACATTCATTACCTTCCACATACAAAATTTATAAATTTTATTTATTTATTTATGTATGTATGTATGTATGTATGTATGTATGTATGTATTTTTAAGTTTTAAAAAGAGGATAGTTTAATAGAAGCAGGAGAAGAGGTTGTAGCTCCTGAGCGGTAGGGAGTATGGAATGAGGGTGCCCCTATAAATTTTATTGATATTATCTTCTGTCATTGTGCCTTGTATGTAAAGAAGATTAAAATATTTGGTCAGTGAATAAATAAGTGTTTAGATTCTATAGAACTACACCA
The DNA here is from genome assembly GCF_057876585.1 of Rhinolophus sinicus. Taxonomy (NCBI): domain Eukaryota; kingdom Metazoa; phylum Chordata; class Mammalia; order Chiroptera; family Rhinolophidae; genus Rhinolophus; species Rhinolophus sinicus. The sequence continues at coordinate 110,854,448 of NC_142516.1, forward strand.
TTGCCATAGTTTGTTTATTCATTTATTAATGTATGTATACATGCATGTATGCAGTGCTTTTATTTATGGGGATTTAAAGTGAGCATATGGCCATGGTGTATATCTCATGGTTTTATGGAAAAATCCCCAGTCATAAAAATCTGATAGCTAAGCTTTTAGATGAGTGTCTGTCTTAAACAGAGAAATTACAATTTTAGAGAATATATTGACAGTAAATCATAATTCATTTTTAAGAGAACTTGAACTTTCTAAGACAAAGGTTGTTTGGAAGACAGTCTATGAATATAATGTTTAATGCAGTGTTAAGATATTTGTAACAGTGAGACTTGGTAAGCAATGGTGTCACCTGCTTGGGAGGAATAGACCCCACTCACCAGAAGCATGACAATAGAGGATCAGAGATCACCTTTTATATAAAAGATTCTTACTATAGCAATGGGTTGCAGGATTAAAAATACTATAGGTATATTTGAACTCCAGTTCAAATGTCTTATGATTCTGTAAATTTTTTATTTTCATGACTATCATGCCAATTTGTAATTTTTCTTTTAGGACATAGATTGGCTAGAGTTTGGGAGAAATTTATTTTAAAAATAAGCTTTGATCATATGATTTTATAAAAATGAAAATATGTTAGATAATTCTTTTCAAATTAAATTCTCTTGTGACTTATTTTATTAATATTTAGTTAGCCAATGATATTTTATAAAAACAATTATGTGCTATCTATCAAAGGTAAGTTTTCTCTTAAGTAATATTTGCCTCTGTAATGACTATAAGTATTTTGGAGGTACAGTTTAATCTTGATTTGCACTTAAGTAAACCAAAATATAAAGGGAATAACTTGAACTTAATCCCAGTTAATTACCAAACCCAAATTCTTGATTATTTTCTTGAGTAAAATCAGTACTTTGCAGTTGATGGGACTGTTTTTATGTATATTTCATCTCATATATAATACTTTGAGTCCTACCATGTTTCCCTGAAAATAAGACCCAGCCAGACAATCAGCTCTAATGCATCTTTTGGAACAAAAATTAATATAAGATATTATATTATATTATACCCAGTCTTATATTATATAAGATCTGGTCTTATAGTAAAATAAAACTGGGTCTTATATTAATTTTTGCTCCAAAAGATGCATTAGAGCTGATTGTCCAGCTAGGTCTTATTTTTGGGGAAACATGGTATTAGCCTACTATACCAAGAAAGAGAACTATTTTTTTTTAATATGTGTGCACACTTAATTTTTAACCAGTTGAGATGATGTAGAGGCCTACCAAAAAAAGTTTTAAAGTTCAGTCATTTAGCTGTTCATGTTTTCAGGGAGCCCTGTTACCAGTAATCTGCAAGGGTTGCAGGCGACCTGTTAGAAGTCCATAACGAAAGAGAGCTTGGACAAATTCAGTCTTTTCAACTACCACCAAGCCTGAGAGCAGGCCCGTGAAGAACTGGGCTGATGTACAAGTGAGTCGCAGGGCTGCTTTTCCTAGAACAGATAGGTGCACATGTCCTGGGTAAGAACTCTTTCCTAAATGGAAATCTCTCACCAAGTGGGAAGTAGTTACAGGCAGAGTTTTCTGAACTATTGGCCAAGAAAGGAAAGGGTCCAGGAGAGGAAATTTTCAAACGATATTCTCAAGAAATATGCCAAAGCAGTCCACTAAACAAGAATAAATATACTTACTGTCCACTGAAAAATCTAGCACTCCTGTAATATTACTTCTTAATTGTCCTTGTCTATGAACTCCTGAGGTTAGAAGACTATTATCCAATGGACTGCAAAATTCACATGATTGATTATCCCAGGCATGGATTTTCAATTTGGAAGAGAATGTGTTGTGATTTGAGCTGATAGCCCTGCCCAGAAATCTTTCTTTTTCTGGTTTTAGAATCCACTCCTTAGTACATCATGCTTCCCTACATTAGACATTTAAAAATTATCTCTTGCTTTTCCAAACTCAGTGGGTCATGAGCTTTTCAAGGATAGGGAACATAACTTATTTATTTTAATAACTCCCAAGACTGCCATAATGATTATCATATTTAAAAATTCAAACTCTCAAGTAAGTAGTGACGCATTAAGTCAGAACCCCTTGCTGTGATTTTAAAAAAAAAAAAAGGCTTAGTTCAGTGATCGAATGAGATTGAATTTTAAAAAAGTATAAAGATCACAGAAAAGGGAAACAACATACTAAAAGTAACGTATTTCTTAGTTCTTCTGGGCACAAGACCTCCTGATCCTCAAACACATTTTCCTTATGTCACGTGGAGAGGAAAATGTATAGGTCAGAAAGAGCATGAATTGTTATGTGAACACACTCCTGATCAGCTTGCTTCATTGAGCAGCTCTCTCTGCAACGGCTTCTCTTTAGTGACTGTCTTAAAAAAGATATCTCCTCACTTTCCATTCCCCACTTTCTCTACTGAGAACTTATCTGCAATTATTTTTAATGCCTGGGAGTCATAGTCTGACTTCTCATTTTCTGTAACTTCATCTTTTTCTTGAACGTTTAATCATTCAGTACCTTAACCTCACCCTCTATTTTAAACTTCTACCTTCTTCATATTTCATTTGAACTACCTGGGAGCCCTTTAGGTTCTTACTTTACTGTATCAATAAAATGTGTCCTTGATTTTAAATCTACATTATGTAAAATCAGAAATACTTTTCACCTGAAACATTTAGCAGTTATTTACTTGTATTTAAAAAAAAAAATCTACCTGGTGTTCACCTGTTTCGTGTGTGTGTGTGTGTGTGTGTGTGTGTGTGTGTGTGTGTGTCTAAATACATGTATTCCTGGTAGGTTCAACATTTTATCAACAAAATCCCTCCTTTTTCTGATTTCTCTGATCTCATGTTCCTTTAGGCCTGTTATATAGCAAATGGTTTCTCCTTAAATTTCTACACATGTAAAATTTCATAATTGTCTATATATTTCCATACTCCTGCTGTATATATGTTTTTGTTTGTTTTACTTTACATAATATTTCGCTGAAATACACTTACGTACAGAAAAGTGCAAAAATCATAAAATGTAACTCAATGATTATAAAGTACACATGACCTCTACCCAGGTCAAGAAATAGAATATTAACAAATCTCATATTCCTTTCATTATTCCTTTCAAATATTAACCCCTCCTCCCTCTCCAAAGGTTATCTCTCTCCTGACTTGTGTCTATGTTCTGATGTCTAGTTTTGTTTCTTTTTGAAAATGTTAGGTAGAGATTATACAGGTTTTTTTTTTTCAATAGTTTTGTGTCGGGCTTCTTTCACTCAACATAGTGTTTGTGGAATTCCCTCTTGCTGTTGTGTGTGTAACTGCAGAGTTTTTTTTTTTTTTTTTTTCTTCTTCTTCTTCTTTTCTGTTTTTAGTGTTTACCTATACATAGTATTCTATTGTAATGATATCACAATTTCATTTACCCATTTTAATGTTTATGAACATTTGGATTTTATCCAATTATGTCTATTTTGAACAATGTGAGAACATTTTGTACATGTCTTTTGATGGACATACATGTGTATTTATCCTACATGAAATTGCTGAATTTCTGTGTAGATAGCCTTAGTTTGTGTGTAGATAACCTTAGTAGAAAATGGCACCCAGATTTCTAAAGAGGTGGTATCAATTTAAACTACAATTGCTGCACATCCTCAACACAAGTCAGTATTATCAATCATTAAATTTCAACTTTTTAAGTTTGTGTGTCTTGGTGTTTCACTTTGGTTTTAATTTATGTTTCACTGATTTTGAATGAGATTGAACACGTTATTTGCATAGTCCATTGGGACATCATCTTCGGTGAAGTGTACTGTTCTCTTTTCCTTGCTTGTTTGTCGTATTCTTTTTTTGCTTGTTTGCCCCCACTATCAATTTTCATCGTGGGTGTTACTCTCTAATGTTCTATTCTGCCTCTGTCTTACCATCTTTCCCTGTCTTTCCTTGTGTTTCTTACTTTTTCTACAATGTTAATTTTTTATTCTCCTTTCTGTACACATTCTCTCTCTAAGTCTGCTTACTCAAAAATGATGCCATTTGTAGAAAATTTTCCATTTATGACTTCCCAAGTATAATTCTCCAGAGTTTATGGCAATATCTTTGGACCAGAAAGCTAGTTTGAAATCTTGTGAGTTATCTTATAATAGTTATACTATCATATAATTTATACTATAATAAAAATTCAATCTGTGGTTATTTTAATAATTTTGAACTGTTAATAGATTCTAATCATTTTAGAGTAAAATATTTTAGTTGTATATCACATACAATTAACATTTTTCTTTTAGTACTATATGGTCAAAAAGGTCATTATGTATGTAATGTTTAATTATAAATATAGAAAAAACACTATCTAGGTAAAAAGTATAAAAATTATAACAAGTGTTATTAAATGACAGCAGAACTCAAATAATTTTAGGTATGTGATTAATTTTTTTTACTTGGTGAGTAACAGAACAAAAGCATGTTAATGTTGAATAAAAACATAGTAACACAAAATATATGTTTGAACAAGCAGAGAAAATCAATGGCAAAAGAAAGTTGTAGAATTACAACTTATTCCTATTTTAGAAATGATTAAGAGATATCGTAAAATAAATAGCTATGTGAATAGAGATAAACTAGATGGCCTGATAGAGGCCTCTTTAAATCGACAAATTTTAAGGTTCTGTGAGAAACTATCCATCAAAAACTCAGGCTCAGGTGGCTTTAATGCATTTCTCCTCAAGAAATTGAAAGTAATGAAGAAGAGTGTATACTCAAATGACAGTGATGGAGAGCCATTCTGCAGTGAGGTTTTCTTCACAAGTAACAAGGCAAAAAGGAAAGGGTAATACTGACGATAGAGAAATTGAAAAAAATAGATAATACAGTCTACGTACAAGAACAGAATTTTAGATTTTACTTTGATCCCTCAAATACTACGTGATGATTTTCTATAGTATGCAGTAATGTAATTCCTGATGTGATAATTTTGCTCTGTTTATTTTTTTCCTATTGTTTGAGGGAGAACATGATTATAATTCAATAAATGTTTCCATTGATAATGTTTCTTTAGTATGTCAAACTGTTTCAAAATTTAAGAAAAAAATTACATGCTCTCATTTTGTGATACTTCTTTTATCTTATCTAAAAATAAATTGATACACTATTATGTATATATCTTTGCAAAGTTTCTCTCCTCAAAATGGAATTAAGATTGACATTTTTTCTTATTTAAAAAAATATTATACCAAACAGTCAAGCAGGAAAAGAAAAAAAGATATGTAGCTAGTGATTCAATTTTTAATCTGTAACCTAATTTTTTGTTACCACAATTTTTTCCTCCATAGAAGTTAATGTGCAAATTCATGATGTGAGTTTTTATCTTTCTTATGGGAAGGGAAGATCAATTTAAGAAAGGACAGAGTGGAATCTTTATGAATCAATGGCTGATAGAACAAAGTGGGAAAGAACTCGTCCCTTTCTCTTCATTTGTTTCTGGAACACAGTGGTGAATCCCTGAGGGCTGTTTGACAGAATGAAAAGTTGGGAAAAAGTTAGGGAGAAACAGGTCCAGTGACACTTGTGCATCATATTAGGACCAGGTCTGGAATTATTTTCACACCTGTCTCTACTGGGATGGTATATGATAGTGTTTTCGGAAATACTGTTATCTCTATATATTTAATGCTAATAAACTAAGATGTAAGGATAAATATAATTCTGATCTAAACATTTATTTGACACTTGAAAAATACCCCTGGACTTTAGTTTTTTTCATTCAATCAACTTTCGTTTCTTCCTATATGTTGTTACTTTGCAATATAGTTGAAGCAATTTTCAAAATATAGAGATGGGAGTGTGAAATGTAAAATTTGACCTTTCTTTACAGAAAATAGATGGGGTTGCTGATACCCAAAATGCTAATATCTTGAAATATAAACTTCTTGGATGCAAATTTTTTTTTTACAAGTCAGGCATTTTTTTGATTTGTTTTGATTTTGGTGCCTATACAGTTAATTTGTTTTTATAGAATTTAGATCAAATATGAGAATAAGAAAAGTTTATCAAATTGAAGGGTTATAGAGACATATTAAAACATTCTTGATTTTAAGAAGACAAAATTAAAACGAAAAAGCACTGACATAAAATAAATACATTTAATTTTTTGGCTTCTTTCATAACACTAACTTTTACATTTACATGGTCTTTAAAGCCTATTATTTAGTATGATGTCTACTAGATTTAAAAAAAAACATAAAAAATATTACAGTTATAATAGTGCTATTGACGATGCCTAAATGTGTATGAGATTATCCCTATTATCTAATAGAAAATGTTTTTAAGTAGTTTATCTTCAATCCTAATGGTATCAATATAAATTAGGTAAAATTATTTTTCCATTGTATATGTGAGGTAATAAAAATAAGACAGGTTAAATAATTTGTCTAAAGTCCCATGGATAGGATGTTGAGATCTGATTTCACACCCTGAGTACAAAATAATTAATACTATGTTGTATTCTATTAAATAGGCTATGTTATGCTACATATTTATTATAATGAAATATTATATTGATGTATTTCTAGAATAAAAAACCTGCACATATATGTTCAAATATGGAATCATATTGTATGGTTTGGAATATATTTGAATCATTTATGGTTTCGCAAAGGTGTGGTGTTCATGTTTGAACACCACACAGGAATGGAATGGGAGGTGTTGGACTCCTCCACAGGCGGCTAGAATTTGGCCCTGCCATCACATGCATAATGGGGCAACCTTCAGAGGGCCACATTATCCTTCAGAATAGGGGCTGGAAAAATTTCCCCAGCTCGGGCATAGAACAAAGTCACTGTTCTATTTTAAAGGAGTTCTCCTATAAATTAAAACTTCAATTTCCCCCATCATAGGCTAGCAATCCAAATTAATACTAATTAAAGCAGGATTGTTTGATCCTCCAAAGTATCTTGAAGATTGGCTATAGGCAGGTAACATTTCTGGGGTGCTTGATACATAAACACACAAAGCAATATGAACCATTACATGTAGATGTACAGAAAAGGAAATGCACGGGGCAGCAAGAACCTGACCTGTTAGGTGAACACAGCACAGATAGACAAACAAAAGCAAAACCACCACAAGCAGCCAAAGAGTAAACACGTTAGTAGCGAACAACGGCCCACCTTCAAATGATACAGGTTCAAATCTTAAGTCTAAGGACTTTGCATGGAAACCTAAAGTGAGCTGATCAAATGCTGTCCCTTCAAACCAAAAGAACTTTATACACAGACCCAGGCTTGACATTTTTATATAAAAATCTAAGTTTAATTACCTTCTGCAGAAATCTGTCAGTTTACAAATTCTAGGATAACAAAATAAATTTATCAACACTGCTCAATGAAATTATTCAGAGCTTGGATCATTGTTGAGACTGTCTCACTGGACAGTGGCTCTGAAGGAGAAATGGTGTTTTGTCATAAGGAATCCAGTGAGTAGGCTTATTGGGCTGACAGCCTCCTGGCTCCTGTTCACTGAGTATATGGAAGATGACCCACCAGAAATGCTCATGAGACTACCATTCAGCATCAGTAATAAAAAGACTATTCTGAATTTACTTCATGTTTAATAAATTCAGACGCTGTTTCATTGAACAGAGCAGATTGGCAATCTTAGAAAGAGTTTTGAGGATTGTGGAATTTATAGTCTTTCCAAAGGCAAAGTGTATTGGTGTTATCTCTAGAAGTGTGGTTACTCAGGTGAGATGTTGATGATTGACACACACAGGTGTGTTTATAGAATAAGTCTGTTCCTTATTGCCGATTTCAGAAGGAAAGTTCTAGAACTAATTCTTTAACAAAACAAAAACAAAACAAAACAAAAGGCTTGCGAAAAGACTTTCAATGAGTTAAGTTGTCGATGATCAACTGAACAGGTTCTCAGTTTCTGATGGTTACTTATTATCATCACTGCAGAGCAATTAATCTTTTCCTTGGTCTTTGGGAACTTTCTCTCCTCAACCTCATACTAAGCAAACAAATCCAAAAGAGTGATATGAAACTTCAAGAATGGTGGGAAAAGCCTAATGTCTCAAATTGCTTAGATTTTGGTAAATGTTAGGAATGCGTACGCATTTATTTTATTTATAAGCATCCATTAAGACAAATTGTGAATTTTGTCAAATTTTTAAGTAGGTGACATGAGATTTAGTATTATAATAGAGAGTCCATAATTATTCAATACCAACATAGATTTATTTTGCTACTAATAGTTGTAAAGTAACTATATGTCTTCTTTAGTCTCAGAATGACTTCATGTTTATTAAAAATAAACATTATTATTTAAAATAATCAAAAAATACTACAAAGAAAGGAAAACACTAGAAAACTCCACAAATCTCAAATAATCATCATTAGAGTTAAAACTATTCCTACACTAATCCATAAATCCCACAAATGTTAGTATTAGTTTTATACTTATTGCATCCACAGTTTACCACCAATCTCTTTAAAATGGTTTCCATTCCTGAGTTATTTTAAGTCACATCTTGGTATGGGTAATTTTATTGTATTTCTTGAAATTTATACATTTAAGTTTGTTAGCTTCTTGCCTATATGTGATCACTATCTTTTCTGAGTAATATTCTTGGGCTTTACAAATTCTAGGATAACAAAATAGATTTATCAACAATGCTCAATGAAATGTTCGGAGCTTGGATCATTGTTGAGACTATCTCACCGGATAGTAGCTCTAAATGATGAAATCATGGGTGATAGAAGCCAAATTACAAATTTTATCTGATACAGGGAAGATAGGAATGATTATTATAATAGGCAGCAAGACTGGTATTTTGACCCAAGGAAAGAAATAGGTAGCTAACTAAGGCCCTACTTGATCTGAGTAATCAAGGTCAAGCTTAGGGCACAGGGGTCTTTGAGTCACCAAGATAATCATAACTGTTTATTTTGAGACCAGAGCCTTTAACAAAGATTTAACAGAGCTTGTCTTAAATAGCTTGCTGAAATCTTTACTACCACAAGTTCATGCTATATAAATTCTTCTGAGTCTTCCTCAAAGTGATCGAGGGCCATTTGTTAGAACTGTTGTATCCTGGAAAAAGGTACATGAATGAGCCCAATGAATTAATGAACCAAGGCTCCGAAGTGATGCTATTTCTAGAGGACCATGTTTTCTATAGTAATTGACTGGCTTCTCCTCGTCAAGTGATAGTGAAATGATGTTTGAGCCCAAGGTGCTCTCACAAGGAGCCAGTGTCACCTTTTGCTGTTATTTCCTGAGTGTTGACGTGAAGTAGAAATACTCAGCAATTGGTAGAAATCTTACGTTGGCTCCCAGATTCATGGGTCTCTAAATGGCCAAACAGGTGTCCTGACTCTGCCCTCAGATAGAGGGTTTGTTTTACTTTTTCTTTCTTTACTTTTTCCTTCCTCCAACTATAATGAGTCTTTTCCTAAGTCTTCTGTCCTTCCCTCAGTGATTTAAGACTTTATTACTTAGGGGAAAACCACCCCGGCAGGGTTTTATGCCTTTCCTGCACCACCAAGGGAGGTGTTCTCCGTGCCTCTATGTCCCAGTTAACCCCATGAGTGCCTAGTAGAATACATAGAGAAGAAAATACCAAATTATATAAATACCCCATGTTTTCTGCCATCCTTATTCTTTCTTGCATATAATGAGGAACATTAAATAATTTCCAATTATTTCTATCATTTCCCTTTTTGCACAATGATGTTGATGTAATAATATAGTGCTGGTTGCAGTTGATTAACACTAGGTTGTGACTGAAACAGAGAAAGTATAAACCTCACTCAAGATCAATGAATTGACTTTTGATGAGAGGATGGTCCATTTTTTATTTAGAGGTGTTGTAATAGCATTATGATGGCATGCAGAGTTGCTGTTTAAACAAGAAGGTTAATTACGAGAAGACTTCTATGTGTAGATACTGTGTGGTCAAAGCAATATTTTGTAGCAGATGCTTAAGTCAACCCCATTACCCACTGTTTGCAGCATGTCTTATTTATACTGGCAATGAAAACATCAAGGTTTCAATAGCATTTGGGTTTTGTGCATGGCATAGCTTCCAGAAAGGTGAGTCACCCAGATATTTCATAGGCAAAGGTATCTTTAGGAAGAACTCATGTTTCTACTGATTCTCTGGCCTCAATTAAACAGCATGGCACAGTGCAACCCCCAGGTCTGCTCCCTGGCCTTTTTTGAATGCTTATGCACAAAGTATAGGGAATCTATATTGTGGGTACAGATGTATAATTAAGCAAATGTGAAGTAGTCCTGGAGACAGCAGTTGTATCATTTCCTTCTTGAATCATCTGTGTATCAATGTGGTAATAAACAACACCAAAATAACAGTGTCTTAAAATGACCACCAGTAACAATACATGTGTTGCTGTGATAGATCTATCAAGAATTAATGTGGAGTAACTTGGCCACTGCAGTCATTCATAGGTCCACTGTAGTAGAGCATCCGTGATCTCAAGTATTTTCTGCTGCAGCAGGACAAGGACACATCAGTTGGGGAAGTTTTCACATCAGCCATGACGCATTAGAGGCCATTTCTTCTTATAAATAAGTATATTTTTATTTCCCAAACAGCTGTGGAGAGTGGTGTGGAGTTAGATTGTTTTTTTTCTTGGTCACCACTTTTCAGTGTTTATCAGATGAAATTGTGCTAGTTTAAAAGTTTGGCTTTGTGTGTATATGATTCTTTTGCTATTTTGTCAGGTCTGAAGGGAAAAATATTCAATAATACAGCTTCACTCTATCATCTTTACCCTGAAATAGTATCTCTTCAAATGTTCTGAATGAATGCATTCTACAACATATACTCCATTCTAATCAATAAATCAAATGTTATTATGATTTTCCAAAACTTTACCACTATTAATACTACAGAAATGTATCTTTATATCAATATTCAATTATTCTCATAATATTAACTCTCCAAAAACTAACAGCATACTGTTAAGCTTACTGTACATATGATCATGTTATCTTACAGATTGTACAATCACACTACCACAAATGCCAGTTAACAATTTGCACTTACTCTCATTATCACTGGCTACTTTGTTCTTTTTGGTTTTTAATCATTTTCTTGAAACCAGCTGACTTGGATCAGTTTGCATTCCTGTGCTACTGAATTTAAATATTTTATATGTTTATTATACATGCTTTCCCCTCTTTGCTTAAATACCTCATCATTTCCCTTGCTCATTTTAAAGCAACAATTTTATTGATTAATCTAACTTTTTACATACTTAGAATAGAACCTTTGGTGTTCAAATAACCTAAAGTTTTTTATTTTGACTTTCATTTTTAATTTTTGTAGTTGTTTACATTTGCCTTTGTTTTCATACATGAATTAACATCATTCATCATCCTAAATTAATATTTCCAAATGTTTTTATTCTAATTAATTCATTCTTTTATTAATATCTTAGTTAATACTTCTGAAATGTGTGTTATTTAACTCTTCACCCATCGTGAACACATTATTTCTTGAAGGTTGACATGTAATTCACCATTCCTCATTCAATCTTTCTATATTAATTGGGATACTATACTTATCACATTTTTACATTCTTGAATTTTGTTATTGTCACTTAATTATCTTCCAAAGATGTAATCTGTGTAATTTTTAATAATTTAGGAGGCAACTGCTCTTTTAATTATATTAGCTCACTTTTCTTACCTAATTATAATAACTATATTGACTACATGTCTATATTTTTATAGAATTCTATCCAAAAATTATATGCATTTTTATTCAGAATACACCCAATTGATGATTTGTTGGAGAGAACTGATATTTGTGTAATGTTGAATTTATTTACCTAAAATTTTTATGCTTTACCCTCAGTAAAGATCTATAGTCTTTTTTTTTTTAAATACACTGTTACTGAATATTTCCATTGATTTTTCACATTATATTGATCTTAGCTAATGTTAATGGATTCTCTTTTAAAAATATGCTTTCGAACTGTAAATTATTGATTGCTGCCTATTGATTTGTATCTAGAAATCTTACTAAATGATCTTAACTTTTAACAGATTGATACATGATTTGATTGTGTTTTCCAGGTAAACAATAATGTTACCTGGAAATAATGAATATTTTGTTTCTTCTCTTGGTTCTTTGTTATAACATTTTATTATCTTTAGAACAAATTATGCAAAACAATGCAAACTGATATAGTGAGTTATAACTATATATTGTTTTCTGACTTTAATGAGAATCTATTTAGTATTATAATACATTCTTAAGCAAGATTTTAGTTTAATGTTTCTTATGAATATTCTTATAAAGCTAAGAAATTATATTTCTTGTTATAGTTAAACTTTTTAAAAAATACAAATGGGTATTAAATATTTTAAACACATTCTTTAATACTTAGGGGCATGAGGCTAAGTTTATTCTTCTTTTCCCTGTTAATGGGGTTAAATAAATGAATACATTTCTTAAATGTTGAATGATCTTTACTCCTCTGGAAAAATCCCAACTTGTTCATGCTCTATTTTTTTAATACCTTGGCAGGTTTGATCTTCTAATAGTCAATTTAAGATTTTTCACATATATGCACAATTAAGATTAGATTTTAATTTATTTTGTGAGCGCTATCTTTGAAGAATCTGCAGATTAAATTATTTCAAATGGGTTAAATGATTAGGAATATTTTATCACATTAATTCTTTTATAATGGTTTAAATAGCTATGAAATCATGAGTTTTTTGACCTTATAATACATCTTTGTATACTACCTATAATAATAACCGATATAATTATTCCAGGTAGCTTTTGTGCAATTGTTTCCAAAATATTTACAAGGTTATCCTAGATTGGCTCTTTTATTTCTGTGGTTATTTTTCAATGATTCCCTCAATAGTAGAAAGCAATGATTTATTTATTATTTTTTTAAATTCTCTCACTTTCCATCTGCCTCTCTGTCTTACTTAAGAACTTAAGACCTTAAGCCAGAAGAAGAGTTTGTATAAGTTTATGACATAAGTTCAATGAGCTAGTAGTCTGACATGAGACAATGAAAACCAATAGATGGTACTTAGTCTGTAGAAGTATTTGCTCCACACCATTTCTTCTCTAAATTGATGAAGCAATGAGTCCCATTTGTCCTGACAACTATAGTTGGTCCTTAGAAATTTCTGTCCTGCATTATTGTCATGCCTGCCAAACATCTGCAGTCATGTGTATGTGACATCTTCTACTGCATCTGCTCAAATGGTGCTTACTCAAATGAGGAGTCAGAGTCACAAATAATCATCTCCTCAACTTTATTTCGCATTTAACTCAATTCAACTCCTGCAGAATGATGTGATTCTGATAATATTGGTTTCCCTGATGTGCAATCTTTTTCAGTAAGTAGAACTTTCAAGTCAGGGAATAAAAACATTTTATTTTTTTACTTGGATACATTTATATATATTAATATGATTACCAGTCATATATATCACTTTACATAATTATAGCACAGTAGTATTGTCCATATTCATTATACTGTGCATTAGATCTCTGTGGCTTATTTACTACTCGTTACGAGCCTGTACCCTTAAACACCATTACTCTTATCAAGCATCCCCTCCCAGCCTCTGGTTACCACCGTTTAAAACATCTTTTATCTAGTATCACATTTTAAATTCAAAAGAAATTAATTCAAGCTTCTGACTGGTGAGTTGCATGCTACTCTAATTTCTAGTGCTGGTACAGCTGTTTGCTATTTTTGTTATTCTGTGGTCATTTCAGTACCAGTTTGGATCAGCGCATTTAGATGTGTATTGTTAAAATACACTGCAGTGAACATTGGGAAACAGACGATAAGAGAAATGTTAAACTCTAGTAGACCCAAAAGAAGGCAATAGTTAAAAAGTATGTAAACCCTGACATAATGTGAAAAAAGGGAAGGATTTAACTCTACTTTAAAAAGTTAAAAAGAAAATGTTAAAAATATTCATAGGTTGTAAATATTTCTTTTTAAAAACATTAGACTTAGGATAGCAAAATTAAGCCCAAGGGAAGGAAGTGACCATCAGGCAGATTTAGTTTGGATAAAAGAAAAATCTTTCTGGTAATAATAACTGCCCAGTAGTGGGACTGGTTTCATATTAATAGTATAGTGATTTCTCCATTTCTAAAACATTTCTAGGAGAAATTGAATGACTACCTGCCTGAAATAAGATTCCTATCTGAGGGAATATTCACAATGTCCCTACACTAATTTATTGTTCAAGTTTCAAATTTCAAGTTATAAAATGTTATAGAACAAAAATAGTTCTTTTGTTATAAGTATTGAGAACTCAGCTTTATCCCTTGGCTTTAGTGTTACTGTTGTATTTGTAAAGAGGCAGGTTTAAATTGCATGTTTTATTTTAGTCTATCTGTAGATTTATGTAATTTTATGTTTATGTCTCATCATTTTATAGATTATTTATCTTTATATTTTGCTACCAAAGGGCTCAAAATTGGTTTCAGGTAAACGCCAAACTGCAGTATGTGGTGAATAAGAGGTATCTCCTTTTCTGGTTGGAAAAGCAGATCTGTGTATAATTCAGAGCCAAATGTTAACCTTTTTTCTTCCCTTAAAATTTTAGACCATTGAATTGCCAATGGGTGGGTTGTGGTTTATATGCTATTCACCTACCACATATTAATCAAACATCTACCATATGCAAGGCATTGCTCTAGATGTTAGGGATACAAGAGTGAACAAAACCTTGTAAAATATCTTCTCTAATGAACTTCTATTCTAATTGGGGAGGTGGAGACCAACAGTAAACCTGCAAACCATTTTAATGTACACATGATGGTGATAAATGCTTAGAAGTATCCTAAATCCAAGAAAGAGAATGATGCGGCATACTCTTTTAGGAAGTGTTCTCTGAAAAGGATGCAATTCAAGCTTTTACTGTGTGAAGCAGGAAGCAACTTAATGACAGTATCTATGATAAGAGCTTTTTGGCAGAAAGATCACGTTCAAGATCCTAAAGCCACAGTATCTTGAAGTACTGAAGAGACACAAGATAATAAGCAAAGAGGTGGGTGAAAGAAGAGATCAGAGAGATATTGGGGGTCAGGTCCTGTGGGTGCTTTAAGCTCTGGTAAGGACCTCAACTCTAATGAGTGAGATAAGAAGTCTTTGCAGATACCATCAGTGAAGATGCAATATAGATTTTTTAACAGATTGGATTCAGCTTCACTCTACATTGTTTAGAACAGACTTCATGAGGGCAGTGCTGCCTCCAGAAAACATCTTAGGCTGAAAGCACAATAAACCAGACCAGAGACTGTGGTGATTTGGACTAGAATGCTAATAGTGGAGATACAAGGAATGGCCAGATGGCTGGATGTATTTTCAGATATATATTACAGGATCTGCTAGTTTAATGTATGTCAGGATTGAAATTATTCCTGGTATTTTTACTAAAGCTATTGAAGGAATATAGTTAACATTTACTGAGGGGAGGGGACTGGAGTAGGAAAATATTTATGAGAGGTAATTATGAGGGTTCCATTTTGGATATATTAAATATGAGTAAAGCATCATGATAAAGACCAGAACTGTCTAGTCAGAATATTTGGGTCTAAATTCAAGCTCTGTCTGTTGCCCAGTGATATTTTGGGAAAGTTTCTCACTCTCTCTGTTTCATTTTCCTCATATTTAGGAAGGTAAAACTCATAGCACCTACCCCATAGCATTGTTAAGGGGCTACGTACATAAAAACTACTTGGTACCTGGTAGAGTGCTTCTCACAAATTGTACTTGGTACGTCATAGAAAGTACTTGGTAGATGAGTTGTTATTACATATAAGTGGAAATGTTGAGTCAACAGCTGGATATACAAATCTGAATTCAGGAAATGTTACAGCCAAAAATAATATTTAGAGACTGTTATGGTCTGCATGCTTGTGTTTCTCCCAAAATTCACAAGTGGAATGGTATTTAGAAGTGGGGCCTTTGGGAGGTCCTTTGCTCACAGGGTGGAGCCCTCATGAATGGGATTAATCCCCTCATTAAAGCGACCCCACAGAGGTCTCTTGCCCCTTGTCCCATGTGATGACACAGAAAAAGCACTGGCAATGAAACATTTTTATCTTAATTTTTAAGATTTTAAATTATCTATCACCTACTTATCAGTATACAATTATGAATATGTATGTTATGGGAATCAGTTACAGGAGGGTGAAAAGTATATGTTGCTGGAGGTAGAGGGAACAACCTCAGCAGCCAGAGCCTTAATAGGGGAAAGGACATGGAATCTGTTAGTTGACTCAACAGATGTGCGAGAAGCAGCAGCGCTAAAGGGCACATAAGTTCATATCTAGTTGTTGTGGGAGGCTATGGATGTTCTGTTCTGATTATGTCTCTTTTCTTGGAAAAGGAATCAAAGTCCTGAGAATGAGAGGGGGTGACAATATTTAGGCAGTTTGAGGAGAAAAGAGAAGGTATTAAGTAACCATCTAAAAACAAAGACAGAATTTTATAAGATAGTGTCTCACTTATACAAAGCAGTTGTAATGCTCACTTTCAGTTTGTCTTTGAGTATAAAGCAAACCAGTCAACCAAGCTCTGTTTCTTTCCAATGTCCACCATAGTATGAGCAGATAGCTGGGTTTTAAACACAGATGAGGTTGTTTTCAGTGAGAGCAGTGACGGCGGGAGAGAGATATTAAATGGGTGGATTGGGCAGAAATTCTGGGAAGTTGGAATCTTATGTCACTTTCAGTAGTTTATGATTCACTTTGTTTAAAAGGCTTTACAGGATTTCAAATAACTATTATTGTTAATTCTGCTTAGAGCCATGCACTAGAAATTAATGAAAGAGTACATGTTGTTATTATATTACTAAAGTGAATTAGATTTTTTATGAAATATAATTGAAAGTAGTTTGCATGACATTCTCTAGAAAATGTACTTCAAATATAATCAAGAACTACATTGTCTAATTTTCTTTTCAAAAGTTGTTTGAAATACAGTAGGGATTTGAAAACTGATATGTGCGAGTAGTTTTTATATATAATTAAAATTACATGTGGTGTTTGAGGATATAAGAGTTGGTGTGAAATCAAGAGTATTTTTTTCTAACAAATTTTTGCCTTTAGTTATTTATTTAACTTTAAATTCTTCCTATTGTTAACAAAGAGGCTGGAACTGGATGATGGTGCACACAGGTCAAATTTCTGACAGCATCAAGTTTCAGAAAGGTACATCTTTGGGATGATAGGATGAAATTCCCAAGTCATAACCCAGTAAAAAATCATCCAGTAAACAGAATTAATAGTTTTCTAGAAATGTTGAAACTCTAGAGAGAAAACAATGGTAAATGACTAATTTGGCAGTCAGTGTAAATGTTTTAAGCAGGCTACAGAAAGAACTCTAAATCTTTTTTATTTTTTTATTTTTTATTAAATTTATTGGGGTGACAATTGTTAGTAAAATTACATAGATTTCAGGTGTACAATTATGTATTATATCATCTATAAATCCCATTGTGTGTTCATCACCCAGAGTCAGTTCTCCTTCCATCACCATATATTCGATCCCCCTTACCCTCATCTCCCACCCCCCACCCCCCACCCCCCTAAATCTTAAAGGAATTCTTTGCTGCCCACTCCTCTGGAATTAGGCCTAGGTTGAGTGGATACATTGCCATTCCTCCTTCCCTAATATTTCTTTGAAGCCTAATCTTGAGCTGTAATTAGTTGAAGAGGATCCAAATTTAAGTTAAACGTAGTAATCCATCAGTAGGAGCTAGGTAGTACTTGGAATCTTGTTCCCAAGCACATTTTTCTTTTTAAATAATTTTTAACACTTATAATAATATACATATCTCTGTGTTATATAACCATTACATATTAATAATCGAATTATTATACAGGTTATATATGGCATAATACACACTGTGTGCTTTATCTCCCCCACTGCTTTTCCTAATTTTCGGAAATGGGTACATGACTCAGATGCTACTTGAACTTGCCCTTATGGTCACTCATTGTAATTATTCAACACATAGAGATACTTCTATTCATAAATAAAACAGGTTAATATTTAAGAATACACCCATTTGAATTCAAACTGTTTTAGTGACTTCATTCATAGCAATAAATGTTTTATAGATTTAGTATTCTATCTCCGGACTGCCATGAGCAATACTAGAAAGCTTACAGGCTCTCAATTAATAAATGTAGATATTTCCAAATCCATTATCATCACTTTGTTTTTTTTCAACCAAGATTTTTGTTTCTGAAATTTTTATCTTTCTTTTGATAGTATTTTTTATTTTATTTCTAAAATATAGTGTTTGTCTTGCAAAGCAAACAAACTATATTATACATGCAGCAAGCAACTTTGGAAACTTTAGTAAGAAGCAAGGCAAACTGTCAGACATTTCAGTAATTGAATTTCTTTGAGAACTGCCTTGGTTTGTCAGCTCTGACTTTACTGTCAAAATAAAATAAAATAACTAGGGAATTCATCTGAGATAACACCAGGGGTATTTTGATAATGCCAAGTCAAGAACACTAAGTGTTTTCTCAGAAGCTCTTTGCAGGAGGATACCCTCACCTAGTGTGTGTAAGTTGATTTTAGCTTTGAGTCTCTATTATCTGATGCTGAGGTCTGAGATTAACTAATGACCTGTCAAATGGCAGTACATAAAGACTTTTTTCCAGTATTAGGATGCACACCATCATTGCTTAAAATGGCCAATATACCCTCTGTCAATTACTTCATAAGTGCTATTCATCTTTTACTTCTTCCGCACTTGGATTGCTTATAAAATGTTTAGTGGTTAATTATCTTGGAAGGAAGTCCAACTTATGAAAAACCAGGTAGAAGAAAAACATGCCATAAAAATAATAGCTTATTCTCCAGTTCTTATTTGATAGAGCAATGTTAATCAGATCCCTTTACAAATTTACCTTTTGGCTACCATTCAGTCTTCTCTATAATCAGCTTCAGAAATTTTCCACTGTGGGATATCCCCTTTGGCCCATGCTTTTCTCCAAAGGACTTGAATGTATTAAAAAGTGATTGGCAGCTCTCCTAACAACTGCAGATAATGCTAACACTAAAATATGGGTCTTGAGATTTTTGTGTTCTGATATCTGAAATATCAAACATGAACATTTATCCATAAATGAAACCAAAATTCATTACTATGTATGAGTAAATTGACCTTGAGTTTCCATTAATCAGAAGAAAAATATATAGAAAATCCATAAAACTACATATTAGAAATATTATGAAACCACTTTTATAGTGATGATGTTATCAAATTAAAGAGCTTTAATACAAAATACCACATTGATGTATAAACTAATTATTTACTATTCAGTTTTACTTTATGTCTAATAAGAGTACTAGCAAATCCTTAAATTAATGAAAATGGTTTAATATATTTTTCACTTTATTCTAAAAGGGAGAAATATATTTTTTATAATGTGCACATTGGTGAAATCAATTTATACACTATTTGTTAGCTTAAATATAAATAAATGCTTAAATTATGGTTTGTAGCAGTTATTAACCCCTTCTTTTAATATGAGAATGATTTATATGAAGATAGTATAACTAAATGCAATTTGTGTAAATGTCTTCAAGTTGTTGGTTTTTTTCCTGCTCTAATTCAGTTGGCTGTTCATGTTGGGTAACTTAGAGTTGAGAAAGGGACCTTCCTGCTGTGGCAGATACTGTACCGCTCTCCTCATTAGATTTTTACCTACCTCAGTCCACTAAGCATCTGCTTTATTTTAATTATAACCCAAAAATATGATGATATACTTTAGGATTCAGATAGAGTATATGCTTCTACTTTGGTTCATGAGAAAGCATAATTTTCAGGTTGTCATAAAAAGAAAATTAATGTAGCAACTGCCATTAATTAAACTGGTAGAGTTCTATATTAATTTAATCTTGTCCCACTACTTACAATAAAAATAAATTGTGCGTCTGAAATAAATACAAGGGGTTTCTAAATTCATTTGATTGTTCTTTTTCCTATAGATGAATCTTCATATCTTCAATTGGGCAGTTACTATTTAACATTTAGACCACATGTCACATAGCCATCAGATTATGTCAAATCTCATATGAGAAAACATACTGGAGAATGCATTTGTACTATTTAGCAAGTCTGTATGAAATAAGTTTCCTGTATTTATCAAATTCCAAGTAGTATATTGCTATTAGTATGCATCAAACATTGAATTTGATGGATTTATATGAAACAGGATAAAATTCTGGCAGGATTTATATCCTTAATTTAAAGAGAGGACATTTCTAATTAAAATACCATTTGATATCAGAAAAAATAATAGATGACTACTAAGGCATATGTATGCTTTATAGGTCTACTGTAAAAATTTTAAAAGTAAGTAATAAAATGTATCACATTATTAATTTGGGTTTCAAATGGAATTTAAAGTGTGCTTTGTTTCACATAGTGATGAAAGTTGAAGAAAATCAATATAATTATTTAGATAAATGTAAACACTCTACATGCTGATGTAGTAGCAATGATAGAATAAGGCTATTATTTTCTGATTATAATGACCACAAATCATTTGCATTAGATTTATAAAAATAAATTAGAAAATAAAATCCACCCATAATGTCGTTCAGAGAGATATTTCAATGTGTACATGTATAATTTTATGTTCCGTATAATACAAATAAATCCTACTTTCCGCATAGCTTTAGATCCTCACTTTTCTTAGTTCAAATTTTAAGAGCTACATTAATTTTTAAGAGTATTATTTGACTCTTTGATGTTGGTCCAAGTAGAATTTTTTGGAACGTTAAAATAGCAGAGCAGCACTGTTTGGATGTATCTCCAAGAATCGGGAAAGTTCTGTGATTAAAGGCTCAGTCTGTTTTCTGTGACTATGTCGGATATTCACCAGCAGTGTTCAGCTGAATCTTCTCAAGTTTGTTGAGAATACACTCCCCTACACTGTCACGTTGTTTGGTCTTTGGCTTTCTACCTGGTATCTATTCAGGTTCTTCGAAGACAGACCTCATGCTGTGATCCCCCAGGTGAGGCACAGGTGAGGGCACAGATGCAAACACCTGAGTTGCTGATACTACCCATGACTACTAGAGTATCGCTTGCTCCTCTGTGTAGAGGTTAACCTTTGGATTTATGATTTATTTTGCTATTGAAATCTTATTTTATCTATTTTTATTTTTGTATTTATCTAATGAACATTATATGAGATTTCATTTACAAATATTGAAAAAGAAGTACTTTCCCCTCAAAATGATGGGACATAAGCAGCATTACTTGGCTCCTTCAGTGGCACATACTTATTTCCTCTCCTCCTTTCACCCTAAGTGAATTCTTTTTACAGTAAAACCAGCCTCAATGAATACTAGGAATCTAGTAAGTGGTATAGTGCAGTGTGACCAAAAAACTTCCACTGAAAATCAACAAGGAGGAAGAGGGAAGGGGAAATTCTAAGCGCATTATATGCATGATCACACATACTTTTAAATAACAGTATTATGTGTGTGTAATATCATTATCCTCATTTAACAGATGGCAAAAATGAGGCTTAGAATTTGCCCATGATCCCAGTGCTAGCAAACAATAATGCTAGTATTAAAATCCAAATCTTATCTGACATAAGTAGTCCAGCTTTTAGCCACTGAAACACATTATCTCCTTAACCATGAACAGCCCGGTCTCATTATGAAAACATGCAGTATCTAATTTCATTATGAGCAGCATGGACTACAAAATAAGAAATGAAAGGAAGTCCCATCCAGAGAGGAAAATTTAATTGTAAATGATAGCCTCTAACTCTTGTAAATAACCAGGTAGTTCTGAATCTGCCAGTTCCTTCTTGGAAGGTAAACAGCAGTTCAAAATCACTATCCTGGATTCCTTTGGTACCAGAATGCTGCAATTGACTTGTCTTCAAACTAAGTGATCTTGTGAATTAGTAGAAAGCGATTAGGTTTTAGAATCAATGAGAAATGTGTTTTAACCTCGCATAGGCTCTTATTGTCCTGTGGGAATTTCTGTAAAGAGATTAGACATTCATAAGATAAAATAATATTTATCTTGCACATTCATAAAGAATTAAGTCACAGAACAGGTATTCAATAATTGATATTATTCATTATACTTACTGTTATTATTATTTACATTCTAATTAAGTAAATCTTTGGGAGGAAGATCTTCCTTACTTCACTTTACATGAAATGTAAATGGAAACTGGCAAGAGCTTGAATTATTTCTAAGAGATTATTTAGGAATGTGTGTGTGTGTGTGTGTGTGTGTGTGTGTGTGTGTGATGTGATCGAAAAGTGTGAATGTTTAAATTAAAATTTATTACAGTAAAAGACACATTGCCGTTAATCCTCCTTAAAATACTCTCCCTCACTTTGAACACACTTATCCCATCATTTTTGCCACTTTCTGAGGCAGTTCTGGAAGTCCTTTTTTGTGAGTGTCTTTACTTCATCCTCCATTATGACAACACTCTGTGTCACACATCGCTTCTGGTATGGCAATTTTTGTCTAATAAGAACATTATGGTGTGTCCTCATCTACCTTATTCACCAGATCTGGCACTGTACTATTTCTGGCTCTTCCCCAAAGTCAAAATGACTATGAAAGGTAAACATTTTGAATCAATTCAGGGCATTGAGGCAGCCATGACAGCGCAACTAAAGACACTCATGAAAGAGGACTTCCAGAACTGCTTCAGAAAGTGGCAAGAATAATGGGATAATTGTGTTTGAAGCGAGGGGGAGTATTTTGAGGGTGATTAATGGCAATGTGTCTTTTACTGTAATAAATTTGTTTTTATTTAAGCATTCATCATAGTTTTTGATCACACCTCATATATATATATATGAATATATGCAGAAATATATATGACATTTTATATATTTATATGCATATTATATATTTATATTTTACATAAAACATTTAGATACGTTTTAAAAACAGGATTTAAAAAGAAACTCATAGACACTACCACACATGTTAAAAAACATAGATGTTTGGATTCTCCTTATTATGTTTTACTCCAGTTATCTTTACAGAAATTTTTAGATCAAGAAAAAGTTACATCAGGAATTTCTTCTGTACCATGTTTCCCGGAAAATAATACCTAGCCAGACAATCAGCTCTAACACATCTTTTGGAGAAAAAATTAATATAAGACCCACTCTTATTTTAATATAAGACCTGGTCTTACATTAATTTTTGCTCCAAAAGATGCATTAGAGCTGATTGTCTGTCTAGGTCTTATTTTCGGGGAAACAGGGTAGTACTCACCTCTAAACTTGAACAGAAAACTGTGATAGCCAGATTATAATTATGGAAACACATAAAAATGAGAACCTTAATATTTTCCTGTTTGGTTTAATACCATTTTATATTTAAGGTTTTTGAGGGCCTGAAACTTACTTACTCTTATGGGCTGACATTAAGTAAAATAATACGAAAATAGAAATACACACACAAAAAATAGAGCCTGGGTCCTAGAGCTTATATGGCATCACTTTTATTTAAAAATCTACCTTAGCTTCTAGAGTCTACCATATTAAAAATTATTTCACATATGTAGAATTTGTTGTCCTACTTCCATTAACTGATAAATACTACCAACAATGGCTTTTCTTGCCAAATCTTATCTCTGTACTCTCACTAAAATCCAACCCTACTTTCCCCATCATATTGTTATACTATGTATGTCCTCCATTCAACATTGAGTTTCTTCTTCTCATATGATCTGTCAAAAGTTCATAATATTTCTTACCAAAGCAATCATCAAACTAGATAAACCTCTTTTATCTGAACTAGTGCCATTCAGTATTTTACTGATACCCTAACCACACAGCAGTTGACTCTGTGAGATTTTAAGAAGGTATCTCACACAGAGAAAGCATCTGAGAATTATCTTTGATAATATATTGGAGCTTTCTAGAAAGACAAAAATATACATATAAATAGGGGGATCATAGAAAAGAAGAGGCAACAAGTGGTTCTATAGTTTCTATATTTCTGGTATGTAAATTATGAGTGGGTAGTGTTAGATTTTGAGACTGAAGACATTATGAGATGTCATTGAGTGTAGAAAACTAAATTATATGTATCATGTTTAGGTTTTGAGGATATAATTGGATGATGGTTCAGTAGGTGATATATGAAAAATTGGGGATTGCGGTTTTAAGGTAGAAGAAAAGTATCTTGTGTTTCTTACTCATTCTATGTTATCTAACACTCAGACCCTCTGCTCTCTACAGGGAGCAGAATAATACCTAATGAGGGAACTCAATAAACATTGTTTTCTTTTCCAAAGTTTTTTGTCCAAAATTTTGAACACCTGATTCCTACCTGCCTTTTTATTTTGATTCCAAATATTCTTCAGGGTGTTAATAATGGATGCAAACATTTCAATCAGATTTATACCAAAATCAATGTACTGCATTTTTACTGAAAACATGTATTCCTCCAATGAAATCAAGCCAATTTCATTATTGTTCTACTTTTTAAAATAGCACCATTTATGTTTCTAGTTTATTCCATGTTAATTTCATTGAAATTATTTTTATCAGAATGAATTACTTTTTTGTAAGTCTCAAATATTTGGTTTATTGATTATTTCATTAAAGCATATACATTTTTACAAAATATTATTCTGGCCTTTGTAAGTTTCCTTGGTGCCATTATTTCAACTAAGTAGAGTTTCTGTGGGTTAAAATTTCTCAATCCAAATTATATCTGGGTTAAATCTTCTCATTAATATTTAGTCATAAAAAATTTTACCGTGTGTTTTCAGCCTGTTCTATTTTGCTATTTTATTATTTGTACCACATCTAGTTTTTTTGTTTTTTTAATTTTTAAATTTATAAATTTTAATGTTACCAAAACCATATATTTCAGTTAGTTGTTTTGTTTGTACAATGTATTACTTATCCTGAGTTTTACAGCAGAGCAAAAATCGTGAAAGCTGGTTTTAACTTTAACACAATTAAGAGTGGTGATTCAAATTTCAAAACTTTAAGAATATCAAGGTGAATGACAACCTTATAAAAATTTCCATAATTTAAACAAATAGAAATGTGTGGCTATTTTACTGTTTTATGGGCAAGCTAATTTGGCAAGCTTTTAGAAGGTGATTTTCTATGTCTGTTTAAAATAAAAATGAACAAACACTATAATTGAACAATTTTATTTCTAGGAATATATAGAAATAATAAAGTAGGTAAAATGTACATGCAATATTATCTTTAATTGCACAAATGCAGAAAAAAACTCAAATAAGTATCATGCTATGAAAAGCAAATTTGTTTAGTTGATACACTGAAATTATATCCATCCATTAAAAGGATAAGTGAGGTGCACATGATCACTTCCTCATGGGGAGTTGCTGTTCAGTGGGTACACATGTTTCGTTATGCAAAATGAATGCGTTCTGGAGATCTGCTATACGACATTGTACTTATAGCTAACAATAATGTGTTGGGGATGTAAACTTCTGTCAAGAGGATAGATAGAGCTCATGTTAAGTGCTCTAACCACAACAACATTTTTTTTTTAAAGAAAGAGATAGTGAATTGTCTTAGAGAGTTAATCTTGACATATTAGCCTTGCTTTGGTGAAGGTGAATTCCTCCCCATAGGAGTAGGATTCCCATGGATACCACCTCACAGTAGCTCCTACCCTTTTCTATATGGTCCCTCTCTTGCTTTTTGTGCAGAAGCTGTTCAGTCCACCCTCAGTTGTTCTTCAGGAGAAATTGCACTATATGTAGGTGTACATTTGGTGTATCCATAGAGGAAGGTGAGTTTAGGAACTTCCTATGCCACCAATATTGGACCTGCCTCAGCATATTTTTGCCAGTTGGCTTTACTAGACCAATGAAGTGAGCATTCTAATGTTACTATTCTGGTTCATTTATTGTACATTTGATATAAGCTCTTCTCTTAGTCCTTATCGTTTAATTGGCAGGAGTATGATAGCAAACATCCTTTGCATCTCGGATAATTTAATCAATCATCGCCAAAGTCATTAGTTTGACCTTTCTCTGGAGCATACTGTGACTGATATTCCAAAGTATTATAATAATTGGCCTAAATATATGAACTCAAAGAAAATATTGTTACTCTTTCTCTTTTATACGTAGAACACGATTGATAAGTTGCTTATCTTGTTCCCAAGTTAGCATGTATCATATTCTTATCAATAGGTGAAGTGATAGAAATATGGACAGGAAAGTAAAATGTATGTTGACAGTGGTCTCTCCCAAATGATTCTATATAAAACTTTTTTGTTTGTTTCTAAAAGGGAAACATAATTGCGTACCTAGTACTATCCTCAGAGGTCCCTAGAGCCTCTATGACAAAAGTCAGTGGAATCTGTCTTTTGGTAGAATCTTTGTCTGCATATTCAAAACTTTTCCTTGATAACTGACAGGTGACCAGGTAATGGCTATCAGGAGGTTCCACTAGTAGCTGGAAAATTCAAAAGGGCCATAAGAAACATTTAGTGCTTTGACTTTCCACCTACATATACAATATTTTGTCCACAAGACATTCTACCCAAATTTGTAATTCTTTCATTTAATCATTGATTCATTCTGTAAGCATTTTTGAGCATTACTACAAACCAGGTACTAAGCTAGATGAGGGGAATTCAATGAGAATGGAATGAAACCAGTTTTCAGGAGCTTTTACTGAAAAAGGCAAAATTGAAAACAAATAAATAAAATAAAGAGTTTTGTGTAATAGAATAGAAGTTTAAATGTGGCCAAGGCATGTCAATTATTGACTGAGAACATGAATTCTAGTTTTCCCCACAATGGTAAGGCCTATTTGTAGATTATGGAAAACCCAGTGGGGAAAACTCTGTGAGCCATGAAAATATGATTGATCACTTTCACTCAGTCTAATTCAAATGTGGCTTTTAACAGAAGTTGGAAGACATGAGAATAGATGGCAAATTCAAGAGAGGATCCAGTTTAGTTGCTACAAGAGGCAGTGGGAAAAGACACATTGAACACATTGTAAGGTGGGGCAGATGCAATTGTGACAGCTGATAACCAAGTATCA
The DNA here is from genome assembly GCF_057876585.1 of Rhinolophus sinicus. Taxonomy (NCBI): domain Eukaryota; kingdom Metazoa; phylum Chordata; class Mammalia; order Chiroptera; family Rhinolophidae; genus Rhinolophus; species Rhinolophus sinicus. Next base: position 110,881,556 of record NC_142516.1, read on the forward strand.
ATGGCACTGTGTTCACAGAAGCAGGTTTGAGGTATTATTAATGTATTTAAAATAATGATTACTCTAATTCTTGAAGACGGGCCAATAGGCTATACGGTCTCAGGAAAGAAATCTTTAAAATGGGGCAATAATTGAACAATTGCTATCTTATCCAGCCTTTCTTCTCCCTGCCAGCCATGGAATAATTTAGTTCTTTAGCTCATCCACACTCCCAAGAGCATGCTGCCTTCCCAACCCAATTATTTTGGGGGATTTCATAACAAAGAACCAGGATTAAAGGATGAAAAAACGAAGAAAAGTACAATGGCTAGGACTAGGTCACAAATTTTTCAAGTATTGCTTCGGTCAATTTATGTCCTCCATGCTAGGCAAGAAAACAAGTGAAGAATTTGAGTTGTTTAAAACTGCTTCTTGTTTGTCGAGATTCACATCTCTGATACTACATTGCTCTAACTAGAATGCATGAATGTGAAAGGTTGATTTAATTCACCAGGAATAAGGAAATACTGGAATGTCATCCTAGTGACACACTGAAATAAAGCAGTGGGGAATATAAGAACTCAAACCCATGTGAGTGGTAGATTTTGATATATCTCTTAATTAGTCTAGCCTGATGACAAGGCTATGTAGATATGCCATTATTTCCATTAGATGGAGGGTAAAGGTCGAATTGTACTCTTACATAGCAAATTGGTACTGTAATCCTTTTGTGATACATGCTAATGAGTAATACCCATTTCTTGTATTCTATTCTGCTGAAATTTTAGACAGTCTTACATAATGAAAAGTAAAAGAATTACACATAAATAAGAATCTTAGTGCTAAACTATGGAACTATAGTATCTCAGTCTAGATAATAAGGTAAAAGTGAAAGAGAAAAGAACCATGACCTATATTTATTCATTGTTGTATCACCAGTGCCTAGCACAGTGCCAAATAAATGAAGGTACTAGTTATAAACAAGGAGAGTATATTGAAAAATAAAACATAAGAAGCACACATTGAAGAAGGAAAGTTTCTTATCATCCAAAAGATTTTCCAAATGAAAGTAGTCAGATATATCAATGTCACCCCGGGTATACAGACTCTGGGTAAGAAATCATGATTTCTCTTAAGCTAATTGATCTTGAGTACGGAAAAATGTCCATCAAAGAATTATTAGAACATTGAATATTCATTTATTTTCCCATAAAGCTTCACTTTATGTTTCAAATCATTTAACTGCTATATTCAGTAATAATTCTAAAACACATTTATTAATACATATTCCATTAATCCCTAGTGGTCTATTAGGAGATTACAAACATAAAAATTATCATCACTGTTGTTAATTTTTCATTTTGCTGTTGAACACTTTGTTAAAAATTTGCTAACATGGACTTAGTTTCTACTTCACAAGGAAAATATACACACTTCATATTAAAGAATAATCCATCCCATAACATATTTTATCCTTATATGTTGACCTAACTCTGAGATCAATAGCCTGCAAAGGTATTTTCTTACAAATAAAGGGAAGGTTTTCCCACTATGGGACTGTGATTTATGAGTTGAATGACAACAAATGTAAAGAAATTAGAAATTAATTAAGCACTTGCCTACTTTCTAGTCTGTGTCCCATATCTAATGCTGGGCTGTAGCCCAGGTTGGAGTCAGGCTTCAAGCTGCCCATGTGAGCACAAGTCTGTTTTTTAATGAAGCATAACACCTTTTATACAGTGGGAAAGAAAAGCAAGGGACCTCTACGGCTTTATGCAATCTGACCTCTCATTACCTTTGACCTCTTCTCCTAGGGCTCTTGTCCCTCTTATACTTCCCTTCAGCCTCTCTTGCACTGGCTGTGCCTCTGTCTAGAAAGACTTTTGCCAAGATATCCCAGAGCCAACATTTTAGCATTTCCTAAGGCTTTGCTTAAATGTCACTTCTCAACGATGACTATTCTGGAAACCCTATTTAACACTACAAACCTTGTCCTCAGGACTTCCTAACCCCTTATGATATTTATTTTTTCCAATAGCACCTACCACCCTCTAAGATAAAACATAACTTATTTATTATATTTGTGGTTTTATTTATTTATTATATTTGTGGTTGTTTCCATCCCTTTTATTCATTATAATATGCATCTTCAACTTATCAAAATATCAACCTTCAGATATTATTATATTGCTTTACTAATGAAAAATAGAAGACACTTATAGCAGTATAATTCTATTGATCTTCCTACTACCTTCTTTGCTCTGTTAGTCACATACACACACATACACACACACACACACACACACACACACACTCATACACTCACTCACATACAGATATGTTTTCCTACTACTGCTGTTATGAATTAACCCAAAGGCTTAGGGCCTGAAACAGTGCAAATCTGTTATCTTACTTTAGGTCAGGCATCCAAAATGGATTTCACTAGGCTAGAATCAAGATATTAGTAGGGCTGTGTTCTTTCTGGAAGCTCTAAGAAAGGATTTTTATTTTTTATTTTGTTTTACCCTTTCCAGTTTCATGAGGCTGTCTGCATTTCTTGGCCTGTACCCCTGCGACTGGCCTCTTCCATCCAGTAATGGTTGGTCAAGTCTTTCTCATTATCACATCACTTTGACATTGACACTTCTGCCTACCTTTTATATTTCTAAGGATTATTGTGATTACATTGATTTTACCAGGATAATTCAGACAAACATTCTATTTCAAGGTTAGCTGATTGGTAGATTGAATTCCATCTACTACCTTTATTCCCCTTTGCCATATAATTAAATATATTCACAAATTTTGAGGATTAGAACTTGGAGATCTTTGGGGAACTATTGTTCTGCCTACGTGAGGTATATATATGTATACACATGTGCATATATGTGTGTGTGTGTGTGTGTGTGTGTGTGTATATATATATATATATATATGTATATGTATAAACAAGAAAAAATATGTCTTTTGTTTTACGTAAAGAATTATTTATACTTTAAGGTGCTTTTTATTCCTTCATGCATATTTGGGCTTCCATCTAGTACCATTCTCCTTTAGTATTAAGAGTTCTTTTAGCATTTCTCATATTGCCAGTCTCCTGGAATATGACTCTCAGATTTTGAAATTATGAAAATTTCTTTTGTAATTATTTTGAAGGATATTTTTATTGGATCTAGAATTCTAAATTGACAAGTGTTAATTTATTTGTTCTTGCATCATTTAAAAATATCATTTTTCTATCTTCTGGCCTCCATTGTTTCTGAAGGAGGTCATCTGTTATTTCTATCACTTATATCCTGTATGCAAAGTATCTTTATCGTCTGATTGCTTCTAATGTTTTTTTTTCTCAATTATTTTAGTTTTTTCAGAAAATTCAATTAAAATGTGCCTATGATTTTCTTTTTCTTTTTATTTTTGAGTTTAAACCAGAATCTTAGAAATTGATTGATGCTTTTTATCATTTTTAGATAATTGTGACATTATCTTTTCAAAAAAATTCCCCATTTTTCTCTCCTTTTCATCTTGTTCTCCAATATACATGTTATTCCCACAAATCTTAGATGTTGTGTTAATTTCATTTACATACTTTGTGTATGTGTTCTCTCTTCATATAATTTTTATTGACTTTATGCAAGTTAGAATATGATGAAATTAAATGAATTCTTTATTTGCAATATTATACTCTTATAGTACTTGCATTTGTTTCTTTTTTATATATAATTTTACATATAACTTTTCTATTGATATTCCCCAGCTTTTTTTCTAGCTCCTCTAACATGTTCTAATAGCCTTCAAGTCCTTATCTGCTAGTTATTATTACTGGGTCAACAATGGGTCCACTCCCACCTGTTTTTTCCCATTGAATATTAATTGCATCCTCTACTCTTTATGTCTCATAATTACTGATTGTGTGTGTGCCATTGTGTATGTGAGGGGATGGTAGGAACAAAAATAATACCCAGAAAAAGGGCATGCCTATTCCTCCACCACATTGTTAGTATAGTGGCTAAGTTAGCCAGTTGGTAGTTGACAGATTACTGGACTTGATTGCAGCTTTAGTGAGGCTTAACTCACCCCCAGGTTTGACTATTTTCTGGGCAGGATTTGGACTTTTTCTTCATCAAGGCTTGGGATCTGAGAATTGGCAAAACTGTGAAAATTTATCTATGTTTTAGAGGCCAGTCACCAGTTTTTCAAGCTATTGTTGAATTCACAATACAGTTGCCACATTTTGGATCAATGGCTATTTCTCTTTGCTGTCCAACCTGAGTTTCTGTTCTGCCCCAACCTTCAGGAATTGCAGTGCACTCAGGGAAAGCCCTTATTCTACTTCCACAAGAGGTGGAGGCCTCGTACCAGTGGGTGATTTGACTCAGCTTGGGGATCTCCCCTCCTAGTGAGTGGGCTGTTGATGTGCATTCAAGAAGACCCTTTGTCCCTTTGAGGAAGGGGGTCAGTGATCACTTTCAGTTCTTCTGTATCCTCACCTTCTCCCATGCAGACCATTAGAGGTCTATAGGAAATAATGGGTGGATAGAGATAGACTTTCTATTTGGAGTTCTAATTCATCATACAAGCCGCATGCAGCATTGCATTTCATTGAGTGCCTGGCTTCAGATCCCGATCTATGGCAGATTTGTGCCTTCTCCCACCAATCCTCAGTGATTGAGGCCAGACATGTATCTTGTTTATTTCTGGATTTCAATTTATCTTGGTTTCTTTACATCTAAAATCTCTGATGGGTTTTAACATTATAGTTTTATAGCTTACCCAGAATATTTATGCTGTTAGTTTGGGAGTAATGGTATATTGGGAGTGTCTACATGTTACTGGAAGCAAAAACATTCTTTGGTAAAATTTTCATTTTCTTTCTGAATTATCAGAGCAGTTTTGAAAAACGTTGTTGATATTAAAATTGAAATAGTTTTAATTTTTCTCCTTCACACAAAATAATATTCCATTTTGTGTATTTAGCAGCTGAAAATACGGCAATGGTCCCCTGATTTTCCTTCAAAACTAACTCTGTACATTGTTAAATGTGATAAATTTAATGTCACATTTTTCAATGTTTAGCTCATTTTGCTTTGGGGCATCCATTTATGTATCAACACAGCTACCATGTGCTAAATACTTGGTGTGAATTTTGCACACCTGTTTGATATTGAATATTTAAATCACCTTATGGACATGGACTAACATTTGTGGGAGTTGCTACTAGGTGGCACTAACTTGTAAATATCCATCATACTTAATAATACCTCTTCAATGTCATGGTACATTAAGGCTGCAAGACATATCCTTGTTAAAATATAATCAAGCGTGATTAGTAAATTGCCGTCTATTACAAAAGTGTGAACTTGAAAATGCAAAAGAAGTAAGAATTAAAATATATTTATTTATACATTATCCTGTGTTATAAAATTATTTAAGGATGCATAAAAATACAAGTGGATGATTCAGATGATGAAATAATTAGACAGGAATTTATAAAAAATGAATTAGATAGACACAAGGTTAAATCACAAATGATATAAAATGAGTTGCTATGCTCTTTTTGTAATATGAAAAACAAGTTGAACTCTGTCCTGTCTAGTTTTTCACTGTGTCAACATGGTGTTTATTTGTAGTTAGAGTGGAAGAACTTCCAAACATAGATTGGATCATAAGGGAGTTATTTTAACTCCTGGAGCTTTAGATGTTTTCCATGACATGATTTTTAAACTTGTCCCTCCAAGCCACAGAGTCTTGCTTCATTTTCCATTAAGTTTCAGACAACTAACTGTCACTTGATCAGTTGCTTTTATTAATCAGAGTCTTATCCAAGAGCAGTTTCAATAATTCCTAAAATGCCCAGCAACTCCCTAGAGCAGAAAACCACCTAAGTATCAATTCTCTTACGCCAGGTCTCAGCAGCCAAGCTTGAACTGTCCACAGGAAATGTGTACCATGAGTTCTTAAAAGAGGTCGTCAGCCATGTTCTTTTCCTTCAGATGAGCCACCCTCATTGATGTTCCCTTCTCATCTGCTACAGAGAGTCTCATATTCTCACTGATATAGTGATTAACATGAGAATGCTAGATATTTCACAAGGATGGTATCTCTATGTTCTCCCAAAATTTTAGGTGATAATCCATCCTCTGATTTGTCCACAAGTAGAAAAAAATGCCATTGATTTACATTTTGTTACACTCTGTCACCTTAGAGACTCAGTCTCTTCCTGTCCCTTTGTGGTCCCCTCCCAGAAAACGTCTTTATAAGGATTTCTTGAGTTTCTCTCTGTAGCCTTTCTCCATTGGTCTCGAGCTGTAGGACATAGGGTTGGGTATGGGACAGGTCATGTGTCATTCTCTAGATCCTTCTCTATCTCTGCCCCTCACCCCTGCACCCAAAGAATCTTCACAAAGATATTCTCATTTCTTCCTGCCCCAAATCAAAAAGTCTCTTATAAACTAACTGATACAAATTGATTCTTCAAGCCCTCCACCTCCTCCAGTTGATTGGAAACACTTTGATCAGCTATAATTCTCTCTAGAATAAACTGGGATTATATACATACCCTAATTTTGAAAGACCAAATGCTAGATTTCCTTGTGGATTCTAGGAATTGCTTTTAAAAACATTTCTTCCAAAATGGCAACAGTATTGATCATAATCTACTTTTTATTCTGAATTTGCACATCCAGACAAATTGGATTATGTGCCAACATCTCCCAATTTTACCATTCTGCTATAAAGGGAGTTCTGTTTCTAATCCTGATTCTCAAGATATTTTGAGGCAAAATTTCTCCTGCCAACTCAGCTAAGCAACTCATAAAACTACATTGTTATTCTGTTATCAGAAGGGACCTTTGTAATCAATTTTATCTTCAAGCAACATTCCTCTCTGAGCAATTTAAGATAACATATGCTAGTTTGTGATACAAAAACGCAATGATTATAAACTAATTTGCAAAGACAGATTTACATACAAGGCCATTAGGCTGAAATAGTTACCACTTCCTCTTTAAAGGCTTACCATTAGGCCAGACATGCATATCTGGAAAAGCACGATCTGTTCTTATTTTTCATTATCCATCCTTCTCAAGCACAGTGTACATACTGTGCTACCATGCCTGAGAGTTACTAGAAGTGAGTGCGTGAGGGAATTGCTTCAGTTGCTTATTTTTATACTTTAAAAAGGGTTAAGGCTATAGCTGCTTCTTATTGTTAGAACTTTGTCAAAAAAATGATTATTCTTTATTTCCTCTCTTGCCAACCTTAAGTCCTTAATAGTAAACCATATTCTACCAAGTTTTATCGTGATAAAATAAGCTTTGTTTCTTTCTTTTCTCCTCTAAAATTTCAAGACAATTAAATGAGTGCAGTGCTATTTAAGCAGTGAAGAAAGAAACGTAATGTTGAGCTGCACCCCAAAGACATTTCTTTTGTCATATAATGCTTTTTATCCACAGATGTTAGTTGAAAATTGATATAATGGTATTTCTTGTAAGTCTACCAGAAACAAAACAAAACAAAAAACATTTTAAAAGTAGAATAGATGTAATTGTATATAATAAATGAGCCTAGTGGAATTATACTAGAAACCCATAGGGAATAATTATCTATCAGTGGCACCTGCAGAGGAATTATAAGCAGCTGCAGAATTTGATTTTTGAACAAGAAAACAGGAAAAATAACTTAAAGACTGGTATTAAGAATTGAGAAGTTAGAGAACAGAACAGAATATAGAATGCGAAGAAGAGGATATAACCTGGATTTCCATCCAAAGATAATAACGTGAAACATAGCTAGAGATGTAATTTTTAGAATTATTATGGGAAAATGTACAGGGCCAACTAGGAGAGGTAGGAAAAACGTTGCGTTTAAATTTCACACTCAAATTGTGACTCTCATTTAGGAATGTAAAAGTGTCTAAATTTAGAAATTGGTTTGTTAGCCTTCTATAATAAAATTATATAAATTCATAAGATAGCCAAAGACACTTCAAATCCTGTTGTGACCTACAAGCTATATGATCTTTGAAAGTAATTTGATATTTCTGACCATTTGTTTATATAATCGTGTGGTGAAGATCAAATGAATTTGCACTTGTTTTATGCTTTTTATAGAGCTTAGTGTATACTAGGTATTTAGAAAATGTGGATTTTCATTTTACCCCTTTTTATTACTTTGGTAATTTCACAAAGTTTATAAAAGTCTTTTCTTGAATATAGATAGATGTGAAAGAGGGAGGGAGGGAGGGAGGGAGGGAGGGAGGGAGAGAGAGAGAGAGAGAGAGAGAAGAGGGGAGGGGAGGGGAGAGGAGAGGAGAGGAGTGGAAGGGAAGGAGAGAGGGAGAGAGAGAGAAAGACAGAAAGAGAGAGAGAGTTAGTTCTCATTATTCAAGGTATTTTGTTCTATAAAGTTGCAGTGAACACTAAATTAGTGAACGCTGAACCATTGCTCCTAGCAGAATACAGAATTAGGTTCCTGTGAGCCTCTGGTCACACTTTCAACAACATATCAATACATGGCCATGTTTTATGCATGTTTCTATTTATACATGTATAGAATACATATTATGATTTGTTTTTTCATACCTGAATGAAGGTGGGGGTGGGGTTGACTAAAAAGGAGCATGAGGAAACTTTATGAGGTGACTTTTACCATAGTAAATTACACTTCAATAAATATTATTTAAAACACACACAAAAACCCCCACCCTCCAGATACTGCTCCTGTTCTTGGTAATTCATGACACTGGGCACTTCAAAAGAGTTTTCTAAACTCATTGCTTTTACTTTCTCTTCTCCCATTCTTTCTACTGTCTGCACAAAATCACCTTTCTGCCCATCTTCTACTACACTGTACTATTCTGAGAGTCACCAACTACTTCTGCATTCATCTCCTGCTCTGCAGTTATTCATCTTTTATCTCTCAGTTTCATGCCTGCCTTCCTCCTTCTCTCCATCTACGCGTAGTGCTCCCTTCCTCTGTGATGCTGAGGCTGAGGCTCTGAGTCTCTTGCCAGCAGTTTTCCTGTTGTATCTTACAATGTCCTACTTGCTGAAGATACTAGAGGGGATGGAAAGTGGGAGGAGGGGAGGGGATAGGATTTCTTTCCTCTTTTTTTGTTGTTGTTCCTGTCAGAATCAGTTCAATAGCAACAGATGATTGACTTCCTACTCCAGCTCGCAGCTTCCTTTGGCATCCCAGAATCTACACTAAGAACCTCCTGCTCCACGAAAGCACCAGCTGCATACTCTAAACTCCCATCACAACCCCTGCCTCCCTTAAGCCCACCTTTGCCCTCCTGCTCCAACAGACCCCGGAGGCTAGGTGCTTCCTGCAGGTACTAATCTCCGTGTTAGCTCACATCCATGTTTCCTCCTTCAGCTTTACCACACTATGTGATCAAATTAAATCCTCTCTGTTTCAGATAATTAGTGTGGCTTTTGATTTTCTGACTGAGCCAGAATAATATAAAACATGGTACTAGGGATGATACCAGAAAACATGCCTTCAAATTTGGGATTATGGCATTGGTTTTGTAAGTGTTTGGACTCAAACTGAGGGTTGAAATTTTTGAAGCTTGAAGAATATGTAGCTATTTTGAAGGAGTCTTTCCTTGTAATTTTAGCAGTCTCTGACAAAGTTTTTGGAGGGAAGTAGTATTTGGGAAAGGTCAGACATATATAAATGTATTGATAACATGTCATTTAAATAAGTGATATTCATTACCTTAATTATTTTTCTTATTAGATAATATTAGAGAGATGTGCATATATTTAGTAATTTACTCTCTCTTTTGGAGAAGATACATTTAAGTTTATATGTTCAGATATAAAAAGTACATAATAATAGCAGGCAGGAATATGGATTCTAATATCAGACTTGGGCAAAAACTTGTAGTTTAATCTTGGACAAACATTTAATACCATTGGATTATACATTCCTCATTTGTAAATAAATAGCAGTATTTGAGTCTTATGTTCTCTTCCAGTTTTGTGGTCTCTTATAGTACAGGTAGATACAGGGATGTTTAGAACCAGTGAGATTCAGATGCAGATCACAACAGTAACCCAAACCAGAAGGAACAATTTTTATACGGGAAATGGAAAGAATGGTAGGTATCTAGGTGCAAAAGTATAAGTTTTCCAGAGTATCATTCATATTCTTGGTTAGATTTGAAACACAAAAGCAATATTTTAGAGACATACAAAATGGATGACCCAACTCAAAAATGTGAAGACAGGTAAAATATGAAAGTTGCAAATATTCACATGTGAAAAATTCAGAACTTTTAATATTTCTTATGGACATTCTAATGCTATATGTAGTTGTGTTTATAGTTATTTCACTTATCATATGGTATTTTTTAAAATACAGGTGGTCCTAGCTATCTGTGTATAGTTACTATGGGTAGTAAAGCCCATTCACATGAATCATATTGCAAGAGAGCACCATATTTCAAATGCGATGGGAAATAGTTTTATCAGTGATTTAGTTTGGAAACTAAAATAGTGTAAAATAAATATATTTTCCTTATATTCAGCAAAATATTACCATATCAACTATTAACTAATTAATAAAAGCAAAAATAAATTGTAATATTATTAGCAGTAATTTTTAGATAAAATTTGTAATATTTTTTTCTAAAATATTAGAAAGGCCCATTTACACAGTGACTCAGAAGCCTATGTCTATAATCAAATTCCAGTTTGATATAGTATTAGTTAAATACTATAGAAGTGCAGAGATCATGAAACATCTATATTCTTGAAAATCTTCCCAGATCAGAGGTAGTACTGATTAATCAGTACCACGTTCTGTATGTTAACTATATCTTGGTTTTAAAATGATTAGAAAAAATACTGCATTTTTAAATTCACAGTTGAGTTTTTGCATCTTAATAATGATAGTATTTGGATATTTCATCAGCTATTCTAATGGCTTCTTAAAACTCTTTGATGTTCAAATCATTCCATTTGCCTCCCTATTATATTTTCTCTTCTTTAATTGAGAAGCTGATCTAACTATGCCAAATAATTATTTGGGATTTATGTCATTTTCCAAATTACATTAATAGACTTTTTATAATTTTCCATTTTTCTAATAGTTATTGTTTCATATAGATACCTCCAAATTACATTTATCTTATTTTATTATCCCACGTCAGTTGATCTCTGAATACTATTTTTCAAAATAACAGCAGAAGAAAACCATTTCACATAATGAAACTCATTTTTAATGGCAACATCTTGATCCCTTGAAATCTAGGTCTGCTCAGTTCAAACGCGAATATTGCTGTGTTTCCTGTTGTAATTCCCCATGACAGGAGACACTTGTCCCACCCTGGACTACAATAAGTACTCATCACTGTGTTACAATTCTCTAGTCTGATTCTTTTAGCTAGAAATTCTTTTAGCTAATATTCACCTAGATAGTATCTAAGAGAAAATTCTCTTCGATATAAGAAAAATCCTTCAAAATAATTTGAAATACCCTATTTTTAAAATATAACTTTCAAAAGCTTTTATTGAAGTTTCAAACAGTTTATCATCATTTATAAACTTTCTTTTTTGGTACTATCTACCAAGTACCAAAGTGATGATGTTTCCTATTTTATAGTGAGATCAAAATTGTAATGGATTCCAATAGTTTAAGAATAAAGTGAACACAACAAAAAGAAATTGCTTCTGACCTGAGTAGACACGTTTCAAAAAAAATCAGTAATATGTTCTTATAGTTGATCCAGCTGATCAAGATGGGTCAACTGTGTTGTGTGAAGAATAAATACTCATTACATAAATGTCTGATATCTCTTGCTTGCATGCTATCATAAAACTGATAAAATGTATCTCTAGTCTTAGCAAAAATGTTATCTAGTGGCTCTTTGTCTACTAAAATAAGTATAACTTGGCACTGATTATAAATAAGACAACTAGCTATCAACGTTTTTGGAGTGTAGTGTTGAATATTTTTACATAATTCAAGTTAATTAGATGGTGTGAAGAATCACTGTTTGATGCTGCCATTGATCTATAGCATGAGTCTCCATATAGAGTAATATATTCACAAATAAAATTTCTGTTTTAGTGCCTAAAGACTGAAACCTGTACAAGAGAGTATTGTTACTCCTCAAAACCTTTACCCCATAAATGGTAGTTATTTTCCTTTGTTTTTTGTGGGGACACTGGATTGACAAAACGATTTTTCAGAAAAGTAGTAGAATGAAACATTGATAAAATAAAAGCTATGTGAAATTAGTTTAAATCTAGGCTTTTGGGTCACTGTATCGTACATAATATTTATACAAAAAGTAATGCGTTTCATCTGTTTTCAGGTAGTCACAAGACAGGCAATGAGGATTTTAATTTCAGTTGGAACACATTATATAATGCAATTATAAGTTGAATTTCTTCACCCAATAAAAAGAACTTAACTCAGGGAGACACTCCTTTCAACTTTGACAATCTCAGAATGATTTTCTGTCAATATAAGAAATATTATATTTTATGTATATTTTCACCACATCTATGATCCATTATAATCTACTTTAACACTAATTATGAAAATAACATTTGCATCATATAATGCGCCCAATTTCAGGCTTACAATAAAAGACTAGAGCAATAAAGTTTATCGGGGATTGGAGATTCATATTTAAAACAAATGAAACTGCTTTATGAAATATTTTCTCTCCTGCAAACATGGGGATTCACTAGCAGGGTCTATCCAACTTTTTCTTCAGCAGCACATCTGAGGGCTGGATCATGCTATCCTTTGGCGATTTTCAGAGGGAAGAGGGAGGCTGCCTCTCCAGTGAGAGAGTATATCAGAGTCTTGACTGTGGGGGGATAAGCAGTTGGATTAAAAATTGAAGACGATTCTGTGATAGCAATACAAAACTAACCTTCTTCCCCACCACTGTGTGGCTCTTGAATTGATTCACTTTCTATTTATAAGTATATAAATGTATTTTCTGATGTTTATCGAACATTTATATGCCAGATAACTTTAAAAACTTTATTTCATTTAATTCTCATAATAACTCTATGAGGCAGGTATTCCTATCCCCATTTTACAATTGATTAAATTAAAATATTAAGTAAATTATTCAAGTTGGGTATTGCTAGAGCTAGAGCTCGAAGAGAAGGCAACAAGACTTCGAAGTCCATAATCTGAATTACTATTGCTCTACTATTTTGTCTAGTTTTCTCTCAGTTTAGCATTACATACATCTTAATGAAATTGTTTATTTTGAAAATATCTGATGCCATTTGTATCTAGTAATATGATCATGAGTAAAACATATTTTCTAAAATTAGTATAGCTATGCATCTAATCAAAGATCAGTTGATTTAATCACTGCGGCAGTTAGACATTTCACCCCTCACAAAGTGATAACTCCCCTCCCCCAATCTATTGCCCCTCTGACATCCTATGTCTCTGTTACAATTCCATTGACTCTATTCCCTATGCTATACTCCATATCCCGTGACTATATATATATATATATATATATATATATATATATATATGTATGTATGTATGTATGTATATATACACATATATACATGCATATATATACAGGCATATATATATATTATATATATATATATTACATATATATTATAGTTGACATGCAATATTATTCAACTGCAGCTTCAGGTATAGAGTGCAGTGGTCAAGCAACTACACCGTCCATGAAGTGCTCTCCCTAATAAGACATGTTCCTTTCATATCCCCATGGCAATATTGTAGTTACCAATTTATGCTGTCTAATCCCATCCCCTTCATCCTCATCCCCAGCCCCCTTCCTTCTAGCTACCATCAGGTTTTCCTCTGTATCTCTGAGACTATTTCTGTTTAATTTGCTCCTTTATTCAGATCTTTAGATTCCACATATAAGTGAGATCATATGGTATTTGTCTTTCTCCGACTGACTTATTTCACTTAGCATAATATACTCTAGATCCATCCATATTGTTGCAAATGGTAAGATTTCGTTCTTTTTTATAGCTGAGTAATACTCCATTATATAAATGTACCACAGTTTCTTAATCCAGTAATCTACTGATGGGCAGTGGGCAAAATATTTGAAAAGATGCTTCAACAAAGAAGATTTTTGTAGGGAAAAAAGCACATTAAATAATACTCAATATCATGTGAATCTATGGCAATTCAAATCAAAACTCCAAGGCACTACCACTATATACCCATTATAATGGTGAAAATTAAAAAGATGCATCATACCAAATTTTGGAAAGTCTGTGAATCAACTGGAACTCTAATATGCTGTAATAAGAATGTAAAATGTTACAACAGTTTTTAAAAACAGTTTAGCATTTTCTTAAAACATACCTACCTTATGACTCAGCCATTATTACTATTATATATGGTATAGTACAAATTATATGTTATATATATATTGTATTTTATAGTAATAATAGCTGCAATATTACTAGCCATTATTACTATCTGTAATTTCTATATATTTGCCTAAAAGAAACAAAAACATATATAAACACAAAACTTGTAAAAACATTAAGAGCAACTTTACTGCAATGGCCTAAATGTGTATCAATAGGCAAATGGAGAAACAGATTGTGATATATCTATACAATAGAATAATGCTAAATGGTAAAAAGGAAAAAAAAAAACCTGTTCTTATACCCAACAACATGGATGAATCTCAAATAATTGTGTTTAATGAAATTAAACAGTATGGTCGTATGCCATACTGAAAAGAACGTACATGCTATATGATTCCACTTATTAAAAAGTCTAAGAAATGCAAATTACTTTGACAAAATGAAAACTAGTTTTTGCCTGGTGATGGAAAAGATTGGCAGAAAGTCATGGGAGACAGTGATTAGATTATACAATAAAATTTGGAAGTGGTAGATATAGTCAGCATCCTGATTGTAATGATTATTTCATGGGGCTGAACATATATCAAAATGCATTAAATTTATATTAATCAACATATATAATGAGATGCTGTTACATATCTATAATAATACATTTTTAAAATTTAATTGTTGGTGAGGATTTGGACTAAGTGGGATACTACACATTTCTGGTAAGAAGCAGTTTCTTATAAGGTGAAATGTTTATTTAGCATATGATGCAGATATTCCATGCCTCAGTTTTTCCCCAAGAGTAATTAGAACAAAAGAGTTGTTCATATATGTTCATAGCTGCTTTATTCACAAAATCACAAACCTGAAAACAACACAAATGTTCAGTTATTATGAATGGATAAACAAATTGGGTTATATTCACACATGACGTATATCACTCAGCAATAAATATAGATGCATTCAACAATACTGATATGTAATAACTTGTACTAGGTGAAAGAATCTGACCAAAAAATATACACGTATAATGCCATTTCCAGTAAGTTCTAGAACAAGCCGAGGTAAGTTTTAGTGATGGGAAGCATATCAAAATTGACTACAGAAGAGCGGATTTATAAGTACTTCTTAAGGGATAAAATTTTTATTGGTGCTTACACACATTTGTCAGAATTCATCAAACTGTAAATCTGAAGTTGGCATTTCTTATTGTATGTAAATTATTTATCAATATGGTTGATTTAAACAACCTGAAATTACCAGGTTTCTAAGAAGTTGAATCTTAAAACATTGACATGACATTTTATATGATAGTATAATACAAATTCCTGTAAATTTTTGCTAACTTTTATTTTTGTAAAACTGAAATTTACAGTCAGATCTACAATTAAGGCCATGATACATTCTTTCAGCATTTGAAAAATGGTGTAATTAAAAAGTAAAACACAGTTCTACCTGTGGAATGCCAAATTCCAGCCATATTTAATTCATGAATACACAAACTTATTGGATTTAATGCCCTTTTAAAAGGTTAAATTCAATGAAGCCATTGTAAATATCAATTATGAATTATTTTTATTTATATAACTGTTGTGGTAGAATTTATCATTTTACCATGTTTGACCTAAATTGGTTCTGCGTAACCGTGCAAAAGTTACCAATGACTATTGTTAGAATATATGTCACTGTTCAGTGAGGAGCCCTTTCAGTGGAAATGCAGTATATATTAATATGATATATAGTGTATATGTAGTAATGACCAATGCTTAGATAGTTAGAGCTTGTGGTTTAAATTAGAATTCAGAAGATTCGTCTTATATTTGCAGCTTGTAGGCAAATTTCCTGGTTCACTCATGGGGATGTCCCATGCAGTTAGCATGGGTCACCTTGCTGAGTCACTGCTGTTTATCACCATTGTTCTCTCTGTTCCTGCGGCTTCTCTCCTGGTCTTCATATGCCACTACCCCTCCCTGCATCCAGTTTCCTGTAGGAAATTCAGACTGCCCTATATAAGGTTGTAAAATAGGCTTTGACTTTTCCATGCTATTTTCCTTATTTTGCTTATTTCCTCATAAGACACTATATGCATTAAATTTTGTGTGTATTTTTTTAATTAAAGTTTATTGAGGTGACAATTGTTAGTAAAGGTACAGAAATTTCAGGTATACAATTTTGTATTACATCCTCTATAAATCACATTGTGTGTTCACCACCCAGAGTCAGTTCTCCTTCCATCACCATATAGTTGATCCCCTTTACCCTCATCTACCACCCTCCTCCCCCTTTATCCTCTGGTAACGACTAAACTGTTATCTGTGTCTATGAGTTTTTGTTTCTCATTTGCTTGTCTTGTTCTTTTGTTGTTTTTGAAACCATATGGTTCTCTACTTTTTCCGTCTGATTTATTTCACTTAGCATCATACTCTCAAGATCCATCCATGTTGTCACAAATGGTCCTATTTCATCTTTTCTTACCACCGAATAGTATTCCATTGTGTATATTATATACCACAACTTCTTTATCCATTCATCTATCAAAGGGAATTTTGGTTGTTTCCATGTCTTGGCCATTGTAAATAAAGCTGCATTTTTTATGGCTCAAAAGCTTCTAAGTTCTGTGAAAGCATACTGTGCCTGATTTTTGTCACTGCTTTCTACTTAGTGCCTGAATGTGACAGGTACTCATGAAATATTAGTTGCATGGATGGACACATCTACCTGATCAGTGAAGAGATGTAGGAAAAGCAAGCTTTGTCAGAGTCTGACCAACTCTGATGAATAAGTTTCTGTTTCCCAACCTTGGTGTGAGCCCTTGAAAGTGAGAAATCAGGACTTCTCCACTGGAGCAGAAGAAAAAATAAAATCCAATCCATTGGTTTAGAAAATGAGCTATACATCTTGGCTAAAGCATAGCTTCGTAGCTACTTTCAAGAAGATTAAAGGAATTAAAAATTGAAAACCAAACAAACACCTAATTACTTGCGGTTCTACTTTCCAGACACACTGGTTATCTCAATTTATGGTAACCAATCACCGAGTTAATAAAACACTTGTTCTCATCCTACCTATTTCACTGATTCCTTTTGGTCCTCTGTGCGCTTACCGAGCTATTGTAATCATGTTCGTTCTCACCAAATGTAGATACTGAAAAACAACAGCAGGATTGTTTTTTCTTTTTACCTGATTCCAACTAAAATCTAAATTAAGCCAAAATTCAGTCAAGAACATGCCTGCGTTCAAACTCCTCACAGTCCAAAACTGTTTATTCAAATAGACCCAAATTGAAGGGGATTGAGCAAGGAAGGACAGTGGAAACTTGTTAAGGAATTTGTTTGCTTCTTTTGCTTCTGTGACATGGGTTTGACTTATACGTCACTTCTGGTTCTGCTGCCTGAAGTTACAAGAGAAATTCCAGTTCTTGTTTTTTTGTGCAGCAGACTAATTCAGCACATCAGAAGACTGTTTACTCTCACTTACTTCCTCTACTACTGTCAGACAACCTAGCAAAACTTTCTTTTTTTTTTTTTTTTTTTTTTAATTTAAATAAGGAACTATAAGCTATTAAAATAAAGAGTGAACCAGATTTGGATTCAAGTCATAGATTTGTTCTTAGTCAAATCTGAGACTGGGGAAGTTATTCCATTAAGGTTGATTCATACTGTTACAAGGATTGAAGGGAGAATTCTGGTAACATTCTTAGTGGGCAAGGAAGACTAAATGTTGCAAGGAACATATTGGGGTCCCACTGAAAGAGAAACTCTACAATAGGAGACTATTTTTGTTTACAGTGAAGGTCAATCTCAGCATCCCAGCTGATGGGATTTCTATCAGTGAAACTGGATTGTTTTAACCTGTCAGCAATCAAGATAATTCTATAGAATAATCATTTTTATTAATATATAACAATAAATAGAGTCAAATGTTTGATCTATTATCATGGTTAGCCATTCAATCAATTTTCTTCTAATTCTGTTTCACCATTTTTATATTTTATAAATTTTTCTTTAAGAAGATCAACATTTCTAAGGAATATATGAATATTACAACAAATCTTGTGTGACTTTTACTTAGTAAAATATTAGCACACAGATTTCATGCCACCCACAATATTATTTTCCTCTAAGAAGAAATCTTTGATTTGACCTCAGATGAGTAATAACAACTCTATAATTTTATATTAATATTCATAAAAAGTAATGTCATTCTTACTTGATCTTCACATTATTTGGACAGTGTTGCAGGAAGTATATTGAGAATTGACAAAGAATATGTCAGTTCAGCCTGAGAATAAAAATTTAATAACTAGTGTACCGATGTCAATATCTTTTTTGTCCAATAGTTTATGATTTGGAGATGATTAAGAACTAATATTTCCATTGAAACTTTAATATAATTGTATAACTTTTGAAGATGATTAGGAAATAATATTTCCATTGAAACTGGAATATTACTATAACTTTTACATTTGCGACAAAATGGATGGATCTTGAGATTATTATGCTAAGTGAAATAAGTCAGATAGAAAAATTCGAGAAGCATATGGTTTCACTAATATTTGAGATATAAAACTGAAAGCAACAAAGGAACAAGACAACAAACAAAGAAACAAAAACTCATAGACACAGACAATAGTTGAGTGGTTACCAGAGGGTAAAGGGGGAGGGAGGTGGTAGATGAGGGTAAAGCAGTCAAATATATGGTGATAGGAGAAATGACTCTGGGTGGTGAACACAAAATGTGATACATAGGTGATGTATTACATAATTGTACACTTGAAACCCATGTGAATTTAACCATTGTTACCTCAATAAATTTTAACAAAAAATATTCAACACCAATTATGTAATGGTGTTGAATGAAATATGTAATATATTAAAAAGTAAAAAACAAATACTTTCCTCCAATAGTCATTTTAGGAGTTGTCATTGTATAACATAACAGTTTATGAATTTTACTAATTTTCATACAACTTTGCTTTTAGAATAAAAAAGTGGTATTACTACTATATCTATTTGTAAAAGATAATACAAGGCTATAACTTTGCCCACCTAACAGCTATCTGCATATTGTTTCCCATAAATAATGGGGGGAAAAAAAGCGTTTGCTCAGAAATTATTTCAACAGATTTCAACCTATAAATGGCTATAACAAGGAAATTTCACTGATAGTTTTCCAGATTTTGTGTGATTTGTAGTGATCCCTAGTAAAAAGATTTTATCATGTTGGTTATATGCAATGACCAAACTAGTGAATAAAATTTAAATGGGTGTAATCATCAATCAAAAATAAAATTTCTGAGAATGAGGTAAGAATACAAACATCCTTTCCTTTCTTCTTTCCTTCTTTCCTTCCTTTCTTCCTTCTTTCCTTCCTCCTTTCTTTCTTTCCTTCCTCCCTTCCCCCTCCCTCCCTCTTCTTCCCTTTTCTTCCCTTTCCCTCCCTTCCTTCCCATCCCTCCTTCCTTCTTCCCTGCCTCCCTCCCTCCTTCTCTGTCTCTCTTTCTAATTTTCACCTTTTTCTTGTCCTGCTTTTAACACTCAAATGCAGATGTCTTAATTCATCTCAAGAGAGGCTGATCTTATATTTTAAAATAATGCAGAATATCAGGTGCTTAATTTAGCATGGTGTTTAGTTATCACAAATTGAATTTAATTGAAAGTTATTAAGGCGCTTATTATAGAAACTGAAAGTAAACATGTGAATAATGTTAACACTGAGATGAACCCTACCGTGAAAGTACAATGCTATGTGGTAAAGAACTTGTGAAACGGTATTAATGGTGTGTAGCATCTAGGATGAAAAAGGAAAGACAAATGACAATTATTGGCTTTATACACAGCAACTGAGGAATTTGGGTCCTAAGGGACAAAAGGTCATTGGAAAATTTATTGGGGTGTGTGTGTGTGTGTGCATGCCAACACAGATTTATATAAGAAAATATAGACAGTCATGCCCTGTAATGTTTCAGTCAAAGATGGACCTGCATATATGACTGTGGTCCCATAAGATAATATTAAAGCTGAAAATTTCCTATTGTCTAATGAAGTTGCAGCCATTGTAACATCATTATAATGTGTTTGTGTTTTAAACTAACTCTTATTACAAGTCAAAACGTTAAAAAATAAAAATTGTATAAAGTAAAAATTTATGCATAGTAAGCTAAGGTTAATTTATTATTGAAGAAAGAAAAACACTTGTTTATAAATTTAGTGTAGCCTAAGTGTAAAGTGTAAAATGTACAGTAGTGTACAGTAATTTCCTGGGCTTTCATACTCACTGTCCACTCACTCACTGACTCACCCAGAGCAACGGCCAGTCCTGCAAGTTCCATTCAGGTAAGTGCTCTATACAGGTCTGCCATTTTTTAATCTTTTACATCATATTTTACTGTACCATTTTTCTGCTTAGATACACAAATACTTAACATTGTGTGACAATCGCCCACAATATTCACTACTAACACGATGTACAAGTTTATAGCCTAAGATAAATAGAGTCTAGGTGTGTAGTAGACTATACTATCGAGGTTTGTGTGAGTATAATCTATGATTGCACAATGACAAAACTGTAACAATGCATATCTCAGAACGTATTCCCATCATTAAGTGATGCATGGCCATAGAAGTGTGTGTGTGTGTTTGTGTCTGTGTGTGTATGTACATACATATATAGATGCCTGTATTGTTTGAAATTTATTTTAACCACACATATATTGTCTGTGCAAAAAATCCCTAATAATTTAAAATGTCTTTAAAGCATGTGAATTTAGTTGACCTTATTTGAAACCAGACCTTAATTATAGCTAAAGAAAGTGTTGTTACATGCTATTTCATTTTTTTTTTTTTTTCTTCAGGAAGAATTTTTCTGATCTGACAAACTCACCCCAACACCTCCTTGCCCTGTAGGTAGGTAGGTAGGTAGGTAGGTAGGTAGGTAGGTAGGTAGGTAGATAGACAGACAGATAGATAAGGAGATAAACTAACAGATTCCTTAATGTGGCACTCTCATAGCACTTAATATTTTTCTCTGTAAAGCTTTTGCATTATTCATAATTATTTTAAATATTGGGTTAATTTATCTCTCCCCCACCAGATTATAAGCCCCATGAAAGAAGTGGCCATGTTTATTTTGCTCACTATTTTATCCTCAGCGCAAAGGAGATCAAAATATTTGTTGAATAAGAATGTTCCATTGCAAACATTTTTCTTTCTTTCTTTTTCCTGTGGAAATAGCTGTACTTAGGAAAGTCAATCAGCAGGTTTAAGTTTAAAACCCAGAGAGGCAAATGTCTAAATGGTTCTGTGCTTAATTTGCTCTGTACCTTTGGGCAACTTTCTTTTCTTTTTATCCCCATCCCTTCAATCCTCCCCTTTGGCAACCATTAGCTTATTCTCTATGTCTATGGCTGTGCTTCTCTTTTGTTTATTCATTTATTTAGTTTCAGGGTTTTTTTGTTTTGTTTTGTTTTAACATTCTGCATGTATGTGAGATAATATGGTAATTGTCTTTCTCTGTTTGACTTAGTTAACTTAGCACAATGCCCTTTATGTCCATCCATGTTGCTGCAGATAGCAAGATTTCACTCCTTTTTATTGCTGAATCACACACACACACACACACACACACACACACACACACACACACACCATGTCTCCTTTATCCATTCATCCACTGATGGACATCTAGGATTCTTCCATATCTTGGCTATTACTAGTAATGCTTCATACACCTTTATGAGTATTTTTTTTTCCCTTTTGGATAAATACCCAGAAGTGGAATTGCTGGATTGTATGGCAGCTTTATTTTTAACTTTGTGAGGAAACTCCATACTCTTTTCCATAGTGGCTGCACCAATTTTCAATCCCACCAGCAGTGCATGAAGTTTCCCTTTTCTCCATATTCTTGCCAGCCCTTGTTGTTCGTTGATTTAGTGATGATAGCCATTCTGACTGGGGTGAGGTGATATCTCATTGTGGTTTTGATTTGCATTTAGCTGATGATTAGTGATGTTGAGCATCTTCTCACATGTCTGTTGATCATCTGTATGTCCCTATTGGGGAAAAACATCTATCTAGAACTTCTGCCCATTTTTAAATTAGATTGTTTGTGTTTTGGTGTTAAGTTGTATGAGCTCTCTATATAATTTGGATATTAACTATCAGATGTATCATTTTCAAATATCTTTTCCCATTCAGTAGGCTCTCTTTTTATTTTGTTGATGGTTTCCTTCACTGTGCAAAACCTTATTCGTTTGATGTAGTCCCATTTGTGTAAGTTTGTTTGTTTGTTTGTTTGTTTCTGTTGCTCGAGGAGATATATCCAAAAAGATATTGCTAAAAGTGATGTCAAAGAGTTTACTACCTGTGTTTTCTTCTAGGAATGTTATGATTTCAAGTTGAAGATGTAATTTTCAATCCATTTCAAGGTGGTGGTTTTTTTGTGTGTTTTTTTATGTATATGGTGTACAAAAGTGGTCCATTTTAGTTTTTTACATGTATCTGTCCAGTTTTGCCAACACCACTTACTGAAGAGACTGTCTTTACCCCAATGTATTAATATATCCTTGTCTCATTTGTCATAGGTTAATTGATAATATAAGCAAGGATTTATTTCTAGGCTCTCTATTCTATTGCATTCATCTATATATCTGTCTTATGTCAGTGCAATATTCTTTTTTATTATTGTGGCTTTGTAGTATAGTTTGAAATCACAGAGCATGTCTCCCATTTTGTTCTTTCTCAAGATTTATTTGGCTATTCAGGGTCTTTTATGGTACCGCATCAATTTTAGGATTAGGTTTTCTAATGCTGAGAAGAATTCCATTGGTATTTTAATAGGGATTGTATTGGATCTATATATTATTTTAGGTAGTAGGGACATTTTAACCATATTAATCCTTCAAATACAGGAGTAAGTTTTATTCTTACATTTATTTGTGTCTTGTTCAATTTCTTTCTTCAATGTTTTTATAGTTTTCAGAATACAAGTTTTTCATCTCTTTGGTGAAATTTATTCCTAGGAATTTTGTACTTTATGATGCAGTTGTAAATGGGATTGTTTTCTCAATTTCTTCTTTTGATTGCTATTGCTGTACAGAAATGCAACTGATATCTGTATATGGATTCTATATCCTGCAACTTTACTGAAGTCATTTATTCTAATAGTTTTCTGTATTTTTCTTTTTGTTTTCGTGGGGTTTTTAAGTTTTTCTATATATTGGATCATGTCATTTGCAAATAATGAGTTTCACTTCTTCCTTTTGTATCTGGATGCCACATTTCTTTGTCTTGTCTCATTGCTGTGGCTAGGACTTCCAATACTATTAATATATTGAATATAAGTGGTGATAGTGGGCATCCTTATCTTGTTCTTGATCTTAGGGGAAAGACTTTCAGCTTTTCATCATTGAGTATGATGCTAGCTATGGGTTTCTCGTGTATGGCCTTTAATATATTGAGATACATTCCTTCTATACCCACTTTTTTGAGAATTTTTATCATAAAAGTATGATGAGTTTTGTCAAATGCTTTTTCTGAATCTTTTGAGATGATCATATGGTATTTATCCTTTATTTTGTTAATATGAAATATTACATTGATTGATTTATGGATGTTGAACCATTCTCATATCCTGAGGATGAATCCCACTTGATCATGTTAGATAATCCTTTCAACGCCTTGTAGAATCTGTTTTGCTAATATTTTGTGGAGAATTTTTGCAACTATGTTCATCAAAGGTATTGGTTAATTTGTTTTGTTTTGTCTTTGGGGCATTTTTTTGGTAATATCTTTATCTGGTTTGGTATCAAGGTAATGATGGATTCCTAAAATTCTATTTTCATTTTAGAAGAATTATGTTTTGAAAATCAAACCAAAACAATAGTAATATTTAAAAAAAATCAATTGTGAAATATCTCCAGAGCAGTTTCTGTACGTATAATGAAATCAGTGTACTACACAGTAAAAATGTTCTCTGGGCTCTAAAATAAATAAAAAAAAACAACCAGCTGTAAAAACTCGAAGATTCTCTGAAGTACTGATGTGTATTGTCATTTGCTTGAGGTATTTAGAGAGGAAGACAGGATATTTCTGTCCTCTTTAATAAATAATTTTTGGCCATTTCATTATTTTGTAAATTTCATCTGACTCTGAAGAATATAATTTATTTAAATATCAAGGCAGACCATAGAGATACAACCAAGATTTCCTTTTGAAGTATGACTTTCAAACTTACAGTTTAATTTTGATCCAAATATATATTAGATTATCTATTTCCCTTCAAACTCCTGACATTTTACTAATGAATTGAAGCCAAGCCTTATTGCTAATGCCTTACCTTAATAGGATCCATTTAGCTTGGTGAGGCTTTAAAACAACTACTTTTTGAGTGTAACTTAGTTTTCCTCATTGCTTATTCAAAAGTGAACAATTGCAGTAGCTGCTCTGAAATATGTATATAAATATGTGTTTCAATGCAAGTTAACACATTTTAATGTTAATGTATTTCAATGTTTGTGCATAGTCAACATTGAAATTGAATTTCATTTGAAAGCAGAAACAGGTTACCACTTCTAAATTAAGAGTTTATGAATATGTAAATGTGAGTCTAAATCATAGTATAGAGATCTTTTCTGAGAGATATTTAATTATCTGAAAGGAAAAGCAACAGTCTGTAATAAAACGAATGCTAAGGATATATTTAAAACTATATTATGAAACAATGCTAAGGATATATTTAAAAACTATATTATAAACAAACTAAAACAGACTATGGAAATAGTGAAGGACTCAGGAGAAATAGATTACATTTAGCTTGGACTCTCTCACTAATTACTTACGTGATTTTAACCAGTTTTGTTTAGTTTTTAATGAGCTGTTTGCTGGTTTTACAAATACATGTCTTATGTTCTTTCAATACTTTTTGATGACCAAAAGGAAGATACGTATGGGAATTGTTCTAAGAGTTTTAAAAGACACCAGCTAAACACATTATTTTCATAATTCTAGAAGTATTTTAATTATTTATAGCATGATAACATTAATAACAATAATCAAGTAATTAGAATCTGGTCATTATTCACTCACTAACCCATGCATGACCGAACAATTTGCCATTTACTATCCTGGGAAAGAAGAAGGAAGTTTAGTTTCAGTACCGCTTCCCACTGGAAAAGGAGAAAACATGAGAGAATCATTAAACCTTTTCAAAGAGAAGGGAAGAAGTATCAGTGAATGTCTCAGCATTCTACTTTCCCTTGAACTATAAATGTACTTTCAAGTTTCTATTTTTATTGGAGAAAAAAGGTTTTTATTAGACAGAGTAGGCTAACTATTTATGGAAGAGGCAGATACCCTTTGTCCTTCCCAATTGTTCTTCGCTGTGTGAGGGAAAGCTTTTCTCTAATCCTGTTCATTGGTAGCAGCAACAGCTGGTTCTCCTCCCTCTGATAGAGATTGCCACCATTTCCTCTCCTTTCCCGTCCCAGTTGGTGAGGGCGTCTGTTATTTATGATAATTAGATTACACTAATTCCTCAACTTTGGGCAGGTGTACAGGAAACAAATCAGTATATCAATCTTTTCCTTTCCTGATTTCCAGTCTATGGATTGATTCACACCTGCCCCTTTCCCATATTTATTAAGCAAAAACTGTATCCACAGATGGGCCTCATACCACAAAGAAAAGGAACAACACAATCTAGGAGAATGAAAATATACAGATAATTCTGTAATCTTATATTATTGAAAAAAACAGGAAAGAGCACTTGATAGTCTACCATTGCAAGTCATCATTAGCAATGTTTATTCTTACTGAAATGTCTCTTAGATGCAAATACATTTGTAGCTATACATATCAGGGATACAATTTATATGTTCAAATTGTTAAAAAATACACAGATAAATTCTTTTTGATATAATAAAGAAACAAATACTAGCTCTTTGTAAAATACTGAGTAGGTCTAACACATGATTTTGACACTGGAAGGGGTCTGAAGCACAGATATTTCCCAAAGCAAATGAACCAAGGTTTCCCTATTTAAAGGACTCCATGGCATTCAAAATATTGTTCCCACTGACACACATGTTACAAAACCTAAAGTATTTCTATAGTCCTACCCACATGTATAAAGTCAAGCTGATGTTCTGTGAATGTTGAGATACTGATTGCATCAAAACTTCAGTTTTAATTAAGTTAACTGAATTTTTTGCTTCATAAATGAAGCATAACTTGATAAGATGCTTATCCTTATGTTAATAAATATAAAACTAAGTTGAGTAACTTTGCAAGTTGATAACATGAATCAAAACTGAGGCCAGGGTTTTCTTTTAGAGTTCTATTTACGAGGCCACTATAAATGAATGAAAATTACAAGTGGTGTGGGGAAGACCCTGTGAAGAGGGCATTCTTTTTCTACTAAAGTCAGATTTTTAAAGACATGACTTCTGACATGGTCTTCACCTCAATTTCAAGGAGCAGTTGTGCCTTAAATTGTACTCACTGGATTAAAAAAAAGCTGAAAGATGAGAGGAAAAAAATTTCAACATGTTTAAGTCCACACTATAATTATGTAGAAATAAATACCACATATTTTAATAATATCCTCAATATGTCAACTACTTATAATTTCCCTGCTTTCAATAGCCCATATGAGATGTAAGCAAGGTTATAGCGAAACTAAAGCAAAAGCTGAGCATTAATCATAAGTAAATAATAAAAATGAAGTTTTAATAAATTGTTTAAGATATTTAATTTTTAATTATGTTTAGACTCCACTGAAGTCAATTAATGGCAACTAAACCTACTTAATTATAAGGATTTTAAAGTTCAAAATTTAGCTCATGCATGTATTTATCATTATTTATACATATATATCTATATCGACATCTGTAGTGACATCTACATCTATATTCTTTTCTATACTTATAATTATATTCCTATATTTATTCGTATGCATATCAATCTAGCTTAAACCTAATTTACTTTTTAAAATATACATGCTTCCTTAAAGGTCATGCAATAGGATTATTGCGAACTTGCAAAATAGAAGTGCATTAATAATAGAAATACATATGATTAGTAAGATTCTAAGACTGAAGTGTGAACTTAAGTTAACAATCCAGTGTTAAGGGACAAGAGCATGGCATTTGGGAAAACGTAAATAAGAATCCAAGCCTTCACGCAACCAAATATAGTTCTGTACAAATTATTTAACCCTTTGGATTTGAGTTTTCTTACCTCAAAAAGGGAATAATACTGGCTCCTAATTGTAATTCTACCATGAGCAAGCAAATTTATTCAAATATTTCCTATTGGAACCTAAATTACATGAGGATCTTAATGACAACTCTTAACTATTAATTCATATTTGAAAAAATTATGTTGAAATGCTCACACTTGGGCAAACAACTGAGGGATATCAAGAGTTGAATTTGGAGAAAAATATTTTAGAGATAATAGCAATGTTTCAGTGTTCTTCTACCACTGATTTTGTTTAAAACATAAATAACCTACAGAAATTTTAAGTATTTGAAAAGACCACCATTCATAAGAAAGCCAGAGAAAATTATGAAGTCTTGAATTTGGAGCTATTTTATTTAATTTCTATTTTTTTCCATTGGGGGTGTGTGTGCATATATATATAAAACATAAAATTTACCATTTTTAAATATTTAGTGGTATTACCTTATTTACATTGCTATGCAACCATCATCACCATTCATTTCCAGAATTCTTTTATTTTCTCAAACTGAAACTCCATAACCATCAAACAATATTTTTTTATCTTTTTCTCCTCCAAGACCCTGGTAACCACTATTCTGTTTCTTGTCTTTGACTTCTAGGTATCTCTTATAAATAGAATCTATAATAATTTTATTTGTATCTGGCTTATTTTACTTAGTATAATGTATACTCAAAATTTATCCATGTTGTAGCATTACAAGAATTTCATTCTTTCTTAAGGCTGAATATTCTATCATAGATATACACCACATTTCATTTATCCATTCAGAGATCAATGGAAATATGGGTTGTTTCCACCTTTTGGCCCCTGAGAATAATGCTGCAGTGAACATTGGTGTACAAGTATCTTCTTGAGTCCCTGCTTTAAATATTTTTGGTTAATACTCAGTAGTGGAATTGCTAAATTATATGGTAATACTATTTTTGTTTGTTTGTTCATTTTTGCATAACCACCATACTCTTTTCTACAGCAGCTGCACTATTTAACCTTCCCATCACTAATACAAAGAGTTTTATTTTCTCCACATTTCAGCCAACACTATTTTCTGTGCTTTTGATAATAACCAACCTAAAGGGTGTGATGTAGCATCTCACTGTAGTTTTGATTTGCATTTAACTAATGATTATTTATGTTGAGCATCTCTTCATGTGTTTATTCACCATCTGTACATTATTCTTTGGAGAAATGTCTATGCAACTACTTTGCCCAATTTTGAAATGGGATTATTCATTTTTTTTGTTGCTATCATTGAGTTTTAGGAGTTCTCCATATATTTTGGGTATTAATCCCACATTGGATATATGATTTGAAAATATTTATTCCCTTGTGTACGTTGTCTTTTTACTCTGTTGATAGTGTCTTATGCTTGAGTTTTTAATTTTGATGAAGTTCAATTTATCTATTTTACTTTTGTTGCCTGTGCTTTTGTTGTCATATCCAAGAAATCATTCACGATTCCACTGTCAGAAAGCATTTTCCCTATATTTTCTTCTAAGACTTTTATAGTTTTAGTTCTTACATTTAGGTGTCTCACCCATTTGAGTTAATTGTGTATATGGTGTAAGATAAGACTTCAACTACACTTTTTTACCATGTAGATATCCAGTTTTCCCAGCATGATTTGTTGAAAAAACTGTTCTTTCTATATCGAATAGTCTAGGCACCTTTGAAAATCATTTGACCATATATGTGAGTTTATTTCTTGTCTCTCTATTCTATTCCAGTGTGGTGCCGGCATGAAAGCAGGCACATTGTTTTATGTGCTTGCTTTCATGCCGGTACCACACTGTTTTGATTCCTGTAATTTTGTAGTATGTTTCAAAATCAGAAAGTGTGAGATCTTATGATTTTTCTCAAGATAATTTTGATTATTCAATGTTCCTTAAAATTCCAAATTAATTTTTCTCTTTTTGCAAGAAAAATTTCATTAGGCTTTTCATAGTCATTGCACTGAATTTTTAACTTTCTTTGGCTAGTTTTGACTTATTAACAATATCAAGTATTCCAATCCATGGACATGAGATGTTTCCATTTATTTATGTCTTAATTTATTTCAGCAACATTTTGTATTTTTTAGAGTACAAGTCTTTCATCTCCTTGGTTAAGTTTATTCCTAAATGTTTTATTATTTTTGATGTTATTGTGATTCTATTTGTGAAACTGATTTCTCAATTTCCTTTTTAACTCTTCATTGTTAATGTACAGAAATGGAACTGATTCTACATGTTTGTATCCTGCAACTTTGTTAAATTTGTTGTTTTTAATAGTTTATGTTTACGTGTATGTGAACTTGATCGATTTTTCTATATATGTGATCATATCATTTGTGAATTAATGATATTTGTGAATTAGTTAATCTGGCCAGAACATTCAATAATGTGCTCAATAGAAGTGGTGAAAGCATGATTCCTTTTGTTCTTCCTGATCTTAGAAGGAAACTTTCTTTCACTATTGACTAGAGTAACATATGAACTTTCCATGTATGACCTTTATTATATCGAGGTAGTATTCTGCAATTTCTTGTTTGTGAACTTTTTAATCATGAAACTATTTGAATTTTTTCAAATGTTTTTTCTTCATTAATTGAGATAATTGCATGCCCCCCTCTCCCTTTAGTCTACTAATGTGTTATAGTATGTTGAACAATCTTTGCATTCCAGGAATAAATACCACTTGGTCATGATGTATAATACTTTTAATATGTTATACAATTTTCCAATCTTTGTTGGAGTTTTACATGAATATTTATCAGGGACATTGGTCTATAGTTTTCTTGTGTGTCTTAGTATGGCTTTGGTATCAGGCTAATGCTGGCCCCATACAATGAGTTAGAAATGTTCCCTCTTGAATCTCTGGAATATTTTGATATGTATTAGTGTTAACTCTTTCTTAAAAGTTTGGTATAATTGTTTAGTGAAGCCATCTGGTCCTAAGTTTTTCTTCATTGTGATGTTTTAGATTGTTGACTTAATCTCTTCACTAGTTACAGGTCTATTAAGATTTTTTATTCATGACTCAGTCTGGGTAGGTTGTATGTTTTTCAGGAATTTGTTCATATAATCTAGGTTATTCAATTTGTTTACATATATTTATTGTATTATATTATAATTCTTTCTCTAATTTCTTTAAAATCACTAGTAATGCCCCCTCTGAATTTTTCAGGAACAATTTTTGTTCCTTTATTTTCTTTTCCTATGTATGCCTTGCGATTTTTGTTGAAAATTGACATTTGATAAGAACAGCTCCCTCTCCCAGTCTTTGCAAACCAGCTTTGTGCCAGAGAAGAATTTCACTAATTGGTAGGACATGTTCTCAGCCTTGGGATCAACCTGGTGTAAAGACTGAAACTCTTCTCACATCTTTTCTGACCACACCTTGGCTCAGGCCTATATGTATTCCTTTTTCAATTCCCCATGTACACAGGTACTTTAAAATATCTTAATTTTCCAAAGACTCACCCATGCTTCTTCTCAGGTCTTTGGTAGTTCTCTTTGTTACTCTCCCCACAGCAATTTGTCCCAGATGATTGCAGATCTGTAGCTCCCAGCAACTTTCCTAAGCAATGTTTTGGACTTCCTACAGGTTTTTTCAGCATGAAATCCCAGCTACGCTGATTTCTCTGAGTTCTGAATTAGGTGAGACAGAAACCAATCTCTCAGGCAGGCCCCACACAGGTTAGAACACTGCAGATAGGTTTGCTCTGCTCCCTCCAGCAGAAGAGAGGAAACTAGCAACTAGGCCACCACCTTCCCCAGACCTTGCTGTGCTGCACAGGGCTAGGGCAGGGGCCAGTGAAAATACAGCTAATTTAGCTATCATTTTGAATGTGGCTTTTTCTTGATTGGGCATTTTCTTGGTTGCTGTAGAGCACTGACTATTTCCCAAATTTTGGCCCATCTCTAGTTTTGTGTTTAATGTTTCCATGGGGGTACAAGGGCCAAGATCTTGCTGCCTTCAGTTCTCATTAGCTATTCTTAATGAAGCATTTGGCTCAACAAAAAACACTGATGTGTCAAGTAAACTGATGAGTGGGTCTTCACCTAAAACCGTAACAACAACGTGACTTTTTATTACATATTAATCTTATTTGTTTGAAGTTAAAACAGCAGTTATACCAAAAAGGGGTTTCTATCCAAAACCTTCTATGTTAAAAAGTTAATTGTATCTAATATGCAAGAGGTAATTATCATTAAAGAGATCCCCTTTGACCTCCATCCCTTATTCCACATCTCAGACAACATGCTGCATTTTCCATCTCAGTGGCCTACTCCTTCAGAGTTCTTGGGCAGAAGATGTCTCAGTGAATTACGACAACATATGACCCTTTATGTCACAATATAGTTAGTGAATTGGCCTTTTCTTAATGCCACATTAAGTTCGTTCATAGGAAATCTACTTCATATAAAATTCTTCTCCTTATGGAAAATACCATAAGGAATGAGCATGTGCAGTTTCTAAGGTCAAACACTGTGTGATCCTGAACTTCCAAATGTTTTGCGGATCTACTTATTTAAAATGTTTAAAATCCACTCTTATTGCCGTAGTAATTAATCTCACTTTGAATACTTCCTTGAACTTTCCTTTTTCCATGATTTGTATTTCCCAAATATTTCAGCTTATCCATCATTTAATTTCAGTAATATATCTATCGTGTCAAAGTAACATAAGATGGTTTTGGAGGCTATATTTAAATTCTTATCGCTTGAAAACAAAAATGCAGTCTTCTCTGTTAACACAGGTAAAATAGAGCTGTCTCAGTACTCTCTTACACGTATGTTAAAGGTGCAAAGTATTAAACTTGTGCAAAAGATTATTTTGCTTTTACCTAAGTAGATCTATGTATCACTATTTCCTGATTATTTTGAAAATCAGCATTTAAAATAAACAGGTAGGGATTTCTTATCTATTTCATGTAGTAATTGTAGTAATTATATTATTTACTCTTTTAACCACTTAGAGTACTTGTACTATGTTAATTTTTTTTCTTTAAAGTTTATTGGGGTAACAATTGTTAGTAAAGTTACACAGATTTCAGGTGTACAATTCCGTAATACATTATCTGTATCTCACATTGTGTGTTCACCACCCAGAGTCAGTTCTCTGTCCATCACCATATATTTGATCCCCTTTATCCTCATCTACTACCCCTCTCCCCTTACCCTCTGGTAACCACTAAACTATTGTCTGTGTCTATGAGTTTTTGTTCTTTCAGTTGTTTGTCTTGTTCTTTTGTTGTTTTCAATTTACATGCCACATATCAGGGAAATCATATGGTTCACAACTTTTTCTATATGACTTATTTCGCTTAGCATTATAATCTCAATATCCATCCATGCTGTCATAAATGGTACTATTTCATCTTTTCTTATGGCAGAGTAGTATTCCATTGTGTATATATACCACAACTTCTTTATCCATTCATCTATCGAAGGACATTTTGGTTGTTTCCATGTCTTGGGCACCATACTTTAAGCTGCAATGAACATTGGAGCACACTTGTCTTTATGGATAAATGTTTTCAGATTTTTTTGGGTAGATACCTAGGAGAAGGATTGCTGGGTCATATGGTAATTCTATTTGTAATTTTTTGAGAAATCTCCACAATGATTTCCATAGCGGCTGCACCAGTCTGCATTCCCACCAACAGTGTATGAGGGTTCCTTTTTCTCCACAGCCTCTCCAACACTTGTTACTATTTGTCTTGATGATGACCATTCTAACCAAGGTGAGGTGATATCTTATTGTGGTTTTTATTTGTATTTCTCTGAAAATTAGTGAGCATTTTTTCATATGTCTATTTGCCATTTGTATATCCTCTTTGGAGAAATGTCTCTTCAGGTCCTCAGCCCATTTTTCAATTTGGTTGTTTTTTTTTGTTGTTGTTGTTGTTGTTGAGTTGCATGAGTTCCTTGTATATTTTGGATATTAGTCCCTTATCGGAGGCACTGTTTGCAGAAATCTTCTCCCATTCAGTTGGTTGCCTCTATATTTTGTTGATGGTTTCTTTTGCTATGCAGAAGCTTTTAAGTTTGATATAGTCCCATTTATTTATTTTAGCTTTTACTTCCGTTGCCTTTGGAGTCAAATTCATAAAATTCTCTTTGAACCCAATGTCCATAAGTTTAGTACCTATTTGTTCTGGTATGTAGTTTATTGTTTCAGGTCTTATACGTAAGTCTTTGATCCATTTTGAATTAATTTCAGTACATGACGACAGATAATAGTCCAGTCTCATTTTTTGCACGTGGCTTTCCAATTCTACAAGCACCATTTATTGAAGAGGCTCTCTTTTCTCCATTGCATATTTTTGGCTTGTTTGCCAAACATTATCTATTCATAACTTATGTGGGTTTATTTCTGGGTTCTCGATTCTATTCCGTTGGTCTATATGTCTGTTTTTCTGCCAATACCATGCTGTTTTGATTATATTGCCCTGTAGTAGAAGCTAAAGTCAGGGAGTGTGATACCTCCAGCATTGTTCTTTTTTCTTAGGATTGCTTTGGGTATTCGGGGTCTTTTGTGGTTCCAAACAAATCTGATGATTTTTTGTTCTATTTCTTTAAAAAATGACATTGGGATTTTGATGGGGATTGCATTAAACCTGTATATAACTTTGGGTATATAGGGCCATTTTAACTATGTTGATCCTTCCAATCCATGAGCACAGAATGTCTCTCCATTTCTTTGTGTCTTCTTCAATTTCTTTTAAAAATGTCTTATAGTTTTCAGCATATAGGTCTTTCACATCCTTGGTTAAGTTTATTCCTAGGTATTTTATTCTTTTTGTTGCAATTGCAAAACAAATTGTTTTTGTTTGTTTGTTTGTTTTTATTTCTTTTTTCTGAGATTTCATTGTTAGTATATAGGAATGCAAGTGACTTTTGCATTTGCATTTACAAAGTCAATGCAGTTGATTTTGTAGGCGGCAACTACTATATTCGTTTATAGTTTCTAATAGGTTTTTGGTGGAGTCTTTAGGGTTTTCTATATATAGCATCATGTCATATGCAAAGAGTGACAATTTAAATTCTTCATTCCCAATTTGGATGCCTTTTATTTCTTTCTCTTGCCGATTGCTCTGGGTAGGACTTCCAATAGTATGTTGAAAAGCAGAGATGATAGGGGACAGCCCTGTCGTGTTCCTGAAAGTAGAGCAAAGAGCTTCAGTTTTTTACCGTTAATTATGATATTAGCTGAGGGTTTGTCATATATGGCCTTTATTGTGTTACGGTATTTTCCTTCTATGCCTATTTTATTAAGTTTTTAAATCATAAGTGGATGTTGAATCTTGTGAAATGCTTTTTCTGCACCAATTGATATAATCATTATTTTTGTCCTTAAATTTGTTTATGTGGTGTATCACATTGATGGATTTGTGTATGTTGAACCATCTTTGTACCCCTGGGATGAACCCCACTTAGTCGTGATGAATAATGTTTTTAATGCACTGTTTCATTCGATTTGCTAGAATTTTGTTAAGGATTTTTGCAACTGTATTCATAAGAGATACTGGTCTTTATTTTTCTTTTTTTGTGTTAACCTTACCAGGTTTTGGTATCAGGGTAATGTTGGCCTCAAAAAATGAGTTAGGGATTACTGTATCTTCTTTAATTTTTTTTTGAAGAGTTTGAGAAGGACAGGTATTAGATCCTCTTTGAAGGTTTGGTAGAATTCACTACTGAAGCAATCTGGACCCAGACTTTTGCTTTTGGGAAGGATTCGGATAACTGATTAAATTTCCTTACTGGTGATCAGTCTATCTAGATTTTCTAATTCTTCATGATTCAGCATAGGAAGGCTTTATGTTTCTAAGAACTTGTCCATTTCTCCTAGGTTATTGAATTTGGTGGCATATAGTCCTTCATAGTATTCTTGGATGATCCGTTGTATTTCTGTGGCATCCATGATAACTTCTCTTTCATTTCTGATTTTGTTTATTAGTGGCTTTTATCTTTTTATCTTAGTGAGTCTAGCCAAGGGTTTGTCAATTTTATTAATCTTCTTAAAGAACCAGCTCTTTGTCACATTAATTTTTTCTATTGTCTTTTTGTTTTCTATTTCATTTAGTTCTGCTCTAATTTTTATTATTTCCTTTCTTCTGCTGACCTTGAGTTTAATTTGTTCTTTTTCTAGTTCTTTAAGGTGTAAAGTGAGGTTATTTGTTTGGGATTTTTCTTGTTTCTTGGATAGGCCTGGAGTGATATAAATTTCCCTCTTAAAACTGCTTTTGTTGCATTCCCAAAATTGTGGTAGGATATATTTTCATTCTAATTTGTTTCTGTGTCTCTCTTAATTGCTCCTCTTACTTTGTTTTTGAATATGTCGTTCTTTTTAAGTGTGTTGTTTAATCTCCACATATCTGTGGTTTTACCTGCCCCCCCCTTTTTTTTTCAGTTGTAATCCAATTTCAAAGCCTTGTGATCAGATAATATGCTTGGTATGATTTCAATCTTCTTAAATTTGCTGAGGCTAGTTTTATGTCCCCAATATATGGTCTATCCTTGAGAATGTTCCGTGTACACTAGAAAAAATGGATACTCTGATGTTTTAGGATGAAGTGCTCTATATATGTCAATTACGTCCATTTCATCTAATGTGTCATTTAGGACTGCTATTTCTTTATTTATTTTCTGTTTGGATGTTCTATCTATCACTGTCAATGATGTATTTAGGTCCTCTACTATAATTGTTTTTTGGTCAATTTCTCCCTTTAGTTCTGTTAGTAGTTGCCGGTATATTTCAGTGCTCCCTGATTGTGGGCATAAATATTGCTGTTATATCTTCTTGTTGTATAGACCCTTTATTATTATGAAATGTAAATATTTGTCTCTTGTTACCTTTTTTATCCTGAAGTCTGTTTCATCTGATATCATTATAGCTACACCTGATTTTCTCTGGATACTATTTGCTTGGAGTGTCAATTTCCACCCTTTTACTTTGAGTCTATGTTTATCCTTGTATCTGACGTGTGTCTCTTGGATGTAGTATATGGGTGGGTTTAGTTTGTTGATCCAAACTGCTACTCTGTGCCTTTTTATTGGTGAGTTCAGTCCATTTACACTTAGGGTGATTATTGATATTGGTGAGTTCAGTCCATTTACACTTAGGGTGATTATTGATATGTGAGGATTTCCTGTCATTCTATCTTTAGTTTTCTTGTAAGACTGCGTCTCCATTGTTTCTTTGCCTTTTTGTTGTTGTCTATTATTTCTGTGTGGTGGTAGTCCATGATTTTTCCCTCTGTTTCTTCTTTTATTACATTATGTATTTCAGTTCTGGATTGTTTTTTGAGAGTTATCATTAAGTTTATGTAAAAGAAAGTTTGATGCTTGGAGTTTTCCATTTTCTTCAGCATGCTTACGTTCTCCATTCCCATATTCCGGTTCAGTCCTTTCCTCTCCCCCCTTTTATATTTTGGTTGCCACAAATTATCCCTATTGATGCTGGTTGAATAGCCTCCTTCAGTATATCTTGTAGTGTAGGTCATGTGTTAGAAAATTCCCTCAGCTTCTGCAAGTCTGGAAAGGTCTTTATTCCTCCTTCATATCTAAAGGATATCTTTGTTGGATATATTATTCTTGGCTCATAATTTCTCCCTTTCAATAGTTTGAATATTTGGTTCCACACCCTCCTGGCTTGTAGAGTGTCTGCTGAAAAATCTGATGATATTCTAATGGGCTTTCCATTGTTGGTTACCATCTTCTTTTCCCTGGCTGCCTTGAGGATTCTTTCTTTGTCATTGATTTTTGACAGTTTCAATACAATGTGCTTTGGAGAAGGCCTGTTGGTGTTGAGGTAATTAGGTGTTCTATTTGTTTCTTGGATTCGAGGATCCAGTTCTGTCCACAATTTTGGGAAGTTCTCATCGACAATTTGTTTGAATATATTCTCATTTCCCTTCTCTCTTTCTTCTCCTTCTGGTATGCCCGTTATTCTTACATTGCTCTTTCTGATGGAGTCAGAAAGTTCTTGAAGAGTTCTTTCATTTCTTTGAAGTCTCAAGTCTCTTTCTTCTTCCATTTATGTCATTTCCAGATTTCTATTTTCGATGTCACTGATTCTTTCATCCATCTTGTGAACTCTACTACCTAAACTGGCTATTTCATTTTTCATTTCTTTTATTGAGGTCTTAATCTCCAGAAATTCTATTTGGTTCTTTTTTTAAATTTCAATCTCTTTGGTAAAATGTTCGTTTTGTTCTTTGATTGTGTTTCTGTATTCATTAAACTACCTGTGTTTTCTTGCATCTTGTTGAGTTATTTAAGAACTGCAATCTTTAAATCTCTGCCATTTAAGTCTCATATTTCGATATCTTTAAGTTCATTTTCTGGAGACTTTTCATTTTCTTTCTGAGCTATCTTGTTGCCTTGGTTATTCATGGCCTTTAATGATTTATTATTTCTCTTCCTAGACATCTACAGGAGTGGGTTCTACAACAGGTTGATAGAAAGAGGTATTTCTTTTGTTTTCCAGTAGGTGTTGGTAGAATATTTTATTTTCTCTCCTTCTGCAGCCTTTTATTGTCTCTCACACTGTAGTGTTATATTTTCTCTGCACTATTCCAACTTCTCACAGAATGGGGGGATTGCCTGTAAGGCTGACTTCTCCTTTGTGAACAGTTTACATGGATCATATAGTGCCACATCTGTGGGGGGATGTTGAGAAATTCTTAAGTTCCAAAGCTCTTCCTGCAGATTCAGAGCTTGTGTGTTTCAGCAGGTCTGTTTACTCCTGGTGGGATCTGCCCAGATAGGTGGGGACAGTGTGGGGGTGGGTTGTGAGAGGTGGCTCAGAGCAATGGTGGCAACCACCACCACAGCCAGTCCTCCTTCCACGACTCCCTCCCTTTTGCCAGAAGTAGTTTGGCTGCAAGTCCATGTCTGTTGACCAGTCCTCAGAACTGCAAATATTCTGTTCTTTTGATCTGACACTGCTACTGTTCTCCTTCTAGCACTGAGCAGGTGGGGGCAGGGCGAGCTCAGGGAGGGTAGGGAGGGGGCGGCTAGTCTCAGTGCCTAAGGCTTCCATTCTCTGCTCAGCAGTGAGGGCTTAAACCACCGTTTTCAGCTTTCTTCCCGCATTGTTTGCTCTGAGGTCTCTGCCATGAGTGCTGGGTTCAGCCATGTTATATGCTGTCCCCTCAGCCCTGTGGGCCATAAATGGAGGTCTAGCAGTCCAAGTTCTTCCCTGTCCTGCAGCTTGGTAGTTCTGGGATGCAGCGAGCTCGGAGCACTGAGCTAGGTCTGCGTCCAGCTCCTGCTTGGCCCCATCTGCGCACTTCTCCCTTCCCTCCTCACCCGCTTGCCCAATTTGCCCACCTTTAGGTGATTTCAGTAGTGCGCCTCTTAGTCTTGCCTGTCTGCTGCGCAGGGAGTCCTTTGTGGAGTTAAGACTTGTCCAATTTGTTGTAAATTCCAGGGGAGATTTCCAGAGGCTCACCACCATTTTTATGACATCACTCTCTTAAGCTTCATATAAGTTATTGATAGTAGACAGATTAAATAGAACTATCTTATTCAAATAGATACATGAGTTTTGAATATTACAGATATCATTCATGGAACTGAATGCTTTTTATCTCTAAAGTATAATGATTTTCAGTGAAATATCAAATTATTGTTTATCTACCTAGTTTTCTCCTTATACTATGGTTGTATCTCTGAAACAAATTAAGATAAACTATTTTTACTAAAATATACTCTTCTGAAATCAATGTAAAGGGCAGCTAAATAACTATTCTAAATTACCAAAGAAATATTTTAAGAAAGCATCAATCTAACCCTGAAGTCAATAGTCTCATATCAGGTTAAATTCAACCTATTTTTTCTCTTAAAGTTAAAAACTCTTCAATGTTTTTGGCATTCTCAGTCTGAAGTTCCAGAATGTACTTATACATATATGCCCTGTTGTGTGAGAAACACAGGTTGTAAATGAACAATGTGTGTGGTCTGAATGGAACTCCTTTGTCTCAGTGCTTAGATGGGTGCTTCATACTCAGAAAGACACAACATAATTACAAATTTGTGTCAATAAAGTTTGATATGGGTCTTTTTTCACACCAAATCCTCAAATAGGCAGTCAAAGCTCTCGCTGTTTCTCTTTTGCCACTAGTAATAATGACCTTCTTTAAATGTGCTTTTTTCCCTTCCCTGTACTATCAAATACATTATTCTGAATGCCTTTCAACATAACTAATGATTATTTTGTTTTATTTCTTGGTTAGTTTTATTCTGTCATACTCTTAGCAATAATGAAATAACACAATGTGGACATTTTTAAACATTAATGTCAAAAATATTTT
Organism: Rhinolophus sinicus; assembly: GCF_057876585.1. Taxonomy (NCBI): domain Eukaryota; kingdom Metazoa; phylum Chordata; class Mammalia; order Chiroptera; family Rhinolophidae; genus Rhinolophus; species Rhinolophus sinicus. The sequence goes on from NC_142516.1 coordinate 110,921,423, forward strand.
ACATTACAACTTCAGACCATCCTAATCTATGATTGCAACTATCAATTAGAGTACAGCATCCTTTTGAATGAAAAGTTAGACTGCAAATTAAAGTCATATTTAAATTCAGTCTGTAACACAGTCAAATCTACATGCAGATACATTCTCTCTCCCCACAGTTATCCATGTCCATTCAGACAACTATATGAGTATTTGTGATTATTATTTATGATTTATGTATGTGTCTAGTGTATTTATAGCACTTTGTTTTCCCAATTGGTTGCTCCTTAAGGGCTAGTCACATATTTTTAGAATCTATATTTGGTTTTTGAAATAGTAAACAATTATAAAATATCTTTGGATGAAAATTAGCTCTAAAAAAGAAACAAATTTGGTGGGAAAACACTATCAATTTAATGTTTTGAAATTCAATATAAAGTTTTTTAATAATTTCTTTCATTTTTATGTCTAAGTGTGTTTAATATGTCCCAACATCTACCTATAATCACATTGCACATTCTAATACATTTGCTTAATTTATTTTAACTTTAAGTTCCTTGATATTTATTCAAACCATCAGGATAACCTTTATTCTCCTAAACCATTTATTGTTTTACATCATAAACATGTTTGTCAACACTTATTTTAACCCTTTTGTTGGGGTTTACCTAGGCAACAGTTTTCAAATTTACATTAATATGTACAAAACTATTCCTCTACATTCTTAATCATATTTTCCTTTGCTTGACTCCAATATTTCTACTTCATTATAATTTAAGATTCCAGAATTATAATTCCAGGATTATAGCTAAAAAGCAACTAAATACAGACTCCTTTTGAGGTGTCCCCAAAGTCGAGAGGCAAGACAATGCAAGGATGGTAGGGTAATGTGAAACCTGACACCTAGAGCTATAGCAAGTATTAAACACAGCCCAGCTCTTAGCCAGACTAGCAAGCTCACACTAAAGACCTATTTGCCTCAGTAGCCATTAATGATACACCACATCTAACTTTCAGTAAAAAATTATAAGGTCACAAGGCATGACAAAAGTCAAAAGAAAACATAGTCTGAAGAGACAGCATTCATCAGAAGCAGACTCAGATACAACACAGATGTAGGAATTTAAAATAAATGATTAATATATTAAGTGCTCTAGTGGAAAAAGTAGTTCAACATGCATGAATGCAAGGGTAATGAAAGTAGAGAGGTGAAAATTCTAAGAAAGAGACAAATAAAAATGCCAGTTATCAAAAACACTGTAATAAAAATGACAAATACTTTTAATGGTCAGTAAGCTTAACAGAATCAATCCGGTTGAAAAGTGAGTAAAAACTGCCCACACTGATATGAAAAAGGATGAAAACAACAACAACAGGATATCCAAGAATTACGGAACAATAAAGGTGTCAGGTATGCTCAATTAGAAAACAGCAAGAGGAAAAGAGAAAACAGCAGAGGAAGTTTTCTTAAATAACAACTGAGGACTTTCTAAATTAATGGCAAATACCAAATTTCAGAGTCAGTAAGTTCAGAAAACATAAAGCAAGATACACACATAAAACAAACAAAAAGATCTTTATCTAGGCATATTGTTTCTAATAGGGAGAAAATGAAAGGAAACAACAATTTTGAAAGAAATGGGGGCATGTTAACTACAGAACAGGAATAGGAATCACAGTGGCTATCTTGCCTTACACCATGAAATAAAAGACTGGAGTGAGTTAAAGTGTTGAAAGGAAAATACCTTAATCTAATTATAATGAAATTATATAGGAAGGATAAAATCTCTCACAAAAAAAAAAAAAAAAAAAAAAAATATTACCAGGAAAACTTCCCTGCAAGAAAGGTTGTTTTTCAGAGAGGAAGAAAATGATGTAGGTCAGAAAGTCAGTTATATAAATAAAGGAAGAACACTGGAAAAGGATTAAATGTAATTAAACTAAAATCCACCATTTTTCTTAATATAAAAGATAAGTGTTTAATAAAGTATTAATAGTAAGAATACACTGAGTAATTGCAGCATATGAGTAAATGAAATGAGTAACAGCAGTGTCACAGCAGGTGAGATGAATAGGGAATATTCTCTCACAGGGTCCTTGCTCTACATGCAAAGTGACAGTCATACAGAATTACTGGAAGCTGGACTTAGATTAGTTAAAATACATACTATAAACTCTAGGACAACAACTGAAAATGTAAATAAAAAGTATAATTGATACACTAAGATAGGAGTTAAATGGAAACATACTAAACGCTCAATTAAAACCAGAGAGGACAGTAAAAAGAGAACAAAAGCAGGGAGCAATTTGAATAAATATGTTACAAACACTGTAAGTGCACATGGTATAAATATACCATTGAAAAGGACAAACTGTCAAGTGGATAAAAAATATAAACCAATTATATGTTGCCTACAAGATTTCCACTTTAAACGTAAAGACTCAGGTAGGTCAAAATTAAAAGTATCTAGAAAGATGTGCCATGCTAATCAAATGAAAGCCAGAATAGCTGGAGAAATACCGGAATTAAGTTAACATCTTACTGAGGAGAGATTGTGGAGTATATGGGAACTCTGTACAAGCTTCAGAATGTTTCTGTAAATCTAAGACTATTCTAAAACTAAAATGTATATTTTTTAAACTACATCAAACTCCTGTTATTAAGCAGTGTAACTAATTTTGAAAGAAATATCCAAATATTTGATGATATATCCAAAGGAAAAAATAAAAGAATATCCTTCAAATCATTAATCACTATTGACTTTGGAATCCATACAATGTATATACTTCTAATGTTTAATTTCCTCTCATGGATTTTCTGAGATATGATTCCAAAGAATCAGAGACTAAAAGGGACATTTTATGTAAATGATTTCTTGCAACAGTGCTCTCAGGTAAAATGGGCAAAGGGGTGACGGAAGCCAAACAGGACAGAAAAAGAAGCTAGACAAACAGGTGTGTCTCAGCTTGATTTTGTCGTGCCTTGATGCACAGGGCCTGGCTTTTGTAGCCCCACATTTGTCAGGCGTGGGCCTCCATCCACACTGCCACCAGGTTATGCACACAAAACAAAATCGATTGCATGGATATGTATGGCCTTTGTAAGCAGAACACAAGGATGATTTGTTTCATGTAGGCTGCTCAACCCATTTCCTGATAGTCATAGGTTAGATAAATCCATCATTTTTTATTTATTTCTTTTCTTCCACTATTTTTCACCTCATAGTATATGACGTTCTTGAATTTCTATACCCTCAAATAGGATAAAACACTGACACAATTTCTTATTTCTGTAAATGTTTTTCCAAAGCAGATTGCATACTGTACCTAGATAATACTTTTTCTTTATTACTCTCCTGTGTTTTTAAATGTCTTAGAATTAGGCCCAGAGTCTACAAAGTAGGAAATTAACTGGTAGCCCTCATTCCAGGGGAATCATAAATCCTCGGTTTCACTGATTCTCTCTTCTATAACTTTGTTAATTATCTGATTTTACTCCATATTTCTAAAGCTAAATCACTACTATTCGATTAATTTAAGCTTTTACAATGCACAGGTATGGTTGTAACAGAGCAGCTGTACTACATTGCTGTTTGCTTACTCAGCCAAAATTATAGTTTTAGAGACACTATGACCTCAAAGGAAACTTACTGAACTAGGTATTATTAGGAGTACAATAAAGTGATATATTTTTTTCTACAAAAATAATGTTACTCTGAAAAACGGAGCTGTTGATTGAGGAATAGTATAATCAATGCATGAAGTACAAATAGATGCTTTGGATATTTTGTGCCAATTGGATGGATTGGATGGATTTGTGTTAAAATCTAGCACTGTTTATATGATACCAAACAGTGATTTGTTATCTAGTTCAAATCATGTGTATATGGGAAGTAATTACCTAAATTCTCATTAGAATGTTCTTCTTTTTCCTTTATAAATGAACTGTCCTTTTAAAAAAATTATTGATTCATGGTTCACTTAAGAATACGCATGGGAAGAATGCACTATATAAATATATCAATACATTTATATATGTTTATATTATATGAGTTGAACACATACATGTCTCTAGATATAATTTTAAGTTCCAAGCCTCCCATTATATCCATTGATTTTCCAAAAACTAGGAGAAATAAAGTAGTAAAGAAAATATCTACCAAAATTAGGAAACTTATGTGGAGAAAACATCTTTGTCTTACCTCCTGATTACAATACACTTTACAGTCTAGATAATTTGTTTCATTATTGTATTACACAAAAATAAAAGCCAAGTTCAACTTAAGAAAGCTAAACATCATATTCTTGCACTTATACATTTTTAATGCTGTTCATATTTTAAGTATCTTTTTACGAAGAATTGGTATTTGTCATCTAGACTTCTTTAATTATTAACTTATCTTATGAGTTTAAAAAATCTTCAAAAGGTAAACTAGTTATCTGCAAAGAACTATTCTATTTTTAATCAAAGATATATCAAGTCTCTTTGATCTGATAAACAATGGTTTGAAGAAAAAAAGTAAACCCTGCTTTTGTAGGTGGATTAGAGATAAAAATTTTATCATTTTATCATTTCACAGATAAAAATTCAATTTAATTAATGATAGAGTCTAATTTAAAGTACCCAAACTATCTTGAATGGAGTTAAACACTAGGCTAGATAATTTCCACATACTACATTAGGAATTGCATTATTTTAACATTTTATTTTTATCTTAATAAAACAATACTAGTTGGGTTGTACTCAGAAATGCAATTTTAAATCCCAATATATTAGTAATGACTGTAATAGTTAAGATGAATATGAGTAGCTGAAAAAGGAAGATGTAATTTGAGAGGAAACATGTTTATATTGGCAAAATTAACCAGTGGTATTTTAAATCATATTTATGTAATGATTTTTGAATTAATGAACTTAATTTTGTTTATGATATTAAGCTATTGGTTTAAATTTGCAACACTATACTGCAATAATACTCATCTCTACAACAGATTTTTTGGCATACTATATATTATACAGAAAACTTATATTTTGCTATGTCCTATCTATATAGAATCCATATAATATATGATATAATAATTTAAAAACTGAGTGTGGATTTTTATCAAGAAAAAAGTAGACATCATTCGACTTACTGATCTGTAAGGAAAAGCATTTCAAAATCAAGATCGTTTATATACAACATTTTAATTGTTTAATATGATTTAAATGTAATATTTTCCTTTTAGTTTCAAATAACCTGAAAAGGGGTCATGAGCAATTTTAGTTTAGAAGGAGCCTAGGCACTTTTATTTTTATTTCTTTTAGAAACCGAGCTAATGTACTTTCTCAATGTAAAAGGAAGGTCATAGTAGAAAGAAGGTGAGAAAGCAGGGTCTTACATTGTCAGGCCAACTCTCATTCGATAGCATTGAACTAATAGCAACAACAAAGCTGTATTTATTGTTCTATGTTACCATCTGTGTAAATATAAACAAAGAAAATGTTATATAAGTGATTCTGGAGACCCCTCCCCCACCCACACTGCCATGTTAGGAAAAATGAATTACACTTGCTTGAAGAAACACCTATTTGGCATATCTTGAGACAAAGATTTGAGTGTGATTTGGGATGAATCTGAAAAAAAAAAAAAAAACACCTCTAGGGAAAAAGGCAAGTGAGACATGGAAGAATAGGGAGCACAATTTACATTAATGAGCACTCTGTCACTGTGGCCACCTGGGCTTCCCACCGGTGAGGACTTCTAGGAAATAGTTTAGATCAAATCTAAGATCTCGCTTGAGGGGCAAGGAAACTGGAGTGTTTATATTCCAGTTCCCATTCACCATTGTTTGACAGCTGTTCTACAGAATCATTTTGTTGTAGTAGCAGTGGGAAACTAATGCAGTATCAAAATGTATCTTTGATGATATGATTGGTGGGAGAGTGCTAGTTTATACATTGTTGGTGGTATGATAGTAGGAGTTTTGTTTTTTCTAACACCATATTGCAGTATCCGTGTTAATACATACATTTCCTTGCGCTTACTAATTAGTTATCAGAAAATAGGGTTAATTTTGTGTCACTGGCATTTACCCAAATATTCACAGAGGCATTCGTCACCATTACTACCGTGTTTCCCCTAAAATAAGACTGGGTCTTATGTTAATTTTTGCTCCAAAATATGCATTAGGGCATATTTCAGGGTGTGTCTTATGTTTTCATGTACAACAATCTACATTTATTCAAATGCAGTCATGTCATCTTCTTCTGGAACATCGCCATGACATACTAAATGAGTCCGTCTGGCTGATGATCTTAACTGGGGCTTATTTTCAGGGAAACATTGTAATATATGCTGTGCTATTTATCTTCAATTTACTCTATAGATCTCGCTCCACTGCATCTTGCCATGGAGCTTCTTGTTGGAAATGAGCAATGAAGCCTGTGTGTTACCAGAGAGAGAAAAGAGCGTGCAATCAAATGATGTATTCTCTTTGCTCCCTCCTTGCAGAATCTCTCCCAGGAGCTTGGCTATAGTTCAATACCTATGCCACAGCTCCAAAGAGATGGTATTCTCTACAGCACTCTTTTTCTCCCTCCAGTTGACCCTTTTACGAATGATAATTCACTTCAATGACTAGATTCCGGTGTTCATTCTGTGTCCTTCCATCAATGACCCCAGCTGACACAAGTACTTACTATATATAGGCAGGCATTATTCTAGTTGTCATCATTATGTTACTCATTTAGCTTATATTCTAGTGAGAAAAACTAACAACACAACCAGAAAATGAATAAAGTATATAGATTAATAAGAGAAACTATAAAGCAGACAAGAATTGCATTTTCTCGGCAGAGAAAGTTGAAATTGACCAAGGGGTATTCCTGAAGAGATTTCCTTGAGTAACCTGAAGGAACTACGGGGGTTGTCTGTCGCTTTCTGGACAGGGATGTGGGAGAGGGAAGGATTCCACATACAGGGAGATTACTAGAGGGAGCAAAGAACTTGAGATGGAAATGTGCCTAACATGTTTGAGCTAAGTGAAGGGCAAAGTGTGAGCACGTGGGAGAGTAACAGAAGATGCAGCCACGCAGATGGCCAGCTCATGGAGAACTTTGTAAGCTATTGTAGGGAATTAGGCATTTAACCCAAGTGAAATAAATGGTTCATGCAGGTACTTTCGCAGGGGGATGAAACTATGCCTTATATTTTAATAGAACCACTCTTTCTTCTATGTTGAAACTGTGAAATGGAGAAAGAGCCGAAGTGGTCAGACCAGTTAGGAGGCAACGGCAACAACCCAGGAAAGAGACGTTGAGAATGTAGAAAGGAGATATCTCCGGATACTTTTGAATGTTGAAAAAAATTACAATTTCCTAATGGAGTAGGTGAAGAATATCAGAAAAATAGGTAAGGATAACTTCAAGATATTTTGGTCAGAGCAACTGAAAAGTTTTAGTTGACTTTTACTGAGATGGGAAAGACTGCTATAGGAGCTGGTTTTTGGAGCTATGTCGAGAGATCAGTTTTGGATACGTTAACTTTGATATGTCCACTGTATAACTAAGATAAAATTTTAAGTGGTGAATTAGAAATATGTGGATCTGATTTCGGAGGAGAAGATTTGTCTGAATGTAGGTATAAATTTGGAAGTTAGTAACATATTACAATATAAAGCTGTGAGAGTACATTAAGGTCAGCTAGGGATTTTGTACAGATATAAAAGAGAAACAGTAATAGGAGTGGGTTCTGGGTCAGTTCAAAATTTAGATGCTGGCTTTATGAGATGGGGGGGGGAGGACACATTTTTAAAACCGTAGAAGTAGCCAGTGGATAGTAGACTCAAGATATGGTGGTGTGCCATAAGCAGATATATTGTTTCAAGAAGGACAGAATGACCCATAATGTCAAATGTCGTTAGTAGACTGCATAACCTCCTATCTGGGAATTAACTACTCTGAGAATTAATACAGAGGGTATCGGGGGTCTTGGTAAATGTTGAGGGGAAAAAATATGATTGGAAGAATTTAAGGTAGAATGGAAGTTTGAGTATTTTCAAAGAGGTAATGGGGTAGCTTTTGAGAATGGGAATGGTTTTGTTATGTGTGATATTTAAAATGGAGGTAATAAAAGTGTATTTGTGTGCTGCATAGAATGGTCCAGGGTAGAGATAAAAGTGATACAAGAAGGTAGGGCTAAATGAATAAAAGGAAAGGTCGGCCTTAGCTACAAATAAGGACAGCTCTACCTTGTAAGAGGAGAAAAGCAGATTATATGAGCACAAATGCACATAAGTGGGAATTGGGTGCTGCAGAATTTCATATAGTTTATTCCGTGTTCTCAGTGAAAAGGGAAAAATGTCAGCAGCTGAGTGTGAGAAAAGAAAATGAGATATTAGGCATTTTTAAGAAAGAGGCTAATTCAGGAGATTAACATGTAAGAGACTGGGAGAGCAAATGGACAAGAAAGGTAAGACTGTGTAAAAACCTAAAAGTGCAGTGAATTTAGTGATCATGAACTGAAAAGTGAGATTACCCAGCAATTTCTTTTTCTTGGCCACCACCCTTAGCTGGACTAAGGTGGTCCGAGTTAGATTTATCCAGAGTTAATATTTTGCAAAGTACGTACCATGAGATAGGGGTCAAGATTTTGCGGGTATTTGTCTGGTAATTATTATAATAGATTTTTATGTAGCAGTAACTTACATATCTTTACAATGTGCCAGGTATTATTCTAAGCTTTTTACAATCATTCACTCATTTAAATCCAATAACAGCCCTATGAGGTAGACATTGCATTTCCCCATTTTTACAGATGAGGGAATTGAGGCACAGAAAGTTTAGGGTATGTGGCTAATATCTTAAACTTACAGATGATCCGGCTAAGTCTCAAATCCTGGTGATCTATTTCTATAGCTCATACAGTCAAGGAATTCAAGTAGGATAAGGAAGGGGGAAAGGACATAGACTGAAGGTTCAGATGTGATACATGAATTGTTGGAATACTAGAGCGAGTGAGAAAGAAACATCATAAATACTGTATGAATACCTCAAAGCACCTCACACTAATATATTTCTCTACGAAAATAGAGATACATAAGTTCATAGAAAAAAATCGGAAAGAACATATACTCCAGTCATAATGGTTGATCTGGAGAAATGACAAGTCAAAAAGGCAACTTATTTTTCTTTTAAATTATTGTTTCAGATTTCTTCAAGAAAAAAGTCTGAAACATAAAGGGGGCAAGCTTATGATTAAAAACAGTCTGTGCAAATAAAATTAAAATATCCCTCCATTTCCCCTTTCATTTAAATTACTTAGAAAACTCTGGTCAGTTTCTTGTGTATTCTTGAAGATGTATGTATTATTTGCCCTATGTGTATGTTGTATTGATATAAAGCATATGTATACTTAGAAAAGTGAACATATAAGTACTCAGCTCAATATAAATTATCTGTAAGTTGAAATTTTTGTGCAACCAAAGAAATCAAATGAATAAGAAATAGCCAGCAATCCAGAAATCCCCTTATGCACCAACCGAATCACCCACTCCCTGCCTTCATCAACCCTAGTCTGACTTCTAACACAGCACATTTTTATTTCCTCATTTTTAACTTTATATAGAATCATACTTTATCTTATATTTGAGAAATCTATTCATGCTTTTAGAACTAGCTACCAGTATTTCATTTTCATTTGTATGTGTAGTATCACATTATAAAAATATACAACTAGTATTTAGTATTCTATTATTGATGAACAATTGGGGTATTTATACTCATTAGCTATTATAAATTGTGCAGCTGTGACTACTAGTCTTTTCTTTGGCTATACATCTTCTTATATAGTTTCAATAGAATTACCTGATTTTACCAATAAATGAGATCCTATTATATTTCTTTTCTGCAAGTGTTCTCGTTATATTAATGGCCTGTTGCATTATATTGCATTTCCCCCCAGCCATTTGTATTTTGACATGGTTGGTGGTATTTTGGCCTTGAAAAATATTTGATGCAAGTTGAATGTATGAATCTTTATTCATGTTCAACAAAATGGTATCCTATAGAAAATATATCCAGTATTTTTTTCTTTCAGTTCTTCTAGTGTAACATACATTTTGTAAAACAGTTTTGGAAACTTACTTTTTTAATCTATTCTATGGAAAAGTTTAAATAGTATTAGAATAATTTATTCTTTTTAGATTAGGTAATTAAATGGAAATTTTCTGGGTATTATCTTTATTATGTACTTAGATTTTGATAAGTTTTGCAATTATTTTATAATAATTGTAGGTCTATTGAGATTTTATGTATATCTTTGAGTCTGTGACAGTCATTTAAATGTTCTAAACTTCATCAATCCCATAGAGGTTTTCAAATTTGATTGAAATATTATTTTAGACATTTATAATTTTCTCTATATGTTCTATTTCCATAAACACTTCTGATATTATATATTTACCTCTGTGTTTTTTATTGCTTATGGAAGCTCATTGTTTATCTTTTAATTATATTTTTCAAACAGTCAAATCTTTAATTTGCTTATCAAATCTAATTTTTCTCACTAACTTATTTCTGCTTTCATATTTATCAAACTTTACTCATTCCTCTTTTAACTGATGAATTTAATACTTAAATAATTTTTTGATCCTCTAGTAAAGGATTCTTTATTGTCATTTCCATTTTAATTTTGTCCTTGCAAATAGTTGTTTAGTAGAGACTTTTAAGTTCCCTGATGTGTGAAGTTTCTTTTCTTTATCTTCCTTACTTTAATTATGTTTTTACATCATGATCAGAGAATATGGTACCTATAATTCCTGTCTTTAAATATTAAGACTTTTCTCTATGGTCTTACTATATGGTCACTTTTTGTGAATATTCCATAAGTGTTTTATAAGAATATAAATTACTAGATAACAATTGATTCATTAATTTGACAAATATTTACTGAGTGTTCACTATATGTTTGGCACCTGGAGGGTATGAAAAATAAAGTAGACAAACATACCTGTCCTATATTCTAGCTGGGGAAGAAATAAAAGCTGCTCATCTTAAATACATTATAGTGTATCTTTTAATATGATACATTCTATGGGGGAAGAAAGTGAAAGAGTAGTCTTGAAGGGTAGCCAGTTATGGTTTGTAAACTTATATGTGATGGTTTTGGAAAGCTTCACTGATAAAGTAGTATTTGAGCAAAGACTTGAAGGAGGCAAAAAAGAGGTCTTTCTGCATATCTAGAGGAAGGAACATTCCAGCCAGTGACAAGGCTCTAATGTGCCAGTATAAAAGCATAGTTGAGAAACAGAAAAAGGAGACGGGTGTGGCTGGGGAAGAGTGAAGCAAAGGGTACAGTGTAGAAAATAAGTCAGAAATGTAATGAGATCATTGGAAGGGTTTTGAGTTGTACCCTGATGGCAACAAGAAGCACTGGAGATTTTTGAGAAGAGCAAAAGTGATGTAATTTACAGTTTAAAAGGACCTTTCCAACAGTGCTGTGATGGATCAGAAAGGCTGCATGCAGTATACAGCAGATGAGAGATTATTTTCTCTCAGACTAGGATTGTAGCAATGAAGAAAGTAAGGAGAGGTTGAAGGTGGAATATTTGTCAAAGTAGATCCGAAAGAATTTCTTCTCACAGTGCCTGTAGGGTACGAAGGAAAGAAAGAAAGGAGGAAAACCACTGTTGTAGCCTGAGCAACTGGAAATACAGTATTCCTCAGATAAAGAACTCTGATGATGGAGTAGATACTGTGGGTGGATGTCAGCAGTGAGTTCTGGATACTTTTGGTTTGAGATGTCTGCTTGATAGCTAAGTCCCATAAGCCGTTAGGTGTCTGAGTTTTGAGTAGTTAGCTATCGAAGGATATTGTAACCACCAGGCAGGAGGCTATTACTGAGGATTGAGTAGAGAGAGAGAACAGAAGAGGTGCAAGTGCTGCTATTATGTTATAATGCTGGGGAAAGGTCAGAAACCAGCAAAGGAAACTAAGATGGAATTACCAGAATGGAAGGAGGGAAATAAAGAGACGGGGAGAAAACCTGATTAGAATCAGTTTAAGAGAAAATCAGAGAAGGGAATTGGAGAAAGTGAGCAGACTTTCAATATGTCTGTTTCAGAGGTGATCCATGTAATGGATATGTAGCCATAGTTCCTTCTCCGCCCCCAGCTGGCCCAGTTTGGTGTCTTCCTATTCACCGTGAGTTAGAAGTGGATTTGCCTTAACATTGGTGTCTGTAAAGCCCAGGCTCTGTTGCTTGTGGTGTAGTCATTATCTACAGGGATATTAAACCTGTCTGCAGCTATGAAGTTGATAATAGCTACCTGTCTTTCCTTCCTCTGCAATTCTTCTCCGGCGGTCTCTGGAGGAATTAGGTTAAGCATATCTGTACAGTTTCTTTTTCAGCCACTTTGATCAAAAGCATTACAAAAATACAAGGTTAAAAGTAAAGTACAATCTCATGATATACAGAGACTTGTTATTCTAAAACTATTCCCAGTGTTATTTATAGGTTATGTTATTTACTGAGTCACCTTTTCAAATTAGAATCTGAGCTAAAATAAATGGGAGAAAAACAGTTTTGACACTTAATTACCAAGAATAACAGGTATACTAGCTGTGAATTGTTTATGCCACCACAGTAATTTTTAACCAGGAAATACACTATTAAAAAATGAAACCAAACAGAATGACTGGCACCTTTAAAATAATCTAATATAGCTATTATAGAAAAAAAAAATCATTTCTGATTATACTGAGTGATAAATTCCAGCACAGACTTTTTTTCTAGTCAGTTAATTTAGGACCCAGTGAAATATGTCTCCTCTTCCTGGTTGAGGTGCAAACTTAAACCCGAAGTATCCCAACTATGATTTCCTAAAGCTGGTCCCGAACATTTTCTTTAAATTATATAACAGTTTCTAAAACTCTTATTTCAATGGAAGTTTTGCCTTAAATATTTAAATGCCTGTCAAAGTACCGTAGAAGTGAGAATAGTGATATGAAGCTTTACACATTTTTAAGTTTTCTCTAACATTTAACAGTTGGTGCAAGCTCAGCCTGTGAGGTAGACGCTAAAACGAAAACATTCCGTCTAGTCACATAGCTCCCCTGCATTCAGCAGTCTCTTAACACAGCCACCAACTGATAGCATGAAATAACAGCACTGGATTTAAGAGAAAAAAAAATACGGATGATTCATTCAGTAATCCACTTAATTTTACTGAGTCCCTGTGTATGGCCGTGAATTTCCTGGTATCTTAGCATATAGTGAATATAAAAGGGGGAACAATCGATTTCAAGTGAGATACACTGAAGGCAGGCAGACAATAAGAAATAAATATTTAATAGATAAAAATAAGGCTTAGTAAGAGGTTGGTCAGTGCTGTATAAATTTTGTAAAAACAAAGACAGGAAGCAGCATTGGTGTCAGCATTAAATAGGGTGATCAGAATAAGCCTCAGTGAGAAGATGTAACAAGCAGATACTGTCATTGGAAAGAACTTTCTCGGCTGGGGCCACCTACTTGAAGAACAAAGATGTTCTGAAGTGAAGAGAAAAGGCAGGGAAGTCACCTTGGGAATGTGCCTCCATACCCTTAGGTCCTAGAGAGGGTACTGAGGGCGGTGCTCAGCAGCCAGGTAAGAGAATAAAGGATTGTAGAGAGATACTGGGGGACAGTTTTGCCTTGAGATGTTCAACCCCCTGGTACAAGCAAGGCATGGACAAATATGGTCCTAGCTGGGATAATTAGGTAACTGATTAAAAGCAACTGACCCAGCCTCCCACTATGAGATGAAGAAATCTAGAGCTACAGATCACTTTAGAAGTGTAAGCTCTGGTTAAAGAAAGCCTTCAGCTACTCTCTCCTGCTGCTGGGTTAATTGCAACTTGGTTGATTGCAATAGCATCTTGGGAAAGAAAAAAGCCTTTTAAAAAGAAAGTCGCTTATTCTGACAAGCACCACTACTGAAATATCTATTTCTATACCTAGATAACAGTATTATTATAATATTAAACACACACACACAGACCCACAGTTACACAAATACATAATTCCTCTTAAGCTTCGTGAGCTACAGTAGGATTCTTAATAGAAGAGAACTATAAGACAAAGTGCAAGTTTTGAAGTAAATTTAAGATTGTTCACTTCATTGGAACATAAAGTTATAATGAACACTTTTTATTATAGGTTATAAAATATTCAGAATATTTTATACATAATAATCTATACACATACTCATAGAGACAGATATAAAAATATTACTATCAGTGAGTGGTTGCACTGATTCTGTTTTTTCTTTCAGCATTGTAATGTACAAATTACTTAAGCATCATTCTGATTTTATGAAGTTAGCTTTATCAATGTCTGTGCACAGAACACACATACACAGATTTCAAATGAAATTATTGCATTTTGACAAATCTTGCTTTATCTGATACTTCTTTTAAATATTATTTAATCATAAAGTTGAAGGGAGTCTTTACAATGATTACAATTAATCCTATCTTTATGCACTTAACTGATAAATGCAATATGCTTAAGTGTTATCGTGGAATGAAACCCACCAAGTTGTCGTAAAGGAAGTTTTGACAAGTCTACATAAGAAGAGAACTCTAGGAAATACAGATTAATGAATCAAATAAATTTAACCTAAAACACCATAATAATGAACTTTTAAACAGATATTAGATTAAAAAAATACAATATGACATCTTTTGAAATTCACTATAGAGGAAGGTGATAAAAACCATGGAAACAAGAAGCAAGAATATGATAGCTTATCACAAAACATTCTGAGATATTAGTTAACCTTAACTAGATATTTTTAAATGTTATCAAATAGCCTTCATTTTTCCCTATGAAAGTGCTAAGAAAATAGAAAAATAATTATTTCTCGAGAACATGACTTACACTAAGACTAACTCCTAGAGGAAAAGGACTGATTCAGGAAACACAACTATCTACAGTTTTCTTTTTAGGATAAATGATTCTTTAAAGATTAGTCTACCAGAGAATATGATTTTAGATTAAGCATGCAAAGAAAGAAATGTATAACTCAGACGTTTTCTCCACAATCTGTAGATTTAGAATTAATGAGGGATTAATCCAATGATTGATAATGAAAATCAAAATAATACATTGTTGTAAAACTCCTTCTCTATTAAAAGAATTATTGAACATGTAATGCAATGTGAAACTTAGAAAGATCATAAAAACTGGACCCAACAATATGAAAAAATTGTTTATCTGTGGAGTAATGCAATGAGGTTAAGATGAAAAATGTATTTCAAGTGTTTTGCACATACTTTTGCTTTAATCCAATTTTGATATTGTTTCACCAGTCAAAATCAATTGGCTACTGTGTAATGCTATTTAAGATGCAAATTTTCAGTTTCTTTGTTAGCTCAGTATTTCAGTGTCCCTCAGAGTAGTAGGAACACTCATTATCTTTGATATGCATTTATCATTTTTAAATTGTATCATATAGGTATCACTATAAAACTAGAAAGGTTTTGTGTATACCCTCTATTATCAATGCTTTATCAAAGAAAAAAAAAAGAAAGAAAAAAAAAAAACAGATGAGAGAAGCCCAATAACCAGGTCTGAACCTTCTTGATTTTTCTCATTCTTCATATTTGTGATATCAGAATTTGCTCCTACATGGGAAATGAAAACGTATGAAATAAGTTGACATTTCAAGACAGATACCCTAGTTGAAGATTAATGTTTTAGTTCACTTTTTTTCTATCTCCTTGCTCTAGCAAGAGGCAGCAGAAAATAACCTTGGTTATCCAAGGAAGATAAATTGCTTTTGAATCTCTGATGGAAGGTCAGGTCTCTCCCACCAAGGAAGAAAGAACAAATTATCAGCACATATAAGAAGAATAAAACCTAGAACATTTCTACTAATAACAAAGGAGATTTGATACATACACAGAGATGAAAAAAATTTATAACTGCTAAAAGAGCTCATATAGCCAATGACTTTATATTAACTATATGAACCACAGCAGTTATTAAAAATAATAACAGAAATTAAACAAAATGCAATAATATTGGGAAACTTTAGGATAGCACTCACTCATTAATTGAATAAGGATGCAAATAATAATAAAGTGTATCCACAAACATACACACATGTTATCCACAAAGCTTTAATACAATACAGTGTGTTGATACCATCTTGTTTGTCCTTTATGAGATATCAGAATGTAAAGATGATTTATTTGGCCTTATAGAAAAGCTCGCAATACAGTAAAATTTGAAGTTAATAAGAAAAATCTATCTAAATAAATCAAACAATTTGAAATTAACTGTTAAACAAAACACTGTCCTAGATAGTTCCCATATCTAGACTATCCAAGCTGTAATTACTGACTTTTAAAAAGATCAAATAAAATGATTATAGTACATATATTATATTTGATATGGACAATGCTGAATATAAAGGAAATTTTATAGCTCTAAATACAGTTGACCCTGGAACAATACAGGTTTGAATTGTGCGGGTCCACTTATATGTGGATGTTTTAAATCTGCAGTTAAGTGGATCTACACAGTTCAAACCCTTGTTGTTCAAGAGTAAAATTTATTTTTGATCCATGGTTGGAAATCTGCATATGCAGAGGACTCACGTAGGTTATATGAGGATTTTCAGCTCTGTGGTTGGTCGATGCCCCGAATTCCTGCATTGTTCAGGGGTCAACTGTACTTTCATTATTATACTAGAGAGTCTGAAATAAATGAATCAATCATTTAACAAAGGAGGGGAAAATACCAAGAGTGAAACAAACTAATGTGTCAACATACCATGTTTCCCTGAAAATAAGACGTAAGTGGAAAATAATCCCTAGCATGATTTTTCAGGAAGACATCCCCTGAAAATAAGCCCTAATTGCATCTTTTGGAGCAAAAATTAATATAAGACCCAGTCTTATTTTGGGGGAAACACAGTAGGATCTTCAATTATAACAAATTATGACTCTGGTGGGGATGTTCATGAAGGAGGGAGGCTATGGATTTGTGGGGGTAGAGGTATATAGACAATCTCTGTATCTTCCCCTCAATTTTGTTGTGAACATTAAACTGATCTTTTTTAAAAAAAGTCTTAAAAGTCTTAAACTTATCTTTAAAAAAATAATAATGACAAAGTAAATGAAGTGAATGTTAAATAATTTGAAAAATAAGAAGTGAACTGTATCTAAGTATTATTAGGCGAGCAAAAGATTCTGTAAAGGAAGAAGGGAAACATTTTCTTCCCCTATTGTTTTGGCACGTAGCATGGGCTCTTCACTGGCTGGACACTGCTCGTTCTGAAGTGGCTGCAGCTGAGAGATCCTGGGACCTCTGGCCAGAGTTGGCAGAAGGTAAGCATTCGTACTATGTCAGTGTCCCAGGTCTTCGCTGGCACGGTCTGGTAGAAGCAAGAGTGATATTTCTTCTAAATTTACACTGGCAGAGACCATGTTGCTATGAACTAGTTCTTTGGGTATAGAGATTCTGGTAAGATTTGATATGAGTTCTCTTGTTTTCTATTGATCCTGTTCCTCCTGGGTATGGTCCTGCTTTTCTTTTGTCTCTGTCATTCCCTAAGGAGGGAAATTGTAGGACAGAACACAAGCAAATTTCCTGTAAGCCTATTTGTTAGAGCTGGTTTCACGAACTGGTGAGTTCACGGTTCTCACCAGACCGGCATCTGTTTAGATGAAATTTGCTGTGGGTCCTCTATGTAAAAACTGGATGAGGTTTTCTTTTCATCTTGTTCTATATCCTGAGAGTTTGGCTTTATGACCAATGAGAATATTCCATGTGGCCTCCACCTCTAGAACGTACATATACTGGTGTGCATCTACTGGCCAGTCAAATAGATAGAGATTTTAAGACACAAAGTCACAAGCAGCATTCTTTTTGTCTGGCTGTGCCAGGGACAAATTTCAGGGAAGTTTGTCATAAGGGGTCCCAGTCTATAACGGGTCTTTAGTCTAAACTTTTGCTGTTTTGCTAGTGCTGGAAAGGTACCATTCCAATAACATGAGCCCCTTGTCACAGGAAGCATCTTACGTTCCCCTGACAGACGAAAAACTCATTTTCACTCCACCATTCTTACCACCTGTGACAACTCTGGGACTAAACTCTTAGGTCCTGAAGGCTGCTTATCTGCAACCACTCAGCGACACCTGTTGCACACATGGTAAAGATTTACTCTAAGCCTGGGATGTTGCATACAAGTCTTGTTGGATTGAGTCACCATTGGAATGAATATATGAATGGAGAGCCCTTTTGTTAATGTCCAGACAATGGATCTTTTGAATTGGGAAAAATGTCTATATTTTTCAAAAGTTTAGAGAGTTCTCATACTAAACAGCTGTCTTACTGGTATGTCATGGAAGATCTAATTGAAAAGAGAACTCAAGGGAGTATAACTATTAGCCATCAGGATTCCCTTACCAAGATGAAAGAACAGAGATTAGGCTTTGAACAAAAGTAATAAAAATTAAAATCCATTCCCCTTCTCCACCTTCTTATGTACCCCTTCCTCCCCAAGTCCCTGTCTCTGCTCCTCCAGCAAATCTTTTGGATCTCGGGACACCAAGTCTAAATTCCCTTTTGCGAAATCCAGCTCCTACTTCTCAACAAATTTCCTCCACTACCCAAACTCCTCCAACTTCCCCCCCAAAAAAGTCCTGTAAACACGCAGCTACCTGTTTTAACTTCTTTTCTCCTAGGCGATCTATGGAAAGCACTGGCCTGGCCTCCGGGTCCAGGGTGGACAGGTTATTTATATAAATCCTGAATGTTAGGAGGTGAATGTGGCAGAAGCACCTGGCATAAGAGATAAGGCTACCTGTGCTGTCCCTGACGACAGCTCCTGCTTCTAGGGCTCTGTAATCAGGCCCTGCAGCTTCAGGCCTTTGTATGCAATGCTCTTTGTGGATGGATCCTAGAATCCCCACCACAGAGAATTCATGTACCCTGGACAGCAGGTCTTTTACATTATAAAGCCCTTTTACCTCCACTTCCATAAGATCCCACCAAATTTAGAGAGGAACTAGGAAGGTTAGTGGCCATTCAAAACGCTACTCACAGAGACCGATTGTCTGCTGAGGAACACTCTTCTCACCCATGATTCCACTGGAGTTATCGGACAAGCCAGACATCACTAGGAGAAAACCCTCTTCACACAGTAAACAGAGGGCCAGAAATTCTCCCAGGCCCTCCTGCAAATGTCCAGGAAATGGCTCAGTTGGAGGTTCATATTCAGGGACTGATGAGAGCACTAGTAGACGATTTCCCCGCTCCAGTGAGTTGGTCTAAGGTTGAATTGTGTGCTCCTAAAGGAGAGCATTGAAGGCCTTTCCTAATGCTTTAGCACATTTTTCAGAAGCACACTAGCTGATTAAACCTCGAAGCTCCAGAACACAGGACTATTTGATTTCCACCCTCCTAGGAAATATTCTCCTTTATATAGAGGCAAATTCAAAATAATGTAGGTGGAAGGGCCAGCCAACCTACAAGTTAATAGGATAACAACAGAAACACTACTCAATTTTTTAAAAACAGCTTGCAGGACGAATACGGGATGGGGGCGGGGGGAGATAAAAACAATCTCACTCTGCTACTTGAATCTTTAGAGACAAAACTGGAACTCTAAGAGCAACTCAGAGTTCATTAAGAGCCCTTTCTATTTGCTTCCAGACATTTGCAGATACTGTAAGAAAAAGACAGTGGGAAAATAATTGTCCTACACTTAAGAGAAAGGAAATTTAAAAAACAATCACCCTAGGCTCCAGCGCCCCTAGAAGGTCTAGTCTTCTCCTTCTGTGGGAAAATTCTCCCTCAATTGACAGGATCAGCTCATCCTCAGTCGCACCCAGAGTCCACCATTAAATTAAAAATAGAAAATTGGGAACTGAATTTTTAAATTGACACTGGTATTACTTTCTCTACCATTCATTCAGAATATTTATCGCTACCTGTCACCTCTGATTCTATTCAAGCTGTCAGAATCTCTAGGCTACCTATTTCATTGCCTAAATCTCAGCCCAGCCCAATATCCTTGGGACCCCTTAACACCGTCATGACTTTCTAGTTTCTAATTCCTTACCACTACTACATCTATTTGGTAGAGATGTGTTATGTAAATTTGATGCCACTATGAAATGTAACAACAAAGGCATTTTTATTTCTGACCAGCCCTCAGACCAAACCCCAAGTCTCCTACTTTCTTTATTGGAAACTCAATTTAAATTCCTCGGAAGAGGATAAACCTTTTAAAGATGCCCCAATTAGTCTCTTAGCCACATATGCAAGTGAAGTTGGACTGTTACTGAGTGCAGAGCCCATATACATTACTTGGGGGAAAAAACAAAACAAAAAACAAAATAGTTTCCATCAGTTGCCTCCCATCCTTTCTCCAGAGATGCAGAGCAAGGAGTTGAACTTATAATAGACTCTTTTGCAGCAGGGTGCACTTGTCTTTACTTCTTCACCTTGCAACACTCCAATCTTACCAGTAAAAAAGCAGGTAAATTTGACGCCTATGGAAATCAACTCTATCAGTGTGTAAAAAACCTGAGAGCCATAAAGTCTTTTGTAATCCCCCGACGCCCTATAGTCCCTAACCCAGCAACTATTCTTACCTCAATTCCTGCTGATACAGCCTAGTTTACAGTAATTGACTTCCACTCAGCTTCCTTTTCAATGCCATCCCATCCTGACTCACAATTTCTTTCTGCATTTATATTTAGAGGGAGACAGTTAACCGGGACTTGCCTATCTCAGGGATATTATGAGTCACCCTGAATGTCTTCCCAAGCCCTTACAACGTATCCATTACCCAAGGCTCCGTTCTTGTTCAGCACGTTAATGACCTTTTACTCTGTAACCCAAGCATGCAGGGCAGGCGTTCTTACAGGCTCCCTCATTTTCCCGAAAGCGTTAGCCGACTGAGTCTAAACTTCAGTGGTTTTAAACAACTGCTACCTTCTTAGGACAGGAGAGGTCTTAGGGTATTCGAAAGCTCACCCCCAAAATGCCTTGAGTCAGTTTTGTCCAGCTCTCTCCCCTAAATGGAGTGGGGGGCAGGGAGGCAGTTATGTAACTTTTTAGGGATACCTGGCAACCATGGGAACAATTCCTCCTTTTGCTAACTGTTGCCGTGCCTCCTCCCAGATTCCACCCCAGAGCCCATTGCCTGAACTCCAGAGGCATTAAACTCCTATGAAGCCTTAAAATTCACAGCTCCAGCTCTCAGCTTACCTAATTTTGACAAAACGTTTCATCTTTACTGCCATAAAAACAGTAAGGTTGCCACAGGTATCCTCAGACAAGCTTTTGCCTCTCAGATGCATCCTGTGGCAGATTTCTCACGTCAGCCCTTAGGGCATTAGGTGTATTCCTAAGCTTGGCTTCAGTCGCTGCAGCTGACACCTGGATGGACAACAGCCAGTCCTCGTCTAGTAGGCTTTCCTATCTACCTGTGTGTTCTCCACCCCGTGTCTGTTCTCTCACAAGTTCCTAAGAGGTGCTGTGGCACCTCTGTCATGATGACAGGCCACTTATGAACAGGCCCTTTGTCTTACCCTTCCATTTTCCTACATCACACTAACACTGAGTCCAGCTACTTTCCTACCCCTCCTTGCTGATGAAGAGCCCCACTGCCTCCCACAATTGCTTTGCAGCTGCACCAATGGTCTCAGAGCCACGCGAGGTCCCCCCTTGACACCCTCGTAAACAACCTGGACTTCTAGGTTATGGTGGGTTCTATAAATGGAATTTCTCTGGGAATATAATAGCAGCTGTTTATGCCACTGTTTTCCCATATGAAACATGGTGGCATACTCTGCCCACTGTAAAAATAGTCCTAGCGGCTGGATTTTCACAGATTTATCCTGACTCCAGATATGCTCTTGGTGTCTTCCATGCTATTGGCACAATTTGAAAATGCCATGGATTCCTAACCTCTGTAGGTACTACTCCTATTGCTAATGTGTATATAATGACTGCCCTATTGTAAGCTATTATTCCCCTCCCTTTTAAAATTGCCTTTGTTTACTGTTCAGCCCTTACTAAGGAAACTGGCATCATATCTTTAAGAAATGATAGAGCTGGCAAGGACGCTAAATATGCAGTCCCAAACACACCCAACCCCTGTCCTTTCTCTACCTCATTTTTAAACCTGTCTTTATCCCTGACTGATATGATTAACTATCAGACAAATGCAGCACAATCTGAAAAAGATAAATGGATACTAAAAGGTGCCAGACAATGATCAAATAGATTATACATTGAGCCAGACTTCCTGTTGCCCCTTTTGACTTTTTGGCTTCTACTTATGTCCCATCCAATGGGACATATGCACAGGTGAGGGACAATTAAGGAACTAAAAGACAATTAGTTCTGCCCTGGAATCCACAAAATTTCTGAACAAATTATTTCTTAGTGCACCATATAAATCTCACCAAATTTCTGGAAGAAATCAATACACCCCATGAAGTCCTCCAAGACCCACCCTGCTCTTTGCAGCAGTCCAAATGGATTTATGACTTGCTTCCAGCTTTAGTCTGTTCTCACTGTTTGGTTATTGTCTGCATGTTTAGTGGCTGGACTAAATGCTATCTGACTAGATATGCTGATACCACAACAATAGTATAAAATAATTAATAACTGAGATTATTCCACCTTTTGGCATTCCTTTATGGATTCAATCTGGCCAAAGAACTCATTTTACAGCAGAGATAAACCACTTGCTTACAAAGACTCTGGTGTACTCATTAAAATTTTATACCCTGTAGCATTCTCAATCAGGGCAAGTGAAATGTAAAAAAATTAGACATAAAAATGACTTTAGGAAAGATCTATCAAGAAACTTTACTCAGAAGCATTACCTCCAGCCCATTTAAGATCCAGAATAGGACACATAGATTGGCACCTTTTGAAATAGTGTTTGGATTCCCAACCCATGCCTACTGGCCCCTCTAAACCTTCTATTTTTGGATTAAATGAACACAGTAGAATCTTAAGCGAACAATTTGGTGCTATGACTAGCCAGCCATATACAAGAACTGACAGTGTACTTGAAGCATACTGCTAACAGGTACAAGGGTCATACCCTCCACCAGCTGACAAGCCTTGACATCCCTTTTGACCAGGAGACCAGTGTACAGCAAAGTGTTTAGAAAACATGTACTGTTGCTTCACTGGGACGAACCATATGAGATACCATATGAGGTACTGCTAACGACCTACACTGCCATCCAAATAAAAGAAAAATCTTCCTGGATCCATGCAAGTCACTCCAAAATAGGCCAGGTCATCACTCCGAAGAGAATCTCTACAGGTGACCTTAAAGTAAGGAATTCCATAGCCAATTCCCAGCTTCAGAAATAAACAGCATCATGAAGTAGACAACTTTTCCCAAGATCACGGATCAAGAAACTTTGCTTTCACTTATCCTATCTTTTTAAAGACTACACACACACACACACACACACACACACCTTTTCTTATTAATCAACACTTTTTCTTCCACAGTTATTAATCGCTTATTAGAAGGCTGACTAAAGATGGCTTGTTTCATTCTGTCCAACTCACTCTGAGTTTCTGCTATGGGTTCTTTCATTCTGCTTGTTCTTGCTCTTATTAATCTTTCTTTTTCAACAGGGCACATGAACCCCCCTTCCTCTCCCAGCCCCCATGCCAGTGTACTTAACCCTGGCCATGTTAACTAATTTATCTGACCATTGGTTATGCCAACATCTAGTGCAGAAGAACCTAGTTTTCCTTCCTGCCAGTGTGAAGGCCTGGTGAAAGAAGCATGGAAGATGGATGACAGAGTATGGTATCCACGACTAGAAAAACATCACGCCGTCTCCTTTTCTGGTGAGTTATACGATCCCAGAAAAACCTCTACAGCAGCTCAAGGACTGTCCCTTGCCCAGATAAACACAATAAGTGAGAATTACCCCCTTTGTATTGAAACAGAAATGCCACTGGACTTTTCCTGGGTGACATAACAGTACTGTATTGCATCTTCAAACCTGTCAAGGAGATTAAAAGTGACTCTGTCACTACCTTCTACAAAAAGAACAGAGGTTTGCCAAATCAGCAAATGTTTTTGGATGGTTCAGAGTCTAGTACCTGTACAACTTGTGATATCTCAGCTGTTCCCCTAACTGGACTGCCCAATACCCCAGACTACATTTGGGTGGAACAAAATCTGGAATAACTTGACCAGGTGACAGAGCCAATATTTATAGCTGCCAAAGCCACACTTCAGGCCTCCTACATCAGATCTTTTGCCACCTGTTCTGCTCTTACAAACTGACAGGAATACATGGAAAATGGAAATATGTGATTGCTAACATTACTAGTTGCAAAGGTCATGGAATGTCCCAGATCTGGGAAATTATAGGTTCTACTCTGACCTTATGTTTAAATAACATTGGTCTTTTTATCGTATGTAGTGACAAGATATATAAAGTGTCACCACCTAAATGGTCAGGACAATGTGGACTGGGATACCTTGCTCCTTCTCTCACCAGATACCCCACCTGGATGAATTATAAACTTAGGCTTCTTTGTCCATAAACTTGTGCCATATAAACGTATTGGACAAAAAACTCATGGAAAATCCACTTGTATGTCACCACTTCAGGAAGACTTTTTTCCCCCCCCCCCAGTGTTGACAACTTTATTCCAAAGCTTTGGACCTTATAAATTGGAAAAGCAATCTAAGTCTTTCCACGGTAATAGAACAAAAGTTCGATACCACATAGTGGTTTGGAACTACTCTAGTCAGAAGAGCTTAGCCTCTGTTATACTGGAAAATAGTGGTGCTCTAGACACACTGAGTGCCCAGCAAGGAGAAACTTATGCAGTCATTGCTGAACAATATTGTTTCGATGTAAATCAAATGGGACAAACAGTATCGAACTTAAACCTATTAAAAGAGAATCTTAACATTTTCCATCAGGTAAATGATACACAGCCATTTTATAGGACTGATATATCCCCAGGGTGGGAAGACTGGTTTAAAAGGTTGTGGGGAAATGTGTTTTCATTCGTTCTTTGTTTGTTCATTGTCTTTCTAATCTACATTCTTTTTTTCCCTTTGCAGATCTCTTACCACTTACCTGCTAACCTGATTCTGCCCTCCACAGTCATCAGCTTGGTTTTGGAAGTTTCTAAGGAGAGAACTGATGAGGTGCAGGATAAGCTGCCTCCAAATATGCCATTTTGGCATATTGATAATTTTGAATTAAAGTTACTTAACAAATAGCCAGTGCAAGAAGGACACTCTGACCCTTCTTTGTCTCTCTGAAAGCAGGAAATAAACTCTTACAGGTGAAGAAAACCATTCCTAAACCTGGAGAGTAGAAGGCATCCTTATTGCCAGTGACAGGGAATTCAGGACCAAGAAGACTGTATAAACAAACTGTTACTTCTTCATTAATTTGCTAACCCAACCCCAAAGCCCTTAGTCAATTCTTCAATAACTGTTTCTTTGCTTAAAAGGTATAAAAGCTACTTTTTCTCTGCATTAGTTAAAAGTATACAATGGGGGAGAGAAAAGAATGTATGTGGTTGAAATAATATCAACTATAACTACAAATTGTTTAGGAGAATTAGAGTCAAATTTCATTTCTAATACTTGTCAGAGATCCTGTATCTATACACAAGTGTCTTCTTACTTGTAAAGATTTCTCATGTTTTATTTTATCTGTAAACACTAATTGGTTTTAAATTTGAATATGAGAAAGTTACTTTCATCATAAAGCATTAGTATGTAATATAGGTGGCATATTTGTAGCCTATTGGGTTCTATTTATTGACTGCATGTTTATTTTTCATAAAATGTGTTCATGAAATGCACAGAGAACACCAAAGTTAAAGAAATCGTATCCTTTTTATATCCCAAGAAAGCCAATATTCTCAGATATAAATGACATTGCACAATGCCCTGAAAGAATATAGTTCCTACATAAGTATGTCAGCAAAAATATTAAAGTTTAACAGTGTTATGCCAGAAGCTGGATTGTCTAAAAGATATACTCATAAAACTCTCACTATATTAGCACAGCTATAAACAATTATCTGTAGCATTACTAGTAATATCAAAGGTCTATCAATTGCAAGCTCTTAACTCCAGAACTCATGTGGCATTATTTGAAAAATTGTGAATGTATTTGTGTGTACTCATTTAGAAGGGTGGAGATCATCAATAGTTTTAATCAAATTGTTATTTGTATTTTGATTCCATAAAAGAGTTATATATCCTTATACAACATTAAATGTTCTTATGTATAATATTTTACTACTTATAACAAATCTAATAATGATATTGTCTCAGAATTATATGTGATCCTAAATTGTTCAAATTCCTTAAGCTATTACCTGCCTTAGTTTTAAATACATTTAAGATGAACATATGCCATTTTAGGCCATTTAATTCCTAGTCATGTGTTTTAAAATTACAATATAATTTTACTTCATTTGAGTCTCTTATGTTTTGTGTTTAAATACCTGCTGGCACAACTACATGATTTATGTGTGCCTTACAAGACATATTAAATGTTTAACATTCACAATGACAATTCTTAATTACTTTATTGATATAGCAAAATATTCAATTAAGTTTGCCTCAAAGTCATTTATGAAACAAGTCATAGATCCCTCTACATTTTTTAATCTCAATATATGTTACTTATAGTAAGCTTTAGATTATGATGCTGAATCTAAACATTGTACACGTTCATCAGTATCAAAATTGACTTCCTACAAAGACATATTGGGACACACTATCTTGCCTTACAGAGCCATAGGAAATATCTTGAGCACTTAATCTATTTGCTCACATCCAAATTTTATCATAACTCATTATTCACAAACTGTGTTATACTTAAAAGGCAGAATGTATAAGCAGAAAATAAACACGCCTCCATAAAGCACGTACTAGACATATTTTTACAGGAGAATGATCCTAAGGAAAAGGTAATGAGTAAATTGCAGAAGATAAAAAATATTTTCAACGTAGGGTGAGATCTTAACAAGTTATAAATGATCACTTAATGCCTTTGAATTAGGAGACCTTCATGGAAAATGATGCCCTAAAGATGCTACCTCTTTGAAATGAAGGAAAGAGAGTACTGCCAATGGAGCAAATGGTTCTGAATAAAAAGTATGGAGTTACAAATGTAACTTCAGAATCCTCTTAGGGCACGTTAGTACCACTACTACAATAATAGCATATTAATAGAATATTGCACGGTACTGAATAACTATAACATAATGCTCAGTGCTATATACCAAAGGACAATAAAGGAGGAACATGACTGACTTTCTAAAATATAACAATACATTTCTCAGTAAAATTTTTCTTCATAATTTATATTAAAAAGATATTACCTTCTATCACCTACTCATAATCCCTTTGTAGAGTTTAATTAACATTAAAGAAACTGACAATAATATATAGGCGAATAGCTATCAGTAGAAATGTAAGAAACAAAATTATAGGACTTAATTATTTCCTTAGTATATTTTTTAATGTTAGTAAATAGATACATTTATGCTTGTGAGAAAAGTTTGTAAAAGAGGAGCTAATGCTCAGATAGGAAAGATATTTGCATTTTACATTTCCTTTGATTGTTTGATGCTTAACTATGATTTGTAAGAGAATATGAACAGCATATACTAGACTCATAGCTTTTACTTACTTTGACAGGAATTCTGTCAAGATATTATGTTACTAAAGCTAAAATACTTTCTATAGTTCAGTAGATTTTTATAATATGACAGTATCATTCTTTTTACTAATAAATTTCATCGCAGAATTCTTTATCTTAGAAGACTAGTTTTAATTATTTTAGCTATCAAGGTTTATTTCATATAAACATTTATTGATCCAATCTAGTTTCAAGATTGTTTGCTCACAGAACCCAACAAATGCAGAATAACTAAATAAAGTGATTTATAAAGATATGACTTTAAAATAAACATAGGACTTGAATAACATTGAGATGTATATAAAATGTTAAATCCTGAAATACAGATAGTTTACATTTATCCAGAAAAGAGGACAATTACCTTTGAGTATGGTATCATTTTCATGTTTCTCTATTAATATAGAAATGTAAAATGCTTCAAAAATTCAAATTCTTAAAATAAAAAGTAGCCAATGAAGAATAACCATTTTAATCATCAAATGTAATAAAGGTATTTTTCAAAAGCTTGTTCCTTAACTGTTATTAAGCTTTCACTAAGTAAACATGGTTTATAGAGAATCACTGATATAAACTTAAAGTAGATAGGGATATAATCATTGAATATGTATAGCAAATATTTTTACATACTTTTAAGCTCAGAATTTACAAAGGCTTACTAAGACATAGGTATGGCTTCCTCTGTTCCCTCTCCCTTATTAGAAAAATCACTTCGTACAGAATCTGGCTTTTTTTGTGTGTAAAATAAAATTAAAGCACCATATAACAGATCTTCTGTAAGAAAATTATGTGACTCAAAGAATACCTGAAATTATGTTTTAAATAGTAAATTAGTTCGTAATACATAGACTATTCTAATTACTTCAGCAAACCTACTATTAAAATTCACATTACTCAGTGTGTGTGTGTGTGTGTGTGTGTGTGTGTGTGTGTGTGTGTGGAATTAAAATGAAAATAGAAGGATGAAAGAAAGGCAATGAATGCACTTTCACTTGTGGTAATGGCATTCTAGCTAATGCAGACCAACTCTGAGAACCATTTAAATTTCTAATACATGTGCATCTCAATAGAGAAGTGCAAGGCTAAAATCCAAAAAAAGGAGAAAACTTAAATATTTGTGACTCATCATTTAGAGCAACTTTTTACCTAGTACTGTCTGTTTGTTTAGAAAAGGTAGCTGAGAGAATGAGAAGCAATGCATGATTTTGTTTGCCTCTTGGAAATAGACAGAATTTGGAGTCCAAGGTCTACTGAGGGAGGTTACGCTTATTAAACCTCCAATTGTTTGATTTACAGGATTTTAAGAGAAACGTAAAACTGGAAAAAGACTATCCTTCACGTGCACTAAAGCCTAAAGTCATATCATATTAAATGCATGAACTGGATCATATTAATCTAGGGATGATAGTATATCTATTTCATTGCAAAAGCAAAGGTAAATACTCTTGGGAAGACTCAAAATTATATGTGACCTCATATTCTTTCTATATTTTTATATAACTATCTATCAATCAACATTTCCAAGTAGTTGAGGAAAAAGGTGGTGGGATTGAAAGCCAGGACAAAAATTTATGACAGAAATATAACCAAAGAGGATGATGATGACAATGATTATATAAGATATTAAAATAAAAATGCTTAAAGTGTTCACAGAGAGAAAGAAAAGTTATTTTAACAGAGAACTGGATTTAAAAAAAAGAATCAAATGATAATTCTAGAAGTGACAAATGCATTAAATTTAAATTTAAGAATACAACAAGCCATTTCTGCAGCATGTTGGGTACAGGAATAAGATTCTGGAGGATATATCAGTAAATGTCCTGGTGGATAAAAAAAAAAAGTACAAAATGAATGGAAAACACAGAAGAGGGCTTAAGAAATCTATGGGATGAATGGATAATGTGATATATTTATATGAATATATACAATTCAGCCATAAAAAAAGAAAATCCGAGAGGACTTCCAGTGACAATGGCTGGGTAGGTAAACAGTGTGCTCGCATCCTCCATAACCACATCAAAATTACAACTAACTTATAGAACAACCATCATTGAGATCCACCTGAAGACTAGCTGAACAGAAGTCCTACAACAAATTATATAAAGAGGAAGTCATGTCCAGACCCATAGGAGGGGCAGAGATGCAGAATGGGCAGGTTCCCCATACACACAGTGTGACAATTAAGAATCAGAGGGAATATCCAAATTATGGTGGTTCCACCTAAAGAGTGATGAGTTCTAGCCCCACATCAGCGAGGATAGCATCTGAGTGAGACGAAGTGCTGCTGAAGTCCCAACCATTCCTTTTGAGTGGACACACAAGGAGTCAGTCACTCACTCACTCACTTCCTCTGGGCTCCAGAACAGAGACGGCAGCTTGAACATCACCAGAGACATATGGAGAAGAACTGAATTGCCTGGCTTCAGGGTGAGGGCTGGAAGGGCAAGGGAGGGCACTTTCTCTAGGGATGGAAGATCTGTCAGCTATCATTGTTCCTTTGTTGAGCACTCCCCCCACCAACTTGGCAGGTACAGGTAGGCACAAAATCTGAGATCAGCATTAACCTGGCCAATATCGTTTGACCCACCTTGGAAATTCTTTGAGACTCCACCCCACCCAACTCAAGTGCCCATCCCAAACTGCTTCCAGTGGCTTTCCTACACAAGCAGCCTGCCTTGGCTCTCACTAGGACTTTCCTAAAATTGTTCAAAGGTCCACAAACCCCCAAACAAGCAGTGACTGGCCTCAGTGCGGCCTGTACCTCTTGCTAATCAGCCCAAAGCTCAGCACAGCTGGCAACCAGTCTTAATTTGGACTGTAATTCCCATTAGGTCACCCTAAGCCCGGTATAAGATGCAGCCTGTGGTGACCAGGAACATAGTTTCAATTAAGTGGCCACAAACCTGGCATTAGTGAAACTGTCCTCAGCTCACATTTTGATGCCAACCAAAGGGTCCCAAGCCTGGAACTAGGGGCACCGAGCCTTGGTTTACTGCATAGCATCTTGCAGGTGCCTCTAAGGACAGCACAAGTGGCAACCAAATGCAAATCATGTTGTAGCTCCCAGTAGACAGCCCCAAGCCAGGCACAAATGGTGGCTAAACATTGGCCTGCACCCTCCCAAGAGCAACAATAACCAATACACCCAGCAGCTGGTTTTAGACCACACGAGAGCACCACTCAATCAGCTCCACAAACACATCTGAAAGGTAAAGTCTGCTAGGATGAAAGCCCTGTTAAAGTAACTCTTATTCTGTGAGGTCAGCCCCTGTATAACAGCTTGTTCACTGTAGTTCATCACAGCCAGTCAGCCTGGGAATCAATACTACCACTGATTGATCAAGGGCAATCAAGATTTAACTACAACAAGAGTGCCCACAACTCACGCAAGAGACACTCATGGAGCAGCTGGCTCAAGTGAACAAGGAGCAACAACACCGGGCCCCACAGGAAACCTAGTACATAAGGCTACTCTGTCAATACTTGGGAGGTACCAGACATACATGATAGATATTAAACACACACACGCACACACACAGGGAGTCAGCCAAAATGAGGAGACAAAGAAAAATGTCCCAAATGAAAGAATAAGATAAAACTCCAGAAAAGAAATAAATGGAGACAATCAATTTACCAAGTATAAAATACTGGTTGTAAGTACGCACAATGAATTTAGGAGAAGAATAGATAAACTCAGTGAGCGCATCCAAAAGAGATAGAAACCATAAAAAAAGAACCAGTCAGAAATGAAGACTACAATAACTAAAATGAAGAGTTCATTAGAGGGAATTAACAGGAGATTAGATAAAGCACAGAATTAAATCAGTGATCTGGTAGACAAGGTAGTGGAACCCAAAGAGGCCCACAAGATATATCATAATTAAAATGCCATAGGTGAAATGCAAAGAGGGAATCTTAAAGCAGCAAGAGAAAAGCACTTAGTGGAGTGATGTCATAAAAATGTGGCATGAGGTGAGCCTCTTGAAATCTCCCCTGGAATTTACAACAAATTGAACAACTCTTAACTCCACAAAGGATTCCTTGCACAGCAGACAGGCAAGACTAAGAGGTGCACTATTGGGCAAATTGCTCAAGCAGGGGAGGAAGGAGTGGGGGAAGTGTAGAGACAGGCCTCATGGGTGCAGGATGCAGACCTAGCCCAGTGCTCGAAGCTCGCTGCATCCCAGAACTATTGCAACTGAGGGAGAGGGAAGAACTTGGACTGCTAGGTCTCCGTTTACGGCCCACAGGGCTGAAGGAACAGCATATAACACAGCTGA
This sequence comes from Rhinolophus sinicus, assembly GCF_057876585.1. NCBI lineage: Eukaryota > Metazoa > Chordata > Mammalia > Chiroptera > Rhinolophidae > Rhinolophus > Rhinolophus sinicus. The sequence goes on from NC_142516.1 coordinate 110,953,394, forward strand.
ACCGAACGTTCACGGCAGAGACCTCAGAGCAAAGACTGAGGGAAGAAGGCTGAAAATGGTGGTTTAAGCCCTCACTGCCAAGCAGAGAACGGAAGCTTTAGGCACTGAGACTAGCCGCCCTTTCACTACCCTCCCAGAGCTCGCCCCAGCCCCACCTGCCTAGTGCCAGTAGTGGAAAAATAAAAGTGTCAGATCAAAATAACACAATACTTGAGGTTCTGAGAACTGTGGTCCACAGACACAGACTCACAGCCCAACTAGTTGCAGCAAAGGGGAAGGAGCTTTGGAAGAAGGACTGGCTGTGGTGGTTGCTGCCATTACTCTGGGCAACATCTCACAACCCATCCCGCCCCTGTCCCCACTTATCTGGCAGATCCCTGCAGGAGTAAACAGAGCTGCTGAAGCACATGGGCTCTGAATCTGGTGCAGGAAGAGCTTTGGAACTTCAGAAGCTCTCTACATCCCCCCACAGAGGCAGCGCCCTATGACCCAGGCAAACTGTTCACAGAGGAGAAGCCCACCTTCCAGGGAATCCCCCCACTGTGTGAGAAGCCAGAATAGAGCAAAGAAAATATAACACTACAGTGTGAGAGACAATAAAAGACTGCAGAAGTAGAGAAAATAAAACACTCTACCAACACCTACTGGAAAACTAAAGAAAGACCTCTTTCTATCAACAGAACCCACTCCTGTGGATGTATAGGAAGAGAAATAAAAAATCATTAATTGCAATGAACAACCAAGGCAACAAGACAGCTCAGAAAGAAAATGAAAAGTCTCCAGAAAATGAACTTAAAGATATCAAAATATGTGACTTAAATGACAGAGATTTCAAGATTGCAGTTCTTAAAAAACTCAATGAGATGCAAGAAAACACAGACAGGTAGTTCAATGCATACAGAAACACAATCAAAGAACAAAATGAACATTTTACCAAAGAGATTGAAATTTAAAAAAAGAACCAAATGGAATTTCTGGAGATTAAGAACTCAATAAAAGAAATGAAGAATGAAATAGCCAGCTTAGGTAGTAGAGTTGACCAAATGGAGGAAAGAATCAGTGAAACAGAAAATAGAAATCTGTAAATGACACAAATGGAAGAAAGAGACTTGAGACTTCAAATAAATTAAAAAACTCTTCAAGAACTTTCTGACTCCTTCAGGAAGAGCAATATAAGAAAAATGGGCATACCAGAAGGAGAAAAAAGAGAGAAGGGAACAGAGAGTATATTCAAACAAATAGTTGACGAAAACTTCCCAAACTTGTGAAAAGAACCGGATCCTTGAATCCAAGAAGCAAATAGAACACCTAATTACCTCAACACCAACAGGCCTTCTACAAGGCACATTGTATTGAAGCTGTCAAAAATCAATGACAAAGAAAGAATCCTCAAGGAAGCCAGGGAAAAGAAGATGGTAACCTACAATGGAAAGCCCATTAGAATATCATCAGATTTTTCAGCAGATACTCTACAAGCCAGGAGGGAGCGGAACCAAATATTCAAACTATTGAAAGAGAGAAATTATGAGCCAAGAATAATATACCAAGCAAAGATACACTTTAGATATGAAGGAGGAATAAAGACCTTTCCAGGCATACAGAAGCTGAGGGAATTTTCTAACACATGACCAGCACTACAAGAAATACTGAAGGAAGCTATTAAACCTACATCAATAAGGATAATTTGTGGCAACCAAAACATAAAAGGGGAGGAGTAACGGTATCAACTGCAAAAAGAAAGCAGGAAAAACCACAAATAGGTGGAGATTAAACAACATATTTTTAAAGAACGACTGGGTCAAAGAAGAAATAAGAGGAGAGATCAAAACATACATAGAAACAAATGACAATGAAAATACATCCTACCAAAATTTTTGGGATGCAGTGAAAGCAGTTTTAAGAGGGAAATTTATATCATTACAGGCCTATCTCAAGAAACAAGAAAAATCCCAGATAAATAACCTCATGTTACACCTTAAAAAACTAGAAAAAGAACAAATGAAACCCAAAGTCAACAGAAGAAAGGAAATAATAAAAAATCAGAGCAGAACTAAATGAAATAGAGAAAAAAAAGACAATAGAAAAAATTAATGTGACAAAGAGCTGGTTCTTTGAAAAGATTAATAAAATTGACAAACCCTTGGCTAGATTCACTAAGATTAAAAAAAGACACTAATAAACAAAATCAGAAATGAAAGAGGGGAAGTTATCACGGATGCCACAGAAATACAAAGGATCATCCAAGAATACTATGAAGGACTATATGCCACCAAATTCAATAACCTAGAAGAAATGGACAAGTTCTTAGAAACATATGGCCTTCCAAGGCTGAACCATGAAGAACTGGAAAATCTAAACAGACCGATCACCAGTAATGAAATTGCATCAGTCATCCGAAACCTTCCCAAAAGCAAAAGTCTGGGACCAGATGGCTTCACTAGTGAATTCTACCAAACCTTCAAAGAGGATCTAATACTTGTCTTACTCAAACTCTTCCAAAAAGTTGAAGAAGAGACAACACTCCTTAACTCATTTTATGAGGCCAAAATTACCCTGAGACCAAAACCTGGTAAGGATAACATAAAAAAAAAGAAAACTACAGACCAATATCTCTGATGAATACAGATACAAAAATCCTAAACAATATTCTAGCAAATCGAATGCAACAATACGTTAAAAAGATGATTCAACACAACCAAGTGGCATTCATCCGAGGGGCACAAAGATGGTTACACATATGCAAATCACTCAATGTGATACATCACATAAACAAAATAAGGACAAAATTATATGATTATATCATTTGATGCAGAAAAAGCGTTTGACAAGATACAACATCCATTTATGATTAAAACGTTTAATGAAATAGGTATAGAAGTAAAATACCTTAACATAATAAAGGCCATATATGATGAACCCTCAGCTGATATCATAATTAACAATAAAAAACTGAAGCCCTTTGCTCTACATTCAGGAACCAACAGGGCTGTCCTCTACCACCTTTGCTTTTCAACACAGTGTTGGAAGTTCTCGCCAGACTAATCAGGCAAGACAAAGAAATAAAAGGCATCCAAATTGGGAATGAAGATGTTAAACTGTCACTCTTTGCAGATGACATGAAACTATATATAGAAACCCCTAAGAACTCCAACAAAAACTATTAAAAACAATAAACGTATACAGTAAAGTTGCTGCCTACAAAATCAACGTACAAATGTCCATTACATCCCTATATACTAACAATGAAATCTCAGAAAAATAAATAAAAAAACGTGTTTTTTTTTTTGCAATTGCAACAAAAATAATAAAATAACTAGGAATAAACTTAACCAAAACTGTGATAGACCTATATGCTGAAAACTGTAAGATATTTTTTAAAGAAATTGAAGAAGACACAAAGAAATGGAAAGACATTCCATGCTCATGGATTGGAAGAATCAACATAGTTAAAATGGCCACATTGCCCAAAGCAATATACAGATTTAATGCAATCCCTATCAAAATCCCAATGACATTTTTTAAAGAAATAGAACAAAAAGTCTTCAGATTTGTGTGGAACCACAAAAGACCCCAAATAGCCAAAGCTATCCTAAGAGAAAAGAACAATGCTAGAAGTATCACACTCCCTGACTTTAGCTTGTACTACAGAGCAACAATAATCAAAAGAGCATGGTATTGGCAGAGAAACAGACACACAGACCAATGAAATAGAATTTAGAACACAGAAATAAACCCACATAACTATGGACAGATAATTTTTTGATAAAGAAACAAAAAACATACAATGGAGAAAAGACAGCCTCTTCAATAATTGATGCTGGCAGAATTGGAAAGCCAAGTGCAAAAGAATGAACCTAGACTGCTGTCTGTCACCATGCACCAAAATTAATTCAAAATGTATCAAAGTCTTAAGCATAAGACCTGAAACAATAAACTTCATAGAAGAAAACATAGGTACTAAACGTATGGACCTTGGGTTCAAAGAGCATTTTATGAATTTGACTCCAAAGGCAATGGAAGTAAAAGCTAAAATAAACGAATGGGACTATATGAAACTTAAAAGCTTCTGCACAGCAAAAGAAACCATCAACAAAATAAAGAGAGAACCAACAGAATAGGAGAAGATTTTTTCAAACAATGCGTATGATAAGGGGCTAATATCCAAAATATACAAGGAACTCATACAACTGAACAACAGAAAGCAAACAACCCAGTTGAAAAATGGGCAGAGGACCTGAGTAGACATTTCTCCAAAGAGAACATACAAATGGCAAGTAGACATATGAAAAAATGCTCAATATCACTAATCATCAGAGAAATGCAAATCAAAACTACAATGAGATATCACCTCACCCCAGTCAGAATGGCTATCATCAACAAGACAAATAGTAACAAGTGTTGGAGAGGCTGTGGAGAAAAAGGAACCCTCATACCCTGTTGGTGGGAGTGCAGATTGGTACAACCTCTATGGAAGGCAGCGTGGAATTTCCTCAAAAAATTACAAATAGAATTACCATATGACCCAGAATTCCCTCTCTTGGGTATCTACCGAAAAAATCTGAAAACATTTATCCATTAAGACAAGTGCACTCCAATGTTCACTGCAGCTTTATGTACGGTGGCCATGACATGGAAACAACCAAAATGTCCTTCGATAGATGAATGGATAAAGAAGTTGTGGTATATATACACAATAGAATAATATTCGGCGGTAAGCAAATTGAAATAGGACCATTTGTGACAACATGGATGGATCTTGAGATTATAATGCTAAGTGATATAAGTCAGACAGAAAAAGCAGAGAAACATATGATTTCATTGATATGTGGTATATAAACCGAAAACACAAAAGAACAAGAGAAAAACTGAAAGAAAAAAAACTCATAGACACAGACAATAGTTTATGGGTTACCAGAGAGTAAAAGGGGATGGGGGGTGGGACTCTAGAAGATTTTAAACGTGATCTAATATATGGTAAAGGAAAGAGAACTGAATCTGGGTGGTGAACACACAATGTGTGATATAGATAGTGTATTACAGAATTGTTAACCTGAAATCTATGTAACTTTACTGTAAACCATTGTCATCCTAATACACTTTAATTTAAAAACAAACAAAAGAAAACACCAAAAACTGAAAGCAACAAATGTACTAACAAACAAACAAGAATGAATAGAGTCAGCAGTTTAGTGATTACCAGAGGGTAAAGGAGGAAGGGAAGATGTTAGAAGAGAGTAAAGGGGTTTACATCTACAGTGATGGAAGGAGAACTGACTTTGAGAGGAACACACAATGCAATATATAGATGATGCATTATATGATTGTATACTTTAAACCTATGCTTACCAATGCTATCCCAATAAATTTAATAAAAAAACATTAAAAATCTTAAAAAAAAAGTCACTTAGTTACACACAAGGGAACTCCCACAAGTCTGTCAGCTGATTTTTAAGCAGAAACTTCGCAGGACAGAGGGAGTGGCATGAAATATTCAAAGTTTTGAAAAGTAAAGACCTACAACAAGGATTACACAGCAAAACTGTCATTTAGAATTGAAGTAAAGGTAAATTTTCGCAGACAAGAAAAAGCTAAAGGAGTTCATCAGCACTAAATTAGTATTACAAGAATTGTTAAAAGGACTCCTTTAAGTAGAAAAGATAAAACATATGACTAAGACACTATAAAAAAGAAAAAAAAAATCTAACAAAGGCAAACATTTAGTAAAAGCAGTGGATCAACCAAGTATAAAGCTAGTACTAAAATTAAAAGGTAAAAGTAATCCAATCATGTGTAATTACAACAAATCAAAAGCACACACACAAAGAGATGTAATAAAGTGACAAAAACAAATGTGAAGGGTTGAATAAAAATTGTCGTGGTTTTAAAATGTGTTCAAATTTAAGTGACCATCAACTTAAAACAGACTGCTAAACACAGCTTAGTATATAGGAAGCACAGGATATCCAGAAAATGAGAAATTTTATAAGAGATATACAAGAAATAAAGAGAAAGGAATCCAAACATGACAGTATAAAAAGTAATCAACATACAAGAAAAGGGAATAAGTGAATAAGAAAGTAATAAAGAACTATAAAAACAGTAAGAAAACTATTGTAAAATGGTAACTACAAACCTATCAATAAATACTTTATAAATGGACTAAATGCTCCAATCAAAAGACATAGGGTGGTTGAATGGATGGAAAAAAAAGAAAAGAAAAAACAAGACCTATACATACTCTGCTGTCTACAAGAGACCCATTTCAGATCGAAGGACACACAGAGACTGAAAGTAAAGGAATGGAAAAAGTTCTTTCATGCAAATGGAAGCTGAAAGAAAGAAAAAAAAAAAAGTTGTGGTAACAATACTTGTATCAAACAAAATCGACTTTAAAACAAGGGCTATAAGAAGAGCCAAAGAAGGGCATTTCATAGTGAAAAAGGGATCAATCCAACAAGAAGATATAATTCTTGTAAACATCTATTCAGCCAATGTAGGCAAACCTACATATATAAAGGAAATATTGACTCACATAAAGGGAGAGATCTACAGCAATACAGTCATAAAAGAGACTTTAATACTCCATTGATATCAATGCATAGATATCTAGACAGAACATCAACAAGGAACATGTCCTTAAATGACATATTAGACTAGATGGACCTAACTAGTATTACTGGACATTTCACCCTAAAGCAGCAGAAAATACATTATTTTCAGGTGCACATAGAACAGTTTCCAGGATAGACCACATGCTAGGCGACAAAACAAGTCCCAATAAATTTAAGGAGACTGAAATCATATCAAGCATCTTCTGTGGTCACAATGGTATGAAACTAGAAATCAATTACAAGTAGAAAATTGAAAAATGCACCTCAAACACATGGAGGCTAAATATCATGGTACTAAACAGTTAATAGGTTAACAATGAGATCAAAGAAGAAATCAAAAGATACCTTGAGACAAATAAAGATGACAAACAACTCAAAAATCTGTGTTATGAGCCAAAGCAATCCTAAGAGGGAAATTTATAGCAACACCGGCTTACCTCAAGAAAAAAATATCTCAAACAATCTCACTTTACACCTAAAAGAATTAAAAAAATAACGAAGCCCAAGTGAGAAGAAAGGAAAATAATATCAGAGTGCAAATAAATAAAATAAAGTCTAGAAAGGCAGAAAAGATTAATAAAATCAAAAACTACTTAGTTGAAAAGATAACCAAAATTGACCAGGCTCATCAAGAAAAAGAGATAAAGGGCTCAAATAAATAAAATCAGAAATGAAAGAGGAGAAAAGACAACTGACAGCTCATAAATACAAAGAATAACAAGTACTATGAACAATTACATGCCAAAAAAATGGACAATCTAGAAGAAACAGATAAATTCCAAAAAACATACAGTCTTCCAAGGGTAAATCAAGCAGAAACAGAAAATCTGAATGGACTAATAATTACTAACAAAACTAAATCAGTAATCAAAAATCTCCCAACAAAAGCCCTGACCAGATAGCTTCATAGGTCAATTTTACCAAACATTCAAGGAAAAATTAATACCTATCCTTCTTAAACTCTTCCAAACAATTGAAGAGGAGGGAAGATACCTAAACTGAGTTTATGAGTCAAGCATTACATTGACAACAAAACCAGACAAAGACACTACAGAAGAAGAAAATTATAGGCCAATATTTCTGATTAACGTAAATGCAATTATCCTCAACAAAATATTAGCAATCTGATTTCAGCAAAACATTAAAAAGATCACACACCATGATCAAGAGGGATTTATTCCTGGGATGCAAGGTTGGTTCAATATCCACAAATGAATTAATGTGATACACCATGCAAACAAAATGAAAAATAAAAATCATTTGATTATATCAATAGATACAGAAAAAGCATTTGCCAAAATCCAGGATTGATTTATAATAAAAAACTCTCAGTAAAGTGGGGATAGAGGAACATAACTCAACAAAATAAAAACCATATATGACAAGACCCACAGCTAGCATCATGCTCAACAGTGGAAAGCTGAAAGCTTATTCTTTAAGATCAGGAATAAGACAAGGATATCCACTTTCACAACTTTCATTCATCATAGTGTTAGAAGTCCTAGCCACAGCAATCAGACTAAGAAATAAAAGACATCCAAAATGAAAAGAAAGGGAACTGTCATTATCTGCAGATGACATGATACAGAGAACCCTAAAGAATCCTCCAAAAACTATTAGAACTAATACATGATTTCAGTAAAGTAGCAGTATACAAAATTAAGAAATCCATTCATATTTATACACTAATAATGAACTATCAGGAAGATAAATTAAGAAAACAATCCCATTTACAATTCAATCAAAAAATATAAGATGCCTAGGAATACATATAACCACAGAGATAAGAGACCTATACTTGGAGAACTAAAAGACATTGAAGAGGAAATAGAAGAAGATACAAATAAATGGAAGGATACACAGTGCTTATGGATAGGAAAAATTAACATTGTTAAACTGCTCATACTACCCAAAGTAATCAATACATTCAATGCAATGCCTATCAAAATACCAAGACATTATTCAAAGAACTAGAGCACATAACCATAAAATTTATATGGAACCTTAAAAGACCCGAAATAGCCATAGCAATTTTGAGAAAAATGAACAAAGTTGGAAGTATCACATTACCTGACATCAAATTATACTACAAGGCTATAGTAATCAAAACAGCATGGTACTGGCATAAAAACAGACACATACATCAATGAAAAATAATAGAAAACCCAGAAATAAACCCATGCCTATATGGTCAATTAATCAATGACAAAAGAGGCAAGACTATACAATGGTGTAAAGACAGTCTACAAATAGAATAGGAATGCTGGACAGATACACACAAAATAATGAAATTAGACCACCTTCTTATACAATATACAAGAATAAACTTAAAATGGATTAAAGATGTAAATGTAAGACACAAAACTACTATAAAACTCCCAGAAAAACAAACAAACAAACAAACAAAAAAAAACCATAGGCAGTAAACTCTCTGACATTGTTCTTAGTGATATTTTTTTCCAATATAGCTCCTCAGACAAGGGAAACAAAAGAAAAAAAATAAATAAACATATGGGACTACATCAAACTAAAATTTTTGCACAGCAAAGGGAATCCTCTACAAAACAAAAAGGCAATCTACTGCATGGTAGAAGATATTCACCAATGATGCCTCCAGTAAGAGGTTAATATCCACAGCAAAATTTATAAAGAACTTACATAACTCAACACCAAAGAAACTAACAATCCAATTAAAAAATGGGCTGAGGACCTGAATAGACACTTCTCCAAAGAGCTCATACAGATGTCCAATAGATACATGGAAAGATGCTCAATGTCACTAATCATTAGGTAAATGCAAATTAACAGCACAATGAGCTATTACCTCACATCGGTCAGAAAGGCTGTCTTCAATAAAGCAACAAACAAGTGTTGGCAAGGCTGTGGAAAAAAAGGAATCTTCATGCACTCTTGGTGGGATTGTAAACTAGTGTAACCACTGTGGAAAACATTATGGAGTTTCCTCAAAAAAATTAAAAGTAGAACTATTATAAGATGTAGCATTTCTACTTCTTGGTATTAATTCAAAGAAATCCAAAACACTAATGCTGCAATGTCCGATGCAACATTAATTACCATTTCCAAGATATGCACGCAACCTAAGTGTCCATCAATAAATAAATGGATAAAGATGTGGTACATATGTGCATTGGAATATCAGCCATAAAAAATGAATTTTGCGACATGTGCAAACATGGATGGTCCTAGAGTATATTATGCTAAGTGAAATAAATCAAATAGAGTGAGACAAATACAATTTTACTTATATGTGGAATCTAAAAAACAAAATGAAAAAATAACATAACAGAAACAAAATCGTAGCTACAGAGAACAAATTGATGGGTGCCAGATGGGAGAGGGGTTGAGGGGATGGGGAAAAATGTGAAGGCATTTGGATGTACAAATTGGCAGTCATAAAAACAGTCATGGGGATGTAAACTACAACATAGTTAATATTATAGTCAATATTATAATTACTATGTAGGTATGTAAGGTGTCAGATGGTACTAGACATATTGGGTGATCACTTCTTAAGTTCTATAAATGTCTAATCACTCTGTGGTAACACTGAAACTAATATAATACTGTATGTCAATTGTAATTAAAAATAAAGAGTCAATTGTAATTAAAAATAAAGAAAACAATGTTTGTAAAATGTGGCTTAGACAATAAAAACAATTTATTATCTCTTAAGACAATAAGTCAAATGGTAAGTGATTTCAGGGCTGGTTAATTGAACAGCTCAAAAATGGCATCAAGTTCCTAATATTTTCTTCTTTGCTGGTGTTATGGATGAATTGTGTCTCCCAAAATTCATGTGTTGAAGCATAACCACCTAGCTTCTGAGAATGTGACTTATTATTGAAGATAAGTTAAAAAGGCTGTAGCATGGGCTCTAATCTAATCTAACGTGTGTCCTTATAAGAGGAAATGTGGACCCACAGAGACGACACCAGGGATGCACACACACACACACACACACACACACACACACACACACACAGGAAAGACCACGTGAGAACACGTCTAGAAGCAGGCCATCTGCAAGCCAAGGAGAGAGGACTCAAAAGAAACCGATCCTGTGGACACCTTGATCTTAGATTTCTAGCCTCCAGAAGTGTGATTATGAGAAAATAAATTTCTATTGTTTAATAAAGAAAGAAAATCCTGGTATTTGCAATGACATGGATGAATCTGGAGGATGTTATGTTAGTGGAATAATCCATGCACAGAAAGATAAATACTTATATGTGGAATATAAAAATGTCAACTTCATAGAACCAGAGAGTATAGTTGTAGTTGTCAGGGGATGGTGGGGTAGGGACTAAGGGAATGGGGAGATAGATATTGGTTAAAGGCACAAAGTTTCAGTTAAAAGGTGAGTAAGTTCTGAGGAATCTACTGTACAGCATGGTGATTATAGTTAATACTGTATAGTATACTTGAGCCTTGCTGAGAGTAGATCTTAAATATTTTCAAAACACACACACACACACACACACACACATTGTTATGTGAGTTGATAGATTTGTTAGTTGATTGTGGAAATCACTTTCAATATATATGTACATAAATTAATCACATTGTACACCTTAAAAATCACCTTGTACAACCTTAATGTATATAATATTTGTCAATTCTACCTCAGTAAGGTTGGGGAAAAAACAAACAAAACTAAGCATGAAAAGTAAATAAAAAACAAAATTATTTTTAAAAAATATGGGAATCTCTTGTTAAAACCTATAGTTAGAACCTAGTCAAATGCATATGTTAGTAAATCACAGATGGGGAAGAGAACAAGGGAAGATCAACAATGGCTAAGAATATTCCCAAAATAGGAAAATTCAAAAAGCCAAAGATTTAAGAACTGCTGTGAAGAAAATCAATCCTTAAGCCCATCATGCTAGAACTGCTGAAAATCAAAACAAAGAAAAACTCAAAGACATTTTTCAGTAAAGTCAAATAGAGATAATTCATCAGCAAGAAACCCACAGTTAAGCAAATACTAAGGGGTTATAATCAGGCAGAAGAGCAAGAAAAGGTTAATCAAAAATGTATAGATAAGTGAGAAATCTAAATAAATATCAGCTGTGTAAAGCAATGCGTTCTTGTATTATTTAAAATAAAAATCCATTAAAGTACACAAGAATAAAATGATAGTTCCACTCTGAACAGAAAACTGCAAGATAAAATTACTCTCAAACTAAAAAACGAGCAAGAACAACAGCTAGCAATAACAGTTTGTTTGTTTGTTTGTGTTTTGAATGGGTCAAAGATCTTAAGTTGCAAGTCAATTAAGGGAACTAAGTTCTGAGGAGTAAAAGCTCTTCTACGAAGAGAAGAGACCTGGGAATTGTTACACTTTTGGCTGGGCACAACAGAAATATTAATAATAATAATAAAAAATCATTAATGATATTATGTAGGCAAAGTGCAGGGCAGACCTGAATATCAGATCACATAACAGGGGAGCCGTAGACACAAAGAGGGTACGTATTTAATCACAAACTCTTCTACACACACCTCCATTAGATTTTTAATAGAAAGACTGAAGGCAGAGGAAAGGACTAAATACAGTCTCAGTGCTGCAGGAATGTTACATGTGATAAGAGATGCCACTGGAGAATGCAAAAGAAGTACTGACTGCTTCTCTAAGCCTCCTGATGAAGCAGTAGCTGATTCTCTCATATACAGGGCTGCAGGGATATGGATAGAGTCAAACTCATCTGCATCTAGGGATCAGCTAGGAAAACTTCCTTCATGCTCCCAAAGGCATGAAGGAAGGGCAGATGCAATGTCCTCTGCCCTATGGGAGAGGCAGGAAAAACAGGCCCTGAATGCCTCACCAATACAAAACAATGTTCTGTTATCACTGAGCAAAGGGGAGATAACTTTCTCCTGAACAAGACTCACATTACATACAAGGCGGAGCTTGACTGCCATGGGTGGAGCAGAAACAGGAACACTGAGAAGGCCTACCCCTGAGGCCCAGGCACACGTGTCATCCAAAGAGTGATGCTAGACCAGGAAAGCCAAACTCCCCAGGCCAAACGTAAGCATAGTAACAGCATGAATACTACCATGTTCATAGAAGCAAAACTTACCAATCTACCACTGGGGAAGAGGCCAGAGAGAGACTATTCAAGAATGCAGGAATAAAGTGAAACAGGAGGGAAAGATGGAAGGAAACACTAATAAAAATTCTCAGTACCCCAGGACTCACAATCAGCACACAATGCCAGCTCATAATAGGTCAAATAAATGTGAATTCTATGAAAACTGAGCACAATGACAATGACAATGACAGCAGAACACAATCCCATGTCAACCACCAACCATATAAACCTAACCCTCCATGATAATGGTCTGATAAACAAGGAGGCATATCCACTTCTGAGCATAAATAATATATACCTCAGTCTCACCTGTTCTTCAAACTTGATGTCTGAAATTTGTACTTTTTTATTATATTCGAAATGAAAAAAAAATCCTTTAACAATCTCTCCAATAAACTAGACACAGCTACGGAAAGACTACTGAACTTGAAAATAAGTCAATAGAAAATAGTCCATATAAAATTCAGAGAAAATTTTAAAATAAAATACAATAGAGCATCCAGGAGGTGGGAAATAGAATAAAAAAGTTAATAGAGGAAGAAGAGAGAGAAGAAAATGGTTGAGGAGTTATTTGAGATAATGGCCCCAAATTTAGAAAATAAATGAAAGACAGTAAAATATATATCAAAAAAGTTTAGAAGACTGCAAGAAGATCAATCCAAAATGAAATAATATCTTTAAGAATATTTTTGCTGAAAAAATTGTAAAGAAAAAATCTTGAAGGCGTTAAAGAAAAATGCACATTGCATATTGAGGAAACAAGATAAAAAATTAAATTTTCATATATCATGCAAGCCCACAGAATATGAACAGACATTGAAATGCTAAACGAAAAAAAAAAAAAAAAAATTTTCAACCAGAAATTCTATACCAAGCAAAAATATCTTACTTGGGATGGATGAACAGAAGAAAACAGAAGCAGTTATCAAGATGCTGGGTTGAAAAACAGGCTTTTAAACAGCTATAGTAAATATGTTAAAAGATTAAAAGGAAAATGTAACTTTAGAAGGGAAACAGTTTCAGAACTGCAACAAATGGAAAAAAAATATATTTTAACTATATCCACACTTCACTCTTGATGATTCCAAATATCCACTTCATTCTGTTGTTTTTTCTATCTTTTCCTTCTGCATACTATAGAACTCTCATCTTTCATGCTATTATTATTTTTTTGTCTTAAATGTTTATTGCAGCACTATACACAATAGCCAAGACATGGAAACAACCAAAACGTCCATTAGTAGACAACTGGATTAAGAAACTGTGGTACATTGAAGTATCATACAGCCATAAAGAAGAAGGAAATCTTACCATTTGCAACAATATAGATGGACCTAGAGAACATTATGCTAAGCAAAATAAGTCAGACAGAGAAAGACAAATTCCATATGATCTCACTTACAAGTGGAATCTAGAGAATAGGATAAATGAATGAACTAATCAGAAACAGTCTCAGAGACATAGAGGAAAGACTGAGGGTTGCTAGATGGGAGGGCGGGTGGGGATAAGGGGGAAGGTGAGGGGATTAGAAAGCACAATCAGTAACCACAAGATTGCCACAGGGATATGAAAGTCAATTTGGGGAATGCAATCAATAATGTTGCAAAGATTTTGCAGGGTATCTGATGGACCATTAGGGAAACCACCTCAGGGATGATGTAGATGCCTGATGATTGCACTGTACTCCTGAAACTGAACAATAATGAATATCAACTACAATTTTATATGTATGTATGTGTATCTATAGCTATAGCTATAGCTATAGCTATAGCTATAGCTATAGCTATAGCTATATCTATATCTATATCTATATCTATCTACATCTATACCTATATCTATATATATATAGATACACACACACATATAGTTACTAGAAGTGGAACACAGCATTAGGAATAGAGACAGTGAAAATGTAATGGCTGTAAGCGATGTCAGAGGGGTAGCAGATGGAGGGAGGGGTTATCACTGTGTGAGCGATATAAATTATAAATGTCTATTACATTGTTTTGCACAGCTGAAACTAATAATAATAAAAAACAAGTGAAGTGGAAAGTAGAATAATATTAACTATAAACAGATGTTGAAAATTTAAAGATGTATAATGTAAACTGTAAAGAAAATACTAAAATAATCACAATAAATGTAACTTAAAGTCAATAGAGTATTAATGAAATTAGTAGTCAATAAAGAGACATACATATATATAGTCATAGATTTTTTTTTTACAATGGTGTCAACCTATATGAATATGTTAAGAATAGTATATTAAAAAAATATCCCGGGGATACAAGGATGGTTCATCATATGCAGATCAATCAGTATAATACATCACATTAACAGAGTGAAAGAATCATACGATCATCTCAACAGATACAGAAAAAAGCATTTGACAAAATTCAACATCCATTTATGATAAAAATTCTAACACATTAGGCATATGAAGAAAATGTCTCAACATAATAAATGTCACATGACAAACCCACAGCTAACATCATACTCAATGGTGAAAGACTGAAAGCTTTATCTCTACGATAAGGATTAAGACAAAGGTGCCCACTCTCACCACCACTCTTATTCAATATAGTACTGAAAATCTTGGCTAGAGTCATCAGGCAAGAAAAAGGGAAGGTATCAGAATTGGAAAGGAAGAAGTAAAACTGTCTCTATTTGTAGGTTACAGGATTTTATATGGAGAAAATCCTGAAAACTTAAGCAAAAAATTATTAGATATAATTAATGAATTCAGCAAAGTTGCAAAATACAAAAATCAACATTCAAAAATCAGTAGTGTTTCTAAACACTAACAACAGATTTCCTGGAACATGAATAAAGAAATCAATCCCATTTATAATAGTATCAAGAATAAGATAATTAAGAATAAATTTAACTAAGGAGGTGAAAGATCTCTATCCTGAAAACTACAAGACATTGATGAAAGAAATTGAAGACGACTAGACAAAAAAGGGGTTGTATGGAAAATAACCTCACAGGGTGATCTGATCATAAATTTCTAAGCAGACAGTCATGGTAGGTATATAACATTTTTTAGTAAAGGTTTATGTTTGTCTTAAGCAAACCCTGCTTGTTTTTGTGTATTTAGGTTAACACATCTTTGAAATGAGATTAATAACCCTCAAGAGAGCACATAATCTTGTTAACTATCTTGTAACCCAATCCCTGCCTGTCTCCTACTTTCATGTAATCTTCCTTATGTTCACTCCTTTCCTTGATTTCAAAAGCATAAAAAAACAAAACTGCAAAACTGTCATTTTCTGAAGCATTTGAGATCTTGTTTCCCAGCAATTATCATCAATTTGGCTCAAATAAACTCATAAAAATTATCTACAGGATTGGACATTTCTTACATTGACAGCACGAATGAAAAGGTATCCCCTGTTCATGAATTAGAAGAATTAACATTGTTAAAATTTCACTACTACCAAATGTCATCTGTAGATTCAATGCAATTCCTATCAATATTGCAGGGACATTTTTTACAGAAGTGGAAAACACACTCCTAACATTTATATGGAACCACAAAGACCCCAAACAGCCAAAGAAAGTCTGAGAAAGAAGAATACAGAAGGAGGCATCACACTTCCTAATTTGAAGCTACACTATAAAGCTATAGTCATCAAAACAGTATGGTTCCAGCATAAAAACAGACACATAGACCAATCAAACAGAATTGAGAGGCCAGAAATAAACTAAGCATAGTGACTAATATTTGAAAAGGGATCCAAGAATACTCAATGGAGAAAAAACAGTTTTTTTATTAAGTGGTGCTGGGTTAATTGGATCTTCACATGTAGGAGAATGAAACTGGACCCACAACTTAATACAAGTAACAAAAATTAACTTGAAATGTATTAAAGACTTGAATGTAAGACCTGAAATCATGAAACTCCTAGAACAAAACATAGGAACAAAGCTCCTTGACATGGATCTTGGTAATGATTACTTTCTTTTTTTCTTTTTGGATATGACACTTAAACCACAATCAACAAAACAAAAAAAACAAAAAAATAAGCAAGTGGGACTACATCAAGTTAAAAAGGTCTGTGTAGCAAAAGAAACCATCAACAAAGTGAAAAGGTTATACAGAATGGTAAAATATATTTGCACACCATATATCTCATAAGGGGTTAATGTCCAAAATATATAAAGGACTCATACAACTCAACAGAAACAAACAAACAAACAAACAAACAACAACAACAAACACATTAAAAAACAAAAACATTAAAAAAATGGGCAAAGGACATAAATGGACATTTCTTCAAAGAAGATACATAAAAAGCCAACAGTACTAGTTGTCTTGGTGTAGAATTAACCCCTGGTCATTCGCAGAATGTAAAAGGATTTACGAGACTCTATGAGAGTAACAAAAGATTGAAAGTCAAAAAGAGAAAGATTTCTGTTCAGAACTGACAGAAGTACTTCCAGGGCAGTCAGAGAGGGAGAACTGCGGAGACAGATAGGTAAGAGAGAGTTATTGTCAGAAGTATGCCAGGGCACTTTGAGGGAAACAGCTGCAGAGACAGAAGGGTAAGAGAGAGATAGTGGCAAATGGAGTTGTACCAGTTTAGAGTCTGATGGGGGACAGCTGCAATGATGAAAAGGAATGCGGGATTTTATATTTTTTCCATGCAGCATGTAGGGTGCTTGTCAGCTTTCGGGGCGGGGGGGAGGGGGGGGCTGCCGTTACAATTGTCTTCTTCTGGGAACTGTCCTGTTCCCATCTATGATGGATGTCAGCTTGCAGGGGGTTGATGTTGTGATGGGAACTGTTCTGTTCTCACCTATGATGGATGTAAGGTGCTTGTCGGCTTGTAGGTGCAGTGCTAGCCAGGGGAGTTAAAGCCAAGTGATTAATGTTTAAGATCCCTCCTGATAACTCTTTGCCTGTCCCATTTTGCCAGTTCACAAGCCCGCTCCTGTTAACTCTTTATTTGTCTCATCACTAGTCACTAGGGAAATGCAAATTAAAACCATAATGAGATATGACCTCATGCCTGTCAGAATGGCCATTATAAAAAAGACAAAAGATAACAGTGCTGGCATGGACGTGGAGAACAGGGAACACTTGTGCGTTGTTGGCAAAACTATAAATTGGGCAGCCTCTATCAAAACCAGTATTGAAGATCCTCAAAATTTTAAGAATAGAACTACCATATGATTCAGCATTTCCTCTTCTGGGAATACATCCAAAAGAAACAAAAACACAAATCTAAAAAGATATCTGCACCCCCATGTTGATAGCAGCGTTAGCCAAGACATGAGAGAACCTAAATCATTGATGGACGAATGGATAAAGAAACCCTGGTATATATAAAGAATGGGATATTATTCACCCATAAAAATTGACAAAATCGTACAATTTCCAACAACATAGATGGACTTGAAGGCATTATGCTAATTGAAATAAGTCACACTGGGAACGAAGAATACTGTATGATTTCATATGTGGGATCTAAAACAAAAAGAAAACAAACAAACAAAAAACAAGCACAGAAAAAGAAATCAGACTTGTGGGTACCAGAGGCAGAAGGAGGAGGGATTGGAGGAAGATGGAGAAAAGGTAAAAACTTCCAGTCAGAAGATCAATAAGTACTAGGACATAATACACAACACTGTGACTATTGTATGATATAAAGTTGTTAAGCCAGTAAAGTCTAAGAGTTCTTACCACAAAGTAAATCTTTTTTATCTTTTTCTTTTTATTGTATTTATGTAAGAAGACCTTTGCTGAACCTATTGTGGTAATCATTTCACAATATATGTAAATCAAACTATGGTGCTATATGTTTCACACTTACACAGTGACATGTTAATTATTTCTCAATAAAACTGGGAAAAAGAAAGTAAGTCAAAATTTGGTACTTTGAAAGGTTATTAACATTGATGGAAAACACTAACAAGAACAGCAAAAATAAATTGCAAATATTATTGATAAAATAATAGATAAAACTCTTGGTTCTACAGACATTAAAATGATAATATGAGATCACGAATAACTTTATGCTAATAAATTTGACAATTTAAATGAAATAGACAAATGACATAGGAAACAATTTCTCAAAAGAGACTAAGAATCAAATCTAGTTAACCATACATCTACTAAAAAAATTGAATTATTAATCAAAAATGTCCCCCACCCCAAATGATAGATACAATTGGTTTCACAGGTAAATTCAATTAAATGTTTAAGGAAGAAATGCACCGATGTTTTATAACTTTCTAAATAATATAGAAGAGGAAGAAGTACTTTCTACTTTAGTTTTTTGGGGAAAGCCTTACCCTGATACCAAACCCAAAGATATTACAAAAAAAATTAAACTACAAAGTTAATATTCATCATGACCATAGTCACAAATATTCTTAACAAACTATTAAGAAAATCAAGTCCAGTGATATATAAATATGATAATATTCCATGACTAAATGTGTTTTATTCCAAAAATACAAAGTTGCTTCAACATTCGGAAATCAATTAATGCAATTCCCTATGTTAACAGAATAAAGAAAAAAATTGATAGATGCAGAAAAACTATTTGATAAATTTCAAAACCCATTACTATTGTGCATAATAATCTCAGTAAACTAGGAACAAAATTAAGATCTTCAATTTGATAAAACCTCAATAATCCTACAACAAATGTTAAGTGGTATAAGACTGAACACCTCCCCCTATGTTAATTTGTTAGTGCTGTCATAACAAAGTACCACATGAAACAAATATTTATTTGCCAAAACATTCCTAGGTGTTCACAGATATAGAAGTGGAAAAAAATTTAAAAAGAGACAGAAATCTTTTCATGGAGCATATATTTTAGTGGAAATAAATAAGCAAGAAATAAATGAAAAGTACAGCAATTGCTCAAATAACATTTTTTTCAACATTTTATTATAACATTGATGAGATGCCATAGGAATTTTACTGTTTATATCAATTAGCGTGTGGTAAAATTGGTTGGTTATACACTGTTTTACTTAAAGTTGAAGAACCTACCGATATTAAGTGAGGACTTACTGTACAATTTTTAGTATATAGAGGTAAACATGGAGAAAATAAAGGAAGCAATATGCAAGAGTGAGTTGTTTTACAGTTTTAAATGGGGTAGCCAGAGAAGGCCTCATTTGTAACAGAAAATTTGAACAAAGTCTTCAAGTAGGTGTGGTAACAAACCAAGTGGGAACCTGAGGGAGAGCTACACAGGAAACATAAAATTTAAAGTTCCAGGGTCACAGAATAGCTGGGATATATAATTCATGGAATGGAGATCAGTGTGGCCAAAGGTGAAAGGAGGGACGTTTCTTTAAAATGATGGAGATAATGCCTCATCTAAGAGTGCTTGTGAGAGAATAGGAGAGGAACTTGACATGGTGAGTACAGATAATTGTCCCATAGAAAAATTTTATTTATTTCTTATGTATGTGTATGAATGTAGTTGAAATGAGAAAAAAGAAAATAGCTTGCAACGTATGTAGATATTGATAAAAAAAACTTTCTGAAAGCTATATTCTATTCTCATAGAATGGACTATTCCTATAATTGATATAAATGATACATGTTATGTAAATCGTATATCGAAATACTCCAGAAAATATTACACTCAAATAATCTATTGATTAATTTTCATTAAGGTAAACAACAAAAGAAATAAGCTCATATCACAGTTACAGTTAAACTGGCACTTAGAGGTTCTATTATAATTAAATTGGTAAGACAAAAAAAAGGTGTGCATTGAAAGGATATATAAGGGGGAAAAGGAGTGTAATTAATTTTAATGATTTGATAAAAAATATTGAACTAAATATAAACCGAACAGAGCAGGAAATTGGATAGGAAGCATTATCAGCTGATCTGTGGCATGCACTAGCCCTAGGGAATCCTGAAAAGGTGGCCCCTGGTCAAATATTCCTTGCCACACTAACTCAACAAATCTACTATACTAGATCCATTTACATGAGATTCTGGCTAAATATACTTTGTAATCAACTGGATATCTATAAGTCACTGTTGAGATTCATTACTGAATAATCCTTAAATTATGGGTAACATGTAATTAATGAGATGGAGCTGAAGGTTTCCTGGGTCTGATGGCTTGCTTTAAGACAGTCTAAACCCACAGAGACTTTTTTCTTATGTGTAGGGTATGGATGCTAATTAACATCTCAGAGAATCACCCGCCTTCCAGAACCTCACTATACGCATGCTATGCTATATGACTGCCTCACTTCCTTCTTCAGAATAAACTTGGTGCTGGACAATTGTATCTTGTATATTTGATTTTCAATTTAAAAACAAAGCCACTGATTCTCAGCAAACAGGTTAGGTCTTGCAGTGAGATTACAGGATTACCTACTGATTGATCACATATTTCCTTATACCACAGCAACTCATTTGAAATCTACACTAGAAAATATTTTTAAAAATCATTCACAGTAATATCTACAACCACTCTAAAGGGATTAGGAACCAACCATACAAAACATGTATAAGTTTGACAGAGAAAATGATTTAAAAATTAATTAAAGACATCAAGTATTTGAATAGAGAGAATTGCTGTGTTCATGAGTATTTATTTAAACCCCATTTAACACTGAGCTTCATATTGAGTGATTTTAAAAATGTATTCTAAATTTGTTATAGAAGACTGTTGCAAATAACTAAGTCAACTTCATAAACAAAAATGAGAAGATTCATACCAAGACAAGATAAATATAATAAAACAA
Organism: Rhinolophus sinicus; assembly: GCF_057876585.1. Taxonomy (NCBI): domain Eukaryota; kingdom Metazoa; phylum Chordata; class Mammalia; order Chiroptera; family Rhinolophidae; genus Rhinolophus; species Rhinolophus sinicus. The sequence continues at coordinate 110,974,860 of NC_142516.1, forward strand.
GATGATAAGAAATGAACATACTATTTTATGTTCATTTATAAATTTTTTGATTTATAATTATAAATTTATAATTTTCTAAATTATAAAGTAGTTAGATAATCAATGGAGAAAAACAAGAGGATTGTTGAATAGTGTTGGGGAAATTTGCTCAATATATGAATAAAAAATAAACAAGACTTCTTTCTTAGGTTCAAATTGTTTTGTTTTTCTGCCTACTTAGATGAATTAGAAAATATATATACATAACTCATGTACACATTTTGTTTATATTAAATGTTTTTACATTAAATTTAAATATTTGAAAATAATGTAATTTCTGAGGTATTATAAACATTTCATTTTAAACTGACATGTCACTTTCTAAATGTATCCATTAACAAGTAATAGTGTTTAATATTCATTTTTATGCAGTTAGAAAAAAACACACAAAGAAAGCCTTTCTTTAATAATGATATTTTTTAGAGAGTTACAGTTATTTGAACAGCTCATAAACTACAAGTTGAAAATCAAATAGTGAACTTAATTGTCACACCAACTTGATTTGGTCCTACTTCGACTTTCCTGAAAGCATATAATTGGAAAAAAATTCACATAAAAATGACTTAAAAGCTATTCATTAAAGTCACTTTCACAATTTCTGGGACATCAATTAAATTAAGGTTGTTCACCTTTTTTTTATTAAAATACTATTATGGTCTGACAATTAAGTTCGCAAAATTTTTACAACAATGTTGCTAACCTTATTTGATATCAGAGGAATTATTTATTATGAATTTGTACCACCTGGACAGTTAACCAAGTTTACCATTTGGAAGTGCTGAGAAGGCTGCATGAAAAAGTTAGACGACCGGAACTTTTCACCAACAATTCATGGCTCTTGCATCACGACAATGCACCAGCTTACACGGCACTGTCTGTGAGGGCATTTTTAGCAGGTAAACAAATAACTGTATTGGAACACCCTCCCTACTCATCTGATTTGGCTCCCAATGACTTCTTTCTTTACCCAAAGATAAAGGAAATATTGAAAGGAAGACATTTTGATGACATTCAGGACATCAAGTGTAATATGATGACAACTCTGATGGCCATTCCAGAAAAAGAACTCCAAAATTGCTTTGAAGGGTGGACTAGGCAATGACATTGGTGCACAGCTTCCCAAGAGGACTTCAAAGGCAAACGTAGTGATATTCAGCAATGAGGTATGTATCACTTTTTCTAGGATGAGTTCACAAACTTAATTGTCTCACCTTCATATGTGACTGTATATGTTCATGACTAGATAGATACAGGATAGGTTCTCATTTCTTACAATAGTTCTGTTTTATACAGTTATTGTAAAACTGAATTAAGCAAAGACAGAACCATGGCTCCTAGGAGAAATACCAGATCAGTTTCCCGTGAACCTCTGGTCAGAACGTTTTCATCTACTGATCTATATTAAACCTTATTTTATGTGAGTTTGTGTTTGAAATACCTTATTTAACATATACTTCTTACAAATCATTAATTGCATTGTCTTTGAATGATTAAAGCTGGGAATTTTGAAGGCTATTTGCATTACACAGGCTTGTTGCCAATGTCCTCGTAAAAGAAGTCAGTCTAATTACTGAAATCCTTTTTCTGCATAACGCTAAAGTATTTTTATAAAATTCTTCTGATCTGCAGAACCGACGTCACCTGAAAGCTGAATATGCCTTTTGAACCATGAAAACCAGCTAATACCATCCAGGAAGTGTTTAACATTTTCCTCACCCTGGGTAATGAGACTGTCAATTGTCTTTGCTTTCAGCCTCACAAAGATGCTGTCTACTATACTTTATCAGTTATGGTCTCATGAATGCACAACTTTACTCTCTTTTCCATTACTTCATCACACCTGACAGATGTTACGTTAGCAGTTTCTGAACAGGCCTCACATACACATTAGCAAAATTACTCTTCCTTTGTCTGGATATACCATGTTATTCATTCATTAACTTTGAACTTATGGCTAACAGCATTGTGACTCACACCTGAATGAAAGCCCGTTATCTTACAGCTGAGATATCAAGGCTCAGAGATGTTCAGTTAATTGTCTAAAGTAACATAGCAAGTCAGTGGGAGAAATATTGACCACAGCTAAAACTGCTGTACAAAAAAGTAAGTAATTTTACTTATAGTAATCATTCAATAATTTAACATATTACTATTACTAACAGAATTATATTAGATAACATAATGTTGAATGTTATATGTATAATAGACATAATATATTGTATACATATATCACATATATTATGTATTATATGTAATTTAAACAATAATAGTGTTTAACAGAGTTTAAGGTGGCTCTATGACAGAATATCTTTAAGACGCATACAAGGAGTGCCAAAAAATGTACACACATTTTAAGAAAGGAAAAACCTGCATTAAAATTGTAATATTCTATATACTTGCATACTGATAAAAAAAGATGAATATAAGTCATGAGTCTACATTTTTGACACCCCCAGTATATGATACATATAAACATATAATACATACATAATGCATATATAATATTCAATACATACATATAGTTATATGTTGCATATGACATTTTCTCTGCAAGGCACTTCATGGCCTACTTCATTAGGCAGCACGTTAGCACTCAGACTGGGAAACATTTTAAACAGCAAAATCACCAACAAAAACGATAAACTTCTAAACTGTTGTCTGTGTCCATGAGTTTTTGTTTCTCATTTGTTTGTCTTGTTCTTTTGTTGTTTTTGGTTTATATACCACATATCAGTGAAATCATATGGTTCTCTGCTTTTTCTGTCTGACTTATTTCGCTTAGCATATACTCTCAAGATCCATCCATGTTGTCACAAATGTTCCTATATCATAAGGGGGGTGGGGGGTTGGGAGATGAGGGTAAGGGGGATCAAATATATGGTGATAGAAGGAGAACTGACTCTGGGTGGTGAACACACAATAGGATTTATAGATGATGTAATACAGAACTGTACACCTGAAATCTATGTAATTTTACTAACAATTGTCACTCCAATAAATAAATAAAAAAATCAAGAAAGAAAAAAATGATAAACTTGTGAAAAACATGGCATTAAATGTATTTCCAAAAGGACACCATGTTGTGGTATGAGAGCTGAAAGAAGGCAGAGTGTCAGCTTGTTCAGCCTCAGCTGGGAACATGTTCATGGAGCCAAATTTCTGATGCTTTGCACATGTCCACAAGCAACCACGAAGTGCAGCAAATATGGACTTTGGGGTCACAAATTGCAAATTTTGGCCAGTAGCAAAATTTGCAAATAAGACATCCATGAAGATGAACAATGAGAGTATATGTGTCTATTTGTATAGATTAATGTCTGCAAAAAAATGAAGTGACAAGAAAGAATTTCATAGTATTTTTACAAATTCATTTATGGTAATCTCCTTTAGGATTTATATTTTAACAACAGTCTAGGGATAACTGAAGTGAAATAGATTTTTGAATTTTTTATCATATTTGCTGAGTTCACTTGACAACATATCGGCATGGAGAATATGCCAACACAGGTTAGACTGCTCCATACTGAAGGGAATAAAACTAAGCTAAACCAAACTAAAACAAGAACGATGTCTTGGATGTGACAAGAATGATAAGGTCTCATAAAGTCATAAATACCATGAATTCTACACTCTGCATCTTAGCCCAATTTTTTTGTTGTTTGTTTTTTAATGGGAGGGAGTGAATAATAAAGAAAAAAAGTACAAAAGAATAATGAAGACAAGGATGGGAAGATACAGACATATATGTAGACAGATAGACACAGACTAATGGAAAGCCACGAAGAAAATACTTGTTTGAGTATTTGCAAGCCAATAGTAATTACTGCAGAAGTACTACACTATGTGTTTTCCTTCACTCTCCCTCTTAGTTACTCTCCTATTCATTACCTGAGATGTTTTATTTATTTTTAAAAAGTATTTTATTATTAATTTTTTCAATTACAGTTGATATTCAATGTTATTTTATATTAGTTTCAGAGGTACAGCATGGTGGTCAGGCACTTACACAGTTCATGCAGTAATCACCCCATTATTCTGGCACTATACACAGTTATTTCACTATTATTGACTATTTTCTCTATGCTATACTTCACATGCCCGTGACTATTAATTTGGACACTTCTGAATCCCTTCACCTTTTTCACACAGTCATCCAAACATCCCTCTCATCTGGCAAAGGTCAGTTTGTTTTCTGAATCTGAGTCTATTTCTGTTTTGTCTGTTCATTTATTTTGTCCTTTAGATTCCACATGTAAGTGAGATAATATGGTATTTGTCTTTCTCTGTCTGACTTATTTCACTTAGATGGACCTAGAGAGTATTATGCTATGTTGTTGCAAATGGTAAGATTTCATTTTTTATGGCAGAGTAATATTCCATTATATCTAAGCACCACATCTTCTTTATCCAGTTGTCTATTGATGGGCATTTAGGTTGCTGCCGTATCTTGGCTACTGTAAATAACACTGCAGAAACATAGGTGTGCATGTATCTTTTCAAATTAGCGTTTTGGATTTCTTCAGATAAATACCCAGAAGTTGAATTGCTAGATTATACGTGGTTCTGTTTTTAACTTTTTGAGGAAACTTCAAACTGTTTTTTATAGTGGCTGCACCAATTTCAAATCCCACCAACAATGCACGAGGGATCCCTTTTCTCTATATCCTCACTAATACTTGTTTGTTGATATATGTATTTATATAGCCATTCTGACAGGTGTGAGGTGGTATCTCATTGTGGTTTTTATTTGCATTTCTCTGATGATTAGTGACTGAGCACCTTTTCATATGTCTATTGGCCATCTGCATGTCCTCTGTGAAGAAATGTGTATTCAGGTCCTCTGCCCATTTTTAAACTGGATTGTTTTTTTGTGGTGTTGAGTTACGAGTCCTCTGTATATTTTGGATAGTAGGCCCTTATCAGATATATGATTTACAATTATTTTCTCCCATTCAGTTAGAGTGTGGAGAATTTGGAAAACGAATGCTCTTTACTAAGGTAATGCTCATGATAACTAAGATATATTAATTGAAACAGTTTACAAATTGTATTTTGCATCAATGTGAAGTTCACAAATGATAATTCATGCCAAATAACCTCATACCTGTGAAATGTGTTATGGCCTTATTTTATAGCCGAGAAAGCAAGGCTCAGATGGTTTGATTTATTAACAAAGGTCATATTACAAGTAAGTGGTAGAGCTCTAATACAGCTAATTCCATTGTATACAAATTCAAGTAGCTTTATTTATATTTATAATCATAGCTTAATCATTTAACATATCACTACTACTAATAAAATCATATAAAACAACATATTGTTTAAGAGTGTTTTTTGAGCAGGGTGTTCTGATTTAATAATTAAATTCCTATATTGTCCACTTACATGTAGAAACATTACTATTCCTATTTCACATTACAGAAAACTAACACTTAAAGAACTTAATTTACTCAGGGTTGCACAATCAACAGGTGATGGAACTTGAGTCACATTCAGTCTCCTTAATTTTCAAAACTTAAGAAATTTAACCAGCACTTTCCAAAGAAATATATGAAAACTGGATCCACATTATTTCCAAATACACAGTGCAACCACTTTGTGTCTCTCAAACCTGTGTTGCTTTTTTCACACTTGGCCAGTTTCATAAATCCTTAGGCTATCTACACATAGGTATGTGCAGGTTTTAAATAGCCACACTGATTTGATTGTCTTCCTTTATGTTTTAGTTTTCAATGGGAATATTAATGCAAATATTTTAGTAATACTATATTAGATCTCTATAAAACTGAACTGGAAATATATTTGTGAAGTACAAAATTGTGATAATTAAAAGGGATAATGCACAACAAATCTTTGACTATTACAGCATTTAAGAGATGTATAAGATGATTGAAATAAAGTGTGATCACACCTTTTCTAATTGTGGTTATGTCAAAGATCTCTTATTTAGCAGCTTTAACAAATCATTTTCACTGATGATTCTCACCTATTTCATTTACTAGTTAACTAAATAAAACAAATAATCATGAAAGTTTTCATAATACTGAAGGCAGATGGGCAAAGCTAAAAAATATCTATTAAGATTTTGATTTATGACTTTTAAGTATTCTCATTTAACTCTGATACACGGTTAAGAATTATGATCTGATAGAACACATTTCCCTTATTATTTTCCCAAGAAAACAATGAAAGTAGAAAATAGCTCAGTTGCCAAAATGTTTACTTACATTTTACACTACCTTGCTATTTGTTTTATACTTTGCAGGCAATAAAGAGATATAGCAAAATAAATTATAGGAGACCCCTATAAAGCAATGAGCATTAAGTTTGAAGTAAAACATTGGTATGATTATAACAAGAGACATTTTGCAATTACACAGTGATAAACAACTGTATTTCTACTTTTCTTGTCTTCTTGTCATAACAATCCTTTTTGAAGTTGCATTAATATGAGCATTGAAAAAGAATATTGGTGGCACTTTTGAATATCCAACATGATTTGCTTGAGGATTATGCAAATCAATTCTTAAAGTCTCATTAAAAGATAATATTTAAGGTGAACACTGAAAAGTTCCAGTTAAAATTTACATCAGCAAAGCATGGCGTTAGTAGGTAGCTCCTTCCTGGTTTATTGTGCATACTACTATGCTACCTAAATATTCTACTTGCAACTCATATTTTTACATATCAAATATCTAGGACATCCTCTCTTCCTCCATCATGGTATATGCATATATATTTTAGTATGTATGGCAGAACTTTGCCATACAAATTTCATGTCTACTTTAAGAGAAATTATAAAATTTTCACTATAGGATCCAAATCCTCAATATAGTGAAATGTTTTAGAATTGTGAGTGTAAATGCAAGAGCTTCTTTCAATGTCAGAAATGTCAGGATTTGGGGAAAGTCAGAAAAATAATTAAGAAGATCCTTGTAAACCTAGCGCACTTTGTTTTGCCTTCTCACCTGTGTGTGAAACAAAGAAAAAATGCTACTAACCAAAATATTTACAGATTTAATGGTGTTCCCATGATGTCTTGATCTATCACATGCTTGTAGGGACTGGCTTTGTTAAATTTGCTACAAATTGCAGAGCAACTAAATAGATGTATTAACAAATTTAAAACACATTTTAGATAATTTAAGAGGAATGCTGGAAATTATGAATAAATCATAGCGATATTAAGAAATGTCAAGACTAAACTTATGGGAGATTAAGTTAGAATGTGTGCGTACTTCTAAACAAGACAGAAAATTTTCTATGACACATGAAAGAAATCAAATTTCACCAAGTGATGCATGGATTATAATTTATAAAGGAAGCAGTAGTCCTCAAAGACAAAGCGGTGAAAGAATTTAGATGATCAAAACAAAAACCCACTCATACTTGATGCTTGCAGTATTTATTTGTTTTCCATTCATACCTATTTGCAGAGAATTGACTTGCTTCATAAATATAAAATCATGTTCAAGTAAAAAAAAAAAATCTACATATACATAAACAAATATCCTCGGAAAGACTGAAGATTGTTTACAGCAATATCTTTGAATGGAGTAGCGGATCAAAGGGTGCTATGTTTCCGTGGAAATAGATTTCTGGTCTCAATATTGTTTTTAGAGCAGGCTATATTAACTTTGTTATGTGGATAATTGGAAATGCATTAGGGAGCATTCGGACAAGCTGACAGTGTTCACATTTTATTATTTGTGAATGTCTATATAGATTGTTTGTCAGAAATGACTTTCCCTCTTTGGAACTTTTCAATGATGAGCTATACTTTCAAAAAGTGCCCTAGTGCTATGATTTATTTTGAAGGGATTCTCATTAAGCTGTACACTGCTGTATTGAAATACATGATTATGCTAAAAATGCTGACGCAAATATTTTTTCATATTACTCTTTAAGTTGGTTGATTTTCTGTGAATGTTAAATCAAAGACAAGAGCTTACTTTTTCTCATCTGCATAGAGATAAAGATGCTACATACATTCATTATTTCTGCCTGCACTGTCATATATATATATATATATATATATATATATATATATATATATATATATATATATTAGGGAAGAAAATATTCTAAGGAAATGTTTAATAAAGCCACCATTTTTTATATTATTGGTAGGCTATTTTAAAAATTACTTACAATAATAAAGATTTCTCTGTGCAAGCTCAATAAGGTCTACGTGAATTGAATTTGATAGACTAAATTAATATTTAAAATATATTTCATAATATCAAATGTTAACGCTATAATTACAGTTAAGAATTTGGTTTAATAATGTATCTCACAGTTAAGTTTCTTCAGAAAATACATTCAATAATTCATATCTGTATTTTGCTTAAATGTAAGTTTATCTTAAATTCCCATTGGTTCATCAGAAATTGCTTTCAATTTTAAATATATGCCTGCTTTAAAGAAGTTAGTTATGTTTTTAAATGATAATAGTATATTAATCAGTCATTTTTCAGATTTTGCTTATGGTATGCTTGGGAAATGTATGTTTAACAATACATTTTAATGAGATTTTGGTTCTTTTTAGAACGTATTTTACAAATATAAACATAAAATATATGCAATTATAAAAGAAGATGTGATGTAATTCCCTGTCTGTATCAGAATGAAAGTGAAATATCTAATGAAAATGCTCTTGAAGTCTGTCTTCAAAGTATTACATTAGAAAAGTGTTTGCCATCTTCCACCATGTTATTCTCTCAAAAATTATTTTACTCTGTACTGATGTTATAAGTAATTGATCAAATTTTCCTATTTGTGTTAGATGGTAGAAAGATAGGAGCTAAATACATATCATACTCCTAACTAAAGTAAAGTTGATATAATTATTTTATATACTATTTCCCTATTCTTTACTTTTGACACATATTTATGTTTAATATTATTCATATTATATAAAAGTTGGATGTAAATATTTTAGAGAATAAATCAGGAATTATGTATAACTCAAATTACACATATACTATACTAACTCTGATTTTTATAATGGATTTGCCTACAATACTTCTTGACAATTGCTGTTTGTGGTACATAGATTGGAATGCAATATTAGATGTCTTCAGACAATATTCTCCATTCATGTGTACATTGTTAATCAGATGGTCATCTTATCAAATAATGTAAGTATCATGAAGCCAGGTACTTAGTAGTATTCATAATTACATCCCTTGTGTCTAGAAAGGTGACTCTTCATAAGCACTGAAGAATAATTGAATAACAATTCATTGTAGCACTTTTTTTTTTTTTGCGAATTATCAAATCTAAATACTTAGTTGTGAAATACACCGCTATTAGGGCATCTGGTTACTGCTTGTGGGGAGTATGGCTAGGGATCTAATATTGCATGAAAGTCATATTCTCGGTGTTCTTATTGAAGAATTGAATGTCTGATTCCAGCATTCACATACTAAATTACCTTGCTAGACACATGCAGCACAAGCAACAAAATTGTACTGACCCTGTGTATTCGGTGGGGAGAGAGAAAGAAGGAGGTCAGAGAAGGATGAAAGGAACCAAAGCTCAATGCTGGTAATGACCCATGAGGACTCTGTGGGGAGAAGTTACATAGTAACTAAATAAGTAACTTTCCTAAAGGAAATTCATACTGAAACTAAACTGGCCATAAAGCAGCTCTCTCTTTATAGAATAGTACTGTAGGTTTTATGTTCTGCTTTACGACTGACTACTATTAACACTTTTCTAGTCTCATACAAATTGATATTTGTTGCTAACTTGCTAGTATTCACTATCAGATCATATTCCTTTATACATGTATACTACCAGTTATTTATACATTATAATGTCACATTAGGTAGCAAAAAACAGGAAACTATGAATATTGCTGCTTTACTATTTGTTATGCAATGGTATAGTCTGGTGGTATAAGTATGCCTGGTCGTGGGATTGTTACATCATCAGATTCGTTCATTCAGTTTCACTAAGTAATGTTATACTTTCACAAAGTTCTTGTAGCTATTTTGATTTACAATGTGTACCTCCATGACACCACATCATATAATACTAGATATCAGACTTTTTAATTTCTGATAATCATTTAAATATAAAATGAAAATGCATTGAGGTTTTCATTTACATTTTTTAGATTACTAATGTTGTTAAAACCTAATCATATGTTTATTGGTCATTTGTACTACCATTCTGTAAAAGTCTAGTCTTTTGCCGTTATTTTGTTGTTCAATTGCTCTTATTGTTCAGCAGGATTTCTTTAAAACTACACATACAGAGGCTTTGTGTTTTCAAAACAATTATTTTCCATTTTATAGCCTGTCTTATCTTTTGAAGAAAAGCTCTCAATCTAAATGTGGAATCAGGCTTTTCCTTTACGGTTTACACTATTTGTGTTGTTTAAAGTGTTTCCCACCCCAAGCTGATAATAGTATTCTGTTCTGTAATGTATTTAAAATTAATTACAAAGGCTATTGCTTTTCTGTGATACTACCTCTATCACACATCAAGTATCCATAAGTGTGACTCTGAGCTGTTATTCCGTTCCACAGACTGATTTTTCTATTAGTTACTCAATATTTTATTTAATATAGTTGTATGATAAATCTGGATAACTGGCAAGAAAAAATCCATCATTTTATTATTTCCTTTGAAGGGTTCTTTAGATATTCCTGGGCATGCATAAATTTACAGTTTTAGAAATACTGTCTCAAGTTACAAAATAAAAAATAAATTAAAAAAAATAATAAAAATAATGACAAAGACAACTGCTGTGGTTAAATTAAATATTTAAATTATTGGGGGAAAATTTAAATATTTTCTATGTAGAATCTTCCACACAGTAAAACTGATATGTTTTCACTCTGTGTAGGTGATAATGTTTGTCAATGCAGTTTTATAATTCTTTCCAAAAAGTTTTTGCATATAGTTTGCTAAATATATTCTTAGACACTTTAGATTATTTGATCATAAATCATAATTTTATCTTCTAAATATTTGTCATTGTGCTTACAAATGTCACTTTTTATGTACTCTGATTACAGCAATCTTGCTAATCACTTTTATTACTTATAATAATTTATTTTATATCCCTCTGTATTTATTACGTATTTTTAATAATTTAAAAATAATGGAAGTTAGTGGAAAAGGTATACATCACTAACAACCATAAATAAAATGAATTTTTTAAGAGATTACTATAAACACCTATATGCTAACGAATATACAAGTTAGATGATCTGGACTAATTTCTTAGAGGATACAAACCATGAGAACTGACTGATGAAAAAAGAAAAAAAATCAGACTTATAACAAGTAAATATGTTGGATTAATAGTTTTTAAAACTTCCCATAAAGAAAAGAAAAGCCTTCACTGGTGAAATCTACCAAATATTTAAAGAAAAATTAATACCAAACCTCTAAATTGTTATCAAAACAGAAGAACAGGAGCACTTTTCAATTTCTTCTATGAGGCTAGTAATGGCCTGATACCAAAAAGAAATCATGGCATCACAGGAAAGGAAAACTACAGACCAGTATATTTTACATATAGACACAAAATACTCAACAAACTGTTTAATGACATATTCAATATCGCCAAGTTGGATTTATACCAAGAATGCAAGATTACCTTAACATTAAATGAGCAATTAATGTAATGTACCATATTAATAAAATAAAGAAAAAACCTACATGATCATTTCAATAAATGCAAAAAAAGTATGATAAAATCAAACACATTTTCATGATTAAAACACTTAACTAGGAATAGAGGTATCTTCCTCAAACTAATAAACGGGATTTTTTGAAAACTCTCAGGTAACATAATGTTTAATGGTGAAAAACAATGTATATCCAAAAAAAGAAATATTATTTAACACTAAAAGCAAATGAGCTGTCAAGCCATGAAGCCATGAAGGAAACTTCTATGCACATAACTCACTGAAAGAAGCCATACTGAAAAAATTGCATATTGTTTGATTCTAACTATGTGACAGTCTAGAAAAAGTAAAACTATGGACATAGTAAAAAGATCAGTGGTTTTCAGAGGCAGGGGTGGGCAGGGAGGGATGAGTAGGCAGAGCAGTATTTAAAGCAGTAAAAATACATTGTACAATACCACAATGATGAATACATGCCATTATGCACTCGTCCAAACCCATAGAAAGGTACCACACCAAGAGAGACCCTACTGTAACCTATGGCTTTTAATTCTTATGATATGTAAATGGAGGTTCATTAACTGTAACAAATGTAGCATTCTGATGGGGAATTAATGAAAAGGACTATGCATATATGCAGGCAGGGAGTATATGGGAAATCTTTGTAACTCCTCATTTTTGTCTTAAACTGTCCGCAAAAGTTGTCCTAATTAAAATAAATAAATTAATTAAACAAAAAAACGAAGTTATATTTCCTCCTTTAAAATTTAACACATTTATTTTTATTGGTTTACTGGGATGCCTAGGACCATTAATACAATTTATTCATTATACACTTGAATCCCATCTGGGTCCCTTCCAAATAGGGTGGCATTTAGTACATGGAACCCCGAACGTTATTTGTTTAATTTGCATATTTATAATGGATATAATGATCAAGTGTAACCATAATGTTTATCAAATGAATATAAAAAAGTTCCATATCACTTGGTTCTTGGCACTTTTTTTTAGCATTCTTTTGTGGTTACATACCTGGCTAATTTTGTATGACTTTGGAGATATAGATGCATATTATTTAGTGATATGTGTCATTGTGATTCTATGCTAAGAGCAGCTGAATATTCTTGTTAAAAAAATAGTTGGATAATAATGCCTAATGCCTATTTATTCCCACGCAAAATGTGAAGAAAAAATAATAACAGTTTGTATAGATACATAATGCCTACTGTGTGTCAATTTCAAGCATCCTCTTCCAGGTAAATATTATCTCACCATTTGCAAGTGAGGAAACTGAAATCCAGACTTTGACTTATGCCTGCTAAATTGTTACTACTATATGATTTTTCCCATTAATCCTTTTTAAAAAAATTAAAATCTTATTATAGCATATTTATGTTCTTAGTTATGTCCACCTGGAAAGGAAAGTAAATGTCTAATAAATATCTAATAATTTGTAAGTCATAAAATCAGATGGAATATGGAAATCTCAAAATTATTTCCAAAGTATTTGCACCAATTTTTAAAATCTTCTTTTAAACAATTATGTCTTGGACCAACACGTTATCATTTAAGGTTTACTAAGTACCTACCAGAATAATTTATGATTAATCTAATATTGTATTTAATAATGACTTTTCATATATGTGCTATTATTTGAAATATGCCTTTGACAAACTACAAGTCTGTATTTCAAATAATGAAGTAAATGCATTTCAGATTATTTATAGCTTTAAGTAACTTTCTTTGCAATATGTTGAACAATTATACACATATTCCTACAATATTTTGCTGAAAGATTTGACCATAAGAAACACATTTTTGCCACAAATTCAATATGTGTGCCTAATTATTTACAAAGTTGGAACTTACATGAAAAGAATGATTTGCAGGTGCAAAGTAATACTATTCACTTTTTCAGCTATTTCTAATTTTTCAGAAAAAGGGTGAACTTTAATGCTAATTTACTCTGTTCTCAGAAATATTTCATGAACAGATAAAGATTTCCACATTTAAGCAAATAACATTTAATAAAACTTACAATACTTTTTTATAGTACAAGAAGCACTACTAACCCAGATTTTATGGAACACGGATGGGTAAAGAGATACCTAAATACATAGATAGCTGATAAACAGATGGCTTTTACTTTTCTCTTTAAACACTCTCCCTGGATGAAAGTAGCCTCCACAGATACATTTTTATACATATTTTAACATTTGGTATCTTTGATAAAATGGGATTGAAATTAATAGAAGAGATGCAGAACAGTATACAGGTTTAAAGCTAAATGCCATTGTCTCATTTTTGAAATATTATGTCACAACTAATTACATGCAGTTTTAGAATTAAGAAGGAATTCTGCCCAAACACTGCTTATTTAACATTTACTACTGTTTTCAAAAGAAAACTTGTATCTAAAAGCACCTAAGTATTTTCTTGTGACTAAAATGTAAATGAATTTAGCATATCCATGTCAATTCAAAACCAGGTGTATTGATATTGCCCACTACTTATCAGAGATTTGTGAAATATTTATTAGCCTATGTAAAAATAAAACACATCAAAAATGAATGTACATTCTAAATATTGAGAAGTCCAAAATAGTAGTTTTAATATTTCAACATCATTAATAGACAATATACTAAAATTTTACAAATACTGGGGTGCCAAAAAAGTGTATACAAGTGGACACTTTAGTCAGTATTGCTCAAGCAGTAATTTGCTGCAATAAGAAGTGTCTGTATGCTGATGGTAACTACTTTGAGGACCTCCTGTAATTGCAGAAGTCAAAAGTGACTTGTAGTCATCTTTTGTTATTGGTATATATGAGTATTACAATTTTAATCCAGGTTTTTCCTATCTTAAAATATGTGTACTTTTTTTGGCACCCTCTGTAGGTTTAGCATTTAAATATTGAATGAATTGAATACACAAGTACACTACTTTTTCTTTCAGGATCTTTATATCTTTTAAGTTTCACTTACTGATTTTATTAAAAAATGGTCATGTCACAATGTCTGGAATGATCTTTTTTTGTATATTCTAACTTCATGAACTCTCTCAGGTCTCCTTCAGTAATCTTATGCTCCCTGGAACTCACTTATTTTATTCTTGGAATTTCTCCAGTTAGATCTCAATGTATCGTTAAATGCTTTTGTACTTTATCTTATGCTTTCTAAATGTTGTTCTCCCATTTTTGCATAAATATAAATATACTGTCTTATGAATTCAAGTGTATAAGGTTTATCCTTATATCCCAATATGTGTCACCTATTTAAGTTAATTTATATAATTTGATTGAATATGGTTTTGTTAAAACTTACTGACATTTACTATGTGTAATAATTATAGTCAATATGGAAATAATAACAATGCTTTAAATTTACTAAATCACTGCTTCAACAAAGTATTTTCACTCCATCATATGTACTATGCATTCACAAGAGAACGGTAATGTAGAATAGAAACTAACATGGAAATTCCAGACTGGCAAGTTATACTCTCTGAAATTATGCACACTTTTG
Organism: Rhinolophus sinicus; assembly: GCF_057876585.1. Lineage (NCBI taxonomy): Eukaryota > Metazoa > Chordata > Mammalia > Chiroptera > Rhinolophidae > Rhinolophus > Rhinolophus sinicus. The sequence continues at coordinate 110,990,071 of NC_142516.1, forward strand.
TAAGGGTGAAATTCAGGGAATCAACAGGGTAAGGGGGATCGAATATATGGTGATGGAAGGAGAACTGACTCTGGGTGATGAACACAAAATGGGATTTATAGATGATGTAATACAGAATTGTATACCTGAAATCTATGTAATTTTACTAACAATTGTCACCCCAATAAATTTAATAAAATAAAATTTAAAAAAAAACAAAAAAAACAATGTAGGTACTTAGCTGGTTTGCAGTTTGATCCATCTTGGTATTCAGCTATTTTCTCTTTGTTTCTTCCTGTAGAGACTGACTTGAAAACTCTGTTTTGTCCCCTTTTTCAAGGATACCCATATTAATCCATTTAATTAGCAGAATTCTAACCTGGAATGTACAACTTCTTAATCCTCAGGCACCCAGACACTGGAATCCATTTTGCAACTCCCCTGCTGTTTTCACTGGTGACGCATAAAGCCCAGGCTGCAGTGGCCACTCTAAGTTTGGAGTCCGGAGGTAACATTATGTTAAAACAGACCAGACCCCAGGAAGCGATGTCAGCTCTGGGACCTGCCTGACAGACTCCCCTTTCCTTTGTAGTTCTTGTGAACCTATAAGACCTTCTGACCAGTCTAGGAACAGGGAGGTGGCCTTTGGACAGGAGTTCTCCATCCTTCCAGAATGCCGGCATTCTGAATAAACCTGCTTTTCTTTCCATCAACCATGTCTCTTAACTTTTTCAAGCAGCAGGCTGCCAGACATTAGCACGGTACCACTTTCATTGAATTATAAGAAATGTAGAAGACATGATTAGTGAACTGGAAAGCAAGTCGTTAGAAAAGAGCTAAACTGAAGCACCAAAAAAATTTAAAAAGTAAAACCACAGGAAAAAATTAGACCCACATGGAACATAGTAAAACAGCTTAACATGCATTAGGGGGCCCTAATGGAAAGAAAAGATAAGACCAATATGATAGGAGATAATATCCAAAACATTTTTAAAACTGATGAGAGAAACAAACCCCCAAATTCAGAGCTCTATGAGCATCCTAGGCAGAAAAAATATACTATAGAGAAAAAAAAAAAATACCATAGTAAGACTGTTGAAAACCAAAGACAAGAGACAAACTCATAGGAAGTCAAGAAATTACATATTGCCTTCAAAGGAGAAACAGTCAAACTGAAAGCTGACCTCTGAACAGTAGGAGACAGAAAACAATGCAAGGATACCCTAAATTCCTGAAATATACAGTTACAGTCCAGACATGAAATCATGGTATCTTTCATCAAATTGGTATTTAGGAAGTGAAGAAAAAGGAAAGAATATGGAATAGATTTTATAGATATTAGTAAACAGGACTTGATGGATTACAAATTGGAGGAAAAGTAAGTAGTAAAATAAAACCATACAAATTATATTTTTCCTTTGTTGTTATTCTAATCAAACTGCTGATACCCATTATAGATTTGAGTAAGTCTAGGCAGAATATATGGGAAGTAAAAATTGTCTATTATGCTTATATTGAGCTTGAGAAAAATTTTAGTTATCTAAATAGATATACCACATTTCCCCGAAAAATAAGACTGGGTCTTATTAATTTTTGCTCCAAAGGACACATTAGGGCTTATTGTCAAGGGATATCATCCTGAAAAATCATGCTAGAGCTTATTTTCCAGTTAGGTCTTATTTTCAGGAAACACAGTATAGATACTGTCTTTCAGTGACTAAGGAGAATTGTGGAGGATTCATTTTAAATATAGTGGTCAGGGTGATCTCATTGAAATACTGTTTTTGGAAACTCAATTCTTTACTCCTCTGTAATAGAATTATACATTCACACATTTGCCTTGTAACTTTGAAGTGACTTCTGCTGTGGAGAGAGTATATTTTTCTGCCCCATGTATGTTGGCCCGCTATGTGATTTGCCCTGGTTAATACTTTATGTAGTTGTACATAATTCCACTAAGATATAAATGTAACCACATATTTTAGTTTGTCTTCTTGATATATGCCATAAGAACATGCCTTGGGTAGTGGCTTATGTCAGAATAACTGAAAGAAGTGGAATGGGCCTGACCCAACTTGCAGCCTGGATCTAATGATAGCTGAATTTAATCAATCTTTTCCTGACTCTAGACAATCTCTCAGCCAGCATACTCATAAACATTAAAAAAAAAAAAAAAAAAAAAACAACAACAAAATAATAAAACAAAAAGCTGTTTTATAATTATGAGGAATTTGAGTTGATGTTTATCCAAAAAAATGATTAATAGAAACATTGGTACTGGTGTTGGGGTGTTGCTGTTACATCACAAAATATGTGCCACTGGCTTCGGGCTTGGGCAATGAGAAGTAATAAGAGTATGTAAAATATCAATATATATAGTATGGTATAATTTATACCTGTGGTAATTTATAAGTGACAACAGGTACAAGGCAAGAAAATTGTGATACAAGGCAAGAAAATTGAGAAAATATTAGTAGTGGTAGTTGTCGGTTAGGTAGCTGTACTTATTAAGCTAACAGAAAAAGAACTGGACTCGGAAAAGATCTATCTGCTACCACTCTAAGAATATTGTAACTGAATGGAGAGTTCCCAGAACATCTAGGATTTTGAGTTGGAAAATGGACTAACTCTCACAAAGTGAAACTATACCCATCAAATCACTAAACACAGAGTGGGGAAAAAGGCCAAATTTAGTTTCTGCCTGTACATCATAGACTTAAGACAGAAATCCTTTCAAAAGCTGTGGTCTTTAAGACAATAGATATCCTTTCAATTGGATGTAATGAATCCTAGAAGACTACTGACATTGTCCCATGAAGCCTTTTATGCCATCAGTTTTTTACTTGAGAAAAAGAATAATGAATTGCAGGTATAAATTTTGGCACATAAAATGAAATAGAATCTAGAATCAAGTGAATAGGACACTTCAAATTTATATTAAGTTGTATCAGCCTAAGCAGTATCAGACTGCATAAAAAAACACTGAGACTTTTCAAGATATTAAAATACTCTTCTCCATGAAGGAAGTTTGCAGAACTTCTTAGCCTCCCAGGAGGGCACATTTTCTACCACTCTCTTCTGATGTGGTGAAGGAGGATGATGAAAAAGAAGGGCATCCAAAAGATAAAGAAAGAGGCACAGAAATTAATAGACTGGGGAAATATATTCAGGGAACAGAACATGCAGCTAATCAAGGATTAGACGGACCTCAAAAAGTTTGGGCCCATTATAAAATGACATCACAAAATTGGCCTAATGGGATTTCAGAATTACCATGAAATAGTTGCTTCTAAGTGCTTTCCCTTCTTTGCATTTTTGAATGGGATTATTTAATACAATTATCCTGCTCTTGTTTCACTACTGTATGTTAGATTTAGAGAGAGAAGATACAGCAAGTGTTTGCTTTCATATATTTCTAGAGCAAGAGGATTACCTTCTAAACCTGATAAAGATCACTGAGATTGATTGTAATGCAGCAAAAACTGATAGTCACTTTAAACCATATAATACCTGTGAGAAGAGGTTTCCAGGCATTAAAAAACATCAAATGCCCAGGCCCTGACATAAAATCATGGCTGCATTGACAAGAAAGGGCAAGGAACTCAGTGTGCCTAGATTTCATTAAAAAAAAAAAAAAAAAAAAAGCTACTAGAAGATGAATACAGAGAAAAAAATGATCAGTACATGTAGCTATATGAAAGAGATAGAAAAAAACATTGAAGAGTCTTAAATAATAGTAATATATGTGAGTTATTTAAGATTTGTCTATTTTATTTAGAGTGTGCTGCAGAGGACAAGTGCAGGATCAAAGTAACTAGCAATAATCCAGACAAAAGATGAAGGTGGTAGTGGATCAGAGTACTGTTGAGAAGTGCTTAGATTTGAGTTTCAGTTTCAAGGTTAAGCTTTCATTATTTGTTAATGGATTTTATTTGCAGTGCAGGAGAAAAAGAAGAATCAAAGACAGCAAAGTATCTGGGCCAAATTTAAAGAATGAAGTTGCCAATAATCAAGTTAAAGATGAATGACTGCAGGAGAAGTTTTAATTTGTATGTACACGTATGTATGTATGTATGTATATATGTACGTATGTATGTAAGTTATTTGTCTTTACATGCTATTGGAAACTGTAAGACTGCATATGACTATTATAGGATAAAGAATGATGTGGTTCAAGAAATGAACCCTGGGGCATTCCAATGCTAAAAGAGATAAAAAAAAAAAAAGAAAAATACAAAAGAACAGTTTGTATAGATACATAATGCCTACTATGTGTCAATTTCAAGCATCCCTTCCAGATAAATATTATCTGTATGAAAGAGGGAAAGAGGTAATGAACTGAACTAAATGCTGTTAGTATGCCAAATAAGATGAGTAAACTCACCATTAGATTTAGCAACACAAAAGTCATTTGTCAATAACTTCCACATTGAAAAATTTTGGCAAATATCACTTTTAGTATGGTGGTAAGGGATTGGGGTGGTGGTGTGCTAATCATGCATAAAAGGGGCAAAATAACTGATATGAGCAAGGATGTAATTAAAGTTATTTACCATAAAGTTTAAACCAGCTAACAAATAAAAGGAGATGGTGTAGTTGGAATAGAGAAATACTGGTATAATCAATAGAATTTAGGTCTTGTTAAGATTGAAGTTGTTTATTTCAGTAAATATGAGATAATGAGCTAGTAAGACAGACGGTAATAACAAAGAACTAGGATACTTATTTAAGGTGATATGATTAATAGATGTAATGTCATATGCTGGATAGGATTCTGGGGGGAAAAAGAACAAAAACGGATAGATAAAAACTAAAGAAATATGAATAATGTATGCATTATAACGTTAATCTTGATATGACTAGAGCAAATACTATAGTCAAGCTGTATGCATCAACAGAAAGGGATGTTGGGGAACTTTGCAGAAGCACTCAGAGTATTAAGACTCAGTCTTCACACCTGATGATAATTATTTTGAGAAAGGTGGTTAAAAGCTGTCTTACTCTAAAACTCATAAGGTTTTCCTTTGCCCTCTGTCAATGATGGAACATAGGTGAGGTGGGGCCAGGTATATAAATCTGGATCTAAGGAAGGCATAAGAATAAATACCTAGGTGCATCAATTATGGTGCTCAAAACATGCAACTAGATGAGGTTGCCTACTGTGAGAATTAAAACAGGGAATGGAAAAGGATCCAGGATCCAAACTCCAGACAATGCTAATTAGAGGTTGAAGAAGAGAAGTAAAAAAAGCTTAAGAAGAATGAATACTGAGTTAATGATCCACTACTTCACCTGATCCATTGTATCTACATGGAGCAAAAACAATCTTGATTAAATTCAATTCTCTAGCAACCCTTGCCCACAAACATAAATGTAGATGGAGGAAAGCAGTCATGCCACCTGGTTGCTGTTTAAATTCACAAACACACAGGATTCTGGGAAAGTGGAAGAGTAGGAAATATCAGGAATCTTGTCTCCACAGCTAGACAACAACAATTGCACTGGCAGAACCTGCCTTCCATAAATATTTTGGAGCTCTGGAGTCTATTGAAGACCTAGGATTTCCAGGGGAATGCTTGGACAGTAAATTGCAGCTAATTTTGGTCAATGTCAGGTCTTAACACAGTAGCAGCTCTTGATTCTCCACATCCCAGGCAGCCATGTATACTACAAAGTTATAGAAATCAAAGCAGTATGGTACTGGGAGACAGACAGACATATAGACCAATGGAATATAATAGTAGCCAGGAAATAAAGCCTTGCATATATGGTCACATGATTTTTGAAAAATATGCCAAGACCATTCAATAGTGAAAAGACACTATTTTTAACAAATAGTGCTTAGAAAACTTGATGTCCACATGCAAGAGAATGAAGACCGACCTATACCTAATACCTATAAAAATTAAAATGTGTCAAAGACCTAGTGTAAGACCTAAAACAATAAAACTCTTAGAAAAAGCATAGGGCAAAAGCTTCACAACATTGGATATAGCATTAATTTATCTGATATGATATCAACAGCACAATCAAAAGAAATAAACTCAGCTTCATAATATTTTTTTAAATTGTGCATCAAAATACACTGTCAACAGAGTAAGAAGGCAATCCACAGAATGGGAGAAAGTATTTGCAATCATATATCTGATAAAGGATTAATATCCAGAATACATGTAAAACTATTAGAACACAAACAAATTACAAACAACCCAATTAAAAAAAATGGTCTAAGTCCTTGAATAGACATTTTTCCAAAGAAGATATACAAATGACAAACAGACAAAAAGATGGTCGACATCACTAATCGTTAGGGAAATACAAATCCAAACTACAACGAGATGCCACTAGTGAGGAGATTTGGATTGCTACTATCAATAAATCAGATTAAATATTGGTGAGGATGTGAAAAATTTGAACCCTTGTGCACTGTTTTGGGGAAAATGAAGTGGTACAGCTACTATGGAAAACAATAGGATAGTTCTTTAAAAAGTTAAAAATAGAATTATTATTTCATCCAGCAATTCCACCTCTGGTTTCATACCCCAGAAAACTGAAGTCAGGGTTTCAAAGAGATATTTGTACATTCATGTTCATAGTAATACTATTCACAGTAACAAAAACATGTAAGCAACATGAGTGTCCATTGATAGATAAGCAAATTGTGGTATACACACACAAAGGAATATTAGCCTTAAAAAGGAAGAACATTGTGACATATGTATGCTAAAACATGGATGAATCTTGAGAGATATAAGCCTGTCACAGAATGACAAATACTCTATGATTCCACTGATAGGAAGTAGTTAGAATAGTAAAAACCATAGAGACAGAAAGGAGATCACTGGTTGCCTGGGGCAGGAAAAAGGGAGGACCAGGGGAGTTTTCACATAATGGGTATCGAGTCTCAGTTTTCAAGATGAAAATAGTTTTGGAGATAGATGGCAATGATAGTAGCACAACCTTATAAGTGTATTTAATGCCACTGAACTTTATACTTAAAAAATGGTGAAGGTGGTATAGTTGTGTGTGTGTGTGTGTGTCTCCTTGTCATATCCTAAAAGCATCTACAACAGTACGTGGCACTTAAGTACTCTTGTAACTTGCCTGCATAAATAAAAACTTGAAGAGGTTGGTGTTATAGAATCTAAAATAGTAATCTCAATGAGGAAGGAACTATCAATTAAGGGTTCAAGTGAATTAAGACAGACATTTTCCCTAGATATTATATACAATGTGCTTGCCGGTGATTTGACAAAACATTACTCAAAGAGTGCAGATTATGGTAACCTACTAAGTTAGATGGACCTAACAAAAAATATGGGATCTGGTCAAGACAATTAAAAAGAAAAAAAAAAAAAAAAGTACTACAAAGTGGAAAATTAAGGCAGTAGCTGGAAGAGTATATTAGGTTGATACAGTTTTTGTTATAAAATCCTAGTAAATATGTACCTTGTCAAGGCTGTTTCCTTGTCACTCAGCTTCCATTCACTGAGCAGATACTTATTACAATAAGAGGCATTGTGCTGGAAACTGGAGATGAATTTGGATTCACAGTCCCTGTCCTCAAGCATCTCATAGTCTAATAGGTAAAATAAACATTTTTCAAGTTATCACTCAAGTAAATGTAAACTTAAGCTACAATTTTGGGAATTATGGGATGTTTATTAATAAAGTAGCAATTTAGCTATGACCAGTAGTACAGGCATGAGATCACCACTTGAAACTACACTTGTCGTAACTGTGTCCCTTGTAAAACAAAGAAATCCAATGTTGATACAGCAAAAAATGCTAAGAAAGGGTGCAGGCTTCCATTTCCCATAATATGGTGAAAATTATATATATATATATACACACACACACACACACACACACATATATATATGTGTGTATATATATGTGTATATATATAAATACATATGTATATAAATAAATCAGAATTCCTATATTATAAAAAGCCTTTAGTCATATAAAAATATAGAAAATAATTCTTTTAAATTCCCTGGCTTAGCTGTCAAGCAAACAAAGGAAGTCATAAGAGATCAAATTGAGAGAATTGAATGAATTTAGAGAGGACTCTGAGAAAACTTTGTTCTGCTGATACTAAGAGTTTGCATTTTATGTCTGAACCTAGACTAGAGGTAAAAACAAACCAACAAGCCCCTAAATCCCTAAAATTGTGGCACTGAAGAATCCAGAAGTCATAAATTTTAGCTCCCCAAAATAACATATCAATATACAATGACTACCACATACATATATGTTTGACCACATACAGTGTGCCAGCCAATGCTCTAAGAAATTTGTACCAAATTAGTTAATCCTCATAATAACCATTATAGTGCTGATTTTATAGATTGAAGAAATTGAGGCGAAGAGAGTTAGGTAAATGGTTTGAAGTCATATAGTTAGTATGTGATTGACCTAGGTTTTAGCCTAGGCAATCTAGGTTCAGGGTACACACTTCATTTTAAGACTATGTTGTTGCTCAGCTAGAGAAAAATATAACATAATTAAGAAAATAAAAATAACTACTCCACAAATGGAGATAAAAAATATTACGTCTTACTCCTGGCTATGATGAAAAATTAAAAACAAATGCTCACCTGAAAAATTTTAGCCATCATTATGTGAATATTGAGTCTAAATTTAAAATACTGTTTGGTTCATGAAATTCAAGAAAATTATATTAAAAGTTTCTTGTGTTGGTAATATTGCTAGGAGTTAATAAGAAATAAAATAAAACTTGCTTTGGAAGAAAACCCCCTCAACTCAGGACTCTAATAATATCCAAAGACAAAAGTTAAAATGAACACGAGTTGAAAAATAGAAAAGAAAAGCAAGCAGTAAATCCATGAGTAGGAAATATAAAGGACTATCATAAGTGATTGTCAGAAAAAAATAATAAGTCCCATAATTAGATCGTAAAAGATATAGTATTAAAACAATAAAATATATCATGTAAAATAAGTCTTTTATTTACAATATAAAATACATCAAAATTATGACTAAGAAAAAAAGGCTATCAAAGAAGCAAGCAAGGCATTTAAAAAATCAAAACAAAAAAATTTCTAGAAATCTTCTGCAAGTGTTGTGTGTGTGTGTATGTCATGTGAGTGGGGTGCATGTGTGGGGTATGCACATGATAGGGATGAGGGTGTTGCATGGGGGTGTGGTATGTGAACCTGTTTTGTGCGTGCGTGTGTTAGAAATACAATTAATGGTTTAAACACTGGAATAGGCCCTATAAAAGAGAGAATAAACAAAAATAGAATGAAGATATTACCAAGAATATACCTAACAGAGACAAAGATATCTAAAATGTGAAAATTCAAATAAGATTGAGTTAAAGTAAGAGTGAAATATCAAAGCAGAGTTTTAGAAGATGGCACTAGAGATGGCAGAGGAGAGCAATATTTGAAGATAAAATCTGAAAGCATTTCCCAGAATATATAAGACTCAAAAAGCTCCACAGTTTCCAAATGGGATAAAAATAAATGTATAACTAGCTATAGTGTCATGAAAATGTTCTATAATTAAAACAGAGAAATTGTAAAAGCAATGGGAAGAAAAGTACAACAAATAGAACAATTAATTTCTAAACAGCAGAAAATGCTGATAGAAAACAGTGGAAAAATATCTTCAAAATGCTGAGAGAAAACAATGTTCATATTAAAAATTTAACATGAGCAAACTAAAAGAACTGCAAAAGCAAATAAAAATCAGTCTAAGTATATTAATATCTGAAAATATATTTATATAAAATATTACTAGGAAATAGTATTATCTCCATATAGTACTAAAATATCTAATTCAAGCCACAGATATAACACTGGAGCTTTTATGTACATAATAAGATATAGCTTTATTAATTTGAATTTAAAGGAGACTTGATAAATGTATCTTCACAAGGAAGAATTAAAGGCAAGTTCCTCAACAACTGAAAGATGATAAAAAAAATATATTAGGTATGTATATGTTTGAAAAATAAAAATTAAAACACGATGTAAATAAACCCAACAATTCAAAAATACAGATTATCAGAGGATGGGTTCAAGAGGGTGTATAGGAATCTCTTGAACTAAACTCTATCCATTAACACATCCAAACTACAATTACACGTAGAACAATTCTCTCTGAAAAAGATCTGAAGACGAGTAGAACAGCTATTTCACAATGAAGGACAAAAAGAAAAAGCTACATGAAGATGGGTAGGAGGGGCATACACTCAGTTTTGTCAGGACTCTCCCCCTTAGAGCAGCCACCTGCAACTGGGAGGGATATCACAAACACACACCTCCTCCCTGAAAAGTGAGGGGTTTGAGCCCCATGTCAAGTACCCCACCCTTGGCGAGCTGAACCAGGAAGACAAGTTCCCATAAGGTCTGACTGTAAAAACGCCAGTGGGGTTTAGGTCCTGAGAACCAAGGGCTGTAGGAAACTGACACTCAGCTTTTAAAGGGCTCCACACTGCCTTACTTGCTTTGAGTCCCAGTGCGGAGGCTGCAGTTTGAAAAACACCTGGGCCGTAGGTGAAGGGTGTTCATTGACTAATCTTAGTGTGTGTGACAGAGGGGTAAAGGAGTCTGTTGGAACACTCTCTGGGGATAAAGTCACTGGTGGACAGCATTTTTTAACTCTCCTCTACCTTACTAGCTTTGTGCTGGTGGGTGCTATTTTTGGTACTGTGCATCCATCTTGCTAGCACAACTCATCCTACCCCAGTATTCCCCTAAGGCCAGGCAACCATCCACTGCAACCCCAGATGCACTGGACCCAATGGGCAGGCTCTACCAGTGTGCCTCCACTATGGCCCCATCCCTACCAGAGACAGAGGGTACACACACTCTCTACAGGGGATACCTCTTGAATGCCTGGCACTGGGTGGCCGGGATGGGGGAGTAGGTAGGTGGGACAAGAGCTGAGGGTGGGCTTGTGTTCTGGGGCCTCATGGAACTAAAACAGGCAGATAGACAGTTCTTGACAAGCTACCATCCCCAGGGCACTACAGACAGCAGTCTGAAATACACCCTTGGTCTTCCAATGACCACTACTTCAAGACTAGGAGACACAGCTGTTTCACCTAATACACAGAGTCAAGCAAAATGAGGAAATAGAAGGATATGTTCCAAAGGAAAGAACAAAATAAAACCTCAGAAATAAAGCCCTAAGAAACAGAAATAAGTAACCTTCCTGATTTAAAAAAAAGAAAAGAAAAAGAAAAAAAAAACCTAAAAAAGTAATATTTATAAAAATGCTCACTGATCTTAGAAGAAGAATGAACACACAGAGAATTTCATCAAAAAGAAAAAAAAAAAAATCCAAGCAGCCCTGTTGGAATAAATTAAATCATTATACAGAAACCATGGCATTTCTATATACATATAACAAACTGTCAGAAAGAGAAATTAAGAAAACAATCCCATTGATAGTTGCATAAAACAATAAAATACCTAAAATATATATTTAACCAAAGAAGTGAAAAGCCTACATACTGAAAATAATGACATTGTTCAAAGACATTGAAGAAGACACAAATAAATGAAAAGGTATTCTATGTATTGTTAAGATGTCCATAGTACCCAAAGAGATCTAAAAATTCAGTGCAATCCCTATCAAAATTCCAATGACATTTTTCACAGATCTTGAACAAATAATTCTAAAATTTATATAGAACCAAAAAAGACTCGAAATAGCCAAAGCAATCTTGAGAAAGTAAGAACAAAGCTGAATGTATCACATTCCCTGATTCCAAACTATACTGCAAAGCTATAGTAATGAATACAGTATGGTAGTGACATGAAAACAGACACAGATCAATGGAACAAAACGGAGAGCCCAGAAATAAACTCACATATGTATGGACAATTTATTTATGACATAGGAATCAGAACATAGAGTAAAGAACAGTCTCTTCAATAACTGGAAGGAAAACTGGACAACCATATGCAAAGGAATGAAACTAGAACGCTACCTTAATCCAAACGCAAAAATTCACTCTATTAAAGACTTGAATGTAAGTTCTGATATTAGAGAAGCAAAAGGAAAAATAAATGGGACAACAAAAAAGCTCTGCACAGCAAAGGAAACCATCAAGAAAATGAGAAAACAACATATTGAATGGGACAAAATATTTGCAAATTATATATCTGACAAGGGGTTAATATCCAAAATATACAAAGAACCTACAACTCAGTTAGCAACATAAAAACAAACAACCCAAGTCAATGGCAGAGGATCTGAATTGACATTTTTCCAAAGAAGACTTATATGTGACTGATAGGCACATGAGAAGAGGTTCAACATCACTAATCACCAGAGAAATGCAAATCAAAACCACAATGAGATATCATCACACACGTTAGAATGGCCATCATAAAAAAAGACAACAAATAAGTGTTTGAGAGGACGTGGAATAAAGGGAGGCCTCTGCACTGTTGGTGGGATTGTAAATTGGTATAGCCACTATGAAAAACCGCATGCAGATTCCTCAAAAAATTAAGAATAGAACTACCATATGACCCAGCTATTATACTTCTGGGTATTTATTCCAAATATACAAAACACTAATTTGAAAATATTTATGCACCTTGATGTTCACTGCCTTATTATTTATAATTGCCAAAATATGAAAACAACCTAAATGCCCATTAATGGCTGAATGAATAAAAATGTGGTATGTATGTGTATGTATGAGTATATAGACACATATACACATGTATATACTATTTATGTGTATATATACAACTACATGTACATATATATAGTGTATATATGTATACACAAAATGGAATACTACTCAGCCATTAAAAGGAAATCTTGCCTTTTGTGACAACGGATGGACCTTGAGGGTGCTATGTTAAGTTATGCACTTAAAGACAAATACTGTATTTCACTTATATGTAGAATCTGAAGAAACAAAACTCATAGATGCAGAGAACAGACTAGTGGTTACCAGAGTGCAAGGGAGATTGGGAGAAGACAAAATGGGTAAAGGAGATCAATCATATGGTAATGGGGATACATAATGAACACTATGTAGTGCATACAGATATCAAATTATAATGTTGGACACCTGAAATATATATAAACTTTTATACCAATTTTTTCACAGTAAAAAAATTATTCCACATCATCACCAACACTTGTTGGTTCTTTCCCACCCCCACCCCCTTTTTTTTTTTTAATTTTAGCCATCCTAGTGAGCGTGTAGTGGTTTCTCATTGTAGTCTTGATTCACATTTCCCTAATGAGTAATGATGCTGAGCATCTTTTCATGTGCTTGTTGGTCATATGTATATCTTCCTTTTCTCATTTTTAAATCTCATGTGCATAACAATGTTTGATCTACTCAATAAATGCATTTTGATATATGAAAAATTATTTTCATGCATATATTTAACATTCTAAGAAGCCTCTGTAAATATTCAGCCAGAATCATATATCAAACACATTATCTAAATATTTTTTAAATCATAGGAAATATTTTTAAATATAAAATATAAATACTTCTAAATAATTACTAAGGAGGATTTCATAGTAGATTATTAGATAATACAAATGAAGAATCGAAATACTATCTTTCAAAAATGAATGAAATATAACCAACAAAGTATTTAGAGGGAGATTAGAGCTATAAATGCCCCAATTTAAAAAGAATAATCAACTTTAATTGAATCTGCTGTGAGGGGGTGGTTCCTGGACAGACTCCAGCTGCTATAATGTTGGATCTGTCATATTCACTATATTCATACCAAGGGTATATTATCCCCGTGCTTCTCATGGACAATGGCTGCACACAGCAGGGATACCAGTGCTGGGCCATCCTTGCACAACTCATTCCTTCATGGCATGAGGCACTCTACCAGGCAGTCTTTACTTCAGTGCTCTCCATTTTCCTGCCTGCCTCAGAGTACTCTTACCCAATCCTGCTCCCAGGATTTTACAGATGTCAGCCTTGCATCACAATCTGTAGCTCTACCCAGTTCTGCTTCATCTCTCTTTATCCTGCACAGTAATTGGCAAGGCTAATTTACCTTGGTCATCAGGAGGAGATAGAATAGCTTTTATATAATGGAGACAAGAAGAAATACCTATGTATCTCACGAAAGCCACTTTGACACCACTTGGTACTCACTTGGTCAATAGTAATAGTGAATAGACACATGTGACAGTCCAGATCTGAGAAAGGCATCAATACCAAGGGCTCAATTCATTACAAATGAGAGTTTAGGTCAGACCACCAAATAAGCCATCAAGAACTATACAGAGGATTGCCGAGGCTGAGGGTATTTAAAATGTATGATTAAGGAGAGACGCTGGCTTCAGAACCAAATGCAGTGATGAAGGATTAATCCTCTACTTCAACGCTAATATTTTTCCCCCAGGTAAAGAAGCCTATGGGAAATGTGGAGCTGTTGTTTTTAAAAAATGTTTGGGATGGTTGTAACGGCATGAGAAGTGTACCACTCAAACTCCCCTCCAAGTACACCTACTGTGAAAAGGGTCCCTGCTATGGGGAGGGTATTTAGCAGAAAATTTCCAACTGTCTCACTTTTTTTTCCATAAAGTTGCAATATTCAAGTCAAGGACATACTATTCCTGGTCTTTTTAAGACCAATAACTGAGTATGACAGTGGCTTTAGGGCTGGGACATTCTTGCCTAGTATGGGACTCCTTTAGTGAGCAATCTTTACCTCGGAGCATCCTTTCATCCCAGCTGAGTTTTCCCAGAGTTGCAGTTCAGCCAGAATCTCCTCCTACCCAGGCCTCCTTCCTGCCCACTCCCAGACCACAGGTGCCACATCCACACCATGGTCTGAAGACCCTGTCTGTTTAATCCTGATCCTCTCGCTTTATCCTTTAGAGGTGTCGCTTCAAAATATATCTTGCAAAACGTAACTTGCAATAAAATTCCATCCTGACATCTTCTTTTCAAATACTTGATTTAACAACATCCAAATCAAAAAGTTAGAAAAAGAAGACAACAATGTAGTTCCATGAAATAAAAAGCAAGAAAGAGTGGAAATTAAATAGATTAAAAAGTTGAAATAGAAGGGACCACCAAAACCAAAATTAGTTCTTGAAAGTATTACCAAAATTGATAATCTTCAATTAAAGCTGATAAAGGAAAAGCAGATTATACGCAAATAAACTGTGAAATAACAACCATAATACTATCTAACATAAACTTGTATTCAGAATGCTGCAATACAAAATCACCTTTAAAGGTGCTCTTGATTTTAATGAGGAAAGCATACCTTTACAGTATTTAGCAAGATAAGTCAACTAATGTTCATCTTATTTGGGATATAGTTGTCAAAAAACAAAAAAAAACAAAAAGTTTTCAGATGTGAAAATAAATGTTCCTGGAGTTTGCAGCCATTGGTTACGTAATTCAAGTCTAGCAAGAAAGGTGAAAAGTAGGAAAGATCAGTAGGGGGTACCATCATGCAAGGGTCACAGTGGCTATTTTCAGTCCTTCAGGGTATCTCACAAAACCAAGAGAAACAAAAAAGAAAATACATATAAGCAATGAAGTAGGCTGACTTTCTAAGATGGCCCCTGGTATCCCCTGCCTCCCAATATTCACACACTTGTATAATTCCCTCTTCTTCACAGTGGGATGGACCTAGTAATTAGCTTAAAACATAGAGAATACAACAACATTCACGAAATGCCACTTCCATGATTAGGTTACAAAAGGTTGCGACTTTTATCTGTGTTATTCTCTTACTGGCATGCTCTCACTCTGTCTCTTCACTCATTGGCTGGCTCAATTTGATGACTCAAGCAACCATGTTGGAGAAGCCCATGTGACCCTGCAGTTCACAGACTCTAAAGGAACTAAATCTTTCCAACAAGTACTGTGAGGTCTTAGAAGTGGATTCTGCCACAGTAGAAACGAGATGACTTGGCCCTATTTGCCACCTTAAATACAACCTGTGAGAAGCTTTGAGTCAGAGGATGAAACTAAGCCATACACTCATTCCAACTTCTAGAAACTGAGAATATATGTGTGCCATTTTAAGATGATAAAATTTTGGGTGATTACTAAGCAACAGGTAACTATTATAAGCAATTACTTAAAAAAGAAAAGATGACTACAAACAACTCTATACGAATACAACTGAGAATTTAGTTAATAATTGAAAAATTCTTAGAAGATATATTTTATAATATTTGAACCAGAAGAAAAGGGAAAAGTCAGATTAATAATATAAGTACTAGATAAGTTAATTCAGTGGTTAGGAAGAGTTACATAAATGATAGGACATGTACAGAATTCAAATTAATAAAAAAATAAGCATGAAATAATCTGACAGTATTAGGCCATTTTTTAAATGAAAACCAAATACTGCCAACAACTGTTTAACAATAAGTTTTGTAAATCAGTGTAACATATTTTACTCTTTGTTCTGCAGTACTAGTGTTATCACAAATTGATAAGTATATTTCTAGACATTATAATTGAGGGCTCTATGTTATGTAAATCAGTTTTGAATTGCCCATTTAAAATTATGACTTCATTTATAAATCTGTCCAACAGTATATAAAAATTAAGAAACATGCAGATATTTAATAATAGGTGGTTCAGGTATTTCTAAGACATTTGTATGTTTGATCATGATCAGAGCATTTAAATCAAAGCAATATAGAAAAACATGTTCTTGGAAGATTGATATATTTTATGCAAAATGGGCATTTTCCAAAATTATCTTAATTATCCTGAGGAATAACACTTAATCATAATAGTTATCCTTATAGAACCTCAACAAAATTAAGGCAGAGATAATGAAAGATGAAATAATGTATTTGCTTTGCCATAACATATGAGGATAAGAGAGTATGCACAAAAGGTCCAGTAAATTAAATGCCATTTAGAGAGAGAAATATACACTGGGGAATAGATTTCTGAAAATATATTTTATTGGGAATAATTTAAAAACATATTTTACAAAAATATAGATACTTTACTTTAAGAATCATATTGTATGTGAAAATTCAGAGAGCTTTAGTTGATGTGAATATGTTACTGGAGATGAAGATACTACGCAACAGGGAGACTCTAAACTTGAAAGTGGTATCAGAGGCGTGACAGTACAGGTTGGCTTATGATGCTGTGAAAAGGAGGGAATTGTTCAACCTTTCCAATGGTTGGTTATTATAGTGGAATTTCCAGAGGCCAGCACATTGGTTAAAAGTGATTATCTCATGCCATTTTCAGAAGAGTTATAAGGCTTTCTGTAAGGATACAGAGGTAAGTTCTCCTGGAACCTACTCACACTAAGACTGTTAACTATTTCTCCTGCTATGCTCCACTTCAGGCTATGGAAAGCAGCAACCTCCTTGAAGATGCTTTCCCCTCTCCCACCAGAGAGGAGAGTACCACACAGGGAGCCTCCATCCCCCTATAGCGCCTGGAACCTTCTGCACTCAGGGCCTTGTTCTTCTGCCTGTCAGCATGGCTCCCAAGTTTATTAGATACCCCATCTCAGTGCCGTGGCTCACAGGATCAAGCAGGATGCCTGGTCCCTCTGCGGTGCCTGAGTTAACCTCCCTGTCAGGTTCCCCTAGGCCTCTCCTACTTCAGCATATATCTTCCTTGATGCAACCACCATCATCTGTGAACTTCTCTCCTATAGACTCTCAACATTCACAGTGTGCTGCCATTTCACTCTTCAGTGTGTAATCTTAGCTGCTGTCACTCTCTTACGAATTCCTCATGGTTTCTGTTCCTTTGAGAAATCTTTTTCTTCTTTTTGATCACACTGTATATGTGTGTTTTCTATCATTATATAGTTTATCTGTATAGTTTGGGTAGGAGACGAGACGGTAAAGCATACAGTTTGCCCCAGGTCTGACAATTCCAGAACAAACTGGAAGGTTACAATAGCTTCAACAGTTTTACTACAAGTGCCCTTTTGCCTTCAAAACTCTAAGGCATCACACACACCATTTATTAGGTCTCTAGGATATAAGCTTGATCCATGAAAAGACCAAACAAAAGCCACACTCTAGAAAAGATGGTATCAGTAGTTCCTTACACGCAAAAAACAATAGTTATGTTTATAGATTACTGAATTGGTATTACAATAAATAAGGCTGTTAAATTTAAGAGAAAAACAGTATTATTAAAGCATGATAACTTAATGTGCACACATCTATAGAATGTGTTCCCATTTTCCTTTCCTTCTTAGCTAATTGGTTTAGGATAGTTCTCAACAGTAGACCACTGGACAGTGGTACAAGTTAGAGACCACTGTAAATAAGGGATTCATAAAAGACAAGTGAATGCATTATGCCAAATAAAATAAGTCACACAGAAAAGGACAAGAAATGTATGATTTCGCTCATATGTGGGATATAAAACAAGAATCAACAAATCAACCAACAAGACAGACATACAAACAAAAAAAAAATAGACTCATAGATACAGATATCAGAATGGTGGTTACCAGAGGAGGACAAAGAGGTTAAAAGTAGATTCCATTTCTCCTGAAATCTACTCACTCTGAGACTGTTACAAATACAAGGTGACAGAAGAGACTAGACTTTGGGTGGTGAGCACAAAATAGAATACACAAATGCATATTATAGTTGCACACCTGAAATGTATGTAATCTTATTAACCAATGTTACCCCAATATATTCTTTTTTTTTTTTTTTTAAAGAAGAACAGGGAGAAAATAATTTCTCAGAATAAAGGACTGAGTTCCTAGCACTAAGATGCTTCCCTCAGTAAGAGCTGGCAATCATCCTCACTCCAGACCACCCACTCTATGAACCTGAGTTGAGTATTGTTTATTGAAAGATAAAATTGGTGTTCAAAAGTGTTGGATATTTTCATAATATTTAGTTAATAAAATCATTGAGGCAGCTATACTGTATGCAGGCTTAGTCTGAGCCACTGTTGGTCTTTCCTGGAGGGGGTAACGCCATGTTGAAAAATCAAACTTTCTGAGGCTCAGCTAGACGAAACTTTGTTTTTTAAGTGAGAGGGGCCATGGTTATAGGGTAAGGACAAATCACAGAACTTTCACAGATAGCAGTAAGAAGGGCAGGCTGGGGGGCAGGCCAGGCTGAATATGACAACAGGAGAGAAGCTTTACCTTAATGTTAGGCCACACCCCAAACTACCTAATCTGACTCTGATGGCAGGAATCAGGTGTTAACAGATTTTGAACACTCCACACTTGATTCCTTTAACCTGCAGCCAAAGCTGAGAAAGAGTCCTGGATGGAGATTCAGTCAGTGTTTTGAAGCCATGTGGTCTCATCAAGCAAAGAGAACTTCCATTCGATTTTAATTCTGTTACAAGCTACTGAGTCCTCCCTTCCCATTGCTACTTAACACCACTGAAGCTGCTGCCAGAAAAGTTAGTGACTTCAGAGCCCTGGAAACAAGTACTTTCATGAATTTCCATCTACATTCACTTGAAAAGAAAGGAATGCTTAAACTGATTGTTTCCTCTCTCCTTCCTTTTAAATTTAGAATTACAAAATAAATAAATACATAAACAAACAAACAAGCAAACAAAAACAAAAAAAACTCAAATAGATTTTTCAAATATAGCATTTTTTTGTAAATCATTTCTTTGTAATCATAGCCATTACAAAAGCATTACTTTAATTGAATGTTTCATTATCACTAAAGTGATTCAACCTGCAGTGTTCTTCTCAAAATCATTAGTCAGAGGAAAACATACAGCTTTTTCAGATACTTTGCAAGGCAGCAAAAATATGTACTATTATCCATTGACCAGCTCTTCCTAAAAGGTAGTTGTTACTTTAAGTAACTTTCACTTCTAAGAATGATGTAGTCTGTGTTGATTTTAAATTTCACTTTTTTAAACATTAACCAACTCACTCTTTTTAAAATCCTAAGTGGCCTATATCTATAAAAGTGCTTATGAGACTGCAGAAAAAAAATAACTTCCCTCTTTCTCTATTTCTAGCTGCAGTTAAAAGTACAGAACTTTGTCCCATTAGCAATGATGAGTTTGCCCTGGGTCGTCCTTAGCCAGCTCAGCCAGACCCTTGTAGCCAACAGCACATATTTAACAAATGAAGAGCTAAAGGCCAGGTGGTTATTACCTGCAGGTTGTTGGATAGCAGAAAAGACAGACTCCCTTCCCCTCTCGTTATGGGCGGGGTGGTGGTGGGATATATCGTCACTGAATCTTAAAGCAACCTAACAATAAGGGGCCACAACAGTGAGCAGCCTCGGAAACTACTTCAGGGACAAGGTCTTAGATTCAAGGAGACTGTGGGGACACCTGCGGAGAAAATCTGTGGTTTCACTTAAATTCTCTCGTTTTCCTGTCTAGTTTCCTCTGGCTGCTGCAACAACTTGCCACAAACATAGTGCCTTCAAACAACAAAAATGACTCATCCTACCGTGAGAAGTCGAAAGCAAGGTGTCCGGCAGGGCTGGGCCTCCCGGAGGCTCTAGGGAAGAACTCCTTCCTTGGCTTTTTCAGTGTCCAGCGCCTGACTGTGTTCCTCGGGTCCTGGAGCCTTCCTTCCATCACATCTCCTACTACTGCTCTGAGCCGCCTGCCTCCCTTATAAGGCCCCTGTGATTAGATTGAATCCACCTGATTATCTAGGCTGCTGTTCCCATCGGAATAGCCTTACCTTACTCTCTGGTCCCCAAAATTTGTTTCACCATGCAAAGTAGATATGTTAACAGGTTCCCAGGACTAGGATGTGTACATTTTAGGGGGTCACTTTTAAGCCTACCACGGTTCCTACCATGAAGTTACACGTCTTGCGTGATTTTTCTGCCTGAAAATAATTTAGGGATGACACAAGAAAGATGTGGCACAAAGACCTTTTGGTAACTATGGGGACAGAGACAGGAGTGCAGTTTCCAGGCTCTCAGCCTCACGTGGAAAGGTGCTCACTCTGGTAGTAAATGGCCAACTGTGATTGTATGGCCATCAGCTGTGGCTAGTTGGCCATCAGCTCTAACCAGTGAGCCACTGGCCACTAGTATAACTGCCGTGGCTATGCTAGCATAAAAATGGGGGCTAGCAAGAAGATGGTGGCTGGCAAGCATAGATTGTAGAAAGGTGGATGCCGCCAGCGAGAATATAGTGATATGACTCCCCTATCTATTGCTACGTGGGTGTTACTTTTTGGCCTCACCATATCCTGCGTTCTTATGTGGGGAGCGGGACCAGAGACCCCGCATGCCACCCTACATGACAAATGGTGCAGCGAGCAGGGTCTCCCGCACTACAGTAACTCATAGCACCAGCTGAGAGTGGGAGAGCCTATTTGATCTGTAACTTTTTGCACAAAACAGAAATGATAGAGAACAGTAAGTAAGTGGAACGGGAACTATGAAACTCGGTTTCCATTACCATAGTTTAGTAATACCTACTATGTATTCAATGCTTTCTATACACCAACCACGGCATTATATACTGGATATATGCTGCCTCATTTTATGCTCACGGGTATTTCTCAATTTACCAAATAATAAACTGAACAAAATCAAATTTAAATAATTGGGCCAAAGTCACAAAGCCAGTAGGTGGTAAGACTAGGATTCTCATCCTGGTCTGCGGGGCACCAAAGCCAAAGTGATTTTCTTCTGCACGTTATTCCTGGACTCCTGAGAGTTGGGAACAAGGTGAATAGTGTAAGGAGCGCCAGAGTGGGACTCAAGAAACCTGTGTTCCTGCCTGAGTTCAGCTGCTACTTGAGTTCTGGGTAAATGTAGCCGTTTATAAAAGGAAAGATCTCACTCCTCCCCCTGTCTCTCCCTTCTTTATTTCTCTAAGTCTCACAGGAAAAACATTATTTGTTTCTTCCAGAAGACGTGAGGATAACAATAATCCAGATAAACTTCTCACCTGTAGGAGCGTTTCTTAACAGTGGGTTTTCTCAAAAAACTATAATCTTGCCTCCTATCACTGATGACTTTGATCTTGCAGTTACTGTTAAGTCCCCTCCTCCATGAAACCGACTTCTGCCACCTCATGCCAATCTGACAGCTCCTTCTGTTGTTTGCTTTTTTTTTTTGCTTATTTTTATATTCATTGACATTTAATGTATATGTATATCAAGGGCACCCAATGAAGTGCACATTTCAATGTATCTTCATAAGTGTATATGCACATGTGACCAGCACCCAAGTCAAGACAGGATGTTTTCATCACTTTAGAAATCCCTTCGTGTATCTTACCTGTCAATCCTCCCCCAGGCAGGTAACCACTGATCTGTTTGCTGTCACAGTAGGTTTTATTAGTCTTTTCTTGAGCTAAATATGAATAAAATCATACGGGACACACTCTTTTATTCCTGTCTTCTTTCACATGGTACAATGTTTTTTGAGGTCCATGTTTCTGCGTTCATCAGTAATTAAGTAATTTTTGTTGCTGAATAGTAGTCATCCACCATTGTATTTTGAAGAACTTAAAGTATATCGATGCAAAGGATGTACTGTACTTCATAGCAATACTCCAAAGAAAAAATAAACTTCCTAAAATTTACAATATTTTATTCACAGAAGCTAGACAAATGCAGTTATGAGCCACATAATGACATTTCAGTCAATGAAGGATTCCATAAATAACTATGGTCCCATAAGATTATAATGGAGCTGAAAAGTTCCTATTCTCTGGGGACATAGTAACCATTCTAATTTTGTTTAGCAACTCATGTGTTGGTGGTGCAAACAAGCCTACTGAAGTTGGTGTAAACAAACCTATTGTGCTACCAATCTTATAAAAGTATAACACACAATTACAGTATTAGGTTCTACCCTCTTGGTTTGTGTAAGTGCACTCTATGATGTTTGCACAATGACAAAATTGCCTAATGATGCATTTCTCAGAATGTAACCCTTTCTTTAAGAAGCACATGAGTGTAATTATTATGTTAATAGACCATTTTGTAATCTACTTAATTATTTTATTAAAAATGCATAAGACCCCAAAGTTAATAAGTTATAGAATTCTCTCCACTAATATGATTCCTGTCAAGCAAAGGCAAATTTTGCTTAGCATGAGTTTCCTTTACAATTTTCATTTGGTACTTTTAAAATAAAATTTTAAAAAATGGTTTATTCTGTTGCATTTGCAGTGCCATTATAATACACTCTAAATATAATTTAAGGATTCTAAAACATGCACCATTTATTTAAAAGATCAGTTACATAAATATTCAGAGACTTAATAATTTGCTTATACTGGAAATTACAATTTAATGAGTTGAGATGCGCCTTATTTGTTGATGTCCAGCATATTTCACACCATTCTATATTCTCTGCTTTATGCAGAGGAATATATCCTGAAAGCTTCACTTGCAAGTCTTTCTTGCCAGGAACGTTATGAACAGATACTGCCAATAATCTGTGGGTTTAGGAAAGTGGAAGAGATTATTCTCAAGTGGTAATTCCAACCAGATGCATAGGTGTCAGCAAGTTACTGACATGGGAGTTCAGCCTGTGGATTCTGGATGCTCTATTCAGAATCACCTACTTTAGTACAATCACAGTTAATACCATTGGGAATGGCTGCCCTACAATCCCGCAGCTTCCATATTTTTTCACGTTGTTAGCTTCTCATTTCCTGCATTATAAGTACTACTGGTGAGAAAAAAGAGCAAAGTCACACCATCCTAACTTCTAAAGAAGAAAAATAACTCTGCAAAAGCTTAACTTTCCTTGAACTCATCAGAAGACTGTAATGCAACCAAGGCAACTGAATACTGAAGCGTGACAAGTCCTTAGAAGAAGAGTCAGAATAACAAACTGTTCATTCTACCTTTGGCAGAGCAGGGGAGGAAGAGGTAGTTGCTGTAGAAGTGGTTGAGAAGAAATCAGCTAAAATTCTAAAGGCTGAGTGTGGTTACCATATTGGTTTGAAATATAACCGGGATTCCTACACACAAGAAAAGGATTTCACATTCACTGAAACTTCTTCCTCCTGTCCTGTATCATTTTCTGACTTAAAAGACTGGGAACAAGACAGAGGACCAAAGAGAATATCAGCTGCCACTGAGGAAAGACATGAAACATTTCCCCAAACCCATGTCTTATATGGGGCAAAAGGTTTAAGCCATTATGGGTAGAAAAAAAACTATCTCAACCTCAGGATCACAGCTGGGTGACCATTAAAAGCAAAACCTGTCTGTCATTGGTAGAGAGATAGACAACCCTCCTTCCTACCTCCAGGAGCCAGGCAAAGACTCGCGGCTACGTTTGGAAAGGCAGAAGCAAAAGACAACTGTCCATGGGACAGAAGCAAAGAAAACAAAAGTGAAAAAAAAAATTGTAGACCCCAAGCCCACAACATTACAAAGAATAGGTCTGTTAAAACCCAAAGAGGGTATGAAACTCTCTCCTGCCTAAGACATGCAGCAGATACAAGTTAGAATTTGGCTGCAGTTTGACAGATGGAGGAGAGGCAGAAATACTGAGAAGGTATCACCCATGAGCCTAGGTGAAATGGCCCTGTGTAAGACAGCATTTGGACTAGAAACCTTCCTGCCCCCATCGTGAGTCTAGCATTAAGAATAAACAATAGCAATCTACTGCTGGGGGAAAGATAAGAGATGGAGAGAAAAATGTTTCTATTGTGCCAACACACAGACACTGCTGGATATTCAAGATTGAAAAGCAACACTGGGAAAACTCTAGCAAGGTAAGCCCACTAAGGACGACAAAACAACAACCCAGTAGTGAAAAATATTGTGGTGGTTTAATGGTTCTTTACCTCAACTCCTGTACTAACTAGATTGACTCCCTTCATTACACTATAAGTCTGACAGAAGTGAATGCATCCATATTTTCTAGGCATAAATACTAATTACCTCATTTTTTACTATTTTTCTGGCATAGAATAAAAAAACTATGAACCCCAAAATAGAATTGGGTGGGGGAGGGCTGGGCAGCATTGCAAAGAGATAGAGCAATCAATTGAACCAACTGCAGAGATACCCAGATGCAGAAGATCTCAGATAGGAATGTAAAATAACTACTATGATTAATATTTTAAAAGATCTAGTGGAAAAGATACACGGCATGTACGAACAGCTGGAAAATATAAACATGGCAATGGAAACAACAAATTAAAAATAAGAAGGGAATGTTCTTATTCCCATGATTATTAAATGACCAAACACAATTGAGGGTGAAAAAAAAATCAACAGAAAACTTGAATATAGGTCAATATAAATTATCTAATCTCACAGTTTCATAAATAAAGTTCACACATACACACAGACACACAACACACACACCAAAATAATCAAACGGTTTAACTAATACACACATAATTGTAACTGAAATCCCAAAATGGGGATGTCATCAAAATAGCGGCATGAGGTGAGCCTCTGTAAAGCTCCCCTGGAATTTACAACTAATCGAACAACAATCACTCCACAAAGGACTTCCTGCACAGCAGACAGGCAAGACGAAGAGGCCCACTACTGAATTCACCTAAAGGTGGGCGAATCATGCCAGCGGGGGGGAGGAGGGAAGGGAGAAGTGTGGTGATGGAGTGGAGCGGGCGCAGGACGCAGACCTAGCTCAGTGCTCTGAGTTCGCTGCTTCCCGGAACTACCGCAGCTGCGAGAAAGGGAAGAACTCGGACTGCTAGGGCTCCACTTGTGGCCCACAGAATAAAACATTCTACCAAGTACTGGAAAACAAAAAAAAAGACCTCTTCCTATCAACCTGTTGCAGAAGCCACTCTTGTAGATGTCTAGGAAGAGAAATAATAAATCAGTAATTGCCATGAATAACCAAGGCAACAAGACAGCTCAGAAAGAAAGTGAAAAGTCTCCAGAAAAGGAACTTAAAGATACGGAAATATGTGACTTAAATGACAGAGAATTCAAGATTGCAGTTCTGAAAAAAAACTCAACGAGATGGAAGAAAACACAGAAAGGCAGTTTTATGAACTCAGAAACACAATCAAAGAACAGCATGAGCATTTTACGAAAGAGATTGAAATTTTAAAAAAGACCAAATAGAATTTCTGGAGATGAAGAACTCAACAGAAGAAATTAAGAATGAAATAACCAGCTTAGGTAGTAGAGTTGACCAGATGGAGGAAAGAATCAGTGACATGAAAGATAGAAACCTAGAAATGACACAGATGGAAGGAGAAAGAGACTTGAGACTTAAAAGAAATGAAAGAAATATACAACAATTTTCTGACTCCATCAGAAACAGCAATATAAGAATAATGGGCATACCAGAAGGAGAAGAAAGAGAGAAGGGAACAGATAATATATTCAAACAAATTGTTGATGAGAACTTCCCAAACTTGTGGACAGAACTGGATCCTCGAATGCAAGAATCAAATAAAACACCTAATTACCTCAATCCCAACAAGCCTTCTCCAAGGCACATTGTATTGAAGCTGTCTAAAATCAACGGCAAAGAAAGAATCCTCAAGGCAGCCAGGGAAAAGAAGATGGTAACCTACAAAGGAAAGCCCATTAGATTATCATCAGATTTTTCAGCAGAAACTCTACAAGCCAGGAAGGAGTGGAACCAAATATTCAAACTATTGAAAGAGAGAAATTATGAGCCAAGAATAATATATCCAGCAAAGATATCCTTTAGATATGAAGGAGGAATAAAGACCTTTCCAGACATACAGAAGCTGAGGGAATTTTCTAATACATGACCCTCATTACAAGAAATAGTAAAGGAGGCTATTTGACCACCATCCACAGGGACAATTTGTGGCAACCAAAACATAAAAAGGGGGAGAGTACAGGCCCGAACCAGAATATGGGGATGGAGAAAGTAAGCGTGCTGAAGAAAATGGAATACTCTAAATATCAACCTCTCTTTTACATAAACTTAAGGGTAACCACTCAAAAAAAAAAAAAAATCCAGAACTGAAATACATACTGTAATAAAAGAAGAAACAGGGAAAAATTATAGAATACCACCACACAGAAATAATAGACAACAACAAAAAGGCTGAGAAACAATGAAGACACAGCCTTACCAGAAAACTAAAGATAGAATGACAGGAAATCCTCACATATCAATAATCACCCTAAATGTAAATGGACTGAACTCACCAATAAAAAGGCACACAGTAGCAGATTGGATCAAAAAAATAAACCCAACCGTATGTTGTCTCCAAGAGACATATCTCAGCTACAAGGACAAACTAGACTCAAAGCGAAAGGGTGGATATTGACACTCCAAGCAAATGGTACCCAGAGAAAATCAGGTGTAGCCATAATGATATCAGATGAAACAGACTTCAGGGTGAAAAAGATTACAAGAGACAAAGACGGACATTTCATAATGGTAAAGGGGACTATACAACAAGAAGACATGACAGTCATCAATATTTATGCCCCCAATCAGGGAGCACCAAAATATACCAAGCAACTACTAAGAGAACTAAAGGGAGAAATTGACCAAAACACAATTATACTAGGGGACTTAAATACATCATTGACAGCTATGGATAGATCATCCAAACAGAAAATAAATAACGAAATAGCAGCCCTAAATGACACATTAGATGAAATGGATGTAACTGACATATATAGAGCACTTCATCCTAAAACATCAGACTATGCATTCTTTTTTAGTGTACATGGAACATTCTGAAGGATAGACCATATATTGCGGCATAAAATTAGCCTCAGCAAATTTAAGAAGATTGAAATCATACCAAGCATATTCTCTGATCACAAGGCTTTGAAATTGGATATCAACTACAAAAAGAAAGCAGGAAAAACCACAAATACAAGGAGATTAAACAACATACTTTTAAACAACGACTGGGTCTAAGAAGAAATTAGAGGAGAGCTCAAAAGATACATAGAAACAAATGACAATGAAAATACACCCTACCAAAATTTTGGGGATGCAGCGAAAGCAGTTTTAAGAGGGAAATTTATATCATTACAGGCCTATCTCAAGAAACAAGAAAAATCCCAAATAAACAACCTCATGTTACACCTTAAAGAAAACAAGTGAAACCCAAGGTCAGCAGAAGAAAGGAAATACCAAAAATCAGAGCATAACTAAATGAAATAGAGAACAAAAAGACAATAGGAAAAATTAATGTGATAAAGAGCTGGTTCTTTGAAAAGATTAACAAAATTGACAAACCCTTGGCTAGACTCACTAGGATAAAAAGAGAGAAGACACTAATTAACAAAATCAGAAATGAAAAAGGGGAAGTTATCACGGACACCATGGAAATGCAAAGGATTATCCAAGAGTACTCTGAAGGACTATATGCCACCAAATTCAATAACCTAGAAGAAATGGACAAGTTCTTAGAAACATATAGCCTTCCAAGGCTGAACCATGAAGAACTGGAAAATCTAAACAGACTGATCACCAGTAACGAAATTGAATCTGTCATCCAAAACCTTCCCAAAAGCAAAAGTCCGGGACCAGATGGCTTCAGCAGTGAATTCTACCAAACCTTCAAAGAGGATTTAATACCAATCCTGCTCAAACTCTTCCAAAAAATTGAAGAAGAGACAGTACTCCCTAACTCATTTTATGAGGCCAACATTACCCTGATACCAAAACCTGGTAAGGACAACACAAAGAAAGAAAACTAAAGACCAATATGTCTGATGAATACAGATGCAAAAATCCTAAACAAAATTCTAGCAAATCGAATACAACAATGCATTAAAAAGATTATTCATCATGACAAAGTGGGGTTCATCCCCGGGGCACAAGGATGATTCAACATCCGCAAATCCATCAATGAGATACATCACATAAACAAAATAAAGGACAAAAATCATATGAGTATATCAATTGATGCAGAAAAAGCATTTGACAAGATACAACATCCATTTATGATTAAAATACTTAATAAAATGGGTATAGAAGGAAAATACCTTAACACAGTAAAGGCCATATATGACAAGCCCTCAGCTAATCTCATAATTAATGGTGAAAAACTGAAGCCATTTGCTCTACATTCAGGAACACGACAGGGCTGTCCCCTATCACCTCTGCTTTTCAACATAGTGTTGGAAGTTCTTGCCAGAGCAATCAGGCAAGAGAAATAAATAAAAGGCATCCAAATTGGGAATGAAGAAGTTAAATTACCACTCTTTGCAGATGACATGATGCTATATAGAGAAAACCCTAAAGACTCCACAAAAAGCTATTAGAAACAATCAACGAATACAGTAAAGTTGCCAGCTACAATATTAACGTACACAAGTCTATTGCATTCCTATATACTAACAATGAAATCTCAGAAAAAGAAATACAAAAAAATAATTCCTTTTGCAATTGCAGCAAAAATAATAAAATACCTAGGAATAAACTTAACCAAGGATGTAAAAGAACTTTATCCTGAAAACTATCAGACATTTTTGAAACAAATTGAAGGAGACACAAAGAAATGGAAAGACATTCCGTGCTCATGGATTGGAAGAATCAACATAGTTAAAATGGCCATATTACCCAAAGCAATATACAGATTTAATGCAATCCCCATCAAAATCCCAATGGCATTTTTAAAAGAAATGGAACAAAAAATCATCAGATTTGTTTGGAACCACAAAAGACCCCGAATAGCCAAAGCAATCTTAAGAAAAAAGAACAATACTGGAGGTATCACACTCCCTGGCATTAGCTTATACTACAGGACTACAATAATCAAAGCAGCATGATATTGGCAGAAAGACAGACACATACACCAATGGAATAGAATTGAGAACCCAGAAATAAAACCACATAAATATGGACAGATAATTTTTGACAAAGAAGCTAAAAACATGCAATGGAGGAAAGACAGCCTCTTCAATAAGTGGTGGTGGGAGAATTGGATAGCCATGTGCAAAGACTGAAACTGGACTGCTATCTGTCACCATGTACCAAAATTAATTCAAAATGTATCAAAGACTTAAGCATAAGACCTGACACAATAAACTGCATAGAAGAAAACATAGGTACTAAACTTATGGACCTTGGGTTCAAAGAGCATTTTATGAATTTCACTCCAAAGGCAATGGAAGTAAAAGCTGAAATAAACAAATGGGACTATATGAAACTTAAAAGCTTCTGCATAGCAAAAGAAACCATTGACAAAATAAAGAGGCAACCAACTGAATGGGAGAAGATTTTTGCAAACAGTGCCTCCGATAAGGCGCTAATATTCAAAATACACAACAAACTCATGAAACTCAACAACAAAAAAAACAAACAACCCAATTTAAAAATGGGCAGACGACCTGAAGAGATATTTCTTCAAAGAGGACATACAAATGGCAAATAGACATATGAAAAAATGCTCAACATCACTAGTCATCAGAGAAATGCAAACAAAAACCACAATGAGATATCACCTCACCCCAGTCAGAATGGCTATCATCAACAAGACAAATAGTAACAAGTGTTGGAAAGGCTGTGGAGAAAATGGAACCCTCATACACTGTTGGTGGGAATGCAGACTGGTGCAGCCATTATGGAAGGCAGTGTGGAGGTTCCTCAAAAAATTATGAATAGAATTACCATATGACCCAGCAATCCCTCTACTGTGTATCTACCCCAAAAATCTGAAAACATTATCCATAAAGACACGTGTGCTCCAATGTTCATTGCAGCTTTGTTTATGGTGGCCAAGACATGGAAAGAACCAAAATGTCCTTGTATAGATGAATGGATAAAGAAGTTGTGGTATATATACACAATGGAATACTATTTGACGATAAGAAAATATGATATAGGAATATTTGAGACAACATGGATGGATCTTGAGAGTATGATGCTGAGCGAAATAAGTGAGACAGAAAAAGCAGAGAACCATATGATTTCACTGATATGTGGTATATAAACCAAAAACAACAAAAGAACAAGATAATCAAATGAGAAACAAAAACTCATAGACACAGACAATAGGTTAGTGGTTACCATAGAGTAAGGGGGGTGGGGGGGTGGGAGATGAGGGTAAGGGGGATCAAATATATGGTGATGGAAGGAGAACTGACTCTGGGTGGTGAACACACAATGGGATTTATAGATGATGTAATACAGAATTGTACACCTGAAATCTATGTAATTTTACTGACAATTTTCATCCCAATAAATTAAAAAAAAAAAAAAAATCTGATTAAAAAAAAATAAAACAAATCCCAAAATGAAAAGAGAATGATTCAGAGGAAATGTTTGCAAAGATACTGGTCAAAATTTATCAAAATTAATGAAAGACAACAAACTATATATCCTAACTAGAGAATTCCAAGCAGGATTTAAAAAATAAAATCCACAAATGCACCTAGATTCCTAAGAGTCAATCTACTGAAAACAAAGGGTAAAGAAAAAAATCTTGAAGGAAGCAAAAGAAAAAGGAACTCTAAAAACAGAGAAGCAAAGATGATAAATTACAGCAGATTTCCCATTAGACTCTATAAAATCCAGAATAGGAAAGACACATTTCTCAACTGCTCAGAAAAAGAAACAGTCAACCTAAAAATAAGGTTAAATAAAGAACTTTCAGGCAAACCAAAGCTGAAAGAATTCGGTACCAGCAGAATTGCATTATTAGCTATGTTAAAGGGAGTTCGTCAGGCAAAAGAATGGTACTAAGGAAGACTGTCTGAACTTAGTCTAAAATCTGGGACAACAAAATACCACTGTGTTCTACACTGAATGGAATTTTATGAAAAATAATAAATAAAATTTTGGCACAAGTGAGTGCTGAGTATGTATTTGTAATAGACATACTTAGTAGCTTGCAGCATCCCACTATCAGCCTCATAACCAATCGAACTTATGGTTATGAATTAAAAGTTCAGGTCAAACCTAAGCAACTTCCTCTTTCTATCAAACGAGCCAACTAAATTCATAACCACATTTCTCAGGGAATTTCAGATTTAAAGCAAAGAAGACATGAAAGAATAGTGGTGATTTCTATTATGTTATGTAATCAGATGAAGACTTCAGTTGCACTGGTGTCTTATATTTGCAAGTGCAAATTAACCTCTGGTAACTGAGATAAAGCTATCTTTTTTTGGGGGAAAAAAAAAAAAAAGCTTTGTTATTTACACCAAGCAAGAAAGTCCACTCGATTTGGTAGGAAAAGAAGTGCACTATGCAGTCTTACCTCAGAGTTATGTCATCCCCATTGCTGTCCAAGTCTCGTCTGATGATACCTCGATCATCTTGATACCGTGTTTCCCCGAAAATAAGACCTAGCCAGGCAATCAGCATCTTTTGGAGCAAAAATTAATATAAGACCCGGTCTTATTTTACTATAACATAAGACTGGGCCTTTAATATAATATAAATATAATAAAAAATAATCGTTTTGCAACTTCAACTGTAAACTCTAAGAAAGAGACACAACACTCTGGATTATGAAAGTTATATAACATAGTATAATATAATAATTTGACCCATTTACTAAATAACCTACAAGGCTGTCAAGTTTTGTGGACCAAGAACAAGAGCAATTTGAGGACACTGAAAACTATTAAGCCACTTGAGCTTCATGAACCAGATCAATGATGCTGCAGTGTCTGTGGCAGAGGTGGTTGGTATGTGGAGTCTCTGGCAAGATCTGATAAAAAAAGGATTGCAAGTTTGGAGAAAGCTTGCTCTCTTCCAAAGAGTATTCTCCTTTCGACAATGGCTTCTGGCTTAAAGGTGTGCTATGGTAAAGGCAGAATGCTTGACCTTGAATCACTAAGTGACCTTGTGGTCTGACCTTATTAGAAAATACATATAATCTGATCCAAACAAGCATACAATTAAGTATCCCATTACCAAATATGAGTGTAATATCAAACAGCAGACCTAAACTGTTTCTGAAGGCGATATTAAACTTGCTTCCATGATTAGGTTACAAAAGGTTGTGACATTTATCTGTGTTATTCTCTTACTGGCATTCTCTCACTCTCTCTCTTCACTCATTGGCTGGCTCAATTTGATGACTCAAGCTACCATGTTGGAAAAGCCCATGTGACCCTGCAGTTCACAGACTCTAAAGGAACTAAATCTTTCCAACAAGTACTGTGAGATCTTAGAAGCAGATTCTGCCACAGTAGAAACGAGATGACTTGGCCATCTTAAATAACAGCCTGTGAGAGGCTTTGAGTCAGAGGATGAAACTAAGCCATACCCTCATTCCGATTTCTAGAAACTAAGGATATAAGTGTGCCATTTTAAGATGTTAAATTTTGGGATGATTACTAAGCAACAGGTAACTATTATAAGCAATTACTTAAAGAAGAAAAGATGACTACAAACAACTCTATACCAATACACTTGAGAGCTCAGTTAATAATCAAAAAACTCTTTGAAGCAAACATATATTTGATAAAATCTGAACCAAGAAAAAAAAAATGAAAGCCAGAATAATAGTATAAATATTGGAGAAGTTTATTCACTGGTTAGGAAGATTTACATTGGTTAATACATTGGAGAGCCTTTTTAATCATATGCCACACAGAGAATTTAAATTGATAGGAAAAAATTATGAAATAACCTGATGACAGATATGGTGTTAGGCTATTTTATAATATAGAAAACTAAATACTGCCAACAACTGATTATCACTGAGCTTTGTAAATCAACATACTGTATTTTACCTTTGTTTTCTACAGTACTAATTTTATTATGAATAGGTAAGTATATTTCTAGACATTATACTTGAGGGCTTTGTTACATAAATCAATTTTCAATTGCCTATTTAAAATTATTATATCATTTATAAGTCTGTCGAACACCATATAAAAATTAAGAAATATGCCAGATATTTAATAATAGTTAGGAGGTTCAGGTATTTCTAAGACATTTCTATGTTTGATTATGATCAGAACATTTAAATCAAAGCAATACAGAAAAGATGTTCTTGAAAGACTGATATATTTATGCAAAATGGGTATTTTTCAAGATTATCTAAATTATTTTGAGGGATGACAATTAATCATATCAGCTATCCTTATAGAGTTTGAACAGAATGGAAGCACAGATAATTAAAGATGAAATAATAACACACTTGCTTTGCCATAAAATATGAAGATACTAGAGAATGCACAAAAGTTCCACTAAATTAAAGATTATTTAGAGTGCCAAACATAAACTGGGGGATAGATTTCTGTAAAGAGATTTTATTGGATAGTAAAGATTTAAAAACACAGTTTTATAGAGACTTTTAAAATTAGAACTAAAAATTCAAAATGCGTTAGTTGATATGAATATATTATTGCACGAGAAAGACTCTAGAAACAGGCAATCTTTAAACCTGAAAGTGGTATCAGAGGTGTGACATTACAGGATGGCTTATGATGTGAAAATAAGGGAATTGTTAAACCTTTCCAATGGTTGATAATTACAGTGGAGTTACCAGAGGGCAAGGTATTGGTTAAAAGTGATTATCTCATGCCATTTTGGGAAGATGACTTAAGTTTTGTTTATGATTATCAGAGGCATTTTTAAGAAGTAACCTAAGTTAAGGTTTGCTTATGTTTATAAAAAAAGACACAGTTTTGCTTATGTTGCTTCACTGTTTTGTCTGCTTAGGGAATGTTCAAGTCCGGTCTCTATTTTATTTTAACAATACAGAGAAATAAAGCTAATATGAGAATATTAAACGGAATGTTCTCCTTTTATAAATCAAATAGACTGGTTCTCAACTGAGGGTGATTTTGCCCCTAAGATATTTGGCAATAACTGGAGACATCTTTACTTGTCAAAATAAGGGTGCTACTGGCATCTAGGTGGTGGAAGCCAGGGATGTTCCTGAACATCCTATGATGCACACAGCAGCCCCTGATAAAATCCCTATGAAAAAGAAATTGCCCTCCTCAAAATGTCAACAGTGGTGCTTTTGAGCAATTCACCTCAAAAATCTCTTCTGATATGGTCTCATTCACTTCTATAATTATTTCCACATCTAAGCAGAGGACTCAACAAGTTGTATATCTACATTAAATATATTCTTTAGTTTGACTCATTTATTTCACTACCTACTTCATATTTGCTCTTCACTGTTTTTAAAAGTCACTTGAGCTCGTCATCTTTCTGCCTGAAATACCATTCATGTTTTCTATCTTAACACATGGCAACAATAACCATCCAACTGAAATTCAGAAAACATGGAGATGTCTTTCTCATATTTCCCAACGGCCATTTATAATCCATTATATGTTTTTATTACTTTTAACCCTATGTACTTCTGAAATCTAACCATAACTCTTCATTGTCCATAGTTAGAATTCACACCCCTATTGCCCCCTCCTCACTTCTCTGAGACAGAAAGAAAGACACCACCCCCCACCCACACACACATACATCACATATACACAAACTGCACCCACAAAGTGTTGTCTTTTCAAAATGCATATTTAATCCTGCTATTCTCTCCTTATAAACATTTATTTATCAAATCCTTCACTGGTCACATGAAGCTCTGCAGTGTTTGGCCTTCCCTTCTTAAGAAGCTTACTTTGCAACACAATATTTAATTCTCACTGCCTCAGAGGCCCTCATACACACCAGATCTCAATCCCATCCAACCTTTGCTTTTGCCAGTTGATTTCCTACTCTTTTTATATTTAGTAGTCCTTATTTATCCTTTCCAGTCAACGGAAGACTCTTCTAAAAAGAGGGAATCCCAAGAATATATCAAATCTCTTTATTAGAAGTGTTCAAGATAGCAGGAGCCTTAATGAAGAAGCCCTGTCATGTCGTGGTGCTGGTTCTATTGTGTGTGTGTGGGGGGGGGGGGGCATATTTAATGTAGGTCTTCCTTGTGGATGATAAATGCAAGCAAGACAGGGATTTTAATGTTTGTTGGCCTATGAATTCACCTGCAACTCCTGGAATAATACCAGCTATATAATAAAGTTCTCAAATATTTCTTTAATGGTTGATGAAAATCACCTTCCTTAGCTATATTTATCAAGTAACATTCCATTCAAATGGAAAGACAATATATTTAGCAGCAGGGAACCAAAAACAGAAAGAAAAAAAAAAAATAGTGAAAACATTTATCGTAAAAACCTGTGTTGGACCCAAATACAGAATTAGAGTTGACAAAGGAACATTAAAAAATTAATTAATCCAAAACTGGACACTTCTAAGAGTGAAATGGGCAGAAAAATAAAATATCTCTATATTTATATACTTTTGTAAAATTATTGTTGAACGAAATATTGAATTGATTATGTTGTTCATTACAAAAATAGTTATATTAAAAATATCACTGACAATAAATTCCTTCTATTAACATCTATCCACATTTGTTAAATTGAAATTGCATGAATGTTTTATTAATTACATGAACTTTAAAAATAGCGTAAATTAGATTACTATCCAGGACTATATTTCTATACTTTAAAATTTATAATCTTATCTCACCTAATATTTCATACTCTGTAACTAGTATTTTTTGAAAATGTTTCTAAATTCTGCTATTTATTTCTTATAAAATTATCTGCAGTAGTCTTCAAATTTGCATTTTGTGATTAACAAATTTTAAATATTTGTTAATTTAATTATTCTTTGCCATAATTTTCCATTAAGAAAACATTGTCTTTACAGCTTACATGACAAAGTCAGATAAAATTCTTAATTACATATTTTTTTGTTTCTAAAATGTAGAAATACTATCCAAAATATTTTCACAGGTATAATCTGTTTTGCCTTCATTAGATTACATTTTCTTTACAAATAATATTTTTTAAAACTTGCTAAATTAGATGACTATTTTGGGTGCTTTGCCGAGTTTAGATGCCGCAAAAAATTTAAGACTCAATTTAATTCCATTCTGCTGTGAAAAATAGTTTTATCCAACTACAAGTAGGAACTCCTTTGAAAGACTTTTCCCCCCAATTTGTAACATTTTAAATTGAATTTGTACAGTTTAAAACTCATTATTTAATATTTTAGTTGTTTTGTTTATTTTGTCCTTGACAGTAAAGTGATAACTGTTTTTCTATTCCCAGTCTTTTATTCATTAATTACATTTTAATATAATCTTAAAAACTGAAAAGTTTTGGAGGTACAGTTATTAACTAAATTGAATAATTTAAAGCCATTTTAAGCAAAAAAGACAAACAAAACCAGAAAACACATTAAAATAATAAAAAAAATAAAACATTTGTAGGACACTTAGATTCATTTATAAATCTTTACATTGAAATATTTCTGTTGATAACAGCAGCATAGAATAAAATACATACTAATGTACATTTTTGGTTTCAAAAGCATTTCCCTCACTAAAATTAGTTACAATAAACTATGTACAGAATCTATGTATATATTTTGAAAACTATGACTTCTAATTCAATTGACTGAATAGTGTAGTTTATTCAGAAGTGTTTATGAATTATATCTGCAACACAAACAATTCCAAGTATATTTCAGTTTCTAGATATTTTTCCTTTGGACCTTTGCAGAAAATCAATAGGCTGTATACATGTATCTTTGTACTTTGCAGAAGTCAAACTTGCATGTATTTTGTAAGATTTATACCTATGTATTTATTTTTTGTGGTATAGTTAATTGTATATGGTACTATTAAAATTCAACTTCTAAGTTTTCAGTTCTAGAATACGAAAATACGATTTTTGTGGGGAGGGGGTATGTTTATCTTGTGTTCTGGAGGCCTTGTTAAACTCATTTATTTGTTGTAGTAGCTTTTTAGCAGATCCTGTGGAATTTTATAGAAAAAATCATGTCTGAGAATAGCGATTTTTAAATTTCTTTCTTTTCAATCAGTATGTCTTTTAATTTCATGACCTTATTTCATTAAAACATTGAAAAATTTAGTGAGACTACTTTTTGCTATAATGT
Source organism: Rhinolophus sinicus (assembly GCF_057876585.1). NCBI lineage: Eukaryota > Metazoa > Chordata > Mammalia > Chiroptera > Rhinolophidae > Rhinolophus > Rhinolophus sinicus. The sequence continues at coordinate 111,027,823 of NC_142516.1, forward strand.
TATGCTTCACGAAAATTTTTCTTGGTGTTATCTCAAAATAAATAGTTTTATCTTCATTGTTTAATTTTTCACTGAATTTAAGTAGCATTTATAAAATGTCACACATTTAACCTTTAAGAGGATGAACTTCCAAAAGATTTATTTAGATTCTATGAATTGGATGGATAAATATTAAATCTTACTGAAATTAACTGGTTTTCCTGAAGTAGCTTACATTATTCAATTTTTTAATTTTTATTTTGCTAATGGAGCCAGCATGTTAAAAGCTATCATCTCGCTTTTCATGAACTCACAACCAAACTTAGAATTGGAAATGAGTTCAATTAATTACAATACATAATCTGATCAATAGGAAAAGGTATGTTTCACAGAGCAATATTCATCTAAGTATTACTTTTTAAATAAATGTTCATGCTTTTTCAATAATTTTTTTTTTCTTTTCTAATTTTCATGTGTTTAGTAATATCCCTAGGACCTCTACATTGGATTGTAAATGTTGAAAAATATTTTGTGCAACTATTTGTTCAATATTAATGTTGGAAAAAAACCATGATTTTTCATTAAAAATGCATTTTTCATATTTAACATGTTGCTCCAGGAAATGTTTATTGAATAAGTAAACAATAAATTGTATTGACATTATACCATACAGAAAAAAATAATCCCTATGTCCTATAGGTTCAAACTGCTCTTTGTACTAGCCCTTCCCTTAAACTCAGGCAAGAGAAGGGCTTTCTCTGAGCCCTGTAAATTAATTAGCTGACTCTTCCATCCCCATCACCATTCAGAGCTTTCTCTGGACATGCCTCTCCCCATAGAACAAAGTGTCTGTAAGGGCAATTGTAAATTACCACCCCAAATACCACAGGCAAATATACGAGGTCTGACAATTAAGTTCATGAACTTGTAACGATGTTGCTGAATTTTTTGATATCATAGGGGTTATTCATCATGAATTTGTACCAACTGGGCAAACAGTACAAGTTTACTATTCGGAAGTACTGAGAAGGCTGTGTTAAAAAGTTAGATGACCTGAACTTTTTGCCAACAATTCAAAGCTCTTGCATCACGACAATGCACCAGTTCACACAGCACTGTCTGTGAGGGAGTTTTTAGCCAGTAAACAAAAAACTGTATTGGAACACCCTTTCTTTTCACCTGATCTGGCCCCCAATGACTTCTTTCTTTACCTGAAGATAAAGGAAATATTGAAAGGAAGACATTTTGATGACATTCAGGACATCAAGGGTAATACAATGACAGCTCTGGTGGCCATTCCAGAAAAAGAGTTCCAAAATTGCTTTGAAGGGTGGACTAGGCACTGGCATTGGTGCATAGCTTCCCAAGGGGAGTACTTTGAAGGTGACCATAGTGATTTTCAGCAATGAAGTAGGTAGCACTTTTTCTAGGATGAGTTTGCGAACTTAATTGCCAGACCTCCTACATACAGAATATTTAAAAGTTGTTTTTGTGATTATGTTGTCTGTTTAATGCAAAGCAATTGGGTGCATGATCACAAAATCAACTTCAAGAGTTTCACTTCATTGCCATTACATTTCCTTTAAGAAAGATTACCATATTTGATGTTTACTTTTTCTTTTGCTGTGTGTATGTGTATGTGTGCCTTTTCTTTGGTTGTTGACTGTAAGCTCATTGAGATGAGAACTGTGAGTGATTCATCTATGTATCATCCAAACTATCTAGCAGCCTAAATGTTCAATGAATGAATGCTCTTCCCATAAAAGCTAGGAAACATGAAATCGAGATTTTCAAAAGTCTGAGCTGAACATATTATACGTTATGTAGCACCGAGTGTTTCCTTTCATTTAAGATACACTATTCTATCAATAATGACAGATATTGGAAAGATAATGTATATCCTCTCCACACATGTTTGCAGTTTTATTCATAAATAATATGAGTTTAATAAATATTCATTAATTCCTTGTTTTAGAAATCCAACATTTGTTAGCATATTTTTTTGTGTTTCACTAGTTTGTATTGTTTAAGCCTCCAAATTAATTGCATTTTCAGATGTAGACAGGGACATGGAAATACACATAAGACTATAATTGGTAGTAAAATAACACAGTTGTGCCTGTTTGCATGTAAATTACTGCTATTATGAGCTATGGTGCTTCCTGAAATTGTAAAACAACAGTTGGGTTATAATTTTAGGAGACAGTAACTATTGCTGCCCCTGAGTATCCATTATAGATACCATCTATTTGAGAGACATGGCTTTCTACTTACAAGTGTGGCATCTTGACAAGCATATCTGTTAGCATATAAGTATTTATTAGAAAACTAGGCACCTAATTCACATGCCTTACTTTGCTAGGACAAATCTGCATTTCAGTGTGCTTAAAATTTATTTTAAAAGCTGCAGAGACATTGGAAGTGTCTTTGTATTGTCATACACAGTGTATTGAGAATTGTTGGTAAATCAACAATCCCTGACCATCTTCCTGAAAATACTATTTTATTTTTTGTACACCAATGTATTTAAATGGTGAATTTTATTCTATATCAATATCAATAGAGCATCTTGATTCCAAATACAACTAGGACTATAAAAAGTGCTAATTGGCATATATTCCTGCCAATAAATCACTCAGGATTGGTGGTTACATTTGTTTTGAAGTTCTTATTCATTGATGACCTCCAGAATATCAAAGCATTATTTCTGGTACTAATTAAAGAAATAATACATTATTTCAATAATTTTCATTGTATTATGAAAAATAATTAATCAGAATTTTTTTTTTCTGATTTCATTAAGCATGTAAGGTTGTATTATTTGGTATTTCTTTGTGGGAATTTCCATTTAGATTTTGCCTTCAAATACAGAAAAATTATTATAACAAATAACAGTGGTTTTAAATTTTATATATAATTTTGTTTATATATAATATGCTAAGAAAATACAGATTCTGTCATGGTCATGCTTTCAGACATGGACCAAGGTGAATACTTTAAGGTTAAATGATGGATAATTTAGAAGTATAATTACATGTTATAAAAATAGAAATTTATTAAAAACTCTCCAGAAAAATAAACTCTTTAAAAATACGATTTAATTAAGGTTACCTTTCTACTTAAATAAGAATGAGACACATTTTAAGCTAAATAATGAAGCTGCTTAAAAACAAGTAGAAAGTTGTCTAGAAAGATCTCAAGGTGTCTGTCTACTCAGCCCTTATTTTCTTTTCCAAGGACTTCCTGAGAGGACCTGTAGCCCCTCCTGAGTGCAACCCAGACTTATGACCATAATTCATTGAATCAAGAGGATTCTCTCAATCCAAATGAGACCAATAAGTATCTTTGCCAAAGGAAATTTAAGTTGGATGGTAGAAAATTGGGTCAGCTTATGGCAAATATTAGATTTTGGGGTGTTGACTTGAGGCGATGGGAGTCCTTTGGGAGCAGCTGTGATTGTGCATGGATAACCAAAGTAGAAAAACTGTGGAGAAAGAGGGGGCCCAGGTATTCCTGAAGACTGCTGAAGTAATGAGGGACCTGAGGTTTCACAGAGATTGTGACAGTCCCAAATGCGATTCAATTTGACTTACTACCTTTTAATTTTATGAGATACCTTTAAATATTACTAATAAGTGTACATTTTCCACTCAAGTTAAATTTGTTTGAGTGGACACTTTTTTTCCTTGAAACCAATGATTATTGATTAAGAATTTTCTTTACCTCACTCAGTTTCATCATTCTCCTACCATATAGATTCAGCATATATTTGATTTTTGTATATATCTTATATATTTATTTAAATTAAGATAATGTTGTAACTGATAAGGAAGTTCATATATTGCATAATATTAGAAATGCATCTACTTTCACCTGAAAATAATATAAAAAATTAATTTAAGAAAATTAAAAAGAAAAGAAAGGCATCTACTCCAATACCTTTTACAGTTGAACATGAAAAACAGAGGATGTTCAATGCATTATACCAGGTCATACAGTTGGGTAGCAAAATAATTGAGGATAAATCTGAAACGGTAGTATCTGGAAACCTGGGCTTAAAACTCCAAGTTTTGCAGTTAATTGTTTAGACAATTTTGATAATAACGAGAATACTGGATTAGAAAATGTTAATGTCTGAATAGTCTTCAATTATATTATCATTCTATAACATATAGGCAAATGCTTCCAACCATTTTTTTTTTTCCCCAGTTGGTACCCAGGTGGTCTTATTGGTGGTGCGCTACTAAATGTTTAACAATGGTTCTCAAAAAAAAAAAAAAAAAAAAAAAAAAAAAAAAATGTTTGCATATACATATGTAATTTTGGTGTGAATTTTATTAATATAAAGCATTTATTGCACACGTTTTTCAAATAATAATATAATATGCAATACCTGTTATTGTCATTTACATGTAGTCAATTGATTCTTACAGAATGCTTTTGTTGACCTCACTGAACTTTTGTACCAGAAGCCAACTCACTATATTGCAATTGATGAGTAACTGTCATTCCAACAAGTTATTTGATACCTTCCTTTAAATTAATGATTAAAAAACAAAGAAACGATGATGTTTATTGATAATACATTCACTCAATAGTGAAATTAATAGCTTCTTTCCTTAATCAGATAATAGTTTTCAAAAACTAGAAGAATATTTCTGCAAATTTTTATGCTATTCTCAATGTAATAGCTGCAGACACAACACAATTTTACACTTAAACTGAATTAATAATATTTACTATATCATTTCATGATGTTTAGACAATTCCAGTTTTGTTTTGTTGAAACTAACTCTAGACCTGATTTTTAGAGTTTTCTAACTGCCGTGTTATAAATTGTCCCATTATGACTGATTTTAAGCTGTGTAACATTATTGAAGAGATGCACAACAAAACAGCAGAATATTATATAGTATTACAAAACAGACATAAGTAACCTCCAAAGCATAAATATTAGTAAAATGATACAAAATAATGAGTTTTGAGTATAGATTAGTTTTGTTTTTAGTATTTAACAATGGGCTCTCATGAGCCGACTCCAGGACCCTCTGGGATTCATGCATGACAAATAATGATTATAAGGTGAGATATAGATGTTCTAAATAAGTTATACTTATGTAATATGGGAAGGATTACATAAGTAAATTACACTTATGTAACATGGGAAGGATTGCTTATCAGAATATTTAACTGGTAAGAGTTTAGCATCAGCCTACATTTATGTAATATTTGTGTGTTATAAACAGCCAACTCTCAGCTCTGGATGTGAGAGTTAAAAGGAGGAAGAGATTATGCTAGGTACGGAAGAGGACCTACAACTTCAGAACAACTTGATCATAAGCAAGGACTTAGAGACAGGGATAAAGAGGTATTCTGAGTTGATTAGAGTAAAAAGTATGCATTGGAGACTATATCATAGAGGCCTGACAACTTGGATTCAGGCATTGCTTGGAAGAAAACGCAGTCAGTGAAGATTTTAATCAGCTCATTTGAAGAGCTTAGAACTGAAGAAGCAAATGCGAATCAACAGTTCCTATGCCCTCAAAAAATGTACAGCTTAAGCTAGTGAAGTCTGTACTTCAGCAGGTCACATCCAACACATCTGGCTAAAGCATAAATGACCTGTGAACACCATGCTGTGGGAGAAAGGAATGTCGGGTAATTAAATTTTCAGAGGGATTATGGACAATTTCATCTGATGAACAGATATTTAAATAAGGTGGCTGATAAGTTTGATGAAAGAAGAGGATTTAGTGCGGTTAAAAGCAATGTGCAAAATTAGGAAATGGGCAAAGGGGTTTCAATGAAGCTTAATGGGGCAGAAAATAGAAAGGTTACAAGGTTAGTGGAGGATATGTAAGAGGAAAATAGATAGGAGTCAAATTGTGGAAGGCTAAGGAGTTTGGATTTTATTCTGTGGGAAAGAGGATTTGCCTGTTTTTAAACTGAAGCAGTTTGCTTCTTGAAATAGTTCATGTGACGGCTATGTGTGGGATGATGCTAATGTCAAGGAGGCTAGTGTAACCCTCTAAGTGAGAGATGAGAACCAAGACACAGGCAGTATCAGCGGAGAGGAGACACCGTTAAACAGAATGCTCAAACCAAACCCGGACTGATAACTCACTTTGTTTTGGAAATGGAAAAAGAGTGAAATTTACCCTAGAATCTCCAGTTCTAAAGACTAGGTAGATGGCCATGCCATTTAGAGATACAGAACCTTCAGGAAGAGAGGAGAAGGTGTGTGAGAGGGCAGTCATACCTTCTACTTTTATGTGTGGAGCTCTCGGTACTAGCCAGACATAAAAATGGGAACTGAGTCTAGAAGTATATGAATAGCTGAGGTGATAGCATAGACATGCTGGTAATTTCAGCTCAAGCAATGGATAAGATGTCAGATAAAATAAACTGTGGCTTTCAATTTATCAACCAGATCCTAGATGATCACTGATGAGATTCCCAAGAGCAGTATGTGAAACTGGGTATTAATAATTTAAAATATAAGTGTGAACTGAGGAAGTGGAAGCACTAAGCCTCTTTCAAGTAACTTGGTGGTGAAATAATGGAAGAAGATAGAGAGTTTAATGAAAAGAGTGCTTCACTCCTAGGTGTGGTGGGCATTTCTATATCTTCAGTACTTAATGGATCCACCAATCTATGAGAATATTTTTGCACAGGAAACATCATCTCAGCTTGTACTTTATGTAATGATTATGACAGCACTTTCTAAGATGAAACCTTAAAACCTTAGCATGGAAACAGTAAATGAAAACAAATGTATTCAGAAATTATACATTATTAACCTATGATTTCTTTTCAGCACCTTACTTCACCAAGGGTGAAGTTTGCAGCAATATTCTTTTCATTGTGCATATGCCAATCTTTTAGGAGAGATCTATCAAATGAGGGGAAAAGGAGAATGACTAATTTGTAGAAAATCTCAGGTGATGGAGAGAAAAGACATGAAGTACTACAACAAAGTTCAATATTTCTAATCTTAACAAAGATCTCCTCATCTGTTCAGAAGCATAGAAGTCATATACAAAGGGACACAGCTACGTCAGTAAACTTCCCAGGAGCAGATTCCTAAGAGAAAATTTCCAGTTTGGGCATGCAGGCAGGTTCATAATCCACCAGAACACACAAAATACACGTCTGAGGAACTGAAGACTTGCTAAAAGATAGATTATATTTTCAATTTGACAGTTTTAATGTCGAGGACGTAATGGGAGTAAAGCATTCAGTTCAAATCCTTTGGATTTTTGAATACTATAAATATGTGTATCTGGCTTCAAGACTAAAATGATAGAAAACTAAACATCTATAAATGTTCTGAATGATGTCATACAAACCATCTGATAGCTACCAATAGAGACTGCTTTTAATGCTGTTGTGTGTGATTTTGCTGATCAATGCCTTTTAAACTTCCAGTACGGTGGTGAGAAATAATTTAATTAATACCATACAAAAGACATCAAGCATTTGTGAAGAATGTATACTTCAAATATTTGCAGTTCTCCAAATATAACTGTGAAAATAGTTGTATAGGTGATTTACTTTTATTGTATTTATTTTAGTTTAGTTTATTTCTAAATAATACCTCTATTGAGATCCATGTGCTTCTTCTTTCATACAAAATCTTGTCTGTTGATGTCTATGTTTCCATGAAAACAACATTTTCAACCACTTCATGAGATGTGTTAAAATTTATGATTAATAAAGAGCCATAAAGCCAGATAAGCATGCACATTCTGTATAGCCAGCTAGATATATCTATTCACTAATGAAATAACTCTCTGTTTTAAAATGTACCCAAGATTTAATTTATAGATATGACTGAGTGATGACATGGAGAGGTCAATGCCATTGACAGAAGAGTTTATTATTTATAGTTCCCAGGAGGAGGGGGTAGGCTATGCAACACAGGGCCACAGAAGGAAGCACCAGCATCAATCAAAAGACAGAAGTAAGGGAGAAACAGTGGTGAGAGCCTTTTTAACCACAGTGTTGGGAAGTTATTAGGTGAGGACACTCCCTGTTGGGCAGAAAGTGAAACACAGATGATGTTGTGGTTTGTGGTTGGAGGTTTTATAATATGATTTTCACATGCCTGTGAAAACACTGGGGTGGAATGGATCCAAATAAGCAACTTTGGCCTTTAGTTTGGCTTATGATTTCAAGAAGCCAAATCACCAATTACAGAATGTCAAGAATGATTATCACTCTCTTTCACCAGCTCCACAATACACAAACTACTAATTTAGGCTTTAAGACAATTATAGCTATTTAGCAATCAAATAATTAAGAGACTTGGGGTCCAACAGACACATGTAAATACACACACACAATTTTATATTCCAACCACTTTGGGGAACCCTTGGGAATTTTTCAGAACTGTAATGAACCATCATTAATTCCTTAAAATATGGTAAACAACAAAAAAGCCTATTTACTGTATTAATGTCATGTAGATAATCACTATAATAGTCATTTATTGAAGACTAAATATTCTATCAAGTATTCCAGCATTAGTAGATGGTCAGACTCAAATCAAATAAATGTAGGTGTTTCCTCAAAGCTTAAAGATCTACATAGTTTTGACGAAGTACTCATATATGCCAAATGAGATGACAGGAAGATCAGAATAAACTGGGAATATGTTATAACATAAGCATGCCTCTGTTGGGCTGATCAGAGTTTAAACTGCGATGTTCAAAAGGGATGGAAAACTTACTCTTAACTCAGTCTGTCTCTGTCCTCTAAAGTAATCAGATTTAATGAGGATAAGCTTGAGGGGCTTCAGGAAGGATTTTGCAGAGATCTTGGTATGTATTTGAGTAGTGTTGCTATTGCAAGCGCACCGTTAATGAAGGAAAACTAATACACCCACAAGGCAAAAGAATAGGATCTAGCTTCCATGGGAGATGGCAAATGTTAGGCAGGAAATTAGAACCCTGACTAAACCTCCAGGAGTTCAAAAGCAGGCTTCATTTTTACCAAAAGACCTGGAAGTCACTTATTCTAGATATGAGACCTGGGGCAGCAGAACCAATTCCAGATGAAATTTTACTTTGGTAAATTTGGTTCCTAATATGTTGCCAGGCTAAAGTAATTAAGTGTAGCTGAGCCCATATGTATATATGAAATTAGAATGACATGTAACTGAGTGGAAATAAAGAAGTCAAAGACAAATACAAAGCTAACTATCTAAACTCTGTGATGTAGTTGGGGGAGAGAACTCTAGAAAATTAATGAGCTTTCATAGAGTGCATCAAGGGCTAAATAGGTATCAGACTTTTGTGTTATAATTATAATTGTTCTCAATTATTTACTACCTCATTCCCTGGAAGAGGATTATATGAGTATATCAGTTGCTTGCCATGGATCTGCAGTGCCTTCCTGCAGAAGGAATGGGAAAAGCATACTTACTTAGGTGTTCACTTGGCCATGAGATTTCTCTTCGTGAATGATGTGACAGTTCCAACCAAAAGTGTTGAGAGCCATTGTAGATTTTATCCAACCATATGGTTTTGTTTTCTGTTTTTAATCTGCCACAAGACAGAATGTCACAGTATGGAGAGATTTCTTTCCATCCTGAAATGAACAAAAAAGTCGAGCACGAGCAGAGCTGTCAATAACTTCAGCCAACATTAGAGTAATAAATATTTGTTGGTGTAGCCATTAATATTGTGGGGTGTTTGTTAACACAGCAAAGCTGAGTAGCTTTGAAATTGTACAATAAGTGAAGCACTGCTACATTAAAAACATGTATGTGGCATTGGTTTCACAGCTGTGAACACGAAATAAACTATAATCAGAGGATGGAAAATGGCAAGCTGTTTTATGTATTGATACAATTTTATATATTAATGAAATTGGTAGTAATGTTTTCTACAACAACATGTAAGTCATATAGTTTATTTAAGAAGCCAGTGACTTGGCAAAAGGAATAAGACAAAACTTTATCAAACGTGCCTTTGTTATTAGCTGGATTTGACAAAACAAAGATGAGATCAGAAGAGAATTCATTCATAAAAGAGGAATAAGACAATCCAGAAATCAATGTCTTGAAAGGTTAAAAACTTCAACAGAAAGTCGGACGTCATCAAAATGGCGGCATGAGGTGAGCCTCTGTAAAGCTCCCCTGGAATTTACAACTAATCGAACAACAATAACTCCACAAAGGACTCCCTGCACAGCAGACAGGCAAGACGAAAAGGCCCACTAATGAATTCACCTAAAGGTGGGCGAATCCTGTTAGCGGAGGAGGAGGGAAGGGAGAAGTGCAGGGACAGAGCCGCGCGGGCGGGCGCAGGACACAGACCTAGCTCAGCTCTCCAAGCTCACTGCATCCCAGAACTACCGCAGTGCGGGAGAAGGAAGAACTCGGACTGCTAGAGCTCCTGTTTATGGCCCACAGGGTTGAGGGGAAAGCATATGACACAGCTGAACCCAATGCTCATGGCACAGACCTCGGAGAAAATACTGAGGGAAGAAGGGAACATCATAGAATACCACCACACAGAAAGAATTGACAAGAAAAAGGCAAAGAAACAATCGAGACACAGCCTTACCAGGAAAAGATAGAATGACAGGAAATCCTCACATATCAATAATCACCCTAAATGTAAATGGACTGAACTCACCAGTAAAAAGGCACAGAGTAGCAGATTGGATCAAAAAACTCAACCCAACCGTATGCTGTCTCCAAGAGACACATCTCAGCTACAAGGACAAACATAGACTCAAAGTGAAAGGGTGGAAATTGACACTCTAAGCAAATGGTACCCAGAGAAAATCAGGTGTAGCCATAATGATATCAGATAATGATATCAGATGAAACAGACTTCAGGATGAAAAAGATAACAAGAGACAAAGACGGACATTTCATAATGTTAAAGGGGACTATACAACAAGAAGACATGACAGTCATCAATATTTATGCCCCCAATCAGGGAGCACCAAAATATACCAAGCAACTACTAACAGAACTAAAGGGAGATATTGACCAAAACACAATTATACTAGGGGACTTAAATACATCATTGACAGCTATGGATAGATCATCCAAACGGAAAATAAATAACGAAATAGCAGCCCTAAATGACACATTAGATGAAATGGACATAATTGATATGTATAGAGCACTTCATCCTAAAACATCAGACTATACATTCTTTTCTAGTGTACATGGAACATTCTGAAGGATAGACCATATATTGAGACACACAATCAGCCTCAGCAAATTTAAGAAGATTGAAATCATACTAAGCATATTCTCTGATCACAAGGCTTTGAAATTGGATATCAACTGCAAAAAGAAAGAGGAAAAAACACATATATGTGGAGACTAAACAACATATTTTTAAAGAACAATTGGGTCCAAGAAGAAATTAGAGGAGAGATCAAAAGACACATAGAAACAAATGACAATGAAAATACATCCTACCAAAATTTTGGGGATGCAGCGAAAGCAGTTTTAAGAGGGAAATTTATATAATTACAGGCCCATCTCAAGAAACAAGAAAAATCCCAAAAAAACAACCTCATGTTACACCTGAAAGAACTAGAAAAAGAAAAACAAGTGAAACCCAAGGTCAGCAGAAGAAAGGAAATAAAATATCAGAGAAGTACTAAATAAAATAGAGAACAAAAAGACAATAGAAAAAATTAATTTGACAAAGAGCTGGTTCTTTGAAAAGATTAACAAAATTGACAAACCCTTGGCTAGATTCACTAAGATAAAAAGAGAGAAGACACTAATTAACAAAATCAGAAACGGAAAAGGGGAAGTTATCACGGACACCACAGAAATACAAAGGATCATCCAAGAATACTCTGAAGGACTATATGCCACCAAATTCAATAACCTAGAAGAAATGGACAAGATCTCAGAAATATATAGCCTTCCAAGGCTGAACCATGAAGAACTGGAAAATCTAAACGGACCGATCACCAGTAACGAAATTGAATGACTCATCCAAAACTTTCCCAAAAGCAAAAATCCGGGACCAGATGGCTTCACCAGTGAATTCTACCAAACCTTCAAAGAGGATCTAATACCAATCCTGCTCAAACTCTTCCAAAAAATTGAAGAAGAGACAGTACTCCCTAACTCATTTTATGAGGCCAACATTACCCTGATACCAAAACCTGGTAAGGACAACACAAAGAAAGAAAACTATAGACCAATATGTCTGATGAATACAGATGCAAAAATCCTAAACAAAATTGTAGCAAGTCGAATACAACAATGCATTAACAAGATTATTCAGCACGACCAAATGGGGTTCATCCCCGGGGCACAAGGATGATTCAACATCTGCAAATCCATCAATGTGATACATCACATAAACAAAATAAAGGACAAAAATCATATGATTATGTCAATTGATGCAGAAAAGGCATTTGACAAGATAAAACATCCATTTATGATTAAAATACTTAATAAAATAGATACAGAAGGAAAATAACTTAACATAATAAAGACCATATATGACAAGCACTCAGCTAATCTCATAATTAATGGTGAAAAACTGAAGCCCTTTGCTCCACGTTCAGGAACACAACAGAGCTGTCCCCTATCACCTCGGCTTTTCAACATAGTGTTGGAAGTCCTTGCCAAAGAAATCAGGCAAGAGAAATAAATAAAGGCATCCAAATTGGGAATGAAGTTAAATTATCACTCTTTGCAGATGACATGAAGCTATATATAGAAAACCCTAAAGACTCCACCATAAAGCTATTAGAAACAATCAACAAATACAGTAAAGTTGCTGGCTTCAAATAAATGTACAAAAGTCAATTGCATTCCTATATACTAACAATGAATCTCAGAAAAAGAAATACAAAAAACCAATTCCTTTTGCAATTGTAGCAAAAATAATAAAATACCTAGGAATAAACTTAACCAAGGATGTGAAAAAACTTTATCCTGAAAACTATCAGACATTTTTGAAAGAAATTGAAGAAAACACAAAGAAATGGAAAGACACTCTGTGCTCATGGATTAGAAGAATCAACATAGTTAAAATGGCCATATTACCCAAAGCAATATACAGATTTAATGCAATCCCCATCAAAATCCCAATGCCATTTTTAAAGAAATAGAACAAAACAATCATCAGATTTGTTTGGAACCACAAAAGACCCCGAATAGCCAAAGCAATCTTAAGAAAAAAGAACAATAATGGAGGTATCACACTTCCTGACTTTAGCTTGTACTACAGGGCTACAATAATCAAAACAGTATGGTATTGGCAGAAAAACAGACACATAGACCAATGGAATAGAATTGAGAACCCAGGAATAAAACCACATAAATATGGACAGATAATTTTTGACAAAGAAGCAAAAAACATACAATGGAGAAAAGACAGCCTCTTCAATAAGTGGTGCTGGGAGAATTGGATAGCCACGTGCAAAGAATGAAACTGGACTGCTATCTGTCATCATGTACCAAAATTAATTCAAAATGGATCAAAGACTTAAGCATAAGACCTGACACAATAAACTGAATAGAAGAAAACATAGGTACTAAACTTATGGACCTTGGGTTCAAAGAGCATTTTATGAATTTCACTCCAAAGGCAATGGAGGTAAAAGCTAAAATAAACGAATTTGACAATATGAAACTTAAAAGCTTCTGCACAGCAAAAGAAACCATTGACAAAATAAAGAGGCAACCAACTGAATGGGAGAAGATTTTTGCAAACAGTGCCTCCGATAAGGAGCTATTATCCAAAATATACAACGAACTCATGGAACAACATAAAACAAACAACCCAATTTAAAAATGGGCAGAGGACCTGAAGAGACATTTCTCCAAAGAGGACATACAAATGGCAAATAGACATATGAAAAATGCTCAACATCACTAATCATCAGAGAAATGCAAGTAAAAACCACAACGAGATATCACCTCACCCCAGTCAGAATGGCTATCATCAACAAGACAAACAGTAACAAGTGTTGGAAAGGCTGTGGAGAAAAAGGAACCCTCATACACTGTTGGTGGGAATGCAGACTGGTGCAGCCATTATGGAAGGCAGTGTGGAGGTTCCTCAAAAAATTATGAATAGAATTACCATATGACCCAGCAATCCCTTTCCTGGGTATCTACCCAAAAAATCTGAAAACATTATCCACAAAGACACGTGTGCTCCAATGTTCATTGCAGCTTTGTTTATGGTGGCCAAGACAAGGAAACAACCAAAATGTCCTTCGATAGATGAATGGATAAAGAAGTTTTGGTATATATACACAATGGAATACTATTCAGCGGTAAGAAAAGATGATATAGGAACATTTGTGACATGGATGGATCTTGAGAGTATGATGCTAAGCGAAATAAGTGAGACAGAAAAAGCAGAGAACCATATGATTTCATTGATATGTGGTATATAAACCAAAAACAACAAAAGAACAAGACAAACAAATGAGAAACAAAAACTCATAGACACAGATAATAGTTTAGTGGTTACTAGAGGGTAAGGAGGGTGGGGGGTGGGAGATGAGGGTAAGGGGGATCAAATATATGGTGATGGAAGGAAAACTGACTCTGGGTGGTGAACACACAATGGGATTTATAGATGATGTAATACAGAATTGTACACCTGAAATCTATGTAATTTTACTAACAATTGTCACCCCAATAAGTTAAGAAAAAGAAAAACTTCAACAGCTTAATGGTTACTAGATGGTCAGGTGGGAGGGGTGATGGTAGAAGAGGGTAAAGAGAGTCAAATATATGGTAATGAAAGGAGAACTGACTCCTTGTAGTGAGCACACAATGTGATATACAGATGATGTGTTATAGAATTGTACATTTGAAACCTATGTAATTTTACTAATTATTGTCACCCTCCAAAATTTAATTAAATAAAAAAAAAAACTCAACTGTTTCTAATAGGCAAACAATAATGTATAAAACTTGTAAGTACTCTGAACAACCAAGACTAATGAATAATTAACCTAGAGCAAAAACCAAATTAAGGTAATTGTCAACTTCCTCTTGATTAAAAAGTCTGAGCAGATTATGGTAGCTACCAATAAATAATTTCAGTTGAACAAAATATGTCACAAAAAAACAAACCAAGGGTGTCATCACAGTGAAGTAAGATTAAACTCAAAGTAATTTTATGCAAGGGGAGACAGAAAAAGAAGTATGGGGGGGCTATCTTAGAAAGAACGGTGAGTGTCCCAGTCTGCACATGGATATGACTGGAATCAAATAGATAAAAATAAAGTTATTAAACTAGACAGACACACTGTGGAAATAACTGCCAACATGGATTAAAAGATACTGTTACCATTTGAGATATACAACAGATTCTGGAATTGAAAATTTCTACAACCAGTAACCAAGCGACAAACCAAGGTACGTTCTTCAATGCTCTCTTAGAGATATGACCACATTTAAATATAATGAATAGGGAAGAATTTTCCAGGGGGTGGAGCCAAGTGCCACTGAGAAGAACAGATTAAGGAACTTTCAGCAAACAAAATCTGGTCATAATCCAGAAATATTTTTATGTTCCTTGAAACATCTGGCCAATAGAATTCTAAAATTGCTTTAGGCCATTAATTACTATATGCCACTCCTTTATCCCATTTCTGAATAGCAGTGTTGATTGTGGATACCTGACTCTCATTTCACCTATTTTCATTGACTATGTAGGAATCAGACTGCAGAGTGAGTGTCTGTGGGGGGAAGGGGTGTTCTTGTGCCACCAGATTTTGAAAGCCAGATTTGGATCTGATATAGAGATTATCAATATATTTTGAAATTTGAATCTGCCATGACTGGATTGGATTTTTGTGCACATCTTCCTTAGGGAGGGGTTGGTTATATGCATATTTAGCATGTGAAAAAAGGGGGAGTAAGTCTTTTTAAGTAAGAGGATGGACATTGTTCTTTGCCTTATTGTTCTTATTTGTTTTCCTCTTCCTGTTAAGTGGATTATATATCACTTTGTTGCCATGCAACTGCAGTGCCTTTCTGTGGAAGGGATGCACTTCTCTATCCCATTGTCATGAACTTGGCCACTTGACTTATTTGGGCCATAAATATGTGAGCAGAAGGACCGATATGTCAGTTCCTCAAGACAGCTTTAACAGTTAGTCATGATGTACTGGATTTCGAGTCAACAGTATCGTGTGGTGTTGCCAGCTCTCTTGCTCTTTTTGCCTCTTCCAGAAGACAACCATATTCCATATGCTGTGTGTGTGTGGGGTGGGGGGTGGGGCGGGGGGGTCAGGAGAGCTTCTTCAGCCTAGATCATGAAATAAAAATTGTAGAACAAAAGTGGAACTACCACCAGCTCCAAATTCATATGTAATGAGAAAAAGAAATAAATCTTTGGAGATATTTTGGTTATTTGTTACTGCAGCAAAGATGACAAATAAGGTAGTGTAATAAAATAAATTGTTAGCTTTTAAGTACACTGGCAATTATATGAGTTATCAAAGAATATTCCTTGAAGTATTAAGGGAATTCATGAACTAGTTTTTCATTTTGAATTTATAGGCTTCCAGATAGTCTCAGAAATAAAAAAGAAAATACTTGAGATAAACAACTTTGAATGAATAGAATATTTTAGACATATAGAGCCTCAAGTTAGCCTAGATTCATGATACTAACAACTGCATGTGAAAAATAAGCTCTACAAGCCAAGACTTTCCTCTAATAGTTAATGAACACATTTATAACATATTTGTTTGGAATCCCAGACAATAAACTAAGTATGCTGACTAGAGCAGAAATGGAGGGTACAGTAGGTAAGCAAATGTAGCTAGGTACTAAACCACTCTTCCTTGGAAATGTTCTATAATTGCCCAAAGTGTATGCTTAAAAAGACACACACACAAAAAGAATATTTAATTACAGTATATTTATGATTTCCCTTTAAAATTGCTTCTGAAGAGAAAATTCACTCATTATTGTTTAAAACTTTTGCAGATATGCTGTATATAAGTTAAATAATGTATTTATCTTGTCTTATTTTTAATCTGTGATATGTTTTGTAATAATAAGACTTTATAGTTGCTCTGTATTTTGAGAATATGAAGCACATATACAAATACACAAATACATATACAAATGTGATCCCTGTTGCACCCTGGAGTAGGAGAACGAACATATTATTTCAACTTAATGAGAACCTGAGGTCCATAAAGAGTACAGTACTTGCATAAGATCACATGACCAAGGGGTTGGAAATAAAAATACTTACCTATATCAAGACTTCAAGACCAGTGTTGTTTCTTTCATACTAGTATTCTTTTCTCATACTAAAACTAAGTTCCTTCTTGGAATAAAATATTTTTCTTACCGTATCTATCATTTTTTTCATTAACTTCCTTCCCATCTCTCTTTTTACTTTTTTCCCTCCCTCTCTTCCTCCCTTCATCAGGTGATTATTTTATACTATGTCTTAGGCTCTGGGATTGTTGCTAAAGAAAACAATGAATAAAAAACTTCTTTGCTTTCAGGAAGCGTAAAGTCATAGGGATGGACTTAATAACTGCCAGTGTGTCAGAGTCTATGAAACAAGTGTGCCTACATAACTCCAGTAGCATTAAAAACACATAACCCTCATGCATGTGGTATTTAAGGAAAGCTTTCAGAAGGCATTGTCAGCTAAACCATATCTTAATAGGATCTTAAAATTAATGGGGCAGGGATAATTGCAGTACGAGTCAAAAGAGCAGCAGATGAAAACACAAAGAAGCACAAATAATGTGACACATTCTGTGTTCTGCAAGCAGTATGTGACCAAAATGTACATTAAAAAGATAGGCATAGTGAGAGCTTGGGACATAAATGCAGATGGAATCAGATTATAAAGACCTTTAGATTTTGTTTTGAAGGCAGTGAGGAATGTTTAAATGATTAGATGATTGAAAGATTGAAGGATTAAGTCATTAATTATATGACTAGAATTTCTTCCTTTAGAAGCATGGGTCTGGAAAAATGCGCCACTTTTGGATGGACTGTAGGTTTTTACAATTTATCTCAGAAATATTGTCTCCTTACTCTGCAGTGACCATTCTTACAAATGCAACTAATTCATAACCCAGTTTTGTGTGTGTGTGTGTGTGTGTGTATGTGTGTGTTTTCTTAGTACAATATGTTTTTTTTTAATTCACAATAGAAATATTTTACACTACAAATTGTTCACCAGTAAGAAATTAAAATTATCGATCTTAAAATATTTTTTAATGACTTTCAACAGGCTGAATGTCATCAAATCATCTTATATTTTATACAGTTTTTTGTAGTTATTTTTCTTTACATCATCACTTTTTCCCCTAATAGGTAGCCCCAGCTGAGCCAAACCTCCATGGTGACTTAAGAAGAGGACCCCTCAAGAGACAAAAAAATATTCTGAATTTTTTAAGCACAGTAATCTCCCTGTCATGCAGGGTGTCAGGCGGGGTCTTTAGTCTTGCTCCCCACATAAGAACACAGGATATGGTGAGGTCAAAAAGCAACACCCACAGAGCCATAGATAGGGGAGTCATACCACTATAGTCTCGCTGTTGGCTGGGTTGGAGACACAGGAAGCAGGAGCCACACTATCCGCAACCTGCCATCCACTTCTCTCTGGCAACCAACCTCACTTGCTAGCTGCAATCTGCCGTGCTAACTGCAAACTGCTCTTACTAGCTCAGCCACCGTCTTCTTGCTAGCCCCCATTTGCTGCTAGCGTAGCCTCAGCAGTTATATTAGTGGCCAGTGGCTCATTGGTTACAGCTGACAGCCAACTAGCCACAGCTGATGCCATCCAATCACAGTTGATGACCATTTACTACCTGAGCCAGCACCTTTCCACATGAGGCTGAGAGCCTGGAAACTGCACTCCTGGCTCTGTTCCCACACTCCCCTCCAAAACCCCAGTGGATGCCTGAAATCACCAAGAGTACCGAAAGTTTTTTTCCTATACACGCATGCCTATGATAACATTCAATTTATAAATTAGGCACAGTAAGAGATTAATAATAACTAATAATGAAATAGAACAATTATACTAATACATTGTAATAAAAATTATGTAAGTGTGGTCTTTTTCTCTTTTTCAAAATATTTCATAAATAGAAGTTTCCTTCTTACTGCAGATCTTAACAACCTCAGCTTATGATATTTTTATTTCCTTATTAAGTCAAGAACTTTCATCTTTTTCACTTAAAGGAAGCACTTTACAGTTTCTCTTTGGTACATCTGAATTGTACATCACTACTCTTGTGCTTTGGGGCCACTATTAAGTAAAATATGGGTGACTTGAGCACAAGCCCAGTGATGTCCTAACTGCCAATCTGATCACTGAGATAGGCTGCTAAGTGACTAACCGTCAGGGAGATTCTACAAGGAGGAGACTCTGGACCAAGGGGTGAGTCACATCCAGGGTGGTTTGGAGCAGGGAATCACCAGATTTCATCATGCCGTTCAAACAGCACACAATTTGAAACTTAGGAATCGTTTATTTCCGGAATATTTCATTTAATATGTGTAGACCACAGTTGACCATGGGTAACTGAAACTGCCAAAAGTGAAACAGAAGATAAGGGGGACTACTGTAAGAGGTGTGATTGAAAAATATGGTGAATATTTATATTTAAAAAATTATTAGAGTAAAAGACACATTGCCATTAATCTCCATCAAAATACTCCCCCTCGCTTCAAACACACTCATCCTATCATTTTTGCCACTTTCTGAAGCAGTTCTGGAAGTCCGCTTTCATGTCTTTACTTCATCCTCCATCATGTTACACATTGCTTCTGGTATGGCAATTTCTGTCAAATAAAAACATCGCGGGATGCGGAGTACAACGTCGGGAAGACAGTCGATGGTATTGTAACAGCTATATAAGATGTCAGAGCGGTAGTAGCTCAGGGGTGTGGGTTATCACTTTATAAGGGGTTTAAATATCTAACTATTAAGTTGCTTTGTACACCTGAAACTAATAAAAATAAATTTAAAAATGACATGAGGATTTATAAAAGTCCAAAAAAACATTACGGTGTGTTCTCATCTGGCACTGTGTGACCTCTCCTTCTTCCTCAAAGTGAAAATGAGCGTGAAAGGTAAACATTTTTAATTGATTCAGGGCATCGAGGCAGCCATGACAGCGTAACTAAAGACACTCACGAAAGAGGCTTCCATAACTGCTTCAGAAAGTGGCAAGAACGATGGGATAAGTGTGTTTGAAGCAAGGGAGAGTATTTTGAGGGGGATTAATGGCAATGTGTCTTTTATTATGTTTTTTTAATTTAAACATTCACCGTATGTTTTGATCACACCTCTATTACCTTCTTTGCTTAACACTTTTATTGTGCCTTGGACTTGGCATGTGTTTGAGCATTGTTTCTCAACTTGGAACCAAACGGTGTTTCCTGTGGGAAAAAGAAAGCCTTCCATTCATACATATTAAATGTTAATTTCTCACGCTCGAATACAAACACACACAAACGTATGTATCACATGTAATCCTCAGCATGGGGTTTGCCACAAAGTGCCAGTTTAAAGACAGAGAATGAAGTACACTATTTTATCTTGGCATCCCCTGGGAGGAAAGTAGTGTGGTAATACAATATGCCCTGCATTGAAACATGCATCTGGAAAAAGAACTGTCAGAAAGCTGGATAACAGTGGTGGATAAAGATATTGAGAAAACATATGGGTATCCACAAATTAATGATCCTAATAAAGCTATAAAATGCACACTTACAAGTAGCTTAGATTCCAAAAGAAGCATCCATTTAAGAGTATAGTAAAGGTTAGGAGGAAAACACCTCTGTTTTAAGATCATTATGTGGAGGAGGAGGCTAAGAAGCAAGCATCACCATGTGTCATATTTTTAAAAAATATTTTCTTCATATGGACTATATAGAGACATGTCCGTTATTTTGATAAATATAAATAAATGTTATACTTGTTATAGTTTTAGTAGGAACATATTTATGCACTAAGGGAAAGAAGACATTGAAATGCTTTATTTAATCAATGGGAAGAACCTGATAAAACAGACTATTTGCAGTGTCATTGTACACCAGTGGAAGAGTTCCATTTTAATTCCAATTCACCATTATAATAGAATGTCCATGAAAACCTAGTAACTTTTCAGGGAAGCAATTTGAAAGATCAAAGAGCTTCTGAAACTTATGACTTTTTAAGAGGTGTTACTCTATGAAAATAATTTCCAAATTATTTGATATTCACCTGAAGGCTAGCAGCTGCCACCTAGCCCTCTTCGCCTGCCGCTATTTTTGGAGTCAGCTTTGTGTGCAGAAATAAATAGTAGCACAATATATCTTCTTATGAAACTTGATAGCTTCTTTGCCATAATACTTACTTTTCAAGCCAATGTAAACTGACTGAAAAATGTACTTGATATGCAGTCACACATAGCTGAGGGATGAAAAATATACTAACATAACTTGCGGTAAATCATAAAACATAACAAAATAAATGATACTAGACAAAATATTGTAAAGACAAGCACTACAAATCTCCCTATATTTTTGGGAGATTTGCAGTACTTGTCTTTACAATATTTGTCTAGTACCATTTGTTCACCAAGTTTCTTAATCTGTACATGAGCTGACAACTTGTATATAGAAATAAAACCTAATGGTGACCTTTAGATAAATAAAATATATTTCTCTTTAATGCTCCTTGCATTGGAAAGCACCTATAAACCATAAAAGGTGCTTAGTAGTTTTTATTTTTTCATTTTTTATGTATTTTGCAACATTGCAGTACTTCCCACAGCTTAAAAATTCCTACATTTTAGACCACTTATGTGTCTGGTCACTCAAATTGACAGACATATCCCAAAGCAGATTTTTTTCAATGTACAGAAGAGGGTGAAAATAAAAATCTATCTACCAGAAGAATTGATTCTTACTGAAAAAAACAAACAAAAAAACAAAAAATAAAAGACACCTATCTGCCCTTATTGCTGTCAGGTGACTGATAAATCATAGATCAAAATCCTTCCTATAAAATATTGAAGGGAAACCTCTTCAGGCTAAAACTGGTGCTTTAATGATTTGTGCATACTAAAGACTATTTGAATCTAAAATAAATTCAGAAAATTATCCCTGGATCTAATTTTCTCCAAGCCCAAGGCCATTTGCTCAGTAAGTCTGTTATCTTGAGTTTGTGTGTGTGCATGTGTGAGTGTGTGCATGCACACATGCATTTGTGTGTGTGTGTGTGTGTGTGTGTGTATGTGTATGTGTAGAGAAGGAGAAAAAGAAAGAGAGATGTGTTCACATCATGTTGCATATCATTTTCTCCAGGAAATTAGGTACAGTACAATGTATTGTACCTATTGTGCACATTTGTGTATTTTTCAGTAAAAATTAACATTAAGGGATTGAAATAATTGATTCTAGAATGTAAACCAAAGGTAAAAGTAGTTGTAACAGGCCCTCTGTTTTATAATACTAAAATTACTAAGCATACAAAAACCATTTCAACATATTGCACATACAATCTATGCAGAGCTGAAAAATACTGTCAAATGACCTCTTTTACATATGCATATGAGGTTTTCAGAAGCTACTCTTTTGGATGGATATATCTATTTCTTTTTTTCCCCAGCCCCTTCCATTTCTTTTCTTTGTTTATTCAATGACAAATTAACAAATAATAGATAGCCCGGATAATTTAAAAACACAAATCAACAGGTTATATACATCAAGCTCAACTTGATACACACTGATTGTATTACTTCTCTCCAATTCCCCTGTGCATAATACGACAGCCCAATTCTTGTTTAAACTTCCTCTTCTTTTCCCCTAAATTTGGTTATATCTACTACACTTTTCAGATTACCTATTACTTTCTCTAAGCTGCCTGCTAAAATAAAATGATGTGCCTAGGAGAAAGATGGTCACAAATACCATGCTCACAGCTCCGAGTTAACCCCTCCTGGACCTTGGCATTTTAATTCTTCACTGCATGGTTAACTCTTGGATCTCTTCAAAGAACATATTTTATAATATTTTTCAACTCTTGTAATTGACTAGCAAAAGACTGGACCAAATCGCTTAATCTGCCATTCTGGCGTGAGGGGTGGGGGAATTAGCCCTCTTTTTGCGTAACTGGTTGTATTTAAACCTCAAGTAGGGAACCCACTTCCACCTCCTACACTTGTCTCCAGTTTTGCATGGCTTTAGGGTGCATTCTTCATGCAGTCACCAGGCCCCAACACAGACACAAGCCCTATCACAAACTGATATGGTATATGCTCTCACTGAGTGGCTTTGATTTCTTTTCGTTTTTGTTCCCAGACAATGTCCCATTCTTTCTGAAGCTTAACATGTACACGTTTTCTTGTGTTTGTATTGAGAGAGAGACTTGCACACGTCATCTCAGGCTGCCATCAGGAATGAGCTTTGAAATTTAATTTCTACAGTATAAAGTCTGTCTTTTCTTGCTTCTAGTATGGGAATGTATTCTGTCATTCGATTTAAATTATTTTGCGATCCTGCCATAAATCATCTATTTCTCTTTAATTTTTATGTTTTCTTCAAGTTCTGTTAAATTTAATTGGATCCTGCTGAATTTTCAACTCAGCTTGATTTTTCTCAGTGGGATCTTGGGGCTCTTATTATAGAGGTTATAACTTCTAGCATAATATTAAGAATGACAAATAAATTGAAATTGTCTTCCAGCTCTGCAAATAGGTAATTTCTAAAAATTGATTTTGCTTAGTATTCATGTAATATTTTTACCTGGTTCTATCTTGTATTTACCTATAACACTTGTTTTATTTATTCATTTTTTTCTTTATTGTTTTTCCCTTGGCCAGCTAAGATTTGTCTCAAAGATTTATTAATTCATCGTCTTGTCTGAACTCTGTACTTGTGAGATGATCCAAATCCCTAAATTTTTAATTGCTTGATTGACACAGCTCCTTTCAAGTTCTCACCTACTTAAAGAACTACATATGCTATTGTAACTCCAATTTAGAGATGTGGCACTTCCATTATGGGCTAGTATTCATATAGTTGAAATATATAAATATTTAAATTAAACATGAATTTCAGCATTAATTGCAACTGTGGTAGCAGCCTCTAATCCAACTTTTCCTTGTTTTACTTGATATCAATCCTGCACTTCCAGGATGCTATCAAGTCGCTATAATCCCAGTCATTTCCTTCTCCCTCCACCATTCTCACTTCACATCCAGTAGGCTCCTATTTTATTGGATGTTCAGTACTGAGGGAATGCAGAAAAGTGGGAACTTTGGGGCAGTGCTCTAGCCATAACAAGGAATAGCACAGCACAGGTGCTAAAGCTTTAGGGAGGGTTATCTTTATGAGGGATACAGCTACTGATCTCTGAATTAAGGAGTAGATACT
Organism: Rhinolophus sinicus; assembly: GCF_057876585.1. Classification (NCBI taxonomy): domain Eukaryota; kingdom Metazoa; phylum Chordata; class Mammalia; order Chiroptera; family Rhinolophidae; genus Rhinolophus; species Rhinolophus sinicus. The sequence continues at coordinate 111,052,175 of NC_142516.1, forward strand.
ACAGAAGTATGAATAAAGAGTCTCTAACCTCCTTTCAGGAAGTCCCTTTTGCAAGAATTAAGCCTACATAAGCCGTTGTGTGAATAGTGTGTGTGTGTGTGTGTGTGTGTGTGTGTGTGTGTGTGTGTGTATTAAAGAGAAGCAGAATTTGCCACCCCACAAATATTTCTCTTTGGAATAAGGATTATTTTAGGCTGATTATTTTTAAGAAACAGCAGACATAGAAAAACTAAGTAGAAGTTACCCTTTTATAAGAGACATTTACATTTAAAAGGGAAATCTCCATTTGTAAGAGTCTCTCTCTCTCTCTCTCTCTCTCTCTCTCTCTCTCTCTCTCTCTCTCTCAGAAGAACTAAACCTTTGGAAACTCTTATCAAAGAGAGGGCAAGGACCTAAATCTGCATAACAACCACACCCTTGTTTATTGTGCATTTCCTGATAGCCTCCCATAACTGGCTCCCCCATCACTAACATCTTTTGTCTTTAGCTGCAAATGGTATTTAAGGTGGTGGCTTGAGCCATTTCAGGGAGTTCTTCAGTTTTCCTGGGTCTCTCCCACGTGTACAGGTATACATGTTAATAATAAACTTCTGTATGTTATTCTTCTGTTAATCTGCCAAGAACCTAGTAGAGCAGAGGGAATATTATTTTCCCCCCTGCAGTATAAATTAAGTTCATCTGCATTATAGAGTGTAGACATCTCTAAAAAATCTGGCATTATGCAGTTTTCCAGTTAAACTTCTTAATATCTCATAAGTTTTCTTCTGTTTTGATCATCTTTATAGTTATTTAAATGACAGTTTGCTCAAAGACATCTGAACTTTATCCATTTTAAACAGGACCCTCCCAATAAAACAAAGAACACTTGTTGAGGGCTCACTATGTGCTTCTCACCAAAGTAAATTATTTAGACGCCTTTTCTCATTACATTTTCAAGTCTGACCTCTTCTCCTCCTAAAGGTAAGCTGAGATATAGAAGTCAAAATTATTAGTAGTAAGAAATAGGAAATTAAACCATTTGGCTTAAGAAACTAGAATCTTAACAATGGTGCTATATTTCTGATCCTCAAACACAACAGTATAACGTTTTATGAATTTCTAGTGAAAATAATTAAAATACATAGTAGTTGAATTATAGCAAGTGTATTTCTTAGGTGTAAAGACTATTAGGAAAAAAGTGCTCGGATACAAATAACTGATAATTTTCAAATAGCAATTATGGATGCAATACATGTATATACATTTGAAATCATTTATTGACTCATAATTAGTCTTATATTGATTTTTTAAAGTTAGTTCTAAAAATTAATATATAGCCATGTACATTAAAAAGTAAACTTTATATTCATTATTTAACATTAAAATTATGTAAGTTGAATCATTATTTGGTGTACATATTCATTTACTTTAGTCTTTTTAATATTATATTTCTAGTATTTTTAAAAGAGTTAAATATATTATTATTTTTATTTTTATACAATTGGCTGTAATCCCTTTCAAAGTTCTATTTTATTGTTATTAATTTGAAATTTGGACATTGAAATGACATCATTTTATACTATAATATTTTTATTTGAGAAATCATTTCATTGACAGAAAACAGAAAGATGATTCTGTTAAAAGGGAGAGACTTTAAATTCTAATATTTAATATTAAATGGTGAATAGATTCTAACCTATAGTATTTCTCGGGTCCTATCATGTTTTAATCCCAATTACCTATATGTGATATATATGTTTTATTGGCATACTCATCAACTGCATATATATGATTCTTTTGAATGTTTCACTAAATTTAGATGCTGCAAAATTGTGGGCCTTCTTAATTTTATTCCATTCTGGTACATAATACATTTTTTCAATTAAACATACGGTTTTCATCAAAAGATTCTTCTTACATTTCAACACTACAAAATTGCAATTTCAGCCTCAAATATTCTGCACCTTTAGAATTCTCATAATATGGTGACTTTCTATGGTGCTTTCTCTGATTTTATAGGAATATGCTTCAATGTCTTTCTATTTCCAAGTTATAATTTGAAAAACTTCAATATGTTGAGAGATTCAAAAGTCACTGACTGAATGCTCTGATAAAAGACTCCTAAATCATTTTGAACAAAATACAACCATAATTTAGTGAATTTATTTATGGAAGAAAAAAACCCACTGCCGTTATTCTAAAATATATATGGAAATGTAAAGGCCTTATAATAGCCAAAACAATTTTGGAAAAAAAGAATGAAGTGGGTAGAATTGTTATTCCACAAAGTTAAGAATTGTATGGCTATAATAATGCAGCATGTCAGTAGCTAAGAGATGGATATAAAAATCAATAGAACAGATAGAAATCCAGAAACAGACCCATACAAATACGTCAAATTTGACAAAGGAATGAAAATAATTTAATTAAGGAGGGATAACCTTTTCAATAAATAATGCCGAAGCAGTAGGACAACTATAGGCAAAAGAAATTAAAATAGAATGAAAGAAACCTATCAAAACTCAAAATGGCTCATCCCTTGACTTAAACATAAAAAACAAAAAATACAACTCTTCAAGAATAAAAGTAAAAGGTAGAGAATTTTCAGGGTCTAGCACTAGACCAAGATTTCTTGATACCAAAATTATGACCCATAAAAAGAAAAGTTGATATATAGTATTTAATCAAAATTGAAGAATAAAAAAAAAAAAAACTGTGAAAGATTGTTAAATGGATTAAAAAGCCAAATTACACAATGATAGAGAATATTTGCAAACCACATATCTGATAGAGAACTTGTATCTAGTATATGAAAGAATTCTCAAAACATAACAGTAAAAATGAGCAAAAGACTTATATATAGTCATGGGATGTAAAGTATAGCATAGGGAATAGAGTCAATGGTACTGTAACAGCTATATACAATGTAGACTCTGGAGGATTATCACTTAGTGAGGGGCATAAATCTCTAATAATTATGTTGTTTTGTACACGTGAAACTAATACATAAGAAAAGACTCACATAGGTTCTTGATCAAAGAATATATATGATGACAAACATATTCAACATCATTGGTCATTAGGGAAAATCAAATTAAAACTACACTGTGCTATCACTACTCAATTGTCAGGATGGTTATCAGAGGTTAGGAACGGGGTGAGGCGTAAGTATGGTTATCAAAGGATATGAGGGGGGTACAGTAAATATATTGATTGTAATGGTAACTATAGGAAGCTACTTATTTGATAATATTGCATAGAGCTACACACACACACACACACACACACACACACACAAACGAGTGATGTATAAATTTGGACATCTGAATAAACTATTGATTGTATCAATGTGAGTTTCCTGATTTTGATATTGTTTATATCAATTTCAATATTGTTCTATAATTATGCAGTATGTTAACATTGGGTAAGGCCTGGCAAAGGATACAGGGGCATTTCAATACTTTTTTTTTTTTTTTTTTCCCCTGGAACTTTCTAATTATTTCTGAATGAAAGACTAAAAATATTTAACGGTCATGACAAAAAAAAATTAATATCATTTTAGGACATTTAAGTTGTTTATAAATAACATTACTTTTATCATAATACTTGTTCAATCTAATTTTGTTTATTTGTAATAACATTGGAGAAGGCAACACCTATTTAACTGAATACTAAAAGCATTCACAATATTGTCAAATGTTTTATTTTGATAGAATAACTTCCAATAGCTTTATTTTAATTCCATGGATTGGATTTAAAAAAGGGTATTATTGGAAATGTCATCACTATTTTTTTTTAATTTGAAGTGTCGGATGACACTGCAGTATTTGATATTTGTGCAGTTCTTTTTCTGTAAATGGATCCAAGCGCTACATTAGCTTTTTATAAATGACCCCTAAAAACTTAAAAATACTTAAAAAGTGAAATTAATCTAGAAAAAAATTAACGCTTTGCAACACAAAATGTTAAATTATTTGCTTTGGCAATAGTTTCTCAAAGTGACTACTAATCTTTGAACTAGATGTTAATTTTTAATTATTTGGTTGATTTGTGTTTTGTGGTTTTCAAGCAATCAGTGCTATCACTACTTAACTTTTGATGAAACATGAACTTTTGTCTTTTTGAGGCCACTGCTTCCAAAAATGTAGTGTAAAATTAAATAATCTTTTCCAAACAGTAATATAAATAGATTTAAATAATGCAATAAATAATAAACCACTGCAGCAAGGATGTACAGCGTATAACCTAAAATGACTTTCATACTGTTAAATGGTTGAAAAAATATTAAAAGAATAGTACTTTGTGACACATGGAAATTATATAATAAAATTCAAATTTTAATGTTCATGAACATATTTTGTTTTTCTCATACTAGACCTGTTTTTTTAAAAAAAGTGTTCTACTGGTATTATTATATTTTGAAGTTTGCCAATATTAATTTTATGGAAATATGTTTTCTTTCTTGTTATATAAATACCTACATAATATTCTTGATCTTGTTTTTTGACTCTCAAAGACTAAAATATTTACTATCTGGCCCTTTACAGAAAAAGCATGTGATCTCTGACCTGTAAACTCTGTCTACCAGGAATGTCAGCCCCTGTTTCCTGCTCCCATAATTTCATACATGTATAACTTTCTCTGCTGCCTAGACGCCTGGTACCTTCATTCGTCATTCAGTCCTCAGCACAGTCCTGGCATAATCTGGTTGCCACAGCAAATGGCTGCCAAGGGTAACAACACCAAATATTTCCTGCATTGCTTAGACCAGAAGGAATGACATGATTTTAGCTACTAGTGTTCAAATATATGTTTCCAAATCAGTGATTGCCCTGCGTGCTGTCCTTGAAAGTGAGATTAATTTGTCACTTCTGTAATCAACCAAGAGGGAAAGAAAAAAAAGAGGTTATTGCTTTTTTCTTTTTTAATTTAACCATATGCTGAAAGAAAGAATTTGATTTACCCTGTCTCTGTCTCACACACTACTCAGGGATACACAGCAGAATTTGAAGCACAAAGTAAAGATATACCAAATGTTCTTTAATTTCATTAATAGCACTTTGCTGAACTGGATGATATGCTTATTTAAGAGCAGGTGGTCTCCCAACTTATACATATATTGTTCATTTATATAACTTGCTGAGAAGTCTCAAGGTTGGTATTCCAAGGTCTGTGTGCTTGCTCAACGATCTCATGAAGAAAACAGATTCTTTATTTTTGCTCCGCCATTTCTTTAGTTGGCTTTTATCTTCATGGTCAAAAGATGGTTGCTACAACTCCAGAAATGATTCCCATTTCCTAAAAGAAAAAATGCTGAAAAAGCCAATTGTTTCTTTCTGTGGGGGCTAACTCTTGTCAGCATTTATATATGCTCAGCTCAATCACATTAATAGAAGCTTTCAGTCAAATTTTTCTCCCATTGCCTCAAACTTTATTTTAATATCCATTGTGTCTTCTCTTTTTTGTTATAAACATTCCATTCACTCGTCTTCCCATTCTAATCTGACTTCCATTCCCAACGCATGTCACAGTAAATCCTTCTTTCTGAAGCAAATGGATATTTTGATTCTTAGTTTACCTGACTTTTTTATGGTACATGGTTCTTATCAAGCTCCTCCACACCCTCACTTCTTGAACCAATCACATCTGTATTAGTCTGCTTGAGATGCCATAAATAAACATCACAGACCTGATGGTTTAAATACCAGACATACAGAGGTCTGACAATTAAGTTCACAAACTTGTTGTAGTGATGTTGCTAACTTTTTTTGCTATCAGAAGTATCATTCATTACAAATTTGTACCAACTGGACACACAGTTAACCAAGCTTACTATTTGGAAGTGTTGAAAGAATGTGTGAAAAAGTTAGACCACCTGGATTTTTCGCCAACAATTCATGTCTCTTGCATCACGACAATGCATCAGCTCACATGGCACTGTCTGTGAGGGAGTTTTTAGCCAGTAAACAAATCACTGTATTGGAACACCCTCCCCACTCACCTGATCTAACCCCCAATGACTTCTTTCTTTACCTGAAGATAAAGGAAATATTGAAAGGATGACATTTTGATGACATTCAGGACATCAAGGGTAATACGATGACAGCTCTGATGGCCATTCCAGAAAAAGAGTTCCAAAATTACTTTGAAGGGTGGACTAGACAATCGCATTGGTGCATAGATTCCCAAGGGGAGTAGTTCGAAGGTGATATTCAGCAATGAGGTATATAGAACTTTTTCTAGGATGTTCGTGAACTTAATTTTCCAACCTCGCTCGTATACTTTCTCTCACCTCTGGTAGCTAGAACAGGGAGATCAAGGTGTCAGTAAGTTGGATTTCTTGCTGAGTCCTAACATGGTTTTTTCTCTGTGTGTGTACAGAGAGAGCACTCTGGTGTCTCTTCTCTCTCTCTCTCTCTCTCTCTCTCTCTCTCTCTCTCTCTCTCACACACACACACACACACACACACACACACATCAAAAGAGTATGGAAAATCCTATCACTTATATAATGAGACTTTCTGGAGAAAGCGGGGCAACTTTCCCAAAGAGTCCTAAAATGATTTGAAAAGGCAGGAGACGGTTTTAATTGTGGTTAGGGTGTGGGGCTGGGGTGGCAGTTGCTGCACACAGAGAGAGGTTTGCATGCTTCGACTCTCCCACTGACACCAAATGAGTGAACATCTGGGCTTCTCATCAGCTTGACCAGATGTGAGGCAGAAGGAGGAGAGGAGTGAGGATTAAAAGCTGTCAAACATCAAAAAATTGACTCAGACTCTTTATTCCACAGTGTCAGGACCTCAGCTAAGCAGGGAGAACAGAGTTGAGCTGTCAGGTGTCAAAGTAGCCCATTAAAGCAACAACCCAAAAATGAGAGTTAAGACTTTGGATAAGCCAGAGGCTGAATCTGCAGTCCAACTCCCCCTGCTGTATTTTCCTGATGGAAGGGCACGCGAGTGGAAAGTCAGGTGAATAAGCACAGATTGTTTCTGAGGGAGCCCTGAACCTAAGGCAGTGTCATTAACCCTGGGGTGGAGGAGAGCGTGAGAGGGAAGGGCTTTGAGTGGAAAAGTACTGGGTACCGAGTCAGAGTGGGGAAAAGTGTTTTTAAGGGTTTCCCCTCTGAAGACCTCTGCCCAGCACCTCAGATAAAGAGACCTAGGAATGAAAGTATCCAGATTGGGAATCTAAATATGTGAGAGACCATCATCCCCTAGGGGGACCTGAGTCCTTGACTGCAACCTGCTTCAGAGACTGCAGTGCATTGTGCATGGTATCTGGTATGGGAAGCACAGCTTCCTCCATGAAGCTCGCCAAGTAAATCACATGTAGAATTTTAACCAGAATCCAGACTTTTCACATGTCCTTAGCCTATGGAATTATAATCGTATGTCAGGCCCAGGGGAAATGGAGGACATCTAATCAAATGATTACTTTCAATGGGCATATCTTAATATTCACCAGTTATATTATTTTTTAAATATTCTGACTATTCATTTTAGCTGATTCTCCCTTCTTCATGGTATAGGTCAACATACTCATTATATTGGAGAATTTAGCCAGTTTTAATAATCTGCACTTATAAATATGTTTTGAAGACAGATGGAAATTTTTTTAACACACTAGGAAAAACATTTTTCACACAATAGTTATTAATGTGGACTAGTCACCAAAAGCTTTCCTTTAAGAAAGGAATAGAAAGCAGTTTTAAATACACAGGCTTTCAGGTTACATAGCCTTGAGATCAAGTCTAAATGCTGAGTTTATTCTATAAGCCTCAATTTTACTATCTGAAAACATACTTCATAAAAGTGTTAGTTGTGAAGGTAAAAGGAGACAAAACAGCAAATATACTTCCTATTCCCATAGGGTATAGCCAAATAAATGATTAACAAATGGGTCAGTTACAATGTACATATCTTATTTCTATCCATAGTCCTGAAGTCATTCAATACTATGAGCAGCTTAAGAATGATGAGTCACCTACTGAGTGGAGGAGGGGATATATGGCCTCCTTGAGGATCAGTTTCTCTGTTTAAAAAATTTAGAAGTCCCTCTCTCTTCACTGCTTTTTACACCTATTTTCACGACTTACATTTCCCTAAAATATTCAAAATTATTATGAGAAGCCTAGTGACTTTTTTTTTTGGTGTGTGGGGGGGGGTGGTCAAAGAAGCTTTCCTTTATGGAGAAGAGGATCAAATTCATAGTATATTGGATTTTTGGTAAAGTATCTTTCTTCCAAATCATTAGCACTCTTGGCATATTATTTCTGTACCTATCATCTAATCTGTCATTTTCACCTTGTTGACCTTGAAATGTGGGCATGAGTCTTAAAGATCTATAAACAGGGTAGATATTCTTCTCCAACTTTTATACTTGTGATAATATGGTCTCATTACAATGGGGCACATGGTATTTACATTGAATTATATTCATTTAAAATATTTTATCAATTCCTACTTGTTATCAGAAACTGGTGAATTAAAAATAAATATTAATATGTTTTCTGCCATTGAAAAGCAGACACTTCGTTCAGAATACAGGTACAGTGGTCACTCTGATTTGTAGAGGATTGATTTTAACATCCCCAGTGGGTACCTGAAACCATGGATACCACTGAACCCTATACATACTATGTTTTTCCTACATAAACATAACTATGATAAAGTTTAATTTGTAAATTATGCACAGTAAGAGGTTAACAATACCTAATATTAAAATAGAACAACTATAACAATATACTGTAATAAAAGTTATGTGAATAGGCTCTATCTCCCTCAAAATATCTATTGTACTGCACTCACATATTTCCTGTGATGAGGTAAGATGATCAAATGGCACCTTATTCCTGACTCTGTATCACTGTCTCTTGCAGTACATGGCTTGATGTCAGTTGTTTATGTAGATCTGCTGAAGTCTTCCTACAGGTTCAAGGTTTTCTGGCAAAACACATTGCCATAAGCTGAGCAAATTCTCTGTTCATATCTTTTGTCCACAAATTTAATGCCTTTTCCATTCTAATGAAACATTTATCATGCACTGTAGCTGCAACTTTCACAGTTTAAGGCAAGATAGCAAAAGGAGCAGGGACTTCTTTTTAATTCTTCACAACATTCAAGGACAGAAGATTCATTCATAGTGTAGACCTTAACGACTACAGAATACATGTTTTTTCATTCCTTGAGTCAAGAATGTTCATCTTTTATTTAAGCACTATATGGCTTCTCTTTGGCATATCCGAACTGCCAGAATTAGTTCTCTTGCACTTTGGGACCATTATTAAGTAAAATAGGGTGACTTGAACACAAGACCTGCATGCAATACCCCAACCGTCCAGCTGATCTTCGAGAGGGCTACTCAGTGACTAACTGGCAGAGTATCTACAGAGTGAAGACACTACACAAAGGCAGGAATCAGGTCCAGGGTGGGACAGAGTCAGATCCTGAGAGATTTTGTCACGCTATTTAGAACAGCACACAATTTAAAATTTATTGTTTATTTCTGGAATTTTCCATTTAATATTTTTGTTCCACAGTTGACTTCAGGAAACTGAAACCATGGAAAACAAAACTGCAGATAAGGGGAAACTACTGTATATACAAGAATTACAGAATAGTCAAGTATGATTTCACAATTTACCTCAGCCTTATAAAATACACAAGCCTTCTGAGGAAGAGAATGCCAATATAGAGTAGAAGCAACAGTATGAGAAAAGACATGGAGTTCTCAAAACTGCAAATGAAACTGAAATCAGGCCTGGAATATACATTCTTCAATAAACTGCCCACCTAAATTTTAGAAATATATTCCAGGCTATGAAATTTCAAGAACATTCATTTGATAGAAATAGGTAGGAATTATATTGCATGAACACTGGTATTTAATCATAAATCCCATAGCCCCTAATAAAGTAATAATTATTATGATAAGGTAATTTACCATTTGTTGTGATCATACAATCAGTTAGTGGCACATCTATATGGGAGCTCAGGTATCCTTGAATCTAAAACTATGGTCTGTCAACTGCATGTTGAGGCTTCATGCAGGATAAATAATGAAAACAATAAAATACATACTTATAAAACCACACTGGTTTGTTTCCTGTTTGAGAAAAAAAGATGAAGAGGAAATTTTAATAAATTAAAAAAAAAACAAAAAAACATTTTTTATAACATTATTTGTATTCAGGAGAGTGAATATATAAGCATATTCCTTGAAAAATCTCCTACAATATAGTTTACATGTATTTTTTGTGTTACACTAACATGTATGCTGTTTTGAGAATCCATCCATGAAATCACAAAGAGTTGTATATTTTCTATATAAATGTGCCACATGGCTATATTCTCTGAAGAAATAAACTCTCATATGTGTAAAATATAGCATGGAGCAATGACGGCTAAATGAGAAGTTTCACTGAAATGCTGAAATGTGTTTAGTCTACTTTTTCTTATACATTTGTCCCAGCTCTTCATGGATTTACTATTTAAACTTGAATTGATTCTGTCAAAAACAAATTTGTATTGTTTGCATTTGATGACATTTGGCATCTGGGTTCTCTTTGTTTGAATAATCACACTATAAAGTGCTGTGATTGGACCCATTGGTCATACCAGCCATGCTGGGCAATGATTGGGCATCCAACTAAATAACATAGCAAGTTGGAGCCATGTTGAAGTTAACAACTGATTTAACACTGTGAGCTGTTTCACTGAGATAAACTGTGTTCTCTAACTTCAGGAGACAGTTATTTTGAAAGATATATTTCTTTCGTTGGGTAAAAAAAAAACACTTTGTCTTAATTATACTTGACATTTCAAAGCTCATATCAGGAGCTTTCTCCAGGGACAGAAACAAGCCACTTGTCTCCTCTAGGATAGGAGAATGAAATGAATAAACACAATTCTTGTTTTTCTCATTCGATAGTGCAATTTCTCTGGGTTCGTTTGTTTGTCTTTTGTTTGTTTTATTTTTTTCTTTAGAAAAGCAATGGGTAGGTTGCGGCTTAATATCCTCGAGGACAATCAAAAGCATTGATGGGAGAAATATTTCAGAAAACTAAAAATAAAATTGCTAGTGTACAAAGCAATATATTGTGTTTCCTTGGTTGTTCTATGTGTTCATTCAGAGCAGTTAATTTTCTCTGAGGGAGTAAACTAAAAAATGTTGTAATACACCAAGAAGCTACTATTTTAAGCTTGTGTTTCCTTAAATCAGTATAGATTAAGAGACTTTATCACACTATAAAGCGCTGACACAACACTGAAAACAACTGAAGAACATTGTGATGTTGCTATTTTACATATGTACTTGATTTTTAAATTTGTTTTATATGCCCTCTCTATAATTTCACACACCTCAGATTTACTCCATTTTAATTTGAATGCATTGCATTTGTTTTTCCCTTTGAGAAGAAATTATTTTTTTGTGGCTTTTCATGATCATTGCCTTATCTCTGATGATAGACCCTATATAAACCTTTAATATACAAAAGTATTTAAATCATGTTTTTCCATGAAGGTGCATATGGATAATGTAGTCTAGCAAAACTGAAGTAATTTAATTTACAATTAAAGTAGCTTGATAAAATATGTCATGAATTTTCTTAAGCAATAAAATTAATTTAGTTTTATTTGTATTTCTAGAAACTAGAAAGTGGAACTAATCAAATTGTATTACATTGCAAAAATATGAATATTAGTTAGCTGTACTTGTTTTCCAAGTTAAATAGCATAAATATAGCATCCATTAAATACAATGCCAAATTTGGGTATATAAAATGTGAAATTATTTAAAATATTTTGAAATATATGAATACAAGCAACTTTTTTCTTTAGGTACAATTGTAGCATATCAGAAATATTCAAAGAATTTCTTTATTTTACCAGTAATAATACACAGACATAAACTACTTTTGTATGAGTGGAATATATATATATATATGAGAAATTTTAAGGAGGGAAGTTCAAGACGGTATTGTGAACCTGAAAGGGGTGTTTAAACACATTATTCACATGAACTGGAATATTTACTTCAAACAACATTGAAAACAACTGAAGACCATTGTGATGTTGTTATTTTACATATGTACTTGATTTTTAAATTTATTTTATGTGTCCTCTCTATAATTTCACACACCTCAGATTTTCACATGTGCTTTTATAGAAATTGTGCCTGATTCTATTTTTCTGGGTGTATTTTGTAGATTATGTTAGTATTGTTAATATGTTATATCAAAGACAAAAGATTATTTCAGGTGGAAACTCAGAAATATGGTGAGATATTAACTAAACCTAAGTGGCTAATTTAGTTATTTAATGACTAATATCCATGTAATCAATTTTGGCATATTGTAACTTCTTTGTACCTGAGATTTTGCTTGTGCTGGGAGGAAAATAATTAATAAATAACAGTCCTTGCCCTGGATGAATGGTCACATATTTTATGATGACATCAACATTTTTACATAATTATCTTCTTGATAGGTTCAAAATAGATGAGGAAAATAATCTCCATTATATTGTTATAAATATTTATATTTAAAATAAAATTATTACATGTCTCTTTGAAATGAACACTCTGATCTAAATATCAAAGCAATTTGATAACACACATTCATCTATGAACAAAAAAAACAAAAAATACATAAACTCATCTTTAACTGTCAAAATTTTGACCATCTCACTTTTTCTTCTTAACTCATATTTTAATTATACATTTCTCATAGTTTATTACCAATGTAAGTTGGAAAATATTATATTAATCATCATACAATTTATCTATAAATTACATATGAATACTGAATTCTATTTGTAAATCATATGGCCATAATCCTGTAAGTATTAAAAAAAAAATTTCTACAGGACTGACTTAAGACTTTAATTATTTTGGTACAGAATTTGTCAAAACAATAAAATGTATTGCAAATTAAAAAACAAAAAAGAAAACTTAAGCATCAAATGAAAGTTATATTGAGAATGTCTCTTAATTATTTATCTACCTACATATAACTTTTTTTCAAATAGTTCATGTATTTAGGAATGAAAATAGTTGGTGCTGGAATTAGCCTGGATTCAGCATCGATTCTATTCCTACACTATATTTTTGAAAATGGAAGTGATAAAAAAGACATGTATCCAAAAGGACAACGTTACTAAACTTTTAAAGTGTTTATAAATTATGAGACATAATTCACACAGTGTTTTCTATCAAAAATTATAATTATCTTAGTGTTATGGATCTAAATGATCATACCTTTTTTGCACATTTGTTAAAAGCAACAAATTAGAATTCAACTGATTTGCAAAATTATTCAGCTGCTAGTCACATAAAATCATTCTCTTTCTAAGCTCTAGGAAAACATAACCAAATTTTATTACCTAGACCTTGTAAATGACTATTAACTATACTTGCCAGTCTTTTACTCAAAGGTATTTGAACATGGAGATACAATAGATGACATGAGATGGGATACTTGCAAGTTACACATCTGACAAACAATTTGTATCCAAAAGAACTCTCAAAATAAAATAGTAAGGAAGCAACCAATACAATTCGGGTATGTGCAACAGACTGAAACAGACATGTAAAGAGTATCTCTGATGACAAAAAGCACATGTAAAAGATGCTCAACATCATTAGTTGTTAGGTATTTACTCATATCACTTAGAGTTAGGGTTACATATCACTACACATCTTTTAGAATATCTGCAATAATACTGATAATACTAATTGCTGGTGAGGATAATGGGCAACTGGATCTTTCGTACATTGTTGTTCAGAATATAAATGATATAGCAACTCTGTAAATTATTGTGACACTTTCAAAAAACCTAAAGATACACTTAGAATATGAATCAACAATCACAATTTTGTATATTTATTCTAAGAAATGAAAATATATGTTTACATAGAAACTTGTACACATATGTTCATAGCATTTTTAACTTTAGAAGCCAAAAAAAAAAAAAAAAAATAGAAAACAATTAGGTGGACTTCAGGGGTGAATGGATAAACAATCTGTCATTCGTCCACACCACAAATGCTACTCAACGTTAAAAAGGAGCATACTGTTGATACAGTCAACTAGCACATATCTCAATATCATTATGCTGAGTGAAAAAAAAGCTCATCTCAAAAGGTTTCATAGTTACGATTCCATTAATGCAGTATTTTCAGAATGACAAAATTATAGGGTTTAAGGGCAGATCTGCAGATGCCTGGGTTTAGAGTTGGAGGAGGGTGTGCCTATAATGGTATGGCATAAGTAATTTTCTTTGGGGAGAAAGAAAACAACTGTATCCTCATTGTGCTGGTTGTGGTGCTTGCTACACATATCTAAACATCAAAATATGAGTGCATTTAAAAATTGGTGAAATCTAAATGAGGTGTTACTGAGTTGATAATATTGTACCAATGTCAATTTCCTTCTTTTGATACGTGCTATGGTTATTTACAGTGTTATCATTAGATGAAAGGCATATAGGTATTCTCTTCATTATGTTTGTAATTTTCTATGAGTCTAAATGTATTTTGAAATACAAAGTTAAGATATATTTAAAATATTAAGCATAAATATTTTATATTCTATGAATATCTAAAGTCTTTGCATATACGATTTTGTAGGAGGGAGAAGGACAAAAGAAAAGGGAGGAAATAGAGAGACATAAGAAACAGGCATTCTAGATTCATATGCAGAATATATGATAAAGGTAAGACTGGAGTCTTTTTCTAGTAATATTTTTGTTATTTTCAATATGTTCAATTTTTATGATTTAAAAATAATGCACATATGTTTAAAATACAAAATTATTCTTAACAACAAATGACTAAAAGTTTAATTCACACTAATGACTACCTAAGCCATCAATACACAAAGTGTGGTCTAAAAATGCCTGGGGTGTCCCCAAGATCCTACAGTTAGTTAGATAAAAACTCTTTTCATAATAACAGTAAAACTATATTTGCCTTGTTCACTTCATTTTTTTTAAATAATATTTTTACTTTTCAATTTATTTGACATAAAATATTATATTCATTTCAGGTATACAACATAGTAAATAGACATGTATATAACCTACAAGGTGATCATCCTAATAAATCTAGTACCCATCTGACACTATACACAGTAATTACAATATTATTGACTATGTTTCTTATGCTATACTTTACATCCCCATGACTATTTTACAAGTTTGTACTTCTTAATCACCTTTCTATTTTTTGACCCCCATCCCCCTCCCATCTGGCAACCATCAGAATGTTTCTTATTTATGATTTTGTTTCTGTTTTCTTTGTTCGTTTATTTTGTTCTTTACATTCCACATATAAGGGAAATCACATTGAAACTTTCTCTGTCTGATTTACTCTACTCAGCCCAATACCCTCCAAGATCATCCATACTGTTGCAGATGGCAAGATTCTTTATGGCTGAGTAATATTCCATCGTATGTATGTGCCACCTCTTCTTTGTCCATTCATCCATGGATGGACACTCAGGTTGCCTCCGTATTGCGCTGACAGATCATCAAAAGTGTATCTGTGTATTCTTGTGCTTTAAAGTTATCAGTTTAAATATATAATACAATGCATATGAGCAGTTATGTCCAACATAACTAAAAGCTTTTTGGGATCCTCAATAATTTTTAAGATAATACAATATAAAGTTTGATAACCAGTGATTGAAATTGTTTTACATTCAGACAAAATCCATTCTAGCGTTTTTCATGTATAGATGTCATTTAACAACAGTTGACATTTGAAAAACACAAATTGTTTAAACTATATATTCCCATATATTATGCGCAAATGTATGTTGATATGTATATATTTTTGTATTTGTAACCTTCATTTTTCCATTGAATTTATATTGCAGATATACCTTAGAACTTCATATATATTTCATATACACGTACATATAAAATTTTAACTAAGTATTTAATTGCTACATAAACGTAACCTCTATTCATAGCCAGTCACTTTATTTGGATGTATAAGTTTTTGTGTTTATTGTTCCTATAAGAATATATATTGAACATTTACCTGTAGTGTTTTTATTTATGTGAAAATATGTGTATTTATCCAAATTTTGTGTAAGTTTATACAAATTTAGACTATTTGTGTTATATGTACAGATGTATTCTTTTTCTTTATAGATGAACATGCACTTCAGATGTATTGCATAAGAAGTGACTAATGGGTCTAAATTATCATCCATGTTATCAAGCATTATTAGAGACTGTTGCACTGACTCATATTTCTAACAGCCTCATTCTACAAAAAATAATAAAATAGTCATTAAATATGTGGAAAATGGTTTCTTCATATTGTCTGAATTTACCTTTGAATTGCTAAAAATACTTTATATATTCATATTTGGTATATCTTATTATTATTAGTTTCAAGTGTATAAAACAATGTAATAGGTATTCACACCCCTTACAAGGTAACCCCCCCAATCTACCACCCCTCTGACATCATATATAGCTGTTACAATACCCTTGATTATTCCCTATGCTGTATTGCATATCCCATGAATATATATATATATATATATATATATATATATATATATATATAATATAAAATTATAGTTGATATTCAATATTATTCAGCTTCTGCTTCAGGTGTACAGCGCAGTGGTCAGGTATCCACACCGTACCTCTTCTTGACAAACTGTTTATGCTCTCTGTCAATTTTGATGATTTTAATAATTATATTCTACACACAGGCACTCTTTGTATATTGCAGACAAAATTCCATCATATATTACATTTTCTGTAAATATATTCTCATTTTTTATTTGTTTTTAATATATTTTGTTTTGACATGTAACCATATTTTATAAGTAGTCAAATTTTATCATTTAGATGTTACCACAATAATAAATCTTACTGGCATGCATGTCATGTCAATGTCACATGAGCATTTATTTCTCAGATTTACATCTATGGGTAATGGGGTTCAAATGAACACTGGACAAAGCATAATTTCGATCCAACTAAAAAAGGTGTTTATAGGATAACTTCATCCTAGAACCAGTGATTAGGCATATTCTTTATGTAGCAAAGGGAGGAAAGCATGAGGACAAGTGCCACCACAGAAGCACTTTTCCAGCCAATTTCAGATTGTCATGTAAATTGAATCAGACAACACATAATCTCTTGTTCTGGGTCCCTTCTCTTAGCGAAACATATTGTAAGATTCATTTTTGTTGTATGAATCAATGGTTTGCTCCTTTTACTGCTGAGTAGTGTTCCATTGCATTGATGTTTGTTTACCCATTCACCTACTGAAGGGCATCTTTGTTGTACACAGCAATTTTAAATATTATTAGTTTGAAAAACTTAATATCTTTCCATGTTATGAGCTATTCCATGGTATTTTCAATGGTTGCAAAGCCATTGAATTCTATTCTCTGGATAAACTACAATTTTTTTAAACAATTCCTTATTGATTGTTGATGATTTCCTAAATTAAAATATAAAATAAAACTTGGAAACAACAGCTTAGCTACCTTTATGATTATGTCCTTGTAATAATTTTCTAGAAGTAAAATTTTAGAGTAAAAAAATACACAAAATTTTAGTGAATCTCAAAATACAATGAGATTGATCATTTTCTCTGTACCAGCCATCTCACAAGTTGATTTATTGAGGAAGAAGCATCAGGCTAAGGGAATGACAGAGGAACATGAAAAGAAGGCAAGGAAAGAAGAGATTATATTTCTCAAATTTTACATGAGACCAAGTTGAGTGACTGGAATCAATGCCAAAATTACATATTAGGCCAATTTTATGAAGCATCCAATCCATAACGATAAAATTATTCACATCTGTTATGATTAATTCCATGTAGGAAAGCTGATTTTTTTCACCCATATTCGTATAAGAGCACTTATAATCAAGCAACTCCTTCCCAAAATCTGCAGGTAGGATCTTCCATAATATAACATTTAGGTGGAAATCAATCAGTACTAACAAAAAAATATATATATGAGCAATCTGTCAATTCAATGAAACAATGAATTTCATCATTTTAATAAAAAGAAAAGTGATCGATTTTCTGTATTATATTTCTTTCAATAGAGTTATTGCTATCCTATAAATATTACCTTACTGTTCATGTATAGTTTCCTCCCTAATCAGCCAGGTGAATTTCACAGTTGGATATGTACATAATCAATAATAATGTTTTTTACTTTAGTGCTTTGGTAAGTATGAAACCAATAGGACATTTTTATGACCATTTTCAATTTTTATTTAAATTTCCAAGTCCATAGTAAAGAAAAATTAATATATGATGTATTTTTTTTTTTTTTTACTATCTTGGCACTTAAATCATATATATTTTTTTTTCATTTTAAATAGCTATATAAAGTTAAATACTTTATTGAGCTTTATGCCTTAGCTCTTAAATATATACTTTTATTTTTCCTTTGAACTAAGAGGTGGCATATTGTCAGGAGTAAGAGAATCTTGAAATTTATGGACTTCAGAATTTCAGGTCTTCAGATTTTCAGGAAAGCTTGACGTTGGACAAAGGCAATTAATTATATTCTTTATGTTGGCTTCCAGAATCTTTACTTCGTACAGATAATCATCAGTGAAAGAAATAAGGACTGCCACTTATGAGAAAAGCATTTGATAATAATCTGTGGTAATTTTATCAACTTTCCTTTTGGATCAGTTCAACTATACATAAGATAATTGGATTATATTTTTCATTCTCTTAAATTTTAAATATTTATGATTCTATGTCACCATTAAAGTATAAATGGCACTATTTTATGTATTAAGCTACCTCAATGATTAAAGTTCATTTCAAAGTTAAAAGTAAGAATAAAAATCAATCTCTACATTATGGAAGGAAAATAAATTATCATGTAAAAACCTTGATAACTTAAACTTCAGAATGTGTTAAATTAAAAAATGTATTAAACTTGATAATTTAGCTCAATAAGATAGCATTTTACAATACCTTTTTGGATCTAAGGTGATTTGTACGAATGGGTTTTATTATCAACAAGTTCCATTAAATACAAATATTCTAAATATATATATGACACTGATTTTAACAATGTTAAGGGTAAGTAAGTAGTAATGCTTTAGGGAAATTACATTCAATCCATTGATAAATACTTAAATCAATGGCATATGACGATTGCCATCTTCCTTTCTGCTTAAAGGAATGGGCCATAGATGGATGTACTACTGTGTTATTAAAAATGCATTAGACTGCAAAACCCATCTCATGTTATAGACAGAATTAAGAAATTTTCTAATATCATTAGATAGTTCTATACTTAAGCCACTACCAAGAATTTTAATACAATATATACTGTAAAAATGTGCATGTTAATTATTAGTACTTACTTTTTAATATTAACAAAATGCTGAAAAAGATAATATAAATATGTAAATTTTGGAGTTTATTTATATTAGACATAGTAATATATTTTTCCCACATTACCAAGAATTGCTTAGGAATATATATATATATATATATATATATATATATATATATTTTGAATATATATGTACATTTTTGCATTTTAAAATATATATGTACATTTTTGTACATATATGTACAAATATATATGTACATTTTGAATATACATGTACAGTTTTGCATTTTAAGCTTTTGTTAATTATACTATTCTACATGTAAGCTTTTGCAACCTGATTAATTTTCTAAATGTTATTTTTAAATATATAATATTGAATTTATCTCTAGTTTATATACATTTTAACTCTCAAAGTCTTCCATTTTATACAGAACCTAGACTCCCATTAATCCTTCAAACACGCCCTGTAATAAGTGCCTTCCTCAACTTAGATTTCATTTTGGGAAGAACCTACAATTTTCTTATGAATTTCAATCATGTCTTTTAGAGAGTTACTATTCATTCTCAAGTGTGAAAAATCCAGCCACTCTAAAACTTTGATCTCATGTCAGACTCAATCATTCTCCACTCACCTGTCTCGGACACCTGCAATGGAAGAGGGGGTTTATTACTCAGTGGCCCTTTCTCAACCTTCGCCTTTCTCCTTTATCTTCTGCCTCCTTCTCATCAGGGCACAACAAAGAAGGTGTGAGAGGTAGACATAAAGATAGCTATGCTTTTACAGGAGTGTTTGCAGATTCTTTAACTAGAAGTGCCCTCTTTCATGGTAGAGTTTTATGGGAAGATCACAGGACACTTCTCTCTGCCATTAGCAGTGCTCTCTCTGACACTATGCCCACCTGTGAGTCCTTCCAGTGTTGGTTTAGGGGAGTGTCTGGGACAGCTCCTGCCTCAGCACTTTACTGTGGGGAAGCCATGGGTCAAGCCAGCTAGCAACTTTCTGCACCAGTGAATTTACTCACAGGAAACACTGCTTGTCATGACAAATGCTTGCAGGGCAGACTCTACACTCTGTTGTTTCATTCCGTATCCTGTTTCTAAATGACAATTGGCTTAATAACAAAATCCATCGTCGATAATATCTCTATCCTACTTAAAACAGTGCAAGGGCTTATGTAAGCTCAAACATCTATTATCCTGTTCCCATTTCATTTTTTAAATTTATTTTTTTTTTTTTTCACCCTGCCCTCCTTTCTTGCATGTTACTTTTCTATAGTACTTTATAATCACCTTGTCTTAAGCTCCCCCTCCCAGGCTTAAATGAATCACTATTCAAATGGAGGTGATGTTTATATAGCCTTTGCTTATTAGGTCTGCACTCAGATGTATCATTTTCTTTACTCACACTGCTTTTTTAATTCAATCTTTTTTATTTCTGGGTTTAGTTGCTCTGGTTCTGAAGTACATAATCAGCAATTCTGTGATGAGGCTCTTTTAATGGCAAATTCTCTTACCCAACTCCCCAATCCGCCCACTTTAAGCTTTTTACTTGAATTTTAGTTTAGATGGGTTTATAGAATTCTATGTTAAGAGATTTTTTTACCCCAGAATTTCCTCAGCATACCTTATTAAGAAGTGTGTTGTTGATGCAATTACAATCCTTTACACTTTTTGTATTTTGCAATGCTACTATGTTTTATATTGGTATTTGCATATTTGTTTCTTGTTAATTATATATTGAGTGTGTTGAATCTGACAATCTGAGAAATTATTTATTTTATCATTACAGACAAAAATCAGCCATTATCTTAATATGTTTTTGTTCAAATCTTTTATCTTCATGTCTGGAAATCCAGTAAGACATATATTGAACCATCTTCCCCTCTTCTACATTTCAATCATTATGCTACCCTCTTAGCTATTTCTCTCTATCTAAAGTTTACTAATTCACTCACTAAATGTGTTTCATTTGCTGGTTAGCTAACTTATTTGAGTTTTATTTTGCCTCAATGGCTATTTTATTCTATTTGTGCAATTTCTTTCATTTTTGAAGGTGCCTGCTCGTTTTTCAGTCCTGTTCTTAAATTTTATTTTAAAAAAATAACACGTACTATCATTATAAGTGTTTATTAGTCTAATCTTGCTGCATATTATGTATGCTGACTCTTACATAATGTGGAATGTCCATTCTTGTATGTGATTTGTATTTGTTGGTGTGTGTAGCTGAAATTTGCATAATATGGTTGTTGTAATTTTCCCCTGTGAGGATCCCTCCTCTCCTGTTCCATGGGAACATCCTTAAAGCCCTTTGCCTTTGTTTCTTTGTAGCTACAGGAGTTTCATCGATCTGTTTTACATTGTGTAATTTTTGCACCTTGAGATTTTTCAGCACACAAATAAAGCATACGTGTCTAACCAGTCTCCAAGTGAAAATCAAGTTTAAGCTTTCATATATTTAGGAGAAAAAATTTTGTTGGTCAGATTTGAGGCAGAGAAAGACGTGTTTTACTTGTCCAGTAAGATTTACTCCTTTAAGACTCCTGGCCTAGGAGGCATCTCTCAGTTCATACTCCTTGACTGGGAGACGCATGTCCTCATCACTTTTGGTGTGTGAGCATTAACACCCAAGGTTCTTACCCATCTACTGGCAGTGACCTCACCTGATTATGACCCCATCTTGTGGATGAACAGTTTCCTCTTCATTTCTGGTAGTTCACAATTTTCCTTTCTTGCAAGCTCAGCTATACATTCAAAACAATGTTCTTTTCTAGCTATTTATGGGGAGGAATGAATTTCAGTGTATACTAGCATCCTTTTTTATTAGACCCGGAACTTTAGTTTTAGTCATAGGTTACAAAGTTTTTATACAGCATACATCTGTCTTTTCAATTAAATTAGATTTTCAGCTCCCCCCCCCCCCAATTTATCAAAAGCACATTAGAGACTTTATTGTAATGGTTTCATAAGACTCTACCATATGGAATGGACAGAGTTTATGTATTGATTCCTTTATCTATCGAACTTAAATTATTTTCAATAACAGTTGTTATGATAATTAAGAAGACTGTTTTTAAAGCCAAGTCCACGAATATGATTTCTCCACTATTTGGATAACATCGATCATAGCTTCGTAATTACACTCTATCTTAATTTCCTCAAAGGCAACATGAATAAATGGTGGTACCTACCTCTGAGGGTTTTCTAATGAATTGTATAAGTTAATGTACTGTATTGGTCTGGCATGGCTATGCTAGCATAACACCCGGACTCAAATCACAGTGGATCTTCAGTTTGCAATGTTTCTGTGTTATCACAAGACATGTGTCCACATGACTTCCAAGGTCCTCTTAGCAGAGAACAAAAAGAGTAGATAAAGTACACAGGTTCAAAACTGCTTCAATCCAGAAACAGCACATATCAGACTGCTTTCCAGTCTACTGACCAAAAGCAGTCACATGGCCCCAATTAAAATGGTGTCAAGACTGGAAAACCTGGGAGAGCACATGAGATATTTCATGAGCATTAACTGCTTCACCACAAGATCTAAAGGTTTTCTAGTAACACTTTGCCCATATTAAACACTCAGTATATAATAGCTCTTATTATCATTATAAATGGCACTGTGTTGAATATATTTACATGTAAAGCTCTGCTACAGTTAGGTTACTTCATTAAGATTCGTGGAAGAACTTATTATGCTGAAGGGTATAGGTATTTGTGGGCTTTTTATAAAGATTGTCAAATTCATTTTGAGAACAAGATTGTTACTAATTTATCACAAGCCTTTGTGTGTCCATTTTGTCAGATAAATGACAATAATAAATATATGTTTTCAACATAACTGAATATCAAGTCAACTTTCTAATCTTCCTTCATTTCATTAGCTCAACAAATTGGATTTCTCTTAATTTGCATTTATTTAATTACTTTTTGTGAGGTTGAGCATTTTTCTGTATTTATACTGGTCATTAGATTCTGATCTAGAGAAAATTATCTCCTTGTCACCTATGCCCATGTATCTACTCACGACTTCAGTGTTTCTCTCTCACCAATTTTGTATTGGCTTTTTATTATCAAAAATTAATCCTGTATGTGGATAGTGACAGAAAATGATTGCATTCATTTTCATGGCTGTTTATATTCTAGTAATTTGGGATGTAAAGACATTCCTAAAATATTTTTAAGTATAATTTTTCTGTCCTCTCATTTTCTAGATGTACTATAAATTATAACACTCTTTCTTACAGTATTTTCATGAATTTGTGGATATGGCAAATGAGGCTTAAAGAGGACAAATGAGCATGCCAGTGGTCTCACGGCTTGCATGCTGCATAACTGGGACTCCAGTCAGCCCTCTGTTTAAGTGTTTGTGTACAATTACTATATAAAGCCCTCCACAATAAGCAGGATAATTACCTGCATCCCCTAAAGAAACCCTGGAACTTGTGAACATGTTCCTTTACATGACAAGGGGACTTTGCAGATGAAATTAAGGCTATAGTTTTGAAATACGGTTATCCTGGATTAAATGGGTGGACCCCCTTGATGCACGGGAGCCAGTAACACAGAAAAATTTCTGAGGCTGGAGTAAGAGCAATTGGAGTTAAGGAACAGTCAGAGAGATACCAAGTGTGACAAGAATTCAACAGGCCATTCGCTGCTGGCTCTGAGATGCTGGCTCTGAGAAGTACAGAGCAGCAGAGAGAGTCTTCTAGGAGGTGAAAGCGATTGTTGGTTCCCCTGACAACCAATAAGAAAACAGGGACCTCAGTACTGCATCTGAAAGGTAGCATATTCTGTCAACGAATAGAAGCTGATTTTTCCCAGAGCCTCCTGATATGCACCCAACTGGTGCACATCTTAATGTAGGTCTTAGAAATACAGAGCCGAAAAAACATCAGCTGAGCCAATCTGACTTCTGGACTACAGAGCACTGAGATCATAAATGTGTGATGTTTTAAGCCACTACATTTTTTACACAAAAATGGGAAATGGAAACTCTTCCACTTAATGAAGTGGGCTATGCAATTAAAAAAATCATACTCCCTGTATTGCCTCATTAGGAGTTTGTTATTATTTATTCTACTCTTCAACAGTGTTGTGCCTGCGAGGGTGTGTTCCTATACACTTTCATAGTAAACCTGGCAAGACTGTGTTTCATGTATCCAACCTACTTCTTCAAAGTTGATAAGCTCTTTTCCAGGCCAGGCACTAGGCGTGCAGGACTTAGTGACAGGGGCAGTTGCTTGGCAGCTGCTGTCCTACCAAGCCAAGCCTTTACGTTCCTGAGGTATTCTCCAAGGTGCTGCCTGTTTCTAGGGATCATTTTCTGTATGTCTTCTGGTATTGTTCATCCCAGGACAACTTACACACTTTCTTGGCTAAAATTTAAATCCCTAAAATTTTAGAATTTTCTGGAATATAAATGTAATTTTCAATAATTGTTCAAAACATTCAGTTTGGCTACATAGTTGCTAAAGATATATATTTAAATATGTATGTGCTGAGTTATAGAAAGGCCACTGTTTATCAGTGTTTCCTATAATTTTTTAATTAAACATTTTATTTGGAGATAATTATAGATTCCCATGGAGTTATAAGAAATAATATAGAGAGATTACATGTATCCATTACCAAGATTCCTCCTCCCCCATAGTAACATCTTGCAAAACTATACTACAACCAGAATGTTGACTTTCATACAGTCCAAATACAGAATACTTTGCCACAACCAGTATCCCTCATATTGCCCTTTTATAGGCATACACACTACTTTCCAAACCTCACCCTGTCCTTAATGCCGGGCAGCCCATAACCTGTTATCCATTTCTATAATTGTGTCATTTCAAGCATTTTATATAAACTGAATTATACAATATGTAACCTTCTGTTATTGGAGATTTACCTCAACATAAATCTCTGAAGATTCAGCCAGTTTGTTCTATGTATCAATAGCCCATTCCTTTTTATTGCTGAGTAGTATTCCATGGTATGGAATACCACAGTGTGTTTAGCCATTCACCATTAAAGGGCATATGTTTTCAAATTTGGCTCTCATAAATAGAATGGCCAGAAACTTTGGTGTGCACCTAAGAACTAATTTTCTTAAGTGCCCAGAGGTGCAAATTTGGGGTCATTTAGTAGTTGCATGTATAGTTTAATAAGAAAATACCAGGTGATCTTGTAGAGTGTCTGTAGCATTTTACGTTTCCCACCATCAATGCATGCATGATCTAGCATTTGGGGTTGTCACTGGTTTTTATTTCATCCATACTGATAGCTGTGGGTTGTGGTATCTCAAATGTGGTTTTCTTTTACATTTCTCTAGCTTTTGTGTTTATTTCCCATTTCTGTATCCCCTTCAGTGAAATGTCTCTTCATGTTCTGTGACCATATTGAAATTGGATTGTGCTTTTTTTTTTTTACTATTAATATTTAAGTGTCCGTATATTTTCTAGATAGTAGTCATTGCCAAAGATGTGATATGCAAATATTTTCTCCCTAAACTGTACCTCATCATGTCCTGCTAAGGTATTTCACAGAAGTAAAACTTTTAATTTTATTGAAGGCTAATTTATCAGTTTCCTTTTATGGCTAATGCATTTGATAGCAAGTTTAAGATCTCTTTCTCCTAGGCCCTGATGATTTTAGTCTTTTTTTTTCTTTTTTACATTTTACTGTATGTATGTATGTATGTATGTATGTATATGCATGCATGTATGTATGTATGTATTTTTTGTCTTTGGCTGTTCAATTGCTGCAGTACCAATTCCTCCAGCAGCATTCTATGAAATGATGGTTCTTTCTTTCATTGGATTGCCTTTCCACCTTTGCCAAAAATCATTTGAGAATATTTGTATGGGTCAATTTGTGGCTCTCTATTTTGTTCCATTGATCTATGTATTTATCCTTCTGCCAAAACTACACAATCATGATTAGTATACCTGTATAAGTTTTTAAATTAGGTAGACTGATTCCTCCCTCTACAAAATTATTTTTCAAAATTGCTGAATCTATGGTTCTTTTCATTTTTTTTATGTGAATTTTTGAATAACCTTATGTATATCTACAAAAACTTGCTAGGATTTTGATAGGAATTACATTAAACTTTCATTCGATTGGAGAAGAATTGACATCTTTATTAAGTATTTTAAGTGATGAACATGGTATTTCCCTCTATTCACATAAATATTCTTTGATTTCCTTCATTGATGTTTTGTAGTTCCCCTCTTTTTACTTGGAGAAATTGTAAATGGTATTGTACTTTTAATTTTAGTGTCCACATATTAATTGATAGATATATAAATAAAATTGGTATTTGTAGTTATGTTTATCTTGCATCCTATAATGATGCTGACCTCAGTTATTAGTTCTGGGAAACTTTTTTTTTTTTGGTAGAATACTTAATATTTTTTTTATGTAGGCAATAGTGATCTCTAAAAATAGGGAAAAGTTTCATGCACTCCTTTTCTACTACAATGTATACATTTCATTTTCTTGCTAGAGATTCCAACACTTCTGAATAAGTGGTGAGAGTAAACATCCTGGTCTCGTTCCCTATCTTAGGAGAAAGTAATCTTTTATTACTAAGTATGATGTTAGCTGTAGATTTCTTGTGTATGTTACTTATCAAAATGAGGAGATTCTCTATCCCTGCTTGTTTTGTTTGTTTGTTTGCCTGAGAGAGATTTATTTATTTATTTATTATCAAATTTTGGCAAATATTTTTTTCTGCATCAATTGATGTGGTCATGTGATTTTTTTCTTCTATCGTCTGTTAATATGGTGGATTACCTAGATCATTTTCAAATATTGAATCAGCTTTGCATTACAGGAATAAACCCAACTTGGTTGTAGTTAAAAGTAACAAGGCTATTCGATTATCTGTTGCATATTGGTTGAGTTCTAGTAGTATTTGTTTTTCAAGGATTAGGTCCATTTCATCAAGTTGTTAAATTTATGTTTGTAGACTTGTGTGGAGTATGTAACGATTATCATTTTGATGTCTGCAGGATCTGCAGCAATAACCTCTGTTTCATTTCTATTGATAATTTTGTTTTCTCTCTCTTAAAAAAATTGTCAGTCTTGCAAGAGGTTTGCAAATATATTGGTCTTTAGAAAGAATCAGTTGTTTCATATATGTTCTCTTGCTTTTCTGTTATATGTTTTATTGTTTCTTGCCCTGATCTTTTTTATTTCCTTCTTGTTTCTTGCTTTGGGTTTTTTTTCCTTTTCTTTTTCTAGGTTCTTGAAGTGTGATCTTTGATGATTTATTTGGCACTTTTCTCTTTTATAATATAGAAGTTTAGTGCTAATAATTTTCGTCTCAGAAATGTTTAGTGGTATTCTACAAATTTTAATATGTGACATTTTCATTTTCATTCAGCTCAATGTATTTTTTTTATTTCCCTGGGCATTCCTCTTTGTTTCTTGGGTTAGTAAGAAATGTGCTGTTTAAGATTCATAGATACAGAGAACAAATTGATGATTGCCAGATGGGAGGGGGTTGGTGGGCAGGGTGAAAAAGGGCAAGGGATTAAGTACAAATTGGTAGTTACAAAATAGTCACGGGGATGTACAGCATAGTGAATATAGTCAATAACACTGTAATAACTATGTATAATGCCAGGTGTGTACTAGACTAATTGGGGGAAATCGGGGGAATTACTTTGTAAGTTATATAAATGCCTAACCACTATGCTGTACACCTGAAACTATAATAACATAAAATACTATTGAATATCAACTGTAACTGAAAAAAAGTGTTTAGTTTCCAAGTGTTTGGAGATTTTCCTGTTATGTTTTTGTTATTGATTTCTAGTTTGATTTCATTGTACTTGGAGAACGTACTCTGCATAATTTCATTTCTGTTAAATGTGCTGAGGGTTGCTTTATTGTTCAGAATATGGTCTATATTGATCATTTGTTTGGCAATTGGAAATAATGTGTATTCTGCCGTGCTTGGATGAAGTGTATTTTAAATTAGATCCCGTTGTTTGACTGGTGATGGTATTGAGTTCTTCAATAATTTTGCAGATATTCTGTCTAGCTGTTCTATCAATTGTTGAGAGATAATTGTTGTGGTCTCCAACAATAAAGGTGGATTTGTCTGTTTCTCTTTTTAGTTCTATCAGTTTTTGGTTCACACATTTTCCTTTTGTTTAGAGCACACATTTAAGATTAGTATGTCTTCTTGTGTGTTATTATATGATGCCCCTCACTCTGATACATTTCTCTGCTCTGAGGACTACCTAATATTAAGTAAATTGAGGCTTATTTAATAGTAACAGAGCCAGTCCTCTGTTTTTCTTTTATTACAGTGTTCATGATATATCTTTTTCCATCTTATTTTTAGTTTAAAACTCCCTATGAGTATATCAATATATTTGAAGTGAGTTTCCTGCACATAGCATATAGTGGAGGCATGATTACTAATCCACTCTGCCAGTCACTGACTTTTAGTAATAATGTAATGATTGATTTAGTTAGCGCTTAAGTCTACCATTTTAGTTTGTTTTTATTTGTTCTTTTTCCATTTCATTTCTCTTTCTTTTTTCCTGTGTTACTGTGGGTAACTCAAACATCTTGAATCTCATTTTATTTGTTGTAGAGTGTTTTATTGTAATTCTTTGTATAGCTTTTTAACTGTTTGCTCGAGGCTTGACATTATAAATACATAACTTATCACAGTCCATTGGTGTTATTTCACCAGTCAGAATGAAATGTAGAAATGTTTCCTTCCCTTAAATTCCTTTACTCCCTTTCATTTATAATATAATTGCTTTAAAACTTTCCTCTACTTACATTTAGAAATCTATGAATTTTCTAAATTTTGCTTCAAATATCAAACATAATTATAAAACTCGAGGAGAATGAAAACCTAATGTATATGTCCATATTTTTCCTTACTATTTTCATTATTTCTGCACAGAGTTTCAAAGTTTCTTTTTTCAATTTTCCTCTCTGTTTAGACAGATCTGATGGTGACAAATTGTCTTAGTTTTCCTTCATCTATGAATGTCTTCACTAACCTGTCAAAGTTACTTGAGATTTTCACTGGCTTCAGGATTCCTGATTCATGTTTACCTTTCGGCACTGAAAAATACTGGGCCACTTTTTGACTTCCATAGTTTCTTTTTCTTCTGATAAGAAATTCACTGTTGTTCAAATTTTTTTTTTTTTTTTCCTCAATAAGTAAGGTATTGGTTCTCTCTGGATATTTTACAAAGCTTTTTGATCTACTTTGTTTAATTTCAATTTAAGTTTTCAACTTATCAATAAGACAACATTTAGTGTTTACCTCTCTACCAGAAGTTGGTTTCTATAACAAAAAGGAATTTTGTTTTGTTTGCCACTGGATGAAGTTTGTTACAAAACCTCGTGGGGTGAAGCTAGGATGGTGCAGGCCAGGGCAGGGAGAAAATCTGCTTATAGACACTTCGTCATGTTTTAGGATAAAATAATAATTCAAAAGTCAGCCAAGATTCATTTCAAGTCTATGTGTCCACATATTGTTTTGGGCTTAAACAAGGAGCAAATTTTCACTCTTAATAATATATATTTCAATAGATATTTTTCCCTCTACTTGTGCAACACCTAAGTCTTACTAAATATTTAAAACATAGATTATGGTTACAAACATCCAAATATTTTTTACCCATTATTAAATTTTATAAAATTAAAAGAGTGGCTATGGAGTTGAGTCAGGAAACTGTGTCAATTTGATTTACTGGGAAATCACACAGGCTATCTAGTTTATCCTAATGTTAGTTCTGATATTGACTGAACTAAAGAAGCTAGGATCAATTGCCCATTCTCTGCTTCCTCATATTGAAAAAGGATGATAATGCTTAGAAATATGGTAATTTACACTTATGTGAGGCATAATGAAGTCACATATACAGTATCTAGCAAAATTACTTAGTTGCTAATACTAGATTATTTTTTTATGATATTTATATAAAACAAAGTGTTCTAGGCCTCTAGCTCATGTTTCCTACTTGTGAATATATATAGTCCTATGTATGGATCTTTCTCTCAGATTGAAAAATACACACAAACGCACACACACACTTAAATCTTTGTTTTATGGATCTCATTTTTTGGGGTTTGCACATTTTTCTGACAATTTTGAATTGTACAAAATGTCCTTCTCAATTTATAATGTGTAAGTTTTCAATTTAGATACATCATCATGCCAAATAAAATTTATATTCTACCCATAATTAGCTCCTTAATAGTATCCAAATATGTAGTATATTGTTACCGATTCTGTACCCCTTTATCCATGTTATCCTAGCACAATGCATTTACTATGTTTAATCAGTTACTATGGTTTTAGAAGATAGATTCTTCTCTTATTTGTATGTGTGGTCTGAAGAGAGTGTTACAAAAGGTAACCATCCAGTGTTCAACCAGTGTCAGTTGGAGTGAACACATCTCAAACTCCTCACGTCCTAAAGTAATTTCATAATCTTCATGTAATACTTACTAAATTGAAATATGCCTTATTGGCATCAACATTCAACCATTTTGTGATTCTTAAAATCTACCCTACCCCTCCATTATGAAGTCATTGATTAATTGTTATATTTTTAACTCATATTTAATATCCAAGCTGTCATTTTCTTTAAAATTCTCACTATTCTAGTTCATCTTCTCTTAATATTTCACGTGAATCACTGAATTTACTTCTCACTGACCTCCGTGTCTCTAAACTATTCTCTTCCAATTTCGTATATTTTTCTTTTTAAATTATTCTCATGATAAATTATTTGCAAAAATATTTAAAAGAACTCTCATCCTTATATCCAACCCTTTCATAATAGCATTTTAGCATTCCTCACAGTAAGTCTCTATTCCCCAATGCTTGAATATAGGCTCACATTGTAACTTTTTCCATATAAAACTATTTACTCATAAATATTTTCAAAAATGAAAATAGGTTTACCTAAAATTGTCCCTTACTGAGAAGGGGATTTTTGATTATAGAATGCAGCTAAAGTGATGTTTTGCAATTTCCATGTTTGTACCTCAGGAAACCTTGCAGCTTCTGCTTTTTCTCTCTTGGAGAATTATGCTGCTATGTGAAGAAGCTCAGACTGGCTTTCTGGAGCATAAAATCATATGAAGCAGAGACAGACTGACTCAACCATAGCTTTCTATACCAGTTGGCCTCATTCTGAGCCACCATCTCACTTTAGCTGCATAAATGTTCCCCAGTAAGGCCACGGAAAAAACCAACAAGTTCAGTCCAGGCCAAATCCACCATAATCATTGGCAAATAAAATGGTTATTGTTTCAAAGCACTAAGAATAGGTGTGGGTTTTACCCAGAGATAGATAAATGATGTAGAAATTGGTGCTTAGAGTGGTTGCCGCCCTAACAAAAATCTAAAATGTGTTATAATACATTAGCTTTGAGATTTGTGGTAAAGGGATGCCACTGGCCCAGCCTAATTGGCATTCAAATTATTGATGAAGGCTGGTAAAGGGACTGTTGAAGTTGGGAGAAAGGACAATTTGTGTTATGTATTAGTAAACATTTGGCAAAAAAGTCATCTGTGGTAACTTAGCAGATAGAATCCAGCTAAGGCGATCTACACACACAATGTGCAATGTGTCAATGGGTGCTTCTATTTACTATAAAGTATTACGAGTGATGAACTAAAAAAAAAAAATACAAATTTTCCAATAGAATAGAAAGGAAGTATGTTCATAGACACAGACAACCATGCAGTGGTTACCATAGTGTAAGGGGGAGTCGCGGTAGCAGAAGAGGAAAAGGGGATCAAATACATGGTGATGGAAGGAGAAATGATTCTGGGTAGTGGACACACAATGTGATATATAGATGATGTATTATAGAAATGTACACTTGAAACCTATATAACCTTACTAACTAATGTCGCTGCAATAAATTTAATATAAAAATAAAAGAAAGGAAGTATGGAGTGTCCTATTATTTGCTGGCTTGGATAATAACACAGTTCTTCTTTCTAGACACTCCAGGCTACAAGAAATCTCAAGTGAGGAATGGTTTCTCCATAAAGCTCAAAACCTGATTATGGCTGTTAAAAGTTTTAATCAAGACCTCAGAGATATTTAAGGTAATGCTAAGGAGACATTCTCAATTAGGTGAAAGGCTTCTGACAGTATTAATGCTATTGTTCCACACTATCGAGACACAGCACCCAAATTAGAAAGAGGCCAGTCACCCAAAGAATTCTGAGTCTAACTTTTGCCTAATCAAATAATTTATAATCTAATACATGGAAAACCCTCAATGTGTATAAGAAGATTTTACAAATGGGGCATTAAAAAAACCAATAAAGTTAAAAATGGAAAGCTCTTCAACCTTCTATGAAATAGACACTGCCTGAAAAAGCTATTTAGCTTTAAATAAATATAGGCTATTTCTTTCTTTTTTTTTTTAATTTATTGGGGTGACAATTGTTAGTAAAATTACATAGATTTCAGGTGTACAATTCTGTATTATATCATCTATAAATCCCATTGTGTGTTCACCACCCAGAGTCAGTTCTCCTTCCATCACCAAATATTTGATCCTCTTTACCCTCATCTCCCACTCCCCACCCCCCTTACTCTCTGGTAACCACTAAACTATTGTCTGTGTCTATGAGTTTTTGTTTCTCATTTGTTTGTCTTGTTCTTTTGTTGTTTTGGTTTATATACCACATATCAGTGAAATCATATGGTTCTCTGCTTTTTCTGTCTGACTTATTTCACTTAGCATCATACTCTCAAGATACAACCATGTTGTCACAAATGTTCCTATATCATCTTTTCTTACCGCTGAATAGTATTCCATTGTGTATATATACCACAACTTCTTTATCCATTCATCTATCAAAGGACAGTTTGGTTGTTTCCATGTCTTGGCCACCGTAAACAAAGCTGCAATGAACATTGGAGCACACGTGTCTTTATGGGTAAATGTTTTCAGATTTTTTGGGTAGATACCCAGGAGAGGGATTGCTGTGTCATATGGTAATTCTATTCATAATTTTTTGAGGAACCTCCACACTGCCTTCCATAACAGCTGCACCAGTCTGCATTCCCACCAACAGTGTATGAGGGTTCCTTTTTCTCCACAGCCTCTTCAACACTTGTTACTGTTTGTCTTGTTGATGATAGCCATTCTGACTGGGGTGAGGTTATATTTCATTGTGGTTTTTATTTGCATTTCTCTGATGATTAGAGACGTTGAGCATTTTTTCATATGTCAATTTGCCATTTGTATGTCCTCTTTGGAGAAATGTCTCTTCAGGTCCTCTGCCCATTTTTAAATTGGGTTGTTTGTTATTTTGTTGTTGAGTTTCATGAGTTCGTTGTATATTTTGGATATTATCCCCTTATCGGAGACACTGTTTACAAAAATCTTCTCCCATTCATTTGGTTGCCTCTTTATTTTGTTGATGGTTGCTTTTGCTGTGCAGAAGCTTTTAAGTTTCATATAGTCCCATTCGTTTATTTTAGCTTTCACTTCCATTGCCTTTGGAGACAAATTCATAAAATGTTCTTTGAACCCAAGGTCCATAAGTTTAGTACCTATGTTTTCTTCTATGCAGTTTATTGTGTCAGGTTTTATGCTTAAGTCGTTGATCCATTTTGAGTTAATTTTGGTACATGGTGCAGTCCAGTTTCATTCTTTTGCACATGGCTATCCAATTCTCCCAGCACCATTTATTGAAGAGTTTGTCTTTCCTCCATTGTATGTTTTTAGCTTCTTTGTCAAAAATTACCTGTCCAATATAGGCTATTTCTAATAAATATGAAGAAAAAAAAAGTATCCGAATTTATATTTATCTAGTTCTTTATAGCAAAGGACTAGACAATTTGCCAAGAGTTAAGGAAAATCATGAATCAAGGAATCATATCAGAGAAAAATAACTTCATCCTCATTAAGGGACATTTCCTCTCCTTAAAGTATAGGGATCTGGTATCACGTTCCTGGCTGGGTTTCAGAACTTCCATGCACCAGTTCAGTACCCTCTTGGAATGCAGTGCTGCCTTGTGCAAAATCTCAGTTGAAAGCCAAGGAGAATGAGAGCACAAAGAGCAGAAACAAGACTCAGCCCATGCTCTTACACCAACCTACAGAGCCATGACTAGAGCCATGTGAACGATGCCAGACAAACCCAAAAGAAGAAAACACAAAACAAAGGCTGAGCCCAAACTCAATTACCAGGTCATAGAATTGTGAACAAACAAAAATGACTCATCTGAAGTGACTGAGTTTTTAGATTGTCTATTACGCAGTTCCTTTACCCAAGAAAATGTACTATTGCACTATTTCTTACATAATTTATTTAAGTCCTGAAGTCAGGGGACCAATGATTCACATTTATATCACTACTTCCTTAAACTGTGCCCTTCTTTGTTCTTTTCAATAGCCTTCCAAAATGTAATGGTTATTTAATATTTCACAGAATCCTTCATGCTCATTACCATACTTAATATTGTCTATATTTTCCTGTCCAATCATCCAAAGATGGTTTTTTTCAGATGTAGTTAAATTGTCACATCGTACACAAATCTTCCTTGACTTTGTGATTCACCCATTTATTAAAATGTACTTAACATGTTGATAACCCTCTTTGTCAGGTGAAATACATAATCCTGTCAAGAATATCCAGTTTATTGAACTCAGAACCTCTGCATTTGTGTCAATAAAATATCTACACTTGACTAGGAGGTTAAAGGAATTGTTTTGAGTTAAACCTGCTACATTTTTCTTGTAACACAACTATATTCTCTTAAATTATTATTGCTATGTTTTTTGCCATGTGCTGAATAAAGTTTCTTTTCCCTTTCCATCACACAATTAGCCCTACTTTTGATTCACCTTCGACAATGCCAGAAGAGTCATATTTCTAGGTTCCAAATACTCAGTCTTCTTCCATGCAGCATATATTGAGAGAATTTTTATAAGTCATCAGTTCTCTGAAGTGGCTTTGTGTTGATGATATTTAAGCACTGCAGAAATAGTTAGGGAAGCACTAGTTTTAGAACCTTTACTGTATAAAATTACTATCTACTGCAGTCCATTAACTTTCATAAAGAAAATCTTCCTTTAATAAGAACAATAAGTAACTTGCAAGTTGGTAAAAGCCATTTTTCAACTAACTAAATCATGATAATGGGAATAAATTCCTACATGGTTGGTGAAGTATATTGTTTATAGCAAGACAGATGCTTTTTCAAGCTTATTAAAAAAGAGAGG
Organism: Rhinolophus sinicus; assembly: GCF_057876585.1. NCBI lineage: Eukaryota > Metazoa > Chordata > Mammalia > Chiroptera > Rhinolophidae > Rhinolophus > Rhinolophus sinicus. The sequence goes on from NC_142516.1 coordinate 111,087,747, forward strand.
CAGACTTTTTTTTTGTTTCTATTGATGGGTTTATCCAACCATAAAAGATGCATTCCTTTGTATTTACCATTTCATTCTGCTGATCATTACCAACACAGTGAACTGATAAATGCAAATTCTAATTTGAATATTTTTGAGAGCAAATTAAGAACAAAGTTTGATAGTTTTTTCAGTCATTAAAATAAAATGCAAAATGCGGCTTGCAAAAATACTTCATTAAACAAAAGATATAAAAAATATCATACACAAATAGGCACTGAAAATGGAAGCTTATGAGACTATATTACAAAAGTAAATGAAATAACTCTGTAGATTTTCAATCTCAGAATGAATAGCCAGAACACAGCTATTGAAATGTGGGGGGCTGTTAAGAACAGACTTAAAGTAGAGCTTCCACAGAAGGTATTTTATAATAATACCTTTCATTAGTTGTAGCCCAGCTATCAAACATTTTGAAGATTATTATTCAACTGTAAAATAGAATCATCTAAGGAAACAAATCAGCAGGGAATTAAGTATCAATTATAATTTTTCTGCTAAAAACTTTAGATTGTAATAATAACATTTTTATGGTTAGAATTCTCCTCCCCCATGATTTTTAGATAAAATGTTATATTTCAAACAGAAATCATTAGATATAATCATAGAGGGATAAATATATCAATATTCACTTATAACCCTCAATTAAGATTTTTAACAACAAAATCTCCTTTATCCATAATAACGAATGTGTGTCTGGGGAGAGAGCCCACAGATAATTTGATTAAGGAAACCAGCCTTATCCATTCAAAATAATTTGAATAACTACTGTGTACAAATTGCACACTAGATGATTATGATTTACACCTTGCTTTAGCAAGTTGTTGTTTAACAGTTGAAGTACAAATAATGACTTCTTCACAGAAAGGGAGGGATCTTCAATACGGGAAGTGGCGTGTCGAACATTCCAGTGTGTGACAAGTTTCAACTTGTTCGGTGCAATCAGTTGGGTGTGAGCTATGGTTGAGAGAAGTTGTGTTTTAAAGTGTGGTATAAATCATCCTCCATCATGACAATGCTCTGTGTCACACATCGCTTCTGGTATATGGCAATTTCTGTCAAATAAAAATATTACAGTGTGTCCTCATCCACCTTATTCACAGGATCTGGCACTGTGCAACTTCTGGCTCTTCCCCAAAGTCAAAATGATTCAGGACATCGAGGCAGCCATGACAATGAAATTAAAGACACTCACAAAAGAGGACTTCCAGAACTACTATAGGAAAGTGGCAAGAATGATGGGATAAGTTTGTTTGAAGTGAGGGGGAGTATTTTAGTGTATTCATTACAATGTGTCTTTTACTGTAAATTTTTTTTAAATTTAAACATTCACCTTATTGTTTGATCACACTACATACCCCTTGCTATCTAAATAAAGTTCACAACATATTGTTGGATGGAAAAAAAAATTCTACATATTGGTATCTATTACATGATCCAATTAAAAAAAAAGCACACAACAATAACAAAAAAAATAAATTTTATATTTTTATGTGTAAAAATATTAGGACAAATATACTCAAAATCTCAATTTGGAGTACTGACATTATGGGTACCTTTTGTCTTTTTTGCTATATGCATTTTTTATTATCCTCTAATGAATATGACTTGTTTACTATATATATGTAGTAAATTATATATATAGTAAATTATATATATAGTAAATTATATATATAGTAATTATATATATTATATATATAATTTTAAAACAGACTACATGGTTTTTATGTCAGTGGTTTTTATATATTTTTTATATATTTAAAAACCATTGGTTTATATATATGTTATATATAATATATATGTTTACTATATATAGTATATATATATATATAGCAATTATATATATATATATAATTTTAAAACAGACTACATGGTTTTTATATGTCAGTGGTTTTTATATATTTTTTATATATTTAAAACCCATTGGTTTATATATATGTTATATATAATATATACGTTTACTATATATAGTATATATATATAGCAATTATATATATATATATATATATATATATATAATTTTAAAACAGACTACATGGTTTTTATATGTCAGTGAATAAGAAGCATAGGGAAATGATAATTGAAGCAGGACATGAGACTGAAGAACGTGTAATTTTGAGAAATAAAATTAACATGAGGAAATTATGACTCAGATTATTCCATAGCATTGATACAGATTCTTGAGGTGGATTTACAGATCTCTTTATGAAAATTTAAGGGCTTCACTATGTTGTGCTAAATGGCTTTCTCACAAGTTCTTCCCTTTTTACTGTTGAAAATAATTCCATGCCATCAAAAAATTATTTAAATTTCCTCTGACCCAGTTTCTTCAGGTTTCAAATGTGAAACACACACACACACACACACACACACACACACAAACAAAACAAAACAAAAAAAACAAGAACTCTATAAATTTGCTGAAAAGGTAGAAAGTAATAATAGTTATAAATTGTACAGATTCTTTGTGGTGAGTAGCTACTTCTTTCTAAAAATGCACTGCTCCCTGGCAACAAAATGAACTGTCTGGAAAAACTAAACCATCTGGTAATATGTATTCTTTTGCCAGTTTGGTGTTCAGACATCGTGTGGTAAAGAAGGGGGGCAAATGAAAGTTCTGAGTCTAAGTTTAAAACTTTTAATTGAATCAAAGGGACAAAAAAAAAAAAAAAAAAAAAATTCAATATAAACTCAGGCCTGAAAACTGGAAGCGAAGTCTCAGTGTTGAGAACAAGCAGGGATGCCGCTTAAGCAAGACTTGAGCAATGTGAATTGATTTTTAAAGAGGAAGACTCTTTTTATTATGTTTTAATAGGAGTGGCTAAAAATAAGTCTTTAAGTTCTGAAGCGATTAGAATATCAAGTACATCTCAATCAGCAAATATCAGTAGCTGCAGAATACCAAAGTGTTCTGTCAATATTATCTCTTTACGATTTCTCAAGTCTGTCTTCTGTTACTGCCTTATCCTAAACTATCACAATCTTTCTCGTGGGCAGATACAATAGACTCCTTTCTGGTCTCTCTCATTCCATTTTTATCCCAACCTCAATACATTTTATCCCAACCTCTATACTTCAGTCTGTATCCTAAAATAGGACATCTGTTATCATGTTGCTTTACTCTCTAAATCTCTTTAGTAGATTCCTGCAGCTTCAAATATTAAGGTCACCAAAGCCCTGCACTATTTGTAGCAGGTTTACCACTCCAGTCTCACCTGCCACCCCCGCTCTGGGATTTCTACAAACCAGCCCTCCCAGCCCCTGCCAGGCTGGTATTCACCCTCTACGTTCTCCATATTCGCTCTTCCCTCAAAGCCTTGATATATATCTAGTTCCCTTCTCTAAAGCTAATCCTGCTCCTTAGCCATCCCTTATGAATGCCTCTAACTCTTTAGATTTTGATTCTAAAGAGCACTTTCCAAGGCAAATATCCTCTGATCACCCATAATCCCCATAGCCTTGTCTAATACCCTAGTACCTGCCAGTGATCTGAAGAGCCAACTAAATCCCCAAAAATATTTTTTGTGGTCATTAATAGCGTTGCTTGGTGCTTTTAACATAAAACAACCAGCTATTGCTTACTTTTCAATTTAAATTAAATGAATACAGCCTATTACAAAACAAACTGATGGGGAAAGTGTTAAGATACACAGGCTTGAGACATCTTAGCCAGCCTGTGTCAAAGGATGCTTTGGTTTCAGAAATATAAAACTTTTGCCCAAAGATTTTTTTTTTCTTTCTGCTAATAGGTATTACTTTATGTGTACAGATATTTGAAATGCAAAATGAAAAAGCACTGATTAGTACAGACATTTAACAAAAATATTTGAATTCAATATTTTCTATCCTGATATTTTGGATACAGAATAGAGAAAATGGACAAGAGGATTGGGTAAAAAGATAATTACAACTGAGATATTAGCTGCGGCTAATTTCTATTGTTGAACCATCTCATATGAAATTGTGGTTTTGATATACTTCCTCTTTTTATTTCTATAGCCACTATTATGTTGATTTTTATAATGTATATTTCTCAGGTTAACTGTTTCCTTTTTTGGGAAATAAAGTTTATTTTCTTTACCTTGCCCCTACGTATTTCTCACCCAAGTATGTCTGTGAGTTGCGTTTGCTATGATTTGTTTTCTTTATTTAATTTTGTTTTTCTTAACCCTAAGGCTACCCAAATTAGCCCTACGAAAATTTTGGGTATGTTAAAACTGAAAACAAAAACAAAACAAAAAACAGAAGAAATAAACCAAAAAAAAAAAGAAAAAAAAAAAGTACCAGGGCTACATGGAAAATAGTTTTGTTTTCTCTTTCTATACCAAGTTAAATCAGCAGGCCCAGAAAATCACATCTGATGTTAGTATATTACCTGGTTTGCTATTTGTGAAAATTCGTAGGCTATCTAAAAATCCAGCAACATGATTGAAAGATCATGAGTCAATTGCATTGTTGACTGAAAAATGTAATGATTTCTTAAAAATTTGCTAAAAGAAACATTTGATGATTACTGGTTTCCACCAAATATTTGATTGTTAAAATTGGCATTAGTCCCACAACTTTGTTTTTCTTTTGCACAAAAATCAATCTTTGTGTAAAATAGATATCATGTGTGTTTATATTAGAAAAGTCCCAAATGATTTTAAATATAATTTCCTGGTTAAATGAAGCTAACACACTTAAGCTCAACAGAACATCTTCTACACATATATTTTCACTAAGAATTGCAAAAGGAGTTGATGCCTTGGAATTCAACATTTCAAAATTGGGTATAAGAACTGAAATTAGAATTCTGCTGTCTCCTTATCTATTATTATCCTCAATTAGAAAAGAAAATCTAAGTGATTTACAATGTACTCTATTTTAGTGAAGGGGGTTATTTCCCATAGACTTATGGGGTAAAAATAAATAAGGTGCCAGAGAAAGCTAGAGAGACATTCTTTACTATTTACAAACAGAATAATCTGCAGGAATGCTTTGTCAAAGTTCTGAACAAGCAAGAATTTTACCAACTTCTTGTATAATCTACTGATTAAAAAGAATTGCTCCACATAAGCAATCATTTGTATCTTTAGCCTTGGCCAAGGTCTGTCTACATTTCAAATTGTACTTTAAACATCCTGCCAAAGATAGGTAGAACACATCAAGCCTAGTGCATATCTTCTTGTTTATAAAATAACCAACTACTGAGTCTTCCTTGAATATTTACTGGAGTGTTGTGTGGTGTCAATGGACAAATGGATGATTCGATTAGCAAGAAAGAAGACACTGATCAATAAAACATTCTTTGTTCCTGATTTAGATTCATTTTAGCAATTTCAGCAAAGCCAAGTTAAGATAATATTTATAAAATTTATTTTTTAATCAGTAAAAATTTCTGACTTTAGTTTATTGCTTATTTACAGTAAATATTAAAGATGCAACAGAATATTGAACAATTAAGGTATCATAGTTTTAATCTTTAGGAAGGGAAATGACAATTTATATGGCACTTAAGGAGTTCTAAATAATTTGTTAAGGTTATAACAGAGACCTAACAATACCCAAAGAAGAGAAGCATATCTTGAATTTAAGGGTATTATCATGAATAAACAAGCCATTATTCCCATCTGCCAATTTATATAGTCATACCTACTTATATCATATGTACAAGTATATCTGCAAGAACTCTGTCTCCTTCCTCTCTCCCCCTACCTTCACATACTAACTCATTCATTAATTCAACAGATAAAAATTAAGCACTTTCTATATTCTAGGCACTATGCAGGCAAAAATGGTGAAGAGTTTATAGCACAAAGGGACAGAGACTTGTAAACAATCATTTTTAATATAGTGATGAGTGTTACAATGGACATCTATCCAGAGAGAGTAGAGGTAGACAGAAGGGTTTTGCAATTTATTGATGGAAAAAAGCCATGAGACGATGAGTTTTAAAAGAAAAAAATGTCATTATGTGTCTTTAGGTGAGAAGAAATGCAAAGTCATTCTATGAGGTCTGTCAATTAAGTTAGTGAACTTGCAACCATGCGTTTACATTGGCAGCACTGTACAAACAGCTCAGTAAGGTTTCATAACTTTGGTATACCAGTGTCTAACAGCTGTGTTTGTGTTAACGTGTAGCGGTGTCTTATTGAGTGGCATTTATTATTGTTGTTGCATGTTTTTGTGTGCCATCACAAGAATGTCTGAGCTTGAATTAGAGCAACGGATAAACATTAAATTTCTTGTTAAACTTGGCAAGAGTGGAAGTGAAATCAGGGACATGTTAGTCCAAGTTTATAGGGATAATGCCATGAAGCAAATGGCAGTGTACAAATGGATTAAATGTTTTTCTGAGGGAGAGAACGCATCACTGATAAAGAGAGGTCAGGGCAGACATTAATGAGCAGAACTGATGAAAACATTGCAAAAATTCATCGAATTGTGCATCAAAATTGTTGGCCGACTATGAGAAGCATAGCAGACCAAGTAAACATCAATAGAGAAAAAGTTAGTAAAATCTTAACTGAAAATCTTGGCATGAGAAAAGTGTGTGCAAAAATGGTCCTGAAGGAGCTAACCAATGAACAAAAGCAAAAGAGATTTGAAATTTGCCAAGACCTTTTGGCAAGGCAAGACGATGTTTCAGGCCATGTTATCACAAGTGATGAAATATGGATGTACCAATACAACCCTGAAAAAAAAGCGTCAACATACACAATGGAAGTCAGCCAATTCTCCATGACCTAAAGAGTTCTGCCAGTCTAAAACAATAATATTAACTTTTTTGATATCAGAGAGATTATTCATTACGAATTTGTACCAATTGGACAAAAAGTTAACCAACTTTACTATTTGGAAGTGAAGAAAAGGCTGTATGAAAAAGTCAGAGGACCTGAACTTTTCACCAACAATTAATGGCTCTTGCATCACCACAATGCCCAGCTCACACAGCACTGTCTATAAAGAGTGTTTAGTCAGTCAATGAATAACTATATTGGAACATGCTGTCTAATTCACCTGATCTGGCCCCCAATGATTTCTTTCTTTACTTGAAGATAAAGGAAATATTGAAAGGAAGATATTTTGATAACATCAGGACACCAAGGGTAATACGACAACAGCTCTGATGGCCATTCCAGAAAAAGAGTTCCAAAATTGCTTTAAAGGGTGGAGTAGGAACTGGTGTTGGTATATAGCTTCCCAAGGGGAGTGCTTCAAAAGTGACCATAGTGATATTCAGCAATGAGATATGTAGCACTTTTTCTAGGATGAGTTTCTAAACTTAATTGTCAGATCTTGTAAATTAAACATTTTTCTGGAAGAGGCCATTTGTGGGTGTCAAGTCAGAAAAAGTTTCAATGGCTATAGAATAGTATGCAATTTTGTGGTCAGGCATCTGTATACATTGAAAACATATGTTATATTAACTAATTTCTGTGAATTCTAAGACAGACTACATTGCCTAAAGGGAAAAAAAAATTCAAGTTTTGTAAACTCAGTTCTACTGTTTTCCTGGTTTTAAATAGTTGCCTTGATTATTTTATACTTCCTTATTTTGATTTGACATGTCTTTAAAATAGATTCTTAAATGCAAAGAATGTACCACTTCTTCTTAATTAAATTAAAATTATGTGTTCAGTTTTATCTCTGCGTTTGTATAATTGATTTGTTATGATTTTGTCCATTTAGAATAACTTGTGATTGCAATACATATATATATATATATATATATATATATATATATATATTCCTATGTATGAATTCTCTAAGTGGTTGGTTTATTCTGCATTTTCATATGCCCAGTCAGAAATAAAATAAGACATTAAAAATATGTATATATATATATATATATATATATATATATATAACATAATTACATATTATATGTTACATATTATATTTATATACGTTTACTCTCTCAATGCTTTCTCTTCTTTTCTCTTTCTATGTATAGATGTTTATGTATTTACATTATAGAAAAATAAAACTGTTTTGCTACCTTTCATCTTCTTAATGGAACTCTTGTATATAAATTTTCTACTATATTATTATAATGTTTCTCTTTAGCCACAAGTATATTTTTCACTCTCTACCACATGTCCAAAGTATAAACATCCTTTCATGACTCAATCTGTCAAAATGAAAAAAAAATCAATGAAATAACATAAATAGTAATAGGTGATTTTGAGGGAGACTATACATTTTTGAAGAATGCAAAATAATAGGAAATGGTTGTCAGTTAATATTTTACAATTTATTTAATTTAGTATTATCTAACTAAATTACAGTTGGACTATAGAGAAGTATATTTTTTCATCTTGATTATTATAGGCTAACACTTTTTCCAAAGCCTTATTATATTGTAGTGATCATATGTTGTTTTTGTCTTTCAAACTCACCTATTCCCTTTGGGAAATTAAACCTTCCACTCTTCTCAATTGGCATTTGATGTGGGGCTAACTGCACACAACCCTACCACACAGTGTTAGTGACACACGTTGGTGAAAGGTTGGCCTTCCCTTTCCATTAACTCCACCTGATGTACTACAGATCAATTAAAATGGAGACCGCAGCCAAGAAATCCAGGGAAGGCTAAGACTCGGAAGAGTACCAATGGAATAACTAAGAAAGTTCACCAGGAGCAACGATGTGTCATAAAAGACCCAGGCTAAGATCATCCACACACTTGCATTCCCAATTACTCTGCATAGATGCGATAGTTGGACTGTGGGAAAGGTTAATAGAGATAAAAAAATATATATATTCATTTGAAATATGGTGTTGCAAGAGAGCTATACAGAGACAGTGGACCACCAGAAAGATGAACAAATGGATCCTAGAACAAATGAAGCCTGAAGCATAGCTGGAGGCAAAAATGACACAACTGAGGTGTCCTATTTTGGGTACATCATGGGAAGGCAGAGTTCTTTGGAAAAGACAATAATGGTGGGAAAAAAATTGAAGGCAGCAGGAAAAAGGAAGACCAAATATGAGAATGATTCACTCCATAAAGTAAGCAATAGGCATAGGTATGAGTCTACAGGAGTCAGGCAGGACTGTTGAGGACAGGGCATTGTGGACACCACTCAGTTCATAGTGTTGCCAGGAGCAGGAGCCTACTCAATGTCACGTAACACAAACAGACCTGTTACCAAAGCAAGGCTACTCAGTGTCCATTCTAAGGCTGTCGTGGAAATGGTTGTGAAATGAAATCTGTCTTCCTGCTAAAGATGCTGAGCTAGGAGGAATTTGACCTGGAGCTGTTGGTTGTTGCCCTATCAAAACAAAGAGTGAAAAATGCCTTAAGGTAAAGCTAATAATACAAAAGAAGGAAAATTCCAGAGATAGTTATATCAAAGTATCACATTTTGTGCACATCTGGAAATATCAGTGCCACAAGTCAGCTTACTGGTGGGATACTTCTATGTCAAAGGCCTAATTTAACAAACATTACTTAGGTGACTATACTGTGACAGGTAATAAGCAAGATAATTGTAACAAAGTGATAAACAAGGTACACAGATGTCTGTGATATATTCTCTATTGAAGAGAGACAGATACCTATGCAATTTCATTAGGGTTTTTAAATGTTATGAGACAAATATGTTCAAAGTACAAGAGAGATAGTCCGCAAATAAGACTGGAGTCAAAACAATGTAAAAAGAGTTAAAAAAGAAAAAAAATATATATAAAGTTCAAACTTTATTGGATTTTCAGTAGACAATCAATAAGCAAATACTTTTAGAGGATGCATTCTCTGTCAAAAGAGGAGTTCAAAAATAGATTGAGGAAACCTACATAACTTTACTAACAATTGCCACCCCAATAAACTTTAATTTAAAATAAAAACAGGTATGAACAGCAGAGTCACGTTAAAAAATCCACGAGTTTAATTTTTTTCATGTTACTATACCTCTAGAAAAAAACAGTGTATAATTTTTTGATTTATTTGTTTGATGAGTAATTGGACATTTAGTATACTTAAAAAATATCATACTCATAATAATCATTATAAAATAGAGAGATCAAAACCTGCTTATATAAAATCTCTACTGGCAAATAAGTAAGATTTGTGGAAAATAATACATTAGTTTGTGTAGAAACTTTCAGAGGTAGAATTTATAGAGTTGGAAGAAAGATGTTTTCCTTACTAACAGCAATTGAAAACAGCTATTTTGATTCATAGGATAGACCACTATATACATGTTGGAAGAGTAGCTATAAATAATTACACTATTGTTATTTCATAGTCTTTAAACAAAACACAGGTTCAGAAGACAAAATTGTTGTGAAAATGTCTACAATATTTTATTTTTAAAACTGTAATTAATGGAATATGTTATAGCTAAATTAATTACTGTTCTAGAAAATATATACTAGGATATATTTGATACCTCATAATATCATTGTTAATAAAATACTAGTCATTTATTAAATTATTTATTAAACAACAAATTCTAAATGTCTATCATCATTTTAGCAGTGATAATACGAGGCATCAAATATCATTTGGTTTATGTGGTTAACCAAGTTGCTGTATTTCGAAATTTATTATCTTTTCCATACCAATCTGTTTAAAAATTCAATCTATATATTACCTTAGAAATTAAATTATTGATGGACTTAGCTATAGGCAATTCGGAGAAATTTAACTCCTGCCTTTATAAATAAGTATGCAAGAATATGTGTTTAATTTTTAACTAATTACATATTCTTCACTGGATAATCTTTATCTTTTAATTTGCTGCTACTATTAGGAATCAAGAGTAAGCACATTATGTAGTTAAAAACAAACAAACAAACAAACAAACAAAAACGTTTGGGGCAATAGGTTAGCTTTCGCTCTTACAGGAATTAGGCACTCTCTCACTCTTTCAGAGTACCTATTATAATAGCTCTATTATAAATTTCTTAAATAATTATTTTATTTTATTTTTTCTCTGAATTAAGGAAAACATTGTTAAAACAATTTAATACAATCAATATTACTTCATAAATTAAGTATAATTTGTGTGCCATTATCTTTGTTTTATATGTAAAAATTATGTAATATAAAATTGCCTATATTTCGCATAATTATCATCTCAATTTATAATTTTAGTGAACATTTATTAAAGCATAAAATATGTAGCAATGTTTTAAAAATTGCAAAATTAGACAAAACAGAACACTCTTTACTGACATTCAGCAAAGAGCAGCATTATAATCTCTGAAAAATTAGAAACCAAGACGTGAGCTCTATAATTGCCCAAGCTCCTTGCGTGGAAGCTATTTTCCAACATTTTGAGTAAGTGTTGTTTATATATGTGTGCATGTATATATTATACACACATGTAACTACACACACACACACACACACACATAACTTCTACTGAAAGGGATGGACAATACAATATCTGCAACAACAACAAAAATTCACTGGATGGAATTAATAGCATATAAAACACGGGAGAGTAAAATATTAGTGAACTTAAATGCATAGCAATAGAATCTATTGAAAATGAAGTAACGAGGGAAACATTACTGAAATTAATAGACAGATCTTCAGATATGTCAGAAAACATCAATTTGTTTATAATAAATCAAAGCAGAATCCTAAAAGGAAGAACATCAAAAAATGTATTTCTAAAAATGGCTAAAATATTTCAAATTTGATGAAAACAACTCCACATATCCAAGTAGTTTAACAAATTCCAAACAATATAAACAGACATACATATCTCCATATGCAAAAACAAACCACATCAAGGAGTATCGTACAGAAATTGCTAAGCACCAATGATAAAGAGAAACTATTAAGTGCAATCAGAAGAAAATGACCGATACATACACAGGAACACAGATAAAACTTAGGTCAGACTTCTTTTTTGAAACTATGCAAGCCAGAAGAAAATGGACTGATATCTTTAAAGAAGTAAAATAAATAACAAACAAAAGACAAAAATCTGTTAAGTAAGAACTATATATCCAGTGAAAATATCCATGTAAACTAAATAAATTAAAAAATCAGACAAACAACAGTCAAGAAAAATATGTCAGCAATGGATTTGGAATACAAGAAATACAAGGAAAATAAAATGATACCACATGTATATTTGGATCTACAGAAAAAAATGAACAATAACAGAAATGGGAAATATATGAGGGAATATTTAAGACATTTTCCTTGTTTTATTTTTTAAAATATAATTGAATATTTAAAACAAAAATAGTAACAATGTATTTTGGAATTCATAAGCCATGTAGAAGTAAAATGCATGAAAGTAATAGTGCAAAGGGCGGGATGGGGAAAGGAAAGTATACGATAATAAGTATCTTTCACTAAATATGAGCCAATATAATATTATTAAAAAGGTAGATTTTGGTATGTTAAATATGCACATTTTAAACCCTAGAGAAGCTGCTAAAAATTATTAACAGAAAATTATAGGCAATGACCCAATAGAACATATAAAATGGAATTCTAAGGTATAGTCAACAAATTCAAAAGAAGAAAATATCTAAAAGATGCCAAAAAAGTAAACATATGAAAAACATAAGACGAATGGCAAGTCAATGGATTTCAGCCCAACCAAAACGATGGTTTGATAATGGTGGAAATTTAAATGTGCTAAACATTCCAGTTAAAAGACAGAGATAATCACACTGAGCAGAAGCCGTTACAGTACCTACCAGAAATACACTTTAAGCATACAAAGCCTTCTCCCCTTCTTTCTCGTGGGAAAGTGGACCTGGTTATGAACCATCATGGACCATACAAATAAAGGATAATTTCAGAAAGCTGAGGAGGGATGAATTCAATAATATGGCTGAATAAGATGTTCCTTATTATATCCCCACCTCAACAAAAACAATTTGGAATCCATACAGTGCCTTTGTGGAGCCATGGGATCTAGCACTGTAAGCCAAGGAGCTTCCAGTCTTCCCCAGCTATGTGGGGAAAATTATCTACCATTTGGATATTACTTAACATACCTCTAAATGGGCCAATGGACAAAGGAGAATTCACAAGGGACCCCTGCTGTCCCCAATAAAATTGAAGTAAATAAAATTGAAAGCTAACATATCAAAATGTGTGTGATGCCCTGAGAACAATGCTTAAAGGAAAATTTATAGCTTTAAATGTTTCTTTTAGAGAACATTAAATGCTTAATATCAGAAGAAAGGAGAAAATTTAAATCTTACAAGTATTATAATACTTGTAATGAAATATTTGGAACAGAAGGGAGATTTTAAAAGAACAATAAAAATGATGTGAGGCACATTCTATCTATAAATTTGACAACTGAGATAAAATGGACAAACGTCTTTAAAAAACACGTAACTCATACTGACTAAAAAATTAATTAAAATTCCAAATAATACTGGTATAACTACCAAAGGCATTGGATTTGAAGATAAAAGCTCATCTCCCAAATTTTCAGACATGGATGTCTTTATGAAGTCTATCAAACAAAACATATAAGGAAGAAATAACGATCTTTATCCAATTTCTTTGAGAAAAGTAGAAAAGATCAAACATTTCACAACTCATCTTATAATGTCAACCTTGCTACCAAAACAAGGTAAAAACATTTTAAAACTACTGAACACTAATAATAAATATAAATGCAAAACCCTTAAAAAATACTAGCAAATCAAATAAAAATACATGAGAAGGAGAATAATCATTGCCAAATGGGAATTATCCTGGAAATTCAATGCAGATTTAATATTTGAAAAGTTAATTAATGTAATTATACATATTAATAGAATAAAGGAGAAAATTACAACATCATCTCAATACATGTGGAAAGATTACTGACACTATTCCATATTTTTTGTGATTAAAATGAAAAAAAAAATTAGAAAGGTAGGAACAGAAGAATGTTTTGTGAACCTAGTAAAAGGTATTTATGGAAAATGTACAGCTAACATCACATTCAATGGTGAAAGATTTTATGCTCCCCTCATAAGACGAGGAAATAGAAGGGTGTCCACTCTTACAATGTCTGTTCAATACTGTACTCAAGGTAGCAATTAGTCAAAAAAAAATTGGTTAATAAACAGATGAAGTTATAAAGAATTAAAAGTATTGGTATTGTTAATTACATGATTAAGTAAATGAAAAACCCTAAAGAATATTTTTTAGGACAATTGAATGACTAAAATCTTTAGGAAGAACACAAGATATAAAGTAAGTATATAAAAATCAATTCTTTATATAACAGCAACAAAAATTTTAAAATATTATAAAAGAAACCTTGATACCAAAGGCAAAGGGGAATAGTCAACCTGGATGATAAAACTAGGAATAAATATTTTCCTTTCTGAGTATACTTGGTTTCTTTGGTAAATGCAGATACAGAAGTAAGCAAGCATGATGTGAATGCATATTAGAGTGGTATAATTGCCTTAAGGACTAATAATTACTGAAACATTGGTAACAATAAACATGTATTTTTCACACATGGAACACCCCATGTTTGTGGGTTTCATTCATGTTTTCATGTTGTAATCCTAGCACCTTTTTTCTTTTATGCCTGCACCTCGTTTTACTTCAGATTTCTTGTATTCATCTGATGAATATGGAAAGGGAAAACATATAATAATTCAAGATGCTTCATAAAATTTCATGGCAAGTGACACATGTGACACATATTAACTCAACTTTCTTTCTATTGGTGGAACCTGCTTACATGGTCACATCTACATGGGAGAGAGGCTAGGAGATACTGTCTGTCCGGACAGTGAATTTCTGCAAAAAATTTACACAATAGCAGTGCGGGTAGTCATTTCTGTCATAGTCAAATTATGAAAAGAAGTCAATGGCAATATTAATAATATGCAATACTCATACTTAGTATTATTCTGTGGGTGGCTTTTGAAATCTCATCCCAACTGTCTTCATAGTGTTAATGAATGCTCTCTAGGAGGCTACAGGAAAGAAGGGCTGTTCACAAAGGCCTGTGGTTCCAGTGCTGGTCTACACTAGACGTTAGTGACAATTTAATAGGTAGGTGATTTAAACTGAAGCAGATTCCATGTCAATGACTTGGTAAAATTTTTGATAACTTAAGAGAAAGCAGAAGGAGAAGTATCATAATTGCTTAATATATATATATTTCTAAACTGTTTTAGACAGAAGTGCACTTTTTTTGTTTCATGTCCATTTATTAGTCTTCAGTTGAGGTTTATCAGCTATAAACATACAGTGCCTGTAAAATAAGAATGTCTTTTCTATTCAGAGGGCAATATTTTCAGAACACTTGCTGTGATAGTTAATTTTATGTGCAACTTGGCGGGGTTAAAAGATGCCCAGGTAGCTGGTAAAACATAATTTCTGGGTGTTTGTGAGAGTGTTTCCAGCAGAGATCGGCATTTGATTCAGTAGACTTAGAAAAGAAGACCCATCCTCACCACTGGATGTGGGTGGGCATCACCCAATATACTGAGGGCCTGAGTAGAACAAAGGGGCGAAAAAGGGGTACATTTGCTCTCTGCTTGAGCTAGGACAACCATCTTTTGCTGACTAGACCATCGCTGATCCTGGTTCTTTGGACTCAGGTTGGGATTTACACCATTGGCTCCCCTGGTTCTACACCACTAGCTTTCCTAGCCTGCAACGTGCAGATGGCAGACATGGGACTTAGTCTCCATAATCATGTCAGTGGGTCCTGCATAATACATCACTTTCTATGTGTCTATATATATCCTACTGGTTCTGTTTCTCTGGAGAACCCTGACAAATACACACTCTGCTTGTTGCTCTATTATTTCTAAAAGATCTTATTGGAATGAAAGGAAGTGATATACCAAAAATAATTGTATTTTTTATATTTCCCCATATTGGCTACAAGACTCAATAAGCTCTAAGATATAACTTAAATTTAAAATACGTAGACAATAATAATCATCACGGGGCAAGAAGCAGATATTAACTGATTAGTGAAGAAACATTCTAATGACAGGTCACCTTATAATTCCCACAGCACATGAATGTGATTCAGGGAAAGGGAGTAGCCAATGGGAGACAGACAAAGAAGGAAACACAAACAATAAAATATACAGACATATGTAGGAGCCCTTGCAATATTAAGAAAATTATTCTACAAAAAACATATAAAAATATTTATTTTCAGGGCTTTTTTTATTGATAAAGGTAGAAATTCCATAAAGATATAAAGCATTCATATGTGTATTCTGCTCATGTTCTGGGGCCTAAAACTAGGATTCCTAAAACGATATTTATTATAACTATTCAATTGTAAAATATGATAAAGAAAAGACCCACAGATATAATTGCAGTAGTCAAAGTCTCACACTAGACAATTAGGGCTACATTTATTATTAACTATGCATTCATAAGTATGCTATGTTAATATATATACAAATCTAAATTTTTAAGGTGAATTTAAAAAGGTAAGATCATTTACAAGTATTAGCAAGCTACTCTATAAATTTTATGTTATTCTTAATAACTAAATAACTTGCTGAGACTCATATGGTATAATCATTACTTTAAGAGATTCGTGCAAAAATATTTCACCCTTTTTCTGGAGTTTGAAGGCTTTCTTAATACTAGATTGCTCTTCTTGTTTTGCAAGGTTTTTAGGTCTGTATATATGGAACATTATCTTCTAGTGCTTTGCATTATTTTAATTTGTTCAATCTGAACTATTGTTCTGAAAAAATCAGTAAGGTAAGCTATAATGAAGATTGATCCCCTTTATGGATCATTAATTGCCTCCTCTTGCAACTGCTTGCTGGATCCAAAAGTTCTTTCGATTGTTTTGTGGTTAAACAAAGTGTGAGATGTACTTGGCTGGGTAGGAGGATGGCATTTAGCATTTCATTCTATGGTCACTATTTCTAAAGTACATTTTAGTAAATCTAACATCCCTGATTCTCAACCAATTGACTGTCACTCTAATAATGTTTCTCTCAATTTTATAATGTGCATAAGATTGATACTACTTCATTTTGTTCTAATTTATTTATGTGCATAATTGCAGGTTATGAAGTCATCATCTACCCCCTAATTTATCCTTTCCTGCTGACAAGTTCCAAAAAAAGGAAAAAAAACAACGACCCAAAATCTATGGGATGCCGCGAAAGCAGTCCTAAGAGGGAAGTTCATAGCACTGCAGGCCTACCTAAAGAAACAAGAAACATCACTAATCAACAGTTTATCTTCACACTTAAGGGATCTGGAAAAAGAACAACAAAATAAGCCCAAAGGGAGTACAAGGAAGGAGATAATAAAGATCAGAGCGGAAATAAATGAAATAGAAACCAGAAAAACAATACAAAAGATCAATGAGTCCAAGAGTTGGTTCTTAGAGAAGATAAACAAAATTGACAAACCTTTAGCCAGACTCATTAAAAAAAAGAGAGAGAGGACCCAAATTAATAAAATCAGTAATGAAAGAGGAGAAGTGACAACAGACACCGCAGAAATACAAAAAATCCTAAGAAATTACTATGAGCAACTGTATGCCAACAAATTTGACAACCTGGAAGAAATGGACAATTTCCTAGATGCATACAACCTCCCAAGGCTAACTCAAGAGGAGACAGAAAACCTGAATAGACTGATTACCACCAAGGAAATTGAATCAGTAATCAACAATCTCCCAACAAACAAAAGCCCTGGACCAGATGGCTTTACAGGTGAATTTTACAGAACGTTCCAAAAAGAATTGTCACCTATTCTCCTCAAACTCTTCCAAAAAATCCAGAGGGAGGGAAGACTCCCAAACACTTTTTACGAAGCCACTATCACCCTGATCCCAAAATCAGACAAAGACACCACAAAAAAAGAAAACTACAGGCCGATATCGCTAATGAACATAGATGCAAAAATCCTCAACAAAATACTAGCAAACAGAATTCAGCAATATATTAAAAAGATTATACACCATGATCAAGTGGGATTCATCCCTGGTATGCAAGGGTGGTTCAACATCCGCAAATCAATTAATGTGATACACCACATTAACAAAATGAAAAATAAAAATCATATGATCATATCAATTGACGCAGAAAAAGCATTTGATAAAATTCAGCAGCCATTCATGATAAAAACCCTTAAGAAAGTGGGAATAGAGGGATCATATCTCAACATAATAAAGGCCATATATGATAGACCCACAGCTAACATCATACTCAATGGGGAAAAACTAAAACCATTCCCCTTAAAATCAGGAACAAGGCAAGGCTGCCCACTTTCTCCACTTCTATTCAACATAGTGCTGGAAGTTCTAGCCACAGCAATCAGACAAGAAAAAGAAATAAAAGGCATCCAAATCGGTAAGGAGGAAGTAAAACTGTCATTATATGCAGATGATATGATACTATATTTAGAGAACCCTAAAGACTCCACCAAGAAACTATTAGAGCTGATAGATGAATTTAGTAAAGTATCAGGATACAAAATTAATATTCAGAAATCAGTTGCATTTGTATATACCAATAATAAAACATCAGAAGGAGAAATTAAAAAAGCAATTCCATTTACAATTGCTCCAAAGACTATAAAATACCTGGGAATAAATTTAACCAAAGAAGTAAAAGATCTGTACTCAGAAAATTATAAGACACTGAAGAAAGAAATGAAAGAAGATACAAATAGATGGAAACACATACCATGTTCATGGATAGGAAGAATTAATATAGTTAAAATGTCCATACTGCCTAAGGCAATATATATATTCAACGCAATTCCTATCAAACTACCAACGACATTTTTCACAGAAATAGAACATATAATCCTAAAATTTATATGGGATAACAAAAGACCCCGGATATCTTCAACAATCCTGAGAAATAAGAACAAAGTGGGAGGTATAACAATACCTGACTTCAAATTATACTACAAGGCTACAGTAATCAAAACAGCATGGTACTGGCATAAAAACAGACCCATAGATCAATGGAACAGAATAGAGAGTCCAGAAATAAATCCATGCCTATATGGCCACTTAATCTATGACAATGGAAGCAAGAATGTACGGTGGGGTAAAGACAGTCTATTCAATAAATGGTGCTGGGAAACTTGGACAGACACATGCAAAAAGATGAAGCTGGATCACCTCCTTACACCACATACAAAAATAAATTCAAAATGGCTTAAAGATTTAAATGTAAGATCTGAAACCATAAAATTCCTAGAAGAAAATATAGGAAGAAACTTCACAGACATTACCCGGAGTAAGATTTTTACTGATATATCCCCTCGCGCGAGGGAAGTAAGAGGAAAAATAAACATGTGGGATTACATCAAACTAAAAAGCTTTTTCACAGCAAAGGAAACCATCAATAAAACAAAAAGGGATCCTACTGATTGGGAAAAGATATTTGCCAATGATATATCTGATAAGGGGTTAATATCACAAATTTATAAAAAACTCACTCAACTCAACTCCAAAAAAACAAACAACCCAATTAAAAAATGGGCAGAGGACATGAAGAGACATTTTTCTAAAAAGGACACACAGATGGCAAACAGACATACGAAGAAATGTTCAACCTCACTAACCATTAGTGAAATGCAAATAAAAACCACAATGAGATACCACCTCACCCCAGTCAGGATGGCTATCATCAATAAATCAACAAACAACAAGTGCTGGCGTGGATGCGGAGAAAAGGGAACGCTGGTGCACTGTTGGTGGGAATGCAGATTGGTGCAGCCACTATGGAAAACAGTTTGGAGATATCTCAAAAATCTGAAAATGGAACTACCTTATGATCCAGCAATCCCACTCCTAGGTATCTATCCGGAGAAATCCAAAACTCCAATTCAAAAATCTTTATGCACTCCTATGTTTATTGCAGCACTATATACAATAGCCAAGACCTGGAAACAACCGAAATGCCCATCAGTAGATGACTGGATTAAGAAACTGTGGTACATTTATACAATGGAGTATTACGCAGCCATAAAGAAGAAAGAAATCTTACCATTTGCAACAACATGGATGGACCTAGAGAACATTATGTTAAGTGAAATAAGTCAGAAAGAGAAAGACAAATACCATATGATCTCACTTATATGCGGAATCTAAAGAAAAGAATAAGTGAATGAACTAATCAGAAACAGTTTTGGAAACATGGAGGAAAAACAGAGGGTTGCTAGAGGGGCAGGGGGGTGGGGATAAGGGGAAGGTGAGAGGTTTTGGGAACGTACAGAGGGATAGTGGATGGGGGGAGGGGGGTTCACACAGTGTGAGGGATATAAATGATAAATGTCTAAGTTTTGCTTTGTCTTGTGCACCTGAAACTAATTAAAAAAAAAAATACATATATAGTATATATATATATATATATATATATATATATATATATATATATATATATATATTGCAGTGTATATATGTATATATATATACACTGCAGTATACATATATACAAATACTAACTTTAATTATGCTGAAAGACTTCAATAAATAAAAGTGAAAAAGTTTTTTTCTTATATGTAAATTTCTAATGAAGAAAAATCTTTGATTCTATTAAATAGTTGGTGACAGGATAGACACACTATTTTTTAATGTATCAATCTTTAAAAATAAGTTGATCAGTTTTTTTACATTGTGTATGCAGAGTAATCTTGAAACTGAAGTATAATTACTTACCATTATTAATAATGACATTATAATAATATATCTCTTTCAGTAATAGAAAGTAGGTTGATATATTAGTTAAAAAGATAATATAAATTATATGGGAAATAGAAAAATAAAACCAGATGGGCACATGAAAATGTTCAGAAATGTTAAATATACAAACATGGCTCGAGTTGCTCCACAGTTTTGTTTTTCAACCTTTTAACAGTCAGAAACTTAAGAGAAAATCCTATTAGTTAAACAAATTACTGCATTCACAAGATAACAACCTAGCTACTCCACAGAATACTCATAGAAAAGGCAAAATAATTTCTTCTCAACTTTCTTCCACTAAAAGGTACTTTTTGATTAAATAAATAGTGTACTCAATAACATTAAATAAGATAAAATATGTTTCATAGAACTATTGCTAGAGGATATCTTCCAGGTTGTTTTTAGATTGTTTTCTAGAAAATGATTAAAAAAAAAATAGCACTCATAATAGCTGTAATTAAATTATTTCCTGTATAATGAATTATGTATGAGTATATTAGATTTCTTTAAGTATAAATTAATTTTTCCAATACATATCTTATGGGATCAAATGAATGAAAAAAATAAACAAATGTATACTTGTATACTTTTCCAAATATATATTAGATATGTAAATCTAACCTCCTTGGTAGAAAAACTGTTAAAATTATTTTCCAGTTAGGACTTTTGAAAAAGCTCAACCAGTTGTCTTTTTAATATACAACTTTGATGAAGTTTGGACTTAAAACATTCTATTTTTTTGTTAGTATGTAAGACTCTCAGAAAAGTCTTCAAATCTGGACTGAAATCTTAACTAGACCATGTGAAATTGTTTCTCTTTGCAGAAAGAAATATGACTATCAGACCATAACAATTGTTTTTAAGGCTTGCTAAATGCTGGTGTCCTATTATAAAACATAGCCTAGATTTATCATTGTAGAGGATAAATAAAAAAGAAATATCTTCAAATCCCTGCTTAGAGTTTTTCTATTTGAAAATAATTCAATTTCTCACAAGTTGCATATGTTTTATTCATTTATAAATTAGGAGCAATCAAAAATGACATTTTTCCTTTATATCTAAAAAATGTGAGACATTTTTGCCTGGATTTCATAATTAGATTATAATTTCTGTTTTGCAGAAAGTAATTAAAGGGACTATAAAATACCATATGGTACTCCCAGTGGGATGTTGGCTTTAGAGAAAACCTACTAGATATCCAGTATAGAGCAATTCAAGTTCCAGGTTTCAATATCATAGTGATCAATGTTCCTTCCTTCATTCAGAGAATTGGATGAAGTGTAATAGCTAGATAGTATTTGGCAATGCACTTACTACGTAAAATAACAGAAATGGTCTTTGACTCAGTATGTCAGGAGATTTCTAGCTCAATGCAGTAAAAAATAATCCAAATATAGTCTATCAACAGAGGGAAAGAATCCATAATTTTGACAGACCATAGTGTTAGTACAAATCTCTCTGTGTATTGGCATTATTTTTGCTTAAAGTAGTTTTGAGTTACCTTTCAATTAGAATCATTAGTATACATAAGGTTATTCTTCACAGTACTTCAACAGAAGACAATGAAATATTCATTAATTGGGGAATGTTGAACAAGCCATGGTCCAATCACATAATTGGGTACTAGGCAACTCTGAAAAGGAAGGAAGTATATTTTTATATAAATAAAATCCACAAAGTTATCATCAAGAGTTATAATTAAAACGGCATACAAAGTATGTATAATGTGCTGTTACTTATCTAAGAATGGGGACAGTATATGTATATATGCATATACAGGGGGTGCCAATAAATGTATACACATGATTTGTATTCATCTTTTGTTATGGGTATATATTGAGTTTTACAATTTTAATACAGTTTTTTTTCCTTTCTTAAAATGTGTGTACTTTTTTTAGCACCCCCTTTATGTATATATGCATATATAAAATTTATATTATATAATTTATATGTAAATTGAAGG
The DNA here is from genome assembly GCF_057876585.1 of Rhinolophus sinicus. NCBI lineage: Eukaryota > Metazoa > Chordata > Mammalia > Chiroptera > Rhinolophidae > Rhinolophus > Rhinolophus sinicus. The sequence continues at coordinate 111,110,373 of NC_142516.1, forward strand.
ATGAATCAAACTTTTTTTTTTTTTTTAAATGGTTACAGATGAGGGAGAGAATTGAAGTGAACAGTTTGGGGACTGCCAGGATAAAAACTGAACTTTCTTAGAACTTCAGTACATTTGATTTTTTTTTAATTAAAGTTTACTGGGATGACAGTGTTTAGTAAAGTTACATAGGCTTCAGGTGTACAATTCTGTAACATATCATCGATATATCACATTGTGTGTTGACCACCCAGAGTCAGTTCTCTTTCCATCACCATATATATAATCCCGTTTACCCTCATCTACCACCCCCTCCTCGCTCACCCTCTGGTTACCACTAAACTATTGTCTAGATCTATGAGTTTTTGTTTCTTTGTTTCTTTATGTTTTTCCTTTGTTGTTTTCAGTTTTATATCCCACTTATCAAAGGTAAGGGAAGAAAAAGCTAAAATAAATGAACGGTACTATATCAAATTAAAAAGCTTCTGCACAGCAGAAGAAACTGACAAAATAAAGAGGCAACCAACCGAATGGGAGAAGATTTTTTGTAAACAACACCTCTGATTAGGGGTTAATATCCAAAATATACAAGGAACTCATACAACTCAACAACAAAAAAACAAACAATCCAATTAAAAAATGTGCAGAGGACCTGAAGTGATATTTCTACAAATAGGACTTACAAATGGCAAATAGACATATAAAAAAATGCTCAACATCACTAATCATCAGAGAAATGCAAATAAAAACCACAATATCACCTCATCCCAGTTAGAATGGGTATCATCAACAAGACGAATAGTAACAAGTGTTGGAGAGGCTGTGGAGAAAAAGGAACCCTCATACACTGTTGGTGGGAATGCAGACTGGTGCAGATGCTATGGAAGTACATTTGATTTTGAACAATGTAAATATTTTATATTAAAAGCAAATATTATTTAAAAATATAATCCCTAAAAACATTAAAAATGAAACAAAATAGTATATTAAGTGCTTGCATAACATGTTTATGCTTGCATAACATTTTTTATTAAAGTTTATTGGGGTGACAATTGTTAGTAAAGTGACATAGATTTCAGGTGTACAATTCTGTAATACATCGTCTGTATCTCACATTATGTGTTCACCACTCAGAGTTAGTTCTCTTTCCATCACCATGTATTTGACCCCGTTTACCCTCATCTACCAACTTCTTCCCCCTTACCCTCTGATAACCACTAAACTATTGTCTATGTCTATGAGTTTTTGTTTCTTCGTTTGTTTGTCTTGTTCTTTTGTTGTTTTCATTTTTATATACCACATGTCAGTGAAATCACATGGTTCTCTACTTTTTCTGTCTGATTTATTTTGCTTAGCATTATAACCTCGAGATCCATCCATGTTGTTGCAAATGGTCATATTTCATCTTTTCTTATGGCCGGATAGCATTCCATTGTGTATGTATACACAACTTCTTTATCCATTCATCTATCAAAGGACACTTTGGTGTTTCCAAGTCTTGGCCACCGTAAATAAAGCTGCAATGAACATTGGAACACATATGTTTTTGAGGACAAATTATTTCAGATTTTTTGGGTAGATACTGAGGAGAGGAATTGCTGGGTCATATGGCAATTATATTCTTAATTTTTTGAGGAACCGCCACACTGCCTTCTATAATGGCTGCACCAATCTTCATTCCCACCAACAGTGTATGAGGGTTCCTTTTTCTCCACAGCCTCTCCAACACTTGTTACTATGTGTCTTGTTGATGATAGCCATTTTGACTGGGGGGAGGTGATATCTCATTATGGTTTTTATTTGCATTTCTCTGATGATTAGTGATGAGCATTTTTTTCATATGTCTATTTGCCATTTGTATGTCCTCTTTGGAGAAATGTCTCTTCAGGTCCTCTGTCCATTTTTCAATTGTGCTGTTTGTTTTTTGTTGTTGAGTTGTATATTTTGGATATTAGTCCATTATCGGCGGCACTCTTTGCAAAAATCTTCTCCCATTCAGTTGGTTGCCTCTTTATTTGTTGATGGTTTCTTTTGCTGTGCAGAAGCTTTTAAGTTTGATATAGTCCCATTCATTTATTTTAGCTATTACTTCCCTTTCCTTTGGAGTGAAATTCATAAAATGTTCTTTGAACCTGAAGTCCATAAGTTTAGTACCCATGTTTTCTTCTATGCAGTTTATTGTTTCAGGTCTTATGTTTAGCTCTTTCATCCATTTTTAATTAAATTTGGTACATGGTGACAGCAGTCTAGTTTCAATTTTTTTTTTTTTTTTTTTGCACATGGCTTTCCAATTCTCTCAGCACCATTTATGCAAGAGACTGTCTTTTCTTCATTGTGTGTTTTTGGCATTTTTGTCAAAAATTATCTGTCTATATTTATGTGGGTTTATTTCTGGTTTCTCAATTCTATTCTATTGGTCTGTGTGTCCGTTTTTCTGAGGGCATTTTTAAAAGAGAAGATAAATGTAATTTGAATGCAACTCCCTAGTAAAACGTACTTTAAATGGAGAAAATGACAACAATATCTTGAATTATTGGATAATTCCTGGTGACAGTGTAGCTATCATTATTGTGAAACTGTCTTGAATTTATTGTGAATTAATGGAAATTAACTATGTTGATGTCAGAACTAGGTAGGATTTTCAGTGTAAAAAGAAGTTACAGATAAAAGATTAATGAGAACAAGTAAGAACCTGTATTCCTGAAGGTATGAGAATAAGCATAGGATATACATAATCTTTCATAAATCAAACATGTTTGCTCTCTCTGTCTCCTGAAAAGACCAACCTCATATGCATGAGCATCCCTAATTGTGTTCTCTAAATGCCATTGTCTCCCTCTGAACCGTTCCCTCCACAACCTACCCCCACTTCTCCACCCCCCAAAAAAGGGGAAAGGGAATCAGGATTCTTTAGACAAATTTGCTGATATCATGTTTGGGACAGGACATGTTTAAAAATGTGCATGGGATATATTACCAAATTGGAATGCATGTAAGCTGTCAAAGATTACAGTGTTCTTGTTAAAAGTACAGAGGAGACAGCAAGAGGAATCAACCGTTGGCAAAAGATGGGCAAATTTGAGCTTCAAAAGAATAGCTGTAATGAATTGAAATACATCCAATATTTTCAATCCATGAGTTCATAATTGTCACTTTTGTGGTTGCTAAGGAAGCATCTCAACATTTTGAAAATTAACAAACAAAGAAAGAGAAACACCAAGCAACTATCCTGCATTTCCTATACAACAGATACCTCAGAGAATCTAAATGTTTATTGAGGACATTTCTTTTTGAAGAAATGTTCCACCAAAAACTTAAGACAGAGTTATAGAAGTTTACCATTTTTAACCCCTGATGAAATAATGGATCTAGAGAATGATCATTAATGCCTGCAAGCATCACAAGAAAAAAGATAACCATTTATTGGAAGTATGGAATGGCATCCAAGAAATATTCTTGCTTGCCAAGTCAAACAAATTTATACAAAATACAGGGAACAAAATAACATGTTCAATGATAAAACAAGAATGCAATTGGCACAATACAGATTGCAAAAAAAAAAAAAAAAAAAAATCTATAGGATAGCTAACCTGTTTTTTTCAACCAAAATACATTCTAAGGGGAAAGTAAGGAGAAACGCAGAACCTGTAGATTACAGGATACTTAAGAAAAGGATACTATATTATGTCATCCAAATAGGACACTTTGAGAGTAAGTGAGATTGCTATTAAAAATTATGCTTGGGAAAATGGAATAAACAGGATGGCACCAGGCATTTGGGACACTGGACTCTAAATAAGAAACATTTGGAAAAAAAAAAAAATGAATCTATAGGACTCAATTATTTGGATTTTAAAATTTTTAGAAAGAGAAATACACAACAGGGGAAACAGAATCACTGGCTTGATATTTGAAGACATTAAAGAATTGTTAGTCGCTTAAGGTATAATAGTATTATGGTAGCAATTTTTAAGAGTTTATATTTTAGATAATACATACTAAAATACATACTGAAACATTGACATATTAAAATATATAATGTCTTCTTTTGCTTCAAAGTAAATACGGGAAGAAATGGATGGGAAGTACATGTATCACATACTTGGCCATGAACTGATTAATTTGAATAAAGAAATTTATGATACTATTATCTCTACTTTTGTACATGCTAGAATATTATTCATAGAGTTATTTATTGAGAGATTTTCTTTACCCACTTGATGATTATTCCCATCACCTCAGTTTAAACCTGAGTCTAATTCTATTAAGTCGAACTAGACACAGTTGGAGTATGGCCATTATTATTTTTAATCAGCTTCTCTACTGATTCAAAGGCACAGTCTGGGTTGTGAGTCAACATCATCCAAAATTACTCCTACTTTCACAGAAACATCAATATTAGTGGAATAATATTTATTGAGCTCCCAGGGGAAAATAATTTTTAAAATCCTGAAATTAAAAAAAAAAAATGGTTTATCATAATTCCTTTTTTCATATGGTGTAAAGAGAACAAACATGTTCGTATTTGAATACAAATTATGAGAGAGTGGTAAGGATTGAGACAAGATACATCATACTCTTATTTCAGTTGTGCAACTGAAGATTCTGAGACTCTGGCATGTTGAAATTCAATTGTCTGAATTTGTAAGTACTATGGATTTTTGATGTATAATACAAAATATGTGATTGTTAAAAATTTTGAGATATCAATCTATGCTTTTTTACTCTTTGTAATTTCCTTCTTCTGCATTCATGGAGAAAGTTATATGCGTATGTACCATAATTTTTTTTTCTGCTGTTTCTTTATATCTCCCAAACCCTTTTCTCTGTTGCTATTATACATTTCTTCTGGGGATCTAGACTTGTCTAGTTTCAGTTCTCAAGTTTTTATGTATGACCATTCACTCCCTACCCCAAGGGATAAAGCACATGACCCGGGCCTAAATTAATCATTTTTAATCAAGAAAGCACTAATTGATATGTCAATATTCTATCAGTATAAGTAAGAGGAAAACAGAGAAGCCTTGAACAAAAATTATGGTTTTGTTCAGGATACAAAAATTAAATTCCATTTCATAGCTATCACATTGGCAAAAAAAAAAAAAAAAAAAAAAAAATTGCCAAACTTTCCTAAGGCATGAGAAACTGGATATATCAATATGCATGTAAGAGTTCATATCTGCACAACCACTTTAGAGAGCAATTTGACATCTAATGAATATGAATATAGAATTAAGTGTGGTCCTGCATTTACTTCTAAGTATATAATTCAGAAATATTTTTTCATATGTGCAACAAGGAAACAAATACACTACATCATTGATATTGTTAAATAATACCCTTAACTAAACATCCTTCATCAGAAGAATAAATATATCGTACTATATTCATACACTAGACTATCACATAGTATTAGCTAGATTAGTATTAGTCAAATTTTGTGTTAGTCAAATTTTGGCATGCTTTACTATTTAACAAACAGTCTCAAAATCTCACAGGTTTACAATAAATAGTTATTTGTTACACAGGCTACATATCAGCAAATGTGGATATAATGTTTGCATTCTGCTTCATGCTACAAGCCCAATTAAGTTGTGCTCCGTGTGGCTTCTCTTTCCAGGAAACTGGTTGAAAGAGAGTTCTTACATGGCAATCCTTCTACAATTCTCTGCAAGGGATTAGGGTACATCACTTCTATTTAGAGACCATTGGTCAAAGAAAGACACATGCATGTGGGAGAGTGTATTTCATTCACAGGGAAAACAAGTAAATGATTTCAAACAACAGTATACTCTAAATAGAGAAATGAATGTTACCTGAATTTTCCCAAGTGATAGAAATAAGCAATTTGCCGAAGGGAAAGTGGAGTAAAATAAAGTTAACATATGCAAAATAAAACATCATTCTATCATGAATGTGCACTATCTAGTATAGAAATAAAACTTGGAAAAGTCTGATAATCGCATTAAGCACAGAAGTTACCTGTAGATAAGGAAGGAAGAGGATGATGGTATCAGAGTTCATTGGTGCTCAAAAGGCTTCCACTGTTATTGATAAGGTTTGTATGTCTTCAGCTGGATGATGCATATAACAGAGTTTAACTTGGTATAATTTTAGACGGTTGCAATATTTCATAATATTTTTAAGAGGCACGCACATTATTAGAAAGTTATTCCGTTGAACTAAGACTGAGAAGAAACAGCAAGAAATCTCTGGGCCCAAGAGCAAAAGGAGACTACAACTTGCTTCTAACCAGTATTTTCAAGACAGGCAAATGTGGGGAGAGAGAGAACTTCATGGAGTATCAGGGTAATCAGGGCAATAAGGAACCAACAAAAATTATCTGTGTGTCACAGTTAACACACAGGCTGCAGAGAGCCAATGTTTTCTGAGGACCACACAGACCTGAGTGATGAGTATCCCAACATGATCCTCGAGAATCAAAGACTGAGGACATGATGCAGAGCCTTTGAGATGCACCAGTACTGCATAAGTCTTCCATTGACTTACTCAACAAATACACATCAAGCATCGGCTCTGTGGGGGCACAGGGGTAGGGAGACAGATAATATATAGCTAAATGTACCATGTGAGATGCTTGTAAGTACTACAGAGAACCACAGATCAGAGAAGTGGCTGTAAGGAATGTTGAAGGCTTGCAATTTTACATTTAAGGCCTCACAGAGAAGCTGGCATTTGAATAAACACACTAAGGAAGTGAGGGTCCAGGACCTCACTTCCTTTCTGTGAGGAAGACACGGGCCAGGGAGCAGAAAATGCAAGTGCCCCAGGTGAGAAGTGGGGGTGTGTGTGGTTTTTCATGGAACTACTGAAAGCCACTGTGGTTAGAGCAGAGTGGGCAGTACCTTCCAGGATAGAGTGAAAGTCAGGGAAGAACTGAGGTCGAGCTTTTCAAATGATGTAGTTCAAGAGTGATTCTAAGACTGAATTTGATTTATAGAAAACTAAATTTTAGTTCATTTACATCTGGGTGCGAGGACCAGAAATCACAGCAATTAGTTACGAAAGGTAAGGCTTATTCCGTGTATCTGGGGTATTCCATGGTGTCCTCATTATAAGCCATCGATAGCAAACCAAATTATACTTCAACCAGAGCCTGTTAGACAGACGGAGGATATAAACTGACAAACCTATTCTATAGCTTGTTCCTTTCTAGGGAGCTTTGTAGAAAGTTTTAAAAAGTGCAGTTTTAAAAGTTTTGCATTTTTCTGGGTATTAATAGAGAATATAAGGATATGTGTCTAATGGATGATTAAATTTTGTGAAATGCTAACTTAAATAGAATTACATAGTTATGCTTGCTCTGGAATTTCTCATTTTTAACATGAGAATATCCAACAGTCATACAACAAGAAGTTGATTTGAATTAAAAACTTTTTTCAAGACACTTCTTAAGATCTTACCAAAAGTTAATTCTGTTAGTAATACAATCTGTGAAATACATATAATAATGTTGGGTGGACTTTACCTCACAGAGATGCACATTCTTTATATTTTAATCTGTATAATTAGTCTTCTGATGCAAGATAGTTTAAATATTTATTGAAGATAGTCTACCTACAGGGAGAAGTGCATGTCAATGAATTTTACGAAGTGAAAAAAAAAAAATAATAATGTGTAACCAGAATCCATATCAAGACACTGAAGATTTGTAACTTCCAATCAGCTCCTTGTGCTCTTTTTACAATTATAATCCCCTGCCCCCCTGTCACTCTGGGTAACCACCACACTATCATCTTGACTTTAAACTATAGATACCGTTTGCCTGGTTTTGAGTTTTATCTCATTAGGATGATGCTGTATATATGTCTGGCTTCTTTTGCTCTACACTATGTTCGTAAGATTTGTCTGCATTACAGCTCATTCTCCAGTGTAGTATTTTTTTTTATTTACTTTTGTGAATGTGGAAATGTATTTACTAGTTCTGCAGTTTGTGGTCATTTGGATGTTTCCAGTTTTAAGCTATAATGAATAGCATCACTGTGAACTTTCTAGTATATACATTTTTTGTGAACATGTGTGCACATTTCTTTTGGGTATATGCTTTAACATAGTTATGCCTGTGTTCAGCTTTAGTACATACTACCAAATAGCTTCTCACAGTGATGGTACAAATTTACATACCAACTATGTATGAGAGTTCCATTTGTCTATATGAAAATGTTGTGTTATCTCATCTCATTTGCATTTGCCTTATTACTAATGGAGTGGGCCACATTTTGGGGCATTTATTTGCCCTTTGAATAACCTCTTTCGTGAATCTCTTATTTATGATTTTAGTAGTGTTTCAACTTATAATTGATTTCGAGGATTCTTTTGATATATTCAGGATTTAAGCCTTTTTTGGAATATATGTATTGCAGGTATCTCTTCCTATATTGTGGTTTGCCTTTTCATTCACTTAATAATGTGTTTTAATGAATAAATATTACTAATCTTAATACAGTCCATTTATCTTTTTTCATTCATAGTTAGTCCTTTCTGTAGAACCTTTGACTAAACTTTTCTCATGCTAAAGTCATGAAGCTGCTCATCTAAATTTATTTCTAAAATTTTACAGTTTTGCGTTTAATATTTATATCTGTTATCTATCTGAAATATATTTTGGGGGAATGGTGTAATACAAAAACAAGATATATATTCTTTTTAAGAAGGATATCTAATTAAACTAGATATGTTTATTGAAAAGTTTCTATTTTTCGCCATAGTATTCTAGGATAGCCTTTTTTCATATCAGGTAGCTCCACATGTTTCAATCAGTTTTCAGATTCCCTATTTTCTCTTGATACCTGGTAATGAAAATCATCCAGTTTTGTTTTAGTTATGACAGTTATGACTATGAGTATTCTTTTTTAATTTTATTAAATTTATGGGGGGGCTATTTATTAGTAAAATTATAGATTTCAAGTGTGCATTTCTATAATACATCATCTATATATATATATTGCATTGTATGTTCACCACCCAGAGTCAGTTCTCCTTCCATCACTATCCTATATTTGAAACTCTTTACCCTTGTCTACCACCCCGCTCCCCTCTTACTCTCTGGTAACCACTAAGCTATTGTCTGTGTCTAAGTTTTTGTTGTTTGTTTGTTGCTTTCAGTTTTATATCTCACATATGAGTGAGGTCAGATGATTCGTCACTTGTTCTAGCTGACTTATTTTGTACAGAATGATAATCTCAAGATCCATCTATGTTGTCACAAATGGCAGTATTTCATTTTTTCTTATGGCCAAGTAATATTCTATTGTATATATGTATGTATCGCATCATTATCCAATCATCTATCGAAGGACACTTTGGTTGTTCCCATGTCTTGCGCACCAAGAATAATGCTTCGATGAATATAAGGACACATATATCTTTATGGATAAATGTTTTCAGATATTTTTGGTAGATACCCAGAAGAGGAATTGCTGGGTCATATGGCAATTCTATTCTTAAACAGCAAGGAATCTCCATGCTGTTTTCCATAGTGGCTATACCAATTTACATTCATACCAGCAGTGTATGAGGGTTCCTTTTCCTCCACAGCCACTCCAACACTTGTTATTACTTGTCTTGTTGACGATAGCTATTCTAACTGGAGTGAGGTGGTATTTCATAGCGGTTTCAGAAAAATAAATGGAAAAAAACAAAAAAAACAATTCCTTTTACAATTGCAACAAAAAAGATAAATAAAATATAATACCTAGGAATAAACTTCACAAAAGTTGTGAAAGACCTATACACTGAAAACTGTAAGACATTATTAAAATAAATTGAACAAGACATGAAATAGAAAGGTAATCCATGTTAATGGATTGGAAGAATCAACATAGTTAAAATGGCCATATTATCCAAAGCGATATATAGATTTAATGCAATCCCCATCAAAATCCCAATGGCATTTTTTAAGGAAATGGAACAAAAAATCATCAGATGTGTATGGAATCACAAAAGACTCCAAATAGCCAAAGCATTATTAAAAAAAAAAAGAAAAAAAAAAAAAGAACAAGGCTGGAGGTATCACACTCCCTAACTACAATTTATATTACAAAGCGACAATAATCAAAACAGCATGGTATTTACACAAAAACAGCCACACAGACCAACAGAATGAATTGAGAACCCAGAAATAAACCCGCATATATATGGACAGATAATTTTTGACAAAGGAGCCCAAAACGTACAATTGATAAAAGAAAGCGTCTTCAATAAATGGTGCGTGGAAAATTGGAAAGCCATGTGTGAAAGAATAAAACTAGGCTATCTGTCACCACATACCAAAATTAACTCAAAATTCATCAAAGACCTAAATATAAGACCTGAAACAATATAAGACCTGAAGCAATTGCATAGTGAAAACACAGATACTAAACTTATGGACCTTGGTCTTAGAGAGGTATTTATGAGTTTAATCTCAAAGGCAAGAGAAGTAAAACCTAAAATAAATGAAAGGGGCTATATCAAACTAAAAAACTTCTGCACAGTAAACGGAATCATCAACAAAACAAAGAGGCAACCAACCAAATGGAAGAAGGTATTTGCAAACAGCACTGCTGATAAGGGGCTTATATCCAAAGTATATAAAGAATTCATATAACTCAACAACAACAAAAAAATCCAATTAAAAAATGGGCAGAAGACCTGAAAAGATACTTCTCCCAAGAAGACGTACAAATGGCCAACAGATGTATGAAAAGATGCTCAGCTTCACTAGCTACTAGGGAAATGTAAATCAAAAACATACTGAGATATACTTTTTACCCAATAGTCATATAGTCATATATAAGCATGGGAAGCTACTGCGATCTGGCCTTCAGATTGATTTATGTTCATATATATATGTGTATACGAACATATGTATATATGTATATAACATATATACGTATATATGTATATACGTATATATGTATATAACATATGTATATATGAACATAAATCAATCTGAACACAGATTGATATATATAATATATATAATGTATATATGCATATACATATATACATTATATCTATATATAATGTATATATGTATATGTATATATAATGTATATATACATATATGTGTATATATATATACATATATATGTGTGTGTATATATATATACATATATATGTGTGTGTGTGTATATATATATATATATATATATATATATATATACACACACACACACATATAGTTCCTGTGTTAAAATTATTTTTTCAAGTACAGTTGACATTAAATATTATTTTGTATTAGTTTCAGGTGTACAGAAAAGTAGTTGGATATTTATATAATTTATGCAGTATCCCCAATTAGTTTAATACCCACCTGGCATCATACATCATTGTTACAATTACATTCACTATATTCTCTATGCTGTACTTTACATGCTCGTGACGATTTTGTAAATACCAATTTGTATTTCTTGTTTCCTTCACCTTTTTCACCCAGCTCCCTAACCCCCCTCACCTCTGGCAACCATCTGTAGCTGTAGCTATGCACTCTGAATTCTGTATATATTGTTTTGTAATTAATTAAATTGTCAGAAATTTATTCTTTCCACCATTACTCCTTTCCACCCACCATGACTTTTTTTTTATGAGTTCTATTCTCAATCAGCCCTTCTAAGCATGTGAAAGTGAAATCATGAGTAATTGTTTCCTCTACACAAAATAGTCAACAATAAAAGAGAAGTATCAGACGTTGTTTTCTCAATATCTCTATTTGAACAGATACTCATTGTGAAACCAAAGCTGTGTAACAATCTTATTAATCTGAGTTGATGGTAGCAGTCAAACAAAGTGACTTTTTAATTGAACTAAATTATCTAGTTGATCTTAGTATAGTCCTGTATTCATCACAAAATTATGCATTCTCAATTTTGTTATGTCTGTAACTTAACCAATACACTATAGTGAAAAGGGCTATATTTTGTAACAGTCACCAATCCTACTTGTTGAATGAACAAATAGCATTTGGTGTTCTGAAAATAATTTGAGCACTTATGAAATCATGTTTATTGTACAATATTCTAGCATATTCAATTTAGTTCATGCCAACTTAAATTTCCTGCTAAATAAATTACGATTTGAACTTTTCTTCATCAATATAAAGGCAATTTTATTCATTTAATTGGCTGATTATTCTACGAATTTCAAGATCCAAATAAAATATGCACTGGTGATGAACACAAAAGTTGAAAAGATAACCTGATTATAGGTTAAATACATAAGTTAAAATTTGAAGCAAGAGTATACCTCTTAAGAAAATAGAAATCATTGAGTGTGACAGGTTTATTTACTTTGATATTAGGCGGATGTTAGAATAACTTTATAAGTTAAAATGACAAATAACTAATTATGTTGAAACACTGTTACAAAATGTTATTAAAGCGATGTGTGAGCTTCTATCTCATCAAATACTTGCATGCTGATGATAGTGTCTTCAATATCCTCACCTGATCATGCAAATGTTTACATCAATTTGGATAAAAATAATACTTCTAAGAATAATTTATGTGAGAATATTAATTTAATATTTAAAAACAAGAGATAAAATATTAGTCGTGATGCAAGTAAATTCTGTTAAAATTAAGTTCTGTCCTTTTTTCTGCTGTGTTTAGACTACTGTAGCAAAAACTTATTGTCTTTGAATTAATTATACCTTTGCAAATAAAAACTTAAAATTATCTTAGAAAATTATTTAGCATCTGTTAGAGGCAAGGTATTACGGCTTTCATGAAATGGTAGTAGAAAACCACATAGAGTAAATGTGTCAATATAAAAAAACAAGTAATAACATTAGTTGCTTAGAAACTTAAAGGGCAGTAACAAAATTAACATTTTTATTGAAGTAAGAGAAAAGCAGAGTTTATTTTGTAGAAAACTATGTAAGTAAAGTGGAAGATAAATTTGAGATATTCTTCCAATAAGCAGATTCAAAAGACAAAGACAAAAACAACATCAATGGTGAGAAACATGAAAACCGTAGACTGAAAATAAAAAATATGAATTTGAAGTTCTCCTTTCTGATGAAACAGAATATAAAATAATATATTTTAAAGTATTTGGCATCATGTCTGACACACAGTTAGAACCTAATAATTGGTAATTAGTGTTCTGATGATTAGTAATATTTCCACTGAGACCCAAAGCAAGAAGGAATCTCCGAGATTACTTTTTTTTTTTTGCCATATAAACTCTTTTGAAAATTTATGGAGCAAAATTTATAATTTTTCTCTTTATTGCTTCTTGATCTTGAGTCGCTGTGACTCTCGAATTTCATTATGTTATGTAGCCCCAAATAAGTCTTCTATTCATGTAATAAATACAACTTGTTATTGTTGAAAAATATACACATATATAAAATGTGAATTTAGCCAAATAGTTTTGGCCAAGAAATTATTAACAATAAATTCCTTCTTCTACTTTTTTAAGATGCCCTGAAATATTTCTGCTAATAATTTCCTGAATTTCCTCCTCTATTCTTTCCTTCCTTTCTCCTTTCCCTTATTTCCTTCCTTCAGTTTTATGTGTGATTTATAATTCTAATATAATGATACACTTTTCTGTGTAGTTGCAGAATCAATCTCATTGTTTTATAATCACTGTATAAGGTAGTTGCAGTCACAATCCAAACATTTTGTGGATTTCAGAAGGCAAGGAAAAGTCTAAAACGAATAAGCAGCATTAGGTATTTTGTCTCATGTTTAACAGGAATCAGTAACTTTCATTACCATGATAATAGTTAACCTGGGATTAGTAATAAAATATGTTGGTACTACCCTTTGAGTGGTTCAACTTCCTGGACAGAGGTTCAAAATAATCACAATTCAAGGAATGCCCATATAAACTCAACAGTTAACCTCATCATTTCTTCTGTTAGCATGACATCTGCACTATAGAGAGGTTTGGGGTTTTCTACCACTCTAAAGATTATATAGGAACATTATTTAGAAAGACTCATATCATGTAAATATTTTGATATATGAGTCCAGACAGTGACTGGTTTAAGCATTCTTCTGGACTCCCCAAAAAGGACTTCAGCTCTAGGCTAAAGTTACATGTTCAACAAGTATTTTGTCACCTTAACTTGAGACCAGGAAAACCCTTTTGAGCTATTCCTTAATTAGGTGGGCTGGCATCCTGATAGTCTGAAAAACAGTTCATCTTTCCATACACACATCCCCAACTGTAATGCTCTAAGAGTTGTTTTCAGATTGTTCTTCATTTAGCTAAGATGCAATTTCTGTATAAGAGATTGAATTTAAACAAATTGAAGAAGAAAGTGCAAAACAAAACCCAAATTTCAAATTCCACTGTGATCTGACATGGACCTTGACACATGAGAACGCAGAGACTGTCTAAAGAGGACGAAGTTAAGCACACTGAAAAGTAAATCAGTGATCTTCAGCCATGACGTCACTTTTGAATATAGGCAGTAAATCAAATCTGTAAAACATTTATTTCTAATTATCTTCCTATTGAAATGGCAGTTAAGTATTTTTCTGGAGCTTAGAGAATGTGTTCAGCTCCAAATTATTACCTTTGAAGGCATATGCTACATGTGGAAAATGAATGAATTTATTTATAGGCATAATTAAATCAGAAGAAATGGAAAATTTTCTAGGTTTGGTTCTTTGGGATAATTTTATTTTGTGAGACTATCATAAATGGTCCTTTTGTGGTGATAAATATAGCACATTTACAAGTATGACTACTCAGTAGTTAGAAAAACATGAATCATTGATTCATAACATTTTTCACAGGTATGATCTGGATTTCAAAGGATAATAAAGATTAAAGGATATGATATCAACGGTGTTTGGATTTATAGTCCTTATATAATCCTTTTTTGAAACGCACTATTTTTAATATCAATTTATATCATTTTTCCTCATTTATTTCCTTGATAGCTACTCTCAAACAAGTTACATGAGCACAGCGAAAAATAAATTTGATTTACAACCTGAAATATTCCAGAATTTATTACTGTCTTATTTTAGGGATTATTAGAATCAACAGAAAATAGGATAGTGTATAATTTTTCAATATTCACATTTACTTTATTTTACCATATAAAAAACATATAACATCACAAAAGCTTTTTAGAGACTTTGCAGCATAGAAGCACTGTAAGTGTGACATTTTTCCCCCCTTTGATTATAAAGTTGGGTCAGTCTGGTTTGTATATCACATAGACAGATGATATTATATATATTATGTTTAAAGCAACAGACTTCAGTGTACTCCTGCTCAACACTCCTTCTTGTCATGTATTTTCACCAGAAAATATATTTGAATATTTGGACGTTTGTGACCCTTGTCATAATAAACAGAAAATGCAGTTTTTAGAAATGCTTTCTGCGTAAGTGTGGAAATCATGTCTGTTTTGAGTTTTTATAACTAAACAGACTGGAATACACAGTGAATTTTAATTTTTTTCTGTATAACAAAAAAATGTTCTAGCAGAATGATCTTTCCAATGCATGTACTTTTATGTTTTTTTTTCCAAATCCAAATGCACCTTTAGAAAATATTTTTTTAAAATGTTAAAATATCTCACAAACCCCTCTTTACAAAAATTTTTATTATTTATAAAAATTGTTGAGTGAAAAGTTTCTGTTTCCAGTTGCATTATTGAGAATTGCTAACATGATTTGTATTCATATGCTTATGCTTATTTTTCTCTATTAATAATTATTGGTTAAAAATCATATTTTAAGGATCAAGAATCTTAAAAGCCTGCCAAATATATGTTCTCTACTTTCAAATATTTTTTAAATAATAAGTTGTACTACAACTGTTAGATAATTTCTATCATTTTAAAAACAATCACAATCACAAGCATAATTTTTAAGAAACATTATCCTTTGGGGTTGATGTAGCTCTTATCGTCTTGTGTCGTAAAAGTTATAACTCTGGAAATGTAGGAAACAACTATTTTCAGAGTTTTAATAGATGATTCTAGCAATCCCTAGTTTTCAGATATTACACTATTTAATTCACAAAAAACCATATCACCAAAATACAAAATGTAATACTCTTAGAAAATAGTATAGAAGTACAGAAATGCACAATGTGTTGGCATGTTAACTAAGGCATTAATGTGAAGAAATAGGTGGAAGATTAGCAAGTGGTCTAGATAGCATTAGTTTAGTAGATTATTTATGTCCTGGGTCTCCTACTCCCTCATCCCTGTATGATCCAAAAGTTGATTATGTCAGTATGCTTAAAGACATAGACACATATAGAATATAAACAGGAGAAACAAAAACTTAGCATTGTCCATGTATTTTGCTGTAGTAGTATCTTACAGTTTAAGCACTTAAGAGAGTGCTCAAGAGAGTGCTCAGCTTGCAATTTATTGATGACTCTGAAGATTGGCATGTTATCAGAGAAGATCAGAGTTATCTGTTTGTGAATGCTAAACTAGCTCATTAAGTGAATGAAAAGACCATCAAATGAGTGTCTGGCTTAATAGAAATTAAAAGGTAGGTTTCATTTAATAGTTTTTATTGGCATCACTTACAACATATTTGTTTGTAAATATTCCTAATTGCCTAAAGGAGGTGTTGTAACATTGAAAGAAAAAAAAATGTAGATGATGAAATAGGAAATAATGGCTTCTGTAGTCTCTATCTCTGACATTAGATATCCTTTTGAACTTTCTGAATGATCATTTCGCTGTTTCTTTTGACTTATCCATAAAATTAGTACTAGACCAAAAATATCCCCTTGGATTTTTTCAGCAACTATTATGTGCAAACTTCTTTGCAAGTTGCTTGCATTTCCAGGAATCAATCTATGATTCTAAATGCAGCATGAGTTCATGTGCAGCTTAGGTTTATAGCCGGAAGGACCTTAGAGATGGTCTAAAGATGAAGATAAACATTTTGTTCATAAACACTATTAATGAGATCTACTGAGAACAGTAAACAGAGAACACATTAAATTACATTCCCATTTTGCATAATTATAACTAATTATAGTTATTAGACTAATGATCTTAGTCATCAAGAACAATGTAATTGTTATAAAGGTTAAGAAACATAACAAATTGACATCATCCTATTATGGTTCTTTCATAACTCCCAGGTTATCCATTTTCACTTTGCTTCATGGGCTTTTTTTTTTTCCACTACCCTTTAAAATAAGAGGAATTCTGCCTCAACTTACCCTAATACAACATTCTTGGTCTTTTCAACTTCTGATACTTCAGATTCCATTTAAATTATCCCATGGACACCCAAAAGTTTAATTACCAGATGTATATAGTGACCATTTCTGAATTCATATCTCAAACTTAAACCTTTGGATAGCTACTTTTGGACATCTCCCAAGAAACTCTATTCCGACATGTCCAAAAGAGTAAAACTCTGTTACCATATTTTTATGTAGTAATTCCAATACTTTTAACGTTATTTTGCTGTAGAAAAATATTTCTAAAATCTAAATTTAAAATTTAATAGTGATTTTAAAAGACCAAATTTTTCCAAAGTAATGAAATTTTTAGTCATATGCATCATAGTGAAACCAAAGTTCAAGTGTGACTTGAGAAAGCAATTAAACTAAATGACTACATCCAAAATTTACTTACTATAGTCTTCAAAAAGCAAAACACAAAAGTCTGGAAGCCATGTTGAAAGACTCCCATATCACAATTTTAGAAATAGCTTTAATTACCTACGTTGAAAAGAATTAATGAAATGAAGTATGTAAAAACATTCGAGGAAAAGGGCAACTATTATGTAGATGTTTAAGGAGCGGTGGCTAAAAAAGAACTTGAATCTACAGGACAATAGAATCTATGTGAAGAGGTGCAGCACATGCATTCTAGAGGTGACCTAGGTTACTCATTTACTTTTAATTTCTCAGGAACATTTGGCACTTCCTCCTTTGTGACTCAGCAGGTATGGAGGATTTTTGCTCATTTACCTTAGATTTCGAAGAGCAACTTGAGATTCATCTTATTTACTCCTTGAACAGTTAGTTACGAAGTTCTTTAAGACTGATACATTGTATTTCACAACCTCCTTTCTCTTTTTACATTTCTAATCCAGCTTTAATTAAACAGTACCTATCATTGTGGAATTCTCAGTGAATTCATAAAGTCTTGTACATCTGGACAATTTAATTTTGCCTCTCAAATTATTTTAAAAAACTCTTGGAGATATGCAATTTTATATCTATATAAACCCTTGTCAGAATGTCCTACCAAAAGGTAAATAAACGATAAATCAACAGATCAATCACTAAGTTGCTGAGATATCATTGGTTAAAAAAGTTTCACTGCATAAATTGTATCTTTTAATTAATTTTAATGCAAAAATTAGTAAAGTACACACTTTAACTTCCGACTATGCTGGGTAAAGATTTTCATTTATTGGTACTAGGGTTCTGATCACTTTCCAGAACTTAGAGATTAAGTCCTAATGTCAAAATACAATTTGAAATAAGAAAAACTTCACTGTCTAATTATTAAATTTTGGAGACAAACTTAGCAGGTAATTAATATTCATTAATGCTTATTTTGAGACAACTTCTATGTTGGCAGCCTCTTCATCCCATTGCACCCTTTCCACAACTCTATGCTATTTTGATCTCCTTATTATATGTGGGTAAACTGATAAGCACAAAGGTTAAATCACTTGCACATGGTTCTAAAAATCATACGAAACAGAGCCTCGTCTACTGGACTATCTCGTTCTAAAGCCCACAGATCTTTCACAATATAATTTTGATCATTAAGTATTTAATCCAAAATTTTCCCATTAAAATAATAATTTTCCAGAGCCATAGATGTAAAACCAATCAGAATAATTTAAATAATGTGAAATGCTTCAGATAAACTAGCTTTTTCGATAGACTATGTTTCAGAGCACTTTTCAGTTCACAGCAACATAGAGCAGAAGGTGCAGAGATCTTACGTATACCTCCGGCCGGCACACGAGTGACCTTTGCAATTCTTAGCATCTCCCAACCAGAGAGCAGTGTTTGTTACAACTGACGAACCTACACCGACTCATAATCATCCAATGTCCATAGTTTACATTAGGGTTCACTCTTGGTGTGGTACCTTCTATGGGTTTAGAAAAATGTACAATGACACGTTCCCACTATTATAGGACATACAGAGTAGTTTTATTGCCCTAAAAATTATCTGTGCTCCACTTATTCATTCTTCCCACTTACCCTGGCAACTGCTGATCTTTTTACTGTCTCCATAGTTTCGACTTTCCCATGTCATATAGTTGAAATTATGCAGTAAGAAGCCAATCTGAAATGTCTTATGTATTTAAGTTTACTCCATGTCTTCATGGCTTGATAGATTTTTTTTTTTTTTTTTTTTGGTGCTGAATAACGTAATCCATTGTCTGGAAGTACCACAGTTTATCCATTCAGCTACTGAAGGGCATCTTGGTTGCTTCCAAGCTTTGGGAATTATGAATAGAACTACCATAAACATCAAGGTGCAGGTTTTTACGTGGAAATAAGTTTTCAATTCCTTTGGTAAATACCAAGGAGCAGGGAGCACATTTAGGGAGCTTATGGCAAGAAAATGTTAATTTTTTTTTTAAAAATCTGACAAATTGTCTTCCAAAGTGACTATACAATTTGCATTTCAGCCAGCAATGAATAGGAGTTCCTATTGCTCCATATCCAATTGGTGTTATTGGTGTTGGGATTTTGGCCATTCTGAGTGATGTATAGTGGTATCTGATGGCTGTTTTTATTTCCATTTCCCTAATGACATGAAGCATCTTTTCATATGCTTATTTGACCTTTGTGCACCTTCTTTGGTGAGATGTCTGTTAAGGTCTGTGATCCATTTTTTAATCAGATTGTTTTCTTAGTGAGTTTCAAAAGTTATTTTTATACATTTGGAGAAGAGTCCTTTATCAGATGTGTCTTTTGAAAATAATGTCTCCCAGGGTTGGATGTTCATTTTCTTGACAGTGAATCACATATAAGAATGTGGTCCTTTCCTTTTCGTACATCAGTACCTGTCTCACTACAGATGATTTCCCTGTTTAATTAGAGGTTGCTGTTTTAGAATGTAAATGGAGTATCATCCAAGGAGATAAAAATTCAACCCCATTCCCAGTTAAGTCCCAGGTCATCTCGTGAACTCTTCTGACTACTCAGTACATTAAATATTCTGTTACCCAACATTCTACTATATCATACTGTATCAGAGAGGTATTGATTAGGATAGTTCACAAATAACTTTACAAAATATACAATAAATAGCTTAACATGAAATAAGTTGAGCTGCATGTAAGAAAGAAAATAGATGGAAAGAAGAGATGTGCCGAGAGTCAAAAAAAAAAAAAAGAAAGAAAAATATGCCATTTTATTATACAGTAATAACAGAAAACACTAACTGCCTTGCTATCAAATTGAAAGCTTTTATCTTCTAAGGCTCTTTCAGGGCTAGAGGTGGCATGAGTGACAGCTTATATGATCCGAGTATGTTCATCCTATTAGCTAAGCATAAGAGCAGTGAGGAAAATATCACAAATTATTCCTTATTTGGTCTATTGCTAGTTATCCAGTAATATACAACTCCTCAAAATGAGGTTCCCAAATTCATGGATAATTATCCCTTTCACGAACAATAACTTATCAAAAGGAAACATCTGTGCATACTGGGAAACAGCTAGATGTTATCTTTAGGAACAGGATAACAGGCTCTATTTGAACACACCCACCAATTTCAGCAGATATGAGAAATGCTCTTACTGATAAATCAGTGTCATGCTTTTATATTATTACTTTGATTCTTTTTTTTCTTATAGTTTGTCACCCTCTTATAGACAATTTACCAGGAAACAAGTAAAAAATGCCCCTGGAAAACTCATAAAGTATAACAACCATTGTAATATAAGCAGCAGGAATTCCTTTTGATTGCACAATCCATTTTTTATGAACTTCCATTGCATAATTTAAATATATATGTAAAACAACTTTCAGACTAAAATTTATGTGATTAAGATTACAATCTTAAAGTAAACTTTGTCTCATGTCCACTTTCTAAGATATACATGCATAAGCATACACAATCCTACATGAAGTTAGGGATTATATTCTATTTTACCATCATTTTTAATTCTTTATTTTATTTTATTTTTTATTAGTTTCAGGTGTACAAAACAATATACTAGTTAGACATTTCTATCCCTTACAAAGTGACAACCCCGCCATCTATTGCTCTTCTGACATTGTACATATCTATTACAATTTCATTGACTCTATTCCCTATGCTCTATTCCATATCTCATGACTATATATATATATATATATATATATATATATATATATGTATATGTATATACATGTATTAAATTATAGTTGACATACAATATTATTAAGCTGAATAATATTTTGATTCTTTAAATTAAGCATTTAAAAGAACTAAGATTACAACCTAATATAATGAAAAAACATTATTTTTAGAAATTATCCAAAATTAGAAGGAATTAAAATAATTCAAATGAGACATGTATCTAACATTAAACCCCTCCCATATTTAGCTCTTATCTGAAATATATGGATTGGTATATTTAATACATTTCCGTAGTTTCTCATTCAACTTTTTATATATCATAATACAAAGTAACAAATTAAAGTCAAATTAAATTAAACCTTAAATATATAGAATATTTAAAATTTGCAAATTATTTAATAAGAGGCACCAGAAATATAATATGAAGTCATTAAATACAATGGTAATATAGTAATGTAATAAAATATGCATATTAGAAAATTTAATATTTTAACTATTTTTAAGTGTACAGTTTAGTG
The DNA here is from genome assembly GCF_057876585.1 of Rhinolophus sinicus. Classification (NCBI taxonomy): domain Eukaryota; kingdom Metazoa; phylum Chordata; class Mammalia; order Chiroptera; family Rhinolophidae; genus Rhinolophus; species Rhinolophus sinicus. The sequence goes on from NC_142516.1 coordinate 111,132,147, forward strand.
GCATTAAGTACATTCACATTGTTGTGCAACCTTTGCCACCATCTAGTACTAATATTCATACTCATGTAACAGAAAATTTGGAAAAAATTTTGGCAGTATCGTGAAATTAGGTTCAATGCAATATAACCTTATTTCTCTTAATAAATAAATCACAATTTATATTCCTAGTATGGGCCTCTTTAAGCACATTAATTGTCTTTATTATGTTTGCAGAAATAGCACTGGTCATAAAATTAGGAAAGTTAGTACACAAATACACAGGCATAATTTTACCATGTTTGAGGAGGTGTTTAATCTTGGGCACATTAACTACAGATCAAGAGAAATGAGTGCTACAAATCTGGTTACTACCTCCTATGCTATTCAATCTCAAACATGTGGCCAGAACACACTGTCACACCTCTCACATTCTAATATTACCTCTTTTACTTTGTATTTACATTTGGATAAAAGCCAAAAGCAAGTTAAGCAATTAAGCAAAAACAAAAATAAACAAAATAATTGTGCCTATTCTATTGCCATAATTATGCACCATGATTTATTTTGTGGTACTTAAAAAAGTGTTAGAACAAAATAATTTATTTATACTAAGTCCTCCAGTGCTAAATTGTAAGGTAGAAATGAATACCTTTACCTAATTTTTGAATATTTGTCTTTAAATCAAGCAAATGTGTAACCTTTAGGAAACATCCAGGGAACACACTAATTTAATTATAAACTGCCTCAACGTTGACAAAAAATATTAATCAAACTCTCTCAAATACTGTAAAATTAAAATGCAATTAGATGCCTTTTTAGTTTAACATGTGAATGTTGTTAATATATTTATTTCAATGTTTTGTGAAGAATGTTAATGACGAACCTTTAAGCTTCTGTGAAATTAACTGGAGATATGTAAGAGAATTATGCTGTTTTCCTTTATAAATCCTATTCCTTTATTAATCAAGCTTTATTCCTTTGATCACAGGCATTTGTCACTTTCCTGAAGTTCCAAAAATAACTTAATAAATTAAAATATATGTACTATATTTATGGAAATATTCTATCACTCCTTTACATATTTGAATTAGATTCTCTTCTACATTTATGTAATGTGTGGTGTTAATTGTAATAGGTACATTTTTGTTATGAAAAATACATATTCTCACAACTATAGGTATATATACTGAATATCCTGGATTTATCACAAAGGGATAGGCTAACTTTCAGGTGTAGCAAAGCCTAATGATAGTTATATTGGAATTCTGAACATGAAATCTTTTAAATACATATTTTGTATCCATAAAAATGTTATAAAAATAATATCAAAATGTTTCCTTCCTAAAATTTCAAAGTTATTTTGACCAATATCATTTTAAAAGTTTACAATAAGCAAGTGGATCATTTTATTGTACTTGTTGTAGCTTATAATTACCAATTACATTTATAGAGAAAATAATATGTATATGCACTTTACTAATTCAATTGTGAAAATTACCTAGTTTTTTTCCTCATAAGTTCCTTCATTGGTAGATACTATTACTATCACCATTTTACAGATGAGAACATTTACGCATAAAGAACTTAAGTAATTAGGCTTAAATCTTAAAGAGAATGAGCACTGCAGATTAAATTTAGATCTAATCTGACTGATGATAAATCCATCAGTGTGGTAAACTGGTGGGGATACACAGGAAATATCTGCTCTGAATGAGTTTGTAATTTTGTTGAAGAGTTAAAGAATATACAAGACTCAGCAAAATAGACACATATTTATATAGTAATCAAATCAATTTACGACCATCCCATAAAACTGTTGGCTCCACTAGCTAAAGAGGCCATGGAAGGCTTGGAAGTTATAATATCTCTTCCTGGATAACTAGTTATGATTTTGACAGAAGAAAGGACCGATAAAAGTATTTTCAATAGGAGTAAAGTATCTGAAAATATACATGATAAGCATTCACTAGAGAGTGAAGACACTAACCTGACTGGAAGGACCTTTATAAACTGGGAACGAGAAGGAAAATGTAAAATTTCCCATAGATGTTAGGAGCTGATTGTTTCCATATAAAAAATACTGATAGAATTGAAAAGTCAGCTTAAGAAGTGTTAGGAAAGAATTAGATTCAGGATTTAGGGTTACATTCTAAGGATGGCAATGGATGGGAAGGAAGAATTATTCCAAAGTAGTACCAGATCAAAGGAAAGTTCAAGCTCCTCTTTCAAATACAAGGGACTTCACAATTTAATATGCCAGTTGGCTTGTAAAATGCATGGTTTTGTTTTTTTTCAGTTACCTAATCCAATATCCTGGATAAGCACCAATCCTGAGTTCATTGCTTGAATTCTGGATAGAATTCACATATGATAGAATCTTTTCTCAGATGTCATCACTCTCTCTGAATAAAATCCCTTAATATTTAGCAGATATTAATAATAGAGCATTTATAAGCCCAAAATAACACTAATGCACCAATAAGCTAATAAGCCATATATACATAGTATTATTAGTCACACTTTTCACTGGTCAAGTGGTATAGATTAAATGAACATAACTGTAGGAGTTCAGGATCAGTGTCATCAAACCTTCCCCTAATAAGCCTCCCCTTGGAGAAGGATACGGAAATACGATTATGATACATTAACAATAAAAATTTTTAGTTTTGTGGTTCTACTCTAATTCTTCACAGAAAGGACTCAAGCATTCCTGATGCTGATTGCTCTGTAATTATTTCTTTTATAGAAATATAAAGAAATTATATTTTAAAATGGGGTCCTGCCTCATTATAGATGGAGACTAAAAGCACTGTAGTACTTTGCATTAGGATGAACAAAATTCAGGAAAGTGCTAGTGATGTACTGGTTTAACATGGGACTGTTAAAAACAGTATTAAACTAGCAAACCCTAAATTTGTGAGAAAGATGAAGTCAGACAATTGCCCTAGTGCATAATCCTTTATATGTCTATAAAACACTCTCTCTATATAGGAAGATTTACAACACGGGAGGAGGTACTACTTTCTTGTTCTGAGAGATCACAGTCTCCTCATTTTGCTCATGTGTGACTTACTCTGCTGTTTTTCGATCTTCCCTGCAAGTTGGCTATTAAATATAGGGTTTCTTATGGCCCCCTTCTAGAGCCTCATGTTACTGTATGCTCTCTGCGGAGGTAATTTCATCCATAATCCTATCACCACATATGTGCCAATGAATTTCAGTTATATAACTCTGACCTATATTTGTGCAAAAGAATGTGCCTCCTTAATGTTGCTATTGGGTGTCTCCAGAGGAAATTAAGTACAACATGTTAAAGCATGGGTGTCATGAGCTTCCTCCAAAAACAGTCCTCGTCTGATGATCCTTAGTTTAAAAATGGGTTCAACATTCATCTTGTTCTAAAGGACAGAACACTGGTGTCATCCTGAACTTTGCCTTTCGTCCTACTCTGCCAGAACCAGTACATTACTGAGTCCTATTGTTTCCAAGTAAATGTGTCCCTAAAGCCAGGATTGGATGGGAGGGTATTATGTTTGGGATAAGATGCCAGCAAGTTATGCAGGAGATAACACAGAGAAGGGAGCAAAGCCCATAAAAGATGTATTACTGCTGCAAGCAAATGGGGCTCAGTCCCTCTGAGGAAACTCTGATAGACTGCACACTCCCTGCCTCCAAATTCTCTCTCCTCTCTGAGGAGGAAGAATCTGGTATTGATCCACCAGCCTCCTTTCATCTGTCATTGGCTGAGGATTGCTCCTGGGATGTTAACTCTTCAGCTTTTCCTGCCTGCTTTACAAAGGGACAGAACATATGCTAATAAATGGCAAGAGAACATTCTGAATAATAGAAACCAGTGCCCTCAGTATGTTTGGAACTAGGGAGAGGTGACCTTCAAGTTTGGCTGAATGGATTCGGGCAGGTCACTGAAGACATCTGCTACACCTGTCAGTTTCATGGTGCACATCTCTCCACTTTCATGTCTACATTCCAAGCTTTTATTCTTTCTCCCTTGGACACTCAGCTTCCTTATCTGTCTTCCCACATATATTGCAACTAGAGTGACCTTTCTAAAAACATATCTGTGATTATACAATACCCCATCTGTTTAAAATACTTTGGTTGCTTTACCCTGCTCCTGGAACAAAGAGCAAGGATTAAGCTGATTGCATGTAACAGAAAGCACTGCACAGTCTAGTTCCTGCTACTCCAATCTCATGTTGCTACATTATTCCCCATGATTTTTTGTTCTAGTCATATTGTTGTTGTTTTTTAAATAATGTCCCAAATATACTATACTCCATCACACTCCAGACACTTGAATATAACATTGACTATTTTCTTATGTCCTTCCCCTGTCAATTTCCTGTTACAGTCCATAGGAGGTCTGACAATTAAGCCTGCAAACTTGTTGCAATGATGTTGCTAAACTTTTTTGCTATCAGAGGGATTATTCATTACAAATTTCTACCAACTGGACAGTTAACGAAGTTTACTATTTGGAAGTGCTGAAAAAGCTTATTGGAATTTGGAAGTGTGAAAAAGTTAGACGACCTGAACTTTTCACCAACAATTCATGGCTCTTGCATCACGACAATGAACCAGCTCACAAGGCACTGTCTGTGAAGGAGTTTTCAGCCAGTAAACAAATAACTGTATTGGAACACCCTCCCTACTCACCTGATCTGACCCCCAATGACTTCTTTCTTTACCCAAAGATAAAGGACATATTGAAAGGAAGACATTTTGATGACATTCAGGGCATCAAGGGTAATACAATGACAGCTCTGATGGCCATTCCAGAAAAAGAGTTCCAAAATTGCTTTGAAGGGTGGACTAGGCGCTGGCATTGGTGCATAACTTCCCAAGGGGAGTACTTCAAAGGTGACCATAGTGATATTCAGCAATGAGGTATATAGCACTTTTTCTAGGATGAGTTCAGAAACTTAATTGTCTGATCTTCATATCTTATTTACTTATTTCATCATCAAGATTTGCAATGCAGCATATCAAAATATTTTCTCCAGATTTCTGATGTTCCTTATTTTCTGAAAGACACTTATAGAGCTTAAAATAGTGCTTTAAAAGAATCTAGTGACCTGGCACAATGTTTCTTTTTTGGATATCAACGTAACATCCCTTTCTTGTGGATTCTTCTTTAGCCATATGCTATCATATGGGTGCATTTTCTTCATTGTGCAATCAGATACTGTAATTACACAATTACATGTTTGAATATGGACTTGATTAGGTGTGTTTGATTATTGATTCTACTATTCACTCACTTATGAATTTGGTTATGTTATTTGCCTCTCTTAGAGTACATCTGAAAATTGAAAACATTTGTGTATACTTCATAGGATCATTGTTAGGATTCACTTAGTTAATTTTATGTAAATAGCTTACTACAGTGCCTGTCGCACAGATAGATGCCAATAGACATTAGCTGTCATCATCATCATCATTGTCCTCTTCATCATTTCAGTATCCCAGGCATCTCTCTCCTCCCAATAGAATCAGTAGTGACATAATCCTTTTCCCTCTAATACTTTCCGAAACTGAGTGTAAAGAAATTAAAAAATAAAAAATAAAAATCCTCATACAGCAAAACCTTAAAAGAGAATAAATTATATATGGAAATAAATTTCCAAAATATTTAATAACTTATTTAATAACTTCAAAATGAGAATCACCTGATAAAGGACTGTAGCAAGTAAAATAAAAGATAAACAATAGATTTAATTGTACCCTGCTAAGCATGTTTTAGAGCCTGGAAATGTCTCAATTGTTCAAACAGAAATTGCATAGAAAAGTATGAATCTAATTAAGACTTGAAAGCAAACTGAAAATTGACACTGTGTCAAAAAGCATCTTGTACTGGATTCAGTTTAAAGTTATTTATCCAATTAAGGAAATAATCAATGGTGCATTACAAAGAATGGTATTTGCATCTTCACTTTTTGTTTTACTTTAGTTTTCTTTTTACAAAACATGTGAATCTAGTACTAATTCCTTTTTTTTCCTGAAGTATGTCAAGCCTCCGTTAAGCTCAAATAATCCTAAATTCAGTGAGGATTACAGAGGAATTTGCTTTTTATCCTATTTTTCAATATCAAATGAATTTTCCTCAACAGAACTGTATTAGTAGTATAACCATCCCTGCTCCTTTTGTTGTCAGTGATGCTGAGTGATCTTTTAGTCCTTAATACAGAGTTTGCAAGTCATAATAATTTGGAGGAAAATTAATTAATGCAAATTTCATAGGAAAAAAAACTGAGTTTGAACAGATCTTGTAAATATTTTCTCTCTTTTCCCTTACTATTTGACACATTTATATTCCATTTTCAGTGGTGTATTTTTCCCCATGACTGTTTTGAATTACTACATTTTAAAAAAATGTTTTCCCTTTTTGTTTGTTTACACCATCATTTTGAAAGAATGTCTTGTTCATTTATATTAATATTATTATAAATATTATATATATATATTTATAATATTATAAACACTTGTTTAAAACATATGCAATGTTTTAAAAATATTAATATGATATTAAATTCAGAACAAGGTATTAGGAGAATATTTTATGTCATTTAAAGCATTGGGTTCCCTAAACTGTCATAAACTTATACATGAAAAACACAAATTTTTTATGTTCAATATTTCTTTTCAGTGATGACCTTTGATTAATAAAAATAAAGATTATGAATAAAATCAAGTGAGTGGTTGAGACACATGCTAAATTTATACCTTTACAGTAATTACATTCATGTGAATAATACAACTATTTTTACCTTAATGGAAGTGACAATAAATCTACTGATGAGTCTTTTACTACTTGTTATTCTGCACAAATTTAAAATGACAATAGCATGGTTTTAAAATTGAGGTGTGCTTTTAGTTGAAGCTGCACATATAAAATATAATTATACTGGTTTTTGCGGAACATATTAATTTCAGATGTTCATACCAAGTAGCATTACATAGCTGTTTTCATAATATATGAAGATTGTTCTAAATTTTTTCATTTTTTTTTCAATTTTATATTTATGCTTCTAAATCAAACCTTAGTTCTACAAGCTATACTTCTAGAAGCTTCTGCTTTATAATTTGGTATTTGTTCAGGTTATTTATGAATTCCCCATAGAGAAAAACATCATTTCTTATTCCAATGAACTGTGTATCCTACTCTTAGATTATCAAATCAAAACTCTTATATAATGCTGCATTTATGATAATGCACCAATTTGTAGAACGGTTTCCCACTATATTTTCAAATGATATTTCCTTTGAAGTATTTCATTCTCACACGGCACTTACAATTTTAATGGTGCATTTAATTCCTAGATAATTGTCATCAATATTTATGATTGAACTTTTATCCTATTACTTGTTTTATAATTGCTACCATTAGATCATTTCCCAAAGGTTTACTTTTCAGGCTCATATAGTGTTTCAATGTCACATTAGTTTTCAAAGCACAGATTTTATGATGTGATATTCAACTCTCTTTAACCCAGGGTAATGAGTAATGACACCCATTAATATGCTTTATAAAAATTTCACCTTTACAATTTTAAGACTATAATTACATTGTTGTCAATATTCTATTTCATTAATTCTTACTTATGCAAGGTGGTAATGTTTGTTTTGCTATCTGTATCTTACAAATAATCATAGCTAAAGTTATTAACTTATTTTTAGCTTTGCCAAATATTTAAAAATAATTACTTAATTATAAGCAAATGATTTGTTTTCCAGCATTGCTAGATAATTATAGTTTTAAAAATCTATACATCTTATTGAAGTTTAATTTCCCACCTATTTTTTCAGTGAATTACTTAAGTACTATCTTAATTTTATATAGCCAGAAAAAATCACTAATAATTATCACATTTGTCAATGTATCACTCACTATTCAAAATTATTTTAAATCCTTTTCTCATGAAAATGTGAGTTCATAGATTCAATAGTGACAGATTGTAACTTCTTGTCAGAATATTTCATAATGTATATTGCTTGCTTCTACTGGGGCATATTACCCCTTTGCATTACTATAAGTGTTTGGGGAATAAGCTTTATTTGACTCAGGATAATATTGAGCATATCATGGCAGTTAATATTGCATAATCTGCAATACCAGTTGAATACTTCAAAGAGGATGAGTATATATGAAATGCAGTTTGATTCATACATTAATTTCTAAAGTAACATGAAACTAAAATATATTTATTCCATGTGATGATATGCTGCATCTGAAAACCATAAAAAAACATAAATACATTTAAAAATTTAACAATCCATATATAATTATGAATGGCAACAATAAAATGATACAATATATAAATGAAGCATAACCTCTCCTCAAAGGAATTCAAATCTACAAAGCACTGCATATGATTTAGTTTTAAAGTTTAAATTTTGGAGGGGAATAATAAATTAAATAATTCATAAGTTCCCTATGATTTACAAATTTAATAATCTACTTGAGAATCATATCCTCTAGTGTATTCAATTATCATTGGAGAACAACTCTCGGTAATAGCATGTTTTATTTCTCAACTAAACATATGTATTTAAATATACATGACCCATGCATATATACATGTGTAATATATATATATATATATATATATATATATATATATATATATATATATATAATTTATTTATTTATTTTTAAATTGACAGAGGTAACTTTACCTTGTAATGAAACTGATTCTGCTTGACTTTTTTTTTTTTTTTTCCCTAGTGTCCTGTGGAAGCCTGTATAGTCAGAGTTGAAGAAATGGAAAATTAAAAGGGGTTCTTAATAGTTGATTGTATTTTTGAAATGTTGGTATTTCTGATTCTTATTTAACTCAGTCACAAACAAAAAGAACTGTAACAAGTAAGTTGTAAAGAAAATCTGTCTATATTACTAGGTAAATCTATTATTGTCAACATATTGGGAAATTTTATTGTAGGACGTGTGGCAAGGAGTGTTCTAAGATGATTTATACCCGTGCATAATCACCCTCCTTTTGTTGTGGGAAAGAGCTGTGAATATATTAGGATATCACTCCCAAGGTTAGATTACTGTACATGGCAAAATGTATTTTGCAGAGATAACAAAGGTCTCTAATCAGTTAACTTTGTATTAACCAAAAGAGATTATTATGGGTGGGATTGACCTAATTATGTGTGTCTTTTAAAGAAACTCAAAGCAGCAGACACATTCGAAGCCAAAGAGGTACTCCTCCTAACCTCTAAGAAACAACTAAATATGGTATGCCCTGCCTATGGAGGGCACGAGGTGGCAAGGGCCTAAGTGTGGCCCCTAGGTGCTGAGAGTAGTCTGTGGCCAGTAGCCAGCAAGAACATGGGGCTTTACGTTTACAACTGCAAGGAACTGAATTATGACAACAACTAGTGAACTTGGAAGAGGACTTTGAGCCTCGGATAAGATGACAGCCCTGGCTGACACCTTGATATCAGCCTAATGAGACTCTTAGTTAAGGGCCCAGCTAAACTGAAACCCAGACTCTTGACGCACAAAAATAATAAATTTGTGTTGCTTCAAGCAGCAACATTTGTAAAATAAAAGGACATTTTAAAGTAAAAACAAAACAGAAAAAGTTGGAGCAGAAGGTATCTGGTATCAGATTTCCTACCATTTGTACCGAAGTTCCCAAGCCAGAAGTTCTACATCTCTGAGATTGTTCACTAATGCAATAAATCATGAAGTTTTTAAGTGAAAGATTAATTTTGCATATTTATACTGTGTCATCTATTTAGTCCAGAAAATTGTTCTTATATGCACTCACCCATCATCCCTATTTATTATTTAATTGTTTAATCTACGTACATGACCAATACAGAAAGAACGGATTAAATTTGGAGTACTGTCCATGACATAAGTTGATTTGAATTTGTTTTTATTGTGTGATCATAGTACAATTAAGTCCTTTTATATACTTCTATCTAGATCTTGGTGAAAATATGATGTATAGATAGGTTAAAACTTTAAGCGTATGCCACCCCTAAAATCTTGAAATTTATAAGTAGTACTGAAATATATCTGACCAGAATATAGACCTTGAATATATGAAGGAAACTGTTTAAGATTTTACATGGTAACCCCTATGATATGAACTTAGCTCAGTAAGAGTTGAGTTAAGCATTTATAGTCTCATCATTTGTGTAGCAAGTAAATGCTGTAAAATCAAGAAATAACCTATAATGGTCAGTTTTCTGTGTCAACTTACTAGGCTATAGTCCCCAGTTATTCAATCATATTAACACATTATTCTACATGTTGCTATAAAGATATTTTGTAGATGTGAATATGGTATATAATAAATTGACTTTAAGTAAAGGAAGTTATCCTAGATAATCCAGGTGGGTTTTGATTCAGTCAAAGATCTGAAGAGCAGAACTGGGGTTTCCCAAAAAAAGAATTTGCTATGGACTGCAGCTTTAACTATTGCCTAATTTCTAGGCTGCCCTTCCTGATTGCCTGCCCTGTAATTTTAGACTTGTTTAGCCAGGTCACACAATTTTGAATGTCTCTCTCTCTCTCTCTCTCTCTCTCTCTATATATATATATATGTATGTGTGTATATACATATATATACATATATATGGATATGTATATACACACACATATATATTTATATATATGTATATATGTACATATGTGTGTATATATGTGTGTATATATATATATATACATATATATATATATATATATATATATATATATATATATATATATATGTATATATGTATATACATATACATATACTACTGGTTCTGTTTCTTCTCTGGTAGAACCCTGACTGATACATAAGCGCTCTCTGCTTTGCAAATTTACAATGGCAAAGGAAACACTCATGAATATAAAATCATTAGGTGGATATTTTTATTTGTTTTCACACCATCAAAAGCATGATGTTTAAACAACTAAACAAACAAAACTCTTAACAGGCAATCACGTCTACCATGGAACAACTGAAAATTAGCAGTCTCAATTCATTCTGGATTTTATAAATAAAAATAAGATACTATCCATATTTCTTCATAAATAAGTTTTCAAAATAAATTGTGCTTAATAAATGCTCTATGAATACATGATGATTGCTGAATTTATTTTCAGTTAGAATTATGCATATGCATACCTTACATGCATTTTTTACTGAATTATGCACATATATGACATACATGCATGATATTATGCAAAACAAAATAGTTCAAAGGAATAAGAGCACTTCCGAGGTTGCATGTACTCTGTTATGAGGGCAACCTTTAAGTGGCATGGAGGTCATATCACCAGGGTTTCAATCATTTGTCACAGTCCCTTCAACATCAAAGATTATGGCTGACATCTCATTACTGCAGTACTGAAACATGAATAATTTGTTCTACACTGATGGACAGGAGATTCTGAAAGCCATACAATTATGAGGTCACATCTCTAAACAATAAACTAACAATATTACAAAATAATAATGGGAAATAAATCTTAATGGAAGCTATAACTACATATATCTTATAATTCTTACATGTATAGTCATTTCTTTATTAAAAAGACATGTACTTATCAGGTATTAATCTGGTTTAAATAATAAAATTGTGTTTTTTAAAATTTATATTCCCTGAATTCTCAAATTTTCTAAGAATTCCATTTGCTAAAAATGAGAGAAATAATAGAATGAAATTTAATATTTATTTTAAAGTTTAATTGTATAATCTTTCTTTGGACTGAAGATATACACATTCTTTATTCTTTATTTTTTTTTCTTGTAAAATATGATATGAAGATAAAGATAAAATATAACTCACAAGTCAATGAAGACAGTAAATTTAAATATCACATCAGAAGTGTGATAGAAGAAAATGAAAATATTGAGCTTATATTATAAATAATACTTGAAAAGGAACTATCGCTTTCTAAGAATATGTGATACTATTCAGATTAAAACAAAAAATATATAAAATCAACTTTATAATGATTTTAGGGCTTTTGCTAGAATGAACTAGTACCCTAATTTGACAAGTTTACTAATAGACTCTATAGATATCTCTATCCAGTTTCTTAAACTGAACAGAGCAGAGATGGAGCAGGATAGGTGTTACGAACTGAATGATTGCATCCCTCCTGAATTCATATATTGAAGCTTTGAGCCCCCCATATGATGGTATTAGCATGTTGGGCCTTTGGGAGGAAATTAGGTTTAGATGTGGTCACGTGGGTGAGATCCTCATGACAGACTAGTGCCCTTATAAGCAGACACCAAGAGCTTGCTCCTTCTCTCTTTGCCATGGGAGAACACAGCAGGGAAACAGCCATTTGTAAGGTACAACCTCACCAGATACTGAATCTACCAGTATCTTTATCTTAGACCTCTCAGCCTCCAGAACTGTGAAAAATAAATACTTATTGCCTAAACAATCCAGTATATGGTATTCTGTCATTGTAGTCCAAACCGACTAAGACAATAAGTGTCGTAAATATTTAAGCAAGTGTAAGGTATTTAGTGTCGAAGGGAAGATTAGCCTGCACAATAGGACTGATTGTAATATTTCATCCAAACTACAGCATTGCCATCAGTGTTGAAAACTCTCATTTGTCCAAGAATTAAATATAAATATTCTCCATTTCATTAAATGAATTAAACTTTGATCTATTAAAAGTGGGTTTGATTATTAAAAGATAGCCTTGGAAAATCAGTGGCTATTGCTTCACTATATCTTTTAACAAAAAATAAAATAATAAAGCTAACATGAAAATAGAGAGACACTCACACACCATGTAAAATCCCTGGGTTCATTTGCCCATCATTTGCAGATCTGTCATAGAGAGTAAAGGGCGAAAACTAGGTTTACTTGCTTTCCTCATTCTTATATGTTAACTTGGAACAAAAATAGCTCTGAAACTGGGTCACATGTATTTTCTGAGGAAATGGAAGTACAGAAATATTACAAGTTTTCCTTAACACTATAATTTATATAATATTGAGCAATATTCTCCTAAAACTAAAATAATAATAGCAAATGAATGCCAAGAAAATAGAGCTGATAGAACTAAACTTAAGGTTTGTTGGCAAATGATTTGTGTAAAAACGTATGTGCAATACATGTGTGTGTTTATATATTTAAGAATATTAAAAAAAATTAAAGTGCTAATGAATTTTCCTAATTTCATTTTCTCCAAATATTTTTCAGGCTTTGCTCTCTCTCTCTCTCTCTCTCTCTCTCTCTCTCTCTCTATATATATATATATATATATATATATATATATATATATATATATATATATATCACTTCATATAAGCTTATTTTGAAAGTTTATCTGAAATGAAATACTATCTACAAATATCATAGTAAAGTCATATAGTCATAGGGTGGATCATTTTAACATATATTTATTCACTTTTTTTCAGAAACTGGAAGAAAATTACTCTCTACACCACCAAAAATAAAACTGATTTACTGATTTACTTTTTCTTATTTCTTCTCTTTTGCTGTTTTTAAATTACAAATAAGAACATTTTATATTCATATATATACATATATATGTGAATATATATATATATGTGAATATATATATATATATATATATATATATATATATATATATATAATGCCTCGAGTACAATTAAATTTGAATATCTATTTGGATATTGTTGCAAAGGAAACAGCATCTTCTTGACTTTCAATAATTCAGGAGTTAGTATTTTAGAATAGCAGTTTTCCCTATTGGAACCTCCCATCCAGTTTTTATATTTTTACTCTCACCCTGGTCCTTAGGACACTGTGATATAATTTATCTCTTCTAAAATTTATATAATGTATTTTAATTCTATTCTTTCAATCCCGTGATAGGTTATCATTCTATTTTGTAATGTAGTTAACATACATTTCACTCTCTTTTATATCTCCAACTTCATTTGCCCTTCTCTCTGTCCTACATATAAGATTTTCTATGTGAAAGAACTTTCCGTCTGCATTGTTCGTTAGTTAGTTTGTTTTCTAAACTGCTGATTATAGAATTCTACCTAAGCAAGTCCCCCACTTCTCGCTTATACCTGCCAGCCAATGGAAGATAGTATTTCCCTATCTTCTTCCATTCAATGTTCAAAATCAGCTACCAAAATAACTTTGCTCTTTTAAACATAATCTTTCTTCCCTGGTTGATTTTAAGACATTTCTTTCCTTTTCATCTGTCAGAACTTTTTAGTTTCATTGTTGTACCTACTTTACATATACTTTTACGTACTTATTTTTTTAATACTTAATTGCAATACAACTGGCATGCAACAAATGGAACTCTATGTTTTAACAAATGCCTATACCTTTGAAACTATTAACACAATATGAATAATGAACATTTATATAACCATCAAAATTTTCTCTTACCCCTACCTCATGTGCTCAAATAACCACTAATTTGCTTTCTATAGTTAGCTTGCATTTCTAGAATTTTATATTAATGGAATTATACAGAATGTACTCTTCTTATCTAGGATCTTTTTCTCAGTTTATTCCTTTTTATTGATGAGTGATATTGATTATCCCTTCGTCTGTTGATGTGCATTTGATTTTTTTCCAGTTTTGACTATCACAAATAAAGCTGATGTTGACGTTTAAAAGTCTTTTTATGTATATATAACTTTATATCTCTTAGTCAAACATCTGGAAATAGAATGGATGAGTCGTTTGATGGATATATATTTAACTTTAAAAAAATATTGCCAAATGGTTTTCCTAAGTGATTCTACCATTGTGTATTCCCATCACTGATGCATGAGAGTTTCACTTCCTCCACAGTCTCATTTGATAAGGTCAGCATTTAAAAATTCTTAAAGGAATTAAAATGTTATCATAGAAAACACCACTTAAAAAAAAGTAAGGCACTAAAACAGGAACAGAGAAATAAAAAGACACAATACATACTAAACAAAAAGCAAAATAACAGATGTTAATCCAACTATATCAATAGTAATATTAAAAGTGAATGGATTTAACAATCTAAGCAAAAGGCAAAGTTTATTTTTTGGAAAATTCACATCCAAATCTATACTGTCTATAGGAGAAACAAGTTGAAAGTAAAAGTATGGGAGAATCATACCATGCAAAATGCAGTTATAAAAGAACCATAATAATTATATTACTATCACACAAAATAAATCATAAAAGAAAAAAGGCATTATTAGAGATAATTAGATAAATTTCATAATAATAAATGGGTCTACCTATTAAAAATTTGAAGCTGAACCTTACACCATACCAAAATTTAAAAGAAAATTGATCACAACCTACACATAAGAGCTAAAACTATAAAATGCTTAGAGTAGAACATAGGGGAAAGTTTCACGTCATTGCATTTGTAAATGATTTCTTGGATTTGTCACCAAAGGCACAGAAAGCAAAAGAAAAAGTAGATAAATTGGTCTTCAATAATATTGAAAACTTGTCGAAGGACACTATCAGGAGAGTAAAAGAGCAACGGACAGGATGGTGAAAAATATTTGCAAACCATGTATCTACTCTGTTTAGCCGAAAATAAGACCTAACTGGAAAATAAGCCCTACCATGATTTTTCAAGATGCTCGTAATATAAAATAAGTCCTATCACATTTCCCCAAAAATAAGACCAGGTCTTAAATTAATTTTTGCTCCACAATTCCACATTAGGGCTTATTTTATATTATGAGTCTCCTGAAAAATCATGCTATGGCTTATTTTCCAGTTGTGTCTTATTTTCAGGGAAACACGGTAGTAAGGGTTAATATCCAAGGGTTAATATGTAAAGAATCGTGCAATTCAACTACAACAGAACTACAATTCAATTAAAAAAAAAAATAGTGGGCCAAGAGCATACTCTTCAGCAAATGGTGCTAGAACAACTGGACATCTAAATGCAAAAATCAATCAATCAAGACCCAAACATCACACTCTTAAGAAAAATTAACTGAAAATAGATAGCAGACCTAAATGTAAAATGCAAAACTGTAAAACTACTAGAATATAGGAGAAAGTCTAGATGACCTTGAGTGTGGTGATACAACACCAAAGTCATGATCCATGAAAGAACTAATTGATAATCTGGACTTCATTAAAGTTAAAAAACATCTGTTCTGTGAAAGACAGTATCAAGAGAATTAGAAGATAGCCACCGATTGGGAGAAACATTTGCAAAAGAAACATCTGATAAAGAACTGCTATCAAAAATATACAAGGAACTCTTAAAATTCAACAATAAGAAAATAAGCAATCTTATTTTGAAAAGGTCCAAAGACCTTAACAGATACCTTACCAAAGAAGATACACAGCTGGCAAATAAAAATATGGAAAGATACTCCACATCTTATGTCATCAGGGAAATGCAAATTAAAACAAGGACATACCTCCACACACCTTGAATGGCTAAAAATCTAGAACCCTGACAACACCAATTGCTGGCAATGATGTAGAGCAATAGGACCTCTCATTTATTGCTGGTGGGAATGCAAATGGTCCAGACACTTTCGAAGACTCTTTGTCAGTTTGTCACAAAAGTAAACATACTCTTGCTATATGATCCAGCAATCACGTTTCTTGGTATTTATTCAAAGGAATTGAAAACGTATGTCCACACAAATATCTGTACACAGATATATATAGCAGCTCTATTCATAAATGCAAAAACTTGGAAGTAACCCAGATGTCCTACCATCAGTGAATGGATAAACAAACAGTGGTACATTGACACAATGGAATATAAATCAGCACTAAAAATAAAGGAGCTATCAAATTATAAAAATACATGGAAGAAACTTAAATGCATATTACTAAGTGAGAGAAGCCAATCAGAAAAGGCTACATCAAATATGATTCAAACTATATGACATTTTGGAAAAAGCAAAAATATGGAGATAGTAAAAACATCAGTTGTTGTCAGGGATTGGGGTGGTGGGGGAAGGATAAATAGGCAGAGCACAGAGGACTCTTAGGGCAGTGAAAGTACTCTGTATGGTATTATAATGACTGGATATATGTCATTAGACATTTGTCCAAATCCATAGAATATACAACCCCAAGAGTGAATTCTAAGGTAAAGTGGACTTCGGTAATTATGATGTGTTAGTGTAGGTTCATTAATTACAACAAATGTACCACTCTGGTGGGAGATGCTAATAATGGGGGAGGCTGTGTATATTTGGGGGCAGGAGATACATGGGAAATCTCTGTAATTTTCACTCAATTTTGTTGTAAACCTAAAACTGCTCTAAAAATGTCATTATTTTTAAAAAAGGACCAAATGTTTTTGATTTTTTTGTTAAAGTTTATTAGGGTGACAATTGTTAGTAAAGTTACATAGATTTCAGGTATACAATTCTGTAATATATTACCTATATTTCACATTGTGTGTTCACCACCCAGAGTCAGTTCTCTTTCTATCACCATATATTAGACCCCGTTTACTCTCTTCTAGAGGGCCCCCCCCCTTACCCTCTGGTAACCCCTAAACTATTGTCTATGTCTATGAGTTTTTGTTTCTTCATTTGTTTGTCTTGTTCTTTTGTTGTTTTTAGTTTTATATACAACATATCAATAAAATCATATGGTTCTCTACTTTTTCTATCTGACTTACTTCGCTTAGCATTATAATCTCAAGATCCTTCCATGTTGTTACAAATGGTACTATTTCATCTCTTCTTACCAAGGAATAGTATTCCATCATATCTATATACCACGACTTCTTTATCCATTCATCAATCGAAGGGCATTTTGGTTGTTTCCATGTCATGGCCACCGTAAATAAAGCTGCAATGAACATTGGAGCACATATGTCTTTATGGATAAATGTTTTCAGATTGTTTGGGTAGGTACCCAGGAGAGGGATTGCTGGTCATATGGTAATTCTATTCTTAATTTTTTGAGGAACCTCCACACTGCCTTCCATAGCGGCTGCACCAATCTGCATTCCCACCAACAGTGTATGAGGGTTCCTTTTTCTCCACAGCCTCTCCAACACTTGTTACTATTTGTCTTGTTGATGATAGTCATTCTAACTGGGGTGAGGTGATATCTCAATGTGGATTTTATTTGCATTTCTCTGATGATTAGCGATGTTGAGCATTTTTTCATGTCTATGTGCCATTTGTATGCCCTCTTTGGAGAAACGTTTCTTCAGGTCCTCTGCCCATTTTTCAATTGGGTTTTTTTTCTGTTGTTGAGTTGTACAAGTTCCTTATATATTTTGGATGTTACCTCCTTTTTGGATGCGTTGCTTGCAAAAATCTCCCATTCAGTTGGTTGCCTCTTTATTTTGTAGATGGTTTCTTTAACTGTGCAGAAGCTTTTAAGTTTGATATAGTCCCATTCATGTATTTTAGCTTTTACTTCCCTTGCCTTTAGAGCTATATTCATAAAATGTTCTTTGAACCCAAGGTCCATAAGTTTAGTACCTATGTTTTCTTTTATACAGTTTATTGTGTCAGGTCTTATGTTTAAGTCTTTGATCCATTTTGAATTAATTTTGGTATATAGTGACAGCAGTCCAGTTTCATTCTTTTACACATTGTTTTCCAATTCTCCCAGCACCATTTATTGAAGAGGCTGTCTTTTCTCCATAGTATGGTTTTTGCTTTTTTGTCAGAAATTATCTGTCCATATTTATGTGGGTTTATTTCTGGGTTCACAATTCTATTCCATTGGTTTCTGTGTCTGTTTTTCTGCCAATACCATGCTGTTTTTATTATTGTTGCCCTGTAGTAGAAGCTAAAGTCAGGGAGTGTGATACCCCCAGCACTGTTCTTTTTTCTTAGGATTGCTTTGGCTCTTTTGGGTCTTTTGTGGTTCCATAAAAATCTGATTATTTTTTGTTCCATTTCTTTAAAAAATGCTATTGGGATTTTGATGGGGATTGTATTAAATCTATATATTGCTTTGGGTAATACAACCATTTTAACTATGTTGATTCTTCCAATCCATGAGCATGGGATGCCTTTCTATTTCTTTGTGTCTTCCTCAATTTCTTTTAAAAATGTCTTACAGTTTTCAGCATGTAGGTCTTTCATATCCTTGGTTAAGTGGTTATGTGTATTCCTAGGTATTTTATTCTTTTTGTTGAATTTGCAAAAGGTATTTTTTTTTTCTTTTTCTGAGATTTCAATCTTAGTAAATAGGAATGCAATGGACTTATGTATGTTGGTTTTGTAGCCAGCAACTTTACTGTATTCGTTTATTGTTTCTAATAGCTTTTGGGTGGCATCTTTAGGGTTTTCTATATATAGTATCATGTTATCTGCAAAGAGTAACAATTTAACTTCTTCATCCCCAATTTGGATTTTTATCTCTTTCTCTTGCCTGATTGCTCTGGTGAGAACTTTCAACACTATGTTGAAAAGCAGAGGTGATAGGGGACAGCCCTGTCGTTTTCCTGGCATCAGTTTTTCACCATGAATTATATTAGCTGAGGGTTCGTCATATACGGCCATTATTATTTTAGGATATTTTCCTCTATGCCGATTTATTAAGTGTTTTAATCATAAATCAATGTTGAATCTTTCAAAAGTTTTTTCTGCATCAATTAATAAAATCATGATTTTTGTCCTTTATTTTGTTTATGTGGTATATCACATTGATTGATTTGCCTATGTTGAACCATCTTTGTGCCTCTGGGATGAACCCCACTTGGCCATGATGAATAATTTTTTAATGCATTGTTGCATTCGATTTGCTAAAATTTTGTTTAGGATTTTTGCATTTGTATTCATCAGAGATATTGGTCTGTAATTTTAATTTTTTTGTTTTTGTTTTGTTATCCTTACCAGGTTTTGGTATCTGGGTAATGTTGGCCTCATAAAATGAGTTAGGGAGTATTGTCTCTTCTTCAATTTTTTGGAAGCGTTTGAGTAGGACAGGTATTAGATCCTCTTTGAAGGTTTGGTAGAATTCACTAATGAAGCCATCTGGTCCCAGATTTTTGCTTTCAGGAAGGTTTCCGATGACTGATTCAATTTCTATACTGTTGATCGGTCTATTTAGATTTTCCAGTTCTTCGTGATTCATCCTAGGAAAGCTCTATGTTTCTAAGAAGTTGTCCATTTCTTCTAGGTATTGAATTTGGTAGCATATAGTCCTTCATAGTATTCTTGGATGATCCTTTGTATTTCTGTGGCATCCGTGATAACTTCTGCTCTTTCATTTCTGATTTTGTTTATTAGTGTCTTTTCTCTTTTTATCTTAAAGAGTCTAGCCAAGGGTCTGTCAATTTTATTAATCTTTTCAAAGAACCAGCTCCTTGTCACATTATTTTTTTTCTATTTTCAGAAACACAATAAAAAAACAAAATGAACATTTTACCAAAGAGATTGAAATTTAAAAAAAAAAAAAGAGAACCAAATAGAATTTCTGGAGATTAAGAACTCAATAAAATAAATAAAGAATGAATAGCCAGCTTATGTAGTAGAGTTACCCAGATGGAGGAAAGAATCATTGACATAGAAGATAGAAAACTGGAAATGACACAGATGGAAGAAGAAACTTGAGACTTAAAGTAAATGAAAGAACTCTATAAGAAATTTCTGACTCCATCAGAATGAGCAATATAAGAACAATGGACAAACCAGTAGGAGAAGAAATAGATAAGGGAACAGAGAGTATATTCAAACAAAAGTCGATGAGAACTTCCCATCGAATCCAAGAAGCAAATAGAGCACCTAATTACCTCAATCCCAACAGGCCTTCTCCAAGGCACATTGTATTGAAGCTGTCTAAAATCAACGACAAAGAAAGAATCCTCAAGGCAGCCAGGGAAAAGAAGACGGTAACCTACAAAGGAAAGCCCATTAGATTATCATCAGATTTTTCAGCAGAAACTCTACAAGACAGGAGGGAGTGGAATCAAATGTTCAAACTACTGAAAGAGAGAAATTATGAGCCAAGAATAATATATCCAGTAAAGATATCCTTTAGATATGATGGAGGAATAAAGACCTTTCCAGACATACAGAGGCTGAGGGAATTTTCTAATACACGACCTGCACTACAAGAAATACCAAAGGAGGCTATTTGACCAGCATAAATAGGGATAACTTGTGACAACCAAAATATAAAAGTGAGGAGAGTAAAGGCCTGAATGGAATATGGGAATGGAGAAAGTAAGCATGCTGAAGAAAATGGAATACTCTAAATATGAAACTTTCTTTTACATAAACTTAATGGTAACCCTCAAAAAAAAAAAAAATCCAGAACTGAAATACATAATGCAACAAAAGAAGAAACAGAGGGGAAAATCATAGAATATCACCACACAGAAATAATAGACAACAACAAAAAGGCAAAGAAACAATGGAGACGTAGTCTTACCAGAAAACGAAATATTTAAATAGACATTTCTTCCAAGATACACAAATGGCTCATGAAAAGATGCTTAACAGCTCTAATCATTAGACAAATGCAAATCAAAACCACAATGAGATTCTACTTGAGGCATATTAGGATATTATAAAAAATGTAATAAAGAAATTATAAGTGTTTGTGAGGATGTAGAGAAATTGGAACCCTTGTACATTGCTAATGGGAGTGTAAAATGGTGTAGCCTCAGTGAATAACATATGACATTTCCTCACAAAATTAAACATAAAGTTACCATATGATCTGGAAATTCCACTTGTAGGTTCATACCCCACAAAACTGAAAGCATGGATTCAAATGGATATATGTATAACAATGGTTTTAGCAGCATTATATTAACACACAGGTGGAAACAACACAAATGCCCACTTTTGAATGAATAGATAAACCAAATGTAGCATATACACATAATGGAATATTAATCAGGCTTAAAATAATTGAAATTTTGATACATGCTACAACATGGTTGAATCTTAAAAACATTATGCTAAGTGAAATAAGTTAGACATGAAGGACAAATACTGTATAATCCACATATATGAGGTAGTCAGAATACTTAAATTCATATAGATAAAAAGCAGAGTAGTAGTTATCTAGAAGGGAATAGAATGAGGATTTAATTTTTAAATGATAAAGGTTTAAACAAATCAACAACTACAACAAAGACAAAAAGCACATATACATTAACAGAAGCCATATGAAAATCGTTGTGATTCTAACTGTTAGATTATGTCACTGTTTATAGTCCCCAAATCACTAAGTCGCCCCTTCATAAAGATGTAACTACAAGATTTTTTTTTACATATAAGAATGAAGGGAAACATTTTTCTTTTGATTTACTGGGATACTGCTACATACTAAACAATGAATTCTCTAACTGATCGTGTTTAGCTGTTTTGCATTGAAGATGAAGACATGGTTCATGTATCACAGATTTAGGGCATTTGTCCTATGTGTTACATTCGTTTCTTTGCACAAACATTTTTATTTTCATTTTGACTTTTGTTTCAACTATGACTTTTTTGTCTTGTAGTATTTTTGAAACATATTTTTCTTTCTTATTTAATGTATATTTTATTGTATGTCTGTCTGTCTGTCTGTATGTATGTATTTATTATAAAAAGTATATGCATTGGTCTTTGGCCTATCCTCTACACTCTTGTTCATTTCAAAAAAGAATGTGGAATAAATTGTGCATTATTTCTACACTTATCCTTATATTCTCTAAAGTATCCTGCCCATAGTATGTAGAATACACTTAAATGTATTTTGAGTTGATTACAATAAAGAGGAAGTTTGGTCAGTGAAATTTATTAAAACTCAGGGACTATGTTTTCCAGACATCAATGTTTAGTATATTACATAGTGTTACAAATGATGACAGTTGGCTTTCTGAGCATTAATTTTTAGGTCCCAAACACTTCAAAGTGTCACACTTTTAAAGGAAAAAAAAAAAGTCTACTTTCATATAGTAAGGTTAATGTTATTGTTTTAATACTACTGTAAGACATCTACAAAAATTATGCGAATATTTCAAAATTAAGCTGATTGAAATTTTAGACAAAAAATAGAGAAAAACCTAATAAGGTGTCTTCTATGACTTCCTTATTTAAAATAATTAAAATATATAAGGAATATAAACTTTTCTCAGTTCTTCAGAACTTTGTCAAGTTCTCTCAATGCCAAAAGAGCTAATGAAATGTTGGACAGATAAAGAAATAGCCTGACCAACCAAAATTGCCCTTTTAATGATAAACTCTTTCAGCACTGAATCATATGTATGTTCCATAAATCTGATGATCTGAAGGAGACATTCATTTTAAATTTAATTATTTGATAAGATTAGAAATAAAATATTCATATGTATCTCAAAGATATTTCTTTTTATTATGCATTTAAAAATGTTCCCTGTTAACATATATTTGTAGAAAAAAATTGAAAATGATCTTTGGAACACAATATTTTAAAGCTCAGTAACTATAGTAAAACCTGGGTGGCTTTTAGCATTTCCCAAAAACTATTTAATATTTCTCCAGTACAGGACATGCCATTAGTAGGGATTCTTCTAGAAACAAATTCTTGTCTTTACTCATTTTGAAAAGTTCAATTCTACTAATATCTGCCTAACTATATTTCATCAAATTTCACACATATTTCAATTAGTGAAATTGTAAAATAATGCGACATAATTAGTATCTTATATTTTGAATCTCTATAATCATCAGTTTAAAATAATCTCACAATAGCAATGATAATCATATTTATAATTCTATGATATTATAACAGTGATTTAGGTGTTAACCATAAACCTTTCAAAATACACTATACAATTGGTATAAATTTATGTTATTATATGATCAAATACAAAAATTTAATCCTAATCATAAATACTAATTTTAATCCTAATTTAAGCAGTGGAGAAATAAATTAAATTACACAGTGGGCTAATTTAGTAATTTTTAATCATTTAACTTGTTTTAAGTTAAATCAACTTATCTCTATCAGAGATTTTAAATTACTTTATATTATTAAAATAGCTAAATTATATTAAGGCGAAAAACAGAACTAAGGTAGAGATGAAAACATACTTGTAATAAAGGAGTAGAGCAAAATAGTGTAGGTTCTTTAGGAGGAGAATAAACTATAAGAATGTTATCAAAATACACATCGGTATTATCTCTCTTTCAAAAGGAGAAATTTAACATAATAAAACATTAATTCTATATTATGATCAATCTGAAAATAATCAAGGTGAGTGACAAAATTTCTGCATTAAGTAGTTTTGTGTTGGTTACATTAACAGAAAGTGTTGCTTTTGCTGTTATCACATACGACGATGTAAATTATACATAAAGCGACTACGTAGCAGGGTAAAAATTTTTGATCTTTGAAGCCTAACAGCACTGGCTTTAGGAGCTAAGACTGTATTTATTAGTTGGGCACTTTCTGAAACATCATTTAATCTTTGTGTTTTAGATAACATTATATATGGGGACAGGAATTTTCTCTTCTCTGGAGGATTTTTCTAAAGATTAGAAATAATTGTATAGTCCTGGGAATCTTGCAAGTTTAGTGCTTAGAAGTCAATACTTGACAGAACAAATTGTACCATGGAGGGTGGTAGGTTTGAGAGAAATCAAGAAAACTTTGTGGACATATTTCTTTTTTAGAAGGGCCTTGACTGATAGCTTTGTTAGAGAAGCAAGTGAGTATTTCTTGTTTGTAAAGAGCATGAGAAAAGACAGTGATGGGCTGTAAGCAAGGTGGGTGGAGTATATGGAATAATTAGGAAGTAATAATTAGGAAAATGTGTGTAAATTGGTTCATGCAATACATTATATCTGCCCCTTCTGACTACCTCCTTTCTCCACCCATATTTCAAGTAGACCACTGTGCTAGCAGCTTAACTGTTCTTGTTTCCACCCTTTGCCTGCTACCAACATATTTTCAACAGAGAAGGTAGAGTAATCCTGTTACATTTAAATTGGAAGCCACATGCAAAAATCTATGATATAATTTACATGTGGAATCTAAAAAAGTCAAATTCGGAAAAGCAGAGAGTAGAATGGTGATTGCCAGGAGCTGGGGGGTGGGGCAAATGGGGAGACTTAGTCAAAGGGTACAAAGTTTCAGTTATGCAGGATGAATAAATTCTAGAGATCTAATGTGCAGCATGGTAACTTTAGTTAATAACACCACATTGAATAACTGAAATCTGCTAAGAAAGTTTAAGTGTTCTTCCCCACCCCGACACACACACATATAAATCATAAATATGTAAGGAGATGGATATGTCAGTTAACTTGATTGTGGTAATCAAGTTATACATTTCACAATGTATACATATATCAAAACATCATGTGTGCACCTTAAATTTGTACAATTTTTTGAGGGGGTCAATTATACCTCAATAAAGTTAGAAAAAAATATAAATCAGATTGGGCCACTTTCCTGTTCAAAACCCCCCAGCAGTTTCTTATACCATTCAGAGTAAATTCCCCATTCCTCTAATGATCAAAAGGGCCTCACAAAGTGCAGTGTCCTGTTACTTATTTGAGTTAACGCATATTCCCTATATGGCTCCAGCATTGCATCTCGTCAGCTTTTCTTGAATTGGCTCAGCATCCTTCCTTCACAGGGTCTCTCCTCTTGTCCTTTTTCTGTTGAGAAGTCTTACTCCCAATAGAAACATGGCTCATCTACTCATTTCCTTTAGGTTGCAATTTCAATAACAGTGAAGTTTTTTGACGCTCTCTATAAAGATTCCCTTCCTCAACACTTATTTTCTCCAAATTTATTTTATCTTTAGTACTTCTCTCAGTTCAAAATACACATGTTGCTCTATCATTTATCTCATGTACTATCTTTCTTTGCTACAGAATAGAAATAGGAAGCCTGGCATATTATAGCACTCAGTAAATAAATATTTGTCAAGTGACCAAATGAATGAAACATCAGGAAGAGTAGATAAGTTAAAAGCTTAAAAACACTAAATTGTCTCTGCACAGGCAAATGGTCACATGAATGAATTTGAAACTCCACAGAAATAAATTCATTCTTTCAGTTTATAAAAACATTTATTATATGACTACAAGATAACTGATACTGAGCAGGACTAGAAATTCAGTACCTTTCTTTCCTTCAATTAGTTTATAAATACATAGAAATGTATTTATTTAGGTGAACGTCCCATCTAGAGATATAGAACTTCAAAAACAAAATGGAACTTTTACCTGAATCACATATTAAAGTGTTTTGAATCATTGGGATGAAAAATGAGCATTAAATAATGATAATATAATTTCTGAAAGTAAAACTGTCTTTCTCCCTCCTGTTTCACTCTCTTCCTCCTTCTCCCTTCCTCTTATAAGAAATTCCACTGACTATTCCATTTAAGAAAAAGTTATGTTCACAATATTTGAAGATATGAAGGTATCCACCTTATAATAACAAAATATATCTGGGTTAATGAACAAGAACCTAGCTCTAAGTCAACTAATTTAATTCAAAATCCAAGTAAATATTTTAAGTTATTTTGAATAAAATTAATGAAAAAAAACCTCTAATTATCAAAGATAAACATGATTGGAAATGAATTACATTCTAATTTACATAAAAATGCAGACAGGTGCTTATTATAATCATACTCAGATTCATACCTGCAAATTTATGTTATACATAGTACATGGCAATTTGGATAAACACGTTTATTTACATTTAAAACAGAGTAGTGCCAAACACCAAGACAGCCTGTACAAAAGTACTCCATAAATATTCTAAAGCAAAGGCAGAGTTGTTTCCCTATTTATTCAAGTGTAGGTAATGGAGTGGGGATGGGTCAGGGGTCTACATGGGTCTGCACCACAATGGAGCTGGCTCAGAGACAGTGTGTCAGGCATATTAGAGGTATTGATTCTATTTTTCCCTTCAAAAAATTAGGAAAACAGGTTTTTTCCACATAAATGAAACACAGATATATAAAGAAATCAATGTCAAAAATCTATTTACATTTTAAAATAGAGTAAGAGTGGGACAATTTTCCAAATGGAGAACTGAGGAGGGCACAAGGAATGTCGTTTTATATTTATTGCTGCTAACAGCACTTCACTAGAAATATTTGAGAGATACTTATCTAAGAACAGAGATTTTAGTGTTTGAAATTTTAAATATATATTTACAACTAATTAGTGATTCTACAATTATTCATCAACTAATTTATGTAACAAATATTGCAGACAGGCATTGTAAAAAAAAAAATTAACAAGATTTATATAATCCTGATCATATGGAACTTATCTATGTTCTGTGCTCTAAGAATTTCTATTAAGAAATAGAGATATTTCAACACAATTACACCGCATCACAATATTTACTAAGAAAGTTTTTGAAACTCATTCAAATTAATTAATTCAAAACAAACACTATTCACCAAAGATACAAGAAAATGGTGTTTTAAAGATAAATAAGCTTCCTTTCAAGGTAGCCACATTCTTAAGTGAATTAAGATTTTGAAGGAAAACTATCAAAATGCTTTTTAAAAATTAAAAAAAAAAAAAAATCCAAAAGAAAAAATAAAATAAAACCTAAAACAATGTTTATAGAGGAAAATAGAAACAAAATAAGAAAAAATGGTTAAGAAAAAGGTTTGCAAGACAAAATATTGGTATACATCATTAGCCACATGCTGACTATGAATTAATAGATCTTTTTATTATATAAATATATCTACAAAATCAAGGTAGATATAAATATAACACATTTTTTTACTTGTTTAGTATCACAACACAAAAAATGATATTTTATCAAAGTATAGAATAATTAAAAGTGGAATGCAAAATAATACATAAAATAAAGAGTACATTGCTCTAAATTTAAACACTAAGTGAAAAATATATCCTATGGTACTTTTTTTTTATTCTAGTGGAAATTTTACATTATAAAAACATAGGGAAGAGTTTCTATATAAAGAATTACTCATTTTAACAACTCTTCTTTTCCATTGAAATGACTAGCCAACATGTAAGAGTATTTAAATGTAAATAATATATTTAAATTGATTCCCATTATTTGAGAGTATTTACTATTTTTAACATAACAAAGTAATACCAAACCCCGAATCTGAGAGCTGCATTGGTATATGCTTTATTTATAAGTTAATCACTATTTTTAAACACTAAGACAAATTATTACTCACAAACAATTGTTGTATGAAAACTGTTCTCAATTATTGTCATGTCTGCATTATATTAAGGTAGGTTAGAGAAAAAATTCAAGAAGAAACCAACCATTAATCCAATATTGCTCAGGGTTCTTACGAATAACAGAATCTATATATTAAAAGAGTGTAGGTAATTCACAGAGTCAACACCAGTAAACACTTAACAAGAATCATGATAAAACTGCAATCATGGTATCTCTTCTTTCTTATACGTAAATTAAAGTTGATATCCCTTAAAGCCTCTTTTGTTTGTGCTTCTCATAGCCAATTGAAAGGCTCTTGAAGGTATATTTGATTGAAAGAACCTAAGTTACTTGCCTATTTTAGCTACAAGGAATACTGGGATTGTACATTTCCTAGATTGTAGTTTGGAAATGCTGGGTTTTAGGCGATAACAAATGACAAATGTTCACTACAATCCACCCAGTGTTTACCCAATGTAAGTGTACCCAGCAGTGTTCAGCTGGATGTCCAGGACCTTTGGGTCTATCATCCCTCTCATGTAGTTACAATACCAAATTTATATACTCTATTCTGAAATTTAAAGTTAAATATCATCAACACAATATATGTTAATTAATAAAGTCATGAGAATGGAGAAAAAGGAAGAAAAAGTAACTCATATGTAAACAAATACACATCACATCAAGGAAGAAAGTATGGTTGGTAATTGTTTTTCTCATTTATGAAGTTGATTACAAGGTGTTACTGATGGTAAAAGCTATCTAAATCAGATTCCTTGACAACCTACCAGGGGCCTAGGTTACCTGTTTTTTCTTTTGTTTTAACTGTCAAAGAGAACTAGGCTTCAGTCCTAAAGAATCTATAGACTCAGTGGTCTTAACTGTACGGTTTGATTTATTCTTCCATTGTTTTTCTCTAATCATGGAAGTAATTACTCAAATATTTTCAATTTTCAAGTCTCAATTTCTCACATGTTCTTTCCCTTAGAGGACTAACAACTATTAATATATTCTTCCTGATCATTAAAATCAACCGTATGAGACAGTAACCACTTTTGTGTTTTGCACCTCAGCAAGCAGTTTGAGGAATCCTTAAATGGTCAGATTATTTCCAAATCAATTACAATACTGATGAAAACATTTCTTTCTTAAGTACTATGGAATGTCAATAAAGCAGAGCCTAGCATTTTTAGCATAGGAAGAATTTTCTAATGATAATTGGGGGAGGGTCAATATTCATACCTGAACTCTTTGTTCAATTTATAGAAGAAATAGAGCCATTTCTTTTTTGGTTCAGAACAGACAGCACATCCTACAGATGCATCCTACCATGTATATCCACACTGCATGGCATTGTATCCCAGCTAGTGACATAGCTATGTCTTCAAAGACTATTCCATCATTGTACAAGGCGAGCCACTCTGGACAATGGAAATGGTGGTAAAATCTGTAAGTGTGAAATGTTTCTAATTTAGGAGCAACATTGTATATTATAATGTACTGGCGAGTAAGTATTAAGTACAAGGATGGTGTCATGGAAAATTTATGCTAGGTGGGGAATATAGAGAATAAATGTTTAAATCAGTGTGAATAAGTTACAGCAATCTTCATGATTAGCAGGGGTCTAATTTGAGCAATATGCCTCACCCCAGGGGTTTATGTATCAAGCTGGGAATTTGGTACTGGTGGCAGCCAGTTCAGCCCCAGTGAGAGCGAGATCTGAAGATTGAGTCCATGTGTAGTTTTTATTCTCTGTCACTATGGCCACTATTGGTGGGGCCATTAAAGAAACACTGGGGTAAATGTCATGCACAGATTGCTCACACAATTATTAAAGCCATCTCTGTATTATAGTATTTTGGTGAGAATTCCTTTGAGATATAAGTACTCTGACATTCTAGACCTCTTTTGAAGATTTCCTCAACAGAACTCTTTTCCAAACTTCTCTATCACATATCCTTTAATTATTAATCCTATCGTGTCATACCCCTCCCCATTCCCTAAACAACTGATGGAAATCATGGGTTACTACACAGCAGCCCATTTCTTCGTCCTATACAACTGGCCAATGTAATATCCAACCTGAAGTTCTGAACAATGAGAGGGTGTTCATGAATGACTGAGCTTTAATGACACTCCCGGGCTCAGCTGTAATAATACAATCGTCAGCCTTTTGGCATTGGTACACAATTCTGTAAAATAGACTCATTTTAAAAATTACTTATAAATTTACTAGTTATAAGTAACTTCTCACATAGGAATAATAAAATCCATATGAAGTGTGTTTTCAGGAACCGCTTCTAACTCCAAGTGATAATGAAGTGCTTCTGGATATAACACCCCATTGAGATATGTATGTTAGGTCACATAGCATCGGGTGATCAAAGATGAGGATTTCAATCTCTAACACAGAGACAAATCATTATAGTTTCTCAACATAAGAACAGTTATTTGGAAAATAATTTGTTCTAAAACTTTATCAATTATCTGGCACTGTCTGGAATTATGTACATCTTCAAGCGAAGAAAACCCAAATAACACTAGCATATAGATTGTAGATACAGATTTTACTTTCAGAAATGTTGGGCTAGCTTGTTGCAGATCAATTTTCCTTATAAGAACAACTTTAAAACTGGGAATAAAAAATGAAATAAATTAGTTTGGAATCATTAGAAGACGATCATAGACTTGGGGGAGCATGTTACTAATGAGAATGAAAGCTATAAGTTAAGACATTTGGTATGGCTTTTATTGATTTGGAAGCAATCGGTATAAGAAGAGGATATTTAGGAGGTTCAAGTGCTGCAAGTAAAAAAAAAAAAGAGAGAAAAAAAAAAAAAAGAAAGAAAAATATATAACTGGTTTAAGGAGCCAGTATGGAAAAGGGACTATTGTAAATACTCCAGGCTTTCCTTTGAAGATTCAAAGGTTCTGGCATAAGAGTAAGAGCAAGCTAAAAATAAATAAGGCTTTAAAAGGAATAAAATCCAGCTTCAAATAAATTCAATATCTGATTGGATTAAGATAACTATCCCTTGCAAACTGCTAACTAGAGGCAAAAGTTAATCCTTTCAAGTAGAAAATAATATCACCAAGAATTTTGGATTATTTAGAATTTTTCTTATACAAGGATTGTCATTAAAAAACAAAAGCACGCAAAATGATTGTGGGTATACAATAACTAGGTGGAAATTGAGAGAAAAAACAAGCAAAAGAGGAAGATGCACAGAAATTATAAAAAAAAAAATCTTTTAGACATGAGTTTTAAAATTAACTTGTTTAATAGTTGCAAAGAGCTGAATATTAATTTGGTGAATTTTAGTAGTAAACTGGAAATCATGAAAAATCAAGAGAATTCTAGAGCTATAAACAATAGCAAAAATTACGAAGTAAATTGTTGAGTTCAACAACAAATTAGGTACAGTAGAAACACCAAAAGAAAAAACAAAGAAACAGAGAAAAAAGCATAACTATCATTGGGGGGAGGGAAAGATTCTAAACTATCTGTAATTAGAATCCAAAGAGAAGAGTGTGGATGGAACAGACACAATGTTTCAAATGTTAATGACTGAAATTCTCCCCCAATAGATTAGAAAGAACAAAATGCATCAAATATTCTCTGGAAACACAAAAACCCAAGAATAGTCAAGAAAATCTTGAAAAAAGGAAAAGGAAAACGGTGAGAGTCTTCCACTACAGAATCGAACCGAAGTCAAACTTATATTAAAGCTACAACAGCAGTTTTAATATAAAACAATATAGTTGTATATAATAATATTATATAAAATAATATAGTAGTAGAAAAGTGAAAAACTACTTTGAGAAATGAAACAGACAACAGAGAACATTTAGAAACAAGTCTCTTTCTCTCTCGCTTTTTCCAACCCCCTCCCCCCACACGCATTTGAGTAGAAAAGGATGGGCTCTTTAAGAAATGGTCCTGAGTGAACGGAATATCCATATGGTATTTAAAAAATATCATAATCCTTATCTCACAATATTTCTAAAAGCCGATCTCAGGTGAATTATAAATTTAAAACTAACGTTAAAAATATTAAAGCTTGTGGAACATTACAAAAACTTGGACTATTTAAACACACCGAAACATTATTCATTAAGGAACAGACTCATAATTTAGGGTATGTTAAAACACTCAATTTCAATTCATTAAAATTACCAATAACAGGGGTGGAACAAGTCAAGCCAAAAACAGGGAAGAATTTATTGAAATGCATATAATGAACAAAAGACTCATATCCAGAATATATCAATGATACCTTCACATCAGGAAGAATAGTGGAAGATAGATAATAGAAATAAATGGGAAAAATAATTAATAGGAATTGTACTAGAGTATCCAAGTAAGCAATACATTTATGAAGACAGCCTGTACTTTGCATAATTATATTCTATGATATATCCTATCACCAAATGATTGTACACTAGTGTATATGTGTACATATGTAAATATGTATATCTATATTATATATCTATAGCTATATCTATCTATCTATCATCTATCTATCTTTCTATCTATCTATCTATCTATCTATCTATCTATCTATCTATCTATCTATCATCTATCTACCTACCTACCTACCTATCTATCTATTAGCTGAGTACACACCATTTCCAAAAGAGAAATCCTGCAAAGTAGAAACAGGTCAATTGCTCGTTAATAGTATATTTAAATAAACTGTGGTAAATTCACACAATGGACTAGGTTATATAATAAAAACTAGCAAAACATTGTGTTATGTTTCACACAATGTATGCATAGAACAAGCACATTGTCAAGCAATAAAAGTAGATTCAAAATAACATCCACCCTACAATTTCATTTATTAAAGTTCAAAATAGCTCAAAACAAAAGGATAATACGCATTTATTTCTCCACTCATGCTAAGGTATGTACTGCATCAGAGAATAAGACATTGTTTACCATATTGCATAAGGTCTATTCACAAGACCACTTTCAGTGTCTAAAATGGGTGCTTATTACACAATACCCAATGTCTAGTCAATATGAAAATAGAAAGCTAAGAAGAAAATACCTAAAAACCTGTGCCCTTTCTTATGGGCACATCCTGGAATTTGTACATATCACTTACATTAGCATTAGCTAAATGTTGCTTCAAGAAAGCTTAGAAATGTAGTTTTCTTTTATGTGATGATATACTAATTTAACCATTGGATAGAGACAATAAATACGTATTTTTACATAGCTAATCAATTCCTAACACCGTGCATCACTTAGGCCACCAAACATCTGTGTACGCCCTTTCCCAGACATACAAGTATACAACACTCATCCATTCTCCAAGGGAAGCATTCTCAAATTCCCAGTTACTTACTCCATCCATCCATCCATCCATCCATCCAAGAAATTTGGATGATTGTTAGTCCTCTTCCATCAGGTATGTGTGTAGATCCTAGTAAATAAATAGAGATATTGCTAAAAGTTTAATTAAGGGAAAAAAGAAAATACACAAAAATACATAATAAAAGATTTTGAAGGGAAAGAAACATTGAAACAAAACAAGTTTTACCAATATTATCAGTCACTTACCAAATAAGTAGGAAAACTTAAAGGGACTGAAGAATTTTCTAAGAAAATACATTTTCTCAAAATTAACCATATTAAAGACAGAAAACTACAACTCACAAATTTCCTTTGGAGATATTAAGAAAGATATGAAACTACCCCAGGGAAAAGCAAAAGGGCAAGATGGTATCACAAAATAATCTACTAAACTTCAAAGGCCAAGTAATCTTAATGTATAGTAGACCCTCACCATTATCCGAAGAGGTATGTTCCAATAACTCTGGAGATGCCTGAAATCACAGATAGTATCAAACCTTATATATACTATGTTTTTCCCTATACATACATACCTATGATGAAGTATAATTTATAAATTAGGTACATAAGAGATTCACAATGATAATCAATAATAGAATAACTATAACAATATGCTGTAATCATTTGTGTGATTGTACTCTCTTTTTCTTTCGAAGTACCTTATTGTACTGTACTCACTTTTTCATTTAAAGGAAACAATTTATGGCTTCTCTTTGGCATATTCAAATGGCCAGCATCTCTACTCTTTTGTTTTGGTTTAAGTAAAAAAAGGGTTACTTGAACACAAGCACTGCAATACCCCAAAGGTTGATCTGATTTCCTAGAGGGCTAGTCAGAGATCAGTGGGCAGAAGCATCTACAATGTGGAGACTCTGCACAAAGGAACGAGTAATGTCCCATGCAGCACAGTGCAAGATTTCATCACACTACTCAGAATGGTGTGCAATTTAAATAATTTAAATTATGAATTATTTATTTCTGGAATTTTCCATTTAAGATTTTCAGACCATGGTTGACTGCAGCTATCTGAAACCACAGAAAGTGAAACGGGATAAGGGGGGCACTGTTGTATTATAAATTGTTCCTGAAATATAGCATTGATACCTAATTCTGATAAAGACAGTACAAAATAAGAAAAAAAAAAAAAGATAAATACCACTTACAAATACTGTGGCAAATATTCCATATATAATGTAAATGAATAGAATCTAGTACCACAGCAGGAAAATGATACATGATGCTCAAGTAAAAATTATTTCGGAAATTCAGTTATTTCAGTATTAAGAAATCTATTTATATAACTGTATTAATGTAACACACTATATTAATACTTAGTGAAAAAACCATATAAATATTTCCATAGGCTACAAAATAAACTTCAATACTCATTTCTAATAAAAAAAAAAAAACACAAAAAAACAAGAGAGTGGTAATTAAGATATTTTCCTACTAGGATTATCTGTGTATATATCTTAATTCTCAATACACTTTTTGGGGAAAACCAAGGGCATTTCAACTAGTATCAGAAACAGTGTCCAGTATCTCTACTATCAATTCAATTAAATAAGAAAACCAATTAGAAGAAAAAGAAGACAGCAAATAAAATGATCTGTATGTAAATATGATGCAATCAGATATATGGGAAATCCCAGATAAACAGTGATACAACTATCTCCAACAATAAAATAATTCAATAAAGTAAGTAAAGAGGCCAAGATGTGGAGGCTAATATCCTAAGTTAATTCCCAACCAAAATACTTCAATATAGAGGAGAGTCTATAGGCCATACCCCAGTTAAGCTATTATACCTCAAAAATGTAATGTGCTGTGTTCAGCCTACCTTTTTGCAATTTATGAAGAAAAATGAAGACAAAATATACACATTTTCAGAACTTAGTCTGAAATAGTCATGTCTACAAATGTTCTACGGACAGAAAGCTTTGAAAACTAAACTTTCTTATATGTTAAAATTAGCTGTAAATGCCATTACAATATTCAAAAAATTGAAAAGTCAATAGACAAATTTTAAATATTCAAGACTGTAATTTTTAATTCAGGATTTTTACAAGCTTTCTCAGGAGATAATAGGAAATCAGTAGCCTCCACATATGAGTGCATAAATAATATAGACATAATGAGGGGAAAAAACTTAAAATAACAATTTAAAAGAAAGATTAGAAGCTAAATAAATTTAGCAAAATATATGCAAAATTCAATATATCTGTCAAATTTTAAAACACTTCTGAATGGCATTAGAGTGGATTTGAACAAGTAGAAATACCTTTCTTGTTCTTAGATATAATAATTCAATATAATAGAGAACTCAGTTCCCCCTAAATCAATTCATCAATTAAATGCAATCCCAATATAAATACTAACATTCACTATAATGAAACTAGGAAATTTGATGCAAAACTTCATACGTAATCTAAATATTCAATAATAGCCATGAAATATACCCTACCACACTACACACACACACACACACACACACACACCCAAATGTCTATACAATGTAACCCCAAATATTAGATAATAAAAAGTACTAAAAAGCCTCTATAATTAAAACAGTATGGTATTGGCACATGAACATACCGACAGATTTATTTTTCAATAAAATAGAAAGCCCAGAATTTAACCCAAGTATACATGGAATTGTACATCACAGTAATAGATTTAGGCAAGAAATAACAACAGATGCTAACTAGCTGTTAGACATTTGAGGAGTAACAAGATATTTACTTTCCCAACATATATTTATATAACTTAATAGAAACGGGTAAAATAGTAAATCACAGAGGAGGAACATGGCAAACTTTGTCTTAACCACGTGATCAAAGTTTGTATGGAGAGTAGCAGGACTAATCATTAGCATATGCATATGGTTACAAATCACTGAGAAAGACTCAGGATCACATCTGTGGTCTTTCTGTCGAAAATACATAACCTGAGACTAATCACGCTGCAATATTACAAAAATTGAGAAAACATCTACAAAACAACAGGCCTTCACTCTTAGGAAATGTCATTATGAAATAGAATTACTCTGCAAATTTGCCAGATTAAACAGACATATGAGACATAATAAATATAATACATTTTAGATTTATTTTTCTATAAAGAATATATTAGGTAAATCAGTGACGTTTGAATAAAGTCAGTAGATTACATAATAGTAATAATAGTAATAGTAATAGTTGTGTGTTTTTTGTTTGTTTGTTTGTTTTGCAAATCAGACAGCAAGAAGCTGGTTACTGACCTATCACATCACTGAATGGTCATCAGCATAAGGAGGTAAGTTCAGGTTTTTCTCCCAGAACCTATTAATGGTTATTCCAGTTACCTTTCTGTGACACACACATGTCCATACATTTATTATCTCTTCAACTGATGAAATATAAAGGTATTAAAATAAGAAAACAACATTAGCAATCCTGGGGAACAATTAGAATTGTGGTCAACCAAAAGGCAAGATTTTTTTAAAGCAGCTTTATTAATAATGATTTAAATAAGTTTTCATATTTTTATTTGTTTTCATATGTACTTTTAAGTTTCATATGCACTCTTTGGGGAAAACCAAGGGCATTTCAACTAGTATCAGAAACAGTGTCCAGTATCTTCTTTTTTAAATTTTATTTTCCATATTCAACATTATTTTATATTAGTTCCTGGTGTACAGCATAATGGATAGATGTTTATATAGTATATGAAGTGATTCTCCTGATTAGTCCAGTACCCACCTGGCACTATTGACAGTTAATAAAATATTGACTATAGTCCCTATGCTGTACTTTACATCCCCATGGCTATTTTGTAACTACCAATTTGTACTTTTCTTAATCCCTTTACCTTTTTCACCCAGCCCCCCCAATCCCTTCCCTTCTGGCAACCATCACTTTATTCTCTGTATTTATTTATATGTTTTGATATTTTATTTGTTTACATGTGCATCATTTTTACAAAGATGCAAAAAGTCCATGATTTATATTGTTTGCAGTAAGAGTTGTCTATTTTATAAGAAAAATACATGAGAGACTGCCAAACTTTCATTTTGCCTTCAGAAATTATTCTTCTTAAATTTTGTCCTTGCAATATATGAAATAAATGATAAATTCTGCACAAACTGCATTTTAAATCTCCTATCAAACTAGTTAATATTTAACTTCCCATGTTTCTAAGGTTTGAGAAAAAATAAAATTAGGGCTGATCAGATAAACCTATGTTATAAAATTATATTACAAAAAATTATAATCTCAATGTATTTTATTATGAATTTCATAACAGATGCTTAGTAATGGTTTATAACATAAATCTATATTCTATAATTATAATATATGTAATACTATATAAGTATGGATGTATAATAGATTTTAAATGTATTTTATGTTTAATAGATGAATGAAACCTATCAATTCATTTTATGTTTATTAATAATCTTATACAGCAACATATTAGACAGCTATATCATCTATGCTAAATATTTATTTATGGTCTATAATATGAAGAGTAATATTATTAAAAATGCTATTAAGCAGCCAAAAAAAATGAGTTGTGCAATTATTTTCTTCAGAGAAGAAAGTGATGATAGGATTTTCCAATGAAAAGAATTATGATAGGTGTGATGTGAAAATGTATTTGTGCATCAATACCTATATGTCAAATAATGGTATCACTTTTAACAGAGGGCTTTGGTATTTAAAATTAATATAAAGTCTAATAACATTTTATGTCATTAAAGTAATATTTTCAATAAAATATTTCCCAAATTTAGAATTTAGAAGCTTTAAATAATTGTACTCCAGTATTACATGTATTATCATCCCAATGAACATAATTTCAATGGTAGCATACATACTAAAGTGGTTAAGAGTGAATCAATCAAGAAAATGAATCATTTAATTTCTAACTCCACCATTTACTGAATCTGTTATATTAAGCAAGTTATGTGATTTTTATTCTTCTTCAGTTTCTTTTGACTATAAATGAGTAATTATAATACATAATGAAACTGACTGTTCTGAGGATTAATGTAACAATAAGCATGAAGCACTATGCCCAGAGGCTTGCATAGAGTAAATCCTTACTGTTTGAGAGTTATTATTATTAACAGAATGATTTTTAAAATAACGTCAAAACCAGGCAAATCTCTGTAAAATGTGCCACAGCACTGGTTACTTTATTTATGAAATGGGTTAATATGGTTGTCTTGTTATATCACTTCCCTATGTAGGAGCTTTTCTCCTTTATCTAGATGAGTCATAAAAGTCATCAGTTATTCCTGAAAAGTTACCTATAGCTAGAACTTTACTTTTCATCATCCTGGTGATGACCCTTTATGATGAAATGAAACTTTCAGTATTATATGTTGAAATGCATGTCTCAGATTTACATTTGTATTATCAAGATAATATGGCCTGCCCATACATTTACCTCGTGGATTGTTGTAAGGAATGGATAAAATGATTCAGCACATTTACTGGTCCTTGATTTCAAGAGACATAATCTTCATGGAAGAATACACACCTAGAAGATACTTACTTCACCACATAAGGGTTATAAAAAGACCTTGCATTTTCAGTCTGTGGCCCAGTATCAATTATATCAGTACTCAGATGAGAAAGAGAGAGAGAGGTTGAGAGAATCTTTGATTTTCATGATAACTCGTTCGTATCATTCCTCTTTAGGTACAGAGATGGGAAAAATTCACATCAGAAGGCTTTGCTGTGATGACTATTTTGTAACTACCAATTAAGTGAATGCATTTGGTTGGAGTATCCCATGCTTTTCATTTCTTAGGAAACCATGTTTGGTGATTGTGGCAAGAATATAAGAATCCTAGGCAGTTATGAACAAAGACCATAGTCTCTGCAAGTAAAATTTCAAGATTAATACAATTAAAAAATGAAATACATATTAAAGTTTTAATAATTTGCTCATTAATAAACGGTTGTATACATAATTAATGATAGTCATAGAGAAAAGAAATGATTAGAATGACCAAATTGACATACCCTAATGCTTGCTAGTTCTGTCAGTATAGTCTTGGCCTAAGTTCTAAGAGAGAACCAAACAACTAACCCTGGAAAATATGTTCAGGCAAATATGTTCAGGATGATTGTTTTTCTACCTGTGAAATCTTGGTTACATTGTTTCAGTACTATTTGCTTTACTTTCCTGGAAAATCAAGACAACAATTTCCACATAATGTTGATGTGAATATTGACTGAGAAAAATATTTACAAACAGGCATATTGGGTCTTCAACATGTGGTTTTGTTTTCCCTATTTTATTTCCTTTCCTCTCAAACAGAAATAGCATATCTCATAAAGTAGAGAAACTTTTTGACATAGTTGTACATATTTATATTTTTTTCTTCATTACCATTTCATTACAAAACAATTATAGAGCAACTTCCATACAAACACTTGGGAATGCGATGATGAGTAAAACCAAACCTACAAGGGCTCGTTGTCATGGAGATTACATATGAAACACTCCACAAACACATTTTGGTTTATGCTTTTATCTTTATAATTGATATCATTTAGAAATCTTTTCCTTTTAATACAAAATTCTTATTCCCAGAAAAGCTACACATCATATAACTAAACTCAAGTGGGGTTTGGCACATTTTGACTTATTAAGCCATTTGTGAATTGATATCATTCATTTTTTATCAGCAGTATCAAACACAGACCTAGAACATATAAAGATTATAGGCCTAAATGTTAAATTTTGATTTCTAATTAAAGATATAAGATACATTAAACAAAAAATAGTGAAGTAAAATGTTTTTGAACATGTTCTGGGGTAGATTCGAAAGCTTAGGTAATGCTTCTAAGGTTAATTGCATATTGAACTCATTAACTTATCTTTATTTCTCATTTTCATGTAAAAATCTTTGATAAATCTAATTACCTAAAGATGTTTGATGCTGGTAAAAATATTCCAAATAAATAACTATAACAATACTTTATACTTTTTTTCTTGTAACAACTTTCAAAGGTAAAACAGAGTGTAATTAAATCTGATATGGTCTATTTTATATAAATACATATATATATGTATATATATATATATATATACATATACATATATATATATACATATACATATATATGTATATATGTATATGTATATGTATGTGTATATATATATATGTATATATATGT
Organism: Rhinolophus sinicus; assembly: GCF_057876585.1. Lineage (NCBI taxonomy): Eukaryota > Metazoa > Chordata > Mammalia > Chiroptera > Rhinolophidae > Rhinolophus > Rhinolophus sinicus. The sequence goes on from NC_142516.1 coordinate 111,172,722, forward strand.
ATATATATGTATGTATATATATATATATATATATATATATATATATATATATATATTAGGTTCTTCATGCTTAAGATTTGTCAGCTTTGGATTGCCTAGGATGAAACGTGCAGAGTTAATTATTCCATCACTCAGCAAACAATGGGCTTTCTAAACCTGTACTTGTGTTCTCAGTAAACATTTCTTAATTATATATTTGGCACAGAGAACAAATGAATTAGTCTTAGAAATGAAATGGATAATAAATTATTAAGTCTGCATTTCAGGTAGTAATGTCCAAACAATGATAGTACTGTTATTAATGCTAAAGTTTTGTGATGATAAAAATGTAATGCATTTTTGTTGTCATACCTATCTTGTCATGAATTCCACTGGAGATCTGTGAAGAACAGCTTGTGAGTGGATGCAAACTGCACTCATGTCTATGGCTGTCAGGGATTCTAAACTGCCCTGCCAGTCCACTCTCAGCTTTTAACAATATGCTAAAAAGTTTCAATGACTTCTTCCTGGCAGTTTATATGCTCCCAACATCATTTCTACATAGTCCCTGCCACAGGTGTGCCCATACTATTATTACATCGTGTTGAGTTGGCCTGCCCTATCAACTTTAGGCTATTCGGTTGACCTATGACAGAAACTTTCTGATGGGTTCCAAAAAGTTATTTTGTCTTGTTTTAGTTCACACAGCTTTTTCTTCTTGGTGAGTTGAAGCAACTTTCATTACAGTTTTCTATATCTTAGGTATAAGTGGAGCATGGAACATTCTCTGCGGATGTTTTTGCTAGTCAACTTCATATTTAATTACACGACCTTTAAGTCACGATGGGATTATGACAAAACTAGAGGAAAGGAAGAACAGGAGTGGAATTTTGTATTTAAAAGGAATTATTATTTGGTTATAAGCACATTACTTTTTGCCTTTATGAGGAGAAGGATGTATTTGGATACTACCTACTCCAAAGGGTGGTCTGGGGTATGTGTGGTCACCTGGCACTAAATTTCTCTTCTCATTTGATTTGGTGCCCATTTGTAAATGGCTGGGGTGGAAAAGTACAGACAAAAATGTCAAGTCTTTCATATAGCTAACATCTGTGAGTGGATTATTTCAATTGGAAAATATTAATGAAATTTGGGAAATACAAAAAAGTGAAAATATTATCTGCGTTTTGAAGACATGAGAGATTAGAACTGGCTAAGTTCAGTATTGCAGTGCTGAGTCACCAGCTTTTTAAATTCAAAGAAGCAGTTGTAGTAATAAGGGAGATAGAAAAATATTTGTCATCTCGGCTATAAAGATGTCTTTTAGAACTCAATGATCTACCTGTGGCCACCTGACTCTAGATCATTCAGAAACGTGATAAAAAATGCAAAAATATGTAATCAGCTAATTCCTGGATTAAATCCTTTTCTGCTAGAATATATAGAAGGAGGTCTGATTTCTTTATGCATGTTTTACAGAAAAGAGCATAATAAAACTAGTATGACGTATAAATGAAATTGTTATTTTTAAAACACATCTGACTGATGTCAGCAAAATGGCAGAAAAGGGTGCTCCGGGCTCTCATATCTCCATGGAAATACTGATTTAACAACGATGTCTCTTTGTGAAAACTCCAGAATATTAGCAGATTTCTCACTAGAAATCCTGCAGGCAGGAAGGGTGTGAGGTGATATATTCAAAGAACTAAGAAGAAAACTGCCAACAAATAATACTGTATCTGGCAAAACAATCTTTCAAAACTGAAGGAGAAATTAAGACTTTCCCAGAAACAAAAGCTAAAGGAGTTCATCACCATGAAAACTGCCACAAGAAATGCTAAAGGGATTCTTTCAAATTGAAATGGAAGTATGGTAGACAGTAAGAGGAAACTATATAAAAATATAATACTATATGGTAAAGATAAATATACAGACACATAGAAGTTTTGGTATTGTAATGTTACACTTCCTTTAATTATAATAATGAATAAATAACTATTAATTCTGATATAGATTTAAAAAAGCATAAAATAACTATAAATGTATGCTAAAGGATATACAATATAAAAATAGTATATAGTATTAATAACAAAGTTGTGGTGGAGTTGTAAAGGAGTAGTTTTTGTATTCAAGTAAACTTGTTATCAGTTTAAAACAGATATAATTTAAAACAGATTGTTATAACTTTATGTAATCCCCATGGTAAACACAAAGAAAATACTTGTTGAAGTTACACAGAGAAATGAGGGTATCTAAACAGGTCTATGTATATAAAAAAAAAAAAAATCAACAAAACACAAAGGGAGGTAGTAAAAGAGGAAAAGAGGTACAAATTTCTAAGACATACAGAAAAGAATGAACAAAATGGCAATATGGCAAGTCTTTCCCTATCATTACTTTAAGTGTAAATAGAGTAAACACCCCTTAAAAGACAAACATAGGTTGAATGGTTAAAATTCAAAACAAAACAAAACAAGAAAAAGAAAAACAAGATTCAACTATATGTTAAGATAAGAGACTCATTTTCAATGTAGGGACACACATAGGTTGAAAACAAAATTATAGAGGAAGAAATTCCAATGGTAACCAAAAGATAACAGACATACTTATAACAGCAAAATACACTTTAAGTAAAAACCTGCCACACGTCACAAAAAAAGAAAGTATGCTGTGATAAAGAAGTCATTATGACAATTATAAATACTATATATGCACCTAACATCAGAGGTACCAAATATGTGAAGCAAACATTCACCAGAATTGAAAGGAAAAATAGACAACAATATAATAATAATAGACTATTGCAATACTCCAATTTCAATAACCGATAGAACAACAATATAGAATATCAATAAGGAAACAGAGGACTTGAATAACACTAAAGACCAATTGATCTAACAGACATATATAGAATACTCTAACTAACAACAGAGTACATGTTTTCTGAAATGTACATTGAACATTATCCATGATACACATAGTAGGCCATAAAACCATTCTTAATAAACCCGAGAAGACTGAAATTACATACATTTTTTTTTCCAACCATAACATAAATAAATTAGAAAATATGTTCCAGAAATAAAATTGGAAAACCCAGAAATATGTTGAAATTAAACATAATCAAGAAGGTGAAAGAATTTTATACTAAAAATTATTAAACATTGCTAAAAGAAATTAGAGACACAAATGAGTGGAAACCATTCTGTTTTCATGGAATGGAAGATTTATCATTATTAAAATGTTTATACTACCTAAAGAAATCTACAGATTCAATACAATCCTATCAAAATCCTGATGGCATTTTTTTTTTTTTTTTGGGGGGGGGGGCAAAAATAGAAACCAGAAACCCATCTCCTGGGTATCTACCCAAAAACCTGAAAACGTTTATTCGTAAAAATATATGTGTTCTGATGTTCATTGCAGCTTTATTTACAGTGGCCAAGACATGGAATCAATCAAAGTGTCCTTTGATAGATGTTTGGATAAAGAAGATGTGGTATATATACACAATGGAATTCTACTCTGCCATAAGAAAAAGGGAAATACTGCCATTTGCGACAACATGGATGAATCTTAAGATTATTATGCTAAGCAAAGTAAGTCAGGCAGAAAAAGTCGAGAACCATATGACTTCTCTCATATGTGGGATGTAAAACTGAAAGCAACAAAGGAACAAGACAAACAAACAAAAACTGATAGACTGACAATAGTTTAATTGTTATGAGTGTGTAAGGGGGGAGGGGAGATGGCAGAAGAGGGTAAAGGCGATTGAATGTATGGTGATGGAAGGAGAACTGACTCTGGGTGGTGAGCACACAATGTGATGTATAGATGATGTATTATAGAAATGCACACTTGAAACTATGCATTTTTACTAAGCATTGTCACCCCCAATAAATTTAATTAAGAAAAAGAAAGCAAATCCTAAAATTATACTGGAATCTCAAAAGACCTTGAATAGCCAAAATGATCTTCAAAGAGAAGAACAAAGTTGTAGACCTCACATTTCTTGATTTCAAACCTTGGTACAAAGCTATAGTAATTAAAACAGTGTGATAGTGGCATAGAGACATACATATAGAGCAATGGAAAGAATAGAGCCCAGAAATAAATCCTCACAAGTATGGTCAGATGATCTTTGACAAGGGTGTCAAGATAATACAGTGGGAAAAAATAAATTATGTTGGAAACTATATATCAAAAGAACAAGTTGGATCCTTACCTTAGACCACATTTCAAAAATTAACGCAAAGTGGATTGAAGACATAAACAGAAGACCTAAAATTGTAAAACTCCTAGAAGAAAACATAGAGAAGAGCTTCATGACATTCAAGTTGTTAATGCTATCTTGGATATAACAACAAAAGTATAGGCAACAAAAGCAAAAATATTCAAATAGGACAACAAAAAAATTCAAAACCTTCTGTGCCTCAAAGGAAACAATCAACAGAGTGAAACAATTAGTGTAAAGAATGTGAAAAGGTACTTGTAAATCACATATATGGTAAGAAATTAATACCAAAAATATATAAAGAACACACACAACTCAACAAGAAAACAACGCTATTAAAAATGGGCAAAGAACTTGAATATACATTTCTCCAAAAAGATATACAATGGTCAGCAAGGATATTAAATGAAACTAAACATCACTAACCATTAGAAAAAAACAAATCAAAAGCCTGATATCCCCTCACACTCATTAGGATGGCCACAATTAAAAAACAAACAAGCAAACAAAGCAAAACAAAAACCCAGAACACAGAAAATAACAAGTGTTGACAAGGACGTACGCAGATAAATTGGAACTCTTGTGCAGTGTTGGTGGGACTGTGAAATGGTGCAGCTGCTACAGGAAACAGTATGGTGGTAATTCAAAAATTAAAAATCATTACACTATCATCCAACAACCTCACTTCTGGCTCTACAGCCACAAGAACTGCAAGCAGGATCTTGAAGAGATATTTGGGCGCTCATATTCATTGAAACATTATTCAAAATAGCCAAGAGCTGGAAGCAACACAAATGTTCACATAAATGTATACAAGAAAATATGGGTATATACATACAATGAAATATTATTCAGCCTTATAAAAGAAGGAAAACCTGTCATATGCTACAGGATGGATGAATCTCAAGGACATTATGTGAAGCGAAATATGCCAGTCACAAAAAGTTGATACCATATGATTCCACACATGGAGACATCTAAAGTAGTCAAACTCATAGAAACAGAAAGTAGAATCATGGCTGTCAGGGGATTGGAAAGGAGGAAATGGGAAGCTGTTGTTTAATGGGTATCAAGTACCAATTTTGCAAAAAAAATGTTCTAAAGATCTGTGTGCCATGAGGAAAATATACTTAAAAGTACTGAACTGTATGTTTAAAAATGGTTAAGGTGATAAATTCTACGTTATGTATTTTTTGTCACAATGACAAAGCAACACATTTGCACAAAAGCATTATATGTGTATGAATTTATCTTTAATGTATCTGACGTCACACTTACAGGAAATGGAACCCAGCCGTGAGAGAAGCTGATTTCTCAGTAAAGAATAGGTTCAGGCAAGAATAGGATAGTATTTGAATGTGGAACCTGAAGGGATAGTAAGACTTTAACATCTCAACTGACAGGCATAGACATATTAGTGAACCAAAAAATTTTCAGAAAAATACTTTTGTGATCATTGTTTTGTTGTGAAGGGTAGGATTGGGACTTGTTATAGTAAAACCTTGAGAAGTCTTTTTTTTTTTTTTTATTACACCTACCAATTTTCAGTGAATATGTGTCCTTATCACTGTTCTAAATGTTGTTTTCAAGTCTCAACAAATACTTTGTCTCACCTCTAAATAGTACAATTTTTCTTTTAGGTATTGCTTTTAAACGGCTTGTAATTATTATTATGTTTATTTCATCTCACAGTGAGTAAAGAATTGATAGTTTTAAGTCTTGTAGAAGAAAAGAAGAACTGACTAGTTTTTTCATTATTTTTTAAATAAATAGATTGGGCGAGGAATCTGATATTCATGGTTAAATGCCTTGCTTGAAGTCTCTCAAGTAGTAAGCCATGGGATGGGATTTATATGCCTTTACTGCTCATGGTTTTCCATTTATATGCTCAAGGCAAGCAGTTGTGAAGGAGTGATCTTTTTAAAGCCAAATTATCTTGAAACTAAGCACATTGTGATTGTATTTTCACTATTTCCTTTTCTAAATAAAAGAAAATTAATTGCAGTTTTCATTGCTATGCATTCTGACCTTCACTTGCTGATTTTTTTTTTTTTTCTCTACCTTCTTTCTTTCCCTAAGTAGACTATCAAGACACTATGACCAGGAGTTATTCCAAGGCTAGTCGTGTGGAAAATAAACAATCTACATTCTAGCTGGAACGTAAGCTGCAGAAACAGAATTTAACAATAATTCAATGTAATAAGAAGTCATCTGGGGGAAAATTAGAGGATTCAGTAATTAAGTATTGTAATTGTGATTATGATCAGCAGATATTGTCAGGTCTGTCTCTGCAGTTAAAAAGGCGGGAAAAAAGCTAGACTTTACCACTAAAACTACAAACTGTCATATCCATTTGTCTCATTACCCTTTGAATTCTGTGATGATCACTGAGTGCCAGGTCTTCTTTTTTTTTATTTTTATTTAAGAATTAGAAGTTCACAAAACCATAAAAGAGCTATTTAAGCCCACAATAATTAAAAAAATAAATGCTGTATTTAATTTGACTTGAGCTCCTCGTAGATGAATATTCACTTATGTTGCCATGGCATATATGATTTTTATCAGCTTTGTTGAGATGTAATTAACATGCAATTCATTCCACATATATAAACTTACAATTTGATAAGTTTTATCATAATTATACACTAAAAGTCATAATCACAATCAAGATAGTGATATTTATGCTCTCACAGTTTCCTTACATCCCTTTTGTAATTCTACCCCACCCGCAGACAATTAATGGTCCACCTTCTGTCACTACAGATAAGTGTTAATGTTCTAGAGTTTATGTCCAGAGTTTACATATACATATATGAAATATCAGATATATGAAACATAATATATACGTGTGGACTTGTATAGTATATATTATTTTTGTTTGACATCTCCCAATCAGCATAATTATTTTGGTAGATGATTTCAAGGCACAATCCGTAAAAGAACAAATTGATAAACTGGACTTCATCACAACTGAAAATTTCTGGTCTTCTAAAGACATTATTAAGACAAAGAAAAAATAAGCCATAGACTGGGAGAAAACATTAACAAATCGTATACCTTATGAAAATTTGCATCCAGAATATATAAAAATCTCTCAAAATTCAATAAGAAAACAAACAACCCCACTTTTAAAATGTGCAAAATATTTGAACAGAAACTTCAGCAAGAACAATAACATAGAAGTAAATGAATGGATGTTCAACATCATGAATCAGTAGGAAAACAAATTAACACCCCAACCATATGTGTATCATTGCACATTTATTAGAAAGACTAACAAAATTCAAAACACTGAACACACCACGTGTTGGTAAGGATGTGGAAGAACTGGAGATATCATATTTTGCTTCTAAGAGTGTGAAGTGGTATCACCATTTTGAAAAACAATTTTGTGGTTTATTTAAAAAAAATGAAACATCTATCACAGTATCCAGTTATTTCACTCCTTGGTATTTACTCAGTAGAAAAGAGAGCATATGTCCATATCACCTTAATTTACAGCAGACATAAACTGGAAACAACTGAAAGTTCCCTCAACAGGTGAACAGATAAAAAAAAAAAAAAAATGGAATATCCGTATAGTAGAATACTACTCAGCAATAAAAGTAATGGACTATTGATGCACAACGACTTTGATAGGTGTTTTCACATTCAGCAATACAATTTTTTGGTTAAAAACACCAAGGGCATGTAAGTGCAAATGAGGTAGAAATATTTTACTAATACTTTCATATTTGGCACTTCAAAAAATGTCAGCCAATATAATTTCAATGTGTATATGCATAGTGAAACCATTACTTAGTGCATCATTATATGCTCTGAAACAATGTGTTAAGGGTTTGCAATCCAGATTCCAAATAGCTTTCTACATTGATGTCTTATATGGACTCTATCTCATATAATAACAATGTTTAGAAAACAGACAACAAAAAAAACAATTGTAAATTATTTCATTATTCTCCAACAAGAGATGTAGTAGGAGGGCAATATTATCTAGGTCATCTTTTTGACATCTTTTTGACAAAAATATTCACTTCAAAATCTCTGCTTACTATTATTGAAGGCAGTACATAAAAAAGCACATGAACACTTAGGGTCATTTAAATCTAACAGTAAATAGAAATTTACAGTTTCATAGTGATAATCAAGTTTGTGGATTGTGTTGATATTCAGAATAGTATTAGCTAACCGTTCAACTCAGCTGATTTAAAAATAATATTTCAGCACACATATTAGAAACCCATATGTACAGCTGATTTAAGACATAACCAGAGTTAAGTGCTCAAACAATGCCTCTCTGTATTTCTCTGTATTTCAGACTCTCACAGTCAATGGCAGAGAAGATTGCCAGCAACTCCAGGTAATATCCTATTAGCTTTATAACCATAGTGGGGAACAATTTGTTTCTTGGTCAATAATGCCAGGAGATGTTTAATGGCTCTGATTGGGCTGACTTCACCAGCCTGCCTAAACATTTTGGTCAGAAGAATGCAGTAGTTCATCAAACAGACCTGAGTTACTTACATATCTGGAGCCATGAAATGGTCACAGTCCCTATAGAATTACAAGAAAATCAAGAAGTTCTTCAAAGAGAAAAAGAAACGGAATGCAATCAATCAAAAACAAGTTTTCACTATTAATGGGTTAGATTCCGTAGAGGAAAATTATCCTTCTCCCTCCTGTGGATCTCACAAGAACAGTGGAATAATTATGTGGGGAAGGTGGTTATTAGCAATTTGACAGGTAAACTAAGTAGATTGCTTCTATTGGAATGTTGGTTGTCCTAAAGATTTATGATCCTCAGATGTTTTTAGGTTTTACCTGAGAGTTTGATTTGTTCAGGATGCAACAAAATCTAGTGGTCACGTAGCACATGATATTAGTAGATGGTTGAAATTGGGCTCAACTACCTTTGTTGCTCCTGTAGTTCTAATAAAGGATTCAGTATGAAGTAGAACCCTGCTCCCACTGCAAATGACAGCATCTCATTGTGTATGTGTGCATGTGTGTGAGTGTGTGTGTGAGTGTGTGTGTGTTTGAGTGAGAGTTGATGATGGAAAACAAGTGTAGATATGTCAGGGAATTTTCCATGGTATAATAGTTTTATTTGCATTACTTGGATAAAGAGAGATTTTTTTTCCCCTCTTGCCATTGTGTAAGTCTAAATCCAAACTATATTTTACTTAAATATCAAATGAATTCTATGAGTCACTGAAATCCACCTGGAAAGAAGTATAGATATACGTAAATTGATTTCCTAAATATGCATGCAGAAATTATATCCTTAATCTGCTGAGTAAAATTTAGGAAAAAAATAAATGAAGTGAAAGTCCTCACTTCTGATGTACTGGAAGAAAAGATATAGTAAAGAGAAGGTTTGCTTCTGATGGATAAAATGAGAGATAAGGTGTAATGCAAGGTCTCAGCTTCTGCTCCCCACACAAGAACACAGGATATGGTGAGGCCAAAAAGGAACACCCATGGAGCCATAGATAGGAGAGTCATACCAATATATTCTTGATGGCGGCTGGTCGAGACACAAAAGTAGGATCAACACGATTCACAATCCGCCATCCATGCTTGCTAACCCCACTTGCTAGTCGCAATCCACCATCTGCTTGTCTGCCATCCAACTAACCAACTAACCAACAACCCCCTAGCGTAGCCATGGCAGTTATATTAGTGGCTAATGGCTAACTGGTTACAGCTGATGGCCAACTAGTCACAGCTGATGGTCATTTACTACCCGAGCCAGAACCATTCCACGTGAGGCTGAGAGCCTGGAAACTGTTCTCTGGGACGCTGTCCCCACATAAGGTAACTAAAGCAAAGTCTGTTTTCACTTTACAGATAATTCTTAGTAGGCCTGTAGGTTCCATGGATTCTTAAGGATGGTCTCTAACTGATTACAGTTAGAAAAACTGAGATTTTTTATATGAAGAAAACTGAGATTTGGTTACTAAATTGTGCTATACACACACACACACACACACACACACGACCTAAACATCATGAGTTACTTAGTAAAACTATGAATTTGGAGACTCATTTCTCATAGCACTCTAATGCTCTCTGTAAAAGTCCAGAATAAAATCAAATACAAAAGTAAAATTCACATTTATAGTATTAGGAGCTTTTTATACTTGTTTCCGGCCAAGTTAAAAAGGATAAACTAGTATTTTAAATTGATTGAAAACACTACACATTTCTATTTCTGTTTTTTTATCCTTAGAAGTAAATTTCACTTCCTTGGAAGAACATAAAATGCAGATTTAGCCCTTTGTTCTTGTAACTTCCTATTTTATGCCCACCCACTCACTTTCTTCTATGGTCATCTTTCAGATTAGCCATACTTTAAAATATTGTTGTGCGGGGAGGCCTGCGGGGTCTCTGCTCCCGCTCCCCACATAAGAATGCCAGACGTGGCTAGGCCAAAAAGGGACACCCATGGAGCCATAGGTAGGGGAAGTCATACCACTACAGTCTCACTGGAGGCTGGATTCTCACTGCTGTCTGCTTTTCTGCCAACCGACCGACTCTCCTTCACTCCCCTCGACTCCACTCATAGCTGCGGCAGTTACACTAGTGGCCAATGGCTCAATGGTTACAGCTGACAGCCAACCAGCCACAGCTGACTGCCATCTACTACCTGAACCAGAACCTTTTCATGTGAGGCCGAGAGCCTGCAAACTGCTCTCTGGGGCTCTGTCCCCACAAATATGTAATTATATTAAATCTTCATAATGCCAAGAGTTACAAGCTATTGTTTTCTCAAGTTTAGAATCTGTCTTCTTTACAGAGTTACCCATTTTATGGTTCAATTTTTTGAAGGTCCTCTAGTTGTGGCAGCAGTAACAACAAAATAGGTAGAAGCTTGAGGCTCTTGCCAAGGAATATGTGCTTATTTCTCAAGTATAATGATTACTTACATCAGGGCTTGGGAACAGTTGCAGAGGCCAAAAAATTGGCGTTGTATTTTGGAAAATTTTCTTTTGGAACTACTACATCACTTGTGAATCATGCTTACCAAAACACTAATTCTGTCCAATATGTGTCACTATTTTTATTATTATTATAAATAGTATCCTGAATTAGTTATATGCTCTCAATTATTCCCAACATGGTAGTGATTTTTTTTTTCATATTTATGTTTTTCATATGAGAGAGGTATTTTTAAGTTTTAAAAAAGTACACATATAAAAAAGCAGATTTCAAATTGAATTGAAATATACTAAAATAAAAAAGAGAGGCATGCATACATGCATTTCAATAGTTCAATAATATGAATATAATTATTTAAAGACAAACATTAAAAAGAGATTGGTAAATGGGCTAGTTCCATATTTTCAGTGAAGTGTAAGAATTTGTCACCCAAAAAATGGACATAGTTGCTTAAAATTATTCTAAACAACACTTATCAGATATTTGAGGCATTACTGAAAATGGTTGTCACTGGGAATATAAGAGGCCTGTTCATAGATTCTGTGTTGCCTTATTGTCTGAATATGTGACTCTCCACATTGACACCAAATTGCTATCCTGTCAACATATAAAAGAATGGATCATTTTATCTCCTGAGTGATGACGTTTCAAATCCACAAAGCACAGGCCATCAGTCCTTGAGGTGATTATGATGCCTCAAACCTGACAGCTTGCCTTGACAGCTTTCACATATTCTTGAAATCAAATTGTTCCTGCTTCTATTTGAAGCAGGCAGATGTGTAAAAACTGGAGGAAGAAGAAGGTAAATAGAAAAGGATCTTCATGTTCAGAGCAATTATAAAAAAGTTGTTTCCAGGGAATGTGTAGAAATAGATTTTGCCTCTCCTTGTGATGTACACAGATGAGACAAAGAACCCATATGGATCCAGGGTTTGCCAGGAAAAGGAATATCAGGGTAAGCAGATGGCAGTGCCATTGCCATATGGCTACTCAGGAATGGGCCCATGTTAGGGCACATTGCCATAAGATAAAGCTAGAAATGTTTTCATGCTACTATTTTAACAGCACAGAGAAGGAATACATGGTTTGTTGACAGGAAAAATCATTAAAAAATACGATGAGTACTCTATTATATGCATCTCCACTAACTGGCTCTTTGACATATGAAACAAATTAAAAATAATCAAATTTATAAGGTTTCCTGTATTGGATATAAATTATATGGATAATACTGCAAAGATTTTTTTTTTTTTTAACTTCAAACCAAAGACCCATTCATTGAGGTTAGTCAGAATATTTTTAGAGGGTTATTTTATAAATATGGCTTAGATCCAGTATTCTTAGTGCTTACATAATAAATAGTAAGCTAAACATCACCCGTGAACATTACCAATTATCATGTTAATCTGACATAAAGTGACAATTGAAAATTATTTTATCTTTAAATTTTTCTAGGTTTATTGAGATATAATTGACATATAACATTTTATTAGCTTAAGGTATAAAACATAATGGTTTGATATATGTATATATTGTAAAATGATTACCACAATACATTTTGTTAATATCCATCACCTCACATAGGCACAGTTTTTTGTTTCTTTTTTTTTTTTCTTGTTAAAATGACAATTTAAAGTAGAGAGTGGTAAAGTATAAAGAGCATCGGTTTTAGAAACTGAAGAAGAAAGTCCGTGACCTCGTGAGTCAGGTACCAGCCATGACAATTTCAAGTCAACTAATTTCTTCCAAGTTTCCGTTTCCTTCTCTGAAAAATGTTGATATGTAGTTGAGAAAAAGCATGCAGTAAAGAATAAAGAGTCATTTGGAGGTCATGCAGAAATGTATTCTGATTTACCTCCTCTTGTTACCAGCTTTGCGATTTGTCCTTGAAAGCTACTAAAACTTTCCACTTAGTTTCTCCATCTGAAAGAGGAGAACAATATATGGACTACAGAGCTATGGTGAAAAGTAAATGAGATCATTCCAGATAACTCCAGGTTATAAGACTAAATAAATGAGCAAGGGAAGTAAGCAGAAAGCCATTTTCTCTCAAGGAATGTGGGTTAGGAATGACTGAAGATAAGGGAGTGGGTCAACTACTCCAAAGCCTGGAGGCATTTATTCTGCCTGAAAATACTTTATCTGATTGTGGGTAGAGTGTCATTTACATGACTTCCCTTGTCATAGAGATCTGTCCCAGGCTACAAGGTTCCTCTGGAACCAACTATTTCAGGTTGTCAAAAGCTTCACAGCTCTGGCTTCCTTGGCAAATACGGGTGTAACCCCTGTTGTTGAGATCTTCATTAGTCCTAACATCCCATTAAAAGGAGAACCCATACCCCATTTGCCCTAGAGCTTAAGGCATGACCAAACAACACAACCATTCAGAGCAAGCTCCAGGCTGTCTAAATAAAGAAGCAAGTTGGTGTGAGCAGAGAATTCTCCTACTAATCCCTTCTCCTCCAATGTTACTTCCCTCAATCAATCTTCTAATTGTGTTGCCATTTTTTTGTTTGTTTCTCATTTCCCTTTAATGATTCTGAAAATCTAACTAAAAAAAAAACATTATTTTTTTTGTGTGTGTATCTGAAAACTATTCAACAACAATAAAACATTAGATCATTGTATTCTTTGTAATATCCTTTACACATGTATTTCTCATTTAATCCTTCACTCAATCCTGTGACGGTAGCAGTATTACCCCTTTCCTCTCAACACATAAACTCAAACATGTGATACACAGGCAAAACATGTTTATGTATTTACAAGCTATGATCAAAACAAATAATCAGTATGTGATAGGACTAGAAGAAACAAGCCATCCAATGAGAATGTACATGTCTTTCCATAATACTGATAAAGACTGAGAGTAGCTTGCTTATTTTTATAGATATTTGCTTTAAGTAAGCATCTGTAGGAAAATTTTCTGCATTATTCTTCCAGGTTTTGTTCAAAGGTTACAGATACACAATTACACAAACCATATTGAAGTTTAACTCTCTCTCCTTTAATACTGTTTCCAATATCTGGTAATACAGATAGTAAATTTCATGTAGTAAGCATTGTACGTGGAAATAAATAAAGTGCCAAGAAAGGAGATAGCTGCAAATGGTCAGGAAGGTCAAGAGTAGCTCCTCACAGAGAGATGAATGGATGAATGGATGAATGAATGAATGAATGAATGAATGAATGGATAACTGAGATGAAGCATGGAAACAATTATGCTATCAACTTTTTTCTAATTGGGGCCTGTGATGTTTAAGAAATCATGAGAGGTGCTAAAGAGGACAGAGTATAATATACTTTCTCTGATGTCAGAAATAAGGTTAAAAAAAAAAGAATGCAGTAGTGATTTGTTGTGCTAGGTTAAAAACTAATAGCACTTTGCTAAGTTTAAAAGTTCCTCGAAGTAGGAATCTGAAGACCAGCATTAGCCACACACCAGCTGGATGACTTACGACTCAACAACTCCCAGGCTTTCACTTACTAATAACGTGGGACTAATATAATAGCAGCTGCCTCACCTCTGACACAGCTTTTTATATACAAATCAAGTAAAATATTCTACATGAAAAAAAATTAAATGTTAATGTAGTTTATTCAGATATAGAGATTATTTTTAGCCACCTCCTTGGTGATTCATAAGGAATGTGAGAAATTGAAACAAGTTAATTGGAGTTATCATTTTCAAAGCAGGAAAAATAGAAATTCTTCTTTTAGACCCAAAAAACAGTTAGAGGAAAGTTGCCCTAGGGTAAATACATTGATGTAGGCAGTTTGGAGGCGAGGCTAGCAGAAGTATGATCCCCAGATCAGATCAGCGGGAAACACAGCAGCTTTGTAGTCTGCTAATGTGTATGCATTTTAAGTATAAATAGGGCTGAAACACATGAAAATAAAATCTTCTTTAGAAGGACGCTGAATGTCATTTGGGGGATTATATGTTTTCATTGAGTTGTTCTTTCAAAGTAACATGTCAAATTTGGGGCCTAATTGAAAGTTACTCTGCAAATTAAAATGATGCTAGTTGCTGTAGTAGATAAATCCCCAAATCTCAGTTAATTAACATAAAAAAAAGCCTCCTGCTCAGACTTTGTCCAGTGTGTGTTGGGGGAAGTTGTTGGGAAATATGGAGGAGGCAGTTTCTTTTCCATGTTCATTCAGAAACCTAAGCTGACTGAAAGCTGCCATCTTTACATCGTTTCTAAGATGACTGAATGTTACCATCAGTCAATTAACCAGGAAAAAATGGATAGATGACTGCAAGGAAATTTTTTGTTTCACTTTATTTTACTTTACTTTGTTCATATGTGTAGGAGAGGCATTTCAACTAAAAACTGTAATGTATCATCTAGCCATAATCCATTCGCCAGAATTAAGTCATAAAGACAATGTGAAAAAGAGCATGAAAAATAAATAAGACTTTGTTTTGTGTCTAAAATTTAAGGCTATGTAAACATCCAGCCATTCTTTGTCATACTCTACCCTTCTAGTCACCCAGTAACTATTTATTTGTTTGTTTGTTTTTTGTTTGCTTATTTTTTCCTCTAACAACAGATCACAATCACCCCTTCTTCAAGGGAGATAGTACCAAGTCCCATCCAGCCACACTGGTTCAAATCTACATGTTGCTATTTGAGCTATGGAGATCTTTAAATTAGACAATTTAATCTGAAATCTGACTGTGAAACACATATATAATGCAGAAGGTGCAATATAACAACAACAAAAACTCTAATTCACAAGAGGGACAAATGGTCCCTTGGTGGGTGGTGGATATGAAATCGTGCTGTGCAGGCATATGTCAGGCAGGGCGTGGTCCTCAACCCCACACTTCCAGGTAATGGCAAAGCCTTGACTAGACCACGGATCTGCTATCTGGAAGAACTCCTTTGAACACTGATATCATTTTTCCTGGCTCCACCAGCTGGAAAGATTTTACTTATGCATCGACTCAATGGCCAAAACAAAGGTGAGTGTTGAGGAAAACACCTTTCTTGGAGGCTAGAACTTTTATAGCCAACTTCCTATCAGTTAAATTTTAGGACCAGACAGTATGTAAAATGTTTTCTTTTTCAGTTTGAAATTACAGCATTTATTATTGACAATAATAAAATTCCCTCAAAATTGTAATATTTTTCTGATATTTTTGCTTTCAGTCAGTTCCAGATGCCTTCCATAGTTCTCGATTAATATTACTTTATAGTTTCCTTGTCTAAAAATGGTATTCTTGCTCAATTTAATAGAGGTGACCTTGAAGCTGATGGCCTTAGTCTTATCTTAAAAACAAACAAACAAACAAACAAACAAAACTGAGTCAAAAAGAGTTTTGATATTCAAAATATTTAAAATTATTACTTTTATTGTTTGGGGTTCTATGAGCTAATATACTGTGGCCTCAAATATCTGTACTTTCTCTATTCCTTTGATTTCTGCTTGTAAATAAGGCAATTATAACCTGTGGCCATCTCATTCTTCTAATGCCTTGCAAAATACAGCTAACAGCCAACATGTATTACTAACTTCTGTTTTCCCATCACTTCTGCTAGAGCTAGAAGCTTAGAAGGCAAGTGGTCTGTCTTATAAGTTATCACAGATGACACTGTGAACATTTGTTTTCTCACTAAATAGAGATCTCCCTTTTTTCAATTGTTTTTATCAGTATCCTTGAAGCTCACTGTCTAACCAACTGTGAGACATATTTAACAAATTTTAATTCAGTATCTCACTTCTCATAACAACTCATATTCATTACTCATAACCCTACAAGCTGCTGCAACAAGAAAAGTTTATATTTTTCCCAGGTAATATTTGATGAGAGTGGAGAGGTGATTGGCTCCACACACTTTAGAATAGGCTGTTATATTAAAAACTTAAAAAAAAAAAAAAAATCATATGCATTTCAGTTACCCTGGGATTTGAGATCCAGCTAGCAGATAAATGAAGAGAAAGAGAGGAGATAATCACATAAAAAATACTTAGTTAGCCATGACTAGAGGTGTTATACCTCACTCATATAATTGTGATTAAAATAAATCATATGAGCTGATCTGTATATAGTCCAGGACTATGTTCAACAGGAAAACTAAAAGGGGGGGTTCTGAACAATTATCTTATCTATTCTCGTAACTGAGATATTACTTTAGTGACAAATTCTGTTAACTTCAGTGTATAGGCAGGCATGCCTTGCTTTATTGAGCTTCACTGTATTACATTTCACAGAAATTGCTTTTTTTTTTTTTTTTTTTTTTTTACAGTTTGAAGGTTTGTGGTAACTCTGCATCGAGTAAGTCTGTCAGTGCCATTTTCCCAACAGCATTTGCTCACTTTGTATCTCTATGTCATGTTCTGGAAATTCACAACATTTCAAACTTTTTCATCATTATTACATTTGTTATGATGATTTGTGATCAAAGATTATACTACTTTAATCATTTGGGGACATTACGAACCACATTAAGACAGGGAACTTAATCCATAAATGTATGTGTTCTGACTGCTCCCTGGCTGGCTGTTCCCATCTCTCTCCCTCTTCTCAGGCCTCCCTATTCCCTGAAACACAACCATATCAAATTAGGTCAATTAATAACCCTACAATAGTCTTTAAGCGTTCAACTGAAAGAAGTGTCACACATGCTGAAAGTTCACCTAGGTCCAAAGTTAAGTCCCTTGCACCAATTTACCAAGCAGTGAATGCAAAGGAAGAGTTCTTAAAGGAAATTAAAAGTGCTGCTTCAGTGAACACATGAATGATAAGAAAGCAAAACAGCCTTATTGCTGATATGAAGAGCATTCCAGTCATCTGGATAGAAGATCAAAACAGCCACAATATTTTCGTAAACCAAAGCCTAATCCAGAACAAGACCTTAACTCTCTTCAATCCTATGAAGGCTGAGAGAGGTGAGAAAGCTGCAGAAGAAAAGTTTGAAGCTAGTAGAGGTTGGTTCATGAGGTTTAAGGAAAGAAGCCATCTACATAACATAAACATTCAAGGTGAAGCAATAAGTGCTGATATACAAGCTGCAGCAAGTTGTTCAGAATATTTAGTTAAGATAATTCATGAAGGTGGCTACACTAAATAACAGATTTTCAATGTAGATGAAACGGTATTCTATTGGAAGAAGATGACATCCAGAACTTTCATAACTAGAGGGGAGAAGACAATGCCTAGCTTCAAAGCTTAAAAGTACAGGCTGACTCTTTTATTACAGGCTAATGCAGCTGGTGACTTAAGTTGAAGCTAACGCTCATTTACCATTCTGAAAATCCTAGCACCCTTAAGAATTATGTTAAATCTACTCTGCCTATGGCCTGTAAATGGGACAGCAAAGTCTGGATGACAGTGCATCTTTTTACAACATGGTTTACTTAATATTTTAAGCCCACTGTTGAGAACTATTGCTCAGAAAAAAGATTCCTTTCAAAATACCAGGGTTGCCAAAAAATGTATACAAGTGGACACTTTGGTCAAAGCTGCTCAAGCAGTAGTTCACCATAATCAGAAGTGTCTGGATGCTGATGGTAACCACTTTAAGCACCTCTTATAATTGCAGAAGTCAAACATGACTTGTATTTATCTTTTGTTATTGGTATATATTGCATATTACAATTAATATACAGTTTTCCTTTCTTAAAATGTGTATATATTTTTTGGCACCCACTGTATTACTGCTCATTGACTATGCATCTGCTCACCCAAGAACTCTGATGAAGGCGTGCAATGAGATTAATGTTGTTTTCAAAACTGCAAACACACATCCATTCTGCAGCCCATGGATCAAGGAGAATTTCAACTTTCAAGTATTACTTTTAAAGAAATATATTTCGTAAGGCTATTGCAGCCATAGATAGTGATCCCTCTGATGGATGTGGGCAAAGTAAATTGAAAACCACTGGAAAGGATCCACAATTCTAGTTTCCATTTGTGAATCATGGGAAGAGGTTAAAATATCAACATTAATAGGAGTTTGGAAGAAGAGTTTTATTCTATCACTCATGGGTGACTTTGAGGGGTTCGAAATTTCAGTGAAGGAAGTAACTGCAGATGTGGTAGAGCTAGTAAGATAACTGGAATGAGAAGTGGAGCTTGAAGAAGTGACTGAATTGCTGCAATCTCATGACAAAACTTTAACTGATGAGGAGTTGCTTCTTATGGTAGAGCAAAGAAAGTACTTTCTTGAGATAGCATCTACTCCTGGTGAGAAATGCTGTGAAGATTGTTGAAATGAAAACAAATGATTTAGAATATTACATAAACTTAGTTGATAAAGCAGTGGCACAGTTTGAAAGAAGTACTTCTATGGGTAAAAATGCTACCACACAGCATTGCACGGCACAGAGAAATTATGCATAAAAGGAACAGTCAATTGCAGCGGCAAACTCCATTGTCTTATTTTAAGAGATTGCCACAAACACTTCAACCTTCAATAACCACAGCCCTAATCACTCAGCAGCCATCATCATTGAGGCAAGACCCTGCACCAGCAAAAATATTATGACTTGCTGAAGGCTCAGACGATGGTTATAGTTTTGTAGCAATAACGTATTTTTTCATTAAGCTATAAACATTTTTTAGATGTAATGCTATTGCACACTTAATAGACTACAGTAACATAAATTTTATATGTATTGGGAAACCAAAAGACTCGTGTGACTTGCTTTATTGCAGTATTCACTTTATTGTGGTATTCTGGAACCAAATCTGCAATATCTGTGAGGAATACCTATATTATTGATTCAAACATTTGATCATTTAATATTTTGAATAATTTCTAGGAAATATGATTATTTAAATTGTCAGATTGAAGACTATCTATCATAAGATAAAATTATTTAAAAAACTACTACTTGATTATTAACCAGGAAATCTTTTTATTTGTTGATAAGATGATGGGGACAGACGGAGTAGAGTAAAAAAGATTTTGGTGATGAATTTGGAATGAATCTTGAATGAGAGAATAAACCAGGCAAAAGAAGGGCAAATAATTCAAGCAAAGGAAATATGATATGCAAAGACTCAAAGCAGTAGATATAGTATATTTCTTAAAAATCAAACAAACAAACAAAACAACTGTAGTCCAATAACCTGGAACATAGGGTGCTTGAGGAAATATATTGAGTGATGATGTTAGAGAAAAATGGAATCAGATAATAAAAGGGCCATATATATATAATATATTTTATATATTATATATAAGGTCATTATATAGTATATATATATTATACATATATATATCAGATAATATAGTATATATATTATACTATATATATACATACATATATATATATATATATATATATATATATATATATATATATCAGATAATAAAAAGGCTTTATATAAAGACCTTGCTTTTTATATATATCCCACTCAACAAAGGTGGTTTACCTGGGGTCATCAAAGTTATTCCTTAAAACAAAGAATGATCAGGCTTATAAAATCCTAGTGGTATATATTAGGAATGTATATATTGGTCTTTGGACGTCCTCATTTCTATGAGAAATTTTTTGAAGTTTCAAGACCATTCCACAGACTTATAGTCTTCCTGGTATTTATAATAATTAAATGCTCTATATATTGAATAATTAGGCAGTCCCTGCTGACTTTGGTTTTTCTAGTACCAATAATAGCCAATGTCCCATAATTTTCAACAAATAGAGTTTTTAGGTGATACAGAAAGAAGAAATTATAAAAAAGGCATTTGCCCACAATTTAGAAAACATTTTTGTTCAGAAATCATAGTATGTCCTTTAAACTATTCATATGCTCTACCATACTCAGTGAAAACATTACTCGGTGAAAACATCACTCGGTGAAAACAACAAGTAGAAATTTTGAAATTTTGGGGATAGAGATACTGATCAGAGCTTCAAATATATACTCTAATGTATGCCTTAAAATGAAATCAGAACAAAAACATCACTTATTTATTTCATAGGACACATAGGAAAGTTAGTGGATTATCTTTCTAAATAAACGCAAATTTTAGTAGAAAGACTAGAAAGTCATATAAGACTAAAGGTAATGTGCAATTTAAATGCTTCCATTTGCCTATAGATTCTTTACCTTCACATGTCTTGTCTGTTTTTTGTTTAATTGTTTTGTTTTGTTTTGTTTTCCTTTCAGTATCAAAGATGTGATATTCAGTCCTTAACTGATTTTAAGAAATACAATTACACCATTTTCTATCTGGGATTCTAGAAACGCTTGAAAAGTTGAACATTGTTAAAGGATGACATACTGTAACTTTTACACAGGCTTCTATTCAACTCCCTGGTACAAAATCATCTCTCTTGTACAATCTTGTCTCTCACAATCCCTCCAAAATTTTTCATTTGCGGTCTAAGTTCTTTGTTGATTATGTGGAGCCCTGGTTCTCAAACTCATATACACAAACTTTTCGAACTCTCAGGAAAAATACAAGAACCTCTGGTTAAACAGATCTTAGTGATGAAAACGTAGCCGGTTTAGAGTAAAAAAAAAAAAAAAAATCATCAGTCACATATGCACATACAATAATTGGGTACAGGAAAACTGGGAAAGTAAATTGTAAAGAATTTCCACAGCCTCTTTTCCATTAGTTTAACATGTGGTATATCTTCCTTACAATGTAAAGTACTCTTCAAATTATGTTTTAGCAACTTTAAATGCTCTGGGTCAAATAGATTTCTTCAGATTTTCACAAGCTAAGACCCAATTGTCCCTAAAAAGAAATTCTTCCCTGGAAAGGCAGAAACAGTAAGGGACCAATATTCTAATTCCAAGCCATGTATCTGGCCATGAATATCCAACATGAAAAATCAACCATAGCATATCTGAAGACACTGATAGTTATTTTTATTTCTATTAGTTATTACAAACATATTGTGGTTATGTTAAAAATGATTACATTAGTGACAGATAGTAAACTACTTAAGGATTAAATAATATAATGCATGGGAATAGCTTCAAAATAATTACTGGGGCATGACAAATTTGAATAGGGACCTGGATGAACCGAAATTGGCCTTTGTTTCTTATTGTTAAAACTTACTGAAGTGATTAATAAGTGCATGGGGATTCATTATGCTATTCTCTCTATTTGGGCATATATTTTAGTATTTTCTTAATGAAAATTAAAATAAAGATTAACTCAGAATCTAGAAGTATAATTATCTAAACATTTAAAAAAAACTGTTTTTTCTCTTACTCTCTCTATGACATGCCACTGTGTGTCAAATGGAAAAAGTCAGTCCATCAAACAATCTATGTCACTACCATTGCAAATTAGATATTTCTTTGATGGTAATAATAATAACAACAATAATAATAGTGACAGCAAAGGTAGAACCAAGAAGCAAGCTAGTGTTAGTCATAATTTGAAAACTGTGTGCTTCCAACAGGAATCCCAAGGCTTGAAAAAAATATTATACCATTAATTTTCATTTTATTCATACCTGAGCACATTGACAATTGAGTGGACCTGGCAAAAATTGCTATACAACAGAACTTATCAGCCGCCTATCAAATTTTTCATTTTTTAATTTGTGTCACTCATGGCCCAAAGCCCAGCTCTTTGTCATCCATTTAATATGAGTAAGTGTTCCACTTTGCCTAGAACTTACCCAATTTTAACACTGAAAGATCTGATTCAGGGAAATCCCTCAGGCCCAGGACGAGCCCAATGGTTTATGACTCTATGACCCTAGCTCTATGATTTCATCCTTTGTCCAACCCAATAGTACACTCTTATCTCATTTTTTAATTTTTTTTACAACATCATGAAGGACTTTTCCTCAGTGGCTCATAGAAGTATCTGCATGCAATTTGTATTATGCAGATATGTCACCTATTTGTCCATGGAATTCTTTAGTTAGCAGATGAATGCAGATAATGTGAGATAAGGCTGAAACTAAAACCTGTATGATACTTGAAAAGCAAATTTCACTTCTACAACATCTTAACCTTAGAATCTTACTCAAGATATAATTAATATCCTATTTCCAAAATAAATGAAGAAGTAAATGAATGAGGGATGTATACAACTATAATTGTTCAATTGCTAAGGAAACTATTACAATCCATTGTCAACCTCTTATGGCTATCTTAAAATATTGCATGAATTATGATAGTTGCTGTGTCTGTCACTCAAACTGATAAATTGCTACTATTTTGAATTTCAAGAGAAAGATAAATTTGTTATACACAACAACAGAAATTAAATGGTTTTAGTTAGACATGACCACATTATTTTTGCTTACTTTCATAACCATGCTTAATTTCAGGGAAGGTATCATTCCAGGTGTCCAGAAGATATCATTGCCTGAGTGAGTGAGTGATGTGTGTGTGTGTGTGTGTGTGTGTGTGTGTGTGTGTGTGTGTGTTGTAAGAGAGAACAAGAGAAAGAGAGAGAGAGAGAGAGAGAGAGAGAGAAAGAGAGAGAGAGAGAGAGATAGAGAGACAGAGAGACAGAGAGAGAGAGAGAGAGAGAGAGCAAGCGAAAGAGAGAGAGAGATAATAAAATGTATGTATGTCGGTGAGGGAGAAAAAAAATATGTCTCTTTTCCCTGTCAGAAAACCAAAAACTCTCTTGACACTTCCATGTTTTAAGAATGTCAGAACAAAAACAAAGGAAAGAAAGTTTGTGATTCTAAAAAGTATCGGGGGAATAGATATCCACTTCCCCATTACACATAATCAATAACCTAAGCTCAGAAGTTTGGACAGTTCAGGTACAGCTATTAAATTTTGCAGAATGAAGCCTAGAAAATACTACATCACTTTTGCCAGATATTACCGAATTATAGATACTCTTAAAATTAATATATGTCCATTAGTCACATTTTAATGAAGATGCTTAAAAGTGTTTTAGTTTAGATGAGATTTAGAAGGTAACTGATGTTTCTGTTTTGGGAAAATAAATGTACAGATATGGAAACAATCAGATTATTTTGTCTCCCTTCCTTGATTCAAGTTCATGATTACAATAGTTGAGACATCACAAGTTTTGTCTGACTCTCAGGTTGTTATGTTAAAACATCTTATGCCATTCTCCAATTTTCTCAACATAGTTCACAGTTTATTGGAAGTCTGAAAATGGGAAAACTAAAATCATCATCATCATCATCATCATCATCATCGGAGTCCAAGATCAATGGAAGTTCTCAGAGTAAATTAGAGCTGTCATAGGTCTATAAGCTTTTTATTAAAAAAAAAAAAAAAGATTTTTGGGTGGGGCATCTTGAAAGGAAAGGTTTTAACAGTAAAAGTGAGAAGTGGAGTCAGGATACTTCTATTGAAAGGCATGAAACCTGGAAAATCAGCCCAATTTGACTATGCAAATATAAGGGGAGGTCTTTGGTTTGAGTACTGAAAAAATTTAATACCAAGTCATTCTTTTAGTGAAAAAAAAATGCTATTTCTATTGACTTTCAGAAAAATCTTTAAAGTATTTATTATTATATTAATATCTATATTACCTGTAAGTAGTACAGCATGTTATTTTTAATATGGCCATTGAAGCCAAAGCACTTTGTAAAATGGCAAATATGTTGACTTTGCTATCACTGTAGATGATGATGATGATGATGATGATGATTTACTTCATAAATTTGATTCTAAAACTGAAATGGAGGGGCAACACTAATCCTTAAATTTCTTACATTTTGTGGGGGAGTATTTGATAAATACTGTGGTTTTTTTTTGATAAATTGATATATACTGATGTATTTGATACATACATTGGGGAAAATGTATGTATGCATAAGTATGTGTATATTTCTATCTTTCTATCTGTATATCTATGCAAATATTTCCAAATGGTAGTAGTTTGTTGTTGTTTGTTCACTTGTTTCCTCAGGGACAAGTCTTGGGCTACGGGAATTTCAAAATTTTTGGTGTGTTAAGTGAACTACACTTAAGCTGATGCTTACAAGAAAACATGGACCATTTTCTTGTCTGCTGAATAAATGTCACCAAGTATTACATAAATCCTTGTTCACCTTTGGAAAGAAAGTATACTGTGTTTCCCTGAAAATAAGACCTAGCCTGACCATCAGCTTTAGTGCATCTTTTGGATCAAAAATTGGAAACACGGTAGTTGATTTGGGGATTATGAGTATCCTGACATCAAGAAATGTACTGTATTTTAAGCCAGCCTCCATAATATGAAACTATCTTTGGGAGTGGCTGCTCTTTAATAGCATTTGTGGAATTAAAGAAGGAAAGTACAAAAAGATCTAGCTGGAAGAAGAAAGAAGGGAGCTTGAAAGAATTTTCTTTGAAGGAAATAAAGACAAAATTAGTTTCCCAAGAACACCCTCTACAGAGAGAAGATATACATAGGTAACTGCCAGAATCCTTCCCAGAGTCATCTAGGGAATATATGCCATACAAAGAAGGCAGAAAAGGAAATTAAGAAAGAAGTTAGCATATTATGCACTCTTTCTTCCAAAATAAAATTTAGAGAGGCCTAGTAAAATGTGAAAGCAAGTGCATGCAGGGTTTTAATGTAAATTGGGATTTATTAAACTCACCTTACCTTGACCAGATTTGGGACTTTTTCTGAAGTTACCAGGCAGCAGCATTTCCTTTCACAATCTGTGTATAATAATAGAAGAATTATATTAGGTCTGTGTGATGCATTAAAAGGAATGTAATGTGAGCAACAAAAGGTTCAGGCTCCTTTATTCCTGAAGTCATTCAATTTCTTTTCTCTGCCCCTACAAAAACACCAGAAATTCACCACATTTGCATTGGTTCACCATTGTCAGAATTAGGCATTACATATTAAAAGTCTTATTACAATTCTCTGAATAGGTTTTAGAAATTTCAAAATTTATTTTAAAAGAAGAGAATGGACTCCCCAAATGATGAGCAAGCTTGAATCATATTTTTGGGGAGTGATCTCTTAAAACATGATTTTCACATGTTTTAAAGGTGGCTATGTGTGATTTCGTATGTATGTCTCTGTTCAGACAAATTCTCTTGATGTTTTCAAATTAATTTTATGGTAAATTTTACTCTTCTGGTTATTTTGAAAATGTGATGTATTTTCAATCAGAAGACTATTAACATAACTTTTTAAAAAAATAAAACATATAAATTAACATTTAAAAATCCTATATTTTATATTAGAATATTAATAAACAAATTTGTATTGTTTTGTAGTTCAGATGACCCTACGACATCTTTTCACAGAGGATGCCTTCCTCCTCTTTATCTATATGATTTTAAAGATATGTTTAACTATTTAACTTTGAATACAGAGATTTACTTGCAAGAAAGACTAATAATCATACCAATAAATTACTGGTTTTCCATTACAAGTTACATTATCTAATTTTAATAATGTTTATCCTTCTTCCAGCTGAGATTCATCATATTTCTTGCATGCTTTTAGATACAGGCAACAAATAAGTCATGTATCGTTAATAAGATAAATTATTATATAAATGAAGCATGTCTTGTGATCCCTTCTTATGTCCATTACTGTGTACAGCGTACATAGTTATCACTAACAATAAGTCAGAATAAACAATACAGAGATGCAAAACAACATTTTATATTTCATTTCCCCTTTCTAATCATTCCCCTTCCTAATAAATGCAAATTACCTGTTTTGAACCATTGGCCTTAAGCTTCCTCTAATAATCTTGGAACCCAGAATGTCTGTAGATGGAAGAGATGTGAAGTGAAAAATAATATGACCTGTTTAGGCAAATAGTACCTGAGATGGGGGCATAAAACCAAGTAAGACGATTATGTATTGCTTTGGCTTATTTCATTAAATGGCTTTCATTATTCATTGTGGTGATGGTATGGTTATTACTGAAATCTATATAAATAGATAAGAAGGACAACCATAGCTCCTATTCATATATTGTTCTTATAAATATTATCCAATGTAAATGGAAATAGTTGTTGTTTCTAATATCCTCTCATTATCTTTACCTTTTTCCTTATTTTCAAATTTTTTTTTTTTTCCTCAAAAAAATGATCCTCCCCTTTTGGTTAGTACTGCAGATTGGGTGGTTGGTATTTAGGTTGCATATATATATATATATATATATATATATATATATATATATATATACCTTCATAAAAGTCAGAACTTACATGCTATTTTGTTACAATTCTGTACTCTTAGGTACAGTTCAATATTGGTTTCATGATGCCCCTTATCTTTTCAATTACTTAAACGATGCCTAGGTTTTTTCTGATATTTTCTTGAGAAATAAATACAGGAAATTCAGGGAGACTAAAAGAACAGTTTCCTTAGGATCAAAGATTCCATTCTGGTATTGAAAATATAACCAATAAAATATTGTGAGATGAGATCCTTAAACTTTAGGGATTATCTGAGAAAAGTTAATTTTGAGTGAAGAACTATACTGGAAAATTTCTATTTCACTATCTGAAGAGAATAGCCAATAGGTATGTAGCTAGATACGAAAGATGGCCCCTGACAATCTTTCTCCTTATAATTTCTGTGTTTCTCGAGTGCCTAAAAAAGAAGTCTAATGTTTACTGCTTAACTTAGAAACTAGTAATAATTGAAGTGTGTTTTATCATCCTGTGATGCAAGGATTCACACATTAGAGAAATGAGTGACTACCTCAGAGTAAATAAAATATGTAGCCAAATACACTGGGGAAATCAGAGTTTGCATCCAGCAAATTAGAATGAGTCACTGGTATAGACCTCTATGACATATCTTACTGCAAAGTAATGAGAAAATCAGGGGCTGATGCCAGCCCAGCACTACTTATTCAGAAATATGATGGATCTCTGGTCCATCTAATGCCTGCCCCTACATGTGTCTAATTCCAGAAGTAGATTCTTATAGGGATAACTTGGTGGATCCATGCTTCTCTCCAGGATATTAATGACAAGAATTGCAGGGAATCCCTAAAATTAAGTTTCTGAACTAGACAATCATGAATTTATAGATCATGAGAAGACTGTTTACTTGTAAGCCCCAAACTGTTTAAATTAAATTCCTTGCCATGAGACAGAGTCAAAGTTTAAAAAAAAAACAAAAAACAAACAAACAAAAAAAACAAACAAATTAAAGTCAGTTCTGGAAATCCAGTTTTGATAACATATCTGAATTTGTCTGACTCAAGAATATTTGGAATGGTATAGTTATTACACAAGGAACACTATCCCAGTCAAGTTAGCTTAAGTAATGGAGCACATATTTTATTACTACTTTCTTTTTTTTTTTGCAAGGAATAAATTAGCAGATGCCACATAATTTAAAATGGAAATTAAGTACAGACAGATCAAGGCGAGAACCAAGTTTACATTATCTCCATCAGAGCTATGTAGTCTGTCATCATAGACTCTCCTTTAGCGTTTGATTCATTTTCCTCTCTCAGCAGATGAGCACTATCTGACCACAACTTGTTAGTCATGTATCGTTATGGCTTCTTCAAAATGCACCCTTACTTCTGACCTTAAAAAAAAAAAAAAAATCACACATTTTACTTGGCTTCTGGTATGTACCTGACTAAATCTCTCAATGTGCTTATTACAAATATCTTGGTCTATTTTGGGGCAGTTGTCTACCATGGTCACATCAGCTGTGACCAGGTAAATTAATCTATTAGGTCCCAGTATGGTCTCATTTCCCATTCTTTCTGCAGAGCTGTGCATAAGTACAGATTACCCTGACAGGCATAACAGCGTAGTCATAAGCATTATCTTAAGATAAAGTGCTTAAAAGTACTTTATCCTTCTAAAAACCATATAAGCAATTTTCAGTAGTTCTTAAAATCCGTTCAACACATACATTCATGATAAATTGATATTTTCGATTTTAGAATTGATTGCCTTCATGCTAAATTTGTATTTTAAAAAAATCATATGCTTAACTTTCAGAGAAAGAAGCTCATGATTAATGAATGCACAGAATTAATTTTCACAAAATTTAAAAAATATGGTCATTGGTTTCCAGCATTTAAGGATGACTCTTTTTCCTAATTCAGTAAAAACCATCCATAAATCTTTACTCCTATACATATTGGAAGATTTTTGCTCAGTAATTGTATACTAGAATTTGGAAATTGGTATTCGTATCACATGGGAACAGTGTGCGACCTTAAATCACGTTCTTTCTTCAGTTGACATCTTATAACATTGAATGATGGCATAATTTTCCTATCAGGGTTTCTTCAGTCTTAGGACTCTGACTTCTTCCTCTTGGTTTAAATGACACAATTATAGCAAGGACAAATTTAGTGTTTTGCTCTTTTGGTAACATGTTCTCTAAATAAGAACATCTGTTTTACAGTCACTTCCTGTTTATAGGGTAAGCTATTGTAGTTAAATTTCAAAATGTCAAACTCAATCAAAAATACTGATCTGTTTCAGCGTGGAAGTGAAATGGCTAATGTGTATAAGGAGTCAGTATAATCTAGTGGCAAGAATGCTCTGCTGGGAATAGGGAGGACCATTTTCTATTCCCAGCTCTCTCATGAATTATTGGTCTTGTCAAGAAAAGGATAAAAAGGTATTGCAAGGACAAACAGGCTAATACACACGTGGAAGAACCTGGTGTGTGAATGGGGAATCTCATCACTCTGAAAACGTATTTATATGCTCCATTATGATCATGCATGGCTAAATACCTTTGAACATGGTTGGATTTCCTACTATGTCTTTGAGTGTTCATGACACACATAACATAAGCCTAAACATAAATAGGGATTGATTTGGTAGAATAGAGCAGATTCTTAAAAAAAAAAAAAAGTAAAATGTATCTTTAAGGAAGCAGTATTTCACTGGCAGGTTTGTCACTGGCAGTTGTAGGGGTCAGATTGAGGGTGCTGGAGTCCAGGTGGGTTGAGGAATGTGGAGGGGGCATACAAAATACAAGTACCTTCTGAAAAAAAAAAAGATACTTATGTTTTCTCTGAGGTTGTAAAATGCCTCTTTAAATTTTCATCGGTAGGCAACTAAACCTCTTAAGAGGCTATGTACTTTCCTTTATATTTATTCATAATGAATGATTCCAGAACTTCTTTGACAGTTGTAGTAGGGTAGTTTAATCATCTGTGTTTCAGCTACTTGATAGCATGATTTTAGATGACAAGAAGTGTCAGTTGGCCCAGTCTGAACAAATTGTATTGCCAGATGTGCAGTCAGACACACACTGTGTGTGTTACAGTCAGCAAGCGGCATATGTGAGCCTTGCTTGACTAACAGCTGTGAACTGCCAATGCATATACATTTTGAGTAAAATTTGAGTTAAAGGATTACTTAGAAGTATAGCTAGACCTCTTTATTTCTAAGGTGTTTAAATAGGAGAGATCTAGGAGAGGAAAGTAAAACAAAAACAGAAATTAAAAAAAAAAAAAAAAAGTAAGCAAATCCCAGAAGCAATGAAAAGTTGTTTTGTTTTCTTTTTTTTTTTAAGTTAATTTAGGAAATGAAAAATAAACAAATGATATTTTCCTGTCCATTAGCTTGTCTTCATTCCTATCCAGGTGTTATTGAGAATAATCAAGAGATTTCAAGTTGGCAGTAAAGTTGATAGAAAGGACATTCAACTTAAATTCCAGGAAGACTATTTGATGGCGTGTCAGGAATCCTTGTTTCTGATTCAGTCCCAAATCAGTCAATAACGTCCAACTTTGCAGATAGCACCCATGCCTTTTTCCTCAACATTCTCCTATATTTACCTCTTTAGCAGACTGCCCCAGCTAGAGACCACTTTCTTCCAATATTTCTCACAAGGACCACACCAGAAAATAACTTGCTAGGATGATAGTCTCTTCCCCATACTCACTCCCCTCCTCATAGCAAAGTGGGCAGGGGAAAAGTATCTTAGAATCCCTGCTTTTTTGTTTGTTTTGTTTTATCGTTTATAAGGTAAGATTTTCCAGTATTTAGTGTGATGGGAAATTTCTGTTTCTTAGGTAAAATATAAGAAAGATTGGTCTACTTCGAAGGGCAAGTACAGGCTAAAGGAGGAATTGCTAGTTCAATTAAAGACCCTTTGTGATTAGAGATTGTTGCAATGATAGTTACTTAAACATGGTGATACAGGGTTAGTAGTCAGCTTTCGGGAGTTGTTAGAGGCGAGAAATAGGAGAAGAAAAGATTTACTCAACCCTTGTATTTCAAAATTTTAAATGGAAAAAAAAAATTCTGTTCTATTATAGGAGCAAATCACCTGCAAGGGAGTAAAGAAATGATTCTGGGTCTATTATACACCTCTGCGTCCTGTTGTTGCTTGGAGAAGTGATAGCAATGACAAGGCAAGGGCTGCTGGTAAAGGCAAGAATCCCTGTGAGGGGAGGGAAATGCCTCCCAGTCTCCATCACTGCAGGTGATGTGATATTTTAGCGCCCCCTGCAGCCCTCCCTGCCACCCCCATTATTGCTCCTACCCTCTCCCAGTTTCCTCCTTAACAGAAACAGTGATCCCGCATGCACAAAATAAAAGGGAACCCATGCCACAGACTTCCTTCTTATTCAGGAAACAATGGGCGGCAGTAACATACCAAGGTGCAAAATATAAACCCTGTACCTTCAGAGGCCTCGAGGATTCCGGTGCACAAAATGGGTAGAGTGTAGCAGGCTTGCTGCTGTTACCACTAGGCGGGTGGGTGGGATGAGTTTCAGTATTCGGGGTAAGGCAGTGCTTCTTAAATGTTACTGTGCATACAGAGTACCTGGACAGCTTAGTAAAATGTAGATTGTGACACAGTAGGTCAGGGTGGAGCCTGAGATTCTGCATTTTCAAAATATTCCCAGGTAATGCCTACTGCTGGTCCTTTCAGCAAAAGAGAGTAGGGGAAACATTTCCATACTAATTGGCAGGGAATTTAGAGGGGTACTCTGGTTACACATGATAAAATTATTATTCATTATATGATTTAAAACCACAATAAATAGGCTATTTGTATTTTAAATCCAGTTATTTAAAGAGCTAAAAAGACAAAACAGAACAGAAAAACAAATGTACTCTGTGTTAGAAAGTGGATTTCAACTGTGAAACTCAGTACACACCTTTTATGAAAATACTAGAATCTCATTTCCTATTATGAAATAAAATTAATATATAATATAATGTACATACACACATAGTTAAAATATCAATATAATTGCATAATCATAATGAAAAAATGCTTTAGACTCCTTTTATCTTTAGGGGATATGTTCTTAGACCACAGTGGATGCCTAAAACTGAAAAGTACCAAACCCAACATACATTGTTTTTTCCTATATATAAATACCTATGATAAAGTTTAACTTAAAAAATGAAGCACAAGAGATTAACAATAATAACTAATGATATAATAAAACACTTATAACAATATACTCTAATAAGAGTTACGTGAATGTGGTCTCTTTCTCTCTCAAAATATTGTATTCTAATCATCCTTCGTTTTGGATGATGTGATATGATAAAATGCCAAATCTATTCTTGAATCTGTAACCCTCCTTTACTTGCAGTAAATGGTTTATTTCAGGGGATCTCTTGCTGAAGTCTTTATACAGTCTTAACGCTTTCTGATGCAATGCGTTGCCATCAGTCGGAACATGTTTTCTGTTTATGTCTTCTACCGACAAATTTAATGCCTTTTCCATCATAAATAAGCATTTATCAAGCCCTGTGGTCAAAACTTGGAAGTTTGAGGTGCAAGAGTAAAACTAGCACAAATTTCATTTTATTTTCTTCACAATTTCACGGATAAAAGATTTGTTCTTACCATAGATCTTAAGAACCTCAGCATACATTTTTTTTCCTTTCCTTGTTAAGTCAATGACTTTCACATTTTCACTGGAAGCACTTTATGGCTTCTCTTTGGTATCCCAATTGTCAGCACCACTGCTCTTGCACTTTGGGGTCATTATTAAGTAAAATAAAGGTAACTTGAACACACGAACCACAACACCATGACAGTTGGTTTGATCGCCGAGATGGCTACTCAGTGAATAACTGGCATAGCATCTATAGCGTGGAGACACGTCCAGGGCGGGATAGAGCCAGATCCTGCGAGATTTCATTATGCTATGCAGAACGGCATGTGATTTAAAACTTCTCAATCATTTATTTCTGAAATTTTCCATTTAATACTTTTGGCCTTCAGTTGAATGCAGGTAACTAAAACTTCAGAAAGTGAAATGGCGGATAAGGGGAGGCTCCTGTATTGCCTTCAGACTTTTTCTTTACCAAGACCTATTGTTAAAGTTTATGAGGAACAAAATTGTCCCTATCTTGAATTGTCTGATGTAAATCACAGCTCTTTGTATGAAGTAGTTGTCTTTCCAAACAAAACGTTTAGAAAATATTTATTAGACTCTATTAAACTTATTCTGGGAAGTCAAATTTGTCCCAGACTGAAAGCCCAATGATTTTTTAATTGGACTTTAAAAATATCCAGTCTATATTATTAGACTGTTACCTAATTATCTAACTTTCTCAGATACTAATAATTTTTGTCTGAATCAATTACTATGATGATTGCCAAATGGTGATTTTCCAATTCCTAATTCTAATTCCTTCTGCATTTGTTAGTTGGCACTCTACTGCAAGGAACATATTTTTCTTCTCCCTCTTTATGTATTGAGTTATTTATTGATACTGTAAACTTGTGGTTTCTTATTTTTTAAGTGGGTTATAATCTTCTTTGTCCCAGAATTGGCCAGTAGCGACACTTCAGTATGGTTTCTAATTCCTTTTGACAAGTCTCCATCATTTCTTTAAATAGTTCCTTACTTCCAGGCACAAAATAATTTTTCATCTTATATCATATGCAGCCGCAACCCTATAAACAGACATTTCTAAGGAAACAGGGATCTTTTTAGTGGAGAATGATATTTAGAAACCAGGATTTGGAAGCTATGTGATTTTAGCAATTTTTAAATATTAGGCTACAGAGGCCATATGGTTCTAGTGTGTCTTTATTGTATTTCAGATGATAATTTAATTCATTTCTATTATTTTTTAGTATTCCTCATATTTTTCCTGTTTCTCATATTTACAGGAGATATATTTTCATGTTCTTTTAGATGGAAGTTTTTGTGCATGCAAGGGGAAAGGCTCCCTGAATTTAGGGAAACCTCCTCTTTTGTAAGTATGAATATTAAAAATATGGCCTCTCTGTGTAGCCACTTTGACAGTTCTGAGATCTCTCTCCTTTGGGTACCTCCCAACCATTTCTGAAGGCGTCATTCATTTTTATTCCAAGTGTTCCTCCTCTGCTGAATTTAGACAGACCACTAGCAATTACCCACATCTACTCTCACAAAGTTTAATCTCTGCTTCTGAATGGACATTTTTTTTTCCTTTGGTATTTCTGAGGTCCTTGAGTGTCCCACAACCTGCATAACTTTTAATAAGCTCCCTTTGAGGGCTCTAGTTTGTTTGTTTTATACTAATGCACAAATTGAAGACTATAGAATCTTTTCCAGTTTCACTAGTTTTTCTCAGATCTGTTGATGAGAATTCTCTACAGAGGGAGAGCCTCTCATTTTGAGGGAAAATACTTGCAGATGATCATGGGGCTAGAGAGCTTGTTGGAGTTTCCAGCTCCCCTTTCTCTTTCCTGCATTACCTGCACACACCTGCTCAAAACTGTGGGTCCTCTCTCCTTCCCCATCCCTGTGTTTGTTTTGACCCTACTCATTCCCACCTTGGTTTTGCAGGCATACCACTTCACCCAGTCTTATGAATGATGTTGTCGGTAGGAGCTTATCTTTTGCTGTCCTAGATTTTCTTTTTCTTCTATTTCTTTCTTTCTTTCTTTCTTTCTTTCTTTCTTTCTTTCTTTCTTTCTTTCTTTCTTTCTTTCTTTCTTTCTTTCTTTCTTTCTTTCTTTCTTTTCTCTCTCTCTCTCTCTTTCTCTCTTTTTTCTCTCTTTCTCCTTCCTCCCTTCCTTCCTCCCTCCCTCCCTCCCTCCCTCCCTCCCTCCCTCCCTTCCTTCCTTTCTATTTATTTTTTGAGGAGATGTGGGAGAAGTCAAAAACTGTGCTACTATCTTGATATTCTTCTATTATAATTTGTGACCTTAGTGCTTAAGCTTCACTTACTGTGCATCTTGTAACTTATGTATTTGCATATTTGCTGTAGTTGCTTATGTGTTTTTTTTTCCTTTTCTTTCTGAAAATTTGGTGAAATGAAATCATTGTTAAAATTTTAAATATTTTAAATTATATTAAGTAAAAGCATTACTGGTTAACCTAAAAATAAGACACAAGATGTCTTTCTATTTCATTTATAAGACATATTTCACAAAAACATGTCCTGTCCAAATATACCTAGATGATGAGATTGTTTCCACATAATGCTATAATAGCAGGTATATTCATTCAAACTAATCAAACATCTGGGCAGGCCAGTGCAATAAATCAGTAGGATATCTGGGCCATTCTGAGAACTCACCATAGCTCTACAATGAATAAAACACATTTTTCTTTCTCAATCATTTACGGGTAAATGTAGGTTATCAAAGGCATTTGTAAAAATGGTTGATGCTTATGACTTATGAATGGATTGTGCCTAGGTGGGAAGGTAAGGCAGTTCCGTCTGTTATGTTTTCACTGTTTAAATGAAAGTAATCTGACCAGTAAATCATCTGGACCTTATGTTTAATCTGATAGAAGAGACTCATTATGAAGCAATGTTTTCTTTAAATGCTATCCCCAGTAAAGTTCAATTCTAACAATAAAAACTCAATAGTAAGAATTTTTACATTTAGAAAATATAGATATAGAAATACTTGTGATCATATCTATGTAAATGCTGATAGGATAAACTTGGAATTTTATATGTTCTTTTAATTTCATAAGTGAGCAGAGTTGGTGTAAATTTTCAGAGATGGTAGCCATATTTATGGTGTAAGATACCAATTTCATTTAAGACAAATTATAGACATAATGCAGTGAAGATATTTTAAATCCCAACAAGTACTATGATAGCAAATATCATATTTCTATAAAACTTGTCTTATTGTATTTCAGATTGTTATATTTTATTAAGGTGCTACTTATGAAAGTATTTAATGCATGTTTATTTGTATTATCTACAGTATCCAATTAGATTAAATAATATTTATTACATGCAAATTAGGATGAAAGACAATGATAAATGACGCCTACTGGAAGACCCAAAAAATAAATCGCATAAAAATGTATGATTCCTTTGTTGAGACATAGAAATGTAGCCAACACATGGCCTTATGCTCTCAGATAAATTAAGAAAATCCAAAAGAAAAAGTACATGTCCTTTGTGTATATTGTCAAAGGCTCATAAACATGTACAGAATCAATATGGAAGTACAGAGATGGTATTCTATTAAAAAAAAAAACAAAAAACTCTAAAATGTTCTCACAAATCTGTGTGTAGGTGGTTCACCATCTGTAAAATGTCTTAAAAGGAACATGAATATGGAATATGTGCAAAATGTGAGTGTGAGCTATTAACAAAACAAACTGGCAGATTGCATTTGGCTTGTTCTGGGAAACCCAAATAAATATGTTCCTTTAAATTTTAATTTATTCTATGTTAATGAACTAAAACAAAATAGCATAAAAAACATAAAAAGATGAAGGTAAACACAAATATCAAATCTGGAAACTTAGATGGTGAGTTTTTAAAGTGAATTTAATTGCATGTTTTATGAATTGTTTTTTTCTTCAAAATTATATGTCACTTTTGGAAAAAATTCAAATAAAAGGAGTTGTTTTGTATATATATCATCCAGAAAATGCCGTTAATTCCAGAAACGTTTGTTTGCATGCTCTTTGTTTCAAGATTTACATGTTTTCACTAGCATGACTGGACCAGAAAATTAAATGCTTGGCAGCCAGCAAGGGTTTGAATAAATTTTATCCATAGTGCCTGTTTTGTTAAAAATGTAGACCTCAAAAAAAATCAAAAATCAATAAATCTTCATTATATTCATTATCTCCACTTTATTTTGCTATGCACTCAATTCTTTTCACTTTTAAAAAAAATAATTTATTGTGTATTCTTTAGTATAACTCATCTAAAACTTACATTGATATCTGGTATACAATTTAAATCAATATTTTAATCTTCTGAATAGCTTGCAAGGTGTAACAAGTGTTTTGTTTTTTTTATGAAATAGAGTATTCTCTTAAACCATTGTGAAGAAAATTCAAATTTGTCAACTAATAAACTTATGTATTTAATTTTTTTTTATTTTCAATTCTCATTATTAATTTGTGTATTTTGTAATATATAGATATATGTATATGTATACGAGTATATGCATGTGTATATTTTTAAATATGCATTTTATACATTTGAATTTGCATTCAGGTACTATTCTAAACCGTGGAGTATTCAGGCAAAGATAGTGTATGCAGATCCCTACCCTCTGTCTGATGTATGTTAAAATCGTAATAACATTTAGCTATTATTATTTAAAAAGAAAAATTTTAATAGAATTTGAGGCTCCTGAAGGCAGTTTTATAGTGGAACCACAGAGAAAGACACAATCTTCTGAGAAAATTTTGGGCAATTGGAATTTAATGGTATCTTCTACAGCTTTATTAAGGTATAATTAACATAGAATACATTGTAATAGCTAAAATATGTAATTTGATAAATATTGAAAAAATGATAAATATATATCCGTGATACTGTCACAATTGAAATAATGAATATATCCATCACTACCAAAATTTTCCTCATGTCCTTTGCAATTTTTTTCAAATTTGTTCAAATGTTATTCCATGCCTTTCCTTAAGATTTTGTTTTATTTTCAAATTTTAATTTCTAGGTATTTATTTTTTGGAATAGAATATGCAATTTGTTTTTAGGTTATGTAAAAATATGTTATCATTATATCTTAATTCAGATTAACTTTATTATTGCCTTTGGGGTTTATTTTGGAATGTAACTAAATCATCAGTAAAAATAAATAGTTTAATTTTTTCCTTTTATGAAATTTCTATTAGTTGTTAATTCATATTATTGTATATGTCAAATTCCAGACCTTCAAAAATTTGAAAACTAATACAATTCTTCATATAACTCATAAAATTAGTGTTTTACAATTTAAAGTGTTATTTCATCTTGTTTAATAGATTTATCATAAGTAAGTACTTAAGTACCCACTGAGTTTCCTTCCCTACAGATTTATTGTTCTAACATACTTGAATTCTTCTGCATTGCCTATCATTGTGTATATCTTTCATGTATCAATATGTGCTTAGTATTACAGGTGTGTCACATGTTGGATACTGCTCTTAGATTGTTGAATTAATTCTGCACCATCAATAAATCAGCCCATGTCGCCCTTCAATTATAAACCTTTCCAAACATCCCAGTGAAAATCAATACATACTTTCTCTGAAATACTAAATAGTTTATTGCTTGTACTACTTATATTATCACTTTTCTACACTCCATAATGCTTTCTCAATGTTTCATGTATGCCTGGCCTCTCACCATTGCTTACGTAGAAAATCTAAAGAGCAATGTTAAATATAATTGACTGTATGGGACTCTTCCTTAATTGTCATTTAGTTTTTAAATTTTAACACAAGGGACAAGGGGCTTAATAAATGTAATTTATCCAAGTGCCTACCAAATGCAGAAAGGAATCCCTTAGGAATAATGTGACACAGATGTGGAATTAATTTGTGAAAACTATAAAGATCAACTGGCATAACAGTGTACTGAAAAAGAAATGTACAAAGTAATGATTTTTGGTGAACACACACACAATTCAATTCAACAAACACCTGAAAGAACAAACAATAGATTTGTGACATGACAGATGGGGGGAGCAGATACAGAGAAAGAAGTGGTTTTCTCCACTATCGAGCAGGTGATCAAAACAATTTTTTTTCAGAGCAAGTAACACCTGATTATGTTTTGAAGATGATAAACGTACTATGCAGGTGGTAATATTCCTATGGCCATGTGTACAGAGATGTAAACAAATGCTGCCAAAAGTATATACATGTCTCCTGATTAACACTTAGTTTCCTTCTTTAGATAAAGGACCATTTATGCAATAACCCATGCTTATATTTCTAGAAATTTGTATCAGCTGCAATACAACATATGTTTGCTAGAGACTAGCACATGGGTATAAGAGGATTCGGCTAGAAAAACAGTCATCGACTGGTTTATGAAGGATGTTATATGCCGTGCTAAATGTCTAAGATGATAATCAGAGTTAACTAGATACAGGAATGTGTGGCAGGGTTTGCATTTTTTGGAAGATAATTGATAGTAACACCAAGAATTTGGAGAATGTGTAAAGGGAAAACTGGGAGGCTACTGTCAGAAATGATGAGACTCTGAACCAAAGTTTTGATACAAGTCATGTCACTGGGACAAGGGGAGGAAGATATGTTCACAAATTATTTAGTAAGTAAAACCTAAAATATTTAATGTTTTATTAGATGTGATGACGAGATTTTAGTTTGACTCCATAGAAATAAATACCTGAAACCAATGCATATGTGAGAATATTTAAAGGGGACTATCATCATGGAGAAAGGGAGTAAATACAGTAGGAGAGAAGAGGGGAAAGAAGAGCCATGACAATGATGCTTCATTGACTCGGCCTTCGCTGTGGGCAACTACTTGCTTGTTCCTTTGGGACCAACAAAGAAGCAACATGGAATACAGCTTAGTAGAGGGTGAAGAAAGAGTTGCTCACTTATTTATTAGGTCACACTCTCCATTGATCGATGTCTAAACCATGCACAGGTAAGTCACCGCCATCTCTGGGTAATGCATGCTTGGCTACAGAGTGGGTTTCTGTAACTCCCCGCAACAAATCAGATGGGTAGGGGTATGATGCAGGAAATTCTGCAGCATGTAAACAGGGAAAGATACTGTCTAAAGGGGATTGGAACCCAGACAACAGCTGAAATAAGAGGCAGGTGAGAGAGACCAACAGGATCATAAGTGGTACATAGGAGGTGTCAGATTTAGTAAACGATGGAAAAAAAAAAAAACAAAACATGCAGAATGAACATGGAATGAGAAAGCCTCAAAAGTATTAAATTAACATGACAAACTGATGTGTTGAAATGTTTGTTGTCATGTTCCTAGAAATAGGTATTTACAAAATAAGGTGTTTTTTATCGTAGGTGATATGACTGCCATTCTGCCAGCTGAGTTGTATGTAGATAGGAAGCAGGCAATGTAAGATGCTTTTCCTACTTTCTAAAGTTGGTGGGCTCTTTTTCTTTTTCATTAAAGTTAGTTATTTAGGTTTCTAAACAGCTTTTCTAAGAAAAAGAAAAAAAAAAGGCTTTCAAATCATAAAATGTGCCCATGGAGACCTGTTTTCAGACAATATTTGGGATTCTTTTTACCAAAGAAAATAATCTTTATAGTAGAACTCCAAGCTCAAAAGTTATTTTGCTTTTAGATTCTTCTCTGAATGTTGCTATGCTAAAAGAAATTTTTACAAAACGAGAATAAAGCTTTGAAACTTCACACATAGCCACAGGGATACCTTCCTTATGCATAGCCATGGGGACACCCATTGCTTTTGTGCTAAGAAAAAAAGGCAGAAAATCCCTCTACCCATCATACCATCTGCAGGACATTTACTAGACTCCAAACACACACACACACACACACACACACACACACACACACACACGGATAACAGCCCATAAACAGTATTGACTAATAATAAGTTGGAGATACTTTTTCTGTGCTTAAAGTGTAATTCAAATCATAGTTACTATATATTTCAGAGAACTTTGTAATTTGCCTCGTGGGTTTTCCAATTTTAGGTATTCACTACATTGGT
Source organism: Rhinolophus sinicus (assembly GCF_057876585.1). Lineage (NCBI taxonomy): Eukaryota > Metazoa > Chordata > Mammalia > Chiroptera > Rhinolophidae > Rhinolophus > Rhinolophus sinicus. The sequence continues at coordinate 111,213,624 of NC_142516.1, forward strand.
ATATTCTTTTTTTTAATTAAAGTTTATTGGGGTGATTTAATTATTTTTTAAATTAAAGTTACATAGGTTTCAGGTGTGCAATTCTATAAATCAGTATATTCTTGAAATAAAGAATCACAGAAAATTGAAGCTTATAGCAAGTGTCTGGGTCATTCCCTAATTTATAGGTTATTTATAATAAAAAAAACATAATGCTCAGGCAGTTACTAAATGACCTACCTATTTACTTACCTGTGAATTAAAATTAGAGTATTTACTAGCTACTTTGTGCATTAATATCAAGTGAAATAGATGAGTCAAGAACACCTGGAGCAGATAGAACCACTTATCTTGACAAGAGAGAGGACAGGTCACTTGAAGGATTTAAATTCAGTGCAGCAGCATTGTAGTTTGAGGGAGTACAGAAACACAACTTCGGAAAAATAAGCAGAGTCTGCATTATGAAGGATCTTTAGGTCACATGACAGTGAATAAAATGTCTCCTAAAGTCACGGGAGCCCCTGAAAAGTTTTAATCATAAGAACCAACCTGATTGCTAGCATGACTTGGGGAAACAAATTAGACATCAATGCCCGAATTGGATGTCAATGCACATTTAATCTGGGACAGAAGCCTCACTAGAGAATATTAAGGAAGGAGTAACATATAGAGCATCTAGAACACTCTTTCAAAAAATTATGTGAAAAGGACCCTAGAAATGAGCAAAGGCTACCAGGGATATATGACAGAAGTACTCAAAATCACATCCTTCTCATCCTGAACTATTGCAATTGAGTTTTTTTTAATGTAATTTACTATTTCCATCACTGTTATACCACATTTAGTTGCAGTAGTTCATAGTGACTATATATTGTTCAGATCCTCAGACTACTGGCCAATCATTAGTGCTCACTATTCTGTTAAAAACCTGACTGGCATCTACTGCAATTCAATTCTGGCACTAACCACCCAGAGTTAAAATTAAACGGCACAGTCTCCCATATGAATGCTCTTCAGATCCCAGCTGTACTTTGCGTGTCTCCAGGCCACTGTCCAATTGGCTATAAATTTGGAATTCCCATGACCCTCTCACTTTCAATAACTTACTAGAATGACTCATACAGTAACACTGTTATAAAGAACCAACATAGGGTAAAAAAAAATCTGACACTATCAGCAATTGGCAGAAATATAAAATAGTTTGGATTTTCAACTGATGATAGCAATGTACTTAACTATTCTTTTCATCCCTTCCCTTCCTTTCCTTTCTATTCCCTTCCCTTTCCTTGCCATTCCATGCTATTCTGTTTTATTTTACGTTTATATACAAATAAATATTATACGAATACATCAATGGAAAAAATCTATAGTTATACACAAGAACAAGAATAAATTGAAATAACATAAACCAGAAAAAAAATCACATTTGATGATTTTAGGTACATGTAGTAAATAACAACAAATATTTCCTCTGTTGTATAATGATGTACATATTTTAGGTGGTATCGTTCTCAAAAAAATAGGGCATGGTTACATCATGACAGTGGCTGTCTATGGGTTAGATAAGTGTAGGTTATTGGGAAGGGTTATTCTAAGGACTTCTGGGATATTGGAAATGTATTATTTCTTAACTATAATGATGATTTGAAGCCTGTTCAGTTCTTAATAATTTATTATACTATTTATTAACCATAAGCATACTGCACCATATGTATTATATTTCACAAATTAAAAATTAAAAGTCAAATCATCATATGCATACTTTGAAACATAATTTTAAGTAATAAATCTAATTTTAGATTGCAAATTAAATAGATATTTCATCCAAGGAGAATAATTGGGAATGTTTGTCAAACGCCCATGATTTAGTTAAAGCACCACACAGTATAATTAGCATTTATCATTCCTAAATATATTACAGACTCCATTAATGTAAAGAAGAATATAATTTTATTGGCAATTTTGTTTCATAGATAGTATATGTAGTACCTTCATCAGCAGCAACATTTTCCAGACATTGTTATATTTAAAACATAATCCACTTTGTTTAAAATGAAATAAAATGTATTTTATGAAATTTGGAGTTTTACCAATGAACACTTTCTCTAATCTTGTATCTTTCCATGAATTATTTAAGAAGCAAAATTATTTTGATTAGAATACACGTTTTTCATATCAGAGCAGATGTTCATCTTTTTCATCCTAGTAAAGTTCCCATTATCGACAGATTTTATTTGTGTGTTGTACTTAAATAAAATTACAACAAACGCTATGGAAAAATGTCAGGCACATTTGCTCTAATTTTTACCAATTAAAAAAGACCAACTAGAATTAATTCAGATTCGAAGTAATTTGTAAAGGTGTTGTTATTTTTTATTTTTTCACGAAAGTGTTATTCCTGAAATACTTTTACACTAGAAAGGGAATCGCTTGTGCCATGGTTTCATGCTTCTCTGTGGAGAAGATTCCACTGGAAGAACATTCCTGGCCCTCCAAATCCAACTGTTTTCATGTTTCTACCTATGAGAAGGACATGCCAAAAAGCACAGCAGTCAATCTGAAGGGATCCAAATGTCCAAATCTGAAAAAATTTGAGCACCTAAATAATGATGAAATTATATTTTTACTCCAAGAATAAAATAAATGTCCACAACTCTATGTTGATATAAAATATAAATGAATAAACAAGAAAGAAAAGGCAAAGCCCAATAATTTATGTAGATACTTCTCACCACAACTCCTGACCACCTCACATGAGAAGGTGGAGCTCGAGTCCTTTATCCTTGAGTGTATGTTCTAGGATCATATTATATAATCTTCACTTAGTTTTAAAGTCAGCCATTTCCCCCAAGGAGCCCTGGTTCCTTTTACAGGAATATGATATTTAGAAACCAAGATATAGACAGTGGGTACTTTTTATTGCTGTTAGAATGTTCTCTCAACAGACAGAGCTAGGAAATACATGTTAGTAACTAACACATATGTACACACATGTCTGTGCTTAGCTCTGTTAAACATGAGTTCCTGGTGATATCACTGGCTCTAATCCAGTATTGCGTGGTTCATTCTAGCCTTCCTCTCCTGTTTAACTGTAAGTTACAAATAACCTGAGAAATCTGGCTTCCATTGTCTATAGTGTATTTACTTATTTGATCAACTCTAGGATACATAAAAAGTAGTTTCAAAATTGTCAACCGATACCCTATGAGAAGCAAATTTACCAGAACCAGAACAGTACTGGGCTGAGATCATTTGGTCTTTGGCTTTACAGAGTCCATTCAAATTTGATTTTCCAAAGTAATTTAAGTCAGTAACTCTTTTCTCACCCTCCACTTTGAACTTGTGTCAGACATTTATAATACAGTTATCTTTGTTTGTCACTGTCTGCATTCTCTTATGGGATCATTCCAACCTCTGTTGATCGTTCATTTTTTTTTTTAATTTTTGTGCAGCAAAATTTGATATGGAGTTTGGGTGGTATCTACATAATTCCATGCATATGATATAAAGTTTTAAAACTCAAAAGGAGAAAAAAAAGCAAACATAAAATCAAATATAAAAAAGTATAAAATGTACCTGACAATATAGTGAATTACAGTAAAGTCTCACACACATACACACAGAAAAAATGAATTAATTTAAATAACTTTTGAGCACAGCACTCAGATGTATACCATTGGCAAGGCAAACAATCTGCCAGATAATTATGATTCTTTGCAATAAGTTATTTTGGGGGGTTAGTATTACAGCATAATGATTCTAAAAATATTTTGCGCATGTTGTAAAATTGAACAAGTGATTAAATGGAGAGATATTATCAGGAACCAGTATTTTCTCTGTGTCAGTAGGAAAGTAAACATTTGTGATGCCAGAAGAGGAAAAATTCTGTGCTGTAAAGTTGGAATGGAAGAAATTGGTATGAAGCCATGATCTTTTAAAAAGTACCTTTCTTACTTTTCTGTCCACTGAACGATCCTAGAAGAAATAATACATGAGTAGCAGTAAGCATACATATTGCCCAGACTTCAATGTCTAAATAAACATTCCCAATAAAAGGAACTAGAGCTCCTTGAAGAAAGTATTGAATATAGATCTGGGGCTATAAAAATATTTTTTAAAAATGAGGTTAGAGCATCTTCTGGGGATTGAAATTAGGGAGGTGCCAAAAGATATATGTATGAAAAAGACACCACATCCACTTGCTAAATTTGGGGAAATTTTAACATCAAAAGAATAATAACAGTTATGTCTTTGTACCACTTAGAGAAAGAATCCATAAGCACATCATATTAAAAACAAAACTATAAGCGGAGATAGAAAAAAGTGGGGAAAGTTTGCCTATACTGAAAAATGCCAGATAATATAGAATTATGAGAAAAGAAGAAAATCACCACTTTGTAATCAACAGTGTATTGATTCAGAAAATTAATACCTGATTTAATTCAGGCAATTAATAACTTCAACAGCTATTGTTAAATAAGATATTCACAGAGCCTCACACAGTATAAGTATCAATTCCAAAGGGAAATACAATTTACAGTATTTCCAGAAAAAGCTGGTAAAAACATCTTAAGTAAATCGAACACTCTTAGTTCAACCAATAAGACAAACTGCCATATAGCTGCATGACACAATTCAGTGGGAAGCACATAACATAACCTCTACAGTTGTCTTGCCAAATACGCTTTATTCTGTATTTATTCCCTTGAAAATAATCACACAAATTGAGATTATGTGATATTTTGGAAAAATGGTATAAATTATTCAAAAAATATAAAGTTACCACAAAATAGATATTTTAAGATATTAGTTATTATAATGAAGTCATCATACCCTTGAATTGTTACTATATTTTAAAAGGACATGATGAGTAAATTTTGGAAAGTAATATGGACTCTATATTGAATAATATTATTGTTTCAATGTTCAATTTCTTGGAAGGGAAAATGTTATTGTAGTTTTATGAAAGAATGTTCTCATTCTTAGAGGCTACATAATGATGTTTTTTATAATAAAATACTATAGTTTCATGCAACTTACTTTAAATATTATAGTATAAAATACTGACAAGTTGTGAATGTACATATACAAGTGTTTTTGTACTTTTTCTCTATGTTTGAATTTTTCTTTTGTTGTTAGTGGGGAAGTACTCCATCTGTCTAAAATGAAAACAAATTTTTTGGGGGAATAAATAAAGCAAGACAACAGAGCATCAATAATTGTCAAAGCAGTCTGATTTGGGGCTTATTACATATTGATTTACTTTTATGGATATTTAAAACTTTTTATAAGGCAAAGGATATTACATATTATACATAATAGCTAATATAATATTGATATACACACATATAGAATTATAAAATAAGTAAAATATGGTGGCTGTATGCATATACAGATTGAAGGAATAAAGTATAAATGTGAGAAAATCAAATTTGTGTCTTATAGAGCAGTTAATTCACAAACCATAAGGTCACAGGACAACTGAAATGAGCGATTTAACTCAAAGCCTAAATCAAACTAATTCCCAGATAGGTTAGATAACTAATGTAACCAATATTATTATAAAATCATAGGTCAGAAATGACTTGTTCTCAAATTGGGGGAAATGTTTTAGGCAGAAGACCAAAAAATTAGGGAAAGAAGAGGAAAGACAATTATACAAATTCTGCATAGCAAAATTTTAATTATGTGTATCAGAAAGATAGGATATTGATTAACTTGCATAGATGATAAGCTAACATTTATCATTGAAATCAAAATAGCCCCTATAAATAAAATCATATAATATGTAACACCTTAATAGAATAATGAACAAAAGGCAGTGATATATTATTCAGCAAATAATAATGCATTCAGATATATTGAAAAAAAGTTCAACCTTATCTGAAATAAAAAAATAAAAACATTAAAGTGAAAAAAAGGATTCCATATGTTCTTATCAAGTTGGAAAATAATTTATTGTTATAATGCCAAATATTGTTGGTATCATATCATTATATATATCAATATATATTATATAATTATATAATTAACAAACTGAATGTGCAAATTGAACATCCCTTTCTGGAAGGAATTTGACTATAGCTAACAAGGTATTTTAAAGTGTTGATATATTTAATCTGTACAAAGATATATTAAGGAAATAATCAGGTATAGGGTTTTAAATTATACTCAAATATATTGCTTATAATTTAAAATATAAAACATGTTTATTGCTCTAATATATGAAAAATGGTTACATAAATTTTATTATATCTATTAAATATGGTAACATGGGATCCTAAAATCAAGTATTAAAAGCATTTTGTGATATGCAAGACACATGAAGGAACAAGAAATGAGAAAGTGTTTATCATATAAAATATAATTATGACTTTGTAAAGAAATATAAAAAAGATAGAAGCTAAAACACAACAGTCTTAAGAGCAGCGATCTACCGTTGGCTATTGTACGACTTTCATTATCAATGTGTTTATTTTTCTTTTTCAATGAAAAGTTTGCATATAGTACTTTAAAGCAACACTATTTGAACACAACTCAAACAGAAATCACAGCATATTCTATGTCTTAACCTCAATGAAATGAATGGCTCAGCATGAGGTTAATAAGCAGGAAAATATATTGAAATGTAATGCTAAAATAATGTTAAAGTATGAAATGTTGTACATTCTGCAACAGAAATTAACCCGATGAAGCACAATTCAATTCAGTAAGGATTTCGTTCCTAAACATTGTAGATACTAAGATTTCAAGATTACTCTCACTTAAAGTCATGCAGTTCGGGTTTCTCCCATTAGTAAAAGTAAAGATTATTTTACAGCAGCAGAAGCAATAGTAACAATTACACCCAGTGTTTAATATTAGACCCACCCTGTGGAATCAAATACATACAGATACAAATTATTTAACTTGCAGTGCACCCAAATCACACTATAAACTACAGTATTTTTGTGTGTTAATTATCAAATTTTCTTCCCAAAGAAAGTATTCAGATATTTAACTAAATTAAGCCATGAGAAATACTTTTGTCCTGGCCTTTTCTGGACCCTCTTTTTCTGCTTCATTTCTGGATATACCTTCCTGTTCCTTTTTTGCATCCCACCTCAGTAAAAGACCTGTCAATCGATCCAACCACTTCAACGCTGGATGGGTCACTCTCTGTGTCAGGACTGATGGATACTAATTGCAGAGAAGCATCTGTCTTAGTCAGCTCTTTTTTAAAGTGAAGACCGTAAAGAAGAGAGAAATCAGTTGAATTGCTTCAGTGTGAGTTGTTTCTGTTTTTATTTATTGGTGCACGGGTCCCTGTGTATGTACGAATACAAAGATATGGAGTTGTTCTCTAATAGGCAAAACAAATGATTTCAAAGTCCTTTCTCTCCCTCTGAATTGCTGCACTGGGAAGAGTGTTATCAATTTTCCTGACATTGGAAGGAATGTAAAAACTCCTGATCAGAGTTCTGTAGATAGTGTCTCTTTAAACCTTTCAATGCCCTTTACACTACAATTATTTCCATTATTACAATTATTTACATTACAATTAAACTGTCTACTTTGAGCTCACTAGTTTTTGCTTTTTAACTGCAAATGTGGTATAAAAGCAGAAAACACGAGAATGTGCATTGATGGCAGTTGTCTAAAATGCTTTTTTAGGATTCTTGTGACATCTGGCTAGCAGGATCTGATATACCTTTCTTTAATTCCCAGCTATACTAATTTAAAAATGCAAATAACAAAAAAGTTCAAAATTTTAAAATAACTAAATTCTAGCACTTTTGGAGAAACAAATTACCAATAGGACCTCATGGAAATCACTGCTAACTTCCAATCAAATAAAATTAGTTACGAGTAACCTATCAGGGCTTTCTGATATGGCACTCCCAGGTTTCTTCTCATGAAAGAGAAGATTCTTGAAGTGGAAAATAAAAACAGGTAGGATATTAATTCCTGCATTTCTCAGGATATGTCTACTGACTCCAACAGTTGAGTACCTATTGGAAAGGATTGCTATTCACTTCTATATCAAAGTATTTCCAATTTTTTTTTACAAATAGATGAGAGAGAGAGAGAGAGAAAGAGAGAGAGATAAAATTTATTTTATAGAATTGGGGAAAAGGACAGTATGTATTTACACAATGCTTTTTAAATCAAAATTTGTAATGAAGTTCCTGAGTGCATCATTCTGGTTTTTGTATAAATAAGAATCTTCTAGTGTCATTCTTTAACATTTGTTCCTGAGTGTGTACAGTAACCTGCTGTACAGACTTGTAGTTTGTACAGTGTACTCTGTATAAATTGCTTTATCATTTTTATAGACTTTTCATGAGTTCTGCTATAACTACTATGCCTTATTTATTTTTTATCTTTTCTATAATATTGTGAAAGTCTTAATCTTTTGTCATGTAATTTTATTTCTGAATAACTATTGCATTTTTCCATATGAATAGACTGTTAATAGTAAATATCTACATCATGCCCCACTTAACTACAGGATTGTGTTCTAAGAAATGCATCATTAGGTGATTTCATCATTGTGAGATCATACTTTGGTTGCATTTACACAAATCTAGATGGTATAGCTTACTCCACACCTAGGCTATATTGTGTAGCCTATTGCTTCTGGGCTATAAACCTGTACAGTGTGTTACTGTACAAAACATGAGATTAAATCAAGCACAAGAAAAAATGATGCAATCAAGAAATGTAGTAAACATAAGCTATATGAGGTTGCTGCTGGTGAAACACACCATCCTGTTTTACAGCAAATGTTTTTTTATAAGTAGAAAGAGTACACTCTAAAATAACTATAAAAGCATAATAAATACATAAACCAGTAACACTGTCATTCATTATTAAGTATTATGCACTGTATATAACTGTATGTGCTAAGTTCTTATATAACAGTCAGTGCAAAAGGTTTGTTTATACCAGCAACACTGCAAACAAGTGAGTTATGTGTTTTGCTATGACCTTACGATGGCTACAGTGCCACTAGGTGATAGCAGTTTTTCAACTCCATTATAATCTTATGGGACCACTATCTCATATGCCATCTATCATCGACCCAAATGTCCTTATGTAGTGCATGGCTGTGTCTATTTATATACCTACATACGTATTTCTTTCTCTCTTTGTCTCTCTATATACATGTTTATGTGTGTGTGTGTGTGTGTGTGTGTGTGTATATATATATATATGTATACACATATATATATATATACACACACACACACATATAGTCATATAATTAATTTTATATACTTATATAATTAATGGATTCATTTCTTTAAAAAGCCAATAGCCTCCATTCTGGGTTTTATACTGTTCAATCTTCTCTGTTCTACAATTTATTATTCAAAACAGCCACAGATAGCTTCCTGAACATGTACATGGATTACTTTCCACCTTGCCTAATGCCCATCAGTGTTTTCTCTTTGGGGAAGGTATACATGGACTTTTCACTCCCCACTCCACTGGCCTTCTTTATACTATATTGGCCTTCTTTCTGGACTTTAAGAATGTATACTATGCTACTTCGTATGTTAGTGTCTTGAACTTGATTTCTCTGACTTTTTCTTTTTGTATTCCACCCCCTTCCATTTAGATCAAATGCTCCCTCTTTTGAAACTCTATACAATGTCCCCCTTCCTCTATTATTTCCTAGTCGTTGAATAGATCATTATTTGAATACATTGAATACATTGAATACATAGTCATTGAATACATAACTCCAACTCAGTTCCAGGCACTGTTATATACACTCTAGGTTCAGAAATACTATAATTGTGTTTTATCACAGTTTCTAATTATGATTTTTATTTCTTGTCTAGACTGTTACTATCCTCTTGCCAAGATCTCTGTATGTCATACTGTGCAATATTCTGGCACATAGTGAAATGCCCCACTATCTAATTAATACTCAGTGAATATTATTTGAATGAATGTACCACATTCTAATGTTCTGGCCCTGTGAACATAGCTTTTTCTACAAGCCATGCTATAAGCAGTTTATAACAGGGCCGGCCAGAGGCATTCACTTAGAACCCACTTCAACCTACAAACTCTATTTATGCTTCACGATTTTACCTCCTCAGGTAAACCCTGCAACAATATCAGCAGCCACTCTCATCATCTGTAACACTTGCAACTAAAGCTCAGTGGAAGAAAGGGGAAGCTTGAAAGAGAAAAGGCAGAAAGTGAAGACTTTGGGAAGTGGAGGAGTCTGGAATACCTTGAAGATTAAAGAGTGATAGGAGATAATAACACTCTTTTGGCAAAGTTACCATAGAACTCAGAAAAGGACACAGGTGAGGAAAGGTGGTATATACTTTAAATGTGTGGATTACATAGTAAATGAATTATATCTCCATAAAGATGTTTGAAAGAAAAAAAAAGAGATTTGAATGGCAATTCAAACTCTCTCCTTAGAGTCTATACATTGGTTGCCCACTATTCATTCAGTGTTCTCCTCCTGAGAATTAGAGGACAGTCATGTGCTGCTAAACTGAATGCATCAGTAGGTGGGATCTTTGTGTGAACATCACAGAGTGCACTCACACAAATCAAGATGGCATAGCCTACCACACACCAGGGCTATATGGTAGAGCTTTTGCTCCTAGGTTACAATCTTCTGCAGCGTGTTATTGTACTGGATACTATGACAATGGTTAAGTATTTGTGTACCTACACATACGTAAACATAGAAGAAGGCACAGTAAAAATATGGTATAAAAGATAAAAATAGCTACACCTGCATAGGGCACTTACCATGAATGGAACTTGCAGCATTGGAAGTTGCTCTGGGTGAGTCAGTGAGTGTAAGTAAATATATAAAAGCCTAGGATATGACTGTACACTACTGGAGAATTTATAAACCCTGTACACTTGGGCTACACGAAATTTATAAAACAACACCAGCATCACCACAAACACGTGAGTAATGCATTGTGCTGACATTACAATAGCTACCTGTAATGAGAAGTGGGGAAAAGAAAGGGGGGGGGGGCACATGCTAGAGTAGGGCTAATTAATTTATCTAGCAATATATAATCAATTTATTTAGCAATATGCAATAGCAAAAGACAAAGGCAATTAATAGAATATGCTAATGACAGAAAGTAAAGGTGGTTAAGACTTAACTATATACATTGATACCTATGTCATGTCAAAGGAGTACACATACATATAAGTTTAGGAGAGCCCAACATATGTTTACCATTGATCAAAAATCACTTGGCTAAATACACAAATAACATCAGTAAGGAGCATCCAAAAGCAGTAATAAGCTCTATAGAATAGTAACTATTACAGTAGATGCCAACAGCTCACCAAACTGGGAGAGAACAGTACTGGAAATGTCATAAATCAAAACCTTGTCAGGCCTGTAGCTGAGAGAAACCCAGGCATCTCCCACACTGCTCCCTGTTGGTTCCCAAGAATGTTGTTGTTGTGGTCTTTGTTGTTGTTAGAAGTCAAGGCGCCTTCTGATGTTATAAGCTGCAAGCTGTATATAAGTTTTCAAGGTGTTAACAATCTGAAGAATATTGCTGCTGTTGCTGTTGTTGTTGTTGTTGGAAGTTAGGACATCTTCTGATGTTGTAAGCTGCAAGATGCATGTAAGTTTTCAAGGTGTTAACAATCTGAAGAATGTTGTTGTTGTCGTCATTGTTGTTGTTATTGGAAGTTAGGACCTCTTCTGATGTTGTAAGCTGCAAGCTGCATACAAGTTTTCTAGATGCTGACAAGTTCTCAAGAAGGCTAACCATGGGGAACAACACTGGAGAGGCCGGGAGCCAGCCAGACCTCACCAGGTTCGCAGCTGGTAGTCAGTACATCCCCTGGTGCTGTGAGCTGAATGTTGCTGGAAGTCTTCAAAAAGTTAGAATGATGAAAAATCACTAATGACAAATGACCAAATGATGAAATAATAGTTAATAATACTGCCAACTGAGATCTGTCTTATATGTTTTCTCAGACGTACGTTAGAGCCAAGTTTCTTGTTATTGCTTCCCTCTCCGGGAATGGCCAGTTCTGGGAGGGTCCAGCAGTTATTGATATGAATGTTGCCCATCCAGCCAAACGGCCAATTCATCCAGATAAGCAATATCTGCTGTTCTTGCTCGGGACCATCAGCCCAAGGTCTTCCAAAGCCTGGCAACGTGCCTGTCACATCGTCCTGATATAACTTAGCTACTTCTTTACTTCATCTGCTGATGTGGGTGAAACAGAGAACAAAGAGGGAATTCTCTCAACCCTTCATCAAGATTTCTTTCACCTTAAGCTAACAATCATCTCACAACACGGACAGAACAACAAACATGATCTCATATCTCCCCTGCTCGGGAGAGTGAGACCAAAGGGGGAATTTACTCAACCTCTGATCACAACACAGAAATCACCTCACATACAGTAACAGATAAAAGCTAATAGACCAGGGGTGTCAAAAATGCGGCCCGCGGGCCAAATGCGGTCTGCAATCCATTGTTAATTGGCCTGCAGCAAATTCCAAAAATATATTTAGTTTACTTAAATAAACCAGGTGAGGCAATACGTACTTCACCTTGAGTGAGTGGCCCGGCTATTTGTGTATTTTACTGCATATGGCCCTTGGTGAAAAACGTTGGACACCCCTGTAATAGACAAAAGCTCACCTCAACAAATGAAGGCAAATTTTCTTCGACATCTACCCTCCACTACCACATCACTAGGCGACAGGAGTTTTTCCACTCCATTATGATCGTATGGGACCACCATCACGTATGTGGCATATAATTGACTGAAAGGTTGTTAGTGGCACATGACTATACATACGTCAGTGTCCGGAATCCCTCTCGTATGTACTAATTGCTGTATCCCTCCTTCATTGCAGATAAAGCTGCACATCAGCACTTAGAAATGCCGACTTCTTAGCCTCCTTTGTACTCATTGGTGCAAAATGATAATTCTACTATATTTTCAAGTATTTCTTTATACAGTTTATCCATTATTAAATTGATACAGATGCGTGTAATTATAAAACTTTAGTTTACAGTGAACTTTTTTAATAATAAAGTCCTACATACCAGAAATAATTTCAGCACTGGATGAAGAATATCTGTAAAATTGTCATTCTATTTGTGAAAGGCTCTATTGGAAATTATTTCTTAGAACAGACTAAAAAATGACTTCTTGGTATTTCTTTTTTTTTAAAGATTTTTACTGAAATATAGCTAACATACATTATTGTATTATTTTCAGGTGTGCACCATAGTTATTCAACATTTATATACCTAAAAAAGTGATCACCATGATAAGTCCAACAATCATCTAACACTGCACCAGGCTATCACAATATTATTGACTATATTCCCCATGCTGTACATTACATCCCCATGACTTATTTGTCTTATACCTGGAGATTTGAACCTCTTACTCCCCTTCACTTGTTCCCCCCCTTTGTAATTTTTCAATTAGAGTTGACATTCAATATTACTTCATACTAATTTCAAGTGTACAGCATAGTGGTTAGACACCTATATAATTTAAGAAATGATACCCCTGACTAGTCTAATACCCACCTAGCACTATCCATAATTATTACCATATTATTGACTATATTTCCTAACTTTACATCCCTGTGAATATTTTGTAACTACAAATGTGTACTCCTTAGTACATTCACCTTTTTCACCCTGTCCCCCACCCCATTCCCATCTAGCAACCCGATAAATCTAGTACCCATCTGACACTATACATAGTTTTTTACACTATTATTGACTATATTTCTTACCCTATACCATATGAGTATATCCCCTAACTACTTTGTAACAAACAATTTTTACTTCTTAATCCCTTCCCCTTTTTCACCTTCTCCACTTCCCCTCCCACATCTGACAACCACCAAAATGTTTTCTGTATCTATGAATTTGTTTCTGTTTTTTTTTCTTTTGATTATTTTGTTCTTTAGATTCCACATATAAGTGAAATCACATTGCATCTGTCTTTCTCTGTCTGACATACTTCACTCAGCATAATACTCTCCAGGTCCATCCATGCTGCCACAGATGGTAAGAACCCATTACTTTCCCTGGCCAAACAAAATTCCTTTGTGTATATGTACCACCTCCTCTTTATTCATTCATCCATCGATGAACACTCAGGCTGCCTCCACATCTTGGTCATTGTAAACAATGCTACAATGACTATATGGATTGCACAGGTCTCCTCAAAGCAGCATTTTGGGTTTCTTCAGATAAATATATTGAAGTAGGATTACTGGGTCCTTCTTTGTCTCCTGTTATAGCTTTGTTTTAAAGTCTATTTTGTCTAGTATAAGTTTTCTTTGTTTGTTTGTTTGCTTCTATTTTCATGAAATATATTTTTCCCATCCCTTTATTTCCAGTCTGTGTCTTCTGATCTGGAGTGAGTCTTTAGTAGGCCGCATATGTAAGGGTCTTGTTTTCTTACCCATTCAGCCATCCTACCTTTTGATTGGAACATTTAATCGATTTACATTTAAAGTAATTGTTGATAGATATGTAGTTATTGCCATTTTATTATTCATATATTTATTTATTTATTTATTTATTTATTTATTTATTTATTTATTTATTTATTTATTTATTTATTTTGTCTTAAAGAAATCCATCTAAGATTCCTTATAATACTGATTTGGTGCCAAACTTCTTTAGCTTTTTGTTGTCTGGGAAGGTCTTTATCTGTCTTTTGATTCTAAATGATAGGTTTGCCGGGTAGAGGAATCTTGCATGTAGGTCCTTCCTTTTCATCACCCTGAATATCTCCTGCCAATCCCTTCTGACCTGCGAAGTTTCTGTTGAAAAATCAGCTGACTGTCATATGGGAGCTACCTTGTAAGTGAGTAACTGCTTTTCTCTTGCTGCTTTTAGGATTCTCTCTTTGCCTTTAACCTCTGGCTGTCTTGGTGTGGGCCTCTTTGGGTTCACCTTGTTTGGGACTCTCTGCAGCTCCTGGGCTTGTATATTTATTTCCTTCACAAGGTTAGGAAAATTTTCCATCATTATTTCTTCAAATTGGGTTTCAATTCCTCTCTCTCTCTCTCTCTCTCTCTCTCTCTCTCTCTCTCTCTCTCTCCCTCCCCCACCCTCGCTTTTGGTACTACTATAATACAAATGTTAGTTCATTTGATGTTGTCCCATAGGCACCTTAAACTACCATCATTTTTTTGGTTGCTTTCTTCTTTTTGCTGTTCTGATTGGGTGTTTTCTGCTACCTTATATTCTAAATCACTGATTCAATATTCTGCATCATCTAAGCTACTATTGGTTCCCTGTAATATAGTCTTCATTTCTGTTATTGTATTCCTCATTTCTGACTCGTTCATTTTTTACATTTTCTATCTCTATTTTTCATGTTTTCTATCTCTTTGTGAAGGTCTCCCTGAGATTATTGAGGATCCTTATAACCAGTGTTTTGAACTCTGCGTCTGGTAGATGGCTTGTCTCCATTTTGTTTAGTTATTTTTCTGGAGCTTTGTTTTGGGACATGTTTCTTTGTCTCTGCATTTTGGCTGCCTCCCTATGTTTGTCTCTATGTAATTGGTAGGGCTGCTATGTCTCCCAGTCTGAGTAGAGCGGCCTTATGTAGTAGATGTACCATGGGGCTCAGGGGTACAGTCTTTCTGGTTACACTTTAAAACACCCCCTTCTTTGAACCATAACTCACACCTGACTGACTGCACCAAATAAGTTGAAAAGTGTCACATTGCTACTACAGGACACTTCCCATATTGAAGATCCCTGTCTTTCCATTGGATGGCACTCAGCAGCAGCATTCACCATAGTTTTTGATCACTATAGAAAGGCTTCGTGTCACACATCGCTCTGGTACAGCAATTTCTGTCAAATAAAAACATTACGGTGTGTCCTCATCCATCGTATTCACAGGATCTGGGTACCGTGCAACTTCTGGTTCTTCCCCAAAGTCAAAATGACCACGAAAGGTAAATGCTTTGAATTTATTCAGGATACTGAGGCAGCCCCAGAAGTGCAACTAAAGACACTCATGAAAGAGGACTTCCAAAACTGCTTCCCAAAGTGGCAAGAACAATGGGATAAGTGTGTTTGAAGTGAGGTGGGGGGGGTGTATTCTGAGTGGGATAAATGGTAATGTCTTTTACTATAAATTTTCTTTTAATTTAAAGATCAAATGTATTTTTTGATCACACCTCACATATGCAGTAAGAACACAAATAATTAATGTACATTTTGGTAGCACAACTTCAAGGGCAGAACTTTGTGGTTTGCCCCAAATGACATACTTATAATCATCATATTTTTAGTATGGTTGATATAATGCTATAAATATACCTAGCTAGAACATATATGAACCACATTTTTTCAGTATTATCTATAATTGCATTACAAGGCATTTAAAAAATTTGACAATTGACCTACACTGTCATAGTAAACCCAGTACATGAAGTGAAGTCAGTCTAGCATTCCTTGTTTAGTGAACATAAATTAACTTTTATTATTCTTTATGAATTTATTTCTGGTCTCTCAAACTTAACAGAATACTTTCCTTTTAGAAAATGTTATTGGGGTCAGGATATCCACCCATTTATCTATTTATCTATCTGTATGTGTGTATGATTTTTGTTGTTGTTTGTTTATTTGTTTGCTTGTTTTGGTGTGTGTTTGTGTGTGTGTGTGTGTGTGTGTGTGTGTATTTGAACTTCCTGAAATCTTCACATGCAAAATCTGTCAAATACCTGACTGTGGTCAACATCTTATTCATTTGCTATTTCTAAATTTAACATAGTAGTAGTATTCGAAAATAGGAAGAAATATAAGAGAGGCAAAATTTCCAGTTGGGTGTCATACATAATTTTGAAATTTGGAGGATAAGATGATAACAGTGTGTTATTTGTGGAAAACACTTGGGTGGAGTAATTGAGGGAATAATGGGCATTATAGAAAAGAGGAGATAACCAGATACACATTTCACCTATTTAAATAGGTGTTGGTTGCAGTGTCAGTTCTGGTTGTTGTCATGGAGATTATCATTATTCAGATTTCTAACAGTGTTTTTCAAGCCTCAGGACAGATGATGATGTGTTGAAAAAAAAGATAATTATGGAGGAATATCAGAGTACAACAAACATGGCTTTAAAATATTCTACTCGCTTTCCCTTCCTTTAAATAGGATTTGTATATTTACCTATTTTCCTTCTGTCCTGTATAGCGACAAATAAAGGAAAAAGACAGATTTTTTTTTCTAATTAGTGGTTTCTCAGTTCTGAAGCAATTTTCCTAAGAGTAAACCCATTTTAATTTTTTTCAAATGCATAGAAAAAAATATGCAGCATTATAACAGTTTGCTGCTAGCATACAGATGATTGAAAGTTATATCTTTCCATATGTAATTCAGGAGATTGTTGTCCCAGATGTCCTAGAAACTTGACCAATCAGAGAAGATGCTAACCAGCATTTTATATCAATTATGTGCAAAATCCTGCCAATTATCTTCTCATATAATCCACATCAATAACTGAGAAGCACAAAAGATATAAACTCAAACCATCTGCTCTCACTACAGTAGGCTACTGAGAGCTCAGACAATAACTCACACAGTAACATACTCTGGTACATTTATCTGGGATCATGCTGTTTAAGTGGGATTTGTGATTAAAAATATTACCACTTTGGCCTATCCGCAATTAGAAAATATGTTTTTCTCTTTTAGGAAAAGCGTTGTCATTTCTGTTTTATTACAATGGTAAATTAAGAGAACTACTGCCAGCTACCTATAAAGAACAAAAACTGCACTTCTGCTTATGCTTCAACATAATCCTTTCTCCTGTTGATGTTAACAATACAACAGGCTCTTAAAAAAAAAGAAAAGCAAAAATAAATAAATAAATAAATAAATAAATAAATAAATAAAAATAAGCATCTAGAATTTCATTGTTTTGACACCTGCACAATTTTCGAACCATTTTAAATGCCAGAATAAAACTATGTCAAAATATGAAATGTTACCAAAAGTGTCTATATGACTCAAGAGAAGGAAGTATTTAAAGACTACAACCACATAAAATGCCTGATATTTAAAGATAATATAATGTGACTTTTTCTAAGCATTAGAGACACAGAACTGGCAGTTAGCAAAAATAGATATGATTTGAAAGAACGTTCCAATGAAAATATAGAAGACAGACAAGTCCCTGCTGTTTTCCATTAGTGTCCCTATGTTACATTATAGAAAATCAAGCCTGTCAAGATGTCGCTATATTCCTCATGTTAACAACAAAAATATGTAAATGACAATATTACACTGTCAATTTCCCTAAACAGCTCTGAGTTTCATTTGCAAATTCTCAAATCAGTTTGGGGATAAATTAACATTTACAATTATAATTCCCGTACATGTTAAAGAAACTAGATTCTACTTGTTCCTAGACTTCAATAATATAATTCTGCAATCATGGATTAGAAATTATACTGCTTGACATAGTTTTCCAATTGGTGATGCATTACTTTAGAGTGGATATGCTGCACTCTGTTACCGATGAAATTTACATTTTAATTGTAACAAAAATTATGCCCTTGATGATAGGTAGAAGTCAGATGAAGAAATGTACCACTTATACTCAGAGAAGAAATGTATTGTTTCATTTTACAATAAGATATTCACATGTGTTTGATGAGCATTGCAAGATTCTTATGGCTTGTGCATGAACACTATCTTATTTAGTTATCAATATGTATATACATTTATGATGTACAGTTCAGCATTCTAATTTTACAAGAGGAAGTTGGCAAAAAATAAGAGGATATGCTTGGATCAGACATATACACTTGAAAAAGATAGTAAAATTCCAAAAATCTTTAAGTGATAAGGTCTTATGAGCAACGTGGGAAATTCTGTCAATTCAATACACATACGCGTTGACATTTTTAAAAATTGAGGTTGGAAATAAATTAAGACATTATATTTTTTGATCACTATTTCTAAAGTAATATATTTTTCTTTCAATGTCAGAAAAATGATTTCTAACTCCTAAATTTCCTTCTCTATTTGGAAAAGTCTCACTGCACTAAAATACCTTTAACAACAGTGGATGATGCTGGTTATGTTGTATGGCACAGTTGACTTTAAGAAAGGGAAATTATCCTTGTTGGACGAATGTAATCAGGTCAGTCCTTAAAAGTACCTGGGTTCTTTCTGGTGAAAGAGATAAGAAGCACAGGGAGATTTGACACACCAGAAATTCTTCATTGCTAGCTTGATGATGGACCAAGGACCTGAAAATGGCAGTGAGGACTCAAGAGTGACCCCCAGCCAATGGTCAACAAGAAACTGAATTCTTCCAACATTCTGAATAAGTTTGGAAGAGGATCTTGAGTCCAAATGACAATGCAGCAGGCTTACACCTGGATTTCTGCTTTGTGAGAATCTGAGCAAAAAACCATCCATTTCCAAATTTCTGACCTACAAAACAATGAGCTGTAACAAATTGCTATTGTTTTAAGCTGCGAACTTTGTGGAAATTCATTATGTTGCAATAGAAAAACTAATAAGCTACCTAAATGTGTATAACTCGAACTACAGTCTCCAACAGACTGTGTTATTGTTGTTATTGAATATGTTGTTATTATTCCATCTGAAAGGATACAGCATAACTTTTGAACAATCTGAAGTGCAATTGACATAGATTACTTACAATAAAATTCAATTTTTCAGAAATTTCCTCCATTCTACACATATCTGTTGAGAAACTACAACATTCCAGGCTCTTTCTCCATGCATAGATTACTTAGTAAGTATAGACATATTTTCAGCAGTTTTCATCCCTTCTCTTCTGGAACTACAGGGAAAAGTATAAATATTATTGCAATATGTTTTCATTAGAATGTTTTGCTTCTTTTTCTAAGTTTATTTAAATTAAAGTTTATTGGGGTGACAATTTTTAGTAAAGTTACACAGATTTCAGGTGTACAATTCTGTAATACATTATCTATATCTCACATTGTGTGTTCACCACCCAGAGTCAGTTCTCTTTCCATCACCATGTATTAGACCCTGTTTACCCTCTTCTAGAGCCCCTCTACCTCCTGTTTTGCTTGAAAGAAGAACCCTTATTTTTTTTCTTTTAAAGTTTATTGGGGTGACAATTATTAGAAAAGTTACATAGATTTCAGGGGTACAATTCTGTCATACATCATCTATATATCCCATTGTGTGTTCACCACCCAGAGTCAGTTCTTTCCACCATCATACATTTGACACCCTTTACCCTCATCTACCACCCCCTTCCCCTCTTACCCTATATAAGCTTATTATTTTTTAAATAACTTACAAAATAAAGGTAATTTTAGTAACTGTCAAACTTTTAAATCATTTTATAAAGCAAGTTTTCTTTCTCACAGAGGGAATCTGAGGTTATAAATTGTGTGTAAGTATGAAGTTGTTTTCCTAAAAATGGTAATGCATTTTCATGATACTAAAAGGTAAAGAGGAAAGTGGAACTCTCAGCAGTATGCTATGCAAAGAGTAAAAAGGAGGAGAAATCAAATTAGTTTTATAAGGATATTTGTTATAAGCAATAATAACATTATTGGGTGTCTCCAGTGGAAAACTATTTATTGTTTAGAGCACACTCATCCAGATTATCTGTTTTCAATAATCACTGTATTCGAGCATTTTACAGCTCTGTAAATTGTAGATGGATAACTGATAGCAATGCAAATATTTCACATTTACAGATATGAAATGTATACTCTCTAATGGAAGTTCAATTTACTTTCTTCCTCCATCTTGTTTACAAAGCTATTCCATCCTCATTGGTGCTTTATTTGAACATTCTTTAACTCCACATACATTTGTAATTCTTTGATTTGTCCTTTGAGTTGGATATAACAACTGTCTGGTTTCCTCATTAATAACGAGTTATTCAAATCTTTAAAACATGTTTATTTTATATCCATATGAGAGCCATTATTTTATCCTTTTTGTTTTGAAAAATTATCATTTATTACTATTAGGAAATGTCCAAAATAACAAGACTCAAAAATAATATTAAGCCTATTTTAAGTAGAAACTTTGTCCTTATTTTCTGTTAATCTGCCTAGACTTACTTAACCACACAAAAGGATTGTCAAGGTCCACAGACTTTATTGATGTACCTAATTTCTAATTCTGTAATTAGGAAATTATAATTCAGAAATAACATTATTACCATGATGAAGAATTCCACCAAATAGACACCCCAGATTAACCTATCTTCCCCTGCTCTGTCAGTTTTTCTTAAACACTTTCTACCTCTCAAAAGCTGAATAATGATTCTCCAAAGATATCCACATCCTAATCTTGGCAATATGTGAACATGTTACTTTACATGGCAAAAGGGGCTTTTCAGGTGTGATTAAATTAAGAATCTTGAGATGAGAAGATTATTCCGGATTGTCCAGGTGGGCTCTTTTGTGCCAGTCTCAGCCTACTGTAAACCAGTGTTGTGGTTGGACCAGCCCTTGTAGTTCTTGTTATGATTGAAAGATGCCCTCAGAACAACAACCAGGAAACTCTGGGGGCTGGGGGTGAGGGTGGGGTGGGAGAGAACTGAGCTTTATTACTCATAGGTCCTGAAAATTACATGGCACACCTGGGACCACACAGCAAGATCCTGGGTACAAAGAGTGGGAAGGAGAGAGTAAGCAAGGGTGTAAGTTTTTGTTTATATTGTGGTTGACGGTGGGGGACTAGAGTTTCACAGACTCATTCTTTACTGGTGAATTTAAAACATAAGAGTAGATATTTAAAGCCTGGGATGAGGAAGAAAAAAAAAATAAAAGAGCTGCCCAAATGATGGTCAGTTATTAAAATAAACTAAGCTCTCTAGAAAAAGCAGGGCAGTTGGGGGAGAAGGGGGCTGGCCAGGCTCTTTGACTAATTATGTAGCTGTTATTATAGCCATCTTTTAAGTATTGCCTCTTTTCAGTGATACTTCAGCCATCAAAGCTTAAAGCAGGCACTGCATTGCAGTCAGAGCTTACACTGCATGGACCCAACACAATCACAAGTATTCTTAGAAGAGGGAAGAAGGGCAGAAAGGGCAATGTGAAGACAGAAGGTGGTAAAATAGGAGATGTGTAGATAGATGCAACAGTCACAGAGAAAGAGTGAGAGATTGGTAATGCTACATTGATGGCTTTGGAAACAGAAGGGACAGCCAGCCAAGGAACACAGGCAACCTCTGAAAGGTGGAAAAGGCAAAGGAGCAGACTATGCCATAGGACATCCATAAAGAACACAGCCTATGGACCCTTTCTAGACTTCTTACATGCTGACATGTAAATAATACATTTCTATTGTTTTACATCACTAGAATTGTGGGAATTTTCTTTAGCAGCCTTAAGAAACTAATACACAAATTAGCTAAAATGAGCTTTGACTTGGAAGTTGCCATGGAAGTCTGGTACTCTGATACTGGGACAGTGGCATCAATATTTAATAGCTAAGAAATTCAATGATACACACAGGTTCTAGATACATATCTTCATTAGGTTTTTCGAAGAACATGTTCAAGGGCATTTTATTGTGTAATAATAAACCACTTATAAGGCAGTTTGCAAAGTATTCTAAAAATACTTAATTACCTTTGTGGCACATATTTTCATACAATGGCATTTACTGATTAGTAATTAGATCTCACAGATACTGGAATATTTACTTTTTTTTCCCAATGTTTTATCAGTGGATTGCATAATTTAATTTCCAAGCAAATATAAGTTAAGGATTAGATTGATTCTTTTGTGTTTCTGACCTCACTTAGAATCATGAATAATGTGCAAAAACAGCAGCAGTATTTAATTAATACTCTTGAGTATTAATTATTTGAGTATTTGTGTATTTACAGTAAATGCAACTAAGACATACGGAAGTGACTTACTATCTGGCTTTCTTCAATCAAATGGTTATGGACTCTATTAAAACAGTGAATACATATATAACCTTTTATGTGCCTGATTATTTAGTGTGGAGAAGATAAAAAGAGGAACACAAAATGGTAAGCATATTTATGTCTAATGCCACCTAGGTTAGCCAGAAAATAAAATATCTGAGTATTTAATCCTAATTCCATTGAATAACAAAATGTGACTTTTATTATCTCCAACTTCATGTATTCTCTGAACACTCAAAATAGCTTTAGAAACTAAAAAATCAACATTTTCTAGAGAAAAGTTGTCCAAAGATATGTATTTCTCTATTAATTTAATCTAGCTTACATTTGCAGATTTATGTGTGAGAGAGTTTGTGAAGATACTCTCTGTATTTTAGAAATTGTATTATAAATTAATATAATATGATTAGATTTATAAGAATCAACTAAGTATTGAAATATTAATGGTGTATATGTGTATATTTATTATACGTTTTCATGCAAGATGCCATGTCAAAGATTTTGTGTAATAATCAGAAGTTAGATGAGTCAATTTCAATAAGTTTTGTAGTTGAACAGACAGATTGGAACTGTGTGACATGGAATCTAGTTCTTAGCTGGAAATCTAGGTTTGCTATGATAAGGAGTCCCTCTAGTATTACATACGTGGCATAATTCTTAAATGACTTCACTATGTGTATTCTCATTATTATTTAAATAAGCTCATAAATATTTTACTTAGCATTCAAAAATGGAAGTTTTGCATCTGGACACTCTAATGGTATGGTTCCATCTAACTTGTTTTTCTATCGGATATAGAATTATCATACTATCATAAAATATGGTAATGGGAGAGCATTATCCTAGAAAAAATGCTGAGGCTAAGAATCTAATGTATAAAACATATCATCTCAACACATTTCCAACCCTGTGTACTATGTTCTGTAGTCGATCCATAAGCAGAGAGAAAGGGCTAAGAATTCAAGAATTCAATAGGGCGAATATAATTGTACATTGGAAACTTCTAATAGTACAATGTTATTAATTTAAGACATACTAATACAAAGCCAGATAAGTTAAGGTTCTCCTAGGGCTGTTAACTTATCCTCATTTAATATATATAACATGTGGTATTTTAAATTACCAGTTAGGTTTCTAAATACATATTTTATTGTGCAGGCTGTCTAATGCTGATAATATAATGTTACCATGAGAACTATAACTTTTTTGTTTTGACATATATGTTTAGATTTGTAACCTTATTGTTACATTAGCATTGCTTTGTTTTTCATATATATTTCTTGTGGTTCTGAAAGAGAACATGAAGAAAAAATAATTT
This sequence comes from Rhinolophus sinicus, assembly GCF_057876585.1. Lineage (NCBI taxonomy): Eukaryota > Metazoa > Chordata > Mammalia > Chiroptera > Rhinolophidae > Rhinolophus > Rhinolophus sinicus. The sequence continues at coordinate 111,237,842 of NC_142516.1, forward strand.
TAAAAAGCTCCCTGAGTTGTGGTAATATGCATACCAAATAAATAACATTGCTGGATAATACAAATCTATAATCAATAGCATTTCAAAAAGGACAACCATATTTTGTGAAAATAAAATAATATATGCCACCCAAGATAAATATTTTACTATATTTGTCTTTTAATTTTTATTTTTTGATATAGGAATGAGTATTTTGAAATTTGTATAATTTTTCCAATTTACATTTTAATTTCTTAACTTTTAATATCTTCATATCTATAAACTATTATTTATCATCTGTGAGACTTTTAAAATTAATATTTTATACTCTGGATTCTATTAATGTAAAACTGTTTTCTAACAAACATTATTTTAAATAAAATAAAATGCAGCAAAATTGATTAAAACATTTCATAAATAATTGTCCCAGTTGAAAAATGGGAGATCCTGTTTTACATATGTTCTGAATTCTTTTAAAAATCATGGTGATTTTTAATATTAACTACATTTATGACTAATTTATTTCCTTTGACAGTTGATAATAAAAATAAATTAGGACTTTTGATCATTTGTGATTCTAAAAAGTCTCAAGTGTGCACTGCTGTGTAAAATAATACTTTATGAACATTTTCAAACTAAGAGAAGTAATTTGATTACATATTTTAACATGATACTTCAGTCCAAGGGCTCTTAAATAAAGTTGTCTATTTTGTGGTTTTGCTTAATCTCCAAACAACCAACATAAAACCAATAGATTTTGAACAAGAGAATTGAAGTTATAGCAAATGTACTTCACACGCTATGAAACAGCCATTGAGTTTAAATAGAATATTTTCTGTGTGTGTATGGGTGGGGGAGTAAACTATCTCAGTCAATCCCCAAACACTTGATTTGTACTTATCAAATACATGCATCGCTAAAACAACTGGCATCTTTTGAGAGTGCAGCACTATATCCCAAGTTAAAATAAACGAGTGAAGAACCTGTGGAGAATATTTGTGTTTGTTAGACTAACTTGCTATATAAATATACAGAGCAAAAACAATAGACACCAGGGCTCTCTGAAAAGGAATCTATGAGCATTTCTGGAAAATTCCATAAGGCTTTTACTTTCAAGAGATTCAAGGAACAAGCTTTTGGGGGATTGGCATATTTCACATGTGAGCTGTCAAGTAAGGGCATTTTAGAGTGAAATTTTTAGACAGAACACTGGAATGTGGTGTACTGGCTATAACTAGGATGGGTAGTTCTTTATTCAGGAATCTATATAAAGTTAAAATTAGATGAGCTAATAAATTGCAGAAGCAAGTAAAATGTACTCTTTTCATTCCATATATAACGTTAATTTTACTATTTGTAAATTTCATCATTACTTTTTTCTAATCAATCAGGAGTGGGAGACTAATATGTCAACAGGTCTATTACAATGTGACAGGGTTTAGTAGATTTGTGAAGAGATAGATATGAGAATTAGATTTTTCAGGCCCCAAACTGAACTATTTCCATGTAAGAATTCCATATAGTACAATGACAAGTTTGACATAACTTGATGAATTTAGATAACTAAAAGTTTTAGTGTGGCTAGAATTATTTCAGGATGGAGAGAGAGGTAACCAGCCCTTAAAGAACTGTACTTTGGGTTCTGTGTGGTGTGTGTGTATGTGTGTGTGTGTGTATGTGTGTGTGTCCATGTATATTTGCAATAGGGATAAAAGGGGGATCTGCCTGTAGGGAAGAAACAAGTACGGTAGAAAAGAAAGCATCAGTGCACAATGAAAATTTATATTTTGGACTCCTAATTGAAAAGAAGATACTTGCAGAGAAAACAAATTCATTTCTGATAGAGTATTTTTTTCATATTAAAATTCTTATAATGGACATTACTTATGGACCAATGTTATTCTATCAAATGTATATTTTATTTAATAATGCATTCTGTGACTTTAATGAAGTATGAATTCCTGAATTATGAAAGGCATAGCTACTTCTCCAAATATTTTACATATTGTTAACATGTTTAAATCAAATATTAAAAGAGAAACATTAAACCTGGGTAGTTTTATATATACGTAATGTCCACTGAATTCCCCATTTGCATTCTGTGTCTTATTTCTCTACATAGATTTGCTCTTCTCTCATTTCTCCTCCCTGTTAAAAACATCCATCATATTGTATAATCCTCTTTCACTGCAACCACTACTAAAACAAGACCATGGGCACCACGTAGAAAGGGCAGTGTAGCTCAGGCACTAAAAGATACAGAACTAAACTTTCTCTGTGAACACACATTCTACAGAATTGGAATTATATTTTAACCAATAATATCTGTGACAATTAAATAAGTGAATAGAAACAGCATACCTGGAAAAAAATCCAACAATATAAAAATGTAAATGAACGTTATAATTATTATTATTGCCATTACATTTTCTACGTTACTATTTATCAGTACAGCCTATTATTACAGTTTTGACATACTGGAAGAAGGTTACTGAGGAGGTTGGCTGAATTCATTTGGAAATTAAATTATTTTTGTTTTTATTATATTAATCACTTGAAAGGCATATTTGTTTATGAAATGTGGTATGCCATAAGACATGGGCTTTAATCAGAGAGGTAGAAGCCAAGGCAATGAACTAGTCCTTAACATGAAAATAAGCGAGTTTGAGTTGTTTTCTAGTTGTAAGGATTAAAGAGTGTTGAAAGGATTAGAGGACAAAGAATATGATAATAAAGAGAGTGAGCAAAAGAAAATGATGAGAGGATAGGAACTATGAATAGTGTCAAAGGATGACATAGCCTGTACATTTATATCCATTGCCTGTTATATCAGAAGAATTTGAAATGGAATAAACATTCTCAATTTAAATAATCTTGCTAAACTGGTTTGATTCAGATGCAAAAATAATGTATATGTAATTCAAAGTGCTACTTCTTAATTAATATCTTCCATTTGTACAACATTATCTATTCCACTTTTTTCATATCATGTCTTTATTTTTCACCTGAAACAAGCACACTGCTACAAAATTGTATTTTTAAGGCCAATATATAGGAATTGTTCTTTAAACTTTGCCAAACCCTTGGACTTAAGATTGTCATAATTGAGAAAAAAATAAAATTGCATCTGTGTAGCGGTTACATTTTACAGGAAACTAGTGCATTAAGTGAACTTCACTTACATTTAAAACATTGAAAAAATCATTTGAATCACCCACTAAATTCTCCCTACATGGTTTTGCATACATAATCCTGCAAAGAAATATATATATAAATGTATACTGTGTGGAAATAGTGAGATCATGAAAATGGATGCTGCATATTATATTTATTAGTCTTTTACTTAGCCTGACAAAATTAAATTTTGCACAATTTAAAGAGAATACGACACAATTTCAAAGAACACTATTTAAACATTAGCTTCTCTGCTTCTAATATCTTTAATCTTACATAACTAGTGTTTTTGATAAATACTAATCTAAATAAATGGTTATTACCAAATAAATTACATAGTTTTCTTTACTTTTTTTTTTAATTAAAATTTATTGGGGTGACAATTCTAAGTAAAGCTACATAGATTTCAGGTGTACAATTCTGTAATACATCATCTATATATCACATTATGTGTTCACCATCCACAGTCAGTTCTCTTTTCATCACCATATATTTGACCCCATTTACCCTCTTCTACCACACCCCTCCCCCCTTACCACCCAGTGACCACTAAACTATTGTCTATGTTTATGAGTTTTTGTTTTTTCATTTGTTTGTCTTGTTCTTTTGTTGTTTTCAGTTTTATATAGCACATATCAGTGAAATCATATGGTTCTTGACTTTTTCTGTCTGACTTATTTTGCTTAGCATTATAATCTCAAGATCCACCCATGTTGTCACAAGTGATATTACTTCATCTTTTCTTATGGCCGAATAGTATTCTATTCTATATATATATACCATGACTTCTTTATCTATTCATCTATCCAAGGACACTTTGGTTGTTTCCATGTTTTGGCCCCACCTCACCCCAGTTAGAATGGCTATCATCAACAAGACAAAGAGTAACAAGTGTGGAGAAAAGGAACCCTCATACACTGTTGGTGGGAATGCAGATTGGTGCAGCCACTATGGAAGGCAGTCTGGAAGGTCCTTAGAAAATTAAGAATAGAATTACCATATGACCCAGCAAGCCCTCTCCTGGGTACCCATCCAAAATATCTGAAAACATTTATCCATAAAGACATATGTGCTCCAGTGTTCATTGCAGCTCTATTTATAATGGACATAGAATTTTCAAATCAAGCACCAGTTAGGTAATTTGTCACATGGGCCCTCTCTATCCCCCACAGAAAGAAGAGGCAGTCTGCATGATAAAAAGCCTTCCTGCTCTACCCTCCCACCCTCCCCCCTCCAAAAAAAAAAAGATACCCTGGCCCCAAAATAACCCCTTTTCTTTTGTTAATAGCTTCCTTGACCCATCCCTCTTATAAAAACTTTCCATTTTGTACAACCCCTTGGAGCCCCCTTCTAATTGCTGGATGGGATGCTGCTGATTCATGAGTTGCTAAATTAAAGCAAATTACATTTTCAAATTTACCTAGCTGAATTTTTGTTTTGTAACAATATTGTATGAATTTATTGGACATTTGATCAGGATATTGATACATTGTTTACAACTAAGATTTTAACACTATTTTACAGACAACTTAAGGAGGTGATGCTTAGTAAGACACAAGTTCTGTTATACATTCGCTTGCTTTATTACCTGATCTGAGCTCTAAACATTAGTTTTACTAGAGTTAAAAACAGATGCTTTTCTTGGGTATACACAAATGGTGGTTGTTTTTACTTAATTTTTGTCAAGGCAATCAGATTTATATCCATTCCCTGAAGTCAACATGAATAAAATTTATACATTTCTATGTTTATTTTTACCTTCCCCTATTTCAGAACTTTAACATTCAAAATTTTTGTGTAGGTGAAATTTATTAATTTCACATTAATCCTAATAAATAAACAGAAAGTTTTGTCAACATAATTACAGCTCTCATCTGTGCTAAGTTGAACTTTACTCTGAACTATATACCTTCTATATGCTAAAATAATTCTTAGAAAAAAACTAAGAAAAATGCACTGGAGAAACAAGGTAAGAGTTAGAAATCTTTGAATAGAGCCTAAGTGCTCTATTATGTTAAATACAGGTACTTTTACTAAAATAAATTTTGTGAATAAATACTTTTAAACATACATTGTAGACTCATCCTTAAATATATTCTAAAATATTTTTATAAAAGTCTTAATGTAGGAATTTTAACGTCAACTTCAAGTATGGGCCAGCTATAAAAATGCTGAAAATATTAACTGCATTTTTCCCCCATTATGACTAACACTTTTAACCTCTCCTGTTTTTAAAGCAGCACTCAAATTACTGATAAAATTATAAGTGGCTGCAGGAAAGAAATTGAAGTTTGGCTCTCATTTAACATTAAGTAGAATAGTGACTGAACCACAATAACCAATGTAATAGTTTTCAGGTGCTCTTGGGGCACAAAAGAGAGGAATGATCATCCAAAGCTGTATTTGAATTCACAAATTATTGTTCAGCACTTCAGTTTTAAGACATAAAATATCACCTTCCAAAGTACTTTAAAAATTGGTATGTATGAGGCAAATGTTTCTAAATAATGCTTCGTACTAGGCTAAAAAATATGTTTTTCTACTTCTGAATTACTGCTCTATAGAGTGTAGAAGTCACTAAATGTACTGTGGGTGGAAATCAGGTTTACTGGTAACTGAGATACCTTTCTTTTCCCCACAAATTTTATATAGAACTTGAAAGAAAAGGAAAGTATAAGCCTAAAAGCTAGCTTACCTGGACAAAGGTAAACTGTATTATTTGCTTCCTACTTTGTTATATAGATGATAAGATGTGAATGATAAAATTAGCAGTGAGTACTTTGAGGAAAATATTTAAAAAATATACTGACATGTGAAATTATATTTTTCATATGTTAGTTATAATATGTATTTATGTGTGTATATATGTATACACATACATACATATATATTTTATGATATGTATGTATGTGTGTGTGTATATATATTTATTTATTTATTTATTTATTTATTTATTTATTTATTTATTTATTTTTTCCCCCCCTGTGTAAAACGCCCTTGGAAAATCAAAAGTGTAACTACTATCTTTCTCCATAGGTTGTTTTTCATCTGTGCAATTCTTAAATTCTCTGATTTACCTGTTCCTATACCTTCTTTCATCCACACACATCTTCTTGCTCAACATATTGTGAGACTAGCGAGGAAAAATATATGTTTAAATTCCTATACCTCTTATTTTCCTCTGATTTAAAATTCATTAGTGGTTGCCACAGAAGATGCCTAAGGCCTTTGGGAACATAAATGAGTTTCAAAGCTCTTTGTAGAATGATCTAGATAAGAGCAAGGTGTTAACACTTCAATTGGCTCCCTTTTCCATAAAATAAGTATTATATTAGAAAGACATTTCATATAGGACTGAATGAATATTGTCCCGTAACAGTTGGACAAAGACTTATATTTAAAATACCAAATAGGTGCATGTCAAAGTCAGAAATCCCTCCTCTTCTTCCCCAAACAAATCCTAGTCTCCTTATTTTATTTATTTATTTATTTATTTATTTATTTATTTATTTAATTTTATGTATTTATGTATTTATTTTTTAAGGGGCTTAGCTTTACTTATTTACTCTAAGGCTCACTGAATGCCCTGTTCCCAAACAGGCTTTCATATCTACTATGTCAATTTTCTTCAAAATGTTTGACTTATTTTCTTTTTTAATAAACAAAATCTGAAGGGTCCCCTTAGGTTATTTGAAATTCAAAGTAAATGGAATCCTGTGAGTGAATGTAAAGTAGTGAACAATGCTGGTTTGTTTTCAACTCCCCCACACACCCCTTTCTGCCTCTAACTGTGACCCTGTTCCTTGAAAAGTTTGAGCCACTCTTGGGCATCACCCTTGTGACTATGTCTGCTACGTGCTCCACTGTGCCCTCTACACAGTAAGCAACTTCTCCTGCCCAAGTTCTCTCTGGTCCAGTGATGTGAGTCCCTTGTTATCAAGTCAGCCTTGCTGGTTTGAGTGATAGCCCCACACCCTGTCAGACACAGTAAAGGCCTCTCATTTGTACCAGACACAGGAAGACCAAGGGGGAACCACCTGTATTCTTATGTGTATGAGTCTCCTATTGCTGCTATAACAAAGAACCACAAGCTTAAAACAGCACAAATGTATTAATTTACGGTTTGAGAGGTCACAAGTTCAAAATGGGTCTCCCTGAGCTAAATCAGTGTGTCAGCAGACTGAGTTCCTTTGTGGAGGCTCAAGGAGAGAATTCATTTCCTTGCCTTTCCATCTTCTGGAGGCTTCCTGCATTCCTTTGCCCCTAATCCCTTCCCATCTTCAAAGCTAGATTAAATACCCTAGTCTCATTATTTTTAGAAGATGCCTTCTGACCCAAGGTCTGTTAGGGCCTAGCAATGTAAAAATCCCATTTGTAAGCCTCATTGAAAGGGATTGCTCAATTATAAGGATTTTGAGGTGATTATGCTAAGCAAAATGAGTCAGAAAAATTTGAGAACCATATGATTTCACTGATATGAGGTATATAGAACTGAAAACAACAAAAGATCAAGACAAACAAATGAGGAAACAACAACGTATAGACACAGACAATAGTTTAGTGGTTACCAGAGGGGTACGGGGGGGTGGGGGTGGGAGATGAGGGTAAGGGGGATCAAATATATGGTGATGGAAGGAGAACTGACTCTGGGTGGTGAACACACAATGAAATATATAGATGTTGTACTACAGAATTGTACACTTGAAATCCATGTAATTTTAGTAACCATTGTCCCACCAATAAATTTTAATTAAAAAAAAGGAACAATTTACATCAAATGGGTAACATTAGTCTGTGGTATTTCGGAAATTTAGACTCACCTATTTAGGCAAAGGACACATCATTTTATCCAGCTTTCTAGACTAATTTGAAAAAAGAAAGGAGTTAGAAGCATAAGCTATCTGACAGGAATGTGATGTTTGTCTATGAAAAGGGCAATCTTGAGTGTAGTTTAGGGAGTTTGGTGAACAATACTATCAGTAATATAAGTGAATTGTTGAAATTTCCAGTAGTATCTACTTATTATCTTAACAGGAAGTTGAAGTTATAGACTAGCTTTATAACCTTTTTAAGATGTCTTAGTTTTGTAACTTACATATGCTTGGTCCAATTAGCCACAAAAATCACCATTGGAAGTGAGATTTATTCGCTTGTCCTGAAGGTTGCAGAAAAAGAGGGAATTAGAAAAGACTATCTTTGTTTCACAATCTCTCTGGTAGGAAATTAGAAGAAATAAATAGGATGGGGCATCTTTGAAGAGAAAACAAAGCAGATTGACACTCCATTATTGCTTTAAAGAGAGGGAGCAGAAAATAGGAGCAGCTCAGTATTGGAGAAGAAGATATTTTTGCATTAATGCACTGTCACTAGCCATTACCACTGTTCTCCCTTTCCTCCCCACAAAAACAGTCTATCCATAAATTAGGACTTAATGAAGCTAAAGGCTGTGATAATGGTGATAATGATATGGATAACAATTGCTATTATTTACTTAACATTAATTGTGGCAGACAATATCTAATGTTTTTATATTTCATCAAAACAAACTAGTGAAGTAGGTAAAACTATTATCACACTATATAAATAAAGAAGATTAAGCATAAAGAGAGTCAGGAAAATATCCAGAGTCACATGTTAGAAAAGTGCAGAACTGCTCTGGGATAGGTGGCTTGTGATTAGGTAGCAAACTTGATTTAATTATTATCTTGGAAGAAGCTCTCTGAAAACCTGGCTAAAGTCTGAAAGTATTGAGAAACTTCAGAGGTTTCAACTGATTGTGTATTATTTCAGACATCCAAAAATTCTCTGGACAGAGAGTTCTTTATATTAGACATCTTATATTAGACATCTTATATTAATATATAGTGTTGAATAACAGAGAGAGCCCCTGACCTATAATGTGTAACATTAATTGTAGCAGGTGACTTTCAGTATTTCTCAGGGTACAATCATAGGTTGCTATTTTACTTTGTCACCACATTCTGGGTGAGCTCACGTACTTGAGTTATTCAAGACAGAGGACTAACACTACCTAATTACAATAATTACTATTAAGCTAAAGTAATCAAAACGATGTGATCTTGGAATAATTTATAGACTTGTATAAATAAATTGAACATGATGTTGAATTTAGAACAAACCAATACAGATAGTTCCATTATTTTTCAACAAAGGGACCAAGACAATGCAATGGAGAAATAATGACCTCAAAAAACGGGACTTGAATCTTTGAATATTCATACAAAAACAACTCTAGATTAAAATTCAAAACAGAATTATAGAGGAAATCACAGACAAATACATTCATGACCTAGGTTTAGGTAAACTTTCTTAGATAAGACCAAGAAAACAAAGAATTAAATTAAATTAATTTATAAGTATACCCTATAAAATTTAAAATGTCTGCTGTTCAAATGATATTTTTAAGAAATTAAAAACATAAGCCACTGACTGGGAGAAAACATGGGCAAAACACATATCTGACAAAAGGCTTCTACTAAGAATATATAAATAATTCTTAAAACAATATAAAAATGAAAAATCTAATTTAAAAATGGGCAAGTTATTTGAAACACATTTCCCCAAAGAATATATATGGGTGGCAAATAAGCATATGAAAAGATGTTCAAAATCACTATTCCTTAGTCAAAAGCAAACAGACACCATGAGATACTAATTTACACCTACTACAGTGGGAAGGAGGAGAATGAAGAGAAGGAGGGGGAGAAAAAGAAGGGAAAGGACAAGAAATCACAAAATTCTAGTGATAATAATAATGAATACCTAGAATTCTGAAGCAGTGCGAGTGAGAATACAAAATGGTACAGTAACTATATAAAACAGTATGGCATCAGTTTCTGACAACTCTAAGTATTTATCATGTGACTGAGCAATCACACTTTTAGGTAATTACCTAATAGAAATGAAATGCATGTCCTCATAAAGATCTGTACATAAATATTTATTAGCAGCTTTATTCAAAAATTGTCCAAAAGTGAAGACAACACAAAATTCTATCAACTAGTGAATAAACAAACTGTGGTATACTCATACATGCAAGACTACTGACAATAAAAAGGATGCAGGACCGATACATGGTACATGTCTAAATCTCAAAATTATCGTGCTAAGTGAAAGAGACTCAAAATCCATATACTGTATCATATACTGTAACTTACATCATGTTCTGAAAAAGGATAAAATCATTATTGGGACAAAAATGAAATCATTGGTTGCCAAGGGATGGGGGTGGTGGGAGGAAAAACACAAAGAAGGGCATTTGCTAAGTTGTTACAATAAACCTGTATCTTTATTGTGGTGGTGGCCCAATTACCGTATAAGTCTCTAAAACCCCATCAAACCATAAACTAATATATAAATGTGATTGTATGAAAGCAACTCTGAATTAAAAATAAATAAATGAAAGTTAAACATTTAGAAGATATTAAGTGGTCTGTACCTTATAAATACAACCCTAGTTCTTGTTATTGTTTTTCAAAAATTGGTACTCTGTGTGTGTGTGTATGTGTATGTGTGTGTGTGTGTGTGTGTGTGTGTGTATGTGAGAGAGACAGAGACAGAGAGAGACAGAGAGACAGAGAGACAGAGAGAGAGATTGTGAAGGAAGATGAAGAATGGAGACGATAAGAAACAGAGCAACACAATAGGAATGGAAAAGTAACAATGTGAGAAAAAACAGCAGAGAAGAGGCTATAAAAATGGACTGGAATAAAGGTAATGACAATAAAAATATGGGTGATTATATTATTATCATTTAAAAGATAAACTAAACAGAATTCATTAAACCAACAAATACCATTATATAAGTAAAAAACTCAAGATTTCTTCTGGCATATCTACTAGTGCCATTTCCCTCTTTCTGACAAAGTAGAATTTGGAAGCTAGTTACATTCTCCTCAAGACAGCATCTGCACCTTTCTGGGGCTCTTTCGGTCTCCTTTTGCACTCTCAGCATGAACTGGATGAAGGTAAGTTTGCATCTATAAAGATTATCATTTTATTATTTAATAAATAATGAAAACAGAAATCTGATGAATACTGACAATGTATTTCCTCACTGAAATTAATACAACAAGAATACTGGGGGTGCCAAAAAAATGTACACAAGTAGACACTTTGGTCAACGTTTCTCAAGCAGTAGTTCGCCGTAATTAGAAGTGTCTGGACACTGATGGTAACCACTTTGAGCACCTCTTCTAATTGCAGAAGTCAAATGTGACTTGAATTCTTCTTTTGTTATTGGTACATATTGAGTATTACATTTTTAATACAGTTTTCCTTTCTTAAAATGTGTCTATATTTTTTGACCCCATCTATATATGAAATTATAGAAATGAGTGACTGTAATAATTGTGATATCATAAAGTAACGTTTAGATTAAAATATACTAAGTACAATTGTATACACTGACTACAACAACAAGCCTATAAAAGAATCTTGCTTGAATATGTTCTTTGCAGTCCATTTTATTGTGTAAGCCTCTCTGTGGTCCTTTACTCACTTTAACAAGGTAACTGAGGCAAATCTCACTTTTGGTACTTTGAACCAATAATACCGAAAGTGAGATTTGGTTCGGTATGCCAAAAAAGTTCAGTTTACAAAGGGTTAATTGCATTTTTGTTGGCTTCCTTGAAAACTTCTAATTACACAGATTTTTTTTTTTTTTTGTGTGTGTGTGTGTGAGGTAATGAAAATATATATATGTATATTTTGTATTTGATACATAAAAAGAACTGTCACTTAAACATTGCTCATGAAACCTCCTCTACCTCAATATTTGTCTCACCTATATGTCTTAACAACCACCTCTTTCTTTTTCTAGGACATCTCCCTTCACATGCCTCCTTAGAGTTTAGAGAAAACCTGAGGGAGACTGTCTTAAGATAGATTCCATTCACCAATGAAAAATAAATTTGGAACTACTAGACTCTGGGAAAACGAAATACAAAACTTTTTCTTTAAGATGAAAGATTAGCAGTGGAAATACAGAAAGCATAGAATTAAAGAATCCAGTGTAACCAGTAGTGGGGAAGGCAGATCTAAAATGAGATACTTTAATAGGGACTGGTGTTCTGGTAATCACAAGAAAATCATGAGCCTATTGGGTCAGCAAAGGTAGGTACAGACAATAGGTATCTAGACAGAGTTCCAGAGGAAACATTTCAAATAGAAAGGAACTGGGGTAAACACATTAAAATTTAATAACAGATGGGATAGATGAGGATGAGAAAAGGAGAAGGCAGAGAAAGAAGAATGACTTACAGTGCTTGCCTAATTTTGCCACCTGGAAGGTGTTCAGGGTTATTTACATGCTTTAGTTGCAGAAGTCATTGGCAATGACATTACTCATAGAGGAGCTTGTTATTCAAACAAAATTATAATTCTCTACTTTTTTCATTCTCTGCTAGGAACCTGACATCTCCTCAAAACAGAACACTCTCAAATGGAAGTAATTTTGCCTAAAGATTTTTATTTTATTTTCTTTTCTGTTTTCTTTCTTTCTTTCTCTCTCTCTCTCTCTCTCTCTCTCTCTCTCTCTCTCTCTCTCTCTCTCTCTCTCTCTTTTAATTTGGTTGTATGTGTTTCTTTTAACACAATTCACTGATTTACAAAAACTTCTTGTTTTCAGATTCCTCCTATTGGAGCTTGGATCCTCAGTGACACATAAAATGTAAGTGAGGATATTTGGATAATTAATGCTGAGGTTATTGATAGTGTTGTAAACTTAGGATATAAAAAAATACGAACAAATCCCATGGGTTTAAAAAAAAAAAAAAAAGCAGTAGAAATCTCTCCTGGTGCCTCTGTTAGTATTGGAGAGGAAATGGAAATACTGTAATATTGGAGCCTATATATCTTGGATGAGGGTCTCTTCTTGGAACTGGGATATAAACTGAGTGTGTCTTGGAGAAGGCTAACTGATTTGTGATCCATGAAATATCATAAGTTCATATGATTCTTCCAGTCATGACGTCTCTCTCTTAACCACAAGAAGCCATGGCTACTATTAAGAAAATGGCAGTGGGTAAAGTCGTCAATGTATGATCACCACAATATAGACTTAAGTCCAAGAACAATTTACTCTTAATATCAGGGGGAAACTTCCTTTGATTAGAGTAAACCAGTTGATCCAACTAAACAGAGACCATGCAATTTCAAATTGTCAGGCACCAGTTCTATCATCTGAATAAATACACAAAACAATTGTAAAGTGAGAGAGACTCATTTTTCCTTAATTGTTAAAGTCACATACTAATCTATGTGCAGCAATGAGGCTCCCAGAGGAAATTAGCTGTAAGGAGGGCCTTCATTTACTTGTACTTTTCTATTTTAGATGTAATAGTTTAGAATTTACTTTTCTACCAGAATTACATAGAAAATTCTACTAAATAAGTCTGAAATTCTTGTTATCTTGTATTTTCAGTGTTTTTGTATGACATAATCTTTAGATAATGAATCTTGCCTATAATCTAAAATAAAGACTTCATATTACTCTTTCCCTAAGTATAGGCAGTTAGGCATAGCGGGGTAAGGTGGGGAGGAAAGATCAGGTTTGGTAAAGATCCTTGTGAGCCTTTATAATTATTGTTAGACACACTGAAAGAAATAACAAATACATGTTTTATAGAGAAAAATCTCCAAGTGATTAGCTACCTTAGACTTTTAGAATCGTTTCTTGCTGATACATTTTTTCAACTTTTGAAAAAGAGAGAATCATGCCACAAATCAGGTTTAAAGTTTAAAAAAGGAGTATATTTTTATGCTTAAAACACATTCTGAATCAAAGATAACATTTTGCGGGGTAACGTGACCCACCCATAAAATGTGATTTATTAAAATTCTATTTCTAAATAAGATAAGTTATTACTCCAATAACAATTAACTTTCATTCTCTTTTGCTTTTACTTTTCAGAAACACTCTGTAAGCAGTAGGCTCCCCCTCTCCACTGCATTCCTCAATGCCTTCTTGGTCCTACACAGATGAATAAGAAACTGAACTGAAACAGAATTTGCTCCAATGTACAGAAGTGGGCTTATGTGTACATGTGATGGGAACTGCACTACAAAGCATGTGATCACTGGTCACAGAATGAAGGTATATAAGTTGGAGTTGTATCCATCCTATTGATACCTAGGATTCCATCTTTTCTTCTAGTTCTCTTTATAATTAGAAAACGGAATGATTCATACAACTGAATCAAGATTCCGTAAGGCTACTCATGTCTTATCTACTACTAGATAGATCTTCTAAGGTTGTTTTATCTCCAAAGCCACCTCACTCATAATGAGACGCATGGATATATAGGGAAAATTATATATATTCTGTCCTGGAGCATAAATAACGGAGGAGAGGTAGATAGGCTTGAGTCCATGTTTATCTTCTCAAAGGCGTTCATGTGCTCATCAATCACTATCTTTCCCTTTTTAGTCCCTGCTGTATAAAGTACACAATTCACTTGAATCATGAAGATGGACAAGAGAGAACCATTTTGAATTTACAGTATTAAGAGTAGCTCAGAAACCACCTTGTAATTCAATGGCAATTTATGCAGGTTAAATTTGTATAAATGGTTACTGCATCATTTGCCAATGACTTTCCTGGACTTAACTGAGAACTTTTTGAGACTCCTATTGATTCTCAAGGGGATATAATAAATTCACTTAAATTTCATTCAGAGGAAAGGTATTTTGTTATATCGCTATCTTTTGAAAAGTGTATTGTTACTTTTTCTTTTTTTCTTTCTGTCTTTCTTTTTCTTTTTTTTTTAAATTACCTGTCTGGAAGCTATTAAGTATGTCTTCCTGAATCGTGTTATGGTCCCAGAGATGCACAGTAATTTTTCTGGTGGAAAAAAAAATGTCATTTTCCTTTAATCAGCCCAAATACCATAGTTAAACACTATTAGTCTACTCATGATGACATATGGCTAGAATTTTTCATTTTACATATATTTTTACTCAGTCCGTCATCAGATAGGTCACCTGAATGGGGGGATGCAGGGGCCTGTTGGGCATTACTTAGATGTTCCTTCTTCATACTTGAAAATATTTGAGTGCAAAAATCTTTCATTTCCTTATTACATGTGTGTATTTTCCCTTTTCTATAATTACCGACCTATTTCTTCTTCTTTTTTTTTTTTTTTTAAATTATCCCCTGGTGAGGAAAATAAGCCCTCTCCAAATCAACTCAATTTTATATCACATATTCTAAAACATAAAAATGCAACTGTTTGCAATGCCATTTTCCAATTTGTCCTTCTTAATAAATATTTACACTCACTTTCCAAATTTGCTTTCAAATATATTATAATCTTCCCTGTTTCAATATCTATATTTGAACCTCTGCTCAAAGGTGTGTTTCAAATGGGTGTTGCACCTTTGTCTTCAAGTATATACCTTAATCTTTTTGCAAATGTAATTTTGAGACTTTTTCCTACCAAATGCTTCCCTTTCCTGTGTACCCCTATCTCAAAAAATTCTTGAAAGTTGCTGGTGTGGTGTGTGTGAGGAAAGTCTTAGATTTTCTTCAAATATTTATTAAAATTTTGTAAAATCAGTTAGTACTGAGGTGTCGCTGATGGTCAATCTCACCCAATTTTTCCTTGAATAAACACAGATCTTGAAAAAAAATGTAAAATCTACCTTAAAAAATAATTGAAATATTTCATAGTTTACATACCACATTTGCTGTAAAGCACACATAAGTTAATTTGTATGTGCTAGACTTTTTCACAATAGAAATACATTTTTGGAGAAATCATATATTTTCACATTTTACTCATATGGGAAAATATTTTTATTTGTAAGACAATATTAATATGAATAGTTATATAAAATGTAATTGCAATAACAAATAAACTAGAACTAAAATTTTAAATGAAGTGGCTTTTCTCCTTTAAAACTATACCTTTGTATACAAATATGTCAAAAACATAATCTTTGTTTTGCAAGAAGTCTTACATTATTATAGTCACCATAATACAGTTTGGTATAGGCAAGCCTAAACATATATTTATGCAGTGATTCGTCACAGGAAGGAAAACAGAAATTTTGAACTTAAATAAGTATTAGGATATTTGCATTATGCGCCTTACTTCTTATATTACATCTATATGTTGATTGGAAAACTCTTTATATGTCTGTTAAAATGTAATTATCAGAAAGTTAAAAACATGATTTTTATACAAATATAAAATGAACATTCATTGCCAATATCATTTGAATCACTATTTAATGAGGGCACCAGAAAGATGGTAAGGCTTGTTCAAAAAACATTTAAAAGCTGGGCAATTATGGAAAGTTGAATGTCACCAGGTTGGTGCAAAAGTAATTGCAGTTTAGAAGGTTAAAAAGCATGGCAAAAACCGCAATTACTTTTGCACCAATCTAATAGAATAAGTTTGCTATGTTAGGTATAAAACTGGCTAATATCCTTCATGGCAAAAGCAATAACCTTTGCAGCTATGTTTTCTACTGCGAGTCATTCTGTAATTCACTATATCTAATATCTTATCAAGATAAAACAGTAAGTAGAACAAAAAATATTCCCTTAAATAATCCTTGGTTAAACCTGTTAAACGATGATGCCATTTTATGATATAAAACAGTATGCTAGCAAACACTGTCTTATTCTTTATAAAAGAGTTTGTACTAAAAGTTCATCTAGCAGATAGTATGTATTGAATTTTAATATTTTATTTAATACGTAGTATTTAATAAAGTCACTATATGCAGATTTACATATAGATAGATATGAAAGATAGATGTTATAAAATATGTTAATTAAGGTTAAACAAATCATACAATTTCAGAATGCTCATGCCACAAATGTCCTTGGATATTCTCTGGTTTCTTTATATCCTGAGGCTCGATAATTACAGTTTTTTCCTTGGAATTTTTCCAAGGAAATTACATTGAGTTAACTTAATGTGTGCATTGTTCTTCTTGCTTGTGTTTGAACACATCAAGCTTGTTCCTGCATCACAGTTTTGCATTTGCAATGGCCTCTGGCTATAACTCTCTTCCTCTAGGTCTTCTAATGGCTTTCTCTTTCTCTTCATTTGGGTCTTTATTGAAATATCATCTTCTTAGAGAGGGCTTTTATTACCATTTCCCATCTTTAGTTGTTCTATAGTATCATCCTACTATATTTCCTTCATACCTTTTAGCACTGTCTGAAATTATTTTGTGTGTGTATTTGTTTAATGTTAAGTTTCTCTGTCCCCTCATCAGAATGTAAGTTCTCTATGGCTTGGGATTTGATCTAGTAGGTTTATTTCTGTATTTCTAGAATGCATAATAGATACTGGGATTTAGTAGGAGCTCAACAGTATTTGCTGATTGAATAAGAGCTTTGATTTGTATATATTCTAAAAAATTTGAAGCAACAGAGATCGATCAATGGATAGAGCCTTATGCAATTGACTTATAAGATGGGTGTAGGAGCAAAGCAGAGAAATTAAAAAATATAATAACACCCTTAAAATATGGTTATTGTATATATCAGTAAAAACAAGAGGGGGATCAGAAATAAAATTGAAAATGTCGAATCCAGGAAAGATATGTATCTCCCATGGAAAAATAGATGATATGACAGGAGTAATTCAGAAATTCAATAACAATTTTCCTGTGTATTTATATACAACTGACTACTTAATGCATAGATATTATTTTAAACAATGGTTTCAATCTATATGTTCTTGCAATTCTTCTCGGCATAACTATAAGTTTATTTTCCATTGATTTCCTTTTTGTTTGTTTTCCCTTATAGCAACAGTGAAATACTTGAAACCATTATATATTGACAAAAACAAAACAAAACAAAAAAAAGCTCATGATTTTATGACCTTTTTATATCATACATCTGGAGATTGAGCTGAAATGCATGGCTAATATTTATAATTTGAATGAGATATTTTGATCCATAAAATCTGCTGACATGTAAATATCTAAAGTTTATAATAAAATCCACGGACCCTTATAGTCCTTGTCAATTTTGTCCTTTGAGCTGCTGTTGACCCTTTCGTACTCAGTAACATACTCTCCTCTTTTTAAGTTTTTTAAACCAATAATAATATAAGGAAGTATGAGCACTTTACTATTTTCTGGCATCACAAGATTCCTCAGAGTCATCTTATATTTTCCCTTCCTCAGATCAACCAATTCTCAAGGAGCCCTGCTTCCTCTTATTGAAGAATAGTATTTAGAAACCAACATGTAGGTGCTAGATCTGTTCACTGTTTTTGGAGTGTTGACTGAAGTCAGTTCAGAAATACTAACCCATGCCCTGAGAGAAACAAACATCTGGCATCTTGTAACTCCCACCCCTCTTTTCCCCCTTGCACTCCTCCCTCATGGGGCAAGTGGATAAGAAAGACAGAGTACTCTCTCCTGTGGTACCAGCAGGAGGTCCAAAGCAGGCAAGCACCAGCCCTCAAAGAAAAGAAACGCTCACACCAGTGTCATCTCCTACCATCAATAAAAACCCAGGGTTGTTTTTTCCCTTGCTGTCTCAAGACATTTCAGAGCTTCATGAGATGCTTGCTCTACTCTCTCCAGAGACTTTTAATATGTAAATAACGAGCCTTTTCATACCTTCTTGGTATGTGTGTGTAGAGTCATTTGTCTTCACATCTCAAGTAAATTTCGAGTAAATACATATTTTTTTAAATCTCTTGGGCTGATACCTAGTAGTAGGTAACAGATTAATTGTTGGTCATATAGATGAGGAGCATCGATGAATAGATAAAAAAAATTGCTCAACTGATTTCTGAAATTGTTCTATCATTTCCTATTCCCATTAGTACTATAGGAGAGTTCCAGGTGCTTTGTGACTTTTTTGTTTTCTTTGTTTCCCTATTGTTTTAAGAGTTCTTTACAAAATCTGAATTCAAGTCATATGTCAGAAATGTAATCTGATAATATTTCATTTATATTTAAAGTGTTTTTCTTGTAGGCAGCATACATTTGGATTTGTTATTTTATTCAATGTGGCAATCTCCTTTAACTGGTGTGTTAAATTATTCACATTGAAGGTGATATGTTGGATTATAATTTACTAAATCACTAGCTGTCTTTTATTTATTTCATCTGTTCTTTGTTTCATTTTTACTCCCTTTCTGCCTTCTATTTTCTTCGTTGAATATATTATCTGATTCCATTTTATCTTCTGTTAATATGTTAGTTATACCTTCTTTAAAAAAATCTATTTTCCAATGGTTTGAATGAATACATGAATTTTAAGTTTGTTTTGCTTTTTGTTGCTGCTAGAGTGGGAATGATGCTCCTTTTGATATGGGAGCTCCCTCACTATAGAAATTTTAAGTCTCCTTTTTCCTAGTTTCTTAGCTCCTTAGACCCTGTTTGATTACTCTTCTAATCAGTTTCTGAATCCTAGACTAAAGATTGCTCCTAGTGTGAATCACAGAATGTCTCTCAGATAACTACTTAAAAGCCTGTGACTTCCCAACATCCCCCAAGCCATTCCGGATCCCCCCAGGCCAGTATACTTGTTGATTGTAATCATTGAAGCCTAATGTTCTTTCCAACCCATTCTGGGCAGATCTACACAACTGACACCATTTAAATGACTGGGTGAATGGCCACAGGCTCTATAGAATGAACAGATTTATCAATTGAAATCTATTTTTCCTTATTCAGGGGCCTTGGGGATACAGAGGATACCCCAGCAAGATTGCCACACACAACTGAAGAAGCCAATGTGGTCTTCCAGGCGGATTCCGGACCCCTTCCTCTCATCTCAGATCAGATAGGGTGAGAGTTCCATGAATCCCCCAATAGGTAGGGACAGTTCTAAGCCCCTGCCCAGCCAGAAGCAGACACAGAGAAACAGACAAGACGTCTTGTCCCTTAACTTCCCATAGAGATTTTATGGGGATCACATCTCTCAAGGGGAAAACAAGCCAGGCAGTTAGAGATAGGCATCAGGTCTCTGCATTCCTACATAACCCATAGTATTCAACCACCTAAAAGACCTTCCCTCTCCGCCCCCAATTTCCCCTTTTCATTGTAATTATCTACCCCTATGAAGAACAAATGGGTACAAAATACCCAACTAGATTAAACTGGCCACTCACACCTGCTCAGTTTTAAAAGATGAGGTAATAACCTCTTGTCAATCACTGGTGTCAATCAAGTGGTCCCGGACTCAGAAAAGAACAGCCTATTGTAGAGAAAAAAAATGATAAAAACTCCAAGTCCTCACCAGTCTGGGCCCCTTTGAATCTCTTGAGCCTTGCTTTTGCTCAGGGCCCCGCTCCAAACCCTTTGAAGTATACTTTTCTCCTAATAATTCCACTGTGGGCCCTTGAGCCATTCTCTACCGTTGGGGTCCACTTTTATTTCTTTGGAGTGTAGTATCTCTTCTAATAAACTCCTCTTTCACCACTTTATTTCTGTGTCTCGTTCAATTCTTTGCTCTACACACCAAGGGCAGGACACCGTGCCGAGGAGGACTTACTACTTTCGGGTAACACTTTGAGCTCTTTACATCATGGAAGCTAGAATCTCTCTTTAACCTTTAATGTACCATTGTTTATCTGGCCATATTTGTCTGGCTATTTCTCCTAAATTTCCTTTGTATCATCAATTATGTAAGAGTCTGGGTTTGTGTGTGTGTGTGTGTGTGTGTGTGTGTGTTTCACATGGGCATTTTAAAGATATTTATCCTAAACACTACTTTCATCCCATACTATATACCAGGGGTGCCAAAAAATGTATACAAGTGGACACTTTGGTCAATGTTCCTCAAGCAGTAGTTCACAGTAATCAGAAGTGTCTGGACACTCATGGTAACCACTTTGAGCACCTCTTGTAATTGTAGAAGTCAAACGTGACTTGTATTCATCTTTTGTTATCAGTATATATTGAGAATTACAATTTTAATACAGTTTTAATACAGTGTTATAAGCACTGCGCTCTAACCACTGAGACAACCAGCTGACTGAGTATTGCAATTTTAATACAATTTTCCTTTCTTAAAATGTGTGTGTGTGTATTTATATATATATATATTTTTTTTTTCTTTGTTTGTTTGTTTGTTTGTTTGTTTTGTTTTTTGTTTTGCACCCTCTGTATACCCAGGAGCAAGACTGGTGATCTCCAAAACCACACCATTAAAATTTGTGTTCTACATTTAAAGTCCATTTTTCAAGAATTAAAATTACAAATTACATAGAGCATTCAAAAGTGAAATGGATTATTGAAACAATCAAGAGGTAGCACAACCCCAGAGTTTTATCCTTGAAACATTTATATGATTAAGCCAAAAAGGTATGTGTTTTGTTTTATTTTATTGCCAACAATATCTGGGTGATTTTTAAATGTATACATGTTATTCTATACATCAAATTCTCTCTCCATTGTCCACCAGTGTGCTACATAGAGCACTGCTGCTTGTGCACTGTCCATCTTGCAACAGCATGATGCAGCCCTGTTCACCAGAGAAAATTATTGCTTATAATTAATTGACAATTTGGTGTAACTAATGGCATTATTTCTAGCTATGTATAAACACACTAGGAGATAAGTAACTATTACATAAACATAGCTATAGTTCCACTATTATCTCAAAACATTGCTTCTTTATATTCTAATTTGATGAAGAAATTACTTAAAAAACATTGTCAGCCTCATCAGCTGATACTAAATGTCTGACGATATTTTTTTAATCTTTTGTTATGAACAGAAAAGTATTTCCTAAGGAAAAACACATAAGAAATATATTTATTTATTAATAAACACTAACATTTTTAGCCTCAATTTATGCATATGGAAACTGATTTCTTCCCACCAACATGAAGTTCTAGCTCAAGGCTACTGTTCTTATAAACAAAATAATATTTGAACCGAGTTTATCTACCACTAGTTCAGGATTCTTTATATGAAGAACTTATATAAATAATTTATATATGCTTTCTATTACATGGTTCATCCTAATAGTGATATATAAACACTAATGTGTTTAATTCTGCCAAATAAGAGTAATGTATCATGTTTTAAAAGTTTTAATGTTTTAGTTATATATTTTAATCTGACACATTGAGTAAAAGGTGGAACAAGGGAATTTTACCAGTATTATTTACTTGTTTGTATTTCATTACAATTAATACAATGAAAGAGATGAGACTTGTACTAAAATTAGGGAATTTATAACAATTTCCAGAATTCCACTTTGTTTTTATATCATGTTATTTTTATTTTGAAAATATATGGAAGTAGAAGTAAAAACTCACCTATAACTTTATTAGCAAAAATTTTGAAAGTTAATGTATAATTAATTGATTTTTTATAATACTTATTTGTTACATCATTATTTATATCATAAGCACATTCATACTAACTATTCTCCTATAACTTTATATTTAAGAACTGTGTAATTTTCTGTTATATAAATGTTTAAACTTTTTAATCATTTCCCTTTGATAAACCTTCATGTAGCTTGTAATTTTTATATTATAATGATACAAAAACCCCATGATACAGATATATTTTTAAATTTATAATGGTTTCCATATAATAAATCTTGTGAAGTACTACCCTGTCTCAGTAATTGTAAATATTTTAAAGTATAAAATGCTTTTTCTACTACTGCAAAGAAAATGTTATCGTTCTCTTTCCTTAGACTTCTCTAAAAGTTCCCTTTATCGAACATTAAGTGATATGATTAAATTTGCATTGAAATTGAAATTATACAGTTGACAAATATGTATGTGTGCACTGTGTGGGTCAACTTGCATATATCTGGGGGTGTGCATTGTGTGTCAGAATATTGAACTGTGAAAATTTTAAGACACCTATGAGACCCAGACACATGCACATTGTGTGAGTGTATTACTTTTCAATGTCAAATATCTCCAAAATGTGATTGATTTTTTAAAACATAAATATAAACATACCTTGTGAGAAACAGTATTGATAATGCCTGCATCTTTAGTTTGGTTTTATGTAAATAATTATTCCAGTAGTGTAAAAATCAGAAAAAATAATGAAAATGTATAATGTACTATATGTTTATAGAATAGAATTTTAGGTTTAAAAATAAGAAAAAGATGATCAGTTAGTAAACACTAACTCCTGAAAGTCTTTGTTCTATAGATATGTCTTCCCGGTATGTCAATAAAAAACATATTTTTCTTCACCTCGTAGGTGATTGTAACTGTTGTATTATTGAACTGTATATCAAGTCTTTATTTATCCTTTTCCCCTAAAATATAGTGACGTTTTATAAGGTAAATCTGTCCAATTTACTGTTAAATCCCCAGCATCTACCTCAGTGTTTGTCATGTGACTCACATTGAATAAATATTGGTTGAAAGATAAAACGTGTTATTATAATAATAATCAAAATAAGCACCTTACCATTTATATTTTAATGACTCTATCACAATCCCAATCTGCTCAATTAAAGCAACATACATATAATAAAGTTAAGGTTCAGGAAATCACATAAGATTTTTATCAGTAAATTAATTCTGCGTAAAAATTAAGTTTTTACATAGATAATATAAATTATTTTAAGGATTTCAAGCATTAACTAATTAAACATAGGAATGTAGGTGCTTAGAAAATTGTTGAGAAGGCTTTAGGTGAAGGCTCTAGTTTTGGCCTAGATAAATGCCTTCCTGTACACCACCATAGAACTTATTAATTAAGACAGCTACTACCTGTATTATTTCAGAAAGCCAAGTGTCAACTGCCAGATACATGACTATACCACATTATTCACAGTCTGGGGATAAAAAAAATAATAATAATAATTCCCCCAAATATAAACTTCAGAAACAAAGGAACTTGTCTTCAATTTGGGACCACATTTCTCAGAACTATGCTTTAACTACTGGATGGAACTATGATTGAACCAGTACATTAAGAACACTAGCTGCAAGCTGCTCTAGGAAACAGAATAAACACATATAAAAAGTACTTTAAAAAATAAACACAATTGACAAAACCTTAGCTAGACTCACCAAGAATAAAAGAGATGACTCAAATAAAATCAGAAATGAAAGAGGAGACTTTACAACTGATACCACAGAAATACAAAGGATCATAAGAGACTATTATGAACAATTGTATGCCAATAAATTTGATAACCTAGAAGAAATGGATAAATGCCTAGAAACATAAAACCTTCCAAGACTAAATCATGAAGAAATAGGAAACCTGAACAGACTGATTACTAGTAAGAAGGGTGCATCAATAATAGAAAACTCTCAACAAACAAAAGTCCTGAACCAGAAGGCTTCACTTGTGAATTCTACTATACATTCAAATAATTAATACCAATCCTTCTCAAACTCTTCCAAAAGATAGAAGAGGAGAGAACATTTGCAAACACATTTTATGAGGCCTGAGTTACCCTGACAGCAAAACCAGACAAGGAAACTACGAGAAAAAAGCACAGGCTCATATCCTTGAGGAACATAGGTACAAAAATCCTCTACAAAATATTAGCAAACCAAATTCAACAATACATACAAAGGCTCATATAGCAGGATCAAGTAAGATTTAGTCCAGGAATGCAAAGATGTTTCAATATCTACATATCAATTAATACATTAAATAGCATTAACAAAATGGAGGATAAAAATCATATGATCATTTCAACAGATACAGAAAAGCATTTGATAAATTCAACATCCATTTATAATTTTTAAAGTTCTCAACAAAGTGGGTATAGAGAGACCATATCTCAGGATAAAGGCCATATAGAACAAGCCCACAGCTAACATCATACTCAACAGCAAAAAGCTAAAAGCCTTTCCACTAAGATTATGAACAAGAAAGGGATGCTTACTATTCAATATAGTACAAGCATACCTCATTTTATTGTGCTTCACTTTACTGTGTTTTGCAGATATTACATTTTTATCAACATCAAGGCAGGACATTGACCAGCAAAAGGATTATAACTTGTTAAAGTCTCAGATGATGGTTAGCACTTTTTAGCAATAATATATATATTTGGTATGTGCAGTGTTTATTTTTATTTATTTTTCATTTTTAAAGAAATAATGCTATAGTATACTTAATAGTCTACAGTGTAGTGTAAACATAACTTTAATATACACTGTTAAAACATTGTGTGACTCAATTTATTGCAATATTTATTTGCTTTATTATAGTGGTCTGGAAATAAACCCACAATCCCTCTGAGGTATGTCTGTCTTGGAAGTCCTAGATAGAGAAATTAGTAAAGAAAAATAAATAAAAGGCATCCAAATTGGAAAGAAAGAAGTAAAACTGTCACTATTTGCAGATAGCATGAAATTACATATAGAAAAGCCATTTAAAGACTTCCCCAAAAATCTGTTAGAACTATTAAATAAATTCAGTAAAGTCAGAGGATACAAAATAAATACACAGAAATCTGTTTAGTATAACTTTACTAATAATAAACTATTAGGAAAAGAGATGGAGAAATCAATCCCATTGATAATTGCATCAAAAAGAATGAAATACCTAGGGATAAATTTAACCAAGAATGTGAAAGACCTGCACACTAAAAAGTAAAGGATATAGATGAAAAAAAGTGAAGACACAAATGAATGGAAATATATTCTATGTTCATGAATTGGAAGAATTAATATTGTTAAAAAGTGTATACCACCCAAAAGAAATATACAGGTTCAATGAAAGCCTTATAAAAATTCCAGTATTATATTTCACAGAACAATTCTAAAATGTTTATGGAACTACAAAAGACCCCAAATAACAAGAGCAATCTTGAGATAGAAGAAAAAGCTGGAGGCATCACACTCCCTGATTTTAAACTATATTACAAAGTTACAGTAGTCAAAATAGTATGGTATTGGCATAAAAACAAACACATAGATCAATGGGACAAAATAGAGAACCCAGAAATAAACCCAAGCTTATATGTTCAATTAATTTACAACAAAAGAGCCAAGAATATAAACTGGGCAAAGTCAGTCTGTTCAATAAATGGTGTTGGTAAAACTGGACAGCCGGATGCAAAAAGATGAAACTGGACTACTATCTTACACCATACACAGAAATAAACTCAAAATGGATTAAAGACTTGAATATAAGAGCTGATACTATAAAACTTCTAGAAGAAAACATAGGTAGTAAGCTCCTTGACATCAGTCTCAGAGATGATTTTTGGATTTGGCACCAAAGTGAAGGCTACAAAAGTAAAAACAAGTGGAACTGCATTAAGCTAAAATGCTTCTACACAACAAAGGCATCACCAAAATGAAAAGGCAACCTAGTGAATAGGAGAAAATATTTGCAAATCATATATCTGATAAGGGGTTAATATCCAAAATATATAAAGAACTCATATAACTCAATAGCAAACAAACAACAAACCAATTAAGAATTGGGAAGAAATCTGAATATATATTTTTCTTCAGAAGAGATACAGACGGTCAACGGGTACATAAAAAACGCTCTACATTGTCAAGCATCAGGGAAATGTAATTCAAAACCACAACGAGAAATCACCTCACATATGTTAAAATGGCAGTTTAAAAAAAGACAAGAAATAGCAGTGTTGGCTAGGATGTGGACAAAAAAGAATCCCTATACCTATTGCTGGAAATGAAAAGTGTTGTGGTCACTATGGAGAATACTATGGAGGTTCCTCAAAAAATTAAAAATGGCACTACCATATGATATATCAATCCCACTTCTGAGTACTTATCCGATAAAAAACAAAAACACTAAATCAAAAAAACACATGCACTGCATGCTCATTGCAACATTATTTACAATAGCTAAGCTATGAAAACAACTTAAGTGTCCATCAACAGATGAATGAAAAACAAAAATGTCACACACACACACACACACACACACACAATGGGCTATTATTCAGCCATGAAAAAATTGAAATCTTGCCAATTGGAACAACATGGATATATCTTGAAGACATTACTCTAAGTGAAATATGTCAGACAGAGAAAGGCAAATACTTTGCGATCTCACTTATATATGAAATCTAAAAAAACAAACCAAGCTCATCAAGATACAGAGAACAGATTGGTGGTTGCTGGAAAGGGGGACAGGGGTACAAAGCGGAGTCCAAAAGGTACAAACTTTCAGTTATAAAATAAATGAGCCATGGGGATGTAATGCACAGCATGGCAACTATACTTAATAATCATGTATTATATATTTGAAAGTCGCTAGATTAGTAGATCTTAAAAGTTCTCGTCATAAGAAAAAAATTTTGTAACTGCGTATGGCTATGAAAGTTAACTAGACTTATTGTGATCATTTTGCAATACACACAAATATTGAATTGTTATCTTGTATAACTGAAATAAACTGTTCTATGTCAATTATACCTCAATAAACAGTTAAATATTTAAAACATTTATAATTTTTTAAAAAAGAATGTAGCATTAACAATGGCTTCCTCCAGACAGGCTCCTGAAGAAGATGACTAGAAAACAACCAGAAAAATAAAATAACTTAAAAAAAAATCCTAGCTGGAAGGTAGTTTATATCTTCAATGCAGTTTCAAATGATAGGCTGAAATGAGACTGGATTAGCTGGCTAATCTAACATTTCTACCACAATCTGTCTAGGCAACAAGAGCACTAAAAACCATACAATGATGATAGTTAGAAATTGTGTTAATCTTTATTATAAAATCATACGAGTTTTTAGTTTAATGTCCAAAAAATGGTTTTATTTACATATTTCATTGTTAAAAACAAATAGTATTTATTAAACATCAAGTTTTATGTAAGACACTGCCATACATAAACTAATTATAATTCACAAACTTCTAGTCAAAAATAAACTGAAAATAAATTTAAACTTGATTTAGTTTGTTTTATAATATATAAATCTTAACAATTTTGCATGCATAATTCACATTTATCAATATCATCTTCCCCATTGTGAATACTTTGCATTTCTGAGATTAATTGCTTGCTACAGCAATGTTTTTTATTCTTTGGAATATATATGAACATAAATATATTTTTCAACTTTTCTTTATATGATTTGGAAATGCAAACACACACACACACACACACACACACACACACACACTCATTTATTATATAAAAGATATAACCAAGTTCAATGGGGTTTGCCATAGCATTTATTTTTGTGCTAAGCATGCAACTATTTACTAAACAGGAAATGAAATATTAAAGAAAACTAGATTTTTTATTAATTACATTAAGATTATGATTTATCTAGCTTAATATTATACCTTTTCCAGAAATTCTCCTTTCTCAAATTCAAAATATTCCCCTAATATTTAAATCATCACTTATTTTAACTCTTGTGCAGGACTTGAATACAGTGTCTAAGGCAATTCTTGCCATTCAAAAGCATGGTTAATGATTTTTGTGCCTCTATCTAAGAAATGTCTTCATAAGCCTATGTAATCATTGAGCACAGATGGTAGAAATCTGTGACATGGACCAGTTACCATAAACACAGTTGACCTAATCAAAATTAACATCCATTTTAGAAAAATTTATTATCCATTCATAAAATTCAGTGGCATAACATAAATGTCATGTCATCTTAGGTCCTGCATCAGTAATTGATTTGTTTATGATTCCAACTAATTCTCAACATTCTGCCTCTTTCCTAACAATAACAGTAGAAGCATGACCAGGGAAGGTTATTATTTACTAGCCACAGCTCAATGCACCGTATAATCAAATCCTTTGTCAGAGCATCCTGCCACATAATCAGATCCTGTGAATTGTCAGAGGCAATTTTGTAAATATATATTCATTTAAAGCCTTGATAAGCTTGTTATAGTGTAAGATAAGTACATTTTTCTTCTTCTTTTTCTCTCTCCGTTGTTGTGGTTGTATTCTGAATTCTTATTTACG
The DNA here is from genome assembly GCF_057876585.1 of Rhinolophus sinicus. Classification (NCBI taxonomy): domain Eukaryota; kingdom Metazoa; phylum Chordata; class Mammalia; order Chiroptera; family Rhinolophidae; genus Rhinolophus; species Rhinolophus sinicus. Next base: position 111,266,869 of record NC_142516.1, read on the forward strand.
GAGTAATTACATTCCTTAAAATATAGTTCAACTTTGGAAATAAAGATAAATTCTCTGTCCACCTATAACAAATAATACCCTTCTAAGCCCAATACATTAAATTTTTATGATTTGATGTGCTTATAATTTTTCCCAGGATAACTTTTTTACAAGATGATTTTAAATGTACATTTCTGAAATTTCAATAAATATTTTTGCTGAGCAAGGTTAGAGTTTAGTAAGAATACTGTAGACAGTCAAAAGCTTATCAAAATGTGTTTGGATATATGCAGACAGGCACTCACAACCAGACATAAAATCACACTCCTTTACGAAGAGCATGTTTCTGTGTAATTTGTGACTTTGGCTTAGTTTAATTTGTTCCGGACAGACTATTGAACACCCTTGGGGTTTTGTTTACTCTTGGTAACAATGGGTAGTTCTCTTTATAAGGTTCAGGGTATTGATTAAAATGGCCAAGCTGAAAATCGATCTGCACCACTTTGCAGATGCCAGGTGACTCACTACTAATAATACAAAAGGTATTACATGGTTATTCTTACAGGACAACAATTATATAATCTCAGAGGAATAATAATGTACAGAGAGATCCATACTCTCTTAAAAATTACTTATGTGTCCTAGAAACTCCACTAGGAGACATCTCCTCATTTAACATTAACTTAACAAATATTGAATATCCACTCTTGTACTTGGCACAATTAAGGAGAACTAAAGACACAGAGGATTCAGTCTCTATCCTTAGGGTGTAAACTAATGAAATCTAGACAAAGGAAACAAAGAAGGAGAACAAATGAAAGTAGAGTTTGAGAGGGAACTGATACTAGTGGCTATGTAGTCATCACAAGAGTATTTTGGCTTAATCAAAAGTGTTTGAAAAATTAATTGGTCATTATGGTTTAGAAGAAAAATTAAGTTGAATGTTTTAGTGAAAAGGAGTTGGACATGCACTAATACAAAAGGGTATAGTGGGAAAAGATGAAAGTTCTTGGTTGGGAGCATCGTTTCACCTGGTTATATGTTGTCTGTTGTTTAATGATAATATAGGATAATTATAACAATTAATTATGTAATGATGATGATGATGATGATGATGATGATGATGAAGATGATAGGAAGGTCCCTGAGTGCAATAGTCTTGATTGATCTCTTGTCTCAGCCTCTTCACCTCTTCCCATGATGAAAGCAGAAACATACATGGTTGTTAAGTTTGGCAGAATTATCTAACATGTTTGATGAAGCCCCATCCTTTCCCTTTTTGAGTATCTTCTACATGAAGAAAACATGTTCCTTTCTCCTGTAAGTGTATGTGGGCAGGGTCCGTGGTGGTAAGACCCAGTTATTCACTATCTTTACATTACCTACTATCACTTCATATTGCCTACATCTCACTACTTCAAATTCAATGTATGGTGATAAAGTAAGTGTATAAGTCTAGGAGTCTAGGCTGTAATTATTAAGTATTAATTTACATCTGCCTGACTTCTGTATCCATCTCTGAATTCAGACTAGACTTGAGCATGGGACAGAGCATAATTATTTATTGGGCTTCTCAAATGCCATCTCTCAATGTTTATGAGTTAACCACATTGAAACATAAATGCCTTATTACATAAATGCAACTATATTTACATAAATATATAATGCATATTATATGTATGTAATGTATAGTATACATATAATGTAAATATAATGTATATTATATTATATTAAAATATATAAATATAATATATGAACTGCATAAGGATTCTAATTACATAATTTTGTGACCAAATATCTAGACCTTTCTGCAATGTGATTACTGGCTCTGCTTGAGTGACTAAATAATTTTGCAGTTTGAACTCTGGCTCTGACTACCTGATGAATTGTACTTCCTGCATTGTTCTGTTAACCACAAAACTTGCTTTACCAGTATATTTTGCAGGCAAGCTCCAAGGGAAACTGAGGCATTGGCCCATGTCTTGTGACCACCTCTCCCTATCATGTGTTGTGACGACCCCTGCTGACTGTGTTTTATGACTCCAACGGTTGGCCATATCTCATGACTCTGCCTGCTAACCATGAGTCCCCAGATGTAGAGATGCCCTGTAGCCTCCAGCAATCTCTATTCTACTTGCATATGCCTGGTGTATGGCTGCTTGCCTTAGTCAGTCTCTTTAAGGTCTCCTCACTGGGATTTTTGCCTTTAAAACCTCTGCCCCACCTCTCCCTCTTCTGAAGGTACTTTCAGTTTATTCCTAAAACTCTCTCCTTGGTTTGCAAACCATATGTGAATGAAATTCTTTTGCCTCCCAGAGCGGACCTCTGAAATTTTTGTCGACACACCTTTAAACAGAAATGCCTTATTATATAAATGCATATTGTATAAAAACAGTAAAAATAGGCATGTGCATTTATTTTTACATGTAAAAAAAACATATCTATAAATAATGCTTCTTTCTAAAGAAACACGTTTCTGGTCTAAAATTCCCTTTCTGAAATTAAACATTTACTGATACACTGTTGATGACAATACATCAACACTGTTCCATAATTTAACAAGCTCTCCATCTCATCACAAGAAATAGTGGCATTTTAATTTTGTTCAGTGGTTAGTCCAACTCCAAAAACGTACCAGCTTTAAAAAGGTATGGTTGCCTCCTTTTAAATAAAAATAGGACATTTCTAATTAGGAAAATTAATCTCATTCTCTCAAGTAATTTTGTGCACTTACTTTCTTTTAAAAATTCCAACTTACCTACAAACAGTTAATCAGTCATTAGCTTTTGTGTTTTGGCAAAAGCAATAGTGCAAAGGTTAAACATATATGTATTTGGAGACAGATGCATTTCCTTTCATTTCAGGGAGAATTTTCTCAACCATGATAGTACTAGAGAGGAAGATACAATCTATGCATTTATTGTACTGACATGTGAAATTTTACCTATAGATGGAGTCAAGGGCAATTCACTGTATTGAGTTTGTAAATGTAGATGTATTCAGTTCTACTGCTCATAATTAGCATGAGTATGAAGGAAAATCACAGATCATATGACAAAATTCCTTCAGCAAAGAAGATGAGAGAGAAAAGAACATTTCTGAGACTTGTGTTTATTTTTAACTAAATAATCCAGGCCTACCCTCCAGCAGAAAACAAACAGAAAATCTGGACCAATTTAAAAGCCATCAGCATTAAAGAGCTAGGGAAAAAAAGTTACAAAATTAAAAGGAGGGCAAACTAAGTTGGGTTAGGAACACTCCTCCTTTTCTGAGGGCCCTTGCTGATCGTGGAGGAGGTGGCTAAAAGGCCCAGCAAAGCTTGTCAGAGACCATGAAAGTGAAGCAGTTTGAGAAAGGGAGTTTGGAAGAAGGCAGCTCTACTTAGTTTTTTAGGCTCTCAACAACAACTTTCTCTACTTTTCTCAATGAGAAAAATAGTGCAGTTGGGCCAAACAATGAGCGACTTCTCAGGGCTTCTTTTCTCTTTCAGTCTTGATGAAGCATACATCCCCTTGCTGCCTTCGCAGATTTCTTACAGCCACGGAAAGTTCTATTCAAATAAATTCAGATATTCTGTGGAACATGTGGGTGAAAAACAACATAGCCCAGAGTTACCTGAAGAACTCTTGCCAAGATGGATAAAGAATGGATCGGTAGAGGCATAGACATTGAAATAGATGCAGATACAGGCACAGAAAAAAATGAAGAAACGTATTGAGAAGAAAAAACATTATTCATGGTATTATTCTATGAGAGCAATGTTACAGCAATGGAAAAAAAAAAGTATTAACAGATGAGTTTATCCTTCTTTCCCTGTCTTTTTTTGAGGCTAACAAGTACTCTTGCATCATCCAAATTTCAGTTTCATATTGATCCTTTCACCAGGAGGAAGGCTCTGAAATGGCTTTTCTTTATATGTTGTCTTTTTTGATTCAGGATAAAAAGGAAACCACAATGGAAGAAGAACAGTCACTAGTTATTGAATCATGCAGCTTAGGTAGGGCTTTGGGAAAAGGTAACAATTACTGAAATTTTAGGTTAATGAGGTCAAGCAAGCGAGTCTATTTAATGAAACATTCAGTAAAAAGCAAATTAGGGTAGCTGCAGTCAACATCTTTGATTTGTAATCTATACAGGTAATGGAACACACAGGTCTAACATTCATCAGGTTAAAAGTAGATAATAGAAAAAGAACAGAAAAGAGATGAGAATTGAAAAATTCCAACATTTAATGGCAATTTTTAGGTTCCTTACGTAACCTATGACTTAATTTTTGTAAAACTACTCATTTCATATGCAAGATTCAATGAAGGTGCTCTGTTCTTACCACCATCTGATATTAATTGTGTCCACTGGCATCCTATTGGCCATCTATGACAGATGGGGGAAGGTATTAGATGACAATTCTGGTGTGTACTTGCACATGTCAATTGTCTCAGTCAAGAAAGACAAAAGAAAGAAAATAACAGTGAGGAGGCAAAAAGAATAGGTGGTTCTTCGCACACAATTCCTTTTCTGTCTGCTACCAAGAGAAAACAATAAGATGGAAACCATGGTTTCCAATTTATGTTGGTTGAGGGACATTTTGTGTTTCATAATGATGCCCTTTGTCTTATTTTAATTGTGAAATATCTTGTTTGAAGAAAAACACATATTAATGGATACAGCATGACAAAAAACATTTAATAATGAATAAGCTTAAGATGTCAGTGAAATGAGCCAAAATATATTTTTATCAAGTTTTAATATTTCAAAGGTTCAATAGAAAAATCAGATACTGCTGTGCATGTCAGTAATTTATTTTCTGAAATTTAAGACAAATGGGTTTAAATACATAATGAAGGGAATAATAGAATAATGCTGATTGTTAAATACCATATGTTGTTAAAGATTAAAAAAAAAATAGATTGCTTTCTTTAATAAACTGATCTACAAAGTTATTTTACACCCAGAAAAAAGTTTGCTCACTACTCTTTCACTCCTGCAATTAATTTACAGAATGTTAATATACACACATACACATTACAGAACACATACTTATACTGAGAGAGAGAGAGACGAGAGAAAATATTATCAGGCAACACCACTCACATCACATCATCTCTCTCCTGAACAGCTTCGTGAAGCAGACACCACTCCTGTCCTTCTTTTAATGACAGGGAAATGAGCTCAGAGTGATTCTGTAAACCACTTCATTAAACCAACTCTTTCTAATGGTCTGGATTCTCTTAACAACGTCCTTCGCACGTAAGCATTACTTATTTATGCAATTTCAACATGAGTGTTGTATAAATGAAAAACAGGAATTCCCAGGCTTCTGTTTCTTGCTCTGCTAAGTAAGAGATAACAATTTCCTCCTATTTACCTCTCCAGCTCTCCAGCTACTTTATAGCTGCTGTCCCTACTCTAGGTGAGATAGAAAGTATTGCAGATAAATCGCTTGATATTAAATTAATATATTATAGCACTGGTTGTCGAGTTTTACCTTGGACTTTGTTAAAAATACGAATAGTTGGATTCCATACCCAGAGATAATGATTCAAATTTGTGACCTGGTTAATAAGTTTGAAATCATAACGAATTCCCCATGTGATTTCAATACAAATGATCCCAGTACCATACTCTGGGAAACATTGTTTAAAGGAGAGATTGAGTTTAAATCATCATTCATTTTAGCAACTTCTACTTTGCTCTTGTTGGGGAATATTGTGGGTGAGATAGAGAAAGGGGGAAGAAAAGAGGAAAGATACTGTACTCATATATATATATATATATATATATATATACACATATATATATATATTTTAATAGTATTGTAGGATTAAATAGTATTTGATTTTATGAAGAATTAAAAGTAAGATAATAGCAAAATTGCATATATAGGACAATTTGATTTAATTTTGGTATCTATACCGCTGTATCTGCAGATATAATTTAATTAGAATGGAAAATGTGATACTTGGGTGTTATGCTTTTGAACCCTCTGTCTATGTACTAACTGTAAGTACACTGACCTCATGCTGCTACTAAACAACTGAAAATTATATGAAATGTATTTCCTCATATGTTCATTACAAAATCAGTGCAATTCACCAATTATAAGTGTTTACATTTACATTACATTTCAGTTAATATACATGTGAAAATGTACAACCTGAGAAAGATTGAGATTCTTTTAAATTTCAGTATTAACAGCAAATGATTATCAAAGTATTATTTCAGAAAAGATTTCCCATCTTTCATAAAATTGTTTTAAGAAAATTGGTACTTCAAGATAAAAATAAACCATATGGAAATAAAGTATAGATGTCCAAAATGTGATATTTTCCATCATAGTTTGAAATTTTTCATTGCTTTTTAAGTATTTGTTCTCAGAGATAATTGCTGACATTTTGAACTCAAATTCAATCTGCATAGAGGTGATCAACTTATTTATTAAATGTGGCATCATATATGCTCTCAATTTACAGTATTATCTTTTGCATAACAAATTCATGTAATATCTTGTTCTGAGAATCCACTCTCAGGTTACAAGTACTGGGACATTCTAAATAAGAAATGACTTAAATATATGCCAACTGTATTTGAACCAGCATGTGAAGATATTTGAATGAGATGATTTTATGGCAAGAGGTGATGCCATGGAATTGAAATGTACTGACTCAGGAAAGGGATGATCTAATCTAGGTGTGGCACACTTGCTGATCAACCCAGTGACCTTATGAAGTCAACATCTTCTATGCCCATTCTTTGTCTGTGAAATGGAGTTAATTTTGTGCTCTTAAATATCGCATTAAGAGTAATGTACAGAGTGCATACTGGTGTATATTTACACTATATAATACATTATAAACATCACTTATTATTGTTTATATCAGAATTATCAGATATATTGGGTAGAATTATGCATAATTCTCCTAAGTGACGTCAAATAGATTATTTGAAGATAGAATATTACAATATTTACTGTCCTCATGAAGAAATAAATATATCCTATATTTTATTATCCACTATGCCCATGAAATACATGTATTATAATGAAAATCTATCACTTTCGAACGCTTTTTAGAAGGGAAAGACACACTCTCCTTGGAAAGTAGTGGCAGTATAATTGTTAAGATGTAAAAATTTTCAGTTTTATCCTTGCCCAATATAATCTATATTCTCTCTGCCTGTGTTCCTTCTTTGTCTTTCTCTTTTTTCTTACTCTTTTGTATATAATCTATTTCTATTCTGCCCCCCTTCACAGTTTATTTAAACACATATTATTTTCTTATATCTTTTTCTTATGAGCTGTTCTATTAACCATAAATTCAAGCATAGATTACATGCAAATTTTGCAGTCCTTAACTTATCTAAAGAGAAACTGTGTGTTTATCTCAATATTAATATCTATGGATATAACATATATTTTTAGATTCCACTATTTATTTATTATGTGATGTAGATACAGATATATATGCCAGGAATTGACTTGGATAAGAGAAACACAAGAATATAAAAAGATAAGTATTCATCATAAAAATAAAACTCATACAAAACTACAGAGACAGGAAAAGACCAGTGGCTTCCAGCATTTGAGAGAGGAAGGATGAATAGGTGAAGAATTGAAGACTGTTTTAGCACTGAAAATTCTCTGTATGACACTATAATGGTTGACACATTTCATTACACATTTGTCCAAACCCATAGAATGTACAACACCAAAAGTGAACCCTAGTGTAAACTATGGCCTCTGGGTGATAGTTTCATCAGTTGTAACAAATGGTCCACTCTGGTGGGGATGTTGACAGTAGATGAACCTGTGCATAGGAGCAGGAGGTATACGGGTAATCTCTGTAACTTTTGTTCAATTTTGCTGTGAACTTGACACTGCTCTAAAATAATAAAATATTAAAAATATTAAAACAACAGCAACAAAAACTTATGTTCTGTAGAGATGAAGGGCATACAAATAAATACAATCTAAAATCATAGATTATACTGGAAGAATGTACTAAATGGTTGGGGAATACAAGAGAAGGAAACTTCTCATCTCCATGAAGGATTGGAGGAACAGGTAGGAACAGAGAAAAAAAAATATACATATTTTAGTAAAACTCTGGGAATCACTTTGTCATTAAGATGCCCAGTGTAGAGTACCTCAATCAAGGCGATGGAGTGTGAAAATAACTAAGTTTTATAATTAAGGGTATAAAGAAGAAACCACATTGAGACTGGTAGGAGGGGTGGAGATACAGAATGGGCTGGTCCCCAACCTTCATGTGATGGATGAAAGTTGAGAGGGATGTCTCAGCCACAGAGGTTCTCCACGGAGGAGCAAGGGACCCCCAGCTCCCCACAAAAGCCATCTCAGCCCAGAATACTGGTACCAGGAAGAGGAGGCCCACAACAACTGGCTGTGAAAAACAGTGGGGATTCCAACCATTCAGGTGAGAAGGCTGCTGGAAACCCACAAGTCCTCTTAAAGGGCTCACATAGAATTGCCGGCAAGCTCCAGTGGAGAGACAGTGACTTAGGAGGCATCAGATGCATATGGGGGGAGACTGGGTATGTGGCTTTGAGGTGAGGCCATTTTCCCTACGTAAGGTCCTCCTCCCATGCAGCTGGCAGGTGGGCACCCTCTTTCCTGAGTTGAGTCCTCTCCCCACACCTATGTCCAAATCTTAATCTGATTGTTCTGGTGAGCTCTGCTGGGACCCTGCCCACCCAACTCCCCCAAAGCTGGAGGAACTTTCTTAGTGAACAGCCATCATTGCCTGCATTACACTTTTTCTAGGAAAACTACTGGAGTCTGCAGGCCCAACACAGGCGGCAAGTGCCCTCAGTGTGCTCTGAGACTTTGCTGAGTAGCTCTAGGCTCAGCACTGGCACCAAACCATAATCTACATTAATCTGGTGACCATAACTCTTCCCACTCTAGTGACTCTCTGAAACCCTTCCTCACCCAACCTGGGTATCACACAAGGCGTTATCAGCAGCTCAACTTTAAGGGAGCCAACAGGTGGCAGCAGGCCTTCTGGTGTCCTGGCATTTGCAGAGCTACCCAAGGCCCAAAACTGGTGGCAGCTGTCCTCGGTTCACAGTGTGGGCTCTTCCTTGTACCTCTAGGTTTAGCACAGACAGTGAATAACCATGGATCACTTTGTAGCTCTTACTAAATAGTCCATTGCCAGTCACAGGCATTAGGTGTCCTGGGTCTGTACCAGAGCCCCTTCCCAAGAGGCTATGGAAACAACATACTTGGTGGATGGCTTCAGACCACAGCAGAGCACCACCCAGTTAGCCCCACAGTGGCACACACAAAGGGCAGGCTCAATGGACACCAGAGCCTGTTGGGGTGAGTCCCACTCAGTAAGGTCAGCCTCCCATACAACAGCCCATAAGCTACGGATGTGGCCAAACCCCACAGCCAATCAGACTGAGGGTCAGTCCTATCCACTGACATGCCAATAGCAATCAAGACCCAAGTATAAAAAGAGGGCACATACAACCCACACAAGGGACATGCCAGGAGCACCCAGAGTAGGTGACCAGGGAGAATGTTCGAGGGTTCCATAGGGCTTCTACTACATAAGGCCACCTGACCAAGACTGGGAAACATAGCAGATCTAACTAATACATAGAAACAAACACAGAGAGGCACCTAAAATAAGGAAATAAACAAACAAACAAAAATGCATCCCAAATAAAAGAACAGGAGATAACTCCAGAAAAAGAACTAGATAAAATGGAGGCAAGCAACCTACCAGACACAGGGTTGAAACAATGGCTCTTGGGATACTCAAAGGCCTTAGTGAGAACTTCAACAATGATATAGCAAACATAAAATTAGAGATAGAAAACATAAAAAAGAATAAATCAGAAATAAAGAATACTTTACAGGGAATCAATTAGATGAAGCAGAGGATAAAATCTGTGATTTGGAAACTAAGGTAGCAGAAAACACCCAATAAGAACAACAAAAAGCAAAAAGAAAAAAAAAAATTCCAAAAAAATGAGGATAGCTTAAGAGACTTTTGGTACAACATCAAGTATGACAACATTCTCATCATTGAGGCACCAGAAGGAGAAGAGAGAAAGTAAGGGATTGAGAACCTATTTGAAGAAATAATGACTGAAATTTTCCCTAACCTGGCAAAGGAATAGACACACAGTCAAGGAAGCACAGAGTCCCAAAGAAGATGAACCCAAACAGGCCCACACCAAAACACATAATAATTAGAATGTCAATGGTTAAAGACAAAGACAGAATCCTAAGTGCAGCAAGACAAAGACAACTAGTAACTTATAAGAGAGCTTCCATAAGATTGTCAGCTGATTTCTCAGCAAAATCTTTGCAGGGCAGAAGAGATTGCCACAAAATATTCAATGTGATGAAAAGCAAGGACCTACAACCAAGAGTGTGTTACCCAGCAATACTATCATTTAATATCAAAAGACAGATAAAGAGCTTCCCAGACAAGTAAAAGCTAAAGCTCGTTACCACCAAACCAGTATTATAAGAATATTAGAGGAACTTCTTTAAAATGGAAAAGAGAAAAAAAATCAAAATTATTAATAATAAAATGGTGATAGTTACATATTTATCAACAATTACTTTCAATGTAAATGGATTAAATTCTCTAATCAAAAGACATAGGACAGTTGAATAGATAAGAAAACAAGACCCTTACATATGCTATCTTCTCACTAAGTCCCTTGAGTATCCCAGTATCTATCTTCAAGAGACTCACTTCAGATTGAGAGACACACACAGACTGAAAGTAAGGGGATAGAAAGAAGATATTCCATGACAATGGGGAAAAAACACAAACAGAAAATCCTGGGATAGTAATACTTATATCAGATAAAAGAGACTTTAAAACAAAGGCTATAACAAGAGATTCAGAAGGACCCAATAATCCTACTTGTGGGTGTTTATGCAGAGAAACCCAAAACACTACCTTGAGGAGACATGTGTATCCCTATATTTATTGCTGCATTGTTTACAATGGCCAAGATATGGAGGCAGCCTGGGTCTGTCTGTGGATAAATGGATAAAGAGTAGGTGGTACATTTATACATTGGAATGTTGCTTGGCAACAGAAGGGAATGGGCTTTTGCCATCTCCAGAGTCATGGATAGACCTGGAGAGTATTTTGCTGAGTGAACTATCCGACAGAGAAACACAGATGCAATGTGATTTTGCTTACATGTGGAATCTAAAGAAAAACAATAACAAATAAAATAGAAACAAACTCATAGATACAGAAAATATTTTGATGGTTGCCAGATGAGAGGTGGGTTGGATGTAGAAGTGAAAAAAAGGGAAGCGATTAAGAAGTACAAATTGATAGTTACAAAACAGTCATGGGGATGTAAAATAAAGCATAGGGAATATAGTCAGTGATATGGTAATAACTATCAATAGTGCCATGTAGGTACTAGACTAGTTAGGGGGATCACTTATTAAATTATATAAAAGTCTAACCACTATGCTCTACACCTCAAATTAATGGAAAGTAATATTGAATGTCAACTATAATTTAAAATTTAAAAAAGGTGGGGGGGAGATGAAAGGGAATAAGTAGTTCAAATTTCCAGGTATAAAACAAATAAGTCATAGTGATGTACAGCATAGGGAATTGTCAACAATATTGTGATAACATATTATAGTGTCAGATGGTTCTTAGACTTTTCATGGTGATCGCTTCTTTAGGTATATAAATATTGAATAACTATGTTGTACCCTGGAAACTAATGTAATATGGTATGTTAGCTATATGTTTAATAAAAACTTAAATAAAAGAGTGTTTTTCAGAGAGTAAATCTTAAAAGTTCTAAGCCTAAGAAGAAATAAATTGTAACTATGCATGGTGAGGGATGTTAACTATACTTACTGGGGTGATCATTTCACAATATATGCAAATATCAAATCATTATGTTGTATAACTGAAACTAACATAATGTTATATCTCAACTATCTCAATTAAAAAATAATAATAAAAAAACAAATTAATATAAAAAACTTTCACCTAGTAGATTATAAAAATGTTTATAGTTTAGCACCAAACTGAGGTGCCCAGGCTGTGAGGAATGAGGTTCTTTCATGTAGTGCTCACCAGAATGAAAAATGGACAACACTGATAGTGGAAAATTTGATACCATCCAACAAAGAGCCATGCACATTTACCCTTGGTCCCAGATAGTCTACTTCTAGACATAAGTCAAGGATATCTTCTGAAAGTTTTCAAGGAAAGAAAAATACATATTTAGTTTGGCAAAATTAGCAATGGCAATATATTGGAAGACACCTAGACACCATACATATAAGACATTTGGTTCAGACCTACACAATGAAGTTCTGTGAAGCAGTAAAAAGGAATAAGATCTATATCAACATAATTGGGTGATACAGAATAAAAAGCAGGGAGGTGTAGAATACTATAATGCTACCAGAACTATTTCACTGTATATATTTGTTTACTATTGCAAACAAACAAACAAACAAACAAACAAACAAAACAGCATAAATCCAAAATTAATAAAATCAGGTAAAAGCTAATTTTGACTTAACATATATTAATGATGTTCATGTTGAAAAAATATATTGTCAAAATGTAAGATAAATTTAAAATAAGGGTAAAAACTTTACAATGAGCCTTTAAAACAGGAAAACAAAAACAAAAAACAACACAATAAAAAAAAACTAATTCTATATCAAATTCAATAACATACCCACACATACAAAGACTTAATATAGGTAAATTTAAATTATAGCAGTGTGATTGTTCACTCTCAATGGAATATTTATTCTAAGGAAAAAATAACTGCGAATAAATCTTGAAATTTATTTGGTATATTTGTTGTGAATAGTGTATTGCTATAGGAATGAAACAATTTTCTTTTATATTTTAGGATATATCAAATGACTAAATGCATTGACATGGTTGGGGACCATAATTCTCAATGTAGAAATTTGTAAATGAGTAGAAATAAAATATGAGTCCATAAATAGAGATATTTGTGAGTATTTAGTAAGTGATAAAGACATATTGAGTGATAAAAGAGATGGATTATTCAATAAGTGGTAATGAGACATGTAATAAGCTCTTTTCATAAAATGTTGGATCACTAATTTAATCTTTACACCAAAATGAATTCTATATGGATTAGCTCATAAATGTAAATACTGAGAAAAATATTTGGCTTTATTTTTAATCATGGAGTTGATAGGGATTGTAAGTAAGAAAGAAAACTAAGAGACAATAAAGAATGTATTAAAATGTGATTAAGTAAAATGAAAATGCTATTTTGGAAATCTAGTGTGGCAAAGACACAAAAATTAAAGCAAAAAAAATCTATATTTATATGAAAAAACTTTGTAATATAAATCAAGGACATTAGTCAAAGTTTCTTAGTTTTCCAGACAGTTACAAATTAATTTTTAAATTATAAAACATGCAAAAAGAAAAATGGACATAAGAAGCAAATACGGTCAAATTAAAAGTAAATGGCAAGTTAAATTTAAAAAAAATATTCCCACCCTCATTCCTAATTAAAAACATGTGAATCAAATAACAATGATATAATAGTTTTCCTGTATTGGATTGGCAACAACTCAAAAAGTTAGATACTATCCATCTTGATAACTGAGTGGGGAATTCTTTGTTTTCATGTACTGTTTGTGAAGGGCTGATATTCAGATACAATGCACAGTGTAGCCATATGTTCTAATTGTTATCAGCATCTGTTTTAATTGGCCAGTGCCTGTGTTTTAGTGATTGTATAATATTTGTAATATTTCCCTTGTGTGAATAAAATCTAAATTGGCAAACCCTTTTATTGTACACTTGGTATTATATATCCAGATTTAAAAAAAAAAAAAAGATATATGCATTTTGGTCCAACAATTTCACTGATAGGAATTTATCAACACCTATAATATAAAAAAAAAGAATTTTACTGTAAGTTATTTACTGTGATAGGATAATTTTGTTAAACAATTGCAACATCTCTTCTTGGAAGATCTCATTCCTAATATTTCCTTCCATATAGAGGGAGCTTCACTAACTAACACTCTTGGACTCTATTACTAGTCTGCTCACATATTCCATTTCATCCGATTGTTGGCTTTGGGATGAAGAGGTTGACAGATCTTCTACCCTATTGATCTACCCTTCTTACTTGAGATCACCTCTAAGAAAACCAAACCAAATGAAAACACTTTCAACTACTCTCTAATATGCTACCAGGTTAGTGATAAAGGCTCTGCCCCTATGGGACTTGTATCTAGCCACTTGAATCTTATTCTGACACCAAGTATTTAAAATGCAATAGTGTTCTATGCCTAAGAGAGACTCTCACATATCACATTACATAAATATTAGTTACATTTTTATTCTTCATCTACTTTCTCTTTTACTTTTATCAATTGATTTTAAATAGTCTAGAGAAGAGGGTTATCTTCATTGTGCTTCCAACAAATTCCATCATATTCAACAGAATCCTATAACTCAATTTCCTTAACTATAGTAGGATAAGATAATAATAGTATCACCTCAGAGGGTGCCAAACCCAGTTTATGCACTTAAGAGATTCAGATGGCTTCACCTGCCTCTGGGATTCAGCTACCTCTTTTATAAGAGACCCAGCTACCAAGGGTGTTACCTCATCTTCCAAAGATCGATCATAGGTCTCAATTTGACTAAGACAATTTATGTCCTTAGTACTATTATTATGCTTAGTATAACTATCAGTCATCTTTTGCAATCTCAGATGTCACACATTTGGAAGAATGATTTTATGGTTCTCTATGTAATACCATGTTTCCCCGAAAATAAGACCTAGCCTGACCATCAGCTCTATTGTGTCTTTTGGAGTAAAAATTAATATAAGGTCAAGTATTTTATATTATATTATATTATATCATATTATATTATATTATACCTGGTAATACATTATATTATGCTATATTATATTATGTTATATTATATTACGTATTATATTATATTATGTATTATATTATATTATACCTGGTCTTACATTATGTTAAAATAAGACTGGGTTTTATATTAATTTTTGCTCCAAAAGATGCATTAAAGCTGAAGTTCCGGCTAGGTGTTATTTTCGGGGAAACACAGTTACACTACTATTTCAGTCTCTCCCATGGGATTAGGGCTGGGCTTCAACTCAGTCCCTTTCATGCCCACTTTGGCTATAGGCCAGGCAGTACCAACATTCTAGATGGATAGGTCCAATATTATCATAACCCAGAATCTACCCAGAGGAGCATTATAATTCAATACAGAAGACAAAGACAGTTAATGCATAATGCAGTGAACTTTGCCAGCAAATGAAAAGGGACAGTGAGAATCAAGAAGCTGAATTCATACACAGTCTTCCCCTAACAGCTGATTATAAGGTTCAATAGTTCCCTAAGGCCCCTCTATTAATTCAAATAGCTACCAATATTTTGAGAGGCTATGACTAATGTAGTAATGCACATCCTCACATTTACTTTTCCTCCTTCCCTGATACAGTCTTTTCTCCCTCCTTTGTTGACCTAAGATTATACTCAAAGACTTAAAACATACATTTTTCTCTTGCTCTGTTTTCTAGGGAACCCAAAGTAAGGCAGTACTGAGAATGGCCCTGAAAACGAAACACTCAGAATGGGTTTTTGGATTGGCTATCTCACCCATCTGAAGGCAACAAGAACCTCTTGGTCTTTTTTAAGTAGGGCAGTATGGCATGTTATAAAATAACCCATTATTAAAACTTTCAACTTTTTGAATTGGGAATAGGTACAGATAGAAGTCAAGGTATTAGAAGGTCAAGCGGTTGCTGTATTTGTTGATTTAAGAATGATGACGCTTAGAGGAATGTGATGTGGGTGACTGTTTTCTTTATACATTGCAGGTCTCATAAAATAAAAAAGAAAATGATATTCTCTTGGTACTACCAAAGTAGTCTTTGCAACAAAATTAATTACACAAATAAAGGACATTTCATAACAATAATGGGACAACTCTATAGGAAGATATTGCAATTCTAAATGTGTAAGCAACAAGAAATTAACCTAAATATACCTTTAAAAAAATTGCAAGAACCAAAACTAAACATAGAAAAATCCACTGTAGGCGAGAGATTTAATCATTCTATATTCAATTGCTATTTGTAAAGCAATTAAGTAATCAGTAAGGTTGTTGAAGATATCAATAATACATTGAATAAAATTGACCTGATTGGCATATATATATAAACAAAATTCTCCACCCACAACTGGTTCTTCACGAAATATGTGCCAAAGTTGAATACATACAGCTAGGCAATAAAGTGAGCTTCAAAAATTTCAAGGGGCTGAAAGTATTCAAAATTTTACTTTGACCATATGGAATTAGCTAGATAATTATAAATGACAACAACACATCTATCTAGGAAATACCCAAGTCCCCAATCTACCTGGGAAGTAACACATAGCTAAATATTAAATAGTCCAAAAACAATATTAAAGCGTATGTTAAAAAAAATATTTCAACTTAAAATGAAAATTTGGCATGTGAATATTTTTAGTAAACAGAGAGGACAATCTTTACACGAACTTCGATGAGATGAAGATTTACCAAACAGAACAAAGTAGCAATGACAATGAAACACCTCTCATGATGCAAATAAAAAACTATACTATGTTAAGATTAAAACTTTATATTGATAAAATAAGCTAGTGTGGAGGAAAACCTGTATTAGGAATAAGAAATTCCTAATATATAATATGTGAAGGCATTCTATTCAGAATATAAAGAACTCTTAAAAATAAAAATAAAAATAAGTTGACAACTGAATTGAAAAATGAGGAAAAGATTTCCCACAAGTATAGCTAAAATAAAAAGAACAAGAGTAGTCTAGTTTTGTTCGGAAATTATGTGGAGACACAGAACTTATATATACTGCTGATGGGAATATAAATTGATAAAAATAACTTTCAAAAACTATTTGCCAATATCTATTATAATTAAATATATGCATGCCCTGTACTCCAACAATTCCTTCCACAGATACAGACCCAAAATAAATGAACACATGCATTCCCCAAAAAGCATGTACAAAGTTATTTGTACAAGCAGTGTTTATAAGAGCCCACACCTTCTCAATATGCAACAATAGAATCGACCCACACTTGCAACATATTCATACAAAGTGATCGTATGTGACGTTGAATATGAAGAAACTAAAACCACATTCAAATAAAGGAATGAATTTCACAAAATTAATTTCTAACAAAAGAGGCCATATAAAAAAGAGAGAGCATATTGAGGAGTCCACTTATATGAAGTTAAAGAAACAAAACAAAACACAAAGCAAAGTTCAACTATTGTGTCAGATGCCAAGATGTTGGTTATCCTTTGTGAGATGTTACTACAAAGGAATATGAAAAGGGCTTTCAGGATGCTGGTGATACTGTTTCTTAATCAGTTTCAGTTACATAGCTATGATTCAATTTTTGAAAACTGATCCAGCTATATGCCTGTTACACACTTTTATGTAAATATATTTACTACAATAAAATAACACACAACAAATATAGCTTTTGCTGAGTTGTTTTTATTCTAGATGGTTTTAGTGATTTCAAGATTATAATATAATAGAATCATCTAATCAACATAGAAATCATTATACTATCAATCATCTTTTTTAAAAAAATTAGTTTCATATAGATTCATGTTTACTTACTAGTGATAAACTCCCACTGAAGAACTTTAGATAGCTTTTGATATAATTAAACAAAAAAATTATATGTCATTAAGACAGCAATATTCTAGCCTGTGATAACATAGACTTTTCAGTAGCAGATTTTAGGGGTTGTAAATAAGCCTAAGTAGTAATAGGCCATTAGGGCACAATAGTTATTAAGACCTAATGTCACCCCTGAAGAGAGTATCTGTGCCAGATGCAGCCCTCTGCCTTCAAGCACCCAGGAGTGCTGTTATCTTATAATTATACCTGATGCTTTCCACTATGGATAGTATAAACACTCTGTAATTAAGTACAGTCAGACATTTTAAGTATATTTCTTTGACCACAAGAAAATACTGATTAATTTTAGAATCATTTAATAATTCAAAATGTGATACTGCATAATTCATGTGAGAAAAATTATCTTACTCTAAATTAAAAAAAATAAATAAATAAAAACTCTTCTTAAGAAAGGACAAATATTAATGAAAATTTAAGAATCTACCTTTAGTTACATATTTCTAAATATAATGAAAACATATAGCTGTTTATAAAAAGTATATAAAAGTTCTTCCAATTTTTTAAAAACATTTAATCTATTTTCATTTTTCTGTCTTTTTTATTAGTTTCAGATGTACTAAAAAAATATAATGGTTAGACATTTACACCCCTCACAAAGTGATGAGCCATAAAGTAGATCCCCCAAATCTACTACCCCAATGACATTGTATATAGCTGTTACAATTCCAATGACACTATTCCCTATACTGTACTCACATTTTGTTTTATTAAAAAATAAATAGGGTGATCACCTCCTTAAGTAATGACAAAGTTTTATTTCACCCTTACTCTTTGATAGGATAGTTAAAAGGTAACATAATTAAACAAGTGAATTTAGCTGTTGTGTTTCACTATAAATTTGATGTTTATATTTCTTAGTTACCGTTTAAAGATAAAAAAGACTTTTACATGAAATTATTATAGTATGACATAGAAAACAGATATTTATTATTAAATAATTAATTTAAGAGTATTTCATGATTGTTATGAATAATTTTAAAATAAAAAGTTATCTATAAATAAATTTAATATTATGGTGATGGGCAGCCTTTTATAGATAATATTGAATCATAAGAAAAAGTGCCTCTTTCTTCCTTCCAATTGTCTCAAAACTCTCTATGCTCTTAAGTATTTCATCTTGAAATACATTTTATTTATTTTTACATTTTCTTTTTTTTAAGTCTCATTACCTTTTTTTCTTTTTTTCTTTACATTTTCAAGTAGAGATACTAAAATTTAAATTGCTAATATAGCCAGCACATTTAAACACAGCCAGTCAGTTGCAGAACTAATATAGAATATAGTTTAGTTTCTTCTTTGTCTAATGTGCTTTCAGTTGGAATTCCCTGCCTCCATTAAGGGAAACACAGCAGATAGGAAATAAAAATATTGACATTGTAATCAATTGCCTTACACAAGCAAAAATTTTGTATTAGTGTTGAATCTTATATCAACCAACCATTAAACCCCTTCAATTCCAACAATATCCCCTACTATTACAGACTATATTGTTGACTGAAAACTTGTTATGTTTATTTTTATAAAAAACAACTCTAAGTTTCAATTTGACTCAGAGCAAAACTAATGATAAGTTTATCGGTAAATTGAAATACAACGGGAATAAAGTTTTCAATTTTATGTGTAAGAAATTTCAAGTTATCAGCTTATTATATTTTAAACAACCATAAACAAGAAATAGAATAGACATCGTCAAAACCAGCCAGAATTTGAATAAATTAGATATAGAAAAAAATAGGAAATTTGATCTCAGGAGAGAGATTGAGAAAACACACACATACACACATACACACACACACACGTGCACACACACACACACACATCTATACAGGCAAACAAAACTATTAATAGTTATAACTTTGAACACATTTTCTCCAAGTAGAAATAATAATAGATTTTTTTGGCAAGGTACTCAATATAACCATAATATGTACAAGATATACATATACATTTGGCAAGGTACTCAATATAACCATATATGTACAAGATATAAAAAGATAGCTTAGAAAAAGTTGCAAAGCTTTAGAAAGTTAAAATTACATAACATTAAAGCAAGTAAAAGAGTCAACAAAGAATTATCGAAAGATGGAGAATAGCTCTCAATTACATTATATGTATCAATTTACTAAAAATTAACATATGTGAAAAGATAGTGACCATCTGATATATGAAATCTGGTAACACTTGAATTCTGTGGTAAATTTTCATTAAATCATCAAAGGTTTTATGTCCTATGAATCGGGATATTTTATCAGGTGAGTTTTGGTTTTATTTTAACCTCAAAACTCAATTTTAAGATAATGTAGTTAAGTTCTATCTAAACTCTCTAGGTTAAACGCATTTTAAGTCTCTTAGAACCAGGCTGTTCATAATGTCTGAGTGAGCAGCACATAGCTTTGGAGGGTCTCTATCTATTGTTCTGTGGTTTTTCAAAATTTGTAGTAAACCAAGGTGTTAAACAACAGGCAGATATTGTGCATTATTATTTCTTTTAATATTAGAGACATTTCAAACAGTGGTGTATTTTCTCTCATATTTCAGCAAGAGGTGAATCCACAGAGCTACTTAACTAATTATTATTTACTTTCAATATTTACCACACCGTATGATACTGGGTGTTGTTTTCATTAATGAGTGTGTGTGTGTGTCCACACATGTATAATTTAGATAAAATTTAATAGCATGTTCCTAACTATCCATACTAGCCTTCTAGTCTGGCAGGCAGGCAAGGCCTAAGGACACTTGATCTAAGTAGTGGCAGGATGCTCTATGATGTTCCCAGAATCCAAGAACATGGCAGTGTCCTAAGGAGGTGCTCATTTACCTCATTTATCATGGAGGCTGTCATGAAACAATTTCCTATTGCCTTCTACGTTCTGACAGACTCTAAGGCTTTCTGTCTTCCCTGCTTAAGGTACATAACTGCAGGCTTTTTAACTGCAGAGCTGCAGAATGAAACTACCTCCTCAGGAGGGTGGCCTGCCATTCCACGCTCGGCCAACCGGACTCTTTTGTTTCAGGAACCATCTGTGGGACAAGAGATACTAGGAATTGACACCTGTGCTATTTTTGCTTCCACTGTCTATGTAATAAATTGTCTGAATTTAAAGGAGTTTGTTTCTTTACCAGCCACGTGTCAGCTTTACTTGACACTGTCTTTTTAAGAAATCACATTTGAGTCTGTATTTTCACAATACTGCTTCATAAAGTGGCTTTTCTTCACCAGCCGATGGTGAGCAGGCCATATAGCGTACATACTTTTAATAAACACATGAAGGGAGAAACTGTATTTGAGAACTTAAATAAAATGATGAAATTTGGGATCATGTAACCACAATATTTTCAATATTGCCATGATTCTTCCAGATCTATCAGAGAAACTCTGTCACTTTACGTAAATCAGAATAAACATATTTTTTATGAATACAATGCTTAGAAAGAAGAGATACATTTGTAGTTTCTTTATCAAATACAAAGAAATCTGTACTACATGCCATATAATGCTTCTAGAATGCTGAGCAGACTGTACATCAAATGATGTCTCTCAGAGTATTTCAAGGCTATTTTAATTAGAATTAAGAGATATTGCAAGAAAATAATTACTATTCATCGTTCTTTCCATCTTTACATGATAGGACTACTAAAACAAATAAGAAAAAATGTGGCAAGGCAAAAAGAACTTGAAAATCATTTACTATGGAGTCTCATTTAGGAGTTCATTGCATCAGCATTGGCTGAGAGTTCATTGTTAGAATGAGAACTACATAAACAACATGTTAAATTACTGTTTTAACTTGAGTGTTTTTAAAACTGATATAATAAACACACAAAAATAATACTATTTTCACATATTATTATAACTTATCTTCACATTTCAACACTAAAACTAATTTTACAGTAAACACTAAAATATACACAGTGACCATCCTTACTGTCCAAAATAATGCTAAAGATTTGGAGTTGATTATTGAAGATGTTCCTCCACGTGTGTGTGTGTGTGTGTGTGTGTGTGTGTGTGTGTGTGTGTGTGTTATTTTAATCAGAAAAATATATTATACTTTATATTATTTCTACAACTTGTTTCGTCACTTTATTAATTGATTAGTCCTGGAAAGTTGCCTAAAGAAAATAAATGAGGACTACATAAAACAGAACTACATAAAACCAATAAAAGCTATATAAAATATATAATAAATACATAATACAGAAATAAATAAAATATTATTTTTGAAAAAAATATGTCTTAAAATTTTGTCAAGGTTCGAGCATGCTTCAAACATCACTCCCTAACAATGGACTAATAAATAAATCATAATCTAAATATTGTATGAATGTCAAAGAATTGCAAAATAAACTTTGTATAACACAAAAATGCAATTACTGCTTGACTTACTTTTTAAAATCATTGCTTATGAAGGACTATAGTCAAATCACCTTCATAAAAATAATGCAAATATGATAAAGAAATAAAAAAAAGAATTTAACAGCATATTAAAATTCAATTCATCAAGAGAAAGAAGGTTCTGTGATAGGATTTCAAGGAAGGTGTATTTGATACGCATGCATATTCTGGTAAAACTGAGCAGAAGAGGAATTGATGGGCACATCTTTTCTGGGAATATACACAAAGGCATACACATGCACACACACGTACACTCACACACACGCACATTCATTTCTAATGTGAGAGGGTGCTGATTATCAGGGCTCTTGATTATGTTCAAAAGAAACCTACTCTGGCTAAACTTAACAGAAAGGGAATTTTTAGAACGGTATTTTGTAGTCCATACATCAACAGGAATCCTAGAATACCAGCTTTAGGAAACAGACTGGAACCAAAGAAAGCTCAGAAATCACATCTTGCAATATGAACAGCTTGGTCAGGACACTGCCTCTGGCACCACCATCCATAAACCTAGTGCAGCTGTCCCTGGATTTCTCAATGTTGTGATGTGAAGAAGTTCTAACCTTTTTTTGGTTTAACAATAAAATTCCTTAGTAAATGTGTCCAATTCACCCAAATTATGTCAGGTAATATTTTACTGGCTAGGAAGTGGTATTAGTAAATACAGAGGGTGCCAAAAAATTGTATCACCTTTTAGTATAGGAAAAAAATATTAAAATTGTAATACTCCATATATACCGATAACAAAAGATGAATACAAGTCATGTTTGACGTCTTCAATTACAAAAGGTGCTCAAAGTGGTTAGCATCAGTGTAATTTTAACACAGTTTTTTCTGTTCTTAAAAAGTGTATACATTTTTTTTTGGCAGCCTAAGTATAATCATAGCTATCTATCTATCTATCTATCTATCTATCTATCTATCTATCTATCGATCGATCGATCGATCGATCTATCTATCTATCTATCTACACACACACACACACACACACACACACATCACCTTCTGAACTGGAGACCTGTATCTCACAAAGAATGTTCCACATAACATGAATGAGATCTTTACTCAATTATAATTTCTAACTCATTATAATTATTTATGATATCAATTGTTTATTAATTATTTTATAATAAGCACTTTGCTGATCTACTTCATTCCAATAAGTTTCTTTTAAATTTTTCAGGCATTCATTATGTCACTTGCACAAAATGGTAATTTTTCTGACTTTTAAAAATGTATTTGCATATTTATTTTCTTAATTATTTTTAATTACATCAGCTAACCCTTCCAGAAGGAAATTACACAATTGGTATGATATTTAATTGTCTTATAGGGAATTCAATATCTTTCTCATGGCCTGTCTCTTCCAGGGTTCTTAGCTGAGTTGGCAAAGTAGCTTTTTTATTTCAGTAAAAATACTTCACCATTCTCTCAGGAATAGGGATTATGAGTGAAGCTTTGATGCTGTCCTTTATTCTAATAACATATGACTTATATGTCTTGCTAAATTCACATATTTATTATATTAGATATTTATTGTATTTAAAATTGCATGGATGAATGAATAAATATTAAACCTCAGTCGCTACAGGAAATATTGTATCATTGGATTGAAGCAATGAGAAACATGAATAATGGTTGATTTATGTATTAATACATAAACTAATATAATCATGTATACCAAATATGAAGGACATACTGTAGAGAATAAGAGACTCACACAATTGTTGGAAGTCTAGAGCACTGAGGTTCAGAGGAGCTGCCTCCAAGGACCTCAGCCTACACCTCTGGTGTGGACAGTCTTCAAAAGCTCTCACCAAGGCCACAGAACCTCAGGAAAGCTTCCTCCAGCTACCTCAGTTTGCAAGAGAAAGAGAATGGCTTTCAAGGGTTCACTGGAAACTTCTTAACCTCACATCTACCCATCAGCTTGCAACTACATCTGGAGAATAATGACCATGCCTGCTCTCCCCGCTCCTAATTTTGAAAGTACCTTTGGAATCTAGGAACTGGAGCTGTTTGCTTCTTCTCTGAAAGGCAGAAGAAACTTTAGAAAACAGAATTTTTCTGAATGTTTGAAAATATTATTCATTCCTCATAATAGTCCGATGAGTAAGAATCTCATTACCTGCATTTTCAGATGAGGAAACTTAAGCAGGAAGCAATTTCAAATAAAGCAGTTTGGCTCCAGAGCCTTTGGCTTTAACCATCTTCTAATAAATATGCATTTATGTAGCTTGTATATGTATTTTCTGTCAGCATTTCAGTCAAAACATCCTTGGCTGGAATCAACTCCTTTTCAAGGTAGGAATTCATGACATTTCATGGAGCAAGTCTGCCCATTTGACAAGTAGAAGTGAAATTTATGGTACTAACCTTCCCCTCCCCGCCAGTTTTTGACCTACTATAGCTAAGCTAAGTTTAAACAATTTTCTGATGTTGCATGGCAGCTCAGGCAAGCTCACTGTATGTGAATGTAAATATTAATGTCGTTCAATCAATAGGATTTGTTTAAAAATATTACATGCAGTGCTTAATTCCTTTAAATATTAAGCTAACTGATCAATAAATAGTCATGTAAAGACAGATAGCAGTTTTACATAGAGGCATATTCTGAGGGCAATAGAAGAAACAAATGTCTATGCCTACAGGACTAGAATGATAAAGGAGGTGACATTTGAACTGGACAGTGGAGGGAACAATGTTTTATGGTAAATGCCTGGTCAATTTTCCCACCAAAAGAAAATTGTTGCATACTTCTAGTATCTATCTATCTATCTATCTATCTATCTATCTATCTATCTATCTCTATATCTATCTATCATATATATATATATATGATAGATAGATATATACTAGAAGTATATATATATATATATATATATATATATATTTATCTATCTATTTATCTATCTATCTATCTATCTATCTATCTATCTACAAGCATTAACACAAACAGAACAAAAACATAATTTATGTAATTAGAATTTTAGTGATGGGGTACCATTTAATTCATTTTAATATTTCATATTCTGTACAGAGATTTAAATAACACAATAATTTCATTCACCTAAAAGTAAACTGTTGCCAAACTATCTTTCCAACCTCCCGAGGTTTGACCAGTCAGCTTCTAAGAGCAATTTGGAAATCATGCCTGATTAACTAGCTTCCAGGAAATTTCAAAATCCGTTGAGTCAGCTGACTTGTCAGTTCCATATGGATGCCTTCAGGGTGACATTAGGGTTATTTTCTTGCAATGAAGAGATCAGTAAGCAGTTCACGTTAGTGTTTGAATTGTATCAATTATTTCTCCCCATTATATTTCTCATTTGCTTTGATAAAATGAAAATTTTGAATCAGGGGGTGTGGGACATCTAAGGAGCACCCTCCCTATTATTTTCTCATCTAACCATTTTCAGATCCTGTAACAAGGTTGCAAAAATACAAAGAAAATGTTTGAGAATAATAGTTCTCGAATAAAATAGCCCTGGCTGTATTCCATGAGACATTAACGTATAGAGTGATAATAAGTATTCCTGGAAAAAAGAGCTCGGGGCCACTCAATGACTGTCAGCATCCACAGTGAGGGATTCAAGGCGAGGGCATGATCCACATCTGGGGTGGGATGGAGGAGGATGGCTGGAGATTTCTTCTCGCAATAGCGGCACAATTTAAAACTTATAAATGGTTCATTTCTGAGATTTTCCGTTTAATATTTTCAAACCACAGGTAATTGCAACTGTGGAAATTGACAGATATACGTCTGTCAATCCCCTCTGCCCCTTTTTGTTCTTTTTGTTTGTTCATTTTGCTTTAGTTAGCTTGAGTTTAGTTTTTGTCACTAAGGTTATCAAAATGTCTTAGAAAAGGCAATTTGGAATTTTAAGAAATTCCCATGCTAAATGTAAGTTTTTCAACCATGATTTACCATTATCGAGTACTTACTTTTGAGAACATCATTGAAATAAGCACACACATACACATATATGTTTGTATACACATACATATATTTTGCCTGAAAAGGTGTCTTAAGTGGTATGATATTTTCTAGAACTTATATATTGTACATGTCATAACTGAATGACAACTGATGGGTTTTGATCCT
Organism: Rhinolophus sinicus; assembly: GCF_057876585.1. Lineage (NCBI taxonomy): Eukaryota > Metazoa > Chordata > Mammalia > Chiroptera > Rhinolophidae > Rhinolophus > Rhinolophus sinicus. The sequence continues at coordinate 111,293,154 of NC_142516.1, forward strand.
TTTCAAATTACAGTATTTTCTCTTCAAATGTTCAGTAGTGAATACTATATTATCTACTCAAATTTAGTTTTGCAGTTAAATTTGATGCCAGACTGACTTATCTACCTTTATAGATAATGTACTCTTTAGTTATAAGTCTTTAGAAATACTTCATCATTTCAATTCAAAATTTCCCAAGTTTACCTATCACTATGTTGATAAACTGCTAGATCTACTACCTTATCTCCTTATCCATCAAATTTATCTTTTCAGTTATGCAAATGGTAAGACACAGGAAACGTATTATTGAGAGGATGAGGTGAGTTAAAGGAGAAATAATCACATTAAATCTTGCTTAAATATTCACCTAAAAGTTTCATGATTTTAAGTTATTAATAATAGTGGGTTTGATTAGAAATAAGGACAGTCTAGTTGTTAACATTCATGAAATGAATGAAATACATCCATAAAATTAAATAAAATATCCATAAAATTAACTTTGTCTTATTAATAAGTGCTTGACAAAGGTTTTTTTTTTTAATTCTTAAAAACATTTTACTTTTATTAAGCATGTACCACTGAACATATGTCTTCTGAGAAAGAAGTATTCCCATTCAATATTTCTAATCATGAAACATTTGAAAGAAGTCAGTACTTATCATAACATTCACATCTTCTATAATACTATGAAACTAGTGGATTCATAGATTTTTCTGGCTGGTATTATTCATTATTTGCCCAGGGCATGGAATAATAACATTATTTCCTCTCTCTACACATGGTAAATTAGGGGTCAAACCACTAATTATAGGCACTTATCCATAAAATTTAAAAAAATAGGTATAGCTAATGAATACCAGAGTTGGACCTGGACTCTTCATATAGAAAAAGGACATAGTTCCTAGTCTCATGGATCTTACAGTACGGTACAGATTAAAACTAATTCGAAAGCTAACTGCTTTTCTGCTGATGCTTTTAAGAATCTCCCTTTGTCTTTAACCTTTGGCATTTTAATTATGACGTGTCTCGGTGAGAGCTTCTTTGGGTTCATCTTGTTTGGGACTCTCTGTGCTTCCTGGGCTTATATGTCTATTTCCTCCACCGGGTTAGGAAAGTTTTCAGTCATTATTTCTTCAAATCAGTTTTCTATTCCTTGCTCTCTCTCTCCTCCTTCTGGTACCCCTATGATGTGAATGTTGATACGCTTGATATTGCCCTGAAGGCCCCTTAAACTTACTTCATAAAGATCATGTAAGGTGCCAGATGGGCACTGGAATTATCAGTGGGATCACTTCACAGATGTGTCCAAGGCACTATACACCTGAAGAGCTGAAGTAGAATAATGTTGAATGGCAACTGCAACTAAATATATAGGTGTATATAGTCACGGGATGTGGAGTACAACATAGGGAAGACAGTCGATGGTATTGTAACAGCTATAGAAGATGTCAGAGGGGTAGTAGCTTGGGAGGGGGGTTATCACCTTATGAGGGATTTAAATGTCTAACTACAATGTTGCTTTGTACACCTGAAAGTAATAAAAATAACAATAATAAATAATAATTTGAAAGCAAACACACTTATAATTTAAAATGTGAAAATATAAAAATAAAGAGGATTTTGTTAAAAAGATGAATGGAGTAAAAGATCTACTTTGCATGTGTGCCAAAGCTTTTCAGAAAAAGAAAGGAAGACAAGAATTAAGGCATGTGAAAGAAGTGCATCTTAGGGAAAGAAATAACTTGCCAGGTGCCTGAGGCAAGGAAGAACTTGATGTATTCTAGTGTACATAAGAGGGATACAGTGCTTACAGCATAGTTTTCAAGGTCCTGGAGATCAGCAGACAATGTAGTAGAGTCAGGCCAGAGCATTTCTTTCAGACAGTTATGGAGTATATGACTGAGCCCGCGTCCACAAACCATACAGTCTGAGGTAAGGAAGAAAATGTCTCCACTTTTGTTAGTTGCACTGCCAGCATTGTGATATTGAAGAATACACAGAAGTGAACTGAAAGAAAAATTTAAAGAAAATAAATGCAACAATTTATATTGCTCACCTGTGTTTCACAAAATGATTGAGAGGAAATACAACAGGGCTCTCAGTAAATGTATTTTCTCAGAAACTGACTTCATCAGGAGGGTCTCAAGAAGAAAAGTAAATTTGGGATAGTTCTTTTGAAAGAAAAAAAGGGTGGGGAGATAATCTTTTTAAATCTCTTCAATTTTTTTGTTTTTCCCCATTAGTCAAAGATCTCCCTCACATCCCTCCACTTTCAGGTTTTGTCATTATGCTCTGAGCTTCTCATGATTTGCAGTTTTATCCAAGTACAGAAATGAAGGAATAATAAAGAAATGGTGGGGTAATTGATAGAAGAAAGGTAGTGAAACAGAGGGGAGAGGGTCAGAGAGAGGGACAGAGAGAGAGAAAAAAGAAAGAGCGAGGGTGGGAGGGGGAGAGAGAGAGAGAGAGAGAGAGAGAGAGAGAGAAGCACTACTGAGGGACACTTAGAAGGCATGCAAGGTTTGTTTCTAATAGTCTATCATGATTAAAAGTGTGGGATTTATGCTCAATATTATGGTAATATATTGGATAATATTTAAAGTGTTGTGATTTCATTAGGTTTATATTTCCAAGTGATGTCGTGGATACTTCGTAGGAAATGCAGAGGAGCAGAGTAACATCTAGTAGAATGAATGGTTAGAAAGCTTTTTGAATTGTTCACTTATGCAATAATGGTAACATGGACTAGTGTTTCAGCAGGGAGGTAGGAAAATATGGATAGTTCTAAGAGGTAATGTGAAGGCAGAATCAATCAAGTATGCTGATGATTGTGGGAAATATGGGATGAAGAAAAATGAAGATGGATTCTCAGGATGCTAGAATGAAAACTAGGTCATTTTGATGTTATCTCTTGAGGAAGTGAAGAAGAAAGATTACGGTGTGGGATCTGAATAGAGATTATTAATATGACTTCCAAAAATTTATTTCCCTAAAGTGTGTTGCTTTTATTTTTATTTTTAAGAAAATAGATTTGGCATGAAATGGCTTGGAATCTCAAATCTGATTTCTAATTTCTAGAAATATTATAAAGAGTCTTATAAACACTGAATCATTAAAATGTTGGTGTTTCTTCCCTCTTCCTGCCATCCACTAAAAAAATAAATTTTAGTTGGAAAAATGTACACATTAACTTTGCATGCTTTTAATGAATGAAACTTGAAAAGTTAACATACTCGATTAAACTCTGGCAGACCATGTGCTAAGCAGTCTAGCTGTATTACTTCATTTAATGTTCACAATTATTTGAGATATGCATTTATATTATCCACATTTTATAGAAACTTACACACAAGATGATTAATTTTCCCAGGATGGTTTTAATTATGTGGTGATCCCAGGATACAAGTTCCGCAGAATTAGAATTCTTTATCATTATGTTGTATGGTTTAATATGTCATACGATAGATACACTGTAGCTTGGAGCTTAACAGAGTTGGATGGCAATTTTGTTCCCCCACTCAACAGATGTTATATCTCAAATGAGTGACTAAATGAGTCATATCGTTTTTCAATTTTCTTGTCTAAAAAGGAAATAGTTACACCTACTTCATACACTGCTTTGAGATTTAAATGAAGAAATATCTGATCAAAGTACATGTTCATTGTATGAAATTCTTTTCCCTTACTCCAGTGTCCAATATGAATATCTCAGTGCTAATTTTCTGTTATATCAAAGACATTTTGTTTGTGATGAACTCGATAGACAGTCCAGAATAGTTAAAGACAATGTCGGTCCCCTAGAAAAATGATTTCATACATATAATATTTTAAGTTCCGTGTTTGGAAAAGCCATTTGGCATATTTATAGTTTAGATAGGGAGTGAGTTTCAGCATAAAACATATCCCAAACCCAGATAATTCTGTATTAGTTATCAAACATTCTTCTCACAAAGTTATGATCTGATAATCAATAGTTACTAAAATAGGCTGAATAAAGCCTCCCAAAGATGTAGATACTCTCATCCCTAGAACCTATGAGTATGTTTTATTATATAGCAAAAGGGACATTGCAGATGTCTTTAAGGACACCAACCTTAAAGTAAGAAGATTATCCTGGTTTATCTCAGTGGGCCCAATCTAATCTCTTATGCCTTAAATAATGCACAGAACTTTCTCCAGCTGGCGTTAGAGACCTGAAACAGAAGACATAGCAATTTGAAGCATGAGTGGGACTGACTTAATGCACTGTTGTGGTTTTAATGGCCTAGGAGCCCACATGCAAGAACAGGAGACAGATCCCTAGGAGCATGAGACTAAACCCCGCTGCCTATAAGGAAAGCTTAATCACTGGCTAACAGCCAGCAAGAAAATGGGAACCTCCGCCACAAGGAATTCAATTCAGCCAACAAATGACAATGAGTATGGATGGATATTCACCCTGAGAACCTCCAGTAAAGAAAGCAGTCCTTCCAGTACTGTCATTTTGAACCCAGTGAGACTAGTGCCACATTTCGGATCTACAGAACTGTGAGGTAATTATTTTGCATTATTTTAAACAGCGAAGTTTAGCAATTTGTTATAGGCGTCACAGAAAACCAGTACAGTTCTCGTCGGGGTTTCATGTTTGGCAATCCATCTGTCTCAGTCTGTTGGGGCTGCTATAGCACATATACTATGGACTGTGTGGATTGCAAAACAGACATTTATTTCTCACAGTTCTGGAGACTGGGAAGTTCAAGACAAAGGTGCCTGCAGATTCAGCGGCAGGTGAGAGACCACTTCCTGGTTTGTGGACAGCAGTCTTCTTGCTGTATCCTAAAATGATGTGAGAAAAGGGGCAAGAGGGCTCTCTGGAATTTCTGTTATCAGATCACTAGTTGCATTCATGTCACCTGCATAACTAGTCACCTCCCAAAGCCCCACCTCCTACTATCATCACAGTGGGGGCTAGGATTCAATACATGAATTTAGAGGGTACACACACATTCAATCCATTGTATCATCTTTTTTGTTTGAAGATTTAAAAAGTTGAGGTATTATTATTTTGCTTTGAATACCTATATCACCTGTTCACCACCCTGGAATTCCCTCCCAAGTGTAAACCCCCAAAATACAAATGATTAAGGTCATAGGCAAATCAATATTTACATTTACATTTCTGTCATGAGACATAGTGACTATGTAACATTTCTGATCTAACACAAATAGAGAAGTGACTAAAACTTTTTTTATTTTTTTTTTAATTGTCTGACCCTGTCTGACAAATTTCCTGAACTCTCTTTGAGACTAACATCAAAACTGCAATTCCTGTCCACTCAATGGTTATCATGAAAGAGACACAACTCTTTTGACTACCTGAGCAAACAAATGTGGTAGACTAAGGATATACATAAAAACAATTTTATTGAATGTTATTGCTAAATACTTTATAGCATTTCATCTTTACCCTTGAAAACAATATGAGTGGTATGTATTATTATCAACACTTAACAGTTTAACAACTTGTGGCTAACACCAGTCACATACATGGCCAGGTTAAAAGCTATGTTTCATCAAAAGTCCAAACCCTGTGTCTCTTGTCTACCATCACACAATATCTATAATTTTATGTCTAGGATTGCATCAAATACAAGTCTCATCTAAAATCAGCTTATTTATTTTTAACAACAAAAGATTAAATACAGTTAACTGTTGGGTTGTTTACCTTTGTTCTCTAATATTCCTAGAGAACATAGGAATCTGATTACATAAATAATATCATTTTCACAATGAGACCACAAAACATACCACCAATAAATAAAATTAAAAAAGAAGGAATTCAATTGAGTATTGTTCTTAATATAACATGCAAGTAAGAGATTTAGTAATTATCTGTTCTTGAGTCTTCTGCTTATGCAGGTGTCAGTTATTTAATCACTACTTTATTAGTTGGCATAGATTGGATGCCTTCTAATGGCATCTGTGCATTTTGTGCTTCACTGGCATTATAGGATGTATCACTATGGTCTGGATAAGAAAACTCTTGCTTTGTGTTTCAACGATAGAAGAAAATTACATACTAAATGTTTACCAGAAGAACTCGCTTTGAGTCTATCATCAAAACTACAAGTGATTAGTGAAGTGTGAGGCTGAAACTCTCATTCACTGTATTTGTCTTCATGCCAGAAAAGGGAAAAAAGCCAAGATAACAAGCCTGCATGGATTTTCCAGTGATACAAATCAATTAAAATGCAGGAGAAGAGAAAACAAAAGTCCAGAGCAATTTATTAATTTGTTTACAGCTGTTTGCATATGTAATATGAAAAAGTAGTTTGGGGAATAGCTGTAGATTGGGGGATATATTGATTTTGATGATATTACTCAAAGACATAGACAAGTGGTTTTGATGTATAAACTGCTACAGTGTAACTAGTTTAGTCTATTGATTCATGTGCTTTGATGGAGTTGTATATGCCTGCTGTTCTGGGACTCATTGAAAAATGAGATGCCATTTCAATGTGTGGAATAAAAAAGTATATTTAAATGTGAAAAGCCTTTTTTTCCTTTTGTTACTTTTCTGTAGTTTATTGTTCATTTGGTCAAAGTGTTTGCAGTAGCAACACTGTATCTACTTCTAAAAGGGAGTGAAAACAATGTATCAAAAATAATAAGAATTTGAGTCTGCTTAATTAAAATGAAAGAAATGATATTTCTAGACTTCAGAAAAAAGAATTTTTTTGTAGGTGATGATAAATACCTAAGATAAAAAAACAGATTAGTGAGCAACAAGAGAAAACAACTGAGATATTACTGAGAGTAAATTCAATGTTAAAATGTTTATGCTTCATTTTTGACAATAAAAGATATAAAAAAAAAACACTTTACAATGAGTTGAAAATATTTTTATCCTTAGGTTGCAAAGATTAGAAATTCTTACTTTTGATTTCACATCTTATAAGTGATGGGACTCTATCTAAAAATAGTTATGAGTATTTTTATGGGCAATTTTTAAAGAATAAATTTTGATATACATAGATTTAAAAATACATGTCTTTAAATAAATAGTTTTTACTTGATGCTTCATAACTAATTTACAGAGATGGAAGTTCCCTCATATGTTATAAAGTACTTTTCTGGGACAGTTAACTTAGTATTTGAAGGTTTAATAATTACCCAGGTCAAAAAGTTTCTGGCAAGTTCAAACATCCTGAATTTTGGTTAAAGTTATCACTAATTTATACCACTCTTCTTTTCACTGCCACATAGTGAAAACTGCAATATATGATTCATTCTTAACTTGTTATATAGAATGTAGTTAGCGATAGTTCTATATATAACATCTAATATACATGTTGAATTACTAATTATGAGGCTCAAAGAAATGACACTTGTACAGCTTTAAGCTTATCTATTTTTTATCAAAGAGGAAACACGTCCTCTATTTAAAGTTTTATTTATATCTGAGGTTTTGAATAATTTCATTTTGACTCCTATGAAGAATTATTAAAATGAGAATATCAATGTTGGGAGATAAATCCTCCATAGGTTTAGGGTGTTTTTGTACAATGTAGGCCCTCTAAGCAAAGGACATGTTTGAACAGCAGCTTTGGAAGCAAGAGTTAGTGTATTATCCCTCCCAGGGGCATCTCATCGTACTAATGATCAGGCCCTGTCTTCATGCACTTCAGAGACATTTGCTTACATTCTATGGTAATGGACCTAAGACACCTGCCCTCTTCTCCCCCAAAGTAGATTCACTTCTATTTAAAGATACTGTGCAACCTATTTCTCTGGAGGGAAAAATAAGAAGATAGGCCAGCAACAAATCTTAATTTTGCGGCTCCTCTACTGTGATATACTCTGCTTCGTACACAGATGATGTCCAGCCATTATCACAGCAAGATGGTGTTATGGATTTATTTATTTATTTATTTATTTTGCTGTGAGTAATAAAAGGTCCATTTCTTTGTCCCAAGAATTTTATATCTTTCTGTAATAGACATACATATATATTTGTGCATGTGTGTTAACAGAATATATATGTATGTGTATACATGTATGTATATATGTATATTTAGTGCTGTAACAGTGTACTTGTTAGCTTGCAATAGTAAAATCTTCACAGTTTCTGACTTAACAATAAACCTCAAATTTATATTTATAGAGTTAACAAAAACAGTATGAAGAAATGAGGCATAGAGACTTAGCTTATAACAACATTCAATGAGTGGTAGATTGAATGATGATTGCCCCATAAGAAAATAAAAAAATCTACGCTCTAATTTTCAAAATTTGTGAATATGTGAAATAACAGGGGAAAAGGGACTTTGCAGATGTGATTAAAGTAGACATTATGAGGTGGGGAGATTTACCTGACTTATCTTATGCGTCCTTAAAGGCAGAGAATCTTTCCTGGCTAAACTTAGAGACAGAAAAGACAGAAGAAAATGCAGGATAGATGCAAAGAGTGAGACAGATTGAACTCTCTGTTGGCTTGAAGACAGAGAAAGGGGCTCATGAGCCCAGGTAAGAGGACAGCCTCTAGAAGTTGGGAATGGCCCTTAGCTGAAAGCCAGCAAGGAAATGGGGACCTTAGTCTTATATAAGCAAGGAACTGAATTCTGCCAACCACTGAATGAGCAAGGAAACAAAACTCTTGTCCCAAAGCTTTTAGAAAGGAATGCAGCCTTTTCAGCACCTGGATTCTAGCTCAGTGAGACCCCTGTGGGATTTCTGATCTAGAGAACTATGAAATAATAAAGTTGTGTTGAGTTAAGCCACTAAGTTTGTGGTGATTTTTAATGGCAGCAACATAACATAAATATAACATGTTACACTCCATCAAGCTGATTTTGTTCGTGCCATCCATTTCCCCATTCTTCCCTGAATAGCCTTGTGATTTTCATTTGAAAAATCATATGTCCTCATTCCAATCTGTGTGGTTGGGATAAATTGACTGACTGACCATTCAAAAAATTTCATTCTTTTAGCAAATGTTTTTGGTTCAGGGATAAGCACTTTGCCTAGTAGGAACCAAAGAAATGTTGGACATATTTTTTGAAGTTGCTGCTAAGTTACTGTTTTTTCTCTCTTTCATAGATTTGGTGGGGTGAGACTGTAAATTCTGAGGTTGTGGCCATCTTCTGGCTGGGAGTGGACAGTCTAAAGTATCAGGGAGAACTGAAAGAGCCTGAGAAGATATAGATCCTACTGAGATTATTTTAATCCTCTTCCCTTAAGCCTAAAAATCACTTTTTTCTCTTCATATGAATTTGAATTTTTTTCTCTCTCTTGCGGTGAAAAGAGTCTAACATATAAAACCACATGCTATTCTACATGAACTTTGCTTTAAAATTCTGAACTTGGAGGTGAAAATTGAATTAAAAACATTCTAACATCGTTATGTTAGGGGGATTGATTGAATGGGAGACTTCCTTGTGTTTGTTAAAAAATGAAGAAACGAAAAAGCACTATATTCTTTATGAATAAAAATTTGGGGGTATAGAAATAAAAAATCTGCATACTTATAAAAGTCTAAAATTCTTCATCAAACTCATTAAAGTTTGAGAATCCCTCCTCTAACAGTAACTAATTATAAGACAAAATAACTGCAAATTGAATTTATCAACATATAACTTTCCCCCCCTTTCATGTATAACAACAATACGTTAGAACTCACATGTTCATGTATAGGATTACATAACTCTAATCGCAGAGATTATATACCTGATATTGATTAACTAGCATGAAAGACATCTGTTCCTTTTTTCTTCGTTCCTTAGTCACACTAGTTATACTTCTTTTGATAAACTGGTATCTTGATTTTTTTCTAGAGGAACAGCTCTCTGGCTTTCAATTCATCATGTTTGGGGAGAACTACCCCACCCATGTCCACAGAAGTGGACTTCGAATTCTCAAGTGCATCAGTCTTTTCCATCCTTTTAGCCTCGTCAGATGAACATGACAACCAAGCAGAGCCTATAGGGGCAGATATTGCTACAACCAGTGGAAAAATAAAATAAATGTTCTATTTTCTTGCATGCTATGGTTAAGAATGAGAGGCTCTGGCTTCCACCATTCTATTGAACCACTACAGGGGTGCCTGGAGCTGTCACTGTAGGTTGGCCAAGGGGAAAGCACTCATCATGACCTGAGAACGAAATCTGCAGCAAATTGTAGGATAAGAAAGAACTATGACCTTGCTGAGACATTATTTGAGTCATTATATTTAGTCTTGAGTGAAGCCAGCACTATCCTTGGACTTTTTCATTATTTAACTCAGTAAAATCAGTTTTTGTAGAAGCCAGTTTGAGTTGGATTTTATATTACTTACTATACCTTGATCTAACTCTGAATATTTCATGAATACTGTTTGATCTTCTATAAGGTTTTTATTACTATTTGTTCATTATGAATTAGTTTTATATATTTCCTGATATCCATGATGTTTGTAAGATTAAAAAAATATGAAACGGGCAATTCTTAATACATTTATATACTTTACAAATTGCACAGATAGTAGTTTTTATAGTTTGACCTCCAGACCAGTTACCTCAACACCTGGTAACTGGTTAGAAGTAAGTTTAAAAACCACTGATTTAAGGGAACAGAAGAATTACTACTATCTAATTAACTCACCAATAGTTTTTATTTGGTATCTCACAACAGATAATAAATTTAAAATTGTGTAGCACTCAACATAGGTGAGACTTTAGGGGAAATAGAGACCTATTGTTTACAGTAACATAATTCAAAAAGGAAGAAATGGGCATTGATTTTTCAGGATGGGTTATTGATTAAACAGAGAGATGGTTACCAAGATACTTATACTATTTTCTTAATGATTGTATGGTGAACCATGGTAGCATATTTTTGTTCTGTACATCAATTTCCCCAACTTCATAATTCTAGTGACAGAAAATAGCACAATGGACATGTGTCTCAAACCTCTCTATGAGTATATATCGTTCTTGTCTTCTTGAGGGATGGAAAAATAACTTAGTAGTAACAAAATCAATCAATCAATCAATCAATCAATCAATCAATCAAATATAAACACTGGGAGAAATCATATTCTTTCTTTCTGCTGCTTTGGAAAATTACACTTTGAACAATTTAGAGGGGGATTTAGTTGCCAAAATGAAGCCAAGAGAGAGAAATGGATATAAAAAAGAAAAACAAAGAAAAGATCAAACCTGAGTTATTTCGCTGATTGTGTGAACTATGTAAGAACTTAGTAATAAGATTTAATTCCCTCTTGCTAATGCTATTTGATTTGGGTTTCTACCATTTACAAATAAAATAATATCAAATAATATGCACAAAACAGTGGCTCCTGAATCTGCATATACACCCTTTAATAAAGGATGTGTACCTAATTTAATAAAGTAAAACTATACTAATACTTATAATACTTAATATATACTGATAACAAAAGATGAATAGTCATGTTTGACTTCTGCAATTACAAGAGGTGCTCAAAGTGGTTACTATCAGCATAATTTTAATGCAGTTTTTCCTTTCTTAAAATGTGTATACATTTTTTTGGGGGGCACCTTCTGTATTTAATAAGATGGCACATAGACCAGTATACTGGCATTCACCATTTCCTCCAATGTACTTTACTAATGATATACTTTTCCTCCCATAAACAGTAACTTTATTAAAGTTTGCCAATTTTTTTACTTTATTACCAATATCAAAATAATGCAGATGCTCTCAAAGACACCGATTTTTTTTATTATTAGCCATTAAGAAATTATAATATTTAATTGAACCTGAATACTTTGAAATAATTGGTTTAAAACAAAGATAAAAGGAATATTTACTTATTTATTTATTTACACTAATTCTAATTCTGAAACATTATTTTTAATAAAGTATCATCTTAAAATATAGACTGTATGTTTCATAGTAAGCCATGCAGCTTCCATTTCCACCAATTTTTGTTAGTTCACCTATATGTATAATCTCTCTATGGTTTGAATTACTTAAATCAGTGGTTCTCAAACATGGCTTATTTAAGAATCATTTTGAAAACTTAAAAATACCAACTTTAAAAATGTTACAATTAAAAAAAAATAAACCTTAAATATAAAATTTCTATACCCATCACCAACTCCCAGAAATTCTGATTTAACAGATTTGACATAATTGTCTGGATTTGAAAATGCCACCAACATTGTTTAGCTAATTGTTGTATAGTATTTTGTAAGATTTTGGGATATGGGCAGTAATTTCAGTTTCTTCTTAGAAGCTAAATTATTATGCTATTTGCATCTCCCAAATAACTTGAAATAAATGTTTATTTTAAATGAGTTTATCTATTTATATTTTCAGCAAGATGCAGAGCTATTTAACATAAAGACTGTTTTCTCCCTTGGATCAATAATCTACAAAGGCATATTCAATATGTTTTATTAATATTTCTAAGTGGCCTAGTCATTTTTGAACGGTAATTAAGGGTACAGAGCCATTAGGAAACTAGCAGTTAGCTTTTTTTTTAACTTTATACAGATGAATTATAGTTTTACAATGCAATTAAACATTATGAATAAAATTAGAGAAATTATTAAAATAATGATAAATGACCTAAAATGTAATACATTATTAGACAGGTAAGAATATGAATTCTTGAATGGCCTAAAGAATATTGAATTTCGATAATATGTCTTTACACAAAATAATCTGACATCCTTTTTTAAAAAAAGTTAATGCACATCAATTAAATTAGAATACCTACCATGTTTCCCCAAAAATAAGTCCTAGCTGGACCATCAGCTCTAATGCATCTTTTGGAGCAAAAATTAATATAAGACCCAGTCTTATTTTAATATACAACCAGGTTTTATATAATATAATATAATATAATTTAATATAATATGATGTAATTAATATAATACTGGGTATATTATAATCTGATATAATATAATATAATATAATATAATATAATATAATATAATATAATATAATATGATACCGGGTCTTATATTAATTTCTGCTCCAAAAGACACATTAGAGCTGATGGTCTGGCTAGGTCTTATTTTGGGGAACACCTGGTATCTATTTTAAATTGTTAATAAAATATATTAGAGAAAAACTTCAAGGGAATAAGTACTACTTAAACAATCAAACTGTGTTACATTATTCATTTTCTGACAGATTTGGAGTAGGCAAAACCATGAATTCTCAATTCAAGTTTTGTGGAACTAATTGAAAAGTAAAATAAAAGGAATAATTATGGTTGTACAATTATAAAAAAAATGTATGTCAATTCATTTTTATACAGAGTGTATTCTTCTTCCAGGTTTGTATTTAACTTGTTTATATTGTTTTTAAGATGTTATTATATTAGTCATGAAACAAAAAGACCACTAACAGAGACTGATCAAAGATGATATATTCAATTGTAATTTCCTAATACTTTGCCACTCAAATTCTACCATTCTGAGTGGCTTTCTAGAAATGGAAAGTCTCAGGCCCTATATCATACCTAATGAATCAGAATTTGTATTTAACAAAATCCCACATTAAAGTTTGAGAAGCACTGGTTTAGAATTTATTATTCCAGTCAAAATCTATCTGAAATATCAAGAGTCTAAAATGTGCAAATTACTATCTCCTTTTTTCTCTTTATTAATAAAAATCCATCTTGAAACCAGTGTCCACATCCATATCCTCAATAAAATGTAATGCCTTACTGAAGGAATTATTTTTAAAATGAATAAATGGATAAATGCAGTAATATAAATTATTTGTTGGATTAAAGTGGAGGAAAATATTTAAGGAAAAGAAATAGACTGAAGTTAAATAAATAGACAAACCAAACTCAGATGAAGGAAAGAGCTCAAAACACTAAAAACACTATTGATATGTAAATGTATATATACACCTGCCTATCTATCTATCTATCTATCTATCTATCTATCTATCTATCCATTCCTAGAACAGCCACACACACACACACACACACACACACACACACACACACACACACACTCACATAGAGAGACACTTAAAAACCTGTCAGTTGTTTATATACCTGTATATGCCTATAAATTTATATATCTGTAATTATCTATATTTATCTATCTATATCTGGAGCAGCAACTGAAAAAAAAATATTAAGGGAGACAGTAAAAAACGCTATAAATAAATAAAAATGGAATTCTAAAAAAATGTTTAAGAGCACCCAGAAAGGAAGGGGAAAAAACAAACAAACAAAAAACTAAAAAAATAAACAGAAAAATCCAAAATTCTAATCAGAGACTTCAAGAGAATTCTGTCAATCAGTGATAGAATGACTACACAGAAAATCAGCAAGGTTTTCAACTCAAAAACACCATCAACCAAGAGTACCTAATGAAGATTTATAAACCACTCTATCCAACAACAACAAAATAAACATTCTTTTCAAGTGACCACAAAATTACACCAAGATAGACCATGTCCTGGCTCATTTAATAAACCTAAACACAAGGATAAAAGTCTGGAAATTATACACAATATGTTCTTTAATCATAATAAATCAAACTAGAAATCATTAATAGATAGATAACAGGAAATTTTCCAAACATTTGAAAACTAAATAACAACACTTCTAAATAATCCCTTGGCTAGAGATGAAATATATAAAGAAAATTTTTAAATAAATTAAACGGAAGGAAATTTACAAAATTTCAATATACCAAAATATGTGGACACAACTAGAGCAGTATTGAACAGGAAATTACAGCTCTAAATAGTGTCATCAGAAAAGAAGAAAGGTCTCAAATAAGCTAAATTCTTACCACAAGGAACTAGAGAAAGTAGTACAAAATAAATCAAATTGAAGCAGAAGGAAGGGAATAATAAAAATAAGAACAAGAATTACACGATTAATGTTGTGCTCACCTCCTCCCAGGACCACATCAAAATTATAACTAAACTTCAAAATAACCATCACTGAGAATTGCCTGAGTATAGCTGAACACAAGTCCTCAAATGAAGGATACACAGAAGAAGACATCAAAACTGGTAGGAAGGTCACAGACAAGGAATGGGCTTCTTCCACATGTGTGGAGGTTAAAAATCAGGAGGAATACTTCAGCTGCAAAAGTCTCCCCTGAGGAGCGAGGGATCCCAGCCTCCTATCAGGCTCCACAGCACAGGGTTCCTGTGCCACAAAGAGATTTCCCCACAATTTCTGGCTGTGAAAACCAGCAGGAATTCAGTGAGATGCTGGGCGGCTCAAGTCTCAGGCATTTCTAGTAAAGGATCTGCACATGGACTTTCTCACTAATGGACTCACTCACTCTGAGCTCCAATGCTGGAGCAGTGGATCCAAAGGTATGCGGGATATACCAGGAGAAACTGAATTGTCTGGCTTCAGAGTG
Source organism: Rhinolophus sinicus (assembly GCF_057876585.1). Taxonomy (NCBI): domain Eukaryota; kingdom Metazoa; phylum Chordata; class Mammalia; order Chiroptera; family Rhinolophidae; genus Rhinolophus; species Rhinolophus sinicus. The sequence continues at coordinate 111,308,486 of NC_142516.1, forward strand.
AGGGCTGGAAGGGCAGCTTTCTCTTAGACAGAATTGCCGACAGTGCTAACTACCTATTTATTTATTGAGTCCTCTGACTCCTGGCCTGCAGAGGCAGGCGGCTGCCATATCTGAGTCTCTGTTGACCTGGTTAACACCATTTGCCCCACCCTGGTGATTCCCTGAGACCTTGTCCCACCCAATTTGTAAGTCAACTTAAGCCTCTACAGCAGCTTTTCCAAACAAATGGCGTTTCTAGGATCATGCTGTGGACTTTGCTAAAAACTCTCAAAATTTCACAAATTCCAAACAAGCAGTATCTGGCTGTGGCATGCCCTGTATATCTTGCTACACAGCCCCAAGCCCAGCACTAGTAGCAGCCAGCCTCAGTTCGCAGCTTAGCTTCTCCCAGGTACCTCCAAGCCCAGCACATATGGTGGCCTTCTGTGGATTGCTTTACGGCTTATCTGAGGTGGCCCTGGGCAGGACACAGTCTGAGACTGATATGGCTCCCACCCAGGAGGACCTGAGGCATACACACCCAATGGCTGGCTTCAGAAGGAACTGAATTACCACCTATCTGTCTCCGTGAATGACAAACTCAACGGGCAGACTGGGAAGGCACTAGAGTCATGCTTAAGTGAATCCTGATCTATAGAGTCAGCCCCTGCACAACAGCTTCTCCGGTGTAGTCACAGCCAGTCCTCACAACCAATCTGCCTGAGAGTTAAACCCTCCTACAGATGTGCAAACAACAACCAAGTCTCAACTGCAACAAGAGGGCACACACAACCCACACAAGGGACATTCCTGAAGATCCTGGCTCAGGTGACCATGGAGAGAGTGCCACAGGGCCCCACAGTACACCTCCTAAATAAGGCCACTCTACTATGTAGAGACATGGCAGCACTACCTAATAAGTAGAAACAAACCTAGAGAGGCAGACAAGTGAGAAGACAAAGAACCATTTTCCAAATTAAGGAACACAACAAAACTCTAGAAAAAGAACTAAACAAAATGGAGAGAAGCAGTCTACCAGATGCAGAGTTCAAAACACTGGTTATAATGATGCTCAATCATCTTAGTGAGAACTTCAACAAAGAGATAGGAAATATAAAAATGGAGATAGAAAACAAACAAAAAAAGAAACAGTCAGGAATTAAGAATACAATAACTGAAATGAAGAACACAGAGGGAATCAACAGTAGATTAAATGAAACAGAGAATCAAATCAGTGTTTTAGAAGATAACGTACTGTTTCCCCGAAAATAAGACCTAGCCAGACCATCAGCTCTAATGAGTCTTTTGAGCAAAAATTAATATAAGACTCAGTTTTATTTTAATATAATATGACTCGGTTTTATATAAGACCAGGTATAATATAACATAATATTGGGTCTTATATAATATAATATGAGACCAGCTCTAATATAATATGATATAATATAATACCAGGTTTTATATTAATTTTTGCTCCAAAAGACATATTAGAGCTGGTGGTCTGGCTAGGTCTTATTTTTGGGGAAACACAGTAGCAGAAAATACCCAATCAGAACAACAAAAGAAAATACAAAAATTGAGGACAGTTTAAGGGGTCTGTGGGATAAGATCAAGCATACCCACATTCACATCATAGGGGTACCAAACAAAGAAGAGAGCACAAGAAATTGAAACCTATTTGAATAAGTAATGATAGAAAACTTACCTAACCTGGTGAAGAAAATAGATGTCAAAGCCCTGGAAGCACAGAGAGTTCCAAACAAGATAAACCCATAGAGGCCTACACTGACACACATCATAATTAAAATGCCAAAGTTTAAAGACAAAGAAAGGATATTAAAAGCAGCAAGAGGAAAGCAGTTAGTTACCTACAAGGGAGCTCCTATAAGATTCTCAGCTGATTTTTCAATAGAAATTTGCAGGCCAGAAGGGATTGGGTGGAAATATTCAAAGTGATGTAAAGCAAGGACTTACAATCAAGATTACTCTAGCGAGCAAAACTATCATATAGAATCGAAGCACAGATAAAGAATTTCCCAGACAAGAAAAAGCTAAAGGAATTCATCCCCACCACCATTATTATAAGAAATGCTAAAGAGACTTTGTTAAGAGGAAGAAGAAAATAAAACAAAATATCAATAATAAAACGGCATAATTACATATCTATCAAAATGAATTTAAATGGATTAAATGCTCTAATCAAAGACATATGGTGGCTGAATGGATCAGAAAACAAGACCATTATATATGCTTCCTGTAAGAGACTCACTTCGTATTGAAAGACACACACCCACCCTGAAAATAAAGAGATGGGAAAGTATATTTCATGAAAATGGAAATTAAAAAATATATATATGGGAGTAACAATATTTATATCAAACAAAATAGACTTTAAAACCAAGGCTGCAACAAGAGACAAAGAATAACCCAGTAATCCTATGTCTGGGTATTTATCCAAAGAAACCCAAAATACTACTTTGAAAGGATATATTCTTATTGCAGCATTATTTATAATAGCCAAATATGGAGGCAACCTGGGTGTCCATCAATGTATGAGTAGATAAAGAAGAGGTGGTACATGTATACAATGGAATATTACTCAGCCACAAAAAGAATGAAATCTTGCCAACTGAAATACATGGATGGACCAAGAGGGTATTATCCTGAGTGGAGTTAAGTCAGAGAAAGATAAATAATATATGATTTCACTTATATGTGGAATCTAAAGAACAAGACAAACAAACGAAACAGAAAGAAACTTATAGATACAGAGAATATTTCTGTGGTTGCCAGATGGGGGAGGGGTTGGGAGGATGGGTGTAGAAGAGGAAGGGATTATAAAGCTCAAATTGGTAGTTACAAAATAGTCATGGGGATGTACAGTATAGCATAAGGATTATAATCATAATATTGTAATTACAACTATGTATGGTGTCAGATGGATACTAGATTTATCAGGGTGATCACTTTGTAAGTTATATAAGTGTGTAATCACTGTGTTGCACACCTGAAACTAATATAATACTATATGTCAGTATAATTGAAAATAAAATTATATATATACATATATAATTTTAAAAAAGAACAGGTACTACAATGAAATTAGAAAGTGAAAACTAAGGATGAAAAAGTAGCAAAATGCTGGTTCTTTGTAAATATTAACATAATTGTTAAAATTCTAGCAAGACCTATAAAGAGGAATATAGAGACAATATATCATTAATATTAGGAATAAAACAGGGGATATCATTACAGAACTTGCAGACATCAGAAGGATAATAAGGAATACTCCAAACAATGCTACACACATAGATTTGACAACTTAGATGAAATTATCCTGTTACTCAAAAAGTATGAACTACTTGAACACGCTATTATATATGAAATCAGTATTTTTAATAACTCTGTAACTATTAAAGATATTAAGTTCATATTTTAACACCTCTGGAAAGAGAAATTGTTAGACCTTGATGCTGTCATTGGAGAATCCTAACAAATGTTTAAACAAGAATTAACATTGATTCCACAAATTTTCTTCTAGAATAAAAGAAGTGGAGGTAACATCACACTACTCGTTCTATAAAGCCAGTATTACAATGACACAAAAGCCAAACAAAGGCAGAGAAAGAAAGAAAGAAAGAAAGAAAGAAAGAAAGAAAGAAAGAAAGAAAGAAAGAAATCCTGTAGACCAATAGTGTTATTAATTTAATATTAAAATAGTGTAAAATTTTTAAATAAAGTATTAGCAAATAGAATTCAGAAATATTTGCAATAATTATATACCAGGATCAATTTCATGCAAGGATGGTTCAATATTAGAAAATCAGTCAACACAATCTACCATAATAATAGGTAAAAAAGAAAAATTATGCGATTGTGAAAAATTATGCTGAAATATGCATTCAACAAAATTCAATACCCATTCACAAGCCTCTCAGAAACTAGGAAGATAGGACAATATCCTCAAATTATAAATAAAATCTACAAACCTCCCTCCCCCTGAAAAACTAGAGTAACCCTTATATTCGATGAAATACTAAATGCTTTCCTTATAAAATCAGAAAGAATTCAGACTTGTCTACTCTCATCTCTGCTATTCAACATAGTACCTGCAGCCTATCCAGTATGATAAGACAAAAAAAAACGCGGGGGGTGGGGTGGGGGGGTGGAATAAAAGGCATGCATATTGGAAATGAAGAAATAAAACTGTCATTTTCAGATAATAATAGTTTCTGCATAGAAAAACTCTAGGGATCTGTAAGAAATACTTTTAGAACTAATTACTGAGTTCAGCAAGTTTACAGATAATAGATCAACATACAAAAAAGTAAGTATATTTCTATATACTAGTGATGGACATGTGAAAACTGAAATTAATAATATAATATGACAACTGCTTAAAAATAGAAATACTTAGGTGTGAATTTTACATTTGTCCAAGATATATACTGAATATAACAAAATGCTGCTGAAAGAAAGATCTAAATGAAAAATCATACTGTGTTCATTGATTGGAAGTTTCAACATAGTAAAAGTGTCAAATATCCTCAAATTGATATAGGTTTAATGCATTTTCCATTAATACCCCGCAAGATATTTTGTACATAGAGACAATATTTAAAAATTTATATGGCAAAGGAGATAGAATTCCTAAAACATTTTGAAAAGAAAAATAGAGTGGGAGGAATCATTCACGATTTGTAATATAGCTAGAGAAATAAAGACTGTGTAGTATTCGATGAGGGATAGAATTAGATATGTGAAAACAGAGAATTCATTAACAGCCCACACTAATATGGCCAACTGACAGTTTACAAGGTTCAAAAGCAATTCTATATGGGAACAATAACAAATGATGCTAGAACAATTAGACATCCATAGCAAAGGAGAACAAAAGAGAAAAAGAAAGAAAGAAAGGAAGGAAAGAAGGAAGGGAGGAAGGGAAGGAGGAAAACAAACAAACAAACACCTGATCTAAATCTCTTGTCTTTCATAACACATAACTCAAAATAGATCATAGATTTAAATATAAAATGCAAAACTAGAAAACTTCTAGAATACAGCATAGAATAAAATCTTGGGCAAGTAGGGCTAAGCAAAGAGTTTTTTGACATGTCACCAAAAGCATGACCCATAAAATTAAAACAAAAAAAATCAGTAAGTTGGACGTAGTAAAATGTAAACATATTTGCTTTGTTAAATATACCGCTAAAGGGATGAAGATAAGCTACAAACAGGAGAAAACAAAGTACTTGCACACACCATATCTAAAAACTTACCTAGATTATGTGAAAAACTGTCAATATTGAACTATTAAAAATCCAATTAATAAATGCACAAAAGACATGAAGAGATATTTTACCTAAGAAGATGTGTGAATAGCAAATAAATACATGAAAACATGTTAAAAATCATCAGCATTTGGAAAAGGCCAAAAATTATGTTCGGACAGAAATCTGTATATAATTTTTCATAGCCCCAATATAGGCAATTGCTCCCCAAAAGAAACAACCAGCATGTTTCTCAATACTTAAATTAATAAAAAACAAAACAAACTGTAACAGATCTATACTAGGGAATACTATTTGGGAATCAAACAAACGAAAAAAACACTATTGATGCATACAACAACGAGGATGAATCCATTTAGGAGACTATGTTAAAGATGAATGAATATAGTCGTACATGTATGAAATACCTGTGTTTTCATGAAAATGTGCAAGTTATAGTTGTGTTTATAAAATAAACAGAATCACTTTCTGTAATATCGAAGAATACAAATACAAAGCAAAGACTAAAGAGAAATTAGTGTATTTTAACTTTTGATTATTAATAGCTCTCCTTGTGGGATATAGACTAATCTAATCTCACACAGGCAACTGTTTTTCTAACACTGATATACTTTTATAATTTAATGTATTTTAAAGCAATATGTATATGAAAAATCTAGGGCTACTACTTATGGCTGAAATTACTATTTCAGGTGGCCTAATCATGGTGATGTATTTCCATTGATTTTGGATTTGTAATTCTATTAGGTACAATATCCAGCTTTCTAATTATAAGAAATAAAAGTGAAGGCATTCTATGAACAATTAGAAGTTGTTTGATAATACTATATTTATTTTATTTGTCATTATATTGACTTTTCCCTAATGCTCAAATTCTGGAAACTTCTCTTAGATAATATTTCGTTATAAAGCTCAATCCACATGTATTAAGATTATCCCAGTAGTAAAATACAGAATCCCATTCAATGATATCTTATCATTAATTCATGCGACTTCTGAAAATTAGCTTTTTAACAGAGGTGTTAAAAACTTCTTTCTTTTTGGACAGATCTCTGTGTTATAAAGAAAGCACGCTTTACTCTGATAACATAAACAATGTTAAATAAATAACTTAAAGACATATAACACACAATTTCAGGTTGACAATTTAAAATACATATTAACAAAGCATAATATGAATTCTTGTTATGGCCTTCATTAATCAATAAAGTTTGGCACAGTATCCATCATGCAAGATAACTGGGGATACAAAAAAAAACGAAACTCCTTTTCTACTTTTTAATTCCTTAATGTATGAAAACTTTGAAATATAATCAATATGATAAATCAATGTTTGGGAGAAATGTGTTATTACATTGGTCTGCATTTTAAGTTTAGTTGTATTGATGTATAGTATAACAAAAAGAAGCAGAAAATAACAGATAATGAGGAGGACACTAATAGAAATATTAATAGATATGAACTGAAACTTTATGAAATTTATTTCTTTTCAAAATATTTGTTCAACAATTGTTTTTAAAAGTTATAAAGGATGTTAGAAACATATTATGTAAACTTGGATCCTAGTTTTGCTACTGTCACACATACGTTTTATGCTATTCAGCCCATTTCTTCAAAGTTCAGGGCCTCATTTGCTTCACGATTATACTAAGACTTTAGGACCTCTAAAGAGAATCATTGCAAATTTGTTAATATTTAAAATTTTATAACTGACAATAAAATTCTCCTGAGGACAATTTACTGTTTAGTAGGTCATTTAATTTGTAAGTAATTGGAGCTTATTTTGTGTTAAGTCCTGTTGGTGAAGCTTCACTTTTTTTATTCCCTCCTTCAGTCATTCATGGATGCTTCATGCATTAATTCAATGCTTTATGCTAAGCTCTAAAAATACTTGCAGTTGTTTAGTCTAGTAAAGCAGTTGCCAACCTTTGGCTTGTGAATCCTCAAGGGTTTCATTAAGATGTTGCAAAGGTTTATTTTGTTAAAGGTAAAACATGGTCTAGGTTTCAAATTTATCTTTTTTTAATAATACGATACTTTGGAAATCTTCTTTAAAAAATAAAACAATTTAGGGGGCTGGCCCGGTGGCTCAGGCGGTTAGAGCTCCGTGCTCCTAACTCCAAAGGCTGCCGGTTCGATTCCCACATGGGCCAGTGGGCTCTCAACCACAAGGTTGCCAGTTAAATTCCTCGAGTCCCGCAAGGGATGGTGGGCTCTGCCCCCTGCAACTAAGATTGAACACGGCACCTTGAGCTGAGCTGCCTCCCGGATGGCTCAGTTGTTGGTTGGAGCGCGGGCTCTCAACCACAAGGTTGCCAGTTCAATTCCTTGAGTCCCTCAAGGGATGGTGGGCAGCGCCCCCTGCAACTAAAATTGAACACGGCACCTTGAGCTGAGCTGCCGCTGAGCTCCCGGATGGCTCAGTTGGTTGGAGCCTGTCCTCTCAACCACAAGGTTGCCGGTTCGACTCCCGCAAGGGATGGTGGGCTGTGCCCCCTGCAACTAGCAACGGCAACTGGACCTGGAGCTGAGCTGCGCCCTCCACAACTAAGACTGAAAGAACAACAACTTGAAGCTGAACAGAACCCCCCACAACTAAGACTGAAAGGACAACAATTTGACCATTGTTCCCCAATAAAGTCCTGTTCCCCTTCCCCCAATAAAAAAAAAAAAAAATCTAAAAAAAAAAATAAAATAAAAAAAAAAAAACAACAACAAAAAAAACAATTTAGCAATTTCTGAACATATACTGCGTAAGCCCATGTAAGGATTAGTTAGCACCCGGGGAGCTTGCACAAGATTCAGAAAGTGAACATAGGTGGGTCTTCTCAGCTAACTGGTATTTGCTTCTATGTTAACAGATCATTGATTTGTATGTGTTTTTTTACACAACCACTTACTGAATTCATTCAGTGTATGCCACACATTTTTTCTCTTAATTTTGTCATGATAGTTTTAATTATTAAACTGTCATAATTTGTTTTTATTTTTCATTGTATACTCTTTAATTATGTTCAGAATCGATGTACAGCTCAACCAGAAATAAATGTGCTGTTTCCCTTAGCCAAAACAGAGTCTGACATTGAATGGATGCTCAACAATCATTTTCTACTGAATGGATAAATGAGTTAAAACCTGAGGAATAAATTGCCACTGCCACAGTAGAAAATTGAGTATTTCTATTTAATTAAGTATTTCAAAGACTATAGAGGAAGGATGATCCTTTCAAATGCTATGCTTAAATAATGAGGATGTAAACTTCACATTTCTAAGGGCAAATTTAAATGTTTGGGTTCATTCATTCATTCAACAAAGCTTTTTTTGAGAGTTTATTATGTGCTACACCCTATTCTAGGTACTGAAGAAAACAAAACTACTCTGTCATGAAAATGATCTTAATGAAGAATCAATCTCCTTTGCTAGTAGGATCATTTTTTTTCCTTTCCTCTCTGAAGATTCTTCAGCAACTTCTCCTAAATAATAAGCGGGCAAGAAAAATTTTATTCAAACCTCACTTTCACTGTCCCTTATTTCTCCAGACTGAAACAGATTAGAAAATGCTCTGTGGATCAATTACAAAGTCAAATATGGGAGCAGAAGATTTACATGGAAGGAATGTAAAAGTGTTCTAAATTTTTTTATTTAGGATCAAATCAAAAGTACGTCTGTGAGTGGTTTGAAAGCTGTAAAAATCGGGTTGAACCTAATTTTAGATCAGCCTGAATTTATGAATATGAGTGAATTTTCCAGATACTTTGCATTCAGTGTGCTAGGTCAAGCAGATGCGAGTGTTTTAATCATTCTCTTGATTAGTTAACATATTTGAATTCAGCAGTGGGCTATGAAAACTAAATTTGAAATGCAAGAAATTCCTGATTATAATGTAGCGAATAGATTTTAAAAACATATGGAAATAAAATTTTTGAGTAGATTTATCAGGTGTAAGATACTCACTTACTCCAAACAGTGCCATCTGAGTGAACCCAGAGGGACCATCATGGTCTTTTAAAAGTTGTAAATTAATTGTTCTCAATAGGGAAATACTTCAGTTAAATGGGCTTTTTTATTTCAATTGGAATCACAGGATTCCCAGGATAGAGAAGTCTGAGAAAGTATTTCATAAAACATCACAAACATGTTCCATAAATCTTACTCCTAGACTTCCTCAAATGTAATTGCTATTTTTTTTTTCTTTCAGAGTAAATAGTACTAGGAAACCAAAATTTCTAGATACTAACATCACAGAAAATATTTGAAAGTGGCTCTGAGCTCAGCATGAAATCGGGGCAAACTGAACAATTCTGGGGTCCACTATTCAAAGTGGAGCATACTTTTTCAAGTATTATATTTTTTTCCTAGTAAGTTTTTTAATCCAACCTAAAATTATTTCCTGTTTTTGAAACATACACATCTGTTTGTAATTGCACTTTTAGGTAGGATTCTCATATCAGCTCTAATTCTTACATGATCACTTGAGCATGAGGGGCCAAATTGAAACAAACTTTCTCCCAAAATAATAAACCAAAGTCAATACTACTTCACTTGGGAAATCACAGGGATTAGTGTTATCATCAAAGATATAAAATACGATCCTATGTTTATCTTCAAAATAACCCAAACAGTTTTGGAATAAAAACAGTGGTGTAACGTAAGTTTTACTAAGTGGCAATTTCAAATTCAGACATATTACCTAATGTGTACATAACAGTCCTAGAATTTGATTAATGTTAAAACTGTAAAATGTTACTCCCCCTGTTACTCTTAATAATTAGAGATACCAGAAGCAGAAGGCAGCGATAACAGTATATATTCATTCCATCACATTGGGTCTCAGTCACCCTTTAGCTCTATGACATAAATTAGAATAAAATGAACTAATTGTCTAACATCCCATAAAACATTATACCATAAGTCCCTTACGTCTCTCTGCTGACAGGACTTAGAGGACAGGCTATCAGGTGTAGCACATGTTGTTAAGGATTATTTGGGACATAAAGCAGAAGATCAATTCTGTAAAAATAGTTGTCTGTCATTTTAGTAAAATTTCTATTGTTCTAGTGTATGTAAAATAACACTTAAAAATGAATGAAGAGACATGATTCTTTATAATAATTTTTTAAATCACCAAAACCACATTTGATGTACTGATCTGACCATTTTCCCTTTAATGGAAATAAAGTAAGGAAGGATTTCTAGATGCCCACACTGCTGTGATCTCTCAAGTACAATGGACATCAAGACAACATATGGAGTAGTCATATTATCACATTATTTGAAAGGTAGTTACTTGGGATGTGGATTGCTTCTCCTATATACTGTCAGTTTAGTCATACTTGGGTTTGTGAATGCGTTATACACCATCATAAGAAACCCTACAATAGGAATGATTATATGCAAATAATTCATTGTACAAAGATATACTTAATATGATGGGTTGAGGTCCATGGCATGCATTGGTGGGATGACTTCAAATCCATGTTTGTCTGAGATAGTCCTGGACTAGACTGATTTTTTGGGGGTATACATATTAAACTTATCCTGATTTCTCTCTTATAATCTTCAGAGGTGTTTCTATTAGTATGATAAATACCTTTTTAAAAAAAAACCCTTCTCTATTGAGCTTATCACACGGCCTATCACATTGGAATAATATAATATTAGTCCATGTAATATGAAATGACATATTGAAAATTTAGTAATGAAGCCAGTCAAGTGATAGTATACCTAAAAGTGAGGAACTGAAGGTGTGAAATAGAAAGGCACATGGTATTTCCCTTGGTCTGAAGAAGACTTATAAAAAGTAAATAAATAAATAAATAGAAACAAAATAAGAGAGAAAAATAAAAATAAGGTATGGAAAAGGAAATGTATCTTTACATGTGATAATTCACTTGGAAAAAAATATATATATCTGTTAACCACACCCACTCACCCTCCTGGCCTACTGGGATCATCTACCTTAGAATTTTTGTTCTTCAAGTGAGAAATGTTTCACTGGTGTACATATATTGATTCTTTTAATAGGAAGATAAGGTTTTGCTGAACTAGCAGGCAACAGCAAGAGCTGTTTTGATGGATAAGGTGATCAATATTAACCATCACTGTTGATAGGGATACTGGTAACTTGGGTCCAAAGAGAAAAATAGCTGGAATCTAGAGAATCCCCTAAGGCATCTCTAATGATTCCACTGAGGAGAGTCAGACATCAAGCAGGGGCTCAGACCACACAAGAATCAAATTTTGGGTTATGTTACTGGGTAACAAGCTACTGCATTACTTCGAATATATTTTCAGAGTATTTTGCTTTTGATTTCTGAAGCAAAGTAGATGTCTATAGTTCACTCTTGCTAATCAAATTACTCTTTTGATAATGATGATGAGGGTAATGATGATGACATGACATGTATTTCTTAATGTGTTTCAGACACTATTCTGTGTACATTTCATATATAACTAATCCTACCTTGTAAGGTGGATATTATTATTAATATCTGCTTGTCAGGACATGTAAATCTAAAAGATGATTTTAATAATTTCCCTAAAAGTGTCTGCTTCTATTAAGTGGTAGAATAAGCACCACTATAGAAGTGAAATACAGTTAAATCTAAAGAACATAAAGAATTGAAAGTAGGGTTACTAGAGAGGCTAAAATCGAATTGGTCATAGTTGTCCTTTAGCCAAAGCCAACCACATGGAAATCTTCAGGAAAGATGATGCCCTTGCTCTCACTCTGTTCTCCATATTTTCCAGCAGCTTTTCAATTCTGCAATGTAAAGATAGTAATCAAGAAAGCTTTGATTGCTAAGAAAATATAAACATCATTATTAACTTTATATAGAACGTTAGGTAAAAATTTTAGTTAATCATCCTAAGACTTTCAGAATACTTTAATTAATTTATTTGAACTGAAAATGAATATGAACTTATTTGCTAATCTTTCAGAGGTGCAAGAGAAAAAAAAAGCTTTTTGAAAATGTAACACTAGTCTCTGGTGATTTGTGTGTATCTACGGACACTGTTTTTTTTTTATACTGGTTAGGACTTCTCTGAATGATGGCTGTGAATAGAAGGCTGGTTTCATATCAGAAAACACTTCAGTTCCAGCAGATGTTGGAAGAGGCTTCACTGATTTTTCTTACAATCAGTCACTTGTTTCATTTGATTCTCTATGAAATCTAATGTATCCAGTTTAGTCTGACTGACAGACCTGGATTTTTTTCTTCTTGTGAATTGTTCTATATCTTTCTAAATTCAACATGATGGACATATTTCATAAAAGACTGAAAATATTTTTTTGTCTCCAACAATTAAAAGCAACAATGGCTAGGGAACATTTATGCAAGATTCAAGTGGTTTACATTTTTATCTAAATGTGGGGCCATGGGGAAAATATGTATTCTATACATACATATAAAGCAATCTAAATCATTTTATTGTACAAAGCCTTTTCCACATAACCTAATATTTAGTATGACACACATGATTATATAGTATATATAATCAATTTCAAATATTATATATTTGAAAATATATAATATCCTAAATGTAAGAAATGTTTCTTATGTATAAATAATATTCTGCCAAAATAGCCAATACTAGGAGACTCAAAATTTGTAATTTATTAAAAATTAATTACGGTTTTCTTTCATCTTTAGCATAAAGAACTTTTTTCATACCCAGGTTTGGTCTATGTTTGTTTAAAATAAATATATCATAAAATATATTTTAATGATGCTAGAAAAAAACAACTCCCCCCAAAAAAAACCCCCCAAAAAACCGTAGAAGACAATTTTTAACATATACAAGTAGCACTTTAGAATAGTCATAAGGTTATATAGTATATATAATCAAAAATCATTTTATTAATATAATCAGTTTTGACACACTTCTTTTAAGTTAACTTTTAAAATTAAACATTTGTGGAAGATTTTCTCTTTTACAGTTTCTTCATCATCACTGGAAGACAGTAGGATTTATTTATTTTTTTAGTAGAAAGAATAATCCAGATGAATAATACCAATTTTGTATAAACAAGATGCAATGCCAAGTAATAGGATTATCTTATATGTGACATAAAATGGTGACTCCAAATGAGTTTCAAAATGAAGGTGACACAGTTAGCAAATAAATGTCTTACTCTTCCCAGAGTTTAATAATTTGAAGAGGCCAGCTACTTAAAATATGTGCTTTGGTATACCTATAAGTTAATCTTATGACTATAGCTCAAATTTCACAAAGATGATAAACTATATGAGAATGATCATTAGTGGAATACTTAATTCCAAACGTTACCGGTGTCTCATTGAAGACACATTTAAACTCCAGTTTATGATTCATAAATGAGAAAAGACATATATTTGAGTTAGAATATCTAAAGGAAAAGATTATTACTTTTGTTTATGTTGTGATAGGGTAATACTTTCAACAGGGTCCTGGCAGAAAATAGATAGTACACTATAAACTCAATGATTAAAAATACTTATACAATTTTTGAGGGGTAATGGAAACCAACAAGGGATGGTGAAGTATCTCAGAATTAGCAACAATATTGAAAAGAGGACATTATGATAAAAAGAGAGAAGTGTGATAGTATTAGATTACCAGGGATGCCATAACAAATTATCACAGAGTGGGTGGCTTAAACAACAGTTACTTATTTTCTAATGATTATGGAAGATACAAGTCCAAGATCAAGGAGTCAGCAGGATTCATTTTGAGGCTTCTCCCTTGGTTTATACATAGACTTCTGCCTGTCTCTCGACATGGTTTTTTTCTCTGTTCATGTCTGTATCTTAATCTCTGCTTCTTATAAGGACACCAGTCATATTGGATTAGGGGCCACCCAAATGACCACACTTTATGTTAATTACCTCCTTTAAAGACCCCAACTCCAAATATAGTCACATTCTTAGGTACTGGGCTTTAGCACTTCAACATATGGATTTGAGGAAGACACAATTCAGCTCATAGCAGGGAGCAATTGCTGGAAGCTACAAAGAACTGAACCTGTAGGAGAAAACTCCCCAACAGCCTTCTGTAGAGGATACAGCCATTTTCAATTACCCTGTTACTCTCCTCTTGCCTTACTTCCTGGCTGAAGTCAAACAGAAGAAGTGATAAGGGAGTCTGGTCAACCCTGTCCATTATTTAACTCCCAGGGTGGGGAAGGGTAAAGAGTACTTGTAGAAAGACAAATCCATTTAGTTCAGTCAACATCTCTTCTACTTATCATTTGTCTCAGTGTAAAACTCTTCTCTCCAATGTAGGGAAACCACAAATTTTGCATTAGGCATTGTATTATTAAGGATGATTTTAATTGTTATATTCCCACTTGATAATAAAGGCAAGCTTCAAGTAAAACATATGGGGGAGGAAGACTGTAAAATAATTTAATTCACATGAAACAGTGCTAGAGTGTTACTTCTTAAATTGTCATGAGACGTGAGATGCTAATTTTAACTTCCATCTTATAGCACCCTTTTCTCCCACTATATCTGCCAGTATGATGATGAGATTGAGCTCTCCTGGTACAGTCGTGTAAACTTTATCTCAAATTTTCATGTGAACTCTTGATGGCCTATAATTATTGGGTTCCTAAAGTTTTCTCTCCCTTTTTTCATAAATAAAATAATTATTTATTTTGGGGTAATTTTAGCTTTACAGAAAAGATTTAAAGATAGGTAGTACACAGAGTTCCAACTTGTAATTCACTCAATTTCCCTAATGTTAATATTGTGCATACCATGGCACATTTGTCAAAAACAAAAATTAATGTTGGTGAATTAGTACAAACCAAACTTGAGTTTTTATATGGTTCTCTTGAATTTTTCTATTAATGCCTTTTTTCTGTTTCAGAATCCAGTTAGAGAGGCCACGTTGCATTTAGTTGCCATGTATCCTTTCTCTACTGTTTAGGCAGTTTTTTCAGCTTTTCTTTGTTTGTTTGTTTATTTGTTTTTATGACTTGAACATTTTGAAGAGTTGTAGAAAGTCCCTCAACTTGGGTATGTCTGTTTTTCCTGTTATTACAGTGGGTTATGGATTTTGAGGAAGAATGTCACAGAAGTAAAGCACCCATCTCATCACATCACCTCAGGTTTAAAATAGTTGATATCAAGATGACTTACTGTTGATGAATTATACCCTCATCACTTGGTTAGGGTAGTGTTTATTAAATTTATCCATTGTAAGTTACTATTTTCCCATTCTATTAGAAAGTAAATCTCTAAGCTTATTTTTGGGGAGGGATAAATAAGCTCCATGTCTTCGAAAGGGAAGAGAAACATATCAATATATCATTTAAAATTATTCTGTAAAGAAGCTTCCCTCATCACCCCCATTTATTTATATATTAAATCATTTATTTATATTAATATAGACTGATGGATATTAATTTTGTACTGTAGGCTACACATTTTCTATTGTGTCGCTCAAATTAGTCTACCTTTGGCCATTGTGAATTGTTTTAGGTGGACTCCAGTGCATTTTTATGTATCTCCATTAATTTGTTTTTAAACATATCTCTACTTGATAGAATTGCGTGATGTTCCAGACTCATCTTGTATTTTTCTTGTCCCAGCTCTAGGATCAGCCATTTCTCAAAGGAATCCTGGTTTCTTTTAAAGAGAATAGTATATGGAAACCTAAATCTGGGCTTCTTACTACATGCATATTATTACAGAGGACTCTCTGCATCTAGAGATTCTCTGCATACAGAGCTAGCTTTACACAGAGAGAGAGAGACACCAATATAGATGTATGCACTTACACACATATATGTACAATTGTACATATATCTATCTCCATCTCTCTGTTTCCATCTGTGTGTGTGTGTGTGTGTGTGTGTGTGTGTGTAAACATGAATTCATTGTGATGTCCCCAACTCTAATTCAGTGCCACGAGGTCATTTCAGTCTTCTGTCTGACTGTTTGTAATTTCTTTCTCTGAGAGTGAAAAAATGGACTCCTATTTTCTTCCATATATTCACTTGTATTTCAACCTAACAATACAGGTAAATTATTCTTAATTTAGTAATCCACATTTTTTTTTGACAAACAAAATTACAAACAATACAGTGCTTAAGTAGTTTTTATTTGTATTTTAGGTTCTTTAAAAATCTTTAGTTTCAGAGTTTCTAGTCAAACTACTATTTTGTAAAGTTATTTATTTAGGTCACCTTGCATTTCCCCCCTACCATTTCAGTAAGGTTAGTCTTAAATTTGTCATAGTTGTAGATTCACTTGTCACAGTCTTTGGTTCATCATGGAACCTTCTGATTTTCTAAATTGTTTTTTTTTTTTTTTTTTTTTTTTTAATGTGCATGCATTGCATTTCTTCTTAGTCACATACAGTTCTTCAGATGTTCAAAAAATCATCGGGTAACATATCCACCATACCAGCATCACACGGAACAGTTTCATTACCTTAAAATATCCCCAGTATCTGCCTTTATGCCCAACCTTTCCATGCTACTCCAAACACTAGCAATCACGTTCTGTGTTCTATCCATTAGTTTTTCGGTTTCTAGAATTTTGTAAGAATTGAATCATACAATATGCAGCCTTTGAATCTTGCTTGTTTACCTAGCAAATTGGATTTAAGATTCATGCATGTTGTTATATGACTCATTAGCTCATTTATTTTATTACTGAGTTGTATTTCATGGTATGATCTGTTTATCTGTTCATCTGTTGAAGGATACAGTTTCTAAAAGAAGGGAAATTCAAGGAGCAGCAACTTGCATCTCACTTTTGAGGGAGACATACTTCTGATGTGACTTGCCAGAATTGAGAGTCCATGTCACACAAATAGGACATTCAGTAGAGAGCATTCACAATGAGTATGACTTAGTTGTAAAACAAATATACTGTAGAGTAATGTTAATCTCAACTTTCTTTACAAAGCTAAAAAGATTGCCAATACTAACACACTCAGAAATGACAGCGATAATGAATTACCACACAAGGAATTTTAAAAACTATTATAGGTGCTTTCACTATAATCTAATATTCAATATGTTCCTCACAATGGAGATATAATTATACATATATTAAAAGTACCAGATTAGAATTTTAGATATAAAATTAACATTATCTGAAATGAAAATCTCACTGAATAAGATTGATAACTACTATGGATAAGGCAGAGTAAATCAGTGAACTTGCAGACTTAGCAACAGAAACTATTAAACTTCAGTACATAAATATTTTTTAAGACGCAAAACTACAGTGATTTCAGGATATTATCAAGCAGTGTACCATACATGTAGTTGAGATCCCAGAATAATTAGCACAAGAGAGAGACAGAAAGTGTTTCAGTTTAACGGCCAAACTCTCCCCAAATATGGTTAAAAACCTGAACCAAGAGGTGGGGAAAAAAAAAAAAAAAACCTACAAGCAAGATAATACAAAACACTGTGACACATCGTAATTATATTACTGGAAACAGTTATAAAAAGATATTCTTAAAAGCAGCCAGGGATATCTAAATATATACAAAAGAATTAAGATTACTTAAAACAAGTGGCTAGGCAAATATTAGTGATTTTTTTCTTATTATTTATAGATCTTTAAAAGATATTTGAATGTTTAAAGCAAAAATAATAGTTTTTGTAAGGCAAGGTTTATGATGTACATAAATTAAAATGTATAAAAACACTGTGCAAAAGCAGGGAGGAGAAAACGGAAGCATGCTATAGTAAGGTTCTTACACTATACATAAAATAATATGTACTACTGACATTTGGGCCGAGTAATTCTTTGGCAGGGACACGAGGTGTTCTCTGCCCTGTGTATTGAAGGATGTTTAGCAAAAGGAAAAAATTATGATGTGCCATGAGGAAACGTTTTATACATATATCAAAACATATCACATTAAACACTTCAGCTATGTGCTGTTTATTGTATGTCGATTACATCCAATAAAGCTTTTAAATATCATATGCACTATTATGATTCCCAAATTTTTATCTCTTATTTTGACCTTACCATTGAACTAAAAATTCACATACCCAACTCTCTGATATCACTTCTAGAATTTCCAAAAGACATTTCTAACTTCACATATACAAAGCTTGATATTCACCTTCAAATCTCCATCTTTTGTAATATTGAACATTTCCATAAATGGTAACTTATTTTTCAAGTTTCTTAGTTCAAAATCCTTATAATCCTTTTAATGCTTTTATTTTCTCAATAAAATACTTCTCAACACCTTCACGGCTTGCACCAGTCTGTATGGTCATCATCATCATCTATTGTATCAACTCATTTCAGTAGCCTTTTAACTGTACAGATTATTTCCACTGTTATCCCATTCTATCCCATTCTCCATTCTATCCCATTCTACTCTACTCTACTCTACTCTACTCTACGCTACTCTACTCTATTCTATTCTATACATACACAAAGCCAGGTTGTCCTGTAATGTACTTATATAACTGTGTCACATTGTCAGTTCTTCCTGGGTCTTCTAATCTTTCACAGAATAAAAACAAACAAACAAACAAAATAAAACACACACACACACACACAAACAACTTTTCTAGGCTTTATGTGACCTGGTGCCCCTACTCTGACCTATTGTATTACTCTCCTTGTTCAGGCCACTCCCGCCACTTTGGAGTGTGCTCTTTCCTGAAACATCTGTACTTTCGTGCTCTCCCTATAATGTCCTCTACTGATATACCCACATGTGTCGCTCCATCTCTTTACTTAGGCCTCTGCCCAAAATTCATGTCTTTAGTGAGGGAATCACATGTAAAATGGCACTTTTTCTCACCTTAGTCATTGTCTTCATAATATGTATCATTAAATTTGACTTCACAATTGGTATACTTATTAATACAGAGGGTGCCAAAAATGTATACACATTTTAAAAAAAGAAAAGCTGTATTAAAATTGTAATGCTCAATATACACCGATAACAGAAGATAAATACAAGTCTTGTTTCACTTCCACAATTACAAGAGGTGCTCAAAGTGGTTACCATCAGCATCCAGACACTTCTGATTATGGCAAATTACTGCTTGAGCAACATTGATCAAAGTGTCTACTTGTATACGTTTTTTTTGGCACCCCTGCAGTTTGTATCCCCAAAATGAAATGCAATCTTCTTAAGAGCAGAAATTTAGTTCTTCTGTCTACTTCCTTTTAATATTTTTGTTGTTTGACATGAATCAGTTGTTTTAATTAATCAGTCAATCAACACAGCATAGCACTATCTTGGAGAGCACAGAGCTACAATTTTTGGCTTATAGAACCAGCTAACATATATGTCTCCCAGCTGTTAACCATAAAGAAAACACCTTCACACTCCCAAATTATTCAGATTCATCCTCCTGCACTCTTTTAAAATAGCAAGCCGACCAATATATTCGATCAACCATGTAAGAAAAAAAATGGCAAAAATGCTTTTCAGTATCATTTGACTAACTGGATGTTTATGTGACTATCATACCAAGTGTGTTTGCTTAAAACTGTTTATATGTTAGTGCCTTATTTATTTTCACCATTGTATGAACAGCATAATAAATTATATTCATAGACTTTGCTTTTTTGCAATTACCTAACACTGCTCCCCTTACTTGCAGCAACCCGTTAAAACGTTTAACTTTTCATGTTGTCTTTGTAGATAGTAGATGTAAGTTAAGTGATTTTTGGTTTCAGAGAAAGCGTGCCTTATTTCATACTCAATGTTTTACTCACTAGGTTAGATATATATATATATATATATATATTAATTATATTTGTATCTAAAGGTTAAAAACTAGCAAAACATGCATGCTTAAACACAGCATTAAAACTTAAATGTGAAAATGTCCACACAGCTAAATAAGAATTTAGAAATAAAATCAATTAACGGATTTTTTTTCCTACAGCTAATATTTGTACCTATATCCAGAGTTACAACATACAATCTTAGATAATGATTCTGTTATTCCAGTAAATTTTCTTAATTTATTCTGTGGAATGACATGGTAACTAACTAGATGATCACTATTGTAACTTTCAGCTATCAATTTAAATTTAATGCTTGGTTAGAATGTTTTTATAAAAAATGTATAATTACATAATGTTCTATTTCATTGTGATTAAAGTTCATAATTTAAAATTTATATATATATGTAATATGTATATATTAATATATGTTATATATATTATTAACATCTATCTCTATCTATCTATCTGTCTATCTATCTATCTATCTATCTATCCCACCCTTAATATTGTTGGGAGAGGCCATCAAAAGGACATGGCAGTCAGTTGACCCTTGAGCTGGCCCAGACAATTGGAGGCTTCTTACCTTCTCCCCTGTACTTGAAATGCACATTTCGCCTACTCTTGCCACACTAGCTGCTGTTTCAAGGAACACAGCCTTGAGAAAATAATATGCTACTGAGACCATCTGGACTGGATAAATGACTGAATGCCATTAAGGCTTCTATACAAACTTTTAAGATTCTGGCCGGTGAGTGTGACAATTTACTCATCTTGAGTCACCCAAAACAAACCTCCTATGTCAGCTCCCTTGCTTATTAAAATTTCCACTCACCCATATAGAGTGGTCTTCCTCTTTCTTTGTTATATGCTTGCGTTCTATGTATGGTGTCCAGTTTTGAGTTTCAACTGGGGAACGCCTGAACTGCAAATCAACAAATATGTGCCTGGAATAAAGTTGACATTAAAAATTAATTAATAATAAATTCTGGACTAGAAAAAGTGTTTTGATATATTATATGCTATTCTTTTTCATTGCAATCTGTAATTCTTTTTTTGTTAATTATACTTAATTAATTCTATGTAATTATTGCAATCAAGAGTGTCAGCATCTAAGACAAAAATAAGAGAAAAGAGTCATTCTATAATGATAAAGGGGTCAATACAACAAGATGCTATAATATTTGTAAATATGAATATTTACAATATATATAATTTATCCATAAAAAGAAGGAAAAATCCTACCATTAGCAACATGGATAAATGTTGAGGGCATTATGCTAAGTGAAATAAGCTAAAAAGAGAAACACGAATTTTGTATGATCTTTATATGTAGAATCTAAAAATACAAAACCAAATCTCCCCCCCACCAAACTCACAGCTACAGAGAACAGATTGGTGGTTGCCAGAGGCAGTGGGTGGGGGTGGGGGGGTGGGTGAAATGGTTAAAGGTCGTCAAAATGTACAAACTTCCAGTTATGAGATGAATAAGATCTAGGGATGTAATGTATGACATGGTGACTATAGTTCACAATACTGTATTGTATATTTGAAATTTGCTGAGAATAAATCTTAAAAGTTCCCATCACAAGAAAAATATTTGTAACTGTGTGTGGTAATGGATGTTAACTGAACTTACTGTGTTAATCATTTTGCAATATATGCATATATCAAATCATTATGCTGCACATATAAAACTAATATAATAGTATATGTCAGTTATGTCTCAATTTAAGAAACAAGAATGTCAACATCTTAGTTAGCACATATTAGGGAAAGTGCTATGGATCACATATATTTTAAATATACCTTACCATATTATATCAATATAACCCACAAATATATACCATATAACCAAAATAAGAAATACAGTAGTCATTGTTCTCAATAATAAAGAACTCTTATAAATGATATTCACAGATATAAATTTCCTAGTTTTATGCTTATTAAAACAAGTCTTTGTGATATTTCTCAATTATTATCTCTTTATCACCCTAATCTTTATCTTTGTTTATTTGTATCACACAATAAAATAACCATTTTCAAAAAAAATACATATAGAAATTGAAAACATGTTTTGATAAAAACAAATGTAATGTCTTATAGCAAAGTAGTTTTTTTTAATTAAATTTATTGGGGTGACAATGGTTAGTAAAATTACATAGTTTTCAAGTACACAATTCTGTAATACATCATCTATATATCAGATTGTGTGCTCACCATGCAGAGTCAGTTCTCCTTCTATCATCATATATTTGACTCCCTGTACCTTCTTCTACCTTCCCCCTTCCCCTTTACCCTCTTGTAACCACTTAACTGTTATCTGTGTCTATGAGTTTTTGTTTGTTTGTTTGTCTTGTTCCTGTGTTGCTTTCAGTTTTATATCCCACATATGAGTGAAGTCATATGGTTCTCAATTTTTCTGTTTGATTTATTTTGTTTAGAATGATAATCTCAAGATCCATTCATGTTGTCACAAATGGTAGTATTTCATCTTTTCTTATGGCAGAGTAGTATTCTATTGTATATAAATACCAGTTGGCTTTCCTGTATACTAACAAGTGAAATTTCAGGAAAAAAAGAAAAAAATACAAACAAACAAACAAAAACAACAATTTCTTTTGCAATTGCAACAAAAATAAGAATATACCTAGGAATAAACTTAACAAAGGATGTGAAGGATCTTAAAAGTTCCTTCACTGAAAACTAAGGCATTTTTAAAAGAAACTGAAGAAGATACAAATAAATGGAAAGACATTCTGTGTTCATGGATTGGAAGTTCATAGTTAAAATGGCCATATTACCCAAAGCAAAATACAGATTTAGTGCAATCCCTATCAAAATCCCAGTGGCATTTTTTAAATAAATAGAACAAAAAATCATCAGATTTTTGGGAATCACAAAAGACCCCAAATAGCCAAAGCAACCCTAAGGAAGAAAAAAACAAGGTTGGAGGTTTCATACTCCCTGACTTTAGCTTGTACTTTAAAGTTTATTTTTTAAACTGACACAATTTTTTTTTTTTTAAGTATGGGCTGAAACTCAAGGATCCATGCGTTCCATTCAGTTATATGCTATAATTTCTTTTTTCATGCTAAATCAAGAACCATTTCTGACATTAAATATTTCATAAACTGAAAGGCACATTATAAATCAGGAAACTATGAAAAGGTATACAGTAGTACAAAGAGTATATCCCATGCAATCTCTACTCAGAAAAGAATCTAGAATCAAGAATTTTATCATAAGTTGAAACATATCTCTCCATGTTATTTGGATCCATTATATTTTTACTATTCAACACCAGAGATGATTTATGAACATAACACCAAATCAAATTATTTTTATAGAAATTATATGAAGTTCAATGTTTCTATGCAATTTTAAAGAGAATGTATTGTAAGTGTCATATACCACATTCTTTAAAAATATTGCATAGAAAAACTGTGTACATATACATAAGTATGCATGCAAACCAGTACTGATGTATCTATATACTATAATAAGAATTTATCAGTAAAAATGTAAAATATAATATTTTATATGATATAGGAAATATAAATGATGTGAGTTCTTAATAAGATCCATGTAACTGAAATAAGTTGAGGAAAAATACAAGTTTTCAGAACAAGAGCCACTTTATTTAGTTGTGGAAGTTTATTTAGTCAGAGTTTAGGTTTTCCAAGGTAGTACAAATTAATGAAATAATAGTTAACACCTAACGTTATATTTTATTTATCTATATTTCACTGTATTTCTCTCTAAACAATACAGCATTATAGAAGTTAATTATTTAATAATTGTACAATGTTTATATGAATTTACAATACTTGAATTTTCAACATAGCTTTATTTAATTTATACCATTTATTTGTCAATTCCATTTACAACTAAGAAAAGATAAATTATATAACTAACAGAATAATTTATGATAAATATGCAAAATAAATATAAACTGTTCCATATTCATATGAAATATTTGGTTCACTTAACAATTTGTATAAAATAAAAATTGATTTTTATCTAAAGTAATAAAATAATTGCATGCTTAACCATATAATATTTTTTGTAAATATAAACATCATATAAAAATTAAAATGGTACAAATAATAACACAAAGAAAAACATAATTTGCTAATTATCTTATTGTATCTATCTTATCTACCTGCCTAAAAGTATAATGAAAAGATAACCAGATTTACTAATTAAAAATTGATTTGCAGAACATCCTTGCATTTGAATCAATGCATTTCAATCTGGGTTTTTGTGTAAGTTAGTTGTGACTGCATAACATAGCACCCCAAAATTTAATGGCTAATGATTTATTTAGTTTATGATGTTGTGGGTTGCCAACTTTGGATAGGTTCAGCTTGTTTTTTCTGGTTAAAGCTGTATTTTCTCATTCATCTGTTGTCAGACTCATATCAACTGTGGATTAGCTTTACTGATACTGATTCATCTCTGTTACATTTCTGGAGCTTTGGCTGCCTCAGCTGCGATGCCATGGTTCTGGTTTACATAATCTCTCATTCTGCAGCAGGCTAGCCAGGAATCCACAGATGCAGAGTAGAAGCAAACAAGGCTTATAACTGGAATACCACCATTTCTGCTACAATCTATTAGACAAAGAAAATCACAAGGATATATCCAATTCCAAGGGAAGACGTCTAGTTTCCACCTCTCAATGGGAGGATCTGAAAAGTCATATTGTAAAGGGTACACATATGAAAGAAGTGAAATGGGTGCCCATTTTTCCACTTAATACAACTGGAAACAGAAGGATTTTCTATGAGGAAAAAAAAAAGAAATAGTTCTGATAAGCAGAACATATGCCAGAATAAAATTTTGGGAAGAGTTAGTCTATTCATGAAATAATAATTTTAAATTGAAAACAATAACTTTGTAGTTAGATTTCTTTGCAGTTAATCAAAAAACTATTGTGGCTATAACTATCCCAATCTTTGCAGCATTGCAACACACACACCACATACACACTCACTCTTGATTTTGAAAGCTGCTTTAAAATGCAAGTAAGCGTGGCTGGCTGTTTAGTTATTTTGTGGACTCAGCTTAAGTTTTAACATTTTTATTCTAATTGGGCTTTCCTTATTTCCTCACTATATCTTTTCCTTTTCAGATTCAATGAATCTAAGTAAGTGCATATTATCTTTTATTTTTTCCATTACTCTTGTCTCAGAAGTTGGAAATTTACTACTGAACTGAATTTTAGCTACATTTATACCATTCATCTAATAATTATTTTTGAATAAATAACATAAAGTTATGAAAAACAAACTAAAGAAATAATATTTTTAACCCCAAAATTGGTTTACTGATATTATGCTGCTGTGACTTCCCTAATTACATTAATTTCTGATTGGCTTGATAGATTTTTAGCAGTGTAGATGGGACTGGAATTTATCCTTGTGCATTTATCAACCTGGGACTCTCAGAGATTGAGAGATTCTGAGTTACTTCCATATGGAGGCCTCAAGTGTATTAGAAAATGAAGAATTGAAAAAAAGGCAACACCAAACATAGGGTATTTAAAATATTTCTATATAGTAAATAAATATCTTAACACAAAAAATAGATAACAGCATGTATGCATTACACTAGTTATGGTATCAAGATGTATACAATTATGAATTCATGGTACAACAGACAGTGTGATAATTTAGGTTTTAAGAAGAAAAATATATGATAAAGAGCTTCCCTCAATTCTGTGTTTATCCCTGTGAGTGGACGTATAGCATAATATAAATGTTTGATCCAAAATCTGAATTCAAATCCCCTTGTAAATGTTCCTTTTTGCCTCTCTGTGATAAACCCTGTATCTGTCTGTTTGTGTTTTTTTATCATTTATCTAGACATAAAATGGGTATTGAAAACAATAGATAACTGCTTGAAAAAGCATGACAGAGGAATGTTTTCAGTGTCAGCCAATGCATTTTTGCAAGGAAAATTATTAGATGAGAAACATAAAACCTTCAAATAATTTCAAGAGTTAGGGATAACTGTCAATAATAATAAATGGTAGCAAAGAAGAATTTTGACTTCCATGCAGGACTGAAGGTAATTTTTTTCTTGGTGTTCACTGAAATTGCTTAAGACAATTAAGTGACCTCCTAGAATTTTGATGCGGGAAAATGTCTTTATTAAGGGAGTCTTGTTTTCATTTTTTTTTTTTGTAGCTATCTGTTCAGGTGTTATCTATGCCTATGTGCTTCAAGAACTCTAGGCTAGGAATAGCACTGAAGGTAAAATTGTTCCAAAGAGGGGAAAAACATTCCCCTCCAGGACTGGCTTCAGGATTGGCTTTGAAAATATAGTGATAATATATTTCTTCCTAAATTTCAATGCTTGGCTGTAAATATTATTGTTAAATCATGTATGAGTTTTAAATATCATTGGAATAAAAACGTATTTTTATAAAAGTATTAGGCATGACTGTTGCCAAACTAGCAGGTGTTGCGTCCCATGCAACGAGGGTTGTGGGGAGCAAGGAGAGCAGCGCAGGGTTAAAAAAAGACAGTAGCCATGAATAGAGTTAAGCGGGGCCAAAGGTTGTGCAGCTTTTTTCAGTTAGGTGAGGATAAAGCTTGTCAATCTCAAGATCTGTGAATCCTATACATCATAATAGAAAACTGATTCAAGCCAATCACCCTTCCCTGCAGGCAGCAGAACCATAAGCATCAGGATGAATGTATTTTTCCAAGGGACAAAACCTATATGCGTATGAATAGATGGAAAGCACATCATTGAATCTTTTCCCTTGCAGGTTTTGGGAAGGAATGCAGCCACAGAGGCAGAGGCTTTCCTTAGCCTGGGGAAAGTGGGGGGATGTGCCACCTCTATGAACCCCGTGGGTTCTCCTGTTGGTCCCCACTCAACTGCCCCGGGCTTGAGTTGCCCCCCCCCCCCCGGCCCCGTGGGGAATCTTATTTATCATTGGCTGACCAGCCGTCTTTTGGGGGCCAAACAGGGAGACATGTGGTGCAAACACAAAGGTGAAGCAAGGTCCCTGAAAGGATCGTCTCACAGACTACTTTTTTGGGGGGCAGGTACAAGGAGACAGATGAGTAGGCTACTGCGTGGCCACAAGCAGGCAGTAGATCTGGTTTTTAAATCTGTAAATAATGTAGGCAATTAGTCCTGCATTTTCCTCATCTACGAAGGAGTATAGAGATCGTTTCTAAGAACCCATTATTATATTCTTAATATTATGAAAGAGTCACCATCTGATGGACTTTTTTAAATGAATGAGGCACAAGTGAAATTACCACTTTCCCATTGAAATAAAGGAAAGCATACGGGAAACATGGGGGAACATCAAATGACATAGGATATTTTAGCCGATGGAGTTGGGAAGTAAATTTGATAGAGAAATGTGGCTGGATTTGAGGGCATTATTGAGGCCTAATTTTAAGCTTGAAATAATTACTTTGAGGTGAAATTGGTGAATTAATTTTTGTAATTATATCCAAGTATGTCCAGTTCCTTAAACGACTTCGTTTGTTTCTTTGTGAAAGAGCATCATCTTTAATGTAGTCTAAAAAGTCCTCTGTGAACTGTTCCTCACCAACCACTTCTACCTTATTTTAACCATACTGTTCTTGTACATAGAAATGATGTCCCATAAAAAATGTAGCTAGTTCCATTTTCAATGGAAAAGATATCATGTAAACGCTCTTTCTCAACACAAGCACTGTGCTTTCAACACAAGAGCTCTATGAGTGGTTCCAGTTTGTTGCACAGAATAACAAAAAGAAAGTACTGAAGCCTTACTATATAATAACATTTAAATTTTCACTTCTTTACCAAGGCATGCCTTAAGTGAAACAGACATTTTTACTTTCTGCAAATGAGTGATAGTGAAGAATACAATACCTACTAATATAATCCGGCGTGCTCTGTCTTTGATTTGTGCTGAGAACCAGTGATATTTCCCACCATTGTTTTTGCATGATCAGTGCAAATATCAGCACAGTGAAACATTATTGTTTTGACCACACAGATGCTCTGAAAGGATCTCAGGGACCCACAGACCACACATTGAGAAACTCTGCATTAGAATTTTCATGTTTGCTCTGTTTATATTGTTCTACTTCAACGTCCCAATTTACCTAGAAAATCTCAAACACGTTTTCAAATATAAAATTACAAAATCTCTTGTTATAATAAATCTTTTCTGACACACCTGGTATCATCTTTATAGTACCACGTACTTTCCTTTGAGAGTCTTGTAATAGTAGGAAATTCTCATTAATTTATTTCCTATTTGATTATTTTCATTTTCTAAGAGATCACAGATCATAACATCAAATAACTGCAGCCCCAGAGAGTTCATGCATAAAATATTGAATTGGACAGTTTTTGGAATGGAGGTTTCAAAATGAGAAGTGTATGATATTCTGTTAAAAGACATTCAAATCCTTCCCCATAGGGGCATGAAGACCTGCTGAAAGTCAATGAAGATATATCTTCAAGACAAATTCTCATCTTAGGACTCCAGTGCTTCAGTGTAAAATAACTATTAAATCTGCTTTGGTTTGGCTTTGCATTTTTGTTGTTGTTGTTTGTTTTTTAAATCTCCCCCCACCCCCTACTACAGTGCCCAAATCACATCTCTACATATAGAAACATGAAAACAGAAATTTCCAAAAGAACATTAGGACTCTATGTGGTTAAAGTCAAAGCCAAATTTGTATTTAGAACTGTTATTTCACATTAAGTTGTTCCTCTTTATTGTGGTTTTACCATAAATTAAGAGCATAATTCAAAATGAAACTTTTGAAAACCACAATAAACAGGAAAAACAGGAACAGTACCTATAAGAAATGGATTTAACACAGTGATGCAACGACCGATGCACTAATGCTTCCCGAGGTGATCTTCTGACAGGTGCAAATGTTTACTGTGTTTGGGGCTAGCTGAATCAAACATGGGATCCCTTGCGGCTTCTCCATGGCTGTTCTTGCTCCTGTTGCAAGTAGCCAACCTCTAATATTGTAGAACAGAGCTGGACACTTGGTAGCCATTCAGTAAGTATTTCTTAATTTAATAGAATGAATAAATGTATAAATGAGTGAATGATGTTCCGACATTTTCTCTACTGCTCCTAGATGTTCCCACTCTGGTGAGCCTTATAGGCTGACTCCCAAGAGACTGAGGCAATAGTTAAACTATTGGGTTACCAGCTTTCTAAGCCAGAATTAGGGGCCCCTCACCATTTCCCGCCTCTATTTATCCAGTCCCCAAATGTAGGCTTTGTCACTTGTATCCCCCACTAGCCCACCCAGTACTAGTTTCTGTATTACTGAGGTCTCTTGGCTGCATGAGACAGGAACCCAACTAGAATTATCTCAACTTAGAAGAATCTAGATTCCCTGTGGGACTGGCTGCCTCCTTCTTCAGAAGTTCACTGCTTTAGTCAGGCAGCCCGCTCATTACAGGTAGTCTGACTGGCCCATCAGGCCTAGGAAAGCTGATAGCTCCCCATGTTACCAGCCAGCATAAGGATACTGCACCTTGTCTTATGGGTTTCCCTAAACCCTGCACACATAAGGATAAACAGTCCCGTTATTAAATCCTACTCAGTTATCCAGTTTGACTGTGCTATCCTTTCCCGTCGGGACCCGGACGCATACATACACGCTGGAGTCCTTTCTCACCCAAAGTAAAGAAACAAACAGAAAGTTCCCAGGAGGTGTTCTGAATCACAGTTCCTTGCATATGGTGGATGCTCAATAACAATTTATTAGATTAAATCATAAAACCAGACCATCAATAATAAAACTCACTTCCAGCTCTTCCAACTACAGGTAATTTTCCCTGAGTTTAAAAAATATGGGTTAAAATGTGCAAGATTTTAAAAAGTAAGAATCACATATGAAGTTGAAAAAGCATCCACTTCTTACTAGAGCTAATGTTTTCAATGTCAGCTGCGTAACAAAAATATTATGTATTTTTGTAGTAATTCCTGGACCCATCTCCCAAATTTCTGAATGAATTAACCTGGAGTAGATTAATTCATAACCAGGAGCCAGGGTTTATAAAAGTTGCTTACTTTATTAATATCTATAAAATTGAGGCAAAGATGATATTTTTAAAATATAAGCTACTAACCACAGTGCCTAAGAACCTTTCTAGCTTTATAGGAAAGACTAGGGGAAAGAGGACGCAACTACAGAAGCATTCACATGTCACATATCTGTTCCTGGGTTTCCTCAATTACATGTCAGGAAGGTATATTGACTTTATAATCTCTCTTCTAGTAGTTATATAAGTGATGTAAGAAATAAAGAAGACCTAACTATATCAGAAGTACACTATATCACTTTTTGATCCTAAATTTGCTCTTTCTGAAATGACAAAATAACTAGACAATCTCCAAGAATTCAGAACTCTTTTGGCTTAAGGAACATTAAGTCCAAGTTAGAGGTAACTAGAAACAAAGAATATTTTAAAAGCATATATATATATATATATATATATATATATATATATATATATCTGAAATTTTATAGCAAAGTATATGAACAGTCAGGTGAATTAAATGTTTAATAAATGAATATACATTTTGAAACTTAATCTACAAATCAGTAGGAAATTTACATGGAACAAATACAAAATATGGTCAATGTCCACTGTTTACGAAAACTACCATATACTAATATTTATGAGGTGAATTCTATAAAAAATGTTTGAAAGCATGGAGATGCTACATGCTACATAAAGACTCCAAAATTATCGAATGAAGCTACTCCAACACATATTCTAAAATAATAAAATAATAATAAAAACAATGAAAATAATTGGAAAGCAACCTCATTCAGGAATATCAGTTAAAATTTTGAAATAATTTTAGCATATGTGCATTAATAATTATGATCAATGGCATGTAAGTGCATATGACATCATTCAACATCAAGGACTCTGTTCATTCAATCCACTCTATAAAGTAATTAAATAAAAAAACGAAGAAGATGGGAACAGCTCTAAAACATTTGAGGAAATTTAAGAAACATTTCTGAATTTTAAATGAAATAAATATACATACATACATATATATATATTCATACATACATAAACTCCTCAACTTTTTCAACTATGTACACCAGAAACTTTCAGGAAGCATTGCACAATGGTAAAACAATAGTCTGTCTCACTAAAAGAAAAAAGAAAAAAGAAAAACTAAGAGGAAAATGTCCTCAATATAATAAGACAGGACAAATATTTAAATTATAAACATTAAAGATGATACGCTAAATACTTAGAAAATTAAAGAAAATCAAGGGGAAAAGTACCAGAATTAATAAAGTTTATGCTTAATGGCCACCACATTAGAAAATTAGCTGATAAAAGACAAGCATTTCTTAAACACGCATGTCAGTAACTTGAAAAATGAAGGAAGAAAGGGTCCATTTAGAAAGGTAACAAAAATAAATCTAGATCTAGGAAAAAGTTACAAAAAACACAGTATTCATATATCTATCACTGATGAAGACAAGGCAAAAATATGTCCTCATTTAATCTTGAAAGTAGTAAAAATTTTGGATATTTTGTGGAAGGCAATTGTTATCGATATGTATAAAAGTTTAAAATGGGCATACTTAATGACAAATTCATTAATCTTACATTAGTCATTGATAAAATGAATAGAAAATTATAAACCATCAATTGAAAAAATATGCAAAGGATGAAAAATTTTATGGCAAAATATTTTCAAATTACCATTAACTATATATAAAAAGATGGTTAACCTCTATAATAATTAAATTTTTGTAAGAGAAGACAGTTTATTTTTGCATATATTTTGCAATAGTAAACATTTGAAAGCAAGTATACGAGTAGAGTCCATAGTAGTGAACTGTGTATAAAATGTCATTAAAAAGAATGAGGTTGATCTCTATTTCTGCTATGCACTTATCTCCCAGGTATAGTTATAGGTTAAAAAGAAGCTGTAAAATATTTTTCTATGGAGTATCTTATTTAAAGCATAATCTGTAAAGTGTGTACATTGTTTTTGTTGGACATAGTCTAGGAGTCAATCATTATGTAGGGAGAGAGATCTGGGTCAAGAAGAGCTTTACCTTTTCAATTAAATATACTTTGATTTTTTAAAACTTCTAATATAAAAAGGAGCACCCGGACAAAAATTGTGTTAGTTTTCAATTTCTGCATAACCAATCATCACAGATCTAATTATGTCTGCAAAATCTTTCACAGAACACAGAATAAACTAGTTAAAGTTTGACTGAATAACAACTGGGAGGTGTGTGTACAACTGGGGGTCCTCTTATATTTCCGGTAATACATTTTCTCTCTCTCTCTCTCTCTCTCTCTCTCTTCCTCCTTCTCCCTTTCCCTTTCCCTTTCCCCCTCCTTCCAATCCTCCGTCTTTCCCTCCTTGCCCCTCTTTTCCCTTTTCTCTTTTTCAATCTCTCTTTTTCTTAATTCGAGATTATCAGTTACTGTTTATCTTTTGTTTTCAGTGCAGTCAACAAATTTTCTACAATGACGATAGTTTTGGTTTGTAATTCAAATAGAGTAAATATTTTTAAATCAAAATCAAAGACACAAATATGACTCGAAGTCAGAGAAATTATTAAAAGAAAAAATGAAAGAGACAGAAATACATTTTTTAATAAACATTGTGCCTGTGCCCATATATGAGCATACTAAAGGTCTATAAGAATAAACAAAAAAGGCTTAATTAGATGACCTGTGGTGGGAACAAAGGAAATTATGACTAGGCGTGGTATTTAAATAATTCTTTATGATGAAAAGGTGATAGTAAAACATTCAATATTACTTGTATACTAACATTAAAAAGGAAAACTAAGATAGAAGAGTATGTTTACAAATATTTTAAACTTCTCTATATATGTTTTAGATAACTGGATTAAGTATTTTGATTTAATAAGGAAGAATATAAAATTAAAAGATTTAAAAAATAAATTATGTATTTCCGTTCTCAACTGCATTAATTTTTTTCACTTAGAATGAAGTTCTGCATTAATTCCCAGTTAAGTCTGTGCTGAGCTCCCAGTAAATGGAACGCATCGCCTAACTCTCATACAGCTATTAATGCAGTTTATATTTGCCCTGATTTTGCTGTTACGTTTGGCAGACTCTTTCGAACTTCTATATTGAAACAAACAAAATAAAATAAAATGCTTTTTTGTGTCAATTAGTTACCCCCAAACCAATGTGATAATACTTCCATTCCCATTCTAAAGATGAAAAAGAATCAACACCCCCCCCCAAAAAAAAAGCTAATTAACTTACCAAAGATTGCACAAGTAGCAGAACAAATGTACTTTCCACAATCTCTGCTCCTTGCTATCATGTTACACTGTCTCTTTTGCCCAGAGCAATGATGCACATAATGATTTGAGCAAAGGAACAAATTTGTGTTTTAGAAAAAGTTGTATACTCAGTGATACACTATGTAGCAATAAAAATGAAGTCAATGCAGTTTTTTAATGCCATGAAATGAATGAAACTTACAAACACAATGCTGAGTATAAGGAGGGTAGATACAGTGTATCCTCCATAATATTTGAATACCGGTCCACAGTGTAAAAGTGAAAATAGTGGATACCCTTGGGAATGCCTGACGGGAAGTATATATTATGAGGACTTTGGGGCGCTTGATTTGGGCTGGTTACACATGGTTGTACATTTCATTAAAAATCAAGCCATGTCTGTGCACTTTTCTTTATGTATATTATACTTAAGTAAAATAAATCCTAATTAATGAAAAGGTGATAGTATATTTTCATCAATATGATCATGACAAGCATGCATTTCTTTTTTTTTTTTTAATTGGCTTCAAGGAATCTGAAGCTTACATTAGTAGGCTGTCATAATAAATAAATGTATCATCATCCTTTGCATATTTGCTTCATATTCAATTCTATTCATTTCATCCCATTTCTTTTCTTTATTTTGTCTGTTTCTATGGATAAGAATTGAAAAGGCAAAAATGCATTGAAATGGGCAGCAGGCAGATACCATCTACAAATATTGCCTACTTAATAAGTGCTTAGAGACAACCTGGATGAATATTTTCGTTTCTTTTTTTTTTTTTTTTAATTGTTGTTGACAAAATATCTATGTACCCTGGGATAGGAGTGCAATCAAAGTAATTAAATTTCATATTTTCATTTAACATATCACTTGTCAATCCCTACATTGACTATGAGAGAAGTGAAATAGTTGCACCTTGCCACTTTAAAAGATCCCTCTCTAAGCATTTTTTTCATATCTTAGCTTTGATATCCTCAAATGCTTATTTGGCCTCACATTCATATTGTGGTTTACATAATTTATTTATGCATTTGTCACTATCACTGGTCAGTGAGTTCCAAAGACTGGGTTCTATCTAATACCTTACAGTCTCTGGCAATTAGTAGAAGTTCACTATAGGCTCTCTGGCTATACTGGTGTATCTGCTTTCAAATGTAAAACCTTCTTGCATTACTGAAGTCCCGCAGTAAAACTCTTGGACCCACATTCTTTAAGAAGTCTGATAAGGCATCTTATTATAGTAATATAATATAGTGGCATCTGCACTTTACAAATGAAAAAGTGGATGGATGGATGACTTTTCTGGTAAGACCATGTCATTTACCATTTGTGACTTTCAGTCACCTTTTTCTTTTCCTTTTTTTTATGATCATGGTATATTATCAGTAGTGTTTGTAATATCACTAATTGTCTTCTGGAAATCTTTCAAAACACTCAGTGCATTTTAATGGTATATTTCAAAATAATGAAAGGGGACCCTAAACAATGATTCAAGTCTCAAAATTTATCATTTCCCCAACAAGAAAGAGGAGTTAACGAGCTGGCTTCACAGTTTATTCCACTCTCCCATTAGCTAAATAAGCAGACAATAGGATATTATCTTGTGCTCAGTATGACAAGGAGATGTAGATTATCAATTGCTTCTAAAACAGAGCACTTACGTTTCAATTAGATTAAGAAATGTCACCATTTGTCAAAAATTATGTAGAAACCAATGTTTCATATTACAAACTTCAATAGTTTGGAAACCAAAGGTGGACATTGTCTTATGATGTTTATAGAAAATATGTAATAGAGAGGGGGTTCCAAAAAATGTATACAAGTGGACACTTTGGTCAACGTTGCTCAAGCAGTAGTTCGCCGTAATCAGAAGTGTCTGGACGCTGATGGTAACCACTTTGAGCACCTCTTCTAATTGCAGAAGTCAAACATGGCTTGTATTCATCTTTTGTTGTTGGTATATATTGAGCATTACAATTTTAATACAGATTTTTCTTTTCTTAAAATGTATATACATTTTTGGCACCCTCTATATTTGTATTGGAATCTCCTATTTGACACGCTGTGGCAGATATGAACTGCGCTATAGTACAAAACTTTTGGTTTATTTTCTATGGCCATATTTAAGCAAAGATGCTAGGTTATGTCACCTTCATTGTTTAAAATGAACAATGAAAACTATTGAAGTTTGTAATATGAAACATTGGTTTCTACATAATTTCTATTGGGGGATCAGAATTTAATTTTCTAGGAAATGAAGGATTTAAAAATTTGACTCTGAACTTTATTTTACTCATTGCAATAGGGATGGGGGGAATTTTGTATTA
Source organism: Rhinolophus sinicus (assembly GCF_057876585.1). NCBI lineage: Eukaryota > Metazoa > Chordata > Mammalia > Chiroptera > Rhinolophidae > Rhinolophus > Rhinolophus sinicus. The sequence continues at coordinate 111,344,117 of NC_142516.1, forward strand.
TTTTAGAGCTTTGAAGAGAAATTTGAAAATGTTATATTTTAAGCAGTTTCTATTGCGAAAGGTAGATAGCCTCAACTGTTACAAAATAAGGCCTTTAAGTTATTATTTCACAGTAGTTGTGTTATAGACATATTAACATTAACTTTAGAACACTTACTAAAACTAACATTAATCAATAATCTTGTGTAAAACACTGAGTTACTATTACCTTTTGTTTTTTCTTATCTAAAACTGTCAATACTAATACTAGTATCTATTTGAAGTGGTTGTTATGAGTATTCGATAAATTAATACATATTTATAAAAATGTTGAACATACTGCTCATAAATAGTAAAACCTAATGAACGGTAGATATTATTATGACTGACTCAGGTAGAACATTCTTATTTAGTAAAATATATTTATAGAACATGCAAATTATAGGTAAGGTAAATGAATTCTGATTCTATTAATAGCAATTGCTCATGATATAACCAAAAATCAAAAAATTGAATCTGATTCCATATTTTGATAGATCCATCTGTTTGAGTACTAGGCAGTAATTAGAACGAATGACACAAAAAAACATCTATACCAAAAAACATCCAATGTATACTCTTAATTATTGAGAAAAATAGATTCCAATATAATATGTGTTTTATAATACATACACACTCAAGTGTATGTATACACACATGAACACCTAGTAAAGGGGATTATCACTTGGCTATTGAATTTATGGATTTTTATTAGTTTTCAAGTTTTTCAAAACTCTATAATGCCTTTTATTGATTTACAAATAGAAAAACACTATGCATAATTATAAAAATTAAATATCCATATTTTAAAATGAAATAGCCTTGGAAAACTTACCAGAAAGAAAGTACATATTTAGATTTGACAAGACATCTAAACTTAGTGTCTAATAAGACATTTGAAGGATCAAGCTTCTGGCTAGCAATCTGTGTGTGATATTTCAGTCTCAGCCATAGGCTATGACAAAGGCTTTAACTGGCTGGCATCACAAGGGAAGGCCACCCTCCCCATACCAGACTCAGTGCACAATCAGTCTCTGGCGGGACTTCAGCAAAGTACTCGGACCTCCTGAGCTAACCGTGCTCTTATCCACAACCACATTCCTATCCCAGACCAGTTGCCTTCCCTAGAGGTCTCTTTCTGGGAAGTCTTTGGCTGATGCCTTCCTCAGGCATGTGTGCAGAGATCTGCTTATCAGGAAAGTTGGGGAAACTTGAAGATGCTTTTCCACTCTGACTCAGTACTCAGGAGCTACCTGACGCTCTCTTGGTAGCCATCCAGGGGGAAAAAATGGAAAGGAATGGAGTTAGGGAGTTGGCACTGTCTCTAGTTTAAACTTTTGGTTACTTTATCACAGTATAGCAAGTCCTCCAATAACGTTGTTTCATTCAACATGCTTTCCTTTTTTTTCCTTTAAAAAATGTTTTTATTAGTTTCAGGTGTACAAATCAACATAAGAGACATTTACACCCTTCACAAAGTGATAACCCCCCTTCCCCAAGCTGCCATGTTTCCCCGAAAATAAGACCTCGCCGACAATCAGCTCTAATGTGTGTTTTGGAGCAAAAATTAATATAAGACCCGGTCTTATATTACTATAATTATAAGACCGGGCATATAATATAATGTAATATAATATAATATAATATAATATAATATAATATAATATAATATAATATAATGTAATGTAATGTAATGTAATGTAATGTAATGTAATGTAATATAATATAATACTGGGTCTTATATTAATTTTTGCTCCAAATGCTACATAAGCACTGGCTGCCCAGCTAGGTCTTATTTTCGGGGAAACATGGTACTACTCCTCTGACATCTTATATACCTGTTACAATACCATTAACTATCTTCCTTATGCTGTACTCCACCTCCTGTGACTACATATATAACATTGATGAGAGGCCATAGAAACTTAACTCTTGTTTATATCAATTATCCTATAGTAACATTAACTTCCTTATATCTCCTTTCACATAAAGTCACAGAATCTATCCAGGACATTTAGTCAGGACTTCCTGTAGGTGATTAAAAGTTTAACTGTTCTTTTATTTTGGCTTATTATCTTACTTGACTACTCCCACACTTGGCAGCTCAGATCTCTCCAACTCAGCTGAGCTGATTATCAATGTCATGAATTTATTTGATTATCATTTCAATTTGCACTTCCAGTTTTCTCTACACTGAAGTTGTTAAGTAATATAAGGGTCACTAGAAAAACACTCAGAATGTAACTGTTAAATTTATAATAAAAAGATAAGATGGACTGAAATTCTCATTGTTTCTTCAACCATTAATTGATTATTTTCAGTATGAGAGTCACTCTTAGGTAGGGTGAGGTGGGAAAAATGAGGGGTCCTAATTCTTCAAAAGCTCACTTTCTACAGGGGAAGGAACCTCAATCCACACATATGGAATGCAGTGCAATGTAATGTATAAATAAATCAGTACTGTGGAAAACAGACTGAGAGAGATTTAGTTTGTGACGATGAAGGTTAAGAATTGCTTCTCAAAGAAACTAACATTAATTTGGGGCATAAAACTTATAATGAGGTACAAAAACTAAACAAAGGAACTTCTGGTTGAAAGCAGAATACAAATCAAAAAATAGAGTGAATACACACATATGTATATAACCTCCTCCCTCCCTCCCTTCTCCTTCCCTCCTTCCCTCCCTCCCTCCCTCCCTCCCTCCCTCCCTCCCTCCCTCCCTCCCTTCCTTCCTTCCTTCCTTCCTTTCCTTCCTTCCTTCTTTTTTTTCTGTATTACACTTTCCTTTACAAAATTACTAATTATTGCCTAATTATTGCCATCACTGTCCTGAGCTTTACAAGCAAAACATTGGGTAAAATAAATTAAATCCCTACTTTCAAGAGTTATACATACTATTGTAAATATATTTATAAATACGTACATTGTGTATATGTGTACATATGTGTACATGCACATTTGTGTATGTATGTATGCATATACAGATACAGACATATATATGTAAAATTTTATAAATGAATATACATGTGTGTTTATACATGTATATATATATATATATATATATATATATATATATATATATATATAATACATATAGGCTTTAAATAGGCAATAGTTAAGCAGAGACTTAAATTTTTAAAAAAGAAAAGAAAACCTATATCTGAGAGGTCATTGTTCCAGAATAAAGGGATACAAGAACAGAGGTTTTAAAGAAGGAACATCCTTTGCTATATCTAAATGAAGAAGGCAATATTGTTGCACTACCATGGACTAAAAGGACATACATCAGAGAAGCTATTACGGAGCCAGCTAAGATAAGACCTTGGATATAAGAATAAGAATTTTGGGGGCTGGGTTTTATTTTTCCTGGACTAGCAGGCTTTGAAGGAGTACATTGAAATGGCTTCTGTGAGGGTCATTGAATGATAAAAGAAAGTCTCTAATTTTCACTATAGTATTCTTGACACTAACCTTAGTGTGTTTTCATACCAGCTACTTAATGAATATTTTTTATTTGGTAAATCAAGACTATTTTCTTACAATGAATTTTCTATAATTTTGTATAATATATTTGCTAGTTAATAATATACCAAAAATGTTTAATTTACCTTTAACACACATAAATGTTTGTTAAATGAGATTTAGCTGACTTTATATAAACAAAGTTAAATGAATCTCACGGTAGAATGGTATCAAATGTCCAAAGAAACAAAGCTTGAACAAAAATGATATATAACAGATTAGCTGATATATTATGTCAATCATGCTGTTTTACAGATTCCTTCAATTAATCCTGTTGTCTATGAAATAAATCATTATCTCTATTTTGCAGAAAAAGATCCTTGGAGTCTGAATAGCTACGAGATACTATAGTTAAAAAATGATTAACAAATACAGTGGTACCTCGGTTTTCAAACATAATCCACGAGCTCTGAAACATTCGAAAACAACCGACAGCTAGTCCTCAGGATCTTGCACTCGGGGAAGCTGTGTGACATATGTGACTTCTGAGTTGTGTTCGAAAACTAAAGCATTTACTTCTGGTTTATGGCATTCATAAACCAAAATGTCCGTCAACAGAGATGTTCGAAAACTGAGGTAATACTGTAATTGTTTTGATCCTGTCAGTCAGCCTCTGTGTAATCTCCTAATAATTTTTTCAATAATACTAAGGAAAATACTGCCTCATTGTCTATGATATGACTAAAGGCCACAGAACGTACATAAGCCTTTGCACAAATATGTACAGACTCAATTATATTACAATATACTTTACAAACAGTTGAAAATTGCCACAAAGGAGCAAGTTAAGGGGGAAAAAAGTACTTTTCTACTTTTTAAATAATTCTCAACTTTCTTAAATTCACTGCCCTTGAGAAATTCCTTGCTATTTCATTTAAAGTGCAATATGCATTTGCTAGAGCATTGAGTTGACAAGGCAATTTTTTTCACCTCAAACTCATATCTTGCATTTGATTAAAATCATGCTTGTTTTCTTTAAAACAAGGTAAATATAGAGTCAAAATTTGAATGAGAAATGCATGCAGCTAATCACAAGTTGTAATTCAATTCTTACAACAGCCAATATCTGTTGGTCGTTTCTATAGACAAATGATACTATTTTTCTTCTGTAAGAGGATTTATTTTGTTAATGATTTCTAAAATTCATTTGAAATCATATACAGTGCAAGATTATGGTTCTGTTCTTTTAAGAGGTCTTTTGCATGGCATAGTTCCCTTTAAATGCTCAACCTAAAATACTTGGTAACTGTACATTGGAAAAATAAAAACTGCCTTTGTCTGCATCATTCAGAAATTTCAAAGCCACAACAGATGTACAATATCATTTATATTGCACTGCATGCTCTAGGCTGTTAAGGGAAGTTTGTGTCAGAGATTTCCTTTAAATGCAACTGGAGTGAATGTCTTTGATAATAAATAATATCATTCTGTGGCCTTTTGTTGCAGTAGAGTTCACTCTTTAAAGACAGTACAATCTTTGTTAACTTCTCAACACTGAACAGTAACAGAAACAAATAAATCTAAATATTTAAAAATATGGAATATCAGACTTTACATTTCTAGATATTATTGCTTAACTTCGTATTCTGGGGTAGTTGGTTAAAGCATTTGAGACGTCAAGCACATAAAACGTATTGATATGCTGTGACTAGAGTCTCGGTGATAGTATACAATGTAAGTTACATTGAAAATGAAAAATAAAAAAAGATAAGTATATTTAGAGACTAATATTGGAAGAAGTAGAAGTTCATCAAAGACTAGTACTAAGTTCCAATATTATAGAAATAAAAAACAACACAATACATACACTGAAGAATTTATCATGGAAAAGACTCACCAAACAAGAAGATGATATTGAATAATTTGAAACAGAGATTATATGTATATAAATACATATTTACATCACTTGAGTAATGTTTCAAGCTATTTTAGCTTAAATATAGCATCCTCTGGGTGGTAGATGAGGGTAAAAGCAATCAAATACACAGTAATGGAAGGAGAATTGACTGCGTGGTGAACATATAATGTGATATATAGATATATAGATGATGTATTACAGAATTGTACACCTGAAATCTACATAACTTTACTAACAATTGTCACCCCAATAAACTTTATATATATATTCCATTAAGCCAAGTTCTTTCTTATCTGAACTTATTTTCATATTCTGAGATCATTCTATTCTTTGCAGATCCATTATATACTCACATAACATTCTGTGTTTCTACTTTATATTGCTTGTTACAAATATATTTAATATTATGTGCACAAGCATTTGTTTAAAATGTGTCCCGCCTGCTAGGCTATATGCTCAATGTGAACAGGGACCATATTTCTTATTTACATTGTGTGTTCTTGACACCTGACACCCAATGGATAGTACATATTTGTTGTACAGAGTGTGCTAGGTAAAAAGGAGATATGGAGTTGCAAGTAGCCAAAATTTAAAAAAATCATATAGTAAAATAAAGTAGGTCACAAGTTGAACTGCAAAAGAACATATGAAGAAAATGTTAAATATTCATATGCACCTCTTTTTAAATTGTGATTTAACAAATGCAAATTGGGGTTGGTAAAACGTGGTGAAATTTGTAGTAATCTAGGAAAGTAAAATATTTCCAAATTAGGTATTTCTTGAGATTTAAGTCTCAACTGGTATTCTAGAAATAGTAATGATTGACGTGAGAAAATCTTCCATTTATATCCATGGATATAAATAAACATGTCAGAGCTCATGGTTACCTTTAAGAATCTGATTAAAATAGCAGATCTACTCCAGCAGAAACAAACATCAAAAAAGCACAGATTCATATCCATTATATTTTTGCTATTGTTTGGGATAGTTCATGAACTTCCTGACTCTTAGTGATGGGTTCCAACTTAAAGCCCTATTTAAGAATCAAAGGAAATATTTTCATATTGTTTAAAATTGTTGTAGCTGCCGTATACAAGGCAAATAGTTCAGTCTATATTTTTCCTTATATTTACGGAATTGACCAAATCACGGTGTTTGACTCTTTAATTGAGGGTAGTTTCTTTTGATTCAGTTATCCGCTACAGACTCAAATTTTACATCTCTTTGAACTATTTTTAAGTGTCAATAATGATCTGTGTAGATGGAATCAGAACTGCATCCTTCAAATAGTACACTGGTGATTTGGGAATTCTCAAGTTAAATTACAAGCATGTTCAAAGCTAAAGTGAGTTTTAAATGGACCTTGTAGTTGTTGTTTAAAGATAGATTCTGAAACAAGTGCCCTGAGTGTAATAACAATAATGATACCTTCAGTGCACAGCAGGTCTCTCTTCCATGGAGCATAAAATGCCTCACATAGGCCATCAAAGCTACGAATGTGGATGTGCAAACAACTTTCCACTAGGTGAGGACGCCACTCTACTCTTGAGAGAACATCTCTTCCATAATGAAATCCTCAGAGGATGAGACTAAAGACAGCAGAGAGCAAAATAGTTTCTGTATGAGGACTTTTCTCTATATTCACTCTTACGTCTTCCATCTAACAACGACCAAATAGATTATCTTTTGGTATAGAGATAACACTTAGTTGGCTCAAAATTGGGAATACATATGAAACTAGGGAAGACTCTGCTCTAAATTCACATAAAAGTTTTAATCTCCATCATTTTTTTAGAAGAAGGGGACTATATAATGGTAAGTTTTTACAACATTATTTTTAAACAATTGCATTTACTATAAACACATTTTCCTTGTCTAATTTCCTTATCTGTGGGTAAAAAGAGATGTCTTTTACATCACTTCTATGAAGAATAAATGAGGCACTAACAACTATTCCTGGCACATAGTGATATCTCAGTTTACACTCAACTAATTTCAATGCCACTGTTAATATTTTTAATTTTATTAAAATGTGAGTATTGACATAATGGTATGACTTAATACTTGTACCTGACAGATACTGTTTAAACTTTTTGATAATGATGTAATTCCTTTGAAAGCAATTGTGTGACATATATATATACATATGTATAATTTAGTGCCAATTATTTATAATAATAACATGTTTTTTCTTAATAGATCTAGAGTATGTCATATCAATTCATAAAATTAATTTAAAATATGAATATGAATTTTATACAGTATGTTTTTCAAAATTGGTTACAGTTTTTGTAATTATAAAGAGTAAAATATTTTTTTAAATTTTTGAATGGACATTGAAATTATATCAGGCATGATGCTTTCTCATATGGAAAATTCAGAGTAATCATTTATGTATCTAAATACTCAAAGGTAATTTTCTTTTGTGGTATCATTTTGGAATTCACAAACTTGCTTTTTTAAATAGGTTCTGCTACTCCCTAAATGTCTAGAAAATGAGGTATTTTCAATGAGAGAAACTTAAGATTTTGTTTGTTTGTTTGTTTCCTCTCCTGACAACAGTACCTCACAAATCAGTGCCAAATGATTCACAAAAACCCCTAGGTATCTTAAAGAGGAAAAAATTATATAGGTAAACAGATAAATCTTTAGAACATTTGTCTTTATGGGAGAAACTCCTGCTGTTGGTCTCTAACCTGTAGGGCATTAGTCTTCCCTAAATTGCCAATGATGTCCCACAGCTCAATGATAAATAGAAATCACTGGAAGAAACAACACATTCTTCCACAGAGAATTTCCAGACAGACAAAGGCCTTTAAGAAAAACACATACATAAAATATGTTATTTTCTATTCTGGCATATTTTATCCTGGATTTTTCCTCAGTCATTTGCTGAACTGTGCAAAAAAAAAAAAAGAAAAGAAAAAAAAAAAAAAAGCTTTGAGTATGCCTAGTTGTAAAAATGTACACTAACATGATTGTTTACTATTTAAACTAAACAAGGAGGATTCCATATATAACAGCATGCTTCAGATAATGAGTGATTTATCAATAAATATTGTTTTTCATTTTCAAATTAACATTCATAAAATTGTGTCATTGTTTCAAGTGGCAAGTTTTACTCATTTGCCAATTAGTAGATTTAGTGGGGAAAAATCAATTAAAATAAACTATATTTTTTATAAAATATTTTTTGGTGATAAATTTAATCACTTACTTTGTGTTATATTGGGAAGTGATTTAGTTGGAAACATTTTCCAAATTTCTTGGAAGCATCAAAATCTTGGACAGACACTTCAGTGTCTTTTACTCTCAATTTGCTTCATACACCCAAAAATGCCACCAAAGAGCCAAGTAAATAGTAGAAGGAGGAAGTACATTGTTTGTTCACCATCCAGTCAGTTTTCCTTCCACCACCATATATTTTACCCCTTTTCCCTCTTCTACTAATCCCCCTCAATGCAATATATAGATGATATATTATAGAAATGTACACTTGAATCCTATTTAATTTTGTTAACTGATGTCACTCCAATAAATTTAATAAAGATTAAAAAAAATAGTACATACATTGAAGGGGAGAGAGGGAAGGAGATAGGTAGGGAGAGAGATAGCAAGAGAGAAGGAGAGAGAGAGGAAGGGTAGGAGAAAAGGAAGAGAGACAGGAGAGAGAGAGATGGAAGGAGGGAGGGAGAAAGAACAAAATGGAAAGAAGATTGTAGCATCTGTATATACATGGAAAACCTGAAAGAACTGATGAAAACAATACCAAATAAGCTATTTTAGAAAGGTTAACAGGATACACAGTTAATATACAAAAAGCAATTGCTTTCTGATATACCAAAAATGATTACTTGAAATTTAGAATTAAAAATAAAATACCATTTACATTTATTAATTTTACAGCAAGTGAAATACTGAGGTATAATTCTAAAAACACATTTAAAATCTATATAAGAAAAATTACAAAAAAGTTGATGAACAAAATCAAAGTAGAACTAAACAAATAAAAACATATTACAACATGTTCATCAATAGTAGGATTCAATGATGTCAAGGAGTCAGTTCTTACCACCTTAATCTTTAGATTTAATACAATTCCAATCAAAGTCTCAGAAAGCTATTTTTGAGGATATCAATAGATTTTAGAGTTTATACCAAGAGGTTAAAGACCTAGAATAACCAACATAATATTGAAATAGATGAACAGAGATATAGGACTGATATTACCTGACTTCAAGAGTTACTATGAAGCTACTATAATTAAGACAAGGTGATATTCATGAAAGAATCAAAAAATGGATCAATAAAGTATAAAGGAGAGCCCAGCAATAGACCCATATGAATATAGTCAACTGATCTTTGACAAAGGAGTAAAAGCAATACAATGGAGAGAAGACAGTCTTTTGAACAAACGGTGCTAGAACAATGGGACATACACATGAAAAAATAATTATCTAGACACAAAGATTTCTTATACTTTTCACAAAAATGAACTATAAATGTATTGCAGAAAAATGTAAAACACAAAACCATAAACCTCCTAAAACGTAACATAAGAGAAAACTTAGATGAATTTGGGTATGGTAATGACTTTTAATATACCACCCCAAAGACATGATGCAGGAAATAAATAATTGATAAGATGAACTAAAAAAAATAGAAACAAAAAAAGACTACTCTGAAAGACAATGTCAAAAGAATTAGAAGCCAAGCCACACATTGTGGTAATTTGCAGAAGGCACAACTGATAAGTGACTATTATCCAAAATATGCCACCCCCACCAAGAAAAACCAAAAACCAAAAAACAAACAAAAAAACTCTTAAAAACTCAACAGCACAGCATCAAACAACTGATTAAACAATGGGAGAAAGACTTTAACAGGCACTTCACCAAAGATATACACACATCAAAAAAGCCTAGGAAAAGATCCTCCACATTTTATGTAATCATGGAAATACAAATTAAAATAACAATGAGATACCACTACACACCTATTAGAATAGCCCAAACTGTGAACACTGACAGCACCAAATGCTAGGAGGATGTGAAACAACAGGAACTCTTATTCATTGCTGGTGGGAATGCAAAATGGTACAGCCATTTTGGAAGATAGTTGGTAGTTCTTACAAAATTAAACATACTCTTACCATAAGATATAGCAATTGGATCTTTTGGTATTTACCCAAAGGAGATGAAAACTTATGTCTACACAAAAGCTGCACACAGATGTTTATAGCAGATTTAGTCATAATTGTCAAAATTTGGAAGCAGCTAAGATGTTCTTCGGTAGATGAACAGATTGATACACTTTAGTAATTCCAGACATTGGAATATTTACCAGTGCTAAAAAGAAATGACCTATCAAGCCAAGAGAAGACATGGAGGAACCAAAAATGCATGTTTTTATATGAAAGAATCTAATTTATAAAGGCTATGCAGGTATGATTCCCAATATATGAGTCTTTAAAGGGCAAAAATATGGAGATAATAAAAGGATCATTGATTGCCATGGGTTACAGTGGGGAGAGATGAACAGGTGGAGCACAGATAATTTTAAAGTATTAGAAAATATTCTCTATGATATTATAATAAAAACTATGCCATTATACAGTTCCTAAACTCTTAATATACACAACACCATAAGTGAACCCTAAGGTAACCTATTGACTCTGGGGGATTATGATGTGTCAATGAAGATCATCAGTTCTAACAAATGTATCAATATGGTGAGTGATGCTGATCATGAGGGAGGTGATCTATGTGTGAGGTCAGGGGGCATATTGGAAATCTCTGTACCTTATCCTCAATTTTGTTGTGAAGCTTAAACTGCACTAAACAAATTATTTTTAAAAAGTAAATAAATGAAAACTTTACAATAGCATAAAAATATGAAATGTTTAAGGGTGATTTCTGACAAAAATTGTGAAAGAAATCTAAAAAGCATTCCTGAGAGGAATTTTAAAAATACCTTAATAAAAGAGGGGTATACTGTGTTCATGGATTGAAACAATCAATATGACGGAAATTCCCCTAAATTCACTTCTAGATTTACACAACACCCATTAGAATTCCAGGATTATTTGTAGAAATTAACAAACTGATTCTAAAATTCATGTGTAATTGCAAAGGACCCAGAATAGCTGAATGTACCTTGAAAACAACAAAGTGAAGAGGATGAGCCTCTTCCATATTTCTAGACTTATCATATACATATACTCTAGCTACAGTAAGCATGACAGGATATTATGGACAGAAAGATAAAGACATCAACTGAAATTTGTAGGGAGTCCAGAAATAGAAGAAATTTATTGACAGATAACTTATGACAAAAATGAAAAGATAATTTAGCAGAGAAACAATAGCCTTTTCAACAAACTTTGATGGAAAATTTGGCTAACCATTTGCAAAAACATATGAGCTTTGATCCATACCTCACTCTATACATAATACTTACTGCAAAATGAATCATAAGTCTAAATGTAGATCCTAAATTATAAAACTTCCAGAAGAAAACAATCTCCTGTACTAGATTATGATTACAAACATTCAAACAAATACTCAACTGTTGAAAAAGCAGTGTCATTGGATTTCAACCATTCGTAGATAAGACAAAGTGGTAAACGGAGTTTTCTGAGCAGATATTGAGGCTATTAATGGTGCTTGCCTAAGACTGAAACAAACATGATTGGAAGAGTCTTTTTTAATGCTCAACATCACTAATCATCAGAGAAATGCAAATCAAAACCACAATGAGATATCACCTCACCCCAGTCAGAATGGCCATCATCAACAAGACAAATAGTAACAAATGTTGGAGAGGCTGTGGAGAAAAAGGAACCCTCATACACTGTTGGTGGGAATGCAGACTGGTGCAGCCGTTATGGAAGGCGGTGTGGAGGTTCCTCAAAAAATTACGAATAGAATTGCCATATGACCCAGCAATCCCTCTCCTGGGTATCTACCCAAAAAATCTGAAAACATTTAGAGATAAAGACACGTGTGCTCCAATGTTCATTGCAGCTTTGTTTACAGTGGCCAAGACATGGAAACAACCAAAATGTCCTTCGATAGATGAATGGATGAAGAAGTTGTGGTATATATACACAATGGAATACTATTCGGCAGTAAGAAAAGATGATATAGGAACATTTGTGACAACATGGATGGATCTTGAGAGTGTAATGCTGAGCGAAATAAGTCAGACAGAAAAAGCAGAGAACCATGTGATTTCACTGATATGTGGTATATAAACCAAAACAACAAAAGAACAAGACAAACAAATGAGAAACAGAAACTCATAGACACAGACAATGGTTTGGTGGTTGCCAGAGGGTAAGGGGGGTGGGGGGTGGGGGGTGGGGGGTGGGAGATGTGGGTAAGGGGGATCGAATATATGGTGATGGAAGGAGAACTGACTCTGGGTGATGAACACACAACGGGATTTATAGATGATGTAATACAGAATTGTACACCTGAAATCTATGTAATTTTACTAACAACTGTCACCTCAATAAATTTAATAAAAAAAAAAAAAAAAAAAAAAAAAGGAAGAGTCTTTTTTTCTCCAATAATAGTTTCCCTCATTCTTCCTAATACTAAAATATAAATGTATAGTTCCTCAATGTTATTTAAAGTAGAATGAATAAGTACCCAAGTGTAATTTACTAGTTCTATTCTGTCTCCTATTTTCTCTCTTACACCACTATATTAAGATTGCCATTTCTAAACCCTCTTCTATGTAGAATTTCTGGTATCTTCACTGTCTTCGTGATCACAGAACTTGACTTTCAGATAGTAGTTCAAACGATAAACAGGGCTAAAATTTATTCACGGTAGATATTTAGGAGTATAAAAGTGAGATTTGGGGGCAAGTATGAAATACTGTCTGAAAACTGCATTTTTAAAAACATAGTCCATTTACTTAGATTTCATGTATGGTTGGAGAGGGTTTATGCTGGCCACTAGAGAGGTTAAGACCCCAACTTCAATGCTATCCTTGGCACTGACATTTGGATTGGATTACATTAAAGTCAACATTAAGCTAAGAGGATTTAATTTATGTGGCAACTTCATTGTATATGGGTGCCAGATTAAACATTACTTCTCTGTGTGTCTGTGATGATGTTTCCACATGTGATTAGCATTTGAACCGGTAGATTCAATAAAGTAAATTTCCTTCCCCATATTGATGGGCATCATCCAATCCATTGAGAGCTTTAATAAAAGAAAAGCCAGAGGAAATAAAAATTAGTCTGTTTCTGCTTTCTACTTGTCTTTTTGAGTTGGGACATCTCATGTAAACTTCTCCTATTTTTGGATGGGGATTTAAACGATAAACTCCATTGGTTCTCAGCTATTCTATATCAGACTAAATTACACCACTGGCTTTTTCCTGAGTCTCCAAGTTGCCGATGGCAGATCATGGAACTTCTCAGCTCCCATAATCATGTGAGTCTCTCTCTCTCTCTCTCTCTCTCTCTCTCTCTCTCTCTCTCTCTCTCTCTCTCTCTCTCTCTCTCCGCCCCCCTCCCCTTTTCTCTCTCTCTCCTCTCTCTTTCTTTTCTGGAGAACCCTGATTAATACAGGTAGTAATAAAGAAAAAGGGAGGCATGATTAAATTAGTCAATATAGGTTCTAGAAAAGAGATGATGAGCAGAACTACTGTTCAGGTCTCTCATTAGTCAAGAGATGTTTTCCTCAGCTATTGTTCTGATCTTACTCTTAAGAGTTGACATTTACTTATGAGACTCCTAAGGTGTTGTTTTTACATTGCTTCTGCTTTATTCCCTAAATCAACAGTATTTTTAAAGTTAAACAATAAATTCTTATGAATGACAAGGTCATAGGCCCCTGCTGATAGTGTCTACTCTGGTATAGCCAGTATATTTCTAAAAACAAAAAGATAAGAGAATTTGAGACTTAAAAATAAAATCCAAGTAGTAAAACACAATGTTTTAATAGCGAAGAACATGTTGAAGTTTTAGTCGATGCTATATAATTTTAGGTAAAATTCAAATATTATTTTGAAGAAGAATTAGGACATTAAAGAGGTTAAACTGATAAAGTACACACACACACATTCACCCCTGAATCCACTAAATTAAAACAAAATGTTCAAATTAGTGTTTGGATGGCACGATGAGCTAGTTTCTGCTATCTATATTCTTTTTCTTACTTTATCTTCCTCTTATAAATGATATTTGAAATTTTTAGACTTTCAAAAATATCTGGGATTTTGAACTTGCCTATTTTAATCCGTAAATATTTTATCACCTTTTTAAATAAAAATGCAGTTTAGATAATGTAAACTTGTGATTATACTACATATAATTTTCTTTAAGAGAAGCAGATATGTTATCTTCAAAGTTTGTACTTATTTCAGAGAAAAATGACATAGCAGCATTGAACCCAGAGGTTCAGGTTTGAAGACAGACCATTGTTCATAGAGCTTGTGTGGAGATTTGTTCAGGAAAGCACTGGGTGTCCAGCTTGTATAGCACAGCTGGGCAGAGAAAGGAGCTAGGAAGAATTATTTGCTGAACTAGCAAATATATAGAGCAGTCATCAGATAATTGAAAGGTTTTAATAATTATAGAAAACAAGTTGAGAAAAAGGCTCATGATTTCAACACACTTGGAAGGATCAAGGCTGCTTGAAAGTGAGAGGAATGCTGTTTAGACATTAAACATATCTTCACACCTAACGCCTTATGAAAATGTCACTTATGAAAAAGAAATAAACATAAGTGCTATAGAAACTGAGAAATGTTAAAAATGGAAAAGAAAACAAAAAATAAATCAATCTTATAAATATTTAAAGTCCAAAATTATTGACCAGAAGATAAAACATGGAAAAAACTATATAAACAAAATGTTGATTTAAAAAAAAATCACTTTATCTCATTGTATTCGATTTAGCACACAGTCTTAAGATGAACACAGATCAAATATGGAATGTGCTACCCAAATGTCAAAAGATAAAAATAAAACTATAAATTTTCTTTCACTCGTCTTTGCTCACATTAAAATCTTAGTTTAACATTTTCTCCCAGTACTGCTATATTTCCAGATCCCCCTTCACCAAATACCATTTCTTTCATCTTAAGTTTGGAATTAAAACAAACAAACAAACAAAACAAACAAACAAACAGGACGTTTGTGTAAGACAGGTTCCAGCCTTTCTGTATAGTATTAGAAAGAGAAATGTAAACTGAAACTAAAAAGAAATTAGACCATACTATTTTCATCTGAAAAAAACTAGGTATGTGTTCAGGAAACTTGACGATATATCTTCTAAGCTCTTCGTTTAAAGATGATGGACAGTTTGCAGCTCTGCATCCAACAATGATAACAAAAACAAACAAACAAAATGGACCTGTTAATCTGAACACAGTTTTTTAGGCAATGCCTATCATCTCCCTCACGCTGCTTTCTCGCCTCACAGAATTGAGATTTACTTGTAAGATTCCTAGGTGTTGCTTCTGTTTTATTCCTTCAATCAATAGTATTTTGAATGGTAAACTATACACTCTCACGGAAATGCAAAGTAATAGGCCTCTGCTGATATTGTTTATCTTGATATAACCAGAATATTTCTAAAAACAAAACAAAAATATAAGACAATCTGAGTCTTAAAAATAAAACCCAAGTAATAAAACACAATGTTTTAACAGAAAAAGATGTTGAAGTTTTAACCAATACTATATAATTTTAGATAATATTGAAATGTTCTTTTAAGAAGAAACTAGGACTCTATGACAAAATGCACATAGACATATACATATTCACCTGAATTTCATTAAACTAAATTTTTATTTTATTTTGGTGATAAAGTTGCTGTCACTATGCCCTCTCGCTAACTTCTTTGTTCTTTTACCTATTGGTTCTTACAATAGTTCTCCAAAGAGCAAACATTTTAGAGGTTCCTTGTTAATTAATTATATTCTGACTACTGGGACACCAAACTTGTAGCAAACATAGACAGAAGTCAATAAACTTCTCAAAGGCAATTGTTATTTTGATTTCTATCACCATAGATTATTACTTTTGTCCTTAACTTTCACATAAATGAAAACATACGGTGTACAATGTTTTTACAACTGAATTTTCTTTTCACTCAACATTATGGCTTTGAGAGTGGTACATATTACAGTGGTACGTTGGTTTTCTAACGTAATCTGTTCCGGAAGACCATTTGAGTTCTGAAACATTCAAAAACCGAGGCATGGTTTCCCCATTGAAAATAATGAAAAATGGATTAATCCGTTCCAGACCTTTAAAATCAATCCCTAAAACTGCAAATTTAGTATGAATTTTACTATCTAATGATACCCTAGATCTATAAAATTTACGGCATCCATAAACTGAAATGTTCATCAACCGGAGACGTTCGAAAATCGAGGTGCCACTGTACCACATATAGGAATAATTTATTTTATTTCTATTAATAAGCATTACAGATTGACATTGGGTTATTATGAATAAACTGTTATGAATGTTTTGAAACATAAACTTTGGTGGAATAATCACTCATTTCTGTTGGGCATATACCCAGAAATTGAATTGCTAAATCATAATATGTCTATATAATTAAGGTTAAGTAGGTGCTACCAAATATTTTTCCAAAGTAGTCACACAAATTTAAAATAATGACCTGCGACATATAAAAATTCCAATCATTCTACATCCTTACCAACACTTAGTGTTACCTATCTTTTGATTGTAGTCACCCTGAGGGTAGAATGGTATCTTATTAGAGTTTCAATCTACATTTCCTTTATGAGTAAAGATTTCGAGCAACTTCTCTTTTGCTATTAGCCTCTTTTGAGAAACACCTGTTTATTTTTTCTTTTCTTTTTTTTTTTTCACTTGAGGATTTTTAAAACTAATAATTTTTATGAAAGGCTATTCTATTATTAATGGAGTGAGACTATTAGCATGTATGACTTTTATTGACCCCCAAGTATAGTATGTGGAAAATAATTGCAGAAGAATATGTTAACTGGATAGTCAGAACAGCTCAGTTCCCTCATCTGATTTTGCAAGTAATAAATGTATATGAAAGACAAGGCCTTTAATTTGAAAAGCTCATGGCTGATGCTGCAGGACTGTTCCGTGATAAATATGTGCTGGGAAATGGACACAAGACAGGATTGCCAGGCAAAATTAATGGCATCTGTGTCCCAGCTGAGTCATAAGTATTACCAGATTCTTGCCAATTATTCGAATTAGGTTGGATAAAGACGGGAAAATCCATAACATGATTAAATGCCCTTTATTCTTTCTTGTATTTTTTTTTTTTTCTTTTTCACTTTACCCTAGACTTCCTTATTTCTATGCATTGGATTTTACCATCAAGTTTTGTCTGAGAATAAAATTGGTTAATGTCCAAGGATAGTTAATTGGTATTTACTTTTGTCTGAGATCAAACGTTTTGGGAATCACTTAGAAAAATAAATAAAGTAAAGTTTAAGTAAAACAACTTGTTTTATAAATGATGTTATAGAACATTATCATTACTAAAATAGTCTGTAAATATACAACATAAAGTCTGTCATTCTTAAGCTAGTTCAATCATTTATTTAGTACATATAGTACATCTAATTCATTTATGATAATGCATTCCCCTAAATGAAAATGCTTTTGATTAATACTTATCATTTTGGAATAGGGAGAAACATTTTTTTTTCCTAATAAGAACTGTGACTATAAAGTAATAATTGTGATTCAATAAATCAGAGAATCCCATTCATGTATAATACATATTTTTTTTAAACAAGGAAATAAATACCCCTTGATCTGTTAATCAGATTAATAGGAATATATCATATGGGAATAACCAGAAATGGATCATTATTTATCATATAAATTAAAAATAGATATCTATACTGAACAGAAGTATAATAGCCAGATAATTTATGTAGTATCCAGAATTTGCAATACTAAATAGCCATGAAATTAAGAGCATTGGAACACACACACACACAGAGAGAGAGAGAGAGAGAGAGAGAGAGAGAGAGAGGATTTTTTTAATGGGGAAAAAAAAGCTGCATACATATGAATTGTTTTCTATGTATTAAATAGATTAATCTAACAATAGGTGAGAATATGTACATATGTTAGTGGTATGCTCTGGGATTATTGATAACTGTTTATTCACTGCATTGAAAAATTCTATTTCTAAAAGAAATATGACATACTATAATAATCAAAACAGTATGAGAGGAAATATATTCTATAATTTTCCTTTTAATAATTTTTTAATTCTGTGAAAATCAACTTTACTTCTTCTTTTCCCCTTTTCCATGTGATGGTCCCAAATCTGAATGTCATTAAATTTCAAATACCCATTATCTAAACCATGCTATCTGCCATGAACCAAAAAAATTAACTATGCAAGGCACAAGAGATAAAATAAGAATAGCGTATATTAATAATTCTTACCATTAAAGAAACCTCTAGCTTATAAGAAAAGCATGCAATCAAGTAATTTTACATCAAATATAATAAGTGGTTTAACAATATTTGCTAGCAACATGCATAAGTGTTATGGGTATAATAATTTTTCCTGAGCCATATATAACTGATAAGCTATCAGTATTGCTATCAGAGTATAGTATCTCATATTAATAAATAAGAGATAATATTTGAAATAGCTCTAAAAAGTTCAAAGGATATTGCCGGAAAAGTGAGGAAGACAAGCTCAGGCAAGCAAATATGTAGCATGTTCAGAGAAAAAGTTGAAGAAATAAAAAGTAGTAAAATAGCATGTTAAAAAAAGATAGACATATTTAGCCATGTCTATTTTGAGAATATACATGATTATATACCAGGGGTGCCAAAAAAATGTAAGCACATGATTTGTATTCACCTTCTGTTATCTGTATATATTGAGTATTACAATTTTAATACAGTTTTTTCCTTTCTTAAAATGTGTATACATTTTTTTGGCACCCTCTGTATATATGTGAATAGACAAGAATAGATAAAGCGTAGGAAACATACATATCAGCTTAGTAATACTAGTTTGTAATGGCAGAAGAGAGAATAAGTAAGCCAAATTTAAAAGAGTAAGACTCTATGTGTTTGTGGTAAAAAGACATTTATAAAATGATTATAAGTACTTAAAATTATGATAATAGGATACTTGTAAAAGTTAGTGATGATTAACACATTTTCTTAAAAAGTATCTTCTGTGATGACTTAATGCTTGGAAAATAAATGTAAAGAATAGCCTGGCAGTTTTGCTTCTTTATATCTATCTCTCCATCTATGCATCCACTCAATAAAACATGCATTGAAAAACTGTTATAAGTATTTAAATTATTTAAATGGCTAAATGTTGTGCTTCTGTAAAGTGAGAAAACTCAAAGAAGTACAGTATTCTTGCCTAATAAAAAATAAATTGGTTGCTACCTAGGCATCTTTTTCTAAATTTTTCTATCAGCTTGATCTATCCTTGATTTACGACTTAGTGCTGCCCTATTCCAAATACCAAATGTGCCATTATCACTCTTCCTATGAAAATGGGAAAGTTTCTGATAATTGGTCATTTTATTTGCATTGACTCACTGGATTGACTATTAACAAATTAACTAAGTCTTGATTACACTGAAGTGTTATCTCAAACAGCAATGTAGATTGGTCTCCTCAAAGTTAAATGTATTTCAGGATCTAAAGTAGATGGGAAGACTTCCTTTGTCATTGAATTGGAGGAGTTCATCTGTGATTTTTTAATAACAAACTGCCTGGCACTTAAAGTCTGGTATTTGAATATATAAAATGTAAAGATAAATGATGAAAGTTTGCTGGCGTTCCCTTGTTTATTTGTATTACTTACTCTTTATTGAAATATTGATGAATTTATTTTATTGGTATTTACTTTGAGTATATTAGCTGAGATGACACAGATCAGCATTCATACACACAAAAGGTTCTAAATGTTGTTACAAGATTATTTTCTTTATGTCATAAAATAGAGTGAAAATTGTCAATATTTCGTTAATGTGATCAAGAGCTACTGTACTTATTCCAGGCTCCATATGATGCTGCTGGAATTCATGTTCGTGATGCCACTACATTATATATATATATATATTTCCTGTATCTAGAGTAGAAAAACATGCCTCATCTGGGCAGGAGCATAGATTTTGAAGCTACTCCAACTTTGTACAACTGTGTCCTTCTTTTAGGTCCACGCAGCCCTCTGCCTGAGACTAAAGCTTGCTCTTAATCATTACCCATCCTTCACATTCACACCCAAACACCCCATGCAGGACGTGATAGTTTAGTAGCAAAATAGTTATCAACTATCATCTCACTTATATTATTTTCCTATAGTTATATTTTTGTGAATATACACTCAGTAAACTAATACGTTACTACCTCCAAAAATAGAACAATGTGTTCACATTCCTTTTTTCATTGGAGAACTTTTTTTTTTTAAAAAAAGGAAATGTAATTGGTAACAAGAAATCATAAGTTTGAAAGAAATAGAAAACTTCTGATACAGAAAAGTAATTTTTCAAAGTATTGGTCGAACTCACTTCTAAATCCAGTGTCAAAAAAAAAAAAAAAGGAAATTCAAATCCAATTGAAATACATGGTGTGTATTTTAAAACATTCCTAATTCATGGAAAGCATGACTTCTTCCATCACTTTTGAATTCAGGAGAGGTACTGCATCACTGCAACCTTACCTCCCTGGGAGTGGATGACAGAGACAGGGTAACACAATATGTAGTGGGAGGCAGTTAATATTTCCTTGGATGAGCCTTGACAAATAAGAGACAGAAGATGGAGTTCTCTCTCTTCCTATCCCCAAAGGAATATTCTGAAGCTGGTGGTTCCTCACAGCCTTTCTGAAAGTTACTCAGCAGGACCAAAGAAACTGGTTCTTTCTTAAGATCTGTGGACAGCTCTCAGTAACTCAGTAACATATCACCTCATCTTACATTCGCTCTCTCTCTTTTCTACTTCCGTCCTCTTTTCCCCTCACTCTTAGTGTCCTGAGATTACATTGCCCAATAAGACCCTGTGTGTGTTTTGTATGTGTGTGTGTGTGTGTGTGTGTGTGTGTGTGTGTGTGTGTGAGTGTGTGTGTGTGTGTGTGTGTGTGTCGGGCTCTGTTTTCTTGAATAATGGGCTAAAGCAGAAAGCAAGCCTCTTAACTGAAATATCAGCTACCCTTAGCTTACAAAGGCTCAATCACAGTGTTACACTACTTAGTAAAGAAACGTATGACTGATAATCTACTCACGAGATGGTAAATGAAACGCTGCGAATATAAATTTTAGTTTAAATGAATTACAGCAATACTGTGAACTATTTTTAAAATGATGTATTGTTTTGTAACGGTGAGAAATATTAAAGTAAAAAAATTTTTGATTGAATGCCAAATAACATTTTTATGCACGTGGCCATATTTAATTCAGGAAAAATATGTTCATGTTACTAACTAAATAAACACTTACAAATCTAAATACATACTAAACCTCAAAGACTGCTCAACTTTGAACATTAAAAATTGTCAAGGACTGAGAATAAATGTAGTCAGACTAAAAAGGAAAACACCTTTAGAGAGGCTTTTTATAGAGGTTGTATTTTTGGAGTATTTTCCATGGATAATTTCAGGAGAGCTTTGGCTAACATTATATGAGTTCTTTTGTTATTTGAATCAATTTAAAATACGACTTCCTTAACAATTTTCACAATAATTTTTTTCACAAACCAATAAACGATAAATGTGACATAGTTGAGCTTATAAACTTGAAAGTAAGAGCAAAACATTTCCATATTCATTGAGTGTTAACTTGTGGAATGGTGTGTAGGGGGGAAAGAAGGTTCCAGAAAAACCTGGAAAAAACTTTCATTCACAAATAGAGTAACGTCTGGAAAGACATGTCTTTGTAAATAATATGAAATAAGGAGAATCAATAAACTGGACAAAGTATTATAAAGAATATGGGGAAAACACATTAACTTGATAGAAAATTTATAAAACTAGAAAATGTAACAGAAAGAAAAATAAAATAATTTAAATCAAAAGGGATCATTATTTTTTACAAATTGCTTTGGATAAATGTAAATATTTTGGAGTTTTCAATATGCTGAATTACGTTTTCCATTACCCTGCGTGTTTTAAAACTTGGACACAGAAACATATTTTATTAAACTATGTTTAAGTATATCTTTAACTGTGTTGTAAAAGTTTATTGTCTACTTTCAATTTTAATGAATGAGATTTAGTTTCTTAAAAATTGAAATGTTTCTTTATTCTCATCCATCTAGTGCTATGAGATAATAAATTTGTTTTCTTTAAGCTGCTAAGTATGCATTTGTGGCACTTTCTTACAGCGTACATATAAGCTGAATACAAGCTCTTACTCAGATTTCTAAGGCCCTCAAAATTTTAATATTCTCTGTAAAAGAGATGAGGATAATTTTTTTGGTAATACATTCTTTCTTTTCCATAAGTACTTCACTTACTTGTTAAATACATATGAACCAAATAAATGGTTGCATGTCTAAGTCATGGTATATGTTGCATCTACTGGTATGTTGAATCAATTGCCTCAATGATGTAGGAATACATTAAGTGATTGCATAATGCTTATATTGTCACATTTTTATTTTCATGTTTCATTTTTATTAAATATTTGAAATATGTAACATGTTGCACAAGTGAAAAGGACTGTAGAAGTGAGAATTATAAACCCTTTCAAATGTATTTAAAGAAAATTATTAATCATAGTCTTATTCCTTCATACCTACTATATATTAAATTTGGTCTAAAAATTAAACACATAATATGCTAAGATATTCTTTTGTAATTTTATCTAAATATTATATCCACAACTCTATCCAGAAAAGTTACAACATTACAATAATGATTTTACAGATTCTTCTATTAATAAATAAGTCCACCATATTGGTAAATGCTTTAATATTCAAGGGAGAATTGATCAATGAGATTTGTATATACTATGAGATAAGAGATGGGAATAATGTAGAAAAATGAATCCTTGAAGTAAAATTTGAATATAGAGAAAAATGTTGTTGCAGTAAACTTTTCGTTTCTTTTCTGTCTCTCTCTCTCTCTCTCTCTCTCTCTCTCTCTCTCTCTCTTTTTTTTTTTTTTTTTGAGCTGGCAGAGATATTAGAAATCAACTAGTTCAGATAATCATCACTTTGGAACTTAAGAAACTGAAGATCAGAAATATTAGTGGCAAGATTGATATGCAGTCCTTCTGACTTTTTTCTCCTATAGAGACTGCATGAAATTTCACCACTATTTTGTGTTGCTTCTATTTGGCAAAAGTACTAAATTCATAAGATAATTTAACACAGCTCTTTATCAGTATTTTTTCAGTGACTCCAATTTAAATTTTATTGATGAAAGTTGGTCCACTCGGGTTAATATCGGGATAAAATTAATATGTGACCTAATTATTGTATTATGTATCTATCTCTTTACCAATAAATAAAATGTCTATCACTAGCATTTCCTGTAATAGAATTTTATGGTTAATTTCTCATGTTTAAGTTACTCTAGCTTGGGATTGCTTTTTTAAAAAAAGTACATTACATTATATATGGGGGAAATACTAATAGAAGAAAAAATACTAATATAATATGAAGAAAAATGTAATAGAATTACTGCTTGATGTAGCACATGGTAAAATATATATTTTACATATTCATATGTCTTTTAAGTAAATACCATTAAATAAATTAAGTTTATCAATAGACATAGAATGTTAAAATGCAGGATAAAATATTTCATTTTTTATGCATAGTCTTAAAGTAAAAGGAGAAAACAAAAATTATAGTTTTTTTTGGAGAAAGACATAAATGTGGTTTCAGTCATATTAAAAATTATGAAATGAAAGACATAATTGATTGATGTATCAGATATCCAATATTGTTTCTTCATCTAATCATAGTTGAAATCTGTATGATTTCATTTGCAACCAAGTTTGAAAACTTTGAATAGCTCTTGAGTGGCAAAATTTCAAAATACAGTGTATTATTAGTCACGTGATGAAATATATTTTAAAATGCATTCTGTACTAAAGTTATTAATAAATCATACTAAGTTGTCCAGGCTAAATGTGTTAATATGTTTATATAATGCTGTTGTTCTCACACTCAGTCTTCTTGGGGTTATGAAATAAGACTTTGTATGATATGAAGCCCTTGTGTTTCCACACTTCCTTAATTGCCTAGTGTTATGATCACTCGTGTGTGTTTGTGTGTGTGTGTGTATGTGCATGTGCGCACACCCTCACGCTTGCGTGCATTTGGCCAACTATATGTACAAACTACATTCACCATCAGCTTTTCGTTCTATTTTGCTAGTCAAATTTATTGCACACTAAAAAACTAGCTGTGATAATTGACAGTGATAAACTAATCAATCACATAGTACAATTACGGGTTGGATTCTCAAATTTCCTCTTAGCAATTTATTTTCCCCAAAAAAATTCAAGGGGGATATTACATAATATTTTAATTACTACGTAGTAGGGTAAAACATATTCTGTACTTAGCTAAATTATGCCTTAAATAAACTTAGGTGTATGCATATCTAAAAATAAAATTTGAATATACAATGAGAAGGGCAATATTGCTGGCATCTGGTTGCCAACGGACTAGTACAATAAGGATCTGGAAATGATTTGTCAAGTTTTTAAAGAAGCAATTTAGGCCTAATTCTTGTCTATCCCAATCATACTGTCTATTATGTGTTCAAAAGCCATAATTATTTCAAAAACAGACATTTGAGGAAACCAGATAATTAGTCCAGTACACCTGGTATAAAACACTACTGGCACAGATACCAGTATCATTAAAAATTTGGCAAAGTATCCGGTAAGCAAAACCCCTGGACAAATCAAACAAATTAAGCACCTAAGTATCTTTCTGAACCGAAAAAAGTGTACACAGAAGACTCCTGATTTTGCTCCTAAATTTAAAAAGTCCTGACACATAAAGAGCAGCACATTACTTTTTTGGGTGTTTTATTTGATAATTACCTCACATCTTACTCAGAATTGCAATTTTACTTAAGTCAGAATTTTATTCTGAACTCAATTATTTTCAGTTTTTGTTAGTTTTGTTTTTAGTCTCTGTGATTGACATATTTTCAAATTTATCTTTCTTCCTTTCTTATTGTCTTATTTTGAAACATATCATACATACTAAAGATGGTATAAAATGTACAGTTTGCAGAATATCAATAAAATAAAGACTTATGTACACAATTATAAACTTAAGAAATAGAACACTGAAGGAAGATTTGAGGTCTTCTCTGTACCTTGATCACATTCCCCTCTCTCCACCCCAGAGAAACTATGATTCTGAATTTGGTGATTCATCACCTCGCTTTTCTTTTTTTTTTTTTTTAATTAAAGTTTATCAGAGTGATGATGGTTAGTAAAGCCACATAGGTTTCAGGTGTACAATTGTGTAATACATCATTTATATATCACCACCCAGAGTCAGTTCACCACCCAGAGTCAGTTCTCCTGCCATCACCACGTATTTGATCCCTTTTACCCTCATCCACTTTGCTTTACATTTTTATCCTATATACATAATGTTTTAAAAATTGCATATTATTTTGTCTTTTTTAAATAACAATAGTATTATTGGATTTTATAAGGTTCAATAAAGTTTTCTTTTGGCCTAGTGGATCTTTCACCTAATTGGGAAAAGGTCATGTGTAGGAAAAGGCTAGAGAATGGTCCTGAAAGGCGCAGGTCTGATGCCAGTTTCCTCTCTTGTGTCAGTCTAAGCAATTATTGATTTTGTGTTTTATACAAGATTAGTTATAGATCATGCTGATAAGTAAAATATCTTGAAATTTATAGTGAAAACTATCCCAGGTTCTTCTTTTTGCCTCCCACTTATATTGTCTGATGTGCCTAAAGCTATGTGAGAATTTTCTAAAAATTGAATTATTACCTAGTATTTATTTTCCCATTAAAACTAGCTCCTACGCTTTATCTTTCTTAGGCAAACAGGATTTTATTATATACTTTTTATAATATAACTAGAAATTTAATCCAGTTACTTTTAACATGATCACTATTTATTTATAAACTTAAATGTAGCAATATATTATGGACTTTTATTTGGAATCAATCCCCATTATTTATTTTTATTTTTAAAATTTTCTTCTTTAATTGACTTCATTTGTATTAATACTTAAAATTTATTTCATTTTATTTTTCTCTGCTTGTATATTATACACTTTATGTGTGTTCTTTTAGTGAGCACCATTTGTGTGTTAATTAACAAAATCCAATATTGCTTAAAGTCTACCTGCTGAAAAACAAATTATGGATTTTAAATTTAAGATGTTTGCTTTTTATGTGTTTTCATCATATTCATCTGATATATCATCTAGTTTCTGATTTATAAAAATCAAGTTGGTTGTCCTTATATATGGAGATGTCACTTCTGCATGCAATTTCTCCATCCTGTCATCAATAATTTTAAACATATTCTGATTTTAAGATCCATGTCTGGTAACTACAGTATATGAATCCTCTTTGTATCTATTTCTAATATCCCTTTTGTAGTTTTCCATTGGTTTCCTATTATTTGATCTTATCTCCAAGCATGTCTAGTAATTTTGTATTAATGATGGCATTCAAGATAAAAATAATAAAGAAACTCTGGATAAAATTTTGTTTTTCTGGACATGTATGTCTGGATAGTCAGTTTGAGGAGACAAATGCCACTTTATCTAGTCATTCATTGAATTTATTTTATGCTTGGTTTCAATCTTTTTAAGACCTGTGTTATTTTGGTTT
Organism: Rhinolophus sinicus; assembly: GCF_057876585.1. Lineage (NCBI taxonomy): Eukaryota > Metazoa > Chordata > Mammalia > Chiroptera > Rhinolophidae > Rhinolophus > Rhinolophus sinicus. The sequence goes on from NC_142516.1 coordinate 111,371,340, forward strand.
GTCTTTGCTGAGAGTGTGGAGCCATTCTGGATCTCAAACAAAAAACTTTTTAGAGAAAACCTTTTGGCAGACCCTAATTCTATACATTTTGCTTATCCCTTTGAGACTCAATGTCTCTTCCGACCACTTGCCAGCTGGTTGGCCTCTTGTGAAGCATAGCTTCAAAACTGGTAATTTCTCCAAAGTATAGATGGCACAAAATATTGGGTTCACCACTCTGTAATACTTTTTCCTATAGGATTTTTTTAAAAAATACCTTTTTTAGAGAAATTTTAGGTTTATATAAAACTGAGAATACAGATATTTCCCATATACCCTCTGCCCCCATATGTGCATATTCTCCCATATTATCAACATCACTCATTAGAATAGTATATTTTTTTTAACCAAGGATGAACCTGCATTGATACATCAAATCACACAAAATCAATAATTTAACTTAAGTTTCACTCTTGGCAGTGCACATTCTATTGATTACACAAATGTGTAATGACTTATATTCATTATTTTGATATCATAGAGTATTCTAACTGCCCTAAAAAATCTCTGTGCTCTTCAAATCATCACACTGATTCCCTCCACCTCTGATCTTTTTTCGTCTCCATAGTTTTGCCCTTTCCAGATGTCATGTAGTTGGAATAATACAGTACGTAGCCTTCTCAGATTAATTTATTTCACTTAGCAATATGTATTTTATTTCCCCCATATCATTTCATGGCTTGAGGGTTCATTAGTTTTTAGTGCTGAGTAATATTACATTGGCTGTACCACAATTTATTTATCCATTCACCTCCTGAATAATATTTTGGTTGCTTCCAAGTTTGGGCAATTATGACTAAGCTTGCTGCAAATATCCACATATAGTTGTGAGAACATAAGTAAGTTTTCAACTCCTTTGGGTAAATAACAAAGAGAGAGACTGCTGGATTAAACATTAAGTACATGTTTAGTTTTGTAACAAGCTGCCAGTCTGCCAAAGTGGTTGTACCATTTTACATTCCTGTCAACAGAGAACTAGAGTTCCCATTTCTCTACACTTTCAGCTGCAATTGGTTTTGTCAGAGATCTGAATTTTGGCCATTCCAATAAGTGTGCAGTGGTATCTCATTGTTTTAATGAATTTCCCTGATGAAATAAGATGTGGAGCATCTTTCCATATGCTTATTTGCCACCTGTGTATCTTCTTTGGTAAGGTGTGCCATAGGTTTTAGACCCTTTTTATAATCAGGTTCTTTATTTTCTTATTGTTTAGTTTTAGGAATACATTGCATATTTTAAGTAACAGTCAGATGTGTCTATTATGTTACCCTCCTGAAATTTTTTATTTCTTTATTTTTTATTTTTTTGGTTTTACATTTTACATTTAGGCCTATGATCCATTTTGAGCTAATTTCTATGAAGGGTATAAGTTCTGTGTCTGGATTCATTCTTTTGTTTGTGGATGTCCTATGGTTCCAGCACCATTTGTTGAAATGTTTATCTTTACTTCGCTATATTACCTTTGTGCCTTAGTGAAAGATCAGTTGACTATATTTATGGGGGTCTATTTCTGGGTTCTATTTTGTTTCATTAATCTGTTTGTCTATGCTTTCACCAATACCACACTGTCTTGATTACTGTAGCCCTATAGCATGTTGAAGTCAGGAATGGTCTCCTATGGGATTTCAATCTTTTAATTCCTCACTGACTTTGTGCTCAGGAATTCTAAACTTTCAGTTTTTTGAAATTGAAAACACTCATGAGTCGATTTTTGCTTAGACTCTTGATCTCACTTTTCTAGAAAAATCATTAAATGCCTCAAGAGAAATATCAACAAATGGTGCACCACCCATTTTGCTAACATTTACACTTAAATATTGACATTTTTCTAACAACATTCTTATTCGTTTGCTTATTATTTTCATATAGAATCGAGATTTCATTTGTTTTTCTCTTAGGAATATTGTTATAAGTAATTTATACATGGCCAAGAGCAGAACACTATGTCTTTCACTGATTTTATGTTTTAAAATCTTCCTTATACAGAATGTTTAATATTCATTTACATGCCCATTTAGTACTTACCTTTTGGTATGCAATTATTTTTCATTTTATTTTTATTTAGATGTATGTCTTGAAGTGAAAATTTAAATTGCTATTTTTCCAATTAGTTAACTATCAAGCTGATAAACTATATAAATTTTCCTGCTTTGTCCCACTGACTTCTATATGACAATTATTATATTTTCAATTATTATATACAAGGATCTGTGTATAACTTTCTGTTTGCTTTAGAAGAATTTGTCTGTATTTTCATTGATATGGTTTGTCTTCAGCCATTTATTTTTTAATTTGCCTTATATCAGCACATAAAATTGGACTTCCTTATTCTTCATTTATAAAATTATGTGCACATTTTTCCTTGTTGATATATTCAGATGGATCATTAAAATAATTTGTCATTAAAAAATTACAATGCAGTTATTTTTTTATTGCAGTTAACAATTATTTATACTTAACTTTGGAAGAAATAAAATATGTAGAATAGACTTCCCTCCTTGGAATATAATAAATTATCTCCATTGAAAAATAAATAACGTTTTACTTTATTACAGCTTCAGGTAGATTTATGGTACTTTTGACATAAGATGATTTTTTAATTCAGTTTTTTAAATATCTATTGAGATTGTAAAAGTTATTTATTTAATTTATAACTGCTCTTTATTTCACCAGCTTTAAATTACCAAATATTCCAGGAATAAAATTTACCCAATTGTTTTAACCATTATATTTTGTGTTCCTGAGTGATACTGGGATGTATTAAGTAGCTGCACCTAACACTTAAAACTTTTTCAGGCATATCCTATATTAAGTAATAAAATAATTAATAATTTAGAAATAATGTAAATGTCAAAATAATAAAGTGCCACAACGAATGAGTCATCATTCTTGCAAACCTTTGAATCTGTATCAGGTCTGCCTTAGAACATTTACTATAGTTTGCTGATTGATAAGAATAACCTTGTGGTTTATGTGTAGGATGAAGAAGATACAAAGTATAGGTGATATTTTGAATTCATTTATTGGTCAATTGTTGAACTCTACTATGTGTCTGACTCTTTTTTATATAATGGAGAATCGGTACAAAATTAAACAAAAATATCTGTCCTTTAGAGTTTATATTTCAGCGTGAGGGGGAGACAATAAGCAAAATAAATAAGTTATATATTACATTATGACTGTGATATAGAAAAGTGCAACTGAGAAGAGATAAGGAGTGGGGAGTAGAGCACCAGTGTATACAGAGGGTGCCAACAAATGTATACACATTTTAAGAAAGGAAAAACTGTATTAAAATTATACTATTCAATGTATAGTGATAACAAAAGATGAATACAAGTCATGTGTATACATTTGTTTGGCACCTCCAGTATGCATTGCTCATAGCAGGTCTCACCGAGAAGCGGGCATTGTTGCAATATTCTGAAAGAAGTTAGGGAGCCCTGGGAAAGCTGGTAAGGCGCATTTTGGTGAAAAGCAGGAAAATCAAATCCATCTATCCAGCTTCCCTTCAGAGCAAAGGAAGAAAAAATCCCAGGGTTTGGGGATGGGACACAGGCCTGCATCCGGCATAGAAGTGCGGACTCAGAGCTCTGCTGTGAAAAGTCTGCACCTGTGGCCATCCTGTGTACTGTCCTCTGAGGGCAGGTAACCTGAGGTTCAGGTACCGTGTTTCCCCGAATATAAAACCTACCTGAACCATCAGCTCTAATGCGTCTTTTGGAGTAAAAATTAATATAAGACCTGGTATTATATTATATTATATTGTATTATATTATATTATAAAGACCCAGTCTTATAGTAAAATAAGACTAGGTCTTATATTAATTTTTGCTCCAAAAGATGCATTAGAGCTGATGGTCTGGCTAGGTCTTTTTTTGGGGGAACCACGGTAGCTAAGTGCTTCATCCCAGATGCTGATAAACAAATTGCAGAATTTTAGGGAGGGTAGTGTGTGTACACTTTCTTAACAGGACAAGTAGTGTGAGCAGGATAGTTTTCATCCTGCTGGTATTTCGTGAAGCAACTAATGATGCAGATTTTTGGTGGCTCTGTAAGATTATGTAGATGGCAGGGTCCAAGTTGTAAAGCCTGACTCAGGGGCTGCTATGCGTGACACAGCATGAGGGTAAAATGGAGCTGAGCACACCACAGCCTAGAGAACCTCTGCAGGTATGGGCACTGATGGACCTGGGTGGGAAAGTCAGCATGTGGGTGATCAACAAGGGATTAGCGTTACTGCTGTTCCTAACAGCACCAAAGGAGTGAAGCCCCAGTGCTGTGCTTCTAGTCATTGAAATGACACCTTGCTTAACCACACCTCCACGGGGAGGTGCAGGTGGGGTGGAGGGGGAGAGAGGAAGAGAGGGGGAGAGAGGAAAGAGAGAGAGAGAGAGAGAGAGAGAGAGAGAGAGAGAGAGAGAGAGAGAGAACTACAAATGTTATATATGGACGCACATTTTGATGAATTACATCATGTACATAAATACTTGCTTCAGGTAAGAATTCTGAAAGCCAAGATCTCAAAATGTTGCATGAAATCATGAATAGTGGTCAGATTTTGGCAGGAATCAGAGGATAGTCAAAACATTCAGATCAATTTGTGAAATAAAAATGAGAAACACCAAAATCAGGGAGTGGATATAGGTATATAGGTACATGTGCCAGTTGGAATCACCCCTTCTTTTTCTCTTTCTAGCTGCCACTATTACGATGATGATCACAGAATAGACTACAATCACTCAACGTTGGGGGAAATGTTTAACCTGCATGATCTCAAGATGGTCTCTCTCTCTCTCTCTCTCTCTCTCTCTCTCTCTCTCTCTCTCTCTCTCTTTCATTTGGTAAGGGTTGACAACTGATAGTATCTCAGACTTTGTTTTTAAATTTCTGATAAAGATGAAGAGTTGGGAAACACCAAGGCCATATTACAGGGAATTTGCTTTAGATGCCATGGATTAGTATATGCGGCATTTGCTTTTTAATAGGCTGTCCACAGTACATAGGGCACAGAAAAAATAAAATGAGTGATATGATAAGCCTGGGGTTCCCATGTTATACTTGCTGCAAGTGGAGTGTTACCTCTTAACAACCTCACGTAGATATTACTCCCAAAGACAAGAAGAATTGAGTAGGCCATGCTAATTTGAGGACTAGTGATAGAATTACATACCATACTCCATTATTACTCTTGAGGACCATCGCCTCATACTTGACTTGAATCTACTCCTACCAGTACAGCTTAAATTAAAAATTATGTTTCTGGTAGCTTTTTTCAAACTAATTTTGAACTTCATATTCATTTATTTTATAATTATTTTCTTCCTGATTTTCATGCAAAGTCATGCCTTTTGTCTTCTGAGATTCCTAATATCACGTTGCTTTCTTTGGACATATGATGGATAATCTGACTTTGTTTCTGTTAATTTTGATAATATTAAATTTAGCCTGTCTCTCTTGACTAATTCAATGCAACACATTTTCTTCACTTTCCACCACAATATCATTGCACATTTAATCATTATTCCAAATATATAATTAAATCCAGCAATAAAAATGCTTTATAGAACATGGATGATGACCACCCTTTAAACAGAGTAAGTCTCTCTTTATTTAATACACATAATTATAAGTACTGTTTTCATGTAAAATAAAAAATCCTAATTTATTATATCAAAATGTAATTTGGTGTGAAAAATGAAAAGATTACTTCATTGAGTTTTCTGATTTATCAGACACTTATTTTATTTAATCATTAAAAAGTATATTTTTATAACCAAATTGGGAACACTGCAAGTTTTCTGACCTGTTTCTTGAAAGAAAGGTAAACAAGAACACTTTTACATTATAATAGTAACACTGACTTCATGAATCCTATAAATTAAGAATTACAACAAAGATTAATTTCAATATTAGTTGTGACAAATTATACTTTCTCCATTTTTGAGATAGCACAGTTATATTTTTAACAGCAATATTATTCAGCAACATCTGTAAAGCATGATACACATATATTTGAAAGAATAAAGAGAAACATTTTTGAATTCTCTGTGCTTGTGCTGGACATAATTAGCAGATAAAAATCAATATCCCTCTGGTGTGCACTTTCATCAAGAACTCTCTTTAACAAAACTTTCTTTTGAAAATTAACAGCCAATGTAAGTACTTTCTCTAATCGCCAAAGTTATTTTGTTAGTATTATTTTAAAAAGTATTTTTAATTTGAAAAAAAATACATTTTGGTTAAAAAGTACTAACATGAGTATCTCAGAATTACAAATATATAAATTAACAAAAAGGGAAAACTTCAGAAATGTATATACTTTCATTAATAATATAAATAATCAGGTTCTTAATGGTAGTACTAAACCATATGTCCCTCTATTCCCATTGGTAACGCTTAATATAATAGATGAGAGAAAAAGTGAAGGCAATTTATTTCCTGTTTTGTGACAGTAACTGAAGACCACATATATATTTAGGTTAAAATAGGAGCATTTTCAGTTCCATAAGACATAAACAAAATACCCTTTTGACTAGAAAATGCTGAAAACATAATTCTAGAAGTTTGTACAATATAAATAGAGAGTCCTATTAAAACTATTAGTTTGGTGCAAAAGTAATTGCAGTTTTTGCAATTCTTTTTAAACTTTTAAACCACAATTACTTTTGCACCAACCTAATCATAAGCTATGGGAAGAAAGTGCTATTGGCCGACAGTTTACTCTGGTGTAATCCAGTCTTCACATAGCACCTTTTCTTACTCATATATCATGAAAGTCGCTGTGCTAGAAATCTTAGCTCCAAGAAGAAAGATACTTAGAAGAATCTGGGTATCTTTCTTCTAATACCAGAAAGATTATTAGAGGTATTAATCTTTACCTCTCAGAGTCAATGTGTGTTAGGGTCAGACAGAGCAAACTTCAAAGCATGGAATGAGAAGCATATTCCCACAAGCAAACACAGCGGCTCTGAAGGTTTTATGTAGTCTGTACACATATCCTCAGTGTTCTTTTTTAATGTTTCATAAATTGATTGCTCCAAATGTTTTAAAGTTTTCTAAGCGGAAACAATATACAAGTATAGATACAGAGTGTTAGAGAGAGTAGTCTTCATCCAGTGGAGGTAACTGACTGCACTGAGAAAAGCTGAGGTACACAGAGCAACTCTGGGGAGAAGTTCCTTCCCATTGAGATTTCCATTCAGAGCTAACTCTTAGAAGTTCAAAGTTCCAATTCAGTGAGATGACAGGAGATATCCCTTCCACTAAAGCTGGTCATTTTAGATCTGCATCTACATACATAGGATCACCACAGTTGTTTGATAAGTTACAGGTCTTAGACCTATCTCAAATCTACCGAAGCAGACTCTTACATGGGGTACAATGAAATGAACTTAACAAGATCACCAAATGATGAATGTGGTGATTCACTTTTAAAATAGTTTCTCACTCTTAAAAAAATATGAAAGGATGGAAGGAAAAGTAAAAATTAAAAAAAACAAGAAATAATAAAAACGGAACTTTCAAAACTGACATGCATTTAGTGAGTCCAAACTCAACTAATAAATTAACCTGCCCAATTAAACAGAATATATGTTACAATAAATTCTGAAAAGAATTATGTTCTCCTTATAAAAAACACAGTTAAGCAAAATGCCACAAGAAGAAGAGGAAGCATATATTTGGGCAGCGATTCTCATAAGCCTAGTATTAGATTTATTTGTGGCCCTTTTGAAAAAAAACATAATCCCTGGCCCCTTTTCCAGAGACACTAATTTAAGTGGCCTTGGCCCAGGGTATATCTTAGACTTCCATATCTTTTTTATTTCACATTCCTATTTGATTCAAGAGTTGTCAGTGTTTAGGGCCAATATAGAACAGAAAGCAAACACCAATCAAAAGAAACTTGGTAAAATTGCAAGAGGAAATTAAGCCAAATAAGGTCTTGAAACTTTATCCACTAAATAATTGAACAACAACATAGAACTGTTAAAGATACAAGGATAAATTGACAAGCACATGAATTTATATGGAAACATTATCCTGGTGTTATTGATATTTGTAAATCAAATAAAGGAAAACAAATTATAGTTATGTTTATAATATAATTAATAAGAATAATAGTATAATATAGTCCAATTAAATATGCAATGATAATTACACAGATATACAGCTTTTGTATAGCAGTAATTAAATCTATGTAACAGTAAATGACATTATTATCATTACAAACTAGGTAATAATCTAAGCCTACGTGAATTTAAAAAAAAGAAAAAAGATATCCCAGCAGCATTATCGGATGTGAAGGTGAACTTGAAAAATGAAATAAAAATTAAACAGGAAAAAATAACAAAACAGAAAACAAAACATTTTTTTTTTATTTTTTTGGAAGCAAAAATAAATTCACAATGACCACACAATGTTTCTGCCGCAGCTCAAAATGATTTTCAACCATTGAAGTTCTGATACAAACTAGATGTACAGCCTCTGAGTGTCATTTAGATAAAAAAATGAGGGTTATGAATGGGTGATTGCAATCCACTCATCACATTGCTTGCCACTTCCTAAGAGCTTTCAGTGCTTAATTAATTGAAGGAGATAAAACAACCTAACTTTCCTTACTGCCCAGGAGCTATTCTGAGAACCATAAGGTCTTTTTTGTTTCTTCTTTATCCCTATAGACACTATGTATACAATTTTGACATGAAAGTGAAGAATGAAATTCTGATAACATCGTGTCATGAAGGATTGTAGAACAATTTGTGTCCACTGGAGGACCAAAGGAGCTCTTACTCTGGCAGTTGTGGTAGTTTGTTGGCTTTTACTAGAAAGAAAAGAAGTGCAGGTTGTGTCAGATTAGGAAATAAATGTCAGATTTCTTTCAAATTAAGTATATTTCATTTTATAAATGTTTATTCACTGTTAATTATCTTCTTGTTCCTCACACTATATTAAGCACTAGGGTTAAACAGATGCTCTGACTTGTAGGAATCACTGTCTAGCAAATCCTGGGAACATTGAACAACGTAATGAATATCACGAAAAAGGACATATTACCCAGGGGCAAACATCCTTCCTAAAAATATGGAGAACAGGTGGTAAAGGTAAAATAAATCAATGGTGAACACAGTACATTATCTTTTAACAGATAAATTAGTAATTTTTAAATGTACCATATTTTTTACATTAGTTCTCTCTTGTTGAAACTCACTAATTTATAAATTTATGTTTTGAAGTAAAATTTATAGTTATTTTCTACCTTTTAAAATTAATAGAAAAACTGTAGTATGAGAACAGCTATGATATATTTAAACATGAAGTTTGTTTAATTCTTTATCATATTAGGAGGAATTTCCTAACTCTTAGTAAAAATGATGTCATATTGGCACAAGAAAAAACTAGAAACAGACCCTAGTTTGCATAAGAAATTAATATTCCATGGAGTTGGCATGGCTAGAGAAAGTAACATTCGTCAATAAATTACTTACTGTGTGTAACACTTTGTAAAATGTTAAAACACTTTTGTGGTTCATAACATCCATCAAAATAAATCACAAATGAAATTAGTTTTATTTGGTTGTAATGTGGTAGATATGGGTCCAACTGTACTTTAAAAAAAATGTTGAATCACCGAGCTGAAAAAATGTATTGGTTAGTCTACCCTTCTCTGTTGATTTGATACTCCGTATTTATGATGTGTTTTGTTTGAAAACTACTGGGGATTTTTTGATATTATAGTATCAAGGTATAAAGTTATGACTTTGTTTGAAACATATCCATCGGTATTTTTTTATGTGGATTAAGCCATCATTACAAAGCGAGATGAAAGAGCCAAAAACTAAAACAGAAAAAGATAAAGAAGAAGGAGAAAGAGGAGGAGGAGGAAGAGGAGGAGGAAGAAGAGGCGGAAGAGGAGGAGGAGGAGGAGGAGGAGGATAGGAAATGGAGATTGAGATGCCAAGTCATCTTAACATTCTAGTTCCTAGTTCCAGTGTGTTTTGAGATACAGGTATATTTCTGTCTCGAGTATCACGAGATACCAATGCCTAAATAATAAATTATCCTTCCCTGCCTAAATTTGAGTGGGATATTTTTTTATAACAAATATGCACTGCTTGATATAAATCACAAAGTGACATTCTAATTAAAGAACATGCAAAGTTGCCTGGGTAAGTACTACTTTAACTAAGGCTCAATAAGTGAAGAATAAATTCACCTTATGGGTTCATTAGTTTTAACACTGTCACCTAAATGTCTTTTCTTAAAAATGTGATTTTTATATAATAAAAATTATGTTTATCTGTTCAACAACTTGTTTCTTAAAAATTACCTCAAATAGAAAAAAATCACGCTTAATGTAATAACCTTAATTGATACCATGCACATCTATGCACTCAGATTAAAGACAAATATTAAGGCAAGACTATTTTTCTGTTAGCAACTCTCTTGTTTGCTTTTAAAAGAATGGACAATATTTCAAATGTTCTATTAAAGAAAATACATTAATTTACACAGTGATTTCTAAATAAATTCTATTTTTAGCATCTTCAATTATATTATAAACCATTTGAAGTCAATAATTATAACTTCAGTCTCTTTAAAATTCTTACAACAACTACCGGCTACATAAAGTTGCCAGGATTACTAGCTAGTATTGAATATAATAAAGTCTGACTACATGTTAAAATAATTACACTAAAATCAGTAACCACTGTTGAAGTATTTTTGGCTTATTGGGGAACATTTTAGCTACATATTCTCATGTTTAAGTGTTTAACTCTAAGATCAAATAATGGAATTTTGCCCTTGTATTAAAAAATTTGTTGATAATTAAAGACCGAATATTGTAAAATGTTCCCTAAAAATAACAGGCCAATCTACAATGTGTTGTGAGCTTTTCATAAAGGAAATAAATAAAATTATTGCCTTACATTAGTAAAGAAATAGCACACAGACTATAAATAATTTGATAAATTTGTTTATTATATGAACCATTAATAATTGACATTTTTCATTAAATCAGTTGTAGCTGATAATATTGAAACATTAAAATGTGTTATTATTGTTTAATAAAATATTTTTTATTATTATTGTGTCTACCTTGTTTTATTTTATTTGTACTACATCAAGGAACAAATTATGAAACAAAGGTAACTTAAAGTGTCGTTTTTGGTGCTAATATTTATTAATGTAAAACAGAGTAAATGTAAAAATGTAAAACAGTGATGACACATACCTGATTATGCAATTCAGAGTCTTCCTTATGGACTATAGAGTTTAAGTCATGATTCAAGAAAAGCAGATTACAGTCTTGTTTTAACTGTAGGAGTTCCAGTTTTGTCTGTTTTATACATTGAAACTGTACATTATTTTATTGTAGCAATCTTGTGTTCCTGCCAACCTCAGCTCACCTACAAATATCTTATTTGAAAAAAACCGACTCCTCTAGGTGTAAGGTAATGCAATTTGAGTAACACAGATGGCATAGGTTCTGGAATCAGATTGTCTTGTTTCAAGTCTTGGCTCTACCAGTTAGTAACTTCTTAGTTGTTTCTTGAGATATAATAGTCAGCTAACGGTGTGAATACTCTGCAACCAAGTGACCCATGTATTCATTTATGCATAATAGGTAGGTATTTTTTTTTTTTGATGGATCTTATGTTAAAATAATGATTATTTGGTTAAATAAAGCTTTTATACATTACAAGTAAGGGTGATAGTTTTAAGGTCATTTCTGATGTCTGTACATTTAAGTAGAGTTTATATTACCCTAAGACTTCTTCTAGTCTATCTTTTAGAATTTTATATATTTTATGATATAATATTGCAGAAGAATTCCTTCAGTTAAGACATTTAAACATGGAAACAGAACTGTCAAAATGAAGTCTGTCATATTTGTTTAGTTTCATATCCACCAATCAAACAACTAATGGTTTATATTGGAATTTCAGGAAGATATGTATCTATATTTATATAGATATGTATGTCAATTACCAATAGATTTATTTCCCATTATTAATTTATCCTCCCCTAAAATATTCATGGAATTCTTTGCCTTTTTTTTTTTTTTGCCTCCTTTTTATACTCATTCCTTCTCTGCTTGGCAATGATTGTTCTCACCCATTTCCTTTATATTTATATTCACCAATCATCCATTAAGATTCAGTTTGAATGTAAACTTCTCCAAGTCATTTCATAATATTTGCTCCCTTTTACTTCTTACTAACTTATTTAAGAGTCCTTTTTTTTCATAGCTTCATTACCATCATTGATTTTTCATGTTTTATTTTATTATCTATTTATGTTTCTCCATCTCTCCTTAGATTGTTAGTGCCTTGAGAGCAGAGGCTGTTATCAATCTTTGTTTTTCTAATAAGAAGCAGGATGGTTAATACATAGTAAACCCTTAATAAACATGTGTAAATGAAAAAGTGAATAAATGAATACAAGAATTGAAGAAATAAAGTTTAAAAAAAAAAAAGAAGAATCGAAGAAAGCCCGTGTGATGAACTGTTATGCACCTGCCCAGTGTGAATGATATTCTTCTCATGAGTTAATCTTTTAAATTTAGCTTAGAATTTGTAAACATATAGGAGGAAAAAGATACAGGCAGACTGACAACAGTTTCATAAAGCGAAACAAAATATAAAGCATGTTAAAAAGGAATGAAAAGTTAGACAATGACAGGGTTTTCAAAAATAAAGTGTGGCAGGAGTGTATGCAGGTTGAAATAATGAGGTCTAGTACATATTTTTTGTATAAGTTGTCTGTTTTCCTTTTGCAGTCTGCTGCTAATAAGTTTGGGACAAAGAAAGAAGTACTATCACAAATGTTATAAAAATGTTACTTTAAGTACAGCAAGTTATGTGCGTTCTATATATACGAATAATGTATGTTGAGACACAATGAAGAGGAATTTATGAGAGTATGTGGAAAACATCAATTAAATTTAACTTTTATAAGTGAGTTTTGAAAGTGATTAATAATTACTTTTAAATAGAGGATTAATTCAACTTTTATCAGTTCGTTTAAAGATTAGCAAGGATTTAGTTCATGAATTACTTCTTCTTAAAAAGAAACTGTAGGTTGTGATCAGAAACTATATTACACACACACACACACACGCAGTTTCATCCACACACACAATTATAAATACATGACTGTGATATAGAGTTATATATACCACACACATAAACGAGTTTACACAGATAATAGTTTTAAACCATTTTGTAACACAATACTGACTGTGGTATATATTGATTTCCATTAGTCAATGCCAAACTATAACATTTGCCATTTTCACCATTACAACCTGTTAAATCTGTCATCCTTCTTTAGGATTTATATGCATCCTCATCATAACTCATTCTACTCAAAACAAAATTCACTAAATGCACCTTAGAACAGCTTACAATCTCTTTGTGGTTCTAAAGTCATCTTCTGCTAGAACAGCAGAAAACTTCCTTCTTAGTTGGCAGAAAAGTGAAAAAAGAAATCACATTGAATAGAAAAATCAGGGTGAATAATATAGTAAAGGTAGAGAACTTAAATGCCATGTGCCCTTTCTCAGCCTCAACCATTCATTCTGAAAATGGCCTATCAGAAAAGCATAGAAGGGAGCAGTTTAATTACTGTTCCTTTGACATATGTAATACATTTTCAGTAGCAGGCCCATGAATTTATTTCGGGCCAAATGTTGTACAACAAAACTGTCCTTTAAGGTATTTCTTTCTAAGATTTTTATCCACTTGGCCTACACAGCGATTTTTTATTTTATTTTTTAAAAAACACTGTCTTTTTTAGAGATATTTAAAAATAAGCCTATAACTGTGTTCTTGTTTAGAAATAATACAACCCAGGAATGAAACTAAGAGATAAGCCTAATTTACTTTTAAACACTGACTTAATTTAAATACTTAAACGTATCTATATATTATGCTTTTATCTACCCACTCATGCTTGCCTGAGTGTTTTCTACATTGTATCTATTTTAGATGGATAATTACTTGCACTTGTTTATACTTCTATATCTTTATATATGTTCAGACCCTATTTGTAATAAATAAATAAATGACCTACCTTAGTGGATGGTCTAAGGGCAGAATCCAAGTTCATCCATGGTACCATCCCTGAAACATAGTAGAGATTCATAAATGATAATTCAATAAATAGACTACCTCTTTTAATAATGCATTTTAATAACAATCAAAACGCTAGTTTTCTATTTTAATTATCTACCTTGGACTTAAAGAAATATTAGGTGAAGAAAATATAATATATATCCAATATTTATTCGACCTTATCCTGTTATAAAGAGCAAGTCACACAGTGCTTCAGAAATATCAAGAATCCTTTAAAAACATGTTATTTTTATATAGATATGTTAATAGATATCTATATAGAAACATATCTATCTTTTCACAAGAACAACTCACTAAAAACAAAAACAAAACAATACAAAAAGAACACTACAGAAACTAAACCAAGATATTTAAACAAACTTAGTCAAACTTCCCATCTCACATGCAGACCCAGTGCTCTTGTTTGTCTAACCTATGCAACTATTTCTGCACAAGTTATTTTTAATCTTAATATGCTCTTCTCTCATATACAGCTATAAGCAAAATATGTTTTAATGAACTAATTCCTGGTGAAGTTTTTCACAAAAAAATATATTAGCTATCAATCTCCCTCATCCATTTTATAACAGTTGTATGAATAATAATTTCAGAAAGGAACTCAAACAGAATATTGGATAATCAAGAATGGTTTAGAGGATATTACATTAAAACAAACAAACACAAATAAACACCCTCTTTTATTAATCTACATAATCCTGCTTTGGTTTAATAGGATTTTAACTAGTTCTAAATATATGAGCCTCTCTGAATTTTGAGAGGCTTAAATCTTTCTTCCATGCAAGCAAAGTGGATTAAAATCAACCTTTGTGTTTTACAATTTGCATTTCACTGACCTATACTGTGAGTTTTACAAAAGCCCTTAAGTGTTTTCTTCCCCAGTAGCTGGCATCTCTCTAGGATAAGATCATGCGATTCTATTTCCTTTGATATATTTAAACTTGCAACCACATTACATGAACAAATTCCTTGCCAGATAGTTTTTCCTATCCTAACTTATACCCACCCCATAAATAATTTCTCTGCTTTCAATATTTCATACATAACTCTTCATTTTTGTAGTAAATATTCTTATTTAAGAAGGAAAAACAAAATCTCTGAGAAAACCCTGAAGGAGGAGAAATACATGTTAATTAAAGGGTCAATGAGATGTCAAAATAGGTCAATGCCATGATGAATTTTTCCTTTCTTTTTAATTATTTTCTCTATATTTCCAGTAGCCAATGTTGACAAAATGAAACACAACTTTTCTTTCATACTCTCTGCACTGCTCTCTTTGACATTCATAAAACCACAGATTTAAAGCACTTTTTTTGAAACTGAATTACAGTGTATATTTCTTTGATATGTGAAAGCAAAATAAAACATCATGTATGAATTATATTGTATAACTAATACAAATTTGACTACTTATGTAAATATCCGGGGCATATATGTGCACATAAATGTAAAAATAAAGGAATTGGTAACATAATTTCACCAGTGTTTTGGGGGGCTATAACGTGATATGAACTCAGCTGTATAATTAAATATGGACAATAAATAAAGAGATCCAACTTCAGTAGGAAGAAAAAAAGAAGGAATGAAGGGAGAAAAGAAGGAGGGAGGGAGGAAAAAAAAGAAAGCTGAATTTATTAATCAATAATGAAGGGAGAGCTATGAGGTGCACTTATAAGCTACTGTTTATCTAAACAAAGCGGACAAGGTGTGAAATTTCAAAAATTTGTTGGCTGGAATGATGCTGTATGAATTGGCTGACTTTCAGAAGCGTAAGGTAGTAATTGATTGGCTGGCTCTCCGAAGCCTGGCTACTGATGCCGAACTGTCATGGATCACTTACAACTACGTTCACATAGTTCTGGTGGTAGATGTTACTAGAGCAGAAGACTAATCAGTCCTTTCCTTGGAGGTCAGAAGCTTTTTATCCTCAGGCCACCTCTTCTGTCCTTGGCCAACAATGAAGGAAATATTACCAGGGTGTGTGCAGAACATCAGTAGTTTTGCTGAGTCTACCAGAAGATAAAGGTTTCATATGTAAAGGTCTGATTCTCAGTTTAAGGGGTAATTAGCATGATTGCATACTGTTGTTTCTTTCTTTGAATAATTTATTAATTTATGCAGGGATAATGGCTGCACAAAAGCATCAAAGCTCTGGATAACATATCAAATGAATACGAGATATTCAAGAATTACAAAGTATTATAAGATTTTTCAGGCTTGATCAAAAAAACAAGTGCCAATGACTCCCTAAGTCTTATCTTTTCTTTGTATCACATACATCCTTTTCTTTAAATTAGATAAACGTTTAGCCAGTTTGATTTTCATTAGCACAGACATAGATTTTCCATATTAATTGCAGTATTCCTTCGAGTACATGAGGTCTAGCTATGGTGCAGATTTCCCTCTGGTTGGCCTAAGAAAATCTTTCATTCATAATTACTTAAGCTAAGGAATTAAACTGGTGGTCTGTGCCCTCCAGGAAATAAGCTATACTATTTATAAAGTGAGGAATACATTTTTTTTTTTTTTTAAATTTCACACCTCGTGTTATACACTACTATGGGTAGAATAACCACCCTCAGGAGCCTGTTCTAGAAATTATTAGTTCTATCACCAGAAAAGGGTTTCATTCCTCCCACCTCTCCAAGAAGACTGTCCTATGAGAAAGTTAGAAAATCACATACTTATAATTTTCTAACTCTACATCCACAACAAATATGTCTTGCCCCTAGATTAGCATAAAAAATAATTCCCACATATGAAAATAAGCTAGAAAATGCACAAGAGACATCACCAATTTTAGTGAAGTTCTAGGTATTGCCTCTGGGAGATGTCTTGAAAAAAAAAACAATGTTACACCCCAAGAATATCTATTCACCTTATTTCATTGCAAAGACAATTTCCGTTATTCTTAAGAGAGTATCATTATAGGTAAGGTGTTTTGACCTCCCTTTATATTGTCCTCATTTTTCCTATGTTTGAACAATTTGAACAAATACAATCTACCATTATTTTCTCATTCGTTTTTATTTCCACCTATTGCTCTGAAATTAATATCTCAAATTTTCTGAATTTATTTTTCAGACAATTTTTATTTCAATGGGTCATCATAAATTTAAACATCTTACTAAAATTATTAGACATTAATACACATTTTTTAAATATATTTCTATCTATCTATCTATCTATCTATCTATCTATCTATCTATCTATCTATCTATCTATCTATTTTAGTCAGTCCGAATGGCGGCATCATAGTAAAAACTCACATTATCAAAGCTATCAATAGTTTCTATAATATTTTTGGCTCACGTAGCGCCCCAAATTTGACACTCAAAAATCTTTAATATCAGTGTTTCATTGAGAGAGAAATTTAACAATAATATCAGTAGTTATAAATTTTGTCATTTCTAGCACATTAAATATTGGATATGTCCATTGTATGCATTTTTGCTAAACTTGGTTTTCCATATTGTTTCATTCAATGTATGGAAACTACTGTCCACATAACTTAATTGCTGAAGTCAGTCATTGTTGAACAAATGAGACAAATTTATGTTCTGTCAGAATTAGCCTAGCTTCATTTACTGATGTAAATAGGTATCCTATTACTACCACCTCGCTTTGGAACATAATACAAAGCTTATGTGAAAATAAATAAAACAATAATCTTTAGTATTAGTGAAAGCAACTATCTTTTATTTGCTGTAATGAGGTATGCTTTCTTGGCAGGTGTCATTTTAGATCACCAGAGGTATTATACTTCTGGTGTAGTGCTCCACAGCAATATTTGGGGATGGTGAATAAAATATATTTATTTTGTAAAGTGGAGTAAAGACTATTAAATAAAGGAAAAGCAAAAAGAAGAAATGGCAGACCACAGATCCTGTTCTCACACAGGTCACTTTTAAGAAAGAGTTATCAAGGAAGTTCAGGATCTGGAAAATCAGTCTTTTAAAACTTCTCATTCCCTTTAACATCCTGAGTGTCGCATAACCCGTTTTAAAGATGTTGCACTAGATCACTGCAATGATGACAGTGATAGTCATTTTATGTCACCTTGGCTAGGCCATGGTGCCAAGATGTGTACTCAAATAGTATTTTGGATGTTTCCACCAGGGTGTGTGGGATAAGATTACCATTTACATCATCAATGGACTCTGAGTAAAGCAGGTTGCCCTCCACAATGTGGGTGGGATTCACTCAATCAATGGAGCTATGAATAAAACAAAGACCGACCTCCCCCAAGCAAGAGGGAATTCCTCCAGCACACAGCCTTTGGAATTGAACTGAGGCATCAGGTCTCCTGGATTTCCAGTGTCCTGGCCCACCTTACAAGATTTTGAATGTGCCAGTCTACATAATTGCATGAGCCAATTTCTTAATCTCTCTGTCTCTCTCTGCCTCTCTCTGTCTCTGTCTCTCTGTCTCTCTGTCTCTGTCTCTCTGTCTCTCTGTCTCTGTCTCTCTCTCTCTCTCTCTCTCTCTCTCTCTCTCTCTCTCTCTCTCTCTCTCTCTCTCTCTCTCCTGTTGGTTCTGTTTCTCTGAAGAACTCTAACACAATGACACGGTCTTTGCTTTTCCCCTTCAGATTCATTATCCACAAATACCAGAGCTATGGTTTTAAATGTAAAGCTAAAATGTATTGCTTCCTTATTTAAGTGCTATAACATCCTCATCATCTATGCTCATCCTTGTTAGATCCTTCCTTAACTGCAGCGGCTGCTAGTGGTGCCATTTACTGTCTGCATTATCACTCTTTCATAATGTAAATACTGTCTCGAATATCAGATATTGTTACAATTTTTGTTTGTTGGGCTAAATGAGTATGCAAATAAATAATGGCAAAACATTGCTTGTTGTCAAACTTAAGAAATGTTTTGCCATTTATTTCTTTGAATATTCATTTAGCCCTACCCTCTTCTCCTTCTGGGAACCTCAATGATACAAAATTTAAATCTAAAGTTACTACCTCACAGTCACCTGAAGCCTTGTTCTTTCTTCTTTTTTTTAAGTGTATGTTCTCTTTGTCATTCAGATTTGGTAAATTATCTTTATACGTACTTAAGTTTACTAATCCTATCCTCTGTCATCTCCTCTCTATTATTAAGCCCATCCTGCGTGTTTTTAGCTTTGGTCATCATATTTTTCAGTTCTACAATTTCCATTTGTTTCTTTTTATAATTTCTATGGCTTTGCTGAAATTTTCTATATTTTTCATGTGTTTCAAGATATTTTTAATTACGGTTGTAGCATTTTTATGATGGCAGCTTTAAAATTTTAGAATTAATTCTTCCCAGTGTAGTAATCAGTTGCTTGTATTTTCTCATATATGTTTGATTTATGTGGTTCTTGTAATTTCAGCTAATTTTACAGTATCCTATAAATTTTGGATACTATATTAGAAAATTGGGTTCTACCATAAATACTTTATTTTAGCAGGCAATCACCCTATTTATTTTTAGCATGCAGATCATGGCCTACTTCTGTGGGCTGTGTTTGCAATGACAATTTAACTTTCTGAGCTATTTGGTGCTATTTCCATCTTCTTGGTATATCTATTGCCCTTGGAACTCACATTGATAATAACACCTGATAATAACACCTGAGGGAGCCCAAAGAGATTCTCCTGGCAGGTAGATGGGTGCCTGCAGATGGGTAAGGTAGTCTCTGAAACTCAAGGACAAAAATGCCGTGATTTGACCACTTAAAGGTAGAATTTCTCTAGCTGGTGCTCCCAAGTCAAGCAGTGTCTCTTGGTGAGGAAAGGTGGGAAAAGGGAGTACTTCCCAGGTCAGGAGCTTGTTGTAGCTGGATACCCTCTTTCTGTGAATGAGGAAGAGTGTTGCACAGAAAGGGTGCTTTTGTGGTGGGATATCCCTTGTTCATCCCACTAGCTAGTTGGTATTTCTCAGAAGTGAGAGGGGTTTCTGAGTCCCCAGGGTGGGGGGTGCTACAAAAAGTCAGGTCAGATGTTTGCTGTGGTTTGATCCCTCTTACAGATGTCTTTGGCCACCCAGTTTCTCTAGGGGTGAGTTGGGAGCCTGTCTTAGGTCTGGAGTAGAAAGAGCTCTGGCCACATATTGTTAGCAGGTTCCACATTGAACCCCTCTGCTGGTGGTACTGGTTATTGTGAGTGAGACTCTGGTTCAACAAGGGGGAGGAATGAGACAACCTGTTCTGACTTTTGTCACTAGTTTGGGAATCAGGAAATCTGGTGGGTAGCTTTGTACTGCTGGTTGGGGGCCCTAAGATGCCCTACTGGTGTCTTCTTCCACCAGTCCTGGGGTCCCTAACCAGCTTGCCTTCTTCTCTCCCATTTTCAGAGTTCTCCTTTGGTTGGGCCTTGCCTTATTTCCAGTGTGTATAGTTGTACTTAGCAGAAAAGAGCAGGGAAAAAGGGTCTATATGGCATTGTAATGACAGGAAATCAGGTACAGAGTGACAAAGGTTTATCTTACAAACTCAAAGTTATGTTTTCTAAGGAGATTGAAAAAAAATTATCTTTTTACTAACTGGAACCTAATGCTTGTTTTTGTTTTGCTATAACCACTGCTTATGACAGATGCTATTCGAGTTCTGGAGGTTAGTTCATCTACTCTATTTTTTTCTTCTTAAACTGGTTGATATGCTATAGAGAGGAAAACATTGCAGGGCCATAACCAAACTGAATATCTTTTCTTTTATCGTAATAGTGAATTAGCACCTTACTCCAGTTCAGAAGAAATATGAACTAAAGAGTAACTCTAATTTGCTGACCATCTAGCTGGCTAGAAGACATATATATATATATATATATATATATATATATATATATATATATATATATATATATACCTTTGAAGATGAATAGCTTCAGTTATTTGTTATATGGTGATAGAACATTGAAATGGCTCTTTAATATTTTTTCTTCAAGTTCTATTAATAGGTAGAGTATATATGTACAATAAAAATAACAGCATTCTCCATGATAACTCTGAGAAGCTGAACTAATTTTTATTCATTCTAATAGTATGTTTTAAATTATAATTGTGTTATATAATTGTGTTCTACTGTACGAAAGATAATATAAATCCTTTGTTATTTAGCTAACACACTGAAACATTTATCTGTCTTTATTTGAAATATTTCTACTTTTCATCCCTTCAATTTCCTAATCAAAAACAAGAAGATATTTCATGGTCTTACTTTGTATATCTTCACACATATAGATTTTTGCAACCTATAGTCATCATTTTCCCCTCAATGACTGTAGCTAAATACAGAGGGAATAAAAAAAAAAGTATACACATTTTTAGAAAGAAAAAACCTGTATTAAAATTGTAATTCTCAATATATACTGACAACAAAAAATGAATACAAGTCATGTGTATACATTTTTTTGGCACCCTGGTATTTAAGATAATTCTTATTTAACCTTCACATTAAAAAAAAAAAAAAATCAGGTTTTACTTATGTAAGTTATTTCAGGAAAAGCTGTCATGTAATTCTTTATTGACAGATATTCATGGAAATTTTATTGATGGCACAATTGACTATTTTACCTCCTAGAGCAGCCCTAGAAATAATGTAGATATGCTACGGAGAAGAGCTTGTAAGTATTCTGAGCTGGTAATATGACAGTACTGCATATAAAAGTAAGTGGTTCTCTAATATACCTGTGGATGTTAAATCTATTTAATATACATCAAGTAACATAATAATAGCCCCATAAGAAAAAGAATCACAGTTAAAATAAACACTTTAATCAAAAGTTTGCTGTATTTCTGATGATTTTGATCCAGTTTGATTGGCTTTACACTTACATGGATCGATATTAAACTATGACAAAATGTTAATTTTATATATTTAATTTAATTGGAAGTAAACTGTAAGTTGGATCTTGATTCAAACCCAACATTTTAACAATTGCTTTGTTCTCTACAATGTTGATTTGTTTTATATAGCCACATTTAAAAGGCTTCCTTATTGGGAAATATCTAGATTAAGACATATATTTTCCTTGAATTTTGTGGCATAGAAGTTGTTCAATTGATATTTACTACGTACAATTTAGAGTCATATCTAGGGTTTGCTGAAAGCTTTAAACACATATGAAATTTTAAAATGATACCTTATTTCCAGGGTATTATTCATGACCAGGCAAATCTGGTAAGTAACCACACCTTACAGACAACTTTTTCTGATTATTTATAGAGGGCCTAGAATAAACTGTCACACAATTTATAGTTCTGGAAGAATAGATATTAAGTTACCTGACACAGAAAAACAAGTTATGAACTATAATTACATTATTTTGGTCAAATTATGAATTATGGATGATATAAAAACAAGTATACTGGTGAAAAAAGTAATTCTAATACCATGGCTCTATTCTCTATCTTATTAGGGAAAAAAAATCGTCTAACCAGGATAGAAAAATAATGCAAGGGGAGTATTTTTATTTTTGTTTGTTTGTTTTAATAAGCTACTCTGCCAGACTTATAATCTTATTTAAGTATGTTACAGACCTTGCCACACAAATCAGAACAAAACAAAGGCTCAGTTACTATAAGTAAGTTGCTCAGCATCCACTGGTCAATTTTGTATCATCCTATGTTTCTTCACAGTACTTTAAACAATTCCATTCAATCAATAATTAAGTCATAAATTATTAACCTGGTGTCTATGTGCTCTTATAGAACATAAAGTCCATGGCCATTTTATATCCCCCCAGAATCTAGCCCTGTGTTTGCTCTTGATAAATATCCGTTATGTAAATTATTGGCTGATTTAGGAGGCTGAATAGATGGATCAAAAGGAAATAAGAAAATATGATTGAAAATTTTAGAAGGGTTTAACGGGATAGGGGCTTCTCATAATACTTTCCCAAATTCAGGCATCTTAGAGGTTTCCTCTATTTTCTATTTTAATGTATTACACATGTTAGCTTATTCTCTTCCTATATTAGATTCCTGTGGCTGCTATGCCAAATTATCACAAACTTTATGGCTTAAACGACATAAATTTATTCTCTCATAGTTCTGGAGGGTAGAATTCTAAAATCAAAGCAATTCTGTTCCTAGTCTGCTTGAGCTTCTGGTTGCCGCCAACACCCCTTGGCATTCTTTGGTTTGTGGTTGCATCACTCAAATATCTGCCTCCGTCTTCACATTACCTTTACTTATGTGTGTCGATGTGTCAAAGTTCTTCTGCTTTTCTCTAATAAGGACACTTGTGATAGATTTAAGGGCCACCTGGATATACAGAATCGCCTCCACATGTCAAGATACTTAACTTGCTTACACTGTAAAAACCTTTTTCCTTATAAGGTACGATTTATAGGTTCCAGGGGTTAGGACCTGATTCAGCTAGGGGCCATTATTCAGCCTACATCTACCTTTCATAATTCATTATTAACTATTTTGAGGATTTCCATTTGAACATCCTAATTCAAGGGGTTAAGTTTACAAAAATAAATAAATAAATAAATAAATAAAAACATATAAATTGAAGCTGCAAAATATAAGACCGTCCTTGGACCATGTAGGAAATTAAACTCTGTGGTCAAATTCATCTCAGTTTAAAAGAGTTAAGAAAGAGAGTTTGGAAATTTGTGGGGGTATTTTATTGATATCAAATGCAGTACGAAATTTCAACTCACCTTATATTTCATTCATTGGAAAATAGTTAAAATTGTGTGCATATATTATCAATTATTCCTCATGACTTCCCTTAAACTCACACCTTATTCAAATGACACATCTCTATTTTCCACTTGTGAAATGATTTTTTATTTCTGATTCTATTTTTATTAACCTTATGCTGAAGAGAGAACATAGAATGAAAACTAACTAAAGTAAATGTTTGACTTATTTACTGGCTGAATAAATCAATATAGGAGAAATTAGAAACTCCTAAATTACGTTTTACCTGAAAAGTAGAATAAATTATAAGACTGCTCTTTGCGAAATAAAAGAGACAATGGATTGAGAAACAAGGAATTTACTGGCTTACAGAAAGAGACATATAACACTGATGACAATAATCTCATTGAGGTTCTCATAAAGTTAACTGATTTTTAAATAACATTTTAATGCCCATTATTTGTAAATTGCTGTTCTGAGACTACCGCGGCAGCACCCACCCACCTGGGTCTCTTAGAAAGTCTGCTCTTTGTAAAGCCAACTACTATGAAAAAGTAAGTCCAAATCCCTGAGGCTACCACACTGTGAAGAAGTCCAACTTAGCCATGCAGAAAAGCCATGTTTAAAGAAGATGCCTGACTAGTTATTAATTCGTCCAGCCATCCCAACTCAAATGTCAGAGATGAATGAAAAGGACTGCAGATGACTCCAGCCCCACCCATTATTTTACTGTCACCTTAGGAGGTATCCCAGGAGAGAACCATCCAGGTGAGTCTAGTTAAACTCCACAATAAATTGTTGCGTCAAGTCACTTAAGTTTGGGGTGGTTTATTACATAATAATAGATACTTAAAAAACACTTCCTTTTCACACATTAAGAAGATGTGGCTCACAAAATTTAAGTAAATTGCCTGATGTCACATGCAAGTAATACATGTGAGATTTAACCTCGCTTTTCCATTCAATACATTTTCACACCCCACCATATCATTCTACCTCCTATAGGTGTCTCAGCTTCCTTTCTCCTCCGCTGTTAACATCCTATTAAGGCCTCATCACCTCATGAACTTGTTTCCTTCTCTACACCCTCTTCTCCTTTTCCCTCTCCTCCTCCTTCATGACCATAATCATATTCATAATAACAGTAACAGCTTAAAGTTAGGAAGTCTGAACTAAATGCTAGGCACTTAGCATGTGACATGTGACAAGGATTTTGTATCTATGTCTCCTTAAATATTCCCACACACCATGTTACACACCACAGTCAATTTGTCTTCACCAAATAAACTACATTTTAATTATAAATTTCCTTGTCTTTTGGGATAGATACCATGCTCTCTATGACATTTTTATTCTAGAGGGCAGGATGAAAAATAATTGGAGGTAACTTCAAGTGGTGGTTAAGTGCCATGAAACAAACAAAAAAACAAACAAATGGGGTGAGGTAACAGAGAACACTATGCCTAGTGCATAGTGTGGTCAGGAGACTAACTTGGGTATAATGGTCAGATAGGGTTTCCTGAGAAAGTAACAATTAGGCAGAGACTGGAAAAATGGAAATGAGTTTACCAAACTGAGGTCAAGAAGAGTGTTCTAAGCAATAGATATAACCTGAGCCTTAAAAAGCTTGAGTAATTTAACAGACTAAAATCATGTCTATTTGCTGGAAAAGTGATGATTAAGGGGAAAACAGTTATATACATACATATATATATATATATATAAAACGCTCCTTTGAATTATTTTTTCTCCTAGATAAATTGAGACTTTCTGGGTTTATCATGAACATTTTGGCCTCTACGGAAGGCCCTTTGAGATTTCCTGTTTCTTACACTGCTCAACAGTTAATGGCAGGCTTATGTCTGACTTGCCCTATAAATACTGCACCTTCTGCCAGAGGATTCTACACCACCCTCCGACATTTTAGATCCAGTCAAGGCCTGAGCCAGTCAGGCAGCTAACAGGAGCCACAACCTACATCGGCTATTCCAACACCACTGAAACGACTCTGAAATATGATCCCAGGTGAATTCAGGTTTCCATAAGATTTCTCTAGATGATAAAACATAAATTGGTCCTTTCCATCAATCTAGCTATATCCCTCCAACAGAAAGATAAACGAAAGAAAAAGAAGAATCCTTCCTTCTAAGTGTAGACCTATAGCTTGAAACGTTTCTCTTTTTCTTTCTTAATGTTTAAGTATAAAATGCTAGTGGTGGGTCCACAATCCCTCTTCCATCACTAATCCATCAGTCTGGAGTTATTAAAACACAGAAGACAATAGAGTGTGACATAATGCTGTAATGTGGGAATGAGAGATTTGCTTAATTACACTTAACATGATTTTTTTGGTATGCTTCATAGTCATAGGATATTTGTTTGAAAAATAAAATAAATTCAGGCAACAAATAGTTCTTAACCACAATATATACATTTTGTAATAATAGGATATCAATTATCTCTTTAATAAATATGTAAGGAATATTACTTTGAAGGAATATGATATTCTCATCAGTATGGTTAACCGACTAGAGTGACAATGTACATGGAATGACAAGCTAAATTGGATGACGAAACCTCACTGAAATAATTCAGGGGACAACCAAACATGTAGATCAAGCCCTACTTGCTTATCAGTCACTTGTCAATACCTCTAAGACACTCACAAATTTCTATGCAAGTGTGATAAATTACTCCTTTCTCCATCTTTAATTCTGCAAATTCCCTTTAAAAACAAAATTTTGTCTAACTCTCATTCATTCTACGAATAGCTCTGGATTCCTCATTATGCTGCTGTTACTTGCAGGTGGCCATGGTCTCTACATTTGTTAAGTGCTACCATCTAGGCTCATATTGCAGCCAGGCTAGCACTGGCCTCAATCCACATGAAGTGCTTGGGAAAAAAAACAGGGCATTAACCTGTTTTAGACTCAATGTTGACTTCATTGCTTGTGGATACTTACTGCCTATAGAATCAATGTATCCCTTATTGTGTCCTCAGGTATTGTATGCATATGTTCTGCTTTTGTAATTAGATTACAAATCCATTGAGCACAAAAACCATCTCATACATTTTTAAATCCCTAATGTATATTAACAGAGTGTCCTGCATATGGCTGATGGCGAAAAAGTATTACAATGAGATATTTATATGCCTGTCTCCTTCACTAGTTTAGGTAAGAATTGCATTGAATTAATTAAATGCCCTCAACTCCTTTCCCAAGACCCAGGACTTGCAGCTAGCAAATAATACATGGTTAGTGAATATAATTATACACATCTTAAACATAAACACATCCATTTCTATGAACCATAGTTCATATATATATATATATATATATATATATATATATATGCTCTTATATCTTACAATTTGGTTATTTGTTACATTACTTTCTACTTTCAATTGTATTTATTTTACCATTTTTTTTGTTCATTTTCAAGCTACTTGAGAAGGGGCAAAAATCTTTAACTTCATTTGTAAGTATTCATAGCACCTAAAGTACTCGTCTGCAGTGATAACTACTCAAATATGTGCAATCGATCAGTTGATTGACTGCCGTCTGTACATACTTCAGTCAAAGTACATATGTTTCACAAGAGTATGACGTATACTAACCACAAAAATTGAGCTGTTGCCCAAAAGAATAGCCTGTAAGTCTATGCATTTTGATATATTTTATGTTAGGGGTCTGTTTCTTAATCTTAAGTTTCTCTGTTTATCTGAATCTTTAAAAGAAAACAGAAGATTTTTAAACATAAAATAAATGTTTCTGAGAAATACATCATTTAAATACATTTAAGAAACTATATTTCATAACTATGTTGTTAACTGTGCTTAATAAGAAACATAATCATGATTCTACCAAGTTTCCAAGCAATATGTCCCAGAAAAATAAATGATAGTCTCACTATTCTCTCTAAGGTGAACACTCTGTTCTCCAACTCTATCACACTTAATGCGTACAGTATTTTCGTTTTGCAAAAGAATGTAAAGCTAAACAAATAAATAAAAGAGAAGTAGCTAAACACTGTGCCTGCTTCCTTCCATGAACACATTAAAATTACAACTTAATTATAGAAAAATCAACCTGCAAAACTATCTGAAATTTGGCTGAACAGAAGTTTTATAACTATAAAGAAGAAGTCACGTCAAGACTGGTACCGTGTTTCTCCGAAATAAGACCCAGCCAGACAATCAGCTCTAATGCGTCTTTTAGAGCAAACATTAATATGAGACCTGGTCTTTTTTACTATAATATACGACCGGGTCTTTAATATAACACAATATGTAATGTACTGTAATATAATATAATATAATATAATATAATATAATATAATATAATATAATATAATATAATATAATATAATAGACTGGTCTTATATTAACGTATGCTCCAAAAGACACATTAGAGCTCACTGTCCCGCTAGGTCTTATTTTCAGGGAAACACGGTAGGAGGCGCAGAGATGTGAAACAGGCTGACACCAAACTTCTGTGTGGCGATTGAGAATGAGGAGGGATATGTCAGCCATGGATGTTTTCCCTAAATGAGCAAAGGACCCCAGCACCACACCAGCTCCCCAGCATGGAATACTGATGCCTGGAAGAAAAGTCCCCACAACATCCAGCTGTGAAAAACACCTGGGATTCTGATCATCTTGGTGGGAAGGAAGACTACAGGAAACCCAGATGTCCTGTTAAAGGGCCCATGGACATACTCGCTTACAAGCACTCACCCTGGGCTTTGGCAGAGGAACAATGACTGGGGGTGGGGGGGACTCAGAGACAAACGAGGGTCAGACTAAGTTGTGTGGCTTCGAGGCGTGGGCTAGAGAATCATTGTCATTTTCCTTGTGTGGAGTCCTTCTCAGATGTAGTTGGCAGGTAGTTGCCATCTTTACTGTGTTGAGCTTATCCCCACAGGGCAATTCTGAATCTCACTGGCCGGATGAACTCTGCTGCTCCAGCTGGCTAATTCACTGGGAACCCACCCCTCTCAACTCCCTCAATGCCAGAGGCACTTTGCAGTCAGCACAGCCTGCATTGCACTCTTTCCTGGAATATTATCATAGTCCATTGGCCCCAGACAGGTGGCAACTGGCCTAAGTATACTCAGAGTATGCTCTGAGACTTTTGCTCAGTAGATCCAGCACTTACACCAAACCAGAATTTACATTAACAAGGTAAGAACAACTCTTCCCAATCTAGTGACTCCCTAAGATCCTGCCTCACTTAAATTGCATGCTGTACGAAGTTTTCTGAGTGGCTGAACCGTAAGGGAGCCAGCAGGTGGCAGCAGGCCTCGGGATGTCCTGGTTTTTTGCTGAGGTTCCCCAGGCCTGGTAGTGGTGGCAGCCATCCTTGGTTCACAGCATGGCCTCTCCCACACACCTCCAGGTTAGCACAGGCAGTGAACAACTGCATTCGCTTTGCAGCATATACCAGGTAGACCCCAACTGGTTACAGGCAGTGAGTGACCTGGGCCTGCACTGGAGCCCCTCTGCAAAAATCCCAGAACCAACATACGTGGAGTTTGGCGTTAGACCACAGCAGAGCACCACACAATTAGCCCTACAATCAGCATACTCAAAGGGTGGTCTTCATAGGCACCAGAGCTCCCTGGGGTGAATTCCACTCAGTGGGGCAAACACCATGCACAGCAGCCTGTAAGCTGTGGATATGGTTAAACCCCACAGTCAATCAGTCTGAGGGTCAATATCACCCACTGACAAGCCAACTGCAACTGAAGCTCAACTATAACAGAAAGGAACATGCAATGCAACCCACACAAGGGACACTCCTGGTGCACCTGAATCAGGTGACCTGGGAGACTGTGTAAGGGCCCCATACGACACCTACTATATAGGGCTAGAAGGCCAAGAATGGAAGACATAGCAGACCTACCTAATACATAGCAACAAACACAGAGAGGCAGCCAAAATGAGGAAACAAAGAAATGCATCCCAAATGAAGGAAAATCAAAGCACAGAGACAGAGCTTCACAGAGAAGAAAAAGCTAAAGGAATTCATCACCAAACCAGTATTACAAGGAATGTTAGAGGGACTTCTTTAAGATGAAAACAAAAACAAACAAACAAACAAACATAAAACAGAGCAATATAAAGAAAAATAAAATTTCAATAGCTACATATCTATCAACAATCACTTTCAATGTAAATGGATTAAATGCTCCAATCAAAAGACATACAGGACTGAATGGACAAGAAAACATACCCTGGACATGCAATGCTGCATATAAGAGACTCACTTCAGATTGAAAGAGACACAAAGACAGAAAGTAAAGGAATGGGAAAAATTATTTCATGAAAATGAAAAACAAAAAAATTAAAAATGTGGGGTAGCAATAATTATACCAGACAAAATAGACTTTAAAACAAAGGCTGTAACAAGAGACAATGCAGGACCTAATAATTCCACTTCTGAGTATTTATCTAAAGAAACCCAAAATGCTACTTTGAAGGGATGTGTGCATCCATATGTTCATTGAAGCATTGTTTACAATGGCCAAGTTGTGGAGGCAGCCTGGCATCAATGGAAGAATGGATAAAGAGGAGGTGGTACATATATACAATGGAATATTGCTCAACCATGGATGAGAATGGGTCCTTGCCATCTGTGGCAGCATGGGTGGACCTGGAGAGTATTGTGCTGAGTGGAGTATGTCAGACAGAGAAAGACAGATGCAATGAGATTTCACTTATATGTGGAATCTGAAGAACAAAATAAACAAACAAAAATAAACAATCTCATAGATACAGAAACAATTTGATGGGTGACAGATGGGAGGGGGTGGGAGTGAAATAAAGGGAAGGGATCAAGAAGTACAAAATGGTTTTAAAAAGTAGTTATGGAGATGTAGGATATAACATAATGAATATATTCAATACTATTGTAAAAAAAAACTATGCATGGTATCACATGGGTTCTAGATTTGTTGGGGTGATAAATGGGAGCATATGGGGGCAGGGTGAAAAAGGTGAAGGGATTGGGAAGTGCAAAATGGCAGTTACAAACTAGTCACGGGGATGTAAAGTAAAGCATAGGGATAATAGTCAATAATATGGCAATAACTATGGATAGTGCCAGGTGGGTACTAGACTAGTCAAGGGTGTTACTTCTTAGATTATACAAATGTCTAACCACTACAATGTACCCCTGAAATTAATATAAAATAATATTAAATTTCAACTGTAATTGAAAAATTATAAAAGAAGGAAAAGGTAAAAGGGAATACGAGGTGCAAAATTCCAGGCATAAAACAAATAAGTCAGGGGAATGTAATATACAGCATGAGGAATATAGTCAATATTGTGGTAGCATGGTAAGGATGAAATTCAGGGACTCAATAACACAGGTAGACTTAGCTAGTTTGCAGTTTGATTCACTTCATAGCTTGCTATCTAGCCTCTTGCATTGTAATTATACTTAGCGAGGTACTGGTAGTTTGCAGTTAGATCCATCCTTATATTCATCTGTGTTCTCTTTGTTTCTCCTCTCACTGATTAACTTAAGAACTCTATTTTGCTCCCTTTCATAAGTCTACACTCATTGATCCATTTAATCAAGAGAACCCTAACTTGAAAAGGACAATTTCTTAATCCTCACATGCCCGGATATCAGAATCCATTTTACAACTCCCTTGCATTTTTTACTGGGTGATGATGCATAAAGCCCCAGGATGTAATGTCCTGAGTATGGAGATAATATTATCTTAAAACAGACCACAGCCTAGGAAATGATGTCAACCCTCAGACCTGCCTGACCGACTCTCCCTTTTCTTTGTTCTTCTCCTTGTGTACCTATAAAACCTAACCAGTCTAGGGACGGGGAGCTGGCCTTGGACAGGATTCCTTTATCCTCCCAGAAATATTCTGAACAAACCTGCTTTTGTTTCCATCAACCATGTCTCTCAATTTTTAACTTTTTCAAGTGGCAGGCAGCCAGACCTTAGCACGGTACCAGCATAGGACAGTGTCAGATGGTTGCTGGACTTATCATGGTGATGACTTCTTTAGGTCATGTTGAATAACTGTGATGTACCTCTGAAACTCATGTAATATTATATGTTAGCTATATTATTAATAAAAATCTTTACGAATGAACAACAACCACCATGTTAGTTTTCATTTTTTTTAAAGTATGGTAATTTAAAGATGATACTCACAACATTTTGGTTACATTAAAAAGTAGTACACTAAGTCCAACTGTAGATACTATCCAATAAGGTAATATTATCCTGGAAAATTGTGGTTTTAGTTGTTAACGTTTATCTGTTTTCCTCACAATAGAAAGGGTTCCAAATATAGTCAATTCTATAGCAGTCCAATGGTCTAGTCACCTCTTCTTCCTTCTCAATATGCTGAATGTTTAACAAGAACTTAGCTACCCACTATGCACTTCATATAATATTATGGAATATAATAATATTATGATCATGGCTGATCGCTTAATATGACCTGCTTATCCATCTCTAACCCAAAATTGCATTTTAAGTGTATCCTTCTCTTTCCTTTTCTGGACTTTTGCAGTTGCTTACCAATAGCTGTCAGTGTTTGTAATCAAAATCATGTCTAATTGCTCCTGCATTCATTGCCAAAATGTTATTTCTTAACCAAAGCTATTCTTCCCCATCCACAGTCTACTATTAATCAGTATCCCTATACTACTTTACTTGATTTCCCATTCAATATATATGCCTGTTCCTTGAAACAAAGTAGGCCACTGTATGAGGTCTCACAATTATGATCACAAACTCATCCTAGAAAAAGTGCTACATACCTCATTGCTGAGTATCACCACAGTCACCTTTGAAGTGCTCCCCTTGGGAAGCTATGCACCAAAGCAAGCGCCTAGTCCACCCTTCAAAGCAATTTTGGAACTCTATCTGGAATGGCCATCACAGCTGTCGTCATATTACCCTGAATGTCATCAAAATGTCTTCCTTTCAATATTTCCTGTATCTTTGGATAAAGAAAGAAGTCATTGGAGGCCAGATCAGGTGAGTGGGGAGGAGGTTCCAAAACAATTATTTGTTTACTGGCTCAAAACTCCCACACAGACAGTGCCCTGTGAGGTGGTGCATTGTTGTGATGCAAGAGCCATGAATTGTTGGCGAAAAGTTCAGGTCGTCTAACTTTTTTACACAGCCTTTTCAGCATTTCCAAATAGTAAACCTGGTTAACTGTTTGTCCAGTTGGTAAAGATTCATAAAGAATTATCCCTCTGATATCAAAAAAGGTTAGCAACATCATTGCAACAAGTTTGTGAATATTTTAGGTTGGTGCAAAAGTAATTGTGGTTTTGCAATTATTTTTAACCTTTTAAACCACAATTACTTTTACACCAATCTAATAATTGTCAACCTCAGATATTTCTATTATTTTATTTATAGAAACTATTTAAGTTTTAGACCTGAATATTCCAACATACGAAGATGTCCATTTTCTGGAGATCAATCCACATTCAAAATCAAATATTCAAGCATATAAAACCAAACAGAAAATAAGATGCTGTCAATGACATACGTTTCTAGTATGCTTGAATTATTTTCATGTATATGAATATTTCAGGACCCCCAGTATAACTTGAGCAGCAATTAGAGTAACTGGTCAAAAATTCTGGAGAAGTTTACAGATAACATAGTAATGTATACTTATTTACCAATTGTTTAATGCATGCAAGATAACCACATGTTATTTTAGAAGTAAGTTTACAGCATTATCTAATAAATTAGTACTTTGGAGGAATTCACTGTGACTTTTTGGAAAACTCATATGTAAGTTTACAGGATACCAAGAAATAAACATTTATCTTACCAGTTGATTCAATTAGTCTATCAACTGATCATTCAGGAAATGATATATTGTGTAGCATTTTTCCCCTGATGTGTTAATCCAAGTAGTCATATAGAAGCAGTAACCAAACTACAATTATTATTTGCAATTTATTCATATTTAGATACTTTACTATTTATGTGTTACTATTGCTATGTGAAAGATGAAACCGTTTCATTAGATTTTTATGCTTTTACTGGATTGACTCAAAGCCCTTAACTCAGGGTTAATGAGTTTTTGAGACACTAGAATAAGTAGTCAAAGAAAAGTAGCAATTCATCTAACTTTTATTTTTGTTACAGAAAATATAGTCAAGCTACAAATATATCTGTGTATTCTCAGTTAATCATTCAAGTTCTCTCTCTCTCTCTCTCTCTCTCTCTATATATATATATATATATATATATATATATATATATACACATATATACACACACACATATATATATATTTCCTATATTTATAGGGAAGAAGTATGAACCACTCTGCAGAAAAGTTATTAAGGAAGAGCAGAAGGAAGAAACAATGATTATTTTTTAAGTTCTCTGTGATGGTTAATTATATGTATCAACTTGACTGGACCGTGGATGCCCAGGCATTTGGTCAAACATTATTCTGAGTGTGTCTGTGAGAGCTATTAGATAAATATTAGAGCTATTAGATAAATATTTGAATAGGTAGATTAAAGCACATTGCTTTCCCTAATGTAAGTGGACTCATCTAATCAGTTAAAGCACTGCACAGAACAACAACAACAAGAAAACTGCATGACTGCTTTGAAGCTTGAACACTGATTTTTTTTTTTTTTTTTTCCTGACTTCAGACTGAAATTGAAACATCCACTCTTCTTGGGTCTCAAGCCTACTGACTTTCAGGCTGCAACTATGCCATCCGCTCCCTGGTTCTCAGGCCTTAAAACTGGGAATGGAACCACACCATCATTTCTCCTGGGCTTCTGACTGCGGCTCTTGGGGCTTCTCAGCCTCCATAACTGTGTGAGCTAATTCTTTATGTCCAATCTCTTTCACGATACATACATACATCCTAATGACTCTGTTTCTCTGGAGAACCCCATGGATACATTCTATATTCTAACATAAACGGATTTTAAGAAAATATGCCTGAAATGCACGTAAGTCAAGAAAATTTTTAAAAATGTATATTGATGTTAATTCATTTTTAAACTTATTCTTTCTTTCATCACATTTATCATTTACCTATTAATTATTAAGCCATTACTCTGTGCTAGTAGTCACTGTCTAAAGAACCTGAGATGATACAGTAGAGAACAAAAATGCAAAACCTCTACTTTCATACAGCTTGTGAGTTACACAATAAGTAAAAACATATGAATAAAATATTAGTACACGAGAAGGTATCATATAGATAAAAATAATATTATAACAGAGTTGAGGAGGGTAGGGTGCTGGAAGTAAATACAGCTAGTATCTTCATCGGGTGGCTGGAATGGTCTTTGCTAAGAAAGGGACTCTGGAGCAAATCTTGAAGGAAGCAAAGAAGAGATAATTATACAAATAACTTGGGAGTAAGTAAAAAAGATAGAAGAGTAGGTTCAAAGGTTCTAAGCTGAAATATGCCTGTGGTATGTGAGAAAGAAAAGAAAGGCCAGTGCAGCTGGGGCTGAATGATGTAAGTCGTAGGCGAAATATAATGAGACAAGAGTAGTAACAGGGTGACAAGATCTCAAGGGCCTTACGGACCGATGGAAAAAATTTGGCTTTTCCACAGAGTGAGGTGGAAAGCTATTTGTAAGGCATGAGGCACAGGAATGATGTATCTGCTGACAGTTTTACAAAGAACACGGGTTGTCATGTTGAGAATAGACTGGAAGAAGGAAAGGGCAGAACAGTTAACAAGGTTGAGGGCTGTTATACATTCCAGGCAAGTCATGATGGCAACTCACAGGGTGATTGTAGCAGAGGTGGTGAGAAATGGCTGGATTATGGGTAGTACAAAAGGAACGGAATGGGAGGTTGAATATGAATGGGCTGTGAGAACAGTCAAGGATTCTGCCAAATCATTGACTTGAACAACTGAAACATAGGTTGTATTTAATTAGCATAGTAAGATTGTGAATAGGAATAGGTTGGGGAAGAACAGGAGTTCAGTCAGGAATGTTTGATTGTTTGTTTGTTTGTTTGTTTGTCTGTTTTCCTTTTAGACAACCAAGTGGAAAAGTCTTACTGAAGCTGGTTAGATGTGCCTAGAATTTGGGAAATGAATGCCCCTTGGAGTTATCCATTTGGGAGGTGTCATACTATATACTGTATTTAAAACAAAACAACAACAACATAAAAACAAACAAACAACAACAACAAAAAAAACTGTAAACTTAAAGAGATTCCCAGGGAATAATTGTAGACAGAGAACAGAAGAGTGTATAGAACTAAGTCTTGGACATAAAAGGAGAAACCAGGAAACAAAAGTGGAAAATGGCAACTGGAAAACTACAAGGACAATCGAGAGAATGTGGATACTGGAAACCCAGTGAAGGAAAAATGTTTTGAGGAGAGTGATGCAGTCAAATGTTGGAGCCAGGCCAAAAAGGATGAGAACCAAGAATTGCCCATTCTATGTAGCAATGTGGAGATCACTGGTGACCTTTACAAGACAGTTTTGGATGAATAATGGATTGAAGCCTAAACCAAGTATGTTTAAGTGACATGTATATATTTCCACCATCTCTTTTATTAGGTTATGACAATAACAGCAAAACATTTTATAAGTGAAATTAAATTTGAGTATTCTGTTGCTTACATCATATTTCTTAAACAAAAGAGAAAATGTTGAAAAATATTTTCTAGTTATGGAGTTTGCATTTATATTATGTGATAAATAGATTATAAGCTTCATCTTTTATCGAAGAATTTGTCTATGAACCTATGAGGTCCCTAAGTCCCTGACAGTAATTTCATTCCGCTATTTGTCCCAAAATGGTTTGGCTAGGCTTCAGCTAAGTTGGATTGAATGAAGGTATAATACACTAATCTCAGTATTCTCCATTATTACATCAATATTGATTATTAGGTTCAGGTAGTTAGTAGAAACTGTGTGAAAATAAGATAAAGACAGACATAAGAAACATGAGAAAATAAAAGATAGGGACACTCTTGAATATGATCAGAGATATTTAGAGCACCAAATTTGTTACAAAAACAAATAAACACACAAAAAGCAGCAATCACTATTTGATTGAAATGTAAGCATTATTAACACATAAACTTATTTACAAAACTAATGAAATACGCGTACAATCATATATCTTGTAATGTGCCATTCCAGTATAGGAGCTAAAAATACGAATAGTCCCATATCTTAAATATATAAAATAGTAAACTATTTTACTATTCTTCAATACTGCATAACAGAGTTCATAAAATCCAAACAAATCAAACTATTCTTCAGGATGACAATCATATATTTTAATTCCCACTATAGCAACTGAAAGGCAGAGGTAAGCATTGATATATTGAATCAAATAAATTCAGACAGGCAAATACCTTTTAAGTAGATAGTTTTTCCAAATATTATTTTTTTCAGCCATTATAAATTATGCTATGAAAAAGTTCAAGACTAGTATTTTAAAGTTCTTGAGAGAAAGTTGAATGTATTATGCGCCCTGTATTTAAAACTCAAGAACACGTTTGTTTGTGGCCTAAAAAAGTACTCCATTTTTTATTTTACCTAACTACATGTTTTCTGGTTTCATAAATATGTTTTTCAACAACATTCCAAAAACATTACTTCATTGGGAATATAGATGAATTTTAAATATATCATCAAAGTTTTGGACTTTTGTTGGTTATTTAGCATTTCAAAATAGCATTTTCCTTATATTAATTATCCTATAATGACTTTATTAAGATATGTTAATTAGAAAAAAAATTTCTAAAATTGTAAATGTACTATTTTCTAAGTATTTTATTATATGCTAAATCAAAACTATACCTTTACACTTCTCCGGGAAAATTTCCATCATTCTTCCATCATCTTTGTAAGGTATTCATGCTTCACTGAATACCTTACAGCTTTCTAAAGGGGAAAATAAATAAAGGCTCTAATAATGAGTAGTTTCCCAAGGCACATCTTGTCTTCATTTGGAATACTTTTAATGAAGGCAAGAATAATCTGTCTCCACTGTGTTTATCAAAACTTTGGAATTTTGCAGAATTTTTTTTTTTTCATTTAAATACATAAATGGTTGCACAAGCTTCTTGTTCAAATTGGTAAAGTTCCTTTTAATTATTTGAATGATATGTTTTGACACAGAGTCTTGAATACCTTCATTTAAAGGCAGGTATTTGATCAATAATCGTTAAGATTGAGTGAAAGAGTGAAGGTTTACTGATTTTTTTTTTCTTGCTTGTCACCCAGGGCTCTAGTGAATGGTTTCCTGTTTCTATCACATCTGTCTGATTACATTGTGCTTTAACTCTTCTCCGTCCATGTTTAATTTTATAAAAGAGATGACAGAAAATTGGGTGTGTATATAATTTGGTTAATTTTACTTGTGTCCATTAAGATGTGGTTTATTACCTTTACCAGGTTGTTTAGATAAAGCGCATAAAATTGGGAAAATTTCTCAGTTATACCCACCAGAAACCCTTATCTAAAAAAAGACAGCAATAATTTACATTCCTCATAAAAACAATCTGGGATTGCCTGAATTCTTAAACCCTTAAATTGTAGTGAAATTGAAACAAATAGAACTAATATCACCCACAGATATCCTCAAATTCATCTACCCTAAAATGTTTGGAATGTATCTTTCTTGAGAACACGAACTCCATAGGTTATAGAACCTCATTTTGACAAATTGAGCTGACATATGAATAGAAGACATCATTTTTTTATGGAGATAATAATAAAACTATTCAAGATAATTGAATGTGCATCTTCACAAAGACACCTGTTTATTCTTCTAGGTGCCTGCTTTTTTATTTATCTAATTTACATAATATTTCCACAGGTATTGGAAAATGCTGAGTGTGATTTAATAGGGATTATATTTTATCTTCTTAAAGTAGGTTCATTCTTCACCTGTTGTTAGTATTCAAGATTCTATTATCTTAATGGTTTTCCACCCCCAAAATTTGCAAAAAATATCTGTACTGATATCTGCCAAATAGTTAACATGCGGGAAATCAAATCAAACATACACATATATGTGTGTGTGTGTGTGTGTGTGTATATATATATATATATATATATATATATACACACACACACATATATGTATATACACACACATATATATATACACACATATATATATATACACACACACAAATATATGTATATATGTATATATATAGTTAGTAAAATTAATTTTCTTTTCCTTTGTAAACTTTTTTAATTTATTTATTTTTTTAATGTAGGGCTACTAGAAAATTAAGAATGACATATATGGCTCATTTGTGTAACTCCCATATTTCTAATGGATACACTGCTTTGGAACATTATGTACAATAAATGTCATTATTAATGATAACAATGCTGAATGGAAAATCATAGTGCAGAAATACAAAAATTACACACATCCAATAAAAATACCTGTCAGCCTTTTAAATTTCTTGTAAATGATAAGATCTCCTGAGGTTCTGATTTCATTTTCTTTGGAACCTTGGGGAACCACACTCATTATATCTGTCATGTGCAGTGACAGATGTAGTTACAGCTGCAAGAGGATCTTTTATATCTCTATTTCTCAGAACAAAGAATATTTCACCTTCCATCTGGAAATTTGCCATTATTTAGCCTCTGGCCAAAAGCTTTATTTTATTTAATGTTTTAAAAGTTATTATGATTTGCAAAGGTGTACTTTTGTCCTTTTACCAGACATTCTGAAAAAAAAAATAATAACCCATTTGAAAACTAAAATATTAAATATTCAATATGGACAATTAGTTTTTCATAATAATAAACACAATATTCATATCCCAGATGTAGTTTATAATCAACTTAGAAATATCTCAATGATTGAAAATAAAAAGAGAAAAGCATGCTGTGAATTTGCATTAGAAATCTTAGAAAGTTAATCAGGCACTTGTATTTACTTATGTGAGAGAGAGAAAGATCACCCTTGGACTTAACTCATTTTTGTACTTCTCTTCATGACTTAGAAGTTGCTACGAGAAGCCAGGCCTAGAAATTGTTCTTCATCGTAAGCAATTGTGGAAATTATTCTGCCCTCCTTCCTCTTTGCAGCACATCTAAGCGAAGTCTAGAAACCTACTTATTTTCTTGCATAATGGAAAGCTCCTAATGAGAAGTACTGGCTTGAGAAACCCATAATTTTTTTTTTTTTTCCTTTTCTTAACATGATAGTTTTAATGGTCGTTTGGAGTTCTTTGAGTTATTCAGTTCCTACTGTGACTACAGAAGTCTTAAGAGAGAATGTAGATGGGCTCAGAAATCTCGGTAGTATTTTATCTTATAGTGTTTGGGTATCACATACAAGCAAAGATGCAGAGTTTCATAAGAGAATTTAAGACTTA
Organism: Rhinolophus sinicus; assembly: GCF_057876585.1. Taxonomy (NCBI): domain Eukaryota; kingdom Metazoa; phylum Chordata; class Mammalia; order Chiroptera; family Rhinolophidae; genus Rhinolophus; species Rhinolophus sinicus. The sequence goes on from NC_142516.1 coordinate 111,411,517, forward strand.
CTAAGGATTACGAAATTAGCCGTACACAGGTCCCTACATAGGCATTCTATTGGGTGTTTAATTATATACTTTCCCTGGGAAATACAAAGGTGCAAAACTAATGCTCAAACTTTCTATTTCTAGAAGCATGATAGCTAGCATAATTAAAAGACATTCCCAATTGAAATTATTAAAAGATGAAGTTTGGAAAAAAATTCTATAAACCCATAACTGTGCTAACAGAATAGAAATGGTCTGCAAAGACTAAAGTAAAGAGAAGACAACATAACCCTGGCAGGTGAGAGAGCACCAAGGCTGACATTTGCACCAAGGGTTTCAGTTTCTTTAGTAAGGATGAATTCTAAATTCACACTACTTTTTTTCCATTGTATCATAATGGCTGCAGATATATTTGAAAGGCAAAACGTTGTCATTTTTAACATAGCATTTTTTTTTGTGGGGGGGTGGGAGAAGAGGGTAAGGGGGATCAAACATATGGTGATGGAAGGAGAACTGGCTCCCACACAATGGGATTTATAGATGATGTAATACAGAATTGTACACCTGAAATCTATGTAATTTTACTAATAATTGTCATTCCAATAAATTTAAAACATAAATCAAAAAGAAAGAAATTACAAAAAACAAAAAGAAAAACAAAACAAAAAAAAACACATAGCATTTTCAATAGAAACATCTTAGCATCAAACACTATCCATCAATAATTAGCCAGATGTAGGGTTTCTTTAGAATATCTCTTTTATCTTACACAAGTTTAAAACTACCTAGCAGCATTAATATCACGACTTTTCAATTCTGGTTCCATGATAATAATGTCTCTGAGTCTTCAGACAGATAATCTGAAATCAGCTAAGTCTCAGATGATACAGGGTCCTTCATGTCAATCAATCCTAGATAGATAATACCAAAAATACATACAAATGATATATGGGCACTCAAAATTCATTGGTGGGGCAAGGTTAAGGAAATAGGGAGGCAGTGACATGTAGAATTTAATAACAAGAAACTGCTACCAACTGTAGGACTGAGGTGGTAAGGAAGGAAACAATGTGACTGCATACAGAAAATGGCCCACTCAGTGGGACTTTAATCCTGGTGCCATGCTACCATTAGAGGCAGGGTTCTGAAGAAGGGTGGGAGCAAGAAGGATAGACCTGAACTTTTCCCCCTCCAGTCTTCCAATTCCTTGTTATAAACTCCATTAACAGAACCTTCCCTGAAGCCAGCCAATAAATTGTCTGATATTTTATGCTTTTTATTAGCAGAGGGATGATTGAACTATAAGAACGCATGATAAATTTTGATCCTTTAATAATGCAAATGGAAATAATTTGAATATTATTTATGTTATTAAGTTCAAAATAGACAAGAGAATTTAAGACTAGAGACCATGTCTTCTTCTACTTAGTCAAATATAGCCTTCATCTACTGACATGTAATCATCAAAAACCATGGAGGATCAAGGACAGAAATAAACAAGCATTCTTCTTTGTAAATACTGTACTACACTGAATGAAGTAATGGTATTGTGTTCTTTATGTAAAATACAAATCATGAAAGTAGAAGGTCAAGAAAATAAATGTCCTATGCTAAAGAGAACAATGCATTTCTGATTGTCTATGCTTATATAATAGATAAGGAATTTGTAGTGAAAAATTTATGCTAGAATGTGTTAAAAATTTACAAGGCATAGTAGATATAACAAGGTTATAAAAATGAGCAAAATGTAGTCTCTTTTCTCAAGGATTTTATTAGAGGGGTGAATAATACACATTCAGTAATATGAGAAATAAGGCCAAAAACAAACAATGGAGAAAAGAAAGCCTCTTCAATAAGTGGTGCTTGAAAATTGCAAAGCAGTGTACAAAAGAATGAAACTAGAACACTATCAGTTGCTATGTACCAAAATTAAATCAAAATGGATCAAAGATCTAAACATAAGATCTTAAACATTAAACTGCATAAAAGAAAACATAGGTACTAAACTTATGGACCTTGGTTTCAAAGAGGATTTTATGAATTTGACCTCAAAGGCAAGGGGAGTGAAAGCTAAAGTAAATGAATGGGACTATGCCAAACTAAAAATCTTCTGCACAGCAAAAGAAACCATCAACAAAGTAAAGAGGCAACCAACTGAATGGGAGAATATTTTTGCAAACAGAGCCTCCAATAAGGGGCTAGTATCCAAAATACATAAGAAACTCATACAACTCAACAACAAAAACAAACAATCCAAGTTAAAAAAAAAAAAAAAAAAAGTGGGCAGAAGACCTGAAGAGACATTTCTCCAAAGAGGATGTACAAATGGCAAATAGACATATGAAAAAATGCTCAACATCACTAATCATCAGAGAAATGCAAATAAAAGCCACAATGAGATATCACCTCACTCCAGTCAGAATGGCTATCATCAACAAGACAAATAGTAACAAGTGTTGGAGAGGCTGTGGAGAAAAAGGAACCCTCATACACTGTTGGTGGGAATGCAGACTGGTGCAGCCGTTATGGAAGGCAGTGTGGAGAGGTTCCTGCCTTCCATAATGACCCAGCAATCCCTCTCCTTGGTATCTACCCAAAAATCTGAAAACATTTATCCGTAAAGATATATGTGCTCCAATGTTCATGGGAGCTTTATTTGTGGTTGCCAAGACATGGAAACAGCTAAAGTGTCCTTCAATAGATTGGATAAAGATGTGGTATATATACACAAAGGAATACTATTGTGCCATAAGAAAAGATGAAATAGTGCCATTTGCAACAACAGGGATGGATCTTGAAATTTTTATGCTAAGAGAAATAAGTCACAGAAAAGTCAAGAACCATATGATTTCACTGATATGTGGGATATAAAATTGAAAGCAAGAAAGGAACAAGAAAAACAAATGAAAAAATAAAAAACACAGGCAATTGTTTAGTGGTTAACAGAGAGTAAGGGGTGAGGAGGGTGGTGGATGAGGGTAAACGGGGTCAAATATATGGTGATGGAAGGAGAACTGACTCTGGGTGGTGAACACAAAATGCAATATTTAGGAAGAAAGGAGGTAGGTGGGGGGAGGGAGGATGAGGGAATGAAGGAAGGAAGGAGGGGGACGGAGGGGCGGAGGGAGGGAGGGAGGGAGGGAGGGAGGGAGGGAGGGAGGGAGGGAGGGAGGGAAGGAGGGAGGGAGGGGAGGAAGGAAAAAAAGAAGGAAAGAAGGGGTAGGAGGAGAGAAGGAGAAGAAACAACAAATATCTGGCCTACAAATCCTGAAATATGTACTATCACACACTACAAAAACATTTGCCAACTACTACTCTATATAATTTGTTTGTATTAATTTACTAGTCCATATATTTTTTTTCCACACTATGTATTCTGCAGTTTAATAACGTCATTGTATTTTCAATGTCAATTGTAATTTTCTTTTTTTAGAACATACATTTCATCTTCAGATATAGTTGTTTTTATATTTTTAGAATTTCCTCCTTACAGTTTTTAATGTTTAAAAAAAATGAGGCAGAATTTATTTCCCAAATTAATTTTGTTTCATAATTATGGTGCCTTCTTTCCATAATTTTATCTTTCAGGAAAAGAGTATAATTGCATTTCTCCCTAAGAATATTCCCAACCTAGAAAAACATGATGTCAAATCCTTGATTGAAGTTTAATGGACCATATTAATTATATAAATTTGTACCAAAAATTTCATGAGGATTAATTTATGGTTACAACTTCTCAGGGTAAATATATTCTCCTTCATCCAGTGTCAAATTCAAGATAGAAAATTTCTCTCATTGTTCCTACTTTTTTTTTTCACTCTTTGTGGTTCCAGCTTTGTGTGTATGATACCAACTCTACATGAGACATATCTTAGGCTTCTATTCTTTCTTCTAAACTCTGTACAGCAATCAAAGTTGAAATGTTTTCAAGGCAAAACAGGGCTGAAATCTTCAAAATCAGAAACTCCCACTGGATGAAAGGAAAATATCTGCTAGATCAAATGAGTCATCTGTAGTGAGCTAACAGTGTACTTCTTCCATATTTTGATGTTTCTTAGATTCTTACTAGGTACATATAATGATCCCCTTGCTTCCACATTTTAATCCCATGCCATGTCCTCAATATTGAAATCGTCATATATCTATTCCATTTGTGGAAGTGACTTCTTTATCTCCACATTTTTCTCTAGTTTTACCACTCTTGTTTTATGCCTTTTATGACAATTGTACTCAAAATAATAGCCTGTGAATTCCATAACCGGGAGCTTGTAAGATTTCTGAATAACTTATTCTTACTCATTTTACAAGACCTTTCATTAAAACTTAGCATTGTTACGTACTCATTGTTGTTTTTTTTTCATAGCTACTAAGACATCCTTGTCTTTCTCTTTAATATTTTTTTCTTTCTTAATTTCTCTTTTCTTGCGTTCATTACCTTTATCAACTACAGTACTTGTTAGATCTCTTATCAACTATTTAACACATTAAGTATTGGTACGCTTCCATCATCTATCTTTACTCTTCAGAATATGTTCTTCTGCCTCAGAGACGCTTTTCCGCTCACATGGTTCCACAATCTAGTTTGTTGCTAATGCCTTTCACAGCTGTGTCTATCACCTAAGCAGCAGACACTCATATCCAATGGCTGACTAGATTATTCACAAACATCTCTCCCTCCTTTAATGTACAATATTTTTAAAATGTGCTCTTTTCCCATCTAGAATTTAAACTTCTGGAAATCTGAGAAAATGTTATATTACTTCGGTTATCCATTGGCTCCAAATATAATGCTTTCACAATGTAAATGCAGAACAATTGCGAGCCTTTAAAAAAAAATAAGTAGGGAATTTTAGAATTGATTTTATTTGAGTAAATGAAGCAAAGTAGATCTTATGTGACTTCAATCCAATGCATACTTCAAAAGGAATCATATTTTTAACAAATATGTCCACATTTTACTTTGATTTATACTAGTAGAAAATTTAAAAAAAAAGTGTAATTTAGGCCTCCTGTTTCTATAGATCTTTTAGTATCTGATTAATATAGAATCTGTCAATAAACCTTCCTACCATTCAACATTCTGATTTGGCTTCCCAGCAAATACAGCTAGCTAGCTCTTTGGGTCACAAAACAGTGAGGGCATCCCAATGACTGACTTTTTTTGTTTGTTTGTTTTTGTTTTTGTTTTTTTTCTATCCTTGAGGAAAAGCTCCAAAATGCTGTGTTTTACTTTTAAAATAATCTTGGTTTATCTCCCATAAATGCATATAATATATAATGTTAAGCACTTTTTTAGGTTTATTGGTATTTTCTCTGTATCATCTCCAAGAAACCATCTGCTCAACCTTATTTATGTATGGCATATTTAGACTGTAACTATACAAGATCAGAAATGTTGCTGGTAGTTATAAACAATTATGTAAAAATGTGGGAGGCTGTGCTTAAACAACATACTGAGAATCCTGTGAGGATAGTTCTGTTTTTTGAATAAGAAGAAATACGTTATAGGACTAAAATCATTTCAAATAAAGTTAACTAAGATTCTAAGGTGGACTTTACATGAGACTTTTCTGTTGAATAGAAAATATTACTATTTTTCAAACCAGGAACAAATGATTACTGTGGAATAAAAGAAGTCTTTACATTCACAAAGTATATATAGATCAGAAAAAAAACAGGACTACCATATGATTTTTGAATATTACTTCAAGATTCTTAAAGCCTCTTAAATCTGTTTCAGTACGAAAGTTTGAGATATTTACAAAATGGAATTATAATAAAAGAACATTTTTAACACAATACATATAATAAATTATAAAGATTTTAGAAATGTTTGGGTGTATACAGAGGGTGCCAAAAAGTGTATACACATTTCAAGAAAAGAAAAAGCTGTATTAAAATTGTAATAATAAATATCAATAACAAAGGATGAATACAAGTCACATTTGACTTCTGCAATTACAAGAGGTGCTCAAAGTGGTTACCATCAGCATCCAGACACTTCTGATTACGACAAACTTCTGCTTGAAAAACATTGATCAAAGTGTCCACCTGTAAACATTTTTTTTTTGGCACCCCTGGTATATAAACTTTAGGAAACTATTATATGAATAACAACACACTGTCATATAAAATCCTTAGCCTTATTGTCAAAAACAGAAAATTATAATTCAAGTAATGGATTTGTACTTTATTTTGCTATTTTTAAAAATAACTATCATTATATCACATCTTAAATAGGAACAACTAACAATTAGTATAGTTAAGTCCCAGTTCTGACAGGAAGGTTAGTGGCTTAAACTGTCCCATTGTCTCTTTGTAAATATTAAGGATGACAAAATAATCCTCTCAGGTTGAGTTTAATATATGTTCAATTCACTTACAAATCGGGTGTATGTACCTACATGAAACAAAGATCTTCAAAATTATTTAAAAAGGGGGGGGTGGCTGAAAATCTCCTGCAGATACAGTATTTTTATCCCTAACTTGCATTTTGGCCATCATATAGGTCCTTAGATCCTAGTCGACTCACCTTTCTGGGCCATTTTAGACAGCATAATGATATGAGACTATGTTTCTAAAGGGCTAGAAATTGCTATTACCTTATTTCCATTAATTCTTTCATAGACTTTACGATTAAAATACAACATAATTTTCTTCTCCTCATACTCTTATAGAGATACATGATACCTAACATTAAGCTGTGGTGAGTAGAAACTGACTTCAGATTTAGAAAACCAAGATTTAAATCTAGCCACATCATGGATTTTTTTTTTTGTTTGTTTGTTTTGTTTTGCTTTTAACCAATCGTGAACCTCAGTTTGTTTTGAGGAATGAAACAGACAATACAAGAAACCTTCTATGATGGAAAATGTCTCACAGTTTCCTTTACTAGGAAATCCTGCTTGTTTTTACTGAGATGATATGTGGGCAGTCTTATTGGTTAATTGAAAATTCACTTCTTTTAACAGTCTTTAAAACATCAAAATGCTATTTTCAGACATGTCCTTGATACTTTGTTTGCCATATATATATGTATATATATGTATATGTATATATATGTATATATATGTATATATATAAAATCTACAATTAAAACACTGATATATATTTGTAGCTTCAGAAATAGAAACAAATGGAAAGGGAGGGTTTCTTATATCTACCTCATTATATTCGCTGTACACATTTGTGGATATAATTTTCCACAAAAGTGTGTATATAAAACATGATTATATAATTGTAATACAGTAACACTAATTTTCATTGGTGATTTTTTTCCAGAGTACATAGACAGCATGTCTTTTAAAATACATGCTCAGCAGTTTATTGCATGAAACTAGCATAATTTCTTTATCCACTCCCCTAAACATGACCATTTGATCTTTTTAAATTTATTTTTTTTAATTTTATTTTATTATTTTAAACAAGGCTTTAATGAACAATATGCAAAAGTTAGTGCAATTATTCCTTTGAAGGAGAACTGTGGACATTAATATATTTTGTACTTGTGATTGTTATTCCTAAATGGTCTCTGAAAAGGTTTTAATGAATTATACTCACACAATAATAAATGAGAATTGCTATTTCTGGCCTGAATTGAATTGAGTGCACTGTTTTATTCCTTTTCCAAACTAACAGAAAATAAACAATGACTACTTTTATTTATCTTTCATTTAAAATACATTACCAATGTACATACTGTGAGGTTGAGCTTTACTTATCTATTTGGATTTTTTTTTCTTTTCTGAAAGGAAAAGACTATTTTTCATCAAGCAAAATTACCTGGAAGTAGTCAAGATTGAATTGATATTATTTATAAGTGTCATGGAGGTTAAAGAAAATTTCTGTATAAATTCACGTTGACTCACAGGATCCTAAGAGCATCCTGAGGAGTGAATATGAAGATTGGAAAGCAGGGGGTATATAGTACTTTCATTGACCTTTTTAAAAACGGTAGTCAATGTGAGAGAAAAGGAGGTATTGAGTAATATATTCTGCATTAAGCCTTTAGAAAGTTCACTTTTTACATCAGATGCTTATATCTAGAGAATTAATAAAGTCTAGATTAAAAATGTCTTTCATGTTAATACATGAAGAACAGATTAAAGGAAAGTTGTCTCAATTTTCATATTAATAGTTTGGGGAAGAAGAAAACTTTAAAATTGGTACTTTTATAAAAGATCTTAGATTTCACCTTTAAAGCATTCAGCCTTTACATCCCTCAGACTGGATAATGTGTTTTTGCCCAAGGGCTTATGAATGTCGCTCCCTAAGAAACCCATCCGTGCCAGGTCTAAAATGGCCGGAGGAGTTGCTGCAGGCAGGGCAAGCTGAGGTTCCCATCATTCTCTTGTTACCTTTAGAGTTCTGCAAGCTGAGAGACTTCCATAAACATCTCTGTGTTGTGCAGTGACACTAGCTGCCTGTAGCTGCTCAGCAATAATTCAGAAAATAATAAAATATTCACACCTCACTGCAGAACCATAAAATCCCATTTACCTGTATCTGTAAACTCAACAATATATAGTAGTATCTATGGAACAAAATTACTTACTTGAATTGTTAAATTATCATGTAGACCAGTGTAATGGCATTTGCAGAACTCAGTGTTTTCCCCAATTTATGAATAGCTTACATACTGATGCTTGTATCTACGTGCTTTCTAAAAGTATACAAAAATCAAGCACTATTTCAGACTGAAGTCTTCTCTGAGACTGCCTTCTTTGGTTTCCAAAACCAAGATGTGAATTGTGCATGGAAGAGACAGTCATATTTAGATCCTAGAATATTTTTAAAAAGAAAACAAACTGTTTCAATGTCATTACGCAAGTGAGGATGTTTTCTTCAACGTATTATTATTATTATTTTTAAATTAACAGTCTTGTTACAGTAGTAGCTTGCAAACCACTGTTGGATGAAACTGGGTAAGTAGAGTAGACCAGGCAATTTGTCAACATGAGATGTAATATATCTGTTTTTACTACCTGCAAATTTAGGTAAAAAAAAAAAAAAAAAAAAAAAAATTAAATATTTAAAATAGATTTCAAGGTTTTACCAACTAAATTATGATCATTACCAACACAACCAGGCATCCTGGAGTAAAATGAAAATTGGTTTGAGTAACTGAATCAGACAACAAAAACAAGTAAACTACATGGCAGAATGTCTGAGAAAACATAGAGAAATGCCAATGGTTCAGTATTTGGCAGATTTACAATTATCTTAAAAAAATATATATAGTAGGAAAACTATTGTGTAGATTTCTGCAGTGAAATTCGAGTTATAATAGGAAATTGGAATCATAATGATTCATAGGGTAAATCAATAACTTAGCGATATCCACAAGGGGAACAAAAGAGGAAGAAAGAAAAAGCCTAAAAGTAAATTAATCTGGAATCAAGTTACAACATTTCTTGAACTTGTTTTCCCTACCACTTAGGTAATAAATTGCTGCTGCAGGTATTACTCTGAAGGTTTTAAAGTTCTTCGGGGGATGACATAGTCAGGCATCCAAGACTGATAAAAGAGGCCACAAAGACTATCTCTCCCATAATCTCTGTATCTATTACTGTTTCAAATTTAGCTATTCCTATGACAAATTTACATATTATTTTTGAAGAAAATTCTGATGACTTTCTAATGATGATAGATTTCCCAAAGTCATATTCCTCTGACCAGTAATCTAATTACATGCTTTTGTTTTGTTTTCAGTTTTGTGAGGAATAAATTAAAATTTTATATATAAATAATATTTTTACTTTGTAAAAATAGAATCATCTAATTCAATAGTAACATAAAATAAAGGCATTTAAAAGACAAGCAAATTATAGTTTACATAAAGTCCATAATTTGTTTTGTCTTCTTGTAAATAGAGTGTTCTGCTGTCCTGGGATGAATAACATAACGTGTCAGAAATTATTTATGCGATTCCTCTATTCTAGATTTGTAGGTAGAAGTCTATATACATTGTAATTTACTTATTAATAGTACCCATTATGAAGTTATATTTCCTTGGTTCAAATCCTGTCTCTACCACTTACTAAGTGGCTATCATTAGCTAGATTCTACCAATTACATAAAAGTTTTTAGTATAACTGGCATTTAGTTTTCTGCCTTTTGCTTCTTTTTAACTTATGTTCTGGACACTATTTTAATTCTTTAAGTGATCTTTTGCTTTATTTTTGTGGCTTAATGTTATGAAAGAATGTTAAAATGACATTCCTTAATAGTTGTATTAGTCAAAACAGATGTTGGTCAAATCCTGAAAAATCCTGCACACGAGTAGACCAGTGTAATGTCACTTGCAGAACTCAGTGTTTTCCACAATTAATGAATAGCTTAAATACTGATGGTTGTATCTAATATAGCGATGCCCGATCCATATTTTTATTCATCATTGAATGCCAATCTATTGCCTCATATACACAGTATTTGATATTTGGTGTACTATTTCATTATATTATCTAACTTAAATTTAGTAATTATAGTCAATAATGTGAAGCCACATATATTAATTAATGTTATTGTATTATAAATAATATACACTACACTAAGCTACCATCAGTACTACTATCGGGTCTACTATTGTCACTACTGCTTTTTCTCATATCAGAATAGCCCACTTTTACTGCGTGCTCTCCATATGAGCTTCACTAAGCTAAATGCTTTATATTTCTTAACTATTTTAAATCTTATAATAGCAGTATGAAATATTAGAGGTTCATGACAGCTAAATATCTTCCCCAATCACACATTGTTTGTATGTTAGAGCCAAAATGTGAAATCCAACATATCTACACCAGGGATATATCAGATTTATTTACTGCAAGTGCTATGCCTCCCTGATACAAAAGTTTTAAAAACATGTGAATTTTTTGTCTGGTTTTTTTAACTTTTTTTTCTATTAATTCAAACATATGCCACAAGCATTTTTGAAAGTGCTTCCTTTGATATGTTACTTCTACTTTGATCATGTATTTAATTTTTTTTCTTCTTTTAGACTCTGTTTAATAGCTTACACAAATAGCACAGCTAGATAATAATCTTACTGCACAGATAATCAAATGCTTTTATATTATCTTCAAAATATGTACTATATACACATAAAATCTAGGAAATTACTTATACATTTTAATTTTCTTACTAAGATTTTTTTAAAAATTTAAAATGGGACTTCTAAACATTTTAATCCATTTTCACAAATTATTGTGATCATTAAGTTAGCTTCAATACCTACTCACGATTATTGTTTCACTTTAATAGAAAATCTGTAAAATTAATTTTTGAAGCTATCTGATATGTCTTCAACATATTTCAAAGTTCCCAGTCACTGCACAGAGCAAAAAGTATTGTTTGATCCTAAACTAAAACTTGTGATTTATGAAATGTCTTACATGAATTAGCTCCCATATGTTGCAAGTGCAGAGAAATATCCTGTTACTTTTAAAGTCACCTCCAGAACTTTAAGGGCAGGAAAGCACATCTAGTTTTCTCTCTTTTTCCTGGGCTACATCCTCACCATTCCAGACAAATAAGAATCCATCCATGTCTAAAAGGTCTCCTGAGAAGATTTCTTAATGCGCCCTGTAATGTTTCCACTCTCGCTTTTAGTAGAACTTCCTTACCGCTAACTTTATTGCTGCTAGTTAAGCCTACTGTTGTTCTCCTCTCTGTGGAGATGAAGAACAGCTGGCCAATATCTTCTGTGTCAAGACATTTAAAATTCTAGAATACAGTAATTAAAACACTTCTTTGCCTCTGACTAACATTTTCCATGATTTATTTGATACTTTAATGTGTTAGTAAGGGTTCCTACCTATTTCCTGAGTTCTGGAATACTTCTTTTTTATGGGGTTCACATTTTGCCATATGAAATATTGCCTGGACAGCTAAAAATAATAAAGGAATTGTATAGAACTCTAATATATTACCCTCTAATTTTGTTTTAAATATTGCTATCAGAGACATGAGTAAATTATGAGATAGATGCTCCAGCATATTTAAATTACTTCTTCACATCTGAAAATAAAGGGAAGTGAAATAAATTACCCAAATGTATCATTTCCTACTTATAGCAACTTAATTTACAAAATACTTTTGTTTGGGGGTTTTATCAGATTAATCCATGAAACTGGAATACCTTGACACAGATTATTTCTTTCAATAAATAATTATGACTTATTAATGGAGCTTTATAATCTATAAGCTTTATTACAACCGTTATTTGTGTTATTGGCAGTAGTTTCATCACAAGTGTTATTGGCAATAGTTTCTGACATAAACTATAATTTTATCTTGGATTTGATTGGCAAGTGCTTATAAAACAAGTCTAAAAACAAAGGAGAAAAACTTGAAAATATAAGCATTTATACTAGGTTCACGTATAGCATCTATTTAGGAGGATGAACTGATTTTTTTGTATCCCTCAAACATAGTCAAAAGTAGTAGTCAGCAAACATTTTCTGTAAAGGGACAGATAGTAAATAGTTTAAGTTTTGCCTACCATATGTCTCTGTTATAGCTATTCACCTCTGCTGCTGTACCACTAAAGCAGCCACTGACAAAATGTAAACAAATGTGTGTGACTATGTTACAATAGAACTTTATTATCAACACACAAGGGAGGTTGAATTTTGCCTGAAGACCTTAATTTACCAATTCCTGTTCTAGGACTAAGACTGCTGTGGGAGCTAAATAAAACACTTTTCTTTCTACCTTGTAAGTTCTTCTAGCTGGGCTAATAATTGAGCTAGTAGACAGATTGACCAGAGAAAACGTATAAAGTTTATTACAGATATGCATACTGGGGGTTTCATAAGATATGAAACACACTGGGCATTTGAGGTTTATATGCTATTATGGACAAAGAAGAAAGAGAGTCAGGGGTCTGAGATTTCAAAGGAAATAGTCAATTTACAAGTAGCTAAGGAATAGTGTTACACACATGGCCACAGATTTCTCCCAGGCAACCCAGAACAATGGGGCATAGGGGGTCATCTAGTTAACAGGCCTGTGCTTGAAGACTTGATATCTACCATACCAAGGTGAACATGTTAAGATTCCCTCCTGTGGCAGGCCTTTCCTTCTGAATGTCTTAGGCAGAAAAGGGGTGGGGGGGAGGCAAAGTTTCTTTCTGGGTCTTCTGTTTCTTAATGACTAGCTAACAATCAATACCCAAAAGGCACACTTCAGGGGTGGTAAAACTTTGGTCCCTTTCAGTGTCAGGACCTGCCTATGCTTTCCTGGTTTCTTGTTCCCACACTCTCAGAAATATCTCCCCTGTGGGTCTCTTTGAGACACACCCCCAAGAAGAAAATTAAACTGCAAATATCCAAGATTCCACATTTCCTCTGTGCGTAGGGTTGGCACTTGGGACCCAGGCACCTGGCATTCTCCTAGTGCAAACGTCAGCCTGGCTAACGTGTATCATAACCTCATATCTCAGCATCGGATCCCCTGCCTAAGTTTCCTGCTTGGAGACGTTTCATTTCTCACAATTTAGAGCAAAACTTAAGCTTTACCAGCACAAGTTTTCTAAAAAAGACTAGATTCCCAAATTCTATCTCCAGTGATTGGATATCTAAACACTCCTCACAAGTTTCATTACTCAGTTGTTCAGGCCAAAAATACCAGACTCATGTTTCTTTCATTTCCCATTACACCAAGTTCACCAGAAAACTGTGTTAACTGTCCTTGAAAATGCGTGCAGTCATCATCATCCTTGTGCTGCCTCATTGTTTGAGGATCATCATCTCTTCTATGGATTTTAAATTTACCATATCACCTCAATCTGTTTTTAATAGAGCAAATAGATATTTAGAGCATAAGTTTGATCATATCAAAATCCTCCCATGAGTCCCCATTTCAACCAGAATAAAAACCAAGGCTCTTATAATAGCGTACACGGCCCGCTGTACATGTTTTTTCCCACCTCCCCAGTGTTACATCTGTAAACTTCCACCACTCTCACCTGCTCTCTGGAACCAGCCACACTAGCCTCCTTGCTATTAATATTTCTTGACCACACTAGGAATAGTTCCACACTAAACCATTTACTGAACTCTTCTTTTTCTGAATGTAATGTTCTTCCCCCATACCTCCACCTAACCAATGGCCTTACCTCTTTGTTGTGCAGGGAGTCATGCAGGGTCTCTGGTCCCGCTCCCCTCATAAGAATGCAGGATATGGCTGCTCCCCCCATAAGAACGCAGGATATGGCTAGGCCAAAAAGGAACACCCATGGAGCCATAGATAGGGGAGTCACACCACTATATTCTCGCTGGCAGCTGGGTTGGATAAACAGGAAGCAGGAGCCACACTATCCATAACCTGTCATCCACTTCTCTCTGCAATCTGCAATACACAATCCGCTCTTGCTAGCTCAGCCACCATCTTCTTGCTAGCCCCCATTCGCTGCTGGCGTAGCCAAGGCAGTTATATTAGTTACCAACGGCTCACTGGTTACAGCTGACGGCCAATTAGCCACAGCTGCTGGACACCCAATCACAGTTGATGGCCATTTACTACCCGAGACACCACCTTTCCACGTGAGGCTGAGAGCCTGGAAACTGCACTCCTGGCTCTGTCCCCACATTCTTTCTCTTTTTTGGTATAATTCTATAATCTTTATGTCCTGACTTGGCCAATTACTTATTACTACACCATCCCTTCTGCAACCAACCATTCCATCTCTCAAAATACTACTTATCTGGCTATACTTTTCCTTTATTCATATATCAATGATCACCATACTATAAATTTAAATTATTATATGGTATCTTTATTGTCTTTGACTTTCTTTAACTATTTTGCTATATTGCAGACTTCTGCGGACATGCATTTTTATCTTCTTTATTCAGTGTTTTTTTGTTGTTGTTGTTTTTTTCTAAGCCATCAAATGCAATGCTAGCCCAGACAGTAGATGAAACTCAAAAATATTGTAGTAAATAATAGAAGAAATATGGACACAAAAAGTCCATATTGCATGATTTCATTTATATGAAATATTCAGAATTGAGACAAAAAGCAGACTGGAATTTGCCAGGGGCTGAGGGGAAAGGAAATGGAGAGTTACTGCTTAATGGGTACAGGGTTTCATTGTGGGATGATGAAAATGCTTTGGAACTAAACAGAGGTGGTGGTTACACAACTTTTTGAATGTACAGAACGTCACTGAATTATTCAATTTAACATGGTTAATTTTTATATGAACTTCACCTCAACTAAAAAATAAAAATAAAAATAATTCTATACAGTGCCTTCACCTATAGAGACCCTTATTGATAAGTGTTCACATACTTCAGTGGTGATATGTGGTGATAGATGTTAATTAGACTTATTGTGGTGATCCATTTGCGACATAAACAAATGTCAAAGGTAACATACCCAGAGGCAAATTCAGGTAATTTTCTAATCCCAAATCCTCAGTCACCACTAGTGGACTTTCTGTGGGCTTTTGCCAAAGGCTGCTGTCTGCCTGTGAGTTCTGACACTTCCTGAATCTTTTGGACATCAAAATAGTGTGACCCCCTCCACCCCCCCCAACCGTGTGATAGCTATTTGAAGCTCTAAGAGAAACTGCAGTTGTCCAGACCACCATAAAATCCACTGTATTTCCTCATAATGTTGTGAATAGGAGCCACTAATTTTTCCAGATGTGACAGGTCATCTCTCCACATAAATCAAACAACCCATTCAAATCTTAGACTTTGTCTTTTGATTTCAGAGCTGGCCAAGACAATAACAGTTTAGATAGTGTGGGGGCAGAGTCCCAGAAAGTAGTTTACAGGCTCTCGGCCTCACGTGGAGGGGTGCTGGCTCGGGTAGTAGATGGCCATCAGCTGTGGCTGATTGGCCATCAGCTGTAGCCATTGAGCCATTGGCCACTAATATAACTGCTGCGGCTACGAAGGAGAGCAGAGGAGAGTGGAGGAGCGTAGTCGGTTGGTTGCAGACAAAACAGACAGCAGGTTTCACGTCCAGTGAACCCAGCCTCCAGTGAGACCGTAGTGGTATGACTCCCCTACCTATGGCTCCATGGGTGTTCCTTTTTGGCCTCACCATATCCTGCGTTCTTTTATGGGGAGCGGGAGCAGAGACCCCGCAGGCCTCCCCGCACGACAATTGTTTGAGGCATTTCTCTAATGGCACTAGCTGATGTTACTCATAATTCTTACCTTTATTTTGGGACCTGTACTTTAGCTCAACAGCCACTTCCTTGTGATTAGTGTTTGAAAATTAGTTTTAGATTAATATCCAGGTTGAGATATCAGCATTATATAATAAATATAACAAATAACTATATTTTTCAAATGAATCAAATCTAAGTTTCATTCATCTCACCAGGTTGTGAACATAAGTGGGAAAACTTAAATATCCCTGAGGAAGCATTGTAAATAAGTATTGAATTCTATCACACGTGAATTCAAACTGGCTTTGATTTTCTTGCAAGATTGAAATTAAGAAGAAAATGTTAGCTCAATCAATCACAGAATCTCCTTTATATTCTTGCCCAGCTTGAATCGTTAATACCATATTGAACACAGCTGATGCTTTTGGATGTACAAATGTATCCAATCCTCTGTATGCTATAGATAAAATTCAAAGTCCATCTGTTTTTCTTACAGACCATATTTTCTTATAGTCAACTAAAAGAGGGATTTGTGGGTACTAATATAATTGCAATTAACATGTTTTAAAATATAAGACAAAAGTTCTTGTTGAATTCTATGTATTTTGTATTATTTTAAAATAAGTATAAGGATGCTTTTGTGTAATTCTAAAGATTCCACCAAAATGCCCAATTAAAGTAGGACAAAAAGCAGATTTTTACATAAACCCATCTGATCATACCTCAGTGAGACATCACATTTATCCTACTAATATATTTTTGTGGGGTGATCTAAACACCATTATAATGTTCATTCATTAACTCCTACTTTGAGCCAGTTTTACTTTTTTGCCTTCTAGTTATATCACCATATCTGCCTAACTTAATTATACTGTCTGTACCTTTTAATCAACAGGTCTGTATATGGCATTATTGTGTGTACAAGTGCTCAGTAACACCCATAGAATTCCTATACCACACTAAAGGTATTTTATCCATAACAGCACGGTCTCAAATATACTTCTTGAACCTGTGCCAAGAGATGCTGGCTAGCCCTTTCAGCCCCCAGAATCATAATCCGCCTTTTATCTCACATGGTTTTACTTGGCACTGGTTATAGAGGATCTGTACATTCCTCTCTTGCATTCTCATAAGATTTTAAAAAACAGACTGGATGGCTCATAAACAATAGAAGTTTATTTCTCATGATTTGGGAGACTACAAGTCTGAGATCAGGATGCTGCCGTGACCAAGTTGTGGTGAGGATTCCCTTTCATATTGTAGACTGCAGACTTCTTATTGTGTCCACAGATGGCAGAAAGAAAGCAAAAGAGTTCTCTAAGGTCCCTATTATAAGGACACAAATCCCATTCATGAGGGCTCCAACCTCATAAGCTAATTACCTACAAAAGGCCCCACCTCTTAATACTATACTTTGGAAGTTAGGATTTCAATGTATGAATTTCGGGGGGACACAAATATTCAGTCCATTGCTTTCTGCTCATGGCCTGTTGCCATGCAGCAGCCTACCCGTCTGTCTCCTTGTACCTGCCCCTAAAGAAAGGAGAGTCTGTGAGACGGATCCTTTCAGGGACCTTACTTCACCTTTGTGTTTGCACCTCATGTCTCCCTGTTTGGCTTCCAAAAGATGGCTGGTCAGCCAACGACGAGTAAGATTCCCCATGGGGAGGGGGGACAACTCAAGCCAGGCGCGGTCACGTGGGGACCAACAGGAGTACCCACGGGGTTCATAGAGGTAGGCACAGCCCCCCACCTTCCACCAGCTAAGGAAAGCCTCTGCCTCTGTGGCTGCATTCCTTCCCAAACCCTGCAAGGGAAGAGATTCAATGATGTGCTCTCCATCTATTCATATGCATATAGGTTTTGTCCCTTGGGGAAGTACAAACACCCTGAGACTTATGGTTCTGCTGCCTGCAGGCAAGGGTGATTGGCTTAAATCAGTTTCCTATTATGATGTATGGAATTCACAGATCTTGAGATTGACAAGCTTTATCTCCTTTACTTGCCCACCTAACTAATAAAAGCTAATGCATAGGCGCAATTCATGGTGTCCAGTCCTTGAAACTGGGGGTCCCTTGACCCTACTTAAACTCTATTTTTGGCTACTGTCTTTTCTTAACCCTGTGCTGCCCTCCTCGCTCCCCACAACTCTCGTTGTGTGGGGCATGACAATGGCCCCCACAAATTCCTGTCCTTCTCACATGCAAAACACTTTCATTCCATCCCAACAGCCACAAAAGTCTGAACTTGTTCTAACACCAACTCTAAAGTCTAAAGTCCAAGGTCTCATCTAACATCATCTAAATCAAATATGGGTCAGACTCCACCTACAATGAATCCTGAGGCAAAATTCCTTTCCACTGTGAACCCGTAAACCCAAACAAGTTATGTGCCTCCAAAAATATAATAATGAATCAGGCAAAGGATAGGTATTCCCATCCCCAAAATGAAAAATAGGTAAGAAAAAGGTGGTAATATGCCCCAAGTAAGTCCAAAGTCTAACCGTAAACATTAAACCTTGAGATTTGCGAATAATCCTCTTTGGCTTGATGCTCTGCCCTCCAGATTCACAAGGATGGTAGTCCCACCTCTATAGCTCTCCCGGGTTAAGGTTGTAGCCCTGGAATTCTGGTGGTCTCACTCCCCAAGGCTCTGCTGGGCAAAGCCATACTACAGCATCCTCTGGGGATGTCACCCCTGGAATACCTGGAAGGAGCATCCTGCCTGCCTGAATGGTGAGATGGCCCCACCCTTTGGAAGTGCTTTATCCCCTGGCGAGTGCACTTGCGGTCTGTGGTGGTCATGACAGCCCTGATGATCTCTGAATTGCCTTTGTGGCCATTCTTCCCTTGTCTATTGAGATGCATGTTTAAGTCTGCGGCTCATACACACACCAATTTTATCGAAGGGTCAACTGAGCACATCCTTTTTGTTCTCTTCTAAAAATGATTTATCATTTTTGCAATATTGGAAGGCTAAAATTTTCCAAATTTTCAACTTCTAATTCCTATATGCTTAATAATTTTGTCTTCAAGTCATTTGTCTCTTCTCACATGTTACTATAAAGCAGTCAGGAAAAACCAACTTGCACCTCAACACTTTGCTTAGAAATCTCCTGGGCTAAACAACTACATCACTTGCAGGTTATACCTACTATAAAATACTAGACCATAAGCACATGTTGTTGCAGGAAAAAGCGGCGAGGACCGAGACTCAAGCAGCACGCAGAGATCAGGGAGAACACAGCTTTATTACGCCAATTGGCTCAGCAGGAGTTTTCCCAAAGACTGAGCACTTACTGGGTTTGGGTGCTTTGTTTTACAGGGTTAGGCCTTCGGGTTGGGCGGGGGAAATCTGGCCGGGGTGCCGGGGAGGTCCATCCCTAACAGCTGTGATCGCTCAACATTGTTTTGACGGGAAAAGCCTCTAACTGCTATTTTTGCAGGAAATTGCTCCGATAAGGTATCGGAGGAGGAGCAGGATGGAAGCTCCTAGCGGTGCCCGCAGGAAAAAAACATCCCAACAATGTCAACAAAGTCCTTTGCTACTTTATCACAAGGATCACCTTTTCTCCATTGTTTAGTAACATGTTCTTCGTTTCCTTCTGAGATCTCATCAGAATGGCCTTCACTGTCTCTATTTCTGCCAACAGTGCTCATGGTTAACTAGGTCTTCTCTAAGATGTAAGTTTTCTCTACATCTCTCCTTTTCTCATTCTGAACTCTCACGAGAACTGACTCTAAAATTCTGATCACAGCAATGTCGACTTTAATCATGTGCACTTCAAATTCTTCTAGCCTATACCCATTACTCAGATCTAACACCGCTTCCCAATTTTCAGTTATTTGTTGTAGCAGCACCCCCACTTCTCAGTACCAATTTCTGTCTTAGTCAACTCAGGCTGCTATTACAAAGTACCATAAATTGGGTGGGTTACAAACTATTGAAATGTATTTTCCACAGTTCTGGAGGCTAGATATCAGATATCAGGGTGCCAGCATGCTTGGGTTCTGGTGAAAGCCTTCTTCCATCTGAATTCTCATTGTATCCTCACATGGTGGAAAGACAGTGAAAGAGCTCTCTGGGGTATCTTTTAAAGGGCACTGATCCCATTCTTGAGGGTTCCACCTTGATAACCTAATTACCTCCCCCTGTCTCCATGTCTCAATGACATCACATTGGGGGTCAGGATTTGAACATATGAATTTGGGGTAACTGAACATTCAATTCATTGAGGCTAACAATGCATAAGTACATTTGCATAAATGTATAAAATACATTTCAACAGTGCCTCACCAGGAAGCTGTTGATGTCAGTCCAAAAAAATGGCTTAACTCTTTGACTGAATATCCCTGTATTTTAGCTGTCACTTGGTTTTTTCCCCTATGAACCGCCTAGTTTCTAGTGTGATTATCAGTCAAATGTGGTTGTTTTCTAATCAAAAAAAATATTCAAATTCTTTTTGGCATCTTTTCCCCCTTTTCATAGATCGCATCATCAGTCATAGTTTGACAGACTTGGGAGCCTCCAAGTCCTTATCAGATAGTTTTATTTTCACCAAACTGACCAAAAGCAACCAAGATATCTAAGGTAGCCAGCTTCCAAGCGGTCCCACAGTAATCTCCACATCACTGTATTCATATCCTTCCACATTATACCAGATTGGGCTATGTGTCTAATAGCATATGGCAAAAGTAATGGTAAATCACTTCTGAGATTTAGTTATAAGAGACTAAGGTTTCCATCTTGGGAGCTGTCTCCCTCCTTAGCTCATGAACTTTGTTGAATGACATGCTAGAAAGAATCCAATCTGTCATTTGCGGAGAATCCTTATGGAGTTATCCGCATAACAAGGAACTATGTAGTCTAAGGAAGCCTTAAACTAATAGCTGTTAAAAAACTAAAGCTTATCAAAAGCCTTTGGAAGAGAATTCTCTAGTCCTAATTGAGCCTTAAGATGATTGCATCACAGACTAACAGCTAGACTGAAATATTTTGAGAGATCTTGACATAGAGTCATTTAGCTGAGTTACTCTCAGATTCCTGACCCCAATAAATTGTATGACAATTAATGCTAATTATTTAAGCTGTTAAATTTTAAGTGATTTTTATTTAATGAAACAAGATATAACTAACAGTACCAAGTGTGTAGTTGACTTTCAATTTATCTGAAAATTTAAAAATCCACTTGGGAATGAAAATGGAATTACCACTTATCAAAATTTGTGAGATACAGTGAACAGTGGTTAGAAGGAAATTCATAATACCGAATGAATATGTTAGACAAGAAGAAAGTTCTAAAACAAATACTATAAATTTTCAACTTAGAAAACTATAATACTAAGAGAAAATTTAATCTAAATAAGCAGAAGAAAACAAATAATTAAAACTACAGCAGAACTCAGTGTAATTGAAAATAGGGCATCGATAAAGAAAAATCAATGAAACCAAAAGCCAGTTCTTTGGAAAGGTGAATAATTTTCTAAATGGCTAGCCAAGTTAACCAAAAAAAAAAGAGAGAAGACGCATATTAGTAATTTAAGACATAGAAAAGGGCCTTTACTCTGTTGCAATAGACATTAAATGAATAATAAAGTCATATTATAAACAACTCTATGTCCACATATTGGATAATGTTTCACAGGTGAATTTTACCAAATATTTAAAGAGGTAAAGATACCAATTTTCTACAATTTATTTCTTGATAATATAAGCAACGGGGATACTTCTTAATTCATTCTATGAGGGCAGCATTACCCTAATACCAAAACCATACAAATATATTAGAAGATAGAAAATATGATTGATACATCCAGTGAACATAAGTGCAAAGTCTTCAACAAAATATAAGCAAATAAAATCCTACAAAATCTAAAAATAATTGTACATCATGACCAAGTGGAATTTATTACACATATGCAAGTCTAGTTCAAGTTTTGAAAATCAATTAATGTAACCATCCCATCAACTGACTAGACAATGAAAGTCATATAATCATGTCCATAGATAGAGAAAAAAATCATGTAAGAAAACCCAATATCGAGTCATGATAAAAACTCTAAACAAACTAGGTATAGAGCAATGCTTCCTCAACTCAATAAGGAAGAACTACAAAAAAACGTACAGCTAACATCATACTTACTGGTGAGAAACTATATATTTTCCTGCTAAGATCAGCTACAAGGCAAGGATGTCCACTCTTATCAGGTTTATTCAACATAACAGTGGAAGTCCTTTCTAATGAAATAAAGCAAAAAACAAAATTAAAACAACAACAGTATTCAGATTGGAAAGGAATAAATAAAACTGTATTTTCACTGATGACATAATCATCTTTGTAGAATATCCAAAAAAATCAACAAAAAACTCAGAATAAGCAATTACAGCAAGTTTGCAGGATACAAGACTAATGTACAAAAGCATTGCTTTCTTACATACCAGAAAAAAAAAAAAAAAGAATTTGAAATTGAAAACACAACACCATTTACATTAGCACACACACCAAAAAATATACTTTGTGTATATTAATAAACTGATACCGGAGTTTATACAGAAAGGCAAAACCCAGAATAGCCAACACAATATTGAAAAGAAGAACACAGTTGAATAACTCACATTACCTGAATGCAAGATTTACTATAAACCCACATTAAGACAGAGTATTATTGCCCCAAAATAGAGCAATGAAATAGAATAGAGAGCACAGAAATAAACTAATAAGTACAATGGGACAAACTATAGAGTGCCCAGAAATACTCATAACCAACTGATTTTCAACAAAAGTGACATTTTTTTGACATAGCTGATAAATGACTTGTCTCCAAAATATATGAAGAACCCTTAAAACTCAATAGTACGAGAATAAACAAACTGATTAGAAAATGAGCAAAAGTTCTAATCAGATACTTCACCAAAGAAGATATAGTAACGGCCAATAAATGTGTATAAAGATATTCAACATCTTATGCCATTAAAGAACTAAAAAACAAAATAACAATGTAAAACCAATACACACATATTACAATGGCTGAAACTAAAACAACACCAGACACATTTGAGGATATGGAAGAACAGAAACTCATTCACTGCTGGTGCAAATGTAAAGTGTATTTGACATCTGATAAAAATACAGATCAGCTA
Organism: Rhinolophus sinicus; assembly: GCF_057876585.1. Lineage (NCBI taxonomy): Eukaryota > Metazoa > Chordata > Mammalia > Chiroptera > Rhinolophidae > Rhinolophus > Rhinolophus sinicus. Next base: position 111,434,765 of record NC_142516.1, read on the forward strand.
AATAAATGAGACACCAGAAACAGACTCACAAACATAATCAAATGATTTTGACAAAGGTGCAAAAAAGTTCAATGGAGAAATAAGAGTAATTTTGAGAAACAGTGCTGGGAAATTTGAATATTCATACGCAAAAAAGTGAACTTTAATACACTACAACCTATGCAAAATTTAGCTCAGGATAGGCAAAGCACTTTAATATACAACTGAAAGCTATGAAACTTTTACAGTAGAAAATATTTGAGACATTTTGATAGGCAAACATTACTTAGGTATAATACCAAAGGCATGATTCATAGAAGAAAATATTGAGAGAAAAATATAGAGTTGAGATAGGTGTTGATACTGACAAGAAGAGAATGTAAATAACTATGATTGACATATTAACAACTCTAGTGGGAAAGTTAAAGTATATTCACGTTTACTTTCAATAATCTCAACACCTATGCTAAAAGAAAGTATTTGTCAACCAAGAAATGTGTTATCAAACTTTGTTGAAAATGAAGAAATCAGGATGAGAGAAATACAGCTTCAAAGTAACAAAAGTTATAGTTCACCAACCACAAACCTTCCATTAAATGTAAAGGATATACTTTAGAAAGAAGGAAGAGGGAGAAGTGAAGGGAGAAGCGAAGAAGTGGTAGGAGGAAAGGAGAAAAAGGAGAGATAACACCACAAGTACAACCACAAAGGCCCAGAAAGAAAGTCTTATGACATGAGAAGAAAGATGAGCATGGGAACAGAGAAAGCAGTATGTTAATATAAATATTTATTATCTCTATAATAATGCCCAATTTATTATAATTTTAAAATAACTAAAATTGAGAACATAAAATGCATGTAAGTTCAGGCAATATGGTAGAGATTGAAACCCTATAAAGATTTGCATTTTGGGGAATGTTTATAAATAGGCAAATGAGATATTGATGATCAGGAGACTTTCCTAATATGTTATAAATTATGTTAATTTTTCAAGGAAATTGGTTAACTGAATAAAATAAATATAATTTCCAAAATATTAGATGGAGAAAAATTAAATAAGAAATACAAATTGGTCCTAGAAACAGATAAGAAAAGAGTTAAAGTTTAAAAATAAAACTAAATAAAACAGGGAAAATAAAAACCACAAGATATGATAGTAAAATAGGCTTACATATATTAGTCATCACAACAATGTTTTTGAACTAAATCCACCAAACAAAAAGATTCACATTCTTTTTTTTAAATCTTGATGTATGCTGTTTAAAAGCATGTTTGTAAAAAATTGAAAATGAAAGATGAAAAAGTCAATAAAAAAGAAATCCAGTATAGATATATTTTTATATGACAATACAGATTTTAAGGAATATCCAAACATTAATATCCTTTTTACACTCTTGAGTTATATCCAAGAATTATTTATTGTAAACTGATTTAACTGTCCAAGAAATTCTGGTAATTGCAAATTTCCATGGAAAAAGTAACTTAATGTAAAATACATAAAACCAAAATTGACAAATACATAACATCAGGAAGATTTTTAATATATCCCACTAAATAGTCAATAAGGAAAAAATATAATGACATTATAGGGTCTTAACAACAACATTAACAAGATAAATTAAAGGAGATACATTGAAACTTAAACCCAACAATTCGGAATATGAATTGTTTTTCCAGCTCACAGAATGTTTACCAATGTGGACCATGTTCATGGCCAAAAATAGCAAGTCTCAACTTAACATTGCTGGAAGGATTAGAAACTATCAAAGGACAAACCATGGACAAAATAACCAGGTAGCTAGAAACTAACATAAAATTTTAAGAAATGCCTGTGGAAGATGAAATTTCATTTGAACTAAAAAGATGAATGGCAGCAGAGAATAAAAAGCAGCCATGTCTGATCTTGTTTCTCCCAAAGTAGCTTTGAAAAAACTGCCTTTGCCAATCACCATGGAAATGAAGAAGTGGAGATTTATAAGGTATAAAGGACGTTTGACTGTTAATAGTCAACCAGCATCTTTTCAATGTCTTTCTTATATTTGGATATTTCTACATGTTATGAATTCTATCTACCCAAATATAGAATCTGGAATCAAACATAACTATTTTCCTTGTACCTCTAAAGTGTTATGACTGAATGTGACCTTATTAGTCATGTATTTAGGAGAATCTGTTTTAGAGGCGGTAAAGTAGAAGAGGCAACACTAAAGCGGAACCCATTCTTGTTTCAAGTGCTTGGGTATGTCAGGATATAAAGTATATGTTTCAGAGCTTCAGAGATAGAATCCCTTGTCCATTAAGGTAGGAAAAACTGTAAAATGGCCCACAACGTTCCTGGATCCTGGTGTGTATATCTTATACCATTTTGCTCTTTGTGATGCTGGCAGAACCTGTAATATGATGGGGTATCACTCCTTTGATGAGTTGATTTGAGTTAATAAAAAGAGTAGGCCTGGCCTAATTCAATGGTTCCTTAAAAGGGAAACGGTCCTTCCTGAAATCAAAGAGATTCTAAGTGTGAGAGGGCCATGGAGGGAGATACAAGGCAGGAAACTGTACATCGCCTTTGGGAGCAGACAGTGTTCTCTAGCCTTCAGCCTTCAGTCTATAGAATAGAGGCTTCAATTCTATAACCACAAGGAATTTAATCTATCAAAGGCACATGAGTTTGAAATAGTACCCCAAGCTCCAGAAAGAAATATAGCCAAGTTAACACTGTGATTTCAGTCAGTGAGACCCTGGGAAGAGGATTTAGATAATCCATACCTGGGCTTCTGACTCCCGAAGTCTGTCTATGAACTAATACATTTGCTGTTTTAACAAACTGTAACACAACAATAGAAAATGAATACACTCACTGTTCACTGTTTTAAGTGCTTAAAGGCAAAAAATCATGGAATATTTCAGACATCAGCTTTAAGCCAGAAATATATATATATCTATAGTTATATATCTATATGTCTATAGATATATATCTATATGTCTATAGATATATATCTATATCTATATCTATATATACACTTATATATGTATATGTATGTATGTGTATATGTATATATGTATATGATCATATATTTATATTATATGTATCATGTTATTCTTATAAATAAATATCATAATGAACATAAAATCGCAGCATTTGATGTTTTCATAAATGTTTATTAAAACAAAAAATAGATAGAAATAAATGAAATTAATTCCATTTAACAGAATTTGAAAATTACTTTATTGAGTACTTTTATTATCACCTCATCCTCGTTAGGATGACTTTTCTTTTTTCTTCTTTATTTCTTTATTTCTTTCTTTATTTTTTAGTTTCAGGTGTATAAAACAATGTAATAGACAGTTATACCCCTCACAAAGTGATAACTCCCTAAAATCTATTTCCTCTCTGACATCGTATATAACTTTTACAATTCAATTGACTATCTTCCCTATGCTGTACTCCACATCCAAATATATATATATATATATATATATATATATATATATATATATATATATATATATATATATAAAATTATAGTTGACATTCCATATTATTCAGTTTCAGCTTCAGGTCAGGCATCTACACAACCGATGAAGAGGTCTCCCTAATGAGTCCAGTGCCCCTCTGGCACCCTACATAACCTTTACAACATTATTGATTATATTCTCCAAACTGTCTTTCATATCCCCGTGACTATATTGCACAAATTAGTAGTCACAATATTGAGAACTTCTAAAACATATAGAGTCCATATCTGGGGAAAAAAATTAAAACAGCAGGTTTTTACCAAAAAAATAATTGATTGGTTACCTGAATAGATAATAAGTGAACCTCTAATAATAAGTAAGGCTAGAGAAGTTTATTAATTGGATCAGCCAAGAAACATTTATGATCAGTCGCAGAGTGCCAGTTGATATAGCTGGAATCAACATAGACCAAGGTCTCTGTGTTTGCATCCTCAAGGTTCTAGGAGATAGATCAGGGCCAGATGATATAGAACGTAATAGGATATTGTATAGATTTCAGATTTTATTCTAAAGTAAAAGGACTCAATCTTTAATGAGCTTCATTGTCCAGCACTTCTAACCTTCCATTTATGAGTTCCCCCACTTCTCCCTGCAAACCCACCTTATCAGGCCTTTAACACGCACATCACCATGTATAAACCCAGGAGGTTTAAGAGCTCGGGTTCTCTGTGGGAATGGACTGTGGGAGGTGTGATAGTGGGATTGGGAACAACAATGAAGAGACTATATCTGAAGTCCAGGCAAGTAGAAGATTATCAGAATTAGGATTGCAGTAGTGAAATGAGCGAGGCATCATCCAATTTCAGATTTATTCTGAAGGTAGATCTGACAGCAATTATTAATGGATAACACAGAGGAATTAAAAATAACACCTAGGTTTTGGACTTTTGTAGTTAACTGAATAGTAGCCCTCATTTGCAGTCATGAGGAAGACTTGAGGAGCAGTAGATTTGTAGAAGAAACCACCAATAATTCTATTTTTTGCCATAAGTTCAAGATGCCTATTAGGTATCCAATTAAAGATGCCAAACAGGTAGATGGAATTAAAATCTCTTTAGAAGAGAAGTCAAAACTAGAGAAACAGAATTATAGGTCAGCATATAGATGGCATTTAAACCCAGGGGACTGGGAAATTTTCTGTGTATATAAAAGAGATTTTCAGTTAACCCAGACTTGAAATATGTTTGGTTCAAAAGACTAAGAATGAAGCTGGACATATAAATGTTTTTTTTGAACTTACATTGTATATCCGATTATTAGCATAATATTAACTGACGATCTTGGTTACTTTCAATATAGGAGTTTTCATAAATACCCCTTAATAACAAGAGTAATAAAAATAAAGACAATAGTGCCAGTGAGATAACTAGTCACATAACTTAGGAGACAACAAAATGTCCATTAAACATAAGGAAAAAATACTCAACCTCATTAGCTATCAGGAGAGTATTAAATAAAATGCCAATGTGATACAAGTTCATGCAAATCAGTATGAAAATGACAGACAATTCCAAGTGTCGGACAGATTGTGGAGCAATGGGTCTTTTCTACACTGCTGGTGGCCATGTGCAAGTTTAGCAATTTCTAATAAGTAAAACATGTCTACCATATGACTCAAAATTTCCTCTCTTAGGTATGCATTCCAGAGGAATTAGTACATATTTACTTTCACAAAAAGACAGAAAAAAAAAATGCTCACAGCATAGTTATTCATTGTGGCCCCCAACTGGAAACTGCACAGATGACTCTCAACCCAATGGATAAATAAATGTGGCATATTCACATTTTTTTTTACTGTGTAGCAATGATAATAAACAACTATAATTACGCTCAACAATATAAATGGCTCTCTAAGCATAATATTGAGCAAAGGAAGCCTGGCAAAAGAATAAATACCATACAATCTCATTTATATTAAAAGTTCAAATATAAGCAAACAAATTCACACTGTAAAAAGTTGGGATAATAATTACTCTTCGGGTTGTAGTGCCTGGAAACAGGTAGGAATGAGTTTCTGAAATATGGTAAATATTTATTAAACTCTGTTCATGCATATTTTATGTACTTTACTTTTCCATGCAATTACTTTTATGCATTATATTTTAAAAAATAGTTTAATTTGTGCTTACTACAAGCCAAGCTATGGCTACTTTACCTAGGTAAAATTTCTGCAATTATGTCACAGTTCTGTAAGGTGAATATTGCTTTCTTAGTGAATGCATCATGATTCACTGAAGAAAAAACCTTGTTCAATAACTTTAATAAAAATGTAATGTAAAGTGATTACCATTAGAATTTATCACTAATATATACAACATACGTTTAAGCACATGTGAAAGCTATAATAAACAGGAAAATAACCAAGTGCATTTTATCATTAATTTTAAGCTATTACCAAACATCATTTAACTGAAAACTTTACAGCAATCAGTATTTGAAAAGGAGAAATCTTTTTATATACTCTTCACCTTAATATAAAACATTTATTATATGTATTTCTGGTTCTAAAACCCCTAGATTCAAGAAAAAAAATTTCATTGCATCAAGAGTTCTTACTGAAGATAAGTGCTGGTTTTTATTCATGTCTATAGAAAAATTTGAAAATATAAATTAATCAGAAAGGAAGTATTTATTTGTCCATGATTGTCAAAAGTTTCAGATACTGTTCTATGCCTATAAATAAATAAAAAAAATGATTATTAATAAAGTGAATATTTTTGAACATTAATAGTAAGAATTTGTTATTGTTTTCGTGCTGTCCACTTTCCCTGTACTATCAACTGACCCCACTTATAATGACGTTTTTTAATCCTTTGTGTCTCTCCCCTGTGGCCTACAGTAAGTTTTCACTCACCATTAAAAATACCACAGTCTACATAAGAAATTTTTCTGTGAAATTAAGGACATGCAAAGAGTCCTTACTAGAGATGAATTGGCCATACAATTATTTCCATTATACAATACCTGTAGGTTCAAATTCCCCAATGCATAACGACAGAGTGGTTGTTTTGCTTCTTTGTTTTAAAGTGTTTTTGCATATCTAACATTATATGTTCCCTTCATTTTTCAATAATTTTATTTTGATTTTCCCAAATAATATTGGTAGTGAACTTCGTAAAGGTAAAAACTATTTCTCTTTCATCATTATATCTTCCAGGTCCAACATCATTTTTTCACATAAATATTTTTAGTACTGAATAATGAAGGAATGGAGTGAATATTCTGTGGTCTAACTCTACAACTGAATTAAATTATAAATTGCAGAAAGGATAATTTTTTAATAGGATATGTATTTCTAAATCTTTTCCACCAAGTATTACTTTTTAAAACATAGCTTTTTTTCAAATTTTATTTTATTATTATTATTATTATTTTTAAGAGTACTTTTAGGTTCACAGCAACATTGAGAAGAAATTAGAGAGAATTCCTTTATACTCCTGCCCCCAAACAAGCACCTGCTCCTGCACTATTAACATTCTGCCCCACAGTGGTACATATTTTATAACTGATGATACTGCATTGATGCATCCTTACCATTCACAGTCTAAAGTTTACAGTAGCGTTCATTTTGGTGTTGTGCATTCCATATATTTTAACAAATGTATAATGGCATGTATTTGCCATTGTAGTGTCATGCGGAATAATTCCAGCGCCCTAAAAAAAAATCTCTGTGTGCTGTGTGCCTATTCATTCTGTACTCCCCCTAATCTTTATACTGTTTCCATAGTTTTCCCTTTTCCAGAATGCCATATAGTTGGAATCATATGGTCTACAGCCTTTTCAGATTAGCTTCTTTCACTTAGTAATATGCATTTAAATTTCCTTCATATATTTTCATGGCTTGTTAGCTCATTTATTTTTAACACTGAATAATATTCCATTGCCTGGACGTACCACAGTTCATTCATCCATTCACCTCCTGAAGGACATCTTTGCTGCTTCCAAATTTCGGTAATTATGAATAAAGTTGTTATAAATATTGACATTCAGGTTTCTGTACAGATATAAGCTTTCAACTCCTTTGGGTAAATACTAAGGAGTGTAATGATTGGATTGCCAGATCCACTTTTATTATTTTCTTTTTAGGGAGCAACTGCGTTGATGACCTTTATTGTAAAGATAAGCTTAATTCATTATAAAAATACCAATATTTAGTTTTTATTGATAAAAGGGCTATAGAAATAAGCATAGGTACTGTGAGAAATAATAACACATTAAAAAATTAAATAGCACATTATTGCCTATATTAATTCATACAAATCTACAAATCCATGACAGTTATTCAATTCCCTAGAGCAGTGGCTAAGGCCATACTATTGCATTAATAGTTTTATTTTACTCAGGTAGAGAATGATAAAAGCTATTATTAACATGAGGTTAAAGTGAAATTCTTGCAATGACTACTAGACATTAATATATCTTTGTGAGCTATTAGAAATGTCATTATCAATTACTAATTACAATATCTAACACTTCAAAAGCTATGTTAACCATGTAATAATTTTGCAATTGTGTGTTATAAGAAACTTTATGTGGTCACATTTTGCACAATAAATGAATACTTGAGAATAGAACAAAATAAAAATGAAATAATAGAAAATTTTCTTCTGCTCCTTACTATAAATAATATAACAAAGTTGTGGTCCACTGAATAAATAGCAGCAAAGTACAAGCAATCGGTAGAAGAAAACAAACATTTGAACTTGAAATAAAATCAGGTTTGCATATGTGCCTGGCAAGCAATCCACTGATTAAAGCTAATTACATCTCCATTTTTTTAGGTTGGATCTCTGTCTGGAATAAATAGAGAATGATTCAGAGCAAGGGGGGAATCTCACAGAATGCTGTAGTTGGAGGACATCGATGCAAATATTACATTCCTCAAAATTAACTTTTAACTACAAATATTACAAAGACCAGGATGCAAATAATAGAGAATTTTATTTGAATTTGAAATGGCAGAACTGAGACAAAAAAAAAAAAAAAAATTGTGGTAGGAAAGGAGAGAGAGAAATAGGAAGTAGAAAGGGAGAAATGAATTTCTAAATGCAGTAATACATTATTAGTAGATATTATACATAAATATACATTATTATATATAAAATAACATAAAATTTCCTTGATGTTTAAATTCCTTTAATTTGATGTTTAAATTCTTTTAATTTAAATCACTTAAATTTTAATTTTGAAATGAATTTATAGTTACAGTAAGATCAGACATTGGCCGCATCGATACATAACACTTCCATTTAATATGTTGTCTTTTAAATTAAGAAATATAAATTAGAACATTTTTTGTATCAGGTGATAAATATAATATCATAGAAGTTCAAATTCAACAATTATCTTCAGAAAATGGTGTCTATCTCAGTAAAGACACATAGAAGGATCCACCAATTTAACCTTAAATATCTATCTGCCTACTTACATATATACCTATAATTATTATTATTATAGGGCCACAGGAGTCTAAAAAGAAAGTTTCAAAATTTTTGGAAGACAGGTGTGAGAAAAATATAACAACTTTCTGAGAAAGGAGACATTCTAGAAGTCATGGCATAGAGAGTTAAGCAATAATTATAAACTCTACATTTTAAAAGAAAGTTTAAGGTTGAACAAAGACTAGAAAATAGAAAAAATATTAGCTCAAAAGTTGTTAAAGGGTAATACAAATCTAGAGCTATGTTAGAGATCAATGAATATCATAGTAACAGGTTTGAGTTTAATTCTGTAAGACATTTCTAACTTTTAGAAACGGTGTAGCAGAATAAAATGAAGAGACATTTTGGGTATTGGTTTGCTAGAAGGTGAAAGTGCAAACAGGTCTCAAGATCCGGTTGAATGTTCATTGCTATTTACTTATTTACTTAGGATTTTGAAGATATATCACCAAACAGCCACAACTTGTACTGTATTACTCATTCCCTAAAGAACTGGCTTAACTAAATTATAGTTGAAAAGTAAAGTACAGCAAAGTATATCAATGCATTGATCATTTAGGGCTTCCTTGAGAGAAAATGTTATAAATACTTAGAAAACAAAACAAAACAAAACAACTTTCTGCTAGTTTTTATTTCATCCTCACAAAATGCTTAGCTTCCTTTGCGCTATACTTTTTTATGCTGGAGGGAAAAAAGGAACATAACAAAAACAAGACGAGTGATAGTCTCATTGCTCATCCTTCTACCTCAGTACACATTAAGCCAATAAATAAGGCAGGAAACACATTTCAGTTTTTTATTTTTTGAACCCTTAGCCCATACCAATATTGGTAGGAGATGTTTTTATAAAATGGCAAGATAACCATTGGATCAAAGTTAAGGATTATCAAGGGATATCTGCAAAGAAATTTTTAAAAGTTATATTTGTTATTGTTTATGTACTTATTGTTTTTATTATTATTGAGAGCATGCTATGCCATGGGTAAGGCACACGGCAATGGATTTACATACATTGTTTTCACCTTATAATGTCAATATCTATTGAATCAAAGAACTATATTACATTAGGGGTGATTTTCTGATTCCTAACAATGTGGCCAAAAAAGAACTAAGAAAAAACAGAGGAGTTGAAATACTGTTTTGAATAACCACATCTAAGAAAGTGGCCTTGTTAAGACAAATATTTCTTCATGTTATTATTAAATGTCTAACATTTTAGTAGAGGGGTGGAGAAATTAATTCTGGAATGAATGAGAAGAGCTTGGCAAATAATCTCCCCAAAATGTAATGATAAAATACACAAAATTGTCAAAACAGTGGTTTAAGAACTCTGGAATTCAACCAAAATGATAGTATGAGGTCTGACAATTAAGTTTGTGAACTCATCCTAGAAAAAAAGCTACATAACTAATTGCTGAATATTACTACAGTTACCTTCGAAGTACTCCCATTGGGAAGACACCAGTGACTAATCCACCCTTCAAAGAAATTTTGGAACTCTCTTTCTGGCATGGCCATCAGAGCTGTCATTGTATTACCCTTGATGTCCTGATATGGTAAAAAAGGTGAAGGGACTAAGAAGTCCAAATTGGTATTTATGAACTAGTCATGGGGATGTAAAGAATAGAAGACATAGTCATCAATGCTGCAGCAACTATATATACTGCCAGGTGGGCACTAGACTTATTGGGGGGATCACTTTGTAAATTATATAAATATCTAACCATATGCTGTACACCTGAAACTGATATAAAATAATATTGAATGTTAACTATAATTGAAACATTTTGTAAAGGGAAGAAAAGGCAAAGTGGAATAAAAGGTTCAGATTTCCACGTATAAAACAAATAATACATAGGGTATAATTCATAGCGTAGGGAATATAGTCAATGCAATATACAACATATATAATATAATCATTAATATCGTAATAGCATGGTACAGCGTCAGATGGTTGCTGGACTTATTGTGATCACTTCTTTAGGTAAACAAATGTTGAATAACTATTGTGTATATCTGAAACTAATATAATATTGTATGTTAGCTATATTTTAATAAAAAACTTAAAAATATTTTTTAAAAAGGAAACATAGTCCTGTCAACAAATGGTGCTAGAAAGACTGGGCACCAAATGCAAAATAATAATAACTTGTATCTACACTTGAAGCTAGTTACAAAACCACACATTTTTTTTAGATGGCTCATAAGTTTAATCTAAAACATGAAACTCCAGAATTTTCAGAAAATATTTGAGGAAGTATTTGTGAACTTGGATTAGGCAAAGACATTTAGCTAGGATAATAAAAAGTATAATCCAATTAAAAATAAAACTGATGAATTCAGATTTTAATTCATTTAAAATGTTTGTCCTGTGACAGAAATTGGCAAGAGACTAAAAGTAAGGCTAGATGAGAAAAAAAAAAATCTTAAAAAAAAAAAAGACAAAAGGCCCGACTCCAGAGTATATACAGAACTTTCAACACGCAACAATAGGATAATGAACATCCTGATGAAATTAAACAAAAGAAGTAAAGAAACACTTGCACAGAATAAAAAAAAAAATGCAAGGTTGGTCAAGAAGCATGTAAAACATGCTCAGAATTAGTTATTAAGGAAATACAAGTTACAATAACAATGACACATTACCCATTGGCATAGCTAAGATAAAAAAAAAAAAAAAAAAAAAAAAAAATTACGTTTACATGAAAACTTGGAAGCGAATATTTATGTCACCTTTCATTCCTAATACCAAAACCTGAGAATGACCCAAATGTTCTGCAATTGGGTAAGATAAACATCATGTTTTATCTATACCATGTAATACTACTCAGCAATAAGTAGGAATGAATTATTGATGTACACACACAATGGATTAATTTAAAATGCATTATGCTATGTGAGAAAAGATTCAAAAGAAACCATAATATATGATTGTATTTGTATGATGTGTAGGCAAAACCAAGACTATAGGAAGGAAAACATTATTTGCCAGGTGTTAAAAGGGGATTGGGCTGACTGTAAAGGTGTAGGAAGATGGACTTTTTGGAGGAGATTTAATGGCTGTGTATCTCAATTATACTAGTGCTACATACCTCTATGTCTTTGTCAAAACACATAGAATTGTAAACAAAAACAAATTGCTTTGTATATTAAAAATAAATAAGTAAATGAATATTAATGAACCAGTGCTTTTCCTTATGCATCAATTATTTTGGCCTCTTTACAACTTTTGAATATCCTTCTAGTGTATGAAAAAAATAACTTCAGAAATATGTAAATTTGGGTTTGACACACACAAATTAATTGACCACTCAGCACTACATTCCCTACCTAAGTAAACAAGAAATGTGTGAGAATGAGGTCATGATGAATGGCTCAGGAGGCAGCGCAGTGCACCTCTTGAAGTTCCATTCGTGTATACTGTGCACTAAATACCTGTTACTGTTCTTCCGTTGTTTTACCATCAAACAGACACTGAGGTAATGTCATCATGGAGAGATGTCTATTTGAATTCTTTAAATCTAGTTACAGAAATGATCCAGACTGTAAACTTGGTGAAATAACTTATTCGGTTCTTATATTTTTTTTTGTAAAGGAAATTTTGTTAATCTCCCTTCCAGCTCTAAAATCCCAAAATATTAGCTTTACCTTTTAATTTAGTATCCTATACCTATGCTTAAAATAATTTCTAAGCTTCCAATTTTATTATTCATAATTGGTCTCTTTTTAGTGATATTTATAAAAACTCCTTAGCCAGATAATTATGACTTTCAGAGAAATTTCCTTTTATCTACAACATATGTTCAAAGTCAGTTCTGGTGATATCCAGAAATGAGAGGGCCCTCTTTTAATGCTCATATATGTTCTCAAACACCCCTCCTCTCCAAGTGTTAAAATTGTAGGTATATATGTTTTTGCTTTAACATATAAATGTATATTTATTTATGTGCAGATAATTCAAAGACAACTCTGACTGTGTAACAATGTCTGGAAATTTTCATATTTGCTCAGCAATGGGATGATGCATTTATGCAAATCACTGGCATGTGAAATGGCTTGTAAAACTTAGTCAATTTTTAAAGAATGTCAACTGAAATAGTTCAAGTATATCAACAAGAATAAGGTATTTTGTATTCCAACTTCGTATACAAAGTGAATATAAATGTAAAATGAGTAAGGCCAAAAATGTCTGTATAAATATTTCATATCCATTTAATGTATTTTCACAAAGATGGATATTTTAACCCTCAACTTGAAAATTACTCTACATATAACTTGAATCCAAATTGTTAGACTGATGTGTCATATTTTAACATATTGTGACTTGTATGATAACATTTAGTTTGATGGAAACATAATGCAGTGTAACTGGTCAACTTTGCTCTAGCTGATTACAGCACACATATACAGTACATACATACATATTAAGCATTTTAAATCATATTTTTGTAACTCAAAATAATTTGAATTATTTGGATCTAAGCTTGTTCAGAGACAAAGTAAAGCTTGTTCAAATGCAAACTAAAACACTTCTGATCTGATCACTTTTTGTACATTTTTCTGTTTAATATATTTTGGTTAAGGATAATTTTTAATCAATTTTTGACAAATAATAATTCAGTGAAAAATTATACAATATTTGATGTGTTTCTTACTTATGTATATTCATCATGTTGATTTATCCTTCAGGGTACTATAACAAGGACAGAAGAATGAAGTTCCTGTGTCTCTATTCATATGTCTTTCTTCAATCTATAAAAAGTAAACTTTCATCCATTCTTCACACTCTATTCAAGGGAGGAGACATGCCCCATTCTGGTGTGCTTGTTGAACACGATTCTCGTATTATGTGTTGCTGAAATCATGAGGCTTTCTGGAGCTGTTTTTCTCAATGGTGTGAGGCAATGTGTTATTCCAGTGCCAACAGCAAAGTTAGTATGTGAGTTGCAAGGTAAACTTTCCCTGTTGTATGGCTCTAAATCAGGAAGAGAGGGAATAATTTCATTTTGATCTCAGATTCACAGAAAGTCCAAATTCAGCTTTTCCAATAACAAAATTGATATTTTGTTCTCTGAAAGGCTTGATTTTATATTTCTCCACTAGTTCACACGTTGGAAGTTAAATCAGCCTTCTGACATTATATATATATATATATATATATATATATATATATATATATATATATATACGCTTTTCCCTCTACAACTCAAGACCCACCTGTAAAGTACATGATCTAAGAGAAACCAGGGAGCACGCACAGAGTATAAATCTCTACTGGATCTAAACACTGGTACCCTAGAGAATAAAATTACGATTATTTTAAAAAGTATTTTTTTAACATTAATAGAGTCTTCCTCCATTTTATTATGGATAAATTCTATTTTTTTTCTTATTGGAATAAAATTCTGTGATATGGACTTACATTTGGGGAATTGTAGACCTTACTAGTAAGTCTTGCTTTGGTCCTGTGTTCTAAACCAATTCCACCCTAGACAAATAAGTGCCTTTATGTTCCAACCCAACATACTAGTGAAGCACGATTTTGGGATGAACAACATTCAAGATCACAATAAAAGGTTACACTATTTTCTTTACTTACTTCTTCCCTTCAGAGATTTCTTAGCATTGAAAAGTATCCATATCAAGGCTAATTTCTATTGTTCCCAAGTTTTGTAGCTATAATGTCATCTTGATATTGAGATGAATCACGATAGTACCTTTCTCGATTGAGAATTTGAGTTGAGAAATCACCTAATCATAATTCAACTGCTTGGTGATTGGAAAGAAATGTTGAGAATCATAGCTTTCTAAAGTCTAATTTTGAACACTGAAAATGAGTTGACTGATAATGAATATACTACTATAAAATTAGAAGCAATGATATTATGATTTCAGAGCACAGTCTAGGGTATTATTGACATCATGGATGGTGAAAAAAATGAGGTAGCATTTCAGCTAGACCATGAGTAATTAATTAAGAGCTCATTAAGTTAAAAATTGTCAAAGCTTAAAAGTCGGAAACACATCAAGTGTTTCCTCATTGCTAGAACTTATAGTTTGTAGATTAGTTATGGGAGGTAAAAGAGCCAGAATGACAAACAAGTTAAGGAAAGATAATGACAATTAAAGAGGTATAAATATATATACCTCTTGAAAAGTAACACTATTGGTATTACTGTACATAATATATGTTTAATTTTCATGATACTTTTGTGGCAAAAATAGAGACAAAGAGACAGAACCATTACTAACATTTTTTGAACACTATAACCATGATAACATCTTTTGAGATCTTAAATATGCGTATGTGTCAGATAGTCTACAATATTATGCATGATTTCTTGATGTCCTACAAAAGCCATTTTGGTAGGTGTAATGGTTCATTTTTTGTTAATTTGTCTGGGCCACAGTGTGACCAAGGTGTATGATCTAACATTATTCTGGGTATTCCAGGGAAAATGTTGTGAATGAAATTAACATTTAAGTGAGTGGACAATGGGTAAAGCAGATTTCCCTCCATAATGTAGATGGGACTTATCCAGTCAGTTGAATCTGAATAGAACAAAAATACCAGCTTTCCCTGAGTGAGAGAGAATTCTGCATATGACTGCTTTCATTCAGATTTCATTTGCAACATCATCTCTCCTGAGTCTCCAGCCTGCTGGCCCATACTGCAGATTTTCAATTTGCTAATCTCCATAATCTCGTGAGACAGTTCCTTACAATAAATCTTCTCTACATATATCCATTCTATTGACTCTGATTAATATGATAGGTTTTATATTACAAATTTTATAGATGAAGAAACTGCAACTGAAGTAACTGGCCCTACGTTACAGACTGCATCAAAATTAAAGTGAAGGTGAATTTGAAGCCAGAACCTATAATCCAGGTTCTAATAAAATTAGATTCATTGGGAGTATGATGTGTGATAGTATTAAAAATAAAGTGTGATAGTATTAAAAAGAAATCGATAGCATTAAATATGAGATGAAGCCAGTGGGCTTAATAACAATTTTAAAAATGTTTTTCATCATGTTTTGTGCAAGTCTATATAAAATGATGAGGCCACCACAAACAATGTCTTCTTCACTTAGAAAATTAGAATATTAAAATATGGGATATGTTTGATTTCTTCTCCATTCACTCATTAAATCATTTTGTGGACAAATATGCTCTGAGTCTCTCCTAAGTGCTAGGTGCAGAGTAACAGAAGTGGATAAAAGGAGCAAAGTAACTGCCCTCATGGAACTTATGATCTAGTTACAGGAGATAAATATGTTAAGTAAATAAAAAAAAATACACAGATACATTTAACATTTTAGAAAGGAAAATAATAGCAGGTAATTGAGATTATAACACACAGGGAGCAATTTAGATTAATGGTTCATAAATAGCTTTTCTAAAGACAGTGCATTAAAGTAGAAACTTAATGTTTAGTAGGAATTAATCAAATAAACAATTTGGCAGAAAGGAGGGAAGAAAAGGAGAGGAGGAAAGGTGATTAGAATACACATTTTTAAAATAATGTGTAGAAATTTGACTACCTACCTCAAGAAGGAAAAGAACAAAAATGGAATAGGTAGGTACTACAGAAAAGTATAATCTTTTTAAATTTATGTGGAGAAAAAGATTGAGTATTTTATTCAGTTCCCGAGAAAACAACCAGGATAAACATATTTTATTCTTGTTTCATTTTATCATTAAGATATAAAAATTGGAGTTTAATCATTGAATATAGGAAGATTTTTACACACAAGTTATTTCTCAGACTAGATCACAGAACTATTGGCCACTAGACACATTCTGACAATTGTCTGGAGCTAAATAATAGCCTGTATCAACAAAATAGTAATGCTAATGTAAAATCTTGGGGAGGGAGAACTACATTTTCTGATGGTGCAATCACTGACTATTTATTTGAGGACATGGAGGAAGCTGGTACAGCCATTTCTGAGCTAATGGGCTTGTACCCAGTTTTTCTTCAAAATGATTAAGACCTTTCTTCTCTTTTTCCTGTTTTGCACCTAATTAACTCCTATAAAAATGCATCACCTCCAGGAAATCTTCACTAACTCAACTTCTGTGTTTGAGTGTGTTCTCTGTTCTCCTATTGCCTTGAGCATCTTATTTCACTGAACAAAAATTATACTGCAATTATGCTATTATAAGTTATTCTTCGTAATAGCTCATTGAGGTCAAGTGTGATAAAACTAAACCAAATGTATTCATAGTTACTTTAAAAAAATTATGTCATGTTAATTTAAGAGGCAAGATCAAAGCACGAATGTCCAGGAGGTAATAGACATATGTGTTAATTTTCAAATTTCAGGCTATTAAAAACAAATTTCTAAGTAATAAATATTGCACATATTTATAGTCATACCTTTGCCAGACTGACAAACTAGAATATGTTGCTATGGATTCAAACAAAAGATAAAGTTTTATTATACTTAAATTTTATTTTGAGTACTCAGTTAAAAATATACATTTCCCCCAACATTTTCCAGCATTGTGTATCATCCTGTCTACTTTTGCATATAGTAATAATATTTAATCTAATATAATTCAGAGTGACTAATGACTTGGAAAGTATCGCTGTACTTGAAAACAATACATTTGTTAAAGTAACTAAGTTAGACTCCTAAGTTAGACTAAGGAGGCTCTAATGCCTTGGTGGCCTCTGTAAGTAAACTGAAACCTAAGTCAGAGTCAATTCACTCATCTGAGAAAATTAAACTTGAGAACACCTAATCCCAAGCAGTTAACCAGGCTTTCCCAAGTAATGCAACCGGTTAAGCTATCGCCAATCTAATGTAATTCCTTTGCTTTGCTTTCTACCTTATCTATTAGGTTGGTGCAAAAGTAATTGCAGTTTTTGCAATTATTTCTAACCTTTTAAACCGCAATTACTGTTGCACCAACCTAATAGAAAAGACTTTCCCCAGCTCCTGTCAATGGAGACCTCCTAACCATATTCTGTTTGGCTGCGGCCTGTCTGTAATCAATGTTTGTGCAAATAAACTCTTCAAATATTAACATACCTCGGTTTATCTTTTACAAGTTCTGGTTTCAGATGCAGAATCTGAAAAAGAACCCCACCCAGCCAACCCCAGTGACCCCAGGGAGCAATCAGCAGTCAGGTAAATGGACATGCTGAGCCCTGGCTGCACCAGAGATCATGGTGAGTCCCTCCCAAATCCAACCTCCACAGTTTCTCAATATGACCTCTCTGACTTTATTTGAGTGTTTATTTTTCTGGACTACATCTAGAGTTGGACTGGTTTTTACTTAAACTGGATGGGTCCAGTGTGAGGCCTCAGGTAAATATTTTTCGTTAAGGAAACAAAGAAGAAAATGAGTTCTTCTGAGTCCAATGAGTCTGGGACTCTTCCTTCTGGGACTCTGGCTACCTATATTTATAAAAATTATGGGCTGAAATCAGTGTTTTTATGAATAAGTAGTTCAACCTTACCAAAGATAATCTTGAATTACAGATGCCACAGTGAAGTACTTTTAACCTATATAAGCTTATCTATTTAGGAGATGCCCTAGTGAAAAAAGTCCCGAACCTCCCCGAAACAATGGCATACATTTTTGATTGGTATGCAGAAGTATCTAAGAGGAAAAATGAATTAAAATTGCCTCTTTAAAAGATTTCTTACAAAAGGCAAATGAAAAAAATTGTAAAACTCTTCTTCACAAAGAGTGAAAAAAAGGTTTAGCCATCTGAGTGGGTAATCTTAACTAATTTCAACTGCAAGAAAACCATTTGGATCCAACTTTTCTTTCATAAAATAATGAATTCTGTATTATTGCACCTGTTTCATGACTAAAATTTTAAAAGTGTCTATTGGTATGTTTATGTATACCTAAATATGTATGTTATATATGTTATTTTTCTACCCCTGAGTGGCATGGTCAATATTAATTTGTAAAAGAGCACTATTTAATTGGCTTAAAAATATAAGCACTTATATAAATTATGTATTTTCTCAGAAATATAGAAACTACCCCAATTGCTTTTCAGGTTCATGTGGTCTGTGATTATCTTTGGTAAATAAAAGCTAATTTAAGATTGACTTAAAATAAGTATGTCTTCAAATTTACCAACACTAAATGTAATGCAAAATAAACTAATTACATTTTAAAGTAAAATAACTGTTTTAGAATGAATAAAAGGAGAATAAAGAACAAAAATTAAGTGGGCATAAAAAAATTGGGAGTGTCAGAGGGAGAATCTTATAGTGTTAAGCTGACTCAAATTGAATTTGTTATAAGGTTTTAAAAATAAGCTTTAATATCAAGAGTGTACCTATGTAAAACCATAATTTTATTTCATACATTAAAAGGACAAAGCTTTGTTGGACTATTGGTCAGCTCTTGATTAGAGATTGTGAAAGGTTTGTCTTTACCTTTGGGTAATTTACCTGCAAGGCAAAGATTTGGGGTCATACCAAAATAATGCCCTGTGTTTCGTGTTGTCTTTTTCTTTTATTACTTGGGAGAACTGAGTCTTCTCTATTAAAAGAGCAAAGAATTGTTTCTTTTATAACTAGGTGACTACTGCGTTTGCATTTGAAGTCTTTAATTGTGACCGTGCTCTAATGGATAACTATGTACAATTTCACAGTGACCTATGATTCTATTTAACCGAGTGTTTTAAACCTTTTGATACTATTGACAAACTTCCCAAAATAAAATTCTAAATGAAGTCTTTTTGACCTAGACATAATTTTTGGATTTTCCATAGGTTGCCTGAAAAATCTCAAAATAATCTGTTTTCTCTTCTTTTAAAAGGAGAGATGTTGAACTAATTAGGTTTATTTGATAATTTAAGTTGTGTGGGAAGCATTGTCAAATAAGAAGTAATGCTAAATCTTCTTTAGCTTTATTTGAATGTATATGTTATTCAGATAAGTGTTTCAGAAATTGTATGAAATTCCTAGAAATCTGATATGTCCTAATATAATGTTATCAATCATAATCCCAGTTTTTATCCTAAAATTTCCTTGTCAGTTGTATTATAATGGACTGGCATCAAATCTTTAACCATGGACACTTTTAAGTCTTTCTCGCTTACAGGCAATCATTGTTTTACTCTGATGCTTTTGTAAAAGTACTTCCTCTTTAACGAGATTCATGGAAAGAACTGAGAAATACAGGCTGCTGATGACTTTAAGTTCATACCACTGGATTGGGTTAAGAACTTTTAGAACTCAAATGGAGAAACTGATGTGATAGATTCATAAAACTGCTAACCCAAGATTAAACAAAACAAAAAATGAATTACATGGAACCAAATGAATTGATGAGAATGATAATAATGTTTATGAGTTCACTTGAAACATTACTGGTTCTTCAATGTTTCGTTTCCCAGATTTAAACAACGCTTTCTTTTTTCCTTTCTTTTAAACTATCCATAACTTACAGCAATTTGGTAAAATATACTTTGCAAACAAAAATGAAATATTTATCTTTTTTCTCTGTACCCTATCACTCCTGAATTCAGAAACTCTTACTGAGTCTTCTTATTTCTCCTGAAAATATCGGTATTTGCCTAAGGCCAATAATAATCTGTTCTTATAACAGGACACAATTGGGCAGGAACCTGCCTTGGCTTCTTAGTTAAAGAGGCTTTAAAATATCTAATCTGAGATTTATTACCAGGCACTTTAAAATAAAACTAAGAATGACTGTAGGGAGTCAACAGAGCCCGTTAGTCACCAAAGCTTCATCTAGAATATCATATTTGAGAATATACATAAAATCACTATTCTTGGACTGGATCCTGAACCTTCCAATATCTGGCTACAACTCTCTGAGCTATCCTTTCCTATGTTTTTCAACCCTTCTGACTTGAAATCACTAAGAACCAAAAAAAAAAAAAAATGCCATTTTCTCAAAGACCTACAAACTGGAGCTGGATGATTTGATATACATTTCAGAGAAATCTCCACAACAGGTCATGTATGACCAATCTTTGTGCTTGTTGTTGTGCTGACCACTCAGGAAGTTCACCGTAACACCCAATAACAAGACACATTTAAACTACAAGAGATTCTTGAAATCTGACATCTAGGAGCCTGCCATCTAGAAATCTCAACTGGCTGCTCTCAGAACTCAAAATCTAATTTATATCTACTCTGACCAATAACCTTCCTTTCTCTCTCTCTCTCTCTCTCTCTCTCTCTTTCTCTCTCTCTCTCTCTCTCTCTCTCTCTCTCTCTCTCTCTCTCTCACTATCTTTTCATAGAAATGCCTCTTATTAAAAAAATGATGGTTTGCACCATATAGGTCTAACTTTGAGAGCTCATCTACAGCACCCTCTCCTGAAATGAGAAAACTGTTTAAGTGAGTTGACCCATTCCCAGGACTAAGAGACTGGTTCTGTGAGATGGAACAATCTACCAACTGAACTTCTAGACTGTGATATTTCTTGGGGAAAGTTCAAAGGCAGGGAATGAAGCGTAGCAGAATATGCCACCCTGATATGATTCTTTAGCATAGGGTTATTTTGAGTTGATAAGGTAGTTTTAGATAATACAATTTCTTTTGATTATTTGTTGGCTGAACAAGGAGGAGTCTGTACCCTAGCAAATATCCCCTGCTGTACCTGGATTAATGCCTCTGGTATTGTAGAAACTCAAATACAAAAAAATTATCAAACAAGTCATTGGCTAAATCAAGTTGATGCCTCTTCAGGTACATTTTAAAATATATCTGATACCAACTGGTTTGGTTTATGAGGCCCTGGCTAAGGAGTGTACTTCAGCCTCTTGGTAATATCCTCCTGATAGTAGTCACCGGTGTGACTCCCTGTGCTACACTGTTCTTTCAAAGGCTTTCAGTGCATGCTTACAGCCATCAGCAGTATATCCAATGGTCCCATTATGCTTGAAGAAACAGAAACAAGGCAAACAATAAGATGAACCACAAAAACAATTCTTCCACAGATCTGACATCATAACCTATAAGTATTACAATGAGACAAAAAGAACTTAACCCTGACGATCACTGAGAGTGGCACTGATACCAATTTTATTTTCAATCCCTCACACAGGAGACAATGACCTAAAGAGAGGCATTGTTAAAGTAACTAACAAGGAGACCGTTAGCCTGAGATGGCTCTAATCCTGGGGTAGCTTACGTAAGCAAACTCAAACCTAAGATAGAATGCAATCAAATCTTAGTATATAAAAGTTAAGAGCAACTCCTCATAAATAGTCATTAGGACCCCTAATAAGACAACTGTTTAAGCTACGGCCAGTCAAATCTAAATGCTTTGCTTCCATGTCTCCTCTATGAAAGCCTTTCCCCAGCTCCTGTCCATGGAGAGCTCCTAACCATTTTTTATTTGGTTCTGCCTGATTCAAAACAATGTTTGCTCAAATAAACTCTTCAAATTTTAATGTACCTCAGTTTATCTTTAAACACATTGAAACATTGAAACGTGAAAGTTATTTTTCACAACAAAGAAATGTGCCTTATATATGATAATATATATTTAGATAAACGCCAAGTGCACGGTTTGTTGTCTTTTTACTCATGGTGAGAATTTTCTTGCTAATGAGGTCCCCAAAAGCCATTATCTTGGTTTCTCAAGATACGAAATAACAGTTGACTAATGTGTGCAACAGAACAATTTTATACATGTGGCATAGAAGAACCAGTCTTTTTAGTATGTAAATGTCACAAATTGCTAGGGGGAAACTCAGCAATCTTCATACTTTCTATTTTTTTTCTAATCTATTAAAATTCTTCCAGATTTCCTGTTGCAACTGTAGCTGTGAGCCTGTGATTACCACTAAACCAAAATGTAAATAGACTTTACAATTGAAAATATACAATGAGAATGAGTAAAGATTCATTCCCACCTCACCCACAACAGTACACAGACATAACAGTTTCATTTGATTCTACTAAGGCTATTGGGAAATGTCTAAATGTCAAGCTAATTTCTATCAATATGTACTAAAAAGTGCTTTTGGAATTAGGATTAAGGTTGCAACTAAAGTATTGAGCTCCTATGCTATACATTTTTAATTTTTTGATTAATAAATATTCTTAAATCATATATGTATACACAAATAACATCTATATTTAAGTGTTACCTGGACTTCTATATATGATTTATCACAAATGTTGACATGATTTTAAATAAAATGTGATAATTTATTTTAATAATGTTCAACAGATATTCTTATATATTGAATAATAATAATAGTGTTTTAAATATAATAGGAGGAACTCAATTTAAGTAAAGTATAACCTAGATAATTAAGCCATGAAATTTTGTTTTCATATAATTCCTTTCTTATTTCCCACACTGCAGTCAGAAATATGACTAAATAGAAAACTAGTCAACTTTAACAGAAACATAATTTTATCTATTATGAAATCATAGTTTTAAAAAATACAGAATAAATATACAGACTATAGTAATTAAATGAATTCAATTGGAGTTCTTTCACTAAACCCACAGAATACCTCCTAATATTTGAGGGGTGCTTTATAATTTTAAATAATTTCTTCTGATTTTATTTTATTTTATTTACCCCAAGATACCCAGGAGGATATTGGTCAAACATTATTAACCTCATTTTACAGAATAAGAAACTAGAGTTACTTACTTAAGTCATAATGGCACACATACAACTATGGCCTTACTTGCTTTTTTATGAAATGCCAACTTAATGTTTATTCTGTGATATATTATTGTATCTTGGAGAGAATATTTTCAATAATAAATTTTGTAATTGCTCTATAATAGACTCATAAAGCTCACCGTGATTTTTTCTTATATTTTAAAATATTCATTTGAAAAATGCATAATGACATTTAGATACTCTAGTTCTCCCAAGATCACTTATGTGTTTCTACTTATTTATTTTCAGCAGCTTTATGAAAGTATAAGCAAACCTATGAACAGGTTGAGAGAGAACAAATTTTTATATAACAAATATTTAAAGATCATTTTATATTTACAGAGTATTTAGTACATATTTCCATAGCTATCTCAAAATATTTTATATTAATTTTAAATTAATACAAAAATTATGTCATTTGTACTTTTAAAAGCTGATTTTGAAGATTAATTCCTTAAAGAGTTTGAATGTAGAAATAACATTTAGACAAGTAATTTTCTTTATAGAGTTCAGAACTGATAATGATTTTATGTGTATTAATGAAATAGTTTTGAAGTTGATAAATCACATGTATCTGATAACACAACTATTTTATTTCATATTTTTATCCAGAATCTACCCAAAGATTTGTGACTTATTACTACAAAGATACCAAATTTTGACTTCTAGTAAAAAGTATTACTGTCTTATATACTTTTGACAAAACAGAAGTGCTTCCAAACGTGTAATGCCATCATCTCTTTAAAAACTTTGAAGAAAGAAGGTGATGCAGGGCAAGTTATCCAGTTCATCTAACTACTTCAGTTAATTACTTACAACATACATGTTATAGTGAAATTATCTCCAGATCATAAACAGTAAGTGGCTTACACAAAAGCTATTGACTAAGTTTTATTATAAAAAATGGATTTTAATTACAGGTTTGTGGTATCTGTGTTTGAATTAAAATATAACTAGAAAAAATTTGAAAATATGAACAAGTATAAAAACAATTAAAGATCATTGTTTCCCAAATTAGACACATGATATTAAGGTGTTAACAAAGGTAATTTTAATAAGATGACATTTACAATCCACAATAAGAAAGGAATACAAATACGTATGCACCAAATAGCACAGCTTTTAACTCATAATGCATGCACAGCAGTGAAAAGGATAAGGTGGTTAATGGTAACACATCAGAAATGGTAATATTTAACTATCCTTTGTCAACTAATGCCAAATTAAATAGAACGAAAGTAAGTATAAAGAATACAAGAAAATTAGGTTGATCTAATGGATATAAACTAACTCTTTTAATTGGAAAAGAGGTTATAAATGGAAAATTGTTGGGTTTAACCACGAGTACATCCTCAAAATTACGATATCAAAATTACTTTTTAATATTATGATAAAACATCATTAAAACAGCAGTAGTAATTGTAATACTTTATGACTGTATAAATTTCAAAAACAGGTAAATCTAATCTCCATTCCAAAGTCTTTGGAAGGGAGCACTGATAGAGAGGGACTTGTGAAGTGCTTCTGGAGTTCCAGTAAATGTCTAAGTCTTTTTCTGAGAGTCATTAGATGCACGTGCTAGCTGTGTGATAATTATTCACAGTTATTACAATTATGATTTGTCTCCTTTTCTAGCTCTATGATATTCTTCCATAAAATTCTACTAAAATATATAATCAGACAATCTCACTTGTAAGAATTCTGAATTTTAAATGAAATATTAGTGAATAAAATTCTACAGTACTACCAAAGAGTGATATGTAAATAATAATCTAGTGCAATGTAAATTATCAATAAAAGTCATCATATTTATGGGTCAAGACAATAATCAGTTTCATTGCCAACATATTTAAATTTTTTTTTGCTTCATTTGATCAGCTATTTCTGTTTGAAAAAAAATATCTATCTATCTATCTATCTATCTATCTATCTATCTATCTATCTATCTATCTATCTATCTATCTGTTTACCTACAGGCATACCTCAGAGGTATTGTGTGCTCATTAAATAATAAATATACTTGATATTAATTATTTTAATTTTCAGTTTTGGAACATTTTGTGAAGTTCAGTTCCTTGTCCTATGTTTATTATTCTTTTAGATTTCTTCATTTGTCAATTACCTGTTTTCCTATTACATATATTTAAGAGAATACTTTGAGTGACATTTAAAAATATTTCTAGTCATATGTCATATGCCTACTCTGTTCTTTAATTCACTTTTTTCCCTATAATTACTTCATCTATTTTAGAATTAAGAATCTTAACAGTGTTTAAGAATGTCAAGACAATCTACAATGATGTTCCATAATCCACAAACATTCAGTGTCACTACTCTGTAGTTATGCGGCAGTCATAAGATACATTTATAATTTCAATACATTTAATTTTGAAATTGAAATTTGGTATAAGGGTGGAAAGCAGAGCATGAAGTAATTATTTTAGAATCAGAGGTAAGGATTGCGGCTATTAGCAATGTTGTTAAGTTGTATTAAAAAAAAATCACTATTTCACCACACATGCAGGGAAGGCTCTTAATTAAGTAACTTGAGTTCATATTACAAGAGCACGAGCCTCAGTATCAGTTTGGCATATGTCATTCTGGCATTTCAAGAATGCAGCCATTATTGTGCTATCTGCGTTTTTCAATATATAACATGGGAAAACATCTAGATCTGGAGATTACTGAATACCATATTGTAAAACTAAAATTTAGATACGTAAGCAGTATATATTTGGGGAATCATCTTGATAGTACCTTTAATATTCCTACTCATGGAGAGGTTTTAAGCACTACTCAGTTAGTATTGGAAGACGTTTTTGCCATTGCTCAATGTGATTAGACTCACAATTGTCTCACCATGTCATCCACATACACAAAAACACGTGTGCGCATGCACGCGCGCGCGCACACACACACACACACACTTGCATAATCTTAAAGGTTATTTTAACAACCAACAATGATGGCCTTAGTGCAGTGATCCTCTTTGAATACTTGAACTGTCAATTTGAATGAGATAATATTTCTACTTGAATTACTTTATTATTTGTTGTTCATAGTTTACTCTCATGGAGGATTGTTTATTTCCTGAAAAAGTACCCTTTATCAAACCTGTCATATTTTTTATAATATACTTATTTTAATCACTCTCCATATGTTCTCCTGAAAATAAAGATGTACGGCTCATATAGCATTACCATATGCTTGCAATAATATACTTACATTGCAGTAAACATATACACTCTGAATTTATGAAGTAACTCAGTCTAAATTATGTTTTCATTCGTGCCACACTAATTTCAAATATTTTAACTGCAATTTATAAATAAATTTTACAACTAATTATTATTGTATATTGAATGTGGTTTTGAAAATGACAATACATTATGGTATGTTAGGTAACTCTAAGGATTAAATATATCATTGTCACAGGTTAAGATTTTTGGATATGTAGCTTATAGATTCTAAGATTTGAATATAAAAAATATAATAAAGAAATATGGAAACAAGAAATATTCATTGCAAAGGCAAAAATAAATTACATATTATGTTATATTGCATTAGAATTACTAGATCCAAGCTAGTAGAAAAGATTATGTTTTGATTCCAGTGGTCTTGTTAAAAAAAGTGTAAAATGGCAAGCAGAAAAAAATATTTTTCTTTTCCTTCTCTTTTCTTCCAATTCCTATTCCTCTGTTATATATAAATAAGAATGTGCAATGAAGAGCAATGGTCTATTTCACTTTTCATTTTGGAATTGCTGTAGTCCAAGAAATTACATCAGTGCCCCAGAATAGAAAAATAGTCTACATATCCTTTGTTCTCTGTGACACTATTACAGGTTCCAGTAAGTTAGTAAATGCTGATCAGCTTTCTTTCTTTCTTCTGAGAAAAAGTTACTAATAAGTAGCTAGTATTATAACATGACATATACAGGTTCAAAAATAGATTATCAACTGATAGTCTTCCTGAATGAGATATAATGTAGTTTACAAGACAAACGCAAGGATTTGACTCTTTAATAAAAAGGAAAAAAACAAAACAAAACAAACAAACAAACAACTATATATATATATATATATATATATATATATATATATACACACATATATATATAATTCATTAACACTTGAGTAAACATAATTCAGAAATTGTACATATACATTGCTGTCAGAACAACAAGTAAAGAAAACCATATTATTTTCAAATTCTTGTATCATTGATCTAGGGAAATTGTGTATAATCAATAACATTAAACAGAAATATTTTAAGTCAAAGTGTAATTTATATACAAACACCTACTCAATATTAATTTTTTCCCCTCATCATTATGAAATTAACATTGTCTGATTTTCCCATTGAACTTTCCCAATGGATCATGGCTGTCTGGGAATTTATTTTATTGTAATTTTTTAAAGGATTGCCTCCAGATCAGGTTTATTTTATTAATATTCTCCCAGAGGCAGTGGATGTTTAGCATCTAGTTTATGCTCAAAAAGTGGTTATGGAATTGAACAAACCTAACTTATACTAGTACAATAAAGTACTGCATTTTTTTTAATTTATTTTTTTAGGCATTTTGCCTATTGGTTTGCACATAAGAAGTATTCAATACGTTTTACTTTAAACAGAAATAAGTCAAGTCAGAGTTCGTCACACCTATAGTACACATAGTTCGTAATTATAATATTTGTCATTTTGGAGCAAATCATGTTTTGGTTGTTGCTTTTATTCAATTTTGATTTTCTGTTTAATAGTTTGAAATTTAGTTATTTTATCTGACTTAACAACTGTTTGAAATGTGACTTGAGAATCAATAATCTCTGCTCAACTACTAGGAATAAATTTATTTCTTGCCACTGGCAGGTGGGAGTGGGAAAATTTTGATATAAAGGGTATCTTTTCATAGTGAATATTTTGTAATCAAATTATTGAAAGATGAAACATTTGCTACATCATCAATCATCAATCTAGTACATTTAATTATGTTGTAGTTTACAGTCACATACTATATCAATTCATAGCACTATTTGCACATAATGGTAATATACTCATTTAAAGGGCTTACATAAATTAGAAAATTACAAAAGTTAATTATTAATATTAAAGTTCACATGCAATTTTGAGTTACAATGTGATTCAGTTCTGCATCAGGATTATATCATTTAATAATATATCAACTAGACATATTTACTTCTGAGTATTGGGAAGTTTAACAAACAAGTTGATTTTTGTTATCTTAAATGTTCAACCTAGTGGATTTTCTTTTAAAAAGAATTCAACTACACAGGAATATATTACGCCACTGGAAGAAGTGATTATTCCTTATATTTGTGGATTACTAAAACGACAATGTGAAAACTTGTCATAAATACTAAGCTTAATCCAATAAATGTTCCTTCCACTATAACATAGAGGAAAAAGATGTCTTAGACATCATTACCCTTGTTGTGTGTGTGTGTGTGTGTGTGTGTGTGTGTGTATGTTTGTGTGTGTGTGTATAATTCTTTTTGAGTTTTTAATTCTATTTCTCGTCTAGAAAAAAATTCTCTGAAATAGGTGAAAATTTTACTTCCCTTATTCTTCCAAAGATTTTCTCAAAATAGAAAACTTTTAGAGGAAATACATATAGTGGCATTGTTCTGTGTATCATTTTTGGTTATAATAATTTGTGCTCTAAAGTAATCTTTCAAGTATATTTATCATCATGTCACCAATCTTAAATATCAATGAGGTCCCTCAAAAAGTTAAGAACAGAATTATCATATGACCCAGCAATCCCTCTCCTGCGTATATAGCTAAAAATCTGAAAATATTTGTCTGTAAAGATATATGTGCTCCAGTATTCATTGCAGCTTCATTTACAGTGGCCAAGATATGGAAACAACCAAAGTGTCCTTCAATAGATGAGTGGATAGAGAATATGTGATGTATGTATATATACACAATGGAATACTACAGGGACATAAGAAAAGATGAAAAGATGGAAAAGAGCCACTTGGGACAACATGGATGGATCTTGAGATTATTACATTAAGCGAAATAAGTCCGACAGAAAAAGTCGAGAACTATATGACTTCACTTGTATGTGGGATATAAAACTGAAAGCAACAAAGAAACAAGACAATCAAGTAAAGAAACAAAAACTCACAGACACAGAAAACAGTTTAGTGATTATCAGAGGGTAAGGGGTGGAGGGGCTAGTAGAAGAGGGGAAAGGGAATCAAATATATGGTGATGGAATAGAACTGACTCTGGATGGTGAATACACAATGTGATCTATAGATGAGTTATTACAGAATTGTACATTTGAAACCTATGTAATTTTACAAACCATTGTCACCCAAACAAATTTTAATTTATAAATACATAAATAAAGCCCAAACGATAGAAAAACTTTTAAAGTATTGCAGTATCATTTGCATTACATGGAATAGCCATTTAATTTATATTATACTAAATATTTGCTATGAGTGTTTTGTATTTCCATTGAGAAACTTTTGCTATGCAAACATGAATTTAATATATGCTACAGCAATACAATTTAAATGAATATTTCAATATTTATAATATAAGATTATACTGGAAATAACGAGCAGTTCATCATCTTCCTAGAAAATAAATAAATGTGAATAATTAAAACATGCTAAATTATAAAAAAAAGTAAAATCTGTATACAAAATCATATGGGACTTTATATGATTTTTAAAAAATATATCAAAAATGAATACCTCCTAATATTTACGTGTGGATGAGTCAAGAGGACCTGTTGTGTAATATGAGGGCTACTATAACTCAAAGTTTTATACATGTCAAAAAGAAATATTTTATATCCAAATTTTATTAGGTTGAACCTTGTATAATTTCCATTTTATAAACTGGGAATATAAATTATTTACATAATTGAGCATAATAATTCACAAAAGCCATAACATTGAAATATATCTCTCTAGCTGTCCCCCTAATTCCGGTTCACTCTCATATGCAAAGGATATCCCATGTATTGAAATCATTTCCAAAGTCAGCAGCTTAGAAACTTTATATATCACAATAAAAGTATATGACAGTCAAATATAATAGTAATGTATTTGTGCAGTTGGTAAAAAATTCCAAACATTATTTTAAAGAATTGAGTTGAGATATAAAAAGTCATTATATTTTGACCTGAAAAGGACCCTATAGATTATTCAAATAATGTACCCTTTAAATAAGAAGTATGACATTTAGAGAACTGGCCTGTTCAGGTGTACACAGCTACTGACATTGAGGATATAATGTTTATCTTCAAGTTTCCAATTTTAATGTGGATTTCCAAATGAAAGTTATCATAATCTGTTACTTACGTTTTGAAGTAAAAAATGGAGTGAGCTATGTTGTGGCACAAGCCTATTAGATGAAGTAGTCAAAGAGGAAAAAAGAAATCCAGATGGAAGCAGGAGCCTAAGAGAAGCATCAACAGCCACACATTTGAAAATTGGCAATTCCAGGTAAATTCAGTGAAACATTAGAATCAAAGAATCCAGTGTGAGATCTTTGGAAACAGGATGCTGTGAGTATCAGAAACAGAAAATGAAACTCTCAAAGAGATACCCAGGAAGGTTAATAAGTTTTTGTTTTGTTTTGTTTTCTTTTCTTTTTTTTTAACTAGATAAAATTCTAGATTTGGACCAGAGGACAAGAGTAAGTTATGAATGGAAAATTTCATTTTCTGAAAAAAATGGAACTCAACAGCCAGAAATTGTGAGATGCAGGGTTCAGAACTTTAATTTGAGAAGTTACACTCAGAGTTATCATAAAATATGAAAGCCCATTGGTTAATGGAACAGAAGTAATGGATGCTTTCTTTGTAGGCTAACAGAGATACAAAATATACCTGTGATTAAATATCCCTTCCGATTGTCTAGGTTTGTAGCAGAACTAGTGAAGGTCCTTATCATAAAACCATTGTTCTTTCAAAACATGTATAAGAAATAGAAAAAAATAATTTGGCAATCCATTCCAAAAATAAATTTTGCATTTTTTTGCAAACCACGTAGTAATTAATACCGCTCTTCTCTACTCATCATGAGAGTTTGTGTTTTATCTTCATTGTACCATACATCACTTTCTACTCTGGATTAGATTCATGTGCTTCGTGTTGCCTTCTCTTCTGGATTACACATTGTTTTTTTAGGATATTCTAGTATCTCCCACAGCAATTAGAATATCTTTTTACCCAAAAAAACGATTAGTGCATTTGTTAAAATGTGACATGATAATATCTATACCTGTGTCAAAGGTATTCTATTAAATGATGTAAGCTAAACTGCTTTGAAAAATTGTATTACTTGAAAAAAGGGATCCAAGGTGGTGCCATATGAACACCCTGAACTCACCTACTTCCAGGAACACATCAATTCTACACCTATAGAGCGATTCCCTCTGAAGAACTGAGGGCAGACTGAACAGCTTCTGCACAACTAACAAGAGAGAGACCCTACAGAATGGGTAGGAGAGATAAAGACATAGTATTGCAGGAACACCCCCCTCAAAGCACCGACCTGCATTCAGGAGGGAGCACTGAGAGGCCTGCATGTGGACACACATGCTTGGGCCACAGTAAACAAATAAACAAACAAATAAACAACAACAAAAACAGTGGATTAAAGAGCACCTAAACTATACAGGCAGAAAATCTATTTACTAACATTAGAACATCTGCAAAATGGAAGGGGAACTGCTGTAATTTTATCAGGGTCAGAGGCATTGGAGAGCACCATTTGTTGATTTCTTCCTCTACCTTGACTGAAGA
This sequence comes from Rhinolophus sinicus, assembly GCF_057876585.1. Taxonomy (NCBI): domain Eukaryota; kingdom Metazoa; phylum Chordata; class Mammalia; order Chiroptera; family Rhinolophidae; genus Rhinolophus; species Rhinolophus sinicus. The sequence continues at coordinate 111,467,143 of NC_142516.1, forward strand.
GTCAAGAACTCAATCGAGGCACTCTAGCTGGTCAGCCATGGCTATCCCAGTGTGCCTCAGGCCCCAGCTCCACACCAGCTCCGTAGCTTGCCCACAGGATTTCCCCACAGCCTTAGCCTGCTCTAAATACAGCTCCAACTGGCTTAGCAAAGCATCCCCCATGGAGCTACCCCATGGAACTTCCTGCACCCTGTATATACCACAGCTACAGCTTCTACCAGCCACCAAGGCAGCCCAGGTATAACTTGCTCCCATGACTGCCCATGGCCCAAGCCTTCTTTGTGACAGCTGCAGGCTCTGGTGAGGCTTTTACCCAGGACTCACTGCAAGTCAAGCCTACTCCAACTACAGCCCCAGCCAGCCCATCAAGGTGACCCTGACACAACGTGCTCCCAACATCTGCTGCAGCCCAAGCCCACTCCAGCTACAGCTCCAACCTACCAGCCTGCCAAGGTGGCCATGACTCAGCATACCACCAGGGACACCTGTGGTCCAAGCCTACTACAACTCCAACTGGTCTGCCAAGGCAGCCTCAGTCAGCTCCCCCTTGGGATCACCCACAGGCAATACCCACTGGAATACCAGCTACAGCCAGTGCCTAAAGACAGCCAGCATACAATCTACAGGGCAGAAGCTCCTCCGTAAGTCCATTCCTTCAATACTAAGAGTAGTTGCTATTTTGCCTAACTATTAAACCAAATACAAAGACACAACCAAAATGAAACAAAGGAATATGTTCCTAATGAAAGAACAGGAAAGAAAAAAAAAGGAAGTAAATAAAATGGAGACACACAATCTACCAGATTAAGAATTCAAGTAATGGTTAGAAATATGCACAGTGAACTTGAGAGAAGACTAAATTATGTCAGTGAGAACTTCAAAAGAGAGATAAAAAATGCAAGTACGGGATTTCCAGTCAAGATGGTGGAGTAGGTAAACTCTGTGCTCACCTGCTCGTAGGACCACATCAATTACAACTAAACCACAGAACAATTACTGATAATCATTTGAAGTCTAGTTGAACCAAAGCCCTACCTACAACAACAGATATACAGAAGAATCCACAATGAGACTGGTAGGAGGGGCAGAGATGCAGAACGGGCTGGTCCCACACCTGCATGTGACCATTGAAAATAGTGAGGGGTATCTTGGCTGTGGAGGCTCCCCACTGAGGAGTGAGGGGGTCCCAGTCCCTTCCCAGCCCAGGGTTTCAGTTCCAGGGAAAAAGTCCCCATAATTTCTGGCTGTGAAAACCAGCAGAGATTGTGGCTGAGTGAGACAGAGGGCAGCTGCCCTCCCAGGTACTCTTCTTAAATAGACTTACTCAGTGATGGTCTCACTTGCTCTGAGCTCCAGAGCTGGGGCAATAGCTGCAGAGGTGACAGGGACTTACGAGGCAGGAACTGAGTGTCTTGCCTCAGGGTGAGGCCTGGAAGGGCAGCTTTCTCCTCCACGGAGTAGCTGGCGGAAGCCATTGTTTCTTTGCTGAGACCGCCCCCTCCCTGCGTGCAGATGCACGCAGATGCACGCTGACGCTACATCTGAGTATCCATCAAACCAGCTATCACATTTCCTCTGCCCTGCCCAGGTGATTGATTCACTGATACCAGGCCCACCTAACTTTTGGGCACACCCAAGCCACTTCCAGTGTTTTTTTCTGTATAAAAGGCCTGCCTTGGCTCATGCTGCAGACATTCCTAAAAAATCTCTCCAAAGTTTGCAAAACTCAAACAAGCAGCACCTGGCTTTGGCATGTCCCATACCTCTTGTTGAGTAGCCCTAAGCTCAGCACTAGCAGTAGCCAGCCTTGTTTCCTACATTGGCCTCTCTCAAAGCACCTCTAAGCACATGCAATTTCTGGATTGCTTTGTGACTCATGCCAAGTGGCCTTGGACAGGACATGGACTGGGGCTGAATTTGGCCTACAGCAGGTCCCGTTCCAGGAGGACCAGTGGCTAGCTTTGGACTGGGCCAGAGCATCAACTGGCCACCTCCAAGGATGACACAATCAAAGGGCAGACTGCGCAGGCACCAGTGCCTTGCTAGAGTGAATCCTGCCCTGTAGGGTCAGCCCCTGCACAACAGCTTCTCCACTGTAGTCAAAGGGATGGGAAAAAGAAGTTGCATGAAAATGGCAATGAGAAAAAAAAAATAAATAAATAATAATAATAATGATAATAATAATAAATCTGTGGTATTTATACCAGACAAAATAGACTTTAAAACAAAGCCTATACCAAGTGACAAAGAAGGACCCAGTAATCCCACTTTTGATCTATAGAAATCCAAAATGCTACTTTGAGGGGACATATGCATCCATACGTTCATTACAGTGTTGTTAATGATGGCCAAGAAGTGGAGGCAGCCTCGTTGTCCATCGATGGATGAATGGATAAAGAGGATGTGGTACATGTATAAAATGGAATATTGCTCAGCCATGGAAGGGAATGGGTTCCTGCCATCTGCAGTGGCATGGATGGACCTGGAGGGTATTGTGCTGTGTGGAGTATGTCAGACAGTAAAAGATAGATGGAATACAATTTTGCTTTTATACGAAATTTAAGGAACAAAATAAATAAATAAACAAAACAGACACAAGCTCATCGATACAGAGAACATTTTGATGATTGCCAGGTAAGAGGGGGTTGGGAATGGGTGAAAACGGGGAAGGTATTAAGAAATACAAATTGATTGTTACAAAGTAGTTATGGAGATGTTGAGTATAGCATAAGGAATATAGTTAATGATATTATAATAACTATGTATGGTGTGAGATGGGTACTAGATCTATTGGGGAGATAGATGGGAGGGGGATTGGGGAACAGAGTAAAAAAGGTGAAGGCATTAAGAAGCACAGATTGGTAGTTACAAAATAGTCACAGGGATATAAAATAAAACATAGGGAATATAGTCAGTAATATGGTAATAACTATGTATAGAGAGCCTGGTGGGTAATAGATTAGTTAGAGGGGATCACTTCTTAAATTATAAATGTCTAATCACTATGCTCTACACTTGAAATTAACATAAAATAATATTTTAAGTTAATTGTAATTCAAAAAATTAAAAAGCAGGGGAAGGTGAAGGGGAATAAGAGGTTCGATTTTCCCAGGTATAAAACAAATAAGTCATGTGGATGTAATGTACAGCATAGGAAATATAGTCAATAATATTGTGATAGTGTGATAAGGTGTCAGATAGTTGCTGGACTTATGATGATCACTTATTTAGGTATATACATGTTGAATAACTATTGTGTACACTTGAAACTAATATAATATTGCATGTTAGCTATATTTTAATAAAATATTTTTAAAAGATTTAAAAATATACTTAAAAACCAAACAGAACTGAAGAATAAAAAAACTGAATGAAAAATACACTAAAGAGCATCAACATCAGATTAGACGGTGCAGAAGAACTAATCAGCTGCTGGGAAAAAAAGGTAATGGAAAGCACCCCATCAGAACAGCAAACAAGAAATGAAATAAAATAAAGCAACATAAATAAAATAAAGTAAGAATAATTTAATGGACCTCTGAGATAACATCAAGCATAGCAACATTCACCTCATAGGTGTCCCAGAATGAGAGTAGAGAGAAAGGGAAGGAAAAGCTATGTGCATCTATAACCTAGTGTTATAAAGCTAGTATGAAGGTAAAAACACAAAAATAGCAAGATCATGTGTATCTACAACAATAACTTAAGGGATACACAAACACACACATACACACACACACACACACACACACACACACACTCAAGGTAATATGACATCAAAATAGGATGTCAAAAACATAAATATGGGAAGGTGAATAAAAATGTAGTGTTTTTAGAATCATTTGAATGTAAGCAACCATCAACTTAAAATAGAATGCTATGAATATAACTTTTTATATATAAATTTCATGGTAACCACAAACCAAAAATCTAAAATAGATAGAAAAAAATAAGTAAAAAGAAGAGAACCCAAAAAAATCACTAATAAAATATATTAATGTATAAGAGAAGAGACCAAGAAAAGAGAAAGGAACAGAAAACTACAAAAATAACTAGAAACCAGTTAATAAAATGGCAGTAATTACATACCTATCAATAATTAAATATAAATGAATTAAAGACACCAATCAAAAGATATGTGATGGCAGAGTGGATCAAAACCAAGATCTGTGCATATGCTGCCTATAAGAGACTCATTTCAGATTTAAAGACACACAAAGACTGAAGAGGAAATGATAAAATATATTTTGTGCTAATGGAAATGAAGAGAAAAGTAAGATAGCAATACTTATATAAGTTGAAATAGATTTTTAAGAAAAGACTGTAACAAGAGATAATGAAGGGCTTTATGTATAAAGGGATCAATTCAACAAAATAATATAACACTTACAAGCATCTATGCAGTCAATGTAAGAGCACCTAAACACATAAAGCAAATATTAATGGAAATAAATGGAGAAATCAATAATATGCAATAATAGTAGGTGGCTCAACTCTCCACTTAAATCAGTGGATAAATCATGCACACAAAAGCAGTAAAGAAACAGTGGCCTTAAAAGGAACATTAGACCTAATGGCATTAATCAATATTTACAGACTATTTCACCAAAAAGAGCAGACACACATTCTTTACAAGTGCACATGGAATATTTTCCAGGATATGCCATATGTTAGGCCACAAAACTAGTGTGAATAAATTTAAAAAGTCAAAGCATATCAAGCATCATCTTTATTGGTATGAGACTAGAAATCAATTTAAAAAACAAAACTGGAAAATAAAAACACATAAACATGTTGAAGCTAAAAAAAACATGCTACTAACAATCAATGGGTTAATGAATAAATGAAAGGAAATAAAAAAAAATTCTTGACACAAATTATAATGGAAACACAATGATCAAAAATCTATGGGGCACAATAAAAGAAGTCAGGGAAATTCAGACCTACCTCAAGAAAAAAAATAATAAAATCTCAAATAAATAGTCTATCACCTAAAGTAACTAGAAAAAAGACTAAAGCCTGGCGTAAGTAGAAAAAGTATATAATAGAGATCAGAGCAGAAATAAATGAATTAAAGACTTAAAAAACAATAAAAAAATAAATGAAACTAAGAGCTAATTTTTGAAAAAGAGAAACAAAATTGATAAACCTTTACCCAGACTCATGAAAAAAAAAGAGAGAGGGCACATATAAATATTTTTTAAAAAATAAATAAATAAGTAAGTAAGTAAATAAATAACTAAATAAAACAGAAGAGGTAACAACCAACAGAGCAGAAATGCAAAGAATTATAAGAGAATGCTATCAACAACTACACACTACCAAACTGGACAACATAGAAGAAATGGACAAATTCCTAGAAACATACAATCTTCCAAAACTCAATCAGGAAAATACACAAAATCTGAACACACCAATAACTAGTAACAAAATTGAATCCGAAAAAAAAACAAAACAAAAAAACAAACAAAAACAACAAAAAACAAAAACACACACTAAAAAACCTCCCAACAAAGAAAAGTCAGCATCACAAGTGAATTCTACCAAACATTGAAGGAAGAATTAATACCTATTCTTCTCAAACTATTACAAAAATTGAAGACAGGGAACACTTCCAAACTTATTCTATGAGTCCAGCGTTTCTCTGATACCAAAGCCAGACAAAGATATTACAGAAAAAGAAAATTACGGGATATTATTCCTGATAAAGATAAATGGAAAAAAAAAAAAAAAAAACACACACAATAAAACAATAGCAAACTGAATTCCACAATGCATTAAAACGATGATATACCATGATTAAGTGGGATTTATTCCTGGGATGCAATGATGGTTTAATAACCAAAAATAACCAATACAATATACCACATGAACAAAACAAAAAATAAAATCATACGATCATCTCAATAGATGCAGAAAAAATCATTTGACAAAATTCAACATCCATTTATGAAAAACTCTCAACAAAGTAGGTAAACATGTCAATATAATAAAGAATATATATGATAAATCCACAGCTAACATCATATTCAATAGTGAAAAGGTAAAGGTTTTTTCTCTAATATAAGAACAACAAAAGGATGCCCACTCTCACCACTCTTATTCAACATAGTATTGGAAGTCCTAGCAAAAGGAATCAGACAAGGAAAATAAATAAAAGGTATCAGAATTCCAAATTGGAAAGTAAAACATTCACTGTCACAAATTACATTATCCTATATATAGAAATCCCTAAAATTTCCACTAGAAAACTATTACAACTAATTAATGAATTCTGTAAGTTTGTAGGATACAAAATCAATATTAGAAAATTTGTTGCATTTCTATACGCTGATAATGAACTATGAAAAAAGAAATTAAGAAAACATTCCCATTTCCAATTGCATCAAAAAAATAAAATATCTAGGAATACATTTAACCAAGGAGGTAAAAGACCTGTATTCTTAAAACTATAAAGCATTGATGAAATAAATTTAAGAAGACACGAAGAAATGGAAGAATATACCATGTTCATGGATTGGAAGACTTAACATCATTAAAAAGACCATATTACCCAAAGCAATCCAAACAGTCAATACAATCCCTATCAAAATATCACTAGTATTTTTGACAGAGTTAGAACAAATAATCCCAAAATGTATTTGGAAACACAACTGACCCCTAATAGCCAAAGCAATATTGGGGAAGAAAAAAAAAAGAAAACAAGAAAAAGAAAGAAAAAAATGTTGGACTATTTTGCCCTGATCCCAAACTATGCTACAAAGCTACAGTATTCAAAACAGCATGGTACTGGCACAGAAATAGAATATATATATGTATAATCAGTGGAACAGAATAGAAAGCCCAGCAACAAACCCATGCTTATATGGTCAATTAATCTGTGAAAAGGAGGCAAGAACACACAGTGGGGATAAATGGTATTGGGAAAACTGGACAGGAAAAAAAAAATGAAACCACCACTTTCTTACACCATTTACAAAAATGAACTAAAAATAGATTAAGGACATAAATATAAGACCTGAAACTATAAAATTTCTAGAAGAAAACACATAGGCAGTAAGCCCTTCAACATCATTCTTAGCAATATTTCTTTTGATGTGTTGTCTCAGGCAAAGGCAACGAAAGCAAAAATAAACAAATGATACCCCATCAAACGAAAAAGCTTTTGCATGTAGAAGGAAACCATCAACATTTGGACACTATAAATACGATAGATTTATATATTAGGAATGATTTTCTGCTTGTTCATTATTTTCTTTTAAATGTATATATTACAATATATATGTGATATATAGTGTGTACATGTTGGTATAGTCTTAATGCAGTACATATTTATATTTTAAACTGTGGTTTCTTTTTGATTCCCCAGATCTTGCAATAATAGTAAATATTGGTCTAATCCCCAAGATACTTTTTTTAAGTGCCTAAAGAATTGTACTACCTGATATTTTGCAAGTAATTTAACCAAATAATAAATTTGGCTTTATTATAAACATTTCCAATATGAGAGCTTCAGAAATCCCATGACAGAATGTGTCCACCCATCTCTCATTTGGCAAGTTACAATTTCCATTTATTGTTGTTTCCCTTTTGAGACATATCTACAAAATGATCTTTTTTTCTTTGAATGAAACAGACTATTTTGCTGGTTGCATTTCTATTATGTTAATGAAATGTTTCATTAGTATATCCCTTGGTACCAAATGTTGCAATTAGTAGCAAAAACAGTGTAAGTGTGAGGCAAACATATCTACAGAGGGTGTGAAAAAATGTATACACATTTTAAGAAAGGAAAAAAGTGTATTGATTTTAATACTCAATATATACTGATAACAAAAGATGCATACAAGTCACATTTGACTTCTGCAATTACAAGAGGTGCTCAAAGTGGTTACCATCAGTGTCCAGACACTTCTGATTATGGCAAACTACTGCTTGAGCAATGCTGACTAAAGTGTCCACATGTATACATTTTTTTTGGCACCTCTGGTATATATGAAACACTACTTGCCTCAATAAAGAAATGATACATTCAGAGTCCCAAACATCTTAGGATATAGCAGTTTCTTCATTTTACTTTATTATTATTCTTTTTTATTTTGAAGGTATTTGAACAATACCTTTTCTATAACAACTGTGAATTTTTCCCTTAATGAGCCTGCTGTTCTCTGAAATGAACACTCATGTTAATCGAGCTGAAAATGTTTAAATATTCCTCACTTCCTTGGATTGAGGAAATACCTTCTTCCCAAATCATCAGCATAATAAAATAAAACATTTTGTTTTGAAATAAGAATAATTCAGTGATTTACAATCTCTCAAGTGCTAGACCAACATATATCTGATACATGATATACTAGATATTTTGAGGAAAGTAATAGAGGTCTTGAATTAACAGGAATATAGCAATGTCATCTTTAGCGTTCCACCTCAACTGAAATACCATCTGCCTATCAAGAAACCCAAAGCACAGTGGGCACAGTTCATTACGTCTCCTTTATAAAAGAGAATCTGAACTGGTGAAGGGACAAAGGGAAGTTATAAGATACAAAATGAATATTGTTTTGTTATTAGGTTGGTGCAAAACTAATTGCAGTTTAAAAGGTTAAAAGTAATTGCAAAAACTGCAACTACTTTTGCACTAACCTAATACTAAGTGAAAAAACAAATTTACAATATGAGATTTATCACAAGCTAAAAACAGGAAAGCTTTGAAGAACTAAGCATCGATGTTTTCTTCAACTATGTGAAACAATGAGAGATACCTTGAAGAAAAATTTATAAAAAACTAACTGGACACTAAAGGAGCCAATGGTAATAGTAACACTTAAAAATAATTCTATAAATGATATTCTTCAGGTGAAAGACAAGACTAAGGGAACGTACTACACATTCTATCTTCATCACCAATCGATTTATTTTTCTGCCCTCAAATATTTATGAGCTTATAAATATACATCAAGTTAATAAAGAAGGGAGTGATCATTCAGAGAACAAATCGGTAACAAGGTCTTGCTGGAAGGAACATTCTGTGATAAAATGTACTGTCAGTAGCTTTAAACATGGAAAACTGATGACTTCTAACATTCTGTTAACTTTACATTATTACTACTGTTTTGATAGATATGTAACTACCTTGAGTTTTGAAACATACATTTTATGTCAAGCAAAATAATATCTGTTAAACATAACTTAGCCATATTTTGAAATCTGTTGCTCTAGCACAGACAATGAAATGCTCAGCTATCATAACTCTATTAAGTGATATAAGCTACCAAGAGGCTTTGCGACCCTCACAGTACCCATCACGTGATGTCATTTCCCTCTCATCCAAGAGATCAATGGATGGGGATAGAAAAATAAACTGGGGCAAACTAACCTTATGTCCTCTTGACTGCTTACCAGGGGAGGGTAGCATAAGATTTTGTTTTTGTTTCTGTTTTCAGCATTGACACCAGTTACAGAAATGAAGAGAGAAAAACTATTACAAATACCATATGGTTCTCCATTTTGAGCTTCATTTCAAAGTTGTGTGGTCTTAATACAACAGACAAGTGTTATATCTACCAATAGCATTAAATAGTAAGCCTTTGCCTTATCATAGAAGCATTTTAATGATATTCAGAGCCAGATTATTCCTAATCGTAATATACAATTAAAAATAATAAGAGCCAATGCTTCTATTGTTAGTTTTCATTAACATATAATTAGATTTAAACAGTTTAACATATATATATATATTTATTATATTTTAATGTGTTACATATTAAAAAGCAATATTTAATACACATGTGTATATTAACATCCTTTATCACATCTAATTTGCTGACACTATATCAGCAAATACATATATATAACCCATCTTTAAAATGTTTTTTTTTCAGTGTCAGTAAATTAGTTTAGTCTCATAATTTCCCCATGAGATAGTCATTAAAATCATCACTTCATTACCTCAAAGTACTTACTTGACAAACTAAAGTCTCTCAGTTACTAAATGGTTGAAATTAAACTTGAATTCATGACTCCCGGCTTTAAGACTTGGCTGTTTCTTTGTATGTCATTCAGCCACTTACATTATCCCACACATGGCTCACCTAGCAGACGATGAGACATTTGAACCAAGTGGGTCATAGAGGATTCATGATATTTAATCTGACAGAGAGTTAAGGACATGGAAATATCAAACAACACCTGTGCCTTGGGAAATGAAAGTCAGTATAATCACATCATGGGATGATAAGAAATTACAGTAACTGAAGTGGAAATGCAGGTTCTATAAAAGGAATTTGGTAAAATACTCTGAAAAGTCTTTATATGCTATGCCTTGCAAGCAGCCCGAGGATGTTCAAACTGCATGTAGGAAAAGGACAAAGTCTTTTCCCTGGCCAACTTCTGGAAGACAATCTGTGGGAATTTGAGATATTTTGTGTGATAAGACTTTTGGTGTGTCCCTGAGGCCTTGGGCCATACTGTACCAGATAATATCTTAATTATGCGATTTAAAGTTCATGCCTATTTTTGCTGGGGGGTAAAGGGTTGTCTGAGTCGCTCAGGTCAGTCCCATGGATCCTGCATACCTATATGACTGATGCCCATTGCGACTCTGGCCAGCAAGGCTCTGGTGAACTTCCTGGGTAGGCCACATTTCCCATGTGTTGTTACACATCAGTGCCAGAAGAGTTAAGGGTGTCCCTAGGGTTCATCTTGGACTTCACTCCATGCACCTTTACCCTTTGCTGATTTTTAACTGTATCCTTTCACTGTAATAAACTGTATTTGTGATTGTAACAACTTTTCTGAGTCCCGTGTGTCCCAGTCAATCACCGAATGTTAGGTGGTATTGGAGATCTCCAGATCCCCAACAGAATGTGGAATTTGAATTTTATCCTCTACACAATTAAAAGTACAATAGTCTTTAATGAAGTGGGCGTTTATATTTATCCATTCATTTAATAAATTGCTATTGAGTGACTTCTATGATTAAACTTATTTTAAGCTGTGGGAATTCTTCAGTGAGGACAATAAATAAAATGTATGCCTATGATGTTTAGTTGAAACACATAATAAATAAAATAAGCAAATTCACATCATATCCTAATATGATTCCTATTTTACCAAAATAAGTAGACTGTGGCTCTGTGGAGAAGGTTATATTAAGGGTACTGAGGAGGGCTAATCCCTCTTTAAAAAAGTTTTTTCTAAAACCAGATTGGACCAGAAAATCTAGATTTTCTTAGGAAAATCTCTTACTTACAGTTGGAAACTATTTCTCCATCCTGTCCAACATAAAGTTTTGATTTCAATTAATGTAAGTATCGATATAAAGAAGGGCAATAACAAATGATAATCATTTGCATACATATTTCTCTTAGGTGACACTCGGTTTTACTTTAGAATTGCTAAGTGTAATGTAAATATCTCAGAGGCAAATCTGAAAAGGACAGGTAAGGAAATTACACAAGAGTCATTGTCTGCAGCAGAAGAAAATAATGAGTTTAGTTATCATTGAAGGGAAGAAAATCCAAAGAACAAAATGTTGGGGGGACTTTGCAAATAAGCTTTATCTATCTCAAAGTGTCTAATAGCAAACTATGCCTGATAATAAAGAATAAAAACATAACATGAATGATACTAAATTGAAAATATGTAAAGAATGAATACTAGCAGCATTTCAATATTATTTCAGGCTGAAATGCAGAAGAGGAGGGAAGACTAGGCATGGCATTTAAGGACCCTTTCCCCATCAACATGCTCTCCCATTCTGATTATTGAAACAATTTTGAGGCTGAAAAGCTAAGCAGAGATTTCAATATTCTCATAGTGTTGGTGAGAGACAATTGAATTCAGATTCTGCCAATGAGGAGGGGTCGGTCATACATGGAAAACTCTTCAGGCTTTTGTTTGAACCTATGGAAAGATAATACCATAAGAGTAAAAATTAAGTGAAAATAAAGCAATTCTTTCAAGGAATGCAGCCCTCCTTGGATTGTATATGGTACCCAACATATAAGCAACCAAAAGAGAAGTAAATTTTCTCTGGGGAAAAAAAAAAATACCACCACCCAGAACCTCAAAATGTCTTTACTATTCCTTATACAAAATGCCAATCATGAAATAAAAGTTAACAATGTATACAAAATGACAAAATTTCACAAAACATAGGCAATGAAATCATCACCTTCAGAGATCATCTATGCATTGACATTATCTAAAATGGATTTAAAGATAACTGTAATTAATATGTATTTTTAAAAATTGACATGATTGGGACATTTGTCTGAACTTGCTAAAATAAAATATGAATGAAATAAATATTTTATAGATGAAAACATAATGACTAAATTTAAAAATCAATGCATGCAATTAATGGACAAATAGAACAAAAGGAAGTAAGATTAGTGAACTGAAAGACAGGTCAATAATACATATACAAACTTAAGCAGACAGAAGAAATGAAAGAACTTCTAGAAAAGTTAAAGGGGCATGGCAGGCATACGGAACAGGGCACACTTATGTATAATTGAAATTTCAAGAGGAGTGGAGATAGAGCATTTGCAAATTTTGAGGAGATGATGGCTCAGAATTTTCCAAAACTAAAGTCACCAACTGACAGATTGAAGGAGTTCTGCAAATACCAAGCAGAGTAAAAGAAAGAAAATCATATTTAGGCCCAGTGTAGTAAGAATGTATTAAAATAAATACACAGCATTTATTACTAATAAATAAACATCCAAAAACCAGCCTGATATATAAATACATTGCCATTGAAGGGGAAACAATAAAATGGACTATGACTTTCTTACAAGAAAATTATGGTGTCAGTGCTATTCAGCAAAGACCACCAGGAACACACCTATGTAGTTGAACCAGTTGAGTTTATTACTTTTTTCAGTTAGCAAGAACATACACCATGGGGTGTGGGGGGCGGGCATCTGACATCTCAGTAAGAAATTGTTAGAAAGAATTCGCTACAAATTTGGGATTCGGTTGGATAATTTTGGACACAGTCCAAGAAAATAGATACTTGCTTTGGATTGGGTGTTCTTAGGAAGCAGATACTATTCTCTGATTGGTTATCTCAGTAAATCTTATTCAGAAAGAGGACAGACTAGGTGGAAATAACACTGTACTTGGTGAAAAACAGATTTTAATAAAAGCAGCCCCTCATATTAGCCAGAAGAGAGTTTTGCTTCGTATTTTGTGTGTTCCACAGTGACCTTGGTTTTGTCTGTGCACAAAATTATGAAGAGGTCTTTTATCATTTCATTTTATCATGGTTGCAGAACAACCTTTATGGTGCTGGTGTTCTATCAGATTGTTTATATCCAACAGAACCACATGACCCTGCTGTGAGTGCCAAGCTAGCTTGTAACAACGCAGGTCTAGCAAGTGTGGAAAAGTTTCAGATGTCAATTGTGCTTTTTTCTAACTCAATGGGAACTACAGAATAACTGAGTGTTACTTTAAAATTGCTGGAAAATAAAAACTAGGACTCAGTATTCCAAAAGTAGTGAAAAAAACTTTCAAAATTACAGGAAACTGGAGATATTCTCATAAACAGAATGACTTTGGAAAGACTGTCTCCAGTAGATCTACACTAAAATTAAATAAATTATTCAGTTATAAGAAAAATGGTTTAAAATAGCAAATCAAGGACACAAATATAAATAACTGTAATATAAAAGATAAACATTTCAATATATCTAACAAAGATTTACTGTATAAAACAATAAAACTATATCTTGTGGATATATATATATATATATATATATATATACACATATATATGTAAAATTTCACAAAACATAGGCAATAAAATCATCACCTTCAGAGATCATGTATGAATTGGCTATATATATATATATATATATATATATATATATATATATATAAAATTAAAATCTCCTAAGATCATTTTCTTTTCTGGAAAGAGAGGTAAAAGTACTAATTTATATCAAACTAAAATAAGCTAGCGTAGAAGTTATAATGTCTATTGAAATAATAAAGGAATAGCACAAGTCTAGTAAACTAAAATAACTGAAATATAAATGATAAAAATAATTGATCAAAAGGAAGCAATAGAAGAAAAGTAAAATAGAAAAGTGAGATTGGTAGAAAACAAAGAGTAAGGTAGTATTATTCATGATATTAAATACAAACAGACCAAAAATTCCAGTTGAAAGGCAAAGATTCACACACACACACACACACACACACACACACACAAACACACACACACACACACACAAATGTTTTGTATATTGCTTTCAAATAATGATGTTGTTAAGTGAAAAGTACATAAAAATATATGCATGCATCACTAACCTAAGGACACGGGTGTTACTGTACTAAAATTAGATAAACTATATTTGAAACCAGGAAGCATGAGTAGAGCTATAAAGAAGGACATTTCATAATGATGAGTCAATCCACTATGGAAAAATAACAATTTTATACTTATATGTACATAACATAGCCTCAAAATATATCCATAAAATCTTGAAGGAATTAAAAGTAACTATCATAAAATAGTATGAAAAGGAAATAAAAAATCAATAGGGACAAAGAAAATAGAAGTGATATTAAGAAATATGATTGATGCAATATAATAGTACACATAATGGCTGCAGCATTGTGTGTACCTGCTTGTCAAGCACAGAGAACACTTAGGAAACTGATGCGGGAGGCCAGAAAGCAAGTTTCAATAATGTTAAAGAATGGAAATCATAATGAATACGTTATTTTTAACATAGTAGATTTCTGCCAGAAATTAAATACAAAACTAACTCTAAAGACTAAAAATCCCTAAAATGTTTTGTAATAAGCAATGTATTTAAATGTAACACATATCACAAAGAAGGAATCACAAAAGGAAGTTATGACGTTTATTGAACTGAAGTATAAAAAAGCATAGCTATCTAAAGATGTGAGATTCACTTAAAACTTTGTGTAGAAGAAAACTTATAGACATCTAATGCATATATTATAGAAGAAAACAGGCTGAAAATCTATGATCCAAACATTTTGCTCAGTTAAAATACGAGATAATTTTAAAGAAAATCAAGATACATAATAAAATGGAAAAGTATATACTAGAGATAATGAAGTCAAAAGATAGTTCTTGGAAAAGACTAATAAATACTCATATAATATTAACAGTACAGGTCAATAAAACCAAAAACAAGGAAACGAATACCACCCCTTTTCCCAAAGAAAAAAGTACAGAAAGAGTAATTTACCAATACCAGGAATAATAAAAGAGGACATTACTATAAATTTAGAGTCATCAATAGAATAATAAGAGAATGATATGAACACATTTATGCCAGAAATAGTTGAAATTGGAGAGATGCAAAAAACCCTAAACAATACAATAGGATGAATCCTAATATAAAACCTCAATGCACTGACAGAAATAGTAAGATGCTATATCATCACCAAGCTGAGATTACTCCAGAAATGTACGATGGATTTCATACTCATATATCAATTTGTAATTTACCATAGTAACATAATAGAATAAGAAAGAACAGAAGCTAATGCACAGAGAAAATGTTACATCTTCCGCAGAGGCAGAAAATAAACCATTTCAAAAAACCCAACATATCATTTTATAAAATGTTTTATCCACCTAACAAAAAAAAAAAGAAAACTTCTATTAAGAGGACCACCAAATATCCTGTAGTAAACATCAGATTAAATGACAAAAATTTAAAAGCTTTCCTTCTGTGATCAGAAATGACACGCTGATGTCCACTGTTAACTCTTCTACCCTTCTATTCAGCATTATATTGAAGGCCTTAACCAGTATAAATAAGCATACCTAACTAACTAACAACTACCTAACTAAATAATGGAAATAAATGAAATGGCATTATTTGCATCAGATGTAAATGTAAAACAGACATTAATTTTTTAAACATCTATAGATAATCTGTTAGAATTTATAAACAAATTTAGCAAACTTAATATATAAAAATAAATATACAAAATTAATTTTATTCTTAAATACCAATAAGTTAATAAAGAAAAAATATAACTACTATATTCAATAACATAAAAATCACCAAACACATCTAGGAATAAATCAAATGAGACCTCTACAAATCTCTATACTGAAAATGACAAAAATAGCAATAAAATTAAAGAAGACTCAAATAAATGGAAAGACAATCCATGTTCATTATTTAAATAATCAATATGACACAGAACATAATTTTAACTATATTGGTCTTTAGATTCCAAGAAATCCCAGTGAACATTTGTATATAACGGATAGTTATAAGATTATATATTTATATAGAAATATAAAATGTTGGGAGATATAACAGAAAAAAATGTGTAGTTAAGAAAGTGAGGCAGCATTCATATTAGATGAGAGAAAAAGTATCAGAGTCAGGCACTTTGGGTGCCAAATCTTGATTTTAACTTGTTTTAAAACAGCCTCCAGGGACGCCAAGATATGTCTTTCCTCAGACCGTCTTCTGTCCCTAGAGGGCTCATGGGATATACTTACCATACATTACAGTTTCTTGCAACCAGGTTCAGTACAGAAACGAACTGACATGTCAACATCACCACAAGTTCTCTTTATAAGCAATCCTTCTTTATAAGTGACTACCTTTAAATGCTCTTTTATTGAATTTTCCTTACCCTTGAACATATATTTTACACATTTTTATTTAGTCATAAAGTTATCTTTATTCTTTTATTATATTTAATTTCATTTAAATATCAAACTGATGTAATATTTATGAAAGTTTTATACACTGCATAACTTATCTCATATATTGGCCAAAAAAGTGAAAGCTTTTTGCTTTTTCTCAAGCAACTTTAGCTTTTAATAATAATAATAAAAAAAGTGTTTTAGTCATTTTTTGAAGTACTTTCTAGTTTTGATATTTTTAAAGTATTTTCATGGCCAACATACATACCTTTGTATTGAAATCATGGATGAAACTGAAATATACACTGTATTTTTAAAAGTTTTGGATGGTTTAAAACCTCATGGGGTTTTATATACAATGAACAAATGTGACATCTAAAATATTCTATTTAAAATGCTTGAACCTATATTGGGATTTTAAGGTACCTTTCAGAATTTTTGTCATACATAAATAGTAACCCATAATAAAAATAATAAACATTTATAGGTTATTTAGCCTTTCAGGATTGTTATAAACTGAATGTGTGTGTGTTTCCCAAAATTTCTCTGTTGAAATCTAATCCCAAATGTAAATGTACCTGCAGGTGGGGACTTCTGGGGATGATGAGGTCATGAGGGTGAAGCCTTCATTAATGGGATTAACGCTCTTATAAATGAGACCCCAGAGAGCTCCCTCACGTCTTCTGCCAGACACTGAGAAGATGACCATCTACGGACAAGGAAGGTGGTTCTCACCAGACACTAAATCTACAGGTGCCTTGATCTTGGACTTCCAGACTCCTGAACAGTAAGAAATATCTCTTGTTTTAGCCACCCACTCTATGGTATCTTGTTATAGAAACCTGAACAGACCAAGACAAGGCTCAGTTTTAAGGATTTTAGTTGAGTATCTGATTTAATGTTCAAAATACTTCTATGAATATTGTTATTATGACTATTTAATGGATAAATGAACTGTGAACCAAGACTCTGAGAGATTAATATGTTCAAGTTCACTTAATCAGAATATATTAGAACCAGAATTTGACCTGTAAATTACTTTAGTCTGACGCATCTTCCCTTAACTACTATGCATGCTACCTCCCTAACTATATTAATTAGCACAGTTTTTCTACTAAAGAGAGATAAATAAGACTTCAGTGAGTATTAAGTGGAGAGAAATGAGGAGAGGAAATGTATACTTCCAAAAAAATACGTGCTTTCAAGATCAGTATAGGCATATCAGGGTGGGCCATAATAATAAAATCAGTAGATCAAATAAAATCAAAGAGAAGCAGGGAGATGAGCCCACAAACAAGTTTGCTGCCTGTCATCTTTGCTTCAAAAATATCCACTGGGCTGGTCTGATTTTCATGTCAATTGAAAAAAAGAAAGTTTAGCAAAAAAAGATAATCATTTTAAACAGTGAAAACAATGACCAAGAGGAGCATTATATTTTAGTGAGGATGGGCTGGATGGAGTTAAAAAAAACTAGAACAAAGGAAATGCAAAGTCTTAAGAGTTGAAATGCTTAATTGCCAGAAGGGAAATGGTGTCCCACTAGACAAATAGGCAGAATGTAGGACAAAGGAAGGAAGAGAGAAGCCTGGGGGCAGAGGAAAGAGCGTGTATACCTTTGAAGAATAGAGAGAATAGGAAAAACAGAGAAATTAGTACCTGTTGTGAATAAGAAAGGAACGCAAAGGAATAGAAAAAAACGATGTAACTGAAATTCTGAAAGATGACAGACATTGAGAGAAGATGATATATTTGAAGTTCCAAATTAAAGCATATTTAAATATTGAAAATAGATTCATAAGTAATTTGCTTACAAAATTTTAATTTTACCCATTAATTTACCTTTATTTAGGATGACCTATGTAGGGTGATAAAACACATGTTAAATTATAAAAGGCAAATTTATTATAGACAGGTATTTTCAATATGTCATGTGAATGACACTATTCAATAAGTATAACTATTAAATATTAATCTTTATTTTTTAACTGTGGAAAAATATACATAACATAAAATTAATCTTTTAGCCGTTTTTAATTATATAGTCCCGATATATTAGTCTATTCACATTGTTGTGCAGGTATCATTGCCATATATCTCCAGAACTTTTTTCATGTTATGAAAATATATCTAATTGATGAAGAAGAAAAAGGTTAATAAAAGTGAGCCTGAAGGGGGACGGCATCCCCTCCCCAGGAACTTCCCAGGCTCACCCCTAGAAATAAATCTAAGATGTCCAAACACTCCTAAAAAGAGGTGATAGGACCCAACTGTTATTAACTGGTTTCTCACACATGTGCAAACTGTTAGAAACTGTCTGTTAGTTGAACTCTAGCCTCCTTACAATACAATTAAAATAAAATGAACATTAAGACTTGCCTCACCCCACCAACAGTTTTTCTGTATTCATTCTGGGTAGGAATATGCACAGAAAAAAAGTTATATAACCAACATATGTCAATCACATTACCTCAGTCTACACGTCATATGTCCTGCTGTAAGGAAATTTACCTACCCTTCCCTATGTAAGAAAAAGCTAACCTAAAGTTAGGTGCAGTTGTCTACTGGGGCAACTACTATGCCGGCATCTTTCTTCTTGAATAAACTTACTTCCTTGCTCTCCTCATTTCAGGCTGAGTCTATGAAGTTGTTCACCTTTTGCAAATGACCAGGGGTGAATTCCAATGACACAACACTAAATTTCATTTTTTCACAAAATTTTATGCATATTCACATTTATGTCATTTGAAGATTATAACCAGGATCCCCTGCCCTTCATTAATTAGGCCCAATTTATCTACATATTTTCCTTAAACTCTCCCAAATAAACAATACTGACTTAATTTTTTTTCAAATGCTATATACATTTTTTAAAACAAATGTTTCCATAGACAGAAATTAAAGTAAAAAAATAGGGAGATAATTCACATTTTTAGTGAAATATAAAAGCTACTATTATTTAAAATTAATGTTTGAAACATTGAAGAGCTACAGTAAAAATTGATTGTGGGCTATATCAAAGCATATCTGATATAACATTTCTATATATCTTTGCCAATTAGTAAATTTTTTTGGAATAGCAAAAATAGTAATAATAATAATGATAATAATAATAATAATAATAATAATAGCAGCACCAATAAAATTGGTGAAATATTTGGCCCCATCATTTTTTTAAGAACTTCAAAGGCAGGCAATGTTATGGACTTTAAATTAAGCAGTATAAATAGCATATTGATTTTCTCTGTACATGGGACATTTCTATTTATCACAAGAACTAATCCTTTCCAGATCCTCATTTCAGTGAAATTCACTTTCTCTCAGGATTTCCTAAATACACCTATACATTTTGGATGAGATTTATTTAATTTTAACACTTAATGCTGCTTCTTAAAAAACTAAAGTCTGTAAATTCATCAGCATGAGCATATTTTTGTTGATATTTTAATCAACATAAGAAGACCATTTGACATGGAAATGTTTACTTTTTATTTGGCATTAATGCTATCTAAGACATCTTATATTATCAAAGACCATCAAGCATAAACAGTAACATAATAATCTTCATTATTCTCCATTGTGCCTTTCACTTTAGGAAATAGATAACAGCAATTATCTCACATTCTACTCCAGAGAATCCGAGTCTCTTTCTGTTTTTGAATTCATAAGTACAAGGAACTGCATCAGTTTAACACTTCTACTTGTGGAAACTAGACTCACAAAACATTCATGTCTCTTGGGAAATAATGCAGTATGAGAAATAACCACTTACCTTAATTATAAATATAAAAATACAATCATTTTAAGAACTTTATTTTAAAACAAGTGTGAGGTCACACAAGTTCGCAAACTTGTTGCACCGATGTTGCTAATCTTTTTCGATATCAGAGGGATTATTCATTATGAATTTGTACCAACTGGACAAACAGTTAACCAACTTTACTATTTGGAAGTGCTGAAAAGGCTGCGTGAAAAAGTTACACGACCTGTAATCTTCGCCAACAATTCATAGCTCTTGTATCACGACAATACACCAGCTCACAGGGCACTGTCTGTGAGGGAGTTTTTAGCCAGTAAACAAATAACTATTGGAACACTCTCCCTACTCACCTGATCTAGCCCCCAATGACTTCTTTCTTTACCTGAATATAAAGGAAATATTGAAAGGTAGTCATTTTGATGGCATTTAGGACATCGAAGTAGTACGATGACAGCTCTGATGGCCATTCCAGAAAAGAATTCCAAAATTGCTTACAAGGGGTGCACTAAGTGCTGCCATCAGTGCCTACCTTCCCAAAGGGAGTCCCTCAAAGGTGACTGTAGTGATATTCAGCAATGGGGTATGTAGCACTTTCTCTAGGACGAGTTCGCAAAGTTAATTGTCTGACCTCCTATTATGTTAATATCAAAATTAATGCATTGTGTCAAAAAGAAAATGTTTCACTGCTAGCTAGCAACCTACAAGAACAAAGTAGAATACCTTTTTACAAAAGATACTATAGAAAGCTATATTCTAATTGTATGAATTATAAATATCAGCACTAACATGTTACTAATGCAATTAGCATTATGGGATTGCTGTGTGAAATTATGAGGATTTGCAGAGTGCCAAATTGAATGTGGATAAATCACTGCTATTCCTTTCAAGATTAATGAGTTGTGCTTGAAAAATTAAATCTATAAATGTATTGAAAAGATGTGGGGACTTTTCAGAGTTACATGATATTAACTACTAGAGTTAAAGAAATGAGACATTGGTCTTCTTTGTAGTTATACACAATCTATAAAGAAAAGTATAAAAATGTGCATAAATATGGCAAATATATATTTTATAATCCTTAGTCATGACAAACTTTAAATTCCATGTATTTTAGGATTTTTATGAAAGTATGATGTATATACAGAAAAGTGCACATGCACATGTACGTATAACCAAATATCTGAGCCTCCGAAATAAAATTCCCATGTTTAATAATGAAAGTTTTGCAAATATTGTGATATATTCTGTGAATATATTCATCCTCTGTTAAAAGTAATGTATTTTCATGAAAAATGTATATAAACGTAAAGTAAAAGCAGATAGAAATTGATGATTTGCATGTTTGAGTTTTTTCCACACAGGCTTCAAGTTGATCTCCATTGTGCATACAGACTCACATGAGAGACCTTGGTGTTTGTGTGTGTGTGTGTGTGTGTGTGTGTGTGTGTGTGTGTGTGTGTGAATGGCAAGATTCTTTCCAGTTTTTTGTTGCTTTTTGAAATTTATTTTATTGAGTTTTACAGCTGCCCAGACAGCTGTATCTTCCAGCTATTATTCTGGATTTATAGTTCTCTAGTTACAGGATTTCAGTTTTACTTTAAATGACATAATCATCATTAATACTTCTGTAAGAATTA
The DNA here is from genome assembly GCF_057876585.1 of Rhinolophus sinicus. Taxonomy (NCBI): domain Eukaryota; kingdom Metazoa; phylum Chordata; class Mammalia; order Chiroptera; family Rhinolophidae; genus Rhinolophus; species Rhinolophus sinicus. The sequence goes on from NC_142516.1 coordinate 111,489,203, forward strand.
ATTATGTTTCAAAAAACTGTATCTTCTCCAAGTCATTATTTTTCAAGTCATTATTTTTCAAAAAAAACGTATGTTCTCATACATATTTTCAAAACAACTTACTTTATAGAACTTCAGCTTTTGCTTTACTAAGAAAATTATAATTAATTTTTTTTTGTAATTAAAGTTTATTGGGGTGACAATTGTTAGTAAACTTGCATAGATTTCAGGTGTACAGTTCTGTAATACATCATCTATATATCACATTGTGTTTTCATCACCCAGAGTCAGTAATTCTTATCATCATGCTGGAAAATCTTTGTGGATTATAGCTGTTCAAATATTGATTTTGATAAGTCAAACTGGTTGAATCGCTGTATGAATTCTAGGGATTCATATAGGGTTTTGATTCCCTTCTTGTCAATCAATTTCTCATCTTCTGTTCCAATAAATTCACCACTATTAAGAAATAAATGTGTTCCCCCCAATCACTTGCCTTTTTGGGTTTTAATTATTTTTCTTGTTCCAATTCTCTCAATTATCTTTAGAGACTTCAGTGATTACCACCGTTTTTTAGCATTAAGTCCATAGATTGTATAGAAATATAATAGTATACAAATATATTGCATACATTTAAAAATATTTCACACTTTCTCCTGAACACATTCTTGAAAATATTTACTTCATATAGTTGGAGAATTCATTTCACTTGCAAGCCAACTCTACTACTTAAAGATTCTATATTTTCTGCTCTTGTCTGTTAAATACAGTGTATCTTTGCAAATATCAAAAATCTGATTGCTCTGAGCACCTGTACCTAAAGAACGCTCTTACCTGTAGTTACTTATTCTACTATGTTTGAGTCTTAAAACTAAATTCAAATTTTAAAATCCATTTCTAGAACTGTAAAATAAAAATAGCTTTATTTTAAATTATGATCTTCTAAACTCTAAACCTTTAGCATTTTTAGCTATTCTGTGATTAAATAATTTTTATCGTGTTAGTTTTCTAATTATATATAAATATCCTGACACCTTTTAGGTTTTCACTCTTATTTGTATTGTTATATTTAGGAAATACATTATTTTCATAAACAATGCTCATTAAACAAATATGTATTGACCACCTATAATGTACTAGATATTGTTGTAGGTACAGAAGTTATAGCAGTAAACAAGGTCAGCCTTGCTATCTTGTATTTTTTTAAAGATGTTTTAAATATTTAATTTTTTGGTTTATACCTATATTGTTTGGTATTGCAATACCACCAATAACTTTGAGATTAAGCTAAGGTCTCCGTACATAAATTCCTAATATTTTAATTTTAATTTATATTTGTTTCCCTTTAAGTATATCATCTCTCATGATACATCTTTTTAAAATATATATCAAATAAACATAGTTTTTAAAACCAAGAAAAGAACAACCTCATTGCATACACCTACAAAAATTAATAGTTGTGCAAAAATTATGCACAGCCAGCAAAACTAGCAAAATTAATGTGCTGATTCCAACCAAATTTTCAAAAATGCAAATACTGCAGTTTTCATCTCATACAGTTTAAAGAGATAAATTTCAAGGAAAGAGCAACACTTTTTTTTCTTTATAAAGTAATAGTAAGTTTAAATAATTCTTGATACCAAAATGTTTGTTACAGCAAAATATGAAGAAACTATTTGTTCAAGACTTTGTATTTTCTTTAAGAAGATACACATTTTCCAAATATGTTGGACCTAAGATAATATATATTTATAGGACCATTTTTTTCACATTATTTGTAAATGCAACTGACCTTATAAATAGGAGCGTATAGTTTTCCACAACACATTTTACAACTTAACTACTTAAGGCTTATTAATTCAGTTTTATTTGTGTATGAGATAGGGAATCTAATTTTAAAACTGATTACAAAAAAAAATCGTTACAAATTATAATCTCATAGTGATGTATTAGACGTGCTATGAGACTATTTTAAAGGAAGCTCTTTCTATATAACAAAATAAATCAAATAGTTAGGCTAGGCTTCATGATTGATAATATAGGAGTGTGGCTGGGTGTGCCATAAAATCCAGATTTCACTTGAACAAAGAACGAAGGGAAGAAATTATGTCCTTTAAAATTTACAGTCATATGAGGACATTTGCTTTTATGTTTATAGTTTTTAAAAAAGTGTTTCCTCAGAGCTTAGTATGCAATTTTGTACATAAAATAACTTTTTAAAATAGAAACAATAAACTGGTAGAGATCAACACAAGATTGATATTTTAAGAAAATTTTACCCAGAAGAGGTAAAAGAACAATAACTTGAAACATATATAATTTTAAGTTAAACACCAAAAGTAAGAGTCTTTCTTCCTCTGAAAATGAAATTTGTGAGCTAAATATTATAAAACTTGTGGTTTGGGAAGGATAAGTTCAAGAAGTTAAAGAAAAGAAAACAACATCAAATAAAATAAAAATATTAAAACTGAAAAAACCTTTAAGTAAAAATAGGCTAAAATCACATCTGATTTTAATTACATATAAATGGGAGGCTAAACATAAAGATTAGAAAAGTTCTTAGTAGGTAGGTGGCATCTGAGATAATTGAAAAACTGAAGGCTACATGAGGATTTTCTGTCTAGAGTCGTATCTAATTGAGGCAGTAGACAAGTAGAGAATATGGATGATATGTATATATCTATTTTATATCTATATCTATATTTCTCTGTCTCTATATCTCTATATATCTCTATATCTATATCTATATATCTATATCATCTATAGATAGTTATGTAGACAGATAGATGTAATAGGAAACTTAAACATATGTGAATAATCAGGAAGCTATGATGGCATGGTGAGAACCAAATATTGAATTATTGGAGGTCCAATGGTAAGCCTTAAGGAAGGGATCAAAAAAGAAGGTGGGTAAATAGTAAGAAACATTCTCTGGAAGGGATGAGAATGTGGTGAAATATAAAAATAACTCAGAAAAAAAAAAAAAAAAAACAGAAAGAATTTACAATCAGTGGACTTTTATCTTTCATTGAGCTAGATCATCTATTGCACATAACAAGCCAGCAATGAGACACTAAAATTGAGGAGAGTTGTAAAGCTTCTGAGACAAATTTAAAGTCTGTGACTACAGCAAGACTGCTGTTAATTCTGTAGTTATCACCTGGAATCCTGTTTTCACAAGAACATGATCAAGAACTATTATATGGGACTAAGAAACTTTTTAATATTATGAATGCCAAGAATTATTATATGAGATCAGGATATATGCATATATATATATATATATATATATATATATATATACACACACACACACACACACACACACACACACACACATATATATATTTAGGGAAAATATATTTTATATATATATATATATATATATATATATATATATATATATATATATATAAAATGATATCATTTCAAACATATAGGTTAGATCTCATAATTGTCTTTTTTTTTTCTTTTTAAGGAAATGGTTGATCTAGACATTCATATTCTAGAAGCAAATAATACCAACATTATTTTCACATTAAATACACCTATAAAATCTAAATAAAGTATGTGAAACAACTATTTGAGGCCTCTCTAACACAAATCAGTAGCAGGTTGGGGAAAAGCATCAAAATTCAAAAGGCTGAAAAAATGGTAGTGAATTTTACATCTTTTCCCACTCAGGTGTTCACTTGCCTGAAACTGAGAAAATTTTGGAGAGAGGTCCCAGAGAAACTGTCTAGCTTTGGTTTGAGAAATGGAAACTCCTTAACTCAGAGAGAGGAGCAAAAATTCCCCATTTTTTCTCTCCTTTTTCTGTATTTACTTGTAGCCCATAATTCAGGCAATCTTATGCTAGGTATGACAGTGGCAACAGAAGCTGCCTACTGCAGGGGCAGAAACTCTAAAGTTGAAATTCTTTCTAGTTAAATGGAGCTGTGGTTCCAAGAAAGTGGAATCAAACTTATTGCCTTTTTTTCTCCTTCCCTTTGTCTTCCAGACTATATACTGCAATCACAGAAGTGAGGGTTATAGGCCATGGAACCTAAAATGTCAGCCCCAGCAAACCACAGTACTAAGAAGGTTGCAGAGAGAAAAGAGCTGGGGAAGTCAAGGCTCTTTATGAATCCTGAGGCTTGACACAACTTGCTCGTGTGTGGATATATCCCTAGTTAGAATTAAGATACTCTGGAAACTGAGGTACAACTGATGGATAGACCTCCACACAGGAGTAAGGCTGACCAATGGGTGGCACTTAGGGTGGAGTAGAAATAATAGCACTGCTTGCAAACTGAACTCACATTGAAACCACAGCCCATAGAATGTGTGTTGGACCTGTGGCCTGAAACAAATAAGGTCAAATGATTGATAACATATACTTATCAACATTCTTTTTAGAAATTAAAACAGACCTAGCCCTATGAAATAATATTCAAAGTGCTAGAATACTATTAAAAATTTTAAGACCACATAAATTTCAATTTGTAGACTCAGATGATGGTATCATCTAACACATGTTTGGAAGAAGCTTCTATAAAAAATGTTCAATCAAGCAATTGTGAAAGCAAATGTTAAAATGTAAAATATAAGTATAAAAATAAAGTATATAAAGATGACATAGATGGAAATGTTTAAACTTAAAAAGTACAATAACTAAACAGAAAAAGAAAACTTACTGGATGATCTCATAACAGAATGGAGATAGCTGAGAAAAGAGCCAGTGAACTTGAAGTTAAATCAATAGGAACCATTCAATTTAACAATACAGAGAAAATACATTGAATAAAAATGAGTTATGGAACAATAACAGATATTGTAAAATTTGTATCATAAGAGTTCCAGTAAGAGAAAAGAAAAAAAATGTATAAGACTGTAAAACAGTTTAAATATGATTAAATATTTCCAACTTTGGTGAAAGACATCATCCTACTGCTCAAGAAGCTGAGTAAACCCAGAATAGGATAAATATTGAAAATGTGAATGCTGATCCATCAAAATAAAATTGGTGAAAACTTAGGGGGGAAAAATATATATATAGATATAGATATAGATATAGATATAGATATAGATATAGATATAGATATAGATATAGATATAGATATATATATATCACATACAGCCAGAAGAAAAGGGAATATTAGCTGTGGGGAAAAATGATGAATTACTGTGGACTGGTCACTAGAAATCATGATAGCCAGAAGGAATTGGCATAACATTTTAAAGCCCTAAAATAACAGAATTATGAACCCATAATTATTTATCCAGCAACAATATCCTTCAGGGGTAAAGATTAATTAAAAATTCACAGCTGAAAGAAAACTCAGAGAATCTTTAGTAAGAGGAGCTACTCTAAAGAATTGGCAAGATAAGTTCTTCAAATAGAAGTTACATGATTTCAGAAGTAATTTTGAACATTAGGAATAAAGGAAGAATAACAGCAACAAAAAGTAAAAATCTTGGAAAATTTGATAGACTATTATTCTTATCTTGAGTATTTTAAGTATGTTTTACAGTTAATAGCAAAAATTATAACATTATCTCAGAAAGTTCTCAATATGCATAGATGTATTATATAATGTGATTTTATGTAATATATATCAAAAAGTTTGGAGACTTAGGGAACCAATATTGTAGTAAGGCTTCTCCATTCCTACTGAAGTGAAAAATATTGGTTCTAAATAGATTGTAGCAAAGCAAAGATATATTTTGTAATGCTTTAGAGCAGCCATGAAAATTATGTAAGCGATGTAGCCAAAATCATACCAAATTAATGTGAAATGCTAAAATATATTAAAATGAAACAAAAGAAGACAGGAAAAAAGAAATAGAAAAAGAAAATATGAAGGGAACATACAGAGAACAATAGAAGTTATATTAATGTCACATAAAGTAGATTTCAGACAAAAGTAAATTACCAGGGGCACAGATGAACATTGCATGTTGCTAGAGCAACTCAACAAGAGGACCTGGAAATCCCAATGCACTAGACTACATAACTTTAAAATACATTAAATAACCTGATAGAACTGAAAGAGAAAATACAAAAATCTAAAATTACTGATAGATATTTCAACCATTTCTTAGTAATAGATAGAATTAGTGAACAGAATATTAGCAAATATATAGAAAAACTGAAGATCATGAACCAAGTGGATCTAATTGACATTGATAGAACTCTTTGCTTAACAACAAAATAACCATTTGTTTCAAGTGCACATGAAATATTTACTAAGATAGGCCATATTCTAGGTTTTACATTAAAACATAACTAAATTAAAAATATACATAATCATAGAAAATATGTTCTCAGACCTTATAGAATTAAACTAGGAACCAAAATAAAAGGATAAGAGAAAAATCACCAGATATATGAAATTAAACAATATACCTTTAAGCAATCTGTGTGTCAGGGTAAAATTCTCAAAGGAATTTAGGAAATACCTTGAACAAAAGTTTAAATATAGTATATACAAGGTATGATAGAAAAATATGGTGAATGTTTAAATTAATATATATATATATATATATATATATATATATATATATATATATATGTATATATATTACAGTAAAAGACACATTGCCATTAACCCCCCTTCAACATACTCCCCCTCGCTTCAAACACACTTATCCCATCGTTCTTGCCACTTTCTGAAGCAGTTCTGGAAGTCCTATTTCATGAGTGTCTTTACTTCATCTTCCATCATGACAATGCTCCATGTCACACATTACTTCTGGTACAGCAATTTCTGTCAAATAAGAACATTACAGTGTGTTCTCATCCACCTCCTTCCCCAGATCTGGCATTATGCGACTTCTGGCTCTTCCCCAAAGTCAAAATGACCATCAAAGGAGAATGTTTTGAATCGATTCAGGTCATTGAGGCAGCCAACATAGGGCAACTAAAGACAATGATGAAAGAGGACTTCCAGAACCGCTTCAGAAAGTGGCAAGAATGATGGGATAAGTGTGTTCAAAGCAAGGGGGATTAATGACAATGTATCTTTTACTATAGTATATTTTTTTTAATTTAAACATTCACCATATTTTTAACCACACTTCATGAATATTAGAAGAATATAGCTAAATGGAATTCTTAGAAGGAAATACATAGTTTTATGTTTATATTAGAAAACAAAGATCTCAAAATAATCTACTTTCTTCTTCAATAAACTAGAAAAAAGAGCAGTTACTCCAGTACAGCCAAATAATTTAATAAAGTGAAAAAGCAGTAATCAATAATATTGATAAGAGAAAAACAACAGAAAAGTCAATGAGCTCAAAATATGTTTCTTTAAAAAGATCAATACAATTTATAAACATCATAGCAAGACAGATAAAGTAAAAAATAAAAAAGGAGCAAATTATGAAAATTAGGGGAAGAGAAGCAATATTATTAGAAACCCTGCAACTATTAGATATTAATGTAATGCTAATGCTAATATTAGAGTTGCTATACACAACTCTATATAATATCAAAACAGTCAAAATGAAACAGATAATCTCAATATAACTAATAGATATTTAAATTTATAGTTTAAAAATGTGCAAAAGAATATCTTGACAATGTTTGGATTGAAAGACTCATTAACTATTTTAAGAAGAAATAATTCAGATTCTACATAGTCTCTTCTAGAAAATAGAAGAGAAAAGAACACCCTGTAAGTCATTTATTACTAAAACCAGATAAAGATGGAACAAAAGGGGGGGGAAAAACTACATGACAATATCCCTCATGAATTTAGACACCAAGAAATCCTTGACAGATGTTAAAAAATCAAATTCAGAAATGTACAAAAGGACGAGTATACTCTAACCAAGTGGGACTTATTCTGGTAGAACAAGACCTGTTCAATATTTGCAAATTAATCGTGTAACCCACTATATTTCTCTGAAGGAGAAATACACCAAAGAAAACAAAACACTGTCATATGCACATCTAACATTACATTTAATGGGGAAGTGAATTCACGATTTTCTGTTAAGGTGAAGAAAAATAAAAGAATATTCTCTTAACACTATTATTCAACATAGTGATGAAAATCCTAGCAAGTGCAATACGGCAATAAAAAGGAATAAAAAAAGCATTCAGATTGTAAAGGAAAAAATAAAACAGCTTCTATCATAGACATTTAAAGAAAATCCAAAGAAATCTACAGAAAAGCACCCAGAACTAATAAGTGAGTTTAGCAAGGTTGCAATATGCACAGTTAACAACATTTTTTTTTAAATTTCTATATGCAAGTAGTATACAATTGGATTGTAAACTTAAAAAAAAAAAAAAAGCACTTATATTAGCCCTAGCAAAAATTAAATACTTAGGTATAAATTTATAACAAATAACATGCAACATCTATATACTGAAAAAGAGTATCAAAAAACATCTAAATAAAGTATGAGACATACTGTGTTCCTAGACTGGAAAACTCCTCCTCAAAGAGATGTTAATTTTCCCAAATGGATCTATACATTTAACACAATATAAAAATCTGGTCAAATGCCAAGCTTTTTGTTTGTTTGTTTGTTTTTTGTTTTGTTTTTTATTTTACCTAGATAAATTTATTTCAAGGCATAATGGAGGGGCAAGAAATAAAATAGTCAAAACATCTTTGGAAAAAAAAAGTGAAGTTAGATATTAAGCCTTAAAATAGAGCTACAATGATCAAGACACTGTGGTCTTGGGGAAAAGATAGACACATGGATCAATGAAACAGAAAGGAGAGTTTGAAAAAAGATCCACACAAATGTGGCATTCGGTTTTTAATGAAGATAGCACAGGGATTTAATGGATGGATAGTATTTTTATTAAGTGTTACTGGAAGAATTGGTTAAAACAAATCAACATAGGCCTCATATTTTATCGATATACATTAATTCCAAATGAACCAAAGATCTAAATGTTAAAGGTAAATTTATAAACCTGTTAGAGAAAAAAAAAATATCAGAGAAAATCTTTATAAAGTTAGGTGAAGAGTTCTTAGACTTGACACCAAAAAAACAATTATTTATTGATTGGGTGATTGATTGATAAATATGGAACACTTCATGAATTTGCATGTCTTCTTTGCCCAGGAGCCATGTTATGTGCTGCTGAAGTGAGCACATAATCTTTTTTTTAAAATAACACAAGATAAATTGACTCCATCAAAACAATAAGAATAACAATAACAACATCAACAGCAACTTTTGGACTCTGAACATCACTGTTATGAGATGAAAAGACAAATTTCCCATTGGGAGAAAATATTTGCAAATCGTATATCTGAACAGGACTTGAATCGAGAATATACCGAAGTTTGCATTGTTATAAAATATCCTTTAGCTAAGAAATTGAGATAATCACTATGATTAGATTCATAAATTTACATAATTTGTTTATGTTATGCAAATGAATCTGCAGATAATTGCAAATGGAGTAATAATTCAAGAAAGAATTATTTCAGAAAGGATATAATTTAATATATATTGAGACATCTCCTGAGATATTTCTAAAATTAAAATTTAAAATGACAGGCATTAAATGCATACTTAACATGGCAAATAATTTTATGTAGCTTATTTGCCAATCGTGTATGAAAACATTCCTTTCTCTTTCCCTCTCTTGGAGGACAATCCTAGATTTCAGACTAGATTTAGCACAAATTCACTTCTAGAATATATAGTATTTTTTCTTTTATTAGAAAAATAGAAAAAAGAGGCCATTTTCTCTAATCCAGCTCCTGTTTATTCCTTTACTGAAATCATTGCTGTTCCTTTATTCTAAGACTCTAGGTTATTTCACTGCATGTACTAAAGGAGAGACTGATAGTACTCCCACACTCACAATAGGAGTGCCAAGGAAATTTTGAAGAATTGTACTTTATGAGAAATATTTTTATGGCTGATATGAAAATTCCCTAAAGACTTTTGGAAAACTAATGTACTTTACCCATTTAACTTTTTTTAAACAGATGAATCAAAACTATAAGAATTTAAAATTTAATAGGTATATTGTTCTAAATGCAGATATTCTTAGTTTTGCTTTTATTGGGGGGGGGAGGTACAAGGTGAATATGCTATGACAGAATTTTCCTAAATTTTCCAGGTATCAAAATTAATTCAAGAATGTAGTTTTTTTATTAAAAATTTATTTTTCAAATCAAAACCACCTCACCTTTGTTAGAATTGCTATTATAAACATGACGAATAATAATAAATGTTGGAGAGGTTGTGTAGAAAAAAAATCCTCATATACTGCTGGAGGGAATACAAATTGGTACAGCCACTATGGAAAATAGTATGGAGATTCCTCAAAAAATTAAGAATAGAATTTCCATATGACTCAGAAATTGCTCTTCTAGGTATCTACCCCCAAAATCTGAAAACATTTATCTGTAAAGATATACGTTATCCCTAAGTTCATTGCAGTATTATTCACTGTGGCCAAGACATGCAAACAAAGTGTCCTTCGATATACAATTGGATAAAGAATATGTGATATATATTTATATGTATATATCTATATATATACATATATAGATTATATCTATGTATATGCATATATTTATATATCTATGTATATACCTATATATCTATAGATATAGATCTATAGATATAGTGGAAAATTACTCAGTCATAAGAGAAGAGGAAATATTGCCATCTGTGACAACATGGATGGATCTTGAGATTATCATGCTAAGTGAATAAGATAGACAGAAAATGGTGAGAACCATATAACTTCACTCATATGTAGGATATAAAACTGAAAGCAACAAATAAACAAGACAAACAAACAAAAATCATAGACACATACAACAGTTTAGTGGTTATCAGAGGGTAAAGGGGGGTTGGTAGATGAGGGTAAAGGGGGTCAAATATACGGTGATGGAAGGAGATTTAACTGTGGGTGGTAAGCACACAATGCAATATATAGCTGATGCATTGTAGAATTGTACAGTTGAAACCTACATAATTTTACTAACTAATGTCACCCCAATACATTCAATAAAGAGAAAAAAACAGAAAAATAATTTTTCTTCTCTGCCCATTTTGGTCAGAATTATGATGTGTCTTTTAATAACTGTTGTTGAATCTGTATTTTTTTTTTTTTTTTTTGGAAATCATATTGTAATAGGATCTATATTCATTGTACATTTGGGGGGGGGTATCCTTTTTTCCCAGTGGTTTCAAAGTGCTATTCAATTTCATGACATTTGCCTTTTATGTATGTACTATTTCTCAATGTTATTAAAGTCAAAAACACTGCCCTTACTTCCTAGCTACACAAACCATTGATTTAGTGTCTTGTAAATAATATATAACTAGTGTAGATAAGGTTGTAGGATGACTAATGATATTGCTATAACATTATCTTGTTTTTACCAGCAAAAATTTTTCACTTCACACACTCAGAGACAGATAGCCAATGTTTCCCTGTTTCTTATGCAATCTTGACAGTTAAAAATATTGATAGCATTGTGGTATTTTGTAGTCTTCACTGCTCTTCAGAACTCTGGTACATATAAACACTACTCCTGTATGTGATCAGTTGGTCAAAAGACAGTGAAATGTTTGAATTAGTAAGGCACAATACGACATTGATATTTTTATAATAGTGTCTTCACAGACTTGCCATAGTTACACTGTTTTTTTTTTTTCCCCTGAAGTAGTTAAAATGTGTGTGCGTGTTTGCAAAGTTAATGTTTTTAAGAAAAATATGAATTATTATTATTATAGTTATGCAAAGAGTATTTCTAAGACTCTTCCTAAAGTGAAACATGCTGTCAAATACTGCATTGTAAATCAGCATTTTCAAAAAAAAAAACACACACAAAAAAGTAAACCCTTCTTTTAGAGCACAACAATTATATTTGGATCTAAGATCTTTATAAGGACATAGGAAAGTATTTAGTAGATTATGATATAGTGTGGTTTTATACTTTAAAACCTTAACTAGGTAATTTATGAAGATTCAAAGTTCAGTCGAGAAAACCATCAAATTGGCTTTTAATCAGATTAGTTTCAAGTAGCCAACCTTAGTATTTAGAATCCCATATGAGTTAGATAGTTAGAGGTAAACCAATCATTTCCAGGATCTCTGAACTCAATTTCTCAGTTGGATTTGGTCATGAAAATCTTGGAGAAAAACATGATTAACACTTTGTAGGCATGAAAATCACATAAAACAATAGTAAGGGAAAACTTTTTTTGAATGGGTAATGCTAAAAGTGAAAAATAAAACTGATATCTTCTGCTGATTGTTTTCCCCTTAGAAAACCAGACTAGTTCATCCTTGCCCTACAAATCTTAATTTAATTTTATTGAGATATAATTGAGATACAACATTGTATCAGTTTAAGGTAAGCAACATATTGATTTGATATGCTTATATATTGTGAAATGATTATCACTATAGCATTAGCTAACACCTCCAACACCTCACATAATTACAATTTCTTTCATGTAATGAGAACATTTAATATATATTCTCTTAACAACTCTCTAATATATAATACTATATTGTTTACTGTACCCACCATGCTTATTAATCTTATTAAATGTATAACTGAACATCTGTATATTCTGACCAACATCTCCCCATTTATTCCACCATTCTACTCTGTTTCTATGAGTTTTGTTTGTTTGTTGTTTGTTTTTCAGATTCTACGTATAAGTGATATCATATGGTATTTGTCTTTTTCTGTCTGAATGATCTCACTTAGCATAATGCCTTCAATGCCAATGATGGGTGCTTAGGTGGTTTCCATAGCGAGGCTATTGTGAATAATGCTGCAACAGACATGGGAGAACAGATCATTCTTCAATATCCTGTTTTAATTTCCTTTGTATATATTCTCAGAAATCAGATTACTAGATGATATGGCAGATCTATTGTTATTTTTTAAGGAATCTCTATACCGTTTTCCATAGTGCCTGTATCAATTTACATTCTCACCAACACTGCCCAAAGGTTCCCGTTTCTCCACATCCTTACCAACACTTATCGCTTATCTTCTTTTTGATAGTCATTCAAACAGGTTTGAGGTGATGCCTCATTGTGGTTTTGATTTGTGTTTTGCTGATGATGAGTGATGTTTAGTATTTTTTTATGAACTGTTCATCATCTGTAAGTGTTTTCTGAGGGGGAAAATCTGTTCAGATAACTCTGTCCATTTTTAACTGGATTATTTGGTTTCTTGTAGTTGAGTTGTCTGAATTCTTCATATGTTTTGGATACTAATTCCGTATCAGATATATGATTTTCAAATACCTTCTCACGTGCTGTGGGTAGCCTTTTCATTCAGTTTATTGTTTCTTTTGCTGTACTGAAGCTTTTTAGATTGACATAATTTATTATTATTATTATTATTATTATTATTATTATTATTATTACTTTTGTTGCTTGAGCTTTTGGTACCGTATCAAAAAATCACTGCCAACTTATATCAAGGACCTTTTCCCCTATGTTTTCTTCTAGGAGTTTTATGATTTCATTTCTTATATTCAAGCCTTTAATCCATTTTGAGTTAATTTTTGTAAGTGGTGTAAGATAGGAGTCCAATTTCATTCTTCTGCAAATGTTTATGCAGTTTTCCCAACACCGTTTATGGAAGAGACTATCCTTTCACCATGGCACATTTTTGGCTAGCTTGTCAATTTAATATTTGACTGTATATGTGAGGGTTTACATTGGTCTATGTATCTATTTTTATCACAGTACCATACTCTTTTGATTACTTTAGTTTTGTTGCATAGTTTCAAATCGTTAAGTGTGATGCTTCTGTCTTTGTTCTTTCTCAGGATTGCTTTGGCCATTAGGGGTCTTTTGTGATTCAGTACAAATTTTAGGATTGTTTTCTCTATTTTTGTGAACAATGATATTAGAATTTTGATAGGGAATGCATTGACTATATAGGTGACTTTGGGTAGTATGGACATTTTAACAACATTAATTTTTCTGATCCATAATCAGGAGCTATCTTTCATTTTACTTGTGTCTTCAATTTTTTTAAATCAAACTCTCATAACTTTCAATACAAATCTTTCACTTTCTTGGTTAAATTTAATTCCATCTTTTGAAAAGGATAATTATACCTTCTACCCTATACACACACTCACAAAATGAGGGAAAACAAATGAAACAAAACAAAATAAAAACAACAATAACAAAAATCACTTGACAATAATAAATTGGAGAAAAATAAAGTAATGGGATAAAATAAAATTCCTACATAAACTAATCATTTTATTCTCTTAATTTCTTAAGAATTATTCATTGGAGTAAAATAGGTCAATTTACGCTTTCTGAATCTCTTCTACCACATCTGTAAAGAAATTTATCCCTGCTTCCTGTGTCTCCACATTGAGAATCAAATAGATAAGTAATACGAAAACTTTGAATTACTAGTCAAATGAAAAGTAGTATAGTAATCTTTCAGAACTAAGGATGAAACTGTGCCGCAAATAGGAAAGGGCTCATTATGAAAATTCATACTGGTAAATTATGTTAATCTTCTTGATAACCAAATTACAATTGCACAGGCAGAAGTGCAAAATTTAGTTATATGAAATGATAAACATATTTCATTGATTCATTTATATATTACTAGTAATCAAGAGGATTGATTTGTTACTTATTAACAAATTCTAACTTTGTTACTTTTTATCTAAGATTTTGAAACAGAAAATAAATAACTAATTTATCTGAACTTTAGATTCCTTATCTGTAATATCATAATATGTATATTTTCCACATCAGGTAACTATGATTTTGGAACGTGACATATATTAGTTACAATCTGCCTACTTATTCTTATATTCTACCAGACAAATTAGTAATGTAGCATTGTTGTTAGTGGGAAAAGAATGTTCAAACACTTTCATCCTATTCTGTTTAGGTTTCAGTCTTAATTTCAACAAACAACTCTGGTAAGGTGATCAGTCATTGAATGCAATGGGTCATCACACTATTTGATCTACAGAAATCTACATTTCTAATCTTGAGTCTGTCCTTCCATGGCTTTATGGCATAGAACAATCACACCTATTAACAAATGTGTTTCCCTTGCTGATTATCTTTTTTTTTAATTTTTGTGTGTGAATTCACCATTATCCCTCTAAAACATGGGAATCATCCTTAAAATCCTCCATTACCATCACTCCATTACTCCAGTATATAATCAATTTTTGTCTTTTGCATCTCCTGAATATTTGTGAAAATCTTCCTTTTTTCTCCATTTCATCACTTCCACGTGTAATCTCAATATACATTTATTTTCCTACTGTTGACAATTGCAGTAATGATTTAGTTAAATTCCCTCCATTCTTTCTGGTTCTCTTCTACTTTTCACATGCAGCCACAACAGTTTACCCATAAAGAAAAATGATTTTCTCAGCCATATCAAAAAAAATAATAAAATAAAATAAAGCCTTCACATTTTTTAACATAGTTATTACATTTATTATCAAGGCCTATAAGGTAATATATGCCTTTCACACTATGTCCACCTATTACTACACACATGTACAAGGTGTGATCAAACAATATGATGAATGTTTAAATTTAAAAAAACAAACCACATTACATTAAAAGACATATTGCCATTAATCCCCCTCAAAATACTTCTCCTTGCTTTGAACATACTTATCCCATCGCTCTTGCCACTTTCTGCAGCAGTTCTGGAAGTCCTCTTTCATGAGTGTCTTTACTTGCACTCTCTTGGCTGCTTTGATGTACTGAATAAATTCAAAACGTTCTCCTTTGATGGTCATTTTGACTTTGGAGAAGAGCCAGAAGTCGCAGGGTGCCAGATCCAGTGAATAAGGTGGATAAGGACAGACTGATATTTTTATTTGACAGAAATTGCCATATAACGGTACCAGAAGTGATGTATGACACAGAGCATTGTCATGATGGAGGATGATTTGCGACACACTTTACACATACTTTCCATTATTTATCCTTAGCACATTGTGCTACCTATGCTTTTCTACGTTTATTTCACACTCATCTTCTGCACTCTGTACAAGTCATGTTACTCCCATCATGGTGTTTTCCCACAATCTGACTCCTCCTTCTTCTCCCAGTCCTTCCCTGAATCTACAAGATTGGGTTCTATTTGTAAATTGTCATCTCATAGCATCATATACTTCTCTTTTATAACATTTGCTGATGTTGAAAATTCTACTTATGTTTATTTTCATCTAGAGCATAAACTTCATAAGGCAGGCACCATCTGTCTTCATTTGCCATTTTTTTATAAAGTGCCTGACATATTTTAGATTTTCAATAATGTTTGATGAATACATGATTAAATGGAATAGTACAACATAAAGGATAGAGCAAAATCTTAGGTGATTTCATGGGAAATTCACTTGGATAATGATACTGATAGCATTCTACTTTATGATTAATTTTTGTATATCAAGCCAAGAAATTCTCTAAGCCCACTCCACCACAACCTATGCCTGGATTTATGACATATGTAGTGTATTGATAGACTTTAAGGGACTACAGTCATTTTGGGGGAAATATGAACTTTCGGTAATTTTAGAATTGGAGTAGAGGTGAAGCAGAACTAGTAAAATGAGAGAAGAAACAGATCTTGACTCAAACCTAGGTTAAGATTCCAGTTAGTTCCTAGAGAGAAGCAATTGCCTACATACAATTGTGAGAAACAAAGAGCAGTTACTATTGAATTTACTTTATAGATAAAGAGAGGCTTAATAAAATTCTGGAAGAACTATTAGTAAATTCAAAATTGTGTGACAAGTGCTATATGCACCCTGTGTACATGTAAACTCTCCAAAACCAGTCATTTTTTCTCTATCATCATACAATATAGAACTGATCAGTATTGTGGAGCAAACTGTGGATATGTAATTGTAAATCATCGGTTGGAAATCTAAATGATCATAAACTCCCCATTTTATGTTTATTTGTATCATTTATCCATTGTCAAATTCCATTATATTCCATTAATGTCAGTAATACTGACTTATACGACAGGATTATTTCATAGACAGCACTAGTAGCCAATAAATGAACTAAACATTTCTACCTGGAAAGGACTTATATGAAGATCAATCCAACTTAGTTTTATTTTATTTTCTTTTTTTCAAATTCAGCTACTGAGTCTATTCCCATAATAATTTATTCAGAGATGATAAGGTTGAATTTTCTATTCTTAACATCTTTTCACAGAAAAAAATCAGGTAGACATTGAAGACTGAAATGCAGTTGCATTTGCATTTTCTTACGTAATTCAGCTAGCATTATCCTAAATGATACTCTTATGAAACAAGTTATTATAACTTGAGCTATAAAAATGAAGAATACATAGTAATAAAAGTTGTAATCCCTGTGAAGTTCTTTATGGTGTCTAAGTCCTGTTTAACTTTTAGCTCACCTGGGTAACTCGAGCACATAGGCCATGTGTTTCCTTTCAGAATTCTAGGTCTTCATTTTTCACTATTTCTACCAACATTATTCATAACTGAGTCAGCCATTTTTCCATATATATATATATATATATATATATATATATATATATATATATGGAGTTATTTTACTTATATTTAGTTTTGTTTAAGCATTTTACATGGCCTGCCCTAGTTATCACCAACACAATAAATAAGAAAGTCAACATAATCGAGATGTGACCAAATAAATCAATAAAAATATTGCATGTGCTATTTTCTTTGATCTCATTTAATGCTCACCCATTAAAACTCTATATGTTCTCTTAATTTATCAGTGTTTTCCCGATTTTTCTACCTT
This sequence comes from Rhinolophus sinicus, assembly GCF_057876585.1. NCBI lineage: Eukaryota > Metazoa > Chordata > Mammalia > Chiroptera > Rhinolophidae > Rhinolophus > Rhinolophus sinicus. The sequence goes on from NC_142516.1 coordinate 111,506,940, forward strand.
CTTAGTCAAGTGAAGATCTAGCTCTATTTTCTCCATTATCTCATCAGTAGCTCATTATTGGACAATCTCACATGATTTGTAAAATCTCGTACTGCATCAAGCTAATCATTTGGTCCTATGCTTTTTGGTCAGTATTACCCAAAGCTGTGGAAGAAAAAAAAATTATTACAGCAGCACATTTAATGTCATGGCACACAGTCTTCAAAATTAATTATACTATAAAAGCTAACTACAAATCAATTCCTTAATCACCTCTTTGTTCCTAGAGTAACTCTTTGGGGCTATGCTAATTATTACTACCACTTTCTTCTCAAAAAGTATCCACAGTTTCTACTTTTCTGAGCCATTCACAAGTTCCTATACATCTGAATGCCTCCATTCCTACAGCCAAAAATGGATTTAAAGGGCCAATAATTCTGTCCACATTTTCTTTTACTATTCTAGAAAAATATTTATTTATCCTCCTTTATATCAACGTTTCATGAAAGAACTATCTGTATTTGATATCTCGACCCTCCAGTTTTTGTGTTCTCATTTTGGGAGGGACCTGAGCAATGAATTCATCAACTCTATAGTGGATGCTACAGCACTCTGCCCAGTTCCCCAGCAGAACGAAAGAACTAAGCCTCTCTGTTGGTGGGAGACTCCTGCAGACCCTTACAGTTGAATGCCTTCCTATGACAGGGGTACTGCTTTTCTCAGTGTTAACCTTGTTGGAAGAGGCTTACATCCACCTGACTAACTGATGAAACTATTCATGCTCCTGACTCCCTTGCCTCAAGTTAGGATGACTGTGAAGAGCCATCCCAGCTCTAAAACTCCTCTTGGTTTTGTTGATCCTTTTGGTGTTACATTAAGTGAATGGATTCGAGCATCACAAGGGAAGTACTGGGAGAAATTCCATAGTTGACCACCCAGATCTCCTCTCCAGCATCCCTTGCTAAAGACAGAGGTACTCATTCTCCAGCTTCCAGGAAGGTGTTTGCTAATAGCTCAAAGCTGAGTCCCTTCTCCCAAATTAGATCTGTTCTTTAGGATCAGTCCGCATCTTATTGGAGAAGTAAGAAGGACAAATCCCTCAAATCAGATAATCCTGAAGGACTGACCAATTTCTAGAGTTCCATTGGGATAAAAACGTCACTGTGTAAACTCTCATTCCCTCACATACTCTCTCCACAACTTTCTGAAGACATCTCTCCATGCCAGAGCCTATTTCTTGGGGAAACCACTTAAAAAAAAAAAATTCACAATTCAGTCAGCCATTACTGCTCTACTTAAATTACTGTCCTTCAATGTCTCTCCATTGATATTATAGGTAAAGTCACAATCCTTAACATGGCATACAAGGCTGTAAATTATATAAACTTCAACTAGCTCTCCATACTGACCATATTGCACTGCATTCTCTGACTATGCTAATATTTCTACATTCCTTTGAGCACAACAAATTTTCTCTATTTTCTCAAACCAAGCATTTGTGCATTTTGCAATCCTGTCTTGACTCTTCATCCCTTCCTTTTCCCCAGTTGGCCATTGGGTAGATAATTTTAGTTTATGATTCAAGTCTCAACTTAGATTGTTTCTTATTCTCTGAAGTCTTTTTGATCCTAAATACTTGCTATTTCTCTTATATATTCCATTCACATTCTGTACATTTCATAACTTAGACCTCATCATGCTGTATTCATGTTACCATTTTTTTTCATATCTCTCTCACTAGATGCATGTTTCTCAACTGTATCATTAATCTTTGTCTATACTATGCCTTTGACACTCTCCTTCAAATATCAAAGAAGAGCAACATGTTATTTGAATGAATTAGAAATAAAACATAAACGGTGCATATGTATATTTACAATCTGTGAAATTTCTTATGTGTTAATTCATTTCAAATGTATATACAAAATAGGTAGTATGTTCTGGTCACGGTATTAGAACATGGTGTTACAAAGATAAATAATTTGTTTTCTCTGCTTCAAGTGAGTTTTAATTTAAAATGTAGTAGTAAATTAAATATTTGATTTATTTTCAGTGTGTTCAGCACTGTAAAGATACAGGAATGCATATGGTAGATAGTAGTATTTGAGAGAGAAATAGCAGGATGATAATTTAGAAAATGAATTCTGTGTCAGCACAGAACAATTGTGGGATTAGGGGAAGAAAATATATTTTGAAAATATGTTGCTATAATCCAAGCAAGAAAATATGATAGTTGAAATAAAATATTGATTATGGTGATGGAGAGCATGGGGGTGAATTAGATAGTAAAAAACAGAGGTAGAATGGTAACATTTGGCAAATGGAAGTGAGAAGTAAAGGAAAATGGGGAAACAAGGATGAGCCCACAGTCCTCAGCTTTAGAAAAGTGACAAGATAATCTGTGGTATTGTTTACTAGAATAAAGATTTTAGAGAAGAAATAGGTCTTTGAGTAAAATATGAATTCCATTATAGCAAGTTAAATGTTATGAATAATGTATTTATAATTGATTATAATTTAGTTGGTTATCAATTATAAATATATTATTCATTGTCATACATTCACCAAGAACTTATTGAAACACAAGCATATGAATGTTACACATTGGGCTAAGTGCACTGATAGAGATACATTTTTAAAAGAGTTTCTATGCCGAATATGCCTAAAAAGGATGAATGGAGAGAGTACCGAAAGACTGTAGAAAGGGGACAATATCCAAACAGAGTCCTCAGAGAGGAATAATAGGTAATATTATGAAATAATGTAATATACACAAAGTAGCCCGATCAATGCTGAAGGAAATATTTCTCAGTCAATATTGTTTGGAAAGTATCTTTTGGGGCAAAAATTACATTTTTAACTCACGGGTTGCATCAAATATTATACAAATTGATGGATTATTTTATTTATAAAGAGTAAATATAAATAATTAAGAAAATAATATGGAATATTTATGTTGTACTTATATAGAAATGGGCTTTCTTGTTATATAAATAATATTAAATCACAAAAAAGGATAAACATATTTGACTATTTAAAAAAACTTCTGGACATCATATAATAAGAAAATAATATAATATTAACATTATAGTCTTTATTTTAAGTTTCTCCATATGTAAATACACATGACAAAACACCAAGTCTCCTTTCATATTTTATGATAAAAAAATATAATTTCAAAAGGAATAAATAAAAGACAAATATAGGTATAAAAAATTTTATATACCTCACATTTATTAGATTTAAAACACATTTATGAATAGCTTTATGAAGAGCAGGGTACATGCTAGTTACTTGGGTAAATATTCAAATTTCAACAGTGAAAGAGACAATCATTCTCCCTGCTTAGATAGGGTTTTTAATATAGTGGGAAAATCAACATAAAGAAATAAACAAAGACTTAATAATCTGTATGGCATAAATCCAAATATGTATGCAATTATATTCAGTTGCACTCAGTTTTTTATCAATGCAAGTATAAAACAGATTTCTATCAACATTGTGATATTTCTCTAAAGATATTATGGGAAATGACCTAAGGGCCATAAAAATGGTAAACTGTGAGACTCACATTAAATATAGAAATAAGCAAACAGTAAGAGAAAAAGGGAAATTAATAGCAAGAATGGGTTTGGATGGTTTTCTGAAATGGAATAATGTTTAAGTTGAAATTAAGGAATGGAATTAGAAGTGCAAAAACAGAAGGTTTTATTCATAGTGTAAAATATTAAAAACGAAAGAATTTAACAACAGCAAAAAACCAAAAGAATAGAAGGACATTTTGTAGGTGATGGATATGTTAGCAGTACCATGGTGGTGGTGATGGTACCGTGGGTGTATGTATATATCCATACACATAAAGATGCATACGTTAAATATGTGCAATATTTTGTATATTGGATATTCTTCAAAGCTATTTTTTAAATAGAAATAATCTTTCTTTTTTAAAAGAAATAATCTGATTTGTAATCATTCTGGTTATGTGATAATACTGAGTATAGCCACAGGTCCAAAAGGAACACTACAGTCATAAAGAAGTGAAGATGTCAAAAAAGAGGTGGGGGGTGAAATAAACCAAGTTTATTATTTTATTTTAATTAAATGTGGGTAAAAACAATAAACATAATTGGTTAAATCTATCTTAGCTGACTTAAAACCTTTCTGTCCAAGCTGTTTATAAATTCAACCTAATCCAGAGGTAAATTTTTTTATATTTTTCCTCTTTCAATAATTTTAATAATTATTCTGTAATACTTCAAAGAAAATTTTGTAAAACAAACTGCAAACTGCAGCTGTTAAAATAAAAAAATAAAGAATTTATGTGGAAATAGTGTCTATTTACTAGTAGATCACTCATGTCTCTTTAGGTAAATCTAAATTGTATTTTCCATTTATCTACTATAAAGTAAAATCTTACCTTTGTAAAATCTAATAGTTCTATTTAATTGGTTTTTATTAAAAAATGATATTTCCTTCTTTGAAAGTAATGCTTTGCTACTTTATTTATTATAATAGAATACTAATTAAATGGAGTTAGTGTCTTTTTTAAGTAAATAACATTTTCTTTTATTTTTCTCATAAAAGGCCCCCAACCCCTTTATGGACATTAAAAGTTGTTTTCACATAAGTACCTCATTAAATAAATATTTTAATATTTGAATTACATCAGAAGTAATTTTTTTTGAAATGTTTGAAAATAGAAACAGACATTTTTAAGGCATGATTATCATATGAATGAACCTTAAAGGGACTCTAGTTCTAATTTAGTTGAGAGTAAAGTGCTATAAAATTTTTCATAATATATAAAACAAAAAAAATCTGAATGACAATCCTTAATTTAGTATGTTTCAAATTCAATTTTAATTTTAATCATGCAGTGTATTTTTTTAAAAATAGGAACACATATGTTAGAAATAAGTAAATAAGTAAGCAATATAATAAGACAAGGACCCCAATCCAACTATTCAGTATAGGAATATCTAAGAACTATTTATTAATTAAATATAAATTAAAAAATATATCACATAGGATATTTTCTGTGTGTTATTCCTCATTTTTAATCTCTAGCTTCCCTTCATCTAAAGTGTAAATACCACCTGAATTTGTTTAAGCATATAATTGCTTTCTTTATATTATAACCAATAGTCATTACATATATTATACATAGGGAGATAGATAGATAGATAGATAGATGATAGATAGATAGATAGATAGATAGACAGACAGATAGATAGAACATTATAAATATGGTGACATACTCAATGCAGTTTTTCTATTACTAGCTTTTTATAAAATGGCATTATTTTTTAATTACCATTTTTTATTTCACTGTGACTATGACTTTTAAAATCCATTCTCCTATTGATCATTTGAGTTGTTTCATGTTTATTTTAAAGGACAGTGTGGCAATGACCTTGTTTTGTAAATGTCCCCAGGTAAACATATGATAGAGTTTCCCCAGGTTATGTACAGTGCTGAGTGGATGCTCTGTGTTCTATTTTATAAATGTAGGGACTTTTAAAATAATGCAAATTGTTTTACAAAGTGGTTGTACCAATCCACATTTCCACCAGCAATGACTAGGAGTTATAATGGCTCCACATCTTCAACAGAACTTGGTTTTTCCAGACTCTCAATACCTGTCAATCTGATACATACAAAAACTTTAAATTATGGTTTAGTTTTATGTTTATTAAATTATTAACAATATTAAGCACTTGTTATATGTTTCTGGCCAAAGTATATTCACTTTTGCTTTATGAATGTATAAAACATGTATTTTTATATAATGCATATATTTGAGTATTGTATATTATATATTATACATTATTATGCATACATAACCTATTATTTTTTTATATTTTCTATAGTACACATAGTATATCACAATGCATATGCATATTTATATTTACTATGTATTTTATATGGTATGTATACATATATTTATATAAGCACATATCCTAATATACTATGTTAATTAAAATTATATATGTATAGACATACATATATATGCCACATATATTATTGGATGATATCTTTCTCATTGATATATTGATATTGTAAATACTTTACATTTGAAATATACTAATTGCCATTTATTTACATGATCAAAATTATCTCTCAATTTATAACTTTTTTTCTTCGTTTTGTTGTCTTTTATGAAGTGATATTATTAGTTTTGATACATTTGAATTTTTCATTCGAATCACTTTTATATAGTGCCCTTTGAGTTTTATTTATGAAACACTTATCTCCTTTGCAACTGTATACGCATTATTTTATAATAGTTTTAGAATTATAGACAAGTTGTGAAGATAGTATGGAGTTCTCATATATCCCACAGATAGATTCCTCTATCATTATTATAGTACTTTATGGTATACGCATGTCACAATTAATGAATAAATATTGATGCATTAAGTATATTCCATACGGTATTCAGATTTCCTTTATTTTTACCTAATAATGTTCTTTTTGTATTCCAAGATCCTACCCAAGATGCAGTACATTTAATAATATAGTTCTTAAGCTCTTCTTGACAGTTACAGATTCTCATATTTTTCTAATTTTTAATGACTTTCACCAATCTGGGAGCCTGGTTAGGTGTTTAGTGGAATCACATCACTAAAATTTGTCTGATATTAGCTGCATGATTATACAAAGGGCACTAGTATTTGGACAACGACCACAAAGTTGCTCCCCCGTGATGTTAATCTTCTCCCCTTTCCATACTGGTTTCTTTGGGAAAAAAGCATTATGTGTAGCCAACAGCAAAGAATAATAAAGTTATTCTCCATCACTTTCAGGATAATCTATTTACATGCATTATTTGCAATGTTTCTGCATGGGAAATTTGTTATTCTCCCAGTCATCTATTTTTCATTCATTTATATTAGCATGGTTTCGTAAATATTTATTTTATACTTTAGGTTAAATCTAACACTGCTGTATTCATTTTCCTGCTCAACTTATTTCTGTTTTGGTCATTGGGAGTTTTTCGGTAGATTCTTGTCTTCCTCATCATTTCATGTGGCGTGTGCATATGTGTGTGCGTGTGTGTTTGTGTGTGTGCTTTACCATCATGTTAAATAACTTCCTTAAAATTTCTTATTCTTCTTCAGTATTGTGGTTCTTTGCTTTTCTATGTAATTCTTAGAATCAGATTTTCAAGTGTCAAAATAATTTCAGATTGGGATCACATTGAAATCGGAAGATCAGGGGTGGCCAGTTAGCTCAGTTGGTTAGAGCAGAAAAAAAATAAAAATCTGAAGATCAATTTGGGGAGAACTGACATCTAAGTTATAATTCATTAATTTTCTATAACTGTATTTATTTATATAGGTCGTTATAATGTCTTAAAATAAAATTTTATAATGTTTCCACAAACGGCTTGTTCATCTTTTATTAGTTGCATTCCTACATAGATAATATTTGTGTGGAAATTACAAGTGTTTTGCTTTAAATTCCACTTTTATCTCTGTTACTGATGTATATCAAGAAACACTATAAAGGGAGATTGACTTCTGGCCTGAAGTGTAAGGAATTCCACTAAACTGCTCCTATGTTAGTGAAATTAATAGAGAAAAAAACTATAGGGGAAAAAAAAGACCAATCATTTAAAGCATATAGATATTATCCTAAAGAAAAATAGCCATGAAGAAACACCCAAAAAAATTGATGAAAATGTACATAGATTAGATATGAAAGTTGAGAGCCTGTGGTGTTTGAATCAAGAATGTCCCCCGCCTCTCCACTCCCAGCTGGGTGAGGCACATACTCCACAGCAGACTGCTGCTGTCAAGATGCAGGGCTCCCTCCCCTACCACAGCTCCCAGGTGAAGGGATTCCTTTCTAAAGGAGAAGAACATCAGCTTTTCTTATTCTGCCCCACCCCTGTTGCTGAGGATGTCTTAGCCAAGTGTGGGTGACAAACGGAGTCCCTTATTCCATTGAATTCTACTGTGCAGTGAGCTAATGAGACTGGGGCCCTGATCACCCTTGCCCTAGCTTCTGGTTCAAATCTAGAAGATGCAAGCTAATAGGTCTTCCAGATGCTACCCCACCCTCCATTGAACGTTAAGCACCTAGAGCAGGGGTTTCGCTCTTTCACTCAGAGAAAATCTTGCAGTTGTGCCCAACCACAGATCCAGAGCAACGACTTAAGGGATTTTTCTTGGGGAGAGAAGCAAGTCAATAAACAGATAGCTCCAAATCTCTTCCCAAAGACCTGACTTCATGTGAAATTGAGTCTGAATAAAATGAAGCCTCGGGAGCAGTGGAGGTTGTGATGAAAGAGCTTAATACACAGGCTGAATTGTAGGTAGTCTAGTTTGCAGAAGAGAATTGAGAAATAAGGCTGCTGGGGGGAGCCCTCCTGGGATCAGAACAAGTATTAAACACTGCCCTCCAAAACTATTCTTTCACGAAAGTCATAATTTTATAGGATTGGTTGTAAAAAAATTTATGTCCTCGGTACATTGTTTAAAACGATTGTGCAATTAACAGTCATTAAGCGAAGTTTAAGAGCTTGGTGTGTTCATAGAATAACAAAAAGAGATCAGAAATTCACTACCAAAACCATTGTCGTCCTATGGTGACTGTAGGTACATGCAAAGCTGCACCTCCTTGGGGAGTAACTATAGAGGCTTAACAGTGGGGGAGGAAAACTAGGCTTCATGAAAGTAATGCAACCATGTACTGAACAAGTAAATAAGCCAGTAACAATAACAAGCCCTGGAAGGGACGACACATACGTAAACTTGCTGTAATATATAAAGTTGTCAGTTTCCTACAAAAATTACTACAAACAAATAGGAAAGTATAATCCAAACACTGGAAAAAAATCAGGCAACAAAAATTGTCCATGAGAATTACCAGATGTAAGATTTATCAGAAAAATACTTAAAAATAGCCATTGTAAACATGTTCGTAATGTTTATAAGGAAAATCAAAATTAAGCAAGTAAAGGAAGGTATGATAACAAGTTGCATCAACTAAAGTATATCAGGAAAAAGATAGAAATTATTTAAAATATTAAAATTGTAAATTCTGAAGTTAAAAAATACAATAACTGAAATTTTAAAAATTCACTGGAGGACCTCAACAGGAGAGCTGAACTTTAAGAAGAAAGATTATTGCAAACCTGGAGACTGATCAATAGAGATTGTGCAAGTCAAAGAGCAGGAAAAAAAGAGAAGAAAAATGAAGAGCTTCAGAAAAATGCAAAACACTATTAAGCCCACCAACATACGCATAGTGAGAGCATCAATGTGAGAGAAGAGAAAGAAACAACACAAATATTGAAAGAAATTATGTCTGAAAACTTCTCAAATTTATGGAAAAATAATAAATTACATATCCAAAAAGCTCAATGAACTTCAAATAGAATAAACACAAAGAAATTCACAAACAGGCACATCATAGTAAAAATGCTAAAAATCAAATGGAAGGAATATCTTACAAGCAGTGCAAAAAATGGCTCATCACTTACAGTTGAAGCACAGTACAATTAACAGCTGAATCAGTGTGAACATTGGCAGCCAGAAAACAGTGAGATAACAAATTTTAAGTGCTCAAAGAAAAAACTGTCAACCAAAAATCCTAAATGGAGCAAAGTTGTCTTCCAAAAATAGAGATAAAATAAAGGCTTTCCAAGATAAACAAAAGCTGAGAGGATTTTTGCTAGTAGACCTTCCATACAACAAATATTAAAGGAAGTTCTTTAGGTTAAGGGCAAGTAACCCCAGATGTTAGTTAAAATACAAAGGAAAAAGACAAAGGGCACCTGTCAAGGTAATAATATAATTACATAATAAATTTAAAGGCATGCATATTGTCTCTTTTCTTCTTCTAATAGATTTGAAAAGCAATTGTATGAAATAGTATGTCCATAGCGTATTGTTTGGCCTGCAACGCATGCAAATGTAACATATATAATATATTTGCAGTAATAGCACAGACATCATGGGTGGGAGCAAGGCTGTATTGGCAAGGAAAATCAATACAAATGGTAAAGTAACAAATATAACATTGTATTATTAAAGAATTATAACACTAACAGGTATAACATATAAAAACAATACGAGAGAGAGAGAGAGAGAGAGAGAGAGAGAGAGAGAGAGAGAGAAGGGAATGACGTTATATAGAATCACATCTGTGTATCTCCTGGAATTTGGCTAGTATAAATCTGAAGCTGATTCTGATAAGTTAAGATGTATGTGGTAATCCCTAAAGTAACCACTAGAAAAAAAAAAAAAGAAAAGTACAGTGAATAATCATTAAATAAATTAAAATACTACAATAGAAATATTCAGTTAATGCAAAAAAAAAAAAAATCCATAAATCAGGAATAGAGTAAGACATGAAACATAGAAACCAAAAATAAAATGGAAGAAATTTCCAACTATTTCAATGAAAACATTACATGTGAGTATATTAGGCAATCACTGTCATAAGACGGAGATTGTCATATTGAATTAAAATGAAAAAGCACGCTCTAACTATATGCTCTTTATAGGGGACACAATTTAGATTCAAAGATACAAATAAATTTAAAATTAAAGGATAAAAAGACATAAATCTTGGAAATAGCACCTACAAGAAAACGAGTGGATATATTAATATCAGACAAAATAGACTTCAAAACAAAAAAAAAGGTTACCAGAGAAAGCAATGAACATTTGATAATGATAAAAGAATCAACCCATCAGGAAAATATAAGATTTACACATATATATATATATATATATATATATATATATATATATATATATATATATATATATATGAAATTTAATAGTAGAACACCAAAATACATGAAGCAATAACTGACAGAAAGGAGAGAGAGAACTAGACAGTTCAATAATAATAGTTGGGAACTTCAATACCTTACATTCAGTAATGGATAGAATTATGAGACTGAAGAGCAACAAGAAAATTGAAGACAAACAATATTATAAACCAATAAGAACCAACAGACATCTATAGATCTAATAATCCATCAATAGCAGGTTAGACATTCATTTCAGGTACCCAAGGAACATTCTCCAGGATAGACCATGTGCTGGGCCAAAAAATAAACCAAAATAAATTTAAAATAGAAATAACACAAATTATGTTGTCTGACAATATGGAATGAAAGTAGAACCAGCAGCAGAACAACACACTAATATATGCTAATGGGTCAAAAAATAAATCAAAAAGGAAATCCGAAAAATTTTTGAAATGAATAAAAATAAAGACAAAATAAAGTTTTTTGATGCACATAAAACAGTACTTAGAGGAAAATATACAGCTATAAAATATCTATATTAAGAAAAAGAAATATCTCGAGTAAATAATCTATACTTTCAACCTTAAATGCCGAAAAGAGAGGAACAAACTAAACCTAAAGAAACTGTGAAGAAAATAATACATATTAGAGCAGAAATTAGTGTAAGAGAGAAGAGAAAAATAATTGAGAAAATCAATAAAACCAAAGTTGATTATTTAAAAATGTCAGCAAAATTGATAAACATTTAGCTATATTGATCAAGAGAAAAAGAGAGAAGACTCAATTCAAGAATCATAAACAAAAAAGGGGGCATTACTACTGACCTTACAGAAATAAAAAGATAATAAAGGAATACTATGAAAAACTGTACACCAACAAATAAGATAACTTAGATGAAATCACAAATTCCTAGACAGACACAAACTAACAAAATTGACTCAAGAAGAAATAAACCGAATAAGATACGAATAGGTAACAAAAAATGACTCATAAAGAAAGTAAATGCCCAGAAGTCCTCACTACTGAATTCTACCAAAGGTTAAAGAATTAATGCCAATTCTTCACAAACTATTCCAAATGGTAGAAGAGGGAACATATTCCAACTCATTTTATGAGGCCAGTGTTACACTGATTCCAAAACCAAACACATTAAACGAAAATATACCTAAAAGCTAATATTTCTTATGAATGTGGATGTAAAAATCCTCAGCAAAATACTAGCAAATCATATTCAGCAAACTACAGATAAAAGCATATGCCATGACCATGTGAGATATCCCAGAAATACAAAGTTGATTTAAAACTCAAACATCAATTAATGTAACACATCATATCAATTGAATAAAAAACACTATCATCATTGCTACAACTTCAGTAAAAGCATTTAACAAAATTCAATGCCTTGTCATGAAAAACAAAAACAAACAAACAAAAAACAGAAACCATCAAACAACAACAAAAAATACCTCAACCAACTAAGAATGTAAGAGAATTCTCTAAACCTGAAAAGAGCATCTATAGAACAGCCATAACTAACATGATATTTAAGAGTGAAAGCCTGGATACTTTCTTCCTAAAAGAGTGAACACGAAAGGATGTCAACTGCAGCCAGTTCTATTCAACATTGTACTGAATATTTTATCCAGAGCAATTAGGTAAGACATGGAAATAAAAGCCATTCATATTGGAAAGATAGAAGCAATATTCTCTCTATTAACAGATTACATAACCTTGTATATACGGAATTATGAGAATTCCACTTAAGAATACAGCAAGTCCTCACTTAACATCATGGATGGGTTTTGCGACTTTAAGTGAAACCGCATATAAGGAAACCAATTTTACCACAGGCTGATTGACATAAACAAAAGGTACATGCCTACCACAACTCATCAAAGTTATAATGAAACAACACTGAACAAGGACCAGCTGTATTTGCATGTATAAGTCAGCAAATTTGCAGTATTCAAGATCAATACATAAAAATCAATTGCATTTCTGTATACTTCAACTCAATTTGCAACAGCACCAAAAATAACAGAATAGTTAGGAATATATTTAACAAAATAAGAGCCAAACTTATTCTCCAAAAACTACAAAACTGGTGGAAATAAATTAAAGACAATCCAATTGGGAAAATAGTCCACGATTTTGGTCTGAACACTAAACACGGCAATATTCCTCAACCTAATCAACAAATTCAACACAAATGTTTCTCAAAATCCCAGCTAATTCTTTTTGCAGAAATTGACAAGCTGATTCTAAAATCCATTCGGAATTGCAAGGGACCCAGCATAGCCAAATCAATCCTGAAAAAGAAGAATAAAGTAGGAGGATTCAAACTTCTCAGTTTCAAAATTTACTATAAAACACTGGTAGAATAACACCCCCCCAAACACACACAGACACACACTTTCACTTTCCACAGGTTCAGTTACCTGCAGTAAACCCTGGTAGCAAAATATTAGATGGAAAATTCCAGAAATTAACAATTCATAAGTTTTAAATTGCAGGCCATTCTGAGTAGTGTGATTAAATCTCATGCTGTCCCACTCCAACGCATGGTGCCCAGGATGTGAATCACCCCTTTGTTCATCACACTGTATACAATAACCCCCCACCCCCATCACTCACTTAGCCACCTCAATCATTAGATGGACCATCATGGTATGGCAGTGCTTGTGTTCAAGTCACCCTTGTTTTACTGAATGCCCCCAAAGTACAAGATTAGTAATGCTGGCAATTCAGATATGCCAAAGAAAAGTTGTAAAGTGCTTCCTTTAAGTGAAAAGGTGCAAGTTCTTGATTTAATAAGGGAAAAAAAACCCATATACTCAGTAAGATCTACCGTAAGAAAAAATAATATTTGTGAAGTAAGATAATTTGAGATAGAGACCGTATTCACATAACTTTTATTACAGTATATTGTTATAATTGTAATTTATGATCAGTTGTTGTTAATCCCTTACTGTGCCACTTTTTAAATTAAATTTTATCATAGGCATATATAATATGTATAAGAAAAAACATTGTATATTTAGGGTTTGGTATTATCCAAAGTTTCAGGCATCAACTTGGAGTGACAGTTTGATACTGGTACAAGGATATAAATATAGATTAATGGAATATAATTGACAGTACAGAAATAAACCTAAACATCTACTGTCAACTACAATATGATGAGTGGCGAGATCATGTGATGGAAAAAGAATAGTGTCTTCAACAAATGGTGCTAGACTTACATAGTATATACTGTCTTAACAGAATGAAGTCAGATCCTTACCTCTCACTTAACCAAACTGCTTTTTCCCTGTTACTTATGAGTTTGGAGTTTTGTCTTTTTGTGGGGAGGCAGGGAGTTTTTTGACTACTTTTATGAATGATTCATACATTTTTTTAACTTTATCAAATGTGTATTAAAATGTATTTTTAGGAGTCCATTAAGTTATTGTGTCAATTATGTTCTTTGATTCTAAATGCTGCTTGTGGATGTTTTTGTGCATATGCTAATATGTATGTCCAAGAAGTTAATTAGGTATGAAAGTTGTCTTCAAATTTCTCAATATATTTCTATATTTCTATTTATTCATGTATTTCTATCAATGATATATATATATATATATATATATATATATATATATATATATATATATATATATGTGTGTGTATGTGTATATATATATATATATATATATATATATATGTTACAGCATAAAGGATCAGCTATAAAAATTTTCATTTGGTTGGTGTTTATGTGACATCTTTTGCTCATATTTTAATGACACATATTTGTAATTATATTTAGTTTTTTGTAAACTGCATGTAGTTGGATTTTCCTTAGTCTATTCTGTTAATGTAAATTTAGTAAATCTAGAATTCTGTGTATTTACCATTATTTTAAATAGTATTGCATTTAGACCTTTCTGGATACTCAAATTTTGAACTTCCTATTTGTACTGTATCTTATATTTCCTTTCGCTTTTCTGTCTTCTTTTCAATTGAGCGGTTTTTCTCATTTTGTTTTCTCATATTCATTGCCTCGAAACATACATTCTGTTTATATTCTGCAGTTGTTATGACTATAATGTCAACACACTTACTTAAACTGGATCAGTCAGGATTCAGTGACTGAAACCTAAACCATCCAAAGAATATTAAGGAGCAAAATACATCTAATATAAGAACTCGGTGGTTATAAAATTATTGAAAGCATTGGAGGAATATTCTCCAGAGGCTGTCACTAGAACTCTTGTGAAAATAATTCATACCATTGTGTAGTTGCTCTCCAAAGATGAGAATGTCGTTGTGTAACATGTCACCACCACCACTACTTCAATTACCCCTGGACATATATGAATATGGAATAAGTGAATCCATCCAATGGTCTGTAGACATAGAAAAAAACAACAGAAAATTGACAGTTCTGTCATCTCAAACTTTAGTTGCTGCTTCTTAATGATAAAACCCAATTTGGTATCAAGAATGCCAATTGCAAAGAACCCAAGATAAGTAGTTTTCAGATTTTCATCCTCTATGTGATGAGGAGTTCACTAGATGTAAGATGGACAGGAGTAGAGTACCAATCAATCGTAGCCACTATAGCCAATTAAACTATTCAGTAACTGAAATCTTCAAAAAAATACAGCAATAACATCATCCTGTGTAATATAATTTAAATCTTGCTATTTCAAAAGAAAACATGCTCAATCTCGCTCTCTCTCTCAAAAAAAAGAGAGAAAGACTAAATCATCCTCAGTCACTCTGTCTTGTTGAACTTTAGTCACATTCTAAACTTGAAATATTGATGGGTTCTCTGTCCCATAGGGACTTAGTGTTCCATGACACCACTTTCTTCCTGGACCCAATAATATGCCAAAAATAGATTCTCAATTTTTCTCCATTGCCAAAGAGGTCGGAGCTTTATTTGAACATCTTTTGTCTCTCTTGAGATTCTCCTCAGGGCTAATGTCTGACATTTTTCTAGGAACGTGATTTTACTTAGATATTCCTTACAGGAAAGTGTTGTAGAGGATACTGGGACTAGAAAACAGTGACTCTTTCCATCATGCAAGATTAACCACTGATGACATTTGCATTAGTACCAATTTCTTAATATGTCAAAAAGTCACTTTTTTGAATTAGAGATTTTTTTTGTTTGTTTTTTCATTCTTCACTTCATTTTGTATTGAAATAAATTTGTTTTAAATATTGGAGAACAGAGTTAGTGAAATCAACACTTTCACTGAATACTAATCTCTACTGTGATGACAGTGGCCATTTGCCACTTCAGTTCCGTGAGTATAGTGACCATGTGACTCACTCTAGCCCCTGAGACTTCCTATTTTTAGTGAGAGATTTTTAGAAAGTGTGTCTTTCTTTTGCTTTTCCTCCAAAAACAACACAGACATAGATGGCACTGCCCTCTTTTCTCTGTCATTCTGTTTTGAAAATGAATGTATATTTTGCAGCAGAAAAGTTGTCTTGTGAACAAAAGTAACAAGCATGCAGAATAAAGCCATTTATTCCTAAAAACTTTGTATGGGACAATACAGTGTGAGACCGAGTCTGGCATCTTTGATAGGCTGAATTTACGCAAGCTATGTTTACTCCTAGATTTTGTGTTATGTGAGGAAAAAGAGTACTTGTTTTTTAAGCTATTGCAAGTTAGATTTTCTGTTACTTAAATCGGAACACATTCTTAGCTGAACCAAAACCTAAACAAATTGGCTTACTAGATCTGCATATGTAAACGTTTATTTATATCTTGTAAAAGCTTCTCAATAAAAGTCAAGTGTGAATTTATGTTTAAGAATCAACATCCACTTTCTCTCAATCAACTATGAATATGTTTATGTTAGTATTCCTCCCTTCTATTATGGATTGCCAGATATTGATATAGGAGGCATCTACATGTAAGTTTCAAGAACTCTTCTGGAATGCATTTGTCATTGATTGGCGTTACATTATTAGTTTGTTCGTAAGTTATACATTTATAATATATTTCCTTATTTTTATCTGTTGGATTTAGTAAAATGTGTTAATTTATATAAGGCAAATAAAAAAAAAAACTTTTAAAATAAGAAACCTGTTTTTCATAATATTAAAGTATATTTGGGTACCCTATTGGTTGAATGTATTTCCTAGAGATATGTTGTACCCCTAGTACCTCAGAATGTGATCTTATTGTAAATGTAATTAGTTAAGATGAGATTAGACTGGAACAGGGTGGGCCCTTGATCCAGTATGAGTTTTGTCTTTATAAGAAGAAAAGAAACACTGAGAGGAAAATGCATATGAAAACAAGGAGACACACAAAGAGAAGACAGCCATGGGGGCAGTAAGAGTTATGTTGTCATAAGCCAAGGAACATCTCAGGCTACCAGAAAATAGGAGAGGAAAGGAGGGATCTTCATCTAGAAGCATTAGGGAAACATGGCCCTGTCAAAACATTGATTTCAGATGTCTAGCTTCCCTAACTACAGAATAATGGATTTCTGTTGTTTTAAGGCATCCATTTTGTAGTATTTTGTTACAGCAGCCATAGGAAACTCGCCCAGAAACCTTAGAAGGAGAGAGTATATTTTGCCTGTGGGAGAGACGTGACTCATTGGGAACCGGGGAGATGACTGTGGTAAGTAGCCACTAACATGTCCCCCAATGATCCTAACCTCCTAATATACACAGTTCCCACCATGTGAGTGTGAGCTGGATTTAGCAACTTGCTTCTAACAAATATACTGTATAGATGATAGGACGTCACTTCTGAGGTTCGATTTTAAAGGACTTCAGCTTCAATCTTGGATTTTTTCCCCCTCTCTCATGTTCTCTCAGATTTCTCACCCTAGGAGAATCCGGCTACCCTTACGTGAGGCAGCCCTGTGGAGGGAGAGTCACTGAGAGATGTGCTGCGAGGGATAAAGCCAGTCACTAGCCATGTGAGAGGATTTGGAAGTGGATCCACTCATGCTGAACCTTCAGATGAGTCCTCAATGCTGAACAGTAGTTTGACTACAAACTTTTGAAAAATCTTCAACCAGAGTTACACAACTAATCCACACCCAGGTTCTTGAGCACAGACCCTGGGAGTTAAAAAAAACATTCGTTGTTTCAAACCACTAGATTTGAGGCTAATTTGTTAGACTGCAATAGATGACTAACAGGATCAGTGACTAGAAGCAAAGCTGAAAGATGATTTCTGTTGTATATCAAAAGCAGGCAGTTGTGTTTGGCACTTCTTCGCTCCACTTTTGAGGGAGGGATTTCTAGACTAATGTTATAAGCATGAATGAGCGCATGGCAATGGACACTAGAAAAATGAGATAACAACAGCTTCAGAGTTGCATGTACAGCTGGGTAGAAGATATCACGTGCCATGCGGGTCCCATAGGAATTGTACTTGGGAACAGAGTGAACAAGGGCTGCGGAGGGCAGGCTTTGCAGTACTAGAGGAAGAACGCTTCCTGGTTCCTGCAGGAAGATGTGATTGGCTCGTGTGAATAAGTCCACAGACTGGCAGTGAAATCTACTCAGGGATAAGCAGGAACGGTGCCCAGGCCCCGTGCATTGGCAGGGTTGTTTGGGACCTTGTCAATTGGATCAGAATAGGGAAGAGAACCCGTTTAAGTTAAAACAATTGAGTCCATCTCAGTTTTACTAGATATCAAGGCAGCACATAACATTAAAACTTAACTTCAGGATTTAACACCATAAGGACCAGCTATGTAATTTGCAAGGTCCAGAACAAATATAAATTGTGGAGTTATTCTCTAAAACCCAGAAAAAAAATTAGTGTCATTAAAAGTATGCATAAATCTTTGCCTTTCTTCTATGGCCTCACTATCTTGACGTATAGTGTTTTATGTTTGCTATTTAATGTTGCTCTAAGTAAATAAAGATTCACATTTTAAACTATTAGGATGAATTTTTATTGCTCCTTGTTCATCTAAAATCATGCCAGTTTTAAATGCAAATATAGAGCATTTAACTTTTATGCAGAATCAGCAAAATTAAACAATTTATATCTTGTGTCTCATCTTGGAGGGTGCACCTAGCAGGACAGAAGAGAAAAATCACAGGTCAGAATCAAGAGCGCTGGAAGGAGAACAAAGGATCCCTCCAGGCAAGAAGTTGACTGCAAGATCCAGGTAGAAAGGTAATTTCAAGGCCAGTGCAAACCCTCACAAATGCAATAGTCCTGCCAGCCACAAAAATAACGTTCCACACCCTAGCTAGGGAAGGGGTGTGAGGAATGTGAGCCAGGAGTTTTCTCATGTGCCCATTGTCACTACCCATGGTGGATGGATGGCTCCTAAGCATTTGAACCTCTGCACTGGGGCACACTAGTTATTTGAATGGGGGTGGGTGAGAGGCTCATGGCATTCAAGAAGCTACCTCTGGATGGCTGCCCACCAGATGTAGGGTGGTGCTTTCAGCCTATGTGGAGGGAACACCATTCCTTGCACTGAGATTCTGTGTAATGCTAGTGCCTAACTCAGCCCTCCCCACACTCATATCCAGGACTCTGTCAGGGGTGGAGAGCAGCAGCTATCATTGTGTGTGTAAAGAAGCGAGAGAGAAGGCCAAGCGGGTTGCGGGCACCAGGGAATGGGAGTCGGGCTGCTGCGAAGTTACTCTGGAGTCATGGCAGAAAGAGAGACTGTATGTCGGGCAAGTCTACACATTTCCAGTTCACGTACCATTGTCCCTTCTGACTCCCTCCTGACTTCACTTAGTAAACACAAATTCAAATTTCAAGATGTCAAGGGCAGAGCATTAAAGCTCAATCATGGGGCCCTATGAAACCTAACTGGTAGCAGCAATGGAGTTAGCCCTCACCAAATGTCAATACCGAAGGGTTTGAATCACAGGATTGCACAGTGCAGGCGAAGGACAAGGAGCAATCAGGTTGTCAAGCAGGTAAGGTGACGGCTCTGGGAAAATCAAGTATGAGAGTGGGAGGTACAGTTAGATAATTGGCAAAAGATTAATTTCTTTATATATTTTGATCTTGCTGATGCCAGACTTGATATATTGAACCAGCAAGTCATCAAAGACCACTTCCAGTAGTAGGAGGGAGACTCTGCATGTGAAAATCTAAACTGGTTGTTCATTTTGGGGTAGGTTCATTGTAACTGTATGCATGTGCATATATATATATATATATATATATATATATATATATATATGTATACACATATATATATATATATATATATATATATAACAAAAAGGCCTCTGACATATATATATTTATATATACACACACATATATATGCATATATATGTATATATATATATATACACGTATATATATATGCACATATATATGAATATATATACATTATATATATATATATATATACATATATATATTTGTCAGAGGCCTTTTTGATGGATGTGAGAATAGGACTGATAAGGATGTATAAACACCATCTTGTAGTACATTTTAATATGATTCTTTTTATAAATCCAAACAGGAATGTGGTTGCAGGCCACCAACATGCTTCAGGGTGTCTTTGAGGCATACATTATTTTATCATAGATAATAATAATAATAGAATTCCTACTTTCAACTGCAGTGTTTTCCAGATTTCTGTTTTAGGAGCACCCTGTATTCCAAATACAACCATAAAATCCTCCATCCCCAAAACATCAGCAAAGCACTTTCCATGAAACATGTTAAAAGATTAATTTATACTGTTATATTTACCTCTATTCAAAGATGCCCATTTCCAGAGATATTATGTTCCTTTGGGTCTGCTGTGACCCAAAGGAAACATCTGTGGTTACTCAATGGTTTTAGGAAAGCCTAGGTACTTCTGTTATCTTATCATTGTTAATTTGGGGGAATTAATCTATTTGGCATAAAATATAATGAGTTATTTATTTAATGAATTACTTGTGCATTTCACAAGTAGTTATGATGTGCCTATTAAGCTTTAGGCCCAGTGAACAAAACAAAGGTCCTGCTCTAATCAGTAATATAGCTCTATAGGTATAAACAGATATCACATTTAAGAAGTAAATAAATATCATGTTAGATGATACAAATCCTCTGGAAAAAAAATAGTCAAAAATGAATGGGAACGAAGCTGGTAAAGGATTTTTATTATTACTCTTTGTGGTGTTCAGGGAATGCCTCACCAACTGGGTAGCGTTTGAGCAAATACCAGAAAGTAGCTGGTGAGTGCCGGGAATGAGCTTTCCCATAGGACAAACTACAAGTGGAAATATAGTCAAGGAGGTATATGCTTGCCTGTGTGATTAGCATCAATGTAGCCAGTGTAAGAGTAGTAACACAAGGAGCAAAGTTGAGAGAGTAGAAGGAGATGAAATTAGAGAAGTAAGAAAGGGCAGATTATATTTGTTGTTTATTGTAAAGACTTTGAATAGGAATGTTGCAGGAGGGCATTGTGAGAGGGAAGAGTAACAATAGATCAGTCACACTTTTGAAAGGATGATTCCAGTTAGTTACTGTGTTCAGAATATATTACAGAATGGTAAATGGTAAAACAACCGTAAAGGATATCCATCTGTTGCCTGAATGAATAAAGTAGACGCTAAACTGGATTAAATTAGGGGACCAGTAGTTGAGGTGTTGAGAATTGATCAGATTCTAGATATATATACTAAAGGAAGTGCAGAAAAATTAGATTAAAAAAATAGATGTCAGGTGTGAGTGAAAGGGAGGGTGCATTAGGTAATTACAAACTATGTCAGTTGAAATGTAGAAGAACAGAGTTATCTTTTAAGGAGTAGCTAAGAACAAGTATGTAGAGGGTGGGCAAAATGAAGAATTCAGTTTTGAACATGTGTTTTTTTTCTTTTTTGATCTTTCTTTTTTAATTAAAATTTATTGGGGTTACAATGGATAGTAAAGTTACATATGTTTTAAGTGCACAGTTCTGTAATACCTCATCTATATATCATATTGTATGTTAACCACCCAGAGTCAGTTGTCCTTCCATCACCATATATTTGACCCCCTTTACCCTCTCCTACCATCTCCCCTCCCCCCTTACCCCTAGTAACCACTAAACTATTGTCTGTGTCTATGAGTTTTTGTTTCTTTATTTGTTTTTCTTGGTCCTTGGTTGCTTTCAGTTTTATATGCCAATTATGAGTGAAGTCACATGGTTCTCAATTTTTTCTGTCTGACTTATTTCACTTAGCATAATAATCTCAAGATCCAACTATATAAGGAACTCATACAACTCAACAACAGAAGTCCAATCCAATAAAAAAAAAAATGGGCAGAGGACCTCAATAGACATTTCTCCAAAGAGGACATACAGATGGCCAATAGACATATGAAAAGATGCTCAACAAAACTAATCATCAGAGAAATGCAAATAAAAACCACAATGAGATATCACCTCACACAGGTTAGAATGGCTATTATCGACAAGACAAATAGTAACAAGTGTTGGAGAGGCTGTGGAGAAAAAGGAACCCTCATACACTGTTGGTGGGAATGCAGACTGGTGCAGCTGTTATGGAAGGCAGTGTGAAGGTGCCTGAAAAGATTAAGAATAGAATACCACATGCAGCTTTTTGCATTCCCTTGATTACTAATAAAGTGAGAAGTAATTTTTACATTTTGTTTGACCACTTAGATTTCTTCTGTTTTCATTATTGTTTTATTTTCCTAATTTCATCTTGGGAATCTTTAAGTTTTCTAGATACTAGCAATGCTTTCCACCCCTCCTTTTAATGACTTTTTTTCTTTTAACCCTCAGAAATCCGGGACTTTCCAACAGGACTAGGGTAAAAGAAGGTGATAATAACCTAGAGCTAATATATTAAACATACATTAGAACATAGGTCCAGGATCTGAAGAGTTAAAGTGGGTAGTATCGTCTGGTGTCATGGGCTTAAAATCTGGAGGATTTTAGGTGGGATGGAGAGAAATGGTGTGTAAGTTGTAATAAAGAGCTAAGACTATCTCTTCATTCCATACCCTGTGATGTGCCGAGAATTAGAGAAGTAACTGTCACAACTTGAGATAACCGCAGGTGCAGAAACAACATCCTTAGAGAAGTGTCAGTTTTTGGTTTTCTGGAAATAGGGAAGGAATAATAATAATGATGATGATGATAATAATGATAATAATAATAATAATAATGATGATAATAGATTTACTCATGATGAGGTGTGAGTTCTAGAGACTTTAGTGGAAAGGTTTCCATGTTTGGAGAGAGATACAATATGGGTTTGTTTGTAGTAGTGCTCTGGTTGGGGATGGCATCTGTGAGGGTATGAAAGCTGAGATTTGAGATAAAGCCTGGGAATTTGGGGCTTAATTGTGGTGACTGATATAAATGTGCAAAAAAGCACAGTGGGATTAGTCCTGGTCTCTTGAAATTATTTTGCTGAGACTGAATATTAGGGTGTGTTGACAGGAAAGAGGAGAATTTCCAGAAGTAAGTAGAATGCTATTAATTCCTCCTTTCCTGCTAACAGCAGCATGAAAGCCAGGAGGGGATGGTGTTATGAGGACAAGACCTCATTCTTCATTCCTATTTGTTTTGAATAAGGGAGTTATAAAACTAGATCTTAAATAGCAATACATTTATATAAAATAATTGTTTATAGAAAAAATCTCAATATTAACAAAGAAGAATGTTCTATAAATGACTAAAGTGGAAAATATATTGAAAATACTCTAGATGAAATTTTTTTTACCAGATAGAGATGGTCTGGGAACCAAATCAGGAAACACTGCTTCAGGCTTGATCCTTTGGAAGTACATTCAGTCCAAATGTCTTTCATCCAATCACCCCATGTCACTGTAAATCAAGTTAGTCTGGAGGATTATTCTCTACTGTTGATTTTTTTGGCAAGTGAAAAAATGAACTACAGACATGAATCAAGTAACACATATTTTTTCAGGATTAATAAAACATGTAGTAGTATGTCTTGCTTTGTGTCATTGTGTATATATTGGGTCTGACATAGAAAAAAATAAGAGAATCATACCAAGAATATATATAATAATTTTAAAAGGTTTTCTTGTATCTAAACACAAATTCTGGAGGAAACCTTTTTTTTTTTTTTTTTTTTTTTTTTAAAGAAAGCACACGCACATACACACACACACACACACCACAAAATTATGGTCGACTCAAAAATTTTGGTTTGGGTAGAATCTCACAAAACCAATGGACACCACCAAAGACATCTCTGGCCCTCTCTTACTTTTGGGGAGGAAATACAATCCCGCTACCACATTGAGGCTCCTCGTCATTTAGGGCAGAGACATAGGCACTGGGAATCAAGTGACCCTCTTTCCCTGAAAATACAGACAGCAGAGGCACAGTGGTTTGTGGTATTAATTCCCGACACTAGCTGCTTAAGTGAAGAATTCAGACTTGCATTTTGTTCTGATGATTTCCTTCTTCTTGCTTTTTTTGCTCTCTTTATCTTCCTGTCCCTCTTGATCTCAACCACACTTTACACATACATGTATGTGCCTGCACATACACACAAACTCAACGCATTTTCTATTAACATTCCCAACACAGAGGCTTTATATATTTGAGAGCTAAACTATGTAAAGTTGTAGAAATATGTTTGACTAAGGACGCTTAACAAAGTAAGCCTATGTGTAAGATTATAGCAAAAGTATTCTGGTTTTCCAAAATTCACAGAAAGACATTTTTAAATTTTATTTCTTTCACCTTTTGTTTTTTAATTTGCATAAAGTTTCAGCAATTTTCTTTGAGGTTCTATTCTTGTCAGCGAGCTATAACTCCTTCATTAGAACCCATTGTATATCAAACCAATAGTAAATGACTGACAACTAATAGAGAAAAAAATGGCCAAAATATTTGACTCTTAAACAGGATCTAAGCTGGTTGATTTTTTGTGAATCAAATAGGTTATTTACTATAAGCTTTTGTAAAAATCAAAGTTAAAATGTTAAAACCATTCTCTTGTAATCAAAATTATGATCAAGTATAAATATGACGGGTGTTGAATGCTACCCTTTCCCCATGAAGGCCATATAATTTTGTGTCATTTAAAAACCAGAAGTATCAGCACTACTTGGAAGCTACAAAAATGTGTTTCAAAGGTACAAGAGCAGAATCATTACCTGGAAGTTTGCTAGAAATGCAGTCATGGGTTCCAACCCTGTACTACTGAATCAGATCTGCATTTTAATAAGATACCCAGGTAATTTGTTTTCACAATAAAGTTTGAGAAGAGCTGTCACAGAAGATGCAGAACAGTATCTGAGTTACACTGGAGGAGACGAATGGAGTATTTGAATAATATTTTCTGAGTACATCCATAGTTCCTTGAATTTTTAACGAAAATGAGTAGTTGCTTTTATTCTGTCAAGATCATATTCCCAAGAAACTATGATCTTATTGACCTCATAGTACAAAATAATTTACAAAACTGTCTAAGGAAAATGTGACTCAATCTGTTCTTTTAACCATTCAGCCATATGCATGTTAATCAAACTGCCTTCCTTCTTATGAACAGAAAATGACAATCAGTATAAATTGCTACTTCCTCAGAATGAGTAGTAAAAAAGTTTGCTGAAAGTCTGATACTTGCTAAACTATATTTTCTAGGTCCTCAAATATTTATTGCAGTAATTACTCACCACACTGTATTCAAATAGACAGAACAATTTAATTAAATTCTCTAAATACATAGTGTACAATTTGATAGGAATTACAGTCCAGATCAAATGTATAGAGTTGCATTGGATTTGAAGGCTTGGAAATAGTGATTTGGTACAGAAAATTAAGCATATATACTACTATAAAATAGCAAATATTTATTTCATTTATATTATGACCTATTAGGTAGAGTACTGAATTACATGTTTCCTTGATTTGAGGAAAATGAGTTTCTATTTTTAATTACCAATTGTACTAAATTGATAATGTATATTGAGTGTAAATAGAAGTATACTCATCATAGATTCTCTTTATGATTTCAAATGGTTCATCTCTCATTTCAAATGGTCCATCTCTAATTATTCACTTGTATCATAGCTTCCTTATTTATTATCATAAATCTGTAATTTATGGGAGTTCCTGATATGATAATATAACTACCTATAGATTTTATCATGCCTTCTTAAACATTTATGATGCTTTAACTCGTCACTGCTTAATTTTAAAAGAGATGTACCCAAAAGTTGTCACGTAAATAAAGATGACGTGTTGCTTTATACCTTTGATGAAATTTCAGATTAATACAGTTTGCCATATAGAGGGAAAAAAGCAGTCATTTCTCAATTTAGATAGCAGTTTCAACCTTGGCAAAGAAGACTATTTGTCAAAATAATTGATAAAGTTATGGTAAAATATGGCATGTTATTAAAACAATACAAACTAGGACCATTTGCAATGCATTTATTGATATCTTCATCTGTGATCTCTTTTGAAACCTTTGCTTCACGTTCCCTTAAATAAGTGTCTATGTTACTTGTTAAAGTAGCTTACTGAATTGAGATGACTTTATAAACTGAAGCTTAATTCATCTGTCAGGATTCTACTGGATTTTTTAATCTATATTTTTCATTTTTCAGCAATATAAGCTTGAACATGAATAAGTAAATGCCCATAATTAACTTATTTACTTTAATTTTAGAAAAAAATATATGTCTATTGCATAACTCTAATTCAATATTTTATAAGTGTTCTATACTCTTAGGACTTATATCTGATAATAGGTAAGATTTAGAAAGTTAACAGTATTCGTATTCAAAATATATTTTTTAAATAATTATTGGAAGATATAATACTGATAAGAGAAATACTTATAGCTGGAGTTTTTAATATATCTTTTTATTGCATGGCCTGAAATCCAATAAAAAATATTACAATGACTTAGAAACAATAAAATATTGAATTAGAGTTATGCAATAGACATCATTATTATTTTCTAAAATTTAAATAAATCAGTTTTTTATGGGCATTTACTTATTCATGTTCAAGCTTACATTGCTGAAAAATAAAAAAAGCAGACTTTTTAAAAATCCAATAGAATCCTGACAAATGAAGTAAGCTTCAGTTTATAAAATCACCTTAATTTTAATGAGCTACCTTAATAAGTAAAAATAAAGTTAAAAGTTCATTATCTTAAATATTTGTTACATGTCAGTTGTTAAAAAAACACTAGTGTTCTTTCAGTAGCATTTTTTTAAACATTGTTCACATTTTAGAATAAATCGCTAATTAATAAATCTGTGTTTATGGATTTGGAGGAAAAGCTTATGCATAGAAAGTTAATACAGATGTAATAATTTATATGTATAGACTTATGTGAACTAATTAATCACATGTGTTTTTGTTTTATTTATTTATTTTTGTAATCTAAATTAAGACCAGATTATTGGTCTTCGAAACTATTGTCTGAATAAGGAACCATCACAGACAGGTATGTAATAACAGTATGACTTTTCTTCACAACCAGCAGTCACCTACATGGGCTGGAAGCAAGGGCCTTGACAGAGTAAATGGAGTAGTGTCTTTCTGAGAAAGCAAGATCGATGAATCTCTATTCAGTTGACGCACCCTGCTGATCTCAGCTATCCAATGCTTAGCTACCAGTTTCCTCATTGATACACAGTGGCTACTCCATTTACTCTTTTAAAAAGCGTTTTTTCTATATAACAATAAAAGAAAGATAACAACATCAATATTGTAGGATGTCCCCTGTGCAAGTTCTCTGGTGAACAGAAGTTAAGAAAAAAATTAGATCAAGCTTTTCTGGAGTTCAGTGTTTGTGTACAATGAGTTTAGGATGGTTCATTCAATACCGTAACTCTATGTGCTATATCTGTGCAGTTTTCCTGGGCACACCTTTAAATAGATTGTGCCCTTTATTTCATGCAGTTATTTCTGGCATTTAACATAAAATCTGAGTAGAGCCTTAAACAGTTTTCATCTTACTTTCTTCCGACACAGATAGGTGTAATACATGATATAAACAAGGCTGTATTCATTTAAAGTAATTTATACTTCAGTTAATAAAGAAAACAATATTAAGTATACTTGGGGCTGTTTCTAGAGCTAAATAATAATACACATATCAATTTTTATCCTACTTTGCCACAATATATCTACTCACAGAATCAACACTTATGTAGCCACTATTAGAAGATAGCATAAAAAGAAGTTACCTCTAACTATCTCTGTATCTCTACCTGAAATCCTTGTCCATGCTATCTTCTCATTATTCTGTTGGGACTCTGAATGTTATACTTGCTCATCCCAGCTTTATTTATAATGCCTCTTATCTATTGCCAAGCATAGCTCTGATTTTTGCACACTTTCCTATTTGGGCAAGACATTAAAGGTTCTTATCATTTCCATTTCAAAGTGATCTTAGGAAAGTAGAACTCAGAGTTCAGCTCTTAACAGGATGATACACTTTGAAATAACCATTCCAATATTGTCCTTGAAATAACATCTGTAGCCTGCCATCACTGTTTTCATTTCCCAATTCTGCTGTGGCTTTTCTACCTGCTAAATCATATGAAAAATAGCTAACAATGTTTTTGTTTTTCCTGGAATACACCTGTTAAACTAATTGAAGAATTGTTTTAATACTGCTTGCAAGTATACATAAATATTACATAAAACACTACTATTATTTGCTAATATTACTGAAAGAAAACAAGACAGGCAAAGATGCTTCACAGTCATGCATTTGCTTCGTTTGATTTTTTATTATCACAATAAAATATATTCCATAATTTTGCATTATCTTATTCTTCAATACCAAATCCACAAATGTGAATTCATGCAGACCCTCTGCTCATTTCGATGCTAAATAGCACTATGTGCTAAAGGTCACCACATTTTACTTGGTAGAAATTAAGTTTTGGGTAATGTAAGATCAACACAATTTTTTTTAGCAATTCTATTATAACCCAATGAAACACCGAATCTTATATTTTTGAATAAACAACTGAAATCTAGATTCTTCCTTTAATTTAGCATTGGATTAATAATAGAGCATAAAGATTTGGAACCCAGTCGTTATTCAAGACAGGAATCTTTCAAAAATAATTTATTAAGAAATTTCCCTGTGCATTATCCTTTGCTAGGCGATAAGGAAAATGAATTTTTAAATTAAAAACAAAACAAACAAACAAACAAACAAACAAAATCACAAAGTATTTCAACAGGAGAAAGCAGCTGCAGAAAAGATTCTTGCTGTCATCAAATGTCTAGTCTCCATTTCTTACTTAGAGATAATCCTTGGTATTTCGCATGACACCTAGCAATGTGTGGAAGAATAATATTTCCCAGCCTTCCTTGCAGTAGAGGTAAATGGAATTCAAAGTAGGCATTATTATTACTATCACATGATGAAAGTGTCATTATTTAAAGATGATATTGTCATCTGCTTGGAGGGAGGGGACAATAAAAACAATAAACAAAAGCAGTAGAAGTAAGAAAAATTTCCCAAATTTTGAAAGAAAATGATTAACCTATAAAAGCATTTCTTTCTAATAGCAATGGTCAACTAGTAAGAGATACAACAACTAAGACATTATTAGCAGTAATAACAACTTAAAAGAGTAACTGAATAACTGGGAAGACTAGAGAAAATGGATGCAGAAGATATTCTTGTCATTTATGATTTGTGATATTGAGGTAATAGTATAAAAGTCAACACTCCACAAATTAAGCTACAAAATAAATGCAATATCAATAAAAATTCAGAAACTTTTCGGGGCAATTTGCTAACTCTATAACATTTACATGGACTACTAAAAGGCTTTACTGTAAATCAACATTTAAACAAACAAAAAAAGGAAAGTCCCTACTTGTTAATAAGACATTGGTGTGTCATAGCAATAAAAATACTGTGCATTTTCACAAGAACAGACAAACCGACCCATGTGACAAATGGAAAATTCAGACAGAGTGACTATCTATTGAATTAGACACCATGAATGAGGGGAGAAAAGATAAACACTTGAGTATAAGATGGAAAAACTGGCATTATTCCTTCCCTACATTAAACAATTTACAAAGCGAAAACTTTAAAATGTATCAAGCACATGAAAAGATATTAAACATCATTAGTAATCATAAACATTAAAACTAAAACAATAGTTAGATATCATTCTTTTCCTATTACTTTGGCAAAACTTAGGAAGCTGGTTGGTGTCAAATATTGGACTAAATGGCATTGCTATTTAGTCAATAGATTGTTTTTTCCAGAAAGCAATCTCTCATAGTCTCATAGTTGCAGAAACTAATTATATATATTCCATAATAGTTACCGTTCACTATGTTTGGCTGTGGTAACACCTCCCCACCACCACCAAATTTCAGTGGTTCTCAATAACAAGAGTTTATTTCTTGCTCATGTTACATGTCAATTTCTGGCTGGCTGAGATTCTGATCAACTCTGTATCATGTGTCTTCATATGTCTTATATATGTCTTCATTCTGGGATCAGGGCTTAAGGAAGAGGGCCAATTAGGGATATACATGTTCATAGCAGAAGGGAAAAGAAAAGCAAGGGAATTGGCAGGAGCAACAAAGACCCTTAGAGCTTCCACTCTGAATGGGAATATTTCATTTTTGCTCACATTTTATTAAACAATGCAATTCAGTTGGATGTACCTCCCACTGGAAGGAACTGCAGTCATGTGGCACTGGGTGGAAAACTATGGGGAGTGAATTATAAGGAACATTGTTGTAATTTGTCAAATATACACTATGATCTTGGATGCACTCCTAAAATTATCAAGCAAACATTAAAGTGGCAAGTACCAGGATGTTTATGCAGCATTCTTTGTGATGTCAAGGTTCTGGAGACAAATCTCATGTCGTTTCCTGGGGATACATAAATGGCAGTGAATTTTCACTATAGAATATTATTAGAAGAGCAATTAGGAGTAATGAATTAATGTGCAAATAATTATCTGAATGGAGCTAAAAGACAATTAATGCTTAATAAGAAAGCATTGGTAAATATACGATGTATTAAATATATTAAAATGTTTATATGCACACAAAACAGCATTTTATCAAATACAGTGGTTAAATGAGAAAATAATTGTACAGATCAACAATGATGATGTATAAGTTGAGGAATATAATTAACTCAACTGTATGCCACTATAGTACAATATGAGGTTAGACAATTAAGTTCACAAACTAATCCTAGAAGAAGTGCTACATACCTACCTCATTGCTGAATATCACTACAGTCAACTTCAAAGTACTCCCCTTGGGAAGCTATGCACCTACACCAGTGCCTAGTCTACCCTTCAAAGCAATTTTGGAACTCTTTCTGGAATGGCCATCAGAGCTGCCATCGTATTATCCTTGATGTCCTGAATGTCATCAAAATGTCTTCCTTTCAATATTTCCTTTATCTTCAGGTAATGAAAGAAGTCATTGGGGGCCAGATCAGGTGAATAGGGAGGGTGTTCCAATACAGGGATTTGTTTATTGGCTAAAAAATCCCTCACAGACAGTGCAGTGTGAGCTGGTGTATGAGCTATGAATTGTTTACAAAAGGTTCAGGTTGTCTAACTTTTTCACGCAGCCTTTTCAGCACTTCCAAATGGTTAACTTGGTTACTTGAAATTATTTTTAAAAAATTGTATCATACAAAAATAGTCTTTGACCCAATGAGATTAAATTAATAGCCAAAAATAAAAATAACAAGGCAATTTTATATTACAAATTTATATCACACATTTAAAAATATAACATGTATTTTAACACAGATAAAATAAGTATGGCAAAATTATAATTAAAACCCAGGAAATATTGGACACCAAATTCAAATAAGGTTATTTGGAAGAAGATAGGAAAGGAAGAAGGGAATGAGAATTCTCTGCCTCACACCGCTGGTTGTTGGTGCATGCTGCTTATCTCTGCCTTATATTTCATTTTTATATTCTACACATACACGTGTATATTTTTGCATGTGATTTTTAATAAAACAATTTTAATTATATATGTATTTTTTAAAGGAAAATTGTTGATGAGGATCTGAATTAAGATAATGGGGACTGAGTGATAATAATAGTCAAAGATTTAGGTAGAAAGAAAAAAAGTGAAAAAAAGGAAAAATGAATCTTTCATTGATTGGGCCTGGGCACTAGGACAATCAGAGCAAACACATCACAGCTTTCAGTAAAAGGCAGGACAAATCTTTCACTCATATCATAGCTCTCAATCAAGGCCAGCCACTGGTGTCAAACTCCCACACCAAGTGTCTGATGGACAAAGCTATGTATCTGTTCCATGAAGCTCACTGGGGAGATTTCTACTTAGGCTTGAGAAGTAGAAATATTGAGGCACAAAATAACTCTACAAATACACCTCTAAACCATTAGGTACCTGAATTAAGCTGGAATCTCCCATGTTTCTCTTTTTCCCGGATATCCTGAGGAGTCTGCTTCTTCTGTCCATGTATTGAGTTAGACTATCACGTGACCCCTGACATCAACCCTGTTCAAATTACCCTTGTAGCTCAGACTGAATTTGACTCTGATGTACAGCCACTATATGTTCCGTGTGTACGCATGTGTGTATTTGTCCGTGTGTGTGTATATGTGTTCAATAGCATATCTTGTGTATGACATGTTAAATGTTAAATATATACTGGGGGGAAAAGATACTTTAAGATGGAAGTGCACATGCTACTTATTCATTCTGCAAATAATTTTAGAGTGAGGTGAGTAAAGTAACCTGGCTTGATAAAGATTACACACTTAATCGATGGTAAATCTAGTCCCTCAAGTCTTTCAACAGTTAAGGGCTCTTTTCTCCATAACACAGTGGGATCCAGTCAATGTTCTCCATAGCTCTAGGATGCTCCAGGAAGTGCCACAAGGGACAATGCAGGTGGCTTTCCAGCCCCTCCTCCTAGCTTTGACCTGGGAATATTTACTATCTTTTAGACTTGAAGAAATCATTCTTCGAAAAACAATTTTTTGATTACACAAGAAAAAATAAGCATGCTTTACTTTATGTATTTTATTGTACTTGCACAAAATTTGAGCATTAATTATGCATTTAATTCATATATTACTATGTTTAGTAAATATAATGTTTTATATTATTTCAAAGAAACCTATTGAACTTTTAGTATATAACAAATGCTGTATAAAATTCTGGAGATACAATGATAATTAAGACATGACTCTCTGACTTTAATTATCTGACTTCACGAATGTTGCTAAGGTGAAGGGAGCCTTAACCACCAGGCCACTATGAGTATGTCACTGACTGCCTTAAATCCCAGTGGCCAAAGGATTTGTTCTTAGTTGGACCTAAAGGCATACTTAACCAGTGTGTAAAGGGCACTTTACGGTCCACAATACCCTTCACACGCAATTTTTTTGATATCATGATTTCACCAACTGCTATTGGTGGTCTGGCTCTCTTGCCCTCAGGTTATCAGCATCAAGATGTGTGCAACAGGGTTTTAAAGCTGAGTCTCCAGCCCCAGACACCTTCCTCTCAATAACCCTATGCTGCGTCTCCAAAAGGAAGGAAAACTTAGAGATTATAGGCTCTGTATGCCTGGTAGGGACTCTTAAAGTTCATGACCATCTATCAAGATTTCTCTGCCTCCATTCTACTGCAAAAAAAAAAAAAAGAAAAGAAAGAAAAAGAAAAAAAAAAGAGTACATAGGGCAAAACAAACAATTGAGGAAGACTAAAATTAGTATGAGATACTCATAGGAAGGCAACATTACCTAGTTGAAGTGTTCAAGGAACAATATAATGCAGAAATATGATGGATAAATAGAAGAAAGGAAAAAAGTAATTGGGAAAACGGTGCAAATAGGAGAAAGAACATGGAAAAAGATCATGAAACATGTAAGAGCAGAATATATTTTAGAACCTAAGATCCATTCTGAATAAACACGGGAAAAGTAGGATTATGGAGAGAATTGTGTGGCACAGAGGGCTGGAGTGTGGGCTTTATCATGAGCCTGATAGAGTGGGAACCCTGGTTGCATAGACAGGTAAATTGAAAACATACTTTAAACTGTCATGTCTACTTTTTCCTCTGTCAAAAATTGTTAATAATAGTATCTATCTCACAAAGTGTGACACTGCTAAAACATACAACAATTAAGCATGGGATAATTCATTGAAATGAAGAACTGGGAAAGAGATGTAGATGTAGTGCTGTAGCCAGATGATTTTAAATTGGGATCATGGCTTTGCCACTTAATAACAGCATGATCTCAGTTAAGACACTTGACTGTATGCCTCTTCAATTGCTTTATTTGTAAAATGGGCAAATGGTACATTACATCGTTGTCTCATATGAAGTAATGAGTTTGTATGTTCAAAGTACCCACAAAATCGTCTGGCACATAAAATTGCTTGACTTTTTAAAAATTTTAAAGTATATATATATGTATATATACACATATATTTAGATATATGTGTACATATATATATATATATATATATATATATATATATACACATATATCTAAATATATATACATATACAAATATATATATTTAGATATATGTGTATATATACACATATGTAAATATGGGTATATATGTATATGCACACACACATGCTTGTCCATCTATCCATCTGTCTAGAAGTTTGACCTCATGTGTTAAGAGCCAGGAGAAGTAAAGAGGCATGACTGAGGGGTGCAAGTCAAAATAATATGGTTCAGGGAAGATCATGCTGAGATGGTAACACTTGAAGAGATAGGGAACAAGCCAGATAGATATTTGGAGTATGAAATAAAAATATATTATTTTAAATGTTTGCCTATATATGTGAGTACAAAGTGAAATGGAAGTACCTTGCACATCAGAAGGGGTAAGGAAGCTAGTGTGGCTAGAGCAGATGAGGAGGCTCATAGGTGATAAATTCTGAGAGACATGACGTAGTGCATGGGGAGGTGGTGCATATCATGTTTTTGGATTAAAGTTATCATAAGGACTATAAGCTATTATTCTGCGTGATAAGGGGAGGTACTAGGATATTGGACAGACTTATACTGAAAGAACAGTGGTCTTTATCACTAGCTGATTTGTTGGGAAGAGATTGAGGTGGGGGGCAGTGGGGAATCATTGCCATAATCTCATTTAAAGGGGAAGAATGCTCAGAACAGGGTGACAGCAGTGGAAATGGAAGAATGGGGTTGGATCAAGAATATGTTTTGAAGGCAGAGCTGCAGGACTTTTACACAGATTGGATATGGGAAAGAAGATCTTTTAATATTAAACAGGAGGTATGGCAGATTATAAAAATGTCCACCATAGAACATTGAATAATCTTGAAGCCTTGGCTTCAAGAGGCTATAGGTTTCCTCTCTGGCTGCTTTTGGGATCCCTGCACCCCCACCATGTGGAGAACTTGGGTAAGTCTGCTGAATGAAGATAAACACATGTTCCAGCAGCTCTGATCGCCCTGACAGCTATTCTCCAGAGGCAGAGCACATTCTCACCAACAGATGGCCTAGCAGCAGCAGAATGGTCCAATGAGCTCAGCCTCATTTGCCAATGACAAAATTTTGAAGTACACGAGTTTTATTAAATCACAAAGTTTTGAGGTGGTTTGCCATCCTGCAATACATAATTGTTAAAATGGATGATCCATAAATTCTTTGATGAATTTAGATTTGAATATCATTGTTATCCATAGGCTATGATATAAAGTAAAATTGTCTCTCATCTGTAAAGTAAAAACAAACGAAAAAAGACACTTTTTTCTTATTTACACTGGATCCCCAAAGACCAGCGGCACGTGGGACAAATCCCAGTAGCACTAAAACATTTATGCACTGGTTAAACACTTACCAGTTATTTATTTTAAGGTCAAACTACAAATAATTTTTAATATAGGTTTATAAAACTATATATTTTGAGCCTACTCCTCTCCTAGTGGCATAGAAGTCTTTTCCATATCTTCTTCTCTCTCTCTCTCTATAGTTCCAATATCTCTTTCCCAGTCTTTACTCTCAGTTAATGATGATTTCATTCCAATTTCACTTAGGAGAAGGGAGAGTTCAAAAGACAACTTCCACTATAACCGATCAACTAATCTACACAACTGCTTGGACCTTTGCTTATATACTGTATTTTCCCTTTCATTCTGTTGGTACAACTGGTCTGACCTTGTTCTTTATTTAAGACAGAGACTAGCCTACCCATTTCTGTATAAGGTCTTATCTATTCATATTTTCAAACACTATCTTCTACCATGTCTTCCCATTTCATTTCCATTGAGTTTGCTCTCTTTAGGAAATCTTTCTCATCCTTTAAAATCCACTTTTGACCCACATTCTCAAATTAAAATAGTATGCATAATAAATTTTAAAATGAGCATCTACAATTTGGTTTTCTTAAATAAGAATGAATTTGATGAGTATATAAAACAGATCAGCTTATTTTAACATTTGCAAACATTTAGTGTGGGCAACTCTCTCATATGACTTCACCATCACAATACAAACAATACATACAATACATACACAATTTAGAGAAATTATTAGTATATTCAGTATAAAATATTTCATTATTAAGGATGATTTTATGGCATTTTAAAGGAAATAGTAATCATGGTTTTCTCCCCCTCTTCATATTTTGTTTACATTGTATTTATTACATATAAAGCATATTATTTTAATCTCTTGTCCCTCAAAAATATTTTACATTGTTTGCAAATGTATATAATTAGAACTCAGGAAATTATAGTGTACATTTGACAACAGAGGTATAATAGATGTCAGCTGCAAGTTCTTAAACTTCAAAATCTGGAATTTAAGATTTCTAAAATAATAACTCAATTTATTGCTAGCATTACAGAAATGGTCCTTACGTTCTATCCTCTTTGTAAAAGCATAGCACTCTCTCAGTTAGTTTACTCAAGGTTTCATGGAAATATTTTCATTGATTACCTGGAAATTTTTATGGCTTACCTTTCTTGTAAAAATAGTTAATTTTAATTAAATTTTTCATTTGGCTTTTATATAATATTTTTATTAGGTGGTTTAATGTTTTGAAACATGTCAGAAAAAATATTTTCCAAGATGACCTTTCCTTTATTCTCTGGCTGGATTTTTCTGGTACACTGGAGAAGGATGATGTCATTATTTGAAGTGATATTCCAGCTGTGCTTGGCAGGCAGGAGAATCTCAGACTAGATACACTTATCAAGTTTGTATGCATGCACAGCATTAGAGAAATTGGATGACGTATCATGGAGAAGGCTATGAATGATCAGTAGGTCAGGAATATGATTAGTGCTGGCTTTTCTGGGACAATTCTGAATTAAAATATATTTTTTCTATTTCCATTTGAATAAAATTCATCTTGTCAAATCATATATTTGACAACCGGTTTAGAAAAAAATATATATCTCCTATATTCAGGAAGCTCAAGAACATTGCCCTTTAGGTAATACCATTATAGCCATAGTGCATAAAACAGTGGAGAGATATGCTGTTTGCTCCAGGTAAAATTAGAAATTTACATATACTCCTTATATCCATTTTCTGAGAATAGCTGGAAGTCAGCCAACCACCACTAAGGCTTGTGGAGGTGTGGATGTTTTTGAAGGCGATGAAAAAGTGTTTAACACAGCTACTATAGAAAAACACAATTGATAGACAAAAGAAAAATAAATAGAATTCAAATTAGAAAAAAGAGAGAAAAAATCCTAACAATATTTTAGTGGCAGTGATTTAAAATAGAATCACTCAGCATTTTTTATAACCTTATGCAAATTTCTTAACCTGGAAGAGAAACAGTATAACCAAAGAAATGTGGAGATGAGTTTGGCAGAAGTTAACAAGAGAAGAGTATCCGGGAACTAAATGACCATAGTATAAATATACAAATCTAGTATCTGACTGCGTTATCAAAATGGTTGAGGAAATCAAGTAAATTTAGCAGTACTAATGGGTGAGAAATTTGATATGTTTCTAAGAACTGGAGTTTATAATGAAGATTAACAGAATAAAGTAGAAAGAAAAAAATGAAAGAAGTTGAAAACTACCTGTGGTCAGAAGGGATTGATGATTTTAAATGTTCAAAATGGGACAATATTAAATAATAGTGAAATGCAGAATGGGGTTGTATTTGTAAATAATTAAACTGGGATGGAAATGAAGTGGGTAAACATGATGAATTAAAGAATCTTTGAAAACAGGGAAGAGAAGAATGTAAAATAAGGAGATGCCAATAATTTTCAAAAAAAAAAAAAAAAAAAAAAGAAAGAAAGAGGGTAGCATGAAATATAGAGCCAAAGCTATCCTTAATAAATTAGAATGCTGATCAAAGGACATGCCAATCGTTTCTCTAAATTTCTTTATTGGAGCAACAAGATAATGTCCCTTTGATAAAACAGTAAATATCATCAGGGTAGCATCAGGGTAAACCCAGTTTTCTATCGATTCAAGGAAGAAAAAAAAATAACAAAAAACATTTCATAACAGATCAGGGGTCATTAAGGTAGTGACCTACTAGTTTCAAAGGGCTCATAGTCCTGCACCTATCCCTGTTCCACTGTAGAGTGGAAAACATCTAGGATTATCACATGTCCAATAGGGATGGCTGCATTTTACCGTAATAAGAACCAGAAAATCTGTATGAGACCACTCCCATGAAGGAAAAAACAAAAAATGATTCCACTGTAATACCATGTTTCCCCGAAAATAT
Organism: Rhinolophus sinicus; assembly: GCF_057876585.1. Classification (NCBI taxonomy): domain Eukaryota; kingdom Metazoa; phylum Chordata; class Mammalia; order Chiroptera; family Rhinolophidae; genus Rhinolophus; species Rhinolophus sinicus. Next base: position 111,545,346 of record NC_142516.1, read on the forward strand.
GACCTAGCCGGACAATCAGCTCTAATGCATTTTTGGAGCAAAAAATAATATGAGACTTGGTATTATATTATATTATATTATATTATATTATATTATATTATATTATATTATATTATACCTAGTCTTATGTTATAGTAAAATGAGACCAGGTCTTATATTAATTTTTGCTCCAAAAGACGCATTAGAGCTGATTGTCTGGCTAGGTTTTATTTTAGGGGAAACATGGTAGCTGTAGGAAATACAGTCTATTTTTTGAAGCCCAACTGAAAGATGTAATAGCAACAAATTAAAGAGAACTACAACATCATTGAAAATAACAAAAGGCTAAGTTCCTGAAGGAGGCCCTCCTCTACCTGAACAAACAAAGAAGACTCACTAGCTCACCAGTTACGCTTCAGTGGATAGCAACATACAGAATCCAAATACAGAACCAAACTAACTAACTCCAAAACAGTACAACAACTTGTGTAAATTCAGAGCAATCTTTCTCTAAGCATCATAATGTCCCCTATTTCACCTATACATGTGTAAACCCTCTTGGGTTGGGAAATAGGGAGGAGAAAAAAAAAAATCTAAAGAACTGAATATTTACCAAACTAGGTTACTTAAAGTGAAATAGAATGAGTTACAGCAAGTCCTCAAACGACGTCATTTCGTCATATGTTGTTTCCCTATAACATTGATGAGAAGCAGTAGGAACTTTATTCTTGTTTATAAAACCAGCCTGTGGTAAAACTGATTTCCTTATATGTTGTTTTGAAGCAGTTCCAAGAATCTATCCATGATGTTAAATGACTTATTGTGCTATCAAACGATGGATATAAATACTCCTGTCACACACACCAAGTAGGCTAGGGACAGTGGTACATCTTATTATTTGTTCACAGTTATTTTCTTTCCATCAGTGCTTCATTGGTAAGTGGGATAGTCTTATCCCATTGACTTTTTCCTTAGGCACGTGACTTGTTTTGTTCAATGGAATTTGAGAAGACCCGTCATATAATCTCTAAGCAGAAGTTTTAAATATACTAATGTAGCTTCACTTGAGCCCTCTTTATTTCTCTCCACTATCAGAACAAAATATCCCCCTAAACAGTCATTTCTTTACCCAGCATTATAGAATGACAAGACATATGTAGCCAAGTCTAGCCAAGTCAGACAAACCAGTTGGAAAACGAAAAAAAAAAAAAAAAAAAAAGACCTGTAGCCTTCATCTAAAATGACCAAGAAATAAATACTTATTGCTGGATGAAGTCAGATGCTGTTTTTTGTTTGTTTTGACAACAGCATAAAAACTGACTAATTATGGATTTATAAAAACATTATATGTTATAGTTATAACAATGTAAAGGGCCTCTTTAAATAAAAGATCAAGTGGGACAATAATAAGAACTAGTTCTGACAGCCAGTATCAGTGTATTCAGTTTTTCAACATGCCTCTTTCCTACAGCCAATCATGCACCTGCAGAATTTATAGACGTGGAGTATAGTTCTATGTCTTTGCTTAACAAAATATGTTTTCATGGTTGTTGTAGCAATTATCTTTTCCATGAAATGTGTCATATTTTCTCCCTTTATCTCTTTGCCTAGATATTTATATGACTAATATATTTTTATTTAATAAAAGAAAGTTGTCATAAACCTTGACTTTATAGAGAATTAATATTGTTATCTCAGGGTGGTTAAATTTTTGTACAGAAATAATTCATGAAATTTAAATTTTCTTAACCAAGTAACTATAGAAAATGAGAAAAAGATAAATAAGGCAAAAAAGAAACTTAAAGGCACTTATAATTCTACTATCTACTGATAATCACTATTAAAATATTGGCATCAATTCTTACCTCCCCAAAACAGGAATAATATTCAATTTGAGATATATATATATATATATATATATATATATATATATATATATATATATATCACAATGATTTGCTCATTAAATTAAATATACTTCTATTGCATTCAACTTTATAAATTTACAACCTATTTATCCATTTCTTATAATATTGGGCTGTAGTTTGTGTTAATTAGGCAAAAACTAAAAGAGATTCTCCTAATGACTTAATAAAAGCTTTGAAAATGCTTTATACCTAAGTTGCTATTGAAGAATATGTACCTCAGAGAAATTCCTTAATGTGATTTTCAATTAGGTATACCACAACTCTCCTTAATATTTATAACACTGAGTGAGAGAAAACAAATAGCTTGAACTATTTCTTTAAATACTGAAAATCAGCCACTAGATTTTGATCTACTATAGCCCTTAATATTCTCACACATTTCCACACCTAAACACCACAATTGACGGAAATATTGGCATATTTTATTTCACTTAAATAGCCCAGTTCCACATAAGAATTAGAAAATAATGGCATATTTCTAATTGAATTGAGATCAAGATCTTACTTCACAAACTTGTACACTCTAAAATTCATTAAAGACCAAAACAATTAACAACAAGGTAACAATAATATTCCATAGTGGACCTATAATGGCTAGCTTCAAATTTCCATGGGAAGCTTTATTATTCAGAGAATGCTACTTGGACTTCTAAATACTGAAATATAGAAAACACTGCATAAGGAAGGGATAAAATCACAGCAGTGAAACAAATGAAATTGTGTTGATTTCTTCTTCTATCGAAATGTCCTGCATTTTTTGTGTATGTGTAAAAAAGAAAAATGACTTTCTAATTTATCGGCTTTGGAAAAATATTTATGTAGAGATACTTAAGTACAAACTAAGAAGAAGAGTTTTTTTCATGATTAATATTAAAATGTGACACAGTGCACCTCTTCCACATAACAGAGTATTCATTAAAATTTGCAAGCTGCTGCAACAAAGGTCTTCTGTCAAGGTTTCTCTGAATTTCCCCTTTGGTTTCACATTTTTAATTGGTTTAACCAAAAAGAACATAATATCTACCTGGTAACAGGAAGCTATCCAAGTTTCATATTAGCTTCCTTATCTCTAGTGGCGATCTCTCTCAATACAGAATGCTAACGAAGAAAATATAAGGACAACTGTGACTAGATTAAAAAGGGAAAAGTTATCTTCATTTCTGGAAATTTTTACAACGAGGTCGTACGGCTCCACTACTTTATCTATTGTGGTCTCAAACATATTGTAAGTGGACATCCAATGTGTTGAATTACTTTTGTTGAGGTTTTATATTGCCTATCTGTTAGAGTAATGCAGCTGGGTCTAAAATTTGGGGCTTTTTACTCAAAGCTGAACAGCGTCCATAGATTTTTCTGAGCCACTTCCAACATACAGTAGCAGCTGCTGTGTTTATGTACAATACCACTGTGCAAGTGGCAATTAAACTACAAAATTCTAGATACGTAGTTGGAAAGCAGCAGGCAGTCAGCACACAATTGGCATTGAGCTAAAACAGAAAAGATTCCTACTTTTGAAATGTAAGGCAAGCTAGAAAACCTCATGCTGCTGTGTACATAAAATGGTGGGTAAAACCAACACTGTTTGATAGAATAGGGCAAGAATCTTCAGAATAATCTAAAGGGTTTTTTTCCTTCATGTTTTCCATATGTGGCTTTAAAAAGTAAATGCAAGAAGCCTGAATGCTTTTAATATATTACAAAATCATTAGTATTTAAGATTCATATCTTATAATAAAGTATTATTTCAGTGCCTGTCCTATGTGTGCAAAGTCCTAATGAAGTGGGACATGTAGCTTAGGAAATCAACAACCCCCTCCAGGTACACCTAAGTTACCTCCCCAGTTACACAAGTAACACAGTGATTGTATCCAGTACCTGCAGCTGGAGAAAAACAAGAACCAATGTCTTCCAGCTTAGGCTGATACCTATGACCATTACTTGACTGTTAGCTAATTATAATGTTATAATCTAATTTGCAGTGCAGTTACTGTGACTCCCGCCATGTATCTGTGCCATGGCAGTTTCTGGAGGAACCAAATAAGGAAGAAAAAGCTGGAAATGGAGGGTCTCGCCCAGGGAAGGAGATGAATGATCCATGTCAATGGGACATCACTGATTCACGCCTTGTGAGGGATAAATATCCCTGAGCCTGAATTCCTCTGCGTGACTCATTCTCTGAATGCTCCTGTACTTTCCTCTCAAATGTGTACTTTCATTTTCAATAAATCACTTTTGCTTTCCTGAATCTCTCTAGCTTTTGAATTCTTTCTTGTATACAGACAAGAACCCAGTCACTGGTGCTATAAATTGAATCCTCTCTTGGACATCCCCGTGAGCCTCTAGAGACAGTAATACTACTAATCTTATAGGGGAAAATGAGTTTGAAATAATTATAGGTTTTGATTTTGACATTTGGGGCATATAAGTAAGATCGCCAAAATGTCTCTGATGAGAAATAAAAGTAATTATAGTCATTAAGTGTTGCACCTACTGGGTATTTCCTCTCTTTGAAGTTATAGACACAGCGTAAATCTTTTTGAAAAGCACTATCTTTAAATTCTGTGGATAATACTTTCAGCATGTTATTCACCCTAAAAGGGATATTGTAGATATGATTGATTGATTGCCTTCTGGGATATTAACTAGGACCAATATCACTCAGGTAAGTCTATTTACTCTTAATTAACATAGTGTCAAATGCTAGAGTTTTCTATATGTTGTTAATAGATCTTTCCATGTTTTAAGAAAAGTGTACTATCTTATCTAGCATATTTTGGGAAATAATTTATTTGTATTATGTAATTGTTTATTAAAGACTATAAAATATACTTTTGATTTAATTCATACTCAATCATCTAATGAAAAACAAGTCTTTGAATATACTTAGAAGCTATAGTAACAAGGCCCACTTACATCCTGGTGGGACATATGACCAGTCTGGGCCATTCAAATTAATGCATGCCAATTTCTTGCCTAGCTTTGGAAATGTCCATAAATGTGCCCTCCCACTTCTGATCATTGTCCAATTAGATACCAAGTATCCAGGATGGGACCCTAAGACTTGAAGAACAGTAGAAACACAAAGGAAAAGTCTGTGTCTCTGAGTTGCTACATAGAAGAGAGTCATCCAGAATACCTATACAAAGAAGAACATTTGCATTGTTTTGGAGCAGGAAATAAAACCTTGTTGTATTAAAGTGCCACAGAGGATGTTTTGGTCAATGAGAGACCTCATATACTACAGAGTCCTGTAAGTTATAACAGAGCTGAAAAATTCCTGTCACCTAGAGACAATATAGCCATGGTAATGTCATAACATAATACTCACATGTTTGTGGTGGTAACCAACCTACTGTGCTGCCAGTTAATTATATATATATATATATATATATATATATATATATATATATATATATATATAGCTATACAATTATGTGCAGTACATAATACTTGATAATGATAGTGATTCTCGCACTGGTCTAGGTACTTACTATACTATGTTATTATTTTAGAGTGTACTCTTTCTACTTATAAAAATGCTTACTACAAAACATTATTCCATGTTATGCTGGCAGCAGCCTCATAAGTCTCTGGTTTTCAGCATCTTCTGATTATATAATTTTCTCTTGTGCTTGTTTAATCTCCTGTTATTTTATAAATTTACTGTAGCCTAAGTGTGCAGTGTTTACAAAGTCTACAGTTGTGTACAGTAATATCTTAGGCCTTCACATTCATTCACCACTCCCTCACTGACTCACCCAGAGACTTCCAGTGTTGCAAGTTCCATTCATGATAAGCGCCCTATGTCAGGTCTAACATATTCTATTTTTATTGTACCTTTTTTTTATGTCTAGATATGTTTAGATGTATAGATACTATTGTATTATAATTTCTTACAGTATTTAGTACAGTAACGTGCTGTACAGGTTTGTCGCCTAGGATCATAGGCTCTAACACATACTGTGTTTCCCTGAAAATAAGACCTAGCCTGACCATCAGCTCTAATGCATCTTTTGGAGCAAAAATTAATGTAAGACTGGGTTTTATTTTACTATAATATAAGACCGGGTATAATATATAAGATAACATAACATAACAACATAACATAACATAACATAACATAACATAACATAACATAACATAACATAACATAACATAATATACCGGGTCTTATATTGATTTTTGCTCCAAAAGACACATTAGAGCTGATTGTCCCGGGAAACACAGTAGCCCTAGTGAGTACTAGGCTATGCCATCTCGGTTTGTGCAAGTGTACTCTATGATGTTCGCAAAATGACAAAATCACCTAACATTGCATTTCTCAGAAGGTATCCCTATTATTAAGTGGGCCATGCCTATAATTGAGATATTGAGGTCTTTGTTTCCACAGAAAAGCTTAGCCCGCCTTAAATAAAACAGAAATTTGTGTCTCAAAATTGGGTTCTGTGATAACAAATCTTTTTTTCAATGGCTTAAGGTTTAGATAGTGAGTGAGTGATAAGGAATTTTATACTGAATCCTGGAAATACCTTTTATTATATCAGCAAAAATGTTATGAAATTTGTCAAATTTTATAGCATGATTATATGCCCCTCTGCTGGAAGGTATAGGTACACAACTGGAAAACAATGCCATAGTCATATGTGTTGGTCGATATTGACTATTTTTGTCAAATATGACAGAGATAAGTTCAAAAGGGAATTGGATTATTTATAAGGAGAAAAGAAAGAGAACACAAAGCTCCTATAAATCCATGACTTTCCAGTGTTAGAAAATCAGGTGTAACTATACCTCAAATGGCTGAAAATAAAATTTTAAAAGCCTTTGAAGAGCATAGAACTATTAACACGTCTCATTGAATGAGGTATTCAAGATCTACCATGGTATGTTCTGGAACAAGAAAGCAATGAGATAAAGGATATCTGAAGGTTATGTCTAAGAAAGAAGTTTAGGATTGGTCAGTAAAACATCTAAGTGGTTAGGACAAACTCAGTTTTGAGGTAAGTGTACTGCCTAAAGAACAAAGAGCCCAGGCTAAAAATTATTTTTAAATGTCTTTAAATTAAATAATGGTCATGTTGCTTCAAAGACTCCACTTTAATTTATACTTATTAGTTTCAGTCCTTCAAAAGAAGGGAGTGGGCTGTAAAAATGAAGAGGCCACTGACATGCCTGATGAGGAGAGGTTCTCATTACTGCTGAGTAGGGGTGGGAATTCTGGTTTTTTCCTAGGCCTCTCCTGCTACCACCCTACTGGGAAGGGCAGGAGCGCCGTATTACTGTTTCCTACATGGCTCCCACTGACACTCTCGGGTCAGGGATTGCCTTGTTACCACTGGTCGCTGAAGAAAGTCCTGACTCTCCACTAGGCCTCCTCAGATACTAGACATTAGGGATGGTGTGAGGCACCCCATTTCTGCCAGGTGCTGGGTTAAAGTCCAAGCCGACCATATGGTCTCCGTTGACTAATGAAAGAGGTGCCTGGTTATTTCCTGGCAGGGGCGAAAATCCCAATTCTCTACTCAGCCTTCTCTGATAGCAACCTGGCAAGGCAGAGTGTTATTTGGGTCACTTCATTACACTCTGGCAAGTGTGAAAGTCCAAGTTCCCCACTGGACCTTTGCTACTGTGCATGTGGATAGGGCTCCATATATTTCTTTCTTTCTTTTTTTTTTTTTTTTTTTTTTCCTTGAGCTGTGTGGCTGGAGTAGAGCAGCATCGGCTAAATGTTTTCTGTATGGTTATCCTCTCTTTCCTAGTTATCTGGCTAGAGAGAGCAGGCTTTTGTTGGGGCCTCTATTGTTTGCACCCATTGGCACTTCTGGGATGCCACCCTCTCCTGCATACTGTAAGGGAGATGAAAGACAGCGAACTCACCATCACATTATTCCGTGTGTCCTGAAGTCCCTGGCTAGTCTGCTTTCTATTCGACACCTTTCAGAGTCTTCTTAAATAAAATGTTGTGCATGTAATGCCCAGGGGTTTTAGTTTTACTTAATGGGAGGAATAGAAAAAAGTGTGTCTATTCCATCCTCCTGGAAGCAGAAGTTCTGAATATGATTTTACAAGTATTATCACATGTAATGTTATTTGTTTGAGCTCAGGAAAAAAAAAAAAACAGTAATGCTACGTAGAATAAATATTTTTACAGTTGAGACACCTGACTCTCACAAATGTCAAGTGGATTATTCAAAAGTTGTCAGTGGTGAGGATATAAATTTTATTGGACTCTGTATTGCTTCAAGACTAAAGTAGAATTTTCTACCTCATAAAACTTTGCTATATCCAATCCTTAGAAAATAGTGCAATTATAATGTTTTCTACTGTGATATGAATTTTCCATTTTCACTTGTACTTCTGTAGAATAGATATGTTATTAGGTATATTCTAATTTAAAATTGTAAAATCTTCCTGGTGAACATTTCATTATTATTTTGCAGTGACTATAATTAGCCATATTAATGATTTTTGATTTAAAATTATTTCAATTAGTATCAATACAGCACTAACTTTGTCCTTTATCTTTCAAATTTCAATCTTTCATTCTTCTTACAAATGATATATAGCTGGATTTGGGAAAAACACATCCAAACTTACAATCTCCTTTTTAACTACTGATTTGCTATCATTATTGATATATTTGGATTTGTTGCTATTATCTATTATTCATGCTATCCTCTAACTCTGCTTTTTCTCTTTTTCATTTGTCATCTTTCTGACTTTCCATAGAATTGGTTAATCTTTAGGGTCCCTTAACCTTATTTCTACTCTTGACTTAGAAACTTTATGTTATATTTCTAGTCCTTATTGACTACCTTTAAATTGTTATTTAAATTTAACTTTAAAAAGTTAATTTTACCATTATTCTACTTGAAAAAAAAAAAGCATGGAATTAACTCCTTTAATTTTGATTACTAGCTGCTGTGGTAAGTGCCGCATTCCTCAGCATAATAATTACAACTCATTATTTGTATATTCATCATTATTGCTATTCTTGTCACACAGTGTCAATATTTCCTTTTCAACTCTTCTTATACGGTCAATTCTTTTCTTCCCAAATCCTTTATTACTATGTTCCACCTTTGTTTTATAAGAAGTAAATTTCCTTAGTCTTTTTATAAAGTGATTTTAATGTCATCTTTTCTTGCCAAATCATGCTTTCATTGCATATACTGATACTACTTATTCTACACTTAGTGATTTTAAGAATTTATAATATGTTTGTACCACAGGCAAGTTTAATATATGCATACTCAGTACTATCTGAGTACTATCTGTTGTACCCCACCACTTAACTATATTTATGTGTATTTTTGAGCACTTTCCAATTTGAATGAAGTTCACTACACAACCACCTTATTTCTCCAAACTATGACACAGCTATTATTTTGTTACTTGCCATACCTTCACATTGACATCAAAAAGTAGTATACATGTGAGTAGTCCTCTATCACCTTGCTCTACCTCATCCAAGTTCAATTGAAAAAGTGTATGATGAAAACTTTCAGCACAAAGGCAGAGAACACACATGCCCTGGACTACAATTATTAGACAGTCCCCGATTTAAGATGGTTGGAATTATGATTATTTTTGACATTACGGTAGTGCAGATTGACTACACATTCAGTAGAAACCATACTTCAAATTTTGATTTTTGATCTTCTTCCAGACTTGCAATATTGCGATAGGATACTCTCTCATGTTGCTGGGTGGCAGCAGCAAACTGCAGCTCCTAGTCAGCCACAAGGGCAAATAACTGATATCCTACAATGTACTGTGTTGCCGGGTGTTTTTGCTTGTGTGCTTGTTTTGTTTTTGTTTTTTTGATATTGTATTTTTTTTGGATATTGTGTCTACAAAATGTCTATCTGGGTGTCCTGCTTATGCTGTGAAGAAGAAGAAGGTAACTAGTCTTGAGATGAAACTCAATATAATTTTCCAGCATGGAAGCGAAAACCTGTAATGGCCATCATGCATGAGTTAGGACTTTCACAACTGACAATCTCAATCATTTTAAATGATAAGAAGCACATCAGAGATGCAGTGAAATTGTCAACATTGGTTAAACGCTTTTTGGAGTTAGGATATTTTGAACTCATGAGGGGTTTGCCAAGGACATAACCGCATTGTAAGTTGAGGAGTATCTGTGGTCAAAATTCATATGATGGTCTTCCAAATGATAAATGGCTATTCTATAAAAGAAGTAATATATTTGATCATTTTATTCTGGCATTGAAAGAAGAGTTGTTGCGAGCCCACTCCGTTCATAATGCAAAGCATTTGAAAACTAGAGTATGATCTTGGGTACTTAATAAGCCGAGATCTATCTATACCTGCAGGTGAACATGGTTGTTTTGATCTTGCTGAAGTTTATTCAAGCAATATATGAACTGATTTTGTTCCCTTGGCTTCTGAAATCTACTGTTGCCTTGAGAAAATCTGCTGGTAATCTACAAAGTCTGATTATTTCTGAGATAACTCTTTTCTCAAACCTTCTCTTTTTCTCTCTTCTCTATATTTGACTAAGTTGTATCTAGAAATGAATTTTTTAAAAAATAGTTCTCAGGACTTTTTAAGCTTTTACAATATGAGGATTTTATGTTTCATCAACTCTGAAATATCCTGTCATTATTCTCTTTGACTATTGTCTTCCCCAATTCTCTCTGTTCTATCCTTCTGGGACTCATTCTAAACATTTTTGGGACATTTTGTCTCAATAGCTCATAAACTTTCATTTTTTTATATCCCTTTGTATTGCCTTGTAAGCAAAATATATAGAAATACAAGCTTAATAATATTCTCTTCAATAGGCTCTACTCATACGGTGTCAGTTGGGTAGGACAAAACAGACACCACTCAAGAATGAGAACCTTTGCCTGCTCTTGGGAGATACATCAGTCTTGATTTAGATATAAGATGACTGGCACTAATTTCCTTTCAGATTTAGAGTGACCCATAATTATCTTTAATATTGCTGCACATTATAACTTTCTTCATAAGATAGTGTGCTTTTCCTTGAAAATAATAACTTGGCACTCTATAGGTTTCCTTTGTTTTTTCTAGGTCAAAATTGTATATTACACAATTAAACAAAAGAATAAATATCTAAATACCAACATGAAACCTTAATGGTTTTAGTTTTATTGATTTCTGCAAGTTAAAATTTCAGTTTTGTTCTTTTCCGTTATTCAGTGTCATGTTTCCTCCATATTTTCTTTTCCCACATTTGAATGGAATTTAAAAATATCCTAAAATATTTTCTTATGATTAAAACTATAATAATTGAGGGCAAACAAGAACAGATATCTGTACTCTGTCATCATGAGACAAATCTTGAAAAGGAAATTTTGAATGATTTATTGCTTAGTTGTCAGGATACTACAATATACGCAAAGCACAAGATATAACCTCTTTTAAGTAAGTTCAAGAGGATTTTAAATTAAAATAAGACAAAATAAACTATACAAGGAATGGGATGTTTGGGAAAATAAATGTGTCTTTTTAGTATTTATCAGATATACCTTAAGCAGAGGAGAAAAAAAAAACAAAAAACATTTTTTTTTCATCAAGTGCCTAGGAAGATGCTTGAAATATTACCTTTGAGATGTTTTTCCTGTAGAATGTGTCTATATGGCCCTCAAATTATGTAATACCATAGAATGGCACTCTCATGTAGGGACAATGAAAGGGAGGTAAAAAAATAAATAAATAAAAAAGAACAAGCCTAAGAAGTTCCCCACACTTTTACATTCTTTTGCCACCCTTTTCCTTAATCTCCCCATACAAGGTTAATTTGTGACTTTGAGGGTTTTATTCCCTGCTTCACTCTGCTTTCCTCTTCCACCTAAACTGCAGTGTCTACGGTTTTCCTGAGTATGTATTTTAAGACATACATATGTTGATTTTTCTTTAAAAAAAAGTATCTAAATATAAGAAGCTATTTCTGCAGGAATTAAATGGCTTTTGCTTTCTGTTTCATGGTCAACTCAAAGTAAAGATAAAGTGTTCCATTAAATCTCTTTTTAATAGTATAAGTGCCCTGATGAAATTGTCTCACTATACAAAAACCATTATGTTAGACACAAATTAAGGCATACACAAGACATTACAATGGTATTTAAAGTGAAATATTTATGAAGCGATTTAAATACTAATGACACAGCATTCCTAAAGGAGTCACAAAATTAAAGGATAAGAACATTCCACACCAGCACTACAGCCCTTGAGTCTGTTGCATGTTGCATATATTGTTTCTCATTATTCAATTCTTAGAAATGTAGCTAGGAGATAGAAGAGAAAAAGGACATGTGGGAATGAAGGATTGTATTTGAAGGACGTATCCTATTTACCCTTCAATATTAGTACCAAATCCAGCAGCACATGGCTTGTCAAGAATCCACTTATGTAGTAATTTCAACTATCTCAGACATACACTGCCCTTCTTACTGGAAAGAACGTTTCCTGCTCCTAGAAAACTATACATAAACATCAGCTCAAGCCTACCTTCATGAATTCAACATATTAACAACCATATCTCTACCTCTGCCATACTCAGAACATTCGTTAGTGATCTATTTCTTATGGTTGCAAGGTGGCTAACGCAGATCTAGTTGCCACAGGCAGAAACTTCATACAGCAAAGATGATTCTGTTTCCTTCCATGTGTACCTACTTTATCAATAACAAATCCTTTCCCAGATGCCCTCCAGCAGATTTTTCCTGATTTCCATCGGCTATGTTTAGGTCACATGTGCACGTGATCTTCACCAGTACAAATTCAACCCTTGCAGTGAGATTTTCTTGAACACATGGATCTTCAGATGGCAAATAAACAAAACCAGAGCTATTGCCAGTAAGGACTAAGGAACTGAGTTACTTTTAATTCAAAAACTGACCATACCTTTCATAACTCTAACTTATTTTTTCTAAAATTAAATTATTATAAAGAAGAAATCAGAAAGTTGTAACATTGAATTGCCAGATTGTAAATCTTTGGTCAGTGCTGAGACATAATCCATTACTAAGAATTAATAATCTATTAATTTATTTATAACTCCAACATTTAGTGAGCTGATTTCTTAAAAAACTTTTAATATTCGTAGCAGCGATATGAAGATATATAAAAAAGATAGAGGCAAACTTTTAGCTGTTAAAATAATATTGTATCATACTTACAAGGCCAGATTAAAATATAAATAAAAAAACAACACACCAATAGTTATTTTTATACTAATGAAGTAGCAGCATATGAAAACCCAAATGCACCTAATGTTTGATGTTCTGGAAGTAATTCAGATAGATAGATAGATAGATAGATAGATAGATAGATAGATAGATAGATAGATGATAGATAGATAGATGATAGATAGATAGATAGATAGATAGATAGATAGATAGATAGATAGATAGATATAGATGTTCCCCACTGTTCTGAACATTGTGATAAGAAAGAGTAAACAAATTTCAAGCCTAAATTTTATAAGCAAACATAATTTAATCTTTAAATTTGAAGAAACTACAAATCGCACTTCGTGATGATTTCAAATAAGTGAGGTGTTTTGTGACTGAAAAAAAAAATCAAGCAAAGAAAAGCTATCATAGTGATTACTTTAAAATGTAGGCTAGTAGACATAACTCTCATTAATGTATATTATTTACACTTAGTAGTTCAAAAATAAAAATGAAAACAAAAAATAATTGTGCAATCTTTTGATGTTATTCTCTTAATTTATTTTAGCTTTCATTCAAATGAAATAGTTTATATGCTAAAAAAAGCTTCTATTTAAGCAATATAATTAAATTCATAAGATAGTTTTAATACCTCTTAAAATATCAACATCCCACATGTCAATGTTCCCATATTTTAGAAACTGCCTACATACATGTAACTATGTAAATTGACTTAAGAGCTGCCTTGGTATTAAAAATAGTAAGTATTAAAAATAGTAAGTATTTTAAGATATAAAAGGTTGCAATATTTCCTGGATAACAAAATTATTGCTTTAAATGACTGACTAGAAAATGGTTTAATATTTGTATTGCATAAACAGAAGATACCAATAAGTAATTTTCATAACATTATTTAAATTAGATCAGAGTATAAATGCACTGAAACTATCTAGAATAGGCTCTGCTAGGACACTGTATGAATACACCCCAACCTAAGCCTACACGAGGAAAATGATTTAGAGGCTCCTGAAGAATTATTTAAATGGTTAACATGATAAATTTCTCAAGAATACTCAATTATATAACTTCAGTGATCATTGACAGAACTTTAAGAAATTTGTGGTTAATATTTGAAATGTATTAATCTTATCATGGAGAACTATTACAAAAACACACCTGAAACTGAGGCAAGAGACCCGATGTCCATTTCGGTTCCTAACACTAAATAACATCACTGGTTTGGGCCAAGGTACTCACCCTTTCTGAATCTCCCATTTTTATTTCTGTGATGATAAAATGAAAGGGTTGAGCTAATGGCTCTCTCGATACAATATAGCTCAAACATTCAATGAGACTATGAGAAAAACAGCTCTTAACCATAGTTATATCATACATAGGATTTTTATGAGCTATTTATATTTATTTGGAATTGAACTAAAGCTTGTGATTTTTCTATTGCATATCACTTATAATTCCTTTGGATTCAATATAAGTACCTGATAAAAAATAGTTAATGATCAATGAAAAATAAGAGTATTTTGAATACTCATCTCTCAAGTGAAAAATATATGGTGGGTCTACATCCTTTTCAAAGATATCTAAGAATAAACTTTAAACTCCAAAATGTTTGATCAGGGGAAATTTATTTAAGTCACAATATAGTGTATCTCAATCCCTCTATATGGCTTTAGTCTAAGAAATAACCTCATAATTTATTGAAATTAAATGCATTTGTTTTCAAACACACCATGTCTTTTGACAGTCAACATAAGCCTCAATGAAGTTAGTAATTATTTTCCTCATTTCACAGAGGAAAACTAATATTAGTTTCAAATTAAGTAAATGCCTTACCCAGTGTTAAGTTGCGTCCTTATTCTACCGAACTTCTTATTAGAAAGTGATGGTACCTGTGCAATTTGTGATTAAGTCCTATCATTAAATACAAAGTATAATTCTTTAGGCAGAGAACAGAGACGAAAGAAACTATAGACAGTTCTTATTTTACCTACAAAACTATAAAATAATGAAAAAGTAATCATTTATTCAGAGTTTACACAAGATACAGGGTTATGCACTTTATATTAATAATCTAATGGAATTATTATAACAAACCCTTGGAAATAAGCATTTTTATTTTCTTCATTTTATAGAAGTGACATCTAATATTTATGGAGGTCTATTAACCTTACTAAGGTTACACACTAAGCTAGACAATACAGGTATCAGAGAGAAATTTTACCTTTTCAAGTGAGCTAATTTATTACTGTAATTCTATTTTTTTTTTTTGGGGGGGGGCAATTGCAATTTATAATTGGAGAGACCAAAAAGTGCTTTCTAAGGAGCTATATATTGAGTAGTCATTCACATAGAAATGATCCTTGAAGATATGTTACTGGTAAAAAATTCTGAAGGAAATAGAATATATATATTACACACACACACACACACACACACACACACACACACACACCGACGGTGCCAAGAAAATGAATACACATTTTAAGAAAGTAAAAACGGTATTAAAATTATAATACTGAATATATACCAATAACAAAAGATGAATACAAGTCAAGTGTATACATTTTTTGGCATACCTGGTGTATGTATGTATGTATGTGTGTGTGTATATATATATATATATATATATATATATATATATATATATATTATATATATATATAATTTATTTATTTATTTATTTTTTTTTTTTTTTCCTGAGAGAGGGAGGGGAATGGGTAAGGGAGAGGGAGGGGAATGAGATAAAGAACGAGGGCAGAGAGGAAGTAACTGGAAGGTAAGGAAAAGGAAGAGAAGGTTAAGGGTGGTGAAGAGAGGGAAGCAGGGGAGGGAGAGAGAGAGGAGACATGGAGGGAGTGGGGGGATGAGAAAGGAGGCGAGCAGATAACCAATGTTATGAAACTTCCACACAGGGTGGATCACACAGTGAAGAAAACAGATAGATTTGGAACCAGAAAACCTCAGTGTCATGAAAGTAAAGAGAATTTCCTGTTTCTAAAAGGACATAGACTGTTCAATTGTTGCATTTATTTCCTAATATGATTTGAGTCTTGAGTATTTCTTTCCAATTCCTCTCATTCTATTGCAAATTTTAAACATTAAACATTTCCTAATATTTTGCCTTTTATTTCCCCCTGCTACTCTTCTGTTTTAGAACCTCCCAAGCATCCCTTTAGATCATAGGGTAAACCCTAAATGTCGTATCTTGTATTTTAAGACCGTCAAAATCCGGCTCCACATTATTTTCTAATATTTGATTCCCTACTCTCAATCACTATGAATGAATGAATAGAACATTTTTACATATTTCTAAAAGCTTAGCAAGCTTTGAAAATTTCAAAAAAAATATTCTTATTTTATTAGAATATTCATACTTCTGAGAATTTTTAATTAAAATATACATATTTGAATGAAGAAACATTATCTTTGGAATTTAGTAAGTATCATATTTTCAATAAATTGGCAGGTTCAATTAATCCAGATAAAGAAAAGATAAGAAAGATATGTCTCTTTCTCCTTTATAATTTTAGATTTACAGGAAAACAGCTCAAAGATTTATCGCGTGTTCAATAAATAATGAACTTTGTTTTATGCCTGTTATTCTTGATATTTCACTTATGCTTGGGAAACAAACTTTTATGGTTCCAATTCTTGGGTTTTAAAGTCTTGTTTAAATTCTTATGCACATCTTATTTGTTCATGGATTGTTGAGAAAATAACAGAAATCTACAGCTCTTCATACTCTGCCTACAAAATGTTCTTCGAACAGCTGCAGAATACCAATAATTATTTTGATCAGTCCAGGGCAGCAAAGTCAGGCAGCTAGCATTTAACAACTCTGCTAAAAAATAGCCAGCATAATGAAATGTAAAATAGAAATTCTCTCTTGTGGACCCTGGCCCAAGAGCAGCTTATTCTCTTTCCCTGGATAGAAAGACACTGGAATGTGCAAACAGCTGAGGGCTGCTAACAGCTGTAGGACAGCGACTGTGGTTGGTACTAAGCCTCCCTCCAGCCACAGATATTCATTTAAATATAGCTGCATGAATTGACAACCGAGTACATGCACAAAATATTTCAAATAATCTATATTAAGCCCCAGTGAAATCCATCTATTGCCAGGTGCAATAATGTGAATGTGTCTGTAAAATTCCTTAGATAAGCAATGTGATGAATAATGTCTATTTTTTAAAAAATGCTTCTTTCATATAAACATGTTGATGTTAAGTAAAATACTGTAGACTGAAGTTCTGATTTTCAATATGATTCTTTTCTATGTTAAAAATAAGCTGATAAAATATCAGTAAAAATTAAATTTGCCTGAGGAAATGGAAGCAGTTGAAGGGTATTGTTGTTCACTGGCTTAGAATACAGAGAAGAAATCCTCTAGGGAATCTACACATTGATGCAAAGTCCTAGAAAGAATGCAAGCAAGGAATGGGGTAAGGTAATGAAAATATAATGTCTCCTTTTTTATTGGTTGATTGTAAAAGTTACATAGCACCGTTTAACAAACCCTTGATTCTTTCACATTCTATGAAACACACTATCGAGAGGTTAGGGTCAAAGAGAGACAAACAAAACAAATTTTGTCCTCAGAGGATTTACAATTCTATTAAAGAAGCCAAGTGCTTCATTTAAAAATTTTATTTATCTATATTTAAGAACACAAGTACACTCATGTGCTGCTTAATGATGTAGATACCTTCAGAAAAACCTGTTTTTAGGTGATTTCACTGTACAAACATCAAAAAGGGCACTTACAAAAACCTAGATGATATTGCCTACTACACACCTAGGCTGTATGGTATAGCCTATTGCTCTTAGACTACAAAACTGTGGAGCATGTTATTGTAGAAAACAACATAAGATTAAATCAAGCATAAGATACAATGATACAATCGATAGATAAGTTAAACATGAGATGTATGAGGCTGCTTCCAGCATAACACATTATATACTGTTTTATAGCAACATTTTTCATAGGTTGAAAGGTAACACTCTAAAATAATGGTAAAAAGTATAGTATAGTAAATATATAAACCAGTAACATAGTCATATATTTTCATTATCAATTATTTTTTACTGTACATAATTGTATGTTTTATACTTGTATACAACTGGCAGCAGAGTAGGTTTTCTTATACCAGCATTACCGCAAACATGTGAGTAATGCATCACCCTACTATGTTGGGATGGCTATAACGTCACTTGGCTATAGGAAATTTTTAGCTCCATTATAATCTTATGAGACCACCATTATACATGTGCCCCATCATTGACTAAACATCTTTTTATTGCACGTGACTGTAATGGTAAATGAGAATTGGCTAGCGTATAACAGGAATTATATACACAAATAATGGATTAGTCAAAGCAGAATTCTTAAGGAGGCAAATCTTGAACTTAATTATAAACAGAACTTGTAGACAGTAAGGGAAATGGTCATTCACACAGTAGTAGTAATATGAGAAAAACATACTAAATTTGTTTGGAGTTGAGTTGAAGGAACCAACTTTTCTGGCCATGTTCACTACTCCTGCCCCCTTGCTCATTAGGTTTTAGCCACATTTGCTTCTGGCTCTGGGTGCTGTTGGTAAGCAGGAGCTCCGGCAAGGGCACTTAAGTCATCAGGCTTCTGGGAGGGAGCACTGCTTAGCAGCTCCCAGTACTAAAAGATGGTAAAACAAAACTGCCTCTAGGAGTGCAGAAGACCCTGGATTCCTGAAACCTACCTACAGCTGTTCATACCAGCTCTAGGATTAGCCTCACTTAGAAGCAGGAAAGCAAAGCACAGAGAGGTAAAGCAATTTACCTAGGACAGTGTAGCTGAAGTTCAAATCCCAGCAGGCAGTCAAGTTCACTCGACCCTAATATGCTGTATTGCCTCTTGCGATGCATGTCACAGAAGGTTTATTTTATTGTGACTTCTCTGATAGTCATAGATATCTGGGATATTAGATGTTATCTTGGGAAAAGAGAGGGAATGAATGCTGGGATTGTCCCTAACACACTTCACCTCTACATTTCAGCATCTATCACAAAATAGTTGTTCGTGACCATTGGATTTCAGAAAAAAATAATATCTGAATTTAGGTTTAATGCAGTGCTTAAAGTTTTACTTAAGACTGCCTGGTCACAAAGGTGTTATTTGTCAAATTTTCACAATAGTGCTCCAGTGCAAAAGAGAATCTAATTTACTTTCAATGAGAAGCTGAGGCCACATTTGAAAAGCTGGATTGCTTTCATACGCCTTTAGTAAACCATTTCATTAGGTAAGGGAAGGATAATTCACAAATCCACAACTAAATTGAAGTTTAGGGACATACTGCCAGAAACATGGCACAGTTATAAAGAATAAAGATACTCTTTATTACTGATTAAAAATGTCATGCTATATAAAACTCTACATTAAAAAAATAAGAGTATTCAAATGTAGGGAATTTGATTTAAATACAGTAAATAACACTAGATCAAATGGACAAATCTATTTATCATCTCGTTATTGCTTTGTTGTGTTGTTGTTGTTGACCAAGAATATTTTTTTTTGTCTAAATTTAAATAGCATTGAAATTAGCTGTGGGTTTGGCATATATGGCCTTTATTATGCAGAGATATGTTCCCTCTATTTCCACTTTGCTAAGAGCTTTTATTCAAAAAAGGATGCTGGATTTTCTCAAATGCTTTTTCTGCATCTATTGATATGACCATAGGATTTTTATTGTTCCTTTTGTTTATGTGGCATATCACATTAATTGATTTGCAGATACTGAATCAAAATACCAGGAATTAATCTCACTTGATTGCAGTGTATGATCTTTTTAATATATTGCTTAATTCGGTTTGCTAATATTTTGTTGAGAATTTTTCCATCTATGTTCACTGGGATATAAGCCTATAATTTTCTTTTTTTGTAATGTCTTTGTCTTACTTTGGAATCAGGGTGATGGTAGCCTTGTAAAATGAGCTTGGGAGCCTTCTATCCTCTTGAATTTTTTGGAAGAGTTTGAAAATAGGTGTCAATTCTTAAATGAATGTTTGTTAAAATTCACTGTTGAAGCCATCTGGACAAATACGTCTAATTTCACCATTTATTCAACATAGTATTGGAAATCTTAGCCATAGAAATCAGACAGAAAAGGTAATAAAAGACATCCAAATAGGAAAAGAGGAAGTAAAACTGTCACATTTGTAGATGATATAATCCTATATATAGAGAACCTCAAAGATACCACCAAAAAACTTAGAACTGATAAATGAATTTAATAATGTAACAGGATACAAAATTAATATTCAGAAATCAGTGGCATTTTTATACACCAATAATTAACTATCAGAAAGAGAAATTAAGAAAACAATCCCCTTTACAATTGCATCAAAGAAAAAAAAAATACGTAGGGATAAATTAACCAAGAAACTAAAAGACCTGTATGCAGAAAATTATAAGACATTGAAGAGATAAATTAAAGTAAATACAAATAAATGGAAGCATATATCATGCTCATAGATAGGAAAAATTAATATAGTTAAAATGCCCATACTATTCAAAACAATATATAGATTCAATGCAACCTCTATCAAAATACTAATGGCATTTTTCACTGAACTAGAGCAAATGATCCTAAGATTTATATGGAACAATAAAAGACCCCAAATATTGATGACAATCCTGAGAAAGAAGAATAAAACTGGATGTATTAGGTTACATGATATCAAACTATACTACAAGCCCACAGGTATCAAATCATCATGGTATTGGTAAGAGTAGCAATCAATAGAACATAATAGAGAGCCCAGAAATACGCCTATGTGGTCATTTAATCTATGACAAAAGAAACAATAATTTACATTAGAGTAAAGACAGTCTATTCAATAAATGCTCAATGTCTAATCATCAAAGAAATGCAAATAACCACAATGAGATCACCTCACACCTGTCAGAAAGGCCATCATTAATAAATCAACAAACAACAACTGCTGGTGAAGATGTGGAGACAAGTCAAACTTACGCATTATTGGTGGACCTGCAAATTGGTGCAGCCACTATGGAAAACAGTATGAGGTTCCTCAAAAAATTAAAAATAAAACTATCTTATGACCCAGCAATTCCACTCCTGGGTATTTGACCAAAGAAATCCAAAACACTAATTCTAAATGATATATGCACGCTTATGTTTACTACAGCGCTCTTCACAATATCTAAGATACGGAAACAACCTAAATGCCTACCATTATACTATTTCATAAAGAAATTGTGGTACACATATACAATGGGTTATTATTCTGACATAAAAAAAGAATAAAATCTTAGCATTTGCAATAACATGGAAAGACCTAGAGGATATGCTAAGTGAAATATGTCAGACTGAGAAAGACAAATACCATATGATCTCACTTATATGCGGAAGCTAAAGAACAGAATAAATGAGCAAACAAAACAGAAATAGACTCCTAGATACAGAGAACAAACTGGTGGTTGCTGGATGGGGAGGGCTTGGGGGGATGGGTGAGAAAGGTAAAGGGATTAGGAAATGCAAATTTGTAGTTACAAATAATCACAGGTATGTGAAATACACTATGGGAAATATAATCAGTAATATAGTAAAAATATCTATAGTTTCAGATGGATACTAGACTTATCATGGGTATCACTTCATAAATTATATAAATGCCTAACCACTATGCTGTACACCTGAAACTAATATAAAATAATACTGATTATCAACTATAATTTAAAAAATTATATATAGTCATGGGATGTAATGTACAGCATAGGGAATACAGTCAATGGTATTGTAATAGCTACGAATGGTGTCAGATGGGTAGCAGACTTCTGGGTTTATCACTTTGTGAAGTGTGTAAATATCTAATCACCATGTGTTTTTGTACACCTGAAACTAAAAATAAAATTTCAAAACATTAAAAAAATAAACAGCAATGAAAATGAGATTTATTGACCACACTTCATTTTATGTCTATATTCATAAAAGGTGCCAATTACTTAAGTTTTAACTCTACCTGTTCTATCTTGACTTTGGCTGTCTCTATCTGGTAGCATACTTTCACTTTGGATAAATATGAGTATTTCATAATAGCTGTTAGGCCTGTCATTATGAATTTGTAGCACACACCTTGTAAAATACCTCATCACTGAGCCAATAAAGCATGCTTCATTTCCCATGAACAATTAAAGGATGTTATACTCAAAACTGGTAAAGGAGTATTTAAATAATTGATAAATAGATTGGTGGATTTACATATGAATACAATTATTATTACACAATATCAGTCACTTCTTCCTTTGTTTCTTCTCTCAGCCTAATAAATTTGTAAATAAATATGACTATACATACACATCAAATTTAAATTTATCTAAATTAAATTATTTAATAGTAAATATTCATACATATATAACTTTTAAAAAATATAGTATGAAAAACTTTGCAACCATCTGCTACAAATGTTTTCTTCTCTTTTTCAATATTAGGCACTAAAGATTCAACAACTAATAGGTAAGGGTAAATCTATAATGAGAATGCAATGAATTTATAGCATTTTTTTAAATATAAGATACTCATGGTACTTTAAGTATATTTTCTAATTTATCCTCATAGATTTTTATTAAAAATTGCTGCAGAGACATCTCATTTATCCTCACAACATTTTATTGAAAAGGTTTTGCATTTCCTTTCTAAATTAGTTTTAAAATAATAAAGTTTGTTACCTTTGAAAATCAATTTTTCCACATTGTTGGACATATCGATCAGTTCTTAATCAATATTTTTTACATAGAAACACCTGCCACGTCAGAAACTATTAGCAATAAAAAAGTTACTCTAAGTGTTTTCATGCTGTCTTTCTGCTTTTAAGTAAAAAAAAAAAAAAAAAAAAAAAAAATCCTGTTCTTTCAACATCTTCACTCTTTCCCTAAATAATTATTAATATAACCTGAAACAGTGTGCGTCTCTCCTATATCAGCCTAGATATATATCCATTCTTTGCATTGCTTTATTTTTTTTCTTCACGTTTTCAAACTACTTCCAGAATATTTCAACATGCGTCTTGTTATGGTAGTCCCTGGCCCTATTATAATGTTTTCTTCAGACCTCTAGCAAAGCTACCTCATCTTTTCCTTTGCTGCCCCTCCCACTTTCCATGTTCTGGTCTCTTTCCTTGGTAATGATTTGGAACTTTTCCATCAATTTCAGATGTAGAAGAGGAATCTTAAAATTAGGTCTTTCTCTTTCAGTTTTTGTTTAAACAATATTTTTTTATGGCATTTCATCCCCCCCCCAAAAAAAAAAACAGAACTCTCACCTCTACTCATAACCAAGATTCTGGCTATTCATTTCTCTCCTAGCTTCATTACTAATTAGTTCTAGCACTTGAAATTATTGACTAAGCATCTTAAATGAAGCTGGATAAATGAATGTGTCCTGAGCAAGTACATTCTTTGAGGCTATAAACCTTATTCAAATATGGAGCTTTTTATCCTTGCAAATATTCTCATTATACTGTTATTGATATGAGTCTCTGTGTGCCCTTTTAGGTTGCCTGGGACCCACTAAGGAGCTTAATATTCCCAGTCACCATGCTCTGATGTAAGGCATTTTCTTCAAAGTATTATTCTAGAGCTTTGTTATTACATATTTTATTTTTACTTATCTTTTATCTTATGTACTTACATTTTATTTCCTAAGTTACAGTGCAAGTTTATTTAAAGCAGAAATCATTTTTATGTGCCATAATAATGCAAAAAATGCCTGGCACACACAATGCACTCAGTCTAAAACACACATTCTGAACCCTACGCCTCTCCATTTGCCTGTCAAATTTTTACTCTTCTTTGGGTCTCAATGTGGTTATCATTTCTCTTTGGGTCTCAATGTGGTTATCATTTCTACTACAAAACCTAATCTGACAGTCTCTATGGACTGTACATTTTCTGGACTGTGATTCAATGCAATATCACCAAAATCCCAGCAAGTATTTTTGTGGGTATCAATAAGCAAATAATAAAGTGTATACAGAGAGGCAAAAGACCTAGAAATAGACAACTCAGTATTAAAAGAACACATCAGAGAACTGAAAGTACTTGAATTCATGATTTGCCATAAAGCTATAGTAATCAAGACAGTGTGATATTGGTGAAAGAACAGACAAATAGATCAATGGACTAGAATAGAGGGTCCAGATACGAATATAGATAAATTAATTAATTGATCTTTGACCAAAGAACAAAGGCAACACGATGGACAAAAAGGTAGTCTTTTCCATAAATGGTGCTAGAACAACTGGACAATCACATACAAAAAAAAGAAGAAAAAAAGGATCTAGACCCGGATTTTACACCCTTCACAAAAATTAACTCAAAATGCATCACAGATCTCAATGGAAAACTATAAAACTATAAAACTCCTAGAAGATAACACAGGAACAATTCTAGGAGACAGTTGGTATGGTGATGACTTATTAGATACATCAAAGGCACATTCCATGAAAAAAATAATTGATAAGCTAGATTTCATCGAATTTTAAAACTTCTGCTCTGCAAAAGATTATGTCAAGAAAATCAGAAGGCAAGCCACAGAATGGAAGATATTATTTTCAAAATACACATTTGATAAAGGACTGTTATCCAAAGTATAATAATAAATAAAAAAGAATTTTTAAAATTTGACTATAAGAAATGAAAAATGTGATTAAAAAATGGGCAAAATCATGAACAGATACCTTCTCTGAACCAGGACAATTTCTCAACTTTTCCTTATTTTTCATGTGTTTAAGAGTTTTGAAGAGTTCTGGCCAAGTACTTTTTTAGAATGTCCCTTATTAGATTTGTCTGATATTTTCTCAAAATTAGACTAGAGTTTTAAATTTGGGGGGACAATCAGAAGATGAAGTATCCTTTACATTGCATTATATGCCCACCCTTCCATGAACCCTTCTACCTACAGTCTCACCACCACTGTTTGTATTGAATCCACCGGATCATTTGAACTTTTGTTTCTATTCATGTCAGTTATAATAGGAAGCTTTAGACTCTCAGGTTGATTCTACCTTCCTGACTCTAATTCTGAGAAGCTATGGATGTTCCTATCACCCCCTCCCCCAGTCTTCCTCCCACTCTTGACACTTTTTCAGTGTTCCCTTAGAATTCAAAGGTGCCCAAATCCTCAAAGTCTTTGACGAACATTCTTATTATTTTGCCCTATTGTGAATTTGGCTTTCCTCTGAAAATGTTGTTTTTCTTGAAGTCCAGTCAATTGGTGGCTCATTTTAGTTTGTTTGCATTCCAGAGAATACTAAGTAGGGTGAATATCAAAAAATTACACTTAAGCATTTAATTTTTAAACTACGTAAAATCAAAATTAAGAAAAAAATCTTCAAAGAAGCCAGAAGAAAAGTAACACTTTGCTTATAGAAGAACAAAGATGAGAATTACATTCAACTTCTCCTGAGAAACCATGCAGGCAAAAGGAGAGTGAAGTGAAATATTTAAATTGTTGAGAGAGGGAAAAAACAAACAAACAAACAAACAAAAAACAAAAACAAAAACCTTCAGTCAAAAGTGAAGGAGAAATAAAAATTTTCTCAGATAAACAAAAATTGAGGAAACATGTTGCCAGTACACAAGCCTTGCAAAAAAATGATCAAGTTCTTTAGAGGACAGGGAAATAATATAGATTAGAAACTCAGATAAATCTAAAGAAAGGAAGAACATTAAAAACGAGTGAAGGTAAATTAAAAACTTTTACTTTCTCATTGTTTATTGATCTAACAGATAACAGTTTGTTCAAAATAATGCCATGAATTTGACTATGTATGCTTATGTATATATCTTATGAATATACACATACTTATGTATGCTCATACATAAGGGAAATGAATGACAGCGATAATACAAGGGACAGGAAGGAGGAATTAGTATTATTTTGTTATAAAGTTCACTCACACTACATGTGAAATGATATAGTGTTATTTGAAAGTAGACTTGGGTTAGCTGTAATTGTTTATTGCAAACTCTAGAGCAATCACTAAAGAAAGTTAAAAAATAAGTACAACTGATATGCTGAAAGGGAAGAGAAAATGGAATCAGGAAAAATGTTCAATTAAAACCACAATGGCAGAAAAAGAGTAGAAGACAAATATAGGTACAAATGAAAAGGGCGAAAAACAGTAAACAGTGACAAACATATAAGTAACAAACTCTTAACATATGATACAGCAATCGAGCTCCTTGGTGTTTACCCAAAGGACTTAAAAACTTATGTACAAACCAAAACCTGCAATGATCTTCATGGCAGTTTGATTCATAATTGCTAAAACTTGGAAGCAATCAAGATGTCATTCAGTAGGTTAATTAACAAGACATGGAGGAAACTTAAATGCATATTGATTAGTGAAAGAAGCCAAAAGACTTCAAAACTGTATGATTCTAACATAAGCCATTTTAGAAAAGGCAAAACTATGGATACAGTAAAAAGATCAGTGATTGATAGAAGTTGGGAGTGGGGAATGGGAGGGATAAGTAGGCAGAACACAAGGAAGTTTTAGGACAGTGGAACTACTTTGTATCATATCACAATAATGGATGTATGTCACTACACATTTGTCCAAATCCATCGAGTGTACAACATCAACAGGGAACCCAATGGAAACTATGGACTTCGGGTGATTATGAATTGTCTAGCTAGGTTCATCAATTTTTAAAAATGTACCACTCTGGTAGAAAATGTTGATAATGGAGGAAGTTATGCACGTTTTAGAGCAGCAGGTGGATGGGAAATATCTGTATCTTCATCTCAATTTTGCTGAGAACCTAAAACTGCTGTAAAATATGAAGTCAAAAAATCAAAAAAGCTGCACAGTGCACAACAGGCACACACATCCTATTACAAAATAACTGGTTTCTCAAGAATTAAATAAATGTATTATCAATTTGAATATTATTTTTTTAAAGTTTACTAAGCTTTTAGAATATAAATACTTGTTAAGTTATTAGGACATAACTATTTACTAAAAGGAACTCTTAGGTTTTTTTTAAATATATTTTGTTTTATCTTTTTTATGATTATCAAAGTGTTATAAAAAATTCTGTATAGAATGGACACCACAAAATGAGAATATCTGATAACCCCTTCCTTATTAAAACATCACTAATGACATTATTAATTCCTCTATAACGTCAATATACGTGGACCCCCACTAACTAATCAAACTTTATCTAACTCTTTACCTCACTATAGTTCTTCAACTCAAAAATCTTTCCATACAACCGGTCCTCCAACCCATTATTACTACCGTCTTTTACTCTCCTCATGCCAATGACATTTTCTCCTACTTTGTTTTACTTTCTTGTGAGGACCACATCCCTGGTTATATCAACACTTCAACTCTTGCTGCTGAGTGTGGCTGAAGAGAACAATCACTGACTAATTTCACTGTATACAGTAATTGATCAGCATCTTTAAGTAGACTCTCAAGGCTGCCCAGAAATTACAGTATCTTATTCCCAAATATAGACCATAAGATAGCTTCTCCTCTTATCTGAAACCCAACATGTTTAACCCAACTGAATTTTTAGCTGATTATTTGTTTTTTGTTTCTTTGTTTGTTTGTTTCACTAAAGAAGTAAGAAAGAGAGAGACAGAGAACGAACTCTAAGATTTCTACTCTCTGGCCACCTCTGAAACTATATATCCTACACCCCTGTCAGTGTGCTTGGAGGAATAGTATATATATATAAAATTATACGCTATAAAGTATATTATGTATGGTATGAAAATAAGATCTAGCTGGACAATCAGCTCTAATGCGTCTTTTGGAGCACAAATTAATATAAGACCGGGTCTTATATTAATTTGTGCTCCAAAAGACGCATTAGAGCTGATTGTCCAACTAGGTCTTATTTGGGGGGAAACATTATATATATATATATATATATATATATATATATATATATATATATACATTTTAAGAAAGAAAAAATCTGTATTAAAATTGTAATAACAATTGTCACCCCAATAAACTTTAACTTAAAAAAACATGTAATACTCAACATTTACCGGTAACAAAAGATGAATACAAGTTACGTTTAACTTCTGCAATTATAAGAGGTGCTCAAAGAGGTTACCATCAGCCTAATTTTAATACAGTTTTTTTCTTTCTTAAAATGTGTTTACATTCTTTTGACTCTCTCTTTCTCTCTCTCTCTCTCTCTCTCTCTCTCTCTCTCTATATATATATATATATATATATATATATATATATATATCCATATATAGTTATGTAATTTATTACAGACACTATAAAATCACAATAACTTAGGAGGGAGTTTTTATTTTTATTTTGTTGGAATAAACATAAAATAAAGGAGAAGAAGCATTAAAAGTTACTCTAATTAAGTATTGTAGTTTAGCAATTTAATTAAAGGAACAAGAGATAAATGTTTAGCAAGAACACAAATTGTTAGGATAAAATCTAACATGTTGGATTGGAACCTAAAACAGTGTTTATGCAAGGTGCATTGTTCTTTCCCACCTGTTCAGTTCTCACTTTGAAGAATCAACAGTTCTCATGCTCAGTATAAAAATTTAAAAGTCCTTTTGGTGAAAGCTGAGACAACTATCGAGTTTCTGCTTATAATGGCATTCCTCTTATTGAACATGAGGGAAACCTAATGGTACAACTGAAGAATATGGTTGGGGTGTTTGTTAAATCTAAATATTTAGCTTACCCTGACCTTTAAAAGACATGGGGATGAAAGCAAAATGACTTAGGAAAGTTTGGATTTCGGAGTAACCTATTTCAATAGATGAGAGGTCTGACACAGATTTCTGACATTTTAAGCAGAGTTTTATTTTAAAATCCTGCCTTACCTATTTTTTTTTTTAACAATTCCAGTCTCACTATTGCTGCCATATGACTAGATATATAATAATCCATTTCAAGTGAATAATGTTCATAATTGAACAATTTCTACAGAATTTGAGAAGTGTAATAAAACTATCTGATAATTACAAAGATGATTGATGAAGGCAAGTGTGTCATTCATGATATTATCTTAGCTGCATTAATTTAAATGTAAACATATCACATGGGAAAGAAAAAATTTAGGTACATTAATATATTACTGTATTTTTATTCTCCCCTTAAAAATGTTCTCAAAACATAAAGCTGTTAGTTTTATCAGTCTTACATACAAAAATAGTGTCAACTTTTGTAATAAGGTGTTTAAATATAAAGGACAATGATGCACTGTACAGAAAAGCTGTTGAGGGTATAACATTTTAAAATGCAGAACAGAAACCTTTATGAGAAGATGAATTATTTTCCCCAATAGCCCAGTGAATGGAATCAAAAAGTTAGTAAGAATGACATTGGTAAAACGGTGCATTGGAGATTTTATTACACTATTTTAATTTTAATAGAGTGGTCAAATTTTGTCTGGTTTCATACATAAAACAATTCAACTATGAAAGTAAGTGCTGAAACTGTATACGAAAACTAATTAGGGTGTGGCTAATGGAAATGAGTCAGCAGTATTAATAAGAGTTATCTCGATGAAAATTTCAATGTGCTTTGCTTATTCTATATTTTTTTTCCAGATTAGGTTGTATGACAATTACTTTAAGTGTAGAAAAGCAGAATATATTTCATATTGGCATGCGTTACTATTAGTCATTCACAGCTGTTACTCGTGTTAAATTAACAGTCCACATTATGAACTGTAATTATTTCAGACTTTTGAATAACTCTCTTCATTTGATTCCTACTATGACCTTCATTTGTTTTAATCAAATCTGTCTACCATTTTCTACATTTACCTCTTCTTATCCTTCAATACATAATTCCCCTATCTGGTATATTTTTCACATTTCTCTTGCCTAATTCAGGCCTTTAATCAAAAGTCAGTTGTAGTTTTTGGTTTGCTGGCTTATTTTCTATAGAACATATAATGGAGGTCTGGATAATTGACTGGTTCTCCAGTTCTTTCCTTCCAGCTCACTGCCAAGCCTGAGCACGACAAAACAAGACCCAATCAGAGAAGGGCCATGTAACAGGAAAATATGACAGAAACTTGCTTTGACTCATGGGGAAGATGAACTAGAGGCATCTGGTCACAGAAGATAGGAGCAGACACAGAACGTGAATAAGAAGGGTCGGCTCGCACACAAAAAGTGGGACAAAACAATAGGTATTTCAAAGTGGTCAAAGAAAAAGAGAAATGATAAAACTGAAGATTAGAAGGAAATGTGCAAAGAAAATTTGTGATGAAAGTCAGAAAGATCATTCTTCCATGTATTAAACAAGTAGTAAAGGCTAAACCAGGATCAGGGCAAGCACGCTGGCTGTGGCTGCCTGGCAAATGGTAAAGGCTAGGTTCAGGGCTGAAAGAGAAGTGAGACAATCATAGAGGGATTAGCATCTCAAAAAGAAGCCTGGAGGAAAAGGCAAAAGCAAAGTCTGAAAAAGCAAGAGGCTTAGAGAAGGATAATGCAAGGGAAAAGAAAAAAAAAAAAAATCCAGTAAGAAAGGAGAAAAGGAAAATATAAATGAAACTCAGTTAGATGGGCATTGACAGAAGATAAAAAATGTGTAAGAGAAAATAACGTAGTTTAAGATTAATGTATATAGAAAATACAGATAAGAAACTCTCGGTAAGAAAAAAATAATCAGCCACTATTAATATACATGAGATTAAAACCAGATATTTGATTATAGAAGTAGGTTTAGAGGCACTGTCTTTGTGAAAGTAAAGAACACTGATAGCTACAGGAGAATGACAGTAAGTTCCATAAACACCCATTCCCTGGGACAGGGGAAAAAGACCAAAACAGGTCACTGGTTGACAGCTGAGGTCATTTTTTATCTACTAGTAAGAAAAATAAGTAATATTTGAATTCTGCCAAACATATACAATAGAGAAAGCAATTCAAGACAATTGACATTATCAATAATGTTCAACCAAAAGTTTTTGAAAAGGCCATTGGTTTGTCGTATCTTAAAACTAAGGACAACCTATAGTGAACGGCATAGCAAAGTAAGTGAAAAGACCTTGGGCCCTACATATGAAGAGGACAAATTAAAGAAAAACAGTTTAACAATTTTAGGAGCTTTTATTTCTCTTACTGAAGCTTAAGAGAAAACATGGTAAAGGCTAGGTTCAGGACAGGTAAAGATATAAATAAAATCCATGTGTACAAAAGTGTGTTTTCATATAGAAGTGTATTTGTGTGTGTATGTGTGTGTTTTAATCAAAACAAATGGAGACAAAAATAATCTATCATAATATAGAAAGTGTAATATAGCACTTGAAAATGTCCCAGAAACTGATGTATTCAGTAACTAAATTATGAGTACAAAAAGGTAAGTACAGAGAAAGAGTTGTATATAGGACTATACACATACTCATAATACACAAAGACAAATGACAAAGTCCATGACATATGAGCCACTTACCTTTTACTTAACATAAGAAGGAGCATATCAGAAATATGCCTCTTTCTAAAGATACTGATGTTATGCTATAAAATGACTGTATTATTGGAAGGATTAATTAAATATATATTTATACTAGTCTGTCTGATGAATATAACTATGTAACTCACCCAAACAGGTACCAATCTGGTAAAGAAAACATTTTATAATGGTTGTTACGGCACTCTGATCCTTCTAGAAAGAGAATCTTTAATGAAATAAATTCAATATTTCATTAATGTATCTTTACATTATTTAATCTTTAATTATATATAGATTCAGTCCAAAAATCATGCTATAATTGATTGAACCTTGAGACAACATAAACATAGCAAGATATGTATTTATTTAGTAAATATATGATAAGAATCTACTATGTACGTGAACACATTCAGGAAATACAGAAAAGTTAAATTCATGTTCTTTACTGAAATTAAATAAAATGTAATAGTTACCTTGAACACAATCATTATACAAAGTGTTATAAATGATTTCCAGTGAGATTCTGAAGTTAATTTTAATTTAGTTCACATTAAAGATCTAGGGAAAATTTAGTCCACTGTGGCTCAAACAATTTTTTCTGTTGTTTGCATCTGATTCTCTGTTTATACATTTTTGGTTAAGGTTGAGTTAACCTTCAGTGTTTTTAACTTTTTTTTAATTTACCTATCCTAAAATTAATTCTATGTGGTATGTAGTTCAGTGAGTTCTGACAAATACATAGAGTCCTTTGACCACCATCACAACCTTGACACAGAGTAGTTTCCTTAATTAAAAAAAAAAAAAAGTATATATATATATATATTTTTTTATATATATAATATATATATATATAGCCTCCAGTCTAGCTTCAGACCAATGTCTGAAATCCAATGATCTGTTTTCTGTCCCTGTATTAATACCCTTTTTAGAATGTCATATAAATGAATTTATACCCTTATAGTATATATAACCTGTTGGGTATACCATCTTTCACTTTGCAAAATACATTTTAGATATGTCTGTATTACTGAGAATATCAGTAGTTTTCTGTTGTTGTTGTTGTTTTTTTGTTTGTTTATTTGTTTTTTGTTTTGTTTTGTTTTGTTTTTGGTCTAAGTAGTATTTCATTATATAGAGATAACCAGTTCATTTATTTATTAACCAATTGAAGGACAGTTGGATTGTTTCAAGTCAGGTAAATTATGAATAGAGTTGTTATAAATATTCAAGAGCAGGTTTTCTGAATTAACATAAGTATTTATTTTTCTACAAGAAACAGACTTAAAATATAAATAGATAGTTAAGATAAAAATAAAAGAATTGAACAATTTATAGCATGGAAACACAAAAGAAAATAACTCTGGGATGGACATTATTTTAAACAAAACAGATTCAGAACAAAGATTATTTTCAGAGACACTCAGGAGCATAACATAATAAAAAATGAGTCAATTCTCCAAGAAGTCATATCAAATATAAATGTATATGAACCTAAAAATAGAACTTAAAACAAAGGAGGCAAAAACTGACATATTGTAAGAAGTAGGACAACACATTATTCTAGATATTAATAATATTTTCTTAGGGGGTTGAATAGTGTCCTCCTGCCCCCCTCCCCAATTTGTGTCTACCCAGAAACCCAGAATATGATATTATTTGGAAAAAGAGTTTTTGTAGAGTAATTATAATTATTAAGAACTCAAAATGAAATTATCCTATA
This sequence comes from Rhinolophus sinicus, assembly GCF_057876585.1. Classification (NCBI taxonomy): domain Eukaryota; kingdom Metazoa; phylum Chordata; class Mammalia; order Chiroptera; family Rhinolophidae; genus Rhinolophus; species Rhinolophus sinicus. Next base: position 111,578,624 of record NC_142516.1, read on the forward strand.
TTTAGGGTAAGCTTTAAATCTAATGACTGTTGTCCTTATAAGACGAGGAGAGAAAGTAGGAAAACACACAGGGGAAGAAGCCATGTGAAGATTGAAACGAAGATTGGATTGAGATCAAGGAATATCAAGGATTACTGACAACCACCAAAAGAAGAGAGTCATGGGATAGATTCTCCCTCAAAGCCCCCACAAAGAATAAACACTGGCGAAACCTTGATTTTGGACTTTTGGGCTCCTGAACTGTGAGATAACATATTTTTGTTGTATTAAACCACCCAGTTCATTGTCACTGTTACTGCCCTTCTAGAAATTAACACAAGTAAGCAGAATATTAGTAAAATAGCTTAAATATATATTAAAAATAATTAGAAAATATATACGACATGAACATTATCAACCAACTTGACCTAACAGGCATTTATCTAAAACTACACTAGGAACAGAATATACATTCTTCCAAAATATGCACTAAACATTCACTAAGAAAGACCAAATTAGGAGCATAAAATGAAGCTTTAAAAATTTTAGTGAATAAAATCATATGTACGAGGTCTAACAATTACGTTTGCGAACTCAATCTAGAAAAAGTGCTACATACCTCATTGCTGAATATCACTACAGTCACCTTCAAAGTGCTCCCCTTAGGAAGCTATACACTGATGCCAGTGCCTAGTCTACACTTCAAAGCAATTTTGGAACTCTTTTTCTGAAATGGCCATCAGAGCTGTCGTTGTATTACCCTTGATGTCATGAATGTCATCAAAATGTCTTCCTTTCAGTATTTCCTTTATGTTTGGACAAAGAAATAAGTTATTGGGGGTCAAATGAGGTGAGTAGGGAGAGTGTTCCAATACAGTGATTTGTTTACTGGCTAAAAATTCCCTCACAGGCAGTGCTGTGTGAGCTGGTGCACTGTTGTGATGCAGGAGCCATGAATTGTTGGCGAAAAGTTCAGGTTGTTTTCATCTAACTTTTTCACACAATCTTTTCAGCAGTTCCAAATAGAAAACTTGGTTAACTGTTTGTCCAGTTGGTAGAAATTCATAATGAATAATCCCTCTGAAAACAAAAAAGTTAGCAACATTGTTGCAACAAAGTTCACAAACTTAATTTCAGACCTTCATAGTATGCTCTTTGTCCAAAATTATTTAAGCTAGAATTCAATAACAGAAATATATTTGGAAAATCAATATAATTGGAAATTAAACAACACACTTCTAAATAACTCATGGATCAAATTTAAGAAAGTAAAGGGGGTCAAATATATGTGACAGAAGGAGACTAAGCTTTGAGTGTTGAGCACACAATGTAATATATAGATGATGTATTATAGAATTGTACACCTGTAACTTATATAATCTTATTAACTAATGTCACCCTCCAATAAATTTAACTAAAAATAAAATATGGAGGAGGGAATCCAAGATGATGGAGCAGATAAATGTTGTGCTTACCTCCTCCTGTGACAACCTTAAAATTATAACTAAATGATAGGACAAAAAACCTGGACAACCAGTTGAAGCCTGAAGACCTAAAACTAAGGATACAAAGAAGAAGCCACATGGAGACTGGTAGGAGGTTGGAGATATGGAATGGGATGTCCCCTTACCTGCATGTTGCAGTTGAGAATAAGATATCTTGGTCACAGAGGACCCTCACAGGAGAAGCAATGGCCCCCAGTCCCACACCAGGCTACCAAACCCAGACGACCAGTGCCAGGAGGAGGTGCTCCCACAACACCTGGTTGTAAAAAACAGTGGGGATTCTGATATTCTGGGTGGGATGGAAGTCTATGGGAAACCGAGACGTCCTTTTAAAGGGCCTGTGCACAGACTCACTTGCTCGCAGACACTCACCCCAGGCTACAACAGAAGGACAGTGACTCAGGAGGCATCAGAGAAATACAGGGAGCCACTGAGTTGTGTGTCTTCAAAGCAAGGACTAAAGGACAGTCTCCATTTTCCCTCTGTATAATCTTCCTTCTATGAAGCCGATAGACAGGTGCCAGCTCTCCTGTGTTGAGCCCTGCCCCACATGGTCAAATCTGAATCTGCACTGGCCTGGTGAACTCCACTCTTTCCACCCTGGTGACTCCTTAGGACCCTGACCCAAACAAGTCGTGCAACACTCGAGACACTTTTGCAGCTAGCAGCCAGCCTCACCCACACTACGATCTATTGGACAATTCTCAGGGGTCTGTGGGTCCCAGGAGGGCAATGGCTGGGCATAGTGTGCTCTGAGACTTTTGATGAATAGTTCCAGGGTCAGCACTGACACCATACCAGAATCTACATTAACACATTGAACACTACTTGTCCCACCCTGGTGACTCCCTGAGACCCTGCCTCATCCAACTTACATCTTGCATGAGGCTTTATTAACAGCTGAATCGTATGGGAACCAGGAGGTGACAGCAGGCTTCAGGGTGCCCTTGGCTTTTTGTGGAGCTACCTGGAGCCTGTTACTGGTGGCAGCCATCCTTGGTTCATAACGTGACCTCCTCAATGCATCTCTAGGTCTACCACAGGCAGTGTTTAACCTTGGATCACTTTGTAGCTCCTATCAGGTGATCCCTGGCTGGTCACAGGTAGTGGCTAACATGGGCCTGCAAAAGAACACCTCCCAAAAGGCTGCAAATATACCTGAAGGTCAGTTTCAGACCACACCAAAGCATCACCTGATTAGCCCCCAAAGTGGCACACCCAAAGGATGGTCTCAGCAGGTACCACAACTCTCTGGGGTAAATGTTGCTCTATGGGATAAGGACCTCACACAGCAGCCCATTAGATGTGGTTGGGGGCAAACCACATAGCCAGTTAGCACAAGGGTCAAGCCCACTCACAAACATGCCAAAAGCAATCAAGGCTCAACTATAACAGAAAGGCACATATAACCTTCACATGAAATACTCCTGGAGCACACAGTGCAGGTGACCAAGGAGACTGTGCCACTGTCCCCAAAGGGTACCTAGTACATAAGGCCACCTTGCCAAGACTGAGAGACATAGCATATCACCTAATTCATAGAAACAAACTCAGAAGGCAACTAAAATGAGGAAACAAAGAAATATGCCCCAAATGCAAGGGCAGGAAAAAATTCCAAACAATCTAAACAAAATAGAAGATAACAACCCAACATATACAGAGTCCAAAACAATAGTTATAAAGATGCTCAAGGAACTTAGTGAGAAGTTCAACAAAGAGATAGGAAACAAACAAACAAACAAGCAAACAGAAAAAAAAAAAAAGGCATAGAAAGCATAAAAAAGAACCAGTAAGACATGAAGAATAAGAATACATGAAATGAAGAATACGTTAGATGGAATCACCAGCAGATTAGATGAGTCAAAGGATTGAATCAACGATTTGGAAGAATAAGTGGCAAAATCCACCCAATTGAAAGAGCAAAAAGAAAGAAAAAAAGAATTAAACAAAACAAAACAACACCAAAAAACGAAGATAGCTTAAGGGACCTGTGGGAAAATAACATTTGCGTTATAGCAGTACCAGAATGAGAAGGCAGGCAGCAAGGGATCAAGAACCTATTTTAGAAATAATGACTGAAAACTTCCCAAACCTGGTGAAGTAAATAGATATAAAAGCCCAGAAATCACACAGAGTCTCCAACAAGATGAAATCTAACAGGCCCAAACCAAGACACATCATAAATAAAACGGCAAAATATAATACAAAAATAATCCTAAAAGCAGCAAGAGAAAGGCAACTAGCTATTTACAAGGGAGCTCCGAAAAGATTGTCAGCTGATTTCTCAACAGAAACTTCACAGGCCAGAGGGATTGTCATGAAACATTCAAAGTGTTGAAAAGTAAGAACCTACAACCAAGACTACCCTCCTGAGCAAAGCTATCATTTAAAAATGCAGGAGATAGAAAGATCTGCTTAGACAGGAAAAAGGTAAGGGAGTTCATCACCACCAAACCAGTATTTATATATATATATATATATATATATATATATATATATATATATATATATATATATATATATATATATATATGGGACTTTTTTAAGAAGAGTAATGGGGAAATAGAATCATAAATATGAATAATAAAATTACAATAACTATGTAACTGTCAATAATCACTTTAAATGTAAATGGATTAAATACTCCAATACTAATAAAAAATTTAAAGAAAAAGATATGGTATCTGAATAGATAAGAAAACAAGACATATTCATGTATGCTGTCTACAAGAGACCCACTTCAGATTGAAAGACATACACAGACTGGAAGTAAATGAATGGAAAAAGATACATCAAGCAAATGGAAACAAACAAGCAAAGAATCTGGGGTAGCAATACTTATATCAGATAAAATAAACTTTAAAACAAGGCTATAACAAGAGACAAAGTGGGACATTACATAATGATAAATGGATCAACCCAATAAGAGTATATATATATATATATATATATATATATATATATATATATATATCCCCTTTAAAAATTTATGTACCCCACATAGGAGCACCTAAATATATATAGAAAATATTGACAAACATAAAAAGAGAGATCAACAATAATACAATCATAGTAAAAAAAATTAATACCCATTCACAGGAATGGACAGATGTTCCAGACATAAAATCAACAAAGAAACAGAAGCCTTAAATGACACACTAGCTCAGATGGATTTAATGGATATTTTAAGAGCTTTTCAATCTAACACAGAAGCATATACATTCTTTTTAAATGCACATGGAACATTTTCCTAGATAGATCACGCTAGGCCACAAAACAAGTCTCAATAAACATAAGAAGACTGAAATTATAGCAAGCATCTCTTCTGACCACAACGGTATGAAACTAGAAATCAATTACAGGAAAAAAAAAATAAAACCTGAAAAACACACAAACACATGGAGGCTAAATAACATGCTACTAAATAATGAATAGGTCAATAATGAGATCAAGGAAAAAATCAATAGAAACCCTGAGACAAATGAAAATGAAAACACAACAACCCAAAATCTGTGGGACACACCAAAAACAATCTTAAGAGAGGAATTCATAGCGATGCAGGCCTACCTCAAGAAACAAGACATATGTCAAATAAACAATCTAACCTTACATTGAAAAGAACTAAAAAAAAAAAAAAAAGAATAGCAAACAAAGCCCAACGTGAGTAGAGGAAGGAAATAATAAATATCATAATGGAAATACATAAAATAGAGTCTAAGAAAATAATACAAAAGATCAATGAAAACAAGAGCTGGGTTTATTTTAAAAGATAAACAAAATTGAAAAATTGATAAACCTTTAACCAGACTCATCAAGAGAAAAAATAAAAAATAAAACCAAAATAAGTAATATCAGAAATGAAAGAGGATAACTGACACCACAGAAATACAAAGGATTATAAGAAAATATATAAACAATTATTTGCCAACAAATTGGACAACCTGGGGGGAAAAAAAAAAAAAAAGGATAAATTCCTAGAAATACGCAATTCTCCAAGACTGAATCAAGAAGAAACAGAAAATCTAAACTAACTGATTACTAATAATGATATTAAATCAGAACTCAAAAAACTCCCAACAAACAAAAGCCCTGGACCAGATGGCTTCACAAGTGAATTTCCAAAATTCAAATAAGAATTCCCACTGATCCTTCTCAAACTACTCCAAAAAATTTTAGAGGAGGGAAGGCTCCCAAGCTCATTTAAGGTGGAAACCATTACCTTAATTCCAAAACCAGGAAAGACATTACAAAAAATGAAAATTATTGGCAAATATCCCAGATGAACATATATGCAAAATCCTCAACAGAATATTAGCAAACCGAATTCAGCAATACATTAAAAAGATCATACACCACGATGAAGTGGGATTCATTCCTAGGATAGAAGGTTGGTTCAATATTGCAAATCAATTAACATGATATACCACATAAACAAATTGAAAGGTACAGATCATATCAATAGATTCAGAAAAAAGCATTTGACAAAATCCAACATGTATTTATGATAAAAACTCTCAGCAAAGTGGGAACAAAAGAAACATACCTCAACATAATAAAATCACATTTAACGTGGAAAAGCAAATAACTTTCTCCTTAAGATCAGGTACAAGGCAAGGATGACCACTCTCACCACTTTTATTCAACATAGTATTGGAAGTCTAGCCACAGCACTCAGAGAAGACAAATAAATAAAAGGTATCTAAATTGGAAAGGAAAAAGTAAAACTATCATTATTTTCAGATGCCATGTTTCTATATAGAGAGAATCCCAGAGATTTCACCAAAAAGTATTAGAACTGATAAATCAATTTAGTAAAGTAGCAAGATGCAAAATGAATATTCAGAAATTAGTTGCATTTTAACAATAATAATGAACTATCAGAAGGAGAAATTAAAACCCTTCCATTTAAAGTTACATAAAAAGGAAACCAAAACCAAAACCAAACAACCAAACAAAACCAGGGATACATTTAGCCTAGGGGGTAAAAGACCTGTACTCAGAAACCTAAAGGAAACTGAAGAAAGAAATTGAAGAAGATACAAATAAATGGAAGACTATACAGTGCTCACAGATAGGAAGAATTAACATTGTTCTAGTGTCCATACTACCCAAAGCAATCTATCTATAGATTTAATGCAATCTCTACTAAAATGCCAATAACATTTTTCTCAGAACCGGGCAACCTTAAATTTTATGTAGACGAACAAAAGACCCCAGATAACCACAACAATCTTAAGGGGGGAAAAAAATGGAGGTATCGATCTACCTAATATCAAACAATACTTCAAGGCCATAATTATCAAAACAGCATGGTAGAAGCATAAAAGCAGACATATAGATTAATGGAATAGAATAGAGTACCCAGAAATAAACCCATGCATATATGGTCATTTAATCAATGACAAATGAGGCACAAATATGCAGTGAGGTAAAAATAGTCCATTCAAAAAATGGTCTTGGGAAAACTGGACAGACACATGCAAAAAATTAAACTGGACCACCTTCTTAAACCATATACAAGTATAGCATAGAGAGCATAGTCAATAATATTGCAACAACCATGTACAGTGCCAGGTAGGTGCAAGACTAATCGTGGTGATCACTGCATAATTCATATAAATGTTGAACCACTATGCTACACACCTGAAACTAATATAAAAAAATATTGAAAGTCAACTGTAATTGAAAAAAAATAAATAATTAAAAATAGATAAAATAAAACATAAGAGAAAGTCTGAAGTATAATGAAAAAATATTTTGAACTAAATCGCATAGGCACATTGGAAATTTCTTATAAAGGTAAATTTGTACTTACTATACACAAAGTTTTTTTGCAAAATTTTATTGCAGTTTTATTCAAAACTTGGAATCGATCAAATGTCTTTAAGTGCTTGCTGAATGGTTAAATCAACTGTGATACACCCATGTGTTTGAATACTAGGGAGTAATAAAAATGAAATGAGGTATGGATTTACACTACAACACTGATGAACTTAATTGCATTTTGCTAGTTTAAAGAAACCAAACCAACAAAAAAATGCATATGACTCTATTTATGAGGCATTCTGGAAAAGACCAATTTATTGAGATAAACAAACAAACAAACAAAAAACCACAGATAAGTCAACAAGGGTTGGGTATGTACGATCTCTCTTGACTGCTATACATAGAAACAAGTAGGCCTGGGGATGTAGTTTCTCATTTCTATTATATTGATTATTTCTTGATCCCTGAAGTTGATGTAAACAGCTTAGCAGAGACAAGTGTTTCCACTTAGGTTTAGAGTTTATTTTTCTACTCTTAGAGGTTAGCATGCACCACGAGGTTAGCATGCACCAAGTTCGTAGGTTCCCTCTTGATGCCTGTTGATGGGACTGAGTATCTCAAGGAAATTAGGATGTTATTCTGATATTGTGACCTTTTATTCTTGTCCTTTTTAGCCCTTAATGAAGGAAAAGGAAAGGCTAAGAAAAATGTGGCATCACTTCTCTGTGTGAGTCTCCTCCTGATCGTCTTTGAAGTGGGTAGACATCCTAGGAGTTGTGTTCTTAGCCTGAGGATGAGTTTACTCTTGACTCTGGGAGAGCCATGAATTAACTCTGACTCTCTCTTGACTATATAGATGGAGAGAAAAATAATTGGATGATGGAAAATATTAAATTATTACTAGAATAACCAATTAATTATTTAGAACTATAATAAATAAAAACAAAAAATACTCCTTTCCCATTCATTTTCTCAATCATAAAAGAAGCATTATTTTTAAAGTCTTGAAATTCATAGTGAGGAAAGAAACATTTATATTCTATTCACATTTAAAAAAAACTGACATTAAATAAAGTCTTATTGACATTAAAACTGACATTAAATAAACTCTTATTTAAGTAGCTCAAATAAGCTACTTATTGTTATTCCAAAGTATATATATGGGAAAAATGTAGTATATCAGGAGTATTACTATCAAACCTAGGCAAAGGAAAACAAGGGTAGCAGTGACATTTGTAAGACGTATATAGAAGCATTTTTGTTGAAGCATTTTTCTGCTTACTGAAATGAGCAAAGTACAATGTATAAGGTGATACTAATTCTCTGTAGAATATTGAGAAGATGAGTGAAGTGGACTTAAGGGATTCCATCTCAGTTTAATTCAATAGCTCAAGATCACTCAGAATTAAATTCAGACTCCTGCTGAGAAAGAATAGATCAGGGTCTCTTGACTATCACAGTTATAACTTTATTTTTATCTTTTCCAAACTTTCTCTTTTCTCCCTTCCTTATGTTTTCTTGTTTTCCTCATTCTTGTCATTTTTCACATACACTTGTCACTTTATTTGTATTTTACTCTTCAATTATATAGAACTCCTAAAATATATCACTATCAGTCTTATCAATTCCTAACTTAAATTTTGTAAAAACAGGCTAATGGAATAAATTTAACTTAGGCCTGCTCTGCTCTGATGTTAAGCTTGGCTGGGAATTATGCTGAATTTATCTGTTCAGATTATGACCATCAGACTTATAAATTTTAATAAAACCAGAAATCAAGAAAACCATTCTATCTGATGATCTGGAATTAAAGAAAAAATATTTTGGAAATAATATGAATGTATTTCTACTTCTTTTATCATATTTCTATTTTTTCTAGTCATGTTTTTCATAGATTAAAAGGAGCAGCAATAAAATGTTCTCCCTGAGACAAGAGATGTAGTTAAAATATAATAAATACAAATAAACCTTAAAAGCTAAATTTTAAATACACTTTCATTTTAAGTTTAATATATTTAGTACCAAAAACCAAAAAAGCCATATATGTGTATAAATAGAGATGATATATATTTGTATAGATACAGGTACACATATTAGATATTATGAGAACACGACAAATATTAAGTTGGTGCAAAAGTAATTGTGATCTTTGCATTGTTGAAATTTGTCGTTGGATATTGGAATACATTTTTTAATAAATGTGGTTGTGTTATAATCATATGTAATACCTTTATGAAATATCTCTATGACCAATTAAACAACTTTAGAGATTTTCCTTTTATGAAGTTATTAAACAGAATAATTATCTGATACATTTACATTTTGAGGTGATTCTAATATTAATAAAGCTTAAAAACATTTTAAATAGCAATTTGTTAAAATAAAGAAACAAAAATATTTTAAAGAGTTCCAATATCAATTACTTGCAAAAACTCATACTGCATATCTGAAACCCAATGATAAAACAAGAATTGTTATACCCCATAATATAATAAACTAGAGTAGTGTGCAACATTGCTTTCATGTGAAATCTCTGGATTTATAGTTCCACCTCAGTATATTTATTCTAAATTGTAATTTTTACTGTATACATTGATTATTTGCCCTTCACCAATGTCTTTAAAGATGAATGGAACAGGTAAGATTAACAGGAACACAGAATGAAAACCAAGCCAAGTAGAGACTACTGTTGTTGTGGTAACAGGAACTTCACTGCATTGCTTACCATTGTGTCAGATTATAATAATCCATTCCAATGTGATTTATGAAAGAGAATGTCATAGAGGAGAATGTACAGACTATAATGCAGTATCTTTATAAGCACTTTTTCAAAGAATAAAACCCTCCTATGCATAACAATCTTTCTTTATCTGCTCTTGCAGGTTTGTCGCTTTTTGTATTTATAAATATGTTTACAAAACACATGCAAATTTATTGTTGAAATTACAGTTATTTTGTTATTCCTCTGAATGCACATCACAGTAATTATTATATGTGACACCAGGAAGCAAAACAGTATTCAGCTATTCTATCTAATTGGTGTATCATCTATTATTGATTTTGTATTCCATCTAGTTGTAGTGATAGTTGATTTGAGAGCTAGAAAGTATTATGGAATTTATTACTCTCAAGAGTACAGAAAGTAATAGGAAACAACTTAGTCAAATAAAATAAATGTATTTGAGGATTTGACACCAAAAGCAAAGGCAACAAAAGCAAAAATAAATAAATGGTACTACATCAAACTAAAATACTTCTGCACAGCAAAGGAAACCATCAATGAAATGAAAAAGCAACCTATGGAATTGGAGAAAAAAATGTGCAAATCATGTTTCTGATAAGGAGTTACCATTAAGAATACATAAAGAACTCATACAACTTGATAGCAAAAACCATTCTGATTAAAAAATGGTCAGAGGAACTGAATAGACATTTTTTTTAAAGTAAGACATATAAATAATCAACAGGTGCATGCAGAGAAGCTCAACATCCCTAATCAGGCAAATGCAAATCAAAACCACAATGAGATATCGCCTTATACTTATTAGAATGGCTATTATCAAAAACACAAGAGATAACAAATTGACTTGGAGAAAAAGAAACCGTCCCTCCCTGTTGATGAAAGTGCACTATGGATTGTAAGGTAAACTGATGTAGCCACTATAGGAAACAGTATGAAGTTTTCTCAAAAAATGAAAAATAGAACTGTTATATGATCCTACAATTTCACTTCTGGATATACCAGGAATGCCAAAAAGCAAAACAAAACAAAAAGTATAAACATGACTTGTATTCACCTTTTGTTATTGATATATGCGTATATTGAGTACTACAATTTTGACTACAGTTTTTTCCTTTCTTAAAATGTGTATACATTTTTTTGGCACCCTCTGTTTATGTGAAGAAAATGAAATCACTATCTCAAAGAGGTATCTGCAGCCCTATATTTATTGTAGCATTATTTACAATAGTCAAGACATGGAAACAACCTATGGGTCCATTGATAAATAAATAAATAAATAAATAAATAAATAAATAAATAAATACAATCTCTCTCTCTCTCTCTCTCTCTCTCTCTCTCTCACACACACACACACACACACACACACAGTACTCAGCCATAAGAAGGGAATCCTGCAACTTTCAAAACATGGATGGATCTTGAAGGCATTACGTTCAGTGAAACAACTCAGAGAAAGACAAATACAGTATAATCTCACCTACCTAAGGAATTGAAAAAAACGAATTAACAGAAATGGAGAACAGATTGGTGGCTGCCAAAGGTTCGTATACGGAGTGGAGCTTAGAAGAAATCAATGAAAGTGGTCAAAAGATAAAAACTTCTAGCTACAAGATAAATTCTGGGGATGTAACGTACAACACAGTGAATGCAGTTAACAATACTCTAGTGTATAATTGAAAGTTTCTAAGAGGGTAGATCTTAAATGTACCAATAATAAGAAAAAATCTGTAAGTATGTGAGGTGATGAATATTAATTAACTACACTTTTTGAGGTCATTGTTTCACACTGAATACGTATGTCAAATAATGTTGTATACCTTAAACTAATATGTACAATGTTATATTTCAATTATATAAATAATATATTTATATTACTAAACATAATCTCAATAAAACTGGAAGGAAATTTACTCTGCCACCTACCCAATGAAGACTGATGTGACTGTATTACAGTATAAATTGAATCATGAGAATTACAGTATTAAAATGTTTTCTACTAATAGCGTAGGTGAAGGATTATCTGTGTCCAACTCCTTTACAATTTGGAAATTCAAACTAATGTATGTTAAAATATTTTAAAATATATACTAATGAACTGCCTACATCGACAACTATAGTTGTGGGTAGATAGAAATACAAAGAATATGAGATTTTGAGATTATCATGCTAAGTGAAATAAGTCAGACAGAAAAAGTCAAGAACCATATGATTTCACTCATATGCAGGATATAAAAGTAAAAGCAAGAAATGAACAAGACAAACAAAGAAACAAAAACTCATAGACACAGACAACAGTTTAGTGCTAAGGGGAGAGGGTGGTGATAGAAGAGGGTAAAAGGGGTCAAATGTATGGTGATGGAAGAACTTACTCTTGATGGTGAACACAAAATGCAATGTATAGATAACATATTTTAGAATTGTACATTGAAACCTATATAATTTTACTAACCGATGACATCACAATAAATACAAATTTAAAAAAGAATGAGATGTGTATAAACCACACAAATTGATTGTTAATGGTATAGTTTCTAATGATCAGTAATTCAAATATAATTTATGCCCAAACTCGATTCAAGTTAAACCAATAAAAAGGTGAGATTTGACAATAAATTATAACGTGAAACTCCCATGGTCTTTTACTCAGTTTAATTGTAATCTTTAAACTGGAAACCGTTCTAAAACTATGCGAGTTTCCTTAGACACTTGAGGTTCTACAGTTTTTCTGGGTACTTTCCTTTTTACCAACGAAATGATTTATTTAAGAAAGAAAGAAAACTGTGATTTAAAAAGTGTCTACTGATTATTATAGCCATTGAAAAAGAAATAATTTTTACACTTTCAAATATGTCTATACTTTTTAAACCTGTATTCATATTTAAATATCTGGAAAAACAAGTTCCCATTCCCAGAGATATTAATTATGTGATATTCCTATATTTCCAAGATAGTATCAAGTATATGTGAAGAGCGTCCTACAACTTGTGACACTTCAGAGAAATTCTAAGTGGTCCAGTCACAGCATGACTTGGAAGAATGTGTCTACGTACATTAAAGGAAAATTGCCAAGAATAAAACAAAAATGTTCAATAGTGTTAACATTGAGAAATCATGGCAAACACATGGCAGAGCTTTCAGAGCTTTTGAGTTGTCACACAGCAGTTAGGATTGGTGAGTATAGCATCCAGCTCTGGAGTCAAACAGAACAAATATAATTCTGCCTCTGTCACTCCCCTGATGTCATATTTTGAGCAAATAATTTAACTTAAAGTGAGTTTCAGCTTTTAAAAAATCAAAACAGAATGGTTTTAAATCAAATGATTGAAAGATGAAAGGCAATAATATCTGTAAGTGCTTAGAACAGTGCATGACACAAGGTGCTAAATAACTTGCTGTATTTTGTGGTTGTCATTGCCTTCTTTGTCATCATCATTGTAATCATTATCACCATCATCATCATCACCATGCTGAAGACAGTTTCCAATAGTTGGCTTGTAACTTAATAAACAATGAAGTATCACTAAAACTATATAATTGATGTACTTGAAAACTTACCTAATCTGTTCAATTTACAAATTGCTTCAGTGAGTTTTGCGTGTATCCAGTCATAAAGGTCTAACAATATAAAATTTTATTTTTACTATTTAGATGATTTCTTTTTCATTGTATTTTATTTTTTTTAATTTATTGGGGTGACAATTGTTAGTAAAATTAGATAGATTTGAGGTGCACAATTCTGTATTACATCATCTATAAATCCCATTGTGTGTTCACCACTCAGAGTCAGTTCTCCTTCCATCACCATATATTTGAACCCCCTTACCCTCATCTCCCACCCCGCACCCCCCTTACCCTCTGGTAACCACTAAACTATTGTCTGTGTCTATTTAGATTATTTCTAAGCAATCCAAGGCAGTTGTCACTACTCTAGGCAACTTGATCTTCTTGTTCCACTATCCTTAATGTCCAGCTTTTTGTTCATGATTGCAGTATGATGATAGCTCCTCCTGGCATCGAATATAGACTATAGATAGAATAGAGAATAACAAAGGAACAGAAATACAAACAACAAAATTTTATGAGCCAGTCAAGCCTGTCCCCTGTCATCAGCCTGGATGATAGCTTCACCAGGGACTTCTATCTACATCTCATTAACAGAGTGAGGTCACATGACCATTCCCAACTCAATGGAGCCTGGGAGGCTGACAATAGAGCTTTCTGCCTCTATTAACAGAATAAGACAAAGAAATGGCTTTTGAGAGCTAATCCACAGAGTCTACAGCCACAGGAGAAGAGAGCAAGAGAATAAGAGAAATGTCATATAGAATAGAAATCTGTTAGTCCATGGATTTTTAAATATCTGAACAGAATTATTGCAGCTTCTAGAAGTTTTTTTCTCAACTGAAAGTAAAATGGCTAAATTGGATGGGCTAAGGAAGAGATAGAGATTTTTACCTTCACAAAACTTTAAAATGATAAAGTGTTTAACATTAATCAGAGTCTTTAATGTTCAGACTTGAAAACATAAGTAACTAAACAAGTGAGCAAGTTATTTGAAGACAGGGCTCTGTATGGCCTACGTTGTGCTGAAATAGTTGATTTATCCCCATCTAGTGCAGAAGCAAAGGCCTCTTTCCCATAACCCCGATAAGAGAGAACACCTAGAAAATCTGGAGTCAGCCCAAACAAGTATACAATACTTTAGGAAACAAACAAACAACAGAAAAACAATATTTGGAGCTTTGGTGATCAGTTAGGTATTTCTACATGAATAAATGAAATGGTCCAGGTAAACATTTCCACACCTGGAATTATACATAGAACTATAGTTTGCCCCCATGTAACATGATGATGCCATTGTCCTCATTAGGCTTGGTGAAGGAAAAAGCCTAGAAGACTTAGAAAAATACAAGGAATGCGACCCTATTGTCTTCACAACTTAGAGAGAGAAGAGTTTGGGATTAGACTCAATTTACCTCAGCAGTTCTGATTTGATTTCCATTAGCAGTAGTTGCTTGATAATAAGGAATTAAAGGAAGTCAGATGATAACAGGGTGGACCACAGGTAGGCACGGGTGAAAAAATGTTTTCAATTCAAAGAAAAATTTACAGGAATATGTAAAATATGATGTCTGTTTCCTCTGGGCATTTTTGTTTCTGAATGTCACATATCTTAATGCTACATACCTCTTGTTACCCTGAGGGAAACTAGGCTGACATGAAATCACATATACAAATGTGGTAAATGAAGGGAAAAGAGGTAGATATTTTTTTATGATGCATTTAAGTTCCAGGTTTGGGTCATGAGCATTCTCTGTCACTGACTCCCCTTTCATTAGTCACGATACAGAAGTTACATCACCATAAGGCTTTCTCATGTTGTCTGTCCTTGTATAACCACATCCATCTTTCTTAAGTCTTCATTACTACTACCATGCCCTAACCCCTAGCAACTGCTAATCTGCTCTCCATACCCAAAACTTTGTAATTGGCTTTTTTCTTTCAGATTAATTCAAGTTGTTTGATGTGTCAGTAGTTTGCTCCATTTTATTGCTGGGTAGTTATTTCGTGGTATGGATGTACCAGTTTACCATTTGTCCGTAAACAATATCTGCATTGTTTCTAGTGTGGGCTATTATAATTAAAGCTAATGTGTACATTTGTGTGCAGGTTTTTGTATGAATACAATTTTCATTTCTATAAGAAAAATGGCAGTAATACTCCTTTATTATTCTTTTAATAGCTGCAGGGTATAAAAGATACTCCTGGTTTCATTCCTGGTATTAGTGATTTGTGACTTCTCTACTTTTATTTTTGTTAGTCTTCCTAGAGATTTATCAATTTTATTGATTTAGTTTTTTGGAAGAAGGAGATTTCTATTTCAGTTTCTCTATTGTTTTCATATTTTCAATTTCATTGATTCCTGCTGTGGTCTTTATTATTTCTTCCTTGTGCTTAGTTTGGGTTTATTGCACTCGTGTTTTCCAAAGTAATTAAGTGAGAGCTTAAATTACTGATTTAAGCCTTTTCCTCATTTCTTATGCAAGAATTTAATGCTATGAATTTCCCTATAAACACTGCTTTAATTATATCCAGCATATTTTGGTATGTCAAATTTTCAGTTTCATATATATGTATGTGTGCATATTTATATAAAATTTAGTTTTAGACCTCCTCTTAGACCAATGAATAATTTAGGAGTGTATTGTTTTAATTTCCTCCTATTTGGATATTTTCCTACAATCTTTCCTTTAGTCATTACAACGGACTCCATTACAGTTTTAGAGAGTATTCTCTATATGATTTCATTCTTTCAAATTTTTAGAGGTTTAATGATCCAAGCTATAATCTATATTGGTTAATAATACAACACTTCTTTAAAAATGTTTTTTCTTCTGTTGGAAAGCTTACTCTATATAGGTCACTTATATTGTGTTGGTTGGTTGTGTTGTCCAAATCTTCTAAATATTTACTATTTTTTTTATTTATTTTTTATTTAGCAGTTTTATCAGTTGCTAAGTCAAGAGTGTTAATTTCCCACACTATAATTGTGAATTTGTTTATTTCTCCTGTCAATTATGTCAGTATTTTCTTCATTTTATATTGAAATTCTATTTTTTGGCATGTACATATCTAAACCATTATATCTTCCAGACTGATTGATCCTTTTGTCCTTATATAATGTTCCTCTTTGTCTCTAGTACTTAATTGAATATTAATATAACTGCTTTTTTATTAATAATTGCATAACATTTTTCTTTTATTTTCTTTTTACTTTCAATGTACCTATGTAATTGTATTTGAATCTAATGTGACTTTCTTGTAACAGCACATAGTTGTGTCATCTTTTAAATCCAATCTATCAGTCTTTGTTTTTTAAATTGGTATATTTAGGCCACTTATAGTTAAGATAATTATTGAACTGTTAGAGCACTGCCATTTTGGTTTTTTATTTGTTTCCTCTGGTGGTTGTCCTTCTATTCCTTTTTTTTCTTGCCTTCCTGTGTGTTATTTGAGCATCTTATAAGATTCTGTACATACATTTAACTATAGTGTTGTTTGCCTTTGTAGTTTAAAAAAAAAATTGTGAATTTTAAACCACATTTCTAAATCATGATTGCTAATATAGGGAAATATAATTCAATAACCTCAAGTAATTGAGAATCTAATTCACAAAGGTCACTTATTCTTTCCTGAGCCAAATGATTATTCCTGATCATAGACCTCACTTTTCGAAAGAAATCTTACAGAGATAACTATGTATACGCACAGTTACACAATTTCTACGGACCTCTGGCCTACTAAACTAAGGGCAAGACATTTCATACTTTCAAATATGTAAAGATAACATTCAGTTTTCTTCCACATGTGCCTTGCACTATGAATCAATATTACGCAGCTATTGGTTTGGTTATTATTCCATAATATGTATTAAACATCAGAGAGCTTTTGTAGCAGCCTGTAAATATATAAAGACTGCTTATTTCCCCTAAGTCAATGACTCTCAGGGCTGGGAGTTAGATTGATATATACCACATACTCTATGTTAAAACAGGACATTGACCCAATATTCATTCTTCCTTTTTCCCCTCAGCTTACTGGGCAAAAGAAAATAAAGTCTATATTTATAGGCTCACCTGAATCTAATTTTGGTTATGTGACTAAATTCTGGCCAATGAGATGCAAAAAGAAGTGATATTAAACAAAATGAAATATTCTATTACTTTCTTTTTCTCCTTCCAACTGTTTAGACTGCTGGTTGGGTTTAGAGCATTGCAGCAACGTTGGAGACTTTGGAGATTAATGTAGAATCCATTTGATGAACAGTTCAGGCAGCAAAACAAAAGTTACTTGGATCCTGAAAATTGGGGTGCTGGGCTTACTTTATTCATATAAGAGAGATGACATATAATTTCAAACTATATGTATTTGTGTTTTTGTATTACTAATAGCTAACATGCTAATAATTAATATACTTTCCAATGCTAATTCCATTGTAAATGTCTCTTCCACATTAAAACTTGTATTATTCTGATAAAGCATTCATCATTGCAGCAATTATTTATTTTAAAATAATATATTGTTTAAAATTTAATATTTTAAATATGCAATGACAAAATTTAATAATTATTTCATATACATTTAATATAAGTTGTAAAATATTTAGTGTTTTAATATCATCATGTTACTTTCTTGTTCAAAGCACTCCAATAACTTGCATATTATATTATGATTGAGGCCAAATCCTTCATAAGAATTTGATCATCCTATATAATCGACCACTTTGTAAGTTGTAACTTTGTAAGTTTAGTACACATTTGCCTGCTCCCTCTTTACCTCTTTATGTTTTAAATATAACAGTGTTATCTTTGTTCCTGATTTATGTCATATTATATTATTAAAAATATCTTGCCCTCATGATTGTATTCCTGCTAAGGTCTCTGCCAAACTCCAAACTCTGTCCTCTCTTTTATGCTTTATTTAACTTTTCATCTTTCAGTACTCAGCTCATTATTTCTTCCTTAGAGAAATCTCTTTGACTTCTTGTTGCATCTCATATTCTTTTATTTTATATTTTAATAAAAATGTATTTCTTTATCTCAGTATGGTATAATTTTTCAATTAATTTCTGCATCTTCCTGTTACAATACAAATCCCATTAGATCAACTCTTCCTTTTTTAGCTTTTTTTATTAGTTCCAGTACCCAGAATATCACTTAGCATATAGTAGATGCTCAATAAAAGTTTTTAAATAAATGAATTAAAAAATACCTTTTAGACACTTCTCTTTAGAAATGGTAACTTTGGCACTTGGCTTACTAACTTTGTCTATATGACATTTTATGTAACATACTTTGATAGCTTAAAATCACTGTGGACTATCCATCCAGCAAATCTGTCGCTCTACTCCTAAAACTACCGTTCAGTAAGTTTCTTTCCCATTCTCCTTCAATTAGTTAATATCATTATCATGATATGTCCATGTCATCATGATATGGACACTTATACCACCAAAATATCAGCCATTAAACACTCTTTGAATATAACTTTCTATTCATCTTTCTTCCTCAATTATTTCTACTATCTTGCTCTTCATAGCAGTGGTACTTGCAATCTGCTATGTTTTGAATGATCACTGCTTTGAAATTACACCACAAATCAGCTCTAAAATACTGCAGAACATACATCAGGATAAAAAAATACAATCCTAGATAAATTCACCTGTTGGTGGTCTCTAAGACTGCTGCTAAGTTGCTGATAAATAATGGAAAGCATCACATCTCAAGGGGGGTTTTGGTATTGCACTGACATCTAACATCCTTAAGGAATTAATTCTCTGATTTTCCATCTAAAGAAGATTAATCTCAAATCCATGCATAAGATTTAGAATGTTATCCACTGAGATATCAGAGTTATGTGTGTATCAAATAATGAGACAATTAGCAAACAGGAATCTTTGAAGGGTTGTTAATTCAGTTCACCAGTAATGCCACAAAGAAACTAGGTTCTTTCTAGTCTAGCATCTATAGTTATTGACATTGCCTTCCTTCATGAACATGAGAAGGCTTCAGTAATTCTAAGCAGTGCATGAAGACAGGATGATGTCCAGCAAAGAAAAGGGGTGTTTCCATCTATGCAAGCATTTTTATTGGTAAAGAAAAGCTTTCCCACAGCCAAGGGGCACACCATCTCTCAGGTCCCAGAGGACATCATTGGCACACATGTGTGCTCCCATGCTGATCATTAACAAGAGAAATGACACCACAGTTGTCTGTTTGATGATCCAAAATTCTTTATGTTGGCATAGAGTGGGAAGTACTTTCCCTGAGTAAATAAAGTGGTGATCATCTCCATAAAATTGATAGCAAAAAAAGGAAAAAAGATGTGGCTTTCGGTAGGCAACCAACAGCAGGAAAGTGGTGTCACAGAAGTTAAAGAAGCAACAGTTTGTAGAGGAAGAATCCAACTAAGTGCAATAGGTCTGATACAAAATGAGACATAGACATGAAAACAACTGCATTATCAACATGAAGGTCGTTAATGGCCTTTGCAAAAATAAATTTAGTGGAGTAGTGAGATCATGCAGGATTCATAAGAAAGGTTATAATGTCTCAAAAAACAACTCTACTGATAAAATGGTATTGTCCATGGCTGACCTTGTTTGACCCTCACATCATCTGCTTTAAGTCTTAAAAGAAGAAAGGACAAAAAAAAAAAGAAAATGGAGACTGGACTACGTATGGTGATTAAGATGACGACATTCATGTCTTGACCTTAAAGAGAAAGACTTAATGTGGGCATTTCATGAGCTATTCTAGTTAGAATTCTGGAAAATAACATAAAAATAAACCACCAAAACTAAGAGAAACCTTAGAAATAGAAACCTTATTTTATTCTTTGGATGGAAATGCAATTTATATGGCATCCTGTGGAACTTATTGTTTCACACTTATTCTAAAAGACAGGGCCTTCTACAAGACAATAGATGAATTCCCTTGAGGCTATTTACCACTTTCTGTATAGTGTTACACAGAGAATACTTTAACAACTGATGTGAAGGAGGGAGTTAATTCTAGGGGAGGTCTAGTGTTGAACAGTATCTTAGAAAAAAAGAAAGTAATTTAAGAAATATTGTGAATATGAATAATACCACATTAACACATGAAATAATTTTTCAGCTCCATAACTAAGCATGCTATCACCTCCCTTTCTGGCATACTTAATATTTCATAAAATGTTCTGATATACTACAGGATTATCAACAGTATCTTCAACGTAACATTTTTCTTTCAAGAACTGAAACCAAGTGGTCTCTCCAGGGCATCATAAATCTTAGTTTTCATTTAGAATATAAAAACCATAAAGAAAAGAAAACAATATTTAACCCTCAGAGAAGACCAATTTGGGATTGTTTTGACAGTAAAAGAATGAGATGATGAGAATAGGAATACTCCAATTTATATCAGTCATCAAGAAACAAAATAAAAGGGGCATAAGAACCCCCAGGATGGTACATGATAGAGCGGTGACCAGAACACTGAAATGGTCCTCATGAAGTTTTTCAGCAAAATGTAACCAAAGAATATAATATATCAAGATTAAATCATATTGCTAACAACAGACAATCAAATGATATACTATATGTGTATGTACATATACACAATATATGAATCAAGTTAAGAAGTCATCAGTTTAGGTAAATATATAATGGAAATAATATGCATTGACAAAGATTTAAGGTAAAATAATTGAATAGAATTAAGCCATAATGCTTTATAATTCTCTAACTACATACGACATCTTTAAACTTTTGAAGCCATTAAAGCATAGCAGGAATTTAATGGGATATCTGATTTTGTGTCCATCTATTGAATGATTCATTTCTTAGAATTCTGTGAGTCTAAGTGTGGGTAGGGAATTTCATATTGTTGATAACCCAACAGAGAAGGGAAGTGTGTTATTGTTCTGTTTCTATATATACCCTGAGATTTCCAAAAATAATATGAACGGATTTTCTTACAAACATCAAAGAACATCTCCATTAATGTTTAGAAAGAAGGAAAGTTTTCTGTAAACCTTTATTGTGTTAATAGCACAAATATAGCAACATATTTCATGCTATCTTGGTGAAAATAAAGAAAATGCATTAAGTAATAATTGACTTAACCTCCAAAAGGTTACATTATCACTCATCTATAAGTACATGATATATGAGGCACTCTTCTGAGTGTTTTAGATGTTTGACCCATTTCACTTCATAACAAGTGTATGAAACACTATTTTTAATAAAATTTTGCAGATTTGTTAACCAAGGCACAGACACCTTACGAATGTGTCACTGAGTATTTTGAGGAAATGAGACTTGACTGTAGCTCCAAAACCTGTGCCTGTAACACGTATGTTATCTTGCAAACTTGTTTGTGAATTATTTTTTTCATGGACTATTCAGTCAAGCTACTGTTTTTATCTAAAATAATTTTGCAGACAGTACTAGCATAGTACAGTAGTCACCCCCGCCCCCCTTATCTGCAGTTTCACTTTCTGTGGTTTCAGTTACCTGCTATAACCATGGTCCAAAAGTGTTAAATGGAAAATTCCAGAAATGAACAATTCATAAGTTTTCAATTGCATACTGTTCTGAGTAGAATGATGAAATCTTGCACCATCCTACTTCTACCCAGATCATGAATCATCTGTTTGTCCATCTGTTTGTCCACTCTGTATATACTGCCTGCCCATTAGTCACTTAGTAGCCATCTCGATCATCAGCTAGACTGCCCTGGCATCACAGTGCTTGTGTTCAAGTCACCCTTATTCTACTTAACAATGGCTCCAAAGCACAAGAGTAGTGATGCTGACATTTTGGGTAGGTCAAAGAAGCCATACAGTGCTTCTTTTAAGAGACAAGTTGAAAGTTTTTGACTTAATAAGCAAAGGAAAAAAATCATATTCTGAGGTTACTAAGATCCACCATAAGAATGAATCTTCTATCTGTGAAATTATGAAGGAAAAATAAATTTGGGTTAGCTTTGCTGTCGCACCCAAACTGCAAAAGTTACGGCCACAGTGCATGATATGTGCTTAGTTAAGACAGAAAAGGCATTAAATCTGTGGGTGGAAGACATGAACAGAAAACGTGTCCTGATTCACTGCAACATGTTTTGCCAGAAAGTACTGAGATCATATGAAGACTTCAGCAAGAGATCCCTAAAACGAGTGTCATTAAGCCGTCTACTGCAAGTAAGGGATGGTTACACAGATTCAGGAAGAGTTTTGTGATGGTATCCTCTCACATAATCATAACAAGAAGGGTGAGTACAGTGCAATAAGGTACTTTTGACAGAGAACACAGTCAAATAACTTTTATTACAGTATGTTGTTGTACTTGTTCTGTTTTATTAGTAGTAATTGTTATCTCTTACTGTGTCTAATGTATAAATAAAACTTCATCATAGCTATGTATGTTGAGGACAAAACATTGTAAATATGGGGTTTGGTACTATCCTGGATTGCAGACATCCAATAGGGTCTTGGAACATATTCTTCATGGAAAATGGGGGGCTATTGTTTGTAAAAATAATGTAAAAGTATTAATATAATACAATTCAAGGATTTCCCCCCAAATGATACATTTCTTCTTCCTCATTTTTAATATTCTAAATCAATTAATAAATGACTAATTCCCTTTGTTTAAAATAATACAATAAAAAAATTCTTATGGGTGGGGAAATACCTAATGCTATAATTAATAAACTGTTCTTTCGTATAAATTTCCTAAAATGTGGTCAAAGGACTCTTGGAATCAGAGTTACTATGTGTGCTAATTATTTAAACATTTCTAAACATAGCTCAGATCACATTTCTGCAGGTGGAAACTGAAAGTAGTTATTAAGCTATCAGGAAATATAGTGGGGATGCCAAAAATGTGTACTAGTGAACACTGGTCAACGTTGCTCAAGCAATAGTTCGCCATACTCAGAAGTGTCTGGACGCTGATGGTAACCACTCCGAGCACCTCTTGTAATTGCAGAAGTAAAAGATGAGTTGTATTCATCTTTATATTGAGTATTTATATTGAGTATTGAGGTTTATGTTGAGTATTACAATTTTAATACAGTTTTCCTTTCTTAAAATGTGTATACATTCTTAAGGCACCCTCTGTATATGCACAGTAAAATTCACACCATGGCTGTAATATGAATTAATTATATGTCTTTTCCTAAAAATAAAAAGAGGTAAACGTGAAAATATCAGATCCCTTAAGTTGTTGAGCTGCGATGCTATTGAAGATGGAAGATAGTGTTCAGAGAACATGGGAAAATAGATTATTGCATACTTTAAAATGCCACTGAGAGATATCATTGACTGAAGAAGGATGATTTCAAATCATTAACACTTTGTTGGAATATTCATAAATATTGCAAAAATTCAACAGTTCAAAGTTTTCTAAAATGTTGAAAATATGCTTTTATAAGTTTTCCTTTATCAAAAAAAATACAGTGTTTAGCTAAAACTATATTAAATAATTGGAAATTAATATTAGTTTGATTACTAGAAGCCATATAGTATTGAAACACATTTTAATAAATTACTCTTTTTGTTAATTTTATAGAATCAGTGTGTCTATTACTTTAAACATATACATAATTGACTGGTATTGCATAGTCTGACATACACAATTTCCTATTTTAAATTATTGTTGGAAAGAAAGTCGCTTATATTTTGAGAATTTGCAAAAGCTAAACCAAGGCCTACACATATTTCAATTGCCCAAAATTGAAAATTGAAATAAAAATAATAGCTATTTACAAAAACAATATATTGTGTGGGAAAGAGGTTAAGAGAAGATAAAGGAATAGGCAACAGATTTTTAAATTCCTTTCTTAGTGAAATGATCCAATTTGAGCTGAAATAAAACCCATGCAATCTGCAGGGTGTCAGTAAGAAACAGAGCAGCAGATGAGTAGGAACCGACATCTGTGGCTTGGGAAAAAATTTGGCGAGGAGAGCAAAAAACAAGTAGTTAAAGAGCTCTAAATGGCTATAAAAATGTAGTCTTCTAAAAAACATAGGGCAATTTAAATTTTTATTTTCTCCACCTATTAAGTAATACATTTTTGGCATTACAGGCATTCTGTAAACTAATACATGCATTTTATGGAGAATCAAATACAGAATATATATTTTTATATGGAGTAGATAATTGAAAATATTTAATGTAAATCCAAAATACTTTGGAAAATACGTTTCCAGTTCCATCAAGGACACTCTTGCAAAACTCATGGGATTGTACTGTTCAAGAAGAATCTTCTGAAGTTTACATAATTCTTCCCCTCATAAAACAAAACCTGTGAAAAAAACTGAATGCAATGCCTTTATGCTAATCTCTCTGCATTGTAATAACTAATAAATTATCAAGATGAACTAGAGAGCAGAGATATTAAGTCTATACAGGGCCTATGATTAAACATTCAATTAAAATAAAATAGATACTGCACAAATTCATTGCCATAAACCAGTCTTGTCATAGGACAAAACCAAATACTTGAGAATACACACATGATAAAGAGAAAAATTCTGAAGCAAAATGCTTTCCTTCTGTGATATTAAATCACACTTCTCTTTATTTATTAGTTTTAGAAACAACCTAAAAATACAGTAAACCCAATGACAATATTACACCCATTCCACAATAACAGATATTTGAACACAATGTGAATTTTTAATTGGATCTTGTTCTCCAAGTAAAGTTCCTATTTTCTGTTTGGATATGGGTGGGGGAAATGAAGGAGGTTATTAAATAACAGTATTGTTATCATGTGGTTCTTTCTCAGTGTAGTGCATGATCATTTGTACATATAATAAATGTTTCTAGCTTTAATTTTGTGCTTTTTCTGATCATGTAGAATGGCTACGAAATATGTATTTGTATTATTCTTACTATAACCTGGCTTCCCATTTCACCTGATTGATATTTTTGAGCCCACTATTGTGTTTTAGTGGGATATTATGATTGATCATAAAGGACAAGAAAACTAATTTAAAAAGTATTAATTGTGCAGATTTCTATAATTGTAACATCTTAATAAGATGGCTGAGACCTCCAGAACACCAGAGTTGAAATAGCAAGACAGGCATATCTTGTTTTGTTGCACTTCACTTTATTGTGCTTCACAGATACTGTATCTGTTACAAATTAAAGAATCGTGGTAGTCCTTCATCAAGCAAGTCTATGGGTGCCATTTTTCTAATAGCATTTGCTCACTTTGTGTCTCTTTATAACATTTTTGTAATTCAAGCAATATACTTGTCATGGTGAGCTGTGATCAGTGATCTTTGACTTTACTATTATAATTGTTTTGGGACAGCACAAGACAATTGTTTTGGGACTGCACCCATATAAGACAGTGAACTTAATCAGTAAACGTATGTGTTCCCACTGCTCCACCCACCAGCCATGCCTCCTTCCCTGTCCTTCTCCTCAGGCATCCATGCTCCCTGAGACACAACAATGTTGAAATCAATCCAGTTAATAGCCCTACAGGGCCTCTAAGTGTTCAACGGAAGAGTCACATGTTTGTCACTTTAAATCAAAAGCTAGAAATGATTAAGTGTAGTGAGGAAGGCATGTCGAAAGCTGATACAGGCCAAAAGCTGGACCTCTTGCACCAAACAGTTAGCCAAGTTTGTGAATGCAAAGAATAAATTCTGGGAGGAAATTAAAAGTGCTACTCTAGTGAATACATGAATGATAAAAAAGCAACACAGCCTTATCGTTGATCTGGAGAAAGTTTTAGTGGTCTGGATAAAAGGTCAAACCAGTCACAATATTTTCTTGATCCGAAACCTAACCCAGAGCAACACTTTAAATCTCTTTAATCCTATGCAGGCTGAGAGAGGTGAGGCAGAAGAAAATTTTAAAGCTAGCAGAGGTTGGTTCATGAGTTTTAAGGATAGAAGCAGTCTCCATAACTCAAAAGTGCAGGTGAAACAGCAAGTGCTAATGGAGAAGGTGCAGCAACTTATCCAGATCTAGCTAGATAATGAATGAGGTGACAAACTTCATTGCTGTCTTATATTAAGAAATTGTCAAAGCCACCCCAACCTTCACCGACCATCTACCACCCTGATCAGTCAGCAGCCATAACATCAAAGCTAGACTCCAACAGTAAAAAGGTTACAACTCACTGAAAACTCAGATGATGGTTAGCATTTTTTAGCAATAAAGTATTTTAAATTAAGGTGTACACATTTTTTAGACATAATGCTATCGCTCACTTAACAGATGACGTACAGTGTAAGCATAAATTTTATACAATATACTGGGACAGCAAAAAAGTCATGTGACTTGCTTTATTGTAATATTTGCTTTATTGTGGTGCTCTGTAAATGAACCACAGTATCTCCAAAATATAACTGTATGAATAAAATACTGCATTTACAGAACAACGTCCAAGTAGATGTTAAATTTTGGAAATATGCTAAAATTGTATATGAAATCCATTTTAACATATTAAATATTTTTATAATAAAATATATCCCATGACTACAAGATGAAGTAAAAATGAAGGGGGCTTTATGGTTTCTGTTTGGTGGGATTGTGCATTGCTACAGGCATTTAGCAAATACATGCTGACTGCCTACAAAACACCGATGTGTAAAATAAGAGCTACTGTATAGCTAAACCGGAAAAGCTCCATACTTAGCTCCAGCGATAACTGGAAACCTGATACTGACTCTTGACAAGATAGATAACGATTTTTAAAGTGTTCTTTACTTTGAACCTCCCCTGGTGGCATCTGGGGCAGACTTATTCATAAATGGCTTTTACCTGGTATAATCTGTGAGGCAGCTTGACTTGGCTATATGACCTGAGAGATATAACAGACCCCATGGAAAACTTTTGTGGGATTTCTTGCACATATCTTAGTTCACACACCAAAAACCAAGCACATTCTGTGTGACTGAGAAAATACCTAAGGGCTCTGGGCCCAGAAGTCTCTCAAATGCCCAATGTTTGCTTGTGTTTTCTTTCTTCTGCAGTATATCACATCCCTTTAATAAAGTTTTACATGAAAGTGCTCTGTGGCATTTTGTAAGTGATTTCAATTGCCCCAAATTCATAATCTTTGCAGCCAATTGAGGAATAAATTTATGGAAATTCAATATTGTACAAGACAGATACTATACTCTTGTGGATCATATAGGACCCTCTTTATGCCTCATTCTCTCTCTGCAGATGATTTCCATATTCTCTCTTCTCCCACACTCTTAGGTACCACACATTTGTCAATTGCAGTGAGAGCTAATAAAATCATCCTAGTTCTAGCTGCTCTATATTTTGTTACAAGTGTTTCATTCTTTCACAATTAGTGGTTTCATAAGAATGTTTAGAAAACTGAAAATGTGTAGAACACATGAAAAATAACTCAGAAATAGCCATTAAAAACGGATCTCGTCTTATTTAAATCATACTATAAGCAACTTTTGCCTCTAAAACAACTGAGGTACACTAATTTATTGCATGAAACCATCTATTTGATCAGTATAACCGGAAATAAATGCAGTACTAGGATACAAGTATTTACAGTATTATTTGATGACTATAGTGGAAATCACAACTAATTTGTGGGAAATTCATATTTATTACCTAAGAAAAAGACACAGAACTTTGAGGACCTTCCATTTTCTTTGATTTGTTGCAAACAATACTCATATTAATTAATAGAGTGCTCAAATTAAAGAACATATTTCATTTTTTAAATATTACATCAAAACATATTTGAGTAACAACGCTGTATATTACAAAAACAATCATGTTGAAGATTAAAATAATTGCCAATTCTTTTGGTATTTAGATTCATCATTCTCTATAAAAATGTTTATATTACCTTTATTTTTTTTTAACTTTTATTAACCAGAAATGAAAGAGAAGTTATGATGGGTACCACAGAAATACAAAGGATAATATGAGAATACTATGAAAGGCTACATGCCACCAAATTCTATAACCTAAAATAAATGGACACATTCTTAGAAATAAATAACCTTCCTATACTGATCACAAAGAACCGGAAAATCTAAATAGACCAATCATTGTTAGGGAAATTGAAACAATCATCTAAAACCTCCCCAAAAGCAAAAGTCCAGTAAAAGTTAAAATAAATGAATAGGACTATATCAAACTAAAAACTTCTGCACAGCAAAAGAAGACATCAACAAAACAAAGAGGCAGCCAACCAAATAGGAGAAGGCATTTACAAACAACGCCTCTGATAAGGGTCTAGTATCCAAAATATATAAAGAACTCATACAACTCAACAACAAAAAAACAAACAGTACAATAAAAAATGTGCAGATGACCTGAACAGAGACTTCTCCCCAAAAGACATACAAACATATATGAAAAAATGTGCAACTTCACTAGCGATTAGGGAAACGCAAATCAAAACCACAATGAGCTATCACCTCCAACCTATCAGAATAGCTATCATCAACAAGACAAGTAATAACAAATGTTGGAGAGGGTGTGGAAGAATAAGGACACTCATGTCTTGTTGGTAGGTGTGTAAATTGGTGAAGCCACTATGGAAAACGGTATGCAGGTTCCTAAAAAAATTAAGAATAAATTCACCATATGACCCAGCAATCCCTCTTTTGGATATCTACCCACAAAATACGAAAACATTTATCCATAAAGAAATGTACCTCTATGTTCATTGCAGCATTATTCACAGTGGTGAAGACATGGAAACCACCAATGTATCCTTTAATAGATAATTGTGTAAAGAAGATGTGGTACATATATATACAACAGAATATTATTCATCCATAAGAAAAGATGCAATACTGCCATTTTTGACAATATGGATAGATCTTGAGGTCATCATGCTAAGCAAATACGTCAGACAGAAAAGTGGAATATAATATGATTTTGCTCATATGTGAGATCGAAAACTGAAAGCAACAAACAAACAAGACAAACAAAATCAACAAAATGTCATAGATACAGACAACATTTTAGTGGTCACCAGAGGGTAAAGGGGCAGGGGATTGGTAAAAGAGAGTAATAAGGATCAAATATATGGTGACAGATGGAGATTTGACTCTAGGTGGTAAACATACAATGCAATATATAGATGATGTATTATAGAAATTGAACCTATATAATTATCCTAACCAATGTCATCACAATAAAATCAATAATGATTTAAAAAATCTACTGTTTCTTATCAACCAATAATTATATGGCATTTCAAGTTAATCAACAGTTAATTATATTATAATTACAATAATTATTGCAATAATATTTGCAGATCATAAACCTCAGAAAGGTCTACTATCCAGAATATAACAAACTCTTACAACTCAACAACAAAAATACACACGACTAAAGAATAGGAAAATGACTTGGTTAGACATTACTTCAAAGATGAAATCTGAAACAGCAAAAAAGAACGAAAGAATGCTCAACATAATTAATTGTTAGGGAACTACAATTCAGAACCACAGTGAAATATAATTTCATACCTACTGGGATGGATAAAATGATAACTTTAATAAAACATAGAATGTAGGAGAGACTCTTAAATGCATCAAGAGAAAAACAACTCGTTATATACTAGAGAACCCACATAAGACTATTAACAGATTTTTCAGCAGAAACTTTGCAGGCCAGAAGGGAATAGTCTGATATATTCAAAGTTCTGACAAGATAAAATAATACCCCATGAAGTAAAGTAATTCCTTAGAATTGAACGACAGATAGAGTTTCCCAGACCAGTTAAAGCTAAAGGAGTTCACCAACATTAGACTGGCCTTATAAGAAATGTTAAAGAGACTTATTCAAACTTAAAAAAAGGTCCCAAATTAGTAAAAAGAAAACATGAAAAAAAAGCATGTATGTATGTGTATGTATATATATGTATATATACACACACATATATATGTATCTATACATATATATGTACATATGTATATATACATATATATATATGTGTGTATATATGTATATATACATATATATGTATATATGTATATATATATATGTATATATGTATACATATATATGTATATATGTACACACACATCTGTAAAGGTAACTATATTTTAAATTCATAAAACTTTAACATGATGTTAGGCAAATAACAAATAACATTTGGTATGAATGTTAAAAGAGAAAAGTATTAAAAATAACTATAACTGCAATAATTTGTTAGTGGATACACAGGTAAAACAACCTGTAAATTATGACATTAAAACAAAAATCTAGAGGTAACTATAAAAATGTAGAGCTTTGATATATACTTGAAGTTAAGTTGCTTTGAGCTTGAAATAGACAGTTATGTTTTATGTAAACCTCATGGTACTCACAAAGCAAAAACCTATAGTAGATTCACAAAAAATAGAGAAAATAATTTAAGCATACCACTACAGAGAAAATAAAAACAAAATAAGAATGAAGAGATAAGAGAACAACAAAAGAATTACAAAACAACCAGAAAACTAAAACAAAATGATAGTGAAGTCCATATCTACTAATAATTACTTCAAATGCAAATAGACTAAATTCTCCAATCAAAAAACACAGTGGCTGAGCGGATTTTTTTTTTTTCTTTTTTTCTTTTTAAGACTCAGTTATATGCTGTCTACAAGAAATTCACTCAAACTTTAAGGACACATGCAGACTGAAAGCAAAGGGATGGAAAAACATATCTAAAGCAAACAAAAACCAAAAGAATGTTGTGTTACCTGTGCTTATAACAGGGAAAATAGACTTTAAGCCAAAGACTAATAAAAGACAAAGAAGGTCATTATATAATGATAAAGGGCTCAATCCAATGAGAAGAAACACATTTGTACATATCTCTGTACCCAAAAAGATAAATAATAAACTTAGCAAATGATGTGAAGGACCCATACACTGAAAAGTATAATGGAAAGATATTCTGTGTTCATGCATTGGAAGATCAACATAGTTAAAATGGTCATATTACCCAAAGCAATATACAGATTTAATGCAATTCCAATCAAATTCTTTTTTTTTTTTTTAAGAAGTGACATTTTTTTAAAAAATAGGACAAAAAAATCATCAGATTTGTATGGACTAGCAAAAGACCCCCAATAACCAAAGCAATCATAAAGACAAAAAAAAAAAAAGCTAGAGGTTTCACACTCCTGACTTTAATTTATACTAGAAAGCAACAATAATTAAATCAGCATGGTATTGGAAGAAAAAAGACACACAGACCAACAGAATAGACCTGGGAACTGAGGAATAAACATGTATGTGTGTGTGTGTGTATATATATATATATATATATATATATATATATATATATGGCAATTTTGGACAAAGGAGGCAAAAACATACTACAGAGAAAAGAAAGCTACTTCAATAAATGGTGCTGGGAAAACTGAAAAAAAGAAAAGAAAATAGACTACTATCTTCTACCATATACAAAACTTAACTCAAAATAGATGAAAGATCTAAACATAAGAGCGCTGAAACAATAAATTGCATAGAAGAAAGCAAGGGTACTAAACTTATGAACTTTGGTTTCGGAAAAGATTTTATTAATTTGACTTTAAATGCAAAGGAAGTAAAAGAAAAAAACAAATGAATGGGACTATATCAAACTAAAAAGCTCTGCACAGCAAAAGAAACCATCAACAAATCAAAGAGGCAAATAGCTGAATCGGAGAAGATACTTACAAACAAAACATCCAATAAGGTGCTAATATCCAAACTATCTAAAGAACTCATATAACTCTTACTACTCAACAACAACAGTAAAAAAAAAAAAAAAAAAAAAAATCAATACAATTGAAAAATGTCCTGGGGATCTGAATAGACAGTTCACTCCAAAAGACCTGAAAACAGCCAAGAGATATATGAAAAAACGCTCAACTTCACTAGCTATTAGAAAAATGCAAATCAAAACCATAGTGAGATGCCACCTCACACCTGTTAGAATGGCTCTTGCCAACCAGACAACTAATAGCAAGTGTTGGAGAGGTTGTGCAGCAAAAGAAATCCTCATACAGTGCTGATAGGGATGTAAATTGATACAGCCACTATAGAAAACAGTATGGAGGATCCTCAAAAAATTAAGAATAATTAAAAAAAAAATCAGAATAGAATTACCATATTACCCTG
The DNA here is from genome assembly GCF_057876585.1 of Rhinolophus sinicus. NCBI lineage: Eukaryota > Metazoa > Chordata > Mammalia > Chiroptera > Rhinolophidae > Rhinolophus > Rhinolophus sinicus. The sequence continues at coordinate 111,611,277 of NC_142516.1, forward strand.
CAATCTCTAGGTATCTACCCAAACAACCTGAAAACATTTATCCGTAAAGATATATGTACCCCTATGTTCACTGCAGTATTATTCACAGTGGCCAAGACATGGAAACAAAGAAAGTGTCCTCTGAGAGATAATTGGATAAAAAAGGGATGGTACATATATTTATTGGAATATTACTTGGACATAAAAATGATGTGATAGTGCCATTTGTAATAACATGGATGGATCTTGAGATTATCATGCTAACCAAAACAAGTCAGACAGAAAAAGTTGAAAATCATATGACATCATTCATATGTAGGGTATAAAACTGAAAGCAACAACCGAACAAGACAAACAAAACAAACAAAAACTCATAGACACAATAATTTAGTGGTTACCACAGGGTAAGAGGGTGGTGTGTAGTAGAAGAGTGTAAAGGGAGTCAAATATGTAGTGTGGAAGGAGAACTGACTTTGGGTGGTGAACACAGCATGGAATATATAGATGATATATTATGGAAATGTACATTTGAAATCTATATAATTTTACTAACCAGTCACCCCAATAAATTTATTAAATGGTAAAAAAAGAAGAAAGACACTGTTAAGAGAATGAAAAAGCAGGCTATAGATGAGGAGAAAACGTTTGTAATCATCTGTCTGATAAAGGACACGTACCCAGAATAAAGATCTTTCAAAACTCAATAAAAATGAAAACAAAGAGAACAATTTTTAAAAATGAGCAAAATATTTTAATACACATTGCAGCTAAGAATATATACAGTTGGCAATTAAGCACATGAGAAGATGTTCAACTATCTTTATTGAAATCCAATCTATCATTAGTCACCAAAAATAATCAATGAAGCCTAAACTATCATTAGTCAATCAGAAAATGCAAAGCCTAATCTACCACTAGTTATTGGGAAAATGAAAGTTAAAATCATACACCTATTAGAATATCTAAATTTAAAGGAATGACCATGTCTAGTATTGGCAAAAATGTGGAGCAAATTTAACTCTCAATCAGTTTGGAAAAGCATCACAGTTTCTAAAATAAAAATCAAACAACCAACCTAACATGATCCAACCATCCATTCTTAGATGTTTACAAAGGGAAATGAAAAGATATACTCATGCAAAAACTTGTACATGAATGATAAAAGAAGCTTTATTTATAATAACCAAAAACTGGAAATAACTTAAATGTCATCAACAGGTTAATATATAAAAATACACACTGGTATATCCGTACAATAAAAGATATTCAGCAATGAAAAAATAACATAATTTTTATACACACTATAATGAATTACAAGACAATCATGTTGAATAAAAGTGTAAGACAGAAAAAAATGTGTGCTGTATGATTCAATTTATACAGAAGTCTAGAAAATGCAAACTAAATGCACTACAGTGACAAAAATCAGTACAGTGGTTGCCTGGAGATGGGGTAAGGAGAAGAGGGGCAGGAGAGAATTATTACAAAAGGAAGGAAACTTTGGTGAAGGGATAATGGATGTGTTCATTATCTTGATGGGGGCAATGATTTCATGGGTTTATAAATATGTCAAAACATCACATTGTGCACTTTAAATCTGAGTCATTTATATGTCTATTATACTTAAATATATATATATATATTTAAAAAAAATATATATATATATATATATTTTTTTTTAAATATGTAAAGAAATATTAACAAACCTGAAGGGAGAAACCTGAAGGGAGAGCATTACAATCATAATAGGGGTCTTCAGTACCCCACTTTCAATAATGTATATATTATCCATATAGAAAATCAATAAAAAAAAAACTAGACTTGAACTACATGCTAGATTAGATGGATTCAACAGATATTTGTAGAATATTCTACCCAAAAAACAGTAGAATATACATTGCCCGTAAGCTCGTATGAAACATTTTCCAATATAGATCACATATTAGGCCACAAAATAGTCAATACATTTAGGAAGATTGATATCATAGAAAGCGTAATTTCTAACCACAATAGTATGAAACTTAAAATCAATTACAAGAAGAAAACTGGATAATTGACATATATGTAAAGATTAAACAACATGTTACTGAATAACAAATGAGTTCAAGAATCAAAAGAGAAAAAATAATCTGGATATAAACGAAATAGAAATACAGCATTCCAAAATTATAGGATGCAGTAAAGAATGTTTTAAGGAGAAAGTCCATGGTGATGAATGCCTAAATTAAGAATAAAGAAATATCTCAAATAAACAACCTAACATTACACCTCATGGAACTAGAAAAAGGAGAACAAACAGAATGCTGTTAGTAAAAGAAAGAAATAGGAAATATCTGAGTGGGGGAAAAAAGTGTAACCGAGTTTAAAGACAACGGAAAAGATCAATGAAACTAAGTGTTGTTTTTTGAAAATATAAACAATATTGACAAACCTTTAGCTAGACTAACCAAAAAAAAAAAAAGAGAAGGGAATGTATAAAATTATAAATTAAAGAAACATCACTATAATTGATCCCACAAAAATACAAAGAAATCATAAGAGACTACTATGAACAACTATAGACCAACAAATTGGACACCCTAGAAGAAATGATAAATACCTAGGAACAGGCAACCTACCAAGAATTAATCATAAAGAAATATAAAATCTGAAAAGATCAATTGGAGATTAAATAAGTAATCAAAAAGACTCTCAACACAGAAAAGTACGGGACCAGATGCCTTTATTGGTGAATTCTACCTAACTTTAAAGAAAAATTAATGTTAGTGCTTCCAAAACTCTTCCAAAAAATAGAGAAGGGAATATTTTCAATCTCATTTTATAAGAACAGTATTACTGTGATGGCAAAACCAGAACAGGACACTAAAAGAAAATTACAGCCTGATATCCTTGATGAACATAGATGCATAGATCCTTGCCAAAATATTAGCAAACCAAATTCACCAATAAATTTAAATGATCATACACCATGATCAAGTGGAATTTATTCCAGATACATAATTATGGTTTAACATTCAAAATTTAATCAATGTGATAAAACATATTAATAAAACGGAGGATAAAAACAATATTATCATCTCAATAAATGTATTTGACAAAAGTCAATATCCATTCATGATAAAACCCCCAACAAACTGAGTACAGAGGGAACATATGAAGGTGGGGCAATTAAGTTTGTGAATTTATCCTAGTAAAAGTGCCACATACCTCACCGCTGAATATCACTATTGTCACCTTCCAAGTACTCCCCTTGGGAAGCTATGCACTGACGCCAGCACCTAGTTCACCCTTCAAAGCAATTTTGAACTCTTTCTGGAATGGCCACCAGAGCTGTCGTCGTATTAACCTTGATGCCCTGAATGTTATCAAAATGTCTTCCTTTCAATATTTCCTTTATCTTTGTGTAAAGAAAGAAGTCACTGTGGGCCAGATGACGTGAGTAGGGATGATGTTCCAATACAGTATTTGTTTCCTGGCTAAAAACTCCCTCACAGACAGTATTGTACGAGTTAGTGCACTGTTATGGTGCAAGAACCATAGATCATTGGTGAAAAGCTCAGGTCGTTTTCGTCTAACTTTTTCAAAAAGCCTTTTCAGCACTCCCAAATAGTAAACTTGGTTAACTGTTTATCCAGTTGGTACAAAATCATAATGAATAATCTCTCTGATATATACTAAAAAAAAAAAAAAGTTAGCAACATCATTGCAACAAGTTTGCAAACTTAATCGTTAGACCCAGTACTTCAATATAGTAAAGACCATATAAGACAAGCTCACAGATAACATCATACTCTAAGATAAGGAAACAAGACAAGGATGCCCACTCTGACAATTTTATTCAGCATAGTATTGGAATTCCTAACCAGAGCAATTAAGCCGGAAAACTAAACAAACATCAAATGGAAAGGAAGAAGTTAAATTCTATTTGCAGGTGACATAGTATTATATAGAAAACCCTAACACTCCACTAAAACAAAACAAAACAAAACAAAACAAACAAAACAAAACAAAACAAAACAAAACAAAACATTGTTCTATGCACTAACAATAAACTATCTGAAAGAGAAATTAATAAAACAATCACATTTACAATAATATCAAAAACAATAAAATAGCTAGGAATATATTTAACCAAGGAGATAAAAGTTCTGTGTACTGAAAACTATATGACATTGATAAAAGAAACTGAAGAAGACACAAATAAATGGAAAGATATCCCATGTTCATAAGTCAGAAGAATTAATATTGTTTTAATGTTCATACTACCCAAAGCAACCCACGGAGTCAATGCAATCACTTTCGAAATTCCCATAGAAATTTTCACAGAAAAAAGTAAAACAACCCTAAAATTCACAAGGAACAAGAAAAGATCCCAAATATACAAGGAAATCTTATGAAAAAACAAACAAATTATGGAGTTATCATTCTCCCTGATTTCAAACCATATTACAAACTTAGAGTAATACGGTATTCACACAAAAATAGATATAATCAATGAAACAGAATGAAACAGAGCCCAGCAATAAACCCATGCATGTATAGTCAATTAATCATGGAAGAGCCAAGAATATACAATGGGGGAAGGATAGTCTCTTCAACAATGGTATCGGGAAAACTGGAGTGCCACTGCAAAAGAATGAAACTGGACCTATCTGTATATCATACATAAAATTTATCTAAAAAATGATTAAAAACTTAAATTTAAGACATGAAACTGTAACACTCTTAGAATTAAAAATAGGAGATAAACTCCTTCACACTGATCTTGGCAATATTTTTTTTCTTTTAGAGTTGATACCAAAGCAAAGGAAACAAGAGGAAAAAAAATAAATGAACAAATGGATCTCCATCAAACTAAAATGTTTATGTACAGCAAAAGAAACCATCAACAAAATGAAAAGGCAACCTTCAGAATGGGAGAAAATATTTGAAAACAAATTTCTGATAGGAAGTTAATATCAAAAATGTATTAAAAACTCATACAACTAACTAACAATAAAATAAACAATCCAATTAAAAAACAGGCAGAGGAACTGAAAAGACTGTGTGTTTTTTTTTTACAAAGAAGACATACAAATGGAAAACATGTATATGAAGAGGTGCTCAATGTCACTAATCATAAGGGAAACAGAAATCAAAACCACAATGAGATATCACCTCTCAGTCGTTAGAATGGCTATCATCAATAAAAAACAAAAACAATAGAAGTGTTGGTGAGGATGTGTTGAAAAGGGAACATTTGTGCACTGTTGGTAGGAATTTAAACTGGTGCAGACACTGTGGAAAACAGTACAGAGGCTCTTCAAACAATTAAAACTAAAACTACCTTATGATCCAGCAATTCCACTTATGGGTATTTTTCCAAAGGGAACATAAACAATAACTTGAAAATACCTGCATATCCATGGTCATCACAGCATTATTTACAACATCCAAGACATGAAAATAATCTAAGTATGCAGATGGATGAAAAGACAAAAAAAAAAAAAAAGTAGTACACACACACACACCCACACAAGATGGAATATTGTTCAGCCATAAAAATAAGGAAACCCTGCTATTTGTAACAACATGGATGAAACTTGAGGGCATTATGCTAAGGAAATAAGGCAGACCGAAAAAAGGACAAATACTCTATTATCTCCCATTATGTGGAATCTAAAACAAGAGAAAACGAAACAAAGAAAGAAACAAACAAAAAACAACTCAAACACATAGAAACATAGTGTAGAAAAGTAATTGCCTGGGTATGGGCGTTGAAGAAAATAGGGAGATGTTGGTAAAAAGGCACAGATTTTCAGCTATCAGATGAATACATTTTGAGGATCTAATGTAAAACATGGTGACTATAGTTGATAACACTGTATTGAGAGATTGAAATGTTCTATAGATTAGACAGAACTTCAGTTTTCACACACACAAAGATAAACATGTGAGGATGGATATTAACTATATGGGGGAAATCTTTTCACAATGTATATGTATATCAATCCATCACGGTGTACACTTTAAATACCTTAGAATTTATAGGCCATTATACTTTAACAAAGTTAAAATCAAAAGTGCAAATAGAAAACCAAAAACAGGAATAAAAAACTTAAAAATCAGAACATAATGTACTTTTAAATGGTCTACCACAGAGTTAAAGTAGAATAAAACAACCATTATGTTACCAAAGACTAGATATATAAACTAGAATGGTGTTTTATATACTTAAACTAACAATGGAGGAGGACCATTTCATGCAAATTTTTCATACAGAGTTAGCAATAACCAGGCTGTTTGGTATGACAATCAATGTTAACAGCTAAAAAATCTTAGAATCAGTGCATAGCTCAGGGTTCATTGATAAAAGTGTTGATTTCCCTTGTAGGTGAATGAAACCTAATAAAGATAAAATTCACTGGTATTTGAAGGCTTAAATGAAAAACAAACAAAAAAACATGTTTAGCAAAATTTAGGAGAGAAAAATAGTCATCAACTCCAAATCAGAAGTTGTTGAGATATACTGCAAAACTCATCTACATGCAAAAAGAAAACTGAACGAGGTCCTGAAGTTGCTGCAAATCTCCTGGACATAAATAAATAATGGCAATAAGAATATAGAATCATACTAAAGTAGGTGGCATGAACTTCTGATGAAGCAATTTTAATGGTAGTGGCAGATCAATAATTTGCAAGTGAAAGTGGGGTAGTAGAAATATGATGACCCATAACACAATTTGTATGAATTAGTTAGGGGAGTGGGATACACACTACCCCTGATTGAGAGGTAAATTATTACAAGGGAAGAATAGGAAATACACTAAATAATTGCAAGTGTTCAAGACTGAAAATTTTGTCCACATATGAATTCACATTTCCTGGGGCAAAATAGGGAAAGAAGAGATACTACAAAGGATTTATTTATTGATTGGCGAGGGAAACATAAATTACTTAAGTTCAGATTCTGTCAAAAGATAGAAAGAAGAAAGGGTGCCACAAGAGACATGATTTCAGATATCGTGAGAAAATGTAGGTAAAATTAAATTGTATTTTCCATCATCATTATAACAGGTGATTTACCTACCCTTCCTAAATTGTGACATTTTCAACACCTCAAATAAGTTATTTTGCATTTGATACTTTTTTTTTTTTTTCCCACCTTTAGAGCCTTTCAGTGCTACAGGCAATTTAATGCTTTAGTTCAAGTTTCTAGGTGAAGTGGCTGGTGTCTACAGAGATAGGTAACACAATGAGCTCAAGGTGACACAGCAAGTTATAGTAAGACTGAGATCTAAGACTTAGAACTGAATGCCCAATGAGGATTTTATTTACTACATCAACAATACCTCCCAGGTATTAAGTATTAATGTTTACCACAAACTGTGAAATGTGTTTTCCATCATGTTTCTTTGATTTCCTTTGTAATAATCTTCTACAAATAAGCCTTACATAGGAGTTTATGGAGTTTACTTGAATTGTTTTATTATAAAAACAACTGAAACTGATAAGTTTATACAAACTGAAATCACTATGATTGATATGATTTCTATCCTGAAAAATAAAGCTTATGTATTAATTCTGGAATGAAATGGAAACAGAAACCATAGAAGAAGGGAGCGATAGAATATTTGACTCACTAGAATATTTAACTTTAAAAAAAAATCGTAGCTGATGTTGCATTTTCAATCCCTTGCAACAGATTGTGTTATGCTTAGTCACAGATAATAATACAAAAACAATCCTAAATCATAGGACTTTTATGAAATGACAAGTATAGTAAATGTGCTAAAATGAGAAAAAAACACTTTTTATTTAGATGTGCATTTCACAAACATTATTTTACCCTGAATGCCATCTTTATCATATAGTATGTAGTGTTTTACACTTTTATAACAAGAACAGAAATGGGGCATCACAAGATGTTTGCAGTTGAGTGATCACATATAACCAAAGCAAAAGTATTGCTGAATCAAAATAAATTTGACGTTAAGAAAAAAGGTTTTTGGCTTATTATTGAAAAGTGAATCAGAAATGCCAATAAAGTACAAAAATAGACATTTAAGTAGACATTCGAATAAAAATATCTTCAATTTTATGCAATCTTTGAAGAAATAGTATGGTATTTGCTTTAAAATAATATGACAAAATATGGTTTTGCAAGTCATTTGGTTTGTGATACAATGCACCAAATGGCTTGCTGAAAATTTGGATGAATTCCAGTTCAACAGCCACTATTCAAATTGATAGTGACAGCTCACTCTAAGGAAAAAATGTTATTTTCAAATGATTGATATGAACTCAAAGGGGTGTGAAGAACTATAGTGTACTTTGTGCATAGGAGTTGTGACAGGTTGGCACATCTTTAATTCTGATTTAAAACAAGCCAGCACACTGCAGTTTCCAACACTATTACGCTTATATACCACATGAAATTATTTGACTCACTGGAATATTCCACACAAAAAATGTGCTAAAATTTCAAAACTATGAGTTTGATTTCTGTATCAGATTGGCACATTACTTACTAAAACTAATTCCAATATTTTCTTCCATTAATAAGGACATTCACACATTTTAATTAAACTTAATTATACATTAGGAAATGCACTTCTCTAATTGTGAAATTCAGAATTATACCAGATGAAAGGAAATAAGGAGTTTCTGACATAAAAATATAACATTAAAACTTGACAGCAAAAATAATGGGGCTGTAACTGTATTGGATGACAAATGGGACTAAATGCAGATTAATCACAAAATTCGTCAACTCTGCCCATTTAGATTATACTGATTTGGCATGTATACATTTTAATTTCTTAATTATATCCCACAAAAACCAAATAGTGTTTTCCAATACAAAAGTATTCAAAGGACACTATATATACACTGGTGAGGGGGGTCTCTTAGTTTTTAAACAATTCTGATTTTTCAAAGTTTCTATTGTCACTATATCCTAGAAGTTATTATTCTAGTAGTTGTAACTTCATATAAAGCTTAAGGTGGTCAATTGTCTATTTAGTGAGAATGTTTTGTATTATAATTTTACTCGAAAGCATTGTATGCCCTCTTTTCCTAATTTGTGTGTGCAAATTGGCATAGTCTTATATGTGATGTTTTCACCACAGGTCAAAAAATGTAGCTGTGTGCATGCTTTCAGGTATTAGCCAGTTATTTTTCAGTGAAAATGACAAGAATCCAAATCAAATATGTTCAAAATCTAACTGGGGGGCTCAAGCTACAAATAGCTTTAGGCAAGGCTTTATTGAGGCACCCAAAAATTTCCTGAAGAAAAAAATATTCTTCAGGAATATATCTGTCTGTCTTTTGACTATGTCTATATATGTGCAGATTCCCCTCTCTTGAGAGATTTCTCTAGATGATGGCACAATGATAGCAGAAGATGTAGGCTTAAAGGTACCTTCCTGTCAATAACTTTAAAGGAAGTGTCATCTTTTTCTGAGTGTCTTTCATTTCATTAAAATAAATCTGATATTCTCAGTTTGGGTCAAATACCCTTTTCTCAACAAAAACTCACTTCCAAGGGGCCTGGTACACATTAACATGCTTCAGAATGCTACTGCTGTGTTTCTTATATCAAAGGCCTCATTTGTAGAACACTTTATGTAAGGCAGGATGCAATCCCACACTAAAGGAAGGGTTCTGTTGCCAAATAAAGGAGAGGAGAAATAGATGTTTTGAGAGAAACCATGAGATAACCAAATAATCTCCCTAGTTAGCTTCTGCAACATTATTTTCTCCTACAATGTTTGAAATTCCCATTTTTAAAATCTCACATTTATATTATTGTAGATCATCATTCCCAAAGCCCATTGTAAAATGTTTACATTGTACACTGAGGAAGAGAAGAAGCGCATGTATTGAAAAAGAGGAAAGTTTTTTTCACTGAGAATAAAGTAATATTCATTTATTAATATACCAGCACATATGGGATTGGTCTTATTTTATCCTTGAAATATACAAAAGGACTTTTATATGTCAAAGTACAGGATTGTTTTGTTTAACTGGGTGTATGAAAGTCTGGAAGTGTAGAGGAACAGCATCAGTGGAACCCCTCATTGAAATAAATCATAAATCACTAAAACTTCAAGGCATTTTCAAATGTATTGAATATGTGAAGGTAAATATCTAAAGCTTATAAATTTAAAGTCAAATGATGCAAAATATACAAGTTCAATATTTTTATTTTCAGCTGTGCATATTATCATATTTCATTATTATACTTAGTATACTGCTTGAAGCCACCCATTTAAAAATATACACAGACCAATTACATAAATTACATGTTCTACAAAGGCTACCAAATTACTCATTCTTCCACAAAAGAACACAAAAAATTTATTCATTAGAGTACAATTCTAATTAAACATCAACCTGAACTTCATCTTGGAAGCTCAGCGCACATGCATAGGTACCACCTAAATCCAATAATTTTTGCTTCTTATTTTAACATTCACTAAAACAAAATCTTAATCGATATAGCCTGAAGTCTTAGGTACATAAAAAGAAGCCAAGGAATATGACAAGGAGAAATAACCAGCAGAACATATAAAGGCTGAGATAGAAATAGAAATATTCAACCTGAACTTTGAAAAGCAAACTTGATAGATTGTGAGTTATATTTGCTTTAGAAAGGCTTAAGCATTGTATCCAGTGCAAATGCACCAGACAAGTCTAAATTCCATTGACTTTGGCAATGTGTGAAGGGAAAAATATTCATGGAGATCAGCTGTGCTGAAATTAATCTCTTGTGTTCATAAAATAAAAGTGATGTGTCTCCCCCCACCAAAAAAAAAAAAAAAAAGCAAGAGAAAAACAAGAGACATATACAGGCTTCTGTTACCTACAGATGCTTGGGGCAGAAATACTAGTCACTGTGGCATTGTGGTCTTTAAAAAAAATCTAATTTACTATTTGTCACAGTAAGTCAATCATGGAGTATCAGTGCACTATGGCAGTTTAGCAATCTATGTTCCTTTTAACCTCTCTTTTAGAGTCTAAAAAAGCACCTTTGAGAATTTAGTGACCTTTTACACTGAGGTTTTGGAATATTTAATTTAATTATTTTAAGCATGTGTAGATATAAAAATTTAAATTTCTATTTAACTGAAATTGATAAATATATTTCTTAGCAGAAGAGTGGAAATATAGTAAAAAATGCATCCTAGGTCTATTTTTCTGAATAAACTTTTCATTTTAAGATCATTGAAGATTTAGATAAAAATTACAAAGATATTACTGAGAATTCCCATATACCACTACACTCAGATTTCTCTATTATTGGTATCTTACAGCATGGTCTGTTTGTTGCAATTACTGAGCCAGTATGATACATCATTATTAACTAAAGTGCATACTTTATTAAGAATTCCTTAGTTTACACCCAATGTATTTTATTCTATTTTAAGATCCCATCCGGCGTACCACATTACATCTAGCAGTCATGTTGTTTAAGTAACTATTGACTTTGACAGATTAGACTTTTCTTGCTTTTTCTATCCTTCACAATTTTGAGAAGTCCTGGCTCAGGTAATTTGTAGAATGTCTTTCAGTTGGTACTTTTAGGATATTTTCCTTATGGTTATACATGGGTTATGGGTGTTGGGGAGCAAGACAACAGTGGTGGACAGCTATTGTCATTATACATGAAGAGATGCTCCCTTTATTAATAAAAAATGGAAATAGAAACCATAATTGCTATATTTTACTCCTACAAAAATGGTGAAAATGGAAGAGATGGACAATACAATTGATGGGAACTGGAGTAATTAGAATACATATATATGGCTGTTAAGAGGGTAATTTAATGCAACAAATATGAAAAAAAAATTGGCATAGTCTATTGAAGCCCACGGTTGTAATACAACTCCTGCATAAGTACACAATGGAAATGCATATGCATTTCCCCCAAAGGCATATAAAATATATTGCATGAGAACATCATTTATACTAGTATGAACTTGCAACTATCCAAATGTTATTCTACAGAAGAACGGATCATTAAATTGTGGCATTCAAATGTATTCTATATTCTGTGCTATCCTGCATGGTATACATTAGCACATGAAACTGGTTAAATTTAAACTAAATTAAAATTAAATATTTAGTTTCACAGTTACACTAGCCATATCATAAGTGCTCAATAACAATATATGGATCATGGCTACTGTACAGCATATAGAACTGTTCCGATACTACAGAAAATTTTTTTGGACACACCTGTGAGTATAGAGTATGAATGATTTGACACCATATATAAATAGTTTGGATGAATCTCAAAATCACAATGTTGAATAAAAAGAAACAGAATATGCCGTATGAATTCATTTATATAAAGTCCAATAACTGGCAAAATGTATCTATAAGACTACAAGTCAGAATAGTGGGTATCCTTGAAGAGCTTAGTGACTGAAAGAGGCAAAGTGAGTTTCTGTTGGTTCTCTTTATATTTTATTTCTTTATCTAAGTACTAATTACATGGATATGTTCACTTGGTAAAAGTTCAATCAAAAGTAAACTTATGATATGTGTGCTTCTCTGCATGGTTTATAATACCTCAATATAATCCATATAAATAGAAAGAAAAATGTGTCACACTATCAAGGATTATTATTTACAGAGCTAAAGCAGTGGGGTATGAAAATATTCCATCATGCAAAAAAGAAAAACACAACTAACAGTAACAATAACAAAACCTGAGTTCAGAGTCAGAAATCCACAATTATTGCTCCATAATCAGCAATCCACAACAGTAAAGACAGTACACATTTTAATTTTATTGAAGGAAGTTGCCAGTGCCTTTTACATAACACCACATCCACACTCGCATCATTGCTTTTATGAGTTACTCTCTATTGTGGTCTTCAAATATATAATAGTATACCATATTTATTAGATTCAGTCATTTTTCTTTCTTTTCGAAGTTGATTCACAGCCTTTATTCCTGCCTCCTCAGGAGAAAGCATTAAATCATGAAAACATCTCTTTTATAAGCATCTAAATTCTGTGTCCCAAATATAGAAGTCTCATTCATCTTTGATTGTAAGCATCCACATTGAGAATTAAAGAAAGTAATTGGTAAATATTAGTGAATATATCATCACTAATGGACTTATAACGTGAATTTTTAATATATGTTTTCATTGAACTTTCCTTGGATCTGACTCTGAAACTTCAACATTTTAAATATCCTGAAAGGTATTCAGTACTTTGCTTGGTTTCTTTATTTTCCACATGCATGCATGTAAATACCACTCATTTATGAAAATTAAACAATTCATTCATGATAAATAATAGCTATGAAAGAAGAAAGAATATAAGAAATGAGATTAAGCCAGAATAAGACATAAAATGTGCTTTTGAAAGTTTAGAAAAATTATTACAAGGAAGGTATATATATATACACACACATAGATATATATTCTAAAAGTATACTTATTTTTGACAAGTGATTAAGTGAGGGGGCTACATAAATGTAATGGAGCTGTAACTGTGAATTATTACTCCAATAAGAAAAGGGTAAATATGCATTTTTTTGAAACAACAGAGTTAGGCATATCCAAGAATAATATTGGCAATAAATAACCATCCAGGATGAGCTGATATTTTCTAGTACATAGCACCTAAATAATTCTGTATTCAATTTATAATCAACCAAAATCCTGACTCTTATTTTGGTGAGGTCTTTAGGGTAAAGAAATGTTACCTGAAATTTTCATTTCCACTTATATTATCTTAAAAGTTAGATACCGCACACTTCTTTTAGTGAGTTCTGTGTGATCTCTCGATTGCCTTCTTTTTTATTCTATAGTAACACATTTAGAACAGCATTCAGAATAGAATAAATACCCTAGGCATCTATGATGACCTGGCTGTCTAATGACATGGCTTCCACCCATACTGGCCAGTAAATTGGGACATGTTCTTCAACCACATTTGTGTCAGTTTCTTCTCCTGCAAAATGGGGATTATTATAATCAAATATTTATAATTTTATGTTATAAAAATGAATAAATATTTCTAATGAACTGGGCATTAACACATATAGAATGCACAGTCTCAAATTTTTCACAGGTAGAGTAACATAACCTGCATCTAACACTACAATTACAGTGAATGATAATGATTCAAATCTAGGCATTTAGACTCCAGAGCCTGCAATGTAGGAAAACAAGCTGTCCTTTTCTTTTGATAGTTCTATCAATAATAGTAATCTGTAATATGCATGACTTTGTTCCACGTACATCCAGTATCTTACTTATTGCAGAAAGTATTATTATTAATATAGGATATGTACTGACCATAGTCTCTAATTTGCTTTCATGAATATAGTTCATGGTATCAGATGGCTTATTATCAGTTGCTTCTCATAAAATTATAGAGCTTCAAATAAATTCCAGTTGTTTGGATTCCTAATAAAAGCGATTTATCAGTAGATGCTATTAAAAAACAGAAAAATAAACACCATATCCTAAATTATATTTCAGAATAAGCACTGTAGATAATTTCCTGTTGTTTGCCAAATGTAAATTTGAAAATTCATGCAGTGAGTGGAAGAACTAGTGCTAGTCTTGTAAATGTTGAACTGTCAGTAGAACAGTTAAAAAATTGCAGCCTATAAAAAAACTCACACACCTATTAACAAATTGAATGCAGTTATTTCATTCAGAATCCTAACCAGATAAATAAATCCCTTTCTAAATCAATGTAATGATGCCTTTCATTTTATTGCTTTTGTAACCCCTTTATTAGACATTTTAGTTTATGCCAATAAAAGTGTTGTTATTGGATATTATAAGCTATGTGTGTTAAAAATAATATCAAATATTTGAGTTGAGTATACTGATGCATTAGCCGTGGCATTCCATATCTGGTAAGATTGTTAGCTAATCAGAATGAATAAAAAAGAAACTAACTTTTTCTAAAAAAAGTAAACTAATCAGAAAAGATGGATGCAACAATCATTTCAATGTATTAATTGCTAACTTGAGCCAGTTCAATTTGAATCAAAATTTTGAAAGTTTAAGTTTCTACTATATCACATAAATAGTCATGTTACTTTTAATTTATTAAGAAACGGGAAATTACTTTTGTCTAGCATATCAATCCACTGCCAACGACTAAAAATAAGATTGTTTTTTGTTTATTTTTTTAAATTTTTTCCCCATGAGTTTACTTTTATGATCATAATTGGAAAAGCAGTAATACTTCAGTCAATATGTTAACATAAATTCAAACATTCAATGTATATTTAACACCTTAAGATTTCCCAAACTCTACAATGTGGAAAACATAAAAATGCTGCAAAAGTTCAGGAAACATGAGTTCATTGTAACTCATTTCTTTGATTAAGAAATCATTAGACCCTACAGTTCATAATGTGATATTTAGATCACTTTGGGTTTCAAAGATTAATAAAATATATTATATTTCCTGTCAGCTTAGAAACAAGTGGACACGATAGACATGTAACTAACCAGTGCATTCGGACACTTGTTTTGAGCTGTCAAACAGAATGTTTGTGGGATATCTTTTTTTGGGTGTGCTAATGATAACAAAATTTCAACATGTCAAAAAGTGAATGGATTTCCCATTCCTTGATCCTGAACCTACCCACTTCACTCCTAGTTTTAATAACTTCATGCAATGGCACCAATTTGCACCCAATCAGGAAAACTCAGATTTAAGGAATGGTCCAGATCTTTACTTTTCTATCAACAAGCTTAGCCGACCATTTACGGAATCCTGTTAAGTCTTGAATACCTCTCAAATGTATTTTCACCTAAACATTGCTAGACTCAATTACTTACTTTATGCAGGTCCTCATCTTGGATCTCCAGGACTACTACAGATACTTCCCAAGTAATTTCTCTGTTCAATGTATTTTACCTCTTCACATTGGTTTTACATACTAATGGGAGAGTGATCAAGCCAAAACACAAAATGAACTACAGCTTTTTCTTTTGTAAAACATTTAAGTAGAGCATCTGTGACCCAATTATTTCTATTTCTATAGTCTAATCTTTCCTTCATGCCTCCATTTGCACCTCAAACTTTAATGAATCTAAAACTTCTTGTTTCAAAAACAAACTAAAATATGTAGTAATGCAGTACCATTGCACAGGCTCATTATAATATGTTCTCCACAATTGGTGGCATCTGATGAATCCCTGTTCACCCAATAATTTTCAAGTGGCATTTTTTCTTTGGTAAAATTTCCCCTTATCTTTACATAGAGATTTTCTAACCTCTCATTAGTATAGTCTCTCCCCCTATTTTATTAGTGCTTTATCATTGTTTATATGGGCACCCAAATTAATCGACACTATATTTAGATATACAGAGAACACATTTTGTTTTTCCTCCTTCCTTTATTCTTACATATCTAAACTATTTTTCCCCCAATCAGGAGTCCTCACCATGGTAAGAGAGGTATTTGTTAAAATTTAGTAGTTATTCTCATTCAATAATTCATATAGGGCCATAACTAAATCCAGTCTCTGTCGGGTATATTGCTCTTTTGTTTTCTTCAATTTTCCACATATGTTCTACTGCTGCTTCGCACAATGTAGACTGAGTTCACAAAAGACTCATGTGACTATTTGACCTTGTGGTGGTAAAGTGAAAATAATACCCCACTGTATTTTCAATAGCTTCTGATTAGGAATGACTGTGCTAGATTTTCCTCTGAGTTGATAGCTGCTTATATCATCCAATGGTGTCATTAGCTGATATATTTCATGCCAAATCACAACATTGTATTCTAATTTGTCTGGCCATTTACCCTGACATGACCATCTACATCATTTCTCACTGTTGCTGCACACTTCGTGGTTCTAGTAATATAATTTCCGCCTGGATCTGTCTATATAATCTTTGCCTGCTTTCTTGGGTCTACTGTGATTCCCATATAATCATGAAAAGGGAAATGTACTCTGTAGCTCTTGGCAACAGAGCTACCCTGTATCAAAACTGTCCCTTCCCAGTAAAATTCTATTCACATAAAATAAAAATGGAGGCAAACTTAGAATACTTAAAGTGAGGCTCTCCTTATGTATAACCAGACTAAATAAGATTACATTGATGTGTTCAAAATGAGGTTGGCACAGAATATTAAACAAAAGATGGAATCTTTTTTTTCATTAGGCCTTTTCCTTAAATCTTCCAATACTACCCCACCCCCACCTTTTATGGAAAGAGAGGAGCTCAAGAAATAGGTTATAGTACAGGTCAATGTTTCTTCTCTCTTCTTTTTCTTACACTATTGCATGTGGCAGGAAAGGGACAATCTCCCCTACCCCACAGCCCTCCCTGCCTGATTATGCCCTACATTTCATAAAGCTCTAGTATAGTCAACAAGAACAACTAGGAGCTAATGCAGATAAGAAAATTGTTTCCTTTTAAACAGTACTTGATTTCAAGTCCATAACCCCACACTTGACAACCACATTAAGTCAAGGAATTATCAATGCTATAGAATAAACACATTCACTGAAGCTCTGATGTTCAAGGCTTTAATGGGTTGAATGCTCCAAGGCAACAGTTTACTGATTATAAATATCTGGAAGAGGCGGTCCGAGATGAGAGATTAGGTAAATGCTATGCGTGTTGCCTGCCAGGATGACATAAAAATTACAACTAAATTATAAAACAATCAACCTCAAGAATCATCTGAAAATTGGCTGAAGAGAAACCCTATAACTAAGGATAAAAAGAAGAGGTCATATTGAGAGTGGTGGAAGGGGCAAAGATGGGAAACAGGATGACACCAAACCCACAAATTGTGGCTGAACACCAGAAGGGAAAACTTGGATGTCCCTTCTGAAGAGTGAGGGGTCCCAGCCCCACACCAAGCACCCCAGCCCAGGGATCCAGTACCAAAAAAATAACCCCCCAAAATATCAGGCAGTAAAAGCAGTGAGGACTCTGTCTATTTGTCCCAGTGAGATGGAAGTTGGCTAGAAAGCAAGACATGCTCTTAAAGAGCCCGTGTGTAGTCTCACTCAGTTGCAAACACTCACCTGGGCTCCGCAACTTGAGAGATCCCAGAATCATACGGGGAAGATTGAGTTGTGTGGCCTCAGGGTGAGGGCTGGAAGGACAGCCATCATTGTCCCTGTGTGGAGCCTGCTTCACCTGTAGCTGAAAGGAGGGCACTATCTTTCCTATGTTGAATCTTTCCCTAAAAGGTCCAAATCTGAGACCGCATTGGTCTGGTAAAATCCATGTGTGCACACCACCTTGGCAATGCCCAGGGTCCTCACCCCGCCCAGCTAGTGTTGCATCACCCAGAGTACTCTCGGCTCCTGGGTGGTCAGCCTCACCCCGCAAGATGCAGAAGACTTTTACAGCAGTAGGTGGCCTGTAGCCCTTATGAACTTTCAGTAGCAGGCAGTCAGCCACAGCTTGAGCCATAGCTTCTCTTGAATAGTTCTTGGGTATCTGTGAGCCTAAGAGAAGTGGTGGCTGGCTGCAGTGTTTCAGGGAGTTTTGCAAAGTGGTCTCAGGCTGACACTGGTAAGAACTGAATCTACATTAACTTTGTGAAAAACAGAACCCATACCCCATGACTCCCTGGAATCCCAACCCGACCAGCTAGTGCTGCATAGCCAGGGACATTCTCAACACTGGGTCAGCCAGCCCAGTCTGTGCATCAACGAAGGCTTTTTCAATGGCTGAGTTTTATGTGCAACAAGCAGCTCAAAACAGGCCTAGATGGGTCCTGGGACTTTGGCTAGATTGCCACAAGCCCAATACTAATGGCAGCTGGCCTCAGTTCACAGCAAGACCAACCTCACATGCTTCCAGGTCCAACACAGACAGCAGCCAACCAAATAGAGCTTTGTGGCCCCTATCAGGTAGCCCCAGACCGGTCACAGGCAAGGCTGAAATTGTCCAGCACAGAAGCTCCTCCCAAGAGACACCAGAAACAACATACACAGAGATCATCTTTAGACCACACCAGAGCACTACCCAGTTAGCCCAACAAGCAGGACACCCAAATGATGGTCTCAACAGGCACAAGAACCCACTGGGGTGAATCCCCCTCTGAGGGGTCAGCCCCTACACAGCAACTCATACTCTGTGGGTATAGCCAGTCACATGAAAAGCAAACCCACCCACTGATGTGCCAAAACCAATCAAGGCTCAACTACAACAGGACAATACACACAACATATACAAGAGACACTCCCTGAATATACACACAGGTGATCAGGGAGACTGTACCATTGGATCACACAGGACACATATTACATAAGGCCACCTTGCAAAGACTGAGAGACATAGCAGATCTACCTGATACATAAAAGCAAACACAGATAGGCATCCAGAATGAGGAAACAAAGAAAAATGTCCCAAATAAAAGAACAGGAGGAACTTCCAGAAGAAGAACTAAATGAAATGGAGCAACCAACCTACTAGAGATAGAATTTAAAACACTGGTTATAGAAATGTTTAAGAAACCTAGTGAGAATGTCAACAAAGAGATAGTAAACATAAAGAAGGACATGGATATCATAAAAAAAGGACCAGTCGTAAATAAAGACTATCATAACTGAAACGAAGAATATACTAGAGGGAAGCAACAGAAGATTAGATGAAGAAGAGGATGAAATCAGCAATTTAGAAGACACAGTAGCATAAAAAACACAGTTGCAACAACAATAAGAAAAAAAATAGTTTAAGGAACTTTTGGGACAGCATCAAGTGTAACAACATTCACTCCATAGGACTACCAAAAAGAGAAAAGAGGGAGGAAAGGATTGAGAACCTATTTGTAGAAATAATGACTGAAAACTTCCATAACCTGCTGAAGGAAATAGTCATATAAACCAAGAAAGCACAGAGTCCCAAAAAAAGATGAATCCAAAAAGGTCCCACCAAGACAAACTATAATTAAAATTGCAAAGGTTAAAGAGAAAGAGAGACTCCTAAAAGCCACAAGAGAAAGACAACTAGTAACTTACAAGGGAACTCCCATAAGATTTTCAGGTGATTTCTCAATGGAAACTTTCTAGGGCAAAAGGGAGTAGTAGGAAATATTCAGTGATGAAAAACAAGGTCCTGCAACCAACACTCCTCTACATAAGGAGGCTATCATTTAAAGTTGAAGGAGCGATAAAGAGCTTCCCAGATGAGAAAAAGCAAAATGATTCATTACCACCAAGCCTGTATTACAAGAAATTTTGAAAGGGATTCTTTAAGAAGAAGAAGAGGGAGAACAAGTAAACAAAAAAGATTAAAAAAATTTGAATGATAAAAGAGCAACAACTATGTACCTATCAATAATCGCTTTAAATGTAAATGGATTAAGTACTCCAATCAAAAGACATAGGGTAGCTGAAGGGATAAGAAAAAAAGACCCATGAATATGCTGTCTACACCTCCAATCAAAAGACACACATAGACTGAAAGGGACTGAAAAAGATACTTCACAGGAATGGAAACAAGAAAAAAGCTGGGTATCAATACTTATATCAGATAACATAGACTTTAAAGTGAAGACCATATTAAGAGACAAAGAAGGACTTTACATAGTAATGATAAAGGGCTCAATCCAACAAGAGAATATAACCTTAGTAAATATCAAAGCCCACAACAGAGGAACCGTTAAATATTAAAAAAAAAAAAAGAAAGAAAGAAAAAAAAAAGAAAGAAAAAAAGTATATTGACCAACATAAAGGCAGAGATTGAAAGTAACACAATTATAGTAGGAAACATTAACACCCCACTGACAATTCTAAACAGATCTTCCAGACAGAAAATCAAAAAGGAAACAGCAGCCTTAAAGGACCCACTAGCTGAGATGGATTTAACTGATAATTGTTAAAGGATTTATCCTAAAGCAACAGAATATGCATTCTTTTCAAATGCACTAAAACATTTTCCAAGATTGATCACATACTAGGCCATAAAACAAGTCTCTATAAATTTGAGAAGACTGAAATTTTATCAAGTGTTTTCTCTGACCACAACAGTATGAAATCAGAAATCAATTGCAAGAAAGAAAAAAACTGAAAAACATACAAACACATGGAGGCTAAATAACATGTGACTAAATAATGAATGTGTCAACAACAAGATCAGGAAGAAATCATAAGATGCCTTGAGACAAACAAAATGAAAACATGACCTAAAATCTATGGGACACAAAGAAAGCAGTCCTAAGCGGGAAATTTATAGCAATGCAGGTCTACCTAAAGAAAAAAGAAAAATCTCAAATAGTCTCACTTTACACCTACAGAAACTTAAAAAAGAACAGCAAACAAAGCCCAATGTGAGTACAAGGAAGGAAATATAAAGATTAGAGTGGAAATAAACAAAATAGAGGCTAAAAAAAAATTGCAAAAAAAAAAAAAAAATCAATGAAACAAAGAGCTGATTCTTCAAAAAGATAAACACAATTGAAAACATCTTCTTTAACCATAGGTTCTGATTAAAACATCTTTAATCAGAAATGAAAGAGAAGTGACCATAAACACCACAGAAATACAAAAACAAAAAAACAAAAAAAACACACACACAAAAAAACCTACATGCAAGTAGTATATGCCACCAAATTGGACACTTTGGAAGAACTGGATAAAATCATAGAAGTATATAATCTTCCAATGCTGAATCAAGAAGACAGAAAATCTGACTAGACTGATTGCTACCAATGAAATTGAATCAGTAATCAACAAGCTCCCAACAGAAAAAAAGACCTGGGCCAGACAGCTTCACAGGTGAATTACCAAACTTTCAAAAAACAATTAACACCTATTCTGCTCAAACTCTTCCAAAAATCCAGGAGTAGGGAAAGCTCCCAAACTCAGTTTATGAGGCCACCATAACGCTGATGCCAAAAGAAAACAAAGACATTGCAAATAAAGAAAACTATAGGCCAATATCCATGATGAACATAGATGCAAAAATACTGAGTAAAACATTAGCAAACTGAATTCAGCAATACATTAAACATATCATACACCACAATCAAGTGGGATTCATTCCTGGTATGAAAGGTTGTTTCAATATCTGCAAATCAATTAATGTGATACACTATATAAACAAAATTTAAAAATCAGAAAAAGTGTCTGACAGAATCCAGCATCCATTTATGATAAATAAATAAATACATACATACATACATACATACATACATGCATACATAAAACCAAAAAACCCTCAGCAAAGTGAGAACAGAGGGAACATATATCACCACACATAATAAAGACTATGTATGACAAACCCAAAGCTAATATCATGATATCATACTCAATGGGGAAAAGCTAAAAGAATTTTCCTTAAGATGTAGAACATGGCAAGGATGTCCACTTTCACCATATTATTCACCATTGTACTGGAAGTCCTAGCCACAGCAATCAGGGGAAAAAATAAAAATAAAATAAAATTAAATAAATAAATAAATAAAAGGCATCCAAATTGGAAAAGAAGAAGTAAAAATGTCATTATTTCCAGATGACATGATACTATGTATAGAGAACCCCAAAGATTCCACCAGAAAACTATTAGAACTGATTGATAAATGAATTTAGTAAAGTAGCAGAATACAAAATTAACATTCAGAAATTGGTTGCATTTTTATATACCAGTAAAAAAACATCAAAAAGAGAAATTAAGTAAAACAAAACAAAACAAAACAAATTATAATTGCATCAAAAATAAATAAAATGAAATAGTAGGAATAAATTCGACCAAGGAAGTAAAAGACCAGTACTCAGAAAATTATAAGACATTGAAGAGAGAGATTAAAGAACATACAAGTAAATGGAAACATATACCATGTTCACGGATAGGAACAATTAATATATTTAAAATATCTATAATAGCCAAATGAATATATAGATTCAAAGCAATCCCTATCAAAATACCAATGGCATTTTTCATAGAACTAAAGAAATTATCCTAAAATTTATATGAAACCATGAAAGACCCTGAGTAGTCATGGCAATTCTGTGAAAGAATATTGAAGGTATCATGTCACCTGATATCAAACTATACTATAAGGCCATAGTAATCAAAACAGCATGGAATTGAAATAAAAACAGACACAGATCAACAGAACAGAATATAGAATGCAGAAATAAGTCCAAGTCTATATGGTCATTTAATGCATGACAAAGCAAGAAGAATTTACATTGGGCCAAAGACAGTCTAATAAATGGTACTGGGAAAACTAGACAGCTACATGCAAAAAATGAAACCACCTTCTTTTGCCATATACAAGAATAAACTCAAAATGTAGGTTCCTCAAACAATTAAAAATAAAACTACCTTATGATCCAGCAATTCCATTCCTGGGTATTTATCTAAAGAAATCCAAAACACTAATTTTAAAAGATATATACACCACTATGTTTACTGCTGCGTTATTCACAATAGCCAAGATATGAGAACAACTGAAATACCCATTAATTGAGAAATTGTGGTACATGTATACAATGGAGTATTATTCTGCCATAAAAACAAATGAAATCTTACCATTTGCAACAATATGGATGGACCGAAAGGGTATTATGCGAAGTGCAATAAGTCAGACTGAAAAAGACAAACACCATATGATCTCACTTATATGTGGAATCTAACAAACAGAATAAATGAACAAACAAAACAGAAATTGACTCATAGATGCAGAGAACAAACTGATGGTTGCTAGAAGGGAGGGGGTTTGGAGCGCATTGGTGAGAAAGGAGAAGGTATTAGGAAGTATAAATAGGTAGTCACAAAATCGTCACAGGGATGTGAAATACAATATGAGAAATATAGTCAATGACATTGTAGAAACTATGTATAGTATCAGATGGGTACTCGATTTATTGGGGGGATCACTTCATAAATTATATAAATGTCTAACCACTATGCTGTATACCTGAAACTAATATAAAAATATATTGAATGTCAACTGTAATTGAAAAAATATAGTTACAGAATGTAAAGTATAATATAAGGTATATAGTCAATGGTATTATGAGAGCTATGTATGGTGTCAGGTGAATAGTCGACTTCTTGGGGTTATCACTTTGTGAGGTGTGTAAATGTCTAATCATTATGTTGTTTTGTACACCTCAAACTAATAATAAAAAATGTGAAAAAATATGAAAGTAATTTAATGCTATTACTATTAAACAAAATCAGACTTGTGCCTGAATATGAGGCAAGATATTTTCCTGATTTATATATAATGTGTAATATATAACATAATATATATCAATATAAACATATAGATAGGTAGATAGGTAGATAGATAGATAGATAGATAGATAGATAGATAGATAGATAGATAGATATAGATATATAAATCAGGAAATATATATAAAGAAAATAACTTTTTATATTTAATTTTTACATAATCTGTTATACATGGGATATTCTTTCAATTACTGTATTTTGAACAAGAAAGTACTCTTAGGAAATGCTTTCACACATTTCCTGAATTAAGGAAATTTGGGTGTATGTCTATATCTGTCAATGGACAAAATTATGTAATAAATAGGCTGAGAAATTAAGCATGGGTTAATAGTCTTTGATGAGACTATAACATTATTATATATCAATGGATGCCATTGTAAACACATACACTACTTAAATTGCATATTTAAAATAGCACACATAAATTATTTTAAAATTCTGTTTTCTGAACAAATGAAGTCCCTCAAAATAAGGACTGCATTTGTAAATGACATGTATTTTCTTGACATTTGATTTTGTGCAATAAGACCTCTTGACTTGGAGGGAATGAAGTGCTCTTAAGAGAGATAAAGCAGAACATTCAGAGTAAGTAATAATTATATCCACATAATGTTAACTTTCTTTAGGAAATTAAAATAATGCGTGACAGATATAGATATGGATATGTATATAGATATTCATACAGATATAGACATATAGATAGATGTAGAGATAGAAATAAAGATAGAGATAATTAGCCATAGGATATTTCCTATTTTCCTAACATTGGAACCTGGAGCTGGTCCTAGTTTTATCTACAAGCTCTCACCTAAGTATGAGGCCTCACTTGCACTCCACTAAAATGTTATCCAGACACTCTTTTATTTAGAGCTGCTAGAGAATTGAAGATAGTAATCAAAAGGAGATGTGTCCCGTATGCTGTCTTCATAAAACCCCTTACAGACTATTTTCATATTGTTGATATCCAATATAACATGATCAGTATTATGCAGATGCAGTTTTGAGCCTTTTTTGGAGCCATCTCCATGGACTGGTACTTGGTCCACTTTAATAAATGTCCTAGTATGCTATGTATAGATGTGGACTATCTCTTTATAGATGCAGGAATCTATCTATTATATCAAAGCTGATTTTGTTCTCCACACTTTCTATATGTTTGTAGATTGTTTTTCTGTGAGATCTCTGAGTAGTTATAAGAACTGCTTAATATCTCCCAATATGACCATGGATGTGTCAATTTCTCTTTTTCATTATTTTCATTAATGCTTCATATATGCTTTTACGTTCATACAAAATTATGATTGCCATATCTTCTTAAACATTGTTATCATTAGCCCATTCTATTATTTTCTCCATTAATGGTGTTAAAGTTAAAAATCTATTAAATCCAGGGAGGCAGGCAAGAGGGTGTGGCAGTGGGTGGGCCTGGGGCACAGAGGCTATGGCCTAGGAGAAGACCGGTCCCATGGAGCAGTTTGTATAGCACCTTCTTCAGACTGTCATTCTGCAGAGTATCACGAACACCTTCAGGTTCCGGGCTCAGTGACATCACTAAAACCTGCTCGCCTCTTTTGGGAACTCTGTGGTCGGGCTGAGTATTTCCAATGGTTACTCCTACCAAAAACTGGGCCTGCCCACACAGGAGTATGTGCCCCAACTGCTGAAGTCCTAGAACCTCACCTTCCTGGCAAAGACACCTCCATTTCTGGGGAACAACAACTTCACTAAATAGGCACCAGTCATTAGTTACGCCTCCGTTTGGTTGGCTGGGTACCACACCTGCTTACAGCTTTGGAATCACAGTAGCCTCCTCTGGGGTCCTCTTTCACTGGAACAGAGCTTGGTACTAGGAAGTGTTCTACGGCCTCAAGACACTTGAATTCCATCTCGACAAGACCCTGTTGATGTGGCAACATTACACATCTGCCTCTGGGGCCCAGTGCAGAGCCCCTGCAGGGCACCATGCAGGCTGATGAGGGCTGCAGTTCCCCGACAAGTGGTGGCATGCCACATTCAACTGCGAAAACTGATTCCATCCTTT
This sequence comes from Rhinolophus sinicus, assembly GCF_057876585.1. Lineage (NCBI taxonomy): Eukaryota > Metazoa > Chordata > Mammalia > Chiroptera > Rhinolophidae > Rhinolophus > Rhinolophus sinicus. The sequence continues at coordinate 111,637,492 of NC_142516.1, forward strand.
ATTTTCAAAATTTGGGGATACCTTTTTTTTTTTTTTTTTTTCTGTTAAAATCAAAGAACTGGAATAATCTTGTTGGCTAGTCAGTTGCTGTTAACTCTCACAGTAAAAGTTAATCAATGTATATTAATTGTGATTAGTAAAGTATTTGCAATGATGTCAGCCTATCATTTGCAGTTTTTATTCAATATCTGTTTCTCCCTCTGGTATTGTTAATATTTTTCGTTATTTACCACTCTGCAGGTTTGATTTTTATAATTACCCTTAAATTTTTAAAGAATACATTTAACATTTTTTCTCTAAATTAAAATGTATTGGATATTTCTTCTCTTCCTAATGTGACAAGGATGTTAGCATATTTGAAATACACTTCAAATTTGTTCCACTGCCTATATTAATATTGAATAAACTTTATTTTGTAAAAAATAATTGAAAAATAATCAGTAGGTATATTTATATTTAAAGTGTATTTTACCAGTATGTTGGCTCACAGTTTCCCCTCCAGCTCACTACTCCCTATATGCTCATGTTTTCACATTTTCCTGGTTGAATTACTCCTTATCAGTTGTTTTAGTGAGGCCCAGAGGTGGTGAAATTTCTTATTCTTTGAATATATATTTATTTCATCCTCACACTTGGAAAGAGACAAACAAACAAAAAACTAAAACTAAACTTTACTTGGCCATAAAATTCAGGTTTAATGTTATTTTCCTTTGTACTTTGGATATGTCAATTTATATCCCCCTGGCATATAGTTTTGCTGATGAAACATCTATTGTCAAACTTATTGATATTCCTTTGTAGGTAGTCTATCTTTCTCCTCTAGAAGCATTTAAAATATTCTATTTATCCTGGATAAACTACAGTTTTAATACAGTGTGTTAAGGTGTGACTTTTTTTTATATTTGAATCTACAGGTTGTCTTTTCACTTTCTTAATAGTGTCTTTGAAACAAAAATGTGTTTATTTAAATTTTAATGCAGTCCAATTATTTATGTTTTTCCTTTTGTTGTTTGTGCTTTTGGTTCCATATTCAAAAAATCATTGCATAATTGAAGGTCACAAAATGTATGCCAATGTACTTTTTCTAAGTTGTTAGTTATGCTTTTAAATGTATGTCACTGCTCTATTTTGAGTTAGTTTCCACAAGGTGTATAGCAGTGTTCCAACTTCATTTTTTTGAATGTGGATATACACTGGTCCCAGCACTTTTTGTTGAAAGGCTATTTTTTACTCATTGAATTTTCTTGCCACCATTGTTAAAATCAATTGGTCATAAGTGCATGGGTTTATTTATTGGCTATCAATTCTATTCCATTGATCTATATGTCTGTCCAATACCGGTACCACACTGTCTTAATTACTGCCGTTTTGTAGTATGTTTTAAATTCATGCAGTGTGAGTCTTCCAACTATGTTGTTATTTTTCAAGATTGTTAACTGTTCTGAGTCCCTCACATTTGCGTATGAATTTTGAACAGATTGTCAATTTCTGTGAAAAACAAACAAAAAACAGGTTGGAATTTTGATGGAGATTGCATTGAATCAGTAGAGATCCACTGTAGTTCCCTACAGTAAGGATCTACTGCAGAGTATTTCATAACTTTTTAGAGTATTATCATCTTAACAATATTAAGTTCTCCAATCAATTAACATGAGATATAAATCTATTTATTAGATCTACTTCAATTTCTTTCAACAATGATTTTCACTTTTCATACCAGCCTTGCTCTTTTGTGGTCAATTTATTCCTGTTTTGTTTTCGATGCTATTGTAAATGGAATTAATTTATTAATTTCAGATTTGCTTTGTTTGTTGTTAGTTTATATAAATGCAATTGATATTTGTATATTGATCTTTATTACACACATTGATAAACTTATTAGCTCTAAAATACATGTGTGAATTGTTTATTACTTTTTGTATACTTTACTATGTGATTGGGAAAAGAAATTGTTTTATTTCTTAGTTTCCAATATGGATGATTTTCAGATTTCTTTTTTCTTACATACTTGCCCTGGCTAGAAGTTTCATTCATTTCAATGTTGAATACAAGTGATGAGAGGAGACATATCTGTTTTCTCCCTGATCTTAAGAGGAACCTTTAATTATTTCACCATTAAATATGATTTTAGCTGTGTGAATTTTTTCCATAAATGACATTTATTAAGTTAAAGAACTTCTCCTTTGTTCATAGATTTTTCTGTTTGCTTTTCTTAAAATTATGAAATGTTTTTGAATTTTGTTACATGCTTTCCTTGTATCTACTGAGATGATCCAGTGGTTTTGGTATTTATACTATTAAAATGATGTGTTACAGTGATTGATTTTCACGTCAAACCACCTTTTCATTTAAGGATAAAACATAACTGGTCATGGTGTGTAATTCTTTGTACATGCTGTTACATTCTGTTTGTTAGTATTTTAAAGGATTTTTGTAACTATATTCATGAGATATTGGTGTGTAGTTTGTTTTCCTTGTGATGTCTTTGTCTTGTTTGTTATCAGGATAATATTGGCCTTAATTAATGAGTTTGGAAATGATCCTCTTCTTCATTTCCCTTTTTTTTTTTTTTTTTTTTTTTTTTTATCTGTTAAGGATTGGTGTTAATTCCTTTTTAAATGTTTGGTAGGAATCAGTAGTGAAGCCTGGGCTGGGTTCTGCATTGTGGGAGCATGTTTGATTACTAATTTGATGTCATTAATAGTTAGAGGTCTATTCAGAGTTTCTATGTCTTCTTAAGAAAGCTTGGGTGTTCCATCTTTCCAGGAATTTATCCATTTGTTCTTGGTCATCTAACTAGTTGACATAAAATTGTTCATTTTATTCCCTTATAACGTTATTTATTTTGATGAAGTTGGAAATTAACTTCCTTCTATCTTTTCTGACTTTACAAATATGTCTTCTCTCTTTTTTCTTGTCAGTCTAGCTAAAGGTTTGTCAAGTTGTTGATGTTTCCAAAGGAACAACTCTTGATTTCATTGATTTTCTCTATCATTTTCTATTCTTAATTTTGTTTTATTTCACTGTAATCTTTATTATTTCCCTCTCCTTGCTTGCTTTGAATCTAGTTTCATCTTTCTTATAGTTTCTTAAGTTGGAAAGTTAGGTTATTAATTTGTGATTTCCCTTCTTTTTAATATACACACGTAGAGGTTCAAATTTACCTCTATACACTGCACCAACTTCATCTCCAGAACTTTTGGTATGTTCCTTTTTTGCATTTAACTCATTTCAAGGCATTTTCTAATTTATCATGTTATTTCTTCTTTGAGTCATTCGTGATTTAGGAATGTTATTTAATTCTTACTTATTTATGAACATAGAAGTTGCCTTTAGTTATATATTTCTAGCTCCATTGCACTGTAGCTGGATACTAAATAAAGTATAATCCAATGGTTAACAGCAAAAACTTTGGAGTCAAACTGTCTTTGACTTAAAAGCTGGCTCTGATTAACTGCTGTGTAGGTAAACTTAGGAAATTTAAGTTCTGTATTCCTCATCTGTAAAGTGTAGATGGTATTAGTAATGACCACATTATATCGTCTTCAGGATGAAATTAATTATATGTTAAGTGCTTACATATATCACCAGGCACAAATCAATTAATAACTGTTAAATACTGTAAGTAGTACTTCCTCATTCAAGAATGAAATACGAGTATGTTCCCCTAATACATGTACAATTACTGCTTCTAATTTTACTCTAAGGACAGAAGAAAATATGTCTCTATAAATTTTCAAATATTTGAAGGTAACTGTTAACTTAGCATATCAGTTTCAAGTCATTCTTCACCCCTGTTTTCCATTTCTGAATAAGTCCCTGTTAGTCTAAAACATTCAAGACATTTACCAAGAACTAAAACAAGTGATCCTGGCTTGATTTTTGACTATGCATGTAAATTGCCAATAACATCTCTATGTTTCTAGATATTAAGGGTGTGTTGGATCATACTGAAATTTTGTGACAGACACATGTCTCTGTATTTTTTTTTCTTTTTTCATTAATCTTTGTATTTTATGACCATTGAAGATTCACAGGTAGTTGCAAAAGTAAAACAGAGAGATCTCATGGATCCATTACCAAGGCCCCCCAATGTTAATGCTTTGCAGAACTGTAATAAAATATCACAACCAGGATTTCAACATTGATACTGTCAAGACACAAAACATGTCCATCACCACAAGAAGTGCTCATTTTGCCTCTATATAATTCACCCACTTCTTTTCCAAACCCACACCCTGGTCACCTTTGGCAACCACTACTCTATTTTTATTTTTATTATTTTATCATTTCAAGAATGTTATGTAAATGGAATTATACAGTATCTGCCTTTGGGATATTTTTTCTTTTTTTCTTTTTTTGATTTTTTTCTCACTATATCTCTGAAGATTCGTCCTGGTTGTTGCAGATATTAATAGTTCATTGTTCTTTACAATGAACTGTTGTTGTTGTTTTTTTTTTTTTTTTTTTTTTTACAATAAACTGTTTTACATAGTTCATAGTATTTTACATGATTACCTAATTCAGACTTCACTGAACTGAATCCAATACCAGAGCTGTCTCACTCCAAACTACAAGTTCTTAATCACTTTATTGTCGTCTACACATACACCAAGTTTTAATGGGATCAACAATGTAATGTACATATGATCTCTCTTTTTGGGAAGGATTAGTGTGTGTTGTATTAGTGTTTCTAAAACAGTGTATAATTTGTACTATCTGTCAATCAATATTTCTTCAATATCATTTCTCCAAGTTGAGATTTTGATACATCTTCAGAGAAGTTAGTCGCATGATTATTCTCCCTGGCAAACACTTGCTTGAAAACTATTACAAGGCATTCATTGAACATATATTCAGTGGAGGAGGACTAATACTTTTCTACAAACGCTGAACAGCCACAAAATGAAAGCATCTGAATTGAAGAACATCCTCAATCTCTCCTCGAGATAAGGTCTGGCAATGCCTCCAGGCAGGGCAGTCAAAATTAACCTCAGAAAATGATTTTGAATTTACTTTACTGCACAGTTGACTTGAGAATGAGCTCACAAAGTACTGTTTCATATAGCATGGCTGAATTGGTTTTACCTTGAGCATTTTTCAATGCAAGTATAAACGGATGTCTGCCTGAGCCAACATAAAGATCTTAGTAAAGCTTATGAAGAATTTCAAGGAAAAAATAGAGTGATCAAAAATGTCAACTACTATAAGAGTTTAAATAAGATAAGGATTGAAGAGTGCTTAATGGACGTGGTGGTAAAAATCATTGACAACTTTAGTGAGGAAAGTTTTAGTAGAAAGTTTGAGTACAGAAGCCACATTAAAATAGGTTAGTATATGGGAAATAAAAAATGTGTACTGGGAGCAAAGGTTTCTATTTTTAAAGCTTAGGTATAAAAAGAAAAATAATTGTGGAGTTATGGCAAAATTCTTTTTTAAGGTGTTAAAAATGTAAACTCATTTATGTGCTCAGGTAAAGATGCCAATTGAAAAGGAAAAGATACACAATAGAGACTAGAAAATCTATGGATTTCTTTTGCAAAAATGACAGGTAGGGTTAATCTCAACAGTACAGGGACATTAATTTGCTTTGCCTAGGAAGTTTATCTCTTTGGAGAAGGCAAAATGAAGAAATCAGGATAGATACACAGTAAACAAATTGATATATGAGCAATTAAGTCAATGGGCTACATGCTTAAAAACCTCTGTGTTATAAAAACAAGGCTGTCTCCTGGTTCTGAGAAGGTTAAAGGTGAGGATGAAAGCATTAGGGAATATATTTTAAAAAGTCTATTTTGGGATTGTAATAAAACTTATTATGGAGTTGGTTAGCAATATTATTTTTCCTTTTTCTAAGAGTCTTTCCAACTGAGTGGTATAATCCATCACATTGTTCATTCTACAATAACATCTGGAGCAAGGTTAAAGGTTAATGGTTAAAAATCCATGAGCTCTTTGGAGTTTTATAGGTAAGTTGTGCTTTCTGGACCTTATTATGGCACATAATCAACATTCTAACCCAGTTTTCCCATAGCTATGCATTAGCAAATTGATTAATCACATATATAATAGCAAAATGGTATTTTATGTGTTTGTACACTTTTCCTTGCCTATGTTAACCCCAGGAACTCCATTAAGAAAATTGATGTTTGGTAAGACAAGATTTGGGGATTTTGACTATATAATGACTACACTCCGTAAAAATGTTGGAATTGAGCTTAGAAAAAGATAGAAGATAAAAAAAAAAGATAGTTGAAGAAGAAGAGTGAAAGCACTAGATGTGTGAGTAAGGCTGTTGAGTCAGCTGATAGCAGTCAATATATGAGATAATGGAAAGGATAAGTGGTTGAATTCAAAGAGTGACGTAGTAGGTTTAAAAACGTCAGTGGTACAGTGATTAAAAATATAGCCAGGTCTTAGTATAGTTGTGGTTGTTGATTTTAAGTCTCCCACTGCATGTTTCCCACTCCACAGTTCTAATATTTTTGTGTAATCTCTTCCCTTGAGTGTGGGTTTAACCTAGTGATTTGCTGTTCATGAATAGAACATGGCAACAGAGATGATATTTCTCTTATATTATTTACTCTCTCCCTCCCTTCCCCCCACACCTCTGTTTCAGGAGCAAGACATCACGCTGTAAACTGCCCTCTGGAGAAGCCCATGAGGTAATCAACTGGTATGTCAGGACAGAAGTGAACAAAGATTCAAGGCCTGCCAACATCCATGTAAGGGCTTGAAAGCACGTCCTCCCCCAGTAAAACCTAGAGCTGACTGCATCCCTGATGACAGTGCAGCCACAGCAGGTGAAACTTCACTCAGATTTTTGATGCATAGAAACTGTAAGTAAGTAAGTGTTGTTTTAGGTCACTGTGTTGGTAGGTAACTAGTTATACAGCAATAGATAAATAAACCAATTATGAATAGCTGAAGTGGAGTGGAAGGGAATGAACAGAAATGATCAGGTGAAAGTCCTGTGAGGCAGCGTTTTTAAAAGGTAACCGTCAGGAGATATGCTGTGTAATACTTAGATAAGTGGCCATAATATAACATAAGAAAAATATTCATACCAATACCAACCTCATACCATTATTGTGAGAACAAATTTAGATACTGCATTACATTCTTAGTAAGGTGACATGTTAACCAGGAAATATTAGTGATGATCATACAGCTGTTGGCTGCTTCTGATTTAAAGGAGCTTACAGCAATATATTTATCTATCCATGTTTGTTAGAACTCTATCTGAGATAGGCAATGAATAAAAAGGCATACATGTTTCAAACTAGAAACTTTATTATTATTAAGGTTTGTATAAGGGAATGTGATATAAGTTAGTGGCAGTAACAGGGTTCCTAATACCAAATCCCATAGACAACTTACCCACCCAGTTATAGGTAGTTCTAGATCATTTCACACATATCCATGTGCAGATGGTTTATATAAAATTTGTGCTATGAAGGATAAGAGCTATATATGGGTTCCCAAAAACCCGTCTTCCACAATTAGAGAAAAATAATTGGACCAGGCTACATATTCCCAGGCCTATTCTCAAAGTCACTCATACAATATCATTCATCTTCCTATAGAGGAGAAGGGTGGAAGGGAGACATAAAAAGTATTCTTCTAATGGAATACCTTCCAAATGAAAGGACATATTAAGAGTGAGGAATAGTTGTTTATCATCCTGACAATGTTTATATTTGTTTTTGTATAATGTCTGAAATTAAAATAGGCTCTGTAAAATTATCTGTTCAATAATGTTGACCAAAATAATGAATGAAAAAAAATGGAATACTGCAAATTAAAATAAAGGGGATGAGTTCTAGCTTCTGCTTTAGATGGGAAAACACTAGAAAGTGAAGTGTGCCAATCCCACTCATACAAGAAAAGCCAGATAACCTTTAAAAAATTACTTTTTAGAAACTCTCAGAAAAATGAATGAGAAAGACAACCAGCTAGCCTGAAATCTACAGAAAGAAAAGCAACTCCAAGGAGTTACAAGTCACAAGCACTTGCATATCTGCAGTTCATGCCATGTGTTATACAAACTACTAAGTAAGAATGCAGGTAATGTTCTCGATAAATCATTAAAGACAAATGTGAGCTATCACGAGGGTACCTAAACTCCAGGAGCCTCAGATGCAAGAACTACAACCACTCCAATGCTCTTCACCATGAACCTAGTTGAGTATTATTATGGACTGAATATGTCACCCCAAAATTCATATGGTGACGTTTTAAACCACAATGTGATACTATTTAGAGGTGGATCTATGGGAAGTAATTAGGTCATAAGAGTAGAACCCTCATGAATGAGATCAGTGCCCTTATAAACAAGGACATGGACACATATTCTCTTCCTTTGCTCATTGTCATGTGAGGACACATTAAGAAGACAACCATCTGCAAACCAGGAAACAGCCCTCACCAGACACCAGTTCTGCCAGTGCTTTCTTCCTGGACTTCCCAGATTCCAGAACTGTGTGAAATAAGTGTATGCAGTATAAGCCAGACAGCCTGTGGTTATTTGCTTAGAGTAGCCCAAAATGACTAAGGCAGGTACTCACAAGCAAGATTGGAAGCAGGATGAGTGGCCAGAGAATGGATGGATCCCTGCTTGTGTAACCTGGAGGAGGGAAGCAACACACACTGTGGACAAGAGGCAACACTTCAGAAGGATCCTTGCTCCTTTCTCCTCTATGGGACAGAAGCTTAAGCCACCAGGAGAAGAACAACAAACCATATTGCCCTTGCAGTACAGGTGAAAATCCACTGCAGCTGAGGAAGTGATCAGAAAAGAAAAAACTCCCTTTGCTCCTGAGAGGTGGACAGGTGAAATCTCCTGGGCTCACTCCATTAAAGATGGAGTAGGGGCAGGGTCACTGAGAAGACCTCACCCTCAGAACTCAGATATACAAGGTCTCCGTAAGTCTGAAGCTGAACCAGGACAACAGACAATTTACCCCCATCCCTATCCCCACCCTAAAGCTAGCAAGCACTGAGGAGGTTCATAAGCCTGAGTGATGAACACAAGGGAAGACCTAAAACTGAGGATAGAGCAACATTAATGAAATTCTCAAGCAAACCAACTCCCACACTAACCACAGATAACACTAGAGGAATTTGAAGTGTGATATGGTGGAAGAACTATACCAACAACAATACCAAACCCAGATTCGCTCCAAGGTAGACTGACTAGCACAAAAGTCCTAGCAGAAAAAAGAAATGTGTCCATCTGTAGGCATAGATACTATTTACCTTAGTTACTTTCCACTTATAAAATATATCCATTTTTCAATCAAAACTTACAAAATGCACAGAGAAACAAGAAACACAGCACATTCAATTAAGTAATCAACAAAAACGAACTCCAGTTGTTCAGAGAGAAAAAATTTTTAAAATCTTATGAAAAGCACATTAAAGGCTCTAGGGGAAAGGGTAGAAAACATGTAAACAGATGGGAATTATAGCACACAGATAGAATCAATAAGAAGTAAATGGGAATACTATGAGAGGGGAATGTTGTAACTTTCTAGTCATGGAGCTCTACATGCTGAATGACACACTCTTCCCTTGTGGAATCACTTGAAAAGGCATTGAGCATCATACTCTGAATGTCTCGTATTTTACTGTTCATTTGTATTTGGCCAGGGGTCTCTATTCCTTTATCTATGTGATGAAATCCCAGTATGAAATTCAGACATAAACAAAAGGGGAACGTTTTCTATCTACTTACTCATTCTATCTCCACCTATTTATCATTGCACATGACCTGCCTGAAACTTTCTACTAGTTTCTCACATCGGCTACATGTTTCAGAGTGGATATATTTTCTAGTTTACCAAAGAGATTCTCTCTGCTTTTAGCCATGGTACTTGAGTCAGGGTCGGTTTTGAGAACCAAAGCAGTCTGGTTAGAGTTTTTACTGAGATTTGATATATATTTTATGGAACAGAGAAGGTCCTCATTCCCCTGGGATCACTAGTTAAAAGGGTTGGACAGCCTTCGGTCTTCTTTACCTTATTTGCCCACAGTGAAAAGTAACAGAATGAAAAAGCCAGATGAAAGTAGCACCACAGAACAAGAGAGTGAGAAAGAAAATCCTTTATATTTAAATCTTGAGTCTTCATTCTTTTTATTGCCAGGAAGCTGATAAAAATCTTCATTTGAATGAAGATTTGAAATAAGCATGACAGTTCAAATAAAAATATGAAACTAGAGGACATATTTTAAAATCTTGGGAAATTTTCAGCAAAACAAGACCAATAAAAGTGAAACATTAGTACATGTCCCTAAATAAAAATGTAAAAATTTTAAAACATATCAAAAAACAAGAAAGAACTATAGGATGGATATAAACATTTGCCATAAATATGACAAGGATTTCATTTCCAAATAAAGAAAGAAAATAAAAAAAATGACAGCAGTAATAATGAAAAAGACAAACGCAAAATTTGTAAAATACATAAGGAAGCAAATTCCAATTCAGGTATTGATTGCACCTGGAAGCTGGAAGATCAGATATCGTGGGAAAATGTACAAAAATTAAATATGGTTGATATAAAATTATTAATGTAGCATTCCAAAATTATAGTAGAGACATGTCAGTATTAGTGACAAGATATCTCAAAAGCTTATTTTTCTGTTCTATAAGATTTTTTAAATTATGCAAACATAAGCTTATTTTAACAGGTCAAAAATTAAAAGAAAACTTAATCTCTCTTTTCCAATCTCACCTATTTGTGAATTTTAAAAGAAGGTAACCTGCCCCTATATGCCTCTGTCATGAACATATTTTACATTATATATTTCTTTAGTAAATTTTTGAGCCCGCAAAATACCACTTTTAAGGTCTTTCAAAATTAAAAGAAAAAAAAAATCTTTATTTTTTCTTGCTTAACTCCACAATGTATGTTTCCTATATTCACATATGTTAAGTCTTGACTATATATACATTTACTTACATATTAACTAGACAGTTTAATAATTAAAAAAAATAATATTAGTGGCCCTGACAAAGAGACCACTTCATAGACTGTGTAGATGCCTGACCACTGTGCTATATTCCTGAAGCTGAAGCTGAGTAATACTGAATGTCAACTATAATTAAATACATATTATATATTTGACTATATTATATAAATATAGTCAATGGAATTGTAATAGCTATATATGCTGTCAGAGGTGTAGTAGATTGGGAAGGTTTATAACTTTGTGAAGGGTATAAATGTCTGTTTCATTGCTTTGTATACTGAAACTAATGAAAAATAAAAGTTAAAAAAATTAAAAATAATAGTATTAGAAGAAACATGCCCTAGATTGAATTATCAATTAGCTCAAAAATATAATTTTAGATAACCTAAATCAGTGGGCTTCAAACTGAAGTTTGAGCAAATGTCCTCTCAGAAACTTGATAAAAATGAATCTTGGCCCACCCCATAGATTCTGCTTCTGTAGATTTTGGTTATTCACAGTAATATGCATTTCTAACACAGAACCCACAGGAATGTGAGCTGTTTGCACTTTGATAGCACTTTAAGAAAACTACATGAAATTCTCCCTCCATTTTCCGTCCTATAAGCTTCACTAAGTGTTCAAAAGTCAAAGGAATCGATAAATCTCTGTAAGCGTGTAAGTTAGCTAAACATTGACTTGTGCTTTGAGAAAATGAAGCCCATGATATGCAACTTATTTGTAGCAGTTATATAAACATCCAACATGCAAATGTACAAAGAATTATGACACAGCAGTTAGGTACTCAGACAAGATGCACAGAGATTTGTCATGGTAGATGGGCTTTCTTAGAAGCCTTTTCTATTTGCAAAACTGGGTATACATTTTAATAATGACAAATCAGATGGTTTAGCAGATCATCCATTATTAACCTAATAGTACACTGTGTAATTTATTGCCCATAAGGTTAACTATAATAGTTTCTTATATAAGCCAGGCTGAATGACTGATACTTAAATTGTTGTCAGTAACTAGTAGATTACACAGTTTAAAAATACTTTTGTTAATCGTTCTACTGAATTGCTGCTTATATGAAACATTAATATCTGCTAAACATAAAAATTAAGCTAAGATGGTATTATATAATTAAGATATTTAACTTAAAGATTCCCTTTTAAAGGCATGTAATTATATGAATTACTTCATTAAGATGCATAACTAATATGCCACCTTTAGAGAAAACTGCCTATTAGTTTTCTAAATTCAAACAGAAAGTATAAAGTAAAAAATAACAATTACTTTGTTTAGACCAGAATATGCATTTTAGCTGTTAAAAAATATGAATTTGAACTATGTTGCATCATGAATGTATATTAGTGTGTCAGGATATTCATGGACAAAAGTACAAAAACAAACAAACACTTTAGTAGTGATAGAAACATGTTGGTGTAGAATAAATACATACTTTGTAATAAAGAAAAGTGGGAAAAAGCCTGGGATAGAAGTAAACGAGAAAAGGCTGCTTCTGCATTAAGTTTTGTGGCAGATATATTTCATTTCACAATTTTGCTTAGTGTCACACTTAGCCTAATATACCCTTGTCTTAGCTAAACCACTAATAAAAAGATAGCATAGAAAATGACTGTTTAGATCTTTCTCATCAGAAAATTGAGTATTTGTACATATTAACATGATGAAGACAGAAGACAAATGGTAAAGAATAATTTATATATTTGGCCTTCTTATCCCAATTCCTATATCCAAAATTATGCTTTCTTTCCCCACAAGAATCGAATGTGTTATATAATCAAAGTGAGATTAGTATGAATTTATCAGTTCCAATGATGTTAATAATAAGACAATATTTAAATTTCATATATATATATATATATATGTATATATACATCTCAGGGGTGCTAAAACAATGTATACAAGTGGACACTTTGGTCAACATTGCTCAAGCAGTAGTTTGCCGTAATCAGAAGCGTCTGGACGCTAATGGTAACCACTTTGAGTACCTCTTGTAATTGTAGAAGTGAAGCGTGACTTGTATTCGTCTTTTGTTATTGATATGTATTGAATACTACAATTTTAATAGCTTTTTTTTTTTCCTTTCTTAAAATGTGTATACACATTTTTGGCACCCTGTGTGTGTGTGTGTGTGTGTGTGTGTGTGTATACACACACACACACACACACATGCATATATATACATATATGTATATGTATGTGTATATATATATATGTGTATGTATATATGTGTGTGTATACATATATATATGTATACACACACACACACACACACACACACACACACACACGCATATTTCCCTCAAAATAAGACTGGGTTTTATATTAATTTTTGCTCCAAAAAGGACACATTAGGGCTTATGTTCAGAGAATGTCATCCTGAAAAATCATGCTAGGGCTTATTTTCCGGTTAGGTCTTATTTTTTGGGAAACATGGTATATCTATATCTATATATCTATATCTGTATCTGTATATATCTCTATCTCTATCTATCTATCTATCTATCTATCTATCTATCTATCTATCTATCTATCTATCTATCTATAGAGAGAGAGAGAAAGAAAAATGAATTCCAGGGAGAAAAGGGGCGAGTAAAATGTTTCTGAGTTCAGAATTGGACTGAACTGATCAAATAAATTAAATGAATTCGGTTGTTTTGAAATGAGGTAAGTCAAGAAAAGAGGGAGTTGAAGTAAGTTTTGTTAGGAAAAGCCATATTGCAATTCATGGTAAGAAACAATCAAATGTGAGAGAGCTTGTTGAGAATTGGAGAAACACGTTCTGGCTGCTGGTGAAAAATAAATTTCAGGAAGTGAAGTTGATGGAGGGTTTACGAAGGAAAGTGAGAGCTGCAGAAAGGTAAAAGCAGGCATAGAAAGTGAAAGTGATTGGATATATGACATATTTAGGAGATAGAGTAGATATGGTTTGATGTTGGAGGAACGGGAAGAATAAGAAAACCAGAAGCCCTCTTCCCACATCCTCCAGCCCAAGCACCTGCATGAATAGTTTTGCCTTTTAACAAGATGGGAAACCTGGTTGAAGAGCAAATGTGGAGAGCTGGGGTCTGGTCTCCACAGTAGTTTTGTTTCTCTCCTTCCTGCTTTTATTTCTGTTGAATGAAATTTGAGGTCTATACAGTATTTTGTATCCAATCAAAATGTTAAGTAGAGAGTTGCATATAAGAAACTGAACAGTTCATGAGGTAAGTGTTCACGAGCTAAAATTTGATTGATTGTATCATTATACATCTGACTTTCTAAAGCTGTAAAACTAGATGATATCAATACATGGTGTACATGGAACAGAAAACAAAAAGGTCGAAGACTGATTTTTTAACTGTTTGGCTATTTAGATGTTGAGAAGAAGACAAAGCATTTTTTTTAAGTCAGTATATATTTCCATGTCACACATTACCTGGATATTTAATATTTTGTACTTCAAATTCCATTAAAGTACATCACGTTTTACAAGAATGAGTGAAAAACCTATAAGCATTTGTAAATTCTGAGAAGATTAGTTCAGAATAATACATTTGAAAATGGTGGGGACACTTCTAATTCTGGCCACAATGTTTTAGTCACCCTCAGAATGTGCTTCAAAGACTGTACACAATATATAAATTGATGGCTTTCATGTAGTAGATAATATCTGGCAGTACAGGACAGTGATCACTGAGAGACAGGAAATAAAGAATATAAGACCTATGAAAGTCTCAGTTTACTGCCTGGAGATAGAAGCCAGGGCACAGCAAACAAGAGCTGCCAGGTTGAAGGTCAAAGGGCACAGAAAAAAATAGTTAATGAGTAATGGCAAAATGTTCCCAAATTTAATGAAAATTATAAACCCACAGATCCAAGAAGCTCAACAAAACCCAAGCATAAGAAATGAAGATATTACATGAAGACACATCATTGTCAATTTTTTCAAAATTACAGATAAAGAGAAAAACTTGAAAGTCACAAGAAAAGGAAGACTATTATATATGTATAGACCAGCAAATATAAGGATGAAAACAAGTTAATACAAAATACGACAGAGCAACGATTTTATGGGCTGAAGAAGAAAATTTCCAACCTAGATTCTATGAGTACACTCAGGAATAATATCCCCCAGAACAACAGCAAAATAAAGACTATCTCAAACATAGAGAAATTATAAGGATTCATATCCACAGATCTGCACTAAAAATATGTTAACCAAAGTCTATCCGACAGAATAAACTGATAACATAGATCTGGTAACCCAGGTCTCTACAAAGGAATGAAGAACACTGGAAATGGTAAATAGGGAAACAAACATAAAATAATTTCTTGTTTTAGTTACCTTCAAGCATAATTGATTGTTTACAACAAAATAATAAAATTGTATTATGACATTTATAACATATGAAGGAATACATGTATTAAAAATAGCACAAAGTATAGGAAGGTGGAAATATTCATTGTATGGTTTATTTAACGTTTAAGTGATACAATATTATTTGAAAGTATATTGTGATAAGTAGAAATGTAATTTAAAGCAATCAAACACACAAACACACACACACACACACACACACACACACACACACACAGAATTACTTACAGCTAATAAGCCAACACAGGAAATAACACGTAATAAAAAACTCAATTAATTCAAAAGAAAACACACACACACACACGCACAAAAGGAATACTAAGTCAAAATGAAACAAACAAACCAAAAAGCTCAGCAAAATTGCAAATACAAAGTCAAACATATCTATAGCCAAATCAAGTGCAAGTAGGCTAAAAACCCCATTTAAAAAGCAGAGATTGTCAGTGGAGTGGCTATATTAATATACAATGTTGTACATTTGAGAGAAAAATATTACTAGGGACTCAATAGTCATTTAATAGTAATAAGAAAAATTCAGCAGATATTAACAATTCTAAATGTTTATGAACCTAATAATGGGATTTCAGAATGCACTAAAGAAAACCCTAATAGAAAGGAATACTGAAATAGACAAATCACTAGTAAATTATTTGCAAATGGCTAACAGAAAAAGTGAACATAAAATCAGTAAGGAAGAAGGTGGCTTGAATACCATACTTAGTGGTGAAACACTGAAGGCTTTCCACTAAAATTAGGAACAAGCTAGCGATGTTTGCTCTCAGCAATCTTATTTAATGTCACACAGGAAGTCCTAGACAGAGCAATAAGGCAAGAAAATGAAATAAAATATATGCATTTGGAAAAATAAATACAATTATCCTTAGTATCAGGTGACAAGATTATCTACTCAGAAAACCCCAAGAATATATGTTGAACCATCCTGGCATCCCAAAGGTAAATTTCACTTGATCTTGGTGTTTGATACTTTTAATGGTCTGTTGAATTCAGTTTGCTAATATTTTGTCGACCATTTTGTATTCATGTTAAGCAAGCTCATTAGACTGTTGTTTTCTTTTCTTGTAATGTCCTGTCTGGTTTTGGTATCAGAGTTATGCTGGCTTCATAAAATGAGTTTGGAAGTGTTCCCTCCTCTTCTATTTTTTGGAAGAGTTTGAGAAGGATTGGTGTTAGTTCTTTAAATGTTTGGTAGAATTCACCAGTGAAGCCACCTGGCCTGGGCTTTCCTTTGTTGAAAGATTTTTGATTCCTTATGCAATCTTGCTATTTGTTATTGGTCTATTCAGACTTTCTAATTTATTTTTATTTTTTTCTTCTGCTTAATCAAGTCTGCTATTGAAGTTCAGTTATTATACTTTTCAGCTGTAGAGCTTTTGTTTGGCTTTTTTTATTGTTTCTATTTTTCATATCCCTATTTTATTAATGTATCATTTTTATGATTTCCTTTATTTTCCTGTGTTCTCTTAATTCACTAAGCTACTCTGGATGATTATTTTCATTTTTTCTTTCCTCTGTAATTCATAGATCTCTCTTTTCTTAGGGTCTGTTACTGAAGATTTATTTTGTTTCTTTGGTTATGTCATGGCTCCCTAATTCTCTGTGTTTCTTGTAGCTTTGTGTAGGTGTATGTGTATTAAAAAAAAAAAAAAATAGCCCCCTCTCCCTGTCTTTATTTATTGTCTTTGAAAAGGAAAACCTTCACCAATCAGCCCAGGGAGAGATTCTGGAAGTCTATCAAACCTTTTCTATGAATGCGTCTTCTCTGGACTTGTCCATGCAAATCTTTAAATACAGAGGATGAACGGTTTCTTCTTCTCCTTCTCCTTCTTCTTCTTTTTTTCAAGGAACCCATAATCTCTTGCTCCCTCTGATGTCTGACTGCTATACCATGGGCCAGGATGGTAGAAGCATACTTTCCTTCCTTCCTTCCTTCCTTCCTTCCTTCCTTCCTTCCTTCCTTCCTTCCTTCCTTCCTTCCTTCCTTCCTTCCTTCCTTCCTTCTGGAGTTCTCAGTGTTGTGTGTTCTCACAGAGTCAGTCTGGGTACAGTAAGCCACCTTTCCCTTTCCCTTTAGCTATCACCATTAAATTATGTTAGTTCCATCAGCATTCCATGTGAGAAGAAACAGAAACCACTCCTCCTTCTGAGGCAGCTCACTTATAGTCCAGGAATAGTGTAGGCACAATCAACACCTCTACCTTTCTCCTGGGGGAGAAGTCTCAGACAAAAACCAGCCCCTTGGGCAGCACACTGGAAAGCCAGGAACATTAGATGCATGCTACACTATGTCTTTACCACTCAGGGAGCCCAACCCCCTTCCTTTCCTAAAGCCCCAATCCTCTAATCCCATGGCCTTTTTGTCTTGACCAGACTCAACCTTGAGTCATTTTCTTAGCACAGACTATGAAGGGCCTACTATGAGTCACCTTGCTAGCTATAAACTATCTGTTGTGATCTGATTTGCTCATGATGAACAATAAAGACATTCCATCACAATAAAGACATTCCAAGTGTTTAGAGGCTACCTCCCAGGAACTGAAGACAAAAGCCAACCAAGTTATTTATTATAAAAATCCTCTGCTCAGGATGTGACAGAGTTGAAATTAAGGTGCTGGCTACCTGTGTCCTCATTTGGAGGATGGATCAAGGTATAAGGTGCTTTCAGCCTCCCTCAAGTTATTGCAGAATTCACTTATTTGTGGCTATGTAACAGGTTCTTGTTTACTTGCTAGCTCTTGGCTGGAAATTATTATCAATATCTAGTGATCAGTCTTGGGTTCATGCCACATGGCCCACTCAACAATATGACAATTTGTTCCTCAGACCAGCAGATAAATGTCTGCTGCTTTTAGTACTTCTTAAAGGCTCACCTAATTAATTCTGGTTCACACAGAAGAAAGTTTCATTTGACTATTTCAAAGTCAAATGATTACAGACATTAATTACATCTACAGAATTCCTTTGGCCATAATACAGGGATATTTCTCATCATTTTCACAGGTGTTACAGGCACTCACGGGGAAGTGTCTGCAGAGAACCTGTACACTAGTGGGTAGGAATTTTGGAGTCTATCTTAAGTTCTGCCTACTGCTACAACAACTCTGGAAAACAATTTGTCAGTTAAAATTAGGCATGGCAATTGCACTGCTGGGCGTTTATCCTGGAGACATTAAAAATTATATTCATACAAAATCCTGTACATGAATGTTCACAGCAGCTTTGTTTATAATAACTTGACACAAAAGCACAAAACAATTCAAATGTTAATTTTTTGTTAAACTTATCACAGAAAAATAATCTATAGAAAATATACATAGCAAAATAATGCAGAACACTAAAAGAGAAAACTTTATGAGAAAGGGCTCCTAAACGGAACAGGAAAGTGGAGAGCAAGGTGTCCTGGTGGTTACAGGAATTTGAAAAGTCTAGTATGGTTTAATCTAAAAAAATAATGGGAAAATGATAAAAGATGAAATTAAAGTCATGAGTATAGACCAAATTATGAACTGTCATGGAAACCAAACTAAATAGGATAAAACGATAAGGTTGATTATCTAATATATAAGGTCCCAGAAAGATAAAAGTAAACATATTTAAAATAGTAACTTTTGGTTAATAACTCAATGAAAATACGCCTAATTTTAATACCATGAAACCCCTAATTGATATAATAAAATAAATAATCTAGCAAAAAATTACTAAACAAAATATAAACTCTTATATAATTTTACTTTTTAATATAATGAAATCTAAAATATCTTAATGGAATATTATTACTTGTCATGTGATAACATGTAGCTAAATATGCTAGAGTTCATTTTTAACATCAACTGATGTCTAAAACCTTAGTATATCTCAGATAATGAATCAAGTATATGTGAGTAATATGCATGATAATAAAATAAATGTCCACAATGAACTTTACAATATGTGAAGAAAATAAGAAGGATGGAGGAAGCAAAAGAAGGACGGAAGGTAAAAGAGAATATTAAAGTACTGAAGAGCTGAGACAATAGGGACTGGCTCTTTTAAAAGAGAGTGCCTGATAGATATTTCAGGTTTAGTGTTATTATAAATATTTTAAATGAATGAGCTTGTTTCATCACTTATGCTTGTATATTAATGCATACATATATTCACATCTTAATATTTCTTAACATAGAAGATGTTTTGCAATCATACTTGGTTAAGTGAATCTCATGATGACATTTCCATATCCCTTATATGTGCTAACTGAATATGAAATTATTCTGTTGACAGTGATAATATGAAGAATATGCCAATATCAGCCATTAGAAAAGGTATGTCAGTAGCCTGAAGAATTTCTAAAGAAAATACAGAAAATAAAGAAAATTAGAAATTCTGAATAACACAGGGGAAAATATTGCACAGAAAGTCACAGATATCGTAGACAACCCGAATGAATAACTGAATCAAAATATCCAGAATATGAATACAACAAATATTTAGGCATAACTTAAATAACATTTTCAGTGTATTTTTTAAGCAAGCACAAGAGTGATCTATTATAAAACTGTATCTTAAAGTAAGTCTGAAAAAAGCTTTATCAGCAAGTATAAAATGTAAGTTGTAGAAATATTGCATAATAGTTTAGTAACCAATGCTTCTGCATTGTTTTTTGTAGTAAATTAAATTGTGGTGTATTTTATACTCTATGGCATTTCTGGTTAGATGAAAATTGTATTGGGTAGGTCCTTAATATTTGCAATCCCAGGAAAAGCATAAAATGAAAAAATCAAATGCCACATGTAGAGATATTTGTTATTTAACAAACTATTAAGTAAAATATATGCTACCCTTCTATTTTGATAAATATATCTTTATCATCACTCAGAAGGCTCTCAATCTGCCCCTCTTCTCTTTCCACCCTCGAGTTCTCCTTCAATTCCATCAAGAGCCTTCCATTCACTCATGCACCTACTCAAACTTACTCATCCAAACTCAGTCTACAGTGTAGTCTCCACACTACCACAGACCCCCCCCCCCACCTTAAACAACCTTGTGGAATTAGGCTTAGGTCTGTGTGGGGGCTCTGACCCATGAAGGACTGACTGGCAGTTGAGACTTTAGCTAACTTACTCCACGACATTGCTGTCTCTGTATCCATGTTATGTGTCTAGGTGGCCTGCAGGGATTTTAAACTGACTCTAGCCTCCCCCTCAAGTGCATGTCGTAGATAACAGCCCAGGGTCAGAAGTAATTGTAAGTTTCTGATACGACTTCCCCAGTGCCCCTGATGATAAAGTCTCTCCTGCCTCTCAATTCCTTCCCTTGGTGTAGCACTTAGTTAAGACTCACAGAGCTTATCAACACCCTGCCATTTTTAGTTTGAACTGACCAATCTGGTTTTAGCCCAGGAATCCCCAAAGCAGTCCAACCACTGATCCTAATAAAGACATGTGAATCGGGTACTGCTGCTTGCTCTCTGCCTGTAAGCTGCTTTGACCTCCCTGTGCGGCCACTGAAGGTGTATCACTTGAAATCTTGGTTGAACCGTCTAGCACCATCCACCTCCCGAGGGATCTGTACAACACTGACAAAGATGCTGGCACAAACCCAGGAGCCAAACTGAGACTGATTTTGAACAGAGAATACCTCCAGTGTGTCTACAATGGGGAGGGTCAGCTCATTAATTTGGACTTTAGGGAAGACTGTGGCCCAAAAAGAACCAGAGTGAGCCCCTCAAATACACCAAGCCCGTCAGAAGCTGTAAGCTTTTCTTGGCCGGGTCAAAAGGTGGCGCTGTAGGGTATAAAGCTTGAAAATCAAATCAAATGGAGTTACAAGACATGTACCATAAGGTTATGGTGTTGTTGATAAAATGCGGGCAGTTTCATTTTAAAATTCCTGATATGAGCTTAGTAAGTCATATTTTTTACATTTTTTTCCTTCCCTACTTTTATTGTGTTGACAGTTCTTTCAAATTGCAATCACATATTTTAACTCATAAATTGTACTGCACCATTTATTGAATGAGATCTTCTGAGTGCTTCAGCTATTCCTGTGAAAGCACCTTTCCCCGGGAAGCTGCAGTAATGCCATCAGATAAGATATCTAGATAGTTCAACAAAACTACTACACCAAATTGTCCCATGACTGACTGAATTTAAATTATGGAATTGCTTTCACAACTGCTGTATTCAACTACTTGAATTTGGAAAATACATTTTCTAAAATCACAATTAGTACGTATTCCTTAGTGAATGGAATTACTTAGTGAATGGAAGTGAAATGAAGGTTTTGCATCATTAGAAATAATTATTAATGAACATTAATTAAAGGGCAATCTCAATGTTAAAATAAAAATTGTGTTGACCATAAAACATTTCTTAGTATAATAGTAAATTAAATTATTCATTTTGTTTAATCTATGTGTACCAAGAAAAGATAATGCTTAACTATATCTAGATGGCTCTTTCAGTTTATTAAGTTTAGAGACTATCATCTTCTAAAATGCCTCCCTTATACCAATATTTTAA
This sequence comes from Rhinolophus sinicus, assembly GCF_057876585.1. Classification (NCBI taxonomy): domain Eukaryota; kingdom Metazoa; phylum Chordata; class Mammalia; order Chiroptera; family Rhinolophidae; genus Rhinolophus; species Rhinolophus sinicus. The sequence goes on from NC_142516.1 coordinate 111,659,353, forward strand.
TTACAATTATTTGATATGCACCTGTAACTTGGACAGTGCTCTTTACAGCATGACAATTTTCAATATCTGTGTTTTCCCTAATGAATTCCCTTCAATGTGAAGTCAAAGAACACTAAAATGAATTACCAATAAAATAAAATGCTTAAAAATGCATGTTCACTAATCATACCTTTTTCCTTTTTTTAATTAAAGTTTATTGGGGTGACAATTGTTAGTAAAGTTGCATAGATTTCAGGTGTACAATTCTGTGATACATAATCTATATATCACATTGTGTATTCACCACCCAGAGTCAGTTCTTCTTCCATCACCATATATTTGATCCCTTTTACCCTCATCTATCACCCACCCCTTACCCTCTGGTAACCATTAAATTATTGTCTGTGTCTATGAGTTTTTGTTTCTTCATTTGTTTGTCTTGTTCTTAAATGGCCAATAGACACATTAAAAAAAATTTTCAACATCACTAATCATCAGAGAAATGCAAATAACAAACAAACAAACAAACAAAAACCACAATGAAATATCACCCTACACCAGTTAGAATGGCTATCATCAACACTAATTATATGTTATCATTAGCATTACTTTCACTGAATTAAAAGAAAACTAATTTTATACTGAAATAAACAGATAGCTTGTTTGTGATGCTATATTTCTATGTTGTAGTGTTAACTGGCTGCCTGTTGAGCCAAATAAATTACTATAGAAAGATCTAAAATGTCTATCACTATTCAACTAACAGCATTAAAAAGCCAATATATATTTATATACTCATACTGCTTAGCACTAAATATAGTTATAGAATAGAAGATCATTGAGAGAAAAAGATCAGTAAAGCAGGGGTCAAGATAATGATCTGATTTTCACAGGGTCTTAGTTACTCTCTGGTCACCAACTTGGCACCATCAGAAGGTATCACTTTTATACCCCCAGAGTACCGTTTAGTACACTTAGAGCAACTCAACTACAACACTGAGGACACCCCAGGAAGGGAAATGGGATTAATATCACAGTGCCATCAAAAGTTCACACATTTCTTATTTTTTAATTCTCACACATTAAAGCCTAACTTTAATGGAATCCCAATAAGCTGAAAGAGTTAATAAAATATCATGTGCCCTAAAAATCTCTATTTTGGAACATAATTGAGAAATTAGTTTGACATTGAAATGTCTATTACAAAGCTATCCACAGAAGAATATATCAAATGACTTTTATTATTTAATCAGGAATTTCCTGTCCTGTCTTATTTTCACAGAAGGGGTGTTATATACCTCGTTGATAATTTTTTCCATATATAGGCCTGAAGTTTTACAAGAAGAAACAAGAGACATTAAAACAATACCAGAATCATTGTGTGAAATAGGTTCTGTAATTAATATATCTACAACAAAATGGCTGAGCAACAAGCAAGAGACTCTCAGAGTTAATGGTGGAGAAATCAATCAATACTGACTCCAAGCTGAGGAACAGAAATCGTTTTAAAGAAACATGTATATAGGGAAAAAAAGGAACACTTGAGCAAACTACATAAAAATAAAAACTTCACTGCTAGATATGAAATTACTGATGCAGATACAGAGAAACTCTTTACATTTTCTCTTTCATTTTTGTGATATAGCTCAGAATGCAGACAGAATAGTCTGCAGAACAATGTGAAGACACATTACCTTACATGCTTTCTAGAAACAAGAAATGCGACTAGGAATGTAAGAATGATGAAAACAGGCAAACTAAAATGTCAAGAGAAAGTGTACTACACATGGCAAATCATTAACAAACCATACTGGGCCAGGTACACAGAGACCAAAAAAACAGCTTACAGAAATTATGATCAACTTTATGACTTAGCTTGTGGGCAAAGAACTGAACATGAAAGGAAAGAAAGGTTTAACACTGATTTGCATTTGTGAAAGGATTCACAGAACTAACTCAGCAAAATCTGTAGAAATCCAGTGGAAAGTAGGTTCCCAACAAAGACAATGTTTCATTTCAAAAATGAATATCTGACAAATGAAACTAAAAGGATCACTAATCATGCAGCCCTTTTATTAATGAGGGAAGAGACAAAACCAAATTAATAAAATAATTAATAAACTGCATTCATACATGGAAAATATTTCATAACAATGTGCCAGTGCTGTATTAATCATTTGTTATTGTTTAATTCTTACAAGACTTCAATAAGCCACACTGTTTTATTTGCTGTTATATAGGTAAACTGAGGTTTAGAAAGTTTTCCTCCATGAGAAATATATTAAAGTAAATTCAAAATACTTTCATCTCTGTTTACTCTCACAGCTATACCCAAACCTAAACTTGCCCATGACTCTTCAATGTCACAGCCCAGTCTCTACTCCTTGCTAACTGTGTGTGTGTGTGTGTGTGTGTGTGTGTGTGTGTGTGTATACTTATTTTATAATTATTTTTTGTAGATTTATGATAAGATTTATTTTCTGGTAGTGTGAGACTAGACACCTGTTGTTTCCTCTTCAAGAATGCCTTGGTTATTCTGTTTTTTGTTGTTGTTTTTTTTAATTACATTTATTGGGGTGAAAATGATTAGCAAAATTATACAGGTTTCAAGCGTACAATTCTATAATACAGCATCTACATATCACATTGTTTGCTCACTACCCAGAGTCAGTTCTCCTTCCATCACCATATAGTTGACCCCTTTTACCCTCTTCTACTGTCTCCTCTCCCCTCTTACCCTCTGGTAATCACTGAACTGTTGTCTGTGTCTATGAGTTTTTGTTTCTTTATTTGTTTTGGTCCTTTGTGGCTTTCAGTTTTTTATGCCACATATGAATGAAGTCATATGATTCTCAATGTTTTTCAGTCTGATTTATTTTGTTTAGCATGATAATCTCAGAATCCATCCATGTTGTTGCAAATGGCTGTATTTCATTTTTCTTATGGCAAAGTAGTACTCCATTGTGCATATACCACATCGTCTTTATCCAATCATCTATGGAAGGACACTTTGGTTGTTTCTATATCTTGGCCACAGTAAATAATGCTGCAATGAACATCAGAGTACATATATCTTTACGGATAAGTCTTTTCAGGTTTTTGGGGTGGCTACTTAGAAGAAAGAGTGATGGGTCATATGGTAATTCTCTTAAATTTTTTGAGGAATCTCCACACTGTCTCTCATAGTGATTGTACCAATTTATATTCCCACCAACAGTGTATGAAGGTTCCTTTTTTTCCACAGCCTCTCCAAAACTTATTATTTGTCTTCTTGATGATAGCCATTCTAACAAGTATGAGATGATATTTTATTGTGGTTTTGATTTGCATTTCCCTAATAGCTAGTCTAGTTGAACATCTTTTCATATACCTGTTAGCCGTTTGTATGTCTTCTTCTTGTTCATATCCTCTGCCAATTTTTTAATTGGATTGTTTGTCTTTTTGTTGAGTTGTATGAGTTCCTTATATATTTTGGATATTAGCCCCTCATTGGAGGCATTGTTTGCATATAACTTTTCCCATTCGGTTGTTTGCCTTTTTGTTTTGTTGATAGTTTATTTTGCAAAAGCTTTTTAGTTTGATATAGTCCCATTCATTTATTTTAGCTTTCACTTCCCTTGCCTTTGAGGTCAAATTCATAAAATCCTGCTAAGTACTTTTGATCACACCATTTCACTGAAGCCCTTCTATCTATCATTTGTGCTTATCAGCCCTATTATTAGACCATTTTCTCCTAATATAATAACCCCATTTATTGTTTGGCTTTTTTTTTTCTTTTCTTTTTTTTTTTTTTTTTTTTTGTCAGGCTATACAATACAGTTCATTCCAATTGCATTCTTCATCATTTATAAAATTCCCTTTCCCCTGGAATAAATTGTCCCTCATACTTCAATTGGTGTTAATCCCACAATAATCATTCCCACTACTTTTACCAAGAATGTTAAACCATACTGTAGCAAATCACCCAGCTCTGCTAATATGCGTCACTGAAGTTTCAGGGACTTCGGCAATCTTTCTGCAATTTTCCAGTTCCCTAGTCAGCTTTGTAAAACGTTTACCGATGGCTTCGGTTTTCTGACTCTCTCATACTTCCTCAAGTCATTAGGAATACTCAACTACCTATAATCTTAACTGCATCTGAAACAAGCTTCAGGGGGAGATATACTTTGTTTTCTGTTTTTTTGTTTTTGTTTTGCTTTTTTTTTTTTTCTATTTTGTTTGTTTGTTTTCTTTTTAAATCTAAGATTTTTTCTTTTTCTTTTTTCCTGTCTGGTCACTATGAAATCTGTTTCAATTTAAAGATGAGATGTATTTAATGGTCTCAATCTCAATTATATACGAACATTTGCAATTATGATGTTGCATAATTCATCTCAATGAAAATTTGCAATGTGTGTCATAACACAACATTGTGTAGATTTATTTAATGGATGCATAAGTAGAAAAGGTAGTTTAAAAGAAGTATTCCACAAAGAAAGAAAGGAAGAATCCCAGTCTAAATTCATATACTTAACCTCTTTGGTATAAATTTAAATTTCTTTGTACAGTTTGCATTAAACAATACCAATTATAAATATCATAACTTTCTTTAAAAAAATCAAGCTTTCATATATTCATCTCTCTAAATTATAAAACCATAGTCCATGGCACCTTTTCTTTTTTTGGAAGGAAACAATATTATTATATGCTGTATTGAATTTTTCATATAGATCATTAAGTCATCAGTTAGCTGACATATTTAAATATTTTATTCAAAAGGAGGAAAGTCTTATCATTACCAAATTAAATAAGCTGTTCCTAGCCTCCACTGATATCAAGGAAATTGAACTGTATTATGCAAAATTATCTGAAAAACAGATTTTTTAAAGTCTCCTTTACTGCTCCATAAAATCAATTGTAATTAATTCTTGGATTTACATTTGATTTTAAGTTGAGTAAACTTTCAACAATTTTCCATGAAATGATTTGAAGTATCTGAAATAATATTAAATGCTTTTGCACTGTGTGCAATTATATTTTTCTCAACAAGAGCTAATATTAATATGCTCAATATTATAGTTCTGAATATTATGTCAGCAATATTATAGTGCTTATTATAGTTCTGAAATGCTATAGATGTGCAAAATATAGCTATTAACTTTGCAAAGATTGTGAAAGAGAATAATTTACTAAATAAATAGAGATTTCATATTTCCCTTATTTCAATATTTTATTTTCAAATGTTAGATATAAATTCATGAGTTGGGGTTTGAATTCTAATTTAAAGATGAAAAATTGACATGCAAAATTTCCAGTCAATATTTCCAATGAATGATTCAAAAATAATAGGTTAAGATGAAAAGCAAATAAAAAATAGGAAAGTTCTGAAGAATGAGTAAAATATAGCAAATATTTGATCCTATGGTATTAATAAAACCTACATATAATCAGGCCAGTGAGTCAAAATAAAGATTTTTTTTACATAGAAGTTAGATGAGGATAAAGTAGCAATAATATTCATCTCAAAGTTTTTAACCTCCCAACCCTACCAAGTGATTTTAAACTTTCATTGTTTAATTTAATATATTGATTTATGGGTCTCTTGGAAAATTCCATCTTCTAGCATCAGTGTTACTTTAAATCCATTGAAACAGATTTCTAATAAAATGTATTGTGGTAAACTTTAGTAGTTTGAACAGCTTTATTCTTAATGTCATTTATATTTGAAGGGTGTTCAAAATATTATACTATTAAATATTTAATACTATTGTTACAAAAAAATTAAGCAATTCTAGGCCAGACCCTAGAAGCATAGAGATCACTACTTCGGACTCCTGAAACACCAAACAAGACCATTGAGATTCATGCACTTTTTCATAATTTAATAATGTGGCTTAAGTTGTTGCATGCTTTGCAAAATATAGTGTAATAGCACAGATGTGACTGTTAATTATAAAGTCTCTTGTGAGAGAGCAAATGGGTTTCTGGGTGATGTTTGGAGCAAGATTATGTCATTAAAAAAAAAAACATTCTGCGTATAAGAAAATCCTGAACTTACAAACATTCTATGCCTAAGAGACCATTTTTTTCTTATCCCTAACAACCCTGCTCAATGAAGAGAACTGAACATAATTTACACATAAGCCTGAATGGGTTTATATTTCCTTTAAGTGAAACATATTACTGTCACTGTCAAGATACATTTAGTTTTGATAATGCAGCTTTGTAATTATAAAAATGTGTTTCAGTATATAGGTGACAGGCATATTTGTGTCTTTATACCAATTTCATATTTCCCTTATTTCAATATTTTATTATCAAATATTAGATATAAATTAATGAGTGAAAACCTCAGTGATATTCAAAATGGCTAAAATTTGCCCAAATAAGATTTTATAATCAATTTCACTTTACTAAGTTTAAATATAAGAGGAAATTAGCTTGCCCTTCTAAATAATCAGAAAAATACTTACATTTAAATCTAGCCAATTCAACCATGAGATGCCACTAGAATATTTTGTGCATGGTATATCATAAGTTATTTTCCTAAAACTATCAAATTTTAACAGACATTTTATATATCATGTTGAATATTATTTAACTCGCATATATTAAATCTATCTATCTATCTATCTATCTATCTATCTATCTATCTATGCATGAGAGAATAGATGATTGTTAATATTGAGTATACTCATATGTAGGGTAATTTAATATAATTTTCTAAAGTATCACAGATTTTGTAATTTTCTAGTTGACACCTTTTTTCCAGCATTTGAAAATTCCCTAGGAATAAATCAATCAATTTAGCAAACTGTTTAACTCTTATAAGGAAATATGTTGATAGTGACTCTATTTTCTCAGATATACACAAACATATTCCCATATATACACACTCACATATACATAAGCACACACAAACTCAAATATGTTGAGTGTGTGTTCATGTTTGTATGAGTGTGTATATTTTAAAGTATATCTTCATCAAGATAGAGAAATCCATGAGCGATGTGAATTCATACTTTTATGATCTATTTTATAAGACTTCAAATCTATCATTTGATTAATAAGATTTTTTTGCCCTCTCTCCTGAAAATTCTTTTGAAAAACTTCAATAAATATGCCACAACTCTGGTATTTGGAGTTTTCTAAGTTTCTTACCTTTTTGTTTCTGTCCTTAAGAGTTTCACATGTTCATGAAAATATGTGTCATTGTTTTGCAATCTTTTTTTCTGCAAGCACTTGCAAGCTTTTCTTTGTTTTAAATGTTCTGCAGTTTCATTGGTAAATGCTTGGGGTTCATAAGACTACTTTAATAAGAACTTATGTTTTGTGACCTAGCATATGGTCTGTCCTGGAGAATGTGCCATGTGTATTTGAGAGCAATGTGTATTCTGCTGTTGTTGCATAAAGTATTCTGTATATAACTGTTAGGTTCATAGATCTAAAGTATAGTTCAAATCCAAACTTTCCTTATTGGTTTTCTGTCTGGATGATCTAGCCATTGTTGAAAGTCGGATATTGAAGTTCCCTACTATTATTTCAGTGTTGTCTATTTCTATCTCAGATGTGTAGGTATTTACTTAATGTGTTTAGGTGCTCCAATGTTGGCTACCTATATGTTCATGATTGTTATACTCTGTGATGAATTGACCCCTTTATTATTATGCAATGATCTTCTTTGTCTCTTGTTACTATCTGGCTCAAAATCTGTTTTGTCTGATATACTTAAAGTTATCCCTGCTGTCTTTTGGGTTCTAATTGCATGGGATGTCTCTTGTTTTTTTCTTGTTTTTTTTTTTCTTTTTTTTTTTTTTTTTTTAACTTACCTTCACTTTGAGCTATACATATACCCTTGAATCTGAAGTGAATCTCTTGTAGGCAGCATATAGTTGGGTATTGTTTTAATTCATTCAACCACCATATACCGTGTGATTGGATAAGTTCATCCACTTACATTTAGAGTAATTATTGATAAGTAAGACTTACCTAGCTTATTTTTGGCTGTTTTCTATTTTTCTTCTTCCTTTCTTCCTCCCTCACCACCATCCTCTGTGAATTAATGATTTTCTCTAGTGGTGGACTTTGATTCCTTTCTCTTTATATTTTGTGTGTCTACCGTATGTTTAACTTTGTGGTTACCATGAAACTAACACAGAACATAGTATAGATATAGCAGTCTCTTCACAGTAACAGTTTACTGCTGTAACATAAAAACTCTACTCTTTTAGACTCCCTCCTTTTATCTTTTTAATGTTACAATTTATCTGTTTTTATATTGTTAATTCATTAACCAATTATTGTAACTATAGTTATTTTTAATGCTTTTGTCTTTTAAACTTTTAGCACAGATACACTACTGTAACATGTTACAGTATTCTAAACTTGACTATGTACTTACCTGACCGATGTGTTGTATATTTTCACATTTTCATGTTACTCATTAGCACCTTTATTTCATCTTGAGCAATATCTTTCAGATTTTTTGTAAGATACGTCCAGTGGTGATGAATTCCTTCAACTTTTATTTGTTTGGGAACATCTTTTGGTTTACTTAATTTCTGAGGGAAAGTTTTGGCAAGTAAAGTATTCTTGGTTGGCAATGTGTCCCCTCCCCCAATATTCTGAATGCATCATCCCACCCTCTCATATCCTGTAAGGTTTTTGCTGAGAAATCAATTGATAGTTTTTAGGTGGGAGTTGACCTGTTAGTGACAAGCTTTTCTCATGCTGCTTTTAAGATTCCCTCTTTTTGAAATTTGACAGTTTTATTATAATTGTTCTAGAGAGGATCTTTTAAAGTGAAATTTGTTTGAGTCCTATGAACTTCACAAACTTTGATGACCAAATTTTTCTCCATATTTGGGAAGTTCTCAACCATTATTTATTTAATAAGCTTTCTGTCCCATTCTTCCTCTCTTCATCTTCTGGGACTCCAATAATTCACAGATTGTTTCTCTTAAGAGTATCACATAGTTCACATAGTCTTTCTTTACCCTTTTTCATTCTTTATTTTTCTCCTCTAATTTTCCCATTTTGCTGAAGTCTATCTAAATTTTAATTTTAAATATAGCATAGGGACATAGAGAAACAATTAATTATACAACTTACTATTTATTTCCACCTCATTACTGATGCATGAAACATTTGATAAAGGGAGACTGAAATGGATGCCCACAGTGGCAGGCCACTGTTTGGTCTACCATCTGAATAAGCTTTATTTTGGAGTTAAGAAGCTAATGATGTGATTTCTTCATTGATAGGAAATAATAGCCTGATAATGGGAAGACCCCACAATTTCTGACCCTGAGTATCTATAATTCCATCAACCCAAGGTGAGATTTCCTAAAGGAAAAAGAAAAAAAAAAAAAAAAAGAGAGAGAACCACATATGGTTTAATCTTCACCCAAAACTAATTGAATTTTATCATTTTCAAATTCACTTATGTTTGCTGCGGTCACAAATGTCTGTATGCTTCAATTCTGCTGAGCAACTAGTCTATCAGGGTATTAAGCTCATCTCTGCTCTCATTTAATTATAAAACCATTCACAAAAAAATAAAGTAAGAAACATCTACTACTCAGGAATTGATAAGCCATGAAATCTGTCTCACACTTGCATTATATATAGCTCAGGATCTAATTCTCTCTCTCTCTCTCTCTCTTTCTCTCTCTCTCTGCCTTTGGTTCAATAAATTTAGTAGAAATAAATGTGTAGAGAAAACAGCTGCTCACCTATGATTGAACAGTTTGCAAAATATTTTTAAAATTTTCAATATATCCTTAGAACTTGTATGTGATTTATTTAAACTGTTCTGCATTCTATTGTTTTAATAATTTAAAGTATTAAGATATGTCCTTTCTATACCCTGAATGTGTGGCACATACTTCAATACATAAAGTTAGAAAAACTTTTTTTTTTTTTTTTTTTTTTTTTGCATGGTGAACAACCTACTATGGCTTCCAGATTACTTTCTTTTGTTCCTATTTTTATATTTATTTACAGTCACTGTGGATTGGCATTTTGTTACAAAGCAAATCATCATTGAACTCACCTCAGAACCCTTTAATAACTCTACTTATATATACTTTGGTGATATAAAAAGACAAAAGTGGAGGAATTATTTTAGTCTACCATGCTTTACTAATTTTCAGTTTTACATGTACGATGGAAACAATCTTTCAGAGATAGATACAGATTAACAAGTGTGAAAGGAATGATGAGTTGATTATCTATGCAATTTTGCTTAAAATCAATACAAATTTCAGAACTAAAATTCATGTATAAAGCATTGACTATTTATAGTATGGTTGATTACAAACTCTTGTTTAAATATAAAAAGAGGAACCAGTTGTTAAAGGTAGTAATTTATATAGTCAGCTTGAGAATAACTGAGTATGAGTCATCTTTATGATAGCCAAATATAGACATATAACAAGTAATCAGTATCAAATTTAGAGTTGAAAGTCTAGAGATATATATTTGATGAATATGAATAGCAAGTGGTGTTTAAACAATGACGAAGGATGGCGTTGTCCATGAGATGCATGTACACCTAAAGGATCAACAGCCAAAGGAACATCTCATTTTAAAGGGTATGGTTTAGATTTCTATAGCTATGTAATAAATTACTCATGGAGGTCATGTTGGATCTGCTAGCAGTTTCTGTGTGTGGGCCGGGATCGTGTCTCGTGAAGCCGAAAAATGGAAACACAGACCAGGAGAGGTAAAACGTTTTAAAAAGAGGATAGTTTATTAGAGGCAGGAGAAGAGGCTGCAGCTTCCAAGCGGGAGGGGGTCCCGAATAGGGGGTGCCCCTTGACTGAGGCAACAGCTCTTACTTTTATACCTTCCCTTTGACAGTTTGGGGAAGGGGAGCTGTTTGGAGAAGGGAACTGTTTGAAGTAGGGAACTGGTGCCTTTTAATGAAATTCGTCTACCAGGTTTGTTCTGCTTGCCTATCCTAAAGGAATTAGCAAAGTAACCCACTCTATCTATCAGATCAGCTCCCATTTGTCAGGCCAAAAGGAATTTTATGATTAACCTCAAGGCCTTGTTATATTATGTCCTGGAACAAAGGAGCAATTTCAAAACCTGAAGTTTTAGGATATGACTGTCTTTGTTTATGCCACCAGGGACCTCCCTGTCTACCTAGGGACATGCTAACTCTCCTGTATCATTACTACAAACACTCATTAAATCACAGTTTTGTAGGTCAGAAATATAGCATGTTTGGCTGGATTCTCTGCTCAGGTTGAAATCAAGATGTTAGCTACTTGTGTTCTCCTCTGGAATTCAGTGACTTCTTTCAAGCTCATTTGGGTTCTTGAAAAAATTGAGTTACTTGAAGTTGTGGAACTGAAGTCCCCATTTTTCATTAATTTAACGAGATCTACTCCCAGCTTCTGTGGCTACCAACATTCCATGCCAAATAATGCCCTCTATTGTCAAGCAAACCACAGTGCAACAAATTTTTCTTCTATTTCAAAGCAATCCCTCTTCCAAAGGAAGAGAAAAATTCTGCTTTTGAAATGGTTCATGGGATTAGTATATATCCACCCAGATAATCTTCTTACCTAAAGGTTAACTGTGCCATATAACATGACATGATCACAGGAGTGATATCACATCACATTTACAGGTTTAGGGTGACACAGTTTGGGGAGACCACCTTGGAATCCTGTTTATCATGGGGCAGATCCTAAGATCATGAGATGAAGAAAAGAGAAACATTGGTACAGGACAAAAAGACAAAAGAGGATAGCAGATATTTTAACAATACAATTGAAGATCAATCTAAGGACTTAAAATGCCTATTTGTTTTGGGAAAACAGAATTCACACCATAGAGAAGTTTCAGAGTAAAAACAGAGTTAGAAATCTGAAGGCAGTGACTAGAGTATGAGTTAGAATTACAGCAGTGGATTGTTCTTTGAAGAAACGTGGGAGAGATAAGACAGAAATGGGCTGAAACTAAGGTCAAGAATGAGAGGAATGTAGCTATTTATATTTTAAGGTGATCTGAGAGAGAAAGAACTTAATGAATAGCAGAAAAAAAAGAGTCAAGTAAGTTACAAATCCCACGTATAAAAGTTTTTAAACATTAACAAAACATGTGAGCTAAGGGTTCACAAAAGCTTATGTGGATTTTTTCTTTTTCTTACACAAAGTAATCCCCTGCTTGTTTAACAATACAAAAGTAAGTGGCTTTGGCATTTTCTGTGTGTGCCAACATTTCTCCTGATATGTGCCTTGCAGTCCCTCAAAGAATGTCTTAATTGCATTCTGAGTGTATTTTTCAAAACAAAATGGTCTGAAAAGGTGACCAAATATTGAAATTACAACACTCCAAAAATAGCTAGACACCTGGTTTGCATACTCAAATAACACAGAAATCTCACTGAGTTTAGGATTTAAACTGTCAGACTTAGAGAAACTTATAGATACACATTCAATATACTTAGCATCTGAAATTATACAAATAACTAACTTTTCAATGGGTATTTTAACCAAATAGCTATATGTTCCATTTATTGATTGGCAAAAGCATCAGAAAATCAGTGGAATATACCCAAAAATGTTTCTTAGTATAAAAAATACACTTAACATTAGAATTAATTATCAGTCCATACAATATGTGAAGACAGAGGATAGAAATAGCATGTTTGGTATTGTAATCAAAGGGAAATACAAGATTTCCGAAGACTTATCTTTTAACACACACACACACACACACACACACACACACAAATCTTAAAACACCTTTGTGAATGACTATGTTATGTAGTAGAGATAAAACTATTTTGTGGAATAGTATATTTCAATAAATTATAATAAAAGTAGAAATTTGTGAAGTAAATGCTTACATTTAATATTTAAAACGATAATTACATTTTTGGGGGACTAAATCCCTCAATAAATTGAAAGAAAAATGTTTGCCTATTGGAAAGTTAAGATAGATTCCAACCTTTGGAATGCATACTAGGTTTTGTGACTAGATCTAATATTTAATAATAATTATTATTTATTATTTACTTATTATTCAATATATTGATTCTTAGTGTGCTAGACACACTACACTAATGTCCTTTAAAGATATCCGTGTCTTAATAACCAGAACCTGTGATATGGTACCTAATATGGCAAATGGACTTTGCAGTTATTAAACTAAGAAGCTGGGAAAAAAAAAGATTATCTGGGTGAATCCAATATAATCACCAGGGTTCTTATAAAATGGAGGTGGGAAGGTCAGAGTCACAGATGGAGATATGATGACTGAAACAGAGGGGTCTAGGTGATGTGAAGGTGTCATCATGAGGAAAGGAATGAAGATGGTCTCTAGAAGCTGGAAAAGGCAAAGATACAGATTCCAGCCCCAGCCCCCTCTCTTCCCCTCTAGCGCATTCAAAAGGAATGCAGCCCTGCTGACAACTTTTAGATATCTGATCTCCAGAACTAGGACATAATACATTTCTATTGTTTTAAGCCACTAAGTTGGTGGTAATTTATTATAGCAGTAATAAAAAAATTAATACACCAAGTACATTCTAATGTAATCAGCCACACTCAGGGAAGTATATTTAGTTTAATGCTTTTTTCCACAATTATGGCTGTATCAAAAAAAAAAAAAAAAAAGAAAAGAAAAAGAAAAGAAAAATGTTTGTCTTACAATTTGAAATAGAAGTAATTAAGAAAAAAAACACAAGTTGATGAAAGCATTTTAGAAAGAGTGAGCAAATTCTCAGGATTAACTGCTACACTTTTAAATAATCAGTAATTCAGATTAATCCTATTTCTAGTGAAGTAGAGGATAAAGTCCTAGTAGGAGGAATTTGGTAACACACATGTAAAAACGGAAATGTTATTATCCCTGTGCCATATTAGGGCTATGGTCTTTGGCAGTAACAACAGAGGACAGTACTTTATCAAAGATCCAGGTTCTAGGAAGCATCTAGTTTAACAGCAGTAACAGAGGCACAGAATATGACCATATCTCAGGAGGACCCTCTCCCTCCCAGGGTGGATGACAATTTGGAGAATGGCCTCATTTATTTGGCCATAATGGTCCTTGCTCCTATCCTCATTGTTGAAGTCTTTCTTAGCCTCCTTGCTTTGTGTCTCATCTTCTTGATGAGGATGGGAGTTCAGATACCCAAGATGCAGCCTCAGGTACCTCATACATGTGTTGGAAGCTCACCAACTCACTTGAAAGCAGACAATGAGCAGGAGGGCATGGGTCCTCCTTGGGAAACACCCATCTCTATTTCTTTCTCTTGTTACTTAAAGGAGAAATTGTCTATTTGTTACCCTCAAAGGTACACTACAACTAAGAATAGGAAACTTCCACTTACATATGTAGCATTGATCACATGTTTTTATCTCTGTTTTCCTCCTCAAATCCCATTAACATAACGATGAAGACAATTTTAAAAAAATAAATTATGTTCCAACAAGTGCAGAAAGAATGGAAAAGATGACAAGTATAGATAATAAACAGCAACACATGCTGAGATAGAAAGTAGATGGATGAGTGTCAACTGACTCGAAAGAGAAAGGTAATCTCCCAAGGCATGGAAGCAATAATCTAACGAATTCATCCCACAGAAAGTCAGAAGGTGTTGTCACACGGCACCCTAACTGCTTGTCCCTACCATCCTTTCCTTAAGGAAAGAAGGTTGCAGGGTTGTCCCTCTTAGGGGTTGAGTTTTATAGGTTTCCTCTCTTGGTCCCAGTATGCTGGGTCTGCGGCCAAAGATGAGTAAGTTTCCTCAAGGGAGGAACGACTTAAGTCAGACGGGACCCCAGGGACCCCCATAAGCTAATGTGAAACTAGGAGGGATGCCCCTCCTCCAATGCTTTCTGGAAGCTGCTGACGCATGCTTCTGATGTCCGGCACCCTATTGTGCTAAGGGACGTTAACTGAGTGAACTTATCTCGCTTCCCGCTTAACTCATGAGGTAATTGCTCTGAGAAACCTACTCCCCCAGGGGTTGTACACACCGCACCTTGATCGTGTGGGGACAGCATGCACAGGTTGCTTTGGGACAATATGATTGGGTATTGGAAATATGCTAATTGTATCAGTGGTGTGAGAGTCTTGCAGACCCTGCCCAGAATCATGTGATGCCTATTGTAAAAAAACAATAAATACCCGCGACGACCCGATTCGGGGCTCCAGTCCCTTGAGGCTGTGAGTCCCTTGGTCCTCTGTGGTTTCTTTGCATTCAGTGTCTCTTGTCTCTTTATTTCTATAATAGAATTTAGCCCTTGCCGCCTCCCTCGCTTTCCCCACTGCTTGTGTTGTGCAGGACGCGACAAGAAGGCTCAGAAGTTTGGAGGCAACAACTGCTTCTGAAGACTGGGGTATGATAGTGAGAAAACAGTATGCATGGTTGAGGTTCCCAGATTTCTTCCCCAAGCCTTTGTTGCCAGGAGAATGTACCTTTCCTACTCCAGCAGGATAGAGGAAGTATCCTCTGAGAAGGCTGGATCAATAAAGTTCTGGACTCACAGGACTAAACTCAGAGGAGGAGTAAAACTAATGATTAAGGCAAGTCTGCACAGTGCATAGTTAACACTCCTCTATTCTCGAGCTCAACGTATTTTCCAGGATTCTTTTGGGGCAGTGGCCAGACCAACGGTAGACCTAAAGATAATGACAGGATTTCCTCAATGGCTAACACTCTCTTACAAATCACTCTATGGATAAATTCTTTATTCTATGAATGGCAGCCATCCACAAAGTGTCTCCAATTGCCAATTTAGTGCTTCTTTTTAAATTATAAATAGTTTTCCAAAGACTACCAAATATGTGCCCAGACCAACAGCAAAAAAGAACTCAGAAAAAAAAAAAAACAGGCAGAATTTTTAATTAAAAAAATCAAGTAAATCTATAAAATCAGTCAATATAAAAAAGAAAAATGTATTTGTAATTGCACATAAACTTCATTTCTTTAGTACGCATTCTGCTTTAATCCAAGTTCGATTTGTTTAACCTGACAGAACTACGACTCACCTGCATTCTTTCCACCAGATCCTATTACCTCTACATATACTGTATGTCCACTCCTTTTAACCACTGAGACCTTAGGACATTAGGCTCTGGTCCACATCAAACTCATTTAAGAATAAAGCTTCAGGTCTGTCAACCATGATCGAGAAACAATAACCAAACCTCAAACTAGAATAAGAACCTCAAACTAGAAATTTGTTTTAGTCAAACAAATATAACACCTTGGCCTCAGTTATGTTGCAGGTCCAGACTCATGAAAGCAGAACAGCCCATGGACCGCATCCCCTGGAAACCAGACAGAACAATGCCACGATTGACACCAGGACCTGATGCCATGATCAATTGTTCCCTGCCTTAGCCCTGACCAATCAGTACAGCTCATGACCCCAGCTCCTACGGTAACCATGATTAATGATTTTTCCCTTAGGTAACCTAGCTATTGGAGGCCATCAGAGAGCCCGGTTTTTGAAAGCAGTAGTTTACTTGTGTATCCAGGCTTGGCACCAATTGCTTAAATAAACCTTTATTTTCTTTGATGCAATCTCCTGCTTGTGTCTTGTTTGCCTTGGATACATGCAGACAAGTGGCCCCTTTGAGTCTGCCATAACACATTCTTGATAAAACTTTCACAATGCTATGCAAAAAGGGCATTCAGAAAAGCAAAAGAACCATAGGACTACATTCTGGCCTCCCAGGGATGAATTTCATTGACATGTACACTTTTTGGTATTGCTGTTAAAGTGAAAGAATCTTCCACTTCCTCTTCTCCTCTTTCTGCTGGTTGGCATGTATGCAAGTGGCTGAAGCAGCTATGTAAATAATAAAATGGAAGCCACGATTTGAAAATGTCAGAGAAGTAAGAAAATATGCATTGGATCACTAATATTATGGCGCTATCATGTCAGGCACTCCACTGCTAATATGTAGACAGTTATCTAAAGAGAGAAATATTTCTCTTTAACTTAAGCCACTGTTATTCAGAGTCTTTCTATAGCAACCAAATGGTTCATAGTTCATGTCTTTTTGATTATCACTGATCCACAAAGGAAAGAAAAAGGGAAAATGATGCAAATGAACATTAGTAGCAGCGACTGCTATAAAGCTTATAGTAAAATACCTACAATTTCGACAAAATATCAAGCAATTCGTTATTTTACCCAAAATATCAATATCAATTTTAACCAAAATATCAATCAAAGGGTATGAAAACCATTTAAGAATATCAAGGTCTCAAAATGTTTACATTTACTCTTTTTTTTCAGGAAGCTACTGGAGACTATGTTTCAAAACATGATAAAAGTTAACTATGAAAAGAAAAAAAAAATAGATAAGAACCAGAAAATAAGTAATCGATGTAAGGAAATGGCATCAAGCCTTTCTAGGAGCACAGAAAACAAAGTTCCATGAAAATAGTTATTTAGCTGGTTTAGAACACAAATAATTCAAATTGTACAATAAAGACAGAGTGTTTCAGGGAGTGTAAGAAAAGAAAAGAAGGAGTTCGATAGTTTACTTGATAAAGTATTTGAGCATGTTAAAAGGCGTTCCATAGGTCTCTCAGAAAGTCTGGGTTAATGAATTAGTGATAGACAGGAAGAAAATATATACATACAAAAATATTAAATAATGATTAGATACAAGGCTGCCAAAAACAGGAGATGTGTAACCACAGTGCACGATGGTAGCAAGTTTAAGTATTAGGTGGGTGCAAAAGTAATTGCGATTTTTGCAATTATTTTTAACCTTTTAAAAGGCGATTACTTTTGCACCCACCTAATACTATTTATAATCATAAAAATGTGATCACTAAATACTGAACCAGAAATTGAGATACAAAAGTACTAGGAAGACTATGTCATGAGAGAAATGGGTAAGAGGACATTAAATAAGAAGGTTACAGTCTCATATTTCAAAATAGGGAGTCAACTGCTTTATACCTAGAAAAACCTAGAAATGGTAATATAGGCTATATCAGTAGTATTTAGAAATACAAGGAAACATGCCAGAAGAAACAGATGAATGAGTTGCATAAGTTTGCCTTTGAGGAGGAGAAATGAGAGATCTGAAGGGGAGAGGACGAAACTGCTATTCTTAGTTATACAGCTTATCGTGCTATTTTTTAATAAACAATACTTAGGAGTTAAAAATAAAATTAAAAACAAATAAACTTCATCTTCCTACACTTCTTGTTTTCAACCCCATACAAGTCCCCAAGGCAAGGAAATGCAGATTCACCCTATTTGGAAGTGGAAGATTATTCCAATTAGGGAATTTTCCTGTCATCTGAGCTGTGTTTGCCCACAACACCTTGGATCAATGATAGTCTAATACAGAGCAGTCTAATAAAGAAGCTTTGTTTTCCGGTTCCCTGAGCACTAGCCACCCCTCCACACACCCACTCACTAATTATATTCCAATATTTCAGTAAGAACAGGGTATTGAATTGAGGCAGACTTAACCAAATATTTTCAGTAGACTTATTGTATTGCTAATTTCTTATCTGAAATCCAAATGAGGGATACATGTTTCATATTAATTTCCTTTGAGGTGTCAGACTAGTTTAAAAAGAAATGAGAAGAAATGGCAAAGCACTTATATTTTCTATCTGCAAATAATTTAATAGCATTGAATTATAATCAATAATTATGGGTTTAAGCAAAGCTGTGCAAATCTTTCTATAACTTTTAGTAAATATTGTCTTATTGTGAAGTGTGATCAAGAAATCATTTATACCTTTACTTTTTCAGTCTTTTCCTCCCTTCACTCCTTTCTTCTTTTCTTCTTTCCTTATCTTTATAAAGTTTTTTGCTTAGAAAAACAATTTTCTTTATCCCTTCCAGAAATACTGGATTATAGGCATATTGTTTTCAAATAATAGCCAGAGCAAACCTCATCAATTTAAGAGTGGAGAGTACATCATGTAATGAGTTTATGTCTGTATCTCTGTTACCAAATGGATCTAAAGTGACATCTTAAGGCCCGTTAATGAGATTGCCTTATGTAAAAGAATCTGGTAATGGGATCATACCAAATCCAATTATTTAGGGATAATGTTAACAAAAATTAAATTAATTAATGTTCAATTTGCCCTTCACAAAAAAAAAAAAAAGAAAAAAAAGTAAAAGTATTAACCAGAAACATAGAGTGATGCTAGTGATTAAATGTAATATTTTAGGATCAATTTGAGAGAAAAATGTTTGCAAGCCCATCAACAATCAGTTGTCTTTGCTCATCTGAGGCTACATTAGGCAGGTCATACTTACTTACAAAAATTATACATGTACTATTCTATTTTCCAAAGTGCTCTTCTTCTATATATAATTTATTTCTCCTTCAAAACTAGTACAAACTCACACCTCCTATGAAGCATTCTTAGGCTAAGTTTCAGTTGTTCTTTCTTTTCCATCACTGTCATTATATACGCATATAACTACAGTCTTAAAGATGTGTTTGCATGTGTTTATCACAATACCTGTGCTTTGGTAATGGAAACACATGTCATACAGGAATCATGTGACTTTCTGGGAGAAGTATTTAGTAGGTAGAAGCTCCTTAGATAATTAGTGACAATGTACAGAAATAAGTTGAGATACAATGTTAAGGGAGCCTTAACTCTTTACTAAAGAACGGATTATGTC
The DNA here is from genome assembly GCF_057876585.1 of Rhinolophus sinicus. Lineage (NCBI taxonomy): Eukaryota > Metazoa > Chordata > Mammalia > Chiroptera > Rhinolophidae > Rhinolophus > Rhinolophus sinicus. The sequence goes on from NC_142516.1 coordinate 111,678,960, forward strand.
ACATGTGTATATAAAAATGAAAATATATTTAAAGTATGGACTCAATTGCTTTTGATTCTATTTGTTACATCGGTTTGTTATTATTTAGTTACTATGATAATCATTCTGTCTCATGCAAGGGTAAGATGAAAGAAAGAGAAAAATAAGATTATTTTCTTCATATCATGTCATAAAATTGTCTCAGAAGCCTAACATTATATTCATTTATTCCATAAGTTTTTGAGCGACTACTATTCAACACTCATTCTAGGTGCAGAAATTATAGACATAGAGCATTACATAGACAAAATTCCTTTTCTCAAGGGGCCAAACTACATTCATTCTTATGGAGAAACAAAGAGAGCAGGTTATTTTTACATGCAATAATAGAGTGAGCCAATAATTGGACAAGTTATTTTTAGTTAGAGATGAGTGCTATGAAAAAACATGTAATAGAGGGTAATGACAGATATAATATGTACTTGGTTGTTAAAGTAAACTTGTCTGAAGAGATTAATTTTAGTTGAAACTTGAACGCCAACTAGGAACTGAGCATTTTAAATTCTGGAACCCAACAACTTCAGGCAAAGGAAATAACAAACGTAATACTTTGTAACAGAGCCAGCTAGCTTTCTCTAAGTATTCATTTTCTCCTTTGTTTTAATAAATAAAACCTTGCCCTCTAATTTTAAACAGGACACAGATCCTCATAGCTACCAACTTTATTTCCCAGGCTGTTAGGGGTGGCCCTGTGATATGAGCCACCAATGGATTATGCATGGACATATGTTAAACTTGCAGACCGTGTCCCTTAAAGAAAGAGCTAGTTTCTGATTTCTTCTTCCTGAAAGTAGGATTCCACATAAGGTGTTGATGGCTAGCTTAAGCAATGGGGAGCTGCCAAATCAGAATGTTGGAAGGATCCTTTGCCTACCCCAATCTGTTATATGAGAGATAAATTAATTTCTATCTGGTGTGAATCATTAAATTCTTTTTTCATATTGGTTCCGTAAATTTGGCCTGAACTACTGGATACTGGTTCCATGGCAGGAATAACCTTGGTGTGTGGAAGACAATATTAGAAAACTAGTGTGCATGAAATAGTGAGTCTGAAAAAAAGGTGACAGAAAATGCTTTCTGAGAATTAGGCAGTGATCAATTTATGGATGCCCTTTAAATCATTTCATTGTAATTATGTGCGATGGAAAATTCTTGGAGAAAAGTGACTTAATTTGGCTTCCTTTTTAAAAAGATAACTTTTAATTATTGTAAATAAAATTGATATTAATGGGTCAAATATATGCAGAACAGCAGTACTAAAACTATTTAAATCATCCAGTTGAAAAACTGAGAATGGTGGGATCAATGCAAAGTCCAAAAACCATTTAGTTATATATTTAACCTATGTCATCACAAGAGATAATATCCAACTATTCATTCAATGTGTAAACATTAAAGACTTCCTATACACTGACCAATATATTAAAAGCATTTACAGAATGATGAATGAGACATGGTCCCTAACTGTAAATAACAAAATAGACATATTTGAAATTGGAATACGTGCTACAAAGACCTATGACAAGGTTCTTTGGGAGAGAACACATAATTTACTTAATTATGATTATGCCTCTCTAAGAAAATATTTACCTAATATGTAACATAAAAGTGGCAATTGACCCGGCAAAAAGTTGGGAGTAGTGGGGTGGTCTGTGGAGAATTCTGGGTAGAGATATGAACAGAGAGTGAGGTAGGAATGGGTTTGACTGAATATATGACATGTAGTGGAAAAAAATTGTATTAATTGGGCATAAACTGCAAGGACATAATACTACAAAAAGTGACAGTAGTACTTCTAATGTATATCCAATATATCAATAATATAGATTAAATATAATGTGTAAAATATTGCCTACAGAATATGCCTATGGGATATGCTTCTGGCTAAGACACTTCAGAAACCATAAAGACAACATTATGAGTAGATATCATTAGCAAATGCGTCTTTGCTTTTTCTCCTCAATGTGAGAATTATAGCACAACTCAAATGAACATGATAAATAGATTTACCCTAAATTTTTCCATTTTGATATATTTCTAGATTACATACTAAAGATCAGTGATATTCTGCTAATCATTTTATGTTTTGCAAGAAATACTATTTTTATAAGTTTAAAAAATATTAATAAAACCTATTTTAAAAACGTATTATTTAACATTATTAGATAAATTAGGAAAGTGTAATGTATATTTTGCCCAAATTTAGAGGTGATGAAACAAATCTTACTATATTTTTTCCCTGAAGAAAATACATGAATCTTCTGAATGTGAACTATTACTAAACCAAATAATAATGCTTAACTGTATAAAACTAAGGGGTAAAATGTGAACTGGATTTTAAGTTTTGTGTAGGAATATATTTAATGGAAGTATGTTGCACTAAATTAAGATTGTCACACCAAAATATAAATGAAACACTACTTTCTTTAGTGCGATAGACTTGGCATGAAAAAAATAAAACACAAACTAAACAATATGATGAGTCACATGTATTACAATTGTGAATATATAAGGGCTCATGTACTGTAATCAATTCTTGCTCTAATAGGTAATGATATAAAAATTGATTATAAATAGATGTTAATTCATGTTAAAACATTGAGGTTAGGATAGATAGCCAAGAAATTGACAACCTCCTCCAAGGTACAAAGTAAGGTGCCTCACTGGTTACACAAGTAACAAGACACTGTATCCAGTATTTGCAGGTGGAGAAAAACAAGAACCTGTTTCATCAAGTTTAGGCTGATCCTCCTATGACCAGGACTTGACATTTCGCTAATTATAAAATCATTATAATCTCATTTACATTGTGGTTACTACAACTCCCACCATGCATCTGATGCCATGCCAGTTCTGTAGGGACCAAATAAGGAAGAAAACGCAGGAAACAGAGGGTCGTACCCAGGTAGAGGAGATGAAAGAACCACATCAATTGGACATCACCAATTCCAGCCCCAGGAGGGATAAAAACCCCTGATCAAAACTTCCTTCCTCTGAACCATCCATTCTCTTAAGTTCACCTGCAGTATCCTTTGTGTGTACTTTCATTTTCAATGAATCACTTTTGCTGTCCTGCACCTGACTTGCTTTTGAATTCTTTCTTGCATGGAGACAAGTACCCAGTCACCACTACTCTAGGTTGAGTGAGCATCTGGCAACAGTATGATGTTTTTCAAGGGCAAAAGTTCAGTTGCAAATTTTGGACAACAGAACAAACTTTCAGTTGTTTCTGCAAGACAAGAAACCACCTCACTCCTAACTCTTTATAGATGTGACTTGAACTCTTAAACTAGCTGATCTGTCTTATATCTTTGGCATATTTAATGATTTTAATCCTTCCACAAAAGGAAGGAATGCAACATGTTTTTCTCAATGGCATTTAACATCCAAAGGCACAAATGAAATTTAAAAGTTTGAGAGAAAACTATTTCTAGGGATTGCTATGACATAGTTCATAATTTAACAATTTCAATGAACTAGGTCATCTTAATATCGCACTTTGTTGAAAGTTTTTACCGATCACTACGAATTCGTTTTGAATTTTATTTTCCATTAGGTAGATCTATCAGTAAGAGATTCACGAATCTGAATCCATTTAAAAAATATTTAAATTTAACAAGATGACACTGTCAAATTTTAGCTGAATGAATTTCAAAAAGAGAGCATAACTTTCAACATTTAGATAAAAATTGCAAAAAAAATATGCTGAACTTGCTTTATAATCTCTTCTACTTTTGTCAATATGCATCTCCAAGACTGGCTTCGGTAACATGAATGGTTTTAAGACAAACTATAGAAGAATTTAAATATGTATTACCTCCTGCAAATGGTGAGTTTGTAATGCACTCTAGATTTGATAAGTTATTAAGTAAATAGTAAGCACATTTACCACATTATTTTTTTTTAATATTGATATACCTATTTAAAATGGACGTAAAGATATTCTATATAGGGAATTTCTATTTGATTCATAAATTTCTGATTAGCCAGGATGTGTGATGACACAAAGTTAACAAATGCAATAGGGATTCTCTTACCTCCAATATTTTCACTTCCAATAATTAACAGTACATGTTTGTAAATGTTTTATTTTTATGCTATACTTGTTTTGATTTTGCTTATTGCAATAATCTTATCTTTGCTAAATCTAATAATTAAAATTTATGAAGGTTTATATAATTTGCATTTTTTCTGGAATTTCACTTTTTTGTTGGATTTTTCAAAAGCATTGATTTATGACAAATTGGGGAGGAATTGTCCTACTACATTAGTTTTAGAAGCATTAATATAGCTTATATTCCTATACTGAATTCTTCCTGTAGCCTATCACTCTCAACACACTTTTGTTTCAAAGTTCTTATTCATATTTTTCTTTTTCAGATATAAAGTTCTTCAACTGCAAGAAATTATCTACAAGTATTTGTGGCCCATAATAGATACCTCAAACATAGTATAAACATCAATGAGTAAGTAATTGTGGTACTTATAACAACACACTCATTCATGCAATAGCAACCCTGTACTTAAACTAGGTAATACTAAATATATTTTAATATTAATAGTATTAGAAAGAATTGACAGGAAAAGCACTGGAATATAGTTGTTCATATGTACATCCAAAGTGATTTGTCAATATACCAGTGGTGTGTATCTTGATATCTTCTGGCTGCTGTGACTTGGATTTTCTTTTTAGATCTCTATTTCCTGGTAAGCCATATTTAGGCCAGGAACAGGAACCTTCTTATCTTATAAACCATCTTGTCTTGCTTTGTACCTTGTATCTGCTGGCTTGTGGTTGTCTTAGGCCTGGAGAAGCCGCCTGGAACATAGAAACCATCCTTACCCTGTCTTGCTTTGTACTTTGTCTTCTAGAGGCTTGTGATCATGGGGCCTGGGCAGGCCTGGGTGGTTGGGGAGGCCTGGGGGCCACGGTGTGGAGCTGGAGGGCTCGGTCATGTCCTGAAACCCTTTGTTGCCAGAAACAATGCAACGAAAACCCCCTGAAGCATTGAAGGGGGAACAACCTCATTTACCCCCTCCTATAAGACTCCATACCCCTTTTTGCTTGGGGAGGTTATGGTCTTTTCTAGCCTGACCTCCCGCGGCTCAAACACGCCAAATCAATTCTAATAGACAAATGTTGGTCTCACGCGTCTCATTCCTCTGGGTGTGCCTAATATTTCCCTTTATTCATTAATGAGTAGATGATGTTTAGCAATAGTTTCTCTGGGTTCAAATTCACCTTAAATGTAATATAGGCACTGTGTCCACTTAAACTTCACTTTTTTTATACTGAACATATTTTATTTAACTCAGTATTATTTAAGGTAGTAGAATAACACAAGGATAGGTTCCTCAAGCTGTTTGTGCTAGTATCCCAATTATAATAAAAATAGAACAAAATTATACTTTTTGATTCATTGCTTATTCAACAAATATTTACTGAAAGCCCATTATACGCTAGGAATGTCACAGCTACTATATATACAGTCAATGTGTACAACAGGCATAAATCTCTGCCCATATAGGTCTTTCTTTCTTGGTGGAAGAGTGAACCCAGCATTCACAATTACACTTTCCAGAATGACCAGAAAGAAGGTAGTACTAGCAGGTTTACATAACACTTTTACATAGTCTTCTTGCTGTATAAGTCCATTTGTTACACTTTAATTAGCTTATTTTGAGGCAGGATAAGTAGTCTAGGGAATTGACCTCTCCCTCCAGGATACCTGTGTCTAGAGAAAAATAAGAACTGGTTTTATCCAGGAGGGCCAGCATCCCTGACCTAGAGCTGACCTTTAGCTAGTTATAATATTATTACAGTATAAATTACACTACAGTTAATGCAACTCCCAAAATGTACCTGACACCATGACAGTTATGAAAAACTAAATAAGGACAAAAGAGTGGGAAACTGAAGTCATGTCAACACCAAGAAAGCAAGTCCTGCCCCCTGGAGGGGTAAAAACCCCTTATGGGGACTTCCTCTGGGTGACTCAATCTCTGAGTTTGCCCATACTTCCCTCTCACGTGTATACTTTCGCTCAATAAACTCCCTGCACTTTCCTACCTCTGTCTCTCCCTTGAATTATTTCTTGAGCGGAGACAAGAACCTTGTCACTACTGCACCAGGTTGAGTCCTCTCTTGATATCCCAGTGAGCCTCTGGTGACATCTTGACCCCTTCTAATATGCAAAGATAGCAAACTATCATTTGAAGTACATCTTTCTTCATGATTACAATGGTTCCTCAACTTGTAGTCAAAATCCTCTACAGCAGATTTCTCAAAAGAGAAAATGTTGCATTGAGCTTACTTAGCATCCCATCTGTTATGTTTATGTAGGGTTTAAAAAATAAAAAGAAAAAAATGTTTACATGCAATATCCACAGGGAACAACAGTTTACCTATCTTGAGAAATAAAATTATTATAAATTTTAATAAAAGATTCTGCAGTGTTATATATTCCAACCAGCTTAAATTATTCATTGCATAGTACTTTACCCCCACATATGCTACTTTATTGTTTTAAACGAGTTGATTTATAAAAATGTCATCGACATAGTACAAATTAATGATTCCAGAAAAACAGATTTGCGATACCTTCAGTATGTGACAGGCAATTAAAAAAAGTTGTATTGATTTGTCTAAAATGTTAAATGACATAATAGCCATACAGTAAAGTATTGAATAATTTAAGTAAATCAATGTTTTTTGAATTTTGTAGGAGTACAAACTGTCTTGGGTGCTAAGGTAAATCAATATAATAAAATAAAAATGAAGTGGTTTATAATGATAAATGTATGGGTTGATAATAACCAGAGGTAGAATCTCATTTAGCCATTGTAACAAACAACTTCCAGGCATCTTTTGTGTACTATTCCCATCAGAAAACATGGTATTATATAGTCAATTGATTTTAGCACTTAAATAGCTTTTCATTTTCAAGACACCTAGCCTCAGTATAAACTAAACCTTTCCCAGAGTGTCATTAGTTATGGCTTGATTTAGAATGATAATGCATATTTACTACCATTAGAGCTATTTTGTGTGTTTTATGTGGTTTGTAAATAACTCTATATTTTATAAGGAAATGAGAAATGTTCATTTGCTGTACTCATATATTTGCAAGATTTAGAATTTTGCATTTCTGTGCTTTTACTGATCTCTTTTTACCATCATTTCCAATGGTAAAGTCAATGGAAATATTATTTTTCATTTCATGTAGGAAGATCTGTATGCATTTTGTAGTTTCACATTTTGTTTAGGAAATAGACGTATGGCATTATATGTGTATATACAATTTTCCTACATAATGTCTTTTGTGGTTTATAAAAAAATTAAAGATCTAGCGAAATCTTTGGATTCTTTCCACAGGGAGAAAATACAAATGTAGATATAAACACAGTGTTATATAATTTAACAGAATTCAGATTTACCCTGGATTCTTTTTATATTCAAACACAAAGGATAAAAATTGAAATGATGAAAACAGCCACAATTAGCAGTGCTGAAAACTTTAAATGTTTCAGTGTTGTAGCTAGACTTAAAATTATGAAATTAGATAGGATTTGCTAAAAATGCTTTACCCACAAAACTTATCCCTTCTCTAAAAGTTCACAAGATGATTCCACAGAAAAGGCCAAAGTCATTAGAACATCATCAGTAAAAGACAGTTGGAGAAAAGAGCTATTCCCGAAATGGGAGACCAAAAGTGAACAGAGGACTAACATCCAGGTTACAGAAAAGGAGAAAAACAGAGTAGTCTATCATTGAGTCTTGGTAGCAAATCATGGTGGATTAGGCATGGACCCTGTAGCCAAACCACCTGGGAGTGGATCGATTATTTTATATTGTAATCTTCATAAAATATTTGAACTCAGATACTACCATCTTCTGCAAACTGGGGATAGTATAGGATTTCATAGATCTCACGTGGGGATGAAATGGTTAACTCCATACAAAGTGCTTACCAGAATGCCTGGCATATAGTCTGTAAAAGGACTAGTACTAAACTTCTGATGTGCTCTCATTTTTGTAGCAACCCTACTTCCTATCAGAGTTGCTCTGGGTAAAATGTGGGGAATCTTGGGAGTAGGGAAAAGCCCGAGGATGTCTGGAGGGGCTGCCAGGATAATTAAGACTCTTTACCCTTCACTAAACTAAATAGTAGGCAAAGGAACATTTGCTTACTGGAAGGAACAGAGAAATGTGGGCCCTTTGGACAAAAAAACAGGAAAGAACCCTACACAGGAGACACTGACATGAGTGAAAATTTTCCATGTCCAGAAGACTAGTCATAGGCAATATGATTGGCAATATACGTCACTGCTTACACATCATCCCTGTAGGCAGGTACAGTAAGCTTACATTGTACTTACAAAACAGGCTAATAGGAAATCTCTGATTCAAACTATGAGTATAAAACCAAAAGTCAGCAAAACTTTCAAAAAAGATAATCATATAAATGAAAGAGATCAAATTCAATAAGTAGGAAATTATTTTTAAAATAGCAAAATGAAAGTTAATGTATAAAGCAAAATATAAAGACATTAAAATAAATATGAAAAATAACATTCAGAGTGACATGAGAGGGCAATGCATCCATAAGATAACATACTAGACATTTTTTTAAATTAAATTTGTATTGTGGGAAAAATACAAAAGCTTAATAATGAGCTGAATTGGCAAAATGATAGGAGAATGAGAAGAGACATTTAATGAGCAGACAAATGATGTGGGATGATTCTCCCAGGGGAAAAGTCAATGTTTATAGAGATAGAAACTGTGAAATAAGAGCTAATAAAGATATAGAAGAAAAAGTATAACTTCTAGAAGATATGAAGAAGAATGCACGAAGTTAAAAAGGAAAAGTGTTACTCATATTTTTAAAATACATGGAAAAATGTTAAAATGTTGACTAAATAATACTAATCATATAACTATGATATTTTAAGTAAAAATGTAAATAGAAGAATAAATAAAATGTTAATATAACATAAGTCCCCAACCTGACTTCACCCATTAACTCTGTACTCGTAAAACCAACTTTTCAGTCAACTTTCTCTCCATTTGCATATCTAATAAACATTTGAATGCAGTATGTTTAAAAAGAACTTTCTCCTTACATGAAAAAAAACTTTTCCATCAGCCTCTCCATTACAATAAGTGGAAATTCAATTGCTACTTGTTAGACCAACTAGCTAGTTGCTAGGATCTTAAATTATCTCTGACTCTTCTCCGTCTTCAAGCGTATATCTATCCCAGCAACAAACCAATTTGGCTCTTATTTAAAAACATATACAAATTATCAACAACTCTACCACTTGTACCTTTTCCCCTTTTTTCTAAGCTACCATCTTTGATTGCCTGGATATTTATCTAACCAATCCCTACACAAATCCCAAATTAGCCATTCAAAAGCTAAATCAGATAAACTCATTCCTCTGCTCACAACTCGCCAAAGACTCATCTCACCTTAAAATTTAAGGCTTAAATTAAATTCAAGTTCTTCTAGTGCCTACTGGTTTCTATATGGTTTGGCCTTCAGCGACCTTTCTGATCTACTGTCAATCATCTTCATCCTATCTGGACTTTGTTATTTCTTGAACATGTAAAGAACTCTTTGGTTTTCTCAGGATCTTTGCACTTGCTTTACCCTCTGCCCCAAATCTACTTTGCTCACCTCTTGAATTATCTCAACAGACATCATGAGTGAGCCCCAGACATCTACTCTCCGTGTCTTCCAAAACTTACAGCCTCACCCTTATCCTCTGTTTCAAATGGAATGATTTCATTATTCCCTCTCATCCTGTGTAAATAGGTCATCAAAGGAAGGTCAACCCTCACTTTACCAGGCATCTCACATATTCTGATCCATAAAATGTTCTAAATATTCCTTATTCTCAAAACTTTTAATCTTTCCCCGATTCCTAAAATCTATCTAACAAGTCTTCTGAAACGTATGGCCTATCATCTGCAATATCCACTTTTCCTTCCTTCTGTACTGTCTGAACATTTCTGTATTCTTGTTCCAATGAACCTGGACTCTGTTCAAGAGGTCAGTGTTGTGGCACAGTCTTCTCATGTGGTGACAGTTCTTCATACCCCTAAAAAGACCTTGACCCCTCACTATTTCTAGATATAGGAGCTTTCCTGCTATTCATTATATCCCTGATACTATTTTTCCTCTCACTTTCCTAAAAATGCCCAGTTTCAAAACCGTAGTCATCACTTTATATTACCAATTATGAAACTGAATGATGTCACTTGCTAATACCTGGGTTATTCACTCTAATATTTGGATGACTTCAATTGCTAATTCCTCTTCATTCTGTTTACAAGTCACCTGTCTTAATTCTTGATTTCAGTATGCATATAGAGGATCCTTCCAACACTATAACTTCTCACCTTCTTGAAGCCTCTCCCTTAATATTATCTTACTTTACACCCCACATAAGCAATTAATCACAAACCTTATTATTACAAATATCTGCATACCTTTCATGATCTCAGTTTTATGCATCCCATTTTCTGACCACTGCTGACTAGAATTTAAGATCACTTCCTATACCACCCAGACTCCAACAATCCTTCTGCCCCATAAGGGCTTCAAATCTTATTACATTTTCACTGCCACTCAACTATTTGGTGCTGTCTTGTCCTTAGCCACTTACATACCACAGTCAATTAAAACAATGTTTATCTCATATAATTCCTTGAGTTCCCTATTTTTTTCTCAGTTTAAAAATCACTTGGCAAAACTACTGTATTTTGGTTAAATCCAACTGTCTTACCTGTATTTCTGCATCCATGCATCTGAACGGTCTCAAGTATACTAATGACACAAATCTTAAATAAATTTTAGGATATCCAAAATCAAACTTCTCAAGGTCCCTCATCTCCCCCTCTTCTGTGTGCCTCCTTTACATCTTTTCTTTTTTATTCTTTTCTTCTCCTCAAACATCCACCTCTCCTCTCTATCCCTAATTTTAGAGGATGTCCTGATTTATGCTTTGCTGGTATAATTTCATCGTCAAAAAAGATGTTCTACAGACTCCCACTACCACATGTACCCACCTATCATGATCTGTACCTCCCACTTTTCCAACTGTTTACTTAATGAACTGCCAAAGTTATTATGGCAAGCCAACGCCTCCACTTATTTTCTAGACCCAACCCTTTTTCCATTTAAGTATATTGCTCTAGCAGTTTTCCACTCTCTCTTATTTTACATTTTGTGCTGCTTCTCAGAACCGTGAAAATACATTATTTATTTATTTATTTGTTTGTTTGTTTGTTTGTTTGTTTGTTTGTTTATTTACATACAAAGAAACAAATTGAAATTAACAGCAACACAAACTTCCTTTATAGCATTTTTCCCAAACAGTTACCATGTAAGGTTTTCTTTCTCCCCATTGCAAAATATCTTCGCATTTCTCTCAAATTCACTTAAATTTGTGTCTTGCTCCCACGGATCCATTAAAATAGATTTCAAGTAAAAACTTAGCTAATGATAGGAATACTTCACAATCTTTTTATTCAAAAAATTATGAACTGATAAATATAATAAGCAGGTTCAAAACCTACAGGAGTAATACACACAAGAAATACGTTTCGCCACTGAAATGATTTGCCTCATTCATTATATATGGCGAGGACTATAGGGAAGAAAATTATTGATTTATGTCAAATAGCCAACCAAAAAATAGCATTGCAGTATTTATTTATTGTACATTGTTTTTTAAGCCCTTTGGAGAAAAAAAAGAAACGCAAAATAAAAACATGGGCAGATTATCAAAATAAGCTAAGAAATTATGTGAAGTCCTCATTTAATTAAGTCATACCCATGTAGATACACAAATGCATACGTGTATGAGTGTACAAAAGATAGTTCTAAATATCGACAAACAAAGTTTCATATGAGGTCAATGCATCAAAAAATGTGTCACAAATAACATTTTAAATATAAATATGTAACCACATTTACAGTGCACAGGCTCACTCCTCTCCACTGCTCCACGCTCAGTTGCTTTGTGGTTTCCAAAAGCCCAAGCAGTCTCTCAAAGTCCAGAGATTCATTAACATAAAGCCATCAATCAGAAGGTTCTAGTATCATTTGAGAATGAAAAACAGGTCCAAACCACACTTATTTACATATAAAACACATCCTGCTTTTTATACTGTTACAGTCATGGAAGAGATTGTGATATATTTAGGCAATCATTTTAACTTTGCTCTATTTTTCAAAATACTCAGAGAAAATATAACTTTAGAATGGAACCTTGATTATTTTAATATTAAATATTAAAGATAAGAAAAAAATTAAAAGTAAAAATAAATGAATTTATAACTTAAAAGCTATTTTTTACTTATTGTAGATGAAAAGAAATCTACATTTCTATTATTAAAATAGCTCTGTCTTCCTAAATAGTTAAGGAGTTGGAAATAATCCTGTTAAATATGCTCAAATTTAAAGCTCTAGTCTTTATTGACATTTATGTACATTTTTGATGTTTTAAATGAGGGTGGGTTGAGAACAGACTTTAAATTTAATTTCCCCCTTAAAATACTATCAAAATTAGAGAAAATCTGTAAAAATGTAATGCATATCTAATAAAATTGGTTACGAGATTATACATACATTGACAAAAACCAGGAAGACAGAAAATTTCTATGGCAACTAATTAAATGATTGTCTAATAAATCATTATGCCCCAGCCATTATACAATAGTTGCAGAAGGAATCGAATCTTTTCACTGAAAGGCACATTGAATTCCCTAACATAGACACATTGAGATGAGTTTTCAAAATTCTAATGAAAAATACACTAATTCTACAGGATCTATATGATGAAAACAGAGTGTATTTACAAAGGAATAAAAATTGAACAAACTTGTCACTAAAAACATAGCTAATTCACAAGTCAGTGTTGACTGGTAAATATTCAACAACTGGACCAATTGTAGTTTCCTGTGGCCTGAGAGAGATCTTGAAGGACAAAACACAAAGAGCAGTACATAAAAGGTGAGAGTGTGCAGGGTTAATCTCTATGTCCAGATGGGCTCTCTGTCTGGGGTTATTTGCACAGGAAATTGACAAAAAGCACAAAGATTGGAAACCTAGGGTTTTTTGTGTGTTTTTTTTTTCTTTCTTTTTTCTGAAAATGTATTGTTAAAGAGACATGTTAACCTACAGAAGCCTGAGACTGTTCTATCCCAAATGGCACCTGCAAAAATCTAGCAGCAAATGCTCAGTTGGTTTCAAAAAGGGCAGAAAGACAGAGAGTACACTCAAGGTCAACAGACAGCAAAGTAGAAAGGACTTTGTCCCAGAAAGCAGTACAGAGCTGACAAATGGTCTTACCAGATAATTTACTTTCTTGCCTCAGCCAAGTCATAATTCTGGCCAAGTAAAAATATGATAATAGTTATAACCCAGTTGTTTCAGTGGACTTTTTTCTATTTTCTCTTCTTCAAATTGTACATTGTACTATAATGACCTATTCCAACTAAACCATCATATACTTGGTGTGTATGGGGGTAGGGAGTGCGAATAACCTTCCTTGCACTTTCTTATGTTTAAGTTTAGTTTGTATGTAGTCAGATCACATGGAACCACAATTGGTCCTAAAAAAGAAGATTCCATATCAGCCAGGTGGATGATATCATGGAAGAGAACTTTGTAGATTCTGTGCGTGAATAGAAGCATATGCAGGTACATTTTTGGCTTTTCAACAGAATGACCTAGGACAGAGACAGCTAGCTGCCCTTTAATATCTCTCGTTATAATATAAGAATGTTTAGCTGGGGAAAAGACCCCAAGCTAAAGAAAAGTTTTCCCAATCTCTCTTGCAGCTAGATGTGGCTGTGTACCAAGGTTATGATCATTGCAATGTAAATATACCAGCTGTCAGGCTTCTTAGCTTAAGCGAAAGAGACCCCTCCCGCACATCACTGTCTTTCCCATGTTTTCCTTCCTCATGCATACATAGTGATATGATAGAGGAAACTGGAATGAAAAAAGACAAAAAAGAGGCTCCAGGAAGAATGTCTTATTTGCAAGATTAATCTAATTAAATTTATAACTTTAAGAATTTGGAAGATAAAGATGTCTCTTTAGTTGACAAAAAAGTATAATAGCTCCCGATCAACAAAATGCATGTTACAGGAAATGTAATATTTTCCCATGACTCTTCTATATTCAAAAATATTAACTAACGACTCCAAGAAAATCACAATACTATACAAGTAGTTATGGTATGATTATAAAGCAACCAAACATATTATATAGTTTTGAATAACAGAGTTTAAGACAGAAAATGCACTGAACCTGATGGCACGAACAGTTTCCTTTAAGTGGTTTAAAGAAAAACATTTACACTCTCTTTCCTAAGAGCCCATCATTGTACTTAATTACATCATTAATAATATTTACATAGCCATGATACCAACTTGTGAATGTATTTGAGTTGCATCATAACATACTTTTTAAAAATGCTGCCCCTTGTGGCAGATTTGCTACGTATGGATTTCCTTCATTTTTTGGGTATTGTGTCTTAGGAATTTTCTAAAATCTCTCTACACATCAATGTTCTAATGTATAAAATGAAATTTTAAAAACAGAACTTTCTTTATAAAGTAAGGTTCTAAAAATAGTACTTTTCTCATGGGATTGATTTGATGATAAATAGAGAAAGTTTATCTCATGTGCATAGTACTTATCACAGTGCCTAGCATAAAATAAACCATCATTGTTAGCTCCTAATAAGTAGTATTCAATGTTTTTCAGTATATACAGTTGATCTTTAGATAAAACAGTGTACAGTATCATAGATACAGCATAGATTACCAATGTTAGAAATCTTCACAATGGTAGGGTAAAAATAAATCAGAGGGTGGAGAGAAGTGCAACTATGCTGCCTTCCTTACATCTGAGAATAAGGAAGCAATGCATATCATTAATAAATAAATACATCTAAATCTGACAAATCAAAAAAGAGATTATACCCTATTTTAAATTATAATGGTAACTAAAACAGCAAATATGAACAATTAACAAAAATTTTGGAAAAAAGGTAGAAGATAAAAGATAGAAGTTAATTGGGTATGTGACTTATATCCTTCAATTTGCTATTAGTAATAACAGTATGTGAATGTTTATTATGTATAATAAATTTATAAATATTTTATGCATATTAATTTAATGAATCCTCTAAGATGTATACTATTATTATTCTTTTTTTAAAATTAGAAAGTGTAGGCATAGAACATGCAGGTCTTTTCCTCAAGACTCACATCTGCCTCCAGAGGTTGTGTCCCTGTTTACTGCTGCTAAGAATAGAGAGCAGGGTATGTAATCTCAGATTGATATATTGTATTTAATTGTATTCATTAAAGTTATGTTGGTAATAATCAAATTAAATAAAATCAGATATTTTAAGGAGTGGTGGTTTCAAGAGAATAGGTTATCATTTGGCATTTATGGAGGGAGTAAGTTAAATCTCTGCAATTTATTTTTGTATGATTAAATGTTTCTTTTTTACCATGGGACTGTATTATTTTTATTAAAACAAGAGTGAAACTGTGTATAGTTTTCCATTGTGGAAACTGTTAAAATTTTGTTGTTGAATGCTGTAATTTTATAATTATATTGTATTGTCAGTCATATTTATAAAAATTTCTAAGCTTTCTGTTCTTTCACATAGTACATCACATGCATTTATACATGTTGTTATGACTTACTTTTATAGTAACACAATTAAATTATAATCAAGTCATAATTTTAAAGACACTACAAATTTAATGACGATATATCCTTTGCTTTATAGTAAACCTACTGTTCATAATTTAGTGAGAATAATTTTTTATCAGACAGAGGTATAAATAACAGACTGATTCTTATAGAGTGGTCTCTCACAACAGGGGTCAGTCTCCGACAAAACTTCCTGAAAACTTACCAAGTCCGAGATTAATAACAATGTTTCAACTCCAACAAAGTGTTGGTCATGCTACAGCCAAGGCTGTGGTCCCCCGACTAGGAATGTTGAAGTTGCAAACCATGCAAACTTCTCATTGCATTACACATATAGGTGCAGTTGCTAGACATGAACCCAAGACCCTGAGCATAGCAGAAGAGGGGATGGTACTACCTCAATTGTGAACCCTGTGTTGGTAAACTGATGGTAAACTGATGGGCTTTGCCAGGTCATGCTGTGATAGCCCCACTCCCTGAGACTACAACAAGGTGAAGCACAAGAAGACCCGCCCGGCATGACGTCCCAAGACAGAGCCAGAGAGAGAGTTCACACAGGGTCTCCTCTTCCTTAGGCCCCTGGCACTTACCCGACGGAGAAAGCCCCTCACAGCCGTGCCTGGGGCCACACTGACTTGAGGACACTTCTTGTCCTGGACACACGGCACGCAGACCCTCAGAAGCCTGCAAGAGGCTGGTGGTCACATGGCCGACTCTTGGAGGAGTGGCCCACAAGGCTAGCATTGGACTTTTCGGAGCTTACCACCAGAAAAAGGCCGCCGCACCAAGGAAACTAGGAAAGAGACGTAGCCTCAAACAGAGATGGGCAGGGCTGTTCCCTCTCTCCGGCGATGTCACAACCTGGACTGAAACACGCCGGGTGACCCAAACTGACAGCCGTGTGATGCAGATCCCAGTGGGGACCACGGAACCCCTGGAGCCCCCCATGGCAAGCAGGTCCCCATGGATGCCTCGGGTACACCTGCCTCTGAGCAGTGCCGGTGGTGAGCCCGAGCCTGGCCGCTCACTGGTCTTGTTCTCCCAGCCATCCTGTGGTGACCGGTGTCCCCGCCCAGAGGGGCCAGCGCATGGCTCTTACCTGAGTGAGGGGCACTCCGAGAGCATCTGAGGCTCCAGCACAGCCAGGCATTATCTGGAGTAGCTTGGACTTCCGGCCCTGGGGAAACAGTCCTTTTCCTTCCAGCGGCCCTGCTTCCAAAGGAGTCCTCAGAGGCTGCACCTGTGTCCCTGAGACGGCAGAGCGTGTGGTGGGGACGCGCCTCCTGGGCAAGTGTGGCAGAGGCCACGCTGGTGCAACTTGGTTTCTGAGGCGCTCTAGGCCGCCTCCGTGGGTCCTCGGGTCTGGGGGGCCCATGGGACCCGCTGCCGTGCTGACGGAACGACCTGCATGCGACGGGGGCGCCACGCAAACGGAAAACCACCTGTTCAGGAAGAGCAGGTGTGAGGCGCTCAGTGAAGAACGTGGAGATGGGAGATCAGGGTGCCTTTGAGAGCGGACTGTGTCCCAAGGGATGGAGAAGGCTCAGGAACAGAAGGAACATGCCACGGCCGAGATCCAGAAGGTTCTGAAAGAAAAAAGACCAATGCACTGTAGACCTGAGCTCCCTGGGAAAACCTTTCTCTGTCCTCTCCAGTCGTTTGAGAGACAGAAGGGAATGGATCAGGCTGTGGCAGGAATGACAACTGGCTGAAAGAGTGCACTGAGGCTGACCCAGTCCATACTGAGCCCAGTGGTCAGCCCACGCAGAAGAGAAACCCAACTGGCCAAGGAGGCAGCCAGGCCCCCCGCCAGACCCCCGGTAGGCCCTAGCCTAACGGGCGACCTGAGGATGGGCAAATGCACCTCCTCTCACTGGAGAAGATGGTTGAGTAGAAGACTAAAGAGAATGATGGCCTGACCACATTCGGTGTCAACTTCATTTCCAAGATTGAGTTCTGACAGCTCAGTCCCTAAACAGTGCCTGTATTACTTCCTGTCTGTCTGTCTGTCTTATTCTCTTTGTTGGATGTTTCATGTTCCTTCTTCCCTCTTAACCTCAACTCATTTTTCAACTAGATTGCTTTAAAAAGAAGACTAAATAAAGTTTCCTTTAAGTTCACACACACACGAAAAAAAAGCATGTGGCTTATAGACCCCACAGGCAACTCTTTGGGGCCCCAAAATGCAACCAGGCACCTGGGAACTGGCACATCTACCTATCACTCTTTTGTCCGTGAGACTTTCAAATAAATACTGCTCCAGCAGGCCTGCTGTGTGTACCATCCAGTCATTTGTTCTTGACGATAATGATATATTCACACACAGACAAAAAATACTCCAACTAGAAAACATGATTTGTAAAGAGAAATGAAAAGTATACAACAATCTATTTACAAAGCAAAATCCATCAAGAGTAGCTGCCAGCCTGACTGCATAAAGGTACTAGCCCAAAGGGCTGTGGAAGAACCCAGAATGTATCACTCAAAAACCAAAAAGGACACAGACATTAAGAGAAATTGCCGCAAAATGACATAATAATTTATGATATGTAATCTAAATAAGTCACTGAGGTAAATACATATAAACATTGTATATTGATGGTAAGTATGCTAATGATATAATTTTTGTTTAGATGAAATAGTAGTTTGCTAATGACATCTCAACTGGCAAAGTTGTGATTGTTTTAAGCCTTTGAATATTTTTCTCAAATTTGCCTTCCTACATTTTGGTTTGAATTAAATTCCTTTCTTTAGAAATAGAAGTGTACCATCTGCCTAATTCATCTAAATACTGTACAGATAGGACTGGCCATCAGTAATGTTAATTTTGAAGATGAAATAATTTATCATTCTTCCGTTCACTTTGTTTTTGTTCTGTATATATGACAATATATCGATCAATACCATTACCCTTTCATGGAGATTTTAATAAAGTTTAGACAAATGAGCAGCTTCAAAAACATTTTAATCTCCCATTTATTCCCTTTAAGGCTGTGTCTAATTTTGTAACTGGCACTTGACAAGGCAATGAGTCTTCCTTCCAGCCTGCTGCTAAAATATTACTTTTGCATGAAATTCCCATTGGAATGATATGCCAAGAAATATGTTTCTAAATTCCTTTTTCTACTATGGAAAAATTACACAGTTTCAAAATATTTGGCTACACAGATGATGAAAAATTAATTTTTAAAGAATCCACATTATATTGAAAAATCAGAATATCTCGAGTGTCAGTGCAAGATGCTCACAAGTTTTGATTATCATTGTAGTTTTTCAGATTTCTCATGCACAATCAATTGTAAACTATAAGGTGTATGTGTATGTGGTGTGTGTGTGTGTGTGTGTGTGTGTGTGTGTGTTGGGTTTTAATTTTTTTTTTTATTCTTAGACATACTCTTGGAAAGCAGAAAATGTTGCAAAAGATGTGACTCTGACTGACATAGTCTTCTCTTGGATGGTGGGTGGCAAAGGTATTGCCATGAGAGGGAATGAAGCTATTGCCAGGTGAAAAATTGAGGAGCTCCAAATTATAGCAGAAGCAATTTTCATAAATATTTTAAATGAGATTAGCTACCTTGGGAGTAGAAACATGATAGATAACTCCCCCCCCCCCCCCCCAGGGAAGAGAATAAAAGCTAGTTTTCTTGAAAGAAAGGGCATTAGTTTATCCATTCTATTTCTGTATTCATATAGGTAATTTGTGTATGATCTGTGGGTTTTAGAGACCACAGCACAACTGACAAAGATAACGAAGACAGCTATAGGTACGGAAAAGGCAGAAGGCAGAGCAATGGAAGACAGTGCTCTTCAAGGTGTTCTGTGGGTCACCTGAATCACTCATACCAGGAACCCTTATCAGAAATGAAAATTTTTAGCCTCAACACAGATCTACAGAATCAGGATATTCTAGGTTAGGGACCATCAAATATGCACTCTTGATGATACTTGGGCATTTTATCCTTGTACAGGAGTGTTGCTCCTCCATCTCTGAGATTTGCTTCTTAGTTTCATACAGTTATTATACTAAGTTAACGATTTTACATACTGTGATGTTAATGTAATCTCTCAATATAATTCTATGACAGGAAAGTCCTGTGTGGAGAATAAAACATAGCTGGTTCAAGGGAAGAGTTATATAATAGTAGCTATCATAACTTATGGTGGGCAAGTTCTAATTACTTTATCTGTATTAGCTAAATTAACCCTCAAAATTACTATAATAGAACACCCATTTTTCAGATAAGGAAACTGAGACATGGAGAGAGTAAGAAACTTGCCCAAGGCGATAATAAAGCAAGTGGCAGAGCTGTGCTTTAAACTGAGGTGATCTGTCTGCAGACTCTGTAATCTTAAGCACCACACTATGGTATGACAAGAAGGTATAGTCCTTATATTGAGGGTGTAGGACTGTGGTTCATAAGCTTTGTTGTGTCCCAAAACCCTCATAGACACTAATGCGAGCTGTGGTCCCTCTCCCCTGAGAAGTGCACAGATGCCAAGGCAGGCACAATTTTGCCTGCAGTTTTAAGTGGCTGAGATCCCTTAGAGCCCATTCACAGACCAAGTTCATAGATCCCTGTTATAAATGTATATGTCCTAGAGAACAAAGTACCTGTTTTAGTATAGGCTTTATAAGACATAAAAGTTTTCTTATGTCTTTGTTTCTGAATTTCATATTTGGGGCTATATTTACCTAATCATTCCAAACTGATATACTGCCATATATTGGGGAATTTATAAATTTCCAGAAATACTCTTTCTACAAAGTAGAAGTAATCAATTAGAGGTAAACAGAGGACAAAAGGATTTTTTTTTTTTCCAAAGCCAGGAAACCAAAGTAATCATAGACTTATTCCTCCTACTCACCTCCCTCTAAATTATGTCCTCTCATTATCTTCCATCTCTGTCACTTTCTCTCAGTTGCATTGCCACTATTTTGGCTCAGCTCTTCATTTCTTCCTGCCTGGATACCTGCCCATTTATCAGCTCTTCTTTCTGTTGGCAACAAACCCTCCCACTCAGGCTCCACCAGCTGCCTGCTGAGCTTTATAAAACAATGAAAGCACACCCCCTGCTTCTAATTTTTGGAAAGCACTCCTTTGCAGTGCAAGGCAGCAGGAATTATGGTGGCCACCATAGCCAGAGTATCTCCAGCCAAATCCCAGTTCTGATGCTTAGTAACTCTGTGGCCATGGATAACTTTCTTAGCCTCTCTGGATGTTAGTCTTTCAGTTTCAAAATTAGTATAATTGTAATACTTTCCATTTACAGTTGTTGAGAGGATTAAATACGTAATATTTTTAACAGCTTACAACAGTGCCTAGTGAGCAGGAAGCATGTGATAACATTAGCGCTTTTACAGAACATATGTAGTCCCTAAATAAATGGCCATGCAGAATAAGAAACTACAAGTGTCACTCTTCAGACAACAGGGAGCTAAAGATTTGAGGGACACAATATTTACACAAATAATTTCAGGAAAACACAACAATATATTATGTACATCCACTTAAGGGACAACTTAGAAAAATAGGGCTACCTTAGTACTTGAAACTAAACTCAGTATTGGAAAGACCATTTACTGTTTCTGAAGAGAAAGTAGGGTGATGCCATTTATTCCTGCATGTATCTCAGAATACATACAATATCAAAAGACACATTTGTTAAAAACACTATAAGAAATTATTTTATAACTTAAGAACATATATTTAAAATATGTATATATATAACATAATTTATTTTTCTAAACATGTAAGTGATATTTAAAACAATAGAAAATAGGAAACATCACTAATAGTAAGCTAATTTTAAAAATTGTGGGGTATATATGATGAAACCAGAAAGATTCTAATATCACTGTAAATTGCAAAATAATTCAGTGCTTTGAAGGTCAGGTACCATTTAATAATTAGTCTTACAACATCCAACTTCCTTTAAAATTACAGTAATACTCATTGCACCAGTGGGGTCTATTCCCAGCAAGAACTTTCAGTGATGAAAGTCAGGCAAAATATTTCTTCTGTTTTGTTTTTTTGTTGTTGTTTTTTTGTTTTGTTTTTTTCTTTCGTTGTTTTGCCCCCCTCTTCCTTCCCATTCTGGTAAGCATGGTTTTTAATCTCTTCAATGTTGAAAAAAATGAAGCGAGACAAGTTAAATGGAGCAAGAAATACATTGACTTTGTGTTCTCTAGGCTGGAAACATTTGATTGCATATACCATCTTGAGGGCCTTTTTTATTCTGAATGTAAATGAGAGATTTTTAAGTCATGAAATAGATTTTCAGAAATGTCCTTTGAAAATTTGCATTTTGGTCTGGACTTCCAAAATGTCTTACCTATTGTATCTCAGTGCCTCAGTGAAAGCTTCCAAATTGAAGTCTTATGACATCAGTAAAGCTTGTTTTTTTAAAATTTTAACAATATTCTTCTTGACCTTATTAGTTTAAAGATAATTATATTTTGTTTTTTCATCTATGTTCTAAATTTCCTACATTTTATGTGCATTTATTTTTTATGGATAAAGAAATATAAATGGAATAAAAAGTTGTCCTCATAAGTAGATGTACGTTGGCCTATAGATGATGGATTTCAAAATCATTTCTTTACCCAATACCACTTTGTTGAGATCAAAGATCAGTTTTTTTTAATCTCATTTCCTTAGGGGAGACAATCCTTGATCAAATTTATTTGATTGGAGAATGCATTCAAAGAAGGTATTTAGAAAGAGATTAAAAAATCTAAAAATCATATTTTTAAATTATGAATTAATTTTAGAGATTCTAAAAACAGCTCACACATTTTTCTACCCTCTTTTGTTTCTATGGGTCAAATGTATCTCTGCCTTCCAGGTTTTATGCTGATAACATGAATGTATTGGCTGGGGTTTCCCTTGCAGTGTGATACATTCTAAGACTAACATTTGGAAATCTCAGGTATTTCATGGAAAACAAAAGTCTTCCAGGCTATATTAGTTTGAAGCTTTTTAATTATGACTTTTTAAGAAATGCAGCCCACTTTCTACAATTGTTTCTTAAAATGTCTGCGTAAATCATAGTAGAAATAACAATAAGATGTTAATTGGCTTTCCCTTATATTCTTTGTTACATGTACCTATCTTAAAGACCTGACAATGGTATGACTCCTGAGAACAGAATCTAGGTAATATTAGATTTTCTGATCATGCATTCATTTGGGAGTAGAACTGGCAATAATGATGTTATGTCCTTTATGCTAGCTAATTTCAATATTATTAGATACACAAATATCCCCATAACTATTTTTAATGTGTTTTAAGAATACTCAATATGTGTATTTGGGTAATAATTTGCATCTAATTCGAAACATTCCAATGGAATATTCCAGTTCTTCCCTAGGAATATCACTATATTTCAAAGGAAAACCTAAATATCATAAAAACAAAACAAAACAAAAAAACAACAACAATCTCTGTAAAGATACTAAAAGTAGAACATCTTAGGTTATGCTAATTAATATATCCTATTTTTATTTACTCCTATATTTTTTCTTTAATTACATTGGAAAAATAAGTAGACTTTAATACACAAATATAAAACAAAGTCAAATAAGCAAAATGTATTTCCTTCATTTTTCATATATCATTTTATATATACCACCAAGAGAGAAAAAAATGTACCAAGTAGATTATGACATGCCAGGCAGTCTAAGACTCAACCTAATTTCAGAGATATTAAAAGTATGAAAATGTGCAGTTGATAAATTCATAGAGTATTGTATTGTCTAATAGTTATTAACTAATAACAGTTCCCACATCATATTTATGAGTTGTCTTAATGGAAATCTTATCATTTGCAAAGTAGACAAAATATATTTTCAAACCTGGGAAAATAAACACACACACAAACTCTATTTTTCTTAAATTATTTGGTATATGAGTTATTAAAAATAATGGTACTCAAAAATTATATATGCCATGATATTTTATAGATTATTAAACTTCTGTTCTTTAGCAAACATTGCAAACAAGAGAATGTTACAGAAAGTCACTCTCCTAAATTAAGGTAAACACTAATTAAGTTTATATCAACCATGCTCTTTTCAGACCTCTAAGCCAATAACATTCGGCCCAAATATAGAAAGAACTATTAAATGTCCTCTCAGCTTCTGTAATTCAGAAAGACATGCCTGGCCTTACATCTTAACACTTCCTTTTCTTCTTCCACTGAGAATGAAAAATGTAAGGACATTTAGAGTAAGGGGTAGTAATTTATGCTAAATCATTCATCTCTCATTTGTCACAAGGATTTGTTCTACTACTTCCTGTAGCTGCTTCCAATACATACAACCTAGCAGTAAGTTAGAATTATATAAAAGATCTAGACCATGATATATGCCATTAATAAGGATTTTCAAGTTTTATATATATATATATATATATATATATATATATATATATATATATATTCCTTTATATATAGCGATTATATATATATATATATATTATATATATATATATATATATATATATATATAATATATATATATATATTCCTTTGAATAAATTAAATCAAGAAAATAGTGAAAACTTGGCCTTTCCTCAGGACATGCTTGAAACACAAAGTTGTCAGATCAATATATTAACTAGAAAATGTCGAATATCTCAATAAAATGCTCAAAGATAAGTGAACAAGTGAAGAAATATTATGATGTCATTTAAGAAAATCATTACTAGGGAGAGAACAAGGGACAAAACAAATGGCTTACCCTTAAGAGCTTATATTCTAGTGAATGGCAAGAGAAGAAAATACAAAATCAATTAACAAGTAAATATATAACATGCCAGATGACAATAAGGATAATATAAGTTATAAATAAGTTATAAACATGGGATGGAACAGCAGCACTAAAAACAATTTTAGAAATTGCTTATCTTAAAAAATAATGCAAAACTATACAGAAGGTTGTTTCTTTTTTTTTTCTTTTTTTTTTTTTTGGTCTACACATTTGGCGAAAAAAACAAAGTATTTGAAACAAGCAATTTAAAAAACATTGGGAAGACAAGTATATTGGAATGGAAATGCATCAAAGATATTTAAATATTAATAGAAAATATATAAAAATGAAAAGAGCTCACAAAAGAGAATATATTTGCAACTCATGTATCTAATAAGTGATTGTATCAAGAATTCATAAAAAGAACACTTAATACTCAACAATAAAAAGACAAACAATCATAACCCAATTTAAAATGGGCATTTTGAATAGATATTTCTATAAAAAAAAAAGACGAATATACAAATGACCAAACACTAACTCTAAAAGATACATGCATCTACAAGTTCCTTGCAGCATTATTTGCAAGATTGGAAACAACATAAGTGTCCATTGATGGGTGAATGACTAAAGAAAATATGGCATATATACATATGAAAGAAGGAAATATTTCCATTTGGAACAACATGGAGGGACCTTGAGGGCATTATGCTAAGTGAAATAAGTCAGACAGAGAAAGACAAATATCATATGATCTTACTTATATGTGTAATCTAAAACAAAACAAAATAACAAGTAAAACAAGTGTATGGATACAGAGAATATAGTGGTGGTTGTCAGAGGCAGGGGCAGGCAGGGGGAGAAATGGGTGAAGGGGATCAAAAGGTACAAACTTCTAGTTCTATTAAATATATCACAAGGATGTAATATACAGCATGTTGACTATAGTTAATAATGCTGTATTATATGTGTGAAGGTTAAGAGAGTAAATCTTAAAAGTTACCACAAGGAAAAATAAAATTGTAACTGTGTAAGATGGCACCTTAACTAGACTTATGCAGTGATAATTTCACAATGTATACAAATATTGAATCATGATATTGAACACCTGTAACCAATGTTACGTGTTATTTGTACTTCATTTTAAAAATAAATAAATAGAAATAAAAAGTACTGATTCTAGTTAACAATTGCTAATCTATATTAAATCAAGGATAATTAATTAAAGGAAAATATTTTTTGTATGCTTTGGATACTTTAGATTTAAATATTTATTTTGTACTGTTATTTATATTTTGAGGGACTATCAAATTATTTTTAGAGTTGTGTTTTAGAGCCATTATAGATTGTGACTAAAGAAGGTAAAGAGAGAAAATTGTATGCCCCCAAACCAGTTTTTTGTTTATTAACATCTTATAACAGTATAGTACTATGTCAAAATGAATAAACCAATATTGATATATTATTATTATTAAAGTTCATAATTTATCAGAAGCCCTTAGTTTTTCTCTAATTTCCATTTTCTGTTCCAGGATCCTATATAGGATACATCAATACATTTAGTTGTTATGTCTTCTTCAGCTCCACTTGCTTGTGACAGTTTCTCAGACAGTCCTTACTTGTAAGACCTTGATATATTTTTTAGGAGTACTACCAAGGTATTTTGAAGAAGATCCTTCACTTGGGTTTTTATGATATTTTTCTTAAGGTTAGATTTGGACGATGTGCTTTGGAGAGGAAGACCACAGAGATAATAATAATAATAATAATAATAATAATAATAATAAATATATATATATATATATATATATATATATATATATATATATCCTGCCCAACACTGAATCTGCTGAATCTGACATAAGTCCAAGTAGTTTGGGTACCCTTTATTGTTTAATGGTATTAGACATAAACATTAAAACACACACACATATATATATATATATATATATATATATATATATATATACATATATTCTACATATATATGAAAATACATTTGTGCATATGTCATGTATATATACATATATATATATATATATATATATATATATATATATATATATATATTTTATATGTAATCACTTTTGTCTATATTAAGCTAACCATGAATTCATGCTGATGTCCCCAACTCTAATCTGTTACTACGTGGGTCATTCTTAAACTCCTCTCATTTATCTGTGATATCCTATTCCAACTGTGAGAAACCTGCCTCCCACCATAACACTCCACTTACTTGTTAATAATTGTTGGCTCCCAGTATAAATGTAGAGTAGTTTCAGAGCTGTTACTCTGTATACTTGATGGAAATTACTCCCTCAGCTGAAGTACAGTGCTTATGCACCGTTATTCACCTTTAGTTTTACAGACTCGCTCATATCCAAAGTTATTTAGATTATAGTTTATTGCACCTCACTGCCCCAAACCATTCAGCGAGGTATTTCCATCCATTTGTAATACAAGTAGATTATTTTTCACATTTTATATTCATTCCACATTCCCTGAATCCCTATTTTGTTGATCAATTCATAGATTAAACTACTCTTTGTGCTGTAAAATTCTGTGAGTTTTGACAAATGTTTAATGTCTTATATTCATCATTTCAATATCATAGATAATAATTTCACTGACCTAAAAAAAGGCCCAGTGCTTTGTTTACTCAATCTGCTCATCTTCTTGAGCTGGCGACCATTGTTGTGTTTACCATCACTATAGTGTTGTCTTTTCCTAAATGTCACATAATTAGAATCATTTTTTTCAGACTGCCTGGTTAATTTAACAACATGCATTTCAGGTTCACCCCTGTCTTTTTGTGCCTTGATAGTTACTTTAAAATTTTTATCACGTAACATTCCAATATATAGATATATCATAGTTTATCCCATTGACTTATTGTGGGACATCATGGTTTTGTCCAGTGTTTGGCTATTATGAATAAAGCTTCTGTAAACATTTGCATGCAGATTTTGCTTTGTTTCATCACACTGTGTTTTTTCTCACCTTTATGTATTTCTTGTATTTTTTTTGTTGTTGTTGAAAGCTGGACATGTGGTTTTGGGCAATAGTGAGATAAATAGTCCTCTATTATAGGGACTTAATGTGTATTTGATTAGGAATTTGGCTTTGTTTGATGATTGCTATAGCTATAGATGCCAGAGGCTTTGATTTTCTCCAGTGTCCTTATTTGTTTTCCCTTCTTGATTTTGGGCTTCCGTATGTACTTCATCTCAAATACAGTCTGCCTTGCAGTTCATGCACCTGTATTCCACTATTACTGCGTTGGAATCTCATATGTGTGGAATGGAGGCAGAAGATCCTATAATCTCAGTACTAAATCTCAGTCATTCAGTGGACCTGTTTCTTTGGCCTCTGACCTTCACAAACATTTCTTTTTATATAGCTTTACCTCCCTCCCCCTCAGGTAAGACAAAAATATTACAGAGGGCTAGACCTAGAGGAAGACCCTTCACCTAGCTCATATAAGGATCTGGTAAAATCTTTTGCTTTGGAGTGCAGGCCTTTGTTAATGGAGAAGGTTTGGGGCATGTTCACAAGGATTTCATTTTCCCTAAATTTACCAAACACGTGAGGAGATCTTGCTTGGATCTTCAACATGAGAAACTGGTGAGGCTACTGGAGGGAAAATCTGTGGAAGTTTGGGGACCTCCTAGACTGTATCCCCCAGAGATGTTCATGGGAGACCACACTAAATTTCCAGCAATTAACCAAATTACTACCTAACGCTTCCTACTAGATAGTGGCTCTAGCAACTACTACTCCAGGTAAGCAGATCTTGGTTGTAATTCTCTGAATTTTCTTCATTCTCTCTGGATTTCAAGTTTGTGCTTTTCCCTGCATACTTAGTTCTCTAATGGGTCTGGGAAAAGTCACTGATTTTCAGTTTGTCCAGATTTTTCTTGTTGCAAATATTGGACTTCCAAACTTTCTACACATCAGAATTGGAATAAAAGACCTGACCTTTGTATTTTTAGAGATAAAGAAATAAAAGTCATTAGCATTTATCACTTGTCTATACATAACACATGCCAGAAGCTGATTATTTTCTGACCTTCAGTTTTTGTCGACATTCAAAATAAAATATCTCCTTGAATAGCCCAGTAATAATGTTGTTTTATATCTATTGTCATTCTGCAGTAGTGTGAGTTGATTGACAAACATTGCCAGGAAACTATCGCAGTTTGTGTGTGTGTGTGTGTGTGTGTGTGTGTGTGTGTTTGTTTTGTTTTTGTTTTTTTTACCATATCTGTCAATAACTGATGATATGTATGAGTATGAAGCTTCCTCACAGTATTGTTCCTTGTCTAAAGAAACCCCCCAAATTTAAATATCTTATTGACTCAATTGAACTTGTTTTTAGGTGTAATTGTGTAAAATGGATTATGCATAGTCACTTTCTAGCAAATACGGAATTCTACTATTTGAATTTATTTACGTTCACTATATGAATTTATGGCATTAATCTCAACTATTATTTTTCAGTTACTATTTCTTTTATCATTTTACAATTTAGTATTACAAGCCTTGAATAATTAAATCATTTATGCAATAGGTTCTTTTAACAAATGTAAATAATAGCATTGCAATTGTGGGAAAATATGTTAGCAGGTATTATTGTGAATGTAAATGTATATTTTCTGAGTATTATGATTGACTTCCTTTTTCAGATTAGTGACATGAACACGTTCTTTTATAGTATTTTTTTTCTTTTGTAATGACAAAACACCTGAGGAAACTTGATGGATAACTAGGAATAATTAAAAATAACTGTAACTTGCTTTAACACTAGTATTAAACAATGATAAATACGAATTATGTAGTTAAGATTAAAATCTGAACAGCTATATTAAGCAAATATGTTGGGAAAAATTTGAATTTCTATGTCTGGGGCACCATAGTAGAATAATTACAACAATTCATGCATTTAGATAGATAGATAGATAGATAGATAGGTAGGTAGATAGATAGATAGATAGATAGATAGATAGATAGATAGATAGATGATAGTTAGATAGATAGATAGATGATAGACAGACAGACACATGTACACATGCACACATGCAGCAAATGTAAATCAGTCTTCAAGTGAAAATCCCTTCTTAGCAGTTTAGAGGAGTAATTGTACTAAAGTTAAAGTTTAAATCTTTACTCTGGGAAATATATAAAGGTGAAACATTAAGAAGTAGCCTCTTTTTTATTAACTATCTGAATATTTATTTAGTCATATAAATTAATAAAAATTAGCTTTACCACACATTTTACAGCAGGAAGCAAATGTACTATTTGGTTAAAAAATGATCTGCACATAAAAATACGGACTTATAAACAGAAACGTGTTCTTAGCTAATTTTTAGTAATTTATTGGTTGGAAATTTGATTTCCAGAAAGTTTGACCTTGTTGATAATGGATACTGAGAAGATTTGAGGTCATATAGTTAGTTTTACATGTTTTACGCACCCATCTGCTTCTCCATCTGGCAGCAGACACAGAAGTGTTCTGTACATTCTTCTCACCAGCACCCTGATTGTTAGCTTCCTGCTGATAGCCTTAGTGCAAGCTTCATTGGGTAATTATATCAGGCAGAAAACAACCAACCCACATGTTCAAGAATAATCACTAGTTCAATTAACTAACCAGAAGCAGGTGATATTTTAGTGTCCATGAGTAGACACAATTTCAATTTCTGTAGCACTTCTATGAAAATATTTAGATAGCAGATGTGCTATTTAATATCTTGAGAGTGTAAAATATACAAATAAGCATGACATATACAACATAGGTTGATATTAAATGATGAATCATTTTAAAAAACTTATCACTCCTCTTTACTGTTTCATTTTTAAATAATGGTAACACACACAAAAAGCACCTCCATGATATGCTAGTGAACAATTCTTTATTTGCAGTAGAAAGTTTATTTTTAAGTTACTGAGTTAATCTGTATCAATACATAATTTACTTCAAATATTGTCTGCAGTATACTATCACAAACCTATATTTATTTTTTTAAAAAGTCTTACACTTTTCAGTGTATAGCTCCTTCACATCCTTTGTTAAGTTTATTCCCAGGTATTTGATTCTTTTCATTGCAATTGCAATATATTTTTTTTTTTTACTTTTTCTGAAATTTCATTGTTTCTATATACGAAAACAATGGATTTTTATACATTGATTTTATAGCCAGCAACTTAACTGTATTCGTTTATTGTTTGTAACAGCTTTTCAGTGGAGTCTACGGTTTTCTATATAAAGAATTATGTAACCTACGAAAGTCAAAATTTAACTTCTTCACTCCCAATTCGGATGCCTTTTATTTCTTTCTCTTGCCTGATTGCTCTGGCTAGGACTTCCAACACTAGTATATTGGATAACAGTGGTGATAGAGGGCAACCCTGTCCTCTTCCTGAACACAGAGTAAAAGGCTTCAGTTTTTCACTGTTAATTATGATATTAGCTGAGGGTTTGCCTTTATTATGTTAAGGTATTTTCCTTCTATATCCATTGTATTAAGTGTTTTAATCATAAATGGATGTTGTAGCTTATCAAATGATTTTTCTATATCTATTCAGATAATCATACGATTTTTATATTTTATTTTGTTTATGTGGTGTATTCCATTGATCAATTTATATATGTTGAACCATCCTGTACCCCTGGGATGAACCCCACTTGATTATGATCTTTTTAATGCATTATTGTATTAAATTTGCTGGAATTTTATTTAGGATTATTGCATCTGTATTCATCAAAGATATTGGTCTGGGCTAACAGATATATCAAAAAAAGTTGAACTTCACTAACTATTAGGGGAATGTAAATCAAAACCGCAATGAGATATCACCTCACACATGTTAGAATGACTATCATCAACAAAACAATAACAAGTGTTGGAGATGCTGGGAAGAGAAACTTACCCTTATACACTGTTGGTGGGAATACAAATTGGTACAGCTGCTATGGAAAACAGTATGGCGATTCCTGAAAAAATTAAGAATAGAATTATCATATGACCCAACAATCTTCCTCTTTTGGCATCTACCCAAAAAATCTGAAAACATTTATCTGTAAAGATATATGTGCTTTGATGTGCATTGCAGCATTATTTACAGTGGCTAAGACATGGAAACCAAAGTGTCCTTAGATAGATACTTGGATAAAGAATATGTGGTACATATGTATGCACAATGGAATATTACTTGGCCAGAGATGAAATACTGCCATTTGCAACAACATGGATGGATCTGGAGATCATTATGCTAAGAGAAATCAGACAGAAAAAGTCGAGAACCATATGACTTCACTCATATGTGGGATATAAAATGGAAAGCAACAAGCAAACAAGACAAAAAAAAAAAAAAAAAAGAAAGACAGAAAGGAAGAAATATAATTCCTAGACAAAGACAATACCTCAGTGGTTACCAGAGGGTAAGGAGAACATGGGGCTGGTAAAAGAGGGTAAAGAGGGTCAAATACATGGTGATAGAAAGAGAACTTATTATGGGTGGTGAGCACACAATGTGATATACACATGATGTATAATAGAATTGTACACATGAAGCATATGTAGCTTTGTTGATCATTGTCACCCCAATAACTTTTAATAAAGAAACCTAAAAACATCATTCATATTTATATTAGCAGATTTAAATAGAAAATTATTTCTACAATCATGGTGTATTTATTTTTAGCATATTTTATAAAACATGATATATTTTAAAATCTATATTATTCTTGAAAATTCACATCTATGGGTCATAAAGATGGTGGTATGAGGTGAGTCTCTTGAAATTTCCCCTGGAATTTACAACAAATTGAAAAAATATAACTCCACAAAGGACTCCCTGCACAGCAGACAGGCAAGAGGAAGAGTCTCACTACTGAATTCACCTAAAGATGGGTGAATCATGTGAGGGGGGGGGAGAGTGAGAAGTGCAGCGACGGGCGCAGGTGCAGGATGCAGAACTAGCTCAGTGCTGCAAGCTCGTTGCATCCCAGAACTACCGCAGCTGTGGGAGAGGGAAGAACTTGGACCGCTAGGGCTCCGTTTATGGCCCACAGGGCTGAGGGGACAGCATATAACATGGCTGAACACAACACTAATGGCAGAGACCTCGGAGAAAAGACTGAGAGAAGATGGCTGAAAATGGTGGTTTAAGCCCTCACTGCAGAGCAGAGAATGGAAGCCTTAGGCATTGAGCCTAGCAGCCTCCTCCTGACCCTCCCAGAGCTCGGGTGGCCCACACCTCACCAGTGCTAGAAGTGGAAAGAATCAGTGACATCGAAGATAGAAAACTGGAAATGACACAGATGGAAGAAGAAAGAGACTTGAGAATTAAAAGAAATGAAAGAACCTGTACAAGAAATTTCTGACTCCATCAGAAAGAGCAATATAAGAATAATGGGCATACCAGAAGAAGAAGAGAGAGAGAAGGGAACAGAGAGTATATTCAAACAAATAGTCGATGAGAACTTCCAAACTTGTGAAAAGAACTTGATCCTTGAATCCAAGAAGGAAATAGAGCCCCTAATTACCTCAACCCCAACAGGACTTCTCCAAGTCACATTGTATTCAAGCTGTCTAAAATCAATGACAAAGAAAGAATTCTCAAGTCAGCCAGGGAAAAGAAGACGGTAACCTACAAAGGAAAGCCCATTAGATTATCATCATATTTTTCAGCATAAACTCTACAAGGCAGGAGGGAGTGGAATCAGATATTCAAACTGTTGAAAGACAGACATAATGAGCCAAGAATAATATATACAGCAAGATATCCTTTAGATATGAAGGAGAAATAAAGACATTTCCAGACATACAGAAGCTGAGGGAATTTTCCAACACACGACCTGCACTACAAGAAATACTGAAGGAGGCTATTCAACCAGCATCAATAGGGATAATTTGTGGCAACCAAAACATAAAAGGGGGAGAGTAAATGCCTGAACTAGAATATGGGAATGGAGAAAGTAACCATACTGAAGAAAATGGAATACTCTAAATATCAAACTTTATTTTACATAAACTTAACGGTAACCACTCAAAAACAATCCAGAATTGAAATATATAACACATTAAAAGGAGAAACAGAGGGAAATATCATAGAATACCACCACACAGAAATAATAGACAAGAACAAAAAAGCAAAGAAACAATGGAGACACAGTCTTACCAGAAAACTAAAGAGAGAATGATAGGAAATCCTCACATATCAATAATCACCCTAAATGTAAATGGACTGAACTCACCAATAAGCAGTAGCAGATCAGATCAAAAAACTAAACCCAACCATATGCTGCCTCCAAGAGAAACATCTCAGCTACAAGGGAAAACATAGACTCAAAGTGAAAGGGTGGAAATTGACACTCCAAGCAAACGTATCCAGAGAAAATCAGGTGTAGCCTTACTGATATCAGATGAAACAGACTTCAGGATAAATAAGGTAACAAGAGACTAAGATGGACATTTCATAACGATAAAGGGCACTATGCAACAAGAAGACATAACAGTCATCAATATTTATGCCCCCAATCAGGGAGCATCAAAATATATCAAACAACTACTAACAGAATGAAAGAGAGAAATTCACCAAAACACAATTACAGTAGGGGACCTAAATACATCATTGATAGCTATGGATAGATCATCCAAATAAAATAAAGAAAGAAATAGCAGCCTTAAATGACCCATTAGATGAAATGGACATAATTGACATTTATAGAGCACTTCATTCTAGAACATCATACTATACATTTTTTTTTTCTAGTGTACATGGAACATTCTCAAGAATAGACCATAGATCAGGGGCATAAAACTAGTCTCAGCAAATTTAAGAAGCTTGAAATCATACCAAGCATATTATCTTATAACAAGAATTTGAAATTGGGTATCAACTGCAAAAAAGAAAGCAGGAAAAAACACAAATATGTGGAGATTAAACAACATACTTTTAGAGAATGACTGGGTCAAAGAAGAAATAAGAGGAGAGATCAAAACATACATAGAAACAAATGACAATGAAAATACATCCTAAATTTTTTGGGATGCAGTGAAAGCAGTTTTAAGAGGGATATTTATATCATTACAGGCCTATCTCAAGAAACAAGAAAAATGCCAGATAAATAACCTCACATTACACCTTAAAGAACTAGAAAAAGAACAAATGAAACCCAAAGTCAGCAGAAGAAAGGAAATAATAAAACTCAGAGCAGAACTAAATTAAATAGAGAACAAAAAGACAATAGAAAACAATTAATGTGACAAAGAGCTGGTTCTTTGAAAAGATTAACAAAATTGACAAACTCTTTGCTAGACTCACTAAGATAAAAAGAGAAAAGACACTAATAAACAAAATCAAAAATGAAAGGGGAAGTTATCACGGATGCCACAGAAATACAAACGATCATCCAAGAATATTATGAAGGACTATATGCCACCAAATTTAATAACCTAGAAGAAATTGACAAATTCTTAGAAACATACAGCTTTCCTAGGCTGAATCACGAAGAATTGCAAAATCTAAACAGACCAATCAGCAGTAAGGAATTGAATCAGTCATCAGAGACCTTCCCAAAAGCAAAATTCTTGGACCAGATGGCTTCACTAGTGAATTCTACCAAACCTTCAAAGAGGATCTAATACTTGTCTTACTCAAATTCTTCCAAAAAATTGAAGAAAAGACAATACTCCCTAACTCATTTTATGAGGTCAAAATTAACATGATACCAAAACCTTGTAAGGATAATACAAACAAGAAAACTACAGACTAATATCTCTGATGAATACAGATGCAAAAGTCCTAAACAAAATTCTAGCAAATCGAGTGCAATAATGCATTAAAAGGATAATTCATTACGACCAGTTGAGGTTCATCACAGGGGCTTAAGGATGGTTCAACATACACAAATCCATCAATGTGATACATCACATAAACAAAATAAAGGACAAAAATCACAGGATTATATCATTTGATGCAGAGAAAGCATTTGACAAGATACAACATCCATTTATGATTAAAACACTTAATAAAATATGTATAGAAAAAAAATACCTTAACATAATAGAAGCCATATATGACAATCCCTCAGTAATATCATAATTCACTGTGAAAAACTGAAACCCTTTGCTCTATGTTCAGGAACACGACAGGGCTGTCCCTTATCACCTCTGCTTTTCAACATAGTGTTGGAAGTCCTCTCCAGAACAATCAGGAAGAGAAAGAAATAAAAGGCATCCAAATTGGGAATGAAGAAGTTAAATTGTCACTCTTTGTAGATGACATGATGGTATATATAGAAAACCCTAAAGACTCCACCAAAAAGCTATTAGAAACAATAAACAAATACAGTAAAGTTGCTGCCTACAAAGTCAAAGCACAAAAGTCCATTTCATTCCTATATACTAACAATGAAATCTCAGAAAAAGAAATAAAAAAAAAAACAAACAAGTCTTTTTGCAACTGCAGCAAAAAGAATAAAATACCTAAGAATAAACTATAAGACATTTTTAAAAGAAATTGAAGAAGACACAAAGAAATGGAAAGACATTCCATGCTCATGGATTGGAAGAATCAGCATTGTTAAAATGCCATATTACCCAAAGCAATATACAGATTTAATGTAATCCCCATCAAAATCGCAACCGCATTGATTAAAGAAATAGAACAAAAAATCATCAGATTTGTATGGAACCACAAAAGACCCCAAACTGCCAAAGCAATCCTAAAATAAAAGAACAATGCTAGATGTATCACACTCCCTGACTTTAGCTTGTACTACAGGGCAACAATAATCAAAACAGAATGATATTGGCAGAAAAACAGACACACAGACCAATGGAATAGAATCGAGAACCCAGAAATAAACCCACATAAATATGGACAGATAATTTTTGACAAAGAAGCAAAAAACATACAATGGAGGAAAGACAGCCTCTTCAATAAATGGTGCTGGCAGAACTGGAAAGCCATGTGGAAAATAATGTAACTGGACTGCTATCTGTCACCATGTACCCAAATTAATTCAAAATGGATCAAAGACTTAAGCATAAGACCTGAAACAATAAACTGCATAGAAGAAAACATAGGTACTAAACTTATGGACCTTGGGTTCAAAGAGCATTTTATGAATTTGACTCCAAAGGCAAGGGAAGTAAAAGCTGAAATAAATGAAAGAGACTGTATCAAACTTAAAAGCTTCTGCACAGCAAAAGCAACCATCCACAAAATAAAGAGGCAACCAACTGAATGGGATAATGTTTTTGCAAACAGCACCTCTGATAAGGGTCTAATATCCAAAATATACAAGGAACTCATACAACTCAACAACAAAAAAACAAACAACCCAATTGAAGATAAGCAGAGGACCTGAAGAGACATTTCTCCAAAGGGACATACAAATGGCAAATAGACATATGAAAAAATGCTCAACATCACTAATCATCAGAGAAATGCAAATCAAAACCATAATGAGAGATCACCTCACCCACCTCATCAACAAGACAAATAATAACAGGTTGGAGAAGCTGTGGAGAAAAACGAGCCCTCACACACTGTTGGTGGGAATGCAGATTGGTACAGCCGCTGTGGAAGG
Organism: Rhinolophus sinicus; assembly: GCF_057876585.1. Classification (NCBI taxonomy): domain Eukaryota; kingdom Metazoa; phylum Chordata; class Mammalia; order Chiroptera; family Rhinolophidae; genus Rhinolophus; species Rhinolophus sinicus. The sequence continues at coordinate 111,716,104 of NC_142516.1, forward strand.
CAGTGTGGAGGTGCCTCAAAAAATTGAGAATAGAATTACCATATGACCCAGTATTCACTCTCCTGGGTATCTACTCAAAAAAATCTGAAAACATTTATCCATAAAGACATGTGTGCTCCAATGTTCATTGCAGCTTTGTTTACGGTGGCCAAGATGTGGAAATAACCAATATGTCGTTCGATAGATGAATGGATAAAGAAATTGTGGTATATACACACAATGTAATAATGTTCAGCAGGAAGAAAAGACGAAATAGTACCATTTGTGACAACATGGATGGATCTTGAGATTATAATGCTAAGCGAAATACGTGTCAGACCAAAAAAGTAGAAAACCATATGATTTTACAGATATGTGGTATATTAAAATGAAAACAACAAAAGAACAAGACAAACAAGTGAAGGAACAAAAACTCATAGACATAGACAATAGTTTAGGGGTTACTGGGTGAGGTTGGAGGGGTATCTAGAAGAGGGTAAACAGCATCGAATATATGATGATGGAAAGAGAACTGACTCCGGGTGGTGAACACACAAAGTGAGTTATAGATAATGCATTACAGAATTGTATACCTGAAATCTATGTAACTTTACTAACAATTATCACCCCAATAAACTTTAATTTAAAAACCAAAAAAAAAAAGAAAAGAAAACTCTCATTTGTTAAAGCAAATTGGTGATGTTAATGTTGCTGATTTTTTTTAACTACATGATTTTTTCCCTATATAATCTCTGTAGGAATTCAAATAGTAGGCTTAATATATTCATTTTTGCAACTATGACAATTAATTAAAATTTAAATAAATTATACTGGAAGGACAATATAAGTACCAAATTTTGGACCATCTCAATGCCTCTAAGAAATATTTATTTATAGTTACATACTCACAAAGAAGCAACTTTTGCAAATGCATGTTTTCTATTGTCCATTACATTCTCCACTGGTAACTGTAGAAAGTATTTAATACAATTAGTTTCATTTAATTTATTTCACACAATCAAAGCATAACACACAAAGAAACTAGTAGCTGGCATTATATTGTAGTAAGATTTTATTATAGCCCTCCATATGAGATCAGAAAACAAAGTCCACAGTTAACAATGTACAAGAAGAATATATTGGCTTTCAAATGCTTTTCAGTATGTGCTCAGAATAAATTAAGAAAAACAAAACAAAGCAAGTAAAGTTAGAAAAACCATTAATTGCAAATAACTTTTACAATAATTTATTTATAATTTTCAGATAATAAAGTAATACATACCTATTATGGAAAACATTGAAAAACGAAAATATAAAGAGAAAAATATCACTCATTATCTCAAACTGCTATCTTCTACCTAATTATCTGTCTGTACTATATTGATTCCTTGATTTAATCTTTTAACCTCTTATTTCATGTTAGCTTTTAAATATTTTCCATGCTAATGAGCTTCATTTATAACAAGATTTTCTGAAACTATGTATAATATCAAACATATTTTTTTCATTTTATCTTCTTTTTAAATGTCTTTGTTTTAAATACGTAATTTCAATCCAATATCTTACTGATTTAAATTATACTAAATGTCCATATGCAGTTTTATAGCTTTCTGAATATCTTTAATGCTTTCTTTGGGGCAGATTTCTAAAGTAAGCTTACCAATACATATGGCCTCTGTTTTTTCATATAGTTTTTTTGCATTCTGCTAAATATCTTGAAGAAATACTGTGACAGTACATTTTCCAGCACTACCAATATGCATTTTTCACCAAAAATTCTGTAGGTTTTTTTTTTGTTGTTGTTATTTATTAGCAATTTCAGTTTCTTTAACTTTCTGAAAATAATTAATAAGCAAGCAAACCTACTAAGTAAATATATTGTATATTGTGGTTTATGCAATAAAAAGCAATTAGATGCTTTAAATATAAATGGGGACAGATGATCTCTAGTAGTAACCCATCCAAGAATGTATGATTTTGCATCCACTGAATGGGAATAATAGGCAATTTTTAAAATATGAAGAGAAAGATGCCACCTCTTGTACAGAATAAGTATAATTTGTATATACTAATGGTAACTGGAGTTGAAATAAATTGTTTTGTATTGCTGCAAGTCTGGAAAGGTGTAACTACTAAAGAATGAGACAAAGCGTATAACCAAGTGTCATCATCAATTATATTTGTTGATATTTATCAGGTAGGAACTGACCTTGCCCTCTAAATAAAAAATGATGGCAAAAAGAGAACACTGACTTATGGAATTTCATTGACTTAGGAATTTTACTAAAGGATTTTAGACTAGAAAGAATGAAAATAGATTGTTAAACTTTTCATAAGTTAAGAAGATAATAGTTTAAATAATCATTTAGAAGATTTTACAATAGGGACAACTAAAATTAATAATGTGTATAATTAAAAAGTTTAGTAAATAAATTGCTAAATGTATTTATTTAAAATATTCTAAATGAAGTTACCAACCATCACTCTTAAATCACCAAGAAGGAGAAGAAACAGAAAGAAATTTGAGTGAAGGTTTATAATAAATGAGAAAGGATGTAGATCTATAAACTTAGATACGCATGAGAGTGCTTAAGAAAACATATGTATTACTGTATTAATTACTGCGATCATGACGAAAAAACAAACATTTTTAGAAAAATAACAATTTATAAATTTTGACTCATTTTATCTGGAAAAAAAAATCTAAATAGACCAAAATCAATGACTAATTTTCAGTTTGCAACTTTAAAAATTAACTTTAGCATTGCAGATTTAACCAAAGTTGGGATGAAATTTCAGTTCTATGCTGTGCTTTTTGCAAGACTTTGATCAAGTGAGTTTGGTTCTCTGATCCCCTCCTTTCTCGTGTATAAAACGTGGATCATGATACCTATTTTACAGAGTGTTCTGAGAATCAAACAAGGTAAGTACATAAAAGGCATACCACCTTATAAAATGACACTGTATTTTTGTGTGACATATGTATACATCTATTTCAGTGTGTTTAGATGCTTTGGTGATTAGTAAAATGAAACTTCATTCACAAACATTTAAAAAAACTTGTAGTTTCTGTTTAATACATACAGGGTGATTCAAAAAGAATTGAAAATGTTCACAAATGAGTTACTCAGTGACTAGTATTAGGCCCTAACTTGCAGCTGTTCTTATATTTTACATTCTTAAAAGCTGTGAATTATCTTTGTGTCACAGTAATGCAAAGGTGTGACGTCACCAGTCCATCAACAGGGAGGGCTGATCCAGACTTTGTGTTTCTCAGCCCATGACCTGGTATATTTGCCAAAAATGGTGGAAAGTGAAACTTTCTTTCACCCTCTGCAGGCCCTGATGGAGGCAGATAAGGTAAAATGATAAAACTTCAGTTGCTTCTTTCAGATTCAAATGGAAGGTGAAATTGGTTTTGTAGGTTGTCTCAAATTCAGTGATAAAGCCACCTTCATCTAACCAAAAAAGTTAATCTTCATAGTATTCATATATAGGGCACCAAATGTCACCACGTGGTGATTGAATAAGTAAGAGTTCCCCAACAGTTAATGTCTTTGGGTGTGTGTGTGTGTAAAGAACATAGAGACAGGGGTTATAAATCATCATACACTGAAGTGTTTCCCCCACAGCTTCAGGAAGTCTTTGCAAACATCAGTGTCCAGGAGGATGAGGCTCCCCACCCCATTGTGCAGTCCAGAAGTTATCTCATGAACATGTTCAAAGAAACTGAGGAGTGCTTTCTGTTGAAATATCGGCTTGCCTTTGGAAGAGTAGCCATTCAGATCACAACATTATCACATGATTGACACCTTGTAGGGATGTGTCAAGAACCTTGCAGTCCTGAGGAAATGAATGAGTATATCATAGCTGCCATTTCCAGAATCAACAGTATGTTCTACAAAGAGTTTAGGGTGAATTGGCGTGTGTCATGTGACCCAATGGGTGTAAGCATTTGTAAAATTATAGAACATATTATGCTTGTTCCATTACAACTTTGGTTTTGAATATATCATACATGTTATACAATTCACCCATTTTGGTATACAGATCAATGTTGTTTTTGTTGTTGTTGTTGTTATATTCACTGGTATGTGCAACCATCAGCACAACCAATTTTAGAAAGGTTTTATTGCTTTAAAAAAGTTAGTGCAACTTTGCAATCACTCTCTACACTTCTTTTCTTCCCCTTAGTCCTAGGCAACCATTCACCTAGTTTCTATCTCTCTAGATTTCCCTGTTCTGGACATGTCATGTGAATGGAATCATATTGTATATAGCCATGTGTGACTGGCTTCTTTCACTTAGCATGTGTTTTAAAGGTTTATCCATGTTGTAGCATGTGTCAGCACTTCATTCTTTATTATGACTGTAATGTTATTTATAATATTACATTGTATGCTTACATCACATGTTGTTTTTGTATTCATTAGTTGATGGATGTGTAGATTGTTAACATATTTTAGCTACCATGAAAAATGCTGCTATGCACATTTGACTAACAGTTTCTGTGTGGACACATGCTTTCATTTCTCTTCAATACATACATAAGAGTAGAATTGCTGAGTCATATGGAAATCTATGTCTTATAATTTAAGGAACTCCAGACTTTTCCAAAGTAGTGGCACCATTTATACTTCCATCAGCAGTATATGAGAGTCCTGATATCTCCACAAACTTGCTAACAGTTATTATTATTTGATGTTTTGATTCTATCATCATCGTGTGTATGAAGTGATGTTTCATTGTACAAAACAATGTAATAGCCATACATTTACACCCCTCACAAAGTGATAACACTCTCAATCTACTGCCACTCTGACATCATACATATGTTATAATTTCATTGACTATATTCCCTATGCTGTACTCCACATCCCATAAATATTCCATATTATTTATCTTCAGCTTCAGGTGTATAGCATAGTGATCAGGCATCTATACAGTATATGAAATGGTCTCCCTGATAAGTCCAGTATCCATCTGGCACCCTACATAATCTTTACAACACTATTGATTATATTCTCCAAACAGTATTTCATATTCCCATGGCTATATTGCGATGACTAATTTGAACTTTCTAATCCTTTTACCTTTTCCCCCATCTGCACCCACCTCCCATCTAGCAACCACCAGTTTTGTTTTGTTTTGTTTTGTTTTTTCCCTAATGACTAGTGAGAATGAGCATCTTCTCGTGTGCTTATTGGCAATTTAATCTTCCTTAAAGAAATGTCTATTTGTATAGTTTGCTCTTTTTTTAAACAAATTTGGCTATTTGTATTTTTATTATTGAGTTATAAGTGTTCTTTATATATTGTTGAAATAAGTCCCTTATCAGGTATATATGATTTACAAATATTTTATCTCATTCTGCGGGTTGTCTTTTCACTTTCACTTTCTTGATTATGTCCTTTGAAACACAGAAGTTTATAAGATTGATGATGACCAATACTTTTGTGTGATATCTAAGTATCCTTTGTCAAATAGAAGGCAAAAGTTTAAAAAAAAATGTACAGTTTATCCTCATTTTTTCTTCTAACAGTTTTATAGTTTAATCCTTACATTTAGGTTTAACCTATTTTGAGTTAATTTATGCATATGATGTAAGGTGAGGATTCAACGTCATTATTTTGCTTGTGGCTATACAGTTGTTCTAGGACCATTTGTTGAAATGACTATTCTTTCCCCATTGTAGTTTCAGCATAGATTCCTTGTTTAAAAAAAAAAAAATCAATTAACCATAGATGTATGGGTGCATTTCTGAATTCGAAACCTATTCCACTGGTTTATACATCTATCATTATGCCAGTATCATAATTTCTTTAAACTGTTGCTTTGTAGTAAGTTTTAAAATTGTAAATTATAAATGATCTTACTTTGTTTTCGTTTGTCAAGATGGTTTGGGTTATCCTGGGAATCATGCAATTCCACATGAATTTTGGATTTAATACATGAATTTTGGATTCAGCTTGCCAATTTCTATAAATTCATCTGGGAATCTGATAGGAATTGTGTAGAATCTATAGATAAGTTTGGTGAGTATTTTAACAACTTTAAGTCTTTCAATACATGAAATGTGATTTTTCCCCCCAAATACTTAGACCTTTAATTTCTTCTAAAACTGTTTTATAGTTCTCAGAGTTTAAATTTTGAACTTCTTTTGTAAAATTTATTCCTAAGTGTTTTTGATGTTATTGTTAATGAAATTGTTTTTCAAATTTTATTTTTAGATTGTTCATTGAAAGTATGTAGAAATATAATTGATCTTTGGATATTGATCATGTTTCTTGCAACCTTGCTGAACTCTTCTATTAGTTCTAATAGTTTCTGGTCAGTACGTTAATATTTTCTATATTCAAGATCAAATAGAGGTAGTTTTACTTCTTGTTGTTCAGTCTGGATGCTTTTATTTCTCTTGTCTATTGCCATAGATAATACTGAATAGAAATAATGAGACCAAATGTCCTCTCCTTTTTCCCAATTTTACAGGGAAAGCATCCAGTCTTTCAATATTAAGTATGATATTAACAGTGAATTTTTCATACTTGCTCTTTATCAGGCAGAAGTTCCTTTCTAAAAGGGGCTTGATTTTGCCAAATGCTTTTTCTGTGGTTATTGACACGATCATGTAATCTTTGTTTTTTTCATTTTATTGATATTGTGTATTGTATTAACAGACTTTCAGATTTTGACCAACTTTTCATGTCTCAGGTTAATCTCACTTAGTCATGGTGTATAGTTCATTTTTATATTCTAGATTTGGCTTGCTAAAGTTTCATTGAGGACTTTTGCATCCATATTCACAATACATGCTGGTCTGTTATTTTAACAAAGGATTCAGGGTAAAGGTAGGTTTACGTAACAGTGGTATGATAACCAACATTTTTTAAAAAGAATAAAGAAGGAGAGAGACAGAGAGCAGCCAGAGGGCAAGCATTAAAAACACATCATCTACTGTAATAGTTGTTGAGTTTTTAACTGTTACCCAAAGAATCATAAATAATCTTTTTCCACTTAGTTCTACTCTTAAAATTGTCTTTTGATATTTCTTCAACAAAAACGTTGATTTAAAAAAAAAAAAAAAAATGTCAGGGATTTCCAGTCAAAATGGAGAGTAGGTAAATGCTATACTTATCTCCTCCTCTCAGAACCACACAAATTATGATCAAACCACAGAACAACCATTATTGAGAAACACCTGAAGTTTAGCTGAATCAAAGCCCTGTAACTACAGAGAAACACAAGAAGCCACCCTCTAGTAGGAGGGGCAGAGATGTGGAACTGGCTGGTCTCACACCATGTCTGACCATTGCAAACTGGGAGGGGTACCTCAGCTACGAGGTTTCCCAGTGAGGAGCAAAGGGTCCCAGTCCCTCCCCAGCAAAGGGTTTCAGTGCTGGGGAGAGATGTCCCCATAATATCTGGCTGTGAAAACCAGCAGAGATTGTGGCTGAGTGAGACAAAGGGTGGCTGCTCCGGCAGGCGCTTCTAAACTGACGGCGAACTGACTTACTCAATGATGGTCTCGTTAGCTCTGAGCTCCAGCGCTGGGACAGCAGATGGAAAGGCACCAGGGACATACAGGGAGGAACTGAAATGTCTAGCCTCGTGGCAAGGGCTGGAGGGGCAGCTTTCTCCCAAACAGAGGAAAGGGCAGAAGCCATTGTTTTTATGTTGAGCCCGCCACCTCCCTACGTGCAGACGCACGCAGACGCCACATCTGCGTGTCCATCAGACTGGCTATCACCTTTCACCTGCCCATCCTCCTGATGCTCAGCCAGATGCTGCTTGTTTAGGTTTTGTGAACCTTTCAGAGATTTTAGGAATGTCTGCAGCATGAGCCAAAGCAGGCTGTTTATGTGGAAAACTCACTGGAAGTGGGTTGTGTGTGCCAAAAAGTTGGGTGGGGCATGGTCTCAGGGAATCTAGGGCGGGGCATGCGAAAGGTGATAGACAGTTTGATGGAGACGCAGATGGGGCGTCTGCGAGCGTCTGCACGCACAGAGGGGGCTGGCTCAACAGAGATCATGTCCCCCCAGCTCCTCTGTCCAGGAGAAAGCTGCCCCTCTAGCCCTTGCCCTGAGGCTAGACAGTTCATTTCCTTCCTGTATGTCCCTGGTGCCTTTCCATCTGCTGTCCCTGTGCTGGAGCTCAAAGCGAGTGAGGCCTTCACTGAGTAAGTCTGTGCGCAGTCCCTTTAAGAGAAGCGCCTGCTGGAGCAGCCGCCCTTTGTCTCACTCAGCCACAATCTCTGCTGGTTTTCACAGCTTGAAATTATGGGGACTTCTCTCCCCAGCACTAAAACCCTGGGCTGGGGAGGAGCTGGGACCCCTTGCTCTTGGGGTGGGGGTGGGGGAAACGCCTGGCTGAGATATCCTTCCCAGGTTTTAATGGTGACAGACAGGTGTGACCATTCTGCATCTCTGCCCCTCCTATCAGTCTCGAGGTGGCTTCTCTGTATGTCTGCAGTTGTAGGGCTTTGGTTCAGCTTGACTTCAGATAATTCTCAATAATGGTTGTTATGTGGTTTAGTTGTAATTGATGTGATCCTGAGAGGATGTGAGCACAGTGTTTACCTACTCCGCCATCTTTACCAGAAATCTCTTCTGGACTTAAGCTTTTAAACTGAGAAACTTCAATATTCATGTGGATGGTCCTTAGCCTTATAGATTCTTAACCTTATCAATTTTAGTAGCTTTTATACCTACTTCATTTCAACCATCATACCATTAGCCACACTATATATTGACAAAATTCACTGAATATGTCTAATATATAATATCCTATCCTTCCAAATATCTCATGCCCTTACTCCCATGATTTATTCTCTCCAACCTTATATTTATTTCAATTTGGCTGTAAATTTTCTTCCCTGTTTTCCAACCCTTCCAGACCTCATATTTTCTTTATTATATACTATATTCTGAGATGATCATGTTAATGACTCCCGTGTTGAATGGATTTAAATGGAGATTTAATGTATTTGGTGATAATGTGCTCATATGTTCAGGAATGCATAAATGATGCCTAGCCAGCATCTTCCTCCTTAAAGGGTTCTACAATTGGGAAATAAATAGCATTTTATTAACAGTAATGAGAGTGCTAAGTACCCTAACTGAATGTGATGGTAAAGCTGAGTAGAGAAATCAACTTAATAAATAAGGCATAAATAAGATTACCTTCTTCCTCCAAATATAAATGCTAGAAACTTAGTACCTTTGCTATCTTTAGGAATCTAGTACAATAACCATGTTTTCAGGCCTGATCAAGAAAAGATAGGGGTTGACATGGGATTGGGCCTGTTCTAAGAGTCAAACACTTAGGTCAATTTACTCAAGAACTTAATAGAAGAAGAAAGAGAAGAGAGAGTACACCACGAGTTTGTGTAATTTAATAGTGGTTCCTCCTATTAGCAAAATCAATGTGTCTGATTATTTCAAATAATTATGTCTTTTGTCTTCGATATTGTCAGAGATAGCTAGGAAATGGGTGGGCAGAAAGACAAGCAAGAGAAGTGTTCTGTAAATGAGAAGCAGAAAGTTCTTCCACTTCTGTATATATTGAAAACAGCCTCAATGATTTTGTATCCTGTTTTTTCACCCTATCTTCTATGTAAACACTCAAACATGGATAGATACTACCAAGGCCTTCTCCAATATTTCACCAAGCTACTCAGATACTTGGATCAAAATTGATCGATATAAATAAATTCAGTGCTTTTCCTAATCTCTGAGGCCAGTGTTTTTCAGTATTGCAAACAGGATGGATTTTTAGAGCTATCACACAGCGTATTATTAGTTGTTAATCTGCTTTTGCATGGTAATGTAAAGCATGGTCAAGGCAAAGTAAAGAACACAGAATTTGTCAGCAATATTTATATTTCACTTATTTTCTATTAAAGCTGAAGTTCATCTATTGGTTATTGGGGGTTATTGTGCATGTCTTTTAATGTGAGGATCCAGGCTCAAAGACTACCCCTATCTAACCTATCTTGTTCTCTTGCCTAAAATGGAAGTACAAGGGAATGAAAAAAAAAAATGACCCACCAAAACTGATATTTGGATGTAAAGTTTCTCTTCAGAAGTACGATATATCTTACCTGCTCACATTCTGTTGGCCTAGCAAGTCATATGGCCAGGCCCTATATCAACAGGGCAGGGAAAATATACTAGTTTAAGAGGGAGGGAGTAAAATGGCTATTGGTAAATGATAATACAATTCACTACATTTTCTTCATTATGACATCTTTCCTTCAGGGAGAGAACAGGGTTCTGCTAACAAAGTCAGTGATATATTTGGAATGCTATATGAATCTTCACCGGGACAGTTTATAGCCTTAAATCAGTTTAGATCAGGTGTTGTTGCCACAACCGTTTGTGTCAAGTATTTGAACTGAGGCTGATGATTAAACTTTTGATATACTAAGAATTTTGGATTTTAGAATTTTAGATAAGGAATAACAGAATAATTTAACATGCCTATACAAAATTATGGGATAACTTGTTTATTATTTTATGTTCAGACTTTCGATTTACTTTTATTTAAGGTATCTTTCTTGGAAGCAGCTTATGCTTGTTTAATATTCAGTTTGATCATCTTTGTCTTAGAATTGAAGATTTTACTCCATTATAGTGTGTAATATAATTACTAACATGTTGTTTCAGTTGACTCTCTTACCATTTGTTTTGTTTAACAAGTTTCATCTGTTTTATTGTCTTTTCCTTATACTTGTTTTCCAAGAGATGGGCCTTTTAAAAGGCATCGTTTTTATTTTGTTTGTTATTTGTATTACTTTTTGACTTTATAGATTAAACATTTCATTAGTGTTGGAAAATTCTCAACATTAACTCTTCAAATATGGTTTCTGCCCCATTCTTTCTCTTTTTGAATCTCAGACTCTTTTACTATGTCTTATATATTTTTTGTGTGTGTTCATGAGCTGATCTTTTTTCTGGATTATTCTCCTTTCAATGTTTCTGCACTTCCATCTGGATATTTTCTTCTGGCATCTCTTCCCTATTACTAATTCTATTTCTAGGAATTATCAATAATCCTATTTCTTCATGAAATTCTTTCTCCAAGTAAAATGAGTCACTCAGCATTAAAGTATGAATATGTGTGTGTGTGTGTATACACACACACACACACACACACACACACACACACACACACACATATCGATGGAAAGCAGAGTTTGTCACCCCAAACTATGCTCTTTAGGATACTGATTATTTTAAGCTGGTTATTTTTAAGAAACAAAGACTCAGTAAAGAACTTTGACCTTTTCTCTAACTTCCTAAAATAATTTAGGTAGAGGATCCCCTTTAGGAAGGGAACTATCATTGTAGGTAACTATAGTTTAATATAAATTAGGTGTGATAGACAGGGAGGAATCTAACAAGACCCACTTGATTAAAGTCCTATCTGTGTCACATGGTTAAAGATGGCCCAGCAAACATTTATTTACCAAGCATTTGCTTTTCTAGCTCCATGTGAATTGCTTTCCTGCCCTTTGAAGTCCCAAACCACAGCCACCCTTCTCCTTATTCCAGATGGCATGTAAACCTCAACTGCCCTGTTTATCCTCCAGTCTCATAATCTTATGTAACCCCAGTGTGTACATACATAATCAGTTTGGGCATTTTCTCCTGTTAATCTGTCTCATGTTAATTTGATTATTAGTCCAGCCAAAAGAACTTAGAAAGGTAGGAGGAAAATTATTTTTTTCATTCCCCTTCAATATAAATGTAATGTGTGTGTTAATATCACACATTTTGTTTTTCATTTTGCAGCCAGAATTTAATTTTAATTATAATATGTATAGTTTCTCTAACTGCTGCGTTGAACCCAGTAACATACCTTCACCCCAATTCACTGGTTTCCATGTTGGCCTAGAGTCTAGTCATTTGCGTAAAGGAGATTTCTGCCTCTACTTTCAATGTCTATTCACCTACTTCTGCACATGTTTGCGATACCAGCTACCATAAGGCTGGCAAATGGTGGATGCGGGCAGGCAGCTGCACCACCACCTCCTCCACAAGCGTAACGTGATGGTGGATGCCAGGATGCTGGTATAGCAGGCCTTCCACACAGACCCTGTATGGCACAGCAATATCCAGGAGTTTTGCTCTGAGGACAGCATGTTATGTAAGTCAAAACGTACCTTCAGTGATTCATTTCATGAAGTTTTTGTGCAGTTTAAACAAACCAATATATATGAAAGCATGAGAACAGTACCCAGATCACAGGAAACACTCCATAAAAGCTACTTCTTAGAAATATGCCTTAACAATGTTCACTACTGGACAGGATTCTTTGTAAGGTCTTTCATGAGTTTCATGCTCAAGACTTAAAGCAAACTTAGGAAATATTAACTGTTGTTATTATACAATGTAATTATATAAAATATAATCTGCAATAAATTAAAATATTTTGAAGTTAGACTTAGTTTGCACTAACTAGCTATAGGCATTTTCATGAATTAACTTGTGTAATTGTTTTTTGTACTCAAAATGATATATTAATGTCATCTTAATAAATTCCCTCTTAATCAGATCATATTAAATATCACATATAAAACATATAACACAGTGCTGGCATATACTAGGTACTCAATAAATAGTTAATTCTTTCCCTAAGGTGACATTACTTCCTTCACTTTCTTCTTCCAAACAATGAAATGTCAAATGTTTGTGTGCAAGGATTTTCATTAATATGAACACATGAGAGACAGTTGTAGATGGAGAAATACACAGTGACTCTAAATCTGATCCAGTGAGCCATTTAATGACCACTACTGTTGACACAAAATACACATTTTGTCTTTTGTCTTCCATGCTTACTTCTCTGCCTCACTCAAAATTGTCTTTTATGACCATTGCCCATATAAAGCATACTTAGTGGAGTATTTTGTTTACCCACAAAATGGTTTAAATACCAGGGGTGTCAAAAAATGTAGACAAGTGGACACTTTGGTCAACGTTGCTCAAGCACTAGTTCACCATAATCAGAAGTGTCTGGAGGCTGATCATAACAACTTTGAGCACCTCTGGTAATTGCAGAAGTCAAAAGTGACTTGTATTCATCTTTTGTTATCAATATATATTGACTATTACAATTTTAATAGTTTTTTCCGTTCTTACAGTGTGGATACATTTTTCTGGCACCCTTTTTATTATTTGATCTTTTTAAATTTAAAAATTCTTAATATATTCTAACTAGCATGTTTTTCATCATTATTTTCCAAGCTTACTGTGTTGTCTAACAGCATTCTCTAAAACAAATCTATTTTAAAATACTGGTCCCTCAACTTTTTCATTCCAAGCACTTGAATGCAGACATACTAAAGGATACCTATGCCTCTTTCCTGTGTGGGTACTTAGATGAAAAAATTGATCAGTAATAATATATATGTTGTTTCAATATGACAAAATGCATGATCTTTGGTCTTCCGTTACTTTTTTGTGTCTCTACACTACTGGAATTATGTGAAGGAGGGTCCTTTTTGTATTGTCTTTTCTTCATAGTCTCTGTAATTGTATATAATAAATGTACTACTTAGGGGAGAAATTTCGATGGATTATGTCACTTATAAGTTTCCAAAGGTAAAATGGTGATGCTTAACATTGTCATGAAAATTGATGCATATTTGTGCAATAAGAAAAACAAGGACATTTTTTAGTCACATTCAATATTTATAGGACATAATTCTTCACTGCGATGATGTATCAAAACAAAAGACCAAGTATAACTATCACTATGGGTGTTGATCAGAATAACTAATTAGATGATAGGAAAGCTATTTGAAATATAGTTTGGGATAATGAATGTTCAATTTATCTTTAATTGGGTTTTAATTTTGCTTTCAATCAATATTTTTTTTTTTGGTCTCTCCAATGTAAATTATGTTATAAAACTGCTTTTACTTTATTCTTATTATGGAATTAATATTATATCTTTATTTATTACCACATCATGTATTTAAAAGTTCTGCTGAATTAGAATTTTTAAAAAGTTCAGATCATTTAAGAGATTGTGTGTGTGTGTGTGCATATAGTATAGACATGTAGATGCAGTACAGATAAAAACTAAGATTGAAAGCAAGAAACTTAATCATCAAAATTATTAAATGTATAAATTGTACTTGGGCACAGCGTTTAGTTTCTAAAATATTCATCTCAATTCAAGCAATTTATAATCAAAAATATATTAAAGAGTTGTATCTGTTTGTGTAGACTGGGGAGAATTACCACAAAATCAGGGAGAACGAGTACATTTTACCTAAAAAAGCCTTATTTCTGAGAAGATAAGTAAAAACTACAGCTAAAAACGTTTCTCTGTTTTCCTTCCTATTTCAAACACTGACAGATAGATAGATAGATAGATAGATAGATAGATAGATAGATGATAGATTTAATATATATTTATTTTATACATATATATGTTTAACCATGATATATGAATATCAGAGGTAGAAAAGCATACATTTAAAAACTGACATTTATTTTAAAAAGTATTGTGAAAAAATGATACATTTGTAAAGGTATTTGTAGCAGCTAATGGTATTTATACTAGTAAATACTGTGAATGGGGGGAAGGAGAGACAGAGTGGAGATATAGTGGCATTTAAGATGAGATCATGCACATTTAAAAATATTCCAATGTGTTTATGAAATATTTGAGCCATCATAAGGTGGAAAGATGTCGTATTAATTCCCAGAAGTGACCAGAGATGATTATTGTGGTTTACACCCAGAGTATCCGTTGCTCACATTCAGTTGATATAGTATGTTGCATTATGTTTATTTACCTCTCTTGCTAGCCAAATAATTTTGTTTAGATGACAAGCTGAAATCCTAAGGATGTATAGTTGCTACAGAAAAATAAATTGTGGCTCTTTTATTTTTTCAAAAAAACAACAACAACAAATTATTATTTGGACACAGTGGAAGTTAAATGTTTATAAAACAAAATAGAATTTAAGTCAATGCAGACAAGGTGTTAAAGTAAATGGGTTTTTAAATTATGGGTTAGTGTACTTTCCAAACATTGTGTGGATGATCCAATGGTGTATGCTGCTGTAATTGGTTAAAATAACCTATTAATTGAATTATCCCTATAGTGTTTCCAAGAAAGAAGGATCTATTCCTTCTTAAATAAGCTCAAAATAAACTTAGTTTACAAAGCACCATTCATGGAAAGTGTCTTCCCTCTTTGCATCAGGGGGAAGGACATTGTCCACCCTCCTGTTTGTGAAATCATGGAAATGTCTGTCAATTACTAGTATGTATAGAAAATAAAATCACCTATATGTTCTGGGATTATGGACAATAAATAACTTTCTTAAAATAAACATTGTAAAGTACATATTGTAGACTGACAGTGTTTTATACGGTCCTATAACATATACATGTGAAAAAATGTTATAATTCTGAAAAATACAAGAATAAGAACATTCTTTTTTGATGAAAGATATTCAAGATTCTGATTGAACTTTTTTATTTGTCAGGCAAGAAAAACATACTAAAGTGATCTAAAACTGATTAACTTTTAATGAACTGGGAAGAAGAAAACAACAATAAAATGATACAACAAACTTTATGAAGGGGAATTTTCCCTAATCATGAATTAAATTTTACAGTCTTTCGGATACTTCCCATATGTAAATAATTCACCTATGGTTACATTCATTCTTCAGCAATTAGAGAATTATGTTCTAACCTGAATATACACTAATCTAGGATTTAAAAGTTTTAGCGGATACATTGTATTTTCTTTAATAAAATCGAAAAAAATGAAAAAGGAGAAAAAGATAGGGTATACTGTAGCTATGGGAAATCATTTTATCAACTTGGAAATATCCAGTCTCCTTTTTTTTTACAAAGTTAAAACACCATTATGTCAATCCTTTTGCTCTATGTGCCCTAGATACTTTTTCTTTCTTTAAGTGAATTTATTAGTTTAATTTTTAATTTATGGAATCATTTTCCTAGTAATGTCTCAGGTATGTGAGCCAGTATGATTCTCAATGGGAGGCTAAATCACAGTGGTTATTGCTTAGAAGATTATCATGACCAGTCAAGGCAGTTTTAGCCTCAAGTACATTTTTACAGGTCATTGGTTCCTATCTAAAATAATCTCTCCAAAGTTCAATTCTGGGCAGGAAAAAGATGGGGAGATACAAGAGCATCACTTTCCATTTAAAATCAGGCCTTAATTGATCTCAGCAGATTTCCTAATTATAGAGGTTACCTCAGGTAGGTCATCTATTTCCTCATTTGTGGAATATTGCTGTCATAATTAACACTTTAGGTGTTACACTGAGGTAGTAGAAATTCCCTTCTCTTTGTATATAGAAGGAAGAATTACTATAGCTTGTCCCTAAAATAGTATATTTGGCTTTGAGTCCAAAGCCACAAAGGAAGATATAGTATGAGTTTTAAGAATTGAACGCAATGATTTTGTGAAAAGAAAGAAAGCACAGTATTTTATTATTTGAATACTATTTATATTTGCTAAAAAATTAAAAAAAAAAAATGTTGTCTATCTCTTTTGGAGTAAGTTCTTTATGTCATTCAATAGATTATATTTACCATGAATCTACAAATGTCTTGGATTATTTAAGTGGGATGGTTAGAAATCTAAGACCCATGGCATTAAAGAATTTCTTGTATATTGATTAACTTTTTGTAGTTTTTTTTTCTATTTTTCTTTACCCAATACTTATTTTATGAGGATATTCCACCAAAATCAGGTGTAGTGCAATTCACTTATTAACTAGAAAATAATTATTATTGTTATTGATCCATAACTATTTTTCAACAGTTATCAAATACCTAGAAAGAATCTTCTTCATCCATATTTTTTTCCAGTGTAGTTATATACCTAATTATTTCTGAGCTAAAGAATTAGTTGACATTTGAAGTATGGCATTGTATTTATCTGTCAAAATTTTTTTTATTCTACTTGCTTTTAGAACTTAATTCCAATTGTATTTCATTTCTCCACATTTCAGTCACTTTCATTATTGTTAAATGCAAGCTCTTCAGATTATTGTTTCACACAAGCTACTGAAGCCCTAATAATGGAGTCAGCATTCTGTTATGTAAGCATAAAAACATACACTATCTTGGTTTCACCACTGGCTGTATACTGAATTACCCTGGAAATAATGTTTACTCAATAGGAAATAATTAGTTACTGGAGTTATATAAAGATTTCCAAATCTCTTAAATATTTCTATTTTATATATTATAAGTGCATATGAGAATCAATTGTCTATAGAATGAAATTTACAACCAAAATCAGAATTTGGGTCCACACTATTCTGTAAAATATACAAATGGAAGAAATTGTGCCTATCCTGTGATACAATTACTACAGATTCCAGTCACAGTGATGATAGTGTTTATACACATGTGTTCACATGAGTATACAAGTTCTAGAAAAATAAAAATTTTAATTAAAAAATTGAGATGTTAAACAGGTAACATTGCATGTTAAATAAATGTCTAAAGCCAGTTAACATATAAATGTATCAGCCTATGCTATTTCAGTTGAAGAAAAGAAATCTCCTGCTCAAAGTAGCTTTAGTAAAAGAGAAGCATAATGGTTCACATAAAAACAACAGAACAAAACAAAACAAAACACAACAGGAAGCCTTGTGTTGATGTGAGGAACCTTAGTTGGCCGAGGGGATGGAGTACTGCTATCTCTGTCACCCTTATTTGCCATTGCTTTTCTCTTATAGGCTTTATTCTCAAGCAGGGAACTTTCATGGAGATCTAAATAAACCCTAGCAGCTTCAGGATTTCATCCTGCAATTAACGTCTACAGAATGAATTTTCATATCAACTCCAACTCTAATTCTCCTTGAGTGATGAGCCCATTTATAAGACAATCATTGTATCTATGGGTTTGATTAAATAACCTGGGACATATGCCTACCCCCAGAGCTGTAGAATAGGGTCAGTTCCACCCAAAGTACAGAATAGGAGAAAGTGAAATGTATTTCCCAAAGGGAAAATTTAACAGTCATTACAATAAGGCAGAAATATAGGTGTTAAGTAAGTTTTATAGTCCAGATGCTTTTTATATATACATATATATGTATATATATATACATATATATGTGTATATGTATATATATGTATATATACATATATGTATATATAATATGTGTATATATGTATATATGTATATATGTATATTTGTGTATATATTATATAATATATAATATATATGTATACATACATATGTGTATATATGCATATGTGCATATTTATGTGTGTATATATACATATATACACATATATATGCATATACGTGTATATATACATGTGTATATACACAAACATACACACACTCACACACACTCTTAAGTGGTATTTCAATTTTAATTTAAAATTCAATTCAATGACTAATACAGTGCATCTATTTCAAAACCTGAAAGCAATCATGTTCTTTATATAGTCTTACTCTGTTGCTGCATCCTGGTTCAAGTCAGGAATCACAAAACTTTTATATCAGATTCAGAGGAAGCTCAACGATGCTCAGGATAAATAAATGATCTACCACCAAATCATATTGTGCTTCGGGATAACTACAATTGAAAAATCACATTTTAAATAAGGAATAAGTAAAAGACACATAGAACTTTTTTGTGTGTTTAAGTATCAGTGATATCCTTTGACAATGGAAGAGCAAAGACTTTGGCTCCTGCAAACAGAATACTTTTCTTACATAGCCAGTATAGTTCCTCAATTCCTTTCTCTTGGAGGACTTAACGATGCGGCTTGTGATTTTGATTAAATAGATATTAATGACCATTCTTGCTGGAGGGTATACTGCTATAGTAGTCAACTTAATTTTAGTGTGGGTTTGGAGGCCTACAGATCTTCATTTGTGATTGAGAAATTAAAAGTTTGTTTTATCGGCTTAGAGTTAAGCAATAAAACACACTTAAAAACTTTTAGACTTTTTATTAGCAGTTTTGAAATCCCACGGGATAGTGATCAATGCCAGAAAGACTACAACCTGAAGGAGGAGGAGGGGAAGTTCTATCATTTAGTAGCATATCGATGATTTGATCATCTCCCTGGTTCTCAGTTCAACAGCTTCCATCTTGGAATCTGACTAAGGGTCAATTCAAAGCATTAATTTAAGAATTAAAGGCAGACTTAATCTGTTACTCTTTCAGATGCATGCAAAGTGGTGTTCCTTTAATGAACACAGCTGAAAGAATTTCATTATCCTAATTTTGCCCCACTTTCCCCACTTCCCTTTTCTTTCAAGCCTTCAGGATTAATTTTCCATATTCTTCAAATCTTCAGGATTGACTTTCAGTATTCTTTTGGTCTTATGCAGAAGTGACCCCTTTATAAGGCTTATAGTTCTTTCATTGAGCTTTCAAAAGGGCTAACTTTTCAGAACATTTTTTTCTTACACAACATTACTGCAGGCTGCAAGAAATAACAAACATTTTTGAATATCTTGAGATATTTCTACCAAATCTCCTAAAGGTACAACCCAATTAATGCTTGATCTAATTTCAAGATGAAACCAAAGTTAAGATGCTATTTTTTTAATGGATAAGATTTACAAACTTCCCAGCCAAGAATAGGAAGATTCATCCTATCTCATACTCAAACTTTTGTCAGTCAGTTCCACATTTTTGATCCTCTCATTTGCAACAAAATTCTTTAAGGAACACATGTCTCTATGAATAATATTTTAGATGTGAATCAGTAAAACTGTGAATCAAACAAATTTAAACAAAAGAAGAATGAACTACTTTACTTAGATGAAAAG
Source organism: Rhinolophus sinicus (assembly GCF_057876585.1). Taxonomy (NCBI): domain Eukaryota; kingdom Metazoa; phylum Chordata; class Mammalia; order Chiroptera; family Rhinolophidae; genus Rhinolophus; species Rhinolophus sinicus. Next base: position 111,735,892 of record NC_142516.1, read on the forward strand.
AACAAGGCAAAGGCTAGCTTTAGGCAAATTAAAACCCAAAGCTCATGGATGTTATAGCTCTCTTTATCTTGTGATTATGATTTCTTTGAGTAGTCTCCATGCTCCAGTTGTTCCCCTGGAATCCCAAGATTTGCTCTCATAATAATGTGCTAATTATTTCATTTAGAGGAAAGGCTATATTAATTAGACATGCCCTGTACCCAAACCTCCAGAGACAGAAGAAAACTAATAAGCCCTAACCAAGTCGTTAGAGACTGTAAATAAGGGAGGTGTGTTGGGTTTGGATGATTGGTATGCAGCGCCCATTTCAACCTTCTTCTAAAGGTATTCTCTTTCTGCAGAGGCTGTAAAAGCTAAATCCTACTACATGTCATAACCTCTTCTAACTTTTTAGAAGCAAATAATCTGTTACCAATTATATTCACTTGAGGGAAGCTTGAGAGGAAGAAGTCAGGCAGAGGTGATCTCCCTCTTACTCCCCCCACCACCCTCCTTCTGGGAATCAGGATTGCATCAAGAGCAGGATTGCATAAATGGCAAGAGCAATTTTGGTGGCTGAATTTAGTGTTTCAATATCTACTCATTAGTGGCTAAGAAACACTTAGAAAGCTGGGTGATGCCAAGTCATTCTATCCATGAGATAATACTACAGCTAGTCCAAATACTTATCACCTGACTTCAGTACAAGTATGTCCAAACTTTCCAAAAAATAATTTGGAGCTTACAGAAATATTGCATCCAGAGTATACAGTGTATTCCCATATAACCCCCATCCAGTTGTCCTTATGGTTAACATTCTAAATTAGTGTAGTGCATTTGTTGCACTATGTTAATCAACACTGATGCATTATTAACTAAAGTCTAGTTTTTACCTAATGCTTTTTTTTCTGTTCCAGATTCCATCTAAAATACCACATTATATTTAGGCTTTATATCTCCTTAGCCTTGCCTAGTCTGTGAAAGCTTCTCAGACTTTTTTTTTTAATCTTTACCAGTTTTTGAGGCATATTAGTCAGGTAATCTGTAGAATGCTTCTCAATTGGGATTTGTCTGTTTTTCCTCATGATCAGACTGTGGTAATTTGTTTTGGAGGAAAATCAAAGATATCAAATGTCATTTTCATCACATAATTCCAAGGGTATTTTATCAATATCACTTAACACTACTGATGTTGACCTTGATTGTCTGGCTGAGGTAGTGTTTGTTAGGTTTCTCCATTCTAAAGTTACTCCCCATCTCCCTTCTCTGCTGTACTCTTTGGAAGGAAGACTCAGTGAGCATTACACACTGCAGGACTGTGCTCCATTATAGTGGTGATGTTATGTATCTACGTAAATTATTTGGAATTATTTTTTATAGGAGATTTATCGTCTTCCTCAATTATTTATTCAATCCTTTATATCAGTATGGGATCACAAATTTTATTTTATACTTTGAGTTATAATCCAAAAGTATTTATTGTGTTACTCAAAAGTTTCCACCTTTGGCCTTTGGGAACTCTTTCCTTTGGCTACTATGCCCTTTGACTTACCCCACTAATGTGGGCTTGATTTTATTTTTGTCTTTGTTTTGAATACTTTCTCATTTTCTGGGACTACAGATGATCCAGACTCATTTGCACATTGTTTTGCTGAATCCTAGAATCAGCCATTTCTCTAAGAGCCCTGGTTCCTTTTATTGGAGAATGGTTTTAGAAACCAATATCTGAGCATTAGGTATGCTCCTTGCTACTGCACCAGGGTTGGTGCAACTAGGTCATTCAGCTGAGAATTGAAAGAAAATAAGTATGTATACTAACTCTTGAATATATGCATACCTATAAATATGTCTACATATGACTAAGCATGAGTACATACTAATATCTCCAACTCTAACCCATTATCATAGGGATCATTCTAGTTTTCTCCACTTGTTTATCTGTAAACTCTCACTCCGACAGTGAAAAAATTGGTTTCTGCCATCCACCAACCATTTACTTAATTGTTAAATTCCTGTATACATATATAGTACTATCAGAATTGTTAGCCTTGGGATTGTTAGCAAGATAATTAATTGTAGAAATTAGCATAGCTACTGCAGCTATCTTTTATTGTATACTTTTTTTATTTTTGAAATATTTTCATTAAAAATTTAACTAACATTATATCAGTTCCAGTGGTACACCATAGTTATATACTTAAAGATATGACCACCATGATAAATCTAGCAATTATCTGACACCATATCACACTATGGCAATATTATTGACTTTTAATATATTTCCCATGCTGTCCATCAAATCCCCATGACGTATTTTATACTTGGAAATTTGGACTTCTTATTGCCCTTCACCTTTTCCCCCCTTTTACAAGTTTTCAATTATAGTTGACATTCAATATTATTTTATATTAATTTCGAGTATACAGCATACTGATTAAACATTTATATAATTTAAGAAATGATCCACTTGATTAGTCCAGTACCCACCTGGCATTATACATAGTTATTACCACATTATTTACTATATTCCCTATGTTTATTTACATACCCATGGCTATTTTGTAACTACCAATTTATACTTCTTAATCCCTTCACTTTTTTTACCATGGCCCCCAACCCCCATCCCATCTATTAGTCTGATAAATCCAGTACCCATCTGACTCCATATGCTGCAGCTTTCTTTTGACTAATGCTAACATGGTATATCTTTCTCCATCCCTTTATTTTTTTCCAGTAGTTTATGTTTAAAGTGGGTTCCTTATAAACATCATCTGTTTGGGCCTGTTATTTGTATCCATCGTGACAATTGGTGTATTTAGATCATTCACATTTAATATGATTATTTATATAGTGAGATTAATATATTCGGTATTCTTAAGAGCTTTCTGTTCATTGACTTGTTGTCTAGTGTTTTTCCCCCTTTTTACTGACTTCTCTGGTTTTAATTGAACATTTTGTATAATTGTATTTAACTTCTCTCTTAGCACATTAATTATAATCCTTTAAAATTTTTAGTAGTTGCTTTACAGTTTGCAATATACCATATGTAGTACAGGTGCCTTATAACAATAATTCCAATTTCTAGTTCTTGTCCCTTTTGACAATGCTGCCATTCATTTCATTTACCCATATGCTATACACATTAAATACATTTTTTGGTATTATTGTTCTAAGCAAATGTTTTTTAGACAAATATGACTAGAAATAAAAATAGTTTATTTTTATTTATTTATACCTATATTTAATATTATGTGTATGTTTTATATTACATATATATATATATATATATATATATATATATATATATATTTTTTTTTTTTTTTTTATTTATATAGATCCCAAAGTAGTCAAATATTGGTGCTAAACTACCCAAAACAACTTGGGCCGGAGCTCTAACCACTGTGGTTTGATTCAGAGAGGCCTTGGACTGTGGTTAGTTGATATGCATTCTCAAATCCTATAATATTTGTACAATGGAAAAAATGAAACTATTTTTTAAAAAGCATTTAGGTCTGAACAAGAGAAATCTGGCTTTAGGCACTATAATGGAAAGATGGAGAATCACTTCTTTACTCAATTCTCAACTTTGCAAATGTGCAGACCTATGGCACTTCAATAACTGAGAGTCTATAAACAAATAAGGAAAGTCTTTAAGTGAGGTTACAAATAAAATTGCTGTAAATTTTCCTCTTTATTTTCAGTAAATGGGTATGTAGTGGTTTAACAGGGAAACTATATGATGGATAAAACATAAGCAGAAATTTCAGATATTAGTGGACATAGTTTATGAGCTAATATTAACCATGGGACCCAAAACATGAATGCAACTCAATGATAAGATTTTGAAATTATAGGTCTTAGGTGATAAATTGTGTTCTGTACTAATTCTGTCTCCCAAGGTTGTAGTAAGAATATACCTAGTGGACATTTCTGCAGTTCTTAAATATATATTTACATTAAACATTCTTGGCAACTGGAAGAAACCCACATTTACTGTCTGAACTTTGGAGTGAGGTCTATTATAGTATCATGAATCAAATGTAAACCTCTGTAACTGGAACCTTAGCAAAATACTAAAGCAGACATAACACCAGATCCTAGGGGGAATTATACAGGGAATCCTAAACAATGAAAAAAATGTAGGTGTCATTCCCATTTTCAGAACTGAATGACTACACAGTAATTTAGGACTTTGTAGATGATGGTACAACATGGAACACTTGATAAAATACTTAAAAAAGAACAACACACACACATACACACACACACAAACTATGACTCCAAATACAATTGGATTTCCAAATACTGGAGCAAATTAACATAGATTCTTGTACTTCATATAAAGCAAACGTTTTGGAGGGGGAAAAGGCTTTTATTTTTGTCTTTCTGAGAGAGAGAGAGAGAGAGAGAGAGAGAGAGAGAGAGAGAGAGAGAGAGAGAGAGAGAGACAGCTTTTGGCATGGAGAGCAGGACATGTTCCGTGTCTTATTTCTGGGCTAGATGAACACTCTAGCTCTATAAGTAATTTATTCTGCTGAGGTCTTGACCTCATATTGGGCTACTTCATAGATTTCACCATGCTGATGGATTTTGTAACTAGGTATAAGATGTTACAGGCAAGAAAGCAAAATATATCTTAAGATTTTTGATTAGAAAAATATATTCTAGAGAGTAAGAGATATATCTTATGAAATTGCAGGGTCATGCAACACTTTTGAAATTTTGAGGAGTCAGTGGTCTGTATGATTTCCCCTCCAAATTGAAAATCAAAGTGATGCACCTTTCATATTCTACAAGTAAGGGGTAAGATCCCAACATGCTTCAGTAAGACAAGTAGAAAACTTAACTCCGAGAGTGAAAACTGTTTGGATTTTAAAAGTAAACTATCCTGTATGTGACTGTTCTCCTCAATCCCACTACCAAATGAAGCATGTCTTCCAACATTTTAGTGAAATTCAAAGCAAGAGAAAGTTCTTCAGCATTTTCAGTTTGCACCCATGCTACTTATTTCCTGGCAGATTCAACACAGAGATAATTTGTGCTGCAAATGTTTTAAGCTCTTTTAAGATAATAAGAACATAGGTACCCAGAGATTTAAAGCAAACTCATGCTGTCTTTGAAAAATAACTATTTCCTTCATGAGAAACAGTGCTTTTTCTTCCTGGAATAAGATGAATGTTGGAGAGTGGGACACCGAGTTATTTTGCCCATCATTGAATAGGTGACACACAAAGCCATAAAATTATTGTGCACCAAAGCACGACTTAATGAAGTAGAAATTGTATATTTGACATTCATTTTGAAGTACCCCGGGAGGAAAAAGTGAGTTAGGTAGGTACGTGGCTCACACTCTCGATACACTTCCTTCTGATGTGCTCACATGTCTCTTTAAATGCCTTAAATCCACAGCAGTAACCTCATTGGGAGTTCCCTATGAGAACTATATAAGGATGATAGAGTGTGAACCTGATTTACAAGTTGTTCCAAACAATATACAAGTGCCAGAGGAAACCCAATAGCTAACATTACAATCAACATAGAATTGATTCTGTCTGGAAGGGAAACCTTCCCAGTGGATGGAATATCTTGTGCTTCATTATCTGGAGACAAAAATCTAAAGATATGGAAGTGCATTGACTCATTGATAGTAACTAATAGTTTGACTACATGGTCAGAAATTTGGAAAGATAAAGTTTAGAAGTATGTTAACAGGAAGCCTAGGTAAGTCATATGTGGATTAGCTTTCCAAATGGGCCAAACGCTGAGGATATTTATGTTACATGTGAATTCTGATCAAATTGACCCAGTCATAGAGGGGACTCAATAGTGAAGTGGATACACATGACCCATTTTGTGAATGCCAGCCATACTCCTCCAGTCAATTGTAGTCTTGATCAATAGGTTCATAAACTAAATAACCACTGTGACAGGGATGAAGGTTAGACATTGTGCAAAAATTTGGACTTTCTAATCTACAATGTATCTAATTTGTTTTAAAACTCTACTTAGTCTTCTAAAAACAGGGCTGAAGCTAATCCCCAACACAATACCATTTTTTCTAGGGATATTCATCAATAATCTCATACCAGTTTGATTCCATTAAACCACTTTCCTTACGTAGGTGACAGATTTGTCCTTACTAAGATTGCCACCTTGTCTGGACACAGATTTGCCTCCTCTGTCTTCACACTTTTGCTAGGAATGTAACCTGATGACTAATAAAATCCCATACGCAGTTCTATGATATTCCTGCACAAGGCAACTGTGGTGGTTGTCGTGCAGGGCGGCCTGCGGGGTCTCCGCTCCCGCTCCCCATACAAGAACGCAGGATATGGTGAGGCCAAAAAGGAACACCCACGGAGCCATAGGTAGGGGAGTCATACCACTATATTCTCTCTGGCGGCACTATACTCTCACTGGAGGCTGGATCCACACTGTCCGCAAACCGCCATCCACGCCTGACACCCCGCACAACAAATGGAGTGTGGGGGCAGAGCCCCAGAAAGTAGTTTCCAGGCTCTCGGCCTCACATAGACAGGTGCCTGGCTCAGGTAGTAAATGTCCAACTGTGATTTCATGGCCATCAGCTGTGGCTAGTTTGCCGTCAGCTGTAACCAGTGAGCCATTGGCCACTAATATAACTGCTGTGGCTACGCTAGCAGAGGGAGGAAAGAGAGGAAGAATGGGGGCTAGCAAGAAGATGGCGGCTGGGCTGGCAAGCGTGGATGGCGGTTTGCGGACAGTGTGGATCCAGCCTCCAGTGAGAGTATAGTGCCGCCAGAGAGAATATAGTGGTAAGACTCCCCTACCTATGGCTCCATGGGTGCTCCTTTTTGGCCTCACCATATCCTGCGTTCTTATGTGGGGAGCGGGAGCAGAGACCCTGCAGGCCACCCTGCATGACTCCCTGCACGACAAATGGCGCATCGAGCAGGATCCCCCGCACGACAGTGGTTTTATTGCGTGTTCATTGTTTAGTCACTAGCTAAAGTTGACGTGGGTTGTGGTTGATGTGACACACTGATCTCTGGATCACAACTATAGCTTGTAGGCTTAGATTCGATTGTACTAGCAGAGTCCTCCTGACTCCAGTTCCTCCCCATTCCAATGATTTTACAAGCATTTTTACTGTATAAACCACACCTGTGATTAAGTATCACCAGTGTTTTCATTTTCCTTCATAGAACAAGGATGTTTTTCCTCATAGGAAAATTGGCATTTTATAATCAGAAAAAGAGAGGAGTGGATACTGGGCAAGAAAGACAATTCAAATCAGAAATGAAATATTTGCATTATTGTGATACCTAATTGTGGTGTTATATCTTATTAGTGAGGAAAACTCACCTTTAAATTTGATAGCACATGCTCTGAGTAGGCAAAAGAAAATTACTTTGGAATCTACTTCTATCTATTTTAGGTAACTAACATCCAGTTACCTTGAGTAACTAGTAAACAATCATCAACTTGGGTAAATGATGCAACAGGAGTGGCTGTGCTTTAAAAATGAATGTGGTTCTTTACATTTCTTGGAATAATAGAGTCTTTTCCTGGGAAATGGATGGCTGAACTCACATGCAGGACAAGGGGTGTCTTGGGAAGAAAAGCTGTTATACTCTGACCCTTCCATTTGAACGTTTAACTACATTAGAATCTTCTAGGTGGATTAAAATAACCCAGATCAAAAGAAGGTATGCTAATTTGATCCAAAATACAATTCAAAGTAAGGGTAGAAGAAGGCAGGACTGGAGATCCAGGCTAAAAACTTGCACCTTAATAATCAGTTATAGGGGTAGGGCTCTGGCTGCAGAGGAATGCCATATCCTGCAAATCTGGCAAGTTGATTTTTGACCATTTTAAATTTAAATATTAAAATATACCTTTATTTGTTCGTCAGTTGAAACTAAGTCAGTCTTGAGAAGTCATGATACCCTCAGGTTTCTTAACATCCCAGTATCTATATTTAGGGAGTGATTTCCTGTCTGAGATTTAACAGTAGTAACCGTGATATCAACATATGTTATATAGTTCTTCTAACTTTTTTCTTTCTTTTTTTTTTTTTTTTTTTTAAATGACTCTTGAGTCTCACTCACTCCAGGGAAGGATGTCTCACTTTAACTCCAAGTGAGAGATGAAGAAATTTAGGCAGGAGGTAATGACTAACTTGCCTGAGGCCTTAGATAGTAATTAGTGAGTGAATTAGACAGAGCAACCAGGTTTCCTGATTAGCATCCCTGTGATCTGTCTACTGGCCCATTTAGTTCCAAGTCCAGATTTTTTTGTCTGACATCTCTGACAATCCTTATTTTTCCACTTAGTCATTGCTTGACCTTGGGCAAAATCTTTAATGTTTCTAAACCTCAAAGTCTTTCGAGGCTAAATGAATGAATAAAGTTAATTGTCGATTTTTCCCTTTAATAGAATACATTAGCTTCTTGTCAAGATAGTCTTTTTATCATCTCAATATGCATCTCAAGCATCCTACTTCCAAGTAAACCTTCCTGCTACAAGTCTTACCTAGAATGCACTTCATTTTTATTACTCTCAATAGTGTAACTTTCTGTCCATTTATTATTTCATTCAAAAACTATTTATTAGGCACCAACTATGTGCCATGTTATTACTAGAAATGGGAAGTTCATTGGTAAGCATAACCAGATACTCATCCTGCTTTTGTAGAATTTATAATCCAATCTGGTCAGGGAAAGAGATTAAAGTATATACCAGTGTTATCCAACACACCAGTTGTAGCTTTTAGAAGACATTTAGTAATTGCAGAACACCAGCTTTGTTTCCTTTATTCAACAGTATAATTGCTATTGTTCAAAATAAAGCTAGTTTGTTCTGTGTAGAATGAGCGTATTATGCAAATGGCCTAAAAAGTAACTAAGAGTAAGTAATGATTGCTTTAAAAAAATAAGAGTTTGTATTATACTATTTTTAGTTTATAACTGATATATTTTTTTTCTTTTAGAGATAATGGAACTAGAGGTAACAAGGCAGGTTTTTAAAATATTAAAAAGCAGTTAAAAACACAAAAAATAATACAAAGCAAAACTTAAAAATGAACAAATTGGGTCTACATTTTCATATGTATTTTAAATGTTTATAATATTTATAACAATTTATCTCCTCAAATCATTATATGCTGCTAATGATTTTTTTTTGCAAACCATTGACTAAGCATATCACCGACAGATTTATGTCATGTATCATGAATTGCTGTTATTTCAAATTGAATTTTTATTACACAGAATTATTTGAAATTAATAAAGATGATTGTGACAGCATTTTTCATTTTAATTTTATGTATTCGTAAGACATATTTTAAGTTTCAAACTTATTTCTGGTGATTATAATTTATAAATGAATAAAAGAATCAACAGATTTGTTTATAGTTAATAAGTCAGCCACGTGCTTATTTACTTTTTCAGTATAAATATGATTTCATCTTATGAAAAAAATCTATCCTAAAATGTGCTTCTCTTGCCAATGCAGTGTATATACAGTTTTGTTGTCTAAAAGGGAAGGGGAATTTACTTTAAATAGGCAAGAGTTTTCAAGTTTTAAGGACAAATCAAGAGGTGTTAGAAATGACTATTTCATCTTTATCAGTAAATCTAAAAGTAGCCCCGCCCCCCAAAAAATCACCTACTGATTGAACTGTTCCTATCCATATTGTGTAATGGACAAGATAATTTTTATTTATTCTATATCCTATAATCAATAGACTACCATTCTATCATAAGCATAGAATATGAACAGAAAAATTTAACTTTGTCCAACATATAAGGTAGATTAAAAGTAATATGCACTTCACATATTTAAGACACTCAAAGTGTTAATTGATTCTCCTTTCAATATCCACAATGCTACAAGCAGAGACAAACAATAATCATATTATTGGTAGTACATGTGAAGAAAACAGGAAATCAGTCTCACTTTAGTACTAATACTCTACCTATTTTACCTTGATTTATATAAATTAGTTCCAGAACAATGAAGATTTTTATATCTTAGATAATCTGAGATTTTAAAAAAAATCTGTAAAGCAAGCTGAACCAATTTAAATTATAATAATTCACATATTACATATGCCTATTTGCTATCAAGTAAATTATTCTCTCAGCAGTATCCCCAGATCCCTAGCTTCAATGCACCCTTAATCTTACCAGCATTCTCAGTGCTTATTTCCAGGTATGAGAGTACTGTTGGAAATACTTACGCAACCAAAGAATTTGTGCCACTGTGAATTTATGTTTGCCAGTCTCAAGTGAGCCCCTAATGTTTCTTCTACTTCTGTTTTCCTACTCTCTCCACAGGGTCTGTTACAAAGCACCCTCCACTGTCCTCAAACTGAATGTACCCTCTTTGATGACAATCCTATCCTCTCTTAGAACAAATGTGTCAACCCTTAAGAACTTTCTGGATTTACAAAAGTATGATTACTTTACCCATTGATCTCCTGTTACAAAGGAAATGCTGCCTTTCATACTATTTTCTTCCACTCTAAATAGCTCCCGTTCCTTCCTTTCAAGTATCTTCTCTGTCTCCTGCATTTAGTCTTTCTAGCACCTTTCTGTCTGCATTTTCCTTAGTTTTCAGGTGTATAATTGCAAAGGACATACTTGGTAATTAATGCAACCCCCAAATGCAGTCCTTGGCCTCCAGAGGAAGTTACATCATAGTGAGGATGGCCAAGAAGAAGCCTCTGAAATTGCACCATCAGACAAGATGCAAAATCAACAAATACATTCCATTCTGGGTAGGGGAGCAGAGTAATGCCACACTTAAAATCCTAAAAGGTTGGAAGGATATGTCCCCCATCATATCTATATTTTAGTCACTGTATGACACCTGTAGAAATTACATAGATCCCAAAGAATGACAGTAGACCACTGCAGCTGTGGTGCCAGATATGGTATCTTTGCTAGAGCTGATAACCTCAGACTCAGGTATGTGGTAAATGATTGTAGCTCTGGCGAATGTGTCCTTTTATATTTTGACCAGGAAAGGGAATCAGAAACAGTTCACCTTCGCCAAGCATAAATAAACGTATATATTTATAGTTCTTGACTGGGCCTATGTTAACTTTCCCATTCTCTGGCATAATATAGTCCAAAGAGATATGGACCATCTGGACATCCTGCACAACATCACATTAATACTCTATAGCAACGACATCATGCTAATTGGACCAGATGATCAAGAAGTATATGTCACATTAGAAGAATTGCTAAGAACGTGCACTTCAGAGGGTGAAAGATAAAAGTCAGGATATTTCAGAGGACTTTCCTATCAGCAAATATTTCAGGAGTCCCGTGATCAGGAAACTGAACGTGCCATCCAAAGTAAAGGACAAAAGATTGTACTGCATCTTGCATTTCTTAACATAGAGCAGGAAGCATACTACCTGGTATGCTTTACGAGGTTATGGAGCTCATAGTATACACACACCTGGGAATTAATACTCTTTTAACCCGCCACCAGAAACAAAAGGCAACCAACAAGATCCTGCAGTGCAGGGTGACATGCAAGCTGAACTGACACCTGTGCACTTTGACCCAACAGGCACTTTGGGATTAAAACTAGCATTGATGGAAAAAGTGTAGTGTGGAATCTATGGTAAGCCCCCAGGAGAGAACACCCCTGGTGGTCCAAGCAGGTGAAGCCATCTGCAGGGGAGAATTATGCACCTTTTGAAAATAGCTCTGGAATTCTGCGGGACCCTTGTAGTGTCGGTGTCTGACCATGAGGCACCAATTCACCAGGTGTCCAAAAGTACTGACGTCAGTGACAACTGCAGAAACTCCCGTGTGAACATTCCATTCACGCATCTGCGCTAAGAAACTGACAAAACTTGAACAGTTTACAGCAGCTTAAGGCTGTATCCCTTGGACAACCGTGTCTCTTTCTGAGTACCAGTCTGGAAAAACTCAGGGATGTAATAGAATTTACTGTTTGTTCTAGCCAACACTATGCCCTTCGGTATGTGTTTTTATCTCCCACAACTCAGGGGAGCCTTTCTCAAGACCTCAAATGGAATCAGGAAGGAGAGGGTCTCTGTCTCCCAGTCTCCGTGAGAGAATGAAACCCTAACTTTGATAAATGCCACCTAGGAGACACAGCTGGCTAAATCACCTTTACACTGACCGACACTTTGCAATTTTTCATTTGAGCCTCCACTCCCTATCCCAACTCCCTCGTTCTTCCTTTAGAATGCCAAATCACCTCAGCACAAAGCAGAATGGAGCTTATTTTTTTCCCCTACCTTTAGTAGTTACAGAATAAAATCTGTTTTCACTGCATTACCTAATGTCTAGCCTCATATATCGTTGACAGGAGCTGGAATCCAGCAGATCCATCAATCTGTAAAGTAGGGAGGAACGAGGTCAGTATATCATAAAATTGGAGAATTACATTCAGGATCAAACACAAAGATGACCAGAAGGCACTAGCATGCTGCATGAGCAAGCAGCTTAGACCTTCACGTCAGCCCCCATACCTGGGCTAGTGCCCACTCCACAGCTTACACGTATGGTCATGTTGGCGATCTCTTACATGTGTCATCTCAGTATATGGCAATAAGCAGAAAATAGACTGCAGCTGCACTATCCCACCATGCAAAGATGGTGAGGGAAAATCCTCCTAAGAGAACTTTCTGCCAGACATCCACTTTGCATAAACAGAAAAAAATGCATAAGTTTAGGATACTTATGGACTCCTGTGTAGCTGCTAATGAGCAGGCTTCCTAGTCAGAGGTCTTCTGGAAGGAAAGAGATTGGAAGATCTGGGACATGGTGATTTGGGGTCAAAGGCATCATTCTAAGTGGAATAGAATGAGAGTGAACAACTAGTATGAAGATCTTTGTATCACATGTTATGTATTAACCTTGTTTCAGCAACCTTATTATAATTGCTTATTAGTTCCAGTAGGTTGTTTGCTGATTCTTGAGGAATTTCTACATAAATAATCATGTCGTCTGTAAAACAACAACAAAAAAGGCAGTATTATTTCTTCCTTCCCGATGTACCCCCGACCCCTATACATGCACAACTCCCCCCATTATTAACATCCTCCCCAGAGTGGGACGTGTGTTATAATTGATGATCCTATATTGACACATCATAATCACTCAAACTCCATCAATTACATTACAGGTCCCTCTTGGTGTTAAACATTCCATGGATTTGGCCAAATGAAATAAATCCATCATTATGGTATTATATAAAATATTTGTCCTGCCCTAAAAATCTTCTATACTCCACATATTCATCCCTCACACCCCCAAACACTGGAAACCACTGGTCTTTTTACTGTCTCAATAGAGTTGTCATTTCCAGAATGTTGTATACTGTAGTTGGAATTATACAGTGCATAGGCTTTTTGGATTGGTTTTCTTTCTCTTAGTAAAATGCATTTAAGGTTCCTCCTTGCCTTTACATGGCTTTATAGCTTTTTTTTTTTTTTTTTTTTTTTTTTAGCACAGAATACTATTTCATTGTCTGGATATACCCAGTTTACTTATCCTTTCACCAATTAAAGAACACATTAGTTGCTTCCAAATTTTGGCAATTATGAATAAAGCTGCTGTAAACATCCAGGTGTAGGTATTTCTGTGGCCATACTTTTCAACTCCTTTTGATAAATGCCAAGGAGTACAACTGCTGGATTGTATGGTAAACATGTTTAGTTTTGACCATAAATGGATAAGTGCAATAGTCCTGGCCTAAGAACGGCATGGTGGTCAATGTATTAGACATCTGAGAATCTGGTCTGGATCACATCACCAAGTAAGCCACTGAGACAGGAGAGGTAATAGCTGAGGGTGGGGAAAATATGGTTGAATAATGGAAAGGGATACATATACATTTTAGCTACACATAAGATGGAAGGACTGTAGACTATCCCACTAAACTTTTTTATTTTTATTTTATTTTATTTATTTATTTATTTATTTATTTATTTATTTATTTTTAAGTTTCCCCAAGAAAAAGAGGACTACCAGAATTCTGAAAAATTTGCTCCCTAAGAAGTCGATTCAAACAAGGATAGACTTTGGTGACACAGCAGTGAGCACAGTGAGTATCCAGATCCCCCATTAAGGAGCACGTACTGTCTAGCCGCTAGGAGAGCTGTTGACGATCCTTAGGAACTGCCTCAACTGTACAGAAAAAACCATCTTTCCAAAGTTACCCTCTTCCTGAGACAACCTATAGGAAATGACTCATCAAGAAAAGGTATAAAAATTCTGACATTGTAGCCCGATGATAGGCCATTTTAGCTCTAGCCCTTCCTGGATTTGGGTGAAGATGTAGTTATTATAGTTCCACTTCTCCTACTACGCAATTCTGCTCTCCCTGCTCTTCTTTCCACAGGTGTTAATGCCAAGGATGCTTCGTAATACAAATCCTGAGAAGCTCCTCCTCAGTCTGCTTCTTGGGGACCCCACCTGTAACACATGTCTCATAGTCAAATATATATATACATATATATATACATATATATGTGTATATATATACATATATATGTGTATATATATATACATATATATGTCAAATATAGTCAAATATATATATATATTTTTTTTCCATCTCTACTTATTCAACTCAAATTCACTCTGTAACTATATGCAAGGTCTCTTCAACATTTGCCACTCCATTAAAATTTCATCCCAGAAAAATCATCCATGACTGTTTTATTATTAATACCCAGGGCATTTCAGACATTTTGTAGATCTTTTAAAAGTATCCAGAATAGTTAACTCATTCCTTTTGTTTTTAATGCACCAATGGTAGACATGACAACACATTGCCTTGGTTTTCCTTCTATCTTTGGTTACTTCCGTTCAGTCTTCTTTTTAGGAAGACTTCTTGTATTCTTCTACTCTTATGAGCTTTAGTGTACTTTAATATTACCTCCATACATTATTCTATTCTCAATTACACATTTGCTTTCAAGGACTTATTAATTCTCATGTGTTCAAGTGTGAATTATATACTGATGACTTTTGGTTCCATAGCTCCTTCCTTAAATAGCTATCTAGGTCTGCTTTTGGTTTCTCACAAGTGGTTCAGCTCATCATGACCACAACTGAATTTATCATCTTTTCCCTCACACTAGCTGCTCTTCTTTTATCTTTGCCAATTATACAAATACCTTTCCTTGTCCCCAGCTGTCCTCGCCAGAAAACAGTGTCAACATTAGTTCTCCCTCTCTGTTATTGCACCATTCCCATATATTCAAGCACCAGTTCTGTCATTTCCACCCCTTAAATATTACTGAAAATGAAAAAATAAAATAAAATTATATATATATATATATATATATATATATATCTTCCCATTTCCTCTTTCTAATCTAGTAGGCAATCATCCTTAACTAACTGATCTCTTTGTTAATGAGTGTTGGCTTTCTTACTACATTCCGCAAACTATAATCAGTGTGATTCTTCTAAAACAAAAATAAGGAAAAGCCACACAATGCTTAAAGCTGAATGAACAGTGGACCCCCTACTGTTTTGATTGCATAAACATTTCCCAACTTGGTTTATAGGACCTTTCAAGATCCAGCCCCTGACTTCCAGTCCAGCTTTTCTCACCGCTCTCCACTTACATTCTCTGCCTTGGCCATGTTCAAACTCTTTTGGGCTTCTATTCTTCGAGTATTATATCTTCTTTCACTACTAGATCTTGCCAAATGCAGTTTGTGCTTCCTGAAAAATTACATTAAATGCAAACCTGACTCCTATTTGACTCCCGTTTATTCATCCATTTAGTATTACTCTAGTTGGTACCCTTGTGAGGAGCCTTTTCTTACCAAATGCAGAGTTTCTTGACAAGTGCTCCCATGATGATTCATAATAGAACTCATCATACTTTCTTGAGATTTTTTGTTTGCATTTCTTTTTTTTTTTATTAGATGAAAAGGGCCACATCATCTAACTTGCTATTCATAGTATACTGTATATCTAGCAAACTATATTTGTTGTGTTAATTAATTGCATATGTATTATTTCATTCTCATTTTGGCACTGTCACTTGTGAATCAAGGTGGGTGCCCTTAACTTCTCTATATCATGTATTTTTCCTTTAACCAGACATTTTATAGATGGGCACCTAAAAAATATTTTAAAATGATCACATTAATTACCTTTTAAAAAATCATTTGTTTATTTCATTCAGTTATAGTTAACATTCAATATTACTTTATATTAGTCTCAGGTGTACACCATAGTGGATCAACATTTATATAATCTATGTAGTGGTCCCCCTACTTAGCCTAGTACCCACCTGGCACTATACATAGTTGTTGTAATATTATTAGCTATATCTCTATGCTGTACTTTACATCCCATGACTATTTTGTAACTACCAGATTGTGTTTCTTTTTCCCTTTACCTTTTTCATCCAGTCTCCCATCAACCCTCCCTTCTGGCAACCACCAGTTTTTTCTCTTTGTCTATGTGTCTGTTTCTGTTTTGTTTGTTTATTTTGTTCCTTAGATTCCACATATAAGTGAGATCATGTGTTTTTTCTTTCTTTCTCTATAAGACTTATTTCACTGAGCGTAATACTCTTTAGGTCCATTGTTGTTGCAAATGGTATGATTTCATTATTTTTTATGGCTGAGTAATATTTCATTGTATGTATGTACCACCTTTTCTTTATCCAGTTGTCTCTTGATGGGCACTTGGGTTGCTTCCATGTCTGGGCTATTATAAATAATACTGCAGTGAACATAAGGATGCACATATCTTTTCAAATTTGGGTTTTGGATTTCTCTGGGTAAATACCCTGGAATAGAATTGCTGGGTTATAAGATAGATCTATTTTTTAGTTTTTAGTTTTTTGAGGAACATCTAATCCATTTTCCATAGTGGCTACACCAATTTTCAATTCCACCAACAGTAAATGAGGGTATACTTTTCTCCACATCCTTACCAACATTTGCTGTTTGTTGATTTATTAATGTTAGCTATTCTGACAAGTGTGAGGTGGTGTCTAATTGTGGTTTTAATTTGCATTACTCTGATGATTAGTTACTTTGAACATCTTTTCATATGTTTATCGACCATCTGTATGTCTTCTTTAGAGAAATGTCTATTCAGGGCCTCTGAACATTTTTTTTAAATTGGATTGTTTGGTTTTTTGGTGTTAAGTTGTATGAATTCTTTATAAATTTTGAATATTGACCTCTTAATGGACATATCGTTATCAAATACCTTCTCCCATTCAATAAATTGTCTTTTCGTTTTGTTGGTGGTTTCCTTTGCTGTGCAAAAGCTTTTTAGTTTGATGTAGTCCCATTTGTTTATTTTTTCTTTTGTTTCCTTTGCCTGAGGAGTAGTATCAGAAAAAAAAAAAAAAAAAAAAAAAAAAAATATATATATATATATATATATATATATATATATATATATATATATACACTAAGAACAATGTCAGAGAGTTTACTGCTTATGTTTTCTTCTAGGAGTTTTATGGTTTTGTGTCTTTCATTTAAGTCTTAAATCCATTTTGAGTTTGTTCATGTAGTGGTGCAAGAAGGTGGTCTGGTCTTATTTCTTTCCATGTATCTGTCTAGTTTTCTCAAGACCATTTATTGAATAGACTGTCTTTACCCCCACTGTATATTCTTGCTTCCTTTGTCATAGCTTGAATGACCACATAGCTGTGGGTTTATTTCTGGTTTCTCTGTCCTTTTCCATTTATCTACTGGTATGTGTCTCTTTTTATGCCAGTACCATGCTATTTTGATTAGTATAGCCTTGTAGTATAGTTTTATATCAGGTAGCATGATGCTTCCTATTTTGTTCTTCTTTCTCAAGATTTCTATAGCTATCCGGTATCTTTTGTGGTTCCATATAAATTTCAAGATTATTCATTCTGGTTCTGGAAAAATGTCATTGGTATATTAATAGGGATTGGATTAATCTATAGATTGTTTTGGGTAGTATGGACATTTTAACGATGTCATAGAGTGAACATATTAATTTCGTCTATACATATTTCTATTTAGTAGATCCAGACCAAATCTATTTTTCTGTCAGTCATACACATATGCTTTTTGTCCATGTCTCTAAATAAATATGAATGGCTCAAACTTCAGGTACAATCAAAATTTTAGGGGAATTGGGGCTTTTGTCCTTATAAAATAAAATGTTAGAGTGACTTTTTATTTAATTATTTTGTAAGAAAATTATACTGCCTCTCCTGGTGCTCTCACAGAGAGCCACAGAAGTCACAGCCTGACAGCAAACCTCGCTCAGTGGTGGCCTCCAGTGTCTGTGTAAATTACCCCTCCCAACTGACCTAGTTTACCTTCAGTGAAGATAAGCTATTCTTAGGGCACCCACGTGCACTGATTGAGCAATTTTTGCACAGGCATTTCTGTCACAAATTAAGTTGTGATTAATATGAAATATTAAGTTATTTCATCAAATTTGCTTCATGTATGAGGTTTCATAAATGGTCTACTAGGCAACATTTTTTTTTTATACACTCATATCTGGATATCTGAGCTGGTTCTTTATTAATACAGAATTTTCAGAAGTAAATTTAACAATTGATGTTTACCGTTCTACAATAAGCATTCTTAACATGTTTATTGACAAGAAAACATTTCACGATTTGACCCAGGTAGTTAAAAGTAGGCTTGAACTAGCAGCACTTGATATTAAAATAAAGAATTTGATAGATTCCTCTTTAACAAAGTGTAAAGCCTCCTAAGCAGGTCAGAAAATTTAGAAAAGCTATTTAGAAGACATGATGTTACTATGAATTACTATCAAGTCTTGTTAATGGGTTGCACACAAATACTATGAGTATATGTATGTATTTGTCATTTATGTGACTTTGAATGCAGTTCTTTACTGGGTGGTACATTATCCCAAGGACAATTATGAATGTGAATGGCCCAAAACTGAAATAATTAAAGACAAAAAATGCTTTTATTAGGCAACATATCTTCTCTTTTCTGCCTGTACTTCATATTAGAGAAATTTTGCAAAAAAAAGCAAAAGGAAAAAATAATATTTCCTCTGGCACCATTCTCATCTTTTGACTCTGAAGTCCTCAAATAAAATGGCCATTTCTTATTACCACATTCTAGCCATGTTTCTCTTATGAAAGGAGGAACCAGGGGATATATACATATATATATATATATATATATATATATATATATATATATATATATATATGTTATATATGTTATATATTATATATATAATTTATATATATATATATAAATTATTTTTGTCTCCTCTCTCTTTCTCTCTCTCTCTCTCTCTCTCTCTCTCTCTCTCTCTCTCTATATATATATATATATATAAAAGGGAAAAAAGAGTCAAAATAATTTGTGAAGCACAATTTGAGAGAAAACATTCATTGGATTTGCTTCTACTTCACAATATCTTCCCTTACTGGTTTTAAATTTAAGTTTGAATTTTAATAATGGAGAGTGTTAATAACACATGTGTAAAAGAGAACCCATTACTTTCATAAATTGCATAGCATGAGGGACTGAAAACTAAGATTTATGAGGTGCCTACCCTTTTCAGACACTGTGTTTCCTGACGCATGTAAAAATATGTCATTAACTTCTCACAAAACCTTGTGAAACAGATAGGATTACACTCTTCTGACAAATGAGATAAATAAGGTTCTAAAAATTTACAAGACTTACTCAAGGTCTTTTAATTGGCAAATCGTAGACTGACATCAGGACTGTCTGATTGCATTGCATAAAAAAATTATTGTCTCATGAATTGTTTCTTTCCTTCTCCCTTGAACATACCAATAAAAGAATAAACGGATAAAGAATAATCAGATATCTTGCATTTGTACAATAACAGTATCTTAAAAAATACTTTCACAGAATTAGCTCACAGAAATAATTGTTGGTGGGTTTTTTTGGTATATTTTTTAATGAGTCAATCTAGACAGAAAAACTGCCTTTCTCGAGGTCTCTCAAAAGTCAGGGTCTGTTGATGACTGCTCTTCGTTGCTTTCCATTCCAAGCGAAGACATTTCTTCTACACCATGCTGCTCAAAAGTTGTATTTAAATCTGTCTTTTTAATAAAACATTCAGCTTTCCCTGGACATCAAATATTATCTTATATGTGCTAAGTTATTCCCAGATTGGAATATGAAAATTTGGGGTAGGGGAGAATTGCCATAGAGGATATATTGATTATACATCAACACATTTTAAAATGTGTAATCATTTATGGACCCTGTGTGTTTTAGTTGCATATGAAATGTCATCTTGTTTTACTCACATTTTTAACTTTTCTTAAACATGCCTTGACCACTGTTAGATGTTGACAGACAATTCAAATTAGTTATGATGGCAATGACTTTTAAGAGAAAATATAGTCTAAATTATGTACTTTCAAAAATAGACCTTTTAAAAATCATAAGGTTTTATGGGATGTTTTAATTTTTTTTATCTCACATTTCAGCATGGAAATCTTCTGCCAAGTTAAATCTTCAGAAGAAAATGAAATATAATTATCTTTTTATATTATAGGAAAATTAATGATATCAGCACTAGGATGTAAGTTCTTTCAGGAAGTTAACTCATTGCAGTGTCTTGTCTTAATTTGAAATAAAAGGCTCTTTTAAACATTTACCTGAAGGTATACAATTTAGAAGGTATACAATTCAATTGGTAGATTTTCTTGTGAGCTGATGCTTATCAGTACATATGGCATCCCAAAGAGAATATAATGTGAATTAATATATGAGATTAATAAAAGTTTTATTTAATCCCTACCTTGATTCCAGTTTCCCACCTCATATAGAATAAGTTCAATTTATTTTTTTCATATTTTTTCTGGTGAGAACTTTTAAAATCTACTTTTTTGTTTGTTTGTTTTTTGTGATTTTTTTTTAGCAATTTGCAAATATACAATGCAGTACTGTTAACTATAGTCACCAGGTTGTACATTATATCCCCATAATGTATTTATTTTATAACTGGATGTTTGTATCTTTTGACCACTTTTCCCTATTTCCCACATTCTCCACCCCCACCATTGACAATCACAAATTTCTTCTGTTTCTATGAGTTTATTTTTATTTTTAAGATTCTGCAATTAAGTGAGATAGTGCAGCATTATTTCACTTAGCATAATGTCCTCAACTGTCATTCATGTTGTCTCAAATACTATGATTTCCTTCTTTTTTATAGTTGAATAATATTCCATTGTATATACACAACATTTTCTTTATACATTTATGTCAATGGACACTTAGTTATTATTTGTCTCTAACTGCTGTTCCAACAAATGTAAGGTGATATCTCATTGTGATTTTGGTTTGTATTCCACTGGTGATCAGTGATGTTGAGTAGATTTTTATATACCTGTTTTCCATTTAAATATCTTCTTTGGAAAAATGTCTATTCAGGTCCTTTACACATTTTTAAATTGAATTGTTTATTTTGTTAGTGAGTTGTATGACTTCCCTATGTATTTTGGATATTAAACCCTTATCAGATATGTAGTTTGCAACTATTTTTCCCCATTATATAGGTTGCCTTTTCATTTTATTTCAATGTTTATGTGAATAAGCAAAACTGTATATATTATGAACATATTTCATCAAACAAAAATTAAGTATAAGTCATGCTGTAGTATGGAGACTCTGGGCGACATTGCTGTTATTGTTTATTATCTTTAAATGACTGCTACGAAACAGATACTGTCTGTAATTTCATTATTTTTTCCGAATTTTACGTAAATATTTCAAAATTGCTATTCTATACCACTTAAATATAAGCATTAGCGACTAAGGTGTAGCAAATATCTTGACTAAGATCACACAGCACAATAATGTATAATCAGAGATTCAACTCTGGGCTTGTTTCGTTCAAAAGTTGATCCTTTTTCTCTGTCATGATTCCAGAAAAAAATAATGAAATTTTCAAAGTTGAACTTTATTTCCCATACTGTGGCATTTTTATACTATTTTAGTGTGTTTTTCACAGAACTTTTAGGCAGAATTGTATTCAAGAAAGAAATATGCCTTACTGCTAAGCTTAAAGCATCAAATGTGGTTTTTTTCTCCCAGTAGTATTTATTTAAAAATAATAAACTGTGAGAGAACAACAAATGGTTAATATATTGCACAGTTTTCAACACATAATTGAAGAAGTTTATTTTGAGAGGTTGGCTACTCAGCATTTAACTTACCTATTTATCATGTCAATTCTTAAAAGAGTAATTATTTTATTTCCATAAAACAGTGTCCAAGCATATGTTGCTCAGTATTGGAGTTTGTATTATGAGCTACTTGTTGGTATTTGAAGACACAGATCCTCAAGAAAAGTTTACTCCATTTCATCTAGGTGCCTCTTTCCCCAGCCAGAGCTCTGTTATTGGAGAAGCAGCTAGGCTCGAGTTCCCACAGATGTTTAAGGGCAGCTTGGCAGTAGCTGGTCAGATTCTAGGAGTTCAGGAAAAATTTTTTACATTGTTTTTTTAACATTTTTTGTTTTGTTTTGCTTTTATTGGTATACTTGGCTTTGTTTTTAAAAATTATCCATAAGTCCCTTGGCAGGGTCTATTGTTAGAGAATCTTCTAGTTTTTCATCTCTTCCTATGCTCATGACCACTCTCCTTTCACTCACACATCCTGAATCTCCTTCATAACTGGAAGAGATGGAGAATGGGTTAATATGACATCTCTGAAAGATGGCAAAATAGCAGGAACATTTTAATATTTGACTTCCCTGTAACTTTTGGTACTGTTGCCCACAATGCCTTCCTCTCTTAAACTTGAATTTCTGAATTCACTTCCTGAAACTTAGAGCTGGCAACATAGTCTCCCAAAGATATCATAGTACCCAGAGGCTCTGAATATGCTGACTTCCCTGGCAAAATGTCCTTTACAGATGTGATTAAATTAAGGTCCTTGAAATGAGGAGATCGTCCTAAATTGTCTGGGTGGGCCCAATCTAAGCACGGGTGCTCAAAAATGGAGAAACTTTTCCAGTTATGGACAGCAGGAGATGGGGCTACAGAATGGTCAGAAAGATGCAACATTGCTGCATTTAAAGATAGAAGAGGGGGACCGCAAACCAAGGAATGTAGGTGGTGTGTAGAAGCTGGAAACTGTAAGGAAACAGACTTCTAGAGGTTTTGGAAAGGAACACAGCCTTGCTGAAACTTTGAGTTTAGCCCCGTGAGACCCATTTTGGGTCCCACTACAGAATTGTAAGAAAGTAAATTTGTGTTGTTTTAAGGCACCAAGTTTGTGGTAATAGTTACAGCTACAATAGAAAACTAATACACTCATTCTTCCCTTTTTCTTTCATCAGGAAAATATCTTTTCCTGGTTCTCCTCCTGCTTCATAAACCTTTTCTTTAGTATCAGAGGCTTTCTGTGTTCACCCTTATTGATTGAGTCGCTGTGAAGATTTCTGTAATGATTGCTTTCTTTTATTATTTTATTTTTTTATTTTTATTAGTTTCAGGTATACAAAACATGGGCCCATCTGACATCCTACAAAATCTTTACAACATTATTGACTATATTCCCCAAGCTGTCTTACTGTGCCTCTTCTATATGGGCCGTTCCATCTGGTGCCACACAAACAACCTGCTAAAACTATTGGATACCTGTGCCTAATCATGAAATAGCACCCAACAACATTTCCAACAACCCGCAGGGTTTCATATCCACAGGAAATTCCCACAAATACCTTCAACTTAGTTTGTCCAAAATCAAATTTATTGATCTCTTGCAAGAAACACACTTCTGCACACCCACATCATTAATTTCTTGAATTTCCTACATTGTTCAGTTATATTACAATCAACCTAGTTAAATAAAGCAGAAATCCTGCTGCTATTATATGTCCCTCTTCCAGAAAAACTAGAGTCAATCATTTCTAGCACCCAAATACAACTCCTGTTTACCATTTTCACTGTTACTAATCTAATTCAGTGCCTCATTATTTCTTTGCTAAGCTACTGAAAAATAATATGTAATAACATTATCAAGTCAATATAATTATTCTTTTTAAAGTTGAATGCCTACCATACGCTATATACAAGGATTTATGTCTATTGTGTATGTGGCTAGTTGAATGGTATTTGCTGTGGACTCTCTTCTCCAAGAGAAAAAAACAACAAACAAACAAACAAACAAACAAACAAAAAAAACAGTTGGGCCAATGGTGGACAAACTCACATGTGATTAAGTTCAGGTTTCAAGATATCTCATTGGTTATGATTGGCAAGTTTGACTAATTAGACACATGTTCATATTTGCAGAATCATCAATAATTTTATTGCTATTATTTCTTATTGTTACTATTTTATTACTTATAGACTTATAAGCACTCATCCAAATATATAATGCTTAAGTATGGAACTGGTACTGTGGCTCTAATTGCAGTATGCCAGGCTATATTTAAGCAGAGCTATGCAAAATGTCACATTGAGCTCTGAAAAATTAAAATGTTAATAATTTTTATGAATAATTGCCTAATTTGCACATTCTGGGGTTTAATTTGAATGCTGTAGTGATTATACAAGCCTTTGAATAATTCATGTATAGACCTTCTCCATTACTCTGACAATCAGAGTTGTTTGCTGGTTCCAAAAAGCTGCCATGTGACGATATTACCTACTATGATTGGGGATGTAATCCCATATTAACTATTTTCAGGAAGAAATACAAATGAAGAATTGTGCCTGCACAAAATTAGTTGAGAAATTTCTGTTTCAGGTGACTTTTGTAGAAACATACATAAAGATATCTTTGTCATTTCTTTTTCTACTTATCTTCTCTCTGGTAATCTAATGAAACACTCTAAATATAGATGTAATTTTTTTTTATCCAACAGAAAATCAAGATAAAAAACCTTAACAGCATAGTTGACTATCTGAAATATAATCATAATTTTCATTCTCTAATAGAAGAGGTCTTACATGCTACTTAAGGTTTTGTAAAGAACTGGGCATATTGTAAAGCTTTTTTAGAAAGACTCTCAAAGTCAGGCCAATAAATGCGTGCAGAGCTCCAAGGCATACAGATAGATCTGTCTGGCTCTTCAAAACAAACCCTCATACTTACCTTTAGAGGTAGTTGACTTTCCCAGTAATCTTCCCATCACCGAAATGCAGGTGCATCTTAATAGTAGAGCCCGGGCACCCTTGCTCCAATAGGGATCTTCATTCCAGAGAAGTATGGTCCAACACAAAAATGTAATTAATTCACTTCCACATTGTACTGAAATATTTTACTGATATCATTATCCAGATTAGTGGTAAAGAGTAAAGGCTCTAGAATCAGAACTACCTGAGTTGAATCATGCTCTGCCCCTTAACTTGCTCTGAGATCTTGAGCAGGTGATTTAACCTCTCTAAAGTGCAGGTTTCTCATATGTAACATGTGGGGATATTGTCAGCAATAGCTCCTATTGTGTATGTTTAGCTGAGGAATTAATGATAGAACCTATATTAAGAACTAACATACTATACAGCATGTATTAAATGATAAATAAAAATGATCCAGGAGTATGTATTACCTATTGGCTCTGTTTTTTATAATTTGTTCTAGATATAATGTATTTTTTAGATGGAAGATGGCTTGAAGAATGACATGCATTTCTTCCTTAGTAGGTCTGACTTCTTACTGACTATGATATTTACCTGGGCACTTTCTATAAATAGAAATTCTTAGCATCCCTCTCTACCCCTGACCTCCCCAATTCTAATTTAGTTTGTCTTGGATGACAGATGAGGATATTTATATATATTTTCCTCATCTGTCATCCATGAGGATATTTATATATATTTTACTCATCTGTCATTCAAGACAAACTCAATTAGAATTGGGGAGGTCAGGGATAGAAAGGGATGCTAAGAATTTCTGTTTTTAGAAAGTGCCCATGTAAATATCATATATATATATATATATATATATATATATATATATATATATATATATATATAAACACACACATATATACACACACACATTTATTTATTTATTTATTTATTTATTTATTTATTTATTTATGTATTTATTTATTTTTAAAGTTTGTAGTTGAATTTCATAATCAAACTCAATTGCAACCCATTGTTCTTAGTCATGATTATACAACCTGGGTTTCAGGACAACAAAAGCATCCTAAATGTGTTTACAAAATTCTGTCAGTTTCACATTTGTGAATTTTCCTAGGAAAAAGATTTATCAAGTTTTATCTCTCAAAATGTAAGAACAATATTCTTAGTTCACTCTTTTCACCTAGAGTCAAACAAAGAGAAAGCCGTAACTTTTGAATGTACAAATTTGATGTGCTGTATGAATTGTGTCTACCAAATGGTGATTTGGGGGTGTTTTATATTAGCTGTAGTATAATAAATAACAACATGAACTTAATGTCTTTAATAAGTTAATGATTTTTTTTTTAAACACCTCACTGTATTTTTCATTTTCAGTACCAAGAATAGATGACTTTTTAAATGTTAGATTCATTTGCCACTATGGAAATTACCAATTTTCTTTTCCTTAGAAAAATTCAAAACCAAAATATGCATATGTTTGAAAGTCTTTACCTAGTCCTACACTCATTTGTCCTTCTTGATTTAATCATTGACACACTGTTCATTTTATTTTATCACACAAAAATATATCTTAAATTTTCTCTGAAATTAGAAATGGTATAAATATGTAGAATATGTTATAACCTTAGTTTTTTAAATGTTATATATTTGGTGAGTATGGTCCTTTTTAAAGAAATAATTATTCTAACTGAATTACTTAATCTGTAACCATGTTTATCAATGATAAACAAAATTTATAAATCATGAGAAGTAATTGATTTTAATTTTGTAAAATACACACATAATTTTGGTTTTAGTAGGACTAAATTTAAAGGTTCATATAAAACTTCTTCATTTATATATATATATATATATATATATATATATATATTCACACAAATGCATATTCTATTATTCACTTATGTGTCCTTAAAATATTATATATAAATTAATGAAACTAAATATATATATACATATATACATATAATATAAACTAAATATATATATATATTTTTGATATATGTATATATATCAAACCATGCTGTGCTAACATCATAGACAAACACATGCCAGCATCAGTTTTTTTAACATTTGTTTTTATTATTTGGGAATTTTCTTGATGAAATTTATTAGCAAAACATAACTAGTTCCAATGGGGTTCCAAGTTCTGCTGTGCAGAGCAAGTTTGAGTTTATTTTGAAAGTCCAAGTAGTATTTATAGAAACCTACACTTAATATTTTTACACTAGCTGAAAAATTAACCTTTTTGCCCATATGTTTGTTACAAAAGTAGTAGATGGGAATTATTTAATGAGTAGGAAAGCTGTACAGTTTCCTAATAAGGAATCAGAATTGCATGTTTATTTTGGGAGGAAGCGAAAGGAGAGGGTAGAGGATTTATACCTAATCCCAAAGACAGTGACAGGTCAGGTTATAAACTTTGGTGACATTGACTGACTCAAGATATATTGTCTTAAAGTATGGAAACTTAAGCCTGCAGTATCTCTGGTCCATTTGGCTTTAGCCCCACTAAATCTACCAAATCCTGTCTTTGTTGGACTGCATTCTACATGGACATTGACTCAATAAAAGATCTCATATTAGGATTTTTTTTTTTTTTTTTTTTTTTTGGTCTTGGCATAAATAGACCAATGTAAGTGAGAGAAACAAAGAGAAATAGAGACAGAGAAGGCAATGCAGAAACTGAGAACAAAAGGAGCACAAAGACATAAGGAATATGGAAAGAGAGAAGGAAAAGTGTGTGTGTGGGGGGTGAGGAGATTATATCATTGAGAAAGGCATCTCAGTGAGTAATAAAGAGTCAGAAGAAGAGAAAGAGGTAGAAACAGTACCTACTTTACCCAGGAACTTGTGGAAAAGAAAGAAGAAGAAAAAAAGAAAAAAAGAAAAAAAACTAATACAATTTAACTCATAGTCTAACCATGATTATATAAGTATTTTTGAAAAAAGAAAAGTAGGGCATAGGTGTCATGGTTATAATTGTATAAATGCCATTATTTCATATGCATCTATTGCTGGGAGCAAGTCTCTTCATTTTATTTGAAAACTTGGCTTATAATATGCAGTGATTTATCATCTGTAAGAGAAATGTGCAGAAAGATAAATTGTACAGCAGTCTGACAAATCTTATTAGAGCAACATATAGAAGAGGAAAAATTAACAGCTAATCCATTATAAGTGTCAAATCCACAGTGCCATTTTCTTCATAACTATTGTATTTCTATTTCTTTCTCATTAATTCTTAGTTCTTATGAAATAGTTTTCATTGGTTGGTCAGTCATGTATATCCATGAACTTCTAATCAAATATGTCAGCATTGCCTTTAATTTAAAAGCATCATTACAAAAAGTCAGTGAAAACTTTGTTGTTGTTTTTTCCTGAGAAAATACACAAATGCATATTTAAAATTAATCACATTTTCATTAAGATAAAGTAGAATGTATTTTGTTTTTCAATTTTAGACCATATAATTATATAAATTGTCAGAAGTGGAAAGGAAAGATAAGTTCCTATTAATATTTTCAGAAAGTTAATAAACTAACAATATATTTACTAAATTCTTTTGGGAGAAGATTGGTTGTTAAACAATGATTTAAAGCAGTCTATTTATAGAGAATGCTTATTAATTGTAACTTTTATTTCTTCTATGTGGCACATTTTTCCTTCCTCTTTCTTTTGGATCTGCTGATGAATCACCTGTTTCCTATTCATGTGAGGATATGACAGAGGAAGAAACAAAATTAATCAGGATTTTTCCAAATACAGTAGATTAATGGTAGTTGTAAATGCTTTGCTACTTTTCCCACTGAGAAGTGGAATTTAATTTTCATTCTACTCAGGACAGACCTTATTAACTTCCTTGACCAATAAAAAATGACAGAGGTTATATTATGCCAATTTTAAGACTCGATTTCAAGAAGATTGACAGCTCTGCATTGCCCTCCAAGAGCCATGAGTGAGCACGTAAGACCAACTATCCCAAGGCCATCATTATGTAAGGAAGTGCAAACTGCGTGGATATTCCACATGTAAGCACCCCAGTTAATAGCATCTTGTCTGAGGGGCCTTCTAGCCATCCTCGCAGATCTGCGCATAAAGCCTTCTTGGATCATCCAGACAAGGTGATCAGTCAGCTGAATGTTACTGAACTTCTGTTAACATCACTTGGAATAGGAGATATGCCTAGTGCTCTTTGATAAAATTTATGATGTACAAAATTGTAACGTATAAATGTCTTCTTTAAGCTACAGTGCTTTATGGTAGTTGTTACAAGGTTTGACATATGGATGTTAAAAACAAGAAGGTTTAACCTAGGAATAAACTTAACCAAAGATGTGAAAGACCTATATGCTGAAAACTACAAGACATTTTTAAAAGAAATTGAAGAAGACACAAAGAAATGGAAAGACATTCCGTGCTCATGGATTGGAAGAATCAACATAGTTAAAATGGCCATATTACCCAAAGCAATATACAGAATTAATGCAATCCCCATCAAGATCCCAATGGCATTTTTTAAAGAAATAGAACAAAAAATCATCAGATTTGTTTGGAACCACAAAAGACCCCAGATAGCCAAAGCAATCTTAAGAAAAAAGAACAATGCTGGAGGTATTACACTCCCTGACTTTAGCTTGTACTACAGGGCTACAATAATCAAAACAGCATGGTATTGGCAGAAAAACAGACATGTAGACCAATGGGATAGAATTGAGAACTCAAAAATAAACTACATATATGTGGACAGATAATTTTTGACAAAGAAGCAAAAAACATGCAATGGAGAAAAAACAGCCTCTTCAATAAATGGTCCTGGGAGAACTGGAAAGCCATGTGGAAAAGAATGTAACTGGACTGTTATCTGTCACCATGTACCAAAATTAATTCAAAATGGGTCAGAGACTTAAGCATAAGACCTGAAACAATGAACTGCATAGAAGAAAACACAGGTACTAAACTTATGGACCTTGCATTCAAAGAGTGTTTTATGAATTTGACTCCAAAGACAAGGGAAGTAAAAGCTAAAATAAATGAATGGGACTATATAAAACTTAAAAGCTTCTGCACAGCAAAAGAAACGATTGACAAAATAAAGAGGCAACCAACTGAATGGGAGAAGATTTTTGCAAACAGCACCTCTGATAAGGGTCTAATATCCAAAATATACAAGGAACTCATGCAACTCAACAACAAAAAAAAACAATCAACCCAATTGAAAAATGGGCAGAGGACCTGAAGAGACATTTCTCCAAAGGGGACATACAAATGGCAAATAGACATATGAAAAAATTCTCAACATCACTAATCATCAGAGAAATGCAAATAAAAACCACAATGAGATATCACCTCACCCCAGTCAGAATGGCTATCATCAACAAGACAAATAGTTAACAAGTGTTGGAGAGGCTGTGGAGAAAAAGGAACCCTCATACATTGTTGGTGGGAATGCAGACTGGTGCAGCCACTATGGAAGGCAGTGTGGAGGTTCCTCAAACAATTACCAATATAAGTACCATATGACCCAGCAATCCCTCTCCTGGATATCTACCCAAAAAATCTGGAAACATTTATCCATAAAGATGCGTGTGCTCCAATGTTCATTGCAGCTATATTTATGGTGGCCAATACAGGGAAACAACCAAAATGCCCTTCGATAGATGAATGGATAAAGAAGTTGTGGTATATATACAAAATGGAATACTATTCGGCGGTAAGAAAAGATGAAATAGGACCATTTGTGACAACATGGATGGATGTTGAGATCATAATGCTAAGTGAAATAAGTCAGAAAAAGCAGGCAACCGTATGATTTCACTGATATGTGGTATATAAATGAAAAACAACAAAGGAACAAGACAAACAAATGAGAAACAAAAATTCATAGACAATATTTAGTGGTACTAGAGGGTAAGGGGGGAGGAGGGTGGTAGATGAGGGTAAAGGGGATCAAATAGATGGTGATGGGAGGAGAACTGACTCTGGGTGGTGAACACGCAATGGGATTTATAGATGATGGAATACAGAATTGTACACCTGAAATCTATGTAATTTTACTAACAATTGTCACCCCAATAAACTTTAATAAAAAAAAAACACAAAACAAACAAACAAAAAACAAGGTTTTATTTATATATATATATATATATATTTTGTTTGTTTGTTTGTTTGTTTTTGTTTGTTTTTGTTTTCCCTGCTAGAGTTGTTAAAAGGAGGTTATGTGATAACAGACACCTAGTTGGTCTAAAGGCATATCCACCTATTGCCGTAAGTGTGATCTGATATGATTAATTGATTTGGGTTTTAGTACTTACAATACAAGGTTTTGATTTTCTTTCTAGTATTTACAACTTTAATTAATATGGTTTGCAAAACCTGATAATCAGTTAAATTTCAAAATTTGCTAATAATCCTCTAGTAGCTAGAACTTCCAATTTCCGTAGTTTACAAATACATAGATCAAAATAACACATTTAGGACCTTTTGCTGTGAAAAATAATTTGTAAGATTGTATTGTATATGCACATCTTTTAAGAAGATATACAGGTTGGTTAAAGCCTGAGACTCTGATTCTTTTGGCCTTCATATTATTTTGGTATCCTGTTTTTAGTCCATGATTGTTCTATTCCCATGTGCTTCGTGACATTTCTTCCTTCACTTTTCCTTCCATCATGTCTTAACATTCTATTCTTGTTCATTTTTCTCCCCCCATATGTTAAACTGCAGTTTATTCTCCTCCTCATATTTTCTCTATTTCTCTCTTATATGTGGCTATATGGCTCTTAAATCTATACTCTGAACCCTCAATCAGTGGTTCTATTTCCGCCTACCCATGTTCAAGCAGCTGCTTACTTCTGATATTAGTAACTCTCACAATTTGTAACACAAATTGCTTAAAAACAAAAACATTTTAACTTAATTTCTTTTTCTAGTCTCTTTCTCTCTCAATTTCTGCTGGTCCTTACTCAACAGAAAAGGGAGACTGATAGTCTTATAGCACAAATGCTATTTTTGCTCCTCCTGCCTATGTATTGAGATAGCTCATCACTGCCCACACTAGCATCACAGGTCTGTAAAAAATAATGTCCTGATGTCTTTTACAGCTTAGTCTTCTGGGAATAAATACGTACCTGATGCTTTAGCCCTACTGGCCAAAATACGTTCCCACAAATTTGATGCATGGAGAACATGTCATAATTAATATCAATTGGATAAAATAAATTTTACATTATTTGTTTTCCAGATATTAAATGTTATTAGTTTTATAACATTCTGAATGTATGAATAAGCATGAGATAAATATTTTAAAATTTCAATTATGAGAAGATATGTTAAAAGGAAGAAGCAATCATGAGGTCTTTATTAATCCAGTAGCACTTCTTTTTCTCATCTACGTCTAACACAAGGGGAGTTCTATGAGGACAGTGAGTAAAACAAATGAGTGTCACTGCGTTATCATTGCGCTGATGTCCAGAAGTATACACATCGGCTGAATATGTAACCCCCCAAATACCAATACCTATAGGTTTTCTTCCATTGGATACATTTTTCTAGAATCAACATATTTAATCTTACTGATTGTTTCCTTTATTGGAATATTAAGGAACCCTCAAGAATCACTCAGTTCAGTTAAGATAACAGGAACAAGAAAAAAAGCTTTTATCCTTAAAAATGTCAAAATACATAAGATACCAACTATGTTTTCTGCCTAAATTTATACTTAGATAAATTCCAGGGAGACTGCAGAGACCCTTGATATTCTCAAACATTGTTTAAGCTAAAATTCACATTATTTTCAGGTTTACCTCTCTGTTAGTAGTAATCAAAGTCTAGCTCTTAGTATGTAAAGAAAAATACTGCTACAATCTTTCTTAGAAGAAAACGCTTTTTTCCAAGTTTTCTACCTACCTTCCTCTGTTAATATTCTCTGTCCACTCTCTCTTCAGATGTTCCAGGAGAGTAGAAGTTACTTACCATGGTAACATTTAGGGGAGATTTTCAAATGTTCCAAAACTTCATGTTCTATCATTGAAAAATTCCAAAAGTTGAGACTTTGTTCTATAAAAACATTTTTCAATTTTTTTATCCCTTTGTGAGGAAACTTTCTATATGAAAGCATCATTGATTAACAAATGACAGGGAGTCAAAGACTTGGGTAGGCTGTGGCTAAAACTTCGTATCTCCTGAGATAGAGACTTTGTCTTCTCTGAACTTCAAGGTCCTAATCCATAAAACATGGATATTGAAATGGATAATCTCTAAAATCGCTTCAACTTTCAAAATATGTGATCCTATCTTAGAGCTAGTCCTTATTTTTGACACATCATACAAATTAGAGTCTTCCTTCATGTCTCTCATAACTATTGTGTCATAAATTATGTCTCACCCTTTTTTTTTTTAAGCTCACTCTCAGAAAGGCTATAGCACAAAGGTGATTTTCAAATTATAAAAGAATAGCCAATTCTATTATTCAACAAAAGTAGGGTGACAAATGCAGTATTATTTCTATAGCAAACATTCATCTTTAATTCCCTGCCATCTAAACAAATACTATTTGGAGTCTTAGTGTAAATGGAGGCATGTGTTTAAAACTAACATCATCGGTAACATCATATCACCAACTCATCCTAAAGCAAGAATTTGAGACCTAATGAGAACTATGAGTTTTGTAATCTTATATGCTCTATTAATACAAAGATAATTCAAAACACTTCTTACCAAACAGCATATTGCGACAAAGAAAGACTAGTTAACAAACAAGTACAACAAAGTCTATCATTGCAACGATAGACTCATGCAAATTATGTCTCACTCAGACTTGGATGGGTGAAGGGATGGTGTGAAACTCAGTCACTTCCCGAGATAACTATCGCCTAAACTAAATCTCCAGGGACAAAAGAGAGTGAGCCAGGAGGAGCAGTTGACAGGATTAGGAGTGAGGTTGTAGGAAATTTAGGGGGTGTATTTCAGGTAAAAGAGAGTGTCATGTCCCTAAAAAGACAGAACTGTGAGGGAGTACTGTGACATTGGGAATCTGTATTTAACTATTTGAAAATGTAGAAAGAGTGTGAGGTAATGTGGAAATGATAAGCAATAAATTTTATTTATTATTAATTTATTAATTAATTTATTTATTTATTGCCTCCAGTTTTATTAAGATATAATTGACATATAACGTATTTTAAGTTTACACTTTAGGTTTATACTTAAGTTTACACCTTAATTTTAAGGTGTAATACATAGTGATTTATTATACTAGGTCTGACAATTAAGTTCACAGACTTGTTGGAACGATGTTGCTAACCTTTTTTTAAATCAGAGGGATTATTCATTATGAATTTGTACCAACTGGACAAACAGTTAACGAAGTTGACTATTTTGAAGTGTTGAAAAGGCTGTGTAAAAAAGTTAGACGACCTGAAGTTTCGCCAACAATTCATGGCTCTTGAATCACGACAATGCTCCAGCTCACATAGCACTGTCTGTGAGGGAGTGTTTAGCCAGTAAACAATCACTGTATTGGGACACCTTCCCTGCTCACCCGATCTGGTCCCCAGTGACTTCTTTCTTTATCTGAGATAAGGATTGAAAGGAAGACATTTTGATGACATTCAGGACATCAAGGTTAACAGCTCTGATGGCCATTCCGGAGAAAGAGTTCCAAAATTGCTTTGATGGGTGGACTAGGCACTGGCATTGGTGCATAGCTTCCCAAGGGGAGCACTTTGAAGGTAACCATAGTGATATTTAACAATGAAGGATGTAGCCCTTTTTCTAGGATGAGTTTGTGAAGTTAATTGTAAGACCTCATTTGTACATGTTGTAATACAATCACCACAATAAGTCTAGTTAACATCCCTCACCACACAGTTACAATTTTTTTCTTGTGATGAGAATGCTTAAGATCTATCCTCTTAGCAACTTACAAATATACAATACAGTATTTTAACTGTAGATACTATGTTGTACATTTCATCCCAACATAATAGTTTAAAAAATTACTTTGGTGATGATAAAAAAGCAATTCAAAGCGATATTGCCAGATAGTTTGGAGACCAAATATGTTGCATGAAGATGAACAAATATTGAGATTCTAAATTTGCAGTGACAATCAAAATGATGAGAGGGATTTGAAAGATATTAAAAATGTAAACTTGTTAGACTGTAATGACCTCATGAATGACAAATAGTTGGACCCGGGGTCAAAATGGCATCTAAGAGGACTCATAGTTCTGACAGGTTGGGTGGAAGGTCATGTTATATTCCAAAATTGGGAATATGAGAATAAGACCAGGCCTTAGAAGAAAAATAATATGTAGGTGTGGTGTTATCACAGTGTTCGGGTCAAAGTTTAGAAAATAATCTTGGGAATCACTAAGTGAAGGAAAGAAAAGGATCAAAATGAAAGTTACTTTGAATGTATATAGGTATATACCAGATAGTCCTAGTTTCCTAAGTATGTGGTAATTTATGTTATCACCTATAATTTTATTCATAAGAAACTGAGTCTCAAAAGGAATGCATAAATTAGCCCAAATCACACATGTCAACGGTTAAAAAGTCAGGAATCATACCCAGTTCATTCTGGCAAACAAAATGTTTTTCTTTCAATTAAAACTGGGGGTAGAAATTGAAGCATTGTTAAATGGGGCTAGAACACATCTAACCTAGGCAGGTTAACATGACTTGCAAATTTGAAATCTTAGATATTATTTATGCATGCAGAAGAATATTGGTGTACAATCATGCAGGAATCTCTCAAAGATCGTCAATCATGTCTCTCACATTAATATTCTTTTCTTTTTTTCAATGTCTGTTAAATTATTATACAAATGTAACTACTCAAATGCATTTTTCAAGAGCAAAAGAGAGGTCTGGGGTTGTATGCACTTTAGTTTGAAATAAACTTGGTCCTATAGTGAATATGTCTTCACTTGTAAAATAGAATAATTAGGAAAAATTAAAGATACTTATACTTGCACTCTCATGTAAGAATTTACAAGGACAGAAAACCACTTAAAATCATTCATTTTTATCTAGATATTACGTTTAAAGGATAGCTAGAATTACCAGATAGAGATCACAAAATATATTTTATATCTGAAAAAAACACACAAAAAAACACGTGTTAGACTACAAGGTTGAATGTCATAATTTAAAAAGAACAAAGCAGAATATTCTAAGTGTGTTTTACTTGGTTGCATACAAATGAATTTAGATTAGTTAAGCTCCTGTCATGAATCCTTTTAAGAGGTTTTATAATGTACTATTAAGAAAGAATTATTTGTTTCAATTTGTCTAGGCTTAAATACAATACAAGAAGATAAACATTAAATTATAGCTGGAGATTTCTCTTTCAGACAAGTTTTATTTTTTTCAATTTATATGTAAATTTACATCTAAAGTAACAATACTTTTATAAACAAAAACAGGAAAGGTTCAATATGAACTTCAAACATAAGTTTATACAGAATGATACCCATATCTCAAATAAAAACAAAACACTTGGAATAGGATCTTGTGAAAATGTGTTATAGATAACAGTGAACAATGTGAAAATGGCTAAGCAAAAATACTTTTTAATCTCCTTTTACATAATTCATTATTTAAAGTTCACATTACAATGTGCATACATGTTAAATGCCAAGAGTAATAAAGGTCTGAATGCTGAAAACCTAATAATATCAGTTTTTGATACCTTACTATATGCTAGTTGCCATGCTAATATTTTCTTCCAGGCATCATTTTATTTTAGTACAGTCTAAAATTTGGTATTTCCTGAGTCCAAAGCAAATAATCTGGACCAATATGGCAGCCTTCATTTGTCATCCAGTCAATCTGGTTACTGCAATTGTCTCCATCTTTCTTAATCTGCTCTTCCTATTCTTTTACCTTAATGATCTGAAGTTTTCTGAAACTTTTCAGATTTATTATATTTTATTTAACATTTTTCTTTGATCTTCAAATGGCAGAATGGACCTAGAACACCATCAGAAAATTTAGAATTTTCAGATAATTTGTCAGAAGCCAATTGACCTATTAGGGGTTCACAGTAAAAAATATTTTAGTGATCTCATGTACAAAATGAGAAATAAATGTTTTAAGAGGGAATAAAAAGTTGAAGAAACTAAATCACATCCATATTATGAAACCTCCGATTCTGTTGTAAGGGATTTACTGCATTTTGCTACATACAATAATTATTTTGTTTTGTTTTGTTTTTTCTCTTTTAATTCCACTAGGCAGTAATTAAGACTGATATATTTATCTCACTCATTATTTTAGAGAGTAGGTGAGTTGTCTGTGGGGCATAAGACTCTCCTAGGTTCCCCAAATAGTTTTGCCCAGAATGTCCAAGATAATGTAGTCATTCTTGTATATATCTTATGTCTCAAATCCTAGCTCAATGAATGTATCAGATTTCTTTCTTTTCCTTCCTTCCTTCCTTCCTTCCTTCCTTCCTTCCTTCCTTCCTTCCTTCCTTCCTTCCTTCCTTCCTTCCTTCTTTCATTTTATTTTCTCTATCTTCTAAACTTTTGTCCTCAGTGCAATATTTTTTGGAGTATTATCAGACAAGACTAGTGGAGTCTACCTGAACTTGTGATTTTACTGAATTCTGAGAAGTTTTTTTTTTTTTATTTTGTTTTCAGATGTTTGTTTGATCTCATTGGCAATGACATGTCAGACATTTAAAGTCCTCTTCTGAATCGGGGTCCTTATGGATCTTGCTATCAGAGCTAATATTCAGAACAATCTCCTTAACTAAGATAAAGAGGACATCAGGATTAGAGAAGTTCAAAGAATTCCAACTGTGGCTACACCATCGTAGATTTATAGCAGGAAGGGACTGAAAATTTTCCAGGATTGAATTAAAATAAAATAAAAAGAGAGAAAGAAAGAAAGAAAGAAAGGAAGGAAGAAAGGAAGAAAGGAAGAAAGGAAGAAAGGAAGAAAGGAAGAAAGGAAGAAAGGAAGAAAGGAAGAAAGGAAGAAAGGAAGAAAGAAAGAAAAAAAGAAACCACAATGTCGTACATGATCTGGACCCTACCTCTTCATCCTCTCTTCCTATTCTCACTCCTAACCACCCTGA
Organism: Rhinolophus sinicus; assembly: GCF_057876585.1. NCBI lineage: Eukaryota > Metazoa > Chordata > Mammalia > Chiroptera > Rhinolophidae > Rhinolophus > Rhinolophus sinicus. The sequence continues at coordinate 111,774,044 of NC_142516.1, forward strand.
TCATCATGATCATCACACTATGTCCGCATCTGCCTTCTTTCCATTAACCAGTGACACAAGCTCATTCCTACCTTAGGCCTCTCTGCCTAGAAAGCTTCTCCTAGATCATCAGAAGGCTGGCTTATTCTTGTCATTCAGGCCTTGCTATATATGCCCCCTCCTGCTGCCAGAAGGGATTTTTCTGACATGACCCCCAAATCTAGAGGAATACTTCAATAATTTCTGTTTACATCACCCCATGTTATTTTTATATTAGCACATATTACTATATTTTGTTTTCTTGATCCCCTGCCATCTACATAGAACTCAGTATCTAATTAGTGACTGACTTGCTGTAGTTGCTTAGAAAATTGTTTGAATTCCTTTCAATGGGTTGATTTAGTTAGTACAGAGAAAAAAATAATAATATTTAAACTAAAACTTGAAACTCAGCACTTTTCAACATTATATATATATGTTACTATTTTTAAACATTTCTAAGAATAAACAAAATGCATAATATCACCCGATTACACATAACTTTTGCAAAGCGTTAACAAACGATTGGAGCAGAACAGAAATGAAGAACAATGTTTTTATTGTTCCCAATACACTATAGTATCTCACTATCAGACCCCAAAAATGGTATCCCGTGGGTCTTATTCTTAATTACATCTTGCTAATACTGTGATCTCCACTTAATTTCATTGCTTCACCCACCAAAATCTAAATAGGATGAAAGGATTACAGCTTAGAAGCAATTTCCCCAAAAGAAAATGGAGAATTTCTAATAATTTGACATGCAGACTATTCTCACAGAACAATATATGAATTATATACAAATCCACTCTTTTTGGTGAGAAAATATCAGAAGATTGGGACAAGTAGCTGTGGTTCACAAAGCAAGAAAGATGGTTGACTTAGCTAGAAATGATGTTCTCATACCATCATTTCTTGCAATAATGAATTATTAGAAGAAACATATGGGATTGGCTTCTGTGTGGAATATTCTCCCATGCCTAATGGGAAGTCCTGTAAACAAATAAACAATATCTATTTGAAGATTTTTTAAAAATGTCAACCCAAAACACACCAAGTTAGTAGGAATTGTAATTGACATTCTGGACCTTAGGAGAGTCTGCCTATCCCTTCTAAATTTCATTTTTGCATTTATTCTCTACAGTCCACATTTCACCAGTGTAACTTCCAGTCATGTAATTCTGTGGTATCTTGATAAACTATGTTATAGTTCCTTGTGAAAGGGACTTTTGCTTGCATATCTTTATGTCACAAACAACAGCTGATGGTTTTATGCAATTAAATCCTGAAAGAGCTAATTACCATATTCATTACTTGATAGTGGTAATGGTACTTCCTACAGTGTCTAAGTGGAAGGCAAAACTTGATAAAAGTAGTTGTGTATACGAGTACTTAATATACGAGTACTTAAAATATCTGTATGAAGCTTCTATTGTGTACCAGAAACGGTTATAGGTACTAGAGATCTATTAATAGTAGTGAACAAAACAGACAGAACCCTTGTCCTCTTGGAGCTTATATTCTTCTTGAAAAGAGAGACAACAAACACACTAAATAAGCTGTATAGTATGTCAGCTGATTATATAATGATTAGAGCAAAAGAATACAGAGAAGGGAATGGGATTACACTTGGATTGTAGTTGTAACTCTGGGTGTTTTTATTTGTTTGTTTGTTTCATCTATGCAGATTTCTTTTATCACCATCCAAAAGAGTATGTGTACTTTCCTAAAGTGCTAAAAGGAGTTAACAAAGCCTGTAAATCCTACGACTTATTGACGTGTCCAAGGCAAAGATAAATATTACTCATCATTTTCTGTGGGATGTGTCAGTGTGTGTTTTAGTGCATGAGGAGATTCTACTTAAGCCTCAAGTATGTAGTGTACTTTGGGTGGAAAAATTCAAAAAAACATAATTTGACCAATTCAATTTACCACTTTTTATTGTTAAATGATTATACAAAACCATGGTGTCATTCATCCATGTGACAGCAGTAATATATGACAAATAAGAGTTAATTCTTCAAAGCATCAATTTTCTGTCCCACCAAAAAATAACTGTCAGAGGTAGCTCTTCTAATGGAAGACAATGTTTATTTCCTGCAAAATGTGCTAAGCTATGCCACAGAAATATACTCACCCATAGTATGCAATTAATAAGCTGACAATTAATTAAAAAGGAAAAAAAATAGAATTGTAAACAACAGGTCAACAGGATGTAAATATATTTTACCAGTAATCTGGAGTGGAAGGACTCCAAGGCCTATATCTTCTGAAACATCTTTCTTTCTCTTTTTCTTTTTCAAGCAAGCAATAAAGCAACTGCATTGCAAAACTGTTAGTGCTTATAAATGTGAATTAATTAGGCATCAATAAAAATATGATGTCTCAGAAGCACTGAGCTTTAACAGTTGGATTTTACTGTAGCGATAGAAATAGATTCAGTAGAAATGAATCTTGTTCCAAAAAATGTGCAAGAATGGAGAAACATAAATAGAGGTAGAATAGTAAATACCAAATAAACAAAGAAAGTTACTGTCAATTTTAATATCTTGTTTCGGCCAGCTCTGTAATTTTGAATTATTATTTTATCCTTCCTATTTTCTCTATTTTTCATCAAACTTGTTTTTATTAGTTTCAGGTGTACAAAACAGCATAGTGATTAGACATTCACACCCCTCACAAAGTGATAACACCAACAAGTCTATTACCCCTCTGACATTGTACATGGCTATTACAATACCTTTGACTATATTTCCTATGCTGCACATTACATCCAATGACTATATATCTTTTTAAATTAATATTTGACATTCAATATTATTTTATATTAGTTTCAGGTGTATAGCATAGTGGTTAAGCATTAATAATTTATGAAGTGATTTCCTCGATAAGTCTAGTACCCATCTGACACTAAACATATTACAATATTATTGAGTATTGATCAAACTTTTTAAAACATTTTTGTTACACTACTTTAATTAATAAGCTTAGTTTTAGATTTGTCATGGATTTAATTTGTGTGTACTTTTCTGTACTCATTTTAAGAGCACACTTTTGGGATCATATTTTTTCAAATGCTCAGCATATCTTGATTTGTTTTCTCTCTGTATTTAATTTTTTAGCCATATTTCTCTTATTTTAGAAAAAAAAAACTCATTATGTACAATAGTATATTTTAACTTATTTTCCAACACCTGTGTACATATTATTTTATACCTCTTAAATGAATATATTTCTGTTTCATTAAGAGCAATAGATTATCTTTACAAACTGATATACAAACCAGAGTTCTATGTAAATAAGGAAAAACAAAGTAAGAGAAATAACAGTATAGCTAGAATATTTTTAGACAGCTACTGAGAAATTGGACTGACATTGTACTACATTAAAATATTCTTAATTTGAATTCAAAATTTAATAAAAATTTGTAAGCAAATCTCATTAATCCATAATCTACACAACTATTTTTCTCAGACGGTGGACCCTTTTCTGCAGTGGTTATAGACAAGGCTTCAACTACAGCTTCCCAACAATTCAACTCTTCAGTGTCATACCCAGTCAACATTTTTATTTTTACTTTTCTAGATGGTAATGACCCTAGATTTCTGAATCTTCTCAATACAATTATCTTGTGCTCCAAATATCTAGTAGAAACTCTGCAGAAAACTGAGCAGCATATAGGCTCCTTCCTTCCACAGATTAGTAAATCCAGCATCTAAAAAGGGAGTGGCACTTTAGAATGTCACACCCCACACCATTTTGGAATGAAAAGGGAAAAAAGAGTAGAGCTTGATACTTAGGTCTCTTAAAGAAAAAGGCAGGGGGTACAATTTGTGAGATTACAGTTTACTAAAACTGAGTAGGTCTGTCACTCACTTAAATTTGATGGTCCTAAATTCTTGGGTAATGGAACATTGTCAGAGTGTCACACTCTAACAGTACTTTACATTGCACAATGTCTTGACAGCAAAATAGGAAACAGTGTTAAGAAGGTCACTGAAAATCGTTCTGCTATCATTGGAAAGTTTACTCTGTGTTAGCAATGACATGACATGCAGCCACTCCAGATTTCTTACATACCATTCTTCCAAGGATTGGACAATAAATACTTTTCAGGCCAGTTTGAAGTGCTCGGGCAATCTGCAGAGGTATGCTTGGCACATTGACACAGCTCTGCAGTGCAGCCAGCTAAGAGGGTCTTCTCAAAGGAGATATCCTTCAGGTAAGATGTCACAGTCCAAGAAGTTTATGACAACCGCAGGGCCCCAGGCTACCTCAGAAAAGCAACCCAGTAGCAGGAATGTTTACAGCGTGATTCCTGTAAACTAAGGAGTACCATATTTTTTCTACAAACCACTTGGCCTCACTCCATTGAGCTTTCAATTGCTTTGAAAGGTGAAAGTAAGTGGGTCAACCAAATATGTCAAGTATGCTCCACTCCTTTGAGATGTGAATAAGCCAATGATAGTCTTTATGTTGGCATGGAAATGTATATACAGATAGAGATAGACATAGAGATAAAGACAGAGAAAGAGATAGAGATAGAGATAGAGAATGAGATGGATAGATTATAGAGAAATAGATGATATAGATAGAGATAGAGATAGATATAGAGACATACATATATAGATATATAGATATAGACAATATAGATACAGATGGTATAGATATAGATACATAGGCATAGAGATAGACAAACATAGATATCACCATAGTTATAAGTACAGATAAAACACATATGACTGTGGAGTGGGGTAGAGGCTGGTGTTGGGAAGGGCCATAAGTTTGTACATACATGGTTGGAGAAGACTGGTGTGAAAACATTGGTAACTTTCTGTATTTTAATCTCAAGAGTGATTTAGGTCCAAATTAATGTGACAATAAAGATTACGAATACTGAAAAAGAAAAATCCATGTTGAAGTTAGAAAGTGACATACCCTGGGTTAGAATAGCATATTTTAGGCCAATAAACCCAATTCTTTCCCCAATATACCTTACTTCTACTTCTTGATTGCAAACATAGCTTTTTACTGGTTTGTTCTTCATTATTGTCTAATGAAAATTAAGAAAATTTGGAAAATTGGTAAAAAATGTAAATGTTGGTCCTCAAATAGTTTATGAAATCTAGAAATATGTTATAACAAATTTAAATTAAATTTTTATCATATTCTTCATAACTTATCAGTTTCTTTTTATTCAATAATGATAAGCTAAGGAATCACATTTTCTTTCTAATTTAATTAGGGCATATTTCAGATTAATATATTGTTTACATGTGTAAACTGCAAATTGACAATATCTGGTACTTGAATGCAAGATGGTATGGCACTGATTGTAAGATCAAGTTTATAGAATTTTTCACAGGTTATTTATGCATTATAAAAATAGCAATAACTAATTCAAAGCTGCAACTGACTGCATTTTGATGCCCTTTGAAATTTGAAATGAGAAGATTTTTAGTGTCATCTTAATTGGTGCACAGAAGTAAAAAAGAAGAGAATAATAGATATATGGTGCACTTAAAAATGAAGATGCTGCATGTTTTAATACCTTTAGCATTTATAATTATTAAATAAAATATTTAAGTCACCATTGAGATTTAACATATTACTATTTCACTGCAGATCCATAATATTCTCTTAAAACTACTTTAAAGCAAGCCAAGGTATTTGTTTATTGAACAAAGTTGAAACATAACAGTTCAAGTTATTTGAAACATAATTTATATGATATTAGGCAATGAAACACAACTATATTGTACATATAGAACTAGAAATTAATATAGAACAATTTTTTATCTATAGGTATCTAGTGATTTGTTAAAAAGTTTTCTAAGTAAGGCAAAATTAGTTTTAAAAGATTCACTAAAAATAAAACAGTAATAAGTAATGTTTACGCAAGAATTAGTATTCTGGAGGCTTGTGGGAGAATGCTCAATATGCATTTATTTTTAATTTTGCATGTTATATACATGATTACATTTGTTACCAAGAGATAAAAAATATATTTAACCTTTTTTATCTACTTCAAGTGAGTGTTAAAATGAAAAGGTGAAGGTAACAGCTGCAATAAAAAAAAAAAATCATTAAGCTAATGTAAATAAATCAAGTTTTGTGTCTTCAGTGCAAATTATTAATCTATTCAAGAATACACTGAAACAATGTGTAATGTTTATTTGTATCTCTGAATTTTTTAAAAAATGTATTTCTAAAAGCTTTATAAACAGCAAGGAAATTTATGTAAAGAACAATCAATAAGACAATGAATCTAGAATTTCGTAAAGCCTTAACATATTTTTTGGTTCAATCATATCTATAATGTGTACAACACAAAATCAATTTTATAATTCTCATGCATAAGATAGCAAAAAGTGGGGGGAAAGGACAATTCATACAACATACATGGCAGTTAGAGATTATTGTCTCATAGCCATGGAACACATGCAAACAAAAAATAAGTAATAAAACCTAATATAGGATATCAATACTTCCAAAAAAATGTTGTTGTTTTTATTTTCTTTATTTTTTATTTAAATATGCACAAAGCAAACAAACAAACCAAAAACAGAGTCACAGAAACAAGGACAAAAGCGATGGTTACCAGAAGGGTGGGGAGATAGGTGAAAAACGGAAGGGGAATACAGTTAATTTTTCGATAAATTTACACGGTAACAGATGCTTACTAGAATTAGCAGGGTGATCACATTGTAAGCTGGAAAAATGTTGAATCACTATATTGTACACCTGAAATTACTATCACCAATATAAGATTGTATAATGACTGTACTTAAACTGAAAATAAATTTTAAAATGTATTTTTAATTGTATTAAGCTGGTGGGTCATTTGAAAAGATGACATAGTCTAAACTTAGAAACAATGCATCAGAAGTCATAATTTTATTCCCAGCTTTTATCATCTATGAAATACCCTGAGACAAACCTCTTTAAACTTTGTTTTAAACAGGAAGAAAGTGAAGATAACATTTGCTTTCTATCAGATAAAAATTTTCCAGAAATTCATAGGCTAATCTTAAAAAATGGTTTTGAAGTCTAAAGGGAAAAGAGTTGTGTCATCTACAACTATAAAATATTAGTTAAGAATTGAACTATGAATCTTCAATTGTAAGGAATTTTGAAATTAATCCAAAAGAAAAGAGTTTTATGCAGCAATTTTTTTTTTCTTGTTTAAAATGTCATGAACTTGGCAAGAGATTTAATATTTTAGAAAAGGACTTTTGTCAGAATAAATTTTCAGAACAGAAACTTTCTGAATATCTCTAGGCATTTTAAATACTGTGAAAATTTCAGTATCCCAGTGTTGTGAATTTTTAGCCCAACACAAAAACGGACTGTGTCATAGAGGATGACGCTAAGGAGGGATAGGTCACATCCCATGAGCTTTTGACTTTTCTTCCTCCTCTTGACTTCCTTCCACATTATTCAGAGTGAGCACATATGCCCAGCAAGGTCTTCAGTCAAATCTAAAAGTGTAGATCACAGGCAGGTATTGAATGCTCAGGTACAGGTATGAAAACAAAGAAAGAGGAAGACAGGTATATATTAGGATATCACACTTAGGCTTTAGCTCATTTAATATAACTAAATATCTCTTAAAAGGAATTTTATTTTTTTTAATTAAAGAAACTGACGCAATCAGGATTAGATTATTGAGGATCACAAAGATAATGATAAAGTTGTTATTCATTAATAGGTCACTCGACTCTAAATCAATTTTAATTTTGAAACATCAACTAGGAAATAGGTGATGCCTCCTAAGATTAGAATATTTCATTTGTTGGTAGGAATGATTGTGCTAACTAGCAGAGATAAAATATTTCATTAAACTAAAAGAAAAAAAAAATATATATAGGATATATATATACACTATATATGTACTATATATATAAATTATATATATGTGTATATATATATACACATATATATTATATATATGTGTATATATATATAAAACATTTATTACAGTTCTAGAAATTCTTGCCAAATATTTCTACATACTATGTTGCTGAAGCGGACGTGTTCTTTTCTCTCTCTCTCTCTCTCTCTCTGTATATATATATATATATATATATTAAGTTTAGTAGACATACTATATTATATTAGTTTAGGTGTACAACATAGTAATTTTATATATATATATATATATATATATATATATATATATATATATATACACACACACATACAGATATACATATACATATATAACTAAGTAATCACCTAGATAAATCTATTACCCATCTGATACATTACATAGTTTTACAATACTATTAGATATATTCCTTATGATAAATTTGACATCCCCATGATTATTTTATAATTACCAATTTATACTTAATCCCTTCCCCTTTTTCACCTATCCTCCAACTCCCCTCCTATCTGACAACTATCCAAATATTCTCTGTATCTATGAGTTTGTTTCTGTTTTTCGTTTATTTTGTTTTTCAGATTCCACATATAAGTGAAATCATATGGCATTTGTCTTTCTCTATCTGACTTCCTCCACTCAGCACAGTACTCATTAGGTCCATCCATGTTGTTGCAAATGGGAATTTTATTCTTTTTTATAGCTGAGTAATATTCCATTGTATATATTTACAACCTGCTCTCCATTCATCAATTGACAGACACCCAAGCTGCCTCCATATCTTGACCATTGTAAACAAGGCTGCAATGAATATATGGATGCACAGGGCCCTTCAAGTAACATTTTGGGTTTCTTCAGACAAATACACAGAGGTGGGATTATTGGGTCCTTGGTGTCTATTCTTATAGCCTTTGTTTTAAAGTCTATTTTGTGTGGTATAAGTATTGCTACCCCAGATTTTTTTCATTTGTTTCCGTTTTCATTAAATATCTTTTCCATGCCTTTATATTCAGTCTGTGTGTGTCTTTTGATTTGAAGTGTGTCTCTTCTAGGCAGCATATGTAAGGGTCTTATTTTCTTTTTCATTCAGCCACCCTATCGTGATGGCAGCATTTAATCTATTTACATTATAAGTAATTATTGATAGATATATAGTTATTGCCATTTTATTATTCATATTTCTTCTCCTTTGTTTCCTCTTTTTCTCCTCCTCCTCCTCCTCCTCCTCCTCCTCCTCCTCCTCCTCCTCCTCCTTCTTCTTCAGTTTAACTTTTCTTGTAATACTGGTTTGGTGTTGATGAACTCCTTTAAGTTTTTCTGTCTCAGAAACTCCTTACCTATTTATCCACAGATAGCTTTGCTGGGTAGAGCAATCTTGATTTTAGATCCTTGCTTTTCATCTCTTTGAATATTTCATGCTAATCCCCTCTGGCCTGCAAAGTTTCTGTTGAGAAATCAGCTGATAGTTTTAATGGAGCTCCCTTGTAGCTAACTAACTGCTTTTCTCTTGTTGCTATTAAGATTTTCCCTTTGTATTTAACCTTTGGCATTTTAATTATGATGTATCTTGGTGTGGGCCTCTTTGGGGTTCATCTATTTGGAACTCTCTGCGGTTCCTGGGTTTGTATGTCTATTTCCTCTGCCAGTTTAGGGAAGTTTTCCATCATTATTTCTTCAAATAGGCTTTCAATCACTTGTTTTTTCTCTTCTTCTTGTACCCCTGTGATGAGAATGTTGGTGCACTTAGTGTTGTCCCAGAGATACTTTAAGCTATCCTGTTTTATTTATTTATTTATTTATTTATTTATTTATTTATTTATTTATTTATTTATTTTTGATTAGTTTTTCCTTTGCTGTTTTGATTGGGTATTTTCTGTTACCTTATTTTTTACATCGCTGATTAATTACTCTGCTTCATTGATTCTGCTCTTATTGGTTCCCTTTAATGTATTCTTCATTTCAGTTACTGTATTTTTCATTTCTGGCTGATTCTTTGTTATGGTTTATATTCCTTTGTTAAAATTCCCATTGAGGTCATTTACTTTTCCCCTAAATGACTCATTGAGGTCATTTACTTTTAATTGAGTATCCTTATAACAGTGTTTTCAACTCTGCATCTGTTACATTGCTTTTCTCCATTTTGTTCAGTTTTTTTCTGGGGCTTTGTTCTGCTTTTACTTGGGACATGTTTCTTTGTCTTCCCATTTTGTCTGCCACCCTGGGTTTGTTTCTATGCATTAGGTAGAGCTGATAGGTGTCCTAGTCTTAGTTGAGTGGTCTTATATAGTTGATGTTCTGTGGGGCCCAGTGGCACATTCTCCCTTGTCACCTAAGCTGGGTGCTCCAGGTGTGTCTTCTGTATGGGGTGACTGTTCTTGACTGTTGTAATTGAGTCTTGGTTGCTCTTTGCACATCAGTGGTTGGAATTGATCTTCAGGTTGTTTGTGAAGACTGGCTGGTGACTTCAGTGGAGGAGCTGTTGTTCAAGAGCTGACACTATGGAGCAGGATTCACTTTGGCAGGGCTCTGGTGCCTGTCCAGTCTTCCATTTGGATGTGTCATCTTCAGATGGAGCCTCAGGTGCTCTTGCTTGGTCTGAAGCTGGCCACTGGGCATGCTTGCTCTGGGGTTTCTTGAGAGGAGCCCTGTCTCAGGCCAAGTTCAGCCATAGTTTATGACCTTCCTGATGCCACCTGGCATGAGCCATCAAGCAATCTGCATATCTCTGCTACCTGTGCTGGGCTTCCAGAGGCCAAGCCATGCACTGCGACTGGCTGCTGCTAGTTCTGGGCTTGAGGCTGCTTACCAAGAGTTAAGGGTTATGCTGAGGCCAGACTCTGCTTGTTTGGGGTTTGTAGACATTTGAGAGATTTTACAAAAGCCTGAAACACGAGCAAAGGTAGGGTGTTTATGTGGAAAAGCCACTGGAAGCAACTTGGGTTGGCCCACAAGTTGGAAAGGGCAGGTTCTCAGTGAGTCACAGGAAGGGGCAAAGGATGCTAACCAGGTTGATGGATACTCATTTATGGTGACTTCCTCTGTCTGCATGCAAGGTGCAAGGAGGGCTTAATAAAGAAACAGTGGATTCTTCCATCCCCTTTGGGTCACAGGAAACTACCCATCCAGCCCTACCGCTGCAGCCACACAATTCAGTTCCTCCCAGTATGTCCCTGGAACCTTTTGAACTGCAGCCCCAGCACTGGAGCTCACAGTGAGTGTGGCCATCAGTGAGTATGTCTATGTGTGGACTTTTTAAGGGGAATGCATGGGAGTCCAGCAGCCTTCTGTATTCTCTTCCTGGCACTGCATTTCTGGGCTGGGAAGCCTGGCGTGGGGCTGGGACCCTTTGCTTCTCCAGGCAGACCTCCATAGATAAGATATCCCTCTTAATAGTAACTGCCACAAATAGATGTGGGACCAGCTCGTTCTGTGTCTCCACCCCTTGTACCAGTCTTGAGATGGCTTCTTCTGTATGTCCTTAGTTGTAGGACTTCTGTTCAGCTAGACTTCAGGTGATACTCAATGATGGTTGTTATGTAGTTTTGTTTTAGTTTTGATGTGGTCATGAGAGGAGGCAAGTACAATGTTTACCTGTTCCGCCATCTTGCCACAATCCTTCTACATCATTGACAGTGGCCTCCAACCACTATAGCACATGCAGCTTCATTATTTGCCCTGATAAAGATTTTCTCTGCCTGTCTGAAACAGACAGAATAAAAATGCATACCTGGCCAAAGAGAAAATTACAAAGACACATGGGCTAAGCTCTACAACATGAATTTGAAATATATTTATGTGCTCTAATATAGATAAATATGAAAATTTTATGACAAATGTATATATATATATATATATATATATATATATATATATATATATATATATGATTTGTCTGGAAGGTTTTGGAAAAAAAAAAGAGTTCAGTTAATTCTATATTTGTTAATAAAAGAACCATGTTGATGTTCAAGAGATTTGTTTGTTGCACAACAATGTGAATATACTTAACACCACTGAATTGTATATATATAATTGTTAAGATGGTAAATTTAACACGTTGCGTACGGATCACGAGAATCTTCACGAGGGATTTAAACCCCGCCGTACTCAACGTGTTAATGCTGTTTTTTTCCCCACAATAATAATTTAAAAAAAAACCCACAAAAATCTTTCCCAATACCAACAAACCATGTTGCTATTTTACTTTAAGAATATTACGAAGTGCATTGTGTCCTAAGTTTATATGCTAATGTAGAAGTTTGTTGTTTCTTGGGATGATTATAAAGTGCAAACAGATGCATGCATTGTATATTTTTGTAGACCAGTGACAGACATTAACTTGTGAGGTTTTCACGGTTAAACATTTCAGGCTTTCCAGCTTCAAATATTGTTACAGGGAAACATATAAGGGAGAATTCTCCAGATAATTAATTTTATAATACCTGCTAATATTGCATGTATATTTACTGACCATTCTCCTCGAGTATAGATTGAATTCTTAGGAATTACTTATATTCATCCAAAGATCCAGTTATAGATGCTGAAGTATGTCATCAAGCATTGATTAAAATTTATTTTTATATGAAGAAAATGTCTATTACAAAATAGTTTTTATTCCTCATACAGTAATAAATAAATAATAAATTTTAATTCTGTTTTGTCTTTAGTTTGTTCCTGAATTTTTATAAACCCAAAAGATGTAAAAAAAAGATGCTTTGGGTGAAACAACCAGGTAACTACAGAAATCTTGAATGATAAGAGACCTAAAATTCACTTAGTTCAGTACCTAATTTTACCTATTAGAGAAACCATGCCTGGAGAGGTTGAGTGACTATTCACAATTACATAGTCATTGTTTAGTTAACAACAAACCAAAATTACAGCAAAAGTATTCTGATTCCCAGACCAGTATTCTTCCTCATGCTATAGCTAACTTTAGGCAGGTATTGTCATTAAACATGGAATTAAGTAGTTTTCAGGTTTCAGTGAAATAAAACATTAGATGTCCTTACTTTCACTGATTCTATCATGATAAAAGACATTTTTTAGTATCTTTGGACAACATAAGGTTAATTTTTAAATAAACACATACGTATATGCCCCAGAATATGGAATATGTGAGTTGCAAGTAAGTATTTAATTCCCTTTTTAAATAAATGAGATATGCAGGACAGAAAAATAATTTTGTTGGTGTTCAATACTTGACTGCATCCACAGTTTTGGATTATAAGTAATTCCAGTATAGCAGTGACTTTCAGCCCTCCAGCCATCACAGGTCTAATTCCATGTCTCAGCCTCATACATGGCAAAACGTCTCATACAGTTTCTCATTACATCTGTGATGGGTGCAATTAATCTTTGTTTTCCAAAGACACAATGCCTCCAAACTTGTTGAGAAAAAGAAGAATAAAAGGTTGTTATAGAAGCAGAACAAAATTTTGTTGTGTCTCTTTACTGCAATATTACTGATTTGTCAATATATTCAAAGAATATATTGATAAAGAATATTAAAAGGAATATAGAATCTTATTTTACAATGATAAACTGGTCAATTCATTATGAGGACATAACTATGCTAAACATTTATGCACCTAATAATAGAGCTTCAAAATACAGGAAACAAAATGTTCTAGAACTGTGAGAGGGAAAGACAAATCCACAATTATAGCTGGAGATTTTAATATAACTATCTATAAAATTGATGGAGTAAATAGAATATCATCACGGTTATAAGATTTGTACAGCACTACTTAATTTGACCTAATTAACATTTATAGAACACTCAAACTAACAACAGTAGATTATAGGTTCTTTTGAAGTACACACAGAGCTATTACCAATATAAACCATACTGTGGGACAAAAAATAAGTCTCTATAAATTCACAGTGATTTAAGTCATGCAAAGTAAATTATTTGACCATACGGAAATAAATTGAAAATCAGTAACAGAAAGAAATTTGGAAACCTCAAAATGCATGAAAACTAAATAGATGTAAATAGAAAAAGAAGTAAAAGGGGAAAATAGAAAGTTATTTGTATTTAATAAAAATGAAGAGAAACATTTTGGAATCCGTGTGATGCACTTAACTCAGTATTTTTTAAAAAAATATGATACTAATCATCTATAATAGAATAGAAAGGAAGGCACACAGTTAACAATCTCAGCTAATAGCTTTTAAAAGAAAATCAATAAAATGGGTAAAATGCTAGCTACACTGATATGGAAAAATAAGAGTAGGCAGTCCTCACCATCATATTACTGAAGTCTTCCTCATAGCAGTTCCTTTTTGTCCAGTAAATCACATTCAGCTACTGACAAAACCTTACAAGTCATACTAAAAGGCAAAAACAAACAATAAATAATTTAAAGAGCCAGAGAAAGCATCAGACACAGATATAGCAAGGATGTTGTATTTATCTGACCTGGAACTTAAAACAACTATGTTGAATACGCTAAGGGAACTAATAGATAAAGTAGACAGCATGCAAGAACATATGAGTAATGTAAACATAGTTGAAAATCCTAAGAAAGAAAAACAACAAAAATGTTAAACATCAAAAACACTGTAACAGAAAAGAAGACTGATTTGATGACTTACTAGTAGATGGACTTAGCTGAAGAAAGAATCTCAGCTTTTGGATATATCAATAGAATCTTGGAAAACTGAAAAGCACAGGAACAATCATTGAAAAGTAAAATAAATAAATAAACAAACAAGGACTGTGGAAAAACTACAAAATTTCCATAAAATAATGTCAGACACCAAACCACAGTCCAGAAAACTCAGAGAACATCAAGCAGGATAAATGCCAAAAAACACCACATCTGGGAACATTCTTTTCAAAATGAAGAACAGAAAGTCAAAGATAAAGAAAATGACCTGAAAAAAGCCAGAGGACATAAACACCGTATCTATAGAACAAAGATAAAAAATAAATCTGACTTCTCAGAAACCATGTAAGCAAGAAGAGAGTGTAGTAAAATATTTAATGTTTTGAGAGAAAACAAACAAACAAAAACACATAATAGAATACTATACCTTTAAAAGTCGAGAAATAAAAACTGTCATACAAACAAAAATTGAGGGAATTGTTGCAAAGTAAACCTGCTTTGCAAGAAATGTTAAAATAAGTACTTTAGAGAGAAGGAAATGATACAAGTCAGAATCCAGAATCTTGAGTCTACATAAAGAAACGGAGAACATTTAAGGAGGAATAAATTAAGGTAAAATGAGAACTTTTTTTTTTTTCCTTAATCAATTTAACAGGCAGAAGTTTATTCAAATTAATACTAAAATTCATTTGATTACATATGTTAATGAATATTTCTTATGTATGTGCATTTATGCTCACGTGTACATATATATAAGTGAAGTGAATTACAGCAATGATACATTGATTGGGTGGGAGGAATTAAAATATTTTTTCATTAAAGTTTACCGGGGTGACAATTGTTCAATTGTTAGTAAAGTTACAAACATTTCAGATGTACAATTTTGTATGTATGTGTATATATATATATATATATATATATATATATATATATATCTGAAAACAACAAAGGAACAAGACAAACAAATGGAGAAACAAAAACTCATAGACACAGACAATTATTTTGTCATTATAAGATACAGAACCCATGAAATGGTATAGTGTATTTTGAAAGTGGCCTTATGTTGTTGCAAATGTATATTGCAAACTCTAGGGCAACCACTACAATAAGTTTAAAAAGAAGTAAAACTGCTCTGCTAAGAAAGAAAAGAAAATGGAATCCCATAAAATTCTCAATAAAAACCATGAAAAGCAGAAAAAGAACAACAGCAAAAAATAGAAAACAGTAACAGATGTGGTCCAACTATATCAAGAATCACTTTGAACAACAATGGTCTACATGCTCCAATTAAAAGAGATTGTCAGAACAGATCAAAAGGCATGACCCAACTATATATTGTCTGCAAGAAACCCACTTTGAATATAATGACAGATATAGATTGAAAGTAAATGGAAGGAGTAAAATATACCTTCAGAACACTAATCAAGAGAGCAAGAGTGGCTTTGTGAATTTCAAGCAGAGTAGACGTCCTTTCAAAGCAAGGAAAGTTATCAGGGAAAAAGAAGGAAATTACATAATGATAAAGGGTTCAACTTCTCCAAGAAGACATAACAATCCGTAATGTTATAAAAAACAGAGTGTCAAACCTCATGAGGCAAAACCTAATTCAACTGCATGAAGAAATACTTGAATTCACTATCAGTATTGGAGACTTCAACACCTCTATCAGAAATGAACAGATCCAGCACCCAGAAAGTCAGTAAGGACATAATAACTGAACTCAAAACACTATCAATCAACTGGGTTTAATTGATATCTATAGACTTCTTCAACCAACAACAGCAGAATATAGATTCTTCTCAAGCTTACATAGAATATTCACCAAGATAGCCCACAGTCTCAGCCATGAAGGCTAGGAAATGCAAACTTATTTGAATTCACAGAAAGCGTATTAATGTTCACATGAGATCAGGAAAATTGGGGAGGGAGTGATGCAAATGTTCATTATCTTAATCGGTGTAATGTTTCCTGGGGATATACATTTGTCAAAACATATCACATTTGTCACTTTAAATATGTGCAGTTTGTTGTAAGCCAATTATTTCTCAATAAACAGTTTTTAAAACTTTCTCAATTCTCCTAAAATTATTGTAATACTTATCAGAAAATAACAAAGTGATGAATGTTTTAAAATTCACATACTAAATTATCTAGTTTGTTAGAAAACATTAAAAAAGATAACCATGATTTTTTTCTACATTTACTTTTAAAAACATAAATTAAAAGACAGCGATTTCTTTTCAGTGCAAAATCTTACCCACTAGAAAGACAAAATCAGATTCAATTATTGTATATACGTTAGGAAAGACTCTATCTTTAGATTTTAACTTTGATCGGTTAAAGTTAGTGCTTGTTTTATTTTGTTGTTTATCTTTATATTATAACATTGTGGTTATGAAAAAATACTCTATACACAGTCTGAATACAAATCTCATATCTATCACTAAATCTAAAAGTCTGTTTCCTTATCTGGAAATGGAACAATGACTATTTATATGTGTTTTTGAAGATCAAGCTGATATACATAACTTAAAAGAGTTTCTAATACATAGTAGCTGCTCAAAAAAAATCAATCAATATCACTAATATAAAAACATTTTATTTTCTGATCATTGTTCATTGAAATTTCATTGCTTGTATAATTATTTAAAACAATTATTCCTATTGTGCCAATATTCCATAATCTCTTACAATATTTTTAAAAAATCAGGTATGGATTTTGGGGAATGTGACTTAAAATGTTAGAAATTAATTTACAATGGACTTTCAATGAATGAAATGCTAAGATCTATCATTGAACATTTCCTTCATTAGAGCACAAACATCACTTGTGACCAGACATCATTCCATGGCAGACAAATTTTACTCAAACTGTCAAGATACAAAATAAAATATGAGACTTCTTTAAAATTGTATATACAGTCAATATAAATGAATAAATCTTTAATTTTGTTTATTTTCTAAGACTAGGGCAGGTACACTTATTCACTTCTATAACTTTGGCATTTTATACACAATGTCTTTTAGTGTATAATACTTTTTAACAATTAAAACAATCATGTTACTAACTAATGCTTCTATAGCACCAGTTGCCAGGCACTAATTTACTTCTTTACATATATCTACTAATTTAATCTTTGTAACGGTTCTAAGAGTTAAGTAAATTATTATCTCCACTTACACAGGAAGATATTGAGAAACAGGTAGGTTGAATAAGCTGCCCAAGATCACACAGATAGTTAATGGGCAGGGTAGGATTTGATGAATCTTCTCACATATCATTACCTGCTGACATTTCTTCATATATTTTGCCACGAAAAGTATAACATGCTCTACCACAGTCTGTTTACCTATTCATATATTTGTCTAGTCGTCTATCTCAATATCTCTACTAACATTTCACTCAAGTATTACTTCAAATCATTAAAGTTCAGTAACTATCAACAATTTTCTTGACAGTATATAAACCTATCTGTATTTGTCCATGGGCCTTTGTAGCATTTTCACAACATTTGAAAATATTGGTAAATATGTACAGAATGTAAAGACACAGATATCAGTATTACTTTGGCAATGATGACTTTAGTTATTGCACAGCCTATCTCCATATGTTGTATTTCACGATGTTCACATTGCCATAGATCTCAGCTAGCTCTAAATTTTTTAAATTAATAAAATATTGGCATTGAGGTTGTACCCAGGTGCAAAGTACATGTTGTTAAAGTAAATGCTTAGCAATTCCAAATGCACTATGTAAAGATTATTTCCCATTGCTTATGTCATAAAAATTTAAATGTTCTGCTGGAGTAAAAATAAAAATTTTGTTTAATTGTATGGATTTCCTAAATGAGCACTTTTTTTGATAAAACTCAAACTGAGGAACATCCATTTGAGCTCTACATGTCCAGGAAAGATGGATATGGAAAAAACATATCGTATGGGACAGGGATATTATCATTGTATGAAGTATGTTTTAATTATTTCATAATGCATAATTTGAATAAATGGTAATACCTGAAGGAAGTGAAAATTATCTCCAGCTCCCCTCCTTCCCCACCCCCACTTCAGGTAAATAAAGAAAAATAAATACTTTTAAGAACTACTCTACAAGTATTATCAAAGTTGATGTAACAAATTTTAAATCCTGATTTATTTTCAAACAAATTTTAAATAAAGATTCATGAGCAAAATTACTTTAATATTATGATTCCCAAACTGGCACCCTGGTGTGCTACACTGAATTCAAGAGACCCTTTGAGATAGTTTTAACTTTGGAGGGGGACAACAGCATCTTTGGAAAACCACAAGCAACTACTGTTAATTTTTTTTTTTTTTTACTTAAATACTTAATAAGTAGAATTGTTAAGCATTTATTTTGTCTCTGGAATGCTTTGATAAATTACTAAAATATTAAGGATATCATAGACAAACTAAATATGAGAATCTGTATTTTAAGCACATCCTGTATTTTGTTATATTGGAAGTTTAGCTATGATGGAAATCACAGTGCTGATTTCTTTTTAGAATACCAAACAAGAATTTGGCATGCGTATAGTGAAAATTTGTTTAAAGGTAACAAGAGTTTTAACATCCTGTCCAAATCATCATGCTCTATTTCCCAAGCAGGTCTGTATCATTAGAGAAAAAGAAAAAAAAAAAAAGCAATTAATTGGTTCTTTCTATAGTCTTTCTGTTTATTTTCTGTCAACAAAGGGTAAGAGATCAAAAATCACTTTTTAATATTTTGTTTGTGCATGTATTTATTAAAGTCCACCCCTGATTCCCTCGATTTTCCTAGAGTAATCTTCCTTTTACACAGTTTTTGTTTGTTTTTCCTATATTTTCCTATAATGCATTTATCCAGATGTTTTGCTTTGAAGTAATAGCTATTCTTTCAAAGAGAAAATATTTCTTCAGAATATGTTTTCATATTCAACACTACAGAAATAAACTAACCAACTCTGTGACAGAGCATACAAACTAGAGTAATATACCCTGTCAGTGAAATTAAAAATCATCATATTATCAGCTCCATCTCTAATTACAAAGATTTCTTTGGAGAACCTAATCTTTCTTAGCAAACTATCATCTCCTCTTGTAGTTTCAATAAATCTCAGATGTATCTTTAGCTGCATATAATTATGTGACTTCTTAAAGTGTTTGAAACAGAATCCAGATGAATGAAGACTCTTAAAGCCTAATGATACAAGAGCAAATTGCTAAGAGGATCCCCTGTTGTAACTACCATGACAACCCTCATCTTTTAATGCTGAAATTCAGCTTTTTGAGAGTAGCTACTGTTCTGTTCCACCGGGTGAAGCGCAATTTGTATCACTGGCTGCAGTGCTGTGAAGAATCCCAATGCCCTATTGAGCACTAACTTTTTTTTTTTGTTATTTGCTTGTTTGCAAAATAATCTTTAGACTGACATAATGACACACACCATAAGATTTTCCAAATTGAACTTTTTGCTTCCCTCTGGGAATGATGAGATTGAAAGAAAAAATATATATTTAATTCTAAACAAATGAATACAAAACAGAGCCAGGTCTTCTCTGCAATCAAGGATACACAGGGCTCATCATTACAGAGTATGAATGGTATATCCAAGCAGAGATTTAAAAGTTCCCTAGTGAAATTGTGAAAGTTCTGCTGCTTGGTGAGAATATAAATAACTAAACAGAGAGAACTAAGAGCAAACATTCTAGGAAGGACAGACAATTTCTGAGCATATAGCTAATTTTAGAAAACATCTAGTTATTTAAAAGAATCAGAAAAAATATTACTATATATTGGAAAAAAATATAAGATTAAAAACCTATTCTAATAAATCACTTATTTAAAAGGTTAAAATAAATAAGTAAATCCATCCATAATAAATAAATGTTAAAATCTAATTTTAATGTAATGAGCTGTAAACATATATAGTAGTTTCACTTGATTTTAGGGATGGTTTTTGGGAACAAAAACCAATCATGTATCTCATCTCCTGTTCTATATATAATTGTATATAACTATAACCATATACAATTATTTTCATTATGGAAAGCATATTGGGAACACACATTACTTTAGTCATGTCAGAATCTTAATAGGCTATTATCTTTTTTTGAAACTTGGGATTATACATAAACTACTATATATAAGTATGGTGCTTTTCAATAATTCTATCTAAAATTTGATGAACAATTGTCATTAACTGAATCTTTATTTTCTATTTTCCCTCTTCCCCTCACTCGCTCTCTTCTCTCTCTCCTCTCTTGTTTCTCCTACTGTATCACCCCCATCATTCCTATCACAGATTTATCTATGTATTTCCTTCATAGTCTACATTTCTGATTTTTTCTTTATAAAAAAAACGAAATAATACTTCTGTACTACCCCTAAATGGTCATTATTTTTTTGTTTAAATTTATTATTTCTGTCATTTCTGTGTTAATGTTTGCCTCTATGTTGCCATTTTATTTTGGTTATCTGCTGTTATTGCATAGAGAACATTCCTAGTTGTATCTTTTTCTTAAGAACTCAGGCAGTTATTAACATATATGTTTCTCTGATTATATTAGAAGGTTACTGTAAAGGTTGTGCTCTTCTCACTTTATCCTGCACTAGCATATGCTGCATATGAAAGTGGCTGAAAACTCTGAATATTGCTGTTTTCAGTGATGCAAGCTTCTTTCTTCTTAGAACAACACCTCAAAGTCATTTGGTTGGGATTACACCTGACTTGAAATCTGACACCTAACAGATTTTTAGGTAATACAAGTGCTCTGGGGGAATTTTTGTATTTTCCTGCTCTGTTAGGTTATCTGACTTCACTAGGCAGTTAGGGATTTTCTTTGAATAGTTTACACACTAGTGTTAAAAACCAAGCACACATCCCAAACACTCACCTCCCAACTGTGTTTCCTTTTTACTGTTCTCCTCCTTGAAAGTTGGGGGTGGGATTAAAATAGAAACATTTTCTTTTATGTTTCTTATCTACAATCCAGACTTTGTTCATACAGCATTATGTTTGGATCATAGCTACTGATTTTTCTTGTCAATACAGTGAATTTTTCTTAAAATAAGATATAAAAGATGGAAATTAATACAACAGAAAAGTTAAAAATATGAATGCTTAAATTAGGAAGGTGCTCAGCACTCCCACCCCATCAATTAAAAAGAAATGTAATCTAGAGGGTTTGCTAGCCTTTCCAGTAAAGTACTGTGATGTAATAAAGAGCACAGAATTGAGAATCAAGGAGACTTGGGTTTTAGACTTGGCTTTTACTGTGTTTGCTGTAAGACATTGGGTCCACACCTAGTCTTGGTGACCTTCAATTTATTCTGTGGCTCCCTCATTGAACAGTCAATTTGTATGCTAGACAATCATTTAACTCCTTAACAAAGCACTTAACAATGTGAGCTAGTACTAGCTGATACTCGTTATGCAATCTTGTGCATCTTTATGTATATTTTAGTGGAATATTTGAAGAGTTGATACATATGCTTAGCGGGTCACCATCTTAAGAGAGGAGTTTAGAGTCATGTATAATGACATGCTTTAATTTATTTCAATGCCATACAGCTTCATAGTGGTGAAGTGAAACAATTTTACAAGAGATCAAATAAATTCAGTCTACTATGATTATACGAGTTGAGTTTTGTCCTTAAAGTAGGGAGTGAACAAACGTGATATATGTCTAACAATCTTATATAAACAGTGATTTTCATAATTATTTACACTGGAATTATGATTAAGTTTTTAATACTGAATTAAATATATGAAATAAATATAAAAGATCCAAAAATATAAATACATATTATAGTCCATTTCCAGTATTTTGAATTATGGTTGTGTGTGTGTGTGTGTGTGTGTGTGTGTGTGTGTGTGTGTTGTTATATAAGCGTGGGTGGCAAACACATCTACTGTGTATAGAGGGAGGAAGCTGAGAAAGATTTATAAAACTGTTTTGGTTTTTGAAAATGAGGAATATTGAGAGGAATTAATTAAAATATAGACTGTTTGTCAAGAGAAAAACAACAGTAGATGCTACAACTCAAATATAGCTCATGTTTCAAGGCTTTGTGGATACATTTAATGTGAAGAGAATGATGTGAAATTATATTCTGTACCCATATTTGTAGAGCTTTCATTTTTGCAACTGGGTAAATCAGCAATAATTACTATAGGCTACTGCTATATTTTCTGAAGTTGACATAGAACTGGATTATAATGAAATTAGTTTCTGCCAAGCCTTATAGTTGAAATCCTAGTAGCTGTCATCAGATATATACTGGACTGTTTCAGATTCTATGAAGAAGCATGTGGGTTGCATCTTTACCACAATCAGTGATAAATGTGAAACATGGTAATAATTTAATTAACTTATTTTTATTTTTTGCTGAAGATTAACTATTAAAATGACTTTAATGTGCATAATCATATATGTCTGCATGTAGGCATATATGTATGCACATAGTAATATATATTACTTACATCTAAATATTAGGAACATACTGCAGTCACATATTGGGAACAAAAACCAATCATGTATCTCATCTCCTGTCCTAGACTCAGAGCCTATAAAGGTGAACACAATGGGGCTGGCTGGTACAGAGGAGGAAATTTTGTTCCAGAAGGTACTGTCTGAAAGCTCATAAGTATTTCTAAACATGGAAAAGGGAGGAATAATCACTTGCTGAATAATCAGTTGTATTTTTTTCTAGGTCTGAAGAAAGAACAAGGCATATATTATTTGGAATCCAACTCTTAGAGGACTTATAATGGGATCCAATCCCTTAAAAAAGGAAATTTGCAATTCGTTGCTTATATTATACAACCGAGCTGTTCAAATTAGAGTAGAGTCATTTGCACCTTCCTAAATAAAGTTTTATTTTAACCTTAAAAAAAAAAAAGAACGTATTGAAGTATTGAAGGAATATGGTGTAGTGTTATTTAATCCACCTCAACTGCTTATACATGCTGTATTTTCCTAGTTTATCACATATTTTTATCCTATCCCATTACCCGTAATACTCTTTCAATTTATTTTTAATGTATTTCTATAGAAATAATTTTTTGAATGTTTGAATCTATCCATGTTATGAAAATTAATGCCAGATCCTCATTTACTTTGGCACAAATAGTAACACTGGATTTTCAAGCAATTTTTAACTTTGCTTAAAAGGACACTAAAATCAAGGAGTTGGTTGCTAATGTAAGTATATTTTTGTATTGCATAATGAAATTAATGACACAGATTGCTCTAAAATGTATTTCTAAAAATACTGCCCTAGTGACATAAATTCTATACAGGAGAACAGCTTCAGGTTAGAGGAATAAGGATTTCTCATGATCTGCGAGAGAGACAAAAGCAGTAATAAAATCCTAGAAGGAAAAGTTACAGGCATGTAGAGGACCCTATGGGCAGTGAGAGAGCCAGGTTGGTGTGGCTCTTAAAGAGCTTTCTACAGAAGATTAGTGATGACAAGTCTCTGTTATATATTGATTTCTGGCATCTCTATCCCTTGAGTCCTGCAGCCAGGAAAGGAAACAATTTACATTATAATTGTCATGATGACAAATATAAATGAAAAAAACAGCCTCTTAATAGCTTTTAAAGGGAAATTTCCTTTTTACGTGGTGATCAGGAGTGTGCATCTTTTTCTGTAACCTCAGCTCTCACTCACAGCCCGAGGAAGGAAATAAATAAACCCAGTATAGCACTTGGTGTGGACAGAGATCAATGAGGCTACCTCAAATCCGGCAGTTTTGTCAGTACCCTCTCTGAGAAAGACCAGTTTGTTTTCAAAATAATTCTG
This sequence comes from Rhinolophus sinicus, assembly GCF_057876585.1. NCBI lineage: Eukaryota > Metazoa > Chordata > Mammalia > Chiroptera > Rhinolophidae > Rhinolophus > Rhinolophus sinicus. Next base: position 111,798,365 of record NC_142516.1, read on the forward strand.
CAACCCACCTGTTGGGCACGGAATCAGTCACAAATGGCCAGAGGAGTTGTGATCCAAAGGAAATCTCTGGAGAATGTACGTGTCATTAACCATGCCTTGGCAATCTTCTGTTATTCAGTAAAAATATTTTGTCTCAAATATCCAATTTCTAGCAGATCTCTTAATAAAAAATACAAAAATTAAGTTACATAGCTCCCAAATTGACATTGATACCAATACTACCAATAGTGAGCATATTAAATGAAGCCAAACATTTAACCCAATAAACAAATTGTGACTCCTTCACCATTTTATTGGTGGATAGTAATGATTCAGAAAAAGATAAAATGGTTTCAATGTTTGGGTTTTTTTTTTTTTTTTTTTCTGTTATAGTTCTTTTTTAAAAAAATGATTACTATTATAGCAAAAACAAGTAAATGGTTAAGTTCTTCTGTTGTTCATAAAAGTAAAAGCATACATAATCCCTTGTTGCCCCAACATACAATTAATGAGTAAATAAGAGGAAGGATCCATTTTCCATCCAGGCCATATTGCCTTTCATTTGGCAAAATTTTTATGAGATTAGACGCAAGTAAAGCTACATCTGTATTTACTTGCTATTGTCAGTTTGAGTGGAGAAGATGCTGGACAAAGTTGTGCTGTCATAGTGGAAATGACACTAGGTTTAGGAATACAATGGTGAGAAAGAGGTGACTGTGAATCCTCTCTGTGATTAAATTTTGGCTTCTTACTAGTTCATATGAGAGTTACTTAAAACACCTGAACTTTGATCTAATAAACTCTAAGTTAGGGATAATAACGATGCAGACACTTCTTGTCTTATTGGGTTGTGAGAAATAACTGAGAATGTACAAATTAAGTAACTGCTGTAGAGTGCGCCCTTTAGAAATGGGGAGAATCTTATTTTTTGAGATTGTGGTTGGTTTTAATGTGTCATTGCTAGGAAACTTGTGCAAATTCCAGATCTGTTCTTTTCCAGATGAGTGAAACTGTACATGTCAGAAAACCTGATTTTCACTTTCCTCTTTAAGAATCTAAATGTAAGTGCAATTTTAACTATAAACTTTATGTAAACAGGCATTTATTTTTATCATTATTATTGTTACACTGAGTGAGCTAATGTAGTTAGTTAATTAAATTCAAGACTGTCATTTTGAACTTTAACTTCAATAACACTGATTCATTCTTTCATTCACTTATTCAAAAGATTGTTTTTTTTTTTTAATATTTTTACCAAAAATATAGTTATCATACAATATTTTATTAGTTTCAGGTGTCAAATGATTTTTTGAGCACCTACATCTGCTGGCACTGTTCTAGGTACATTGATCTCATAGATTTACAGTCTTGGTAGGAGAAGCAGATATTAAGGAAGAGAATAAATGCATACGTAAGATACTGTCAAATAACTTTAAAGTTTAAATCCTGTGAAAAAATAAAATAGGATGATATAATATTGGAGTGGGATGGTACATAGCTGGAGAAGATGACATTTAAAGTGAGAGCTGATGGTTCAGGAGGAGTAGGTTGTGCAAACACTGGGCAAATATTTTTCTAAACAGAGGGATCAGCAAGTACACAACCCTGAAGAAAATTAGGTTTGGCTCTTTGCAGAGACAGAGATGTGTTTACGTATTGTGAATGACTGCTTTGAAGTGATAGACCCACTGTTCACAACATCTATAATGTTTACAATATGACCTGTTGCAGATAAACTTTGCAAACTTTTAATCTAGAAAAAATGTTTTCTGGAACAATAGGCTAAAACCATAACCATTTATCTGTTCATGACCGTGGTTCAGGAATGAGAGCAAACCTCTGTCACTGTTTTTCTATTTCACATGACATTAGGTGAGATTCTTCACTTGGGTGCCTGGGCTCATTTGGAAATTTCCAGAAGTCTTCACACATGTGTTTGATGCCTCTGTGTTTCCCCTCCTGTGTTCTTCTCTATCTTCTCCCTCTCCCTCCCTTTTCCTCTTCCCTCCTCTTAAATCCTCTTCACTACCTCCCATCTCACCCCCTCATGGCTACTATGTTGGCTTTTATCCCCGCCACAGCATGTGAGTTTTCAGGTATTCAGACTTTCTATATGCCAGCTATTTCAATGAGGGGCCATTCCATTGCCACTTTGGAAGCTGCAGATCTTTTAAGTCCTTTACTGAGTTTTTAGGCAGAATGACTTCTATCACTTTCTGTTCTTTCTGTTGGTCAAAACAGATCACAGGGCCAGCCCAGATCCAAAGAGAAGGGAAAAAGACTTGACTTCTTTATGGGAGATAGCAACATCACACTGAGAAACACCACTTGTGGTAAGAAATATTGTTGAGGCAATCTTTAGAATCACAATCTAAAAGAAATATGCTTAGTGACAATCAATTTACATACTGGCACATCTCTTCATCTCATTACAAAGTGGCAACTAAACATTTATAGAAAGTTAGCCAGTCTGAGAAACACATTGAGAAGAACTGATCTAGATTCCTGGACACTGCACCGAGTATTCAGGGCTTCTTTTGATGATCTTAGTAAGATATTGTAATATATTTAATGTATGTGAGATTGATTACATGTTTATATGTAGAAAAATTCTGTAAAGGAGTTTGTAAATCAATACTCAAAATTTCATTTCTGAAATGTACTTTCCCCAAATGATATACTATTGGAAATTCTTTTTTTACTTAATCAAATTCTTAAATCTTAGAAGTCTGGATATGGATTCAGGAAAACAGTCATTTCCCCCTATAAAATTATGCTTGTCCTTTCATATAATTTGACCTGATGCTTACCAGGTGATATAAAATTTGTCTGAAATAGACTCTTTTTCTGTATAAAAAAGAAGTCTAGCTATAATTACCAAAACTCCAGGTCATGACATCTCAAATAATTATAAGGCTTTCAATATTTGACAGATTATATCCCATGAAGGGAAGGATTTTCACTCATTATAACTTGAAAAAATGAAAAACATACACTTGATAAGTTATCAACTAGATGTTTCCTTTATTTCTTTGTGACATTAGATGTTAAGAATACTCTATTTAATTTTGTGGACTTCTGTGAGATCTTTTTAAAGAGGTGATTCATCAGTAATTTGTGAAAAAAAAAAATATATATATATATGTTTTAAATCTACAGTTAAAATTTTACTTATTAAACAGGGGGAACTAAGCTATTAAATAAAACTATTGCATAATTAATTGTAATTTACTTAATTACTATTATATGCATATATATAAATAAATAATTTAAGCCCTCCAAATAAATGGTCTGATGTATTTAATTTTCAATGTAATTTGAAGTAAATATATAAACTCATTTAAAAGCAAAAGTTCTAAAACAAAAGTCTTTTGTTCAGAAAAGAAATGAATGAAATTATGTCATGAGTAATTTCTCAAATCATGCAGGTATTTCAGTGCTCTCCATTAGGTAACAATCTGAACAATATTGTCTCCCAATGGCGATTGACCTTAACCATTATGGGATAAAGAGGGGAAAATATAACCAAGAAAAGTTTGCATTTGAAAACATTTTTTTTTAGGAATCTATATCCCTTAAGAATAATTTTATTGTGAAATACAGTAACATTCAATTTATGGTATATTTGCATACATGCAAATGTAAAAGAAAATAATGAAAATGGTACTAACTCTGAAATAATTATGTAGCAACCCCACTTTTTTATTTATTTATTTATTTCATATACTTGCTCTTTGACTGTATTAATGACCAATAATAGTCAAGATGTTCCCACTCTCATGTCTGTATTTGCTTTTAAGTGGGCTAAATATACTTGTAAATGTCCTAAAGAGTAGACTTTTTTTCAAAATAAGTTAATAAATAGGGTAAACATACTTGTAAACATCACAAACAATTGACTTCCTCCTTTACAAAAACAATGAGTACAATGGCTGTTCAAAATTGTATTCTTTTATTAAGCACCACCAATGTGCTTAATATGAAAACAATAAGCTCTAAAAGAGGCCAAATAAATTACAAACTCAAAAAAGTTTAGGAAAACATGGTTTGTTCAAGAAATACAAATAGCATAGAAGATTGGAATATTGGGGTATGGCAGAAAATTTACGTGTTGTTTTATCCAGACAAATCCTAAGATAAACACAAAGATGAGACATACCTTAATCAGATTCACATTTAATAATAGCAATTTTAATGAAAATGTGTGGTGAAACACGAGATGGAAAAAGGGGAAATAGGTCCACGCTCTTTGATGTGAGACTCCTGGTAGTTTCTCAAGAAATGTCACTAAAATATTTTTAAGAGTCTCCCAAGCATTATTTGTTTGTTAATGAGTTTCCAGCGTTCATTTCTAGTAATTTTGTTTTCCCAGAGCACAAAGATAATTTTTGGTGTAGAAAAATAAGAAGATAAAATATATATCCACACAAAGCCTGGCCAACTCTAAGCCACAGTCCTGACAATGTTAAATTTAATATGCCTGCCACATAAATTAATACATAGATAAGGCTATATTTAGAGGGCGTTAATTTTACTGATATGATAAAATAGATAGAATAATGGCTCTCCAAAGATGTAAATGTCCTAATTCCAGCAGGCTGTGATTATGTTATTTTATATGGCAAAGAACGATTGAGATTGCAGATGGAATAAATTTGTTAATAATGTAATTTTAAGAGACGGAAAATATTCTGGATTATCTGAGTGGACCCGGTGTAATCACAAAATGCCTTTAAATGTGGAAGATGAAAGAAGAGTTAGATTCAGATTGATGTAGTGTGAGAAAGACGTGACAAGTTTTGCTTCCTTTGAAAATGGAAATGAGCCAGAAGGCAAGCCACAAGGCAGCCTCTAGAATCTTGAAAGGCAGGGAGACCATTCTCCCCTTGAGCCTCCATGTGGAATGCAGCCGCTGAATCCTGATTTTAGGCCAGTGAGACCCATTTTGCATTGCTTACCTCCCTAAATGTAAGATAATAAAGCTGTGTTGTGTTAAGCCCCTAAGTTCATGGTGATATGTTACAGCAGCAATAGAAAATTAATAAATATTTTTTTAAGTCATCCAGATACCCTGAGTACACGCTGTGTCCTTGTGTTAAGGCTATGAATGACTCAACACACTTTCAACAGGTTTGTTTTCTCCGCATTTCTTTCATGATCCATCCTCTAATAATAATTGCTTCCTCCACAAACAAAAAATAATGTTAACTATAGTATTTGTACTGGGCTGCTTTGCATTTATGATATATGAGTATTTACAGTGTTGTCTAAGAAAAAAACTAAAGAAATAATGACAGGGAACAATAGGTATGGAAAGTAGACTGCTATAATGAATCTGCCAGCATATTACTTATAATTACCTCAAGACAATATTTTTTTGGAACAAGATTTACATTCACTCTGAAGAAAAAAAAAATCATCCCTGTCACCTGATTTATGAGACCACAGAAGTGTGGAAGAGGAAATGTTTTTCTTTTCAGTTGGGGTAACATACAGAAATATAACACACACAGACACACACACTGAATGGGTGTGCTGTGTTCTGGTGCCTGTGAGATTTCTGCAGGTTAATGCCTGCTGCAGTGGGAACTGACCTGATTTACACTGACATGCAATGTTCTTCCTAAGAAAAAGCATCCTGTAGAGAAATACTGAAGGTTGTTCCTGTTTGAGACAGGATGTTAAATTGCACATAACTACATCTTATTTACCTTTAGACACATTTCTTTTATATAGAAAACATCAAATTCTATCATGATAACTTTTGTTTAACTTCAGAAATAAATTATCCACCCTACCAAACCCAAGACACAGTGAAACATTAAGTACGGTATCATATTTTTAAAAAGATAGAATACATGATGAATTACAATAAAGACTGGAACATTATTCTCATTAGATTCAGAGAGCCAGCTCTGAGACTTGTCAGATGCAATACTTGATGACAATAACTACAATTAATCTTGCATAAAATTTTGCCTAATCCTGTAATACAGAAAATTTTTTTTATCAGCTAATAGCTTATTCTGAAATGAGAAAAGAATACATTTGTCAACTAAGTCAAAGGGAGTAAGAAAATTGGAAATAGAAATCCCAGACAAAGTATGTATACAGAATAAAATCAATAGATTTCAATATGTTGCAACCCATTTCAATGCAACCATAAAATTAGTTTATTTTATTTCATTTGTAGCTGTCTAACAATATTTTAATGTCTAAGTAGCAGATAACTTGATATTTTGCATACACACATACACATCTACATAAATGCCTACCTACATATGCTTTTTAATAAGTTCTATCAGAACTTTTATTTATGTAATTTTAACTTTGATGTTAAATTGTAAGTGGAGGATGGTACAAATATATGCCGTAATATAAACTGTCTTTAAGAGGGGCATTCATAGCTAACTCCATTTTTAAATAACAGAATAGAGGCTTTCACCTATGATTTATGCCTGACAAACTATTTCAGATTTACAACATTGTTATCAATAAATTAGCACCTCTTACATAAATAATAAACAATTACTCATTTGAAACATTCATTATTAGTTGGGCACTTTGACTAATATTAAGAGTAGGTAGAAAATTGTTGAAGTATACCATATATACCTAAGAGTGAACTAATCACAAGCATACAACTTGATGCGTGTTTACACATTTCACACCCATGTTAACACTTCATAGCTATAATGGGTTAGGCAATATTTTATATTGTGCTTTCAAAGCATTCATAGAGTTTTGATTTTTCTAAAAATGGAAGAAGATGATATCTACAAAATGTTACATAAAATGCCATTGCAACCTTGCATAATTTAGAGGAAAAGAAAGGATGTTTCTTTTGAGTAATGTGAAAATAAAGCAGAGAGCAAGAGAAACCAGCATAGGTATCCTCTGAGCAAGATCTGACCCACAAATCTTATTTATTTTTTGACAGTTTTTAGGCTAGACATCAGTAAATTGTTGATGGGGAACATAGTGGATCTACCATATTGAATTTGAAGAAAGAGTCAATATGTGTTTATGAAATGTGATGTTTCTACAAAATCAGTCAAGGAAAGAGGATTCGAAAGGGTTCCACATGGCTAGAAGTATTTGTATTAGAGATATAATTTTAACGGTGGCATATTCTTTTATGCCTGGTGATGTTTAGAAAGCAGAATTCTAATGTTTTTTAGATTTTTTTTTTGTTCTTTGTAGAATATCTGAAAATTAAACATCAAGGAGAAATAGCATTTACATTTAGAAAATGGAAAGAAAGATGTGAATCACATTAATATTTTTTTGATATTTTTCAAAGCAGCTTCACATTAATTAACATGAAGTGAATTTGAAAAGCAGCCAAAAAATTTAAAATACTCTTGTGTTTTCGTTGTTGTTTTCTTCTAAAAGAGATGATTGGGTACAAATGCATGAATTTGAAGTTTCTCAACGTGTGACTCTGAATTTGGACCCTAAGACAGTAACACACTCAAGCCAACAATTTTGAAATGTCTTTATTTCTGTTAACAAGATAGATTCTTTCAGAGTATACATATCCCATTCTCTTACACTACAGTGGCTAATGAATTACCACAGGAGCTAATTTACCACGCAGTTTCCTGGGCCCTACATTCAGAGACTTTGATTTTGTAAATCGGGGATAGAACCTGGGACTGTGAAATTGTAGCATATATTCCCAGGTGATTCTGTTGAAACTAATTCAGTCAGTAGCAACTAGTGGGGTTGAGTCAGAAATGTAAGTAGTTCTATTTATGACATTGCCCATAGATATATTTAGCCCAAAGTTTTGATTGTGCTATTGGTTAGTCTTGCCAAATATATGTGAAGACACAGGCCAAGTAAATACAGATATTTGAAGTTGTAGTAATTCTTCCAACATGTCATGTGGTTGTTTAACCCATTATGAATTTAACTAATGTTCTACATGACTGCTCTAAGGAGTAGACATTGAGGTAATCTGAATGTACTGAATGACCATGAAATAATTTGACTTCCTAATAGGCATATACGTTATAGCTAAATTTCAACATTAATTTCATTATGGCCTATTTTGTGTAAGATACAGTTCTAGGCAGAATGGTGAATGGAAATGTATGAAGGACCTTTTTATAAAGAGAATAGTACAATAGTTAGTATAGGGTGTGTGTGTGTGTGTGTGTGTGTGTGTGTGTATTACCCCACTTAAGTAAAAAAAAAAGCCTATCTGTAGACACAATACTGAATTACAATAAAGTGACCTAAAGAATAAAAATGACCAAAAGTTTATATTTAATGAAATAGTGTCTTCTGTTATATTACATTACACTTATAGATATTTTTCTCTTTGCCAGGAAACAAGGACATGAAAGAAAATTAACATGTATTGAAAGGCTACTTTAGATCAAGTAGATATTTATCTGATCTGCTTCTTACATATTATCTGTCACAGATTACTACTCAACATTGCCACTTCTACTAGAACCAAACTCTGAAAAAATACGATTTCAATGAGTCTCAAAGCACCCTAACTTAATGACTACTTTGTGATAGAATCTTTCAAGACACCTAGGATATACATGTCAAGGTACAGAAAGACAAATCTCTTCCTTTTGTCCATGGTGCTTAAGTTTTTATAAGGGTAGACTTGTAACAAGCAATAAATGTAACAAATATGTAAAGCATATCACATGTTAATAGGTGATAAGTGTGATGGAAACAAAATGTAGCAGAAGAAAAGGGAGCATGGGAATGCTGGAGGGATGGTTGGGTGGCCACTTGCAATATTAAATAGGGAGGTCAGAGCAGACATTTTGAGCAAGTGAGACTTGAGCAAAGACTGGAATGAAGTGGAAATAACCAAGTGTATTCTCTAGGAGGATAACTTTTCTGGCAGAGGAGGAAAGAGGTGAAAGAAAGGCACTAATAACAAATATAAGTTACAAGTTGAGGGATCATCTAGGGACAGGAGAGAGGGTAATGGAGTCTGTAAGTAATAATGGCCTTCCATGCTGTTTTCCACAGTGGCTGCACCAATTTACATTCCTACCAACAGGACACAGGGTTCCTTTTTCTCCATGTTCTCCCTAAAACATTTATTTTCTTTTCGATAATAACCAGTCTAACAGGTGTGAGGTGATATCTATCTCATTGTGGTTTTCATTTATATTACCCTGATGATTAATGATGTTCCTGTTGACCATCTGTGGTCAACACGTCTTCTTTGCAGGAATGTCTATTCAGCTCTTCTGTCCATTTATTAATTGGATAGTTTTTTTGCTGTTGAGTTGTGTGAGTTCTTCACATATTTTGGATATTAGCCTCTTATCAGATATATGATTTGCAATATTTTCTCCCATTCAGTAGGTTGCCTTTTCATTTGTTGATGGTTTCTTTTGCTGTGCAGAAGATTTTTAGTTTGATGTTGTCACACTTGTTTATTTTTACTTTTGTTTCTTTTGCTTTGGGTGTTGGTTTGAAAAAAAAAAAAAAAAATCATCACCAAGACCTATGTCAAGGAGCTTACTCCCTATGTATTCTTCTAGGATTTTTATGGTTTCAGGTTTTATGTTCAAGTCTTTAATCAATCTTGAGTTAATTTTTGTGTATGATGTAAATTTCACTCTTTTTTGTGCGTGTGGCTGTCCAATTTTCCCATCACCATATATTTGAGAAACTCTCCTTTTCACATTGTGTGTTCTTGGCTTCTTTGTCATAAATTAATTGACCAAATATACATGGGTTTATTTCTTAGCTCTCTATTATGTTCCATTGATTTGCGTGTCTGTTTTTAAGCTGATATACTGTTTTAATTATTAGAGCTTTTAAATAGAGTTTGAAGTCATGGTGTGTGATGCCTCCAGGTTTGTTCTCTTTCCTCAAGGTTACTTTGACTATGTGGTCTTTTGGAGAGCCCTATAAATTTTAGATTACTTTTTTTTTTTTCTGTTTCTGCAAAAAATACCAATGGAATTAATCTTTAAACTTACATTGAGTGAAGCTATTTACTCCATTCTTCCAACACATAGGACCCCTATAATGACTATTTTGGTATTAAATAGTTGTAACATTTTCAAAAGTTTGTTTCTTTTTTTGTTTGTTTGTTTGGTTGTTTTGTTTTGTTTTTTTGCTTATCTTCTACTATGAGTTAATGAAAAGGAAGGATGTCAGAATCTTGTAGGATTATGCATTTGAGGTTTGGGGTGTGGAAGTCCATCAGATTTTAAGATTTCTGTAATTTGATTTGTATTTCCAAAAGAGTAAAAACTATTATGTACAAGCTTTGATATTAACATAGATGCTAATCCTGAATATAAATTAATGAATTAATGGTATCAGTATAAATGATAAACTCTGAGAATATCCTGATCATGTTATGTATCCCCAATGTTTCTCATATGTCCTGGCTTTGAATAGATATTAAATATATTTTCCCTTTTTTTTTTTGTTTTTCTTGAGCAAGTTATTTATATCACCATTTTACAAACACAAAATCCAGGCTGATGCTAATACAGCAAACACACAGCACAATCTATTTTACTACAATCCCCGAATGCCAGTAAAGTTTACTTCTTCTTTGACAGCTCGAAAATTGCAATTTGGAGCTGAAAGCTTACCTCTGCAATAAAGATTGGCTAGTGAAGTTTTACAAAGAAATGAGAAATTTGGCTGCTGGTTGTATTTGAATCTTGTTGGAAAGGAGGCTCTCACCAGGAAAGGTTATGCCCCTGATGTGTTAAGCAGTCTGTCCACTTAACCCAAAGGTCTATTCAAACAGTTGAATCAAATTGTTAGCTGTCAAATGCCATCCAAATACATTAGAGCAGTCTTGTTAAGAGCTGAAAGATCTTGTGTAAGCACCAACTATATTTATTGAGACTAACACTTGAGTCTTAGCTGAGAACCTGAAAATATACGTCAGGTTTAAAGGATAAGTTCTTAAATTTGTTTTTGATTGTAGTGACTCCAAAAATTGAGCAGTGGTCCTCTAAGACAGTGATATTCCATGTGGATTTCTTGGATCTGAGGCATTGACATCACCTTAAAAACTTGGTAGAAATGCAAATTCTTGAGCCCTCCCCAAGCCCTACTGAATCAGAAACTCTAGAGGACACACCCAAATTTTCCTTTCAACATATCTTCCACATCATTCTGATTGAAATGAAAGCATAAACTCCAATTACTTCATCTTCCCTAACACACAGGTACCCTGGTAAAGACTGTATGTTACTTTGAGGAAGGCTGGGAGAAAGATTAACAATATAAATGTCAGTACACAGGAGTCCTTTCTTAAGGAGACCTGGCCTCCCCTTCATACAAGGGGTCCTGGGTCTGTAAACTGGCTCAAGTCTGGAAATAGATTGAGGGACTGTGACTCACTTCTTATAATTCAGATTAGACTTTTGTTCACTTGGTGTAGAATTTTTTGCCAAATTCTTATAAGAATTTAGTAGACTTCCTATTTATTTTACCTCTAGGAACACCATGATCAACTAGCTAATGCCATAGGTCTGCTCACATCAGACTATTCTGCTTGCTGCTTTGTGCTCTCCATTGTGGTAACCACATCTCCCCTGCCTTTGGCAGTTGTGTGTGGCTACTTTGGCTCCTGCCACTCTTACATGCGATTAGTTCTATTGATGTAAGAACATCCAAACCTGTAGAAAAATTTTATTACAGTTTATTTGAGCCAAACAGAAGACACACCTGGAAGCAAGATATCAACAGACTGAGAAAACACTTAGCAGAATAACAGTTTTGCAGTTCCTTTTATACATTTGCAATTAAGAAGGGAATGTAAGGAAGATTACATGACCCTTGGAGAAAACAAGACTGGGAAATTGCTATCATTGGAGTGAAGGATAGTTAACAAAATGATGTTCTTCCTTGAGGATGGTTAAGCCTCTCAGGGTTTCAAAGTTGGGTTGACTTAGATGCACAGAACAATGGATGAAGCTTACTTAAGGCAAAGAGAAACATTTTACTAGGGAACCTTATAAGACTGAGGCTTGATTACCCACCATGACCTATCCAGGTAGGAATTTGTGATCATATCTCCCTGTGAGGTTATTTTTAGTCACTGAGCTTGTCAGGTTTACAGAGCCCCTTTTTCATTCCCAATCCCCCCTTTTGGTCACAAATCAATCTGAAGGATGCATTGCTGACCAAACTTTTGGTCATATAGTGTAGTCTCACAGCACTAAGAAATCTCATTGCTATGAAGTCTCAGTATCAGTGTCGTCTTGTTGAAATGGTGGGCCGATGGGAGTGGGGCAGTACCTTACCCATGGAATGTGAATTGAGGCAGGTAAATGGAAGTCACTCAGATCTTACAGCCTTCATTGTGAGAAACAATCTGGATCATTTCTATCTTGTGAACTGTCACGATCTGAGTTTTTGCCTTCTGTCTCATGTTTCTGTATTTTGAATGTAATATAAAATGTACAAAAGCCATTAAAAGTATTAAAAGTTATTTTATACATATTCAGCAATCATTAGCATTTGGACTATATAGGAAAAACCCAAAGAACAAGTGTAACTATTTTAAGACTAATAGCATCATAATAACTACAATAATCCTCCTCCTATAGTCCTAGTGCTTTTTATATGATGGGATTATATACAAGGAATTAGGTATAATTATTATTGTAATCTCACATCACACACAAAGGACTTCCATGTATCTATTTATTTCAGCTGGGTGTTTTCTCCTAGAGATGTTAATGGGGAGCACACTATAGTTCGCATACGACAATCTCATGCCCAGTACGTCATTTCTTTCGTAAGACTCACACCTGCTGGACACCCAGCCTTGTGGCTGCGCGTGTTCATGTATGTGATACTCCCTATTTTCATGGGACCTATTATGCATTAATAGTGGACAATATTAAAAATGCATGTGTTTTATTAAAATGTGTTCCTCTCCAAGTCCTAGCAACAATGTCTCAGTATTGCCCCTTAGAAAGAGAGTGTTAAGCATTTTTAGTACATGTCCTCAACTGTACATTATACAAACCAGTCAGAACTCATCTCCTCTCCAACTTCCCAACCCCACGAAAATGGTGAAATCCTCTGGGAAAATATTATATCATCTTCCCTTAAGAATCACAATTAGAAATCACTTCGCTCTGGCAAACTTCCTATTTAAGAACTACTCCTTTAAACTCCAGTTTTCCTTCTCTTTACGTGTGGAATAGTCAAATTTAATCTTTGACTATGCCACAGGTAAAGAGAAGGAAGACAGTGTTTATTAAGTGCCTACAATGTCTGTGAAAGACATTGTACTAAGTGTACTACTCACTCTACGAGTTATCAAAGGGGGTTATTGAAATAGACTCCTTTATAGTAAAATATTGTACAATGTATGATTTAATGCATGTGAGCTCTGATTACATAAGTTATTTTAGAATCACATTATACTGTTAAGTCATAAGGAGTTTGTAATTAACCAAAAATTTCAAAGTTTTTTTTTTTTTTTTTTTTTTTTTTTTTCCGTTATAAATTGCTATTCTTAAAGTGATTCTGTCCTTGTATGGTATAATTGCTTTTTTTTCAATCTAAATACATTAATCCATATTTTCAGGTATAACCATTTGTATTTTCTTTTGCTCTATTTTTATTTCTGAGATATATTAAAATTTCAATTCTATCTTATCACATTAGCCATGGTTTCTAAACTTTAATCATTTTATGTTTTGATTAGCATGACATTTATTTCTAAGTTCAAGTTGCTGATTAAAATACTACCTAGAACATTATCAAAACACATTTCTTTTCAACATATTACTGAAAAATCAATCTGTGATGACTTTGGTCATCACTGCTTGTGTACTTCTGTGCTTCATTTTGTCATCTACAAATACCAAGACACTTTATTTTCCTTAAAGTTCTCCGCGATAAAAGGACCTGTTGAATACCCATATCTTGGTGAATGGTCTTACCCGTATTTTAATTTACCAACTTAGCAACTCTATCAAAAACAGAAATGAGTGCAATTTAGAATGACTTATTCTTATTGACCTCATACTAACTAGAGCTGTTGGGAAGCTCTGCTTTCTTTTCACTCCTATATGTTTATAAATATTTTATGTATTTTTATTATTATTAACAAAATTATATTTTGAGTGCTAATTATATTCTAAGCAATATCGTAGTATTAGTCCTTTTCATCTTTGAACAACCTTATTAGGTAGAAACTATTATTATAACAATTTTGCATATGAAATAAACAAAACTTAGAAATCATAGTTAATTTTCACAAAGATACGTAACTATCAAATCGTGAAGCCAGAGATCAAATTTACATCTAACTGTAGAGTCTCATTTTTCAGCTCTAGCCTATAAATATTTCTATGGCTTTCCTTAGATTCAACATTAGATTTATTTGTGGTTTCCAAAGACTCCTTTTATCTACTTTAAAATATCATGGCAACTGGTTATTTCCCCCATATTTCACAAAGTTTATTGTCAGTGGGACTTTGATCTTGTCTATAGGAACCCTTTGCAGTCTGGGATGTGATTCACCTGATTATAGCAATTTAGATATATTTAAAGCAGCTAGGTTATTTTTACTCTATCTTGGCTTGCCGTGTTTCCCTGAAAATAAGACCTAACTGGAAAATAAGCCATAGCATGATTTTTCAGGATGACATCTCCTGAACATAAGCCCTAATGCATCTTTTGAAGCAAAAATTAATATAAGACCCGGTCTGATTTTCGGGGAAACACAGTATCGAGGGTTTCAGTGATCTCTTAATAACATAATACTAATCATGCTATCATTACTGGTGAAGAAAATAACCATAAAATAGGAGAAATTCTGATGTTGAGAAGTTCTGCTTTTTCTCTAACACCTGTTAACAAAAAAAATGTTATCCCTACACCAAGGAATATCTTTTGTTTACCTTTTCTGCTTCTTATTGCACATTTGGCAATGTACCTTCTCTGTCTTTAGTGATTTTCAACAAGTGTAAAATATTTGAGACTTTTGTTGTCTTAATATATTAAATATATACAATATTATATATTTATGCAACATGTTAATAATGTTTTTTAAGCAATCCAATCTTTTTTTTTTTAGTTACTAAAATGGAGATGTATGGATATACGTAAAGAAATACATTTAGATAAATCATTTTGGGGCCGTATCTAGTATTTATATGCTTTTTTGTGATTTAAAATAGAAAACAAATGACAAGAACTTCCTTTGATCTGATGTTTCCCTTCTAAGGTGAGTGGGTTGAGGAGGGCATCATCTACCGCAGATTCCAGCCCTGAATCCATCACTTGCCTGGACAGCAGCGTGCACATCCCTATGCATTCCATGGTTCCCTTTTGCCCAGATAGTTGCACTTGCTATGTGCTCACATAGCAGTTCATACTTTTCGTATCACAGAAGTTATCATAACAGTTCCTCTCTACTGTAACTCTCTCTAATGCCAGGAACTATTCATATCTTTTCCACTATTATATTTCTACAAATGGGATTCTTGGAACATATATTGTTATTCAGTATTTGAGAAAAATACCAAATTAATAATGAGATGTCTAAGAAATTAAGTTACTCATTATGTCCAAATCACCAACTTTATTTGCTGATGTGAATTAAATTATATGCATTGTGTCCTCAATATACATGTAAATATAATTAGATGACTTATCATATGTTATTTATAAGAATGAGACTTTCTAGGTGCCTGGAGAGAAATGTTTCAAAGTTATTATACTGTGCACATAGTTTATAACCAAAGTTAGAACAGAAAACTAATTTTTTTCTTCTAAATTAAAAGGACTCTAAGTTTTTATTTCCATAACAAAACTAGTTCTTTTATTTTAACTAAAGCAACTGATAGCAATTTGATCCTAGATCCTTGTCCAGTAATTCCTGCATATGAAATGCTGCTCTTCTTGAATTTTTCCCCTGTAAGTTTCTTTTAAACAAATAATTTCATCCCATTGCTCTATTCTGATCCCCTAACCCATGTCTATAAAATTATTTTCACCTCCTTACATTAAAATTCATTACATTTTCTAATTTAAATTAATATGCACATGTGTATATGTCCAAACTATTCATATATAAGTTTACAAGTACTGTTATTGTTAGTACTATTATTATTCCCTACTAAAAAATACGTACACTCCAGAGTCATTTATATCCTACTTGGTATACCTGATTACTTCTATAACATCTAATTTCAGAAATATTTTTGCATGTTTCTTCTTCATTTCTAATTCATCTTAACATGATGGTTTATCAGTTGATGATTCTTCTGTCCACTACATTATTTTCTCTTTCTATTTTCTTTTCAAGAATAAGCTTCTTTACTGTTAAAATTGTCCAAACACATTTAACCCCACCCATATTCAATTTGTCTAGCCTATTTTCTCTTCCCAAATCTCCACCTTAGACTAGAAATAGGAGAGTAAATCCCTTACTATGACTAAATGCCAGCATTTTGCTGTGCAGGATCATAAAAATCACTAGGGAACACTTCAGATCAGCAGAAATTGTTAAAAGTCTGTAGTTCAGTGTGTCTTGGCTGTCTCTTTCATGTGTCAGGTGTACTCTCCAGTTAAAGAGCATTACATTTATCTTGTGACATCTACAAATCAAGCGCCATGTTCCTCAACCAGAAGGTACCATGTACTATAAAAATCAGTGATGCTTTCATTAATAGAATAAATGAATGATTGAATAAGTAAATGGATGTATATTACTTATGGAAAAAAATCTCATGAATGTGTTGCTTTTTGTCAGTGTACTCTTTAGTATATGAAATGTGGAATAATTCCTCTTTGTCTCCTCTTCTCCTTCTCCTTCTTACTCTTCTCCTTCTTTTTCTCCTTCTTTTTCTCCTCCTCATCCTTCTTCTAACATTCACACTCCACTTTTTATTAGAAAGGCTTTGTAATGTCTTGTAAATCAAGAGGAATACTTTCTTTTTATTTTTTTCTTCTGTGGATTTCACATTTCCTCACATATTATTTTTGTTGTTCTTGTCTCTTTCACCTTGGCATTTTAATCTTTCTTTTTCTTTTTCTTTTTGGCAATTTTTCTCTTATTCTGTCTTGATACCTTTTAGCTTTTTAGCCTTTTAAAAACCTCAGTGCATAGAGAGATGTTCCTGGAGCCCTTTAACCTTATCCGTTAGCACAGAGACTAGCTTGCATTTATAGCATGCATAATTGGTGACTACCTGACACATGGGGCAAACTTAGCATACACCTTGCAGGCTGCTAAAATAGTTCCCTTGGTGTTCACACTTCCTCAAATTAAACTCAAGTCCTTTGTGACTCTTTCTGGAATCTCTTGTGCTCCATCAAGTCACACTGACAGATAGTTTTGCCTGCTTCTGAGATTCATGATCTCGAGGGTGCTCCTGACTCTCAGGTGGGCCGACCCTTATAATGTTTTAATGGAAATCTCTGATAACTTGTTCGCTCATGTGACTTATCAATAATCTGTGACTCATAGATGTCAAACCTTGACCCCTTCAACAAAAACTATACTATTTAATTTATATCCTTGAAAGCATTGCTGCAAAACATTCTGTTAACCAACTCTGATCTATTTAGTAAAATATATACAGACAGGCTTAAAGGTTATTTTTGTATGCATATTATGATTTGTTGCCATGTAATTAAGCACATTGACACTTAACATACCTGTTAAAATACCATATTAAAACTAGCCTGCGACCCTGAGTCAGTTTTCCTTCCATCACCATATGTTTGATCCCGTTTACCCTCATCTACCACACATAACTTTAATTCAAACAAACAAACAAACAAAAACTCGCTTGCTATTTATTAGAAGAAAGCTAAATTGAAAAGGACTATATGCTGTCTTTATCCCATTAACAACTCACAATTTAATGTTGCCTATATTTAACATAGACATATTTTGCTAAGATACTACATAGTCCAAGAAAGAATGTCCAAAGCACTTTTAATGGTACTCAGGCAGTAGGAGAATATCTCATGTTTAAAATGAAACCAAAGGTCATAGAACCTATAATGGATCATTCACAAATAATTCTAAGGAGAAACGATAAAATTGAAAAATTTAATTTGAAAATCTAGCTTCTTATGATGCTTCTAATTCTTAAATTTTACAGGGATTCTTTACATGCATGTGTGCACACAAACACAGACTGTAGCAAAATATAGCAACTTTCCAGGAAAGATGTCAGCATAACATCTGTGTCTTCATAATTCTATGCCACACATCATGAGGTCAAAACACATTCTGAAAGGATAAAACCATAACCTTTAAAGTTTTCTATATCAAATGCATGTGAAAGAAAATCATTCCTCTACCACAAAACTTCAACTTCGTTATTCACAGTATAGCACCTTCAAAGACCAACCTGGAAAAGAAATTTTGGTGAATAATTTATATGTCAAAAGTAAAGCAAAGATGCAATCTCATATATATATATATATATATATATATATATATATATATATATATGAATGACAAGGTATCAAAGTGTAAAGAAAAACAAACAAACCAAAGTTTACACTTCAATGAAAACTGAAAATTGCTTTTAAGTAAATAGCTAGATCATAAATATACCAAAAGTATGATACTGTGAGAACCATAAGCTAGTTTGAATGTTTGAAAGATATATGTGTACATATAAATATTTTTGAAGAGGTACTAGCACGATTCTAAACCACAACTAAACATACCTCTGAATGTCTGATTCTTAATATTTTCACTTATAATATCTTGTGCTGCAGAGATAAAAAATGACAGAATAAAAGAAACATGTTTTCTCTTTGAATTGTTAAAAACAAAGTACTATCATTTTTTATTTTCCAACTTTCTGAGCCTTCTGTGCTCCATATAGCTCGTTCATTTTATCCAGTCTCAACCCTAACTCATAGTTATTTTTCTTTGTTTTGTTTGAAACCAATGTATTGAAATAAGATTGACATAAAGTAGCTGTCCATATTTAATGTATACAACCTGATGAATTTAGAGAGTCATCAAGTATACACTTATAAAACTATCACCACAATCTATGTCATAAACATAGCCATCACCTCCAATCTCTTTATAAGTTTCTTTCCCCCACTTTATTTATTATTCTGCTTTTGGTGATAAAAGTGCTTAACAAAACACCTATCCTTTCAGCAAATTTTGAAGTATACAGTACAGTACTGTTAACTATAAACACGGTGCTATAGAGAATATCTGTAGGAGTTTTTACCTTGTGTACCTGAAACTTTGTACCCTTTGACTACTACCTCTCTAGTTTCCCCTCTCCCCAGCCCCTGGCAACCACTCACCATTCTACTTTCTGCTTCTATGAGTTTGATTGTTTTAGGTTCCTTGTGTAAGTGGTAGACTAATGTCCTCTAGTTCCACCCATGTTGTTGCAAATGGTAGGATTTCCTTCTTTCTTTTAAGCTGAGTAATATTCCATTATGCATGTAAATACATATGACATTTTCTTTTTCCATTCATCCATCGACAGAGTCTTAGGATGCTTCTGTATCTAGTCTATTATGAATAATGCTACAGTAAATATGGGAGGACAGATATCTCTTTGAGTTTCTAATTTCAGTTCCTTTTGATATATACTCAGAAGTAGAATTCCTGGGTTATATGTTAGTTCTATTTTTAATTTTTCGAGGAATCTCCATACTGTTTTCCACAGCAGCTATACTGATTTATATATTCTCACCAATAGTGCACAAGGGTTCTAATTTCTTCATATTCTTGCCAACACATTATTATTATTATTATTATTATTATTAATAGCCATCCTGACAGGTGTGAGGTGATATCTCATTGTGGTTTTCATTTTTCATCTCCCTGATGATTAATGATGTTGAGTATCTTTTCATACACTTGTGGTCATTTGTATGTCTTCTTTGGAGAGCTGTCTATTCAGTTCCTTTGCCCATTTTGTAATTGGGTTAAATGGGGTTTATTTTGCTGTTGAGTTGTAGGATCTCCTTATATATTTTGGATATTAACCCTTTATCAAATATATTTGTTTTCATTACCTATGTATACATTATGTCATTTTATATTAAGATCATCCTTCATCGGAGCAGACATGGATGGTGGCTGCTATAGAGGTAAAGATACTGATTTTGCAATGGCAAAAAATTAAATGTTCCATAATTATTAAAATGTTGACAAATTTATCGTTCAGGTATTAATAATATAACATCAGCCAACATAAGGAAGCTATCACCCATTTGTGGTGGAATTATAGGCTTTTAATCGAACAAAATAATATTATAGTGCTGGTAATGCCATTTATAAATTATATAATACGATTTGGAAAAAAAGCTATCTGACTGCCTTGAGTCTTAGTGGTCACATCTTTTACTGGGATATAAAATATGTACTTGTTCTCATGTTTGAAGTTATATGTCAACTTGGCCAGGTTATGGTGTCCAGTTGTTTGTTCAAAAGTCAGTCTAGGTGTTGTTGTGATTAACATTTAAATCAGTTGAATTTCAGTACAACAGATTATTCACCACACTATGGGAAGGTACAAGTAGTGGGCTCACAACATTTGACCTCACAGGACTTTCTAAGTTATTTTGCACATTTTTCAGCTGCAAAACCAACCATAGTCTTCAGCTTTATTCCCTGTTGCTTGCAAGGGAAGAGCCTTTCTAGAACTGCACACATTTTGGTTCTTTGTAATTGAGGTATTTAACCCTTTTTTGTGCTATTTCTGTAACAATTTGTAAGCATATTTATTTTTTTACTTTTTTGTTTTGTTTATTTTTAAGGACAAATTTTTCATACTGCATTTGTCAAATTGAACAAATTTATTTTGTTCCCATTGAAACAAAAACATGTTTTAAAAACATTGTTGGTGTCCTGTGGACACAAGTTTGTTATAGGGTGCCAGGGCCAAAGTGGGTACAAATTGCAGGTTGGGAAGAGGGGACATGAACAACACTGCCAGCCTGACTTAAATAAGACAGGAGGCCATGGAGGCCACAGCCAGCAGAGCGTTGGGTCAATAAGCAACCTGGTGGACTACTGTTACCCTAGAAATGTCAGTGTCTAAGGTATGGAGGAGGGCTTGGGAGGACATGGAGGGTGTAGGTCCCTGGCTCCAGTTACAGTTGGGGGGACAAGGCAATGAGGAAGCCCCCAATTTGGGGTCTATAGTCGCTGAGACAATTCACTCACAGCACAGGAGGTTCATGACATGAGAAAAGTCTATGTTTTGTATGGTGTTGAGTGCATAGTCGGCAAGAAATAAATAGTGGACTTATCATTATGGCCATCAAATTCAATTCAATTTGCAATTCAAATTTCATATGCAAATAGACTTTTGAGCAATATCAAATGTCAAAAATATCAGATCAATATTCAACCAACAACAAAAATAGCTGGCAGTAACTTTAGACCCTTGGATTTGTTTTGCTGTATTTCTCTTACATGTTTGTTTTCTGCACCATTCAAATTTATATTTAAAAACACTTGAAGAAACTTGAGTCTCAAGAAAAGGATGGCATACTTATAGATGAAGCTCTTTGCCCAAAACATAGACCACTAATTCCTCCTTGGTACATATTTCTAGTCCTTTTTGCTTGTGTGTCAATTTTATGTCATATTTAAAATTGTACATGGCCTGAGTCTGGACTGACTGAAGGATTAGAACTCCTGAAAATCTGCAGTGGAAGATGTGATGGGCTTTCCTTTTGGCTCCTTAATTAGTTTCTAAAACTATCTTTTTTGATACCACATCCATAGAAAGTAAACGCCCATTGGAGGTTTACCAAAGCTCATTTCAGCCACATTCACAAAATAAATTTGGCCTGTTTAACAAAGTCTGTTTTTAAAAGTTGATAACCAGAGAGCTGTTTTAAACTTAATTATTAAATAAAGAGTTTGGGTTTTCTGTCATTGGTGCCTGTTTGTTTGTGTCCTTTCTCTATGCTAGAATATTGTCAAGATCCTCTTCACAGGGTTTCAGACAGGGCCTTAAAAGTTATAGTTATTGCATATCAGGATATGTGTCCACTCTGAATTTACGATTAACACATCAGACAGCCATGTAATTTACGTGCTTCCAGCTATGAAGTTCATTGTTTGCATCGCTATTTTTCTTTGCTGGTATCTGTAGGCCTATAAAGCCTTCTTCCAGCTTCTGCATCCAGCATCTTTGGATGCTTTGTACTCTTCACTGCTACCAGCTACAAGATTAGTTTTACTGAATGAGAAACACAAATGATGTAACAGGCACCTTTATTTTGCTAGAACATGCTGGTGACCTACCTGCTTTAATATCACCTTAGCACACCCCACAGATTGATGAGCCATTAGCCACACACTGATCTAATAAAGCCCCTAATATAACTGCTAGGAAAGGTCACAGGC
Organism: Rhinolophus sinicus; assembly: GCF_057876585.1. Lineage (NCBI taxonomy): Eukaryota > Metazoa > Chordata > Mammalia > Chiroptera > Rhinolophidae > Rhinolophus > Rhinolophus sinicus. The sequence continues at coordinate 111,820,695 of NC_142516.1, forward strand.
ATGAAATCTGATTGCACTGCGTAAACAGCTCTTCTCTGTAGGCACAGGCAGGGTTTTGTACTCCTTGCTTGTTCCAGAGTAAATGCTCCCATGCGAGCCTCGCATGAGAGCCAGAAACCTGAGCCAAAATAAGGAACACGTGTTTTACTTAATTCCAGTATGCCTTTGTAGTCTTCCTACGCTCAGGATATTCTTGATACATTTTTTCCCTGGATATTTGTCCCCCAGCCCTCATACTCTGCGCCTGTGACATTTCCACATGCGTCTTTCCTATCAACACTCCTCTAGACGGCATCCCCAGGTGATATGTTACACCCTTTTGAGAAGAATCGCTATGAATTGACAAGAGTTGCCTTTACCAGGGGCTCTTTGATGTTTCTTCAAGGGCATTGTAATGACTATATCAAAAAGGCAAAGAAGCCAGATGTCCCTTCTCTCAGTTACCACAGTATAATGACCTAACACCTATTACACTGATGCAACCACTGATTTATTTTCTTGACTTCACAGTAGGCTGTGAGTTCCCAGGGTAGGCATGATGTACTATTTGACTTTGTATCCTCAGTGCTGAGAGCAGTGCCTGGCACACACTGTGCTCAGGAATTCAGGAATGTTTGTTGTGTGAATGAATGAATAGTAAGTGATGCTCACATAGCCTACGCCAAAAGGATAAAAAGACGTATTTGGGGAATAAGGTATTAAGAGAACAATTTATTGTTTTTTAATATGCAGCCGTAGAAGTGAGATTAGCCTGAGCATCCTATGTCTGAAACTAACAAAAAGTATAGAACTGACATTGTGGGAATACAGAGACCCAAGGCATTTAGCAGAAGAATGTGATCTGAAGGCAAATTCGAGGCATACAAATATCATTCCCTTAAGTGAGAATGAAAAAGGAAACAAACCCTTAATTCTCCCGAAGTGACAAGGAGAGAAGCACTGAACAGAGAGTGGCATTTTGCTTCATATCTGTCCCAGTCTTAAATATTGAGAATAATAGCGTTCTAGGAGTTATGTCATTTGATGTACACAACCTATGAAAAAACGACTCCATATATTTATTGTCTTATTTAAAAATCAATCTGTTCATTTTTCCCATTTAAAAATCCACACATGCTTTTTTTTCAGTCAATAGATTTCTAAATAATGTACACGTTATATAATTTAAAAAGTCGTAAATAAATGCATTGTGTTTGACATGTTGTGATAAATATATTATAATATATAATTAAGATTTATGTATCCTCAAATAATGACTTTTATATGTCATTTGAAAAAAATCAAGAATGCTATCTGCACAATAAAACTAAGCCATATATTTAACATTTTCAGATAATGTTTGTCTTGCTCCATGTCATTTAACATTATGTCAGTTAATGCGGGGGAGCATAGTATGTATTTCTGTATATTACTGCTGCACTAGCATAGTGTGGCTTCTGTGTTTGTTCACATTTTATCTAAAGACAAATTACAACAAATGAAAATTAAAACATTATCATCATCCTATGCATACATATACGAGTATTCATCACGATAGTTTTTAGGTAAGTGTTATTAAAGTTGGGACGTTATTGAAAGTTATAAAATACACTCCTGGAAAGGTTAATTTTCCTTCCAACTTCAGAGGAGAGAAAAAGAGTGATTGTCTTTCTAGCACTGTAAACTATGCTGAACTAATAGCAAGGAGTAGAATAAAATTTCAAATGCTGAAATGAAATGTCTATTAAACTAGTATTCATTTTCAGAGTTACTACATAGCAAGTATCAACCATGTGAGTGTAATTACTGTATAGTTTTTGAAAATATGTGGTGGGAGTCCGTTGTTCATGAAGTCAGGACTTATTTTTGGATTTGTAAAAGATCTCTGTTGGATAATAACATGGTGTCAGCCCTTCAGGAGTAGACTAAATGAACGATGAAGTCTAAATTGTTCTGAATGCTTGCAAATGGATCAAATGGCATTCAAAACAATAACTCAGTTTTTATTAGGACTGTGACCATACATCCAACCTTTCAGATACACATTCTTTATGGTACAAAATGTGCTATATAAAATTATTGAAATCTAGTGTCCTGGAAAAAGCAACAAATTATAAAAATGTAAAAATAATGGAATTAACTGCTTAAAACAAGAAACAGAGAAAACAGCAGCTCAGAAATGTGTATTCACATTTTTTTCTAGTAAATGGAACCAAAGATCTCCCCACCTTACATTCTATTACTTATTTATATTTTAAAAGCCTCAATGGGTTATGGCTAAGTTTTATCATCTCGTATTCTAAAGAAAACATATTTTGTGTTTACTCTCCTCTCAGTAACTCTGGTTCTAAAAACAACCTGGTTTATTAGACTATGTATAGAAAGAAGATCTTGTGATTTACTGGAAAAGTAAGTCTATGAAAAATTTCAATTTCATTTTAGAACAGAATCCTTCTGGTTTCTATATCTATATATTTCCACAATATGTAGTATTTATTCCATGTTATTTGATATCTCTACAAATATAGAAATCTGAAAGTCTTTCACTAATGAATTAAATGTTGTTGAAGCTTGGTTATAGGTTTTCACAGTTCAACATTTAATCTTCAAAACTGCTGAAAAAGTAGGCGAGGTTTAATGTGTGATATGTAACGAAAAGAATGAGAAACAGAAGGAATTAAGGGAAACAAAAGGAAATTTCTGTTTCTGTCCCTCCAAACAAATATTAGACAGAACTTCAGGATAGTGAGATTTCCAAGCCTTCCATACCGGGGCTTTGTTCACAACTTTCACTACAACTTAATTAAGTTTGTGTGAGGCAAGGAAAATAATGCTCCCTGTGGCATGAGCAATATATCGCTTCTATCATTGGTCAGTTTCACTGCTGGATCTTCAAACACACTAAGAGTATTTTAAGGTTAGAATGACATTTGCTTTGCAAGTCCGCGTTTATTTTTTTCATAGCTACACGATCAGCTTGTACAGAGTGAAGGCTAACACTGAATTTCCAAGGTTTTAGAATGACCTGTGTCAGAACTCTTGGGCATGAAATATTATGCATTATTCATAATGTCCAAACTCTTTAAAATTCAATAAGCATAATTAAATTTTAGACCGGTAGATTAGAATTAGTATGACATTTCTGGCATTGTTATTAATTTTAATAATGAAGGAAACACAATTAATTATACAAATATTGCAAGAAAAGTCTATGAAGTAATGTATTTTAAGAAATCCATGAATATACGTCTAAACTGTCATTTGTAATTGGCAATAACAATGCTTTTTTGTGTTAAAATATTTAATGGAGCAAAAGTTTTTTCTTCTTTTTTTTAAATTAATTTAATAATCTGTTCAAAAACTTATTTGTCCAAGGTAGAGGGGATGGACTGACATTTCAAATCCAATGTTTTATGCTCTACCTTCATGTTCAAAACCTTTGATCAATTATGCAATAGCAGCGTTGAAGATCAAAGAATCCTTAAATGCTAGTGAGCAAATACAGAGAAGTGGAATAAGACTGGAGTGAAGTCATTCATAACATGCAGTTACAAGGAGAAAGAGAATAATGATCTTAGAGTATATTTATTTTTCTGCTTTTTTTTTTTTCAGGTAGAAAATAGTTTCAGTTAGAACGATTATTCTGTCAAAGCCTATCAGATATAAGTTTTAAAGTGAACATAATTCTAATTCTAGTTGCCATTAAAAATATTTTAGGGCAAAAAAATCAATATGTCATGTTGGGGAATCTTTGAATTAAATAAAATGCTATATTTATCCACTAGTTTCTCTCTCAGACCAGTTTTACTTTGGCTTAAAAATGCAACCCCTGTGAAAGACTACCAGATGACCCACCCTCAGTGATATCAAATTAATAATTTAAAAGTATTTAGGAAAATATTTCCTTATTTAGTAAATCAGAGTTGAAAGTAACAGAAGAGTTAGGTGGGAAATACAATAGTCAAATGTGGAATATATTGTGTAAGTATTTTTAAATATGCTAATTGCAGGGCTAAGGGAAAATGTCTACACTCATTTTTCAAGGATAAATTATATAGGTAAAATTGTATCATGCATCACATGGAATAGGTTTTATATGTGACTTTGTGGCTAATTTTCTTTTTTTGTTAATTTTATTCAATTTATTTAAACTAAACAACAATTTATCCATTTCTTCCACCAACCAACCACCCAACCACCCTTTTGCAGCCATCAATCTGTACTCTGTATCTATGAGCTTGTATATATATTTTTTTCAATTTTACATATGATAGAGGTCATACAGTATTTATTTTTCTCTGACTTTACTTAGCATAAAGCCTTCAAGGTACATCACATTACAAATGACAGGTTTTTACTTTTTTTATGGCTCAATAATATTCATGTGTATACAGAGAGATGCATATAGGTATAGATATAGATATAGATATAGATATAGATACAGATATCAAAATGTCTTTATCCATTCATCCATTTATGGACATTTAGGTTGTTTTCATATTTTTTCTTTTCTAAGTAATGCAGCAATGAACATGGAGGTGCAAATGTCTTTTCAAATTAGTGTTTTTATTTTTTTAGGATAAATCTCCAGAAATGGAATTGCTGGATCAGGTAATAGTTCTATTTTTAATTTTTTGAGGAACCGCTATATTGTTTTCTGTAGTGATTCCATCAACAATGTGCAGAGGTTCCATTTTTCCACATTCTCACCAACACTTGCTATCTCATGTCTTTTTGTTAACAGCAATTCTAACAGGTGTGAGGTAATATCTCATTGTGGTTTTGATTTGCATTTCCTTGATGATTAATGATGTTGAGCATCTTTTTTGTCATCTGTATGTCTTCTTTGCAAACATATCTATTCAGATCTTCTGTCCTTTTTTTAATCAGATAGTTTTTTCCTATTGAGTTGTATGAGTTCTTTATATATTTCGGATATTAGCCCCTTATCAGATGTATGATTTGCAATTATTTTCTCCCATTCACTAGGTTGCCTTTTCATGTTGTTGAGGGTTTCCCTTGCTGTGCAGAAGCTTTTAGTTTAATATATCTCCAATTTTTTATTTATTTATGCTTTTGTTGTTTTTGCTTTTGGTGTCAAATTAAAAAAAAAAAAAAATCATTGCCAACCTATGTCAAGGAGTATATTGCCTATGTTTTCTTCTACAAGATTTATGCTTTTAGGTCTTATGTTCAAGTCTTTAATCCATGTTGAGTTATTTTTCTGTATGGTGTAAGATAGTGGTCCAGTTTCATTCTTGTGCATGTCGCTGTCCAATTTCTCTGACACCATTTATTGAATAGACTGTCCTTTTCCCATTATATTCTTGGCTTCTTTGTTGTAAATTAATTGACTGTATATAAAAGGTTTTATTGTTGTGCTCTCTGTTATGCTTCATTGATCTATGTGTCTGTTTTTATGCTGAAACCATACTGTTTTAATTACTATAGCTTTGTAATAGAGTTTAAAATCAGGGAGCGTGATGCTCCTAGCTTTGTTCTTCTTTCTATAGATTGCTTTGGATATTTGGGGTCTTTTGTGGTTCCACAGAAATTTTAGGATTGTTTGAACTATTTCAGTAAAAAAAAAAAAAAAAAAAAGATGAACTTTGATAGGGATTTAATTCAATCTGTATATTGTTTTGGGTAGTATAAATATGTTAACAATATTAATTCTTCCAATCCATAAGCACAACCTATCCTTCCATTTACTTGTGCCTTCTTTCACTAATGTTTTGTGTTTTTCAATATACTGGTCTTTCACCTCCTTGGTAAAATTTACTATTAGGTATTTTATTCATTTTGATTCGATTGTAAATGGGAGAGATTTCTTAATTTCTCCTCCCAAGAGTTCATTATTAGTGAAAAGAAATGCAAAAGATTTTTGCATATTGATTTTGTATCTAGTTTTTTTGTTTTTTTTGTTTGTTTGTTTGTTTTTCTTTTTTGAGGCTATCATGTCATCTGCAAATAGGGACAGTTTTACTTCTTCCCTCTTAATTTGGATGCCTTTGAATTCTTCTTGCCTAATTACTCTGGCTAAGACTTCCAATACTGTTGAATACATGTGGTGAGAGCGAACATTCTTGTCTTTTTCCTCATTTAGAGAAAAAGCCTCAGTACAAGAAACAAACAAACAAAAAAAGCCTTTCAACTTTTCATTATTGAGTATGATGTTAGCTGTGTGTTTGTAAAATATGACCTTATTATGTTGAAGTACATTCCTCTATACCCCCTTTTTTTTGAGAGTTTTTATCATAAATGTATGCTGAATTTTGTTAAATGTTTTTTCTGCATTTGTTGAAATGATCATATGATTTTTATCTTTCCTTTTGTTAATATGGTGTTTCACATTCATTGATTTGTGGATGTTGAACTATCCTTGCACCTCTGGAATAAACTCCACTTGATCATGGTGTATGATCCTCTTAATGTATTCCTTAAATAGATTTGTTAATATTTTGTTGAGGATTTTTGCATCCATGTTAATAATGGATATTCACTTGTAATGTTTTTGTGCATGTGTGGCATACTTGTCTGGTTTTGGTATCAGGGTAATCCTGGCCTTATAAAATGTCTTTGGAAGAGTAACTCCTTAATTAGTACAGACAATTTAAATGGCTTAAAGGTATTCCTTGCTTATTACATTTTTTTTCCTTTATAAACAAGTAAACTTAAAAGAATAGATTTATAATGAATTCACTTTAATAAGAATTTGTCAAATTTAGAAAATTTGAGAACGACATGCTAACAATTTCTTCATGATTCTTATGTGTCTCTTCCCCCTTCCATAAATTATTACTTTATTTAGCTGTTTCCTGAGAATAAAAATGTTAAGAAATCTGTGATTCTTAGTGGTCAAGCTAGTCCCACTGACCTATTCTGGCTTTTAATCTATTAAATTAAGTTTCATATTTCCTAAATATCTTAGAAATGTACAGAGGTATATGTACTGTATATAGATTCTATTTATTGCATTTAAAAGTGGCTTGATATATCTAGTGCTGTCAAGTAGTAATAAATTACAGTTTTTGAGACTGTACCATGTAATAGAATTTTTATGTGATTTTACACATGATATAGTGAAACCCTCTGGTGAAATTACAAAGGGGTCTGTGTAGTGAATGAAACATAAATAAGCATAAGCCCAGCAATGTCTATGTGGGGGAAAACAAAACAAAACAACAACAACAACAACAACAAAAAACTTGGAAAATTACCTGATGCTTCAGAATTATTGTGCCTTATCTTCAAATTGGTAGGAAATAGTGTAAATAAATTAATTGTGCATAAATCCACACAGACTCTTGTATCATCGGTGGTGGGAGGGCACTGTTGCTTTATGGAAGGGAAGTTCAAGAATTGCAGAGAATAGATTTCATTCTATCGGAAGAATGACTTATGTGACTTGACTCAAATATGTATTTGAGACAGTTCAGCAACTGAATGGTCCTGGGCCGCTGCTCAGTGATGACTGGCTGACTATAGCTTACAAGTTGGTTTCTGGAGTGTGTAATAGCTGATCATCCAGAAAAAGGAGAGGATACTATGCCTTTCTAAAAATGATATGAATATTTAACTTATCTCTTTTTTAAAATACTATCTATATTTTTGAAATGGGTGCAAAGTTTCTGGCATAATTTCTTAAGGACAGTAATCCTTTCTATTTCCCATAATTGTAATCCCTTCTATTTCTATAAAGGAATATATCTACATTTATCTATCAATCCATTTCTATTTATCTAAAGGAATATATATATATATATATATATATATATATATATATATATATATATCTGTAATCTATTCTCATAAGGACATAAAACTACCTGCATATATACCCCTATATAGCTATATATCTATATATCTTTAAAACTATAATAATATAATATGATGTAACTAATGGAATCAGTGATATGACACATTGGTAGGAGTTTATTAAGCAAAGGATGATGAACATTTTAGACTGAAATAACATAATGTGTAAGTCCTTGTGGCAGGAGTGAAGTAATTCTAAATGTAGGTTATGTGGCTTCAGCACACAATCCAAGGATGTGAATGGCAAAAGACCCAACTGTACATGTAGGCACAGATCAGACTTCACATGACATTTTTTACTATGTTAAGTATTTTGAGTTTTATTCTAATAGCAATTGAAAGCTTTAAAATGTTTTTTTTTAAATCATAGTTAGATTTGTTATTCAAAATACCTACTCTGGGCATAATGCATAGGAAAAAGTTAGGTTGAAGGCTAATGCATATGCAGATGACTGAAAATTGGACTTGAGAAGTAACAATACATATGGAAAGAAATACATAAAGTTAGGATATATTTTGGAAAAAAAAATAGCTAAACCCTATTAACAGATTGGTTCTGAGAGGATAAAAGAAAGAGAGGCATCATCAAAAGTGACACTTGGTTTTCTGGCTTACATAGATTTCATAGGTTAAGTTTCCGAATGGAGCTAATTACATTCTTAGAAATGAACAAGCCGTATTTGGGAAGCAATTTGTAAGGATTAGGAGTTCAGTCTGACATTTGCAAAAATGTTAAGCAGGCAAGTGCAGCACAGTGAAGATGTTTTTTTCAAGAGACGTGAGCATGTGAGTCATTCATGGTTAGGTGGTAATCATAGCAATGAGAATGAGTAGAGAGATACAGTCATACCAGAAGGGGTCTGGTTCAGAGTCTCCAGCAACCTCAACACTTAGTGGCTGGTTAGAGGAGGCTAAGCCTATCAACATGTCTAAGTCAGCGGAAAACCAGGACTTATGGTGCCTTTGTCAGCAAAGAAAGACATTATTTAGAAAATGAGAGTGTCATTAGCACAATGGTATTGTGGGGTCAGAAAGTATGAAACTTGGACAGTTTTCCATTGGATTTAGAAAGACTAATGTTAGGAGTGACCTTGATAAATTTATGTTAATAAATGACAAGTATGGGAGTCATGTTTGAGGAATCCCACAGCAGGTAAGAGATAAGGACATGGAGATATGATCTAAAGAAGGAGGGGTGTAAATTCTCCCTTAACATTCTGAATAAATTTTTGAAAACTGTGACTTTAAGCAAAATAACTATCACCATTTTACCATAAGCAAACTGAGAGAAACAAGGGTTAACTTCCAAGGGCATGTTTCTAGTCACAAAGATATAACCAAACCTCTAAATAAAGACCCAAAGCACTTCTAATATTAAACATTGAAATAAATGTAAATGTGAACTATGCATACATTTAAGAAAGATGAATAAAAACAAGTAAGATAATTCTTTTCCAACCTGATTTTTCCAGTTCAAGATCATGCATCTCCCAACAGGTCAGGGTGCAAGGGCCCATCACAGGGACACTCATACCCATGTCCACACTCACTAAGATTGGGACAGTATAGACATGCCATTCCATTAGGTGCATATCTTTGGGATGTGGAAGGAACCTGGCGGACCCTGAGAAAGCTTATTGCACACATGGCAAGAGCGTGCAAACATCACACGGTGGCCCCGGCCCTGAATAATTTTTATTTTCCTCATCAAAGTTTTAACAAAACAACATTGAACTGAGCTACATTATTTGAGGATCTGCTGTACAAAGTGAATGTTATGTTACATGCATACTCAATTGCATATTAAACAACAAAATTGCCTTTTAAAAGAAACAAAAATCTTTCTTCAGTTTTACTTCATCTTCAACTATCACCTATTCCATCCCTCATCTTACTGCTAAACCACTTTAAATAACATTAACTTCCTCCTAAAATTCATATTCTCTTCAAATTATTACAATATAGCTTATATTCTTTCACTCGTCCTTAGAAATGTCCCCACTCTTGTGATGTGCTTTATCATTAGTGTGTGTAGTGTCACCTCCAAAGGCGTCTTCCCATTTTCCCACCTATTTCATTTCTAAGACGTTTTTTGAAACTCTTCAACTCCATTAAATTCTTATTTTTACCCTGTGTTACATTCTTGACCCCACTCTATTGAATCTCCTCTATTTTTGTCTGTTTGGGATGTCATAACAAAATATCATAGACTAAGTGGCTTATAAATAACCAAATTTTATTTCGCATAGTTTAGGAGGCTGGGACACGCCAAGAAATAAGCACCAACAGATGGGATGTCTGGTGAGAACCACCTTCCTCATAGTGGTAGAAGGGGTGAGGGAGCTCTCTGGAGTCTCTTCTATAAGGTCATTAACCCCATTCATGAGAGCGCCACCATCCAGACCTAATTACCACTCAAAGGCGTCACTTTCTAATACTATTACTTTTGAGGTTAGAATTTCAATATGTAAGTTTTGGGGAATGTAAATATTCAGTCCATTGCAGCCTCTATTTTTTATTTTTTTTTTATTTTATTTATTTTTTTTAACCTATGCTTCTGACATGGTTCCAATTGTATTAGACTGATGAGGCTACTAAAATTCTACATGCCTCCCTGCCAGTGAGTAATTACCACACTTGTACAATTGAAATTCTATAAATCCTGCTAACCTAGGATGCATGTAGGGATTTTGGGACCTGAAGCTTACAAAATTTATAGCAAGTCTTTAAGAAAAATTAATTACATATGAAAAAAGTAGGTGTTGAAATGGATGAAACCTATAATGAAATTCTATTTCTTTAGAATAAGGAAATAAATCACAACAAATTAAAAATTTTACAAAACTGACAAATTCCCAAAACACCACAATATCTGGAAAAATAGTATAATATTTTCATGAATTAACTGAATGAACACATCTCTAGAACACATTTTCCCTTTTATTTTTGCTTGCATATTTTTTAACCAACTTTTATGTGACAACATAGTAAAATATTTTTGGCAGAAAAAAATAAAATAGTTTCTCCTATAGCATTGTTAATATAAATTTATTTTCATTTTCATTAGTTTACCATTTTTTATCTTCCTAACAAGTTTCAAATGATTGGAATTATTTTCAAATTAGAGAAAAACCCTATTTTTTAAAAAAATTACAATTTATTGGGGTGACAGTGGTTAGTAAAATTACATAGGTTTCAAGTGTACAGGTCAATAATACATCATCTGTATATCACATTATGTGTTCACCATGCAGTGAGTTCTCCTTCCATCACCATATATTTGACCCCGGTTACCCTCATTTACCACCCCTTCCCCTTTACCCTTATATATGTGTGACTATTTCCAGTTTTTAAATTTTTATTGAAGGGTTTAACCCTTCATTACTATTTGAATAAGCAATATTCTTGAAAGATCTAACATTTATTACTGTTTGAATAGGTAATAGTTATGAACCAGTTTGTCAAAGAGGGAGTATAGGAGACTCACTACCTTAGTTTTACTTTTTATTATCTGATTGAAATCAACCTCAATTTTGAGTAGGATTTAATAACAATGAATGCTCTGCTGACAGCTTTCTATGCCCAATGATTAGAAAAATCCCCCATAAACTAATTTCTCACAACACATTTCAAATCTTGTTTCAGTTCCACTCCTAGATCCTCTAATTTCTATCAGGCACAGTATTTGGACATGTAGTTATCCTGGATTACAAGATGAAATGCGTTTCTTTCTTAACTAAAGTAATACACTGAACATGATTTGTCTCAACATTTATATTCCTTGTGTGAAAGAATACTTGGGCTAACCATTTACATCTTTATAATTTTCAACTTTGTTTATTCAGTTTTTATCAATTTTATAGTTTATATTGTTCTACATAGCTGAATTTGAAGTGGCAGGATTTAAATTGCCCTATGGAGATATACTAGTGGCTTTAAATGAGCATATGCATTACTTAGATGGGAAAAAACATAGTGAATTAGAGAATTGTTAATTGAATTTAATTGTTAATTGAATTCAGTCATTCAATTAACAACTATTAATTGTGGAACTCAGATGTCTTAGTCTCTAGTTGGTTTCTTGGAATAAAGAATAGCATAACAAATACACACACACACACACACACACAAACCAACATGCTGCTAAGGCATCAGAATTTGGGGGAAGGGAGATGGGATTAACAAAATAATATTTAGGTAATTATTAAATTAATATTTTAATAAATGCCATGAAAGTATAAATTTTGCATGCTAACATATTAAGTCAAACTAAACATTTCTATCATATATCCTTCTTTAAACACTGCAGAATAGTTACTAAATTTACTAAAATTTTGCTTATTACTACCAATAGGGTGAATATATATGTAATGAGTAAAAAGTATTTATTCTTTCTCATCTAACCTTAGTTAATTTTTCCAAACTCTATTTATTCTTCTAGTTGGACTATTATATTCAAGAATAAGATAGGAGTAAAACTGATAGAGCTCAGAATTTTAACATATTTTTGTTGAACTTTTATTTTAAATACCTTTAGGAACGAGTTTTTAACTCCTACCAAAAGTAAGTTGAGGACCAATAAATCAGTTTTATCTCAGATTGAAGGAGCTTCCACTAATTTGAAATACAACACAAGGAGAATGGAAGAGTTAAAGATATCGATGAGAGAGAAAGAGAGAGAGGAAAGCGAGAGCTAGCGAGTGAGCATGCCAGAGAGACAGAGACAGAGAAAGAGAGAGAGAGAGAGAGAGAGAGAGAGAGAGAGAGAGAGAGAGACAGAGAGAGAGAGACAGAGAGACAGAGAGACAGAGAGACAGAGAGACAAAGACAGAGAGACAGACAGAGACAGAGAGAGAGAGAGAAAGAGAGAGAGACAGAGAGACAGAGAGATACAGAGACAGAGAGAGACAGAGACAGAGAAAGACAGAGAGACAGACAGAGAGAGGAAATAGAGGAATTTTTATACCATATTCCTTGAGATAAAGCCACATTCCATTCAATCCCGAACCTGATCTCCAGGTATCGGTATGCCGTACGTATTGTGCCCTTTTAATTCAGGACATCAGGCTCCCTTGGCTGTACCACTTTGACTTCTGTTCTCATCCACACTCTATGTAACTTTATTGTCATTGGCTTAACATTAGCCTTTTTTCTTTCCTGTTGTCTGGTTTGCCTTTTGTTTTCCTAGAGTCTTCTCTGCCTTCCAAAATGAAAATTAGTTAATATCCACATCATTGGCAAAAGAAAGAGATTTGAAACACCACTCCCTTTTATCCCCAGATGGGATGAGAGCATGATTACACAATGGGATTTCTTAGTAAAAGCTTTTCCCAAATATCTAGGTGCAGGGAGCCATCTGCCTGAACTGTACAAAGAAAGGAAAATTTCCAACATTTAGAATATCTGAGTGTATGAAAGGCAATCCTATCAACTTTAACCCCAAACAGTCCTATATCCATAGATTTTATTTTTACATCCAAAATAATGATTTAAGAACCAACCCTGAATCCTACATGTCTCCTAAACTTTAAATGATGAAAATGAGCTACTTAAGAGTGACAGTCACAACATGATATTCAGGCACCATCTCTGGCTGTTGTAATTCATATCTGTTTTTCAGGGACTGTCTTTGGCTGTTGCAATTTATAACCATTTTCCCTCCCATTAGAGTTGTAGGCAAATCTTAGCTCTACAAACACTGACATCAGTTAGTCATGCAGACAGCAGAAAAGTGACAAAAGGAAGGTTTACAGCTAATTTTGAAATAGTCCCATGACATTGTCTCATGAATAAAATGTACAACAAATTATATGAGTGAGTATATAAAAAATTTAAAAGCAAGACACTACAGATTTCAAGAAGAATGACCCCTTGTAAGACCTGAGACAACAGATGTAACACAATTTGAGTCACTGGCATAATATAATAGAAAAACCCATATCTTGTATCAGAAATATCTGTTGAGCTACAAGTAACTGTACCTAATCTTAGAACTTCAGAAACCATATCTCTGGGAACAGGCCCCAGGAGCCCACTTTTTCAGAAAATTACCCAGCTAACCTTTATGTAACTTAAAATTTGGGGAGCTTTTGCCAGTCCATGATATTGTCTTCCTGTTTTCAGGAAACTGCTGGAAAGAAAATGGTTCTTTATGGAGTTGTACAATTTTGGGAACATGATTGATGTCAAGGCATTGTATGATTTATGGGTTATTCATATAAAGTATTAAAAAAGAGCGAGTTGCTAATGGTAACTATAGCCTCAGAATTTGAGTGCCATGCATGTATGAAAAAAATGAAAGATAAGGCCTGCCTTCAAAAAAGAAAATTCATAGCAGGAAAGAACAAATTAAATAAACTTAAAAAGTAAAGTATGAAAAACATTCCACTACCTTGAGTTGATGATAGAAAAAAAAAAAAAAAAAGGTTTATATATTAGACTATTAAATTGCAGTGGGAGAACATAGGGGGAAAAAACAACAGCAACAACACACACACATACACAATAAATTTTGGAAATTCCAAAAATGCTATTTTCTGTAGGATAAGGCTAAGAGTATGTTGCTGAAGACATTTAAATAGGTGCCAGAATTGTTGATCATGAAAAAATATGGGTAGTCCGTGTACAACAATGTCATTACAATATGCCAATACCACTGGGATGTCAGCCAAAATGGAAGTAATTTTCTGAAAACAGCTCAGTCCTGAACTTAATCCAAAAGGCATTCATTCATAACAAAGTACTCCTTTCAAGAAGGGAAAAGGCTATGCCAGATAAAGGAGTTCTGCTGATTTATTTTCATTATAAAAATAAACAGTGCACACCACTATAGAGCCCATTCATTTGGAATAAATTTTAAACATACCTATATGAAATTATTTAGCATATCCAATTATGAAAGTTATGAAAAGTATGTTTGTTTGTTTTAATGTAGGAGGTTGTTTTTTTAAGATATTTTTTTTTTTGGTTGAAAATACAGCTAAAATAGAATGTTATACTAGTTTCAGGGGTACACCATAGCTATTCAATATTTATATGCCTAAATAAGTTATTACCATGATAAATTCAGAAACCATCTGACACCATACCACTCTGTCCCAATATTAGTCACTATATTCTCTATGTTGCATTTCACATTACCGTGACTTGTTTGTTTTATGCCTTGAAATTTGGACCTCTTATTCCCCTTCACCTTTCCCCCCCTTTTAATTTTTCAATTACAGCTGACATTCAATATTATTTCATATTAAATGATCCCCAATTAGTCTAGTACCCACCTGACACTATACATAATTATTACTGTATCATTGACTATATTCCCTATGCTTTACTTTAAATCCCCATGACTGTTTTGTAACTACCAATTTGTACTTATTAATCCCTTCACCTTTTCACCCTGTCCCCCAACCCCTTCCCATCTATCACCCCAACAAATCTAGTACCCATCTGACACCATACATAGTTATTTAAATATTATTGACCATTTTCCTTATTCTGTACACTATATTCCCATAACTACTTTTTAATAACCAATTTGTACTTCTTAATCCGTTTCCCTTTTTTCACCCAGCCCCACTCCCTCCCTTTCATCAGTATCCATCAAAATGTTCTCTGTATCTACGAGTTTGTTTCTGTTTGTTTGTTTATTTTGTTGTTTAGATTCCATATGTAAGTGAAATCACAGTGCATATGTCTTTCTCTGGCTGACACTCCACTCAGCACAATACCCTCCAGGTCCCTCCATGCTGCCACAGATGAAAAGATCGCATTCCCTTCCATGGCCAAGAAATATTCCATTGTATATATGTACCATCTCCTCTTTATTCATTCTTCCATCAATGAAAGGGCTGCCTCCACATCTTGGCTACTGTAAACAATGTTGTAATGAACAGATGGATGCACATGTCCCCTCAAGTAAATTTTTTTTTTTTCCAATAAATACCCAGAAGTGGAAATACTGGTTCCTTCTTTGTCTTTTGTTATACCCTTTGTGTTAAAGTCTATTTTGTCTAGTATAGGTATTGTTACCAGAGTTTTTTTTTTTTTTTTTTTTTTTTTACTTTCCATTTTCATGAAATATCTTTTCCATCCCTTTACTTTCTACTTGTGTATGTCTTTCAATCTGAAGTGAGTCTCTTTCTTGTAGGTAGCATTTGTAAGTGTCTTGTTTTCTTATTCATTCAGCTCTCATATGTCTTTTTATTGGAGCATTTAATCCATTTACATTGAAAGTAATTGTTGATAGATATGTAACTATTGCCGTTCTATTATTTATAATTTTAATTTTCTTTTCCCGTCTTAAAGAAGTCCTTTTACCTTCCTTGTAACACTGGTTTGGTGGTGATGAACTCCTTTAGCTTTTTCTTGTCTGGGAAGCCCTTTTGGGTCTTTCTATTTTAAATGATAGCCTTGCTGCATAGTGCACCCTTGGTTGTAGGTCCTTTCTTTTCATCACATTGAGTATTTTGTGCCAATCCCTTCTGGCCTGCAAAGTTGCTGTTGAGAAATCAGCTGCCAATCTTATGGGGGCTCCCTTATAATTTATTAGTTGTGTTTCTCTTGCTGCTTTTAGGAGTCTCTCTTTTTCTTTAACTTTTGCCATTCTAATTATAATGTGTCATGGAGTGGGCCTATTTGGGTTCATCTTGTTTGGGGCTTTCTGTGCTTCTTGGACTTGTACGTCTGTTTCCTTTGCCAGGTTAGGGAAGTTTTCTGTCATTATTTCTTCAAATAGGTTTTCAATTCCTTGCTCTCTCCCTTCTCCTTCTGATATCCCTATGATATGAATGTTGGTATGCTTGATTTTGTCCCAGAGGTCTCTTCCACTATCCTCATTTTGGGGATTACTTTTTTTCTTTTTGCTGTTCTGATTGGGTGTTTTCTGCTACCTTATTTTCCAAATCACTGATTCAATCTTTCGATTCATCTAGTCAGCTGGTGATTCCTTCTAGAGCATTTTTCATTTCAGTTATTGTATTCTTCACTTCTGATTAGTTCTTTCTTATGGCTTCTGTGTCCTTTTTTATGTTTGTTATCTCTGTGTTGACGTTCTCGCCAATTTCCTTGAGCAACCTTATAGCCACTGTTTTGAACTCAGTCTCTGGTCGATTGCTTACCTCCATTTTGTTTTTGTTTTTGTTTTTCTGGAGTTTTCTCCTGTTCTTCATTTGGGGCATATTTCTTTGTTTCCTCATTTTGGCTTCCTCTATCTTTTTTTTCTATGTAATAGGCACATCTATGTCTCCTAGTCTTGGTCAGGTGGCCTTATGCAGCAGATGCCCTATGGGGCCCTGGCACAGACTCCTGGTCATCAGCACTGGGTCCTCCAGCAGTGTACCCATGTGAGTTTTGTGTCTCCTCCTGGTTTAATTGAGTCTTGATCTCTAATGGCGCGTCAGTGGGTGCATTGACCCTCAGGCTGATCGGCAGTGGTGTTGGCCACTTTCACAGCTTTTGAACTGGTTTGAGGGAGCCTTACCTCACTGAGTGAGATTTTTCCTGGCAAACTCTGGTGCCTATGGGTGCTACAGTCTGTGCATGGGCCTTTTAAGAGGATGTTTGGGTTTCCCACAGCCTTCCATCTGTCCCAATAGTCAGAATCCCACTGTTTTCCACAGCCTGATATTGTTGGGGCTCCCCTTCCTGGCACCAGGACTCTGGGCTGGGGAGCCTGGTGTGGGCATGAGGTCTCTTGATCCTCTGCGGGGAACCTCTGCAGCCAAGATATCCCTCTTGATTCTCAACTGCCACATGGGGGTTTGGGGCCAGCCTGTTTTACGTCTCTGCCCCTCCTCCCAGTCTCCATGTGGCTTCTTATTTTATCATTAGTTATAAAACTTCTGTTCAGCCAGATTTCGATGATTCTAGAGGTTGATTGTTCTATAATTTAATTGTAATTTTAATGTGTTCCTGAAAGGAAGCATGCACAGTGATTACCTACCCTGCCATGTTGGATCTCCTTGAGTTTTTTTTAGTGACAGAGAAAGAATATAAATAACAAAGAGGGATACCATGAAACACCAAGCTCTGCTAAATTTATACATGAGATTATTTAAAATTTGATTCAGCTTCTCTGCTTTCATCATTCTGTAGCAATGTTAAAACCCAAATACTAGGTCCAATAAGGAAATGAGATTGATTATTAACATCAAGTTTAATTCTTTCTAGTTCTGAGAGAAGTCATTGTGAAGAATAAAAATCACAGAGAGTGGTAAAAAAATAACCAGGCATGAATTTTTACTTAGGTAGGTTTATTTGATAGCAAAGTTAAACATGAGTTAATTTTAGTTCTGTCTTTCAAAGAATTGAAGAATTAATCCATATCTACTAGAATGTTAAAATATTTAAACATTCATTGATGCTATTATATCATTAATCTATTTATACATGACGTTAATGAAATGCCTTCTAAGGGCAGGGACTATGGGAGGTAATAGCACAAAGGGAAACACTGAATCTAAGGAAATAAAAAGTCAATTGTAATTAGTATAAGAATATATATATATATATATATATATATATATATATATATATATTTATAAAAATTGTGTTGTGCAGGGTTGTGTATATGTTTTGATAACATAATTAGTTATAAATGTATATATGTGTGTACATATATACATACATATATACATATATATGTAATTATAGCCAATACTAAAATTATTGTAAATTAAAAAATGAAAATAAAATATTTTCCCATGGGGAAGTGACGATTAAAATAAATAGAACAAAATAAAAAATAATCAGGGTGTAAGTTCAATAGGGGCATCCCACACGATGTAGAAAGCATACACAAAAGAATAAATACTGTGAGGTTGTCACATGTTCAGGGTAGTGAAAGGAATTTGATATTATAAGGGTCAAAGTTGGGGCTTAGGAGAAGAGGTTAGGAAATTAGGTAGATAATAGATAATTTAGCTTATGGAATATGAAGTTTATCTTCTATATCCTTATTCACCATGTCTTTGGCTATGAATGATAATCAATACAACACTTAATAAGTTTCTTCAGGTGGTTTTAATGAGCATGTAAGTTTAAAAATCTCTTGAGAATTTAAGAAAATCACCAGCTTAGGTGTGACAGAGAGAACTGTCACACTGGCTCCATAATGTTCTATATGTGGCTCTGGATCATTTGGTTATTCTCTGTGCATTGCATTTCCTTCATTCTGAAAATGGTGATCTTGAGACTACCTGCTTGGCATACTTGATTTAAGGCACTGCTATAATATGTAAAAAGGACCTAATACTGTGTCTGATAGTAGGTGGCACTTAATAAATGACAATAGTGTAACTACTACTAGTATTATCACTATTCATTATAACTAAGAGCTTTCATCCTAATGGTGGTAAAGGAGAAATGAAAAGACAAATAGAAATGAAAAAAGAGACAACCTACCAAACTTATGGAATGTAGCTAAAGTAATAATTAGAAGTAATTTGAGCTATAAATATCTGTATTAAAAAAGAAGAAAATCTTAAATCTTAAGCCTGAGCTTCCAACTTAAGAAATTAGAAAAAAGAAGGGCTAACTAAACCAAACGCCAATAGAAGGAAAGAATAATAAGGGTTAGCGAGGAAGTAAATGAAATAGATAATAGAAAATAATAGAGAAAATCAGCAAATATGTTGTTTCTTTGAAAAGTCCAGAAATTACTTAAATCAGAATTTAAAAAGGGGAGAACATCACTAGAGACCTTACAAAAATAAAAAGCATTATAAGAGAACACTACAAACAACTGTATGTAAACATCTTACATCAGTTAGATAAAATGAATACATTCCCAGAAAAACATAAACTACTAAAGCTGAATCAAGAAGAAATAGAAAATCTGAATAGACATTAAAATGAAAGATTTTTAATTAATAATCAAAACGACTATCACTAAAAAAAGCCTATACCTACATGGTTTTACTAGATTTTTTTACCAAGAAGTTAAAAAATTAATACAATTCTTTACAAACTCTTCCAAAAAAGTAGAAGAGAGGGAATACTTCTCAACTCATTTTATGAGGCCGGTGTTATTCTAATTCCCAAAACAGACAAACACATCACCAGAAAACTACAGACAAATATCTCTATGAATATAGACACAAAAATCATCAAACCATATCCAGCAACATACAAAAGAGTTATATGCACAACAAAATGAGATTTGCCCAAGGAATGCAAGGATGTTTTATCATCCCCAAATCTATCAATATAATACATCATATTAACAGAATAAAAAATTTAAAAACCCACCTGATCATCCAAAAAAGGAATAGACATAATTTATTGAATGTTAACAATCTGTTAAGCATTGCTAAACACTTTTAAAAAAATGTATCACCACGGTAAATCCTCGCATTCATCTCAGGTGTCTATGATTAACATGATATTGGTTTTACTGAAAATGGAGAAAGATTTAGTTCATAGTCCCAAACTTGAGAAGGATACAAGCAGATATTGATTTAGAAAGAACTGGAGTAGAGTCCACCTCTTGTTTTTTACCTCTATGTGTTCCCTCCATAATCTCTAATCTCTATAGAGATAATACAGAGGGTGCCAACAAAATGTATACACATTTTAAGAAAGGAAAAAAGCTGTAATAAAATGGTAATAACAATATACACCGATAACAAAAAGATAAATACAAGTCATGTGTGTATGTTTTTTGGTGCCCCCAATAGTAAAGAGCATAACCATAAGCAGCTCAGACTCCAACCCTAACAGATTGCATTTGAAGATTGAAATGAACTTTTTTGGCTTAAGTGACATATATAAAAATGATCTACATAGAAATGAAAAAAGCCAGTTGGCACTATGTAGTTTGGGAAAGTTGCTTAGCCTCTCTCATCCTTAGCTCTCCTCTCTGTGCACAGATCACTCTGCCTCTCATTTGGTTTCTATGAGAATCACATGGGTTGATGTTTAGGCAAGCCCTCTGTCAGTATACAATTTTTCACAAACATTAGGTTGTTTTTAATTATCAGATAGCCAGAAGGAATGTTATTATTCATTATTAGTTTGGACTTTTTAAAAATTTGTATTAATTTTTGGGGGTGACATTGGTTAGTAAAATTATATAGGTTTTAATTGTATAATTCTGTAGTACATCATCTATATTCATATATCTCATTGTATATTCATCACCCAGAGTCAGTTCTCCTTCCATCACCATATATTTGATCCACTTTACCCTCATCTACCACCTCCCTCTCCCATCACCCTCTGGTAACCACTAAACTATTGTCTGTGCCTATTAGTTTTTGTTTTTTTATTTGTTTGTCTTATTCATCTGTTGCTTTCAGTTTTATATCCCACATATGTGTGAAATAAATGATTCTTGACTTTTTTATGTGTGACTTATTTCTCTTAGAATGGTAGCCTCACAACCCATTCATGTCATCACAAATGGCAGTATTTCATCTTTTCTTATGGAGGAGTAATATGCCATTGTATATATGTACCAAAAAATCCAATAAAAAAACACACAAAAAACAAGAAAACAGGCAGAGGACCTGATCAGACACTCCTCTCAAGAAGACATACAAACGACAACAGATATATAAAAAAAAATAAAAATAAAAATGTACAACTTCATTAGCTATTAAGGAAATGCCAATCAAGCCCACAATGAGATACTACCTCACACTTGTGAGAATGGCTATTATCAACAAGACAAGTAATAAAAGTGTTGGAGAGATTGTGGAGAAAAAGGAACCCTCATACACTGCTGGTAGGAATGCAAACTGGTATAGCTGCTATGGAAAACAGTAGGGAGGTTCATCAAAAAATTAAGAGAGAAAAACCATACAACCCAGCAATCCCCCCTCTGGGTAGCTACCCCAAAAATCTGAAAAAAAAAATTATCTGTAAAGATATATGTACCTCTATGTTCATTGCAGCACTCTTCACAATGGATGAGACAGGGAGATAACCAATGTGTTCTTCTATAGATGATTGGATAAAGAAAATGTGGTATATAAGAGGTGTGATTAAGCAAATATGGTGAATGTTTAAGTTAAAAAGAATTATTACAGTAAAAAACGCATTGCCTTTCATCCCCCTCAAAATACTCTCCCTTGTTTCAAATACGCTTATCCCATCGTTCTCGCCACTTTCTGAAGCAGTTCTGGAAGTCCTCTTTTGTGAGTGTGCTTCCTTCATCCTCCATCATGACAATACTCCATGTCACACATCGCTTCTGGTACAGCAATTTCTGTCAAATAAAAACAGTACAGCTTGTCCTCATCCACCTTATACACTGGATCTGGCACCATGTGACTTCTGGCTCTTCCCCAAAGTGAAAATGATTCAGGACATCGAAGCAGCCACAACAGTGCAATTAAAGACACTCATGAAAGAGGACTTCCAGAACTTCAGAAAGTGGCAAGAACGATGGAATAAGTGTGTTCAAAGTGAGGGGGGTGTTTTGAGGGTTATTAATGGCAATAAGTCTTTTGCTGTAATAATTTATTTTTAATTTAAACATTCACCATATTTTTTATCCCACCTTGATTACACAATGGAATATTACTCAGCCATAAATTTTTAGTTTTATAATTTATCTTGGGAAAATTTTACTCATATTTTTAAGAACACAACTTTCTTGACTTCTTTTGTTTATAAGGGCACACCCTTCCAGTCTAGACTGGAGAAACTGAGATAAAAGAAAACTAAATTTCTTTGCCTGATAAAATAATAGGGGTTTTTAGAAAAGGAAGTTAGGCCTCTGGTGCTGATACCACAAGTTTGGATGACTTAGAGACATTCAAATTACATTAGTAAGAGCTAATTTCATAAGGCCAAAATAAATCATCTATAAAATAGAGGTTAACACAAATCTAAGCATTAACATTTAAACTAAAATTCAAATGTAATGGCTTGCTTATATTATTATCATTATGATAACTAAAATTTTTATAAGTCAGATAAAATATAAGACCAGCATGACTTATCTACCAATATAGGAGATATTTTTAAGTTAATAACCATTTAATCCAACATCTTCATTGAAAAAGGCAGATATCTACTTTTAATGAATCAACAGCTAGCAATTGCATTTATGGTATATGGTCCTCAGCTATTTATACCAAAGTATTTATTTATTTATTTTTTTACACATATAGTAGGTAGCTGGCAACCCATATTGCTTTATGGAAGTTGAAATGTGGTCACCTTCTCCCCTCTATTTCTGCCTCAACAACCTCTGTTCCCCAAGCCAGTTGGTGGGTATATTCATCCATTATAATCAGGATATAAGTGTTTACATCTAATTTAAGTTAGCACTGATAATTGAATTGGGCGATAAATAAGATGTATAAATAAAAGAGGAAACAAGTAAAGTGTGGTCGAGAATGATTACAAATTATTGTTTTCTCTTTCTATATCGACACTATTTATGGGAAGAAATGAAGAAACTAGCATTAACATACCAAGTTTGATTGGGAGTTGATAGTCATTTAATCTTCAGATAGCATGTGAGAGATGGCGTAATTAGTCCCATTTTAAGAACAATCTCTGAGTTTCAGACAGATTTGGTTACTTCTAGAATTTTCCATAACAAATTAAAGAAGGACATTGTGTTTAAAGTTTTATCTGATTCAAAATCCTTGTTAATTCTTCCTGAGCATAAAATAAGCCCCTGACTCCTACCCTTCTTGGAAGATCAATATCAGGCAGCTATTCTATGCAGGATTAAAATTTCAAATTTGACATACATGCAATGATATAAAATATGTTTTAAACATGTAAAAATATACTGTATTGTTTCAGAGACACTTTGAGGAACAAAGGTGTGTTTTGTTGTTTTACTGTGTGATATGAGAGGACAAATAAAAAGTAATAAATCTATCTTCTTTATAAAGAATCTATCATTCATCTAGTGTACATATGTATACATATGATTATCACTGGCAAAACAGTCTCACTTTAAAAAAGTAAAATTGTAATAATTTTCATAAGCATTTTCTAAAACCTAAAATATATAGACATTTTAACTTTACATATATGTTACACATAATTTTTATATGTATGAGCCTTAAACAAAATACTCTCTATTCCAAAATTTCATATATTGAAACAAACCCTGATATTTTTAATTTACTATGATCAGGGGGCATGCTTATATCTACAGTACATTTTCTGGGCAACTGTAACATTGAATTAAGCCATTATTCTGGAACAGACATACTTCTAAGCATATCGTGTTCTTTAACCTTCAATAGTTTTGTTTTGTTTGGATCTTGCCTTGATTTGAAGGAAAATATATTTCACTCCATGAGGTACATTTCTAAATGATGTTCCAGAAATAGACCAAACAAGCAAATTATTTGCATGGATTGGTTCAACTGAGAAAATGATGTGGTCCTGCAGCCTCCTTGTCTTGTCTTACCTCCCACACAGAAAGATGTTGAATCATCCCAGTGCTGCTCACAGACTCATCAAAGAAAGGTTTTCAGACCTAAACAGAGAGCACTTTCATTCAATTTAACAATTAGTATCTAGGAATGTTATGCATACCTTCTGACGATTATGATACAAATAAACCAGTACAGATTTTTTGCACTTAATTATACATCAGATTATTTTATGGTTCATTGTGTTTGCTTCATAAAATAGTTTGACCTAGGATTCCTAGTTTTAACAAAATCAGTAGAAAAATTCTAAAAAATATGTCAATATTTTCATAGATTGAATACATTTTAGGTACTAAGTAGCTAATGGCCATTTTTATTTTCCAGTTTAGTGGTTATGTGTAATAGTGTATGTGTTTGTTTATGTGCACATCTGTGAACATTCAAATATCTCTAGCATGAATTTCAGGGCCTTACTTTTTACAATTAGAACATGGCTGGCATTTTGGAAAGCACCAATTTACTTTTGTATGTCAAATAGAGAAAAAATAGCTTTTCCCTCACACAGTGACTAATGAGCTTGTCAGTAGCACGGTGTTTTACAGAGTCTTATGCAACAAAGTACTAGTGGCTACTTTTATTCTATACCCAGAGCAGCAAACCATGGTCAGCAGAAGCAAAATGTCAAATGTAATCTGTCATGATTCAATTACATGATATAAGAAACATAAAAAGAAAGAAATATATTATTAGATACATAATAGTGAAATAGATAATCAAAAGATTTTATTTATTTCTCATAATGCATTACTTGCCAGGCATAGACAAGTATATCTAGTCAATTTCTCTAAACCATAATTATGATACATGCAAATTTTATACTATTCTCTAGCTGCTTCTCCTTGATTGTGATAAGCAAAGTGTCATATATTAATTTGCCACTAATTCTTTCAAATAAGATAGCAGTAGGAAGAGACCAGTTAACATTTATTGCAAGAAACACCTGAGATGAGTAGGTTCAATATCAACTTGTCAATAAAATGTGAAGAACCAAAATTGTTACAATTACCTAGTTAGTAGCAGAAATTTTAAACAAAATAAAGTCGCTTAGCCAGACATCTAAGAGAAAATTGAACACACAAATCTCAGTCAACATCTTCGTGTTGAGTTAGGATGCAAACATTACAAAATATCCTACTAGGACATTTTGGATTCAGATAGTTCCAAAGTTGAAACAGAATCCAATGAAGTAGTAGTTGGCTTCTGGAAGGTTTTGACAACATTTCTTTCAGCAACAACACCCAGTATCAAATACAAGTTACTTTATTCAGATTTTCTGTAGGAAGGTTCACCTGCAATTTGCTTTCAAATATGGAGGCAGTCCCTTGTCAGGTATTGCAGAACTGGTGGGAACATCTAAAACTAAGAGCTGTATTCTCCAATAAGGCAGCCACTAGCCACATGTGAGAGTATTTAAATAGAAGATTAGATTATATAAAATTTTAATAAAAAATTAAAAATTGGTTTCTCACCAGTTCCTCATATGCTCTTATATGTATGTGAAAAGCAGATCCTTGGAAATATTTGGTGAACTGCCTGACTGCTCATCACAGAGAGAAAGGAGAAGCGAGAACATTATGAGCAGCATTTCTGAGAAAAGTACAAGCTCTGCATTGCACAGGGAAGGTCTAGTTACAGGGTCCTGGAGGGCAATATTCCTGAGAAACAATACATTCCCATTGCTGCTCATGCCTGCGGAACCTAACCTTATCCCACACCATGTCCACCCCAAAAAATATTCCTCAGCAAGTCTCCTCTTGCTTTCTGAAGCCATTTTCACATTAATTTGGGAATCCTGCCTTGCTAGCCTCCAAAAGTCTCATTATATAAGTAATAAACATTTTCAAACCCTCTTGGTATGTGTGTGGCATCATCAGTGTTGACCTATGAACCGAATTTTGGGTTTTCGTTAGGACAGCTATAACAGATAGTGTTGGCACTAGAAATGATTAATCCAGGAACAGGTCTAGATGCATTTAATGATCTTTAAAAAGGGTAATTTTAAAAAAAGTTATCACATATTTGATTCACTCTGAAATGTCTATGTTTAGAACCATGAATGATAGTTCACTCTCCGTAGCATGGTTTACTAGGCACAATTGAAAAGAAGAGACCTTCACAACATCTATGTTACAGAGTCACAAAAGGGGACTTGAGAGTTACCTCATTTATCTAGACTCCTGTCCCTGTATGTTATCATATGTATAATAACTCCAGAGAATGTACTCAGCCCATGATTGCCAGTAATGGAAACATTCTAACTACCTTTCTAGTCTCTTCTATTTTCCTGACACTTAACATAAATCGCATGGGATCAATCCCATTTCCTCTTGTAATGTAGTAAATATATATATATATATATATATATATATATTATAGATAGCTGTTCTATGTCTATCTGTCGCTCGATAGATAGATAGACAGACAGACAGACAGATAGATATAGAACAGCTATCTCCAAGAATAACTATTCATGTCCTTTAAGGATAATTCTAAGAAATGGTCCCATCTACAATCCCCACCCCCGGTACCAATTCAATCTCTCCCCATACTATATGTCCAAATCCTGCCATTAGCCACTTTAATTTATTCTCTCTGGGACTTTTTTCCAGGTCTGTTTTTTTATCTCTTATAAAATATAGATTCTGCAACTAGGCACTTTCTCTAAGGGTAGTATAATAATTTAGTGGTAGTGAAAATTAAATGTTTCCATATTAATATAACATAGAGTAACATAATAGTTATACAATACACAGAGGGTGATAAAAATGTATACACATTTTAAGAAAGAAAAAAAAACTATTAAAATTGTAATACTCAATATATACCAACAACAAAAGATGAATACAAGTAATGTGTATACATTTTTTTGATACTCCCGATAGTTCGGCTTTCTGGTTTGTATCAGACAGTCTTTTAAATAACAACATGTTTTGCTGTCATGTTTTCGGACTTTCCATTTCTCTCTTATTCTTATACTCTACAATTATAGGCATGAAGATATTTTTTGTGTGTGTTTAAATAAACGTTCTTTTTTCTGCTATCTCTATAGGGAACCCTTATTTCCTTATTCTTCCTTATACAGAAGCATGCGCCATTCAGTTCAGTTCAGTGCATTCTTCATTCATGTCTCTGTGAGGCTGTAGAGATGAGCTTAGTAAAAGCCATTGGAAGGTCTGTACACATAAGACGCGCTACGTGGAAACAACAGAAGTAACATTTGCTGGTTAAAGCAAATACTTGATAGCCTAGCTATGCAACTTTTGTCTGCTTTTATCATCAAATTTTGCTCCGATTCTATTTGCATTATTGCCTTCTACAAATTACCAAAGGAACAAGGCAAATAAATAAATGAAAAATCATAGACACAGACAATAGTTTAGTGGTTACCAGAGGGTAAGGAGGAGGCAGTGGTAGATGAGGGTAAAAGGGATCAAATAAATGGTGATGGAAGGAGAACTGACTCTGGGTGGTGAACACACAATGTGATATATAGATGATTTAATACAGAATGGTGCACCTGAAACCTATGCAACTTTACCAGCAATTGTCATCCCAATAAACTTTAATTAAAAAAAACCAAACAAAGATATTACTATTCTAATATCATTTAATTTAAATTTTATACTTATTGTAATCAGACTGTTTGGGATACCTGGAAAGGAAATCCTCTCAAACTAGTCAATTTTAAGGGGGCAGTTTGGTGGACACAGATTTTGAGAATCTAGGCAAAACTGCACAACAAATCACAAGGAAAGGTAGGAATTGAGAGCCCCAGCGTTCTCTTACACTTTTGTCTTTCTTTCTTCACTCCACTGATGATTCTCTCCTCATTTTATTGTTAACTTCTCTCTCTACATGAAGTGTGGGGGTTTTGTTGTTGTTTTCGGTAATTTGTCTTGTTCATAACTTAGAATAGACACCGCAGTCTCAAACCTTAAATGATATCCTAAGTCTGTCTTTTGCCACAACTGCCAAAGTTTTGCATCTCTTATTGCAGATTTTGACTGATCAGAATTTTTAAAAAGCCACAATATACAAATCATGTATATTTCCATATTTGGGATAATTTTCCCTAACCTGATCTAATAATCTATTGCTATCGTGTGGTGACAAATAGAACATGTGAAGCAAAATAGTGTCCTCAGCCTAGGATTTTCTCTGGGGGTTAAATGCAACTAGATCTTAGATAAATCAATGATACCAACATCCAGGAAGATAAAATGTGTGGTGATATGAAAAGAGAAACAAACAATAGAATATAGACAGTAATTGCCTGAGATAATGCTAATCTTAGTTTTTTTCTTAATCAAGATGATTGTAATTTACTGAATCTCTCCATCCAAAAATAATCAAAGATTGACTAATCGTCATTTTATATCTGGAAAGTAAGTCTCACCTAGCCAAATACAAAAGTTTAAAGGGATAACCAGTATTCACACTGATGTGACTCAAATACGGCCTGAAAAATTGTGCTTTGCAGGAGATAATTCAAAGACATACTACAGATTAGATATAATCTCATAGAATTTAAATCCTCAATAAAAATAAAAAGGATCAAGCCAACTAACCTCAAACTCAAATATCAATTCTGAATGAAATATTATAAAACTTGTAGTGACCTGAAGTGATTAGCATTCTTCCTGATGACTTGGTTTTAGGGTTTCTGATTAGCACAAAATATCACAAGTGAGGGTAAGGGGGATCGAATATATGGTGATGGAAGGAGAACTGACTCTGGGTGATGAACACACAATGGGATTTATAGATGATGTAATACAGAATTGTACACCTGAAATCTATGTAATTTTACTAACAATTGTCACCCCAATAAATTTAATTAAAAAAAAAAAATATCACAAGTGGCAGTTTGTTGCTGGGGCCTGGGATAACATTTCTAAAATCACATTGGATACACTGTTCAATATCTTTCTGAGCATATTTTATATGCCGTGATGAGATACTTGATAATATTGCCACATCACATAAATTCAAAGACAAATAATAGACTTCAAGAAAACAATCCCTAAATAAACATTAATCATCCTGTATTTACATTATATGAAACGAAAATCATAGCAATCAAAGCTCAGAAATGCCTGTGTAGAGATAACTTTTAAAAATGTATATGCCTTGACTCCATAATTGTAACAATTTGTGACAGTGATTTCTTATTTAGCATTGTGGCAGAATTGGTTACATGAAGAGCATGTCTAAACTTACTTTTTCCTACCACTACAAAGGCTGCTATTTGTAGCACTTCACCTTGGCCACCTGGTTCACCAAGTCCTAATCATTTTATTCATATGTATATTTCAAGGAAAGCTTTTTATTTGAAATTCATTTTAAAAACTATATTTTCTTTAGAGGCTCAAAACGCTCATAAAAATCTTAGTGTATATGGATGAACACTTTTCATTAAAAAGTTGCATGTAGTTTGCCATTTTATAAATATCCCAGGCAACAGTGCAAACATTGTAACACTAGGCAATTATATAACTGTCTTATATTAAAACAAAACAAACTAACAAAACTTCTGATTAATAGATAAAGCTGTTTTACTGAAAATAAACCAAGACATAGGCTTTGGTAATATTTTCAACCTGAATGTAAGACTATTCAATACTTATAATAAATAAATAGCTTTCTGTTTAATTAAATATCTATCTATCTACCTATCTACCTACCTAGATAGAAATATATTTATATAACAAGATAATTTAATATAGTTGTTTGGATTCAATACCATCAGAATATAATGGATGTATTGAGGAAAATATATTTAATTAAATTTCTTTATTTTGAGATAATTGTAGATTCACACACAGTAGAAAGATGTAATATTCTTTATCCAATTTTCCACACTGGTTACATCTTGCAAAACTATGGTACAACATTCCATCCACAATATTGGAATGGATAACATCGAGATACAGAACATTTTCATCACTAAAATAACCCCTACGGTTGCCATTTTATAACCATTCTCACCTCACACCTCCCCTCCATCTTCCTCACCACTGGCAACCACTACTCTGTGCTCCATCTCTATAATTTTGCCATTTTGAGAAGGTTACATATACAAAATTATAAGTATATAGCATTTAGGATCAAATTTTTCAATGAGCACAGTTCCCTGTACATGTATAGAGTTGTTGAATGTAGTTTGTTCCTTTCTATTGCTGAGTAGTAGCCCATGGTATGGATGCACTATAGTCTGTTTAACCATTCACCAGTACAGAACCTCAAGGTTGTTTTCGATTTTTGGCAAATATGAATTAAGCTGCTATAAACATCTGTGCAAAGGTTTTTGTATGAATATAAGTATTAGTTTCTCTGGGATAAATTTCCAAGGCTGCATGCTAGATCACATGGCATATATATGTACATACATACATATATGTGTTCATGAGAGATATTGATCTGTAGGTTTTTACTTATGGGAATTATCTAGCATATTAGTGTAATACTAACTTTATAAAATTAATTAAAAAGTGTTATCTATTTTCTATAAGAGATGAAGTAGAGTGGTTGTTAATTCTCCAGTCAAAACACTTGGTCTTGTAAATTTATTTTTGGGAAGTATTTAAATTATTAATTCATTTTCCATAGCGGTTCTAGCACAACTCTGTTTCTAGTTTTTAACTGAAGCTGTGAAAATTGTCCTACTACAACTATTTTTATTGTCCAATATTTGCAGGGAAGACTATCTTCCTTCTATTAATAGATTTCCTCTTTAAATGGTAATGTATGAGAAATAAATTTTAAAATGCAGTGCCAGAACAAAATGTCATCATCCTTGAGAGATTGCTATTTGCCCTCTTCCTTGATGTGAGTTATGGAAGGCATGCCATTACTAATTTTGATATGGCTGTCAGGAAGCTCAAGGCCATATTTAATCCTCAATTACAGCAACACGTCTGCCCTTATGGTGAACAAATTGACTTCCTCTTTCTTTCCTCCCAAGTCATTTTTTAAATTTATATTCCAGTTTTATTTATATATTTTATCATATGTCATGACTGGGTTCTTTTATTTTTTGGAAGGGAAAAATAGTAAACAAAATAGGTTATTAATGTGGTAGATGCAGTGATGCTTTTCTCAGCCCCTCCCCCACCTCAGAAATGAACTTATATCAGGCTGTGACTAGGAATGCACTTTACAGTGATGCACTGTGGGTATTGGCCCATGACCTTGGGATCCATAGTCCCTGTTGTATACCATATCCACCAGATGCTGCCAGTCTAATTATGGGAATAGCCTGATGAAGGCCAGCTCAGAGACAATACCATGAAAGAATGAATTGCCTTCCTCTAGGAAACTATGCATATCAAATCAGAGACTTTCCCATGGCATTGTGTCCCCAGTAGGAAGAATACATGGGTTTGAGGATGAAGGGGTTAAGCAGGAGTTGCCCCTTATGATCATTTGCAATGACTCACTGACTGACTTTGCAATCCCCACACCTACAATCTAGGTGGTTCAAGCACGGAATGCCTGGTCTACAAAGAAGGCACTCGCCCCTGAAGGACACAGCAGTGGTCTTATTGAACAATTATGGCTTACACCTCATATCTTGAGTACCAGGTAAGACAACAAACCTTTATACTCTTAATTCCAATTCAGTGTCTGTTTACCAGATAATATACCTGAGATATCTATCTACATCATCTACATTCTGTGCCTGTCTAAATCAGGGGCTTATATCTTGGATTCTTCTAACTCACCAGTCTTTTAAAACTTTTATTTGTATTATATTAAACAGAACTTTGTGTCTGCCTGACCCAAACCCAATATCCTATAAACAACAAGAAGTTACTCTTGTATATTTGTACAAATGCCTTCTATGACATATACATGGAGTAATTTGATTAGATAAAAAAAAATGAGTCCAATAGTTTATATTACAGTACTAGAAAGATCACCACAGTGATCAACAAATAAGTCTGCATGTAATAATCAATTAAAATATGTAGCATGAAAACAAATGTTGATAATACTCTTTCAGCTTCCTTCCCCAATAATCATTCAAGACTTAATTTTGGTTTTGAAATCAGCAACATCTAAAACTATGTATGAAAACCTGTCACAAAACAACACTTATGCCACCATTAAGTACATATGTCTTAATGATGAAGTCAAAACAGTTGTTCTTACTTTACTGAAACAAAATAAGCACGGTCGTATTTCTCTTACTAGGATAAGAAAAAATGTGACTTATCAAAACAAAATGAATATTGTACCAAGATTAGTAATAATATGCATGAACTCTCATATATAGTCTATGAAATTAAGCTCTATTTACTCTAATTTTGTTTTTACTCATAATTCATGAATTTCTCTTTATTGCTTTGTTTATGTTTGAATTTTCCAATTGAGCTGTTTATATTTAATTAATTTTACATTATACTGTAATGTTAAATACTTTGATGCATGTACACTGTTATCTGATTTTGAAAAAATAGTGTGTGTGTGCGTGTGTGTGTATGTGTGAGCGTGTGTGTGCTTCTAAAGAAATGTTTTTGGAAAACTTATATTTGAACGTTTCACAATATTTTTTAGCCTTTTCTTCTAAAAGTTGATGTTTTTTGATAATCCTTTAAAACAGACTTTTGTTACTTTTCAGAATTTACAGCTCCTCTTACGCTGCTCACTAGAAACTGAACTTTCAATAATGCCAGTTCACTCTCATTTGAAATATTGTAGTTGTGATCCTTGTTTGTCAAAAAACTGTTCCAGAATATGACAGTCATTTTATCATCCACATATCTTAAATCTTTAGGTGGCTTTGATTTAGAGACTAGATTATTTGTTTAGCTACTGATTTGTGAGCAATTGAATTCAAGTTCATATACACTGAAAACCTCATGGTACTAAATATTTGTCAGGAGATCTTTTCATTTTATGTATGCATTTGAAATTAGATAAGGTGTTTTTCTGCAATTTAAGATGTAACTCAAATGTGCCTATCAACATAAAACTGAAATTTATCATCCCTTTCCTTATTTATTATTTTTAAGTTCAAAAGGCAATTTAAAAAATTTTTCTCCTCAAATTACAAAGGTGACTTAATGCAAGATTCTAAAATGCAGACCAGGATCAGTGATACTATTATCTTTAGAGAAAGTATTTTTGAACACAGGCTTTATGAACAAAGAATTTAGGAGAAATCATAAGTTTGTATATTAACTTTGATTTTCTAAAATATATTATAGAATAGCTAAAAAATAACTTTCCCTAAATAGACAGTATAAATTATCATTATATCAATAGTTTGATGACTCTATGTGTCAATTGATGCCCTCATATATATGTATACCACCTATAGTGTTTTGCTTCATTGATGAAATTCTCATTAAATTACCTTAATTCTAGTCATGTATTGAAATATGAATGTATTGTACCTGCACATTTGTCATTTGATACATGTTCAAATTATTACCTCTCAGAGAAATGAATGAAATACTCTAACACAACAGAGAATCATTGCCATTTTTATTCTCTGAGACAAGAAATACAGATCACCTGAGCAAAACTCATTTTTACCCTTGACTAAGGAGTATAATTTGCATTGTCTACTAATGGGTTACAAATCACTGCCACAGTGATGCACATGGCCACAAATGGTTTATGTTGCCTCTAACATACTGGTTTCCTGAAGTTCAGCTCACATTATCTGACAAGATAAAATCTCATCAGCATCCCATAATCTCTTGCTTGGGCAAGACTCTTATTAAACTACTTCACTGCCCATTGACTGCTCCACCTTCATGCCTGACATATTTCACTATGGCACCATGAAAATCTGTTTATTTATGTTGAATGCATGACATCTGACAGCACTTCACCACCATAGCACTGCCTAACAGTTTATCACATGTCAGGTTTGAAGTTATGTCAATAATCCCTGTCTGTGGCTGAGGCTTCTACAACTGTCAATGGCCTTTGAAAATATCATCTTGCGTACTGCTATAATACAGTAACATTTTTAGCTTTTTTATTTTAAAATAAATATCTATGGCTCTCAACTACAGCTTCCTAATACATGAAACTTACATATTTTTTAACTATGAATATTCAGTATTTCACAATATAAAATATTTATCTAAAGTATGCAAAATTTGATAAAGAAATGAATTTCTTAACATTTATAAAAAAAAATCCTTTGGACATCTGGTTTAGCAAGCCCTAAGAAAAACCATTCCACTATCTATCATTTGACATGTTTGTGATTCTGCAGAGTTTGAAATTTAGTTTGATTGCATTGGACGTTTTTATCACACAATTTTTCATTGAAAAAGAAGAAGACAAAAAGAAGGAAGAAACATGTAGGAAAGAAAAAGAAAGGAAAGGCTTATTTATTATTGTTATGTGCTATTATAGATATTGGTCAAATTTAACTTTGAAACAGAACAATAAAAGCAATGGGCAATAAAAGAGTAATTCCAGTAGGTTATGCAACTTGTCAGTAGTAACTGGAGATGAGAGAACAGGACCGTAATAATTTTCAGAGGGGCTCACTGTTTTCTAGTACTGATATCAAGTTCTGGTCAAGTGGCATTTAACAGGGATATTAGGATTTGATTAAGTTGCTTAAATGGTATCACTTTCACCAGAAACAGATGTGAATAGAAAAGCCAGCTTTGAATTATTTGTTAAAAATTTTTACATCATCCACTCATTCACGCATTCCAAGTGCAAGAGCATCTTTTTGAAGTGATTTTACTATAGACCAAAGCAGATTTTCAGAGTGCTGGCAGTGGAGTGGGGGGTATGGGGACCTCTTCCTTCTCAGGAAATTTTGCCCAGTCAGGTTGAGGAAGCCAATAGGCCCAAGGCTAGTTGTACATTCTAACTGAGGATAGTGACGAAAGGGTCACAGTGCACAAAGTAAAGACCCTGTACTGACCAGGTCTGGTGTAAAGGATGGTGATGATCAGGTGGTGTCTGTTGTTTAGCATAATAAAGTAATGGAAGGTAACTGTGGAACACACTGTCAGTAAGGCAGTTAAATGTAAGACGGAAGGAAGACAAGGAAGCTTTTTGTGCTCTGATGTGACAACACTTCAACAGTTTTTATAGGTTTTGTATGTCTTGGGAAATTAATGCAAATACACCAAAAGTATTAGCTAACATAGTTTCCACTGAGGAAAAATGTGAATCTAATGTTCAGTTAGGCAATTCTGTTCCTATAAGCACATATTCTTAATAATTTCTTCGTATTACTGTCCATTATATAATTTGAGACTATAGCGTACTCATACTCACACTTCAGAGCCTGCCTTGCCTCAGCTACTTGTTAGCTGTGTGAATTAGCTGGCATACTGTTTTCTTATGTGAAAACAAGGAATAACCACAGTACATTTCTCTTAAGGATTTGGGGGAGATAAACCGAGATAGTTCAAGCCAAATGCTTAGCACACAGTAAATCATAAAGGAAATATTTTCTGTAAACTCTACATTAAACCAACAGGTAGGTTTTTTGTTATTGTTTGCTTGATCACTGCTATTTTTCTCAAAAACCATTTATGAGTATTTGAGGTGGCATCTAGACATCTGAATTTTTTGAAAATTCTTTAAGAAATTTTGATGCACATGCATTGTTGTACTGTATCAATCATAGTTATCCTTGTTGGATGTGTAGCTGGTTGATTTGTCCAGAATAAACCCTCCACCTTGCCTTATGCATTAAAAAACAAAGAGTAGGAAGCTCGTGCTTATTTTTGTCAATTATAATGTGCCAGACACATATTAGATGCATTTCAAGCTCTATCTCATTTAATTCTCAGAACAAACCTATCCATAACTTTTTATCTTTATTTCATTTATGGAAAAACTGAGGCTGTGAGACAGAGAATTATTTCACAAGTTCAAATTGTACCTTCGAGTCTTAGACTAGGGTATTAATCTAAGTGAGGCTAAATAATTTCACAATAAGTGGCTGAGCTCAAATTCCAAGTCACCACCAGTTTCATTGCTATATTCTGCCTCCTTTAAGTTTCATTTCAGTTTCATTTTAATGGATAGGAGGGTTATAGGATGATACATTTGAAAATAAAAAGTCAATTCACTTGAAAGATTTGTTAAAAGTAGACTAGGTCACTTAATCAAGTGCCAATCTTGCTAAAGGACTATAATACACTAATATGTAAACACGCTGTGCCTCCATTATATGTCCTCTATAAAATTTTGACATTTATTATGGAGAAACAATGCTCTCTGACATCTGCTGTCAAGAGTGTCCTTCCGTTATTTAATTTGGACCTGTCACATCACAAGCAAGTTATCCAAACAACTCTTTGTGTGGGAGTTATTATATTGTTTCAGATGCACTAGGGTTTAAAGAGACTGGCAGAACACTTCAGAGAGAAAAAATTTACAAAATGTAGTCTTTTTTTTTTTTAAAGTACCCAGAAAATTATGATAAAATTCCAAATACACAGTCAACCTTCTCTAAACTGCAAAAAACAAGTGCTATGCTTAATTTTCCCTAAACTGAAATATTTCAGCTCATGTATATTCTAAATATAAACAAATATAATGACTATTATAACACAATTTACACTCAGTGCCTTAATTGTTCCTGGTATCCTAACAAGCTTAATAGTTTTAATTTGGTAAGTATAAGTAGTATTTAGAAGCAGAGTATTAAACTAGCATGATACATTTCAGAAAAACGTTAAATGATACTTAAAGTGCCAAGATTAGTAATTTAATAGCGTATCAACCTAAATATTCAATGAACATTGCCTTTCAAAGCAGTTACCTTTAGAAAATATATTAGTATTTTTATTTAGCAAATATTTATTTAGTGCTTATCATAGGCAAGGCTACATATTTTAACATTTATCCAAATATTGCCTTGCATTTGTATTTATATGTTCTGTAATTTTAATCCCCACTACTTTTTAATCTTCTTAATTGGAAGAAATAATGGAATGATAAGTTGCAGTTTTAAAATATTCATATAAATAGAGATTATTGACATGCGCATATATATAATCCAGAATTAACCAGCTATTTCATAATTACTTAGGAAATTGAGGAACACACAAACAGATTATATATTCCTGTAATGTGAAATAAACATTAATGTAAATATCAAGATTTCTCTGAAAATTCATATTTCACTTAGGACAAGGAGCTAAGTACATACTGTGTCAAATACTTTGGATCAACGGTTCCAACAATTTCAATATATTCTTTTCAAAATATGTGTAAAAGAAAACAAATAGTACATGGCACCAAAACTCCAGCACTAAAAAGGAGTAAATTACACACTGTGAAAGTTTTTTCCTTTTATGTTATCTTCCACTTTAGGAATCAACTTAATCAACAAATATTTATTGAGAACCTACCAACTATTAGGCATTAATGTAGGTGCTGAGGATGTACCTTGCAGAAAAACAAGCCAATTACAATAATATTTTGAGAGGGTGCAAAAATGAACATGGGAAGAACAAATAAATATTGTATTAAGGAATATTAAAAAGATGAGAGATAGCCACAGAATAATAGAATTATATAGGCAATGGTAATTGAAATAAATATGATGATGTTTTGCTGACAGTTAACCTTAATTTGTAGAACAAAATAATATTTTTATAACTTATGGTACCAGTTAAAGTTTTTTTAAACTATTTTAATTTATTAAAATGCATATTACTTAAAATATTAACTAACATGTAAATGGTAATTGAATGTATAAAAAATGTTGTGAGGCATGTTCTCTACGGTAAACATGTATGAGTTTATTTGGAGAAAGAGACCTCTCCCACCAAAGAGGCTAATAATTTCCTATGTTTGCATCCCCCGACTCCCTTACAGCTAGGATGCAAGCTTTACCAATCAAATGCACTCATGATGCATGAAATAGGGAGCCAGACACAAAAAATACAGGGACAATGGGGACTCATCTCTGGCATTAGTGAGGATTGCTACAATGGCCAGTGGGATGCAGTAGGTGTGAATGATCACAGTGATTTCTACTGATGGTCTCATAGTAATAATCTCTGTTACAAATATGGGTGTTGTTTCTAGCTCTGTAGCACACAAGCCTCAATAAAATCAACTATTCAATACAATTATAATAAATTATTTTCTGTTTTAAAAAAACACAGTCGTTTCCATTACTTGCATCTAAAAATGCAGACTAGCACCAACGTACACAAGGGAAAGAGGTATACATTTATTACTACACTGCCTACTTCTCTCCTTGGCATAGAGTGAGTATTCAATCGATATTAAATGAATGAATAAAATGTGAAAAGTAAATAATATAGTTCTCCTGTCTTCCAAACTAGATCAAAACTGCCTCACATTAATCCTTTTGCTCTCTATTTTATTTTCTCAATTTTATTCAAGTTAGATTCAGAAGGATGAACTTTTTTACAGCAGTAATAACATGTCTTGTTCTGAAAAGCTTCAGTAGTAATAATGCTTGTATAATAATGCAGTACAATTTTGACATGAATCTCAGCTTAAAAATGTAAATATGGTAGAAATTTTCATGGCAATTGAAAACACACTAAACAATAATTTGGGATAAATATGGAAACAGTTGTAAAATCAGCAAACAAAACTGTAGTTTAATATAAAAACTGTAGTTTAGTAAAAACAATATCTAAACTAGAGGCACTAGTAATATAAAGAACTTTTCCATTTTTCAGCATAGAAAGATTGATTTTTATCATGCAATGAGATTTGCAGGGTACTGTGCCAGAAGAAAATAAAGAATTTGAGCGATATATTAAAAAGATGTGGGCAAGTATGAAATATTTGAGCTTTATACAAGAACAGAAAGTGAAAAATGAAATAGATACTCCTAATAGCTAACATAAGTCCTTATAAAGACTGCTGGTTCATTCAAAATGAACATACTAATGTCAGAAAATGTTTATCTAAAGGTTCCAAATCACAGAGGAATTACCAAAATTGTCTCATTATGCTGTAGTCCTCTCAGAGGCCAAGAGAGTTGTTGATAACTTCTTTGTTCTTGATCTTTAAAGCTGTTTCCAAAACATATTTTATCTTCCAACTTCAAAAACCCAACTACATTGACAAGGAACCATCAGCCATTATCAATGACAACTTATACTTGTGGCTGTCAGCCAGTCTCCTGCTGACAGTACCACTCATTCATCCATGGCTTTGACAAGTGACTCATTCTCTCTACTATTGTTATTTTCATAGTCATTAATTAATTGAATCTACCCAGACTCTCACTTCAATGACATTCTTAATTCCTAACAGAAATACATTTCTCAACCACATTTCTGCCAACCACTGTCATAATTATGACTTTATTCCTCATATCCTTTCTCTCTTTCTCCTCATCTCTATTTGCTGTCTGTGTATCTCTGTATCTTTTTATATCTCTCTTTTTCTCTATGATCTCTCTCTCTCATGTCATCATGTACATTTGGCAAAACCATATCCTGGTCAATTTCCACTTCTTGACTATCCCATGACTATGATAGTATTGTGAAAAAATGCCACAACCATGGTGGGAACCATGGGCATTTGGGCCACTTCTTTATGTAGCTTACTATGACTTTAGGAAATGCTCAAGCCCATATCATATACATGACTTCCATTTAATATTAGAGTGCATCTGTGCATGGTCAACTTTCTGTCTTGGTGTATCAGACCACAGCCTATTCAGGATGGGCAGCTCACATCTTGTGGTAACTTGGTGGCCCATGTTTAAACATTCTACCAAGGCCCAGTATCAGACTAAGAGTGGTTTCTCAAACAGAGAATCATAATCTGCAAAGACGGCAGGGCTTTGGTCTAAAATCCTGAAGGTCTGAGCTCTGATTCATCTATAAGGACCTGTCAAAAGCTCCAAACAGCATCTCTATTTCCATTGACACTTCAAGCACCATTGAATCTCCTGAAACATCTAGCCTTAATGGCAGAGCAGCTTGCAACAGCATGGACCTGCAGAGGAGTCTGTTCTTTTTCTAGACCCCACTCAAAATGGCAGCTTTGCTTCATTCCTAAGGCTCTGCACTGTAATTCACCTAAAGTGGCCTACAAAGGATGCAAAGAACACATCTACCACTGACACTGCAAGGACCATTGGATCTGCTGGACCATGTGACACCCGTGCCAGTCTTGCTCCACAGCCTTAAGCTATTGCAAAACTTTGTGTTGTTCTGGGCCTAACTCAAAGGTAGAAGCTCTGGGGCCACTGGATAAATGGACCCAAGCAGTACACAACAATGAGGACTACAAGTATGTTGCCTCCAAAATCCAAAACT
This sequence comes from Rhinolophus sinicus, assembly GCF_057876585.1. Taxonomy (NCBI): domain Eukaryota; kingdom Metazoa; phylum Chordata; class Mammalia; order Chiroptera; family Rhinolophidae; genus Rhinolophus; species Rhinolophus sinicus. The sequence continues at coordinate 111,861,160 of NC_142516.1, forward strand.
GCTGAGACTTTTTTTTTTTTTTTTTTTTTTGGTGTTAAGAAGGGGCAGATGCAATCACTTATTTTTCACCTTTGAAGGTATATGAAGCATGCCTCCACACCACTGGACCACTGGAAATTTCACTGATGTGGAGGGTCCCTGAATTTTTTGAATTTTGTTTTCCATCTTTGCTATATCTACAGGAGTTGCTTCTCCTTGCTGACTAGGTCCAATCAACACAATATTATTGATATAATGGACCACGATGGCATCTTAAGGAAGGGAAGATCAATCAGGGTCCCTGTGGACTAAATTATGGCAAAAGGCTAGAGAGTTCACCCCTAAATTAGGTTAAGAATGTGTATTTCTAGGTTTGCTAGCTGAAAACAAACTGCCTCTGGTGGTTTTTAGTAAAAGGTTGAAAGATAAAAAAAAATAAAGGATTTGCCAAATCAATCGCTATACGCCACGAACTGAGGATGTGTTAATTTGCTAAAAGCAACAAAACCACATCAGGAACTGCAGCTGCAGTTCAAGACACCACCTGACTACATTTACCACAATCCACTGTCATTCTCTAACATCCATCTGTTTCCCGCACAGGCCAACCAGGTTACTTAAATGGAAATATGTTGAGAATCGCCATCCCTGCATCCTTTAATTTTCATAGTAGTACTAGTTCCTGCAGTTCCTCCAGGATGTGGCATTGCTTTCGATTTACTATATTTTTGTAGATAAAGGAAGCTGAATTAACTTCTAGTTGGCTTTCCTACCCTAATAAATCTTTAAACCACAGGTTACGGAAATAGTGTGGGGATTCTGCCAGTTGCTTGTATGTGTATTCCAAATATGCATCTTGGAACAAGGGAAATCATCACAGGATGAGTTTGTGAACCAATTGGGCCCAACGTGAGACAGATTGAACAAAAACACCTTGAGCAATTGATCCACAGAAGGCCCCACTTTGACTGGTAGACAGTGATGGTTTGGGTCTCCAGGAATTAGTATGCCTAGTCTGATACATAGGAAAATTACATTTGCTATTTTAACTTAATTTCATTTTATTGAACATAAAAGTATCCTCATTACAAAAACTCCAGACCCACATAGCTTCATAAATATATTTCTCTCAATCTTTAAGGAAGAAATATAAACCTCTTTGGAGAGCAGAAACAGAGAGCACATTTCCCAACTCTTTTTATGATGGAATATATGTTCGATATGAAAACTTGAACAACAACAAAAAAAAGGAAAACAACACACTAATTACTTTCATAAATATAGATACAACAATCCTACCCAAAATGTTATGAAATTAATTCCAGCAATGTATAAAACGGATAATATACCATGGTCATTTGGGGTTTTAATACTATTATGCAAGATTGGTTAAATCTCTGTAAACCAATTAGCATAAGAGTATAAACTGTGCTGAGTGACCTAAATACATCCATCCCCAATCTGAAGCACTCATTTAGCCAGCTGCAGGGAGTGTTGAGGGCTCAGATATTAGCTGTCTTCCACTATGTAAATCACATTTGGCTGAAGACAGCCACCTTATCCAAATCCCCTTTTGGAAGCATCCTGAATCCTATTTCACTTTTGCTCCAATTCAGGAAAATAGCTCCACATCTTCCCATGGGATGTTTAAAACCTTTATTTTCACTTTCTTGTAGTTCAAATTCTTCCACTGCCCGTTCTCCTCTTTCTTTACTTTTCCACAGATTTTGACACTAAGAACATTCCCCTACAAATACTCTTTATGGCAAATCTACATCTTAAAATATGTATCTTATGGGATCTGTCCTGTGATATTACATTAACAAATACAAGGGGAAAATCATATGATATTCTCAACAGATTGTTTAAGTGCAGTTGAAACAAATTCAACACACATTCTTTGATATTGTCTCCTAGGAAACAAGAACTAGAGGGGTATGTCTAAAGATAAAGTGTATGTACAGAAAACTAAGGGAAAGTCATGAACAAAGAGAGAGATTTTTTAAAAGTTTTACCTCTAATATCTAGATACAGCAGCCCACTAAGCAAGTTATATTCCACATGGTACTAAAACAGAGGTTGGCAAACTTTTTCTGTAAAAGGCCAAATAGAAAATATTGATGCTTTGTAGCTCATAGGGTCTTTGTCACAACTACTTAATTTGGCCATTGTAGGACAAAACAGAAACAGTAAATAAATGGATGGGTATTTCTATGTTCTAATAAAACTTTGTTTACAAAAAGATGACGAGAAATATTTGACGTGTAGGTCATTGTCAACCACTTTCTAAAGGACTTAATTCATATAATTAAACAAGAAAAAGAATTAAAAGACAAAATAATAAGAAAAAAGAATAGTAAATTAATACTTGCTTACTTAGAAAATTCTAAGGAACCTGCCTATTCATATTAGAGCTAATAGGTATAATTAATAAAATGTCAAAATACAAAAATTGATTGTGTTTCTGTTTATAATACTCATAGAATAACTCATATCAGACAGACTCTCCCACTGATAACACATGAACTCTGTATAGAAAAATAAAACAAAATAATAACAACCACAACGGAACTACATTTAGAATTTTAAAAGCAGTTAAAAGCAGGGAGAAGTTAGGTTCTTGGGAGAAGGAAAAAACACTGGATGATGTTCCCATTTTTATAGTGTTTTGCCTGAAGGCACATCCCCCTCAGTGCTAGCAGGGACAGCTAATCTTTACATAGAAACCCACAGTCCTCCTGGCTTTAAGAAGCAAAAGCAGGAGTTACCAGCTAGGCTACCAGAACAGCTAGAAAGAGATAGGGTAAATTCCAGAATGGAGAAAGCCATAAAGGTGAATTTCAAATTATATTCATATGTTTAGCTGACCCCGAACTATACATGCCTACTGCAGGTTCCATCCAACAGGGCTAAAAATTAAAAAATTGAAAATACATTTCACCTACTGCCCACCAGGGAGAAAAGATAGTCTTTGTACTTTGAATTAAGCAAACCTGCTGAAAAACCAACAAATAAACCTTCAACATTCCTAGATAAATGGAAAAAAAACAACAACTAGTGTCTCTGAAAAATATTATTCACAGTGGCACAATGATCAGGACCACATCCAAAACTATAGAAGTAGGAAAAACATATATGACCTACACTTGCGAAAACAGACAACTAATTTAGACCAAGAACAAAATTACCCAGATGTTAGGCTTAGCAGTGAAGTATTACAAAGCAGCTATTTTAACTATATTCAACAATGTAAATTTAGTATGCTCATAATGAATAAACAAATAGGAAATTTCAGAAATTCATACAATAAATTGAAAATCTGTAATTAAATATTTAGCTGGTGAACTTTAAAATAAATTAAAAAAAATGGAAATTATCCAAAATGAAGAAAAGAGAAAGAATATAGGAGGGAAATGAGGAAAGCCTCCATAAGCTGTGGGATAATATTCAAAGTTCTAACAAATGTGTAACTTACAGGCCCCGAAAGTGAGAAGTGAGAGATGGAATAGAAAAATATTTAAATAAACAATGGATGAACATGTCCCAAATTTTCTGAAAGACATACTCATAAGTTTACAAATTCAAGTAGTTCACCAAAACTCAAGAATGATAAATAAAAATAATAAAAAAGGACACAATTAGGTACAGTATAGTTAAATTGTTGGAAGAAAACAATGGAAAATCTTAAAAGCATCCAGAGAATAATGACATACTACATACAGAGGGATAATATTATGAATTGGAGCGTATTTCTCATTACAATGACTAGAGGCCAAAGACAGCAAAGAAAAATATCATTTAAAATGAAGGCGAAATAAAATTTTCAGATAAATGAACACACAAAAAAATTGTGGATAGAGCCATTACACTGCAAGAAAAACTGAAGGAAGTTCATCAAACTTAAGGGAAAAGATACTAGATAGATAGGTGGGCTTTAGAACCTATACTGTAACAGTTCTAAAGATACGATCTTTAAAATTCATATAACTGCTTAAAACAAAAATTACTGGACTATTGTTGGTTTATAACTTACATAACTTAAGTAACATATTTATTATGCACATATAGAGGAAATATAAATAGCACACAAGTACAGACAATTAAGTTTGCGAACTCATCCTAGAAAATGTACTACATACCTCACTGCTGAATATCACTATGGTGACCTTCGAAGTACTCCCCTTGGGAAGCTATGCACCGACGTCTGCATCTAGTCCACCCTTCAAAGCAATTTTGGAACTCTTTTTCTGGAATGGCCACCAGAGCTGTTGTCGTATTACCTTTGATGTCCTGAATGTCATCAAAATGTCTTCCTTTCAATATTTCCTTTATCTTTGGGTAAAGGAAGAAGTCATTGGGGGCCCAATCTGGTGAGTAGGGAGGGTATTCCAATACAGTTATTTGTTGATTGGCTAAAAACTCCCTCACAGACAGTGCCATGTGAGCTGGTGTATTGTCGTGATGCAAGAGCCATGAATTGTTGGCAAAAAGTTCAGGTCTTCTAACGTTTTCACACAGCCATTTCAGCAGTTCTAAATAGTAAACTAGGTTAACTGTTTGTCCAGTTGGTACCAATTCATAAGTAATCCCTCTGATATCAAGAAAAGGTTAGCAACATCATTGCAACAATTTTGCAAACTTAATTTTCAGAACTTGTATAGGTACAACAGGAGCAGAGCAATAACGCCACTGTAATGTTCTTAAAATTTACAGTGTTACCACTTATATGTAATACACTAAAAAAGAATTTAAAGGTGTATGTCCAAATTATTACAACAACCAATATAAAATGTAATGCAATGAGGTTTATCTAATAAGTCAATATACCCTAAAATAACTGTTGATATGACAAAAGAAATAGTGACATAAATTACATATATATTCTCCAAAATCATAAAATAATTACCCCCCCAAAAAAAAAGAAGAAAAAGAGGGAAATAAATATATTGCATTTTCATGTGTTCAAGTGCAGTTTTGGGTCATTTATATTATTTCAATGTCTCTACTTAACTTTGGAATTTTTTGAATATATGGGATATAATTTTAATTATTTTTATTGTTCTTACCTGCTAATTTAAACATCTATGTCAGTTCTGGATTGGTTTGAATTGATTTTTTTGATCAATCTTCTCATTTGGTATTATATTATCTTGCTTCTTTGCATCCTTAACAAATTTTTTATTAAATACCCAATATTGCATGATTACCTTGTTGGGGACTGGGTATTTTTGTATTGCTGTAAGTATTTTTGAGGGTTTTTTTTTTCTTTTCTTTTTGGTGGGGGCACTCAGTTAAGTTACTTGTAAATAGTTTTATCCATTTGGGTATTGCTTCTAAAATTTGTTAGGTAGAAACTGAGCAATGTTCATCTGGAATTAATTGTTCTCCACTTCTGAGGCAAGTCCATGAAGCTTGAGCTTTTTCAGTCTGGTTTCTGGGAACAGGTACTGTTTCTTGTCCTGTAAGTGTGTCCGACATGGCTAACTCTCATCTTTTGAGCATTTCTTTCTTCAGTCTCTCTAATTTCCTGAAACACTTGAGCTGATCACTACTCAACCAAAAACTTGAAGGGAAACTTCTTTAGATCTTGGGAGTTCTCACTCTACGCAGCTCTTTCCTCTCTGATGCTCCATCCTACACACTCCAGGCACTTTGTTCTCTCCACACTCTCAGGTCTGTCTCCTCAACTCAAGAAGCCTGCTGGGCTCCATTCATGTTCCTCCTTCCTGCTCTGTGACCTGAAAACTCTCTCAAGGCAGTAAATGGGGGAGATCATAGGACTCACCTCTTTGCTTCTCCTTTCATGGGGATTATTTTCTTTCTTTTTTTTTTTTTTCTTTTCTTTTTTTTTTTGAGGTCCAGTGTCCTACAAACTACTGTTTTCATTTATTCTGTTTGTTTATATTGGTTGTTTAAGTTGGGAGGATAAATCTGGTTCATTACTCCATCTTGGTTGTAAGTGGACATCGCTCTTGAGTTATTTTTCTCAGAGTATTTATAGCCTTCTAACATAAAATTTACTTAATTTCCCTTCGCTATAGGGTAAGCTGTGTTCTGTACAAATGTATCTAGTGAGCAAAATAGTGCTTGACAAATATCAAAAAGTAAATAAGTACTTTTACTCTACACACTTCACGCTCACTAATAATGGCAAATCTTCTGAAATCTTGATCCCATTATGCCCCTCTTCACCACCACTTCCTGCATCTTGACTCACATATTCTTACTCTCTACTTCTTCAACCTCACAGTAACTACCCATCCAGTGGGGCTTTTCCTTTTCTGTTACCACCCCACGCATGCTGTTCCTTCTCCTTTTATTCGGCTTCGATGCACATTCCTACATAATAATAATTGTCTTTCAACATCTCTACTTTCCTGTCTTAGTCTCTCTCATTGCTTTTGGCTAGGCAAAACTGCAATCATAGTAAGACTAAATATCCACTGATTCCATTACTGCAATTTTGCTAAAGAAAATGGCACAGCTGATTTAACTGATCTCCACTAAACAAATGGCCACACATCTTAGATGGTCCTATGCACTGTCAGAATACCCTTCTGTACTTGTCTAATACACTTTCCACCTTCAACTAAGGTAAATATTGCACAACTCTCTTCCCTTCTAAAGACACTATCCCTGTCCTCACCTACTAATTTCTCCTTATGCCTTTATGTTAAAATTAATTTAAATCAGAAGAGAGATCCCTTCTCTAGGGCAATTAAACTATCTGCATAACTATACTCAAATATGTTGCTTTCCTTCGTAATTCAATGAAAAATAAAATGTCCAAGGCATCCTCACCATTTGTAGTTTGGATGTTATTTGTTCTTACAGGAAACTTCATCCTGCATGTATTCTGTTTCCTCTATTTATTCTGATTTTTCTGATTTTGGCAGAAGGTACCCTAAATAGAATAACCCCAATACAAAAGTATAAAACATATTTAAAGACTTTGATGCATGTTCTAAAAATATTTTCTCCCAAATTGTAATAATTCCATTTCTACCAACACATAATATTCCTTTACCCATTAAAGAAATCTTAATTTTTCTAATTTAATATATGTGACAGTATATGGATAAAATGTTTCAGGAGAGAAATTCAGGAACACGTGTGGAAAGCCTCAAATATGATCAATATCCTTTGAATTCGTAATTCCACAAATGTATCCTAAGAAAATTTCAAACATGTCTAATTTGTTTTTCTGTCAGGAGCTCCAACTTTTCAATGCTCAGTTGGGCATCGAGTCTTATAAGAAACTTATCTGTGCCTGTAGTCATTAGAGTCTTTTTCTTTGTGCGAGTAGAGTCATTTTCTGTGCTGACATAGCATTTGGGGCACATCTACAGTAGCACTTACTACATTACGTTATAATAGTTACAAGTATTAGTTAAAATGTATTAAATACTGATAGAATGCTTCATAATATTCTAAGCACACTTATACCCAGTTTATTATTTATTTATGAAGACAAATTTATTATATGGGGATGACTTTCCACATATTATCATTGTTTCAATTATTACTTAGACAGGACAAATGCAGGTAAGTAATAAGGAAGCCTCAGGATTCAAATGCAGGTTAGTTGAGTTGAATAAATTTATTTGTAAGTTATGTATATATTATCATCCTGATATTAAAATTATATTCAGATCTCCCAAATACATATTTAGGGATAAGGGAAATTAGAAAAATATTCAAAAATTAATAAACTTCAAAATTTCAGTATTCACATCATTAGTTTTGTATACCTACATAACCTATTAAAATTAAAAAAAAAATGCTTGGGATTACAAATCTCTAGGTACATTGCTATTTCTGCTTTATTTTGGGATAAGCAGAGCCTTATGGAAGTAAGAGTAGAAATATTGCATGAAAATAACTGACTCCAAATGTGAGTATTAGATAATAAATGAACTTCAGTCATATGATCCGGTCAAAATTGAATATGAGTTACTGCATGTGAGCAGTTCTTTGCAAATGCTCGAGAAGATGACTTATGAATCTTAATGATTAAAGACTCAGGTGTGTATATTTTCACTTGTACCTGACTGGAACAATTAGATGAGGGAGGTTTGCATGAGAAAATTTTTCAATAAATGTTGTGATTACATATATATATATATATATATATATATATGTATATGTATATATGTATATATACACACATATACATATACATACATATGTATATATATATATACATACATATGTATGTATATGTGTGTGTGTGTGTATATATATATATATATATATGTATATATATATATGCAGACACACATATATACATACTTTTTTTTTTAGTTTTGGATTTTTCAATTACAGTTGACATGCAATACTCTACTAGCTTTAGGTTTACAACATAGTGATCAGACATCCACAAAACTTACCAAGTGGTCACCCCAACAAATCCAGCGCCCATCCGTCATCACGTATAACAGTACTGGCTGCACTCTCCATGCCATACTGTATATCCCCAGGAGTGTTTTGTAACTACCAATCTGTACTTCTTAATCCCTTGTACTTTCCCATCCATCCCCCCAAAGTCCGTCTCATCTAGCAGTCATCAAAATGCTCTTTGTATCGATGAGTTTGTTTCTGTTTTGTATGTTTGTTGATTTTTTTTTACAGATTCCACATATAAATGAAATCATATGGTGTTTTTCCTTTTCTGACTTATTTCACTTAGCATAATACCCTCTAGGTCCATCCATATTATTGAGGATGGCAAGATTTTCTCCTTTTTTATGGTTGAGTAATAGTCCATTGTGTAAATGTATCACCTCCTATTTATCCATTCATACACTGATAGATACCCAGGTTACTTCCATGTCTTGGTTATTGTAAACAATGCTATAATGAACACATGCATGCATATGCCATTTTGAATTGGTATTTTAAATTTTTTTGTATAAATACTCAAAAGTGGCATTACTGTGTTCTTGTTTATCTCTTATTATAGCTTTTATTTTTTTCAAGTCTATAAGTATTGTTTATTCCAGTATTTTTTTTTCATGAAATATCTTTTTTAATCCCTTTACTTACAGTGTGAGTCTGTGTTTTGATCTGAAGTGAGTCTCATATAGGTGCATATATAATAGTTTGGTTTTCTTATCCATTCAGCCACCCTATGTCTTTTGATTGAAGCATTTAATCCATTTACATTAAAAGTAATTCTTGATTGATATTTAATAATGGCCATTGTATTATTCATAGTTTCGACATATTTTTCTTCTTAAATAAATTCCTTTAACATATCTTAAATTTTTATACTTTATTTATTTATTTTGACATTCAATATTATTTACATTAATTCCAGATGTACAGCATAGTTGTTAGACACTTATATAATTTAAGAAGTGATCCGCCATCACTGTGCAAAGTTATCATCATATTATTGACTCTATTCTCTATGCTTTATTTTACATCCCTGTGACTATTTTACAACTACCAATTTGTACTTCTTAAACTCTTCCTTTTTCACCCTTTCCCCCAACCCTGCTCTCATCTATCACCCCTATAAATCTAGTGCCGATCTGACATCACACATAGTTATTACAATATTATTGACTATATTACTTATGCTATCCTCGACATTCCCATATTCCTGTGTGACACCAATTTGTACTTCTTAACCCCTTCCCCTTTCTCAATCACCTCCCAACCACCTTCCCATCCAGTAACCATCAAAATGTTCTATGTATCTATGAGTTTATTTCTGGTTTGTTTTTGATCTTTAGATTCCACATATAAGCAAAATCACATTGCATCTGTTTTTCTCTGTCTGACATACTCCACTCAGCACAATGCCCTCCAGGTCCATCCATGCTGCCACAAATGGCCAGAACCCATTCCCTTCCATAGCTGAGCAATATTTCATTGTATATATGTACCACCTCCTCTTTATCTCTTCATCAATCAATGGACACCAAGGTTGCCTCCACATCTTGGCATTGTAAACAATGCTGCAATGAACAAATGGATGCAAACTTCCTCTCAAAGTAGTAGTATTTTGGGTTTCTTCAGAGAAATACCGAGAAGTGGGATTACTGGATCCTTCTTGATCTCTTGTTATATCCTTTGTTTTAAAGTCTATTTCATCTGGTATAAGTATTGCTCTCTCAATTGTTTTGTTTCTTTGTATTGTTTCCATTTTCATGGAATATCTTTTACCATCCCTTTACTTTTAGTCTTTGTATGCCTTTCGATCTGAACTGAGTCTCTTGTTGGCAGCATATGTAAGGGTCTTGTTTTCTTATCCATTCAACCACCTTGATTGGAGCATTTAAACCATTAACCCTTGATGTAATGGTTGATAGATATGTAGTTATGGCCATGTTCTTGTTCATTTTTTTTTTTTTTTTCTTTTTCATTTTTCTTCTTCTTAAAGAAGTCCTTTTAGTATTTCTTGTAATACTGGTTTGGTGGTGATGAACTCTTTTATCTTTTTCTTGTTTGGGAAGCCATTTATCTGTCCCTTGTTTCTAAATGGTATCTTTGCTGGATAGAGTAATCTTGATTATAGATCCTAGCTTCTCATCACTTTGAATAGTTCCTTCCAATCCGTTCTGGCCAGCCAAGTTTCCGTTGAGAAACCAGCTGACAGTCTTAAGGGAGCTATCTTTTAAGAAACTAACAGTTTTTCTCTCGGCGCTGTTAAGATTCTTTCTTTGTCTTTAACATTTGACATTTTAATTATGATGTGTCTTGGTGTGGGTCTCTTTGGGTTCATCTTGCTTGGGACTCTCTGAACTTCCTGGGTTTGTATGTCTATTTTCTTTGCCAGGTTAGGGAAGTTTTCAGTCATTATTTCTTCAAATAGGTTTTTGGTTCCTTGCTCTCTCTCTTTTCCTTCTGGTTCCCTTGTGATGGGAAGGTTGATATGCTTGGTTTTGTCCCAGAGGCCCATTTCATTCATATATATATATATATATATATATATATATATATATATATACTTTTTTTTTTCTCTTTGCTCTCTGTGTTGGGTGTGTTCTGCTACCTTATCATCCAAATGATTGTTTTGCTCCTCTGCTTTATCTAATTTACTATTGATTCCCTCTAATATATTAATTATTTCAGTTATTGTATTCTTCATTTCTGACTGGCTCTTTTTAATGTTTTCTAGCTCCATTTTCATGTGTTCTACCTATTTGTTGATATTTTCCCTGACATCACTGAGCTCCTCAAAACTAGTATTGTGAACTCTGCATCTAGTAGATAATCTCCATTTTGTTTAGTTATTTTTCTGGAGTTTTGTTTTGATCATTCATTTGGAACATAGGTCTTCATTTTGGCTACCTCTCTGTTTTTGTTTCTATATATTAGGTAGAGCTGATATGTCTCTCAGCGTTGGTAGAGTGACCTTCTGTAGTAGATGTGCTGTGGGGCTCAGTAGCTCAGTCTCCTTGGTCACCTGAACTAAGTGCTCCAGGTGTGTCCCTAGTGTGGGTTGTGTAATTGAGCCTCGATTGCCATTGGGACATCAGTGGGAGGGATTGACCCTTGGCTGATTGATTGTGAGGACAGTCTGTGAATGCAGTAGAGGAGCTGTTGGGCAGGGGCTGACCCTGTGGAGCAAGATTCACTTTAGCAGAGCTCTGGTGCCTTCCAAGTCTGCCTTTTAGGTAGGTATTTTGTAGAGATGTTTGGGTGCTCTCGACCTAGCCACCAGGTGTTTTGGTTCTGGGGCTTCTTGGGAGGGCCAAGTTCAGCCTCTGCCTCTACCCTATCTGGGGCCATTTGGTATGAGCTGAAAAGTGATCTGCAGATGGCTTCCACTTATACTGGGCTTAGAGGTTCCTGAGAGAGGCTAAGCTGTGAACTGAGGCCAGCTGCCACTAGTACCAGGCATGGGACTGCTTAACAATTGGTATGGGACATGCTGAGGCCAGATGATGCTTATTTTGGGTTTTGAAAGCTTTTAGAAAAGTCCAATGCATGAGCCAAGACAGGCCGTTTGTATGGTAAAGCTCATGGATGCGGCTTGGGTAGACTCACAAGTTGGGTGGGGCAAGGTTTCAGGGAATCACCAGGATGGGGTGAATGGTGTCAGTTAAGTTGATGGAGACTCGATATGGCACCTGCCTTAGAGGGGAGAAGACATAACAAAGGAATAATGGCTTCTGCCAGCCTGTCTCTCTGGGTGAAAACTGCCCATCCAGTCCTCGCCCTGATGCCAGACAATTCAGTTCCTCACCATATGTCCTTGGGAACTTTCAAGCTGCTGAGTGCTGGAGCTCAGAGCTAATGAGTCTTTCAGTGAGTAAATGTATATGTGGGCCCTTTGAGGGGGACACTTGGTACTCCAGTGGCCCTCTGTCTCACTCAGTCTCAGTTTCCACTGGTTTTCACAGTTGGAAGCTATGGGGACTTTTCTTCCTAGCACTGGAGCCCTGTGCTTGCTAGCCTCATGTGGTACTGGGACTCCTGGCTCCTCAGGTGGGAACTTTGCAGCCAAAATATCCCTCCAAATTTTTAGTGGTCATGCATGAGTGTGGGACCAGCCCATTCCACGTCTCTGCCCCTCCTTCAAGTCTAAACATGGCTTCTTATGTATACCCTTAGTTATAGGACTTCTATTCAGCTAGTCTTCAGGCAACTGTCAATGATGATTTTTCTGGCTGTGAGAGGAGGCAAGCACAGCATTTATCTACTCTTCCATCTTGATCAAAAGCCTGATAAATGTTACATTTTAAATTACACAAATAGAAAGGTAGGGAAAAATGAATCCTGTGCTTCTATCATGGAGAAACTACTTAGTTTAGAGAGATTTAAACTATCAATCAATAAATCATTCAGATACTGAGAACTCTAAGGAAAGTTAAAAATATAAATAAAAAATGCATATGTACATAAATAATTATTTTTAAGAAGAATTTCAGAAGACATTTTAGTAGAAATGAAATATTTTATTTGAGGCTCCTAGTCTAAGAGTGCCAGGATATAGCTAAATAAGAAATGAGAAGTGCTTGTCTTCGTATAATGTTTAAACATTGTCACTGCTGAGACAGTGTTTTGAGCCTTGGGCCATGGTTTTGAGAAGAGATGAGTTTATTTACTGTGTGTGCACTAATGTCTAGAGTGAACTACTGTTCAAGCTGAGAATAAACAATACATTTCTTTGTTCCGTACTGCTTAACATCTTGCAGTGCCCTCAACACACGTCTGTTAAAAGATAGAATTTGTTTTTACATTTACATGTAGAAATCTAGTAAACACTCATTTTTTGGCAGCTGTATGATAGTTTATACTCTGAGCTTTCAGCAAAAGAAGAAAAAAAATGTGAGAACATCTCATTTTGATTGCCAGTCAACTAAATATATCTCTTCAAGAATAGGGCACATTTTACCTTGTTTTAAATTGAAACAATCTAGAGACTGCTTGGACACAAATGATAGCAATTGAATCATTTTCCCTAAGCAATACCAGCTTTAACTATTGCTTCCAAGAAAGGGGATCAAGGATATATAATTCTACAATAGGAGCGAACCGTAAATTATTGGTCAAAGTGTGAGGGTTTCATGATGGTAGAGCTCAATCAAGGAGTGTCACTGCGGAGTTCCCAGAATGCTAAATAGAAACAATAAAAGTTTATAGAGTTGGGTAAGTTGTTACAAATTTATAGGCTTATGTTCCTTTGACTATCAGGAAAAATTCCTCACCACACATTTAGAAACTAATTGTTGAAGAGTTAGATATCAGGGAGAAATGTTAGACCCAAAAAATAACCAAAAAAAAAAAAAAAAAAAAAAAAAAAGGGATAAAAGGAAAGGAAAACTGAAAAGAAGAAAAAAGGCAAGATTTTAGGTTTTGATGAAAAATCAGGTTTCAAGTCTGACTAAAGTTTAGAAATAAGCAAATTAGAAATAGAAAGTCCCATTACTGGACTTCCATAAGATTCTAGCCATTGTTGCTTTTACAAATAAATTGAATTTAAATGGCCAAGGGACACAATTGTCTAGAGGTGATTGCTGAGGAAATATATGATTTCCACTAAAAAACCTGAAGTAAGATGGTGAAATTCATGCTTTTGGATTAAATAGATGTAGAGAAGAGCTTCCATGAAGTGGAAGCAAACATAGTAAAATTCAATAATAATAATCATAATCATAATCATAATTAAAGAAACATCAAGAGAGGCGCACACACATATACAGTTTTAGATAGGTTGTCACTTCATCAGGAAATATCCATTTTTATTAAATGTCGGCATACAAAGTACAAGGAAATTACTTTCAATTTATTATAAGGGCAATCATTTCTATCATTTTCTATGGCTAGTATAGTTTGCCCGTCAGACGGCAAAAGAAAATAAAACTTCCAGGAGGTAACCTAAACTGTTCTAATCATGGCTACTATTCAAATATGAAGATCTCATATTATGATGATAAAAATTAAAGATGCAATTAAACTTATGTGATACTTTAAATATTTGATTTATTTTTTCTTTCTTTCTTCTTCTTTTCTTTTCTTTTTTTTTTTTTTTTAAATGTACTCACCTCCTTGAAAGTAATGATCTCTATAGTAATCTGGTTGTATAGTTTCTGAGCATTAGCAAATGTTTGCAGCAGGGAAAACCACTTAGAGGTTAATGAATTAGATTTCTCAAATTTATCCATGGCTATTATGTGAGTAAATGGTATTAGTTACAATTCCTTTTGTCACAAACTATAGAAAAAACGTTTTAAAAAAGAGAAACAATATATCGGCTTAAGTAACTGGAAAGTCCAGAGGGTATCATTAATTTTAGTCATGGTTGGATCCAGAAACTCAATCGTCAGAATCAAATTACTCCCTCTTGATCCTTCAGTTCTATTTTCATCTCCATTTGTTTCATTCACAGGAAGGAGGCTCACTTCATGGTGGCTCCTCATAACTCCCAGCTTATACACTTTCATCTTTATGTTTTAACAAAAATATTAGCATAAACTCTGATTGGATTATATAATTTTTCTTGTACCAATCACTGTAGTTTGCAACAAGTGAAATGCTGAGTGAACAAGCCAGGGTCATATGGCTATGAACCAGGGGCAGAATCAGCATGGTTTGAAAGCGAGGGAGGAAAATAGAGGTGTTGCTATCAGGTAAAAGTGGTGCACAGGTAAATAGCAAATGAACACTTTGCAAAGCAGTCCTGCAAAACATCTTGCATCTTTAGAGTCACAAGTCATATTTCATTTGGCAAGCATACATATTTTTAATGAATTGTTTCATATATGTCAAAATAATGATGAAAAATGAGAAAAAGACTATAAAATTTATTTTATATTTTGAGTGTAAAGTCCTTTTTCTAATACGACGTCAAATACGTCTTTCTGTACTCACTCTGAAATCACTACAGAAAGGATCTCACCTGTTCTGACAAGTGTTCATAATTAATGAGGGGATATAAAAAAGTCAGAACTGTTAAGTCATATCATCATTTGAAATGGGCTTGCTATTTCCTCTTTTCCATTATAATAATAGTTGGCATTTGGTTAATTATACTTATGAAATAATATGATTGAATATGTAGATACTGAATGAACACCTATATGCAATATTTACTTGCTTTAAGTAATGGCCTAATTTTAGTTGCCTTCTGAAAAAAGCTATCTATGCCAAGAAATATAAGGAATATTGTTTTCAGATTTGTTAGTATTAAAATGAGTTTATTGTGAATGGTAAGTATTTGGTGAGAATGGTGAGAATGTGAATAGATTAGGAAAATAAAAAGCTAGGTAAGCTTTTTTGGTGTTTGCCTATTTACCTAACTGTATTGTGAAGTTGTTGGGCTATCACTTACAGGTATAGTGACAACCAAGCCACAGGAGCATACTTCTCCCTTAAATGGCATTTATTTTTATTATTCATACTTTTCTTACTATTACTTTACACTGACATCCTTGTTCTTTTTAAGGGATTTAGGATCCTTCTGTGTATTTGATAAATCAATAGAAGGGCTTTACAGGGAAAACACTTTACACTTTTACCATTCTCAAAGATGACACATTATTCCTTGAGCAACATACTTACCTTTTTTTGTAGTTTGTTGCATTTGGTTAAAATTAAAATGCCACTTTAACGAAGAAAGCTTTCTGTCTAAAATATGTCAGTTTTGACATTTCTTTTTTTCTAAGTTCAGTAAATTGAAGTTGTTTTTATGTGAAATACCAAACTAATAGTAAATTTTCTTCAGCATTACATTTCTTAGCATGAAAACATTTAGATGGCTGTCTGTAAAAAGCCAGTGAATAAAGCAGAAGATAAATGCAAGCCTTTAAATTGCGTTACCTCCTTATGGAAACCACCAAATCAAAAAAATGTATATAATAATAATTCAATATTTTTCAGATTTAGAAACAAAAGTTTTAATTTTTTTTTCTTTTTAATGGTGGTAGTATATCTTATTTCAATTCAGACAAACAGACCAGCCCACAAAAATAAATCATAGAATGAATTATGTACTCGCTGTCAAGGTGAATTCAGAGATGCAGAGTAGAAAAAGAAAAAAAAAAAAAAGGAAAAAAGAAAAAAAGCTACCTCATTTACTGATATCAAGGAAAATATGGAAGAAGGAAACTTATACAACTATTTTTGTAAAAATAATCATGTGCTTTAGCACAGATGTGGATGTGGTGTTCTAGTTTTTTTTTCTTAATCTGCTTTAATTTGGGGGCAGCCCGATGGCTCAGTAGGTTAGAGCGTGGTGCTCTTAACAACAAGGTTGCTGGTTCCATCCCCACATGGGCCAATGTGAGCTGCGCCCTCCACAATTAGATTGAAACAAATACTTGACTTGGAGCTGATGGGTCCTGAAAAAACACACTTAAAATAAATAAAAGTTTAAATATACATATATATATATATATATATATATATATATATATATATATATATATATGTATATATACACACACACACACACACATACATATATAGAATAAATAATAAATAAATAATATAATTATAATATAATTTTGAAAATTTAAGTTTTAATTTTTCCAGTGACAATAAACAGCAAGACTTCTATAATGTACCTATGGAAACAGGTATTCAAAACATATATGGCTAACTTTATCATAAATACCAAGTCTATGCACACATAATTTTCTTTTTTCATTTTCAAAGCTGAAACAATGCTAATGAACTGGTTTTGCTCACAGCAGTATGTTGACCAGTTTATTTTCCAACACCACTTCGCCAACTCTCCAACACCAGCTTGGTGTCCTGCAATCCAATGCAGTTTTGACAGTCTACCTATAGTTCACATCAGATCCCACAAGTTAAGAGATAAGTCCCATAAGACTGCCCCCAATGAAGATGCCAGGTACCAGGCCCCATTGTCACCTATACTTCTGACCTACCAGCTATAAAGTCAAAGGTTCTCATAATCCCCTCTTCAGGTTTGAAGATGTAATAGAATAACCCACAGAACTCAGGAAATTGCTTTATGTATTATTACAGGTTTATTATACAGATATAACTCAGGAACAGCCAAATGAAAGAATTGCACGGATACCACAGGGAGAAGGAAGTGGAGATTCCATGATCTTTCTTGTGGGCAGCGGGCTGTGAGCTGACAAGGGCCTTGCAGCTGCAAGGTCATTCCCATGGGAAGCCTCGCCACAGCAGTCTTCCCAGAAAGTACAAGATAACACTAATCCAGTCACAGACAGACAAACTGGCTAATACACAAAACAAAATGTTCAAATAATACCTGCTTGTTTTGCTAATACTTGTTTGTATAGGTAACTATTCAAAAACTGTATAAAAACTTTGTGAAATAAAGACTGGGCTACGGCTCTGCCATCGGTGGACTGTGGACCTCCAGATCCCAGCTTTCCTGTCTCTGTGACTTTTCTCAATCTCCTCATCCTTCCCCCTCAGGCTTAGGCCCTCCGGGTCCCGCAGGCCGCAGCACTTTCTAGGTGCACCACCCTCTCAGCACCTCAATGTGTTCACCTTCTTGGAAGCTCTCCAAACCCCCAATGTTTAGAGGCGTGTTTTTTATTGTTTTATTTTTTATATATTTATTATTATTTTTTTATGGCAGTTTCATTAAGTAGGCATAATTATAATTGATTACATCTCTGACCATTGGTGAGTCATTCAATTTCCAGGGTGCAGCTGAACATTCCAACCTTCTAATCATTCCTTGGTCTTTCTGGTGACCAGCCTCCATCCTGAATCCATCTAGGGGACTGTCCTCACCAGCCAATCATTAGTATTCAAAAGACACTCTTATCTCTGTGGAGTTTCCAAGCATTTTAGGAGCTGTGTGCCAGGAACGTGGGAGGAAGACCAAATCTTTATTTTTTGTTATGCCACAATGCTTTAGGCCAATGCTGTTGGATTAGAATCGGTAAGATATCTATTGAAATGTAACTAAAGGATATTTGTGTCTACATTTCTTTCTATTTGTGGTCCAGGGGCCACTAGTTTCAAAATATCTGTGTGAACAGAGGTTCACTTCCTATCAACTGAATCAGAATTTCCTGAAGGAGAGAGAACATGAAAAACAAATTTGGGGAACTAGTAATCAAACATGTTAGTTTTCAATATATATATTTGTATTAGTATAATTAGTATAATTAGATAATTGTTTAATATAGACTGCTATAGAGAAGGAAAGAAATTAAAAAACTGAAAGTCACAGCAAAACATCACTTTGCAAATTATTTTTGTCCTCCTCTAAAGAAAGACTGGAAAATAGTCATCACATGTGATAGTGACACACTGACCATGGAATCACACTGTGGGAGCAGCTCCCATACACTTGGCTGAGGAGGTCAGAGGTCAGAAGAACTGCTAGTTTCATCAGCTCCCTGATCATCTTCCTGCCAGTCCTGCCTCCAGACTGAGTCACCTTCCTTCCCTCTCTTTTCTGTCTGGTTCTATGACAGCAGAATATCACTGTCTTCAACACCATGCCTAGATATCCTTAAAGTTCGCTGCCGCATGCAAGTCCTTTCTTGCACTGTACACTATTTGTTGTCCTACTGTATTTTTTATTAATTACTTGTGACTTCGGTCTTGTGGATATGCCCTCGTGTCCGTCACATGTTCCTGTTTGCTTCCCTTCCCTCTCATTGTTTAAACATTCTTTTTCTTTTTTTTTCCTCTTTCTTTTTAAGGAGGACACAGCTCAGAGTGGCCCACAAGGGAATCGAACTTGGTGTTATTAGCACAGAGCTCTAACGAGCTGAGATAACCAGCCACCCCTGTTTAAGCATTCTTTGACTGAAGCCTTGAAGCATCCCAACCTCATCTGGAAAGTAACACTATAGTGAGTATAAGACATTTATTATAGGAAAGTCTTTAACATCACAATGGCTTGTTACTGGAATTGTTCCCAATCTTCATTCAGTGAGAGTCAGTCGTGATTTAGATTTGGAAGTAACTAATCACTTGCTTTCCTGTGTATTTTTAAGAGCACAAACTCACAGTGAACCCCAACAGCAAGCCCTACTCTGATACCAGCTCTAAATCTTTCAAGTAAATTAGACGCAAAAGAACCAAACCGCTTCTATATAAAATAAAGTAAAACAGTTATCATTGTAGTAAACCGCAAAATTTACCTAAACAGTAATTAAACATTGCAAATTGCTGATTCCATTTTAGGGTTGCTCATGGATAATCAGAAGCCATTATATGTCAGAGGAGAAATCCAGTGCTACTTCCTTGAGAATCAGATTTAACTAAAGGTGAAAAAGTTTTGGATGTATGCACTTTTAAAAGTTTTTTCACTTGAATGTGCATATAAAAACAGCAGAATCAGTCATTTTCATGTTTTATATGAAACAGAAGATTTCAAAGGAACTTTGTGTTTTCAGGGCTGCTCCAGGCGGTCTGCCCAGACTTCCCCGGGATATGCTTATACACTGTCCCTGCTTTAAGGAGTACTTCAGAGGAAAAGTTGGAGAAGCAGTGATTTAGTTGAAAGAATAATAAACTTAGTGCTGGAAGAACTGAGAACAAATTCTAGCTTTGATATTGACTAGCTATGTCACCTAAATTCTTAAAACTTTAATTTCCCCTTCTGTAAAATGGGGGGCGCACTACAAGCTTTATGGGGAAATGAGAGGCTTCAGTAAGTCAGCACAGCTGAAAGAACTTGGAAAGCTGTTAAGCACTATTTACATAAAAAGTTTTGTTTGGAGCAAGATAAAAAAAAAAAAAAAAAAAACATATGATAACCAAGGCTTATGTTGACAAAATACGCAGTCTCAGTATTGTATTTGCACATTGATTATTGCACACATCCCTGATGGTCCCAGAACTTCTTTACGTTATCTTCCTACCTTGTGATTCTCACTTCCCCAAATTCCCTGACAATTTGGAAGTTCTGTTTTGCTTTAGCAACTGGCGTTTGTGGGTGTTATGTCTTATTTAAGTGATGGATACCCCTAAGCTATTCACAAAGCAGTTTCTTGTTTCTTTTTTATTCCTAATACCTTCTGTATATAGGCATTTAGTGAAAGCCTCTTGAATAAAGGGATTAATGAATAATATCTAAAATGATAATATAAACATTTGCTTAAGTCTGTGGTTGCATGAATCAGTCTGTCAGAATATGAATCCTGCCTCTCCATTTACTAGCTCTCTGATGTTAGACAAATTATTTACCTAGGACTTAAATTACCTCGCTAGAATATGGCTATTACAGGCATTTCAGAGTTTTGTGCATGTTAAATAAGAATATGTATATAAAGTGATAGCGTATCTTTTGGCACATTCTAAATGTGTAATAAATGGTAATTTATATTAATTATAGTCGTATAAGTGAGAAAGAGGAAACAGCATGACTTGTTACATGTTCTTGTCTATAAAATCACATATTTCACCCTCACTTTCTAGAACGCATGTCTTTATATTTATCTTAGGTCAGATTTTAATGCATGTCCTTAATCAGAAACTTGCTATAAACATCTCTTCCCCTTACCTCACTCCTACTCTAGGAGGTATTTAGTAGCTCTTCTGGAATCTACTCATTTAGTTCTTCTAGACCCTGGTTCTTTCCCATCAGCCCTTTCACTGCTTCCTTCATCTTCCACATTATTTAACACCATGCATTTTCATGAATAACTCTATCTTGTTATGAAGATGCTTATTTTTATGTTAACAGTCTTCAAAAATATGTTTAAACATTATTATTTTTGCATTTTATTTATTTCCATTTTAAGTAAACTGCTAGCCAGAAAAGTTTTTCAGTTCAGTTCAGTTTGAATAATTCTTTGTGTGAAGTAGGTACTCAATATATGTTATTGATTGCTTTAAAATCGCTTCCCATCACCTGTATTACATTACAATAATTGAGCGTTTATTCAAGCATGAAAAGGAACTTCCTGACTTCAAGATCATTAGATTCATAAAGAGTTGATCCACTCAGGCAGATTGTCTTCTTTCTGTGATGTCTTTAAAAATGGGAGAGGCGTATCAAATGATTTCAATAAGTTAAATGCTGTTCTGATACACTGACAATAAATATGTCTTCCAGCCCCAGGGTATATAGCTTCAATGTTTTTAATAGACCATTAGGAACTGAGAGGAAATTGAAAGTTTTCATACACAGAAAAGATGATAGTATATTATGCTTTCTTTTATATTATTTTAGAGGCAAATATTTAACTGAATTCAAATCAATGAAAACGAAAATACATGAACTCCTATTTCAAGTGCCAGATTAGGACTGGAAATAGACAAATAACAAGACACGGACTTTTCTTTCAAGATGCTCACAGCCTATTGGAGAAGATAGATGTATGAACAATACCACTAAACAACATATGCACAAAGGAGAAAGTCAGCATGTAGAAGTGATTATCTCAGAGGCAGCTTCAGAAGACCAACTTAATGATAACAGTTATATTGTGCCTGAGTTTTGAAGGATTAATAGCAGTATGGGCCAGACTGGGCCAGAAGGAGCTTTCTAAACAAATGCAACATGCGATTTGATAGAGTGCAAATTGCAGCAGAGGAAAGGTACAAGAGATAAGAAAGGGTCAGATAGAAGTTGTGTGGTTCAACCACAGAGATATAACAGAAACAAAGAAGTAAGTAAACAAAAATCTATGGAAATAGCAAGTTAAATATAACCATTCTTTGACAAGCATTGCTACATATGTTGCTCCTAAATATAGTTCCTCACAAAGAATCCAGGAACTGGTGACATTATTCCTTCATTTACAAAAGCAAAATGCACTAGCTTAACCACTTGATATTTCACTGATGCCATTTTTCTCAACCTCCAGTATTGTAAATTTTATTTAAAAGCTAAAGCATCCCTTGTATCTAAAGAAGCTAAGAGTTCTTTTAGCTCCTGCAGATGGGCCTGTATCTGAGTTGTCTATAAAAATCTGCCACCAGAAAGTAGGATCTAGAATTTATAGTTCAAAATATCAGACAAAATATCAAAAGAAAGACACCTGGAGTTAATCATGTAATAGGACATCATGAAGCTAATTGAGGATGATTTGCTTCAGGAAAATGTTTTCAGAAGAAAAACTGCAGAAGTGGCAGCAGGCAAGGACAGAAAGGATTCTATTAAAAAAAAATACACATACACACACCCCCCCACACACACACACAAACATATATATATATGTGTATGCTTTTTTTTTTTTTTTTTTTTTTTTTTGCTTTTTTCGGTTTTGTAAAATGTCTACCTTTGCAAAATAGTCGGTGAATATTAATTATTACAGTAAAGCATAACTCAATAAACGGATACTTTTCACTTAAAAAACAAAACTAAACTAAACTAAAAAGGGTACAAAACTGTAAGAATAGAAACTCAAGTGTCATCAGTCTCTTCCTCAATTACTAACACTTTGTCTTTTTCCAGGCTTGTCTCCATCATTCCAATACGAGTATATTGGAATTGCTCTCCCCAGCTGCTCTCCTCTGAATCAGTAGCTTTTAGACACTTCTTTCAACTTCTCCTCTTTAAGTCTTTAACCACTGGCACTCTGTGGGAACAGAGTCCCAGAGAGCAGTTTCCAGGCTCTCGGCCTCACGTAGAAAGGTGCTGGCTTGCTTATTAGATGGCCTTCAGCTGATATCAGATGGCCATCCTCTGTGGCTGGTTGGCCATCAGCTGTTACCGGTTAGCCATTAGCTACTGATATAACTGCTGTGGCTACGCTGGTAAGGGGGTTGGTTGGTTGGCAGAGAAGCAGACAGCATTGTGTGGAGCCTGCTTCCTGTATCTCCAACCCAGTCGTCAGCAAGAATATAGAGGTATGACTCCCCTATCTCTGGCTCCATTGGTCCTCCTTTTTGGCCTCATTGTATCCTGCGTTTTTGTGTGGGGAGCGAGAGCTGAGACCCTGCCTGACACATGGTGCATCAAGCAACGTACGGTGCCGGCCAGAATTCCCAAAGGAGTAAAGGAGCATTTTGTACATATGAAAGTGCAGTTTCACAAGCAAGGTTTGGTGCCGGCCAGAACTGTCCAAAGGATGGTTGAGCAGTTTGTGCGTATGAACAGTCAGTCTCAGGAAGCCTGTGAAGAGCGGTGCCGGGAACAGGAAACACCATCTGCCTGGAAGAAACTGACGCTTGGTGAATTGGTGGTCTTCTTAAGCCTCCGGATGGCATGCCACCCTGTTGGCCAAAGCAAAAGTTATCTTTCTTTTGGTGGTCTGCTGCTGCCATGGGCTCCTAGAGTTGTGGACATCTTACACCGAGGTCTCCACCCACTTGTACAACTGGCGAGATGAGCAGGATTCCGGCCAGGTAGGAATGGTGTCTGACTCTGGGCAGGAGGACTGTGTGTGGTACCCAGTTACCACTGTCCTCAGGAGTTGGACCCCCAAGCAGGGGTGGGAGAATGTGGATGAGTTGCCGGAGGAGTCAAAGGGTACAGCTGGCTGTGTGGGCTGGATGTTCCTCACAGCATTGCGTCATAAAACGGAAGACACGCTTAATGAAATAGCCCAGGTGCAGGACCAGAAGCCCCAGTGGGACCGCCAGTTACAGGAGGTTCTCACCTCGTTGCATCATAACTCAGAGGAAGCACTTCCTGGAATAGTCCAGAAGCGGGACTAGAGACACACTCTCTGTTCTGAAACTTTTCTCTCTCCCTTTTCTCATAAGCACTGCTCTTCACCTCTGACTTTCTTTACCCTTCTTGAACAGACTCTTTCACTGCAATCTCTTTCTCTCTGGTTCCCTAAATACAATTAGTTCTTTAACTTCTTTATATTAGCGACTTACCTGCTGCTCTAAATCTTCTGCACTTCACCTAGGTCCTAGATTTACTCCCTGAAGATTAATCCTGGGTTTTCATCTTACACTTTCCTTCTGTCATGAGAGAGATGACTTACCATACATTTTTAGCAGCCATAAGAACATCAAAGCTGAAGTGTTCTGCCACTGGTTCCTCAAAATGAACATAGCCTACATTTAAGTTCATCTTGTATCCAAATAGACTTCATTTATTGGGAATCCCTGTGTCTACTAGTGGGATTTCACACGCACAAGCTGACAATCTCAGAGAGCTCTGTTTTTTTCCCATACCATTTCCTCCAAAATCTAGACTTCTAATTGTAATGAGTATGCTTCAAAAGCAGCACCTCTTCCAAATGTTTTTCTCAGACTCAACTTAGCAATCTTCCTAGCTTAGACAGCCTAAATCACAAAACCACTATCATAACTTGTTTTCTTGGCCCAGTCTTCTCTCTCCTTTAAACCATCACATGCAGTGCTGATGCTATTGCTCTTTTAAACATCAACGCTAATCATGTTTCAAAGTTCAAATCCTCACCATTGTCTACACGGTCTTAGCTTAGCAGTGAAAGCTCTTTGACTCAGCCAATCTTTCCATCATTACTTTCCAGTGCTTCTCTCTATGTACTTTATACCCATCATTAGTACTACTTGCTTTTCCAAATTGAACATCTACCTTTACCTGTGTTCCTGCTTTTTTGCTCCCAAATTTCTGTGCTTCAAAACCCGTCTCCACAAGCATATGCAATGCTTCATTCAGGTTCTGTTCAAATGCCATATCTGGAGTAGAGCTGCTCATAAATCCTCAACTTAAAAAGTAGCATTTCTTCCTCTGAGTACTCCTAGCTCACTCTTTGTAACTCAGTTATGGTCCATATGGCTTTTTCTCTTATGCAGATTCATGGAGACAGGGTAGATTTCATATACTGATTAGTAATTATGAAATGAAAGAAGGGAACACTAAGTTTTCTGTTTTCCTGTAGGTTTTGGAAACTCTATAAAGACAATATAAGGTTGACCTTGAAAATTAATATTTGGTTTCCAGAGCACTGTTAAATCTGTCTTTAAGAACGTAGAAAAAAGAGAAAAAAAGAAAAAGGTGATTAGGCATTAATTTATTTGTGATCCATTGGAAATCTAAAATAGTGTGTGTGTGTGTGTGTGTGTGTGTGTGTGTATATGTATATATATATATATATATGTGTGTGTGTGTGTGTGTGTGTGTGTGTGTGTGTGTATATAATTTGGTGATAGATTAATTAGTTCACATCCTTAGGTCAAGAGAAAGTCAGCAACAGATTTAAGGCTTTAGGTTGTATTTAAGTTTTTCCTTGACTTATCCATATATGCTGCCATTCTACTTTTAATTTACATGGATAGAAAAGAAGGAATAAGATAAATAAGAATTGAAATCAATGCATGTACACGGAATTGTATGAAGAATTTTCGAAAACGCTAACTCAGTAAACCATCACATTAAGTGTGTGGGTTAGAAGATTTAGACCTACTTTTCACAATAGGAAACTCATGATATTAATGGCTATTTGAACTTGAACTCAAGTAGTCTGACTCCAAATAAGGCTTATACTCCTAAACCACTCCATGTCTAGTGATCTACAATTTCTTTCATTCCCTTATTGTCAGAAACTACTACTTCTTAGATTGTGTCTGATATTAGATTATCTTTACATTTTTCTACACATCTAAGCTTTTATGGCAATGACTGTCAGTCATTGTTTATGATGTAGTAATAAAATCAGTTACAGGGATGTGTTTTATAACTACATATGCCTACATGTTATAAAAATTAAAAGGAGCTTATCAGAATCTTTAAAAGGCAGCCTTGTAAAAATTGTAAGGGAAATTCCAACAGTCCCTACATAACTGTTATTTTTGCCTGGTTGAGGAGACAACATAATAAGAATTCTATATGTAATCAAATAACAATAAACCTGTGGTGGAAAGAGCATGGAAAACAGAAAAAATTCCTTTAAAACTCTAGTTTAACAATAATCGGAATATATGGTTTACATAACATTACTTATTCAGAGACTAAGCTAACTTCTCAATTGCATCTTGATATTTAGAATATATACATTCTCTTAAATATGTCATATAGATATAGGCAAAAAGGTAAAACAGTATACAGTTGACCCTTGAACCCCATGGGTTTGAACTGAGCTGTTCAACTTAAATATGGAATTTTTTTCAAGAAATATATGATCAGCACTTGTATCTCTGGGTTTCACATCAATAAATAAAACCAACAATGGATAGAAAGCAATATTTTATCTCCATGATTGGGAATGCATGGAAGTGGAGAGCCAACTGTATGCATTGTTCTATGCCATTTTATATGAGGGATTTGATCATCTGACGATTTTGGTATCTGCACGGGGTGCTTGAACTAGTCTCCTGCAGATAACCAAGGACTATAGTTAATTTGGGAGGGGTCAAAAGTTATATGCAGATTTTTCACTGCATAGGGGTCAGCGCTCTTAACCACTGTGTTACTCAAATGTCATATAGATAGATAGATAGATAGATAGATAGATAGATAGATAGATAGATAGATAGATAGAGAGATATATAGATAATTCTATAAGTTTAAGTTTTGAATGTTGCATATTCTCAATTTAGGCTTCTCGTGAACTTTGAAAATTCCCTTTTATTTATTAATACAATTTTTGTAAGGTAACAATTTTATTCATATAAACTCATGAACGGATGAGCCCCAGTATCACCTTGTGATTTAAACAAAGTAACTATTTCAAATAGACAGCAGTTTCTATGAATAAAAACAGGAAATGAAGTAATTTACTTATTCTACATTGTTCATACATGTTAATTCACACACGTTTATGAGTGAACTCTAAGTATAGAATGCCATTTTTATACAAATTAATGGCTTGAGGAATGGCTTATATTTGTCTGTTCTATATAACCATATTTTAGTAAAAATAGCAAAGATATTTCATAGTAGCCAAAATCCTATATGCAATAACTCTAAACTCTATATGCAATAACTCTAATTCTATATATAATCAAATAAATTTGATTCTTGACTCTACTTATAAAGGAAGTAATTTCTGTTGGTTCTTGTTAGATAGATAATGGTTTCACAATTATCCATGTATTAAAAATGTTTTTATAATGATGACAAAAATGGCTTCAAAATATTTTTTCAGCTTTCTTGACGTATAATTGACAAATAAAGTTGAAATATATTTAATGTATACATCACAATGATTCACTATACATATACATTGTGAAAGGATTCCCCAGGAAAATTTCTTTTTTAAGGCTGATACACACACACACACACACACACACACACACACACACACACACACACACACATATATATCACATTTTCTTCATTCATTTATCTGTTGACATACATAATTTTTTTTTCCATAAAGTGGGTTTTGTGACTAATGCCACCATGAACATGGGAGTACAGCTATCTCTTCAAGATTTGTTTCCTTTGGGTACATACCTAGAAGAGAGATTGCTAGATCACATGGTAGTACTTAAAATAAATAAATAAATAAATTGAAGAATCTCCAATCTGTCTTCCATACTGGCTGTACCAGTTTACATTCCCAACAGCAGTGTAAAAGGGTTCCCTTTGCTCCACATCCTTTCCAGCATTTGTTACCAACTTTATTTTTGATAATAGCCATACTAACAGGTTTGCGGTATTCTCATTGACTTTTATTTCCTTGATGATTTGTGATATTGAGCACTTTTTCACATACCTATTGGCCATTTATATGTTTTCTTTGGGAAAAAAATGTCTATTCAGGTACTTTGTTCATTTTTTAAATTTCTATTGAGTTGTATAAATTGTATATGTTGGCTATTAACCCTTTATTGGATGTGTGATTTGCAAATATTTTCTCCCATTCCAGAGGTTGCCTTTTCATTTTGTTCATGGTGTCCTTTGCTGACACTTTCTAGTTTGATGTAGTCCCACTTGTTTGTTTTTCTATCTTTTGCTCTTGGTGTGAAATCCAAATCTATCATTGCCAAGACTGATGCCAAGGAGCTTACCCTCTGTTTTCTTTTACCGTGTTTCCCCCAAAATAAGACCGGGTCTTATATTAAGATTTGCTCCAAAAGATGCATTAGGGCTTATGTTCAGGGAATATCATCCTGAAAAATCATGCTAGGGTTTATTTTCTGGTTAGGTCGTATTGTGGGGGAAACACAGTATAATGTTATGGTTTCAGGACTTACATCAAGACTTTATCTTGTTTTGAGTTTATTTTTGTATATGGTGTAAAATAAGGGTCCTGTTTCATTCTTTTGCACGTGGCTGTCCAGTTTTCCCAACACCATTTATTGAAGAATCTATCTTTTCCTCATTGTATATTCTTGGTTCATTTGTCATAAATTAATTGACCATATGTGTGTTGGTGTATTCCTCTTCCTATGTGTCTGTTTTTATACCAGTGCTATACTGTTCTGTCTACTATACCTTTGCGATATAGTTTGAAATCAGGAAATGTGATATCTCCATTTTTGTTCATCTTTCTCAAGATCGTTTTGACTATTTGGGGTCTTTTTTTTGGTTCCATACAAATTTTAGGATTGTTTGTTGTATTTCCATGAAAAAAAAAAAAAAGGAATTTTACTAGGGATTATATTGCATCTGTGATGCCTTTGGGTAATATGGACATTTTAACAGTATTAATTCTTCTGATCCATGAACATGGAATATCTCTCCATTTATTTGTGTCTTCCTCAGTTTCTTTCATCAGTTTCTTAGAGTTTTCAGTGTATAGATTTTTATCTCAGTTAAATTTGCTCCTAGATATTTTCTTGTTTTGGTGCTATTATAAATGGCGTTGTTTTTCTTTATTTCTCTTTCTAGTTATTCATTGGTTTTGTACATTGACTTTGTATCCTGCAACTATAACGGATTTGTTTATTAGTTCTGAGTTTTTTTGCTGGAGTCTTTGGGGTTTTCTATACATAATATGTCTTCTGTAGACAGAGACAATTTTACTTCTACTTTTCCAATTTGAATGCTTTTTATTTACCCCCACCAATTGTTCAGGCTAAGATTTCCAGTACTATGGTAAATATAAGTGGTAAGAGTAGACATCCTTGTTTTGTTCCTGATCGTAGAGGAAAAGGTTAAAGATTTTAGCATTTCACCATTGAAAATGATGTTAGTTGTGTGCTTGTCATATATGGTCTCTATTATGTTGAGGTATGGGCCCTCTATAACCAGTTTGTTAAGAGTTTTTAAACATGAAATGATATTGAATTTTGTCAAATGCTTTTACAGTACCTATTGAAATGATCATATAATTTTCATCTTTCATTTTGTTAGGTGATGTATCACATTGTTTGATTTATGGATATGGACACATTTTTGTATCCCTGGAATAAATCTCACTTGATCGTGGTGTATGATCCTTTTAATGTATTATTGAATTTAGGTAGCTAATATTTTGTTCAGGATTTTTACATCTATATTTATCAGGGATAATCAGGGATATATATATATATATATATATATATATATATATATATATATATGTGTGTGTGTGTGTGTGTGTGTGTGTGTTTGTGTGTGTGTGTGTGTGTGTTTAATTTATTGTTTTCCCCTTGTGGTCAGTTGGTCAGTCTCCTTGACTGCCTTTGGTATCATGGTAATGCTGGCCTTCATAAAATGAGTTTTTTGAACTTTTTCCTTCCTCTCCTATTTTTGGAAAAGTTTGAGAATGATTATTATTAGTTCTTTAACTGTTTGCTAAAATTTGCTGGTGAAGTCATCTCGTCCCGGACTTTTGTTTGTTGACAGACTTTTGACTATTGATGTAATCTTCTTAGAAGTAATTGGTTTGCTAAGATTTTCAATTTCCTCATGATTCAGTATTGGTATGTTGTATGTTTGTAGGAATTTATCCACCTTTCTAGGTTGCTTAAGTCCTTGGCATATAATTGTTCTTAGGAGTCTCTTACAATTCTTTCTGTTTCTGTGGTATAAGTTGTAATGACTCCTCCTTCATTTATAATTTTATGTGTTAGTGTCCTTTCTTTTTTTTTCTTGATAAGTCTAGCTAAAGTTTTGTCTGTTTTATTTATATGTAAAAGAACAGGTTTTAGTTTCATTGATCTTTTTAGTCTCCATCTTATTTATTTCTTCTCTGATCTTAATCTCCTACTGCGTTTGGGTTTAGTTTCCCTTCCTTCCTTCCTTCCTTCCTTCCTTCCTTCCTTCCTTCCTTCCTTCCTTCTTTCCTTCCTTCCTTCCTTCCTTCTTTTCTTTCTTTTTTTTATTTTTTTATTTCTAGTGCCTTGAGATATAAAGTTAGGTTATTTACTTAAGATCTGTCTTTTTTTCTTAATATAGGACTTTATTGCTGTAAACTTCTTTCTGATAACTGCTTTTGCTGTATCTCATAAGTTTTGTATATAGTATTTTCATTTGTCACAGGATATTTAGTTATTTATTTATTTACCCATTGGTAGTTCAGGAGGATGTTGTTTAATCTCCATGTATTTGTCACTTTTCCAGTTTCTTCTTGTAATTAATTTCTAGAATCATGCCGTTTACAATTTCATTTGGATAAAATGTTTGGAATGAAAAATATGCTCAGGTTCACATATTGTTGGACTCTCTTATGAAACACTACTATTGAAATAAAATTCATCATGGTTAAAGTAAATTCTTCTTTTAATAATGTAGAAAACTGTGGGACACCCTGAGGTGGGGTTAAAACTATTAAAAAGGAAAAATAATTACTGTCTAACTATAATCACATTATCTCAGTATGTCTTTTAAAGACTTTTACTACTGGGAAATCTACAAAATTATGTATTTTAAGTTATAATCTATTTAGTAAAAAGAATGTACATTTAGAAAAACTTACTTCCAATCCACTACCAAAATTACCAATGAAACCTTTGTAATAAATGAGGTAAAACTCAGAATTTTGTAAATTGAGTGTCACTTCCTGCTGAAGCCTGTAAGAATTTAGGTTCCTACCGGTACATGTTTGCTCTTTTAGTATACAGCATACTTTTGACATTCTTATATTTCTTGAAAAAAGTTAGATGCTAAAGACAGACTGATGAGTATATGGATTTTGTTGTGTGTGAAGTCAGTGTCTTTACCATTTTTAAAAGAAAGTAAAGTTCTCTTGGCCTCTTATCATTATTTGAGATGTATCTGTTCCATAGATCACACACACAGAAAGGATACTTGATTTGGGCAACCAAATGATAAACATATTTGGGAATCATGCATGATAGAGGGACAGAACAATATTAGTGCTAAGTGTTTTTTTGTTTGTTTTAAGCACACAGATAATTGTATATATTATGTAAAGCATTGTTCTATAATATAGTTGATTTTTAAAAATGCTTTCTTTTGTTAACAGAGATGATTTATGTAGTGTAGAAGATAAATAAAATTAGAACAATATTATTGTCTTTTCCTTAACTTTTTAAAGTTTGCCTTCTTAAACTTATTTTTACTTTTGAGTTCATTTTTCTGCTCATAAATCAAAACCACTTTCTAAAATATACATCTTACCATGACAACCTTCTTAAAATCCTTAGGTGTTTGGTGACTGAAATACTTACTTCTTATAACAAATTATACCCAAAAAAAGGTGTTTAGTTGCCTACTGCAAAAGTTTAGGATGGGATTTACTCCTCAACATGACATGTATGAGAGTAATTACTATGCTGAAATATAATGAAACCCTCATTATACCCACATCAGCTACCAAAAATAAAATCATCTCGCAGGATGATACAGTTGCTTGTTGTGCATTATAGAAATAAGTTTAAAGTTTTACAGACTCTTCAACTATAAAACAATAATAATAATTCCTCTTTCCAGTTCTTACCACCATTCAGAGAAGTCCAAGTGTCATTTATATTACAAATCTCTCCCCACCCCTTTCCCTCAGCAGTGGAGATAGGGAAGAAAATCCTATAGAGTCACACAAGTATTACCAACAATTAAAGCAAAACCTACATTATTATAAACCTACTTCAGAAGTATTCAACCTGATATCAAATGTCTTCCAACTCTATGTGATAGGTATGAGATTCTTCTTTAAGTCTTATTTATTGTATTGTTTTAAAAGCTGAATTTTAAAGTTAAAAAATTATCTCATTTAATCCTTGTCCTTTGTCTATCAACTTTCAAAGTGCTGGAAGTGTTTTGCTTAAGGTTTCTAGAAAAATAGCTATGTCTGGAAAAAATAGAATTTATTAGCAATATTAGATAATGTTGCTGTGTGAGTAAATAAGAGATATTACAAAACTATCCGCCAAAATATTGTTTCTTTAACAACTAAACTTTCAAGTATCACTTTCAAATGGTGAATGTTCTGATATGCCATGAGTTTTTACTAAATTTAGGCCCACATGACTTTCACTATAAATGGGGTTAAAAGGCACAGTTAAGGAAAAAATGGCATTTTTATTTTACACAGTGTTAAAAATTGCATTTTTCTCTTACAGCTTTGTTGCTGTATAATTTTTTATGCTCTTGAACTTGTGGACAATACTTTCATAGAAGTAGTAGCATCAACAACTGTCAAACATGTCATCCCAACGGAATGACAAATGTCCTTGGTTAGTTTACAGAGATTGTTGTATTTTTACATTCTTTGATGCCATAAGAGTCTGCTTGAAAGTGGACAACTGCATCATAGATAATTCAATTGTGAATCCCTTTTTGTTATCTCTGTAAATCAATGGCTGTCATATGTGTGTGTATATATATATATATATGTATATATGTATATATGTATATATATACATACATATATGTGTGTGTGTATATATACATATATATGTATATGTGTATATATATATATACATATATATATATACACATATATATATATATACACACACACATATATACGAATGTGTATATATATATATATAATAAAACATATTTTAGAAACTTTTATACTGGCCTACAAAATTAAATTCCTCTACTCTTCTCAAATCCCTGGAGAAAGTTGAACTGTGTCAAACCAATCCTGTTTTCTCTCAGAAGTGTCAAATATACATCTCTCTAGCTATTTACCCACCTTTGTTTTATTCTGAGTTTCTCAATAGTGACAGCAAACACACATTAATGGGAGATACAGCACATTGCTCTTGAAACTACAAGAAAATTTGATAAGAGACTTAATATTGTTTTGTACTTTAATGACGAGATATAATTAAATTTATTGCTATTTAAAGTAAAAATATATAACTCTGGTGTGATTACATATCTATTAGCTTTATGAAAAACTATAAATGTGTTGTTGTTCTGGCCCTTAAATTGTTGCTGTAAACTTTCAAAAAGACGGAGCAAGTTTACTTATGCCAGCTTGTTTAATCATATTGGTTAATTAAATATGAAATGACTGAGGAGCAAAGTGACTTTTTAAAAAATATTGTGATGTCTGATTTATTTTCATACACATGTGGACACTAGCCAAAATTTAGAAATTGCACTTCTTAACTAATTACCTACTGCCATATGTTAATGGACTATAATGATATTCTCTGGCAATAATTACTCTTGTGTATTATGGTTTTCATTTCAGTGTTCTAGAGTGTGTTTATTTTTTATTTTTTTAAGCTTAGATAAAAAAAATGTATATTCTGGAATTGTAATAAACATTAATTGAGTTCAAATTCCTTTTTCTTCATGGGAGGGATCACACAGAACCATGAAAGAACATGCTCCGGGGAAAGCAGGACAAGTCTGGGAGCTAATCTCAGGAGCACTACTGAACTGATTGGGTCAGGTTACCCTTTGTTCCACTTTTCCCTGTGTAAAATGATTGCTCATAAGTCTTTTCTAGAACTGGGGAAGAATATAGAGTATTTTGAAAATGGTCAATTTACACTGCCGTTTTTCACCTCTAAATCCCATGAGTTAATCATTACAATGAAAATATTTCTGTTTACATGTTTTGTTTATATAATCCCTTGAATCACCAGGGTGTGTGTTTCCAAGATTCCATGACTATAGAAATAGGGTCTTCTTTACTTCTCTTCTTCTCCTTCTCTGTCCTTGTTTTCTTACGTCTTTTCTTCCCCCCACCTTTTTCTTTATTCTACAAATGAAAAATACTGACTGTCACCCACTATTTACCTGGCAGGGTGACATGATCATATTTGGATCATCAAAGCCCTTGTTTTTGCTTTAAAATATTTGCTGGAAACACATAGTCACTCTATCAGAATATCATTATTCAAGGAAAGTAACAAAACAAAATAGTAATATCCACGTACCAGGTGATGTTTTGACAATATGAACCAATTCTGTGTGAGATCTAGACCAGCCCATGTGTTTATTAGCCTCTGCCTATGTAATCTTTCCACTTGCACATATTTCCTCCCTATGTCCCCACTGTTTTGAATAGTTTTTTTGTGTTCAAATGTCACAACATTTTTATGTTTACAAAGCCCTTTCTTCCTAACTAATCAGAAGTCAAAGTATAAAATATAATGGTAGAAGTAACTATATGGAAAACTGGATTGGATATTTTCAAATGACAGTTGTTAGACAAAGAAATCCCCATTTCTTAAAGTTTTTTTTTTTTTTTTTAATTTATTTATTTACTCATTAAACAGCAATTATTTGCCAGTTACTGGAATATAGCAGTTAACAAAACACAGCAAATTCCCCTCCTTCAGGAAACTTGCATTCTGATGAGTTGGGGAAGAGTGATGATAAAAAATAAATAAGTAAAACATGATGTGTTAAAAAAAAGTGCCCAAAAGAAAAATAAACAAATGAATCAGGACAGAGAATTGAGGATGGGCGATATTAGGTAGACTAATAAATAAGGCCTCATTGAGATGGTGATACTTAAATACAGATCTGATAACAGTGAATGAACTGGCCATGTAGATATTGGGGAAAGAAAATTCCAGGCAGAGGGACAACAGTTTAAAGATGCTGCAACATGAGTGTTCCAAGATCTTCAAGGATTTCAGTTTACCTAAAGTGGAAAGTAAGTAAAAGAGCAGTAGGAAGTAAGATCAGAGGTAACCAGATACCATCCTAGGTATATAAGACCTTTTAAATCATTTTTAAAGTTTAGGTTTTTACTCTGAGTAAAGATGAGGATTCATTTGAAGGTTTTGAGCATATAAGTGACATGATCTGATTTTTGTTGAAATAAGAGTTGTAGTACAGCACAGCAGCTAAGATAATGAATTCTGGTTCGAGGTAGTCTCAGCACCAACCTTGGACATTAAGCAAACACGGGGTCTGGGTCAGTTTGCTTACTCTTACTGTGGGGCATGTTTCTCATGGGTAAACTGGTGATGATAGCTGTGTCTACTTCATAGAAGTAAGGTAAGGATTAAATTATTTAAGATTTATAAAGTACACAGTAAGGAGTATTCCAGTGTGAGTTTAAAAATATAGAGTCAGTCGTGTTAAAAAAAGAAAAATTGAGTTTCTTGTGTTAAAAATGTACTGTGAGGATCAAAGGACAAAGAAAAGACACTAATTAAGAAACTGTTAATCTATTTTATAGAAATTATGTTGTCTTGGATTAAGGCAGTAGAACTCGAAGTGGTAGAAGTGGTCAATTTCTTTATATAATTTGATGGTAGAGCCAATACAATGTATTTAGCTGAGGTGTAAAGTATAAAAGGTAAAACGGAAGCAAGGTTCAATAGAAAGTTTTAGGCTAAGCGACTGGAAGTATTAGTTGGCATATATTAAAATGGGGAAAGCAACAAGGGGCCAGTTTGGGATTGAGTTGAACATTTTTTTTTTTTTTTTTAATCTGCTTGAATTTGTTTGCAAAGGTATTTGTTGTTGTTGTTCTGGTTGTTTTGTGAGTTTTTAGGGTGAGATTCCTTTTAGCCATGTAAGTAGAGATGTCAAAGATTGTTTAGATATGAGTCTGGAATTCAGTGAAGGGTTTAGAGACACAGGTATAGATTTGGGATTTGTCAGCCTACCTAAAGCTAAGAGAATGAGGTTACAGAATGAGTGTAGGGACAGAAGTAGTCCGCTGACTAAAATCTGGGGCACTCCAGTATTTAGAAGTCGGGGAAACAAAGAGGATACATAAAGGAAAAGGAAAAGCAGGAGAATGTGGTGGCCTATAAGCCCAGGGAAGAGAGTAATATAGTAAGAACATGTGATCAAGTGTACACGTGGTGCTGGCAGATCAAATGAGTCTGGGCCATGGTGGTAACAATAGAGACATCATTGTTGACTTGACACCAGCAATTTCTATGTAGATATGGGGATCAATTCCTAAAAATAGTGAATTCTATGGCAAATATAAAGGAGTCAGAAATAATACATGCAGGAAACTCCTTTCAGGAATATTTATGTAAAGACAAAAAGGTGGAATATTAGCTAAAGGGGGAAGTGGACTAAATAGTACTCTATTCACATAAAAATAGTATCATGACTTTCTGCTGGTCAGAACACATCCAGTAAAGATTTTTTTTTTTTAATTATTATGATACAGAGAACAAATAATAGAGTAATTTCTGAAGCAAACTACTTCAGTAGGTACAAGTTGCTAAATTTGTTTAATTAAATTGAAGGACAATCTAGTAATTCAAGACTATTGAAATAATATATCCATGTATATAAGACTTCGGATTTATGATTATCCTTTAGGGTGAAATATTTTGAGATACATACAGTTAATTATTTCTCTTCTCTGGGAACCATTTCTCTCAAACCACATCATCATGCTCGTGGATTCCAGCTTTATTTATTTATTATTTATTTTTAACACATGAAACTATTCCTTTTGCTGTAGTTGATTAGAGCAAGAATGGACATCTGACACAATATAGACTAGTAGGATTCTCTGTCCTATCATTTGGAATTGTAATTGAGGGATTGCATGATTGTTTTTCACTGACCAAGTACATCAGTCAAGGTGAGTCAGAAAAATAGAAACTATACAAGGGTTTTTGAAAATATGATATTTAATAGAACAGATTGGTTAGTCAGATAGTATAAAACTGGAAGAACAAAAAACAAACAAAACCCTAAAGTAACACAGATATTATCAACTGCACAAAACAGATACTGCGTACATAGCTGAGCTAGCTTTTATATTAGTAACTAGGAAGGAACTATCACTGGTAAGGTTGTGTTTACCTCGAAGATACCACCTGTTGACAAAATTGAAGAGATGACACTACCAAAATCTAGGAGCCCAAAGAAACTCCTACCTCTGAGGAGGGATCTGTCTCCTTCTCAACAGAGGAAGGGAACATCTAGCTGGTACTAGCATCTCTTCAGAGCATACCTCATGATAAAAGTGCTAAAATATTTCAGAGGTAGAGCCATAGTTGCCCTGTTATCAAAGTGAAAGTGACAGGATATGGACATAAAAAATTCCTTTCTCTCACACTCCTGCGTTACACTCCTCCTCTAGATTCGAGACAAAAACCTAGTGCCACCTAGAAAGTAAGTCTGATGATTGTAAATTATCTTGAAAGAAGGGTGGCCTTGGCACTGAAGGACAATAGGTAGGTGAAATAACCAGTATAGTATGTAACCTAAGGAGTTTGGGGATAAACACCCTTCATACATGACATGGATGAAGAACGGAAACAGACGTTACCCTTCAGAGAGTGAGAAAGATTAATGTGTTCTTTCCAAGTGGATAGGAACAAATGCAAATGTGTTTCCTATTGGTTTTACATTTTTAAGTTCCAACCACTGAGACCCAGATAAATTCCTGCTCTTGGATTTTATAAGGCATTTTTATATCCTTAAAATTAACTTTTCCCTCTTTAGTTAATGTAGGTAAAGCACTCAGAGAAATATCTGGTACATACTAAAAGTTCCAACAATACTTACAGAGAAATAAATTGGATGTTGTTTTTTGAAACTTTCCATAAATTGTTATGTTACAATATCCTATGTATCTATGCTGTCCAATAATTAGGCACTAGCTACATATGATAAATAAGCATTTGAAATGTGGTAATTTAGGTACAAAATTTTAAATTTAATTTCACTTTAGTTGATTAAATGTAAAGTTAAAAACTGATACTTGAGTCAGTTGTTGGTAAATGTTAAATTATGATTGGAACAACTAGAGATGTAAATTACCTTTTATACTACCTTTTGAAATCTAAATATACCAGGTATTTTGATGAAGATGCAACACTTAAATTGAGATATATGAAACAAAATTGAAAAATATTACAATTTTTATATTGATTCCATTTGGAAATAATACTATTTAGATATGTTGTTACATAAAATGTTTCAAAAGTGAATTTTACTTATTTATTTTTACATTTTTAATGTGACTACGGAAAAGTTTAAAACTACGCGTATGGCATACATTTGCATTGGACAGCACAGCTCTAGAATCTTGCTACTCAGAGTATGTTCTGTGGACTAATAGCATATGCCTCATCTAGATGCATAATCTGAGGTGCCACTCAGACAAACTCAATTTGGATCTGACTTTGCTTTTTAACAAGAGCTCCAGATGATTTGAATGAATATTGTAGTTTGAGAAGCGCTACTTCACGCTACTTTCATATTCATTAGTTCCTCTAGAGCAAAGATCAAATGCAGTCTCAAAACACAGTTTGATGATGAAAACGAGGACTTGAAATATTTATCAGAATAGAGTTTGGTAAATAGAAAAATTACATCTGTTTAACATGGAAGTTTTGTTGAAAAATATACAAATTTCTCAGCCAATTAATGTTAACTTTTTTTTTTCACATAGTTGCTACATAGTTTGTAACTAGTACAGTGAATTAACACATTGTATCTTAACAGAGCCAAATTTAGCAAGCTTCATGGGGACCTAGTACTTACTATGTACCATCATACTGTGAATTTTTCTCTGTGTGTCATTCAGCCCAGTGATTTGTCTTGGACGAATTTACTGGAAAGTTCTCCCTGATCTTTGCAAAGGTCACTTTTTAATTAAGCGTCATCCTCAAATTTTCCATATCACCTCTTCCTTCAAATTACTTTCATGAATATTTCTAAAGCTAACTCATATACTTGTTGTTGCATTATTTTATTTATCAGAACTTTACCAGGTCTTTCGAACAGCACTGGTATTATTATTAGAGTTGATATTATTTCCATTCATTGTCTGATATACAGACTCTAATCTTTTTGTTTGTTTTTTTCCCTTAAGCCTTGAAATTATTAGTGTGTGGTTTTTCAGTGTACATTGTTTTACAGAAATCTTGTATTAGGTGAGGAGAAATACCTGTATTCGTTACTTTTTTGTAAATTGTGATAACATTGAAAAACCAGAGAAATTATCTCATTCCTTGAGTTTCGATAGTTAGGTGAAGGGAGCACTTCCATAAAAAGACTGTAAAATATGAGAGATGATTGCTGGAGGAATTAATACTAAAATAGGTTTTCAACTGTTCTTAATTTATTATTTATACTGTGCTTAATTCTGAAAAGGATCTGAGGCTGCATACAATAAAAGACACAGATTCAAAAGGCCCATTAAAACAATTGAATGATAAAGGGGTAGACGGAAGGAAAAAGAGGAAACATAGTTGTGCTAAATTATGTTGAGAAATAAAATAAGAAGAGCTGTTATTCCTGAATGATGAGCATATCGAAGCTTACTGGCTAAGGGGGAAAATAGATTAGACAATACAATAAATAATATGATGTTTAAAATATTTTAACGATCTTATGTAAAACACATGGAAAATCAGTCTCTCACAGTTACAAACAGGTATTCTTCAAAAGGCTGCTTCTTCCATTAATTTTCATTAAAAGCTCAGTACTCATTCTATTTTAGTTCCATGAGGCAGCTCTAAGAGGAACTAATGAAACCTTTGTTATAATAAGAACTGTAGTACCCTCTATACGTCACGTATTGAGCTGAGAGTGAGAGAGAAAGCACACAGGGCTCTGGCACTCATGGGCAGTTCAGGAAAGAAGTGAAACAAGCACCCAGAAAGTGAAGCTTAAAAATTGAAGGATGCTGCAAGAGCCTAGATCAAGACAATTTATTGTAGACTGAAGGTCACAGAAACTTGCTGAAAGAAATGACATTTAAGCTAAGACTGAAAAATACGTTCTAGTTCTTCAGACTAAGGAGCAATTTGCCTAAGGACTCTAAAGTGAGAAACACGTGCAGTGTGCTTGAGGGTGAAGAGTGAGACTGACTAGGGCTGGAACAGTTAAATTGGAAAAGGCATGTTGTGGTAATGAAGATGTTAATCATAGGGATACTAGGAGGAAATTTAAGAGTTTTTAAAAGAGGAGCTATTCACACTTTTTGAAAAGATATTCCACTAGAGTAGAAAGTAATTTATATGGAAGCTTTACTTGACAGAAGATATCAGTTATGAAACTACTGAGGTTCAAATAGCAAAGGAGGTTGACCAAGAACAAAGATGAGAAAACACATAGATGGAGACAATGGACAGAACTTGGGTTTGTGAGGAAGTTGATAAAAGTCAACTGGCATCTTAACATGATTAACCATAGAGCTGGGAGGACTGTGGGTAGAGCTGTGCCCCTTGTTAACTCTCTAGTCCTGATTTCCTGTTAAACTGTGTGGTAACTTCCAAGGGGGGGGGGAGGGGATGCTAATAAATAGAGAAGCCATCTTGGAATTGGGGCTTTTTTGCACCCAGGCAGTGGGTTGGAGCACCAGCTGGGAAGTATACCTACACACACTGCTTGGCAGCTGTGTTTCTTTTTCTTTTCCTGAATAAACTGCTCTTTTGGTGGACTACCTGAAGAATTATTTGGCCAGTCAACAAAGTGAATCATGCAGTCTCCCCAGAATCCTTACTTGAAAAAATTGATTAAGGTCTTCCATATTGAAAGTACACTGTGGTTTACAATGTGGGGAACTGGATGGACACAGTGTCTTGGTTGTTATAGGCAACAAATTAATCATTCAACTTCATCTCCGAAACTTGATCATGGTCATAATCTTCTAAAAAACATTACTTTTGTCCTGGAAATGTATGAGTCCCCATTCAATTAAAGATCTTCAAGATCTATTTACTTTTGAAGTAATGGACATTAATAAATCATGTGAATCTTTTCAGTTTATAAGAAATTCCTGCTTTCTAAATTACCATTTTTCCCCTGAGGAGCAAGACTTCTAGTTGAGACAAGTTTTCAGATGTATTTTATGTTCTTGCAATT